>NC_140510.1:17296150-19696150 GCF_964339955.1 Pipistrellus hanaki
AAATTAAGCTTAAGCCGAAACCAGTTTGGCTCAGTGGATAGAGCGTCGGCCTGCGGACTGAAGGGTCCCTGGTTCGATTCCGGTCAAGGGCATGTACCTTGGTTGTGGGCACATCCCCAGTAGGGGGTGTGCAAGAGGCAGCTGATCGATGTTTCTAACTATCTCTCTATTCCTCTCCCTTCCTCTTTGTAAAAAAATCAATAAAATATATATTTAAAAAAAGAGTGAACGTTAATGTAAATTCTGAACTCTGGATAAAATGACGTGTCAATGTATGTTCATTAATTGTACCAAATGTACAACTCTGGTGCTGGATGTCTATGGTGGGGAGGCTTGTTTGGAGGGTTCAGACAATATATGGGAACTCTGTGTTTTCTACTCAATTTTGTTGTGTACCTAAAACTGTCCTAGAAAATACAGTCTTCTTTAGAAGTCTATTTGTTTTTTTTTAATTAAAACAAAAAGTAGGGAGAGTCCCTTGACAGAGAATCAAACCTGAGACCCTTCAGTGTGCAGGCCGACATTCTAACTACTAAGCAACACTGACCAGGTCTGGTTGCTTATTTATTAAGTTACCACTGTTCTTAAGCTTTAGCCTGTACTCATGTGGACCTCTGGTTTTCTGCTTCTGATGGCTGTATCATGTCCAACACCACACTATCTTATTATCCCTTCCCTTGGAGATGGACAGCGAAGGGGCCTCCAGCCTCCCACACCACAAGCTATACTGTGATAAATGTCCTTGTGCAGGCCTTGTTTCGCATCATGCCCAAGTTTCTCTGAGGTGAATGGGCTGAGTGTATTTAATTTCACCAAATACTGCTGGCGGGTTCTCCAGAATGGCCATGTCTGACTGCTTTCTCTAAGCTCTTGCCAGGGAAGCAGACATTTGGTTGATTGCTGTCCCTTCATCATCATTATCCTAGTCATTAGCGTTAAATGCACCGTGTACTTTACTAAAAGCTAAACGGAGAGACAATACATTCAAAACCAGGCCACAGAAAATTTAAACACTAGGATACATATCTGTCCCCACAAATTGCTTTGCAACTTGAATTTGTATACTTATTTTGAAAATGCAACAGTATTTGCAATATCTTTTTAGGAAAAAGAAATATTTTCAGAAATAAAGGATAATCGAAACCTGTTCTTCAATAAAGCTGGAAATCGGATATACAAATCACAACTGGGCAAGAAACACACATTTGTATTACCAGTTTTATTCATAAATTGGAAGTAAGGCCCCAAAAGTATTTTTTCAAGGTTATTACCCCTAGCAATGAAAAGACAATGTATGTTATGAGGTTGTGGCTTAATTCTTTCTTTCTTTCTTTCTTTCTTTCTTTCTTTCTTTCTTTCTTTCTTTCTTTCTTTCTTTTTTCACTTCTCAATTACATTTTACATACAATATCAGTTTCAGGTGTACAACATAGTGATTTAGACATTTATATAACTTACGAAGTGATCACTCTGATAAGTCTAGTACCCATGTGACACCATACTAATTACATTATTATTGATCATATTCTCTATGCTGGACTTTATGTGCTTTAATTTTTAATGTAACTTATAAAGTAGAGTATTTTACAAGTAATATCTGCCATCTAAGTAAAAAATTAAAATTTCAACCCAACCACAACCCAAAAGTTGTTAAATCCAATCGCTACAATAGTGGGCAATGTGGTCATTACATGGTCATCCATCGCCTCAGACACTCAGTAGCAACTGGAAGAAGACAAGAATGACATACAGCAGTATGCCTATATATACTTTGCTCTTTCCATTAACACGGATGGACCCATATTGCTTTCATTAGTGCGTTCCATTTCCGCTGTGATCTTCTGTCTGTACATTTCCATTTTAAGTTTTTTCATAAGAAAACTTTTCTCAATTTTCTCCTTTAGGGTTGTTTTGAACAATGACTTTTAAGCAATATTTCATTGCACAGGGATTTCTGGTTTAGCATCTATGGAAGCCCAGTCTCTTTTATGGTGAATCTAATTGTAAAATAACATCTTTTTATTACACTGTATATTTGATTTGGAATCTTAAGAATTTAAGACTGAAAGCAATGGAACTCCTCTTTCATTTTGAGAAAATTTGGCCAAGAACACATATTATATATACTGAGTGGTTCCAAGGAGGTTTATACCATGTAAATTGAACATATATTTTGGTGATTAAAAGAAAAGATTTGCCTGGGTATAATTCAATGGAAGCAATTTTATATACTTTTCTTGTTCTTATCAGTTTAGCCTATGGTCTAGAGCAGTGGTCAGCAAACTGCGGCTCGTGAGTCTCTTGCGGCTCTTTGGCCCCTTGAGTTTTTAGCAAAGGCCAGTTTAGGAGTGCCCTAATTAAGTTAATAACAATGTACCTACCTATATAGTTTAAGTTTAAAAAATGTGGCTCTCAAAAAAATTTCAATCATTGTACTGTTGATATTTGGCTCTGTTGACTAATGAGTTTGCTGACCACTGGTCTAGAGGCATTTGTATGAAGGATTTCAAGGAATTGTCTCATTGGAAAAGTTTATCACAACAACTCTAAGGATATAATTATTTGAGTTTTCTCTATCCACTTATCTGATAGTCCTCCTCTGAGACATCCTTTGAAGAGAAAAAAAAAAAGTTACAAATATGGTGTTATCTAAAACATGATGAAAAACGGAGATTTGGCTTACCTATGGTGTGTTTTGCCAAGGGAGTTGGTACACAGCTGAAGAAACATTAATCCAAACAGCAGTCAACATCCTCCTAATTCACGGTGGCACTGATTTCTGGGATAGCTGTCAACCACACTTCAACAAGAGATCCATTTAAAAGCAGCGTAGATTTAGATTGTTTTCTTTGCTTATTTTCCGGTGTTGCACAGCTCAAAGCACCTTTACAATATATTTAAAGTTGGTTCTGAGTGCACAAATCCTTCAGCTAGCTGCAAAGCAACTGCTTCGTTTACGAGCTGTCACCCAGGTAACCACCCACTGTGCATTTAGCTTGGAGAATTGAAAGCAGGACAATCTCACCCAGGACGGAAAACAAATATTGCACACTCCCCAAACTTGCTGTTGAAGTGCTTCAAAGGGTTGGATTCCTGTGCACTTCCCTGATTGGCACCCACCTACAGAGATTTTTATCCAGGAAAGCCATTGTGATTGCTGTAACTGTGCCAGAGGGGCTCCTTTCCAAACCTGAATCTTAAAGCGTGAGAACCCAATAGATGACCCCCAAAGTGGTTGTATTTTTGGAGTCATACTTGAGAAAGTACCAGTGAGTGGAATTTCTTACATTAGAACATAATTCTTGTCTGCTCTTGTGTTATTTTGAAGAACAAGCTTCTGTAAATGGGCTGCATTTTTTGTGAGTCGTAATAGTGATAAAGCAGCTGTACGTGACTTTAAATTCTGTAAAAACGTACAGGCAGAAGTATACTCAGGGCATTTTAAACGTAAGGCCACCTGGGATTTGTGTGCTGCTAACTTTTTTCCTGCCACTTACTGAAGGATGCTGGGGGTTCTCCTCTAAAGATATGCCTAAAGTTATAGATACTCAACTGAATAGAGTGCTAACATTTTATCATAACAACAGCTAGTGTTTACTTATTTATTAAATATATTTTTATTGATTTCAGAGAGAAAGGGAGAGAGAGCTAGAAACATCGATGATGAGAGAGAATCATTGACCTGCTGCCTCCCACACGTCCCCTACCAGGGATCAGGCCTACAACCCAGGCAAATGCCCCGACCAGGAATCAAACCATGACCTCCTGGTTCACAGTTCAACACCCAACCACCAAGCCACACTGGCTGGCGACAGCTAATATTCAATAAATGCTTACAAGGTTAGTCCTTCACATGAATGACGTCATTAAGCCCTCAAAACAACTCTGTAGAGTAAACACTATAAGCACCGTCATTCCCATATTACAGATGAGGACATTGAGGCTTAGAAATTTTAAGCTAGTAATTGGTAGAGCTAAGGGATTGAACCTAATGAGCCTGACCACACTGTTAAACTATTTGCTACTTTTCCCATGCTACGCTCATCTCACATACTTTTCTAGTGAGTGAAGACTTCAGGGTAAAAACCACTCAGAGATTGCTAGGTTTATGTAATTATTTCGTCACCCAATTCAGTACGAAGCAGTCTGACATTAATCCAAGCACTGCCATTCTCTGTTTTACTTCCTGAACCCTACCTTGTTTCTCCTCCCAGCAAGAATAGTATTCTCTTAACATTTGTGCCAAGAGAAAGTTATACGTACTGTGGCTTCTGATGTTGAGGATCTCTGCAGGGTCACTCTTGGGTTCTGGCTGGTCTGCAATCCATTAATATTTCAGTTGGTTTCCTAGAGGGTAATCCT
Organism: Pipistrellus hanaki; assembly: GCF_964339955.1. Classification (NCBI taxonomy): domain Eukaryota; kingdom Metazoa; phylum Chordata; class Mammalia; order Chiroptera; family Vespertilionidae; genus Pipistrellus; species Pipistrellus hanaki. The sequence goes on from NC_140510.1 coordinate 17,300,513, forward strand.
CTTCTTGTCTCTCATTTTGAGAACCGATCATTCATTCAAATCACGTTTGTTTTTTTTCTTAAGAAAACTCCGATTTTCAGAAACAGTGGTGAGTCAAGCATGAAAACACAAACAATATTAGATGATCAGGCCTCCATGGAGCTGTACTAGTATAAAAGGCCTCTCGAAAGCATGGAAGAGGAGTGTCTAACTTTCCGGGTTGGAAGGAGTGGTGTGTATTAGTTTTCTAGGGCTCTTATTACAAAACACCACAGACTGGGTGGCTTAAACAACAGACAGTTATGTTGTCACAGTTCTGAGGCAAGAAGTCCAAGGTAAAGTCCACATTTGGTACTTCCTGAGGCCTCTCTCCTGGGCTGGCAGAGAGCTGTTTCTCACTGAGTCCTCCACGGTCTCCTCTCTGTGTGTTTGCAGACCCGGTGTCTCTCCACTGTCCTAGTCTCCTTTCCTAATAAGGATTCCAGTCGTATTGTATTAGGGCCACTCTAAAGACTCCATTTTAACTTAATCTCCTCTTTGAAGGCGGTACCTCCAACACAGTCACAGTCTGAGGGATTAGGGATTAGGGCTTCAACATATGAATCTTGGAGGAACACAGTTCAGCCCATAACAGAAGGACATAGGAAGTCTTCAGAAAAGACAATTAGCTTAGCTGAAACTTGAAGGACAAACAATTTAACAGGTAAACCACAGACAGAAGGACATTGCAGGAAGACTAAACAACAGCATCTCCAGGGAAAAGATAAAAGGACAAAATATTGGAAACATTCAAGGAGACTTATGATTAAATTTCTATTTTATTTTATTTAATTTTTTTTTAAATAAATCTTTATTGTTCAGATTATTACAAATGTGATCCTCTTCCCCCCCTCAATTGCTCCCCTTCACCAGGTTCCCACCCCACCCTCTGTCCTTTCCCCATCCCCCATTGTCCTCATACATAGGTGCACAGTTTTTGTTCAGTCTCTTCCCACACCCCCATCCCCCTTTTCCCCGAGAATCGTCAGTCCACTCCCCTTCCATACCTCTGATTCTATTATATTCAACAGTTAATATTGTTCATCAGGCTTTTTAATTCCCTTGGTTTTTAGATTCACTTGTTGATAGCTACATATTTGTTGATCATAATTTTTATCTTTATCTTCTTCCTCTTCCTAAATAACCCCCTTCAGCAATTCATATAATTCTGGTTTGGTGGTGATGAAATCTTTTAGCTTTTTTTTATTTGTGAAGCTCTTTATCTGTCCTTTGATTCTGAGTGATAGCTTTGGCTGTAGGTTCTTGCTATTCATCACCTTGAATATTTCTTGCCATTCCCGTCTGGCCTGCATGGTTTCTGTTGAAAAATCAGCTGACAATCTTATGAGTGCTCCTTTATAGGTCACTACCTGCTTTTCTCTTGCTGCTTTTAATATTCTCTCTTTGTCTTTTGCTCTTGGAATTTTAATTATGATGTGTCTTGGTGTGGTCCTCCTTGGATTCCTTTTGTTTGGGGTTCTGCGGGCTTCCTGGACTTGTAAGTCTATTTCTTTCCCCAGGTGGGGGAAGTTTTCTGTCACTATTTCTTCTAGTATTCTTTCACTATCTTGCTCTCTCTCTTCTTCTGGAATCCCCATAATTCTGATGTTGGTTCGCTTGAAATTGTCCCAGAGGTTTCTTACACTATCTTCAACTTTCTGGATTCTCTTATCTTCTCCCTTCTGCAGAGGAGTGTCCTCTGGCTCTTTGTGTTCTAAATGTTTGTCTTGATTCTTGCGATCTTCCAATCTGTTTTTAGGACTTTGTATAATATTTTTTATTTCAGACAATGTTTTCTTCATTTCTAGTTGCTCCCTTTTCATATCCTCATAGGTGTCATTTATTTTATCGGCCTTTTTTAGGATATTGTTGAATAACCTTATAACTGTAGTTTTGAACTCAATGCCCAATCTTTTCTTTTCCTCCCTCTCCTTCCTTTGTGTCCTTCTTCTTGTCTGCATTTTAGTTGTTTCCCTGATTTGATGGAATAGCTTTGTGTGCTAGGTGTTCTAGTAGAGCCCAGTAGCACAGCCTTCCCAGTTACCTGCGGTGAACAGTCTTGGTATAGCTCTTCTGGGCTGTGTGTGCAGTCTTGTTGTTAAGCCTTGCTTATTGTTGGTATCACTGGGAAGCGTTGATCTCCAAGCCAATTGGCTGTGAGGATCAGCAGTGTCTCAGCTAGGAGGGCTTCTGTACTCCACTTGGATAGGGCGGGGTCTCAGGGTGGCGCAGACAATCTTTGGTTCCCTGTCAGTTTCGCCTTAGAAAAGTCCTGTTCCTGGAGAGTTTCAGTAGACTGGTTGCAGGCGCGCGCACCTCTTTGGTAAAGGTGCAGACAAACTTTGGATTCCGGCCAGTCCCTCCTTAGAGAAAGCCAGCCTCCGGGAGAGCTTCTGTGCTCAGCCACAGATGGGGCAGAGTCTCAGGTTGGTGCAGACAAACTTTGTTTTCCCTTCGGCTCCTCCCTAAGTCCTGCAGTAATGACCTCTGGCTTCACACACCTCCAAGAGATCTCTGCCCTCTGCCTGACAGTCTGGCCTCTCCCTGTCTGGGGCCGTCTATCAGAGCAATAGGGTGATTCTGTTTTCCTCTCGAACAAGAAAGCCAGCTGCGGGTTAGCTGTTCGCCCTCTCTGCGTGCCAGGAGTAAGCCAGCAGTGAACTCAGCCCAGCCCGCCCTCTCTGCGCGCCGGTAGTAAGCCACCGCCTTTTCGCGCACACAGTTCTCCGTACCTTCACAGTTCCTGAGGTTCAGCGTGCTTTCTCTCTCCTTCCCAGATGGCAGAGCCTCCTCTCAGCTAGCCTTCCAGCGCTTCAGGGCAATGCCTCCCCTGCTTTTTCAGTTCTAAATTCAAATTTGTTGTGGTAGGCTGCATTCGGGTGTCTACCCTATGCCGCCATCTTGGTTTCTCCTTGTTGTTTTTCTAAATTTCTATTTTAGAAAGAACTTCCTGACAGCAGGATTGAAAATTAATTGAGATAGATCCAGAGACATAGAAGCATGGAACAGACTGTTGAATCTCAGAGGGAAAGAGGGAATGGGTGAGTGGAGAGATTAAACAAAGAATTTGTATGCATATATGCATAATCCCTGGACAAAGAATTTGTATGCATAATCCCTGGTTGGGGGGGGGGGTGCAGGCTAGAAGGGGTCAATGGGGGATAAAGAGGGACATTTGTAATACTTTCAACAATAAAGATTTTAAAAATAAAATAAAATTAATGGAACCCAGCCAGTGGCTCAGTTGATGGAGCATTGACCCAGGCACCAGGAAGTTGCTGGTTTAATTCCCAGTCAGGGCATGTGCCTGGGCTCAGGCTCAATCTTCTCAGTGTTTCTCTCTCTCTCTCTCTCTCTCTCTCTCTCTCTCTCCCTTCCTCTCTCTGAAATTAATAAAAACATATTTTTAAAAAAAGAAAATTAATTGAGGAAGAGAGACAGAAAAGGTAGATTATTATTATAATGGGTCAGTAAAAAAAAAAAATAGCAGTGACAACTTAAATCAATGACAGCAAAGATAAATGAAAAGTAATTGAATCAAGATTTTAGGTTTTTCAGGAACATGGTAGGCCATGTTATTTAGACCAATACCTTAACAGACAACAAATAAAAATGCTGGATAGGATATTTTAGGATTTGCTTAACAGTAAAGAAAAAGTAACAAGATAATAAAAAACTACCATGCCAAACCCTGGCTGGGTGCTCAGTAGTTAGAGCATCTTCCTGAGCACCTAAGGGATATGGGTTCAATTCCTAGTCAAGGACACGTATCTGGGTTGTTGGTTCAACCCACCTGGGGGGGGGCTTATGTGGAAGGCAACTGAAACACATGGATGTTTCTCTCTTTCTCTCCACCTCCCTCCCGCCCTTCCACTCTCTCTAAAAATCAATAGAAAAAAACATCCTTGGTGAGGATTACCAACTACAACAAAATCAATGGGGGGAAAATGTTGTGGGCTCGATTCCCAGTAGGGGGTGTGCAGGAGGCAGCCGATCAATGGTTCTTTCTCATCATTGATGTTTCTCGCTCTCTCCTTCTCCCTTCCTCTCTGAAATAAATAAAAAAATATTTTAAAAATATTTTTAAAAGAAGACAAAATATCTATTGTATATAAAAGACATGCTTTAAATCACAAGAATAAACTCAAAATGGATAAAAGACTTAAATGTAAGTCACAAAACTATAGAAATCCAAGAAGAAAATATAGGCAATAAAATCGGCAAAAGAAAGAAAGGAAAAAATAAAATGGGACCACATCAAACTAAAAGCTTTTGCACAGCAAAATAAACCATTAACAAAATGAAAAGGAAACCCACTTTATAGTACATATTTGCCAATAATACATCTGATAAGGAGTTAAAAAGAGCTCATAAAACTCAACAGCAGGAAGACAAACAATCCAATTAAGAAATGGCAAAGGACCGGAATAGACAGTTCTCCAAAGAGGACATACAGATGGCAAGAGACATATGAAAAAATGCTCAACGTCACTAATCATCAGAAAGATACCAATTAAAACTACAATGAGATATCATCTCACACCTGCCAGAATGCCTATCACCAGTAAATCAACAAACAACAAGTGAAGGTGAGAAAAGGGAACCCTCATGCACTATTAGTGAGAATGTAACTGGTGGGGCTACTGTGGAAAACAGTATGGAGTATCCTCAAAAAAGTAAACATGGAACTGCCTTTTGACCCAATGATACCAATTGTGGGATTATATCCTATGAATCCAGAAATGCTCATTTGAAGAATATATGTGCCCCAATGTTCACTGCAGTGTTATTTACAAAAGCTAAGATCTGGGAACAGCCCAAGTACCCATTAGTAGATGAGTGACTAAGAAAGCTGTGGTATATTTACACAATGGAATAAAAAAGGCATTTGCAATAGCCTGGATGGAACTGGAAATTATTATGCTAAGTGAATCAGCCAGTCAAAGAAAGACTAATACCTTATAACCTCACTTATATGTGTAATTTAATGAACAAAACAAACAAACAAACAAACAAAAACAATAGAAACAGAGGAATGGATACATGGAACAGACTGACAGCTGTCAGAGAGGAAGGGAGAGATCAGACTGGATGAAAGAAGGTGAAGGGATTAACCAAAAAACGTGCACCAAGGATACATAGCACATAGACAGACAACAGTGTGGTGACAGCCAGAGGGAAAGGGCGGTGGGTTGAGTGGAGGTGGGCAAAGATGGAGAAAATTGGGACGGAAAGAGACTTTGCTTGAGGTAATGGGCACCCAATGCAGCGTGCAGATGATGTTTTATTAAGTTGCACACGTGAAACCTGTATGGTTTGTAAACTAATATCACCCCAACAACTTCAATAAATAAATATAAAGCTATAGATAGGTTGAAAGTTAACAGATGGCAAAGATATCCTATACAATAATCTATTTTTAAAAGTCAGAGTGAAATAGAGTTTTAGACAAAGAGTTTTACCACAGATAAAGAGAAATGTTTCATAGTGATAAAGGAGTTAATTATCAAAAGTCATAACCATCATGAATTTCACAGGAGATACAGTAGGCATAGGGTGGTTTAGGCAGGGGATTTGTTAGGCTTGCTAAAACAGTCAATGATTCTCTTAGAATAAGAGAATCTGTGTAAAACTACTACAACTGTACAGTTGTTTTGGAGCCTATGGCTGTAACTTAAGCTTATACCATTTGATTTGCACATCATGATCTGCTATAATTTATCTGTTTTCTGAGTCAGGGAACAGTTTTGCTTTGTAAGTGGTTGTGTTGGTTCCAATTCTAAATTGCACAATTTGGAATATATTTTAGATATAGAATTAAGAGAATATGCTGAGAAAATTGAAATTAGAAGGTGAGAGATAGGAAAGGATCAAGGAAGATTTAAATTCGGGACTTAAGCAACTGTAAAGACGAAGGTGTCATTTATTGAGATGCAGATAGGGGCAAAAAAAGCATGAGTTCTGTTTTGGACATACATTTGAGATGCTTGTTAGTCTTCTAAAAGGGCAGCTGGATATAAAAGTCTGTGGTTCAGGGGGTGCTCTTTGGGTGGGAGATAAAATATCAAGCGTCATCTCACTATATGTATGGATGACATTGGGTCACCTTTAAAGGTTAATAGCTTTGCCCTTTTTTGTCCTCTAATATAAGGTTACATATTTCCCTTTAGGTGCCTCTTTTGCTGTATACCACAAATTTTGATGTTGTGTATATTTTTTAATCCTCACCTGAGGACATGCTTAGAGAGAAGAAGGAAAAAAAAGAGAGAGAGAAACATCAATTGACCACTCTCCACACATGCCCCGACTGGGGATAAATTCTGCAACTCAGGCATGTTCCCTGACCGGGAACAGAACTGACAGCCCTTGGCTGAGCCAACTGAGCCACTCCAGCTGGATATTTTTATTGTAATTTACTTTAAAATATTTTCAAATTTCTCTAATGATTTCTTTTTTGATCTCTGGGTTTCTTGTAAGTGTGACATATAAGTTCCAAATATTTGAGGTCATCTACGTATGGATATAAGGTTAGATTACTCATAGTGTGCCTGAAGGGAAAAAGATGTTCCACCCTGCATTCACTCAACATCATATCTTGAAAATCTTTTTTGTGCAAAGCATTATTCTAAGCACTGGAAAAAAAATATCAGATAAACAAGATAGATAGATAACAACTAAATAATCAAAGTAATATCAAATGGTTATAAAGGCTATGAAGAAAATTGAAGTGATAGAGACTGACAGTTATGGGTAAGAGGGTAAGAGGGAACTGTATTAGGTTGTATGCTCTCATAAGATCTTCCTCATAGGTAACATTTGATTGGTTACTTGAATGAAAAGAAATAGCCAGTTGGAGGCAGAGAATTCTGGGCAGTAGGGACAGCTGGTACATATATTCAGGTCTATCTATACTAATAAAAGGGTAAAATGCTAATTAGACCAGACATCTTTCAGACATCCTTCTGGACAAAGCCATAGTGGTGGGAGCTGAGGCAGAGGTGGTTAGGGGCAATCAGGCCAGCAGGCAGAGGTTATTAGGAGCAATCAGGCAATCAGGCAGACTATTGGTTAGGAGCCAGCAGTCCCAGATTGCAAGAGGCATGTCCTCGATTGGAGAAGGTGCAGGTGAGGCTGAGGGACATGCCCCTCTCCCCTCCCCCATGCACGAATTTTGTGCACTGGGCCTCTAGTATAAACATAACATGTTTAAGTTACAGAAGAAAGGAACTTGTGGAAGGTGTTATAATTAAGGATGGAGAAGTATGCAGGGGCCAGACCTTGAAGGCATGCTCATAGGCATGGTAAGAAGTTAGATTTTATTCCAAGTGCAATATAAAACTATCAGAGCATTTTACTCAAGGGATAGCAGGATTGATTTTTTTTTTAAGGACATATCAATGGTTTTTTAGAGAAGAGACTGTAGGATGCAACAGTGGAAGTCAGAGATGAATGTAAAAACAATTGGCACTTGGTTTGCCATAAATACCTACCAATAAGTGAAAGCTTTAAAGGCAAAAACCAATTAGATAAATGGCTGTACCAATGCTCTTATTTGAAGGACATTCTTATGAGAAGATTTTGTGGAAACCAAGGCAGAATGAAATAAAAGGCCTTGAAATATGACTCTTGCCTGTGGTTTCCATTCCTCGCTTGGCCCAAAGAAACTGATTTGGGATAGCATTTAATCAGATTCTGATTAAAGATGCTCCAGAACCCAAATTCTAACGTTTCCATCTCCCTCTCACTCTGTTCTTGGTTAAAGATGAATTCCACAACGGCAAGTAAGAAAAACAATTGCGAGTACTAGTACGCAAGAAAAACTAAGAAATGAGAAATAGCACAGTGATCAAGTCCTCCCTCTGGGCGTCACCACACTCAAAAGCTTGCCCTCATTCAGCCGCTCCCGAGGGCGTCAGCACCCCAGGCTTCACTGTGCTCTCCAGTGGGATATATTCCCCTAACACCCCTCTATTCCCATAACACTTCCATTATGACATTTAGCAGAATCAGACTCATTGTAGAGTTATTTTATCTCTCCATTAGGTTCTAATTTCTGGAGGACAAGGGATGCATTTTAATTATCTTTGTCTCCCTGATGCTGTTTATGTATTTTACGCATAGAAGATTCTCAGTGAATGTTTCTGGAACTGAATATATGCCCGGAATGCTCAAAAAAACAGTGGAGAATTTTATGCAGGGACATTTTGCTTACTATAGGAAAAGCTCAGGTTCTCAGTGGAGCTATGATTTTATTACACACTGGCTGAGTAGAGAGGAGGAGAAATAGTTAAAGAAAACAATAGTAGCAAGTGAGATGCCATAGAGGAGCTTGAAAGGAACAACAGTTAAAGTTTGAAATCCAATGTTAGCTGTCAGAGTACACTAAGAATAGTTTTGGACTGCCTGGGCAGCCCGAATGTCTTGAGCAGAACAGGATTAAAGGACTTTAACGTCCTAAAAAGAGCTTTTCTGCTGAGGCAGCAGTGGTTGGAATGTGAGCTGCCTCCCCTGCATGCTAAGCTCGACCTGTTTGTCCCCAGCAGCCCAGTTGAGGGAAAAGGTCGAGGCTTTTCCAGAAAGATCATGAAAGGACCGGTTGCTTTTAAGGAACAGAGTCTTCCTAGGAACTTAAAAATAAAAAACCTCTAGGGTAAATCTTCAAGCAAAAGATCGCTCCCAATCTTTCACACTTAGAAGACAATGAAGGGAGAGGGGGATAAAGGAAAGGAAGAAAGATAAATTGGGCAATTTAGTGGGCATTGAGAGGAGAGACAAAGAAGATCACTTCGGTCCAAGAGGCTTAGTAGCCTAGAGAGAGGCCAGGGTTTCTGTGACTCTGAAAGGGGCAGGGGCTACCGGTTTCATTAAATAGGAGCTCTGCAACCCCAAAGAGAATGTGAGCAGGAGCATGGCCAATGCTATGAACAGAGCCCAAAGCGACAACCTTAAAGCCTTGGCACACAGACATGGCTGACGTCAGCTTCATCTGGAGAGATTTTATAAAAACACAGAATCTTGCAATCTCACAGAAAAACAAGTGAAACATTTGAAAACACTCTTTTATAGGAGAGAAAGAGGAGTGGCCGACAAATACACATAAAATGGTCTAACTTCGTCAAATATCAGGGAAATGCAAATTAAATCATTACTTGTTCAGCATATTGGCAAAAATGTGAAAGCTTGATAATATTAAATTTGTGGGGAAATGGCTACTACCTTTATATAGGACTAGAGGCCCGATGCATGGAATTCCTGCAAGAGTAGGCCTCCCTTCCGTTTGCCGGCACCAGCTTTCCTCTGGCACCTGGGACCCAGGCTTCCCTCGCAGCCCCAGCTTTGTCCAGAAGGTTATCCGGAAAAATGTCCAATCTAATTAGCATATTATGCTTTTATTATTATAGATTAATGGATGTGTAAATAGTAATCCTGTTTGTGAACATTGCAGTCTGGTGTTATTTATTATAGTACATTTTAAAATGCATATACTATTCAACCCAGTATTTCTATTTTCCAGTATTCACCTTACAGTAATTCTCACAAAAATGCTGATATTATAATTTTTTACCCTAGTGGTTTTCTTAAGAAAACTTTTAGCATGGCTGAAACCGATTTGGCTCAGTGGTAGAGCATCGGTCTGTGGACTGAAAGGTCCCAGGTTCGATTCCGGTCAGGGGCATGTACCTTGGTTGCAGGCACATCCCCGGTAGGGGGTGTGCAAGAGGCAGCTGGTCGATGTTTCTCTCTCATCGACGTTTCTAGCTCTCTATCTCTCTCCCCTCCTCTCTGTAAAAAATCAATAAAATATATATTAAAAAAAAAACTTTTATCATGGAGAATTTCAAACATGAGGAGTAAACAGTATAATGTAATGAACCTTTATATACTTATCACCCATCTAAGGATATTATTAATAGCTTTAAATAGTAAAGTATCTAGATGTCAACCCATAGGAGACAATTAAGTAAAAAGTAGCACATCTAGCTCACCTATGTGGCTCAGTGGTTGAGCATCAACCTATGATCCATGAAGTCAAGGTTCAATTTCTGGTCAGGGCACATGCCAGGGTTACGGGCTCGATCCCCAGTGTGGGGTATGCAGGAGGCAGCCGATCAATGATTCTCTCTCATCATTGATGTTTCTATCTCTCTCCCTCTCTAAAATCAATAGAAATACATAAAATTTTTAAAAATGAGTACAAATAATATATATAATATATTGTAAAAGTACAAACAATATATTATATATGGCATGTAAAAGCATAGGAAAGGGTCTGAAAGGATTCACATTTAACTGGTATTAGCAGTTTTATCTTAGGGGTACAGTAATTGAAAAGACAGTCAAGGAGGCCATTTATTTTATGCATACAAGTTGAACCTTTTGTGAGGAGAAGAAATTTCTATTACTTATATAGTACTTGAACATTTAAAATACGATGTGCAGGCTCTGCCTCTGGTGACAGTGTTTTAAGTGTTTCCCTCCAGGCAGTGTATTGCTGTACATAAATGGGCAAATGGAAGAACAGAGATGACTGGAAGATAGAAGATGAACCAACTGCAGCAATATCGTAGAAGCAGTTGAGAGAGAATTCTGTCCTTCTAATCTAATTAGAAGTTAGACAGACATAAATGTTAAAAGAGATCTGAGAAGCAGATCACAAGCATTTGGAACTATTGTTCATGTAAAAATAGTTGGTGGGACTTAGAATAGTACAATATAAAATAAGGCCAGGATTAGGTTTAAGATTTTGCATTTATTAATCATCTGTGGCTGAAATAGTTCATTCTCCCTAACAAGGAAAGATTGGCCATTAAATAAGAATATGCTCAGGTAAAATATAGTGATCGATTGTACATACACACAAATAGGCTAGAAGAACATGCTTATTCTGTAAACTTGTACACAAATTTGATGACTTTTCAACTAATTTTTTTGTTTCCTAGGTTCAGAGCTTGAGAACCATTAAAATTCTAAAAATATAGAAACACATAATAAACTTGGGCAAACTAAATCAGCCTGCCAGCAAGTATTGTCCTTCCTGAATCTACCAGACAACAAATTATGAACTTAAAAATTGGAACTAGCTGCTCTTGACGTTATTATCTAGAAGGACTTTTCAATTACGTGATACTTGAAACTTCTAGAGGGCAAGCACTTTGTTTTTATTTTTAAAAATATATTTTGTATTGATTTCAGAGAGGAAGGAAGAGGGATTCAGGTCAAGAGCACTTACCTGGGTAAACATCAATGATGAGAGGAAAACATCAATGATGAGAGAGAATCATCGATTGGCTGCCTCCTGCATGCCCCACACTGCAACTGGGGCATACATCCTGACCAGAATTAAACCATGACCTCCTGGTTCATAGGTCTATGCTCAAGCAATGAGCCATGTTGGTTGGACTATACTTTGCTTTCTTTTATGTTTTTATTTCCCAGTTTCTAGAACAGTGCCAGGCATGTAACAGCTGGTTTTAACAAAAGTTTATTGAATGAAAAAATGACTGACTGACTGAATGAAGAGTGTATGAAAGCTACATTACTTCTCTTGAAAATTTCTGGAGTTTCCTCTTTCTAGCTCAAGAAATATAGACTACTTATTTAGAAGATAAGTGTGTGTGTTCTGAAAGGCCATTTGAATACTTTCCTACCGCTGACTTCACAAGGAGTTTTGAGAAGTTGGATAACCAGGATGCATCCCTTTCTAAACCCCATTATAGTTCTTTATGTCTTATCTCAGACTGTGAGCATTTTTGAGGGCCAAGATTATTCTTTGAATCCCTCCACAGAATTGACCACATTGTCATGACAGTAGATACTGAATAAATATTACCGAATGAATAAATAAATGCTGTCTGATCATTTTGAGTCAGAGAATTTCTCTTTAAGGAGTTTGTTTTTAAAAAAATATATTTTATTGATTTTTCACAGGGAGAAAGAGAGAGGGATAGAGAGCTAGAAACATCTATAAGAGAGAATCATCAATCAGTTGCCTCCTGCACACCCGCTACTGGGGATGTGCCCACAACCAAGGTACATGCCCTTGACCAGAATTGAACCTGGAGTTTTTCAGTCTGCAGGCCAACGCTCTATCCAAACCGGTTTCGGCACTTAGAGTTTCTTGTTCCCATAGCATGTCTTCCTCTTCTAGGTGTATCCTCGGTTGCAGTTCTCATGGCAGCATCATAGAAAATTCCTGATTCTCCCCGCTCGAGGCCATCAGGGTTGATGAGGACGGAGTAGGCCCATTGTTGTTGCACTTCTCACAATGTTTACTCTCTCATGAAAATCTAATTAATCTGCCCCCACATTCCTCTGAGGACTGAACCTAGGGTGATTTTTCCAGGTTTTTAATTTCTTAAATTGCCTATGCCTCAGAATCCCCCCCCCCCCCCCCCCATTCTCATTATTGGTAACACCTTGAAGTAACAAAAAACTATGCTGGAGAGAAAGCACATTTGCATGGAAAGGCCCTTGCCTTTGGACGTGTAGCAAAATAGCTCCTGATACAAAGAAACAAAAATCTTTTCTGCTTCATGATCCAGTGAAAACCTGATAAAAGTGTGTACCCCCTGGGTATTTCACATCATTAGCAACTGGCTTCATGCTTCACTTTAACAAATAAACTTAGGTATCTTAAAAGTTCCTCTAGGGAGAAGACAGGGAGCCAAAAATATCTTGGAAGAAAACTTTACCTAGCAACCTGATAAGGCTGTTTCGTACAGTTTCCAAAATTCATACAGTCAAATCTTCGTGATGTTTCACTTTATGATTCTGATTTGGGCTGGGACTTCTTCAAGGCCAAGAGAGGAATGTAATGCTTTACATGTGAGTAGCATTTTATGGCTTTTGTAGTACATTCATTATAAATGCTATGACCATAATCGATCACCTACTATATCCTAAGACATATGCTAACCATTTTACAGATGTACTACATGGAACTTAATCTTTGCTATAATTCTATGAGATATTACAAGCCCCATTTTATTAATGAAGAAACTGAGGTTTACAGGAATTAAGTAACTTGCTCCAAGTCAAAAGTTAGTAAATGGCTAAACCTGGATTTATCTAACCTTCAAACCTACAGACTTATTTCACTTGGTGAGAATCTTAAAAAGTTAAATGGACAAGTTTATATGTACAAATCTCCTGATGCTTATGTTTGTATCCATCTTTTTCTTTCCTTCTCAAAAGAAGCCAACCTCCTCACATATTCTTTATTCCCTCCCACCCTCCAGCTACATGTGCTCTGAGTTCCTGGCATCACCTTGCTGCACAACCCCAGGAAGGCTATTCACAAGGAGATCTCTGTGGGTGGCTCCTCATGAAGTAAGACTTCAGACTGCAAGTCTCGAGTTTGTGACCAGCAGCTCTGTGGACTTCCTCCCCTCTCACCTTAACAAGAGCTCCATCTCTTCATCATCAATCTCTCTCTCTTAGATTATTATCATCAGCATACAAACACACTCACAATTAACCTTCGGAGAACATGGGATTAGGTACTTCCCTTCATAGTCAGAAATCCAGGATAACTTTTTTTAAAAATATATATTTTTTTAATTGATTTCAGAGAGGAAAGGAGAGAGTGTAGAAATATCAATGATGAGAATATTGATCAGCTGTTCCTGCATGCCCCCTACTGGGGATCGAGCCTGAAACCCAGGTAAGTTTCAAACCTGGGACCCTTCAGTCTGCAGGTTGATGCTCTATCCACTGAGTCAAACCAGCTAGGGCCAGGATAACTTTTGACTCTACAGTTGGCTTTTCATATCTACAAATTTAACCAACTGTGGATGGAAAACAGTATTTTGGATCCATGGGTGGAATCTGTGTTTGGGAATACAAAAATACTGTTTTCTTTCTGAGGTGAGCTGAATGCTGTGCAAAATCCCCAGATACAGAGACAACTTATACTCAGATTTCGGTTGAAAGAAATCTGAGTATAAGTTGTCCCAGGCAATTCAAACCCATGCTGGCCAAGAGTCAACTGTACTATCCTCTGTACTTGCCTTAAAGACAAACAAAAAAAACCAAGAAACAATAACAATCAATCACTCTTGACCCAATATTCCTCTCGTTTAATTTTACAGCAGCAGTCAATATTTACCATCTTGAAATGTGTCATCTCTCTTTCCTTATGTTCCTAATTCTCTAACCACTATTTCCTCTTTCACTAGACACTTTTTCCCTACCCACCCATAAATATGAAATTTCTTTTTTTTTTTAAAATATATTTTATTGATTTTGTACAGAGTGGAAGGGAGAAAGATAGAGAGTTAGAAACATCAATGAGAGAGAATCATTGATCAGCTGCCTCTTGCACACCCCCTACTGGGGATATGCCCGCAACCAAGGTACATGCCCTTGACCGGAATTGAACCCGGGACCTTTCAGTTCCCAAGCCGATGCTCTATCCATTGAGCCAAACCGGCCTCGGCAAATATGAAATTTCTTTAGGCCTTGATGTGAAGCTCCTTTTCTTTCTATATTCTCTTCTTAAAATTAACTCATCTGTTCTTGTGATTAAAATACTCCCAAACTTATATTTTCACCCCAGGTCTTGCCTCTGAGTCCTATTATTATACTCAATTTTCTCCTTGATAACTCCCTTGGAATGTTTTACAAGCCTGTTAGACTTGCCAACTAAAACACTAGTTTCCTTGTTCGTTCCCATCTTTCTCATCTCACGACTTGGCATTAGCCTCCCACAGTTGCTTACACCAGAAACCAGAAAATTATCTTCAATACCTTCCTTTCTCTTATCACTGCATTTAATTCATCATCAAGTCCTGCCTATCATATATCCAAAATACATATCAAATAAGTTCACTGCATTTAATTCATCATCAAGTCCTGCCTATCATATATCCAAAATACATATCAAATAAGACCACCCTAGTCAAAGTCTCCAAAGCATCTCTCACTGGATGCTTTCGTGACTAGCTGCTGTTCCTTCTTCTTTTGGGCCACCCTCCAATCTATTCATATAACATCCAGGCTATTACAAAATGTAAGTTTGATCACATTGCTCTCTTGCTTAAAACATTTTAGTGACTTCCATTGTGCTTCAACCCTAGCCTGAAAGGCTCTAGATGGTCTGGCCCGTACCTACTTCTCCAACTTCACCACAAACACTGCTCAAGCTGCTCTTCTTTGGTCTGTTATACAGATCAGAGTTGTCTACCTTCCAGCCTCTGGATGTGCTATTTCTTCTGCTTAGAAGCCTTCTCCACCTCAACCAAGCTGCCCCCATCTTATCCTTCAGCTCTCTTCTAAAATTCTTCTTGTCAAGGTTACCATTGACCTCTACATTGCTAATAGTGATGCTGACACATGTAACACCTCTTCTTTCTGTTCATGCAGCAAATTTCCACTTTCCACATTTCTACAATACATCTTCATATCCCCAGAGCCTAGCATAGTGATTGGCTTGTACTGTATGTAGTAAGTGTTGAATAAATCCCTGAAAATGAATGAAGGTGCTAGTTGAGACTCTTGGGAATGCTTGCTTCCCACAACCTCCCAACAGTGTGGTGGACAGAAACTAGAAGGAACATCAAGAAACAGGGTTCAAGGTTTGGCAGTGGCAATAAACTACCTGTTGTCAAAATTCTTCTGACCTTAGTTTTCTTGTATGCCCTAAGACTGAATTTTGTATTGCTGAGATTAATTTCTTATTTTTCTACCCCCAAATTCCTTCTTATGGGTTGCAAATTCATTAAATCAGATTTAATTTTTAAAAACTTTTAATTATGAAAAAATTCAGACCTAAGCAGAGTATAAACATCCATGTATCCATGTATTCAGACTTAAGCAATTACCTACTCATAGCTAATCTTGTTTTATTCCTAGCCCCACCTTCGTCCCCCTCCCGTTATTTTCAAGCAAATCCTGGATAAGGTATCATTGTATCTGTAAATACTTCAGTATGTATGAGGAACACCTTCTGTTCCTCAATGGCTTACCAAGAGAAGTTTTCACTGAACAGCACATTGCTCTTTCCATAAACAAGATAACTAGCATGATGATTTTTGTTTCCTGGCTTAACTAAAATGTGTAAATTCTCTGAGGGGCGTAGGTGGGAGAGAGTGGGCTTTAGAGCACCTCTCAGTGCCCTGCAATCAACAAAGGGAGAAGGAATAAAAACTCAAAGGACTTTTAGGTTTTTATTTATTTAAAAAATATATTTTATTGATTTTGTACGAGAGGAAGGGAGAGAGTTAGAAACATTGATGAGAGAGAGTCATCAATCAGCTGTCTCGTGCACACCCCCTACTGGGGATCTGCCCGCAACCAAGGTACATGCCCTTGACCGGAATTGAACCCGGGACCCTTCATTCCCCAAGCTGACACTCTATCCATTGAGTCAAACCGGTCCCAGCTACTTTTAGGTTTTTAATACAATCTTATTCTGGGAATCTAGGGCCTTGTGTTGTCCCTTTTTCTTCTGGTCCCTTCCTGAATTCATAATAGGAAAATTTCAAGTTCAAGTCGATTTTTAATGTAATTATTTCAGTCTGAGAAGTCTATTACAAGCAGGACTGACAGGGGGCGGTGCCTCTGGGGACGGGGCTGCACCAAGGCCCCGCCCCGAGGGCTCTTGGCCCCGCCCCTCGGGCTCTAGGTCCCGCCTCTCGGGCTCCGCCCCTGCGGGCTCTAAGCCCCGCCCCTCGGGCTCTCGGCCCCGCCCCTGCAGGCTCTGGGTCTTTCTTTTCCTCCTCCCCTTGCCTTCCCGTCCTCTTCCCAGCAGCCCCAGCGCCTGCCCCGGCGGTCCTCAAGATGGCGGCCGACAGTGAGGTGAGGTGTTCGCTCCCTGCCCATTCCTGCCTGCACGTTCGCTCCTCTGCCTCAGCGCCTGGACGCTCAATCTCTTTTTTTTCCCTCCCCCCTCCCCTTCCCGCAGCCCGAGTCCGAGGTGTTTGAGCTCACGGACTTCACCACTGCCTCCGAGTGGGAAAGGTGAGTGAGTCGTAGCCTCGGTTAGCAACACCTTGGGCCTCGGCTGGCGCCCCCTCCGCCGCGTCCTCAGCCCCGACCGCCCGTGACGTCACTGCTTTGCGAAAAGCCGGACCGGGGTCCCGGGTCCCCGCCTCCTCCGGCTCCGGTCAGCCGGACGCCGCTTCCGCGTCTGGCGTCTGACCAGCGGGGCCCGCCCCCGGCGGCCGAGCCCCGAGACTGGCTCCCAGACAAAGTTTTGTTTAGTCTCACCCCACTTTCCCCGCACCATTTCCGTGGCTCCCACTTCCGCACTGTTTTCCTTTGTGTTGAACTCCTTGACATAAGCAGGAAACTTCGCAGCTGCTGTTCTCCCCTTTGGGAGGAGGCCGCCGGCGCGCCGGCTGCTGGTGGTCCGCCCGCCGCCCTCCCAGCTCTTCCACCCCGTCCTTAGGGTAACCTTCCCGGGGTCTGCGTCCGACCGACCTCGGGACGCTTGGACTCCGAGGGTAATGTTCCCAGGCTGCCCGTGCCTGTCAACTCCATGGAACAGCTGGAACTGTTGTATCCCTGAAATCAGTTAAAGCCAAGTTTGTGGAGGAGTGAGCGCTTAGATTAAGAGGGTTTGTGTTTGGGGTCAGAAACCCTTCAGTTCCCCGGGTTTTGAGTTTTAGTGAGCTTGCTGCAACATTTTATAGGCTTTCTGGTTGGGAGAGGTAACTTGTGGATGTTAGGTTGTCAGGTGACATAGGAAAACATAAAAAGTCTCAACTGGAAAAGCAGTTTGACCTGTGGTATCTGCCAAAGGAGCAAAGTCGGTAAGACATAAAACACAACATAAGGCTTTATGTAGCAGGTACCGTGTGTCCAGAATTATGCTAATGGAAAAGAAGAAAAACAAAATCCTAGACCCATATTTTACCAGACAAACCAGCATATAGTTAAATTGTAAGCCACTGGCACTAACTATAAAAACAGCAGTTGAAGTAAGTGTAAGTAAGGATGATATTGTTATGAGTTAGCATTGTTGGAGATATTTTCATAGGAAAGAAAGAAGATGAGCTGGGCCTGGGAAGTAGGAAGTGTTTGGTTAGACATGAGAAGGAACTGACACGAGTAGAGATGGTGAAAATGAACCTTTGGGACTTCACGAAGAATTGCTTTACTGGGGTGAAGGTAACCTGAGAACGAAGATTCCTAAAGGAGACAGGACCAGGTTATGGACATCCTCCAAAGCTCAGTAGAGACCAGTGACTTTACTGTGAGTCAGAATGCTTGTCTCTGATTATGTCTGTCTGAGGTGGACTCAGATATCTGCATTTCTAACAAGTTCCCTCCCAGGGGGTGTTGCTGTTGCTGGTGGGTCTGCAGAGCACACTGAGCATGAGCCATTAAAGAACAAGAGTGAGCCGAAACCGGTTTGGCTCAGTGGATAAAGCGTCAGTCTGCAGACTGAAGGGTCCCAGGTTCGATTCCGGTCAGGGGCATGCACATTGGTTGCGGGCACATCCCCAGTGTGGGGTGTACAGGAGGCAACTGGTCGATGTTTCTAGTTCTCTATCCTTCTCTCCCTTCCTCTCTGTAAAAAATCAATAAAATATATATATTTAAAAGTAAATAAAGAACAAGAGTGAGAGACACTTGATTTTATAGCGGCAAAGGTGATGTGAGAGTTGTTTCAGAAGATGAAGTAAAATTAAGGCTAGTGACTTACCTTTATCCATAGCTAGGTTGGTAATTTGGAGATTGGAGAGAAGTACAGAGGAAAGGATTGTAAGACATTTCAAAAGAAGAAAGAATGGAGATAAAGTGGCAGAGCACAAAGAGTACAGTTTTAGACCTGTTGAATGTGAAATAATAACTTTTTGTCTTGAAGGCAGTTAGAAAAATATAACTTAGATCTTGGAGGATGACTGTGGTGTGAGTGAGGAAACAGCAGAGTATTGAGTGGAAAAGGACCACTTTCTCCCACCTAAAGATTTAAAATATCTTGAAGTAGAATATTAAAATCCTTTAGTTCCTTATCTGTATCCATATATAAAAATCCTAATATGCAAATAGACCAAATGGCAGAACAACCAGTGCTATGACGTGTGCTGACCATGAGGGGTTGCACGCGGAACATGGCGGGTGACGGCAGCAGGTGGCAAAGTGTAGAACATGGTGGGTGTCGGCCGTAGTGGGATGGTGGAGTAGGTGAGGGAGGGCGCCAGACCAAGTCAGGTACTGGTCACTGTCATCAGGGCGAGCCTCTGGTGGTTACTGAAAATTATTTGCTCCTGCACACTGTGATCCCACCTGGCTCTTGCACCTGCTGCTGGTGCTGGAGCTGCAGCTCAAACCCACTGCCGGCGCCCAGTGCCAATCCTGATTGGTCAGTGCCATCAGCAGGTATGAGCTGTAGCTGCCCGGAATACTCCTAAGGGCTTCTCCACCTCCCCTTGCTCCTGAGTGATGATCGAAGCAGCAGCAGCCGCTGCCTGCTCACACCCATTGCTGGGGCCAGTCCCAATCACTCCACGCCATCAGTGAAATAGTGTTTTATGATTCCTGGGAAGATGTTAAGACTTTGGAGTCTCTTCAACTTTGAGTATAATATTTGAATGAAAAGTTCTTGTCAGTATGGTATGACCCATACAATTTATTAAGAGGGCTGACTAGAAACCCATTCTCTTTTTATCATTTTTCTGTTGAAAAAATATTGAGTGCCTATGTTTCAGGTACAATCGAGGACATTAGGGATGTGGTGGTCAATAAGAGCAGATGATACCTGCTCTTCCTGAATGTATAGTTTAGTGAAAGAGACAGATATGGATCCTATCTCATAAAAGTAACATGCAAATTGACCATCACTCCAACACACAAGAAGGCCACCCTTATTTGGTCAAAGATGGCTGCCCCCATGTGGTCCTAAGATGGCCTCCACAAGATGGTCTGCAGGGGTGGGCAGTTGTGGACTATCAGGCCAGCAGGAGAAGGCAGTTAGGGGTAACTGGGTTGGCAGAGGAAGGCAATTGGGGGTGACCAGGTGGCAAAATAGAGCAATGGAGGAGACCAGGCCAGCAGGGGAGGGGTTTTGAGGGGTCCAGGCTTGCAGGGGAGAGCAGTTGGGGGGGACCAGGCCAAGCAGGGGAGGGCATTTGGTGGAGACCAGGCCTGCAGGGGAGGACAATTGGGGGTGGGGGGGAGGCCAGTAGGGGAGGGCAGTTAGGGGGAACCGGGCTGGCAGAGGAGGGCAGTTGGGGGCAATCAGGTTGGCAGGGGAACAGTTAGGTGTTGATCAGGCTTGCAGGCGAGTGGTGAGGGGGTGATCAGGCTGGCAGGCATAAGCGGTTAGAGGCAATCAGGCAGCTAGGCAGGCGAGCAGTTGGGAGCCAGCAGCCCTGGATTGTGAGAGGGATGTCCAACTGCTCGATTTGGGATCGGGCATAAATGGGCAGTAGGTCATCCCTCAATAGGTCCCAAAGGGGAGAGAGTGCAGGCTGCAGTTAAGGACACCCCACCTGTGCATGAAATTTTGTGCACCGGGCCTCTAGTGAAATTAATAATAGAAATGAGTCTAATTACAATTGAAATAAGAGCTGAGAAGGAGAATAAATCTGGTCTTGTAGGAGCATGTAGCCATTAGACCTAATATCGACTGAGGAGCCAGTGGAAATGACCCTTTACCTGAGATCTGGAGATCTTTCAGGGTAAAGTTATTAAATTATTCTAGTCAAATATCAATTCTTTTAAGATAGAGTCCAATAGTAGAATTAAAAAGAAAAAGCACCTGTAATCCTACCACCATGAGATAGCTACAATACTATTACTATTTTGAGAAAATTCCTTCTAATCTATGTAAATTTGTATCAAACCATTTTAATATTTCATTTATATAGTTTCCATTAACAAATGAACATTTATTTCCTCAAATGGACTTTAAAACATTACTAATGGGTACATATTATTTATTGAATGGATATACCATTAATTTACAACTGTTTGCTGCAGTTGAACATTAAGATAGGTTTCAGTTAACACAGATTTTCGCTCACATAGGATACCTTTTTATTATTACATTTTTATTCTTTTTTAGAACACATTAACTAATTTCTGTCACGCTCATATTCAAAGCTGATAATTACCTTTTGACTGAATCCCTCTTCCCCAAAGTGAATTAGTATATATTAATGTCTTTAAGTTTTTTTCCTTATGGCATTATTATTACTGTTGACTATTTTATATTTTTTTCTACAAATTAGAAAAGTATGCTTTATAGACTGGAAATGCCTGGATCTAAGGAAACTTAATCAAGTATTTGGAAAAGACAATATGTGTGCCCAGTTAGTATTAATGCCTTGAATTTTAAAGAGGAATTAATTAGAAGGTTCAGTTGAATCATAAAAAGTGATTTATCATTACTGTCTTACAACAGAAATGTAAAAATTATTATGTAAATCACTGAAGAATAAACCTAATGCCTTGTATTTTGCTAGAATTAACTAATACTCTAGTAATATTATGTAGGCATTTTAATAGAGCAATGTCGTCGTTATATTGCATCATACTTACATAAGAAGTCAGCTTCTTAGAGTAATAGTCTTCACAAAGTGTCTTTTAATATGTACTTAACATTACTGCTGAGATTTGACAGTTTTCATTTGCTAATGTTGAGAATATTGCTAGTCAAATTCTTTTTTTTAATAGGTCTGTTTGATCATTAGATTTAAAGATGTGGATAATTATAGAATCTATCAGTTATTCCTATATTGATAAATGTACAATACTTGGATTTTCTTGCCAGCTGTTCCTTAAAATTTGTTTCATTTTAATGAACAATGTTCCCAAATAATGTTCTCTTTTTGGGAAGGGAAAAGGAATATCAGAGAATTCCTAACTCTTTAAAGGAAAAGTTACTAAATTAGTTATTTTGAAAATAGGGAAAATATTATGATTTCATAATTATCTTTAATACTATCATGTTAGTCTGTCAGTTTTTCTGTCTCCAATTTATTCATTTTATATAGACATTTATTCTTAATTTATATTTTATAGCAGGCAGAATGCCTTTGTTGGATAAGCAGTATACTCAAAATGTAAGAATTCTTGAATTAAAGGAAATTATTTTCACTTTTATTTCACAGTGATAAATTAGACTGTAACAATATTAAACTTATGAGACTTCTGTGATAAAAATGTTAAAATATAAAAAATGGCCTTAACTGGTTTGGCTCAGTGGATAGAGCATCGGCCTGTGGACTGAAAGGTCCCAGGTTCGAATCCGGTCAAGGGCATGTACCTTGGTTGTGGGCATATCCCCAGTGGGGGTGTGCTGGAGGCAGCTGATCGATGTTTCTCTCTCATCGATGTTTCTAGTTCTCTATTCTCTTCCTTCCTCTCTGTGAAGAATCAATAAAATATATTTTAAAAATATATAAAAAATGCTTTTCTAAGAATTGTATAACAATAGTAAAAAAAAAATATATGCAGTTACATATTTAGAAAGGTGTTTTTTTTGTTCCTTCCCAGGTTTATTTCCAGAGTTGAAGAAATTTTGAATGACTGGAAACTGATTGGAAACTCTCTGGGAAAGCCACTTGAAAAGGTCAGATCTATTTGCTGGTGTCTCTAAATGAATATTTATTTTGAAACTTCTATTTTTAAGCCCTTTGCTGCATTTGGTACATTTGAATTAAATGTTTTTTTAAACTATGTATAATCTATAAACATATGGTAATTGGAAGAATTTGGATTTGAATATGTGGCAAATAATACATGTAAGGTTTTGTGAACTGTTTTATAAATAAAATTTTATATGTACAATGTCATTCTTTGTGAGTGATTTTGTTTTTCCTAATGTTTACTTCTTTCTCTCTCACCTTCTCCCATAGAATGTTAGAAAATCTTTTTTTAAGTTTTAGTTTGTTAGAGAAATTCTGCAGTTACCAATTAGACTAACAGTATTTTTGGATAGAATATTGTGCTTAATTAATGAGGAAAAATTCTTGGTCTTAATAACCAACTGACTGTAATTTTACTCAATTTTTTGTATTTAACAAATACCACTAATAACACTTGTTTTCCCACCTCCTTTTTAAAAACAAAAAAACAAAAAAACTTTATAGATGTTTTGAGGATAAGACTGAAAAAAATATTCAAAATTGAGGTGGAATTTTAATTCTAATTTTAAGATATTGGCGGTTTTACACAAACTATGCCCAAATGTTTACTGAAAACTGTACTCTGAGAATGAACCTAGATTTTTCTGTATTTTGATAAAGGGAACTAACAGTTTAATTTAAGCTTATATAGATGTTTTGTTTGTTAGATTAATTATTTTGAAGTAAAATTGATCATTTTTACTATAAATCTATCATTAAGCGATTTATCTCTCTATAAGGAACTCTCAGTTCTCGATATTTGCTAGGTTATTTTTTACCTTAATGGTGATGCTAACAGAATTTGAGACAATAAAAGCACTCAGATATTTTTCTTTAGCTATGTGAATAAGAGCAGGAAAAGTAACACTACATATAGAAATCCCATCATTTAAAGATATGCTGAAATGTATAGAGTAAATTGACTCACTAGATTTAATTACTTTTATGGTTACATTTTGAAATAAAATGTGAAGTTCTCGATCACAGATAATTGTATTCCATGTAAAACAAATACAACAATTTGGTAGACATATGCTCTTATTTCTCTTGAGTAAATATTTAGGAGTGGATTTATAGGGTCATAGGATAATGTATGCTTTATGATACAGATTCCAGTAAGATTAAAGACAAAAACAAGCTAGGTATAACTGCAAGGAAAAATTATTTGTACCATCAAATAGAGAGCTAAACTGGGTATTGGTGTACTTAGATATTCCTCAATTATATGATTTGTTTGTGCTGTGTGTCACATTTGAAGAAATGGTGAACAAGATTCATGTTGCACCTGAACATAAATTCACATGAGAGAGAATTAATAAGTAAACAAGACTCAAATTTTAGATACAAAATTCAGTTTGGAGATATAACTTGGGTAATGTATTCGAAGTAGGTAGCATACTGACATACATATAGTAGAGACTAAAGGAGTGTAACTCTTCAATTCTTTCCTTTCTATAGATTATAGTAAGTAAAATGAGATATGGAAAACATGAAGAGATTTCAAGGTGAGCTGTATAATAAGAATAAAGAAAGTATAAAGGAAAGGTATTATTCAGCATAGAAAAGAAAGTTTAGGGAATGCCTTTATGATATTTTACTTTATGTAAAAGACAGTGATGACCAATTCTCTTTTTTCATTGAGGCAGAATTAAGAAGTTATTTTTTCAAAACCATTTTGAAAAATTTGAAACATAAATAAATACGGTAATTTAATGAACCCTTATGTGCCCATCACCCAGTTTCAATAAAGAATAATCTGCCAATTCTTGTTTTAGTAGTACCTTTATCACCTACCTATCCCCCACTAAGTTTTTTTAAAATTATATTTTGAGGATAAAATTTACATATATTGTAATGTACAAAACTTTAATTTTTACAGATGTTTACATAAATATAACATTCCTCACTCAGTATATTGGATAGTTCTGTCAACCCAGATGAGGCTGCGAGGGCTGAGTCCCTTGCACAGCTTTTGTGCATCAGGCCTCTATATATATATATATATATAAAAAAGCCTAAACAACTGAACAACTGGTTGCTATGATGCCCAGTGACTACCAGGAGGCAGACGCTCAATGCAGGAGCTGCCCCCTGGTGGTCAGTGCACTCCCACAGCCAACCTCTTGTGGCTGGCCAACCTCCCGTGGTTCCTCCCCCATGTGGCCCCAATTGGCCCTGCTTGAGACTGGCCCTGATCACTGGCCAGGTTGAGGGACCCCACCCATGCACAAATTAGTGCACTGGGCCTCTAGTTATGAATAAAGCAGAACATTCTTATATAATGCTTTTTGGTAGACATATGCTCTTATTTCTCTTAAGTAAATATTTAGGAGTGGATTTATAGGGTCATAGGATAGTGTATGCTTTATGCTTAACTAATGGAAACTGCTGAAACTTTTTGTACCATTTTAACCCCCCACCAGCAAAAATATGAGAGTTCAGGTGGCTCCACGTTTTCACCAACAATTGGTTTTCATCTCATAAATTTTTGTCATCCTAAATGGGTATGTAGTTTGTGGAACCAATTTTTATTCCTCATTCTGGTTTTAATTTGTATTTCTGTGGTGAATATTGGTAACAACCACCTTTTTTATATGCTTATTAGCCATTTTATGTATGTCTTTTTGAAATGTCTGTTAAAGTTTTTTTGTACATGTTTTAAGTTGGGTTGAGTTTTTATTGAGTTGTGAGAATTCTTTTAGTTCTTCTATGTATTCTGCTTTTAATTCTTGATTCAGTAGTTTTGCTAGATTGTGAAGATATTTGTATGCTTCCTCTAAACAGTGGTTCTCAATCATTCTAATGATGAATAGGTATCATTTTCCTGATTTAAACAAGATACTGAGAATCACTACTTGTTTGGAGATAAAGCAAATCTTTTACAGAAATTAACAGTTAGGTTGAATTTTTTAAAAAAATTTATTGATTTTTTTACAGAGAGGAAGGGAGAGGGATTGAGAGCTAGAAACATTGATGAGAGAGAAACATCGACCAGGTGCCTCCTGCACATCTCCCACCGGGGATGTGCCCGCAACCAAGGTAGATGCCCTTGACTGGAATCAAACCTGGGACCTTTCAGTCCGCAGACCGACACTCTACCACTGAGCCAAACCGGTTTCGGCGAATTTTTTTTTTTTTTTTAATATATTTTATTGATTTTTTTTTACAGAGAAAAAGAGAGAGGGATAGAGAGTTAGAAACATCGATAAGAGAGAATCATTGATCAGCTGCCTCTTGCACACCCCCCAATGGGGATGTGCCCGCAACCAAGGTACATGCCCTTGACCGGAATCGAACCGGGACCTTTCAGTCCGCAGGCCGACGCTCTACCCACTGAGCCAAACCGGTTTCGGCGAATTTTTTTTTTCATTAATAAAAAGTATGCTAAGATCGCCGGGACCGGTTTGGCTCAGTGGTAGAGCGTCGGCCTGCGGACTGAAAGGTCCCGGGTTCGATTCTGGGCAAGGGCATGTACCTTGGTTGCGGGCATATCCCCAGTAGGGGGTGTGCAAGAGGCAGCTGATCGATGATTCTCTCTCATTGATGTTTCTAACTCTCTATCTCTCTCTTCCTCTCTGTGAAAAATCAATAAAATATATTTATTAAAAGAAAAAAAAGTATGCTAAGATCACCCTGACCGGTGGTGCTAAATGGCTAGAGCATCAGCCCATGTGCTGAAGCGTTGTGATTTCAATTTCTGGTCAAGGGAATGTACCTGGGTTGCAGGTTTGATATCTGGCCCTGTCCAGGCTTGAGTGTCTCTCATATCGGTGTTTCTTTCCTCCTCCCTCCCTTCCTTCCACTCTAAAAAGCAATGGAAAAAATCTGGGTGAGGGTTAAAAAAAATTTTTTTTAATATGCCAAGATAAATAAAGTTGTGAAGAACAGGATAGTCTGCGCACAGGTATGAAGGCGACAGCACACCTCTGGAGAAATACAAGTCATTAGGCATAATTGTAACACAGGGTAGATGGAAGGTAACTGTGAGAGATAAAACAGGAAAGAGGTGGGGCCACATCTGTAGGCTTTGTAGTTCTACCTGTGCAGGTGCATGCCATTGTTTGAGGCACTTGTCATGAGCCTTTTGTGTATAATGACTTCTAATTATATTACATTTTATATCCATTTTTAATGCCAATTTTTGTGGGTGTTTTTGTAAAATATGCATAATATATTGATATAGTAATGCTTAATTTATAGATAAACATCCATAATAATAAAAGCATAATGTGCTAAATAGACTGAACAGCCAAATGACCTTCCAGATGTCCTTCCAGATGAACATCTGGGCGAAGCTGGGTCTGTGATGGGCTGAGGCAGCTGGGGCTGTGAGGGCTGAGTCCTTTGCACAAATTTTGTGTATCATGCCTCTAGTTTTATATATATATATGGAGATGAATATTTAAAAGTTTTACTGATAGAATGTGTGATTAAAAATCTCTAGCAGTCACTATATAGGTTATTTTAAGTGAAGAAACAATATCAGAATTGTATTTAGGAAGATAACCATCTGCGCCTTACCTAATAATAGACAAACATGTAAATTGACCGTACCTCCGCTATACCACCAGCCAATCAGGAGTGATATGCAAATTCACTCAACAAAGATGGAGGTTAATTTGCATATACAGGTGCTGAGTGATGGGGAGGGGGTTAGCTCCTGGAGCAGAAAGAGGTGGCTCCTGGAGCTGCCCACTCAGGGCTGCTCACACTGGTGTGGGTAGGTCACTAGCGCGCCCTGCAGCCTCTGTCAGTGCCTCAAGCCCCAGCCACAGTGGCAGTGGCAGTGGCAGTGATGCCCGTGTGAGCGGCCCCAAGCAAGTAGTGCGTTCCATCAGCATCTGGCCCAGTGCACACACATGGACGTGAAGTCTCCAGTGCCCACTTTCCTACAGGCCTGAGTCCTGGAGCAGCCAGGGATGAGCTGGTGATCCCAACGGCCTGACAGCCAGACGGTGGAGGCAGCCTTTGGCCTGGGGACTGGTGAACAGGCAGAAGATGGTTCTGATCACAGGAATCTAGGCCTAGGGACTCTACCCGTATGATTTAATAGTGCACTGGGTCTTTAGTTGAACTATAAAAGGGCTTTATGTACACTTACCAATGGTTAAAATGACAATTTCTTTTTTAATCCTCAGCCAATTAGCATATTCCCTCCTTATTGGCTGTGGGCGTTGCCAGCTTTCTCTTCCTCACATTTTCTCCAGAAGTAAGAATCTCATTCCATTTCCTTGTCTCTTTAGAAATCCTATTGATTTTTTTCTCTATTGGCTTATAATTGCACACAGTAAATTGTACAGAATTTAAGTGTACAGTTTGTTTTGACAAATGTATGTAGCCTGTTACCACCATCTAAATAAAAATAGAGGACATTTTCACCATCACAGGAAGATTGCATGTTTCTTTCTCCAGTCAATCCCATAGGTAAACAAACAAACAAACAAAAAACTTGTAATTCCACAGTTATTTCTTTCACTTATAGAATGTTTTTCCTAAATGTCTAAATCTTTCCTCAATTAAAAAAATTTGATTGTTTTTTAAATTATCTTCATATATCCAGTTGTTTTTCAGGTATATATGTTTTGAATGTTTTCTCCAGTAGCTTCCTTAATTTTCTTATCTGTATCTTTTGATAAGCATAATTATATATATATATATATATATAGAAAGGCTAAGTGACTGTCCGACCTGTAGCTATATCGTGCAATGATCTCCAGGGGGCAGATGCTGCTACTAGTAGCTATGATGGACACTAACCACCAGGGAGCAGATGCTCAACACAGGAGCTGCTGAGCTGTGATGACTTGGCAGCGGCAGTTCTCAGGTTCTCAGGTGAGAAACCAAGAATTGCCTTCTCGCAATCTGGGACTCCTTGGTTGGAGAGCCAGTTTCAGCCCAATCTCCGCAGGCCAGGCCAAGGGACCCCACCTGTCAGAGGGTGCCTGCTCACTCTGCAGATGCCCTTCAAGCCATGGGGCCACCCCAGGTGTGGCTGGCTGGGAAGGAACTGTGGGAGGTTGGCTCCAGGGCATGTCCAGCCTGCCCATCTCGCCTACTTCCACCCTGCCGGCCCACCTTATAATTAATTTCCATTCAATGTGCATGAATCATGCATCGGGCCTCTAGTATTTTAATAAAGTTCCTTTTCTCAACTAAAAATTTTTATTATTAGTACCTTTTGTTTCCTATCAAAAGATTCTTTGCCTGTCTCAGTGTGGTGAAGATATTCTCCTGTGTGTTCTTCCATGTGAATATCTCATTATTCCAGGACCATTTATTGAAAAAAAAACACCACCCTTTCCCTGCTGAATTGCAGTAGCTCCTCTGTTGTAAAATGAAGTATATGTGTGAATGTATTTCTGGACCATTGTATTTTATTGATCCATTTGTCTTTATGCAAATGTTATAGTGTCTTAAATTGTAGCAAAGTAAATCTTAAAATCGGGTAATATATTTTTCATCAAAATTAAAATCAGGTAGTGTATTTTTCATCATTTAACTATTCTTCGTCCTTTGGGTTTTCATATTAGTTATAGGATCAGCTTGTTAGTTTCTGCAAAATGCCTGCTGGGATTTTGATTTGGATTGTGTTTAATTTATAGATTAATTTGGGGAGATTTAATTGACAGCTTCATAGTGTTGTATCTTTCAATCTGTACACGATACATCTCTCAGACTTATATCTTTCAGCAACATTTTGAAGTATTTTTAGGTAGAGTTCTTGCTCATCTTTCCTTAAGTTTATTCATAGATATTTTGATTTATTTTTTATGTTAAAAGTGGTATTTTAAAAAAAAATTTTCATTTCCAAGTGCTTGCCACTAGTATATAAAAGTACACATAGTATTTGTGTATTGACCTTGAATTCTACAACTTCATAAACTCACCAGTTAGTTTCAGTAGTTTGTAGATTTTGTTGAATATTTTTTATATAAAATCAAGTCATCGGTGGTGGCTGACAGTTTTATTTCTTTCCAATTTATATGCTTGTTTCTTTTTATTATCTGATTGGAGCCTTCAGAGATTATTTTTGATGAATTACTAGGTTAGTTTTGAATTGGAGTTATCGTTTCTGGTTTTAATCAGAAATGTACATCATACTGGAATTTGGTGTCAAAATATTTTACATCTTAATTGAATTGAAGGAGGGCGGTTAAATGTTGCTTTTAGTTGAGCTAAATTAACTGAAAAAGTCTGTTTTGGAGGTAAAATCTGGATTTCTTGTTGAATATAATCAAATTTTCCTTGAGATAGCTGTTGGTAAGGTTGACTGCAGTACCCAGAATCCAGGGTTAGGACTTTCATATACACATAAAGAGAATATTTCAGCTTTCCAAGCAGGCTTGAGAAAGGCATTCACCTCTCATTTTCTGGACTTCTCTTTTTTCTTTGTTTTAGCCTTAACTTTGTTATAGTAGGCATTTCTTCTAGCAAATCAAGCTCTTCTGTATATTATTATATTCCTTATTTCAATTTGAAACTTTTGGTATGGGCTATATCTTAATTTCACACAGGTTAACCTAAATTTAAGGAAACCCAACATGTACAGGTCATACATGATAATAATTCTAATGAAAAGATTGTTATTTGATGTATTTAATAAGATACCTTTAGGACATTTAAAATATGATTTAACTTAATTCATAACTGAAAATGCCTTGCCAGGAACACACAGAACATTTGGGTGTTTTACATTAGGTATAGTTATGAAAACACTGTAAAAGCTCAGTAACTCAGCATTACTGCTTACATATTTTCTATCTAGTTTGGGACTATCTTTGCTGGTATGGTATTTCCTGCTTCCTAATGATGCTATGCTGCAATGACTATCGCCTACCCGTGGAAAGAATAGCTATGGGAGATTAGAGGCCCCATGAGAAAAATTCTTTTTTATATTTATGTTACATAGGTAAGGTTGCTTTTTAAGACTTTTAATTAAAATGTTTTCAAAAAAAATTTGCTGTTTACAAAATAAGTGAACAAATAAAATAGAAACAGATTAATAGACACAGAGATCAGAGGGGAAACGAGTTCAGGGGACTAAGTGAAAAAGATGAAGGGATTAAGAAAAACACATTGGTAGTTACAAAATAGTCATGAGGTTCAGCATAGGGAATAAAGTCGGTAATATTGTAATAATTATGTATGGTGCCAGGTGGGTACTTTAAATATTGGGGCGACCATATTGTAAAGTATATGATTGCCTAACCACTATGCTATACATCCAAAATGAATACAAAATAATATTGGGTGGAAGAATCAAGCCGAGACCGGTTTGGCTCAATGGATAGAGCGTCAGCTTGGGGACTGAAGGGTCCCGGGTTCGATTCTGGTCAAGGGCATGTACCTTGGTTGTGGGCATGTCCCCGGTGGGGGGTGTGCAGGAGGCAGCTGATCGATGACTCATCATCGATGTTTCTGGCTCTCTGTCTCTCTCCCTTCCTCTCTGTACAAAATCAATAAAAGAAAAAAAAAGAAAGAAAAAGAATCAAGATGGCAGCTTAAGAAAGCAACTGTACTCTCTGCCTCTCACAACGACATCAAAATTACAACTAGAATACAGAACACCATCATTCAGAACCACCTGAAATCTGGCTGAATGGTAGTCCTACAACTAGAGATGTGAAGAAGA
Source organism: Pipistrellus hanaki (assembly GCF_964339955.1). Taxonomy (NCBI): domain Eukaryota; kingdom Metazoa; phylum Chordata; class Mammalia; order Chiroptera; family Vespertilionidae; genus Pipistrellus; species Pipistrellus hanaki. The sequence continues at coordinate 17,331,740 of NC_140510.1, forward strand.
ATTGATAATGGTAGGAGGTGTGGAGGCACAGAATTGGCTGGATTGGCACCCACAGGTGCTGCTTTTAGATAGGAGGGAGATTGTCTCTGCGGAGGCCGCCTGTGAGGAGCAAAGGGTCCCAGCCTCACACCAGCCTCTCAGCCCAGAGTTCCAGAGCTGGGAAGAGAAGTTGCCATTAAGTACAGACTATAAAAACTAGTAGGGTTTGGGGCTGAGTGACACAGAGGCCGCTAGAGACTCAGGTGTTCCTTTTAAAGGGCTGATGCACCAACTGAACTTAAAAGGTCTGCTTCCTCTGAGCTCCAGTGCCAGTGTGATTGGCTGGCATCGGGGCAGCTTTCTCCCAGATGGAGGTGCTCACAGGGGTCATTGTTCATGTGCTGATACCTCCTCTGTGGCAGGACTGACTGGCCGCCATATCTCTTCTCTCTGCCCTGGTGATTCCCTGAGATCCCACCTCAACCAATTTGAAGCCCCACCCACTTATTTGCAGTGGTTTTTGCATATGAATGTCTGTCCTTGCTGAGGCTTCAGACTTTCCTAAGATCTCCCAAACAAGCTCAGTTGGGTCAGCGTGCCCCAAACCTAACAATAAAAGGCCCAAGGCCCTGCACTAGCATGAGCCTACCTTGCTTCATAGCTGAGCCTTGCCTGGGCATCTCAAAGTCCAAACCTAATAACTCCTGCAAGGTGGTACCATGCAGTGGCTGACTGTGCCTCCCTGGAGGCTCTAGAGCCAGTGCACCTGGTGGACAGCTTCAGACCAAAGCAGATTACAACTCTACACATCCATAAGTGACACACTCAAGGGGAAGACTCAGTGAGGACTGAAGCTCTACTGTAGCAAGTCCATAGGGGTGTCTCCTGCACAGCATCTCTCCACGGTAGCTGCAGTTGGTGCTCACAGCCAGTTGGCCTGGAGGTCAACTCCCAGTGACACAAACAGCAGTCAAAAGTCAACAGCAAGACTGTACACAGCCCACACAGGGACACACCTACAGTGCCCAGCTCATGTGACTGGGGAGGCTGAGCCACTGGGCCATATAGGACATCTACTACACAAGGCCCCTCTACCAATTCTGGAAGACATAGTAGCTCTACATAATACGCAGAAACAAATACAAGGAAGCAGCCAAAATGGGAGACAACAAACATATCAGAAATGAAAGAAATGGAAGCAACCAAACATTTGGATGCAGAGTTCAAAACCATGGTTAGAAGGTTACTCAAGGATCTTCTTGAGACTTTCAAGGATCTTAGTGAGAAAGTTAAAGACATGAAAAAGGAAATTAAGCATACATTAACTGAAATAAGTAATAATTTACAGGGAATCAACAGTAGAGTAGAGGATTCTGAGAATCAAGTCAACAATTTGGAATATGAGGAAGCAAAAAAATACCCAATTAGAAGAGCAAAAAGATAAAAGAATCCAAAAATAAGAAACTAGAGTAAGGAGCCTCTGGAACAACTTCAAGTATACCAACATTCACATTATAAGAGTGCCAGAAGGAGATGAGAGAGAGCAAGATATTGGAAACCTATTTGAAGAAATAATGGCAGAATGCTTCCCCTACCTGGTGAAAGAAATAGATTTACAAGTCCAGAAAGCACAGAGAGTCCCAAACAAGAGGAATCCAAAGAGGCCCACACAAAGACACCACATAATTAAAATGCCAAGGGTTAAAAACAAAGAATCTTAAAAGCAGCAAGAGAAAAGCAGTTACCTAGTCAAAGGTTGCCCATATGACTCAGCTGATTTCTCAACAGAAACTTTACAGGCCAGAAGAGAGTGATAAGAAATATTCAAAGTGATGAATATCAAGGACCTACAATCAAGATTATCCAGCAAAGCTCTCATTTAGAATTAAGGGGCAGATAGAGCCTCACAGAGAAGAAAAAGCTAAAGGAGTTAATCACCACCAAACCAGTATTACATAAAATGTTCAAGGGTATTCTTGGAGAAGGAAAAGGGGAATGGGAAGGGAAAGGGATAAAAAATATGAACAATAAAATGGCAACAAATGCATATCAACAATTGAATCTAAAAATCAAACTAAACAATCTAATGAACATAATCAACCGATAAATAAAATAGAATCTGAGGTATGGAAGGATGGAACAGACTGATGAATCTCAAAGGGAAGGGGGTCTGGGGCGGGAAGAGATTAACCAAAGATCTTACCTAAGGACCCAGACAGTAGGGTGGTGAAGGCTTGGGATGAGTTGGGAACCAGGTGGAGATGAGCAATGGGAAGGTAAGGGGACATCTGTAATATTCTCAACAATAAAGATTTTTTTTTTAATTAAAAAAAAAACATTGAATGTAAACTGTAATTGAAAATTTTTTTAAATAAAGTATAAGCAAAATTCAAAAACAAATTTCTATTTAAATGGAAATATTTGAATGCCAAAGCTTAATAAAGAAGCTTGCAAAAATTTATATTTATTTATTACTGATGTCACATCACTTAAATTGATTTTACAAACTGCTTTTTTATGAAGCAATTTCTATGTTCCATAATGCTGTGTGCTGTAGTGATGTTATTTGATTTGAGACTTTATAAAGTATATTTTATTGCCATGTACTTTCTAATTTATAAAATTTCATCATTTTTTTTGTTCAAAGTAACTCAGGGATTCTGCTATTGGTAGAAAGGTGGGGGTTTTATTGTGTATTTATGATTTTTATAAATTCTTTATTGTTTAACGTATTACATATAATATTACATGTGTCTTCTTTTTCCCCCATTGGCCTCTCCCCAGCCACCCCCACCTCTATCATATATCCTCACTCCCCTAGTGTCTGTTATCCTTATATGCATGCATACAAGTCTTTTGATTGATCTCTTATCACCACCCCCTTGGATATTTATGATCCTATATAATAAAGAGCTAAGATGCTAATTAGACCTGATGGCAGAATAACCTTCCGGAACAATGGGGGTGGGGCTGAGAGGCAGCCAGGCCCCAAGGGCCGAGCCCCTCACATGAATTTTGTGCATTGGCCCTCTAGTTTTATATAGACTCACCTCACAAAAAGTACTTGAATATAATAAATTTTGTAAGTTCCTTAATAATTTATATTCTAGGGAATTTTTTTAAAGGAACATTGATAAATCATTTATAAAATAACTTCCTCTTTGTTTTATTTACTTACATGTTTTTTTCTTTTTCTTTAATTGTGTGGAAGATAGCGGATGGAACTTTTAGATTAGTTGGCAGGAAAAGGGGGAAAAAAATTCCTGTGGCTAATAAACATAATGGTAGCTATTGAATACTTTAATGTTTTCCCCCCTTTTATTGTTAAATACAGGGTATATTTACTTCTGGCACGTGGGAAGAGAAATCAGATGAAATTTTCTTTGCTGACTTCAAATTCTCAGTTACTCATCATTATCTTGTACAAGAATCCATTGATAAAGAAGGAAAGGATGAAGTACTAGAAGGTAGGCTTTTTTTTAATACGTATTTTAAACTCCTGACTTGTAGGGTTAATTGTCATTTTGAATAAAAATTTAGTTCTCTTGATTATGTAGTATCCGCTGGATATGTTTTACATATGCATAGTTATTTCACCAGTGCATCTGAAGTAGAAGTGATCTTTTCAAAGGAAGAATCACAGCATCATTTAAAAATTAATTAAATCAGCAAATATTTATTGAGTGCCTACCATGTGCTAATTACTCTGCTAAGTCCATTTGAACCCAAACTTAAATTTATGTTTCAGTAGGGGAAATAAGGTTTATAGGTAAGTATCAGTCGTAGGAGGTGGAAAGTAAGTACCATCCCAAAGCACCGATAAAGTTCTCCTAGAGTTCAGAGGAGGAAAGATTGCTTTTAATTGGGAAAGATCAGAGAAGGTGTTATGGAGAATTAGGCAACTACTACCTGCCCATGCTAGATATTCAGTAAATGTGCGTATAGTTGTTTATAGGTCAAATCACCAATCTTTGTCCTGAGATATACTAGTATATAACTGTGAGTGAGCAGGGTATTAAAAACATATAAATTTTAGAGCTATCAGTCAAAAATACTCTATTCATTTAGAAAATAAATATGCAGGATGTGTGTGAAAGTTTTTCTGGTCAGTGAAGGACATTTTGCTAAGAGAGAGAAAGACATTCCTCTTCCTCCAAATCTAAGTGCTAGCCCTAGATTTAAATCTTTGAGCAATTGCAAAACTACATGGACTTGCAAGACATGTTCTATAATATTTCTGTAATCATATTACAAAATTCTGCCTTAGAATGAACAGTTAACTTTTTCATTATCTAATGTTTTTATAGATGTTCTTCCACAGTCTATGCAAGATTTGCTGTGTATGAATAATGACTTTCCTCCAAGAGCACATTGCCTGGTAAGATGGTAGGTATACATTTTATTCAGAAGAACTTTTAGGAAGTGTGTTGGGGAGGCCCCAAGGCTGCCCAGGTTCGATGATTTGGTAGGAGGTCCCTCAGGACTCAGCATATAGCTGCCCTTTCTGCTATGACTTATTACAGTGACAGCATGAGAGCAAAATCAGCAAAAGGAAAAGGTGCTTGAGACAAAGCTTGTAGGCAGTAGAAAGAGCCTTTCCTGGTGGAGTCACACAGTACATACTTAATTCCCTTAGCACCAGGTTGTGACAACATATGAAATGTTGCCTACCAAGGAAGCTTGTTAGAGGCTCTGTTCTCAGGGATTTTAATTGGGGGTGGCACCTTCTGACTGATAAATAACAAAATTTCAGACTCCCAGAAGGAAGCAGGTGTTTAGTATAAACTACATTGTTTGTACAAACATTTTAGGTACAGTAACTCTTACCAGTTAGAGCAGAAGTGAACCACCACCACCACCACCCCACCCCCCAAAATCCAAGTTCTAGGTGCCAGCAAAGGTAGGCCTTGCAAGTAGATTATCCTAAGGATAGCAGTCACTGGCCTGCTGCGAACACTTTCCTGCAAAGTATATATCATATCTAGGTAGTAGCTAACCTAATTCTGATGATTAGTATAGAACACTTAAATACCATAGAAAAGTTAACATATATTGTTGGAAATGGAATTGAAAAAACAAATGTTGATCTCAGTTACATGATAACATCAAAGCTTTAAATTATAAAATGTGACACATTAATAAAAAAGGCACATCACATTTAAAAGGGCTTTATCTTTTTTAGTAATTCAAAGTATGTCTGAATTTTATTTTGGAGGGAGTGGCATTACCGTAAAACACACCATCACCAAAATGGTCCAAGTATGAACCATAGTCAAGGAAGGAGACCTGGTAAAGGGAATTTATATACTGATTTTAAATTATTCTGTTGGTGTGAGTTGGTCTTTTAATTTTTTATTAAAGAATTTCTAAGAAATGGGAAAATGATAACATCTGTGTTTGTTTCTTTTTGTTCATTCCATTGTGTTTACTATAGTAAGCAGATTATGTAGCACACTAAAAAATAAAAGAATTATTTGCAAGTGCAAATAAACTGGATATTGTTTCATAAATACTGTTATTTTATTATGACATTTTAAAAACGTTGAACTTAAACAATTTAAACAACTATAAAAGGAATTCAGTAAATTACCCATTTAATTTAAACAGTAGAATCCCCTGATCTTTAAATGGGTAACTTAAATGTGAATATATACATTAGCATGGCAGAATACTGTATATTGGAAGGCAGCATGTTGTTATAGAACAGGGGTGGGAAACCTTTTTTCTGCCAAGGGCCCTTGGATATTTATAACATCATTTGCTTAATATAAATTTATGTTGCTATGAAAAAGAGCCTAGATTTATTGAATTTCGAGTCCCGCTTGGATTTGCCTTGGAAGGGCCAGACCAAATGATTTTGTGGGCCTTACACAGCCCTCAGGCCAGATGGTCCCCACCCCTGTTATAGAGCAAGACTTTCATTCAACATTAACTGAACACCTACTGTCAGACTTTCAGCTTCAATCACTTTGTGGTCACTATAAGGGACCAGCAGCAGCAATAAAAGGAACAGTCCACAAACAATCTTATGAACAATGTTTATAAATGAATAATTATGATGGCTTTTTCAAAATTTATTTTTGTGATTTTAATGTATTTTTTGCTGGTCAGAGAGAGACAGACAGACAGACACACAGACATATAAAAGGACCTGGTAATTTTGAGAATGGAATTTTAAAATAGCCCCAAAGGCCTATAAAATATTTTTATTCTTTAAAAAGCTAATGTTCAGAGGATTTCTGATAATGGTGACATGAAGTGTTACCTTCTTTAAAAAAGAAAAAGATTGTATGAAATTGGAAGAAGTTTTATAAGTAACTTATTTTAGATCACTGGAAATTGCTTAAAGGCAGAAAAAAAATTAAAAGTTTTTGTTTTGTTTTTTCTCTTGAAAAACTGCTTGAGCTCTTCTGGTAAGAACAGGGGCCTCTGGCCCTTCTATTTGTGGCTGTTCTATTACTGTCCCTCTTCGCACAAATCTCTGTTGGTGAGAACTGTAGTTTTCTAGCCTAGGCTGGCCATGGAAACCACCAGCTCTTTTGTCAGAGAGGCAGATTTGCTTCTGGGTGGAGGGCAAAAACCTGTACCCTTGCTAGGCCGAGGTTGCAGTCCATAGGCAAGTGGTGGATTTATCAGAGATTTAGCAAGGAGATCCTGTATGGGAACCATGGAAGAGCTGGTTCACTCTGTATGCATTCCTGTATGATAGGAAATTACATATGTACACAGGAAACACCAGAGCCCAAACTCTAAAGCTAGCTGTGACTTTGAGTCAATTATCCAACCCCCACACACAGATCAGTCATCAGAGAAGGAAAAGCTTACTGGTTTAGATGTTTAAACACATCTGTGCCCAGATTATTGGCTTATTGCTAAAACAAGGGGTAGCCTGGTTTAAAAAACAAGTACAAAATGACTGAATAGAGACATTAATAACTGAACACCTTGAGGGAGACAGATTGCACAGTTTAAGCCCAAGCAAGTTACTAAATACAAACAAAAGAGAAGCAACTCTCAGGAAAGTTAAATAGGACCTGGTTTTGCGATAATATATTACCTAAATGTAATTTTCAACCACAAATAACTAAATATGCAGGGTCACAGGAAAGTGTGGCTCATATGCAAATAGGGAAAAAAAACAACAGCAGAAATGGACTTTAGTGGACCCAGATGTTAGATTTACCAATAGTTTCAAAGCAGTTACTAAAATTATAGTCAAAGAACTAAAAGAACTGTATTCAGAGAATTAAAAATATACTAACAATGAATCAAATAAGATAGCTCAATAAATGGAAACTATAATAAAGAACCAATTGAAAACCCCACAGTTGAAAAGTATAACTGAGGCTTAGAGCTAATAATCGCCACATTTTAAAAATTTACTTTTTCTTGACATGCAGGCTAAGTCTCAATCCCTCTCTAAAATGCCACTTAATAAAATTGTCTGTACAGTTTTTTAAAAAGTATAATTGAAATAAACTCACCAAATAACTTATATTGATCCTTCAAAGATAATAATTGGGAAAGTACTTTAGAATTCATAGAAGAGAATATGTTTAACAGGGATGATGGATTGGTATTTGAGGCAAATCTTCAAAAAAAGATCCAGCAGGGTTTGGATATTTAGTGAAGGCAATAGAGTGTGTGTGTGTGTGTGTGTGTGTGTGTGTGTGTGTGTGTGTATATATGTGTGTGGTGGTATTTTACATAGAGGACATAAAACCAGAGGATAGAATTTCATTGTGGATAAACAAAAAGCAGTTCAGTTTGGTTTGTTTGTTAATGGCAACATTCACTGAACAGGCTGTGTTTGTGTAGAGAGGGAAGAGATAGTTTGGCAATAGCAATCAATGTTAAAGATACAGATGTTCTTTTTTCCAGCAACTTTTAGGACTTTATCTCACACATATACTTGTAGAAATAGACAATCACAATATTGTTGCAACAGTATAAAACTGGAAGCAAAGTATTGATGAGTAGGGGATATGGTACAGAATGTATATCCTAATGACTGAAACAACCGGATGGGTGACAGAACACAGGCTGCATGGGGCAACAAGGCCGGCAGGGAGGTTAGGGAGGGACGACCAAATGACTGAACAGCAGGCTGTGTGGGGCGACCAGGCTGGTGTGTGTGTGGGGAAGATGGGGGGTGACCAGGCCAGCAGGGGGACAGTTGGGGGCAACCAGGCTGGCAGGGGGGGTGGGGGGACTCAGTTTGGGGAAATCATGCAGACAGGGAGGCAGGTGAACAGTTAGGAGCCAGCAGTCCCAGATTGTGAGAAGGATGTCTGACTGCCGTTATAGGCCCGATCCTGGATGGGCCTAAACCGGCAGTTGAATATCCCGGGAGGGATCCTGAATTGGAGAAGGTGCAGACTGGGCTAAGAAGCCCCCCCCCAACCTGTGCACAAATTTTATGCACGGGCTCTAGTCCTATCTAATAAAAGAGAAACATGCAAATTGACCATACCTCTGCTATGCCCACAAGCCATTCAGGAGTGTGTATGCAAATTAACCCAACCAATATGGTGGTTAATTTGCATGATCAGACACAGAGTGAAGACTGAAGACAGCGTAGAAGGAAGCCAAGTGCTGCAGAAGGGAGTTAAGCTGCGGAGAAGCAAGCAGGGCAGCGGGGAAGGGAGGGAAGCAGGCAGGGCAGCAGAGACAGCCGCAGGAAGCCCTATTCTTGCAGGAATCTTCCTGCAACGGGCCTCTAGTATATTTACAAAAGTGTAATATGCTAATTAGACCAAACAGCTGAACAACCTGGATGAAGCCCGGTATACAAGGACCAAGCCCCTTGCATGAATTTCATGCATTGGGCCTCTAATGTGTGTGTGTATGCATGCCAGAAGCTGGGTGCATGAAATTTGTGCACAGGCGGATTCCCTCAGCATGACCTGCACTGTCTCGCAATTTGGGACCCCTTGGGGGTTGTCCGACTGCCAGCCAAGGCCCATCCAGGATCAGGCCTAAACCGGCAAATGGACTTTCCTCTCTCAATCCAGGATTGCTGGCTCCTAATCGCTCACCTGCCTGCCTGCCTGATTGCCCTAACTGCCCTCCCCTGTAGGCCTGATTGCCCCCTAAGAGCCCCCTAATCCAGCCTGATCACCTCCTAACTGCTCCCCCCCTGCCAGCCTGATCACCCCTAACCACCTCTGCCTCAGTCCCTGCCACCGTGGCTTTGTCTGGAAGGACATCCAGAAGATGTCCGATCTAATTAGCATATTACCCTTTTATTAACACACACACACTAGAGGCCTGGTGAGGTCTGATTGGCTGGGCTGACTGGGGGGAGGAGATACGGGCAGTTAGCTGGCCAACCTGTCCCCTTGATCAAACTGGTCGAATTCCTGGTCTAGGGGACAATTTGCATATTAGCCTTAAATAGGATATATGTGTATATAAATTATATATGTATTATATAAAGTACCATAGCAAGAATAAATAATCTTATTTGAAGATAGAGTTGGTACATGGACAGATACAATATTTCTGGAAGAAGAACCAGCAAACTGTTCACAGTGGTTTCATTCTAGTGTGGGGGTGGCACAGGGAAATGTTCTCTTGTTTTTTGTCTTCCAAGGATATTAATAAAAGAAAACTATTTTTCAAGACCTTTAGAGCTAAAATTCATAGCTCTGAGCTCCCAGTATTTGATGCTGTTTTTACATAACTAATTTTTATTTCAGAGGGAGAAGGGTAGAAGTGAGGTAAGAAGACAAAATGAATTTTTGTATCTGAACAATAAACAGATTATGGGTTAGACTTTGAAATTTTTATTTATTGCCATTTGGAGGATGTCTTAGGAGAATGTTTATAAAAATAGAGGTCTGGTGCACGAATTCGTGCATGGGTGGGCTTGATGCCATCCCCTCACCTGCTCTACAGTCTTGATGCCATCCCCTCACCTGCTCTACAGTCCTGCCTCACAGTGCCTGGGAGCTGGGCAGTGGCCCACCCTCCCACTGCTGCCATTAGTCACTGTCTGCAGGGCAATCAGCAGGGCATCAGGCCCCCTCTCTCACCTGCCTTAACCTGGCACCGCCCCTTCACCTGCTTCACCATCCTGCCATGGTCCTGCTCTTATCAGGGTCCATTGGGGCCAGCAGCGCCTTCACTGCCACCTGCTGCCAGCGCCATGTCACTGATGCCCACCTGAGGATCAGCACACATCATAGCGAGCAGTCAAACAACTGCCCAAGGGGACAATTTGCATATTAGGCTTTTATTATATTTTATTAAAATAAATTGGGCAATAAGTAATGTCTTTCATAATTTTTATTTTTTTAAATTATTAAATACATATTGAGGAGAGCCTAGGACAGGAATTTTCAATAAGCAAGATCACCAACTTGAACTTTCCTGTTTGTAAAGTATGGCTGCAAACTTGTGTTTTTTAAAGGCATTTTTAAAGACAGTTAAATAAATTTTCATTATTATAAAGTACCATAGCAAGAATAAACTACTTTCTGATAATATTGTCATCTACCTAATGTGTTATTGAATAAAAGAATTCCTTTAATTATGATTCCTAACTTAACCACTTGTCTCTTAGGAATAGGACAAGTGTATCATGGCTTGTAATTATTTTACTGCCATTTAGGAATCTTTCAAACTTTCTCTTTCTATAATAGTGGACCTAAAATTAAAGTCCACTATTAGTTATCAGTTAAAGCAAAATTTTAGTGCTAGCTTTCATGTTTCATTTTTAAAATTAAACTTTTAAAGCAAAACTGTTATTTATTTCCCTTGTGATTTCAGCACATTGCTTCTAGTTTGTAGTAGAATGATAGAAGTATTTTACTAAATGAAGGAAATGCTGATAGTAGCTTTAGTTGCCCTTAAAAAGAAAGAAAGAAAGAAAGAAAGAAAGAAAGAAAGAAAGAAAGAAAGAAAGAAACACCTGTACTTCAAACCTTACTTGTTAAATTTTCTTAAGGGACTTTTAAAAAAATGTTTTTCACATAATATATATTTGTATTCTGAAGTTTCCGCCTGTTTAATAGCAATGATTCTTTTTTTTTTTCTTTTTCTTTTTTTTTCCAGGTATGGACTGCGAGAGTTCGTGGTGCTCGCCCCTGCAGCAAACAGCGATGCTGTTCTCAGTGAATCTAAGTGCAATCTTCTTCTAAGTTCTGTGTCTATTGCTTTGGGAAACACCGGCTGGTAGGGGACATTTTGAAAAATAGACAATAAGTTAAAAACTATTTTTAATTATATTTTATGAAGGAAAATGGTTCTTAAGTGTTAGGTTTTTAAAATTATACTTGGGATTACTACTTGTACATTATGATACTTTTGGAATTTGTATATAAGACTAACTCAACAAAATCTTTAGGGAGAGCATTTGTAAAGGGAAACGTACTGAAATACTCAATGAATGTTCAAAATGAAGAGTACTGCTTTTGTGCTTTGCTTCCAAATGTTTAGTGTATTTAAATTCTGTTACAAAATCTAATTTTAAAACTTGACAGCATTGCCTTGTTTAACCTGAGCTGGAAACACGCTTATCAGGTGACTCAAAATTCTTAATGCTCTCCACATGTCTGCAAATGACTGTGAAAGTGCTGCAAGTATTGATTTTGGGGTTACAAATAAATTTTGGCAAGTGGACTCATTTGCACAGAGGAAAATCTGTGAGTAGTAAGGATTAACTTTATCTTCAAATGATAAAGTAAAAAGTATATCATCATGAATGTTGGTTTAATTTGTATTATTTAGTACTTGTGAATCAACTTTATGTATCATGACTTTGGAAAGGCTAATATATGATAATTTTTATTGAATAAAATTTTCATTCTACTTTTTAACAAACTTTCAACCATTTAGAAAATTTCTGTTTTAATTATGTCCTACAGCCAGGTGCCACTCTTTGTGCAAATTCATCACAAATGGCGAAGAATGTATGTGGGAGAATGTCAGGGTCCTGGTGTCCGAACTGATTTTGAAATGGTTCATCTTCGAAAAGTGCCAAATCAGTACACTCACTTATCGGGCCTGCTGGATATCTTCAAATCAAAGATTGTAAGTTGGCATTGATATTGTGAGTCTTTTCTGGAATCCAGATGAAAGTAGCAATTTGATCATTTGATTGAGTATATAGAAATATTTCTCTATAATATTATAATGGAAATTACTGCCTGTTTTTTTAAAATTCTTTAATTGATTTTTATATATAGAGAGAAACATTGATGTAAGAGCTAAACTCCCTCCTACAAGCCCCCTACAGGGGACAGAGCCTGAAACCTAGGCATGTGTCCTGACTAATAATCGAATAGAATATAAGACAGATTTATCTTTAAAAAATATATATAGATACATCAATCAGCTGCCTCCTGCACTCCCTCTACTGGGGATGTGCCTGCAACCAAGATACATGGGCTTGACAGGGGACCTCAAGGTGCACCCCCAGTACTGGGTGGGGGGGACTCAGACTGTGTCCCCCGCCCAGTGGGGCTTGACCGGGGACCTGAGGCTGCGAGGAATCTCAAGTCAGTGTCCCCCACCTGGCGGGGCTTTATGGGGGACCTCAAGGCACTCCCCCCACCCCAGTCTGGGCTGGGAGACCTCAGGCCACACCTCCAATCCTGGCACCAGCTGGGGCACCTGAGGCTGCACCACCTGCCCACGGGGCTTGACAAAGGATTTGGTATCTTGTTTCAGGTAGTAGTATAAACAGCTTTATTCTAATGTCATTTTGTTCTCTTGCGTTGTTTTGAAAAACGCTGTGTGTATTTTTTAAGCTAGTACACCATTCTGTCTTTGCATTTGTTTCCTAGGGATGTCCTTTAACACCATTGCCTCCAGTTAGTATTGCTATTCGATTGACCTATGTACTTCAGGATTGGCAGCAATATTTTTGGCCTCAGCAACCTCCAGGTGAGCTAATTTAAAACTGTAGTTCACTTACTGAATATAAATAGAAAAGAAAATATATTTGGAAATTAAAATTATTTAAGAGTGTGTTTTAGGTGTTTTAAGTTTGAAATATCTGTAATTCATTCTAAATGCAATATTATTGATTTAATTTCCTTCATCATTTTTTTCTCTTTAAAAAAACTCTTTAGATTATTCTATATACATTATTACTTTATATACTTGACTTTGAAAAGCTGATACTGCTTATAAAGCATCCCCCTGCTGTGGAACATCATGTGCTATATGCATGAATGATTAAAATGTCTGTTTTTAGAATACTATAATAAGAGAAGCTATCATAAGCTGAGGATGGATTGCAGAGAACTTTATAAAGCTTGAAGAAGAGTGTTAAATAAGGAAACCAGGAAAAAAATGTTTGTATACACATATACTTATGATGGGAAGGCCTGTAGAATATTGTATTTTAACTTTAACTTGGATTTGATAAAAATGTAATTAAAAACAGCTTACCTACTGCTTCATTCAATAATCATTATAATAATAAAAGGGTAATATGCTAATTAGATCGGACATCCTTCCAATGAAGCCAGGGCCAGAGGGAAGCCCAGGTCCCGGGTTCCAGAGAGAAGCCGGTGCCAACAGCTGGGGAAAGGAAGGCCTACTCTTGCATGAATTTCTTGCATCAAGCCTCTAGTTGGCTTATAATAGGTCAGACTGTGCTAGAGACACAAATATAAATAAGATGTCATGTTAAGTTCTAGAAAAGCTCAGCCCGAAAATAGAGCCTAATTAAGTGAGGTGTTTTTTCCCCCCTGGATGTTTCTCTTACTTATAAGTGTAGTTATATTCAGGTATATATAAAAAGAAATTAAATATAAACATAAATTGTTATAAGGATTTTACTAGCCTGAAAATATTTTTCAGCCTCCCTCCCTCAAAGAGAAATAAATAAGAATTAAATAATATTCTTTACTGTTTATTTTTATTCTAAGTAGTTGGTTATTTATAGGATTGAAGATAATAAATTGGTAATCTTGGGATGATATTAAAAGTAATCCTTAGCTTTAGTAGTTATATATGCTATTACTATCTTATTTTATGTACCATTGAATAATATGAAACTAATCTATAATAAAGTGTAGTGTGCTAATTAGACCAGACGTCCTTCCAGATGACCTTCCGGACAAAGCTGGGGCTGGGAGGGAAGCCCAGGCCCTGGGTGCCAGAGGGAAGCCAGTGCCGGCAGCGGGGGGAAGGAAGGCCCACTCTTGCACAGATTTTTGCATTGGGCCTCCAGTGTACAATAAAAAAGCTGCATCTAAACTACAAGCAAAAAAAATAAAAGCTGAGCTGACATATATATTAGAAGAAAACTCAAATGTTTGTTTTGGTAATTTTAGTTTTCAGACAATAATACCCACTACAATTTGTAGTTGGTTTCTAGTTAAGTTCCTACCCTTCTTTTCTTTTTTTTAAAGGCTGCTCTAATATTAGTCAATTTTAAAGATTTCCCAAGATGGGTACCTTGGTCTGTTGATGATCTAAGAAGAAGCCCAAAAGCCAAAATTTTAGCAGTGTAATTCTGATTGCCAATAAGGCCTTTGTTAACATTCTATTGCTGATTTTTTAAAATTGGTATAAAAATATTAACCTTCCTCTTCAGTGGATTGAAGACCAGATACATTTTTACTATTTTCTCCTATAATGAGAATGAAGGGATTGAAAATGTAATATGAGCCAGACACTGTGCTTGGCATTTTATATATTATTTCACATAATTTTCATTTACAGATATAACTATCTTTCTCAGAGAACATTAGTAACAAGACCAAGGTCACATGATCACCAAGTGATAAAATTCTCATTTAAACATTGGTCAAACTCTAAATCTCATGTCTTTTCATTTCATAATATTCTCAACTTTTAGTTAAAACATTTGTGCAGTTATAGTCTAGTAATTTTAATTTACAAAATGTGCTTATAAATTTTGAAGCTCTTAAAAATCGCATCCTATATAATAAAGAGGTAATATGCAAATTGACCCTCATACCCTTGTATCACAAAATGGCCACCCCCATGTCATTACAAGATGGCCGCCCCCACATCATCACAAGATGGTTGCCCCCATGCCATCACAAGATGGCTATGGCTACCTCCACATTGTCACAAGATGGCCACCACAAGATGGCTGCCCCACCTCATCTTAAAATGGCCGCCCTCCATTGTCACAAGATGGCCAGCAAGGGAGGGCAGTTGGGGTGATCGGCCTGGCAGGGGAGCAGTTAGGCATCAATTGGGTTGGCAGGGGAGCAGTTAGGGGGCGATCAGGCTGGCAGGCAGAAGCAGTTAGGGTAAGGTGACCAGATGTCCTGCTTTTGGCAGGACAGTCCCGATTTTTAACAATTTGTCCTGCGTCCAGCGGCATTTTAAAAAAGTCCCGATTTTTGGAAAGAATGCGCGACAAGCTAGGGAACAGTGGGGTAAATGGGAAGGGAGTATACGGTTTTTGGCGGCCATGTGGCTCTTTAGCCAGAATATGAGTTTTATATTATTTTTGTTAATTTTATAATGTTAAACTTTAATAATAACAAATAATTGTTGAGAACTGATTAACGAGAACTGCTTATCAAAGTTCGTATTGTTGATCAGTTACAATTGTGGAATACTCGCTGTCCTTACCAGCTGTGACTGAACGCGTTTTTTGATGGTAAATAAAGTGTGGACATCAGGAAAATCACAATTAAGTGTTGAGACTTTGAAAGCCATTTTATGTGTGAAATATAATTTAACAAATTCTTGTGAAAAATTTCATGACCTTTTAAACAACGACAGCTATCTACTAAAAAAAATTCACTCAAATGAGAAGTATGCCAAAGAATAAAATAATACTATGCATAATTTTTATTTATTATATTTGTAAATTGTACTTATGTTAAAATTTAAAAAAATATGTTACAATACTATTTTTGTGTTCTATGAAAATTTTTGTTGCTCCATATAGACCAAATTTTTAATCAAGAACCCCTTCCTCTCCCCTGATTAATGGTGTCCCACTTTACCAATGTTAAAATATGGTCACCTTAGGTTAGGGGCAATCAGGCACGCAGGCAGGAAAGTGGTTAGAAGCCAGCAGTTCCAGATTGGCCTAAACCAGCAGCCGGACATCCCCCAGGATGTCTCAGATTGGAGAGGGTGCAGACTGGGCTGAGGGACACCCCACCCCACAGTGTACAAATTCCATGCACTGGGCCTCTAGTGTTATAATAAAACTAGTCATTGTGATCTTTATTATTGTAAGCATTCTTTAGTTGGAAAAATAGATTGAATTGACTTGAGAAAATTTACTGAATCAAGTAAGTGAACCATATATAATGACTAATTTTATTAATTTAGTTAGGGTATAGTTTGTCAAACATGATTTTAGCAAAACGGTGTGTTCGTAATTCAACAGTAGACTTTAATTTTAGGGATTCTCAGGGTAATAGGAATAATTAAAAACAATCATCGTATTATTTCAGATAAATATGAATCCTTTTGATGTTTTTTGGAAGTGTTGATTACTTCTTCAAGAGGAATGGCACTTAGGGGGTTGTTTTACCTTCTAAATTCTCTAATCTCAGATAACCATTCTTAATGGAAAGGAAATTCTTTGGTGAACTTTAAATATTTCCATGTACTATCAACTGAAATATGATTTTATTAATGATGGCTAATCTTTTGGGTGATATAATCAACATTCTTAAATGCAAAATAATGTTCTTTTGAATAATATTTAAGGAATATTTAAGGAGGATAAAATTGGAATGCATGATTTGAATTAAACACTGGATAAATAGGAATAGGAATTGTGTCCCTTTACTATGATTTTCTTGGGGCAAGTCTTTAATGCCTGACTGCTTGCTCTCTGACTTGCTGTATGAGCTCTTTTTCTGTATGAGCTTTTTTTTTTTTATTTTTTTTTAATATAATTTATTGATTTTTTACAGAGAGGAAGAGAGAGGGATAGAGAGTTAGAAACATCGATGAAAGAGAATCATTGATCAGCTGCCTCTTGCACATCCCTTACTGGGGATGCACCCGCAACCAACGTACATGCCCTTGACCGGAATCGAACCCGGGACCTTTCAGTCCGCAATCCAACGTTCTATCCGCTGAGCCAAACTGGTTTTGGCAAGCTCTTGATGTAGGCACTTTTAAATGTATAATATTCCAAAGGGCTAACGGAACTAATTCTTGTCTCTATTTTTTGCTCAATAATGGAAAAATGTTTCTTTTGTTTAGATATAGATGCCCTTGTAGGAGGGGAAGTTGGAGGTTTGGAGTTTGGCAAGCTACCATTTGGTGCCTGTGAAGATCCTATAAGGTGAGAATTTCAATCTTTTTGAATTATGGGACATCACATTAAAAATCATATTAATATTGATTTTACTGTGCTTTTTAATAATGTAGCCTCCTAGAATGAATATAGTACTGGATTCAGACCTATGGCTAACAATCTGTTCATCTTTTTATTTTCTCTCTGTAACTTAAGTAATAAGAAGCTTTAAAATAATATATAAAATGAATATAATACCGTTTATTGATTTTCCTTATAGAAGTGATTCTTGGTCTTCTTTTCAGGAAACATTTGAAATATTGAAAACAGATTGTGAATGTTATATGTAACAAACTTTTATATATCAATCACCCATAATTAACATTTACATTTTTCATGACCACTTTTTTCAAAATGTACAAATTAAGACTTAAGTTTAAGACTTAAGGCATAAGGGTGACCTCTTAGGTTACCCACCTGCTTTTCTAAAAGAGCTACCGAACTTTAAGAAAAAATTGTTTCACGAGAAAATGTGGGGCTTGGAAAGTTTAATCATCAATAATAAAATATTTGGAAAATATAAACAATAGTGATTTAGAAGCTATCTTACTAAGTTAAACTATTTGGTTAATGAAAATATATATTGTATATATTTTGTATATATACATTCTTAATAATCTCACATAGAGTTAGAAATAATAATACTTTAAAAATTACTCAGGAGGCCGAAACCGGTTTGGCTCAGTGGTAGAGTGTCGGTCTGCGGACTGAAAGGTAAACTATTTGGTTAATGAAAATATATATTGTATATATTTTGTATATATACATTCTTAATAATCTCACATAGAGTTAGAAATAATAATACTTTAAAAATTACTCAGGAGGCCGAAACCGGTTTGGCTCAGTGGTAGAGTGTCGGTCTGCGGACTGAAAGGTCCCAGGTTCGATTCCAGTCAGGGGCATGTACCTTGGTTGCAGGCACATCCCTGGTAGGGGGTGTGCAGGAGGCAGCTGGTTGATGTTTCTCTCTCATCAACGTTTCTAGCTCTATCTCTCCTTTCCTCTCTGAAGAAAATCAATAAAATAAATTTAAAAAAAAATTACTCAGGAGAAGAAAAAGTGAGTATCTTTTATAATTATTATTTTTTTATTACATGAGCTGGCATAATGCTAAATGAGGAAGATACAAAAGTAAATAAATAGACTGGTATTTACTGTCTAGTTGAAGGAAATAGACTTGAAATAATCACCTAAATAAACATACAAGTTGAGGGATAATTGAAGGAAAAGTACAGGCTGTAATGACAGTAAAATTAGGAGCTAGTTTAGATTGGGGCACCATCAGGAGAGTGTTCTCAAAGGAAGTATATTTAACTTGAGTCTCAGATAGGGGAGGACTTATGCAGACAAAGAGTTAGAGAATGACCATTCCAGGTGGCAGGAAGGCCTGTAGGAAAGAGTTTAGCTTGTACAATATATTGTAGGAAATGCAAGATGGCCAGCGTGGCTAGAACACAGCAAACAAGAGAAATTGTATATGGTGACTTACAGATAGATTTATCACCCTTCAACTGACTCATTCGTTTGAATTTTGCTTAGTGAAAATTTAGGGGGAAAGAACAAAATTGACCTGGTAGTAGAAATTTGAAATAATTAGTTATTGAATATTTCTTTCTAATTTAATATGTGATGAGTCTGTAGAGAAACAAATGATTAAAGAATGCAAAAATGAATTGGGGGTAAGGTGATACATATTAGGCCAGTTAAATCAAATGGTGATTAGCAAATGTTGTGGGAGCTGCGCTTTTAAAAAGGAATCTTTGGCAGTGGAAGAGGAAATGAGGCTTTTTTCAGTGTCCATTCTTCTTGTCAAAGAAACTGTTCTGTAGTTAGAGGGAGAGGAGAGGACATAGTGATAAATGTTTAGGAACTGAACCTGAGGTTAATACATAAAATCATTCATGAGCTTATAGTTTTAAACTCTAATCATCTTCTTTGGAAAGATAATTGGTAACTCAAATGTTTAATTGGAATCATTATAGGATCGAGGCTTGGAAAATAGGCTGAGCCAAGGGTGTTTAGTTGCTAAGTTCATAACTGAGGTTACGCTGCATTATTGTGGAGAGTTGGCCCTACTTTCATGGTGAATTCTAAACCGTACTTGTGGATTCAGTCTCCGACTGGAGTTGCCAATTAGTTGAGCACCACCAAAGATCAGAGAAATAATACAGGCAGTCCTTGGGTTACAGAGGATTTGACGAACATTGTTTTGTGATTACATCACGATCTTTCATTTATTTATTAAAAATAAAAGTTCCATCATTTTGACATATATATGCTTAATGTTTTTTATTATTTACCACAAGTAAAGGTCAGGAATTGTTTTCGTTTAATTTTTCTTTTTATTGTTTCACTTCATTACTGCTGTGTATGTGCTCCATGTGAGTGACGCTGATGCTCATGTAGGTGGGTTCTGACTTACGGCGAAAATTGCATACGTCGTGCCATAGGAACGGATCTCCGACATAACCCGAGGACCTACTATAATTGGCTCTTTTTGGCTTCTGTAGTCCCCAAACATAAGTGAATTTAGAATCTAGATAGGAAAAAGAATTTCACTAAATTCATAATCCCACCATTCATAGGAGATCACTGATAACAGCTTGATATGTGTTCTTCCAGTCACTTTTTTCTATGTGTGAATCTGGTGTGTATGTATGCATGTGCAACAGGGGTTTGCAAGACCGCCCTCAGGTTAGTGCTTTGTTGGGAGGACTCATGGAACTCAGCGGTTGTGCTTGTGGCTATGATTTATTACAGCAAAAGAATACAGTGGGGGAAAATCAAAGGAAAAAGACACATAGGGTGAGATCCAGAGCAAACTAGGCACAGCTTCATCTCCCAGTGTAGTCACACAGGACACATTTAATGCTCCCAGCAATGCATTGTGACAGGTGAAAGGTTATCTACCAGGGAAGCTCATTAGAGGCTCCGTGCTTAGGGTTTGCTTGTTATTCTTTTATCCTAACCAAAGGATATGGCTGTTGTTTTGTTATGTTTTTATATTTTTAATTGATTTTTTGGGAGGAGGAGAGAGAAAAAGAAACATCAATGTGCGAGAGAGACATTGATCGGTTGCCTTCCAGGAATACTGTATGCCCCAAACAGGAATATTACCTGCAATCTAGGTATGTGCCCTGACCGGAAATCAAACCTGCAACCTTTGGGGGTATGGGACTACGTTCTAAACAACTGAGCCACCCAGCCAGGGAAATGCTTGGGGTTTTTAACTGGGTCTGTTCAAATAGTCACTCTCTACCTAAAATATATCAGAAAGAAAGTAGAGCCCTAACTGGTTTGGCTCAATGGATAGAACATGGGCCTACGGACTGAAGGGTCCTGGGTTCAGTTCCGGTCAAGGGGGATGGGGGGGGGCTGCACTCCCCACCCAGTCACTTCGCACAGTAGGAGGCCAGACTGCGTAGTGTTTACTACATAAGTAAACACCAGGTAGTGTTTACTACATAAGTTGTCAGTAGGACATTCCCTGGGGGCTCATGAGAAGGCGCAGGCCGGGTTGAGGGACCCTCCCCCCAGTGCACGAATTTCCGTGCACTGATCCATATTATAACATGAATCACTGCTTCATTGTTTTTCATAGCTGTATAATATGCCATTGTGTGGATATACCACATTTTCTTTATCCATCAGCTGATAGACATTTAGATTATTTACACTTTTTGGCTGTTATATATATGCACACACATTAAAGCTTTTGGATACATTTTATGTTTTGTTTATTTTTAGTGAACTCCACTTAGCAACTACATGGCCTCACCTGACTGAAGGTATCATTGTGGATAATGATGTTTATTCGTAAGTATGTTAAGAGTTATGCATTGAGACTCAGAACATTTCAGTAGAATAAATTAACTGCTAATGATTAGCAGTTTTCTTTATATCAGTTCCTGATAAGGTTGATTTTTCTATTTTTAAAATATCACTCTTAAGACTGATGAATATGTATTAAAGACGTGTTTTTAAGCTACTGACTTTGGGGATGTGATCCTTAGCTCAGATATAATGAACAGTTTCAGTCTTACTTGGTTCTAGCAAAGATATATCTAATCAGTGTGGGATTTAGTACATAATTCTGTTAAACTTTTCTTAGCTGATTAGAAGCATTTCATAAAGTGCTTTTAAGAGATGATGATCATCAGAAAGTGTGGAAACAATATTTGATCTTTAAATGTCATAAATAACATCCATGTCATATACTCCTTACCAATAAAAATGACTTGAAAATTACAGTAAACATTATCTATCTAGGAAAAATGTGGAGAAAGAGGAACACAGTTTTAGTACCCTCTTATTCCTGATGCAAAACAGGAGAAATAGGACACTTTTTCTTTTCATAATTAAAACAAATGTGTTGTATTTGCTGCTGGTGAAAATAACATGAGCTTTCTTAATCAGGTAATTAAGATGGATATAAAGAAAAAAAATAAACACTACCTAGAATCCCATTACTTAAAAAACGACCAGTTAGTATTTTGGGCTATATCTTTTTTTAATAATTTAGTTATAATTGACATAACATTGTATTAGTTTCAGATGTAAAAAATGATTTGCTATTTGAATGATGATATATCTTTTTAAAATGCATATTTGCTTATTTCTCATTCCTTTTTTATATTTCCTAATGTGATTTCATTAGATTATCAGTGTACATTGACCACTTTTTAAAAACTTTTTGGTATTTCCATTTGTTCTATTTTGTCCAAGCACTTTGATTTCTTAAGATTTTTTAAAACTCATCCAAATGACCTAATGTATCAGAATAATAGTAAGTTTAAGGGAAGTAAAACATAATAGCTTATTTTTCAGTGTATGATTTTATTAGACTGCATTTTTGATAAATTCATGAGTATTACAGATGATCATAATTAGGATCTTATGTTTATTGTTTTACATTTTAGTGATTTGGATCCTGTTCAGGCTCCCCATTGGTCTGTTAGAGTTCGAAAAGCTGATAATCCTCAGTGTTTGCTAGGTAAGATGTATTATCTTCCTTTCCTGAAATACCACCAGTCTTCCTGTCTTCCAGATTAGGAACACTGAACTCATTCTTTATACTTTATTTTATCTGTCCAAAAAATATTTTTATTTTTATTTTACATTTTTTACATTTGTAGAAGTGCTTTGTAGATCTGCTGAATTATCTCATATACCAACAGGTAGTGGGTTCAGTTCCTTGTCAGGCACATACCTGGATTGCAGGTTCCATCCCTGGCTCTGGGGCGTGTCTGGTGGGACAGGGGGCAAACGATTTCTCTCTCTCTCTCTCTCTCCCTCCCTCTCTCTCTCTCTCTCTTTCTCTCTCTCTCTCTCTCTCTCTCTCTCTCTCTCTCCCTCCCTCCCTCTCCCTCTCTCTCTCTCTCTCCACACACACACACATATATATATATATATATATACACACACACACACACACACACGCACATATATGTATAAATTTTTAAAAATATTTGCTAACAGTAGTGAATCCTTATAGTTATTCTTGAATAGCACTAATAGAGTATTTTAGTTTAACAAGTTACACCTCAGAATTATCTGATATTTTCTCATGATCTGAGTTTTAGTCTTAAAATGCATTTATGTCACTTCCTGTTTTTCCTCCTCTGGCATAGTCTGCATCTTCCACTCTAGTTATTGGAGCCCTTTTTGCCTTTTGATATGCCTCCCAACCTGTGGCATATCATGAGAAGAACATTGATTTTACGATGCTAGCCCCTACTAACCCCCCGCCCCCCGGTCTTCACACCCTATTGCTCATGTTCACTGGTGCATGAAATCTGTGCACTGGGGAGTTGTCCCTCAGCCCAAACTGTACCCTCTCTAATCTGGAATCCTTTGGGGGATGTCGACTGCCGGGATCAGGCCTAAACCAGCAGTTGGACATCCCTCTCACAATCCGGGACTGCTGGCTCCTAACCACTCACCTGCCTGGCTGCCTGATTGCCCCTAACCACTCCCCTGCCAGCCTGTTTACCCTGACCACTCCCCTGCCACTCTGATGGACACCTAATCACTCCCCTGCCAGCATGGTTGACACCTAACTGCCCCTGTGCCAGCCTGATCACCCCCAACTGCCCTCCCCTGCCAGCCAGCTTGGGACATTGTGGGGGCGGCCATCTTGTGACATGAGGGCATGAGGGTCAATTTGCATATCACCTCTTTATTATATAGGATAAGTTCTTTGGCTTATTTCTTCTTGTCCCCCATAACATCAAGTTATATCATTCTGTTCTATGCTTCCATGCTTCTGGTCTTATTTTGTTGATCAAATCATTTTGTTCATTAGATTCCACAAATAAGTGAGATCATGTGATATTTGTCTTTCTCAGATTGGCTTATTTCACTTAGCATAATATGCTGTCCCGAAGGGTAAGACATCCATTTTTTATAGCTGCATAGTATTCCATTGTGTAAATGTCCCACAGCTTTTTTTATCCATTCATCAACTGATGGGCTGTTTCCAAATCTTAGCTATTGTAAATAATGCTTCTATGAACATAGGTGTGCATATATTCTTTCTGATTGGTGTTTCAGGTTTTTTAAGATATATTCCCACAAGTGGGATCACTAGGTCAAACAGAAGTTCCAATTTTAAATTTTTGAGGAAACTCCATACTCTTTTGCACAGTGGCTGCAACAGTTTGCATTTCCACTAGCAGTGTTCAAGGGTTCTCTTTCTCCACAATTTGCTAGCACTTGTTTGTTGATTTTTTTGATGATAGCCATTCTGACAGGTGTGAGGTTACATCTCATTTTAATTAATTTGCATTACTCTGATGACTAATGACTTTGAGCATTTTTTCATTTGCTTCTTGACCATTTGTATGTCCTCTTTGAAGAAATGTTTATTTAGGTCTTCTGCCCATTTTTTAATTGGATTATTCATCTTGCTTTTGTTGAGTTGTATGAGTTATTTATATATTTTGGATTTTAACCCCTTACCAGATGTATCACTGGCAAATATGTTCTCCCATATAGTGGGTTCCCTCTTCATTTTGAGGTTGGTTTCTTTTGCTTTGCAGAAGCTTTTATTTTGAGAGTCCCATTAGTTTATTGTCTCCTTAGGAGATATATCAGCAAAAATTCTGCTATGTCAGATATTTGAAATTTTACTGCCTATATTATCTCCTAAGACTTTATGGTTTCATGCTTTACATTTAAGTCTTTTTTAAAAATATATTTGTATTGATTTCAGAGAGGAAAAGAGATGGAGAGAGAGATAGAAACATCACTGATGAGAGAGAATCACCAATTAGCTGTCTCCTGCATGCCCCCTACTGGGGATTGAGCCCGCAACCCAGGGTCATGTGCCTTTGACTGGAATCAAACCCGGGATTCTAGTCTGCAGACCAACACACTATCCACTGAGCCAGACCAGCTAGGGCTATTTAAGTCTTTTCAATTTAAAAAAAAATTTTTTTTAGTGGATTTCAAACTCCAATAGGGTGGCAGTTAGGGAACAAAGACCACTGTAGTCAAAACTGGTTTGGCTCAGTTGCCTTGCGGACTGAAAGGTCCCAGGTTTGATTTTGGTCAAGGGCATGTACCTTGGTTGTGGCACATCCCCAGGAGGGGCTTTGCAGGAGGCAGCTGATTGATGATTCTCTCTCATCATTCTAACCCTTTATTCTTTTCCCTTTCTCTCTGTAAAAACTCAATTAAAAAAAAAAAAGACCACTGTATTCATAGGGTAATAGTCTTGTTATTCTTGTTACTAGTACAGCTTACTGAGAATAGATACTTTTAGTCTTATTCAGGCACAGAGCAAGGGCTTAATATTACTAGGTGCAGTTTATTTCCTTTTATTCTAGGAGGAATTCTAAGGAAAAAATTTACTATTCTGGGATATGGAGAATAAGGAAGAGCCAGGTTTCCTTTGAAATAGGATTAATTTTTGTCTTGAGTTGTAAATACTGAATGTGTTTTGAAATTTTTTTTCTATATCTTAGTTAATAGCTTTGTGAAAAGGCATGTACTTTAACTTATAGGACTGATTTCTTTGTTAAGTGTCAAAAATTAGTAACATTTTTTTTTCTCTTTAGGTGATTTTGTCACTGAATTTTTTAAAGTTTGCCGTCGGAAGGAATCAACTGATGAGATTCTTGGACGATCCACATTTGAGGAAGAAGGGAGAGGTGACCTACTTTTTTTTTAAGTTATTTTCAAATGTGAAACCCCTTTTCTTGGGCATGTTTCTAGCAACTATTTATCTATTTTCTTATTTGAATTAAGTTGGAAAACGAAGTGTTGCTGGACTAGATAGCTGCCATTTCTCTCAAGGTTATACTATAAACCCCGAGCTTAAAGCACTAAGTGCATTTAATAAGCTCTTTCAACCAAGAATGTGAGATATTTTAAAAAGCAGGATTTTAGAGGTTTATTTTTGAAGTCTCCTGGGGAGAAGTAACTTTGTCAATCTACATGCATATGGAGGTAAACATGAGTATTAAAATTTTATAATTCTGAGACCATGTGACACTAGGAAAAGGAGTGACTGAAATATTTTATGCAGTCTTCGGTTTACTCATCACTTTGATCTGCTAAGGTTGGTGATATAATTTGTATTCATTTCTATTCTTCTAGAAATTGCTGATATAACTCACGCCTTGTCAAAGTTGACAGAGCCAGCACCGGTTCCAATTCATAAATTATCAGTTTCAAATATGGTACATACTGCAAAGAAGAAAATAAAAAAACACAGAGGGGTAGAAGAGTCACCACTGAATAATGATGTCCTCAACACTATTCTCTTGGTAAGCACTAATGTCTTTATATTATTATGTCTATATGCATATGCATTTATTCATTATATCTTCAGTCCTTTCTGTGTGGCAGGCACTGGATTGGGAATATAAAATGAGTAAAACAAAGTCCCTACATTCAGAGTTTTCACTGGTGTCTGGGAAAAAGGAAAGTAAACAATAGTTACAATACGTGTTCCATTTGAGAAGTCTGGCAGAGGGGCTGTGAGAGCACAGCAGGGAGGCCTCTGTCTCTGGGCAGAGGCAGTCAAAGAAGGCTTCACACAGAGCAACACTTGGACTCCATCTACTTTCTCTCACAGAGAAAGCTTATGTTACAGTGAATAGTAAGAGGCCTGGGTGTCTCCTAGGTGTAGTGTGGTGGAACAAGCCCAGCCTGGGAGCCTGACTTTGTGATTTGAACACCCATTTGACTTCAGTTTTCTCACCTGTAAATGAGGCTGATAAAACCTTGTGAAGCCGAAACCGGTTTGGCTCAGTGGTGGAGCGTCCGTCTGCGGACTGAGAGGTCCCAGGTTCGATTCCGGTCAGGGGTATGTACGTTGATTGCGGGCACAACCCCGGTAGGGGGTGTGCAAGAGGCAGCTGATCGATGTTTCTCTCTCATCGACATTCTAGCTCTCTATCTCTCTCCTTTCCTCTCTGTAAAAGGATCAATAAAATATATTAAAAAAAACAAAAACAAAAAAACCCTTGTGAAGTTGTTGTGAGCGTTAAAGGACCTTCTGTTACTTTGCCTGGCATAAAATATGCCTTTGGTACATATTCTTAACTGTAATTGTAGTTATAATCATATGTCTGGCAATTTGTGTATTAAGACAGTCTTGTGAAAACCTTCCAGAGTAGTACAATGAAAAGAAAACTGGTCTTATAAACTTCATGTTAATCTTATCACTGTATTAATCTGAACAAGGCTATTGGCCAGATTTTCAGCTTCTATGTCTCTAAGACATGGGCAGTGTTACTTAGCTCACACAGTGATATGAGAATAGGATATTGTTTGTAAATGTGCCGAGTTAGTTGGGTTTGCCACATATTATAGAACATACTCAATAGATTTTAGAAATATTTAAAAAAAAATAAAAATAAAAATGCCAAAACCGGTTTGGCTCAGTGGATAGAGCGTCGGCCTGCGGACTGAAAGGTCCAGGGTTCATTTCCGGTCAAGGGCATGTACATTGGTTGCGGGCACATCCCCGGTAGGGGGTGTACAGGATGCAGCTGGTCGATGATTCTCTCTCGTCGACGTTTCTAGCTCTCTATCCCTCTCCCTTCCTCTCTGTAAAAATTCAATAAAATATATTAAAAAAAAAAAAAAAAGAAATAGAGGAACTATTTCTAAAATCTGTTGAGTATGTTCTATAATATGTGGCAAAGTATGCATAATAAAAGGACTTAAAAATCAACAGTACCACAAAGCACTTGGGAGAAACAGTGATTTAAAAAAAAAAAAAAAAAAAAAGGGACAAAGTAAATTTCTGTAGAGAAGGCCCCTTCTTAAGAATGTATTCTTAGAGATGTTATTCCAGTAATATAGCTCACTTATCATATGCACTACATTTTTCTTTTTTAATCCTACACACAGACACATAAACAAAGACCATGTTGAAAGATAACACTGATCATTATAGGTTCAGACTGCTTCTTACTTTTTAGGAGAATCGCATAAAATGAAGTTCTGTGTCTTAAATATCATACTTTTAGTAGTAACACTGTGCACAAACCCATGCGCCCTTAGCTCTCTGCAGGGCCTGGCTGCTCAGTGCCCGCTGCCCAGAGGCTCTCCGAGGCCCAGAGGCCCATCCGTGGTTGGGTGCAGAACACTTGCCTCGGTCCATGGAACAAAGCAAGCATTCTGCCAGGACACTCTCGCGGCCTGCTCTCAGCAGTCACTTTCCTTCCCCCGCCCCAGGAGACTGGGGGACTCCCATGGGGCTGAGAGAACTGGGCACCACCTTCCTGTTGCTATGGATGCCACCATCTTTGTAATGGAGTGATGGTTAATTTGCATGTTACCCTTTTATTAGATAGGATTATTTCATATATGAAAACCTATAGATAATATAATAACTGACTCTCGTGAATATATGGGCATTTAAATTTTTTTCTCTTATAACTTTGTCTTTTTTATAATATTAGCACTTTCTTAAAACTTTAATGACCTTGGATGAACCTGCAATCATAGTGAAGAAATTTTGGCTTTGCATTCTGTTTAGTTTACAGAACCAGGTAGTTACTATTAAGAAAAGCCTCTGATTCCTAAAATTGGCTAGTCACTAAAACTATCTTCATTTTGAGATAATGAAGAACCAACTGGCCAGTACAATAAGAGCATTTTCACTGTTTTAACAGCATAATCATTAATAAGTCAACTAGTTCCTATATGAGTAGCAAAAATGAACAAATTAGGAAATTTGTTCAACATTGTGATTCTTTCCTTTCTCCCTTAGTTCTTATTCCCTGATGCTGCTTCTGAGAAGCCATTAGAGGGAACTTCTTCAATGGACAACAATCCTTCATCAGAAAGTGAAGAATATGTAAGTCCAGTGATCAAAATGCATCAAATTTCTAAGGATTTGCTATATTTCTAGATTAGTAGAATAAGGACCTTTTTATTTTAAACATCACCTTAGGAAAACATGACGGGCCATCTTGACCTCCACTTAGAAAATGATCTGCAATAGAACATTGATGTATTTTGAGTAGCAAGAACTTTTCTGATAACAATGGGAAAAAGTAACATAAAATACTGTGATGATTGTGGGATTTCCCTCATTTTAGACTTTTTGTAAATAATAAGATAGGTTTTGCAACAGATTGGTTCCTGTATTTCAAACACGGAAGTGAGTAAAAAACTCATTAATATTGCAAAATATGTAAATAAAGTAAATTTTTTGTTTTCCTTATCTAGGTCTGATAAATTGATAAATGAGAGTTTAAATGACAGATATAGAGAGATATTAGTCTGTTAGAACAGTTATTGTTAAATAGATTTCATAAAGTGAGGAGAAGAGGCAAGAGTTTTACATTTTCAGTTTGCACTGTTCTGAGTTTATCTTCTATTTTTGGTTTTGACAAGTGTGTACTATTTTTAAGTACAGAGTTTTTAAAAGTAACATAAAAATTTGAGTACATCTTGAAGATTCTACAGAAGACACTGAAACTTTAACTTTTGCATCATTAAATTACAGCTTCACTTTTTTGATCCTTGTAGAAATCTTAAAAACATGTAACTGCCTAAGAACAGTTTAGGCAATAATGTATTAAACATTGATAAAAAACTAGTTTTGGTAGGATAGATTTAATTTTAGTATTAAAATCTTCACCCACACAGTTTTTGAATATGCATATAAATATGTTGTTAACAAGTTTTGCTTTGTTTCTATTTTGTTTAATTTAGAATCTCTACAATCAGTTCAAATCTGCACCATCTGACAGTTTAACATACAAATTGGCTTTGTGTCTTTGTATGATCAATTTCTACCATGGAGGATTGAAAGGAGTGGCACACCTCTGGCAGGAATTTGTTCTTGAAATGCGTTTCAGATGGGAAAATGACTATCTGATACCAGGGTAATAATTTCAATATCTAGTTATATGGACAGGTGTTTGTTGGCAGCATTTGACTTTTGAACCATTAATTCTCATCTAGGAATTCTACCCTAAGAAAATGGTAAGAAACTTTGGACATGTTTATGTTCAGAGGTGTTCACTGCAGCATATTTAAAATCCTATCTAATAAAGAGGGAATATGCCACAAAGGTGGTGGTGCCCACAGCCAATAAGGAGGAAATATGCTAATTGACTGGCCCACCCTCAAATATGGTGGTGCCCACAGCCACAAGATGGTGGCACCCAGTCTCCTTAGCCCTGCTGGGGTGCCAGGCACGGGGCAAGGCCGGGCTCATCTCCAGACAGGTCTAGCCGCTCTGCACACCTGCCTCCAGAGTCCCCCAGTCCCTTCATCCCCACAGCTGTCCATGGCCAGCCTGAGGCACAGGAAAACCTCAAATGACTGTCCAGCCAAAGCCTGAGGTGCACACAAGCCTCAATGGCAGCTGCCCAACCGCTTAGGGCTGGCCCGAGGCGCAGGCAAGCTTTGGGTGGCAGCTGCCAGCTGCCCAGGGCCGGCCCAAGGTGCAGGCATGCATCAGATGGCAACTGCCCTGCCGCCCAGGGCTGCCAGGCTCAGGTAACCAGGGCTGGCTGAGGCTTGTGTTGCTGGCAGTGGCAGCAGCAGAGGTGTGATGGTGCATCGCCTTCCCCTGACTGCAGGTCATCTCCCCTCCGAACCCCCACCCCCAAGAGCTCCTGGACTGTGAGAGGGGGGCAGGCTGGGCTGAGGGCCCCCCGCTTCCAGTGCATATATAATTTTCATGCACCTGGCCTTTAGTAGGGGAGAAAAAGGTTGAAACAACCTAAGTGCCAAATATTAAAGAATGGTTAAGTAAATTATTACATATCTCTACAATGGAAAGTTAAAGACCCATTACAAGTTTTTCCTCAAGAATCTCTAATAACATTGAAAATGATCCTAATATTTGTAGTAAAGTAGAATATAGTATTGCATATATTGAGCATTTTCAATTATGCTGATGTTTATGTAATACTGTACAGCAAACTAAATGGAAAGAAATACAGCCAAATGTCAAGAGTAGTTTTCCCAGTGTGAAATTATATTTTTACTTTGTTCTTTCTACAATACATTTGGGCATTTTCTAAATTACATGTTGTAAACATATTTTTTATATTTGGAGAGAAAACATCTAAAGTTCATAAGCTCAGATATTAAACATTACCTGTGAATTTTTGTATAATTTATATTGACATTTCACTTAATTACAGAGGAGAGTTTAATTAGCATAAATGTTGATTACTGCGAATCTATCCTTTCTAAGGGAGGAGACTCATGATATAAGTTTTTTTTTTTTTTTTTTTTTTTTTTTTTTTTTAAATCAATCTTTATTGTTCATATTATTACAAAGGTTCCTCATTTCTTCCCCCCTCCACCAGGTTCCCACCCCACCCTCTGCCCCCTCCCCATCCCCCATTGTCCTCATCCATAGGTGCACAGTTTATGTTCAGTCTCTTCCTCCCTCCCTTTCCCCGATAGTAAATCCCTTTTCAGATAGTAAATCTGTTGCTTAGCATTTTCTCATATCAATAATACCTCCACATGCCCAATGATACACTTCACACAAAAGACATTTTCAAATAGGTCAACCAGCCTCATCCAGGCCCCACCCAAGGCACTCACAGATCAACACCCCAGCGCTATACTAACTCAACACATCCAGATCTAAGCCTTCATCACTTGATTCAGCAGACCCTCAAGTTCCCTCAAAAGTTTCCAGCCATGTCTGAGAGGCAGCCGTGGGCAGGTACAGGCGAAGAGCGAGCTGTTTCGGGCCTGGCTGCTCCGGGCCTGGCCTCTGTTGCTCTGGTTCGTTCCACAACCAGCTGCTCCGGGTCTGGTCACTGCCGCTCCCGACCTAGTTGCTCTGGACTTGGCTGTTGCTGCTACAGGCCTGGCCGCACCCGACCCGGCTGCTCTGGGACCGGTTGCTCCGGTCCCGGCCGCTCCGGGCCTGGCCGCTCCCAGCCTGTCAGCCGCTGCTCCGGGCCTGGCCGCTCCCAGCCTGGCAGCCACTGCTCCTGGCCTGGCCGCACCAGACCCGGCTGCTCCGGGCCTGGCCGCTCCCAGCCTGGCAGCTGCTGCTCCGGGCCTGGCCGCTCCCAGCCTGGCAGCTGCTGCTCCGGGCCTGGCAGCACCAGACCCGGCTGCTCCGGGCCTGGCCGCTCCCAGCCTGGCAGTCGCTGCTCCGGGCCTGGCCGTACCAGACCCGGCTGCTCCGGGCCTGGCCGCTCCCAGCCTGGCAGCTGCTGCTCTGGGCCTGGCTGCTCCCAGCCTGGCAGCCGCTGCTCCTGGCCTGGCCGCACCAGACCCGGCTGCTCCGGGCCTGGCCGCTCCCAGCCTGGCAGCCGCTGCTCCGGGCCTGGCCGCACGAGGCCCGGCTGCTCCGGGCCTGGCTGCTTCCAGCCTGGCAGCCGCTGCTCCTGGCCTGGCCACACCAGACCCGGCTGCTCCGGGCCTGGCCGCTCCCAGCCTGGCAGCTGCTGCTCCGGGCCTGGCCGCTCCCAGCCTGGAAGCCGCTGCTCCTGGCCTGGCCGCACCAGACCCGGCTGCTCCGGGCCTGGCCGCTCCCAGCCTGGCAGCTGCTGCTCCGGGCCTGGCGGCACCAGACCCGGCTGCTCCGGGCCTGGCCGCTCCCAGCCTGGCAGTCGCTGCTCCGGGCCTGGCCGCACCAGACCCGGCTGCTCTGGGCCTGGCCGCTCCCAGCCTGGCAGCTGTTGCTCTGGGCCTGGCCGCTCCCAGCCTGGCAGCCGCTGCTCCGGGCCTGGCCACACCAGACCCGGCTGCTCCGGACCTGGCTGCTCCCAGCCTGGCAGCTGCTACTCCGGGCCTGGCCGCTCCTAGCCTGGCAGCCGCTGCTCCAGGCCTGGCCACACCAGACCCAGCTGCTCCGGGCCTGGCAGCTCCCAGCCTGGCCGCCGCTGCTCCGGGCCTGGCCGCACCCGACCCGGCTGCTCCGAGCCTGGCCGCTCCCAGCCTGGATGCTCCGTGCTTGGCTACTGCTGTTCTGGGCCTGGCTGCTCCCAACCCGGCTGCTCTGGACCGGGCTTCTCCGGGCCCAGCCACTCCGTGTCTGGGTGTTCCTGGACTGGCCACCCTGGGCTTGGCCGCCTCTGCCTCAGGCCTGGCTGCCACTGCCCCAGGTCTGGCTGCTCCAGTGCTGGCTGTTGATGCTCTTGTTCTGGCTGCTGCTGCTCTGGGGCCTGGCCACTGCTGCTCCGGGCCCAGCTGCCACTGCCTTGTGCCTGGCCACTCTAGGCCTGGTCGCCGCTGTTCCAACATTCTGTCCCTTTTTTCTATTTTTTTTTTTCTTTTTTTTTAAAAAAACAAAACGCATTTATGTTGCAATGTTGGCTGGTGCGTTGAGTTCTGACTTAGTCTTTGATTTTTCAAGATCTTCTTTGTATTCTTTCTTAAGTAATTTTACTATCATTTGCTCTCACTTGATTTCTTCACATTGAGAACTTCTTTGGTTTCTTCCTCCTTGTCCTGGGAGCTCAGCAGGTTGGCCTGTGGCACCCCTTTGTTCTCCACAGGCTCCCACGCTGCTCCAGCCTGTTGCCGGGGTCGGCGCCGCCCAGGAAGCAGCCCCCATCCTTGGCTCCGTTGCCAGCACTCAGCAGTCAAAGGCTCAGGGGCACCCCCCCCACTGGGGGCCCCGTCGCCCGGCTCCTTGCTGGCGCCCGGCTGGCTGGTGTCCGGCAGGGGCTCCTGCTCCTCGTGGCGTTCCTCCAGTCTGGAGCTTTCTTTCTCCCTCCCACTAGGGGAGTCCAGGATCAGAGTCAACAGACTGTCCTCTGCGCACAGTGTGCGCGACTCCGGGGGCTCGGCCTTTGGCCGCGCTCCCAGGACTCCACCTCACAGCTCCGTCTCCCCCTGCCCGAGCCTGGGTCCCCAGGGACTGGCCCAGACCTGGAGTTCTGGGCGGTCTGGACTGAGGCTCAGAGCTGCCACCGGAGGCTTTGTTTCTTCTGGCTAGGGTAATCCAGCATCAGAGTCAACATTCAGTCCTCTGCGCGCCATGTGCGCGCGACTCCGGGGCCCCGCATTTCGCCGTCCCCCGGGATTGTCTCCCCCTGCCGGAGCCTGGGTCCCCAGGGTCTGGCACATAACTTGGGGCTCAGCGCTGCCGGTTCGGGGGTTCAGCCCAGGCTGGGGGTTCTATTTCCTTCCTGCTAGGGAACGCCAGGCAGCACCCAGCCCTCTCCTCCTCTCCGGCTGCGACCTCTCCGCGCGCGCGTGCGTGCGAGCGTGCAGCATGTCTCCGTACCTTAGGCTTTTTTTCAGCTCCTCTGATTTTCCTTCTGGTTTTCTCCCTCCTTCCTATTGTAGAGTTTTCAGTCAGTCGACTACCTGTAGCTCTGGGCAATGTCCACTCTACATTTTAGTTGTATTCCCTTGAAATTGTTGTGAGCTGCTGCGGCTAGGTGTATACCCGAGCAGCCATCTTGGATCCTCCTCATGATATAAGTTATATAAAATGGTGACTAATCCAAAAATGTTTTTACTCTATGTCATTTGCCAGTTTATCCTTAGCTGATTACTGGAGACTTAGTGGTTTAGAATTAGAGGCAATCCAGACAAAAGAGAAGTGGAGATTGGTTGTTTTATATTGAGAATTCACTATAGTAATAGAGAACTAAAAAGATCGTCTAATCTGTTTTGGGTAGTATGAAATATGGTATGCCAGCTACTTCCTGGGGTGGATTTAGAGATTTTTATTCTAAGTTTCTATTAGCTTGAGTGCTATCACTACTTTACTCTTAAGCTTTGAAATATCTGTTATACTTGCTATTGGTGATTTGTATACTAGGAGGTTAAAAAAATTCTGATCTTTTAATCTTATTTGCCCCATCTCAGTTATCTTCCTTATATAGCTCTAGTTTTAATTTCTTATCAATATGGCTAAAATTTGTGGAAGTATAAAAACTGTGTATATCTGAAGCAATTTCACTAAAACTAACCTTTGTTTTCTCATTGCTTTATTTGATAGATTAGCAAGTGGCCCCCCAGATCTAAGATGCTGTTTACTACATCAGAAACTGCAGGTAAAGATCTTTCAGTGACAGTGTTTAATGTGATCTTGAGTCAGTTGGAGCTTACTTCTGATTATAGGCCATTCTTTTTGTGCTGTTGTCATTCACAACAAGTTGTAGGGGAAGGGTGGAGAATGAAAATTAAATATTCAAGCAGTGGGTTGATTTTTATTTTACTGTAACGAATTCAAATATATATATGTCTGTTTTCTTAAGATGTTAAATTGCTGTATTGAAAGAAAGAAGGCACGTGATGAGAAGAGGAAGACAAGTATTTCAGATAATGTGACTAATACATATCCAAGGGATGCTGGAAGATCTGGAGACCAGCTGGGGCCAGATAATCTAAAAGATATGGACAAGGAAAAGGGAGAGGTGGGAAAATCTTGGGATTCTTGGAGTGATAGCGAGGAAGAATTTTTTGAATGCTTAAGTGATACTGAAGAATTTAAGGGAAATGGACCAGAGAGTGGCAAAAAAGGAGGACTTAAGGAGATGGCAAATTTAAAGCCAGAAGGACGACTCAACCAGCACGGGAAACTTACACTGCTGCAAAATGGAGAGCCTCTCTACATTCCTGTAACCCAGGTAGGGCATGGACTGGCACATTAAATTTTAATTTTTAAAAATTCCTCTGTTGTTTATATAACTTCATTCTAATAGACGATTGCTTTGGATAGGGGCAATTCTTTAAACAGCCTATGTTCAGAGATCTAAGATGTGAAATCTAAATAATAAACTATTGGTGCTTTTGGGTCTACTATTTCTCAAATTGAGAAATGTTTTGAAATTTAAATAGATAGTAGCTCATATTGTATAAGGTGATATATTATTTCTTAAACTGAATAGTGAGTACTCAGGTGTTTAAAAAAACACACCA
Organism: Pipistrellus hanaki; assembly: GCF_964339955.1. Taxonomy (NCBI): domain Eukaryota; kingdom Metazoa; phylum Chordata; class Mammalia; order Chiroptera; family Vespertilionidae; genus Pipistrellus; species Pipistrellus hanaki. The sequence continues at coordinate 17,367,315 of NC_140510.1, forward strand.
ACAATCCAAAATATGGAGGGGAAAGAAAGTAGGAATCCTTTAATTTGAGCCATTTTACACCATTAGTAAGTAGAACAGCAACAACTCAACACCTAAGGAAGAATAATAGTTTTTGTTGAGTTGTTTTAAATTATCTTTTTATTGATTTCTGTTTTAAGGAGAGAGAGAGAAAAACATCTATGTGAAAGAGAAACATCAATTGTTCGCCTCCGACATACACCCCGACCAGGGATCAAATCCTTGCCGGAGTATGTGCCATGACCAGAATTGAACCAGCAACCTTTCAGTGCAGAGGTCAACACTCAACCAACTGAGCCATATTGGCCAGGCTGTTGCATTATTTTTACTTGAGTAATATCTGAATATGTTTTGTGAAAAACTCAATTTAGAAAATGTGAAAGCCACCATCCATAATTCAATTCTTATTCCTAGATACTTCTAGGAATACCACTATTACTAGTTTGGGTTATAAATTTTACTCTTAGTCTATACATTGATATACATATGTATATGTACATGATACATAATTTTGTGGATTTTTTTAAAAAAATAATGTGTATTAGTGTATAATTTTTTGTTTAACCTAATATGTTATGAAGGTCTTTCTATGTCATTACATGTAGATATATTTTGTTTCTTTAGTTTTTTTTTAGTTGCTATATAATATTATATGGAATGGGAGAACCACAGTTTATTTAGACATTTTTCTCTTTATGCATAATATATGTTATTTGCAAGTTTTTGTTATTACAGTGTTACATTATAAATTCTTATAGTTCTTTGTGTTTACATCTGAGTGTTTCCCTGGGGAAGAAATTGAGAAATGGAATTGCTAGATAAACAGCATTATGTTATAAAATTCCTCTACATAAAGGCTTCCTCTATCTTACACTCCTGTCAATAGTAAATATAGGAGTAAGGGAATATAATTTTCTCTCCAACTTTCCTTTATCACTTTTTTCCACCCATAATTATGTATTGAATACCTACTGTAAGCCAACCACTGTTCTAGTCTTGAGGAATTTAGTAGCAAACTAAGGGATTATGTGGAATAAGCTAAAAGTATTATACATTGTTGAAGAGAATATAAATTAGTAGACAGTAAGGTTCTTGTCCTTGAATTAATTTATTCATATTTTACTTAAATAATTGACACATCCAAATATTTGCTCATACAGTAGGCAAAAGTAGTATCTCAGTGTTTTAGATTGTGGTAGCATTTTTAAGCATGTGCCAGGATTTCTTCTTCACAGCAGTATGATACTGAATACTTGAGTGATGGTCCAAGGTCATAGAGCTGGGATTCATATAGAAGCGCAGACTCTGAACCCCACTGTCATACTGCTTTCCAATTACTACTCAACCCTCAGGATCAGTGAGAAACTTTAAGTCTTGCATGTTCATTGTAGAGGGAAAAAAACCTTCATAATTTTATAATCCAGAGATAATCACGATTAGAGCAGTTCCTTTCCATTTTTCCTCTATCAAATCATTTCCCTCTTACTGTATATCCATATTCTCTCCACTTTTTATACTTTATAAATAGTGCTGCAGTGATATTACTAGAACTGGAACTGGAATTATTGGATCAAAGGACATGATCATAAGTGCTTGCCATGTATTGGTTGCCAAATTGTTGTCTGGGAAGCCAACAATGTTATATTCTCGTCTGCAGTGTTTGAAAGTGACCCATTTAGATTTGTTTAGAAAATTAGGATGATACCAAAAAAAAATGTTATTTTCTTTTGTTTGTTGCTGTGAATGCCATAGCTTTACCTTGCTTCTACTTTATTTATGACAGATAGTTGTGAAAAGTAATTGTCCTCAAGACAGTGGTAATTAACCAGGGAGTGATTTTGCCCCCAGGGAAATTTGGCAATGTCTGGAAACATTTTTTGTTGTCAAGAGGTGGAGTGGTACCACTTGTATCTAGTAGGTTGAGGCCAGAGATGTTGCTGAACACCCTGCAATACATAGGACAGGCCCATGGCAGAGAGTTACCCAGCCTAAAATGCCAGTAGTACTAAGACTGAGAAACCCTGGTTTATAGTCAGCTCCTAAAATCTAGAAGAAATCCATTAACAAATGTTCTAAATACTTCTACATCATACTCTATTATCTAAGAACTAGGGGCCGGGTGCACAGTCAGGGGTGCCTCAGCCCAGCCTGTCCCCTCTCACATACTGGGAGCCCTCAGGGGATGTCCTACTGATGGCTTAGGCCCGCTCTCCAGGGGAGCGGACCTAAGCTCCAGTCTGGCCTCCCTTTGCGGGATGCGACCAGTCTGATCAGGGGGAGACACCAGCCCCATCACCCCACTGCTGCAGCCACTGCCAGTCACCACAGCCACCAAGGTATTTTCATCAACACAGACTCCAGTCCCTTCACCATGAAAAAATAACAACTTTCTTTAAGCATTTTCAAGATGTGTCTTTCATAGGCTATGACATTTCTTTATTTTTCTTTTTATCCTCACCTGAGATATGTTTCCATTGATATTTTCCCCTTCCCTCTGATCCCAAGCTCAGTCCCTGCCCAAGCCTAAAGCCTCCACCCCAGGCTTTAGGCTTGGGAAGGGGCTCCCTCCTCCCTCCCACCTCTGATCACAGGCTCAGCCCCTTCCACGGAGGCTTTAGGCTTGGGAAAGGCCCCCTACCCCTGCCCCTCCAGTTGCTGGCTGGGAGTGACCAGGGTGCCGAGGAGGTTCCTGGGACCCAGGTATGTATGCAAATTAACTGCCATCTTTGTTGGGTTAATTTGCATATTCACTCTGATTGGCTGTGGGTATAGCAGAGGTATTGTCAGTTTACATGTTTCTCTATTATTAGGTAAGATAGAAAAGTTCAGTTTTTTTTCTGACTTTAACTGCAAAACAGGAGAGCTTGTTTGGTTAATTTCTGCATTGTTGAGTTTTTAATATTTCAATGAAATCAGCTCTTAGAGAACTTTCCTAAAGCCCTTTGAAATTTTCCAGATGTTTTCTGTCACTCTTTTAATGATTCTACAGTGTACCCTCCTTTTAGATTTGCCTTAGCTTTTTGGGGGGAGCGGGAGGGACTTACCACTAAAATATGTAATGTCTCTGATTCCCAAAACAAAAATCCACAACTTCTTATGGGAATTAGTAATTAGAATGTCTTTTGAACCTAAACTCTCAAAGCAACTCCTACAGCATAAAACTTAATTTATTTGGGGGCTTTTAGTTGGGGTTGAATTCATTTGCCTTTGATTTTCATATATATATCAATTTTCTTCTCTTATTATTTATAATAAAAACCTTATAGCAACTAGTGATATCATACATAAAAATATCATTAGGATGTTATTTCTGTATCATTAGCAGACAGAAAAATGTTTAGTGCACCCAAATTTCTGTCTTGTAGCCATCAGTTCTCACCAAGGGGGACGTAATGATCCTATTTGTTGGGGTTGGAGACAGCCTGAAAATCATATTTATTCTTTTTAATTTGGTACGTTTCTATGTAGGTTCCAGAAAACTTGTGAATTTCTCTCAAATTTTTTCCATACATCCCTTGGGACTACTAGAGCTGAGATAATTGTTCTTTGTTCTATTTTTATAGCCCTGCTTTGTCCTCACAAAGGCTATTGCTGAGCTTTGTCCTTTTGTGCTTCACAGGAGCCAGCACCTATGACAGAAGACCTGCTAGAGGAGCAGTCGGAGGTTCTGGCTAAATTGGGCACCTCCGCGGAAGGGGCTCACCTCCGGGCACGCATGCAGAGCGCCTGTCTGCTGTCAGACATGGAGTCTTTTAAGGTGGGTCACACTGTCAGGGCTCAGGATTCTCTTTTGAGTTATTCTGGGATGAAGCTGTGAAAGTCACTCAATAAGGTGGGATGAAGACCTGAATGTCTTTTTTATTAAAAGCTTTTATTTTATTAGTAGTTAATAACACCTGCTTCTATCCCCTAAAGGTTATATTCAAAGTTGCTTCTTGAGTTTAAAAAAAGAAAAAGACAATCTTTGAATAATAGTTGAAAGTTGAGACTTGACTAATTGGGCTGTCTTCCTTCCTCCTTTGTGTGTGTTCAGCCAATATCATGCAAGGCTTTTAGGAAACCCTTAGGCTCTAACATAGGTTCCTTTGTTCAATAGGCCTTTGACATCCTACTTTGTGACTTGCACTGTGATTAGATAAGTAAGAAATACAGTGGTTATTCTCAGTGACAGTCTGAGGTTGTATAAATAAGTGTGTGATGAGTTCTTTTATGAAGGCAGGTCTAAGAGGGGACTAACTCCACTGAGTGGGTCATGGCAGGTTTCTCTGATGAGTCCCCATTTAGGATGAGTAGGCATTTGCTCCCTACTCATTTTAGGCCTGTATCTAGCCATCGAGAATTCGGAGAATGGTGACATGTAGCTTGCTAACTGCAAAACTCAGGATGAAGAAAAGTCTTTATTATTATTATTACTTATTTTTGAAAGAAGAGAGAAATCTATGTATATATTTTTGAAAACCAAGTGGGTAGTTCATTGGACCACAGGGCTTCCTTTCTACTGCTGATCCCCAGAATTGTCTCCCAGACACAGACTTTCCTTTTTACTCCGTCGCACCGTGATGGTCCCCACGGCCCCATTCTACACCCCTCCTCAGTCCTGCTCTGTGCTATAGGCCAGCCTGAGTGTGAGTTTCTCCAACATAAACACCCATGAGAACACATGCCACTTTCATCTTCCCAGCTAGCAGGTTTGTGACAAAAAAGGAAGCTCTTATTCCCTGCTTATTCCCCCCATAGTTACTAAAAGAAAAACCTTTAATAAACCGCTTAAGAGCTGCATATTTCCCTTAGAGACAAACGATACATAAAATGTGTGAGTTCTTTTGTGTTGTGAAATAAGAAAGAGAGATGTGTTGTTTTAAAACAAACAGTTGGCACTGTGAATAAATAGAAGTCAGTTGGGTCCTGGCCAGTGTGGCTCAGTTGGTTGTAGCATTATCCCATAACACCAAAAGGTTGCAGGTTCAATTCCTGAGAGAGGGGAAAGTCATTTGGCTCTCAGGGCATGTGTTAAATCAAAAAGTAAATAAGAGACTTGCTTAAGGGAGTGTGTGCACAGTAGGAAGTTCTAGCCTGCCCAGTGGCTCTTTTGTTGTTGTTCTTTTAATCTTCACCCGAGTTTATGTCATTATTTTTAAAGAGAGAGAGAAACATTGATGTGAGACAGAACCATCGATCAATCGCCTCCTGTAGTCACCCCAGCCAGGGGTGGAATCTGCAACCTAGGTATGTCCCCCCCCCTGGGAATGGAACCTACAATATTTTGGTGTATGGGGTGACACTTAACTAAGGTGACCAGACATCCCGCTTCTGGCGGGACAGTCCTGAAACTTTGCAAAAATCTGGACTTTTTTAAAACGCCGCGGGAAGCGGACAAATTGTTAAAAATTGGGATGTCTGGTCACCTTACACTTAACCACTGAGCCACTCTGGCCAGTTACCTGACCTCTAGCTGTCCTGTCCTACCACAGTATCCTTACAGAGGCAAGTACAGAATGAAATCCAAATTGGAACTGTTCCAAAAAACTTCTCTTCAAGTCTGCTTGCATTTGGTCTAAGGTTAATTTAATTTAAAAAGAAAGAAATGACCTTCCGCATAGCACTTCTTTGTTGATGTTTACATGACTTACTATTTCAGGCAATTAAATATAGTACTCATACAGGAAGATTATGTTGTGGTAGAGAATATAACCAAAAGGTATGTGTTTAATGTGTGTACACGTATCCTTTGAGTATTAGGGGACAATACATATACCCATCCTTAGTACTTTGCTAATATATTACTGTACACTTGCAAAAGAGAACTCTGTGCCTTACTACTAACACTGGGAAGCCTCTAAATTTTTCTTTTTTTTTTTTTTTTTTAATATATTTTATTGATTTTTTACAGAGAGGAAGGGAGAGGGATAGAGAGTTAGAAACATTGATGAGAGAGAAACATCGACCAGCTGCCTCTTGCACACCCCCTACTGGGGATGTGCCCGCAACCAAGGTACATGCCCTTGACCGGAATCGAACCTGGGACCTTTCAGTTCACAGGCTGACGCTCTATCCACTGAGCCAAACCGGTTTCAGCGGAAGCCTCTACTTTTATTCCAGGCTTGAATGTGTAATTACTTAAAGGATTTTGAAATACACCCTTGTAAATTCTATAGAATTATTCACTGAATAAAAATTTAATTAGTTAGATTTCAGAAACCTGAACAATAATAGTTTGAATTTCAATTCCTTAACAGTACAAAAGCAGTTTATATGAGAGTAATGTTGTACATAAAGCACAAGGATTTGATGGCTGAATAGAACATTTTTGAGGTTAGCTGATATTTACTGCAGTATTGATTTATCGAGGGGGGAAAAGAGCAGAATTTTTCCAGTATTGTGTTGTTATTCTTTCATGTTGTGTATTATGTAATTTACATGACCTGTAAACTTTATTTGATACTTTTCTAAGTTTTTAGTAGTTATACTATAATTTTAAACTATGTTACTTAACTGTTTAAGACAGTGGTCAGCAAACTGCGGCTCGCGAGCCTCTTGTGGCTCTTTGACCCCTTGAGTGTTCTAACGCCACTTCTTCAAAATAGACTTGCCCAGGCCGAAAACCGACTTCTGCCCATGGACCACGAAGTTTCAATCGCACTGTACATGCGCGCCCACGTGTGATATTTTGTGGAAGAGCCACACTCAAGGGGCCAAAGAACCGCATGTGGCTCATGAGCCGCAGTTTGCCGGCCACTGGTTTAAGAGAATTATTTTCACTTTACATAAAATTTTTATTTCCAAATTCTTCAAATGGAAGTATTTTCTTTTTCTATAAAATAGAGACAGCAAAAATAAAATGCTTTTGGTATTTTAACATTTGATCTGTTTTCGAAGTGACACCCAAACTCATGTCACATATTAGGTTTTATAAAGATTAGGTAGGCTTTTTGTGAAGGGAAAAGTATGATCTTGCAAACAGGTTTATCAGTAACTGTTGATTTTTATTTGGTTCTGCTGAATTTTTGGCCTTGATTTAGGCAGCTAATCCAGGTTGCTGTCTGGAAGACTTTGTGAGGTGGTACTCACCCCGGGATTACATCGAAGAGGAAGTGATCGATGAAAAGGGAAACACGGTTCTGAAAGGAGAACTGAGTGCCCGAATGAAGATTCCAAGCAACATGTGGGTGGAAGCCTGGGAAACCGCTAAGCCAGTTCCTGCCAGAAGACAAAGGAGACTCTTTGACGATACACGGGAAGCAGAAAAGGTAACTGAAGTTTGTCTATCTAACTCTGAAGTGGTAGTTATTGTTCTAGCATTTAAAAAACTCACTATAAGAGACATGAGATCTTTGGACACTCTCGAGAAGCAAAGCATTGGAACTTAATGAGCTTTTTATGTACCTACTATTTATATTCAAGATTTCAGAATTAGTTGCAGTTAGCCCCAAAATAAAATATCCATATTTTATAGAGAATGCTTACCATTGGACTGTCTCATCTCACAGCATATATCAAAAGCCTTAAAAATGGCTACGTCCTTTGACCTAGCAATTCTACCAATAAATTTATTAAGGAAATAATTATTTTTTAGTGAAAAGTGGGTATATAACCAAAGTTACCAAAAATAAGCTTGGTTCAGTAAATTATGGTATGATCATTTAGTGAAGTGCTTTTCAGTTACTAAAAAGTATTTTGAATTCTAATGAATAGTGGTAGCTGCCTGATATCAAATTGCCCCATATACCCTCCTACCCACCATCCACTGGCCTCCCAAATAATCCCATATACTTAATAAGTAAATAAACCCATGCCTTAAGCATTACTAGGAGACAGAGATTACAATGACCTTCAGATTAAAACTATAAGTAGAGAAGCCAAATTCCAATGGAATTCCCATTGCTGCAGGTGCCACGTCCAGCACAGCTAGAGTTCAGGATCTGAAGAAGGGGCCGCCGCACACAAATGAAAACCTAGACAAGAAATAAGAATTTAGAAGGCATGGGGGGGGGTGTGGGGGGGGGACAGGTGGAAACCTCTCTCTAGTGGAGAAGCTCACAGACTTCTGCCAGTCTGCTTTTTATTTACTTGAATACACATTTGCCCTTTAGGAATGGATACAGGCATATCAAAGGTAAAATTTGGTAAACAGTAAAAGGATTATCAGGGAAGGGAATTGCTTTGAGGCATTCAGCCAACAGCAGGGCAATATTATAAAGGACAACAGAGGATGAGGGAGGTTCGTAAGTTATTTTTTTTGTTTATTGATTTGGGAGAGGAAGGATGAGGGAGAGAGGGATAGAAATATCAATGATGAGAGAGAATCACGCCCCTTACTGGGACTAAGCCCGCAACTCAGGTATGTGCCCTAACCAGGAATGAAAACGTGACCTCCTACTTCATGTTATTTAAGATTTCAGAATTAGTTGCAGTTAGCCCAAAAATAAGATATCCATATTTTATATAGAGAATGCTTACCATTGGACTGTCTCATCTCACAGCATATATCAAAAGCCTTCCAATGGGTCTTTTTGCATTCATATGCTAACTGCTGTTGGTTTTAGTCTCAAGCAGCAGGAGAGCATGGACAGAGAGTTTCAAGCAGAGCTGAGGGATACAGAAGACTGACAGAGCACAGAGTCACCCCAGAAAGAGAGAACTTAATACCGGGCACCAAAGTACTTGGTACAGGTAGAGCTTGATAGTTCACAGCATGGCTTCAGGGAGAGGTTTTAGCTTAAGCTGGATGACAAATGAACACTTAGAGAAACTGTCTTGGGAAACCAAATATATAGAGAATCATTGATACCCCTTAGAGATAAAGCAATGATGGGAAAGAAGGAAATGAGAGGGAAATTAAGGATCATGCAGAAGTGAAAGACAAACAAGGCCTGGCCATTGTGGCTTGGTTGAGCATCGACCCATGAACTAGGAGGTCACGTTTTCATTCCTGGTTAGGGCACATGCCTGAGTTGCGGGCTTAGTCCCAGTAAGGGGCTTGATTCTCTCTCATCATTGATATGTCTATCCCTCTCTCTCTCATCCTTCCTCTGCCAAATCAATAAACAAACAAACAAACAAAAATAAATAACTTACAAACCTTCCTCATCCTCTGCTGTCCTTTAAAGAACTGCAGAAAAGGGGCACTTTCAAATTGTGGCATGACTAGGTATACTAAAGAGCAGATCACATCCATACAAAACTATTAAAAAAAAAAAAAAAAAAATGCCGGTGGATCAGTTAGCTAATAAAAACATTTCCCAGAAAGTTGACCATGAAGCAGAAAATTGTTAACAGCACTCCATATATACTGAATCAGATATCTTTAAACAAGCATGGGGGATATGAAAAATCACTTTTAATCAGAAATACTAAAACCAAGAGCAAAAATGGACCCCAAAACTGCAAAGTCGTGAAACCACAGCTGGTTTAACTCAAGATAGAAATCGAAGAAAAAGCCGAAACCGGTTTGGCTCAATGGATAGAGCGTCGGCTTGGGGACTGAAAGGTCCCGGGTTCAATTCCGGTCAAGGGCATGTACCTTGGTTTTGGGCATATCCCCAGTGGGGGGTATGCAAGAGGCGGCTGATTAATGACTCTCATTGATGTTTCTAACTCTCTCTCCCTCCCTTCCTCTCTGTACAAAATCAATAAAATATATTTTAAAAAATGAAATCGAAGAAAAAGACACCATATCAAAAATAAAATCTAAATGACAAAAGCCCAAGAGAGAGTAGATTTTATTTAAATATAATATTTAAAAGGCAACAAGAAAAAGTGGCAAAAGGACTAAAGAGGGTTGGAGAGAAAATAGTAGAAATGGAAAATAGGAAAAGTAAGAATAATACTCATTTTATCGGAGTCCTTGAAGAAAAATCAAAACACTAGCCTTGGTCAGGTGGCTCAGTTGGTTGGAACATCATCCCGCACACCAAAAGGTTGTGGATTTGATTTCTGGTCTGACATATACCAGTCAATGTTTCTCTCCCTCCCCCTCCTCCTTTTCTTCTCTCTCCCTCCCTTCCATATTCTCTCTCTCTCTCTCTCTCTCTCTCTCTCCCCCTTTCCCCCCCCCCTCCAAAAAAAAAAAACCACCATAAAAATATATTCTCAGGTGAGGATTAAAAATAAAAATCAAAACGATAAATGTTTAAAACTGCAATCCAAGAATATTTAAAAAAAAAAAAAAAAAAAGGGCATCACTTGTGCTAAATAAAAGCCAGTGACATCAGACCTGGTTAATCCCTTATCTCCTCTCCCAAAAACAATCTTAATCAATTGGCCACGCACCAATCTGTCACCTGGGCCCTCTACCCCCATGGAAAGAAGAGTCAATCTGTGTGATAAAAATGCTGTATTTTTTAAATCAGAAAGCAAAACAATTTCCATTTTAGAAAACAAAAACAAAAACAAAACAACCAAACCAAAAAAATCAGTGGAGGGTACCTAGAAATGTTTAGAAATAATAAGTGAGAAAAATAGGTCACAAACAGTATTTTAGACACTTCATATTGGTTCATTTAATACATTATGTGTGCTTGGTATTTTGAAAAATTCTGCAATGAAAATGTTACACCATTAATAATTCTATCTGTAGGTGGTATGATTTACAGGTAGTTTTTATTTTCCTTGTATTTTCCTAATTCGATGCATTACATATGGAAGTGGGGACGGGGATATGAGAATATTGACCCTTATTGAGGACAGAGTAAGCAGTTGTCCTCAGTAACATTATTCTTACCTTTGGCAGTAATAGCTGTTTGCCTGGAATGTAGGCGTAGACACCAAGAGAAGAGAGCTCTTCTCTACTTTTGTTACCGATGTGAGTGCAGTGGTCCAAAGCAGCAATTTTCAGCCGGTGAGCCGCAAGAATTTTTAAAGCGTGCAACACCTGACTACTTAGTCAGGGACAGTGACCTCTTTTCTCTTAGATTGTCAAATAAAAAAATGACAACAGCCAACACAACAATAGCTGTCTGGTGTGAATGAATCAAAGTTATACCTATTTTTGGTCAGATTTGCAAAAAATATATTTTTTGGTGTGCTGTAGAATTCTAGTAATGAGTTTATATGAGCCATGAGATGAAAAAGGTTGAAAATCACTGGTCCAGAGGATTTTTTGTTTCGTAAATGGCTGCTTTATTCGCAGGCAACTCCATTGCTAATTTGTCTGAGTCTGTGCCTCCTCCAGGTGCTGCACTATCTGGCAATGCAGAAACCTGCAGACCTTGCTCGGCACCTGCTACCTTGTGTGATTCATGCAGCCGTGCTCAAGGTAAAGGAAGAAGGTAAATGTCCGTTTTGATTAGTAATTAGTTCATTTCTAAAATGAAAGTGTATTTTGTCTAACTTATTTAATGATGGTTTTGATCTTCTTAACAGAAGGTCTGGAAAACATTTCTTCCGTTAAGAAGATTATCAAGCAGATAATATCCCATTCCAGCAAAGTCCTGCACTTTCCCAATCCAGAAGACAAGAAACTAGAAGTAAGTTGGGTGGACGGTCAGCATCTCGCCAAGTACTCTCTCCTCCCTGTGGGCAGTAATTACTTTCAAGAAACATTTTAAAAGGCTGAGCCTTTCTTTGCTGTTTTCCAATGTATGACTTCCCCTTTTCTACTGTTAGGAAATCATCCATCAAATTACTAATGTGGAAGCCCTAATTGCCAGAGCCCGCTCACTGAAAGCCAAGTTTGGAACTGAGAGATGTGAACAAGAGGAGGAAAAGGAAGATCTCGAAAGGTAATTGCTATTTGACTCGCTTATTTTTATCTGCAGTAGGAAAAGACACCACTCCTTTAGAAAATTTTAATGAAATGTCAAGATTCTTTGTGATACGCTCCTATTATTTGTAATAAGCATTGGCCAGATTCAGAGAAATAATTATCATGGGATTTGACCTTTACTGTATTTCTGAGTGCTTTCTAGTGTTTCCATTGCTCCCACTTGCAGAAGCAAGCCTCCCAGGTCTCTCTTCCTAGCGAAGTCCTTGTTTGCTCCCTGAGGCGGTGCCTGCACCTGAGGATCAGCCGTTAACTGTCGCCAGCACTGCTCAGAGCTTTGCTTGCAGCTCTCACTGTTCCTTAACCACAGTCTGAGGGGTTCTGCAACCGTAATTCTGCTCAATATTCATTTAATTTTTAAAAATACCCGTGAGAGCGAAGATGCATTTTCTGTGCACCTTGCAAATATGTGTGGAGAGTGACCGGGTGGCCTCTCCAGGTGAGGCGAATGCCTGGGCCAGTCTCTTCCCTGGCAGCACCGTTATCAGGGAGCCTTCAGTGTGAGGGCTTTTCTGTTTGTGCCCATTGAAATGACATGTGTTGCTTTAAAGTGTTTCCAAATTAGCTACTTCAGTAGCTTGAATTTGTTATAATGTTAACATCAGCAGCAGCCTTTTCACAAGGAATGGCATTATTGATGCTAGAAAATTAATAGTATATGACAAGGCATTTGCTATAGCTTCTAACAAGATTTTGTTTGAATTTTGTATCTTTTGTTGAGTGAAATTTTCTCCCAGCCTTCTTTGTTCTTGAAAATGCCTTTTTTTTTTCTTTCTTTTCTTTTTTTCTGAATCTACTCTTTTCATCAGTTTATTATGTTAACTAGATTCCACATATGAGTGAGATTATGTGATACTTGTCTTCCTCTGACTGGCTTATTTCACTTAGCATACTACTCTCCAGGTCCCTCCATGATGTCTTAAAGGGTAAAATATCCTTGTTTTAATTGCTGCATAGTATTCCATGGTGTAAATGTACCACAGTTTTTTTATCCACTCACCTACTGATGGGCACTTGTGCTGTATTCAGATCTTAGCTATTGTATAATTGCACTGCTATGAACAGAGGAGTGAATGTTTTTTCTGATTGGTGTCTTAGGATATATTCCTAGAAGTGGGATCACTAGGTCAAATGGAAGTTCCATATTTAATTTTTTGAGGAAACTCCATACTATTTTCTATAATGACTGCACCAGTCTATATTTCCACCAGCAGTACCCTAGGGCTTCTTTTTCTCCACATCCTCACCAGCACTTGTCATTTGCTGATTGTCATTTGTTGATAGTAACCATTCCGACAGGTGTGATACCCCATTGTCATTTTAATTTGCATCTCTGATGATCAGTGAGTTTGAGCATTTTTTCATATGCCTCTTGGCCATCTGTATGTCCACTTTGGAGAGGTATCTATTTAGGTCCTTTGCCCATTTTTTAATTGGATTATTTGTCTTGGTTTTGTTAAGTGGTATGAGTTCCTTATATATTTTGGATATTGACCCTATATCAGCTGTATCATTGCCAAATATGTCCTCCGATACAACAGGCTCTCTTTTCATTTTGTTGATGGTTTTCTTTTGCTGTGCAAAAGCTTTTTATTTTGATGTAGTCCCATTTGTTTATTTTCTCCTTCGTTTCCTTTGCCCTAAGAGATATATCTGTAAACATATTACTACGAGAGATGTCTGAGATTTTGCTGCCTATGGTTTCATCTGGGATTTTTATGGTTTTCTGACTTACATTTAAGTCTTTTATCCATTTTGAGTTTATTCTTTGTAAGTTGGTGATCTAGTTTCATTTTTTTCCATGAATCTGTCCAATTTTCCCAGCACCATTTATTGAAGAGACTGTCTTGACTCCATTGTATGTTCTTGCCTCCTTTGTCAAATATTAATTGAGCATAATGGAAAATGCCTTCCTTTTAAATGAGCAGAATGAGCTCTAATCAAGTGAGTCATTTCTAAAATAGCAGTATCAGTGAGCAGGCAGTGCGTGCTTGGCGGTTCTGCCTTTGACGCTCTTAGCTCTCTTCTACAGCTCTGTGATGGACTTGACAGTACAGTATTTCCAGCACAAAATGGCACAGTTTACACTGCCCAGCAAAACATGCATTTTGTGCATGCACGCACACGTGCACTTATACACCTCAAAAAACCAAAGCAGCCCTGACCGCTGGCTCAGTTAATTGAAGTATCATCCCAGACACCAAAAGGTTATGGTTCGATTACTGGTCAGGGCACATAACCTAGGTTGTGGGTCCAGTCCTCTGTCGGGGCATGTACAGGAGGCAACTGATCAATGTTTCTTTCTCTCTCTCCCTCTACCCCTTCCTCTCACTTTCTCAAATTAATTAAAAAACAAATATATCCTTAAGTGAGGATTTAAAAATATCAATATTTTCAAACGAATAAAAACAATTAACATGGATCATTGCTTTGTTGTATAAATGAAACTGTGTTTTTGTTATCAACTTTTACTGAATATTTCTTCTTGCACTTTGACAGAGATGGGCTTTTCACAAATTTTATGAAAATGCTTAAAAGGTAGTAAGAATTATCATTTGAGTCGATTTTAATTCCAAATATCAATTTATCCTGTTATAAAATCCCACTCCAGCCATGGTAGTTGAGCCAGTATCATTGTGAATGTTTGTCCACAGAATTAATCTGGAGGACTGATGGGAAGTGAGCGGCTCACCTTCCATTCTTTCTCCCCAGGTTTGTGAGCTGCCTTTTAGAGCAGCCCGAAGTGCTGGTGGTGGGCGCGGGAAGAGGACACGCCGGCAGGATCATTCACAAGCTGTTTGTGAACGCACAGCGGGTACGTGAGGCTCGTCTCTGACATGCTGTGGCTTCGCCAGCCCTCTGCCCAGTGGGGCGCTGTTTTGATTCCGACACATGGCTGCTCCTATAGCTGCTGGCCCAGTGTGAGCTTGGGTATTGCGGTCAGATGTTGCTTTCTTAATTTGATAGGGACTCAATGGCCAATGGCCAGTCCTGTGCTGTAGGAAAAAATGTCCCCTACTTTTAAATTAGAATGGGGCTCAGTCTTACTGGTCAGACTCCATGTACAGCAAATGGTTTCACAGCTTAACTCTGAGTTAGTAAATCCAACTGTTTTTATAACGGCGAAGAGTTTCCTAGGGAGGAGGCGCAGGGTTTCAGAGTTTGGGGGTGTAAACAGGCTTCACAGAAGAAGCCTGATTTGAAACATCTTCTTTAGCATGACTTCTGCTATGGAAGCACAGGTTTAGAATCACATTGTACCTTCTGACATCCTAAAGCACTGAGATTGCCATTTTCATAGAGATGCTGCTAGTTAGCCTTTGTACTGATGCTCTCTGTCCCGCTCTGTTTATGGGTAAGAAGTGCTGGCATCCCACGGTGACCTCATGTCCGGGCTCGTTAACCCTAAAGTTTCTGTTAGAATATTACCCAGTGCACTGAGTCCCGGGGCCTTTACCTGACACTGAGGGCCCTGGAATGACCCAGATTTGAAGGTATGATTCTCAGAATCAAATAAGAAAAATACTTTAAATGGATTTACACAAGGAGTAAAAACTTCATAATCTCCTTTGAGTTTATCTGGAGTATTCTATA
The DNA here is from genome assembly GCF_964339955.1 of Pipistrellus hanaki. NCBI lineage: Eukaryota > Metazoa > Chordata > Mammalia > Chiroptera > Vespertilionidae > Pipistrellus > Pipistrellus hanaki. The sequence goes on from NC_140510.1 coordinate 17,382,688, forward strand.
TCAAAATCATGGCCAAATATATTTATCTGAATTTTTAGGAAGAATTAAAACCTGAGGTTATTTATGAGGGTAGCTCTTTAAATTTAAAAATTTCCAGTTAAAAACTGAGAATTTTAGTTCCTTATAAATGCAAATTCTAGAAAGCAATAGATAATTACTTTGATTTGTTTTGTTTTTTTGTCTGGCATGAAAGCAAGAACCAAGTTTGTTTTCACACCCTGTGTCTTCGCCTGCTTACTCACCAGATTGCTAATGAGCTCATTTCTTATTATGAGAAATATGAACTTTCTTTCCTCATGTTGCAAAAACTCTCCTCAGTTTCTAAAATGTGTGTATTAAGAGGATTTAAAACCTGAAGTATTCATATATTTAATGCTGAGAGAGTTACTTGTTTTGAATAGTTAAGCAAAATTATTCTCCCCAAAATGGAAATAGCGTCCAATCTCCCCTCCTCCACCTCCCAGACTATAAGTAAAGACTCATTGTAAAAATTTGGGCAACACAGAAAATTCTAAAGGAATCATTAATCACATTAAAAATTAATCACATTAATCTTACTCCCCACTAAAGATCACACCAGCATTTAACAAGTAGTATATACAAATATATGTATATTTTATAAAAATAGGAATATATATATATATATATATATATATGAATATATATATATATATATATATATATATATATATATAAAAGCCTAAGTAACCATTAGGACGGAACAACCAGTCAACCAATCGCTATGATGTGCACTGTCCACCAGGGGACAGACACTTAATGCAGAAGCTGCCCCTGCTGGTCAGTGCACTCCCATAGCCAACCTTCCTTAGCCCCTCCACCCAACCAGCAAACCTCCCGTTACCCCTCTCCCCAGCCGGACAACCTCCTGCAGCCCCATAAGCCTAGATTGCTAGCTAGCCCAAGGGACCCCACCCAGGCATGAATTCATGCACCGGGCCTCTAGTCCTATATAATAAAAGGCTAATATGCAAATTTTCCCTTCAACCAGGGGGTGCGGCCAACTAACCTCCCGCATCCCTTCCCCTAAGTCAGCCAGACCCCACCCGTGCACAAATTCATGCACCAGGCCTCTAGTATTATATAATTTATTTATTATTTTTGATTTCCACACAATATAATTATCTTTCTACATCAATAAATATAAGAATGTATCATCTTTTCAGGGCCTCATCATATAGCCAATCTGAAATTGTTCATTCATCCCACATTACTTCAACCTTCCATACCTTGTGGTGAATGTTTTCAGGGAATTGGCAGACCAATCCATAAAACAAGCTCTTGTTTGGTACATTTCTCAACTCAGTCCTTAAATGTCTGGCTAATGAAAACCATTCAAGTTTATTCTTTTTTTTTTTTCATAACCTTGTATGTCAGTTTATTAATATAGGCACACAGTAATTTTATATATTCATACATTTTAGCCCTGGCCAGTCTAGCCCAGCAATTAGAGTGTCTGCCTGAGCACCGAGGGGTCATGGATTCAATTCCTGATCAAGGGCATGTATCTGGTTTCAGGTTCACTCCCCACCTCCTGTCCAGGCAGATGCAGGAGGCTACCAATCAGTGTGTGTCCCTCACATCAATGCTTCTCTCCCTCCCTCCCTCCCTCTCCCTCTCTCTCTCTCTCTCTCTCTCTCTCTCTCTCTCTCTCGCCCTCCTCCCCACTTCCACTCTCTCTAAAAATCAATGGAAAAAATATCCATTGGTGAGAATTAACCCAAAAAAAAATCATACTTTTTTGTTGTTGTTTTTGTTAATCCTCACCTGAGGATATTTTTCCATTGATTTTTTTTTTTTTTTTTTTTTTTTTTTTTAGGGAGAGTGGAAGAGAGAGGGAAAGACAGAGAGAAACATTGATGTGAGAGAAGCACATCGATTGGTTGTCTCCTGCACAAGCCCTGATCATTTTAATTTTTCAGTAAAACTCAGAGATTCTTTGCCCAACCAGTGTGGCTCAGTGGTTGAGCATCAACCCATGAACCAAGAGGTCACTGGTTCAATTCCTGGTCAGGGCACATGCACAGATTATGGACTCGATCCTCACCTAGTAGGGGGTGTATAGGAGACAGCTGATAGATGATATTTCTCTCATTGATATTTCCATCTCTCTATCCCTCTCTCTTCCTCTGTCTCTTAAAAAAAATCAATAAACATTTTTTTTAAAAAAGAGATAGATTTTTGTTAAATCATTTTCCCATTAAATGACATTCTGTATGTCACCTGTTGAGCCATCAGATGCATGAGTAGTGGGTATGTCTGCTCAATTTGATAACTAGGTGTGTTGAATGTTTGTCTTGATAATTCTTTTGATAGAATCATGTTCCTTAATGCAGTGCATGCTATCTGAAATAATCTTGAAATTCCTTGTCTCTTTTTAAAACCATCTTGCTTGGTTTTGTTTCCCTTTCATCACTGTTTCTTTTCTCACCCTTTCTCAAGCTGACTGAATCTTCTGATGAGGTAACAAACAGCCTTGTCCCTCATAGTTTCTTGTTCCTTCCCCTCCCTTTAACTTTGTAAGATCATTAAAACTATCAACCTCTTTAATAGTTTGGATTTGACATACCTTTCTTGCTGATTCTTGTAAAGCGTAGTTTCATATTTCCATTGCCAAAAATATTTTTTTTCCAAATCAAGAAATACAGTGATCAGAAAAATGAAACAACTGTAGTGATCAGAGTTAAAATTAAGACTAATTGAATATGTATTTTATGCAATTTTAATGAGAAAATAGATGCCTTTGATATTGAGAACTTGGCTTTTGTTGCCATTGCTACATTACGTAGACCTCCCTGCTGCCTCACATTAGCTGCCCACAAACAGAACCACTGGCCCCAGTTGTAATTCAACCAGTGAACCTTAGAAAGAATTGGAACCCGGCATAAAACACCTTTCTGGCCTCTGAGAGAACCAGCTCCATTACTGGACTGAGGACGTCAGACTCTGTCTTGGGTCTTTGCTAGAAGAAACACAGAAAGCAGCACATTTTCCTTCTTCATCAGATGTTTGAATATTGCCCCCACTTTTCAAAGCAGATTGCCTGGCAGTCATTATCCCTTCTGTCTCTCTCTCACCAATTTATTTGTAATCTCTGGCTGCTCATGTAATGTTTCAAACTTCTTGTATTTTCTGTGTTGTGTTCTTGAATAATCATAACATAGTTGACAACATTACTGAATAATGTAAAACATTTTTCTTCATTTATCATGTTTATTCATCTGTCCTTCATAGTGATCTAAGTTTAGCACCGACTTGATCTTGAATTTAGCATTTGATTCTATTCAAGGCTGCAGCCATGGCTCCACCGGAGGAGGAACCGAAGAGAATGGGCTCCGCGGAGGAGAGAAGGCAGAACTCGGTGTCAGACTTCCCACCCCCTGCTGGCCGGGAGCTCATCCTGCGCACCACGGTGCCCCGCCCCGCCCCCTACTCCCGGGCGCTGCCTCAGCGCATGTACAGTGTTCTCACCAAAGAGGATTTCCGGCTGGCGGGTGCTTTTTCATCAGACACCTCCTTCTTCTAGTTCTTCCCGGGCCCCCCATTGTGGCTTCATTGCGCTGACCCCTTCTGTGGGAAGAGGTGGTGCCGGTCAGAACCTGGAGGCATGAAGAGGGCCTGTCCAGTTGAAGGATCCAGCATCGTACTGGCATCTGAAAGACTGTCTGGTGCCAAGCTTGGGCTAGGTAATAGCTTGTGGGGCCCAAGGTCATGGGCTTGAACTGTTGATTTTTTTCCTCAAAGAAATGGCCCTTGGGGTGGGGTTGGGGACCAAAAATGCAGGAGCTCTCTGTGCTCACTCCGGCAAGATTGTGTTCATTTATTCTTTCTGTGACTGCCCCTTAGGCTGTGGCCTTGCATTTATAGTCTGTGAAAACACTTCATATTTTTATTAGTATCAGGTATGCAAAGTAGAGGATCTGTTAACTCAGATTTCTGGGTATTTGGGAGGTAGAATCTATTCCCAGAATCTGTGTTTTTAATATATTAAATGACATTCTGTTTATTCAATCACCTGGTCACCATTTTTATTATACTAATTAACTTTTGATGAGCATTTTGAATACTCTTAGGAGAAATCCTAGGGTTTCACATAGTTTATGTGTGTTTCTGTATATGACCTAAATGTATTCCTTCTGATAAAACTATATTAAATGTCACTGCAAATTAGTTTGTTACCTACTAGTATCTTGTAAGGCTTCTCTTACTTGTTTTGTTTTGAGTGCCATGTAAAAGATAGCCTGCAAATTATTGTTCTCTCCTTCCCTTGTTGTTCAGTATGCATTCCTTGTGTGTGGTTTATGGTTGGATACCATATTTAATGAAGTATAACAAAAATATAGTCTTGGTACATAGAGACTATCACGCAGTTAGTATAATTTAGTATATATGCTAGTATAATGAATAGAAGATTATTTCAGTGAACTATTTTACTTTTGTATTTTAGTTAAAATGAAAATAATTGATGAGGATATGGAGTGGGACTAGCATAAGGATATCCACAGAGTACTTCTAGTTGTCTGATGATCAAGATTTATTGTGTCTGTGTTGCTATATGGCCTTTGTTCAATAATCTTAAATCTATTTTTAGGCCTAAAGTTCTCACTTTAATCCAAAGTAAAAAATGCTTATAATGTAGCATAGGCCTTGCTGTGAAACTTTAAATAATTAATAGATCTGTGTAGACCTGTTATATTATTTTTGTAAAAAAAAAAAAAGTATGTGTGTACATATTTAAGAGTGTGTGTGTGTGTGTGTGTGTGTGTGTGTGTGTGTGTGGAGGAAGGCCGGTCAATCACCGCTGGCCTCCACAGACTCTTCTCTGAGATGTGGCTGGTTATGAAGCTTGGGTGTGGCAGGGTGCACCACAGACACACAGTGAAGACCAAGTCTGTCTGCTTTCCGATGGAGCGTTAATGAGAAAGACACATTTTACAGAGAGAGGCTGGACTTCAAAACGGCGTTGTGAGCCTAATAAAAGGAAGTGCTGCTTTCTCTGGCTGGTTTTCTCTTTTCTTCCCTCTGGTGTTTTATTCTTACTCCAGTTAATTTTATACTATCTCAGATCTTGCAGGGATCTCAAGAATATTCTTTGTGTCTTTAAAAATGGAACTTATCCCATTTTACTTTTATAGTTAAGTGTTTGTCACAGGTATTTTTAAGAAATAAAAACCAGGTACTGTACTAGGCAACGAAAACAAAACAGAAACTGGAACTCCCTCCTCCTTTCAGTCCCTTCGCGTCACTGGGGAAGGCTGGTCCCACGCTGCCGTAAAGTGGAGAGCACAGCCCCCCGGGTATGCTTGGGAGGCCAGCATGTCCCATGTCACTGTCGCCATCGTTCACCGGCATGGAGAGGGATCTGGGCAGTAGCAGTGATGCAGGAAGGTGCTGGGGGAGAGTTTCTCACGCTAAGGATTAGGCAAGTGTCTAGATTGAGAGCAGAAGGTGAGTAGGAGCTGACAGAGAGGGAAAGTGTGATAAAGTGCTTGCAAAGAACTACAATAATTCCCCCATCCTTATGTGTTTGTCCTAATTTATTAAAATTTCATCACTACTCCCAACACGTGGAATTCATTTTTCCACCCCTTCAGTCTGGACTTACCCCTGCCTTTCTTTCATCAGTGGACTGTTAGCGAGCGCGACACAGGCCACGAGTTGAAAGTACTTGCACACTGGGCTGCCTTCTCCTGCAGGAGCCTGGGACATGCGAAGAGCCTGCTGAAGGAAGAACGTGGGGGAGGTTCGTGATGCAGAAGCTAGCTGGTGCGGGAGGGGATAGAAAGTGTTATAGGTGAGGAAATAGAACGAGCCAAACTCAGAAGCAAAAGAAACTGTCTTAATAGCCAGCATTTCCATTTGTGCGGAGTGTGGAACCCAGTGTGGGAAGAGGTGAACAGGTGAGAGCAGGACGTTCTGTGTAACCTCAGCGAGGAGTTCGGGCTTTATCCTCAAAATGGGTGAGTTGATGAAGAGTTTTAAGCAAGGGTGTGGCAGGGGTTAGATCGTCATTTAGCAGGACACACGGATTGGGGAGTCTGGGAAAGTGTATGCATGTCCTAGTTCTTGCGCTAAATTGGAAAGGCAATTATATGGTCGGTGTTCTTTCCTCTTTCGTGCTTTGTACTGTGCTGCAAAGAGCCTGACATGCTCACGGCACCCACGTGCCGTCCTCACGCGGGCCCTCCCACGCCTGTGATTTCCTATACCACGCAGTAATTCAGACTTCTCTGCAGGTTGGGATTTTGTAAAGTCCAGTAAGCATTTATATTTCTTTTCCATTCAGCAAGTGTTTATTGAGTGCCAACTCTGTGCCAGGCGCTATTCTGGGCAACAAGATCCAGCAGTGAGCAGGACAGAGAAAAGACCGTTGTGGACATGACTGGAAAGGACACCAGTGTGAGGGAAGGGCTTTGTGGACGGGGACAGGGAAGGCCTGAGTGGTGACGCCTGTGCAGAGACCTGCATGGAGTGAGGGCTGCCTCGGGAGTGGCAGGTGATTCCAGACGGGGCTAGCGAGTGTGAGCCTGAGGCGGGTCAGCTGGGTTTGTGGGAGGCACAGAGAAAGGGCCAGTGTGGTTAGAGTTCCCAAAGGGAAGAGCAAGCAGGAAGGAAAGGGACCAGATTACACAAAGCATTAGGATTCTGTCCGCCTGACGGAAGGGGAAGCCAGTGGAGAATCGTGGAGGAGTGTTATAACCGGGCGTCCAGTGCGGGGAAGTTCCAGGAAAACCATTCAGGCCCATGTGGGGTGTGGATTTGCTCCTTTCCCTGTCAGGAGTCTGGAGCCCAGTGTTTGGTCCTTTCTGTCCCTGTCCCAGGAGGATCCTCAAGGCCGAGGCTGAGGCCGAGCTGATATGGGAGCACGAGGCTGGGGCTGCGGGAGTGACCGCGAACACTGCCTTCTCCGGGCCAGTGCCGCCCACTGCCCCGCACCGCCTGGGAGCCAGCCCTCCAGGTCCTGCTTCTGGACCAGCACGTGTGGCTGCCTCTTCCCCTGAACCCCTGGGCCCGGGATGCCCAAGACCACACGGCTGTGCCCGCTCATTCTAGGAGTCCCTGAGCCCAGACCTCCCCCAGGCACCCACCCTGGGGAATGGCTGAGCCTGAGCCTCCCCACGGGCTGGGAGGGGTCTGTGCCTCTCAGGCACCGTGGAGAGGGGACAGGAAGGGGATACTGGGGGAGGACGCAGCCTGGCCAGTCCACAGCCCCCAGGGGCCTGACCTCGGCTGGCCCAGGCTGCAGAGAGGACTTGCCGGGCTCTGGCCTAGGCACTGCCTCGGTTTATGTCCACAGAGCACAGTGCTGTGCTGCGGCAGGGCAGCCAGGAGGTTCTAGAATTCTCTCTTCTGAGGTCACAGAGACGCTCCCAAGGGAACGGGGCGGGTCCCTCAGATTGCAGAACCCCACCACAGGAGTGGACTCTCACTCTGCGCATCGGTGACGATGAAGAAGCAGCTCTTCTGTTTTCCTGGGGTCTCCAGACCCCCCTCTCCCATCCCCTTCTCCCCCACCTCCTCCCCCTCTTCTGCCTCCCTCCACCCCGGCCCTCAGCAGGCCCCTGCCCTGGGCCCCCGACCCTGCCCTCCGGCTGCTCCCCGACCTGGCCCTCGGGCTGCTCCCCGGCCTGGCCCTCGGGCTGCTCCCCGACCCTGCCCTCCTGCTGCTCCTCGACCCTGCCCTCCGGCTGCTCCCCGGCCTGGCCCTGCCAGGTTCCCAGCCCTCACCAACGGGCTCCGTCCTCTCCTGGGGGCCTGCAAAGGCGGCGGCACCCAGCACAGGTTCCCAGGAGTCCCCTGCCCCGCCAATCCCCCGTCCCCTCTCTCCATCCACCCTGTCCGCCTGGCCTCTCTCTCTTCCTTTGCCCCGCACCCCCCTACCGGTCCCCCTCGGGCCTCCAGCCACCTGAACAGGCGGCTCATCGGCCCCTCCAATCCTGCCCCGTCCCCACTCCCCGCCATAGCCCCTTCCTTGGGCTACCCTGGCAGCTGTGCCAGGGGCCAGGAGCCCCTGCCTTTGGGCACTCAAACCCTGCAAAGCTTGGAGAGCGGGGCCCCTTCCGGGCACCAGGCCCCCGCTGGGCGCAGGCAGCAGCAGGCGGCAGGCGGCAGCCACAGGTAATCCTGGTGACCCCCCGACGGCTGGCTCCACTGCGAGGTCTTAGCCCTGTGGCGGCCGGGCCCATGTCGGCAGGTGGAGGCGGGGCCTCAGGCCGGAAAAATGGAACAAGCTCCGTGCGTCCACTCCTGGGCCCTCCAGGCTCTCAGAGCTGCCATTATTGGGGGGCAGGGGGGGGGGGGGGGACTGGGCAGACTCTGGGCACCTTTCCCTGCGGCCATTTCCCCTCCATGTGGCCTCACACAGTCCCTCATTCAGAGGCAGTGAGTGCCCTGTGCCTGGTACAAACCACACTCCTCAAACCAGCCTCCCCAGGAGACAGTGACTGGCTGCCAGGCCGGGGAGCGTGGCCCTGGCGGTAAGGTGGAGCCCTCTGTGAGGCACTGGGGCCTGGAGCTGGGGGTGGCTGGGCCCCCTCGGGGCACAGTGCCCATTCACTGTGTCCCTGCGGGGCCCTCCAGCGGCAGGCAGCCTGTCCCGCAGCTGCCCAGGGCAGGAGGAAGCCCTGGGGCGGGGAGAGCGCTAGGGAGATAGTGGGGGCTGTGTGGAGGGGCTTCCACTCTCCTTCCCGCCCCCTTGCAGGCTCCGCGGCAACCAGGGCTACTCCCGCTTCCCACCTGTGGCGGACAGGACGAAAGGCCAGACTGGCCAGAAGTGGGGGAACCCACACTCCAACCCCGCTGTCGGCCCGGCTGGGCCAGACAGCTTGAGGCTGGACGGCAAGAAACTGGAAGGCCGGAAGCCGGCAGCACGGCCTTCCCTTCTTCCCCTTCGAAGGGTGAGTCTTGGGGGTGCTGACAGAGCCTGTGTGTGTGTGTGTGTGTGTGTGTGTGTGTGTGTGTCCCGGCCCCCAACCTCTTGGCTTCCGGGATGCAGGCTGGGTGCTTAGGGCCCAGCGTGGCACTCTCTCTCTTTTGGTCCCTGTAGGCGAGGCAGTCTTGAGAGGCGCCTGCCCTCAATGCTGTGGGGTCAAGGAGCCCTGCGGCCTCCTGCTCGGCGGCCTGGAAGACACGGCGGCGAAGGTGACTGAAGGAGCCAGTGCTGGAGGCCCAGACCGCGGCCTGGAAGACACGGCGGCGGCGGTGACTGATGGAGCCAGTGCTGGAGGCCCAGACGGCGGCCTGGAAGACACGGCGGCGGCGAATGATGGAGCCAGTGCTGGAGGCCCAGACTGCGGCCTGGAAGACACGGCAGCGGCGAATGATGGAGCCAGTGCTGGAGGCCCTACCACGGCCTGGAAGACACCGCGGCGGCGGCGACTGATGGAGCCAGTGCTGGAGGCCCAGACCGCGGCCTGGAAGACACGGCGGCGGCAGCGGTGATTGATGGAGCCAGTGCTGGAGGCCCAGACCACAGCCTGGAAGACACGGCGGCGGCGGTAACTGATGGAGCCAGTGCTGGAGGCCCAGACCGCGGCCTGGAAGACACGGCGGCAGCGGTGACTGATGGAGCCAGTGCTGGAGGCCCAGACCACGGCCTGGAAGACACGGCGGCGGCGGTGACTGAAGGAGCCAGTGCTGGAGGCTCAGACCGCGGCCTGGAAGACACGGCGGCGGCGAATGATGGAGCCAGTGCTGGAGGCCCTACCACGGCCTGGAAGACACGGCGGCGGCGGTGACTGAAGGAGCCAGTGCTGGAGGCCCAGACGGCGGCTTGGAAGACACGGCGGCGGCGGTGACTGATGGAGCCAGTGCTGGAGGCTCAGACCGCGGCCTGGAAGACACGGCGGCGGCGGCGGTGACTGATGGAGCCAGTGCTGGAGGCTCAGACCGCGGCCTGGAAGACACGGCGGCGGCGAATGATGGAGCCAGTGCTGGAGGCCCAGACCGCGGCCTGGAAGACACGGCGGCGGCGGTGACTGATGGAGCCAGTGCTGGAGGCTCAGACGGCGGCCTGGAAGACACGGCGGCGGCGAATGATGGAGCCAGTGCTGGAGGCCCAGACCGCGGCCTGGAAGATACGGCGGCGGCGGTGACTGATGGAGCCAGTGCTGGAGGCCCAGATCGCGGCCTGGAAGACACGACGGCGGCGGTGACTGATGGAGCCAGTGCTGGAGGCCCAGACCGCGGCCTGGAAGACACGACGGCGGCGGTGACTGATGGAGCCAGTGCTGGAGGCCCAGACCGCGGCCTGGAAGACACGGCGGCGGCAGCGGTCACTGATGGAGCCAGTGCTGGAGGCTCAGACCGCGGCCTGGAAGACACGGTGGCGGCGAATGATGGAGCCAGTGCTGGAGGCCCAGACGGCGGCCTGGAAGACACGGCGGCGGCGAATGATGGAGCCAGTGCTGGAGGCCCAGACCACGGCCTGGAAGATACGGCGGCGGCAGCGGTGACTGATGGAGCCAGTGCTGGAGGCCCTACCACGGCCTGGAAGACACGGCGGCGGCGAATGATGGAGCCAGTGCTGGAGGCCCTACCACGGCCTGGAAGACACGGCGGCGGCGACTGATGGAGCCATTGCTGGAGGCCCAGTCCGCGGCCTGGAAGATACGGCGGCGGCGGTGACTGATGGAGCCAGTGCTGGAGGCCCAGACCGCGGCCTGGAAGACACGGCGGCGGCGGTGACTGATGGAGCCAGTGCTGGAGGCCCAGACCACAGCCTGGAAGATACGGCGGCGGCGGCGACTGATGGAGCCAGTGCTCGAGGCCCAGACCGCGGCCTGGAAGACACGGCGGCGGCAGCGGTGACTGATGGAGCCAGTGCTGGAGGCCCAGACCACAGCCTGGAAGACACGGCGGCAGCGGTGACTGATGGAGCCAGTGCTGGAGGCCCTACCACGGCCTGGAAGACACGGCGGCGGTGACTATTGGAGCCAGTGCTGGAGGCCCAGACCACGGCCTGGAAGACACGGCGGCGGCGGTGACTGATGGAGCCAGTGCTGGAGGCCCTACCATGGCCTGGAAGATACGGCGGCGGCGGTGACTGAAGGAGCCAGTGCTGGAGGCCCAGACGGCGGCTTGGAAGACACGGCGGCGGCGGTGACTGATGGAGCCAGTGCTGGAGGCCCAGACGGTGGCCTGGAAGACACGGCGGCGGCGACTGATGGAGCCAGTGCTGGAGGCCCTACCACGGCCTGGAAGATACGGCGGCGGCGGTGACTGAAGGAGCCAGTGCTGGAGGCCCAGACGGCGGCTTGGAAGACACGGCGGCGGCGGCGACTGATGGTGCCAGTGCTGGAGGCCCAGACGGCGGCCTGGAAGACACGGCGGCGGCGGTGACTGAAGGAGCCAGTGCTGGAGGCCCAGACCGCGGCCTGGAAGATACGGCGGCGGCAGCGGTGACTGATGGAGCCCGTGCTGGAGGCCCAGACCGCGGCCTGGAAGATACGGCGGCGGCGGCGACTGATGGAGCCAGTGCTGGAGGCCCAGACCGCGGCCTGGAAGACACGGCGGCGGCGGCGGTGACTGATGGAGCCAGTGCTGGAGGCCCAGACCACAGCCTGGAAGACACGGCGGCAGCGGTGACTGATTGAGCCAGTGCTGGAGGCCCTACCACGGCCTGGAAGACACGGCGGCGGTGACTATTGGAGCCATTGCTGGAGGCCCAGACCACGGCCTGGAAGACACGGCGGCGGCGGTGACTGATGGAGCCAGTGCTGGAGGCCCTACCACGGCCTGGAAGATACGGCGGCGGCGGTGACTGAAGGAGCCAGTGCTGGAGGCCCAGACGGCGGCTTGGAAGACACGGCGGCGGCGGTGACTGAAGGAGCCAGTGCTGGAGGCCCAGACCGCGTCCTGGAAGACACGGCGGCGGCGGTGACTGATGGAGCCAGTGCTGGAGGCCCAGACCACGTCCTGGAAGACACGGCGGCGGTGGTGACTGAAGGAGCCAGTGCTGGAGGCCCAGACGGCGGCTTGGAAGACACGGCGGCGGCGGCGACTGATGCAGCCAGTGCTGGAGGCCCTACCACGGCCTGGAAGACACGGCGGCGGCGGTGACTGAAGGAGCCAGTGCTGGACGCCCAGACGGCGGCTTGGAAGACACGGCGGCGGTGACTGATGGAGCCAGTGCTGGAGGCCCAGACCGCGGCCTGGAAGACACGGCGGCGGCGGTGACTGAAGGAGCCAGTGCTGGAGGCCCTACCACGGCCTGGAAGACACGGCGGCGGCGAATGATGGAGCCAGTGCTGGAGGCCCTACCACGGCCTGGAAGACACGGCGGCGGCGACTGATGGAGCCATTGCTGGAGGCCCAGTCCGCGGCCTGGAAGATACGGCGGCGGCGGTGACTGATGGAGCCAGTGCTGGAGGCCCAGACCGCGGCCTGGAAGACACGGCGGCGGCGGTGACTGATGGAGCCAGTGCTGGAGGCCCAGACCACAGCCTGGAAGATACGGCGGCGGCGGCGACTGATGGAGCCAGTGCTCGAGGCCCAGACCGCGGCCTGGAAGACACGGCGGCGGCAGCGGTGACTGATGGAGCCAGTGCTGGAGGCCCAGACCACAGCCTGGAAGACACGGCGGCAGCGGTGACTGATGGAGCCAGTGCTGGAGGCCCTACCACGGCCTGGAAGACACGGCGGCGGTGACTATTGGAGCCAGTGCTGGAGGCCCAGACCACGGCCTGGAAGACACGGCGGCAGCGGTGACTGATGGAGCCAGTGCTGGAGGCCCTACCATGGCCTGGAAGATACGGCGGCGGCGGTGACTGAAGGAGCCAGTGCTGGAGGCCCAGACGGCGGCTTGGAAGACACGGCGGCGGCGGTGACTGATGGAGCCAGTGCTGGAGGCCCAGACGGTGGCCTGGAAGACACGGCGGCGGCGACTGATGGAGCCAGTGCTGGAGGCCCTACCACGGCCTGGAAGATACGGCGGCGGCGGTGACTGAAGGAGCCAGTGCTGGAGGCCCAGACGGCGGCTTGGAAGACACGGCGGCGGCGGCGACTGATGGTGCCAGTGCTGGAGGCCCAGACGGCGGCCTGGAAGACACGGCGGCGGCGGTGACTGAAGGAGCCAGTGCTGGAGGCCCAGACCGCGGCCTGGAAGATACGGCGGCGGCAGCGGTGACTGATGGAGCCAGTGCTGGAGGCCCAGACCGCGGCCTGGAAGATACGGCGGCGGCGGCGACTGATGGAGCCAGTGCTGGAGGCCCAGACCACGGCCTGGAAGACACGGCGGCGGCGGCGGTGACTGATGGAGCCAGTGCTGGAGGCCCAGACCACAGCCTGGAAGACACGGCGGCAGCGGTGACTGATTGAGCCAGTGCTGGAGGCCCTACCACGGCCTGGAAGACACGGCGGCGGTGACTATTGGAGCCATTGCTGGAGGCCCAGACCACGGCCTGGAAGACACGGCGGCGGCGGTGACTGATGGAGCCAGTGCTGGAGGCCCTACCACGGCCTGGAAGATACGGCGGCGGCGGTGACTGAAGGAGCCAGTGCTGGAGGCCCAGACGGCGGCTTGGAAGACACGGCGGCGGCGGTGACTGAAGGAGCCAGTGCTGGAGGCCCAGACCGCGTCCTGGAAGACACGGCGGCGGCGGTGACTGATGGAGCCAGTGCTGGAGGCCCAGACCGCGTCCTGGAAGACACGGCGGCGGCGGTGACTGAAGGAGCCAGTGCTGGAGGCCCAGACGGCGGCTTGGAAGACACGGCGGCGGCGGCGACTGATGCAGCCAGTGCTGGAGGCCCTACCACGGCCTGGAAGACACGGCGGCGGCGGTGACTGAAGGAGCCAGTGCTGGACGCCCAGACGGCGGCTTGGAAGACACGGCGGCGGTGACTGATGGAGCCAGTGCTGGAGGCCCAGACCGCGGCCTGGAAGACACGGCGGCGGCGGTGACTGAAGGAGCCAGTGCTGGAGGCCCAGACGGCGGCTTGGAAGACACGGCGGCGGCGACTGATGGAGCCAGTGCTGGAGGCCCAGACGGCGGCCTGGAAGACACGGCGGCGGCGGTGACTGATGGAGCCAGTGCTGGAGGCCCTACCACGGCCTGGAAGACACGGCGGCGGCGGTGACTGAAGGAGCCAGTGCTGGAGGCCCAGACGGCGGCTTGGAAGACACGGCGGCGGCGAATGATGGAGCCAGTGCTGGAGGCCCAGACCGCGGCCTGGAAGACACGGCGGCGGCGGTGACTGATGGAGCCAGTGCTGGAGGCCCTACCACGGCCTGGAAGACACGGCGGCGGCGGTGACTGAAGGAGCCAGTGCTGGAGGCCCAGACGGCGGCTTGGAAGACACGGCGGCGGCGAATGATGGAGCCAGTGCTGGAGGCCCAGACGGCGGCCTGGAAGACACGGCGGCGGCGAATGATGGAGCCAGTGCTGGAGGCCCAGACCGCAGCCTGGAAGACACGGCGGCGGCGGCGGTGACTGATGGAGCCAGTGCTGGAGGCCCAGACCACAGCCTGGAAGACACGGCGGCGGCGGTGACTGATGGAGCCAGTGCTGGAGGCCCAGACGGCGGCTTAGAAGATAAGGTGGCGGCGGTGACTGATGGAGCCAGTGCTGGAAGCCCAGACCACAGCCTGGAAGACACGGCGGCGGCAGCGGTGACTGATGTAGCCAGTGCTCGAGGCCCAGACAGCGGCCTGGAAGATACGGCCGCGGCAGCGGTGACTGATGGAGCCAGTGCTGGAGGCCCAGACCGCGACCTGGAAGACACGGCGGCGGCAAATGTGACTGATGGAGCCAGTGCTGGAGGCCCAGACGGCGGCTTGGAAGACACGGCGGCGGCGAATGATGGAGCCAGTGCTGGAGGCCCTACCACGGCCTGGAAGACACGGCGGCGGCGACTGATGGAGCCATTGCTGGAGGTCCAGACCGCGGCCTGGAAGACACGGCGGCGGCGGTGACTGATGGAGCCAGTGCTGGAGGCCCAGACCACAGCCTGGAAGATACGGCGGCGGCGGCGACTGATGGAGCCAGTGCTGGAGGCCCAGACCGCGGCCTGGAAGACACGGTGGCGGCGAATGATGGAGCCAGTGCTGGAGGCCCAGACGGCGGCTTGGAAGATATGGCGGCGGCGAAGGTGACTGATGGAGCCAGTGCTGGAGGCCCAGACGGCGGCCTGGGAGATGCGGCAGCGGCGGTGACTGATGGAGCCAGTGCTGGAGGCCCAGACCGCGGCCTGGAAGACGCGGCGGCGGCGGTGACTGATGGAGCCAGTGCTGGAGGCCCAGACCGCGGCCTGGAAGACACGGCGGCGGCGGTGACTGATGGAGCCAGTGCTGGAGGCCCAGACCGCGGCCTGGAAGACGCGGCGGCGGCGGTGACTGATGGAGCCAGTGCTGGAGGCCCAGACCGCGGCCTGGAAGACACGGCGGCGGCGGTGACTGATGGAGCCAGTGCTGGAGGCCCAGACGGCGGCCTGGAAGACACGGCGGCGGCGGTGACTGATGGAGCCAGTGCTGGAGGCCCAGACGGCGGCTTGGAAGATACGGCGGCGGCGGCGACTGATGGAGCCAGTGCTGGAGGCCCAGACCGCGGCTGGGGAGCCGGCAACCTGGAGGGTACGCTCAGTCTTTTCAGGACAACAAAAGTGGCCCGTGGGCTGTGGGCCGCTCAGATGCACACCACCCTGGACCACACCCCCCCTTTGGGGTTTGGAATTTCTCTGGAAGCATCTGTGGCTCCAAATAGCCCTGTTCCCGAGGCCCCCTCCTTCCCTCCATGACCTGTGACCCCCCGGCACCAGCATCTCAGGACCAACCACGGACAGAGGTGTGCAAGGTCCGCACAGAAAAGAAACCAATGACCCAGCTCCTCAGGCCATGGGATAGCAGTCCCGCCCCCGAGGGCTCCCAGCCCCCTGCCAGGGGCGAGGGTGAGACTGGGGTCTCAGAGGCTCAGCCAGGCGCAGGCGGCAGCAGGGCAGTGGGGCAGCCCGGGAAGGAAGCTTGTGGGGTTCATGGTTGGCTAGTTTCACACTCGTGCCCTCTTAAGAGATGCATCTGACCCCCAGGAGGGGAGGCGAGCCCCCTGGCAGTCATTAAACTTGGGCAACGTTTAAGCAGCTCAGAGAGGCCGGCGGACATTGCTGACCGAGACCTGGAGGAGGTGCAGCGGAAGGCAGGTTCCCAAAAGCACACAGGCAGACTCGGAGGCTGCATGTCTTCCCACCAGAGTGAGGCCCTGGCACAGGGCGGCGTGCACAGAGGCCAGGCCATGGGCGCCCTGCAGCATTCCAGGACTCTGTGAGGGCCCAGAGCCCCGGGCCCTGCCTGGGCTGCGTGGGGCCCGGGAGTCTGCATTGTCCACAGCTGGCAGAACTAAGCCAACGAGCACCCATCTTTTCTGGCCTCCTCACCCAGTGTCCCAGCACCAGTCATCTTTCTTCAAGTGAGAGGCCATCCGGAAATGAAAATATTTCTTTCTTTACAAGGATGAAAACTATTTACTAAAACCATTTCACAGAGGCACAGGGCAAAAGACGAGGCTAAGCAGGGCTGGCTCAACCAGTTTTGGTTCATCTTTGGGTTACAGAAATGTAACTTAATATATATCTACTTTGATACATATATATCTTATAATGAATAAATTACATATATATCTTATAAATGAACTAGAGGTTTGGTGCATAAAATTCATACATGGAAGGGGGTGTCCCTCAGCTCGGCCTGCACCCTCTCCAATCTGGGACCCCTTGGGGGATGTCCCAATGCCAGTTTAGGCCTGATTGGGCCAAAATCAGCAGTCAGACACCCCTCTCATATTCCGGGACCGCAGGCTTCTAACTGCTCACCTGCCTGCCTGCCTGCCTGACCACCCCTAACCACCTCTGCCTGCCAGCCTGATTGCCCCCTAACTGCTCCCCTACCAGCCTGATTGCCCCCAACTGCCCTCCCCTGCCAGCCTGATCACCCCCTAACTGCTTGCTCCCCTGCTGGCCTGATTGCCCCTTACTGCCTCTGCCTCATCCCCTGCCACTGTGGCTTTGTCTGGAAGATATCCGATTGACTCAGTTTAATTAGCATATTACCCTTTTATTACTATAGATAAATAGCATTAAATGTTCTTTTGTGAAGAAAATTGATTGCATCCAAAGCCCATCCTGACAGCTGCACTTCCCCGAGTGGCCATTCTGAAGGCCCCTCCTGAAGTTTCACACGATACCCCTCTCCCCACTGTCAGTGTGAGAACGACTAACCACATTGTAAAGGACTCAAGCATCTTGCTCTCCTTGGTCCATTTTCTCTGTTCTGTTTGCTGATCCACAGCACCTGTGCTACATAGTTTACAGATTTTGCGAAATGAGCAGTAACCTCCTAGAGGAGGCCTCTGCCACGTGATTTTTTTTCTGAATGAATCAGGCCAAGACGTTTTTCAATGGCTGACATTTTACCCAGAACCCAAAAAACAGGTCATTGCCCTTCTCCAGCCCCTCGGGGTCCAGATGAGCCAACCTCTGGTGAGACTCCAGCTGACCTCGGGATCTCACAGCTAAGACCAGCGTGTGCCCGGTTTAATCACGTGTCGCTGAAGGCTTGGGGCGGGCAGTCAGGGGACTCTCACAGCCCTCTCAGGGACACCAGCTTCGCCCCCAGGATGCCCCTCTCCGCGGGAGGACTTGCCTTTGTCATTTCTATCCGAAGTCCAGCAACCTCCTCCCTTCCCAGTTTCACCTTCTCTGGGCCCAGAGAAAGGAGGAAAACATCCTCTAATGCTCGGTTCCCAGGACCCCAGCCAGGTAGTTCCAAGTTGCCACTGGCCGGGCGTGGAGCCGATAGCGCGATCGCCCGTTCCTCTGGGTTAGGGGGAACCTGCGTCCAGGCTCCTGATCAGCGATGCCGACTGGCTCTGGGACGCGGGCGCGCGGGCGTCCCTCTCTGGCGACTCTGCCAGCAGCACCAAGACTCGCCCTGTGGTCAGCCTCAGCCAGTTCCACAGGGAAAAAAATCTCATTTTCATTTTCAGTTCGTTGACTACAGGCGAAGAAGACGTGCTTTTAAAATATGCATATTCCCTCTCTTATTAACTCCACTCTGTGCTCAGGACGAGGAGCCATGAAAAGCCGGTTTCAAACGTCACCAGGTCTCTGTCTAAACATGAGAAAAGCGTCCCTTCCCACGGAGAAGGGAAGGTGTCCGTTATGTGTGCAACTTCATTATGAGAGTTGAGGCTGAGGGAAGAAAAGGGAAAAACATGAGAAAAGCTATAAAGGGGGGAAGGAAGAGCAGGAAAAAGAAAAGCAGGGAAGGAGAGATAAAAAAAAGAAAAGAAGAAAAAGAAAAAAATGTAGAATTGCTTTACGTTCTGTCCCCGGGGCATCACTGGGAGACAGGCTGGGAGGTGAGATCGACATGCCTGGCCAGGGGCTCGGCTGTTTGGAGCATCGTCCTGTTCACCAAAATAAATTTTTTTTTTTTTTTAAAGTGTGGGGTCAGTGCACATTCCTAAGTTGCAGGTTGATCCCTGGTCGATATATATGAGAGGCAATCAATGTTTTTCTCTCTCACATCAATGCTTCTCTCTCTCTCTCTCTCTCTCTCTCTCTCTCTCTCTCTCTCTCTCCCTCCCTCTCTCCCTCCCTCCCTCCCTCCCTCCCCCTCTCCTAAAAATCAATACACATATCACTGGGTGAGGAATAAAAAATACAAAAGAGCCATACTCAGCTGACCCTGCGCTCTGCCACGTCACGTCCAGGCCAGGGCTCGCAAGCTATGTGACCGCAAGAACCCTTTACACCGTGAAAAATTATTAAAGACCCCCCACCCCCCAAAAACTCTTAGTTACATAGTTAATGTCAGTATTCAGTATATTAGAAACCTGGGACCAAGATACATTGTGAAATACCAATTGTGAACAAAAGGCAATAAAAACTTTTTAGGGGAAAAAATTATATTTATATAAATAACATTTTAACAAACAAAAAAAAGGATTTTCCAAAACAAAATAAGATGGTGAGCAGAGAGGCATTCTTTTTCCAAGCTGACCAGTCCCCTGGATGTCTGGTTCAGAGATGGCTGGCCTTTGCTTCCGGCCTCTGCGCTCAGTCTGCTGTGACACACACATCACACAGCCTCTAGGAAACTCCATCCACACTCAGGAAAGGACACGTATGGCAAAGGATATCAGAGTATAAAAAGTTTTGATCTTGTGGATTTCCTAAAAGTATCCCAGGGAGCCTTCCGGGTGCCTGGACCGCACTTTGAGAACCACTGATTTGGGCAGGGGAATTGATACAGACTCTCTCCCCTTCTCCAGGGAGGGATATCGACAACATGCCAAGGGAGGCATGGGGGCCATCTGTGTGGGCTGTGTGGGCCCAGGGCCGAGGGCATGGGCTGCTGGAGAGAAGAATGCAGTGGAGTCCCACGGGGGAAAGGGCACGGGGGGCGGCTGAGCAGAGCACAGCACGGGCCTGTAATTCTCCGTTCCTTGTTGGGGTTCCCGAGAGAATTGTTTGACTGTGACTAGATGTTCTGCTCCCGGTTTCAGGTGTGTGTCAGAGAACCTCCATGGAGTCCTATAAAACCCACTGAGGGCGCCTGACCTGGTCCTGAGGACTCAGGAGGTCCCCAACCCCCCTTCTCACACACACACACACACACACACACACACACACACACACACACACACACTGGCCTGCAGGCTCCCACCTCGGCCAGGGGTGGCCCAGGAGGAGCAGGACCTCACACCCTTTGAACCCACAACCCTTTGGTGGGCAGGCTGACATTCTAACCCTGCCCGCTGCCACACCAGCTCCCGCCCACCTCCCTTCATGATGGCTTCCCACACCCACCACTGACCTTGGCCTCTCAGCGAACGTCTTCCCGGGCATTTCTCCTGTCCAGGACACTTACTTATTAATTAATACATTTTTATTGATTTCAGAGAGGAAGGGAAAGGGCGAGAGTGATAGAAACATCAATGATGAGAGAATCATTGATCAGCTGCCTCCTACTCGCCCCCTGCTGGGGGTTAAGCCCACAGCCCGGGCATGTGCCCTTGACTGGAATCGAACCCGGGACCCTCAGTCCCCAGGCCAATGCTCGATCCATTGAATCAAACTGGCTACGGCATTTATTTATCTTTTTTTAAAAAAAACTTTTGTTGTTAATCCTCACCCAAGGATATTTTTTCCATTGATTTTTAGAGAGAGTGGAAGGGAGTGAGTGGGGGAGGGCGAAGGGAGAGAGAGAAACATCGATTGGTTGCCTCCTGCACATACTCCAACTGTGGCTGGGAATCGAACCTGCAACCCCGGTATGTGCCCTTGACCGTGAATTGTACCCACAACCCTTTGGTGGGCAGCCTGACCATGAATTGAACCCACAACCCTTTGGTGGGCAGGCACACTGAGGGGCACAGCCAGGGCTGCTCAGAACACTTTAAAAACTGTCTTTATTAATTTTAGAGAGAGAGGAAGGGAGAGGGATGATAAAAGAAGCATCTATGAGAGAGAGCATCTACTGGGGATTGAGCCTGCAACCCAGGCATGTGTCCTGACCAGGAATTGAACCAGGGACCTCTCGGTTCATGGGTCAATGCTCAACCACCAAGCCACACCGGCCAGGCCAGGACACGCTTTAACACTAAACCACGTCAGTATCACAGCTGACAACTGTAAAAGTCAGCCTTTAACGTCGTCTGCCATCCGATCCATGCTGGTCCCCCCGTCCCGCAGTCTTTTTATAGCTGCTTGTTGGAATGAGGTCAGGGCCCGAAGGACGGCGCAGGCTGCGTTCTGTGGTCTCCCCTCCTTTTCCTTTTCTTCTCATGTCCTTGGTTTCATGCGAGTCCATTCTCAATGCACAGCGAGTAGCTGGGCCTCTCCCAGCCGCTGCCCCTCGAACTCTGCACCCCCACCCCCACCCCAGCTGGTCTGCGGGGCTTTCCTGTTCACCACCCCTTGTCCTCTCTATGCTCTCCCTGCTGGCTCGGCCCAGAGCGAGTGCCAGTGCAGGGACCGTCCTGGCTGGCTCCCGAGGAGATGCGGGCAGCCTTCTCTGTTTGGACTTCTGCCTTCCTCCCCACATCTGCCTTCCTCGCAGGCAGCCGTGCCTGTGGCGTCTGAGCTCCTCGCTGCCCTGCGGGTGAGGCCTCCAGGAGTCCTGTGAGCCTCTGTGTCCTGCCTCCGTTTGCTGGTGGCAGGAGGACAGTGAGCCCGCTGCCGCCTCTTCTCACGCAGCCCCCCGCACACCGCACTCGGGGTCTGTTCCTGCTGAGCTGTGTGTGACAGTGGCTCCCCCAGGCAGGCAGCCCTGAGTGAGGGGACGGATAAAACTTTCCTCAAGGCCCTCGGCCCTCGGCCAGTTTGCGTAAATACTGACTTCCAGTGCTATTTCCTCACACTCCCCCTCTCGCCCCTTTGGCCCGGAACAGCCCTTATTTCTGTCCGTGTTACATAACCAGGGAAGTGCATGCTTAGCAGCTCACTGTCACTCCTGCGCTATCTTGCCAAGAGGAAAGAGGACATATTTTTAGAGTGTGAATTTCCCAGATGTTGTCAACTATTCTGGGACCGAAGCATGACGTCATGGTGGGGAGAGGGCCCAGCTGAAGCTGAAGCCTGTTCCTCAGAAGCCGGGAGCCTTTTCCCGTCCTCCCTCCCTCCTTCCCTCCCTCCTTTTCCTCCTTCCTCCCTGCCTCCCTGTCCTCCCTGCCTCCCTGTCCTCCCTGCCTCCCTGCCTCCCTGCCTCCCTGCCTCCCTGCCTCCCTGCCTCCCGTCCTCCCTGCCTCCCTGCCTCCCTGCCTCCCTGCCTCCCTGTCCTCCCATCCTCCCTGCCTCCCGTCCTCCCTGCCTCCCTGCCTCCCTGCCTCCCTGTCCTCCCATCCTCCCTGCCTCCCTGCCTCCCTGCCTCCCTGCCTCCCTGCCTCCCTGCCTCCCGTCCTCCCTGCCTCCCTGCCTCCCTGCCTCCCTGCCTCCCTGCCTCCCGTCCTCCCTGCCTCCCGTCCTCCCTGCCTCCCGTCCTCCCTGCCTCCCTGTCCTCCCGTCCTCCCTGCCTCCCTGCCTCCCTGTCCTCCCTGCCTCCCTGTCCTCCCTGCCTCCCTGCCTCCCGTCCTCCCTGCCTCCCTGCCTCCCTGCCTCCCGTCCTCCCTGCCTCCCTGCCTCCCTGCCTCCCT
Source organism: Pipistrellus hanaki (assembly GCF_964339955.1). Classification (NCBI taxonomy): domain Eukaryota; kingdom Metazoa; phylum Chordata; class Mammalia; order Chiroptera; family Vespertilionidae; genus Pipistrellus; species Pipistrellus hanaki. The sequence goes on from NC_140510.1 coordinate 17,404,830, forward strand.
GCCTCCCTGCCTCCCTGCCTCCCATCCTCTCTTCTTTCCTCCCTCCTTCCCAATCCTCCCTCCCTGCCTCCTGTCCTCCCTTCCTGCTGTCCTCCCTGCTCAGGATACTACATTTTCAGCAGCTGATTCAGGAGTCCAGGAATAATCCCAATTGCTACTCCTCGTTCCTGTTGTTTTGGGATTTTCAAAAGATTGGGAAAATTCACCCATTTTTAATTTTAAAAACTACTTTTAATAAATATTTCCTAAGACACTGAGAGATGGTCCGTAGGCCGTTGAGCCGCATGGCAGGCAGAGAGGGCACCTGTCCTCTGTGCTGAGGGTGCAGCCTCAGCCTCTCTCAGCGGAGACGGTTCGGGAGCTCAGTGAGCAGAGAACACCTGCTCCCTGCAGCCACCTGCTCAGCATTGGGTTTGGGTTCTCAGTGCATGGGGTGGATCCTGGCGGGGAGGGAAGCAGCCTGGAGCTGGGCCCTGCGTCCCATCAGCCTCCGCCACCTCCAACCGCGCTGAAGCTGACCGTGTCCGTCTCCCCAGCCGGGGCCCCCGTGCGGCCCCCCGGGGTCAGGGGAGACCTGCACGCGGGGACCAGCCTGGACGGCACGGGAGCAGGTGCGAACAGCAGGTCTAACAGCTCGGAGCGCATGGCTGGGGCCTCCTCTGGGCAGTCCCTCCCACTCTCAGGGGTAAGTGTCCCTTCTGCTCTGCTCCTGAGGCCGGGGGGGCTGTACTTGGGGAGAAAAGTTCGCAGAACACTCCCTGAGGGGCAGGGGTCAGCACTCACCGGGCCTCCCGGCACTGAGGCCCAGGCCCCGCCTGTGGGTGGAAGCCAGGGGGTCCGGGCCACCGCCCTGTCCCCCCGCACCCCGCCCGGGCCCCGCTGCGGTGCCTGCAAGTGAGGACCGAGCCTGGTTTGGCCATGCTGGTCCAGGGGTCGCCAAACCGCGGCTCGAGAGCCACATGCGGCTCTTCGGCCCCTTGAGCGCTCTAACGCCACTTCTTCCAAATAGGCTCGCCCAGGCCGAAAACCGATTCTGTACGTGGACCCCGGAGTTTCAGTCGCACATGGTATTTTGTGGAAGAGCCACACTCAATGGGCCAAAGAGCCGCGGTTTGCCGACCACTGCGCTAGTCAGATTCCCTCTGCAGGACACTGGGTTACGGCGGCAGAGGCTGAGTGTGCTCAGGTGTGAGCAGTGAGAGCAGAGGAGGGGTCACACGTGTGTTACACCGACCGCGTGGGCGCTCGCTGGAGGGGGGAGGGGAGGAGAGGCTGCAGGCCCGGCTCCCGGGGATACTCCCAGAGGCCCTTCACCATCGGGGCAGTGGATGCTGCCTGAGGCAGAGCCCACGGTAAGCAAGTGTTGCCAAAACCATCTCAGTACCATTGGCCTGTTTCTCAATGTTAGATGCTGGGGGTTCCGCAGGGCAGGACGCTTCCCTGAGCTCAGGCAGGCTGCCTCCTCTCCGGCATGTCCCTCCTGCAGGGGCAGTTCTCACCAGGCACTGGGGTGGGCTCTCTGCCGGAGCAGGACCTCCCAGCCCCTCAGCAAAGACCTGCCCTGCAACCTCTGCAGTGCCATGGGGTTCCTCAGAGCCCATCTCTGCTCCACCAGCTCCTGCCTGAGCAGCAGGTCAGGTGCCTGGGCAGGAGGCCTCCTGGGGGAGGGGCGGGCTCCCCGGAGACCTGGCCGGGTTCTTCCCGGGGGGCCAGGAGCACAGGCCTCGGGCTCGGGGTGAGGAGGGGACCCCACACGGCAGCCCTGTGTCCCTCTGGGCCTGCCAGGAGCTGTGAGGACGTCCCCTCATTGGAAGGAGGATGGGAAGAGGCCCTGATGTTGCTGGCCTCCGTCCTCAAGGTCACCTTGTGCCTCGTGACTCATCAGCCCGGGCTGAGCTGCTGACAGAATGCCCGGTTCTGTCTGGGAACTGGCGCAGGCTCTGTGGCGCCCACAGCTTGGGACTCTCCCACGTCAGCGGAAAGACGGTGTCTTTGCCACCCTCCTGAGAAGGAACGGGAAATGCCCTTGGGCTCCACGGAGAAAGACCATTCTCCTTTGGAAGAGCACCCGAGGACTGACACCAGCACAGACCTTGGCGGGAGCCCAGCGCTGAGCCAGAGACCGCGTCCTCTGCGCCCCGCGCGGGAGGCTTGTCCCGGGAGGGGAGCCAGGGCTCGGAACCTGTGCTCCCTCCTTTCTCAGAGGAGAGCTGGGGGCTCTTTGGGAAGACATCCCGAGCTGTTAGGTCACTATTTATCATCTCTATTAAGTTTGCTAGAAACAGGAGGCCCCTTTCTAATGAAAACATTTATAAAAACGACCAGGGGAGACAGAAGCCATGTCCGTTAGCCGTGGTGATTCATTGGGCTGCTGTTGGTTCAGATCGATGGAACAGCTCATGGAGCAGCTGTCCTGGGGGGCTTCCTAATTGCGTTTGCTGGGCACCGGGATTGCTGTTTCGTCCCCCAGTGATCTCGGTAGCTTCCCCTGAAGGCCCGTGGACTCCTGAGGCGGTCAGAAATGTGCCTAATGAGGACGTACCTGTGAGGCGCACTGGCCGGCCCACAGCTGCTCGGGATCAGCAACGCTTTTGGGGAAGAAGGGAGCAGGATGCCGGATGAAAAAGTTACCAATAAAATAATGGGCTCAGCCCGGCCCAGGGGGCTCAGTTGGTGGAGCATCCGTCCCATGCACCAGGAGGTCACCAGTTCGGTTCCTGGTCAGGGCACATGCCCAGATTGCAGGCTTCAGTCCCTGTAGGGGGAGTGCAGGAGGCAGCCCATTGATGTTTCTCTCTCATCAATGTTTCTCTCTCCCTCTCTCCCTTCCTCTCTCTGAAATCAATAAAAACATATTAAAAAATAATAATGCAGCCAGGAAGTTGGCATTTCCCAAGGATTAGTCTGCTCTGCTCTTTAAACCCAGGACACAGCGAGAACACGCTGAACTGTAAGCTCACGATGCTCCTCGGGTACTCCTGTGCCGCCACGGGCTCCTGAACAAGGTTATCAGCCCTTCCAGGGGCAAGGGGAGGAGATGGTGTCTGCCTTAAATTTGCCATAGAATTCCTAAGATTCGGGGCTGACTTTCAGCAGTGGGCGGAGCCTTGTCTGAAATCCTGCTAGTTGGGAATCCCACCCACCTGTCTGAACTGGTCAGGCCTTATACACACCCCCTCTCCAGAAAGCCACCCCTAAATACATTCACCATCCTTCACAGCCTTTGTGTCAGTTCAAGGAGTGGCTTCAGGTTACACAGAGGGGGCCGCAGTGTCACAGTACACTGTGCAGCACACAGGCCAGCTCCGTGAATCTCCTGGGTACCACTCCGACTTTCTTTCACCCACCAAACCCTTGCACTGCATCTAACTATTCAATGAACCAGTGGAAGAGCCAATACAAAAGTACAGTTACTTTTGATCCTGAGCTATATGCCAGGATACGGTTTTTTAAAAATAGATTTGAGAGAGTGGGGAAGGGGGATAGAGAGAGAGAGAACATCGATGTGAGAAAGAAATATCGATCAGTTGCCTCCTGTATGTGCCCCAGCAACCTAGGTATATGCCCTGACAGGGAATCGAACCCACACCTTTGGTGTATGGGACGAAGCTCCGACTGAGCCACCTGGCCAGGGCTATGCCATTTTTTCTATAAAATACTTTAGATTTCCAAATATGCATACGTTTGAAGGTACAAAAAGTGTGAATTATTACCTGTGACTTGCGATCTGGCCTTGGGAAGAGGACATTACGGAGCCTTTAAAGCCCCTACGGCCCCTCCTTGGTCACAGGCCTTCCTCTACCTCCCCCGTGGAGCAAGTGTTTGACCATGTAAGTGAAACCATAGCATATGCCTCCTCTTTGAATGTTTGGTAGAATGAACCAGGGAAGTCTGCTCCTGGGCTTTTTTGGGGGAAAGAAGGGTTGTGTTGTTGTTGTTTTTTTATTGCTGTTTCAATCTCCTTACTAGTGACTGGTCTATTCCGGTTTTCTAATTCTTCATGATACTGTCAAGTTGTAGGCTTCTAAGAATCTGTCCACTTTTCCCACCTTGTCCAATTTGGTGGCATCTAGCCTTCCATAGTATTCTTTTATAATCCTTTGTAATTCTGTGGTATCTGTTGTAACCTCTCTCTCGTTTCTGATTTTATTTCTTTAGTGAGTCTAAATATTTGTCAATTTTGTTTATCTTTTCAAAGAGCCATCTCTTGTGCTCATTACTTTTTAATTGACTTTTTATTATCCATTTTGTTTATTTCCACTCTGCTTTTATTTTTTCCTGTCTTCTGACTTTGAGCTTCATTTGCTCTTCTTTTTCTACTTCCTTAAGGTAAAATGTTGCAAATTGATGCAAAAATTCTCAGCAAAACACTAGCAAGCCCAATTCCTCAGCATATTAAAATAATTTTACACTATGTCCATGTGGGATTTATTCTTAAAATGCAAGGGTGGTTCAACATAAAATTATCAATTGATGGAATACACCATATTAACCGAATGGACAACGACCACATGATCTCAACTGATGCAGAAAAAAAATTGATAAATTTTAACACCCTTTCATCATAAGGATGAAACTACTAAGAAAAGGACACTACTTCAATATTAAAAAGGTCATAGATGAAGAGCCCACAGCTAACATCATCTTTAGTAGGGAAAGATCTTGATCTTTAGGAGGGAAAGATTCCTGATCTTGGAGGAAAAGTTTCCAGTTCTTCTCCAAGATCAGGAATGAGATTTTGGCACTGCTATTCAAGAGAGTATTAAAAATTCCAGCAAGAGCAATTCCAAGAAAAAGAAATAAAAGGCATCCATATTGGAAAAAAATTAAAATTATCTGCTTGTAGATGGCATGATTTTATATATAAAAAATCCTAAAGATTTTACACACACACACACACACACACACACACAACCTACACCTACACACCTGCTAGGACTAAAAAATAAGTAGTTTAGTGAAGTTGCAGGACACAAAAGGAACTTATAAAAATCAGTTACATTTCTGCACATTTAACAGTGAACAACCTGAAAAGCAAATTAAAAATACAATCCCATTTACAATAAAGTAAAAAAAAGAATAAAATACAAAGAATTAACCAAGGAAAGAAAAAAAATAGTCAACTAAAAATTACAAACATTGCTCCAAGAAATTAAAGAAGACATAAATAAGAAGAAAGACATTTTGTGTCCATGAGTTGGAAGACTTTATTTTATTTTAATTTGTTGAGTTGAGAGAGTGAGAGGAGGGGGTGGAGAGAAAGAAATGTCGATTTTCTGTTCCACTTACTAATGCATTCATTGGCTGCTTCTTGGATGTGCCCTGATTGGAGATGGAACCTGAAACCTTGGCATATTAGGGAGCTGCCTCAACCAGCTGAGTTACTCGGCCAGGATGAATTGGAAGACTTGATACTATTGAGATGTCAGGACCACCGAAAGTGAGTCATTCTAACCTACAGCTGCTGTCGGCATTGGGGAGGAATGGGTCTCAGATGCCAGCAGGCTGGCCGGGCAGGCGTGGGCTTCGGGGGCAGAGGGCTCCCAACGCCCAGGGGAGCTTAGGAACGAGCGAATACATGTCCAGTCCAGGGACAGCTAACATTCGTTAGGAACGAGTTTTATCATTGTGCGACGTAAGAAAGAAGGCACGGTAGTGAAACAAAACGCCTATTCCAGACGTCTCAAGGTTTGCTAAATGGGGAAACATTTGGTCTCTCTTTGCCCTTAGTCTCTCCTCCCTGAAGGAGATTTCAGAGGCGGCACAGAGGATAAAGCACCTGCTCCCTCCCGTCTCTGACCAGCCTGCTACCAGCCTGGGGCTTTCTGCTTTACCACTTTTGTGAGTCCTTCTCTCATCGGCCCCACAATGAGGCTAAGGGACTGCGGGACAGGGTTTCACAGAATGGATCAGGCTCCTGCTTTGCCTCAGGGGCTGCCGTGTCCCGACCTGGACACAGGCCGCAAGTGTTTCAGGGGTCCTCAAACTTTTTAAAGTGGGGGCCAGGTCACGGTCCCTCAGAGAGCTGGAGGGCCGGACTATATGAACTACTAATTCCTACTGTAACACCTCGGCTGCGCTCACTGCCCAAAAAACCTGGCGGGCCGGATCAGACTCCTCTGCGGGCCGCATGTGGCCCGCGGGCAGTAGTTTGAAGACCCCTGGAAGCCTTAGCTGATGAGCAGAGCCCTGCCACCCTCTCCCCACCCTGTCAACCTCAGAAATGATCTTCCGAATTTCATCTTTCTGACTCTCAGGCTCAGGCCTCAGCTGCTTCCCAACTGATGTGTGGAGGGAGGCGTTAACAATCACCCTCCCCAACCCCCTCACAGCAGCTTTCACACCAACAGCAGAGCGCCCGCCCGCAGAGCGGTTCCGCGCAGGCTCTGTAAGCGCCATTTATGGCAGCGGAGGCACCAGCTGAGACACCGCGGAGAAGACCTGCTGGCGGAAAGTGCAGGACGGTTCGGTTCGCAGGGTTGCACAGGTGGTTCTAAAGGGGGAGTGCGCAATCTGGAGTTACAGTCGAGGTGGCTGCGTGGCGTGGCTACCTGCACTGTGTAAAGTGTATGGTGATGGCCAGGAACAGTGATTGTGTTAGTTTTCTTGTTTTTTGTTTTTTAAAGTACATTTTATGGGTTAAGTCAACACTGTGAAGATCTTTCTTTAAAAGGCCTTAGCTGTCACACGGAACGATGTTTGGGGTTTCTGTAAGTCAGTGAACTCTGGTGAAGAGCAGGCAGATGTAGAACAGAAAGACTATGAAATATGTACCCTTTAGGAAATGCAGAATTAACAATATTTTTAAGATGTTCCATCTGCCAGTTTCTAGAAGAAGAAAAAAGTTAGTATCTCTAATGAGCCAGAGCCACGCAGTATTTCAGGGCTGGGGAAAGACTGTTAAGGCAGGCGCATCAGCCGGAACCAGAGTTCATTCCGACCTCGGGACTTTCGTAGGAGTCAATGGGAACCAACCAATAGCAATACAACCAGGGCAGCAAAACACTCTTCCCAGCAAAAGGCAACTGACAAACGAGAGGAGATGGGGCATTTTTCGGGGGGTTGGTTATTCAGACAGATTTGGGCATTGAATAGGAGCTCACAATTTTCCAGTTTAAAAGAATAAAAGGTGGAATGAGAGACAGGCTAATAACATGCAACAGCAAGTGGGATACTATGTCCACAACCTATTCCTGATGTTTGGTATTCCTGGCTCTGTAACCCTTAAGTAAACAAAAATTTCCCATTTCACTCTGAAGGGCTCAAGAATGTTGACTGCTTGGACATATAATTTAAAGTGGTTCATGCTTTTATTTCCACAGAAACGACACTTTAAGTGTTTCGCTCAAGAATCCGAAGATGTATTAGTAAGATGTGTGGGCAGAAGCTGCTTTTCCCATCAGCAGTTCAGAAAATGTAAAACGATATTTATTTGTCACAGGAAAGTCTCCCCAAGAAATGTACCTTCGAATGTGATCAATGCCGAGCGTCCACGTGGGTCCCCTTAGAAATTCCAAATGGCACCTTCCCTAGGGCCCAGGGGCTGCTGAAAGCAGCTTTATCGGTCATCAGTGTTTCTGGAGAGGAGTGTCACTCAGGGGCGAGCAGGGAGGAAGGACAGGCATGGTCTGGGCGCTGGGCACCTGCCCAGGAAGTCCTCCCACCAGCTCCAAACGGCCCAACTCCACAGCGGGAGGGGCAAGGGAGGTGCGGGCCGGCCTCAGGACACCACCACCACGTCTCCCAGCGCAGGCATCTCCTCCCAGCTCCAAACTGCACACTGGTCCGTCCCTGGGCCCAGAGCCCTTCCCCTCTGTCTGTACCCGCGGAGTGTTTTCGGGGCGCCTCCTGCATACCGCCAGCCCCTTGGCTTTGCACTGTCTCCCTTCCTGTGTGGTAGCTGCCATGTTCTTCCTGGGGGTGGCGGTGGGCGGCTCCGAGCTCCTTCCTGCAGGCAGGGTGCAGGCGCCCTCTCTCCCCCCCACCTCGCCGCGTGTCCTCTGGGGAACTTCCCACGTGCAACCCACAGGGGGCAGCTTCTTTCAGACTGTGAGGCCAAGGACAGCCCCCTGCAGTGTTTACCTTGTGAGGTCTTTGCTGTTATCGATCTCCGGCTACCTTTATGTTCAGTCCCAGAGAGCCCCGCCTCAGTGCCCCACAAGTAAAGTAGGTCAAGGCCCTGTGTGGCCAATGCTCATTGTTCCTTAGAGTGTTTTTCTTTCCAGCTTTACTGAGGTCTAATTGACAGATAAAATTGATGTTTAAAGTGCACAATGTGGTCATTTGGTACACTGACAGAATAACCACCGTCTAGTTAATTAACACTGTCATCACCTCACGTATTTGTCTTCTTGTGGGGGGAGAACATTTGCTAAGAGAGGGTATGTTCCACTCTCTTAGCAAATGTCAACTGTACAATACATGTTATCACCTGTGGTCACCATATCATGTGTTAGATCCTCAGATCTTATCCACCTCATAGCTGAGAGTCCGTACCTTTTTATTAAACTCTCCCTATTCCCTCACCTCCCAGTCCCTGGTAACCACTTTTCTACTCTATTTCTATGAGTTCAACATTTTTAAAAAGATTCAACATGTGATGCCATGTAGCATTTGTCTTTATTTGGCTCATGTCACTTAGGATAATGCTCTCCAGGTTCATGTTGTCACAAATTGCAGGATTTCCTTCTTTTTTAAAGCTGCAAAATATTCTACTGTACACATCTACTATGTTTCCTTTTTATTTTTAGAGAAGAAGAGGAAGAGGATTAGGGAGAGGAAGAGGGAGGGAGAAACATTGATCTATTATTTCACTTTACGCATTCATTCATTGCTTCTTATATGTGCCCTGACTGGGGATCAAACCCCCAACCATGGCATATTGAGATAACACTTTAACCAACTGAGCTATCTGGCCAGGGTGCTATCTTTATTTATTCTTTATTCACTTATCTGTCAACACACACTTAGGTTGTTTTCATACCTTAGCTCTTGTGAATAATGCTGCAATGAACAAGGGAGTAGAGATATGAGATAATGGTTTTATTTTCCTATGGTTATATACCTGGAAGTGAGATTGCTGGATCACAAGACAGTTCTATTTTTAACTTCTTGAGGAATCACCATATTATCCTATCTAAATAAAGAGGGAATATGCTAATTGACCACCACACCCTCACAAGATGGCAGTCCCCACTACCAATAAAGAAGGAATATGCTAATTGATTGTCATGCCCTCACAATATGGTGGTGCCCACAGCCACAAGATGATGGCACCCACTTCCTTCAGCCCTGCCTCATCTAGCCTCAGTCCCCCAGTCCCCTCAGCCCTGCCTCATCCAGTCAGAGTCCCCCAGTCCCCTCAGCCTTGCAGCAGAAGGCAGTTGGGGGTGATCAGGCCAGCAGAGGAAGGCAGTTGGGGGTGATTGGGCCAGCAGGGGAGGGAAATTGGCAGGGGAGCAGTTAGGCATCAATCAAGCTGGCACGGGAGAAGTTAGGGGGCTATCAGGCTGGCTGGTTAGGGGCAATTAGGCAGGCAGGCGAGTGATTAGGAATCAGCAGTCCTGGATTGTGAGAGGGATGTCCAATTGCCAATCATAAGATGGTGGTGCCCAGTCCCCCAGTCTCCGGCTGAGGGGCCTGGGGGATTCCCTCTTAATTAAATGAGCAGCCAGACATCCCCTGAGGGGTCCCAGATTTTGGAGAGGGTGCAGGCTGGGCTGAGAGACACCCTCCATGCATGACTTCCATGCACTGGGCCTCTAGTCCTTTATAATAAAGAGCTAATATGCAAATGGTCATCATGCCCTTATGTCATCATGCCGTAACAACTCAGACTCTCAACACTGGGGAGAGAGGAATGGGGACCAGTCAGGCTGCAGCCCGAGAAAGGGACAAGCTGCCCACCCCATGATCCCGGGCGCCAGCGCCAATGGCCTGGGAGAGGGACAAGCTGCCGCCCCATTGTCCCAGGCACTATGGCTGCGGCCCGGGTGAAGCTGCCTGCCCATGGTCCCCGGAGGCTGTAGCTGGCCTGGGTGAAGCTGGCCCCGGTCCTGGGAGGGAAGCCCAGGTTTCAGGTGCCTGCAACTGGCCTGAGGAGGGAATCCTGGGTCCCAGGTGTGGGGCGATCAGGCAGGGAGGCAGAGGTGGTTAGGGACGATCAGGCAGTCAGGGGTGGTTAGGAGTGACCAGGGAGGCAGGTAGGCAAGCAGTTAGGAGCCAGCGGTCCTGGATTGCAGGAGGCAGTCAGACATCCCCCGAGGGGGTCCCAGATTGGAGAGGGTGCAGGCCAGGCTGAGGGAGCCCTCCCCCCACGCATAAATTTTGTGCACCAGTTTTCCATAGTGGCTGTACATTCCCACCAACAGTGTCCCCTTTTCTCCACATTCTCACCAGCATTTACCATCTCATTCTTTTTTTTAAATTTAATCCTCATCTGAGGACATGCTTGGAGGAAGAGAGAATGAGGAAACATAGATGTGAGAAACACCCATTGGTTATCCTCCATATTTGCCCTGACTGAGGCTTGAACCTGCAACCCAGGTATATGTCCTGACTAGGAATTGAACCTGCAACCTTTTGGAGCAGAGGATGGTGATCAACTAACTGAGCAACTCTAGCCAGGCTTGTGTGTTTTTTATAATTGTCCCTGTAACAGGACTGAGATGTTATCTCATTGTGGCTCTGAGCTGCATTTCCATGGTGCGTAGTGATTGTTTTTTTCTACAGAGTTGTACGAGTTTCTTGTTTATTTTGGATACTAATCTCTTATTGGATATGTGGTTTGCCAACATTCTCTCCATTGAGGGTTTTTTTTTTTTTTTAATTTTTTTGATGATTTCCTTCACTGTGCAGAAACTTAATTTGATATAGTTCCACTTGTTTATTTTTGCTTTTTAAAAACATATATTTTTATTGATCTCAGAGAGAAAGGGAGAAGGAAATAGAAACATCACTGATGAAACAGAATCATTGATTGGCTGTCTCCTGCATGCCCCACTCTGGGGATAGAGCCCTCGACCCAGGCATATGCCATGACCAGGAATCAAACTGTGACCTCCTGGTTTAAAGGTTGATGCTCAACCACTGAGCCATGGCGGGCTATTTTTGCTTTTATTATTGGATCAAAAAAAACTGCAGCGAAGGCTGATGTCAAGGAGCTTGCTCCTGTTTTCTTCTAGGAGTTGTATGCTTTCAGGTCCTGTGTTCAAGTATTATTCCATTTTGAGTTGATTTATGCATATGGTGTAAAATAGGGATCCAGTTTCATTCTTTTACATATGGTTATCTAATTTTCCCAGCACCATTTATTGAAGAGACTGTCCTTTTCCCATTGTATAGTCTTATCTCCTTTGTTGAAACATATACGCACTGGGGGCCCGATGCACAAAATTTGTGCAAGAGTAGGCCTTCCTTCCCGCAGCTGCCGGCACCGCTTCCCTCTGGCACTCAGGACCCGGGCTTCCCTTGCAGCCTGGCTTCCTCTGGAACAGGGGTCCTCAAACTTTTTAAAGTGGGGGCCAGATCACGGTCCCTCAGAGAGCTGGAGGGCCGGACTATATGAACTACTAATTCCTACTGTAACACCTCGGCTGCGCTCACTGCCCAAAAAACCTGGCGGGCTGGATCAGACTCCTCTGCGGGCCGCATGTGGCCCGCGGGCCGTAGTTTGAAGACCCCTGTCTGGAAGGTCGTCCAGAAGGACATCTGGTCTAATTAGCATATTACCCTTTTATTATTATAGATGGGCTCTCTAGCCTGTTCCATTGGCCTGTGTGTCAGTTTCTACGCCAATACCATAATGTTTGATTCCTATAGCTCTGCACTACAGTTTGAAAGCAGGAAGCATCATGTCTCCAGGTTTGTTCTTCTTTCTCAGGCTTGCTTTTGCTATTGGAGGGTCTTTTGTAGTTTCATAAAATTTTAGGATTTATTTTTTCTATTTCTATGAGAAATGCCATTGGAATTTTGATAAGGATTACATGAAATCTGTGGATTACTTTGGGTAGTATGGATATTTTAACAATATTAATTATTCAGGTCCGTGAACACAAAATATTTTCCATTTATTTTTGTCTTCTTCAATTTCTTTCATTAAAGTCTTGTAGTCTCAGTGTGCAGATCTTTTACCTCCATGGGGTTAAATTTATTTGCATTCTATTCTTTTTGATGCTCTCATAGTGTTTTTAGTTGGAATTTTGAAATCTGGCAAAGAGAGAGACCACCTTCATGGGTCATTTCACCTGAAACCATCACCCATTCCTCCATCTGAGAATGTTCTCCCTAGAATTACCAACTTAATTTGATCTAAAGAACAAGCTCCACTCAAACCTGACCTACTTACACCAAACTCTCACTTGCAAACACTCGCTGCTGGAGGAAACACAGTGTGAAGACTTCTTAGCCATCAGCCGTGAGGAATCCTGGGTTACTCTGGCAATGAGGCAGAAAGCTGCAAAGAGCTTGACCAGCAAAGCAGAAAAAAAGGCCAAAGAAAGCCCAACCTAACTTGTATAATAAACAAAATAGTTATAAACTTAATGAGAACTTTACAAAGAAAATTCATGAGTGTGTAATCTCTCTAAAAACAAGTGCTCTGCATTGTGAAACATCCGCTACTAATTAAAATTGGAAAGTATCAAACCGATGAGTCACATCCATACAGAATTCATACACAGTCTTTGTGGTGCACTTGTCCTTGAACCTGTGTTTCGTGTAGTTCCGACTCTTCGCTTTCATGATTCTGACATATTACAGGTCTATGCTCTGCTTTTGTTTCATTATCACCCTTTTACTTTTTTATATCAATTACATTTTATTTTTTAACATATATCTCAATCAGGTCATGCTTTAATATCAAGTGTTTTATCATTATTACTCCTTTTAAAATAGGAACCTTTTAATAAGACAGGATTTTAAAAACGAAAGGTGGTCACGGTAAGCCTAGCTTTAATGCATGAGGACAAACCCGCTGTGCCTGGAGCCGGAGCGCGGGACCAGGCTGGGAAAGCCGAGCTCCGATGGGAAACACGTCGGATTCAGAGCTCGGCAGGAAGTGGAACCAGTGCTTGGCTGAAAGGGTCGTCAAGATAGCTACTGGTTTGGATTAAGACTTGTTCTCTCGCCTTCTTTAGAGGAAGAATGTGGCCACTAGCCTTTGGTTCTGGCATGGGATTGGGAACGGCCTACTCCAACTGTCAGCAGGATTCCCATGGAAAATACGTCAAAGGGCAGAGCAGTGACTTACACCCCAGAACATCTCAGTGGGCGGAGAAGAGAAGTCATGTGTACTCCTCGGGAACACTGAGGTGCCCGGAGTAAGCTGGCATTCTTCTGTGTCAGTGTTACCAGCAGTGCTTTCAACGCCAGCACACTGTTTATGTATTTGAAACCAAGTCTGTTTCTTATTTTATAGTTTCTCTCTGGAAATTGCTAGGAGGTGGTCTTAAAAGAAATAAATTAAACAAAAATAGGCAAAACAACAACAAACCAAACACAAACAAACCCTCAAAACAAAAAACAGCTAGCTGGAAATTGAAGTTTAAGTGGCATTTTATGTTTTATTTTTTCAATTTTTTAATATATTTAACAATTACTTTACCCAGAATCCCTGATTTGTCCACAAACATTATAGGTCCAATTAGTTTATTTTAAAGCATCATTTTAATAAAGACAACTGGCTAAGAAATAAAAAAAGAAAGCACTTCAAACGTGTACCCCAAGCCCATTTTGGAGGCATGTAGTGAACCGGAGCTTCTCTTGCACACTAAGCAGGCAGGTCACACGTTGCCCAGGATTCCTGAATAATGAGGATTTGCTCCCAAAGCTTCCCTTATGGTCTTGCCATGCCCCATTCTGTACGCTCAGCAGTCCTGAAACAATCCTAATCCAGCAGCATTTTGCAAGTAATTGAGAATATATTTTTTAAGTACAATCTATGCATAACTCCATGATTAGGTAGTCATAGGAAATTAGAGCTTAACAAAGCCTTACTGAAACACAATTGAGAGTCTACATGAAATCAAGGTTACAGAAATAGTACTGCGTCTCAGGATTTCTGTTAGATACTTTAAAAAGGTATTGAACGCTAAAAGCATTTCATATGAAAAGGGAAGTTGAATTCTTGACTTTCTGAAAAATTTCACTCTTAAAATATTAGACACAATGAAAAAAAAATGAGTTAAACTCCTCCACATGTAAGCCATCTGTCATCCATCCGAAGTTTGTTACACTTCATTTCTTCACCAAGAACCGCGTGATGTTGGATCCATGCTTGGCCGCCAGAGACTGTCTCCTCACCTGGCTCCTTTCCTTGGCTTGCCTGGCAGTTCTCTAAAAGTTAAAAACACGAATGTGTTCACATGTGGGGAGAAAAGTACTGGCTACAGAAACTCAAACTCTTTGTATTCTGAGAGTCTGGAAATAACTACAGGACCGCCAAACCCACTCCCAGTGTTTAGCCGTTAGGGGCATCACCAACTACAAGCAGCAAACCCGAGCAGCTCTGCTGAGGGCCACGGTCCGGGGCTCACCCAGGACCAGGTGCTGAGGAGAAATCAGAGTCTGGGGGGATGCTACCCAGTGAGATCCGTGCATCCCTCCCTTGGGGTTTCGGGAAGGAGGCCATGATTCTCCTCGTCCAAGTGGGGGTTTAGGGCCATCTTGGGATTTCCCAGAGTGCAGTGTGCACAAGGCCTGCCCCTTCGTCTTCTCTGGAATTCCCAACCCAGCAGCCAAACCAAGGCGGAAAACAAAATGGGACAGACAAGATTTGGATCCTTTTGCCAGTCCCGCAAATAAGACTTTTCATGTGAACCCTAAAAAGTGACCACAGAAAGGGCAGCATTTTACTTTGCTGTATCTTAATTCTCTTATTAGTCTTAAATGTGCTACTAATCTGCAGGGTGGAGAAATCGGACAACTCCCATTGGGGTCTGTGCACCTGTGAAGTGACCCAGGTGGAAGGGTGTGGAAAGCAAAGAGGATTCAAATGAAGAACAAACAGAACAGTCCCCATTTATGTAAAAGTTACGTTTGTGAAGAGAGGAATCTAAAACGTTAAAAGGTTAAGAAAATGCTCATGTAATATGAACATTGTCAAAGGATCAGGACAGAGCTCAAAGCTGTAAATACAATTGATTAGTATTTTAAAAGCCATCAGGTCTTTAGTAAACAAACTGGGGCAGGCCACTTCCCTCACCGCCGGGCACAATCCATGCCGTCAGATGGGCGGGCACTCTCTTTCCTGATGGGCTGGGAGGGCCTAACAGTATAACCTTCGGGAAAACGGCCTCAAAAATATCCAAACATGTGACTCAGGGATATTTTAGATATGAGAATCTGTCTTAAGGAATGACCTCAAAACATTTAAAAAAAAAAAAAGGGGGGGGGGGTGGCGCGCGCAACAATATGTATAAGAACAAAAAAGAATAAATAATTTCAATGTGCATTAGTATAGGAAGGGCTAAATACACTACGGTAGAGATGTAGTCAACAGAATCATCTGTTGCCATTTTAGACAATAATACGAATGTTTATCATGGGAATGTGGGAAACTGCTTAAATCTACCAAAGGGAAAAAATAAGTCAGATGCAAAGTTGCATACTGAATAAATGTTTCTTTCTAAGTTTATCTCAACAGGTAGGCCTGACTTCCATTTGCTGACAGCCTGTTAAAAATTCATCCTAGTTGATAAACAAAATCTGTGTCATTTCCCCCCTCTCCTTTTAAGCAACAAGTAATTAATTGCTCAAGGATGTGCCAAGGTTAACAGGTTTTACACTTTGGCCACGAGTGCCATGTTTGCATGTTGAACTGAGATGGTCCTAGAGATAATTTATTAAAGTTTTAGACATTTCAGGACATCCTTAGGTGCACATGCGAACATGTCACTGCCCCAATCCACCAAACTTCCAGTTTGAAGGTCTGGGCCTCTTCAAGACTCTGCAAACTACACTGTATTTCCTTTCTGCTAGGCGGTGGGGAAATTTCCGGGTCCTGGGATGAATCAGAAGGCAAGCAGCTTCTCTCCCATCTGTGACCGAGACCTAGGCCTCGAGAGGAAACACAAGTGTTAGGTGATGAAAGAAATAAAATGTATCTTGGCTCCCAGCCCAGGACGTGGATTCACAGTGCTCTTCCATGCCTGCGTGCACGCTGTCCCCTGAGGCCTGGGAGGAGTGGAGGAGCGGAGTGCACTGACCTCTCTGTGACAGACTGTGCAGAGAGTCTGCAGGTTGTCCAGGGAGCACTGTCCTCCTCCTCCGAACACCGGCCGGATGTGGTCCACCTGCCAGAAGTGCCCCTCTCCGGGGGCTCTGACCATCTCGTTCAGCTGCAACGAGAACCCAGGATCAGCACTTTCGTACACACACTGCGGGAACTGCGGGTTTTGCATTGTGCGATCATGTTTACACAGCAGAATCAGGGGAAAATACACTAGGATGGCTCTTTATAGCTTTTGTGAATAGGAAAAAGCCTCTAGGTTAGCAATTTGAAAACAATAAAATGTTTCTGAAAAAGTTCTTTTTCCCTTACTTAACCATTTTGAGAGAAAATTATAAGCAAGTAGAAAATACCAAGATTTCCGACAAACTGGGAAAAATTAGTTGTTTTTTCACTTTTGAGCTAGTTTATATAGTCACTAAAACAAAACAGAATAAGAACAGATTAAAAACTTAAAACTTCTGAATATTGTTATTGACTTAAACAATCTTTAATTGTAGACCTAAATGCATTTATTACTATACCAATAACAGTTTAATATTAATAGCTATAACCTGGGAATCTGCTAGTTTACAGGGACTGGTATATTTCTAGAACAACCTCTATAAGTTGCATATTTTGAATAAACAAAGATGTCCACTTAAAGCAGGGATGATACACACACTTAATATTAAACAATGATGACCTACATTCAAACGGGACGGATTGTAACATTTTACCTAAGGTACTAAAACCAGCTCGCAGCAGGGCTGTGCAGTTGTTTAAATATCACAGAGATCAGTGTGAAGGCTGTTTTCATTTTCTCTTGAACAAGGAAGAAGTTGTAATCAACTTCCTGGCTGCCAGCCGTGGGAACCTGCGTTGCAGTTCTAAAGCGCTTTCAAGAAAAGCTGCAGACCTGCGTGGGCACAGGCCCGGTCAGCAGTGCCCAGCCTGAGAGGCACCCCAAGTGGCAGCCAGCTGGAGCGGCGGGCTTTGTCCAGCTGCGGCTGGCACTGTGGAAGCAACTACAAATAGAAGTCTGATGCATCGAGCAAATGGTGCGTTCTTAGGAAAAAGATCCATTTTGGTTCTGCCTTTTGTAACCAATTCTTTTGCTCTGAACAGTGTCTACTCTGACAGACTCTACAGTCTAGAAGGTGTTTATTTTCCCTGGTAATTGGCAAATCACGTGAGGACATTGTCAACAGCCTAAATTCACCTGTCGAAAGAGTCACCCCTCTCTGAGTGGTCCTCCCAGAACTGAGCCTGTGGTGCTCCCTGTCCTCTGAGCACTTTTGTTTTGGGTGCAACTACGCTACTTCGTGGACAGGCCGCTTCTAGGATGTCACATGTGTCTCCTGGCAGCCTGCTCACGGAGGCAGCAGACAGCAGTGAGACCAGGTGACACCCCAGGAGGGGTACAATATGTCTCACCAGATGACCAAAGGATATTTCAGGAACTCAGGACACCATTGAAAAAACAGAGTATCTTCCTAGTTCTCTAAGTTACGCAAATTCATCTTTGCAGAAATGCTTATTAATGAATTCTGTCATAATTCAGCAATAATAGGTAAATAAAAATATATGATATGACAATATTTTAGTGGGCAGAGAGTGGCTCAGGAGTGATTTTTAAAAAAAATTAAGCTCACTGCCCTGGCTGGGGTAGCTCAGTGATCAGAGCATTGGCTTGCACTCTGAAGGGTTATGGGTTCAATTCCCATTCAAGGGCACATACCTGGGTTGCAGGCTCAATCCCTGGCCCTGAAGGGCACGTGCAGGAGGCAACCAATCGATGTGTGTTTCTCACATCGATGGTTGTCTCTCTCTCTCCCCCTCTCTCGTCCTCCCTCCCTCCTTTTCACTCTAAAAATTCAAGAAAAAGATATCCTCAGTTGAGGATTAACAACAAAAAACTCAGTTCATTATAAAATTATACATGCTGCTTTAGTTTGAAGTTTAGAACTGATTAGATCACAGCATTAGAAATCCAACTGAGTTTTGGGAATTAAAGCAAAATATTAATGAGTCTAAAGATAATATTTTGTCATAAATTGCTCTGCTAAAGTCATATTTTACAACAGATGAACATGTTTCCTTCTCATTGCAAAGAATTGCATTTTATCTGTTTGCCCTTTGTCATTCAATATTAACATCATGAAAAGTAGAGCAACTGGACCATAGTTGTTTTTTTAATTTATTGGGGATATGGAGATAAAGGACACTTGTACACTGCTGGTGGGAGTGTAAATTGGTACAGCCACTGAGGAAAACAGTATGAGGTTTCCCTATAGGTGCTTCTTTCTTTTTTTTTGGAATTGGACCTGGGATCCTTCGGTCTATAGGCTGACACTCAATCCACTGAGCCAAACTGGCTAGGGCCCTCATAGGTGTTTCTTGATGCAAATATCATCTGTTAAGATCTCTTCCTCAAATAATTTAACGAAAATCTAATTAAGCCTCTATATCTTATAACCATTATTCTGGGGGTAGAGAAACATGTCAGATAGTACCATGAGAATACAGGGAGACTCGTCCAGAATGTGGGAAATCCTATAGGCAAATGATCCAGTTTCCTCAGCAATCAACGGTGTAAAAAAAAGAATGGGGCAATACAGATTAAAAAGACCATAAGAGGCATGACTAAATGCCATATGTGGGCCATATTTTGATCTAACCTGAACAAGGCAACCACAAAAGGATATTTTTGAGATAATCTGGTGGGAAACCAAAACAGGCTTATTTAATCAAGAAATTACCATTGTTTTGGGTGTGATAATGATTATTTGGGGTATGGGATTAAATTTCCCAGACAGAAAAAGAGAGGGAGGAAAGGAGAATGGGAAAGAAGGAAGGTTTTGTCTATGAGAGAGACATAACGAAAATATTGAAGTGCTGTCTGAAATTTGCTTTAAAATAATTCCAAGAGAGAAAAAAAGAACTGAGGTAAGGGACAGATGAAAATGAAGGCAAAAATGTCGATAACTGTTAAAGTTGGGTGATGGGTTATGTATATATTCAAGATTTCCCATATAAAAAGTTAAAAGGAGAGAAAGTCAGTCTCCATCCCTCAGCGTAACGCTGCCTTCTGTCTGCCACACAGTTATGACTTGCCTGTTCGAGAGGGAGCTTGGAGGTCCAGGTAACACCCAGAAGACTCTTCCGCTGACTTTTAGGAGCATCTCTCAGACGTAAAAAGAGTTCTTGTGCGTTCAGATGACACTGCTGACACACACCATGTTCAATTTCAAATACTTTGGCTCGCAGGTAACTGTTATTAGAACGAATCCAAAACTCCTCCTGACAGTTCAGAGAGCAAAACCGTGAGTCCCAAGCATTCACTTTGCACTCTTGCTTAGTTTGGCCTGTGGGCTGCTGACAGCGGAGGCAAAGTGGATTTCCTTCATTATCCACAGCTTGTAAGTAGCCTTTGGATGCAGGAGGCTTCGCAGTGAGACCAGCTTGCGCTAGGCAGGGAGTCAGAGGTAGGACAGAGGCTCCATCTTCAAGAGACTTCCTAGACCTGAACAGAGGACAACTAATAAATACACTGGTCTACATAAGCCTAACTTCATATAATGGCCTTTAGGATTTCTATGCTGATAAACAGTAAACATAGAAACCACAGATTCTGTGATTCTATGTGGAATGAAACTGCAGTCAGCACTCTTGACTCCACGCCAAATACAGGAAAAGAATGGTGTGTTTAAAAAAAAAGTTCATTTGAATACCGATGTGCTACATCTCTTGAGAATTTAGATATCCTCAAGTTAAACGATCAGACTTGGAAACATCTGGAGAAGTTAGAAATGCTCTTGAGGCTGGGACAGGACTGGCTAACGTGAGATCCCAGCCAAAGCTCTCCAAACGCTGCACATCTCACTGGGACACAGCCCATCCCCAAGGCTCCGCTGGAAACAGTCACATCCATAAAGTGACTGAGCCAAGCAGCTAATGGTGTCCAACGGTGAGAACCGAAGACTTGCTAAGAATGAGCCTCCTACAGGCAAACTCAGAGTCTGACTGGATTAAAATCAGAAATGAAACATAACAGGACATGTGCTCCATTTGTTAGAATAGAAGGAAAAGAAAGGTAAAAAAGTCTTACATGGGAATTACAACCGCTGTTTGCCTATTTTCTGTGCTGCTTATAAGAAGCATTAGAAGAAAACTTCTTAGGAAAGAAAGAGCTCAGTATCAGGGGGCAGAGTCCAATCTGACCTCAGGTCTCCTGGCATCTCAGTGGCCTGGGGCAGTTCACCTGGTCTGCCTGGTCCCAGGATCCTCAAACAGCCTTCTTGCCTCTAATTTCCAAGAGGAGGCCATCATGTGCCTCTCAGGGCTGCTAGGAGAACTGAGGGATTGCTGTACTGTGAAAGCTCTTTGGAACGGGTAAGGTGGCCACACAAAGGAAAAGCACAATTACAAAAACGAATGCAAAAGTGGACAGGAGTGGTCTCCGCACTGCTGTGCCAACTGGTAAACGGCCTTACTCTGCCGAAGGGCCCTGCGGCCCAGCCTCCTTGGTGATCAGACGGACGTGGCCCCCGGCGTTCTTCACCTTGTCCCTCGAGGCTGCAGCAACGTCTTCTTTGGTTATGTACCTAAAACAATGACATGTTAGGTGATGTCCTCTCCCTGGTGAGACATTTTCCTGTTCACGTTGCTCCTTACAAAGGCAACAGGAGAGAAAAAGCGAGACCCCAGTCTACTGGCTGTGAGATGCCAAAGTTCGGGGATGACGATTTCTCCCTTTATATTGGTCACCACGTGTGGGAAACACAGCTCTTTCCTCCACGTTAGACTTATTTTTCTAAGAAATTCAAGAGGCATTCAGTTCTACGGACCATTTTCACTTAGAGGAGAAAAGGAGTGGGCGCAGGGATAAGAAATGATGGAGCCCATGTGCATGGACAGCCTTAGGTATGTGTGGTGCAGGAAATCTCTAACAGCTTTCCCCTCTCCTGGCCTCCTTCTAGGTTCACCTTGATCAGTTATCAGAGTGAGTCAGCCAGCACTTCAGGTAAAGTGCTTCTCTTTTTAGTTAAACAGGTTCAATCACATCTTCCCTAATCTCAAGGTTGTTCCCGTTATTGTCAGCCCATCTAGGCTTACAGAACTGCCACTGAAGGGAAGCCACTCTTGCTGTGGGATTCACGGCACCATCACTCCCACCCACGGCTAGGGGCTGGAAGTGAGGAGGAAGATATTCCAATTAAAGGTGATGGGGGAATGTAAGAAGGTGAAATGCAATTACCCAATTAAGTCCTCCTAATTAGCATGGCCCAGTTTCTCTGGTAGTTAACACCTATTATAGTTTTGTGGTTTCTTTTTTTAAATCAGTTCAAACATAAATTTCTTCATTTTTTGAGTACTTCTTTTGGGAGCTTGACAAAATCAAACTTTAATCACAATGGAATAGTTCTGTAATTGTAGGTAAATTTTAGAAATTTGCTTTTATGTTGTTAAGTATATTTAACAATTAATAGATTTCCTTCTTATAAAGTATTTTATTCATTTTCAATTAGGTAATACATACTGCACATATATCAAAATTCAAAAGACAGGCAATAGTGTATTTCTCATTCTTTTCACCTCCCCCAAAGCTACTTCTATTGCCAGTTTTTAACAAATCCTTTTAGAAATATTTTTTTTTTCTGTATACAGGTTATATACTTTATTTATTTATCTCAGTATTTTTACGGACACATAACTCATAGCACTAAATTTAACATTTTAAAATTTACAATCCAGTGCATTTTGCTATATTCACCAGATGTACAGCCATCACCACTACCTGAGTCCAGAACATTTTTATTACCTCAAAAAGAAACCTGAACTCACTACCCTGTTTCCCCGAAAATAAGACAGTGTCTTATATTAATTTTTGCTCCCAAAGATGCGCTAGGTCTTATTTTTAGGGGATGTCTTATTTTTCCATGAAGAAGAATACGGTACACATTTATTGTTAAATGAAAATAAAGGAAATTTATTACCTGTATACGGTACAGTAGTATGGTAGTTGTCAACACAAACCAAACAAACTGTGAATCCTACAGTATCAAGAATTTACTCATTTATTCAATGACAATCATGTCATCATCTTCTGGAACATCATCATAACAATCCAATTCCTGATTTCCTGGTGAATTTCTTGTGACTCTATTTCTTTCAGAATCAGTGGACCAAATCTCTCATGTTTAGCAATAGCATTCTGAGACAGAGCCTAGGGGGACCTTATTTTCGAGGAGATGCCTTATATTTCACTCAGAAGGAAACCTGTAAGTAGGTCCTATTTTCGGAGGATGTCTTATTTTCGGGGAAACATGGTAGCAGACACTCCCCATTTCACTCTTCCCCTTTAAAAACAAACAGTAGCATCATATACACAGTAGTCTTCACCTTGCTCTGTTTACCTAACCATACATCTCAGGATCGCTCCTCAGTACACACAGAGTTTTAAATGGTTGCAATATTCCATTATTTGGATAAACCATGTATCTAACCAGCCTCTGATTAATGGCATTTTGGTTGTTTCAGTCTCTGCTATCACAAACAATGCTATCATAAGTATCCCTATACATGATATTTCCTACATATGAAATAGCTATTAAATAAATTCCCAGAAGTAGAATTGCCAGGTCAGAGTCTTAGTGCTTTAAATTTGGGTAGCTTCTGCCACATTGCTCTCATTGGAGTTTGTTCCAAATACAGCCCCACCAGCAATGAATGAGAGTGCCTGTTTCTTCACACTTCCACTAGCACCAGGTATGTCATTGGAAAACTTCTTGCACCAAAAGGTTGCTGGTTCGATTCCAGGTCAGGACACATGCCTGGGTTGCAGGCTCAATCCCCAGTCCTCAGTAGGGGGAGTATAGGAGGCAGCCCATAGATGTTTAATTCTCACATTGATGTTTCTCTCTCTCCCTCTCCCTAAAAATCAATAAAAATATTTTTTTAAAAATAAACCTCTCTGTCAATGGTGATAGGTATCTCATTATAGCTTTAAGTTTGCATTTCTCCAAGCGAAAGGGTGACTATCTTTTCATACATTTGCATTTCTACTGTGTGTCTCTCTTAAAGCAATAAAGAATTATAGTGAATTCCTTTAAAATTCTCTAATTTTAGTTCATAAACTCCTCCCACCCCCCATTTGTTCAACCATTTTATTCCCTTGACAAAAACAGTTCACTAAAGTATTTCAGTGGGTTCTAAACGAACTAAAAAGCTTCATAGCTTTGAGGGGCGAGGGGATATTAAGTCTTGCCTTAGGTATTATTCAATATTTAAAGGCTTAGAAACCTAATTCAGTGACTATAAAAAGTGCTGAGAAATCTATTCAGAGATTTAGGAACTAAAAATAGCCTTTCCTACAAGAGTTTTTAGCGCAGATTTTTGGAAACCATGGAACAGATCAATCAACTCCAAATGGAGCGGGTAGAGGATAACTTTTCAAACATAGCTGTGAGTTACCAATATTTAATTTTCCACTGAGGTTTGCTATGAAGTTCATGTATGTATATCAACTCTCAAAAGGATTATGGTAAATCCCAATTCTGACAAACAGGGAAGGAAGAACGTTGTCTGCTACACACTTCCTGGATGGGACTGTGGCAGAGGATGGCAAGTTTTGTAAGAAGAGAGGAGTGAGTGTGCTGAGAGTGGTCCTCACCAATGAAGACACTGCTGGCTCCAGCTTGCCCACTGCTTTGGAGATCAGCTGTGGCTGGAGGATAAGTAGTTGGCCTCCTAAACGCAGCAGGGCTCCACCTGAACCAGGCCTCCTCTGCCGAATGGGAACTCACTTAGGAACGGAAACAACGGCTGGTGACCTTGGCTTCCATTCACACTGAAGAGTGAGCTGCTCAGAAGCTGACTGTAGGCCCTGAGCTTGGATGAGCCTGAAAACTGGCGGACAGCACTGAAGGGTAGTAATCTAATTGGGGATTTAGCCACTGCTTTTGGGGGGAATTCCTAAAAATCAGTACCTATTTGTCTTTATTCTAAGGCCATCCCATTTTTTTCAGAGATGAATCTTCTGCCTAGGAAATGAAATGTGGCTGCCGGAGATCTGGAAGTTGAGTGAAGAATGTGCAAACACACTGAGCCCGATGCCAACCTTGGTTCCATTTCTCTAGGAAGGAAACTGGGAGGACAGCGGGGGAAAGGCGTCCGGAGTCTAACCGTCCACACACAGACTTCCACTCAGCGCTGCTGCGCAGCCCTGCCCTCACCCCTGCTCTCAGAGACACATGGTCACTCCACTTGACTGGGACTCAGTGGGGTTGCACGGTGAGATCAGCGTGCTTCCTCCAAGTACCGCCCTCTAAGGGGACACAATTCATTGTCGTGCTCTGCTAAGTCAGTTTCCCTGGAACCCTCCCTCTCTAATCTTTATTTTCTTTTCTCCATTTCCATTGCTAATGATGTCATAAAAAGTCCTCATCTTTTGTACTTCCAAGTCTACTACAATAGTCTTTTTAATTTGTGTGGTAGGTAGAATTTTAAAGACATCTCCCTAGGATTCCTGCCCCCAGTATCCAATCAATAACACATGTAGGTAATGCCTAAAGGGACTTTGCAGATGAAATTAAATTTACTAATCAGCTGACTTTAAGATAGGGAATAATTCCAAGCACAAGGAGTTCACACAACTTTGCTGGTCCTGAGATGTAGGGATCCTTGTGCTAGAACTAGGAAGAAGCCTCTAGAAGCTAAGAGCCACCCCCCCACCCCCTCCCCCAGGTGAGAGTCAACAATGAAACCTAAGTCCTACAACCACAAGGAACTGAATGCTGTCAACCACCTGAATAAGCAATGGATCCTCCCCAGACTATCACTAGAGCCCAGCTGGCCCACATCTTGACCTCAGCTTTATAAAATGCAGAGCAGAGAAACCAGCAGAGAAGCTCAGGCTTCGACTTATAAAACCCCAAGGTGATAAACCACTGTTGCTTTAAGCCACTGAGGTGGTGATAATTTGTCATGGTAACAACAGAAAACTAACTCAACTCGTCTCCCCAACTCGAGTATTATCCTTTCAATCTACCCTTCCAACTGCTGCCAGAATGAGCTCTTAAAAACACAAGTCCAGCGACTTACTCTGCTGCTTGATAACACACGTGATATCTATAAGATATCTATAAGATATCACTGCACATCCTATATAATAAAAGGGTAATACGCAAATCAACCAAATGGCAGAACAACTGGTTGCTATGACCCATACTGACCACCAGGGGGCAGGCACTCAACACAGGAGCTGCCCCCAGCCGGCAGGCCCCAATCACCTAATGGGGAACAGGGAACCAGGGCCGGGCAGGCTGTTGGCAGCCGGGAAAGATGGCCCTGATCACAGGCCAGGCCTATAGGCTGTACCCATGCATGAATTTTGAGTGCCAGGCCTCTAGTAATTTTATAAGTATCTTTGGTTTGTATCAGTGTTATGACTAGCTTTTAGCCTGACCAGTTATCTTTTTCAGAGGGTTTTTTGAGTGATCACCCATATCTGATGGAGAAGAAACTAGAAATGGCTGTGGTTAACTCTGACTGTGGTTATAAAAATGAGAAAATGGAAAGGACTGGAAGAAGTATTGAGAACAATAAAATAGGCATCATGCTTTTTGTTATATGTGTGTGCATATATGTATATATATGTGCATATGTATAAACACACACATATTTTAAATGTATTTTTTATATAAAATGTATGCTCCTGAGAAAAATTCAGTACAGAAGACATTAGGCAAGTGTCCAAAACTGGCAGCTCATAAATAAACCAGCTCAGCAGAGTCATGCAGTATTTTATTTTTAAATCTGAATTTAAATGACGTTAGATGGGTTATGCACTTTACAATGTGCCATGGTTCCATCATCTGCCCCATCTTTTCCTAGTTTTACATCTGACCTCATTCGCTCATTTACAGTTCCTGCTTTGTTTTCATCATTAATTTGTGATCCTGGAGTAAAGTACAAAGTCCCTACTATCTCCACAAGTCCTCTAATCGGTGATCTACAGAAGATCGCTCAGTGGCAGCACTCCTGACACTTTGACCCAGGAAACTGGTTGCTGGGGAGTGCAGTGCCACTCACTGCAGGATTGTTATCAGCACCCCAGGCCTCTGGCCGCTGGGTGTTCCCTGCGGTGTCCCCTGATTTTGACAAACTAAAGTTGTCACCCTGAGGGTAAAACTGGCCCCAGCTGGACCCACTGTCCTGGAGAAACCTCAGGGAAGATTTTCTGAGGTATCCTTCCAGACACTTCCTATGTCAACAACAGCAGTTACATATATTTGTGTCTCCATCCTTTTTATATACTTATTTTTACCCTTAATGAATTTTCACAAGTGTCATTCCCTGTTCTCCCATATGAATATACCACATGCCATATGCTGAAACAGCTGAAGAGATTTTCACTGTGTGGGCATATAATTTAATCAACTACATCCTCTCCTAAACCCGTGGTCGACAAACTGCGGCTTGCGAGCCACATGTGGCTCTTTGGCCCCTTGAGTGTGGCTCTTCCACAAAATGCCACGGCCTGGGCAAGTCTATTTTGAAGAAGTGGCATTAGAAGAAGCTTAAGTTTAAAAAATTTGGCTCTCAAAAGAAATTTCAATCGTTGTACTGTTGATATTTGGCTCTGTTGACTAATGAGTTTGCCGACCACTGTCCTAAACCATTGGTGAATTTTTTTCACCTGTGTGCATAGGGAAGGCCAGAGATCACAAAACGACAGCATGTGGGGGTGAAGGGGTTACAGGGTTTTTCTGCCATGTGGCCTTTGGTGCTTTGTGGTCTCTTCAGAGCAGGAGAGGGCAGCACAGAGCCACCTGCCCTGCCCGGAACCTGCTTCGTGCTGAGGAAAGACTCTACAGAGAGCGGGATCCCACAGGGGACATGGGACCTACGTGAGGCAGAGATGGTTATGATGCCAAGAGAGGAAAGCACATGTATAGGGATTATCATTGGTGCTGACAGAGGCAAACAGCTGCAAACACCAGACGCCTAACCTCTCATTTTGTTTCCAACCACAGGCGTAACCGTGACCTCCACCACTGGGTGGTGGTGCGGCCACCAGAACCAGCTCCCCTGTGCATAGCACCGAGACCCACGGCCGGGATGCAGGGCAGATGGGCCCAGAGGCATGTCCTGCTGTCCTCGAAGGGAAATGTCTTCCTGGGAGCAAGGGTTCCGGGCTGGGTGAGTGCGACTCATGTTGAGAACAGACAACCAAATCTTGGATTTCTTCAGTGGTTACATAAATGCCTCAAACCACACCTCCCCACTAAGAACTAACCACGACAAGTCATAAATACAAAACAGAAAGAGGACTGCCCATACCTTTTTGTGCTATTTGGTTTGGTCTGTTGCTTTGTGGCCTCTTCGAATGCCAGAGCTGGGCTGCAGAACAGTTGCCCGCTCCTCCTCACCACCTTCTGCTTCATGGCTGTGAGGCTGCTCCATTCGCGCACGAACCGCACAATCTGCCGGGAGAGGAGAGGGGAAGCAGAGCACACAGTGGGGCTTTTGAAGTGGGGTTCCTCACAGCGCCGGGCCACTGAGGGGGTGTTATACCCCAAACAGGCTTCTAGTGAAGGCTTTCTTCGGTCTGATGGTTCATCTCTTTCTCCTGACCCACCTACGGCCAGTTCTGCAGGCATCTCCTGGCCCAGAGACTCTGCAAGGCACGTTTCAGGGCGCCTGGCACACGTCCCTGGCACACAGGGCCCAGCTGCAGCAATGTGCTCAGTGAGGCCGACAGAGGCCCCGGGTGGAAGCCATGACCAAGGCAGAGCTGGTCTGGGGACAGCAGGTGTGGCAGTCGTGACCGACAGACACTGCGACACTTGAGAATGGCTTTGAACCCCACGACTTAAGTCATAGCCGTCAATAAACCTGGGCATTTTTATTAGAGTAACATTCACCTCACTTATTGGTCACATACACGTAGCTGGCTATCTTCCGGGAACCTGCGAATCACGATTAGTGACACTGAAGAAGGTACCGGTAAGCCAGTGCTACCTTTCCTTTTAAGACAGGTGCAGCCCACCCATGGGCAATGTTTGATTCCCACTCAAAGGGCAAAACATCATGGCTGTTTTCTTGCAGAAAGCAGTACACTGCATGCTGGGTCTGCCCTGCACACGTTGACCCTCCTTGCGGGGACGGGAAACGGGCCACAGGTGAGCACTGAGGCCTCCCCGGCGGGTGCGTGGCCTGCACTGCAGGCTGGTGCTCTCACCCGGAATCGAGAGTCACCCAGCGTGGCCTCATCTCCGTGCTCAGAACCTGCCAGGTTAGACCTGAGCCTTCACAGAGAAAGTGTGACCTGGCAGAGACAACGATCACGTTGCTACTCCTGGGAATGAGGCATTGAATGTGAGGATGACTCAATTCACAGAAGCAGCAGCCTGGGTGTGCTCGCTCACCAAGGAAACGGAGCTCATATATGGTCTGAGCAGCAGGGTCGCTTGCTGGCGCTGCCGGTGTTGGGAGTTCTGCCACTGGCCATGAGAGCTCCGCTTTTGTTACACTCCAAATGGTCATGAACATTACTCAGATTTTAATTTACAACAAATTCACAGAACTCTTCTTACCAGGGAGCGGTTTTGTTTCAGCTCAAAGCTTGCTGGCAAATCTTCCCAAAGGTCTAATTTTATATCCATAGGAATGAAATTGCAGTTCATCTGGTTTCCATCCTGATTATAGATTAAGAAGGCCTTGTTAATCCATTTTGTCTGTAGGCACCATAATTATGTTAAAAGTAAAGAACTGCATTGTGACATAATAGCCCAGATTCCCAAGATCCCACCCACACAGCCCCCAGGAAGGACGATGAGAGGAGGAGAGAGGGAGGCTCCCCGGGGCCCTCTGAATGCCTCGGTGCATTCACTGCTCAGGGAAACCACCATGCAGAGGGGTAGTCAGCTACACACAGGCTGGAGCAGGAAGTACTTCTTTATAAAGGGGGAGGAGGATCTCTGCATATGAAAACATAGCAACAAGAGTCGAATCATATTTGAACTCTCTGCTAAAAGAAAGAGCTCCAGCTCCCACAATTGCTTTTGGGGGGAAAAAACACAAAGAAATTACCTCCGGATTTAAAGTTTAAATACATAATTGTTGTTCTAAACTCAATCACACTTGGGATTCTGGCTGCAAGGACAGTTCTTTAGAGTTACATGTTTTTTTTTTGTTTTTTTTTTTTAAATATATTTTATTGATTTTGTACAGAGAGAAAGGGAGAGAGATAGAGAGTTAGAAACATCGATGAGAGAGAGTCATCGATCAGCTGCCTCTTGCACACCCCCTACTGGGGATATGCTCGCAACCAAGGTACATGCCCTTGACCGGAATCGAACCTGGGACCCTTCAGTCCCCAAGCCGACGCTCTATCCATTGAGCCAAACCGGTCCCGGCTAGAGTTACATGTTAATGACATAAATGGCTAAATCGCTGTTACTGCTCTTTCTTTCTTTCTTTTTAAAAAAAATATATTTTATTGATTTTTCACAGAGAGGAAGAGAGAGGAATAGAGAGTTAGAAACATCAATGAGAGAGAGTCATCGATCAGCTGCCTCTTGCACACCCCCTACTGGGGATGTGCCCGCAACCAAGGCACATGCTCTTGACAAGAATGGAACCCAGGACCTTTCAGTCCCCAGGCCGACGCTCTATCCACTGAGCCAAACCGTCCCAGCTGTTACTGTTCTTTCTTTAAGCCATATTCTTTTAGGCAGCAGGCTGAGTTTTTATCCAGATTCTACTTTGGCTCCTCGAAGGTCAAAAGGAAAGATTTCACCTCAACTCTGCTGTAGCTGTGAACAGACCTGGTAGCATTTCATCTGCTTTGGGTCTCGTGTGTAGGAAATAACTGAATAAAGTTTTGTGGTAAAGGGACACGTATTTAGAGTAGTCTTACAAATGCACTGGAAGCTGCTAAGAGAGATGTCAAGAACAGGAGGTGGTCATGCTGCCAGGCTGGTGGCCGAGCCAGAAGGGATGGCAAGGCCGTGGCCGCACCTGGCCTGGCAGCTGGCCCCTGTGCCTCTGCCAGGAGCTGGCAGGTTCTCCCCTGCCTTCTCCTGAACCAAAATCAGATGACTCAGGAAGCACAGCTTCCACTGCAGAGAGTAAGACGGGTGACGAGCTAAGGGCTTCTGAATTCCTGTGTGTGCTCTGACCAGTGTCCAACTTTTGGCTTCTTGACCCTCAAGCCCACCTGGGGTCAGTTCCCTGTGGTCCCACGTGATGGTCAGAGAAGCATGGCCTGGTGCTCGCTCTTGAGGGAGCGAGGGTGGTTCAGGCTCAGGTCTGCCTGGGGGAGCAGAGGCGCCCATGGCGCTCCTCCCAGGGCTAGGCCTGGGCTGCGGGCTGCCTGGCTTTGTCTGGGGTCCCTCTCCCGGTGTGGCCCCAGGACAGAGATTGTTGCCGATGAGGAAAGGAGGCTGCTTGGTGATTTTGTATGCATGATCCTCCCCACCTCCTGCTCTTCTAATCTTCAGTTAGAACTAAAAATTATTACATGGAGGCCATCTACCTACATCTATATCTGGTGTAGTAGGTAACATGGCACTGAGCTTGCGCAGCTCCAACCAAAGTTATCTTTAAAAAGGCATTCTTCCGGTAGAATGGCCCATGAGTTTAAAAAGTTATAAATATCATTTTATTATACAGATTAGAAATTTGAAACTGTAGTCCAAACAAAATTATTCATCATTTCAGCAATTTTCCCTCAAATATTCAGACCAGTTAACCTAGGCCGAGGGTTCTCACATGGCCCCCAGCTCTTTTCCGGGATCCACATGTCAAAGAGTTGATGTAAGAACAGTAAAACACGATTTGCCTTTTTCATTCTTATTATGCCAAAATTGTACAGTGGCTTTCCAAGCACAGGCAGATCTGAGAATCCTACTGTCTTCTCTTAAGACTTTAGAGAAAACTGCTACAAATGTAAATGTTCATTAAGTATTATTTTTGTTTTGGAAAAGATAACTATTTTTCATGAAAATATGCTACTGATATAAATATGCATATTTACATTATGGCTACTCTTAAATAAAACAATAAATGAATATTTTAAGTGTTTCCATTTTAATTTTAGATATAGTAGATATCAATACATACAAGCCACATAAACGGAAGCTCTTTGGGGTCCTCAGTGAATGTGGAGTGCAAAGAGGTCCTGAGATAAAGTCTGAGCCCCACCAGCCTGGGCTCCAGCAGGAACCCAGGTATCGCCACGGGGTTCAGTGAACAGATGGGCAGGCGGAGACGCTACTGTCGCTGCTGCTTCAAGTGGTCAGGGCAGGAGCTGGTATTTTATGAGAGGGCACTGTGGCTGGCACTGTGCCAAGTGCTTTGCAGGAATCAGCTCCTTTTATTCTTTTATAGTTCCCCTCCACACATTACAGTGGAAGAAACTGAGGCACGGAGCAATGAAGTAAGGTGACCAAGACTCCACAGCCAGGTCTGAGCTGAGGCTCTGGTGCTGACGTCTGGGCTCCTGACTACTATGCTGGCTGCCTCTGTGACTTACCACTGGGAATTGAGGACTAGCCTTAAGGAGAAAAGGAACCAGGTGCCAATCTTTTTGTTAATAAAATTAAATATCTCATTGAAACATGAAAAAGGAAGCCTTTTGCATGATTCAAGCCACATAAGCGGCATAATGCTTACCTTGGTGTAGAGGTGAATCCGGTCGGTGTTCTTACTTGCACGAAACATTAGGGTGCCGTACACTGGCTGAGGGCCTTCGCTCTTCGACTGTTCTAAGCAAGGAGTTGAAAGAGAACCTGAAGGCTCATCTACAATCAACCCAAAATAGTTCATTTCAGTGCTCTGTGGGCTGGCATGACGAACCAGTTTACCAAGTATATACAAATCTGTGACGGAGAGCATGTGCCTGGGCCTGAACAGGACGCAGGGAGGCAGCTCAGAGCGTGGTCTCCACGGCACCAGCGGCTCTGCACTTTGGCTAGTGACCCAGGAAGAAAGAAACACCTTCAGAAAGAGCCGGGCAGTTACAAGTCAGCCCCGCGGGAGCATTTCCTGCCACCGTGCGTGAAGGAGTCCGACCTCTAGACTTCTGCTAGAGCTGACTGAAGTGGAGGCCGAAAGGGCACCGTCT
This sequence comes from Pipistrellus hanaki, assembly GCF_964339955.1. Taxonomy (NCBI): domain Eukaryota; kingdom Metazoa; phylum Chordata; class Mammalia; order Chiroptera; family Vespertilionidae; genus Pipistrellus; species Pipistrellus hanaki. Next base: position 17,437,172 of record NC_140510.1, read on the forward strand.
CCATCAGCAGCAACAACACCACCTCGTGAGGGCCCCCAAGTGCCTGACTCCCTGTGGCTTCGCCTCCTATTCACAAAGGGAAACGAGTGGACACCTTCTCTCCTCATAATCCCTTTTCATTTATTCCTTCCTCAGTCCCACTGACCAATGTATTCTGTAGAAAAGACAGGGTTATCAATGCTGACCTAAATAATAATTACAGTTGACACTTACCAAGTACTTACCATGTTCCATGCACTGGTCTAAACACATATATTAATACCTCTCAGAAATAAGTAGTGCATTATTCAGAGGGGGAAACTGAGGCACATTCCCTTTCCCAAGGCCATGCCATTAGCAAGAGGACTTAGCCCAGTCAGTTACTATGGTCACAAACTGAATAACAAAGAAAATAGCTCCAAGGCACTCACAGTCTCTTGCCAGCTGGCCCATAAAGATAGTGATGCATGACATATAGACTAGTGTTTGCCAACCATTACAGCTATAAATAATAAGTGGAATCAACCCAAAAGCAAGTAAATCTGAAACACTATGTGGTTGGCTCCAAGTGCAGTCATGATTCACATAGTCTTTTATAAAAAAATTAAATTATAGTTAATATACATTATATTAGTCTCCGGTATCCAACATAGTTATTCAGCATTTACATCCTTAACAAAGTGATCAATTGATTCGTGCAGTCTTGAAATTATGTTCCCCAGAAAAATTTTCTTTACCGAAAACACACAAAACCCCAAACCCTAAATTTAAATATGCCAATTAGTTGTAGGCTTTTAAAAGAAATTCATGCATAAAGAATTAATTATCTGCTAATGGCTGTTAATCATCTGCCAACCTTATCATCTGGCCCCAGAGAACCTCCCAAATATCCACACCACCCAGTTGCTGGGCGTGGGCCGCTGGGTGAATGGACCGGGGTTGCTGTGTGAATGGACCGGCCGCTGTGCGGAGGGCGGGCCTGAGGCGGGCAGCAGGTCTGGAGCAGGACAGCCAGGCGCTGGTTCTGCTCTCCGGTGATGTCTGAGTGCCAGCAGCTCTGTTCTCCCTGCTACCTGGTTTTTATTTTTAATATAAACGAGAATACGAGGAACCCAGAACCAGGTAGTGATCACAAATCTACTATCAGCATCATGTGTCTAAGCACCTGGGTAATGTCTGGACAATGGAAATTGGAGCAAACTTACCATCACCGGGCGGGGGTGTGAGTCCATCGTCTCTCCTGATTTTCGATATTTCTTCCTTGCTCTCAGCCAACGGTTCCGGTTCTGTCTGTACAAGCACTCGTTTTTCATCGTCAGAATTAGTGCAAATGCTTTTGGACGTGTCTTTCTGAGAATCATCTTCCTCATTTTTGTTTTTATCCTGGGTATAATGTAGGCTATCTATTTGTAGAATTATAAAAATCAAACATAAAATTTATATATACATTAGATGAAGTCATTATTTACTTTAAGCCCAGTTTGAAAAGGAAAGTTTAAAAAATCACAGTAGTTCTTATAGAAAGAAGCGAAGTCACCAATGTTTGCTCATCCTCTGGAAACATGTATTGAGCCACTAAACACCAAGTTCTACTCTAGGTGCTGGAGAGGGAGCAAGGACAAGACAGATGCGTCCCGCTCCCCGGAGATTCCACTCTAAGAGGCAGAGGTAGACAGTAGGCAGGTAAACAAATAAGTAGGGCCTCTTCAGGTAAAACAGGGTTTTGTAAGTAAGGAGATGGTCAGCAAGGCCCAGCTCTAGGAAGAGCCCCATTTGAGCTGAGAGCTGTCCATGCGTCTAGGAAGCCTGGCCCCGAGTCTGTATTCTTGGGTTAGATTGTGCCTGTAGCTAGAAGGTATTAGAGGGCTTTAGGCAAAGGAAGACATTGACCTAAGTCTTTAAAGGCTCACTCTGCCTGCTGTATAGAGAAGAGCCACAAGGGAGAAGAGTAGACAGGCCACTAAGGTCTGAGAGCGAGAAAACGGTGGATTCTAGAGGGTGGTAGCAACAAGATAAAGTGGCCGGAATCAAGAGAATTTGATGGATCAAATGTGGGAGGAGAGAAAGGAATCAAGAATGCCACCTAGGTTTTTAGCATGATATAGGGAAGAGAGAGGAAGAGAAGATTTGGGTGTTGGTGGTGAATCAACAATTACAGTTTGGACATGCTAAGCTTGAGGTACCCATTAGAGCAAGCATGTCAGACTCGTGGCCCTCGGGCTGCATGCTGCCTGCAAGGAATCTGGGCATATAACTGTAAGATGTCAAGTGTAAACTATCAATTTTAAGAACAAAGCACAAGAGAAGTGTTACATATTAGCAAATATAAGTGCTTATTACTATACTGTATCAAATCCCATCTAATGTGCTAGAATCTGCATGAGCAACCTCCACAGGAATGGAGGGCTCCTTTGATTTTTGGATTCCACCATTTCCTCAAAGTGTTATATGGCAGGCAAGGACTTAAAATTTAGATAGATTAGAAATAATTCTGTGGTTCAATACTTTTGGGGTATATCCAAATTAAGATTGAAAATCACTATGACAAATTACAGTAACATCAATCTAATAATAACTTTTATGTAAGTAATATCACTGTTATTAGAATATATGTTTCTCTTTGAACAGACAGTTGCTTGCTCACAAAAGGCATTTTGTTTTTGTTTGGACTGCTTGGGCGTTTGCTTATTAAATCATGGGTCTAGAAACATTCGTTGTTGCTCTTGGTATAATCACAAAGAAAAATCAGAACTATTAAACCCTGTTAAACTATAATTTTTGTTGCTAAATCGCTCAACTTACGTACTTACTGTGAACGGACATTACTTCGTAGTCACAAGATACTTTATTTTTACTGCCTGTAGCAGTTGGAAGTTGAATGAGATAATGCAAATTGTGAGAGAGATGATATGGGATAAGCTTGTGGTTCTAATTTAGTTCACAGACAACAGGTGTCCACGTTACAAATATACCCGCCCAGATGGCAGCCTTGTCAGTTTGGGTAGGAACACCCAGAAATGAAAGAGGAAAGACTCAGCTACTGATTACACTTTCTCTCAAATCAAAGCTAAGATGGAGGGAAGAATGACAGGCAAGGAGGAACGGCAGTTTCAGCTTCAACTTGGCTGCGTCTTTGTTAATGTTAATACTCTGAAGAATTCACCTGTGACGGAAAAGGAGATGTGAACAATTCTTACCCTTGATAAAACAAAATGACTTCTTCCAGGTTCCAAAACTGTCAACTTGGTACTTTGAGTTACCACAAAAAATGACCTCTCACACAGGAGAATTGGCAACAAAAGGCATATGAATGATCTTTTTCTTAAGACAACCAGGTATTAATAACATTCCAAAAGCAAAGCATCAGGAAATGGCATCTTATGCTATAAGAACATACTCTGAGGTATGTTTATCATTTCTACTTTTAAAATAGCATGCTTTAAAAAAGAATGAACTCATAAAACATTATCAAATCAGTTCTTTAAAAAGACCTATAGAGGGATTTCTATGATTGTTATGCCAGAAACATGGCCCAGTGGATATTTTACTAGACAAAGAAGCGACACTGGGTAATTTTTTTTATATGAATAAAAATAATGTATAATTTCTTTAAAATCAAGTATTATCCTCTGAGTAAAGAAAACAGCAGGTCTATGACTATCAGGCATATTTGCTGCCATAGCAACAGAGCTTCTATTCCTGCCCACTGAATTCACATCCTGCTGGCATTAATCATAAATGTCCATTTGTGCCAAATTAATGCCAGGCCACGGGCGCCGGGGGCCCACAATTCCTGACGGAGCCAGGAGCTTTCCACATTCCACCAGGGGACACATTCCCTTCACATGTGCAGCTGTTCCTCCAGCTTAAAGCTGAAGGCAGTGCCGCATCACACTGCCCTCCGAGGCAGCCGTGGTCTCCAAGACCACAGGCTACCTGGAAACACCCGGCCGGGGCCCGCGTACTCACCAGCACGGCCGGGATTCCCACACACCTCACAGTAAGGCAGCAGTGCGTTGTTGATGTAGGTGCAGAAACCACACTGCCAGTCCTCCCGGGGCGGGGCGGGCGCGGTGGCCTGGGCCAGAGCTGTGGTTTTCGGGGCCCAGGCCGCCTGTGGGGGGCTGCAGCGGCCTTCGGGGGTGCCTGACTTCCATCTTTTAGCTTCAGGTTCAAAACTGTTTTCAACATCAGTGGTATCTCTTGTAGGTATTTTTCCAGGGCCTGGTGGCAGTACAGTCTTTTTCTCATGGAACACCTTTGATTCATCACAGGAGGTCACCAAGTTCATTTTTTTAGGTTTGGGTGAAAAGAAAGATCGAATATCGTGCTGTTTTTCTTTTTCAAACTAGAAAAAAAAAAAACAGTTATCAAATTAACAAGCAATCTAGCATGTGCTTCCCAATGAAACAGCTTGACAAACTGCTTTCATGAGCCATGTCTTTTCTCCTTTTGAGTACGTTGTTGGGAATGATTTCCGTTTTTCTGGGACTCTTCATATATTTGTAGATGCAGAATATCACTCACACATCCATATACTTCCTGCGTGTGATTTTTATTTTATTTTAGCATTTACAACGTGCCAAGCACTTTACATCTATTCACTCCTGTGATCCTCATGCCTGCTCTGTGAGGCAGGTACTGAGTCTTTCCATATTCCAGAGAAACTCCGGCTTTGGAGAGGTTAGGTGAACAGGCTACAGGACTAACTAACATGTACTTCATAAACTATCTGTTCCGCACGTAAATCAGGGAAAGAAGATGCTGTGTCAATCAGGTCAATCAAAAGAACCTAGAGAAATGTATCACACCCAAACTATAAACACGACGATCATAAAAAGTATGTTTTTCATATTAAACTTTTTTCTTGACCAAAGAGAATTAGAATAGCTACTTTAACAGACACATTTTAATAATTACCTTGTTTTCTTTTCTAACAGCGACATCTCATGCTTTTTATCACCTTTTCACAGTGGAAAACGCAACCTCCTGATGGAGGAAGCAGGGCTCCTGCCTTCACAACTGATGAGCTAGCAGCTAAGGCTCATTAAAGGAATTAACTTCAGAGAAGTCCTGCTGGGGTTGAAATGGATACCACTGTGAACACACACACACACACACACACTCACACACACACACACACACACACACACACACACACACTGCAGCAGTCTGCATTTCCAAAGATGGTCACACCAGTTTGTGCCCCATTTCACATGCTCTTCTCACAGTGTGGCCCTGACACACTACATTTAGAGGTAGGACCTATGTACCTACCACCTGAGCCTTGGGGATCTTTGTAATTGTCTCAACCAACAGAATGCAGTGCAGGAATGCTGTATGACCTCTGAGGCTGGGTCACTGAAGGCTGTGTGGCCTCCATTTTGCCGATGTCTGTCTGTCTGTCTGTCTGTCTGTCTCTCTTTCTCTCTCTCTCCTTCCCACCCCTCCCATCCCCTCCTTTGTGTCTTGAGATGCTTTGAAGTCCAACCATCAAGTTGTAGGAAAGCCCAGGCCACATGGAGAAACAACACAAGGAAATCCAAGTTGACAACCCAGATAGGCCCCCAGGGTACAGCCGCCATCAACTGCCAGGCATGTGAGGGAAGGAGACTTCAGTGAGGAAAGGGGGAAGGGGAAAGCCACAGACAGAAAGCGGAGGAACAGCATAAAGGCTGAATGAGGGAGATACTGAGAAGAAAAGAGAAAGGGAACAGTAAAAAAGGTAGGAAATCAGGAGAGTAGTGGCTTTAGTGTGTGTGTGCTCTGGTTTTCCATTCATTCTACTAGGTGCTCAGTGGGTGCTTTCAATCAGAAAATCTCCTGTCCTTCAGCTCTGGGAAATTTTCTTAAGAGTTTTTTTTCTTCCTCGATGTCCTCTGTTTGTAATTCCTACTAGGCAAAAAGCTTCTGAACCGATCATATGATTTTCTTCACCTTTTCTCACATTTTTCCTTTCTATTTGTTCTGCTCTGTATGATTTTCTCTTATTTTCCTTTTCATCCTTGCTGAATTATTTCTTTCTAAGATATAGGTTCAATTTCTAAGAGCTTTTCCCTGTTCTCTGGTTTTTCCTTCCTTGCTCTTGTTTCATGGTTACCAGACATTCTTTTACTTCTCTGTGACTATCAATGCCAGTTGTGGTGTTTTTTAAAGTTTCCTTCAGCTCCTTGCATTGTCTGTTTCTTTCCTACCCCTTTCTGGGCTCATATGCTTGTTTTGGTTTCTCTTTCATCGGAGTGGCTTCCTTTCACTCCTGGTAGCCCTGCTGTCCATCCATATTGAAAAATAAGACACCAAAATGCTACTGTTGGAAGTTCCACGTGGGGAACTTCACTGGGGTCAACAGTGACTGCCTGGGGGTCCCGTTCAGTCTCCACTGTTGCTTCTTAGTCCAGTCAGCTTCTCCGAAGGGGTCCTCCAGTCTCTGCTCAGACAATGCAGTGCTGGTTACCAGGGACCAGGGACCCGATCAAAGGGGCTGCTGCCTGCGGCCGTATCACCCCGAATGTCCTCATCTCATCTGATCCCGGGAGCTAAGTGGGGCCGGGCCTGGTGAGTACTTGGATGGGAGAAGATGGGTACCTAGCACTTCACCATAATTAAGGAGTTTTTCACCTAACATGCTTGTTTTCAATATACTGTCTTAATCCCCTCCCTCAACTGGTTCTCTTCCTAGATATAATTTTAAAGAACAAATAAAACAGCTAAATAAATAAATATGAAATACAAAAAAAAAACCACAACAAAAATATACAATAATAGGCTATTGTTGCTTATACTGAATAATGTTTAGATGAAAACAAAACTTTTGTCTCATTCTACATTTTAAATAGTTTGTTTCTATAAAAACATTTTAATTTCTCCATCTCCCCACTAAAATAGAAAATGAAACACAATTGTTTCAAATTTATGTTTTTAAAAAGCAACCCTCTCTTCAATGACACAAAACAAAAACCTAAGAAGTCTTTCATACAGTACAAAAATGCACAGGGCCTTAAAAAAAATCAGCTTTTATAATTGATCTCTTCAATTAAGCTATTTTATTAAGCTATTTTTAAACAAACTTCTTATACTAGTTAAGTAATGACTAATTTTAAAAATCAGCATTTGAGAAATTCTCAGTCTCTGCTAGAGGCTGGTTGGAAGTCGAGGTTAGCCGTGACTGGGGGTGATCAGAAATTGACCTCGCCCTCTGCACTGCGCAGGTACTCACAGCGCCTGGGAGCAATCGGTACAGGTGCTATTTTGAAACTACAGCCACTTGGATAATAATAAATTGAGACCGTAGCATGTAAATTTCAGAAAAGAAGTGGGTGGGCGGGAAGGAAATCATTTTACATTATCCCAGGAACCCAAGGATACACAGAACATAATTTTAGGAAAGGAGAGGATTAATGAGATTAATCTGTGACAATGACTTCAGCTGATGTTCTGAAGGCTAAACTGGGCAATGATGAATGTAGTTACAAGTAGCGAACGTTACAAGTTAGGGCCCTGGCCATGGGGCTGCACGAAGCGGTGAGGCATAACGGGATAAAAACTTCTGAGATCCTCGATTATAATGAACATAAACTGATGAACAAAAACAGATCCAGAGATAGAGAAACATCAATCAGACCGTCAAACCTCAGAGGGAAGGTAGGGGAGGGTGGGAGTAAGGGGGAGAGTTCAACCAAAGGACTTGTATGCATGCATATAAGCATAGCCAATGGACACAGACACCAGGGGGGTGAGGCATAAGTAGGAGAGTAGGGGGATAATGGGGGGGGGGTGTGAGGACACATATGAAATGCCTTAATCAATAAAGAAAAAATTAATTAATTAAAAGTTCAAAAAGAAAAGAAAAGAAACTGATCCCCATCACCAGTTGTTTTCTGAGTGTAGCCTCTGAGCAATCAGGCAGGAAGCTGGCTGACGAGGTTTCTTTGACACTTAGCTATGACTGAGAATCACAGGTGAGAAAATCTGACACGACTGATGACTGCCCATGTTGGGTGGGAACAAGAGTCACAGGTTTACCGAGAACAAGTTCTTAATTTGAGATTCACGGGCCTCTCACTAGACCTTGAACAGTCTTCAGTGGGCCTGAGAAAGCCCTGGGTTATCTAGAAAAGGTTGTATTGCATGTGTATTTTCAGAGAGCAGGTCTTCATTCTCTCCATAGTCTCAAAGGGATGTGGGTCCTAACAGAGGTTAAAAGCCCCTGGATTATGCCCGGCTGGTGTGGTTCAGTGGTTGAGCACTGACCTATGAACCAAGTGGTCATGGTTTGATTCCCTTTGAGGGCACATGCCCAGGTTGCAGGCTCAATCCCCAGTAGGGGGTATTTAGGAGGCAGCCAATCAATGATTCTCTCTCCTCATTGATGTTTCTATCTCTCTCTCCTTCCTTTCTCTCTGAAATCAATAAAAAAATATATATTTTTTAAAAGCCACTGGATTAGAATAAAATACCTGAAGATGCACATATGGTTCAAGTAGCTGCATTTCTTTCCTTAATTTTCTAGAGATAACGAGAACTTGAAGGCTGATATGTGAGTGTACACATAGGCGGTGAACTCTTTAAGATAGGGGTGTCGAACTCAATCAGAGAAGGGGCCAAAATCTAAAATCCAGCCTAAATCGCGGGCCGAATGGTTTACTGAACAGTCATAAACTGACAATGTCATAAACTGACAGCGGAGTGCAGTGATGACAGCGCGGTGCGGGCCACATTGCAAGGCCTGGCGGGCTGGATTTGGCCCGCGGGCCTTGTGTTTGACACATGTGCTTTAAGAGGAAACAAATGCATACATTCTCTTCAGTAATGAAGATCCCTCTAGCTGACCTCAAATGATTAAAAACAAAACTGAACAATGCCAAGACACAGTTACTTCTGTGCAGGTATGAAAGATGCTCACTTAGCTCACTTGCCTATCGCTGTGACTGGGCTCTGAGTAGCCTCCTGTAAGAAATGACGGGAATGCTGAAACTGGTTTGGCTCAATGGATAGAGCGTTGGTCTGCGGACTAAAAGGTTCCGGGTTCGATTCCAGGCAAGGGCATGTACCGTGGCTGCGGGCACATCCCCAGTAGGGGATGTGCAAGAGGCAGCTGATCGATGATTCTCTCTCATCATGTTTCTAACTCTCTATCCCTCTCTCTTCCTCTCTGTAAAAAAAGCAATAAAATATATATTTTTAAAAAATGACAGGGGTGTACTCATGCAGTCCCAAAGGGAAACTGCTGATGAGGTGAGTAGGAGAAAGTGACTGGGCTGCAATGGCTAGAGGACTCAGGAGACATTTCTGTGCCGGCAGGACTCAGAGGTGTTATCAGCCTAAAACAACACTCTTTCCGGATGACTGGAGGCAGGGACAGATCACCAACAGCTCCTCCTGGAGGTTCCACTGGGGACATGTCTGCTTAATACAAGAAGGAAATGACCTTGTAGGCACAGATACTAAATATGAATGCAAAATTCCTAAATCTGTTGAACTGCTTCTAATAACTTTTCTTTTACAATTTAAATTAATTTTTAAAAAGTGATCATGGATCCACTGAAGACTACATCTGAGAAAAAAGTTTAAAAAATAATTATAAACAAAAAGCTCCCCAAATAAACAGGTTTTTCAGCAACATTAAGTTTAACAATAACATGACCCCTGCGGGAGCAAGCTTCCTCAGTCTCACCACAATACTGATGGTTACATATTCAGCACCCACACTTCGGTGGCAGGTCGACATTTAAAAATTATTGGCTTATTAATATTATAGCATTTCTTAGTGGTAAAGAAAGGCAGGAACACAGAAAGTCAAAATATTTTTATGGCCTTGGAAAGCTTTATTACTTAATAGCAAGAGTAAGCTAAAATGTCTTTCTTTTATAACTACATTCTTGCCTTAATAGGAGACATTAGAGTAACAAATTATTCACAAATGTCCTAACTCATCATGACTGTCCTTGTAAAGAAGTAATGATTTTAAGTGACCCTTTTAATGTGATAAGTAAGAAACTACATGTAGGTGTTTCTAAATAGGAAGAGTGATCTGAGTTTACCGTAATTTTTATCAAAAGACTTTGCGGAAATATAGTTAAATCAACACGCCCGTATCATAAGCAATGTGGAAAATGGAAGGACATATTCCTCTCTTCAGTTATATTGCTGACACTCAGTTATTGTGTTTCTGTCTCTTGTCCAAATGTTTTTGAAAAACAAAAGAAAAAATATTGCTTTTTGTGGGAAGTGCTGGGCATTAAAACTGCAAAATGTTTAACGTGACAAAGTGCATGTTTTCCTCTGAAAGGTGCAGGGACATAATATATTTGCTCTGTTTTATAGACAAATCCCCTGGCCATGATGATAGAATTAAGTCAGTTGCTGGAACTGAAGGAGAGGAAAAGAAAATCTAGTAAAACTCATAAAAAAGCAATAAAGCACTTCAAAGCCTGGTGCGAGCCCAGCTCAGCACACACCACCAGCAGAGACACGGAGGGCGGCTTAGCAGGCTTTGATCCAAGGACAGCTCTGGCAGAAACCATTGCTGCCTTGTGTCACTCGTCTCCTGTTCCTAAAAGAATTGATGAAATCAATTCAGTTACGAATGAGGGACCTTGACCTTTGCTGGTCTCCTGAATGGCCGATGACTGTTGACTGGGACTGGCACTAAGAAGGCTTCTCTACCATTTATAATCAAGTCAGGGGATATAAAGTGACAAAAGTAGTTTCACTTCATATTTTTAATTCTCCTAAAAATAATGACTGAATTTTTCAGGTTTTGCAAAATGTTCATTCCCATTGTAGTTAAAATTGTGACAGTGATCAACTCTTAGGCACAAGTTTTTTTTCTGTGGGCATAGAGAAAACAAAACAAAATAAAACACTCTGGTTTAAAAAAATGGTAAAAATGAAAAATGTTATTACTTATTTTTCAAGATGACATCAAGAGCAGCGCAGGCAAATGTCTTTGGAGGTGGCTCTCTTCGAAGGACAATTAGAATTTGCAGCAAAATGTTGTCTAATATGCACAGATCGCTGGAATGGGACTCTGGGTAAGTTAGTCAGAGCCCATGGGCCACAGTCTCTCCTTAAGGTCTAGGCCTGACGTCCATATGCCTCTTGGACATCAGCTGAGTGGCTCAGCGGCGCCTTAAACTCAAGGTCGCAATGGACTCTTCACTCCACCTGTCAGCCAGCTCCTCTCCACCCTCAGTCTCCTGGCTCTTCTGCTTACCAGGTGGACTATGAAGTCCTCTGCTAGGGATCCTCCCTTAGTAATTGAACTGGGTCAATTTCTAACACTTCCACTGGTCCTCCCCTCACCTACTTACATGTCTCTGCTCATGGCATCTCCCTGACATGCCTGTTTCAATCCCCTCTTCTCTTCCAGAACATGATGCTATTAACCAGGGCGGCACACAGGCCTCACTGTATTGATTCTACCCCTGGTAGGAGTGAAATTTTTCTCTTATACTCTATTACCACTACCACTGCCGGGATGTTTAGTACCCCAAATCCCATTTGGGAATCCCCGACAAGGAGACTTCTATTAAGTAATAACCTTACTAGTAAAAAAAAAAAAAAGAACTGGCTTCATCAATAGACCTGTGGTACCTGAGAGCACCGCAGGAGAGGTTCAGCACACGGTGTAGCACCATCTGAGGGCCACAGCGGGAACTCCCGCTCTCCCCCACATCCAGCAGCGGAGAAGGCTGTGGGCCTGACAGGGTTGTGGACATACACGTGCGGGGGACAGGAGCCCATTCGCTTTAAGCTGTGGTCCCGCCAAGTTCTCAGGCTCTGAAACACCAGACCAACAGCTCCTCCTCCAGGGGCAGGGGAGAAAGCCGGGAGGGAGCGGCGGGCTGGAACTGGATGGGAGGGCGGGCAGGTTCCCCAAATACCACTGCCTCCAAGGACTCCTTCCTGTGCCTTCTTAGGACTCATTTCCCACGCTGTTACTTTTGAAAACGGAAATCTGATCCCGACACTCATCTGCTTAAAAGCCTCTGAGGAGCCCTGGCCAGTGTGGCTCAGTTGGTTGGGTGGCGGTCTACGGGCTGAGAAGTTGCTGGTTAGATTCCCGGTCAGGGCACATGCCTGGGTTGTAGGCTTGATCCCCAGTAAGGGGCATGCAGGAGGCAGCCAATCCATGATTCTCTCTTCTCCCTTTCTCACTCTTGCTCTAAAAATCAATGAACTATCCTTAAAAAAAAAAAAAAAAGAATCGGTGGGGGAAAAATTAAAAACCTCTGATGACACTGCTGTTTCTGGGATAATGTCCAACTGCCGGGCATGGCCTGTGTGGCTCTTCGCCTGACTGCAGCTCCGGGCTTCCTCTCCTGTGACTCGCTCCTCGGGTGCCCTCTCCCCACTCCTTCACACAGAACCTCGTTCCCAGAAACACTGACGTCTGTCCGGTCACGGTGCTTTAGGAGTTTCCTCTGCCTGAGCTAGAACCCCTCTCTGAGCTCGTCAGAATCGACTTCTGAACGAAGGTCTAAGCCTTAATTTTGAAAAGCAATATAGCGGTTCCTTAAACTGGTTCTGGTTCAGGCAGAGGGAGCTAGAACCCGGGCAGCCATTTGTTCCGTCCTGTGTGCCCCGAGCCCGCCTCACACATCTGTCCCCACATCCGCCACATTACATTAAATGTTGTGCTTACAATACTCTCTCAATCAGAGGAAGTTCCAACGGAAAGCTGTCCGTTTTCCTTATCTTTGCACCTAGCATACATCCTTTTACAAATAACAGCTTTAATGAGATGGTTTATTTATAAAATCCACTCTTTTAAAGTGTCCATTCAGTGACTTATTTTTTAGTATGTTCAGAATTATGCGACTATCACAACTGTTTCATTAGAAAACATTTTCATCTCCCTCACAAAGAAACCCCATACCACTGAAGCAGTCAGTCCCTCCCCCTCGGCCCCCAGGCCTGCCTCCCACTAATCTCCTCTTTCCCTGTGGGTCTGCCTACCTGGCAGTTCATATAGACAGAACCAGACAATGGGGCCTTCCACTTGCATAATGTTTTAGGGGTTCCTCTATACTGTCGCCTGTGTCAGTGCCTCATTTCTCTTCATGGCCGAGTAACAGTCCACCACGTGGATATACAACACTATTCTTTCATCAACTGATGAACATTGAACTGGTCTAACTATCTGGCTATTATGAATCATGCTGCTATGATATTCAGGTACAAGCTTTTGTGTGGACATTTTTTCATTTCACTGGAAGTGGAACTGCTGGGTTTACTAGTTTATAGTAATTAAGTTGAGGCGGGCTCTGGTGGCATTGGTGAAGTCTAAATTTGTCTCATCCAAGCCTCTTATTTCTGAATATGCTAAAGCTCTGTTTTCTTTTCTTTTTTTTAAAAAAAATGTATTTTTATTGACTTCAGAGAGGAAGGGAGAGGAAGAGGGAGAGAGAGATAGAAATATCAATGATGACAGGGAATCATTGATTGGCTGCCTCCTGCACGTCCCCCATTAGGGATTGAGCCTGTAACCCGGGCATGTGCCCTGGACCAGAATCGAACCCGGGACCCTTCAGCTATATTGCTTTTCAAAATGGCTGCATTTTACATTCCTACCAGCAATGGATGGGTACTCCAATTTCTCTACATTTCTGCCAATACTTATTGTCTGTCTTTTTAATTTTTGTCATCTTACTGGGTGTGAAGTGATATCTCACTGTGGTTTTGATTTGCATTTCATATAATCTTTTTTTTTTCATTTCATATAATCTTAGTAAATATTTATATGTAAACATCTTATATATAATGAATTATCTCTGGATGCATTATGTGTAGTACATGTTCCATATACACTGGCTAAGCCAAAATGAAGTGTTTCACGTCCTTTGCATTCCACAAGTAATCGAGGGTCTATAGTACACCGTTTCTAAAGCCTCTAGTATAGTTTGGCAAGGCTATGAAGGTAGGGTGTAGAGCAGAGAGGCACTGCTCCATCAGCACTGCATTACCTGATCTTTCTGAGCGTTAGTGGGACATGGTACATATGCCTCCCGGTGTAGTTGGGAAGATTAAACAAGATCGTGAGTGTTAAAGGCTTAGCACATTGACTGCACGGAATAACCACTCGGTTAATTATTATTATTACTACTACTACATGTTAATTATTATTGAGTGACTTGAAGTCACAGAGGCAAACAAGAAAATGCCTAATAATAGCACTATGTGATGTAAGCGATGACAGTGATATCTGAATGTCTCCATGACAACGAGGCTGCCTCTGATCCTTATCATTAGGCTATTATGCAGACTAGTTAATAATGTTTACAGAGTGGTTTGAATTCTGAAATATATATTAAATAAATACCAAATGTGACGTGTGTTCGCTTCAAGAAACCAGCACTCACCTGGCTGGTTTTGCTCAGTGGATAGAGCATCAGCCTGCGAACTGAAGGATCCCAGGTTCGATTCCAGTCAAGGGCACATGCTCAATCCCTAATGGGGGACATGCAGGAGGCAGCCAATCAATGATTCCCTGTCATCATTGATATTTCTATCTCTCTCTCCCTCTCCCTTCCTCTCTGAAATCAATAAAAATATATATTTTTTTTTAAAAGAAAAGAAACCAGAGCTTTAGCATTTCAGAAACAAGAAGCTTGGGTGAGACAAATTTAGACTTCACCAATGCCACAGTTCCTGCAGTCAACTTACTTCCTGCTGTTACCATTTTTTCAACTAGACACTATGTGGGAAACAAGGCTATTATTTCTTATATATTTATGACAGATTCTTATTTGTACTTTTTAGCCCACAACAAAACAAATACTTCATACAATGTTGGGATTTAATAAATATGCAGTTTATGAATTTTGAGGGCATACTTTGAAGTTTCACAGTTGTGCTGGAGAGCTCTCCTTTCCAACTACATATACTATTTTTGCAGTAAACCAGCAACCATCCTATGTTCATATATATATTATTGATTTCAGAGAAGGGAGAGGAAAAGAGAGATAGAAACATCAAAGATGAGAGAAAATCATTGACCAGCTGTCTCCTGCATGCCCCCCATTGAGGACCGAGCCCACAACCCAGGCATGTGCCCTTGACGGGAATCAAACCAGGATCTTTCAGTTTGCAGGCCAATGCTCTACCCACTGAGCCAAACCAGCTAGGGCAACCATCTTATGTTCTCAATGACAATGTGGTGTCTGAGAGGTAAATCTGCTTTGGGTGAAGGATGCCCTAGAGGGCCTGGAGGACAAAGGCCAGGGACTGGAGGCTGGTTATGACACGGAAAAGGCAGTGGTATGAGCCAGGTCAGAGGCATGAGCACTGGGGAGGTAAGGAGGGCTAGACAGCCAGGAAGAGGCCAATGAGAGAGGAAACCTGGGAGACACTGAACTAAGAGCCCACTAAGTGAAAACAATGGCAAGGAACGCAGAGAGTGCAGGAGTGGGATCTTGGGAGCCATGTGGAACCTGTCCCCACAGAAGGGAAGCAGCTCTGGCTCACGGAGATCTGAGGAGAGAAATCTAGCAGAAGGAACACTTGTCCTAAGTGGGAGCTGGACTTGGCTAGACCAGTCCTTTCTTTTGCTCAATTGTGAATCACTTATGCACCAAGTTTCTCTTTGGATACTTCTCTTTATAATAATAAAGTATACGTTATATACTTAGAAAGGACCATGGAAGCCATCTAGTGATCTAGGAGCGCCATGGCTGAATAAATGATGATGCTGATTACCCATTCAGGCCAAAGAGGATGGGAAAAGTCCCTAAAGAGGTTAGGGGAAGGGCCCCGTTGACCGCAGCTATAGTCAAAGGAAGGAATATCCCTCAGAGGATGGTGGCAAAAACGAAGCAGCCTTTAATTGTTTGGAAATGACGACATAGACTAATACAGTCCATATTTCTCTCTCTCATCTGGAAACGACCTACTTTATCATTCAGTGGGGGAGCCAATGTAGGAAAATAAAAGCATCTCAAAGCCAAAAGAGAATTAGAAGCCATGCGCATCCAGATGAGAAGAAACGAACAGGCTTGAGAAAGCAGACCACGCTGGGGCAGTGACCCTGGGGAAGGACGGCTCCTCAGAGACAGCGCCTGGGCTGTGCAAAGATGCCCTTCCTCGCGGTCATGGGATGTTTGCTCTCATCTGAGTGGGACTTAAATTCGAGTTTCATTTGGGTTAATAAATAATGTCTTTTAAAAATGTAAAAACATCTAGGATGGATGAAGAATTGTGACTCATACGTTTGTGTGGATTAATGCCATGAAGGTGATTATTTAGATGTTTAACCACAGCTATAGTGGGGGCATTGACCAGCATTTTGGGTCAAAGCAGAGCCCAAGGGGCCCGTGCTGCCAGGTCACAGAGGCCCCTGAGACCTGCAGTGAGGTGAGGGCCTGCCTACAGGAGGGGGGCTGAGGAAGTGCTACTTACCAACCATCACCCAAACATTTGATATTTAACAACCAGCACACGTCTCCTGGCATTTACTGGTAGAACACCATCCTGATTCCACAGATTCTTTTCATCTACTAGTTGGGTTATGTAACACAAAGAGGATTCTGATGAAGGCAGGAGGGAGACAGAGATGATACCATTCTTAAGGGCAGTGCACACCAGGGGAGAAAGAAGGAAGGAAATATACAAATGAACAGAAAAATTTTATCCACAAAAATTTTCTCTCCTTTCCCTCCTCCTCTTCTTCCGAACCACAGGCCTCCCTGTCCCCAGGGCCCATCATCATACTGAAGACCAATCTGTCACACTGACCAAACTTATTGCTTTTCTAAAAATCATCATAGACTTCACATCTTTTGAATGTGTCGGGCTGGCAGGGGTGAGAAGACTGGGAGCTGGGGACCCGGGGACTTGAGCCTCCTCGCTCTCTTCCTGCCGGGTTATCCTCTCTGCCCCTCAGGCTCACCCTCTGCTCCCGGTCTTCTCTCGGGGAGCCCCTCAGCCTCCCTTCTCCAGGCTGAGGCCTGGGCCGAGGGGTGCGCTAACACACACAGTCTGTCCTTCACAGGGGAAGGCCCTGCTCTCTGCCCGGCTCCGACCTCCCGCCGCAGCCTCGGAGCACTGGCAGGGGGATAAAACGAACTTGCCTTAATATGCTGACGCCGCCAAAACAGTCATACGCTGTTCAAAGCCATCCAATCAGAACTGGTACAAACTTTCCAGCTAAACACGCGTTTGCTTGTTTTATGACAATAGACAAATTTAGTTAATTTGACAAAAAGTTTAATTAAAAAAATTAGAAATAGCCTAAAATGCCAAATGTAGGAAACAATTTTCTAAAGGATTTTTAAAAGGATCAGAAAGAGCCGAGACCAGTTTGGCTCAGTGGATAGAGTGTGGGCCTGCAGATTGAAAGGTCCTGGGTTCGATTCCAATCAAGGGCATGTACCTTGGTTGGGGCACATTCCCAGTGGGGGTGTGCAAGAGGCAGCTTATCGATTTCTCTCTCTCATCGATGTTTCTGACTATCCCTCTTTCTTCCTCTCAGTAAAAAAAAAATCATATATATATATATATATATATATATATATATATATATATATACCAGAAAGAAATCCATATAAACAGAAAAATTCCCATAGGAAATGCTGATTTTGGCAACATTCAGGAGAAAAATACGTTCGTCAGTAGACTACATTTTTTTTTAGGACCTTTCAAAAAATTGAACATTTCTTTAAAAATGCATGAAGCGGGAGGATGTAAAGAGAAAGTGCTATGTGGCATTCCCACCTAAAGTCATTCAAGCACATTTCACATGCTGGCCCCAAAACAAACACACACAAAGCAAGACAAATGGTCTGTTATAAGATTCCGATTTACATACATCCTCCCTTATCCCGGGGACACGTCCCAAGACGCCCAGTGGATGTCTGATACCAAGGACAGCACAAGTCCTCTACGCACTATATGTCCTACACACACCTTTCCATGTAAAGGAAGCTTTGGCATATCTGAACGGCCGGCATCATCACCTTGTGCTCTGGGGCCATTATTAGATAAAACAGGGGTGACTTGAACACCAACGCTGCAGTCCTGGGACAGTCAATCTGATAATCCTGATGGCTACGAAGTGACTCATGGGCGGGGCATATACAACGTGGAGACAAAGGGATGACTGATGTCCTGGAGCAGAAGGGCATGTGATTTCATCAGGCTCCTCAGAACGGTGGCACAGTTTAACACACGTGAATTGTTTACTCTTGGAATTTTCCATTTAATGCCTTTGGACCCCTCTTGACCAAGGGTAACTGCAACAGTGGAAAGCAAACCGCAGGTACGTGGGCAGAACTCCCTGTGATGCCACATGTGCATAAAGCCACGCACCGGAAAGCCTGTGCAAGGTGACAGTAACCTAAGAGAGACAAGCACCTAACTCAGGAAAGCAAGCTTCGGTCGGGGTGCCTGGGTGACCTTCAACTTTTACAAAGATACATGTTTTTCTTCAGGTGCGCATGAACACAATAAACATGTACATATGTGTGTCAAATGTCAAATTCTCAATACTTGTCATAGAAATGAACTTTTAAACAAAGTTCAATAGTTAGGAAATTTTAGAGAAAGAAAAACTACAAATAATTGTTACATTTTTATAGTTTGAATTATATATATTTTTATTTAAAAACCTAGAATACCTGGTTTTTAATTGACCAAAATATAATGTAATAAACACTACTAAAAGGAGTTGTTTAATTAAAAAAATTCTTACAGCCCTAGCTGGTTTGGCTCAGTAGATAAAGCATCGACCTGTGGACCAAAGGGTCCTAGGTTGGATTCCAGTCAAGGGCACATGCCCAGGTTGCGGGCTGGATCCCAGAGAGGAGCATGCAGGAGGCAGCCAATCAATGATACTCTCTCATCATTGATGTTTCTATCTCTTTCTCCCTCTTCCTTCCTCTCTGAAATTTTTACAAACAATTCTTCTATTTTTTAAGCAACATTTGACAAAATGGCATTCTAGCATCCTAGGAAAAAAAAAAACCACACACAAAAAACTAATCCTGCAAATAAGATACATAAAAATTTAGTAAAATTCCACATAAAAATATTATGTTTTTATGGAACTAAACTTTATATTAAAATTTAAAATTTATATTATGAAAAAACATGTATAGACTTTAATTTTATTCTTATAATTTCTGATCAATTCTTTAAAAAATTAAACTCCCCATAATTCTCATACCATATTGCCCCAAAAAGGGTCTGAAACTTGCTTATGTTACATTTTGTGGCAAATTTAATACATGTTTCCCAACCCTCAGGGTCATAAAGATAGCCTCCTGTATTTTTCTCTGAAGTTGGATTCTACTCAGCTTGTTTTTCTAAGGAACTGAACAGTGAGGCACTGATATTAACTGTTGGAAGATACAAGCCACAGCTGCAGCCTCCTTCCATCTGTTAGTTTTTGGTTCTAAGCAGTTTTTCAGCTTTATGTGGAGGCTAGCTTTCAATAGCACAGATAAGTAAATATTGCTATTTAAAACAACCCTATATAATAAAAAGTTATTATGTAAATCAACTGAACAGCAGAACGCCAGGTTGCTATGACACATACTAACCACCAGGGGGCAGACACTCAACACATGAGCTGCCCCCTGGTGGTCAGTGCGCTCCCACAGGGGGGTGCTGCTCGGCCAGAAGCCAGGCTCACGGCTGGCAAGCGCAGTGGCAGTGGCGGGAGACTCTCCCACCTCCGCAGCAGTGCTAAGGATGTCCGACTGCCGGCTTAGGCCTGCTCCCCACCTTCAGTTGGACATCCCCTGAGGTCTCCCAGACTGCGAGAGGGGGAAGGCCGGGCTGAGGGACTCCCACCCTCTCCACCCCGCCTTCCCTGAGTGCATGAATTTCATGCACTGGGCCTCTAGTATACAATAGACTTATAGTTTCAGGATATTAAGAAAATAGAAAAGGATAAGTCATATGATCGTCTTACATGAGTGAACAAAACTTCATCCCTGAGCTCCTCCGAACTCTCACTGGGAGTCCAAGCTTCAGCAAACTGCAGGAAATCCCATTTTTCTTTCTCCCCTTCCTCAGCCTGAAGTCGCTCCTTCCTACCGTTCAAAGTGCTCCCGGTAACCTGCGCCTGGAGGAGAGAGAAGCATGCGACCTTCGTAACGTTCGCCGCACTGCTGATATTTGCTAAGCAATATCTTGGTTTTGCATTTGAATCACAAACAATCCATTAAAGAAAATCATATTGCTTCAACATATCATGTGCTGTAGTAATATAATTATTCAAAATCACAACCAAATTACCAGTTTTCACTAGACAAATTATTCTAATATTTATAAACTTTTGAATCTACATATGAATGACCATTTTGAATATCTATACTCAGTGCTTGAAAACTATCTTCTAATATTTAGTCAAATCCTTTCTATAAACATTCTACAAGGCTGGGAGAAGAGACAGCTCCAGGGACAGAGCAAGCAATGTCCCTCCTATCTTTTCAAGAGTCTGGGTGCAGGGTGTCCTCTATCCAATATTAGCTCTGGATTCAAGAATCCTTCAGAGAAAGGGTTTATTCTTTACTTCCAAAAAAGACTTGGTGCTTGAATGCATTATAGTTCCTTGCTAGCTATCCCTCTCCGCTAGCCTCTAAAGTGGTATAAGAAGGGCATGAATACAATAGGAATGTCTGTCTCTATTACAAAGGATAGCAGATACGGTACTACCTTTTCTATTATCACCAATATCTTTGTGTACTTAGGTATGCTTTGCCTGAAAACACTAAAACTCATCCTCTTAACTCATGTAGACTATGGATAACAGTAAGGTGGTAACCTGGTTTAAACTCAAGCCTTACCTTGCGATTCAACATTCCCCACATGAGGGTGTCTAGAGTCCCATTGGCAATGAGGTAGTGAATATTCACAGAACTGCACTGTCCGATTCGGTGAGCACGGTCTTCTGCTTGCTTTATATGCCCAGGGTCCCAGTACAGCTCAGCAAATACAACATGAGTTGCAGCAGTAAATGTCAAACCCTGAGCAAAATAAAGTGAAGAAACCTAGATGTAACTACACTGCGAATATAAAAAGAGCCACGTGTCATAGTCTTTCTGAACACATTAAATGGAAAAGAGAACGCTAAAGGACTTAAAAACATATCAGTTTTTCATACTAAGCCAAATTAAGAAAATATAATTCATGAAAGGCAGATGAAGACTGCAAGACAGCCAGGTGAACTACAAAGCACACATTCAAAATGTATTTCAATATTTCAAAAGTCAGCTTGATGGACACACACACACAGAATTACTTTATTGTCTGACGAGGACTGGATTCATATTACCACTGGAAAATCTAATAAAATACATTATAAATGAGAGTATAATTTCTAACACATGGTATCCATAGCAACGAGGAGAGAGCAATGACATCCTCTGTTCATTTAATTCACACTGCTGTTCTATAAAGCAAGAAAATCATGTCTCCAGTCATACTGTTCTCTTCCTATGAAATTTCTTATGTTACATTCCAAAGGCTCTGAAGTCTACTAGCTTGTATCTCAATATACATAACACAATTTCATTTTCTACGCAATTGCACTTCACATCAGTTTGAAATAGTGCAACATTAAAACGATTAACTGTCTTGTTTTATAAATAATATATGAAATAAACAAATTTCCTCAAACTAAAAGTGAGTAAAAAACGCAGGCTGAGTTGGCAGGCTGAGTGAACTGTGAACCCTGCTTATGCTATTGTCACATGCAGGTGGTGGACAGAAACACCTGCCATCCTTCGAGAGTGTCATCCAACCCATGCTGATGTTCACATGCACTAGAACTTGAAGGGAGGGACTCTTACGACTGCTGTATTGTTATTTTGACATGTGATTCTAACTTAAACTATTTTTATATCTCATAACAACATCATGCTAACCTTCATTCAATGGTGGCATTAGTTCTCAAGCTGAAAAATTCACTGAGGATTGTTCACTATGGAACAGAGTTAGAAGTAATAAAAACATGGAGAGAGCCAAACCACCACCGTGCTAAACTGTGCTGCTGTTTAGGACAGGGAATGCCACAAAACGCTAGAGATGATGCCGAAAATGAAGAAGTGTATTTAAAGAGGGACACCGTTAAGCACGTACAGAGCGTCATGTGACCATATGACAATGAAGGGGAGCATGCTGGCAGGCTCAGGTTCCTTCTAAGACACTTCTAAACTACAACAAAAGAGCCACACACCCCGAGCAACGCTCTTTCTCCTTTCCTTTCTTCCTATGAAGATACTGTCCGTGAACAGGAGTTTTGAATGATGCACAAATACAGCCTAGAATAAAATGTGAGTGCCCTGTCAATCTTACCTTCAGAGTCTTTTCTCAGGCCGCTCCTGAGCTCTCCTGCCTGGCTCCGCCTCATTGCTTCTCCCATACTATGTGCATTCCATTTCTAATTTTAAGCTTTTTGGTGATATTGTCTATGTCTGGAATATTCTAACATATAAAACTCAGATTACTGGAAGTTTAATCTAACATGAACATGGAAGTGTTGAGACAATCATCCTTTGGGTTAGAATTCCTAGTGAGTTCTAGAACCATGTAAAATTGTATGTATATGTGGGTAAATCCTCATGGAGTTTCTCTGTATATACAATCTTATATACACACACTAGTTCGCTGGGTAAAAAGCAGATCTTTGGCTCCGGTTCAGATTCAAGTCCACGGAAGATGCCAGATATGGCATACACCAGGTTGGACGCACAGCTATATATTCAATTACTTTTCCAGATGTTAAATATCGTGGCTCAGACATTTATAGTGAAGTACTTCAGAATATTAGTAGAAAAGAAAATACAGAAGGCTCCCCTCTTCTACAGTGTGGCAGAGACTGCTACTGCCTTCCCCAGTACTTATTCTTATCTTATTCCTTCGCAAAGTAACACCTGCCTTTTAGCATAACTACCTGGGAAAAAGTCTACTTTTCCCAGCCTGCCTTGCAGTGGCTAGTTGTGGCCATGGGAGTGACCACAGGCCGGTGAGAGGTAGCATGCCTCTCTCCAGACAGCTGTCTGATGGCAGCTCTGCAGAAGTTTGAGCAGCCTTCGTAGGAGAGAGACCTGCCAGGAGTGGTGAAGCAGAAAGCCATGCTAGTCTTGGACTGTCTACATGAGAGAACTAAGTATTTAGGTTTTTTTAAATAAGGGTTTCTATTTATTTGTAGGCAAACATAATTCTTAATATATATATATATATATATATATATATATATATATATATATATATATATATATATATTTCAGAGAGGAAGGGAGAGGGAGAGAGAGATAGAAACATCAATGAGGAGAGAAAATCATTGATCACCTGCCTCCTGCATGCCCCCCCAACCTCCAATGGGGAACAAGCCAACAACCAGGATATGTGACCTGACTGGAAATCAAACATTGACCTCCTGGTTCATAGGTCGATGCTCAACTACTGAGCCATGCCAGCCAGGTGCCAAATGTAATTCTAAGGACCAAACCAGGGGCACCCCATACAAAGTTCTCAGAAACAGAGTTCTTATTCCTCAGGCCATCTTACCTTATGAACTCTGAGGAAAATTACCAAGGAAGATAAATTCTGTAAGAAAGAGATGGGAAAAGTCCAGACAAATTCAAAGGAAGGAAAAACAGTCATGAAACAGTATTACAATCAAATGCACTATAATACTTCTAGAAAATTCTTTCCTTGAAAGTTCAGGAAGATAGCAGTAAGCGGTGTTGAGGTCTCCTTCTAGTATACTTTCCAGCACTCTCCAACACAGAATGAACATTGATCACACTAGATACCAGATATAAAGTTATCACTATAGTTAATGGCCTTCTTATGATTTCAAAGACATTTTATTATCAAGTTGAGGCCTGAAATTTCTTACCTGACCAGCAGCCTGAATGCTTAGGATAGCCACACGGGTCTCAGGATCCTTTTGAAACTGATTAACCAGATGTATTCTTTCTGAAGACGGAACACTTCCATCTATCCTAATGTATCGAGTCTAACATTAACAAAGGAAACAGAAAAGTTAGGACAAGCCCGTTTGTACCCATCTTATTTTATATATTTTACAGCTTATTTTTATGTTCACATAATAAAATAGAAACTGGTTAAGATGACAGGTTGGAAAATATACAAGAAGAATCTTAACCAAATTACTTAATAGCTTCTGATAACAATTTTATGTTTTTTTTTTATTATTTGAGTTTTATTTTCAAGATTAAAAACAATTTATTCATTTTTAGAGAGAGAAAAAGAAGAGAGAGAGAGAGGAAGAGGGAAAGAGAGAGAGAGATATCAATTGGTGGCCTCCCACACGGGGATGGAACTCAAAACCTGGGTATGTTTCCTGACCGGGAATCGAACCCACCACCTTTCGGTGTATGGGACGACACTCCAACCGAGCCACACCAGCTAGGGCCTAGCAATTTTATATTTTTTTAATCTTTTAAGCTACTTGAGGGTAGGAGCTATGCCTAATTTATCTTTATACCATCATTGCCAAGTGCAATGTCTTGTATGTAACAGGAGATCCATAAATCATGACTGAATAAAGCTAATGTTGTCTCAGTAAAATTCCATGAAAATCAATATGCCAATTTTCAATTTAATGATGTATCAGAATAACTTTCTAGTTATAGGACTACTAACTCTAGAGAAAAAGTAAAATCAGACATACAAGAAAGGAAAAAGGGCATTCTGCCCAGGTATTAGAAATCCATGAAGAGCAGTGCATCTATTTCTGAAATATCCCAATAGTACTGGGAAAATATCTTTTTTATTTTAAAAAAAATATATTTTATTGATTTTACACACAAAGGAATTGAGAGGGATAGAGAGTTAGAAACGTTGATGAGAGAGATACATCGACCAGCTGCCTCTTGCACACCCCCCACTGGAGATGTGCCTGCAACCAAGGTACGTGTCCTTGACCGGAATCGAACCCGGGACCTTTCAGTCCACAGGCCGATGCTCTATCCACTGAGCCAAACCGGTTTCGGTGGAAAATATCTTTTTTAATGTTCCATTTGAGTTCTCTTTTTTCACATTATTAAACTTAAAAGAAATAGGCATCTCCATTGAGGTGGGGGACAAGACCCACACCCATGATTTTAAGAAGCAGGGAAGCATTAAGTGCCTATCTGAACAGTTCTGAGTTTTAAGAATGATGTGAGTTGAGAAAAGGAAGCAATCAGTATGTGTTAAAACAGCTAAAAATAACTTATTTCTCAACTTTGTAAAACAAGTATAAGCCCTGAATTTAAAATAACCTCATTTATATGTGCACTTTTATGGAAAATATAGTCTTAAATAGTTGAGACAGAAATATTCACTTATATAAGAAGACAGTCAAGTGAATCACTAAATAGAATGTCCCTTAGTAACTTTCTCTGTTTTCACAAAAACATATAAAATGACCAGTGATCCATTTACTATCCATTAGGGAGATTATAAAATCTTCAGA
This sequence comes from Pipistrellus hanaki, assembly GCF_964339955.1. Classification (NCBI taxonomy): domain Eukaryota; kingdom Metazoa; phylum Chordata; class Mammalia; order Chiroptera; family Vespertilionidae; genus Pipistrellus; species Pipistrellus hanaki. The sequence continues at coordinate 17,462,583 of NC_140510.1, forward strand.
TAGTCTTTCTAAAGAAAACACATTGCTTTGAGCAGTTCACCTCCAACCCCAGGATACCTACATTTTTTATTCTCAGTGATGTAAATGGGATTCTAAATCCACCAGGAAAGCAGAAGTGGAGAACAGAAGGAGACTGCTCCTCTTGGAATAAATTCCAGTATTTTAAGGAATAATGGAATCCGAATAAGAAAATACTGTGAGTCTAATAGTAAGGCCCAATCATTTCAAAGTGATTTGTAAGGTTAACTCTCCCTCAGAAAGTGTTTTATAGTCACTATGAGGTAATTAATGAGAAAGTACCTTTCAATGTACAGCACTTTTTTATCATCAATGTTTTGATAAAGGAAACACTGACATTACTTTTTGGGTAATAATGAACTTACTGGCTAGTGCTTGATACATCTATACTGTACAAAGTAATAAAAATATGGCTTTATTCCTCCATTTAAAAAAATCTACCTACACAGGCAGGAAGTTCTGCTGTTATGCGTATATCGAGTTCACAGTTTGTCAGGAGATATTATCTGGCTGCCTCTGAGCATCTCTAGAAGCCCTCTCACATAAAGGATGGCAGGTTTCAACTTTGGAAGAAAAAATGGAAGATGCTGTCACTGACAGAACAGCTGGGAAACAAGGTGGGCCTAAGATCCCAGGCAGGAAGGCAGCTGGCTTGCTGGAGCTTACCTGACGGACTACCCGGCCCTAAGCTATAGATTCACTTACACTACTAGTAAGTCTTCGTAATCATATTCTATGGAGTGTGCTGCCTGGAGTTTGAAAGGTCTGACTATAGCTGGGCACAAAAATCAGCGGAATTCACCCTTCCTTTCCCCTCGACGTCTCCCCCATTCCAGGGGTGCCTTTCGGGTAAACAAAAATTTTAACTTTTAACTGCCTATACCAATCTCAAATGGTATATCCATGAACAAAAACTAAATTCACGACATAGACTATTAAAGCAGCATATTTTAATCAATTCAGACCATTTGATTAGTGGAAAATTATGAGATGGGTATAAAAGGCAAATTTTAATAGGATACCATCAACACAATAGTAATATAATATTAGGATAATTTTCAAGAAAAATATATAATATTAATTTATATACCATCATGCAAAATAGGTAAAAAAACAAACAAACAAACAAAAAACTTCGATTATAAGACAACCGATGCACCTGAAAGTACTTTATGGACAAATGGTAACATACCTTGTTTTCTATGACTGCTTCTGTGCAAGCCTGGAGCATGAGTAAGTGGTGAGCGAAAACCAGGAATTTAAGCGAATCGTTCTGAAGCATCATCTTAATATAATCCTTTACCGCACCTGCCTAAATATTAAAGTTAAACCTTATTCTTATTAACATCATAAAATGTTTATTAAAAGTCATTTTACTTCCTTACAAGAATCAAGAAAAACTCAAACACTGATACATTTCTATGAATTTCTGTTTTGTGTTCTAAGTAGGCCAAGGAAATAGAAGCTCCCATATAATAGTGAGTGGGAGAAGAGGGACAAAAGAGGAAAAAGAATATATTCTTGTTGAGAAGACAAGAATATAAGAATTAGCAGGAAGAAAAAGATGACAAAAGAGTTTAGGTGGAAAGTAGACTCTGGCCAAGAAGAGGTTGGTGGTTTTTTTCTGAAGGCAATTCCAAAAAGTTCTTAGAAAAGACTAAGTGGAATAGAGTTAAGAAGAAAATGAAAGGTAAAATTTAGATGAATAGCATGAAGGGAAGACTAGGAAAGAATGAGAAAGCTGGGACTGAAGCTTAATGATTAAGAAAGTAGTTTTATTCGCTTTTTTAGCTAAAAAATTAAGTAGACCAGTGGGTCTACTTAATTTACAAATAGGGCACTTTAGGGGAGAAATGGATAATGAGAAGGTCACAGAAGAGACTGGAGTAATGAGATTAATAGTACAGAAGGGAGGTCTGAGAGAGCAGGGAGATACAAAGAAATTGTTGGGTAGAAAAGGAAAAAAATTTACAAAGTGCAAATTGAATAGGCTTTTCTTACTTAACGGGAGGCCAAATTACCTATTAAGAATAAGAAATCAATCTGAGATGAATAAAATAAGACTTAAATTTAAAGTGGATAACATGACTTAAATCTACAGCACAAATGTAGCCTCTTAACTGTTAAAAACTAGTTACTTTGACATTTTGGGGGAAAACAGTAGGCGGAACACATTTAATCTCCATCCCTCTCAGAGCTCTATTTAAATAACAGAAAGTATATAGGGAGAAAGCATTGGAGAGGGAGTGATAGCAATAAAACTTTGGAAGCTAAAAAGTAGACAGATGCCTGGTAACTGATCAGCCACCTAAGCTGTCCTATGAAAAACCCAGAAGAGGAGCGCCTGGCTTGCAATGTTGTAATCTTAAAAAGTTCGGCAAATGGCGCCTCTGGAAGGAGGAAGGGGACGTGGCTAAAACAGGAAGATTGGTTGAAAGAATGTTTAGTGGTTTATTATGGAAAACACTCATCCATATGCTGTCTCGACCCATTCCATACAATAATGACTTCCCATCCCATCCTGGCAGAAAACTAGAGATTTATTTTCTCAAGCGGGTAAAGTAAGGTATCTGATGGAGGAATCTCACATTGATGGTAGGCTATCCTATAAAAATCCTGGGGATTAAATGAAAGTTACATAACAAATGCTGAGATCTTCTCTTCTCTCTCAATCTTCTTACCCCTCACAGACCCATACTCTCTAGGCAGAGAACAGAACCATGTAAAATTATTATTTTCTGAGGAATCTGACCACCCAAAGAGAAAAGACCAAAGATATTGATTTTGGGGGTTCCTCAGCACAACATTCCAGTCAGATCACCTTTTATTGAAACCCATAGTTTACAAGCCATAGCCACAAATAGAGTTTCCAGTCATCATTTAATGTCTTACTTGTAAATAAAAACAAAGAACTGCCGAAACCGGTTTGGCTCAGTGGTAGAGCGTCGGTCTGCGGACTGAAGGGTCCCAGGTTCGATTCCGGTCAAGGGCATGTACATTGGTTGCGGGCACATCCCCGGTAGGGGGTGTGCAAGAGACAGCTGGTCGATGTTACTCTCTCATCGACGTTTCTAGCTCTCTATCTCTCTCCCTTCCTCTCTGTAAAAAGATCAATAAAATATATTTTTTTAAAAACAAAACAAAAAAAAACAAAGAATTAAGGATCAGCAGGCATTTGTAGAAGGCAACCTATCTGAACAGATCAACTGTACAGAGAGAGGAAAATTAGAAGGGATTACATTTGTAAAACAAGAATGGTATGCTACAAAAAAAGAAATAAAGAGGAAGGAAAGTATTCTTGGTAAAAAAATAAATAAATAAATAAATAAATAAATAAATATATATAGATATATATATTAACAGAAATAAGAAAATAAGAAATTCACTGGCTATTAAAATAAGAAAGTCTTCCAGAAAAAAATCAGTTAAAATATAAGAAAATTAGAGGACCAGGCCAGTAGGGCAATATATGAATAAAAAATTCTAGAAAACAGAGGAAAGAAAATAATAAAAGAAATACAAATGTTTTACAGAATTTAAGGTATTAAATTTCCAAAATGGAATGTGGCAAAGGCCTAAGAAGATTCTGCACAGTGGATGAAAATGGACCCAGAGTTATGTCCATCATGAAACTTTATAATACTGAGGACAAAGAAACGACTCTATGAGCTTCCAAAAAGGAGTGGAAAAGATTTCACAAAATCAAAATCGAATAAAAATTTTGAACTGCATTGGATACTTCAATATCAATACTAAAAATCCTAAGAGAAAATGATTTCCAACTAAGAATTTATATCTAGCCTAATTAAAAATCAGATATAAAAATAGAATAAAAGTATTTTCAAATTTGCAGGGATTAAAATAATTTACCTCTAATATACACATTTTTTTAGAAGACTACTGAAGAATGTGGTCCAGCAAAATAAGGGAGTAGACAAAAGAAGAAAATAATCCTATATAATAAAAGGCTAATTTGAAAATTCATAGAAAGACAGAACTGAAAAACCGAACAACTGGTCACTATGATGTGTGCTGAACCACCAGGGGGTGCGTGAAGAACATGGCAGGAGTTGGCAGCAGGTGGCAGAGCATAGAACAAACATGGTGGATGTCAGCTGTGGTGGAATGGTGGAGCAGGTGAGCGGGGTCACCAGACCAAGGCGGGGCACTGGTTGCTGTCATCGGAGCGAGCCTCTGGTGGTTACTGAAAATTCTTTGCTCCTGTGAGCCGCAGTCCCGCCTGGTGCTCGCACCTGCTGAGCCCGCTGCTGGCACCCAATTGCTCAGCGCTGTCAGCAGGCGTGAACAGCAGCTGCCGGCCCCGATCGCCCCTCAGGGCTTCTCCACCACCCCTGCTCCTGCACAGCGATCGGGGCAGCAGCCACCACTCACATCTGCTGATGGCACCGGCCCTGCACAGAGAATGGGCTGAGACACGCCCCTGGGCCCACCACAGCCTCACAACCCACAGTTCCCTTCAAGGTGGACTAATTTGTGCACTGAGCCCCTAGATCTATCTAATAAAGAGGGAATATGCTAATTGACCATCACTCAGTCACAAAGATGACTGTACCCACAGCTGAGGCCAAGTTTCCTTAAGGAGACTTAACGAGCAATCTGCAGGGACCTGAGGCTATGCCCTCCCCTGCCCCTGTGGGGCTTGACAGGGGACCTCAGGCTGAGCCCCTAACCCAGCAGGGCTTGACAAGGGACCTAGGCTGGGGGACCTCAGGCTGTTCCTCCTGCCTTGGAACCAGGCCAGGGGATATGAGGTCACATCCCTCACCCAGAGGGGCTTCATGGGGGACCTCAAGGAACACTTCCCGTCCTGGTTCTGGGCTAGGGGACTTTAGGCTGCTCCCCCCGCCCCAGCCCTAGCACCAGGTCGGGGGACCTTGGGCCGCACCCCCCGCCACAGCACCACGCCAGGGGACCTAGGCTGCTCTCCCCTGCTTGACAGGGCTTGACAGGGGACCTTAGGCTGGCCCCCCCACACCCAGCGGGGCTTGACAGGGGACCTGAGGCTATATCCCCCACCTGGCGGGGCTTCACAAGGGTTGGATTGGCCAGGTCTGGATCTAGTCCAGTGGGGAGAGGGGGCAGCCAGTTCTGGGTCTAATGCGATTTTGAGGCGTATGTGGGTGGGAAGGGACTTGACTCTGGGTCCCCCTTTTAATGTGCACAAATTTCGTGCACTGGGTCACTAGTATCAAATAAAGAGGTAATTCAGCACAAGGAATAAATAGAGAAAATCTCCAGGATGAGAGCTCTGTAGCAGACTGGATGAGCAACAGTCCCGACTGGGGTGGACCAAAGGCTACAGGGCAATTTTCCCCCCCAAATATATTTTCTTGATTTTTTACAGAGAGGAAGGGAGAGGGATAGAGATAGAGAGAGAGCTAGAAACACCGATGAGAGAGAAATACCGATCAGCTGCCCCTGCACACCCCCTCCTGGGGATGTGCCCACAACCAAGATACATGCCCTTGACCGGAATCGAACCTGCGACCTTAAAGTCTGCAGGCCAACGCTCTATCCACTGAGCCAAACCAGTTTTGGCCAGGGCAATTTTTTTTACATCGATTAAAATTAATAGAATACTAATGTTTAAAGATATTGAAAGGAGCCCTGGCTGCTGTGGCTCAGTTGGGTGTCACCCCATGCACTGAAAGGTCACTGGTTCAATTCCCCACCATGACACATGCCTGGATTTCATGCTCAGTCCCCAGTTATTGGGTGCAGGAGTCAGCTAATCCATGTTTCTCTTTCACATTGATATTTCTCTCTTTCTTTTTCCTTCTCCCTTCTCTAAAATCAATAAAAATCAATCAATCAATCAATCAATCAATAGATTTAAAAAAATTAATATTGAGAGAAAATTAAACCACCAGAAGAAGTCTGAAAATAAATTATTGAAAATTATTTAGAAGAAAGAAAACATACCCATAGTATATTGCACAATTCTCCTATAAATATTACAAACACTAGAGGCCCGGTGCATGAAATTCATGCACCGGGGGGTGGGAGGGAAGGGTTGTCCCTAAGCTCAGCCTGCACCCTCCCTAATCTGGGATTCCTCTCACAATCCTAGACTGCTGGCTCCCAACTGCTCACCTGCCTGCCTTCCTGATTTCCCCTAACCACTTCTGCCTGCCAGCCTGATCACATCCTAACCACTCCCCTGCCAGCCTGATTGATGCCCAACTGCTCCCCTGCCAGCCTGTTTGCCACTAACTGCCCTCCCCACCCAACTGCTCTTCCCTGCAGGCCTGGTCGCCCCCAACTTCCCTCTTCTGCTGGCCTGGTCATCCCTAACTGCCCTCCCCTACAGGCTTGATCACCCCCATTGTCCTCCCATGCAAGTCTGGTCCCTCCCAACTGCTCTCCCCTGCTGGCCATCTTGTGATGGTCATCTTGTATCCACATAGGGGCAGCCATCTTGTGTGTTGGAGTGACAGTCAATTTGCATATTACATATTTTTTTTGTTAGATAGGATTAGATAGAATAGAGGCCTGATGCACGGGTGGGGTCTGGATGGTTTGCCCTCAAGGGTGTCCCAGATGAGGGTGGGGTTTCCTTGGGGGATGGAACATCCTGGGTGAGGGGCCTGGGGTAGTTTTCAGGCTGGCCACACCCCCCAGAGACCCAAGCAGAGGCTCTGGTATTTGGGATTTATTTATCTTCTATAATTGAAACTTTGTAGCCTTGAGTGGAGTCAAGCCTCCTGCTTGCTCCGTGGGTGGCTGCAGCCATTTTTGTTGAGATTTATTTATTTTCTATAATCGAAACTTTATAGCCTTAAGCAGGGGCCAAGGCAGGCCAGGGTGCGGAAACTTGGCTTCCTCCATCACCAGGGGCAACTCAAGCCTCCAGCTCTGAGGCTACTGCCATTTTTGTTTGGATTTATTTATCTTCTATAATTGAAACTTTGTAGCCTTAAGTGGAGGCCAAGGCAGGCCAGGGCAGGTAGAAAGCTTGGCTTCCTCCATTGCTGGGGAAACCCAAGTCTCCTTCTCTCTCCTTGGCTGCAGCCATCTTGGTTGGGTTAATTTTCATATTTTCTCCTGATTGGCTGGAGAGCATGGCTTGTGGGTGTAGTGGAGGTATGGTCAATTTACATATTACTCTTATTAGATAAGATGGTTCTAATAATGTATAAATGGTGAATATTGACTAAGCCAAAATTAGTTTAAGTTACTATAAAATTAATAAAGTATAACTATATCCATCCATCCACCCATGCATGCATGCATCCATCCATCTATCACTTTTTTGGGAGAAGGGGAATTCAGAAAAGATCTAGATGTGTGGGAGAGGTGAGGGGTGAAGGAGCTAAAATTTTATCTTCCACATTAGGAAGGCAAATGGTGACAGCTAAAATTATAAACAAACAGTAATACAAACCAAGAAGCAAGATAAACTTGTAGCTGAGAGATTTGAGATAAATATTAAAAAGATCAGCTACAAGAATAGGAAGCAGTTGCCTTTAGGGAATAAGTTTAGGGAACTGTTATATTTTGAAATGGCTATTTCTCCTCATCCAACTATGACCATATGTGGCTTTGGTAGTAGTGAAAAAAAACTAAAACGGGCATTTCAAAATTGAAAAATACCTATTGAAAGCTCATTTGAAAGCCCCTTTTTGTATGTCTAAATTTTCTAAACAATAGTTATTCATCACACAATGAGACTGGAAGCTGTTAGGAACTTTAGCCTTGGATTTCAGTGTCTCAGAAAGTAGAAATGAAGCCCTCTCAAAATAAGGAGCTATAAATTCCAGATATGTTGCCATGGTAACTGAACCACTTTAATAAACTTCATGTTTGTCTAAAGAGCTATATTTACCATGATAAGCCTTTCAAAAAGTACATGGCAAGTTGGAGTATTTTTAAGGTACATTCATTTCCCATCCATTGCAGACTAATCACTGTTCCCCAGCATCAGACGCATTCCGTGCCTCTTCATAAGAAAGCCACTTCTACTAGAATCCTCCACTCATGCCACCCTTCCTTATTCAACCAGAAACTGCTGATGCCACAGCACAAGCTCCCTACTCCTGACTCCTTCCAATCCACTGGTTCAGAATAATTTATGGTGACTATTAATTTTATAAAGTTCAATCATATTATGGGCTAAACAGTCTCTTGGGACTAAATTTAGTAACTTAATCATCTTTGTGATATTGCTTCTTAGGAAAAAATGCATTTGGAGAACCAAAATAACTATGCACAAACACTCTTTAGAATTACATAGATTTGCATCCTAAAACATAATATACATGCATTTTAACTATTCTGATTTTCTTTTCTTTTTTTTAATATATTTTATTGACTTTTTACAGAGAGGAAGAGAGAGGGATAGAGAGTTAGAAACATCGATGAGAGAGAATCACCAATCAGCTGCCTCTTGCACACCCCCTACTGGGGATGTGCCCATAACCAAGGTACATGATCTTGACCAAAATTGAACCTGGGACCCTTCAGTCTCCATTCCACAATCCACTATCTATTTTCCTCCTCTAATACAAGAACATCATTGTTTTATTCACACTTTATCATCACTGACCATCTTACTAATGAACAGGAAGGAGGCAGACTGTGCCTGGTTCGGAGCCAGAGACCCGTGCCTGAACAGCAGTGGCTTCAGTCACAGAATCTCAGGCCCTGCGTGGCAGAGACGATGGCGGTGGCCTCATTCCATCTCACTGCAGACTATAAATAGATCCTACCTGTGTTAAGCTGCTGAGGCAAAACAGCAAAGAGGAAACACACTTGTGCATAATGGAGCTGTGTTTAAAGCAGTCTGCCTCCCGGAAAAATTTTAAGGCACAAAGGAATGCTCCCATTCCCCAAATAACAGAAATTTAAATTATGGGATGGTTTAATCATAGAAAAATAACTGGCATTTCTCTTAAAATGGACTTCTCTAAAAATGAGATGTTGTTGTAACGTACCAGAAAATAGCTAAAAGTTGGCTAAGTCATACTCACTTATATCTGTTTCCCTAGGAGAGTATTACACAGATCGTAAGTCTAAAAAATCTGTGAATTTGTATCCAGTGTATTCTCAATAAGTATTAAAAGAAATAAGAATAATAATATAAAGGAAAATTAATTTAATAACCTGAGACCCTTCACTAATTGACTTTTTACCAATAACACTGATTATTTTATCTTCATTTCCTTTTAGTGTTTATCATAATTATTTACTGTTTATTATCATTATTAAACTTCTTATTACTAAGAGGTATCTAAAAAAGAGATCTCAATAATGTAATAACAAAACTAAGAAAATAATGACAAACATACTTAAAACTTATACAGCCTCTATCCTCCTACGTACAAGTTCTGAATCTCTAAAGACAGACCAGCATAAATGCTTTCACAGCACATGGAGGATATATATCAGTACCATAATTGTACTGTACTTTAGCAGTGCATATTATAAAAATGGATCATATCAATATAACCTAATTTGCTGACATGACCTAGTTTGAAGTGCTGTATTCCTGTCTGCCTAGAAGGACACAAGAAAAAGAAGAGAAGATCAGAGCAGAGCAGGCAACCTATCTGGGAGCTCTGTGAAACCTGAATAGATGGAGACACATCTGTCGCTAAGGCTTCAGACAAACTGTGCTTGGAGCAAAGGGATAGGATAGACCAGTGTTTCCCAACCTTCTCTCATGATGAGAATCACCTGGTGGAGTTGTTAAAACACAGATTCCTGAATCCCAACTAAGAAGTGCTAAACTAGAATTTTTGGGAACATATAGGTAAAATTGTATACTTAACTAGTGCTCTAACACAGATGTTATATACAGAGCACTAAGTTAGGTATGCAATTTTACCTATATGTTCTCAAAAATTCTAGTTTAGCACTTCTTAGTTGGGATTCAGGAATCTGTGTTTTAACAACTCCACCAGGTGATTCTCATCATGAGAGAAGGTTGGGAAACACTGGGATAGATGACCCTCAGAGGTTCTTTCTAGCGCACTGTTCTCTAATCACAGTTAATGAACAGTGTTAAAATAGTCATATAAATGGATGTGGGAAGGATTCGCTTCCTCAGAAGAGCTGACAAGAAAAATACTTTACACATTGTTTATTATCCTATAGAATAAAGAGGTAATATGCAAATTAACCCTCACACTGTCATATCGTCACAAAATGGCTGTGCCCACAGCAGAGGCGGGGTTCCTGTAACAAAGGATGGCTGTGCCCACAGCAGAGGCAGGGTTCCTGTAATGAGCCATAATGAGCGATCACAAGGACCTGAGACTTGGTGGCACTGCCTCGCTGGGGCGGGGGATCTGAGGCTGTACCCCCCACCTGGTGGGGCTTGAAGGGGGACCTCAGGCTACGCCCCCCACCCTGGTGCAGGGTTGGAGGACCTGAGGCCATGCCCCTATCATGGCACCAAACCAGGAAACCTGAGGCTGTGTCCCCCCACCCGGCAGGGCTTGATGGGGGCCCTGAGGCTGCACCCCCTGCCAGAGGGGTGGGGGGGCTTGACAGGGGTGGAGCTGGCCAGGTCTGGATCTTGCCCAGTGGGGGTGGGGCCAGCTGGGTCTGGGTCTCACGCTATTTCGAGGAGTGCGTGGGTAGATGGGGACTTGTCTCTGGGTCCCGTGGTGCATCCCAGACTCTGACAGGAGGAAGATTTTCATATATTATTATTATAATGAAGATTTTCATTATTATTATTTTTTTTATCTCTGATATTTCTATTATGGAGAAAGGGCAAATAGCAATATTAAAATATTTCCTCTAGCCGAGACCGGTTTGGCTCAATGGATAGAGCATCGGCTTGGGGACTGAGGGGTCCCGGGTTCGATTCCGGTCAAGGGCATGTACCTTGGTTGCGGGCATATCCCCAGTAGGGGGTGTGCAAGAGGCAGCTGATCGATGACTCTCTCTCATCGATGTTTCTAACTCTCTATCTCTCTCCCTTCCTCTCTGTACAAAATCAATAAAATATATATTTTTAAAAATTTCCTCTAATTAATTCCCTTTTAATGTGCATGAATTTTGTGCACTGGGCCACTAGTATGGTGATAATCTTTTAAAAATTAAATACCACAAATATTGGCTGGGTGGTTTAGTTGGTTGAAGCATTGTCCCATATATCAAAAGGTTGTGGGCTCGAGTCCCAGTCAGGGCATATACCTAGGTTGCAAGTTCCATCCCCAGTCAGGGTGCATACAGAAGCCAACAGATCAATGTTTCTCTCTCTCTCCTCTCTTCCTTTCTTCTTTTCTCTCTAAAATCAAAACACATATCCTCGGGTGAGGTTTTAAAAATTAAATACCACAAATAATAAAGTTATGTGTCTCCAAATAGCATATTTTATAAGTAATTATATACTCACACAAATGCATTTACTTGAATACTCAGTATTTTCTTTTTTTCTTTTTAAAAAAAAACATATTTTATTGATTTTTTACAGAAAGGAAGAGAGAGGGATAGAGAACTAGAAACATTGATGAGAGAGAATCATCGATCAGCTACCTCTTGCACACCCCCTACTGGGGATGTGCCCGCAACCATGTTACATGCCCTTGACCGGAATCGAACCCGGGACCCTTCAGTCTGCAGGCTGACGCTCTATCCGTTGAGCCAAACCGGTTTCGGCAATACTCAGTATTTTCTTCAAAAATCTTCTTACTCTTCTCAAGACTTTCAAATTTAGATAAACTCACCGCTGAGGAGCATGCAGGGCAGGCCGCATGCAGCCTGGCGGCCAGGATCTCCACACGTCCCAGAGCCCAGCAGCCAGCCCCCATTGTGGGTGCCGGGCTCGGGGCGTGGACTCAAACCACCACTTGGTTCTGGAGAATTCCCAAGTGGCTGGGGGCACTATGGTGACACAGGGATGTTCCCACCCTGCCCCCAGCCACTTGGCGCCTGCACCCATAGGCTCCAAGTGGTCAGGGGGCGTTCTGGGACCCCTGCCACTCATGACCTGAGCACAGGCCTACAGGCTAGGAGCGGCCTGGGTTCAGAGGATGTTTCCGGGACTCAGGCCGCTCAGCGCCTGCATATACAAATTAACCACCATCTTTGTTTGGGTTAATTTGCATATTCACTGATTGGCTGTGGGTATAGCAAAGGTACAGTCAATTTGCATGTTTCTCTTTTATTAGTGTAGATGGGGGACTGGGCTTATCCCACATCTCATGTTTTTCCCAATTTCACTGAATGGCACAAACATCAACCCAGTTGACCAAACAAGAAATCTACATTTTACTTTTTTCGTCCCCTCCATATTCAGTCATCACTTATGTCCATTGATTTGCCATCATAATAATTCTTGAATTATTCCTTTCCAGTGAGCACATGGTACAGCCACTGCTCTGGGTTAGACCACCCACTGTGCACTGGGTTACCAGTGCTCACCCCAGCTGGATCCCCTGCCTGCAGGCTTGTTTCTTCCAGTGCATTCTCCACACAACTACAGTTCTTTCCCTGAGGCTCAAATCTGATCCTTTTACTCTGCTCCATTATATCAGATTATTCAGAACCCTGTGGAAAATTACAAACTATGAACTGCGAGTTTCATGACACGGTTACTGCTCTCTACGGTCTCCAGCCTAGTCTCTCTCAGAATGCCTCCCTAACATTCTACGTTTTAGCCGTGACGACCTACTTTTGGTTCCCTAAATATGCCACTTCTAGATAATTTTTGTGAGTTTGAAAAACTATTCATCTGTCTGAAATATATTCCACCAGCCTCATCCCGTTCCTATTTCACTCCCCCCGTTTTTTAGGTTCACTATCCCCATCCTTTTCCCGCCACCCCCAAGGTAGGCCAGCTTTCTTTTCCCAGGTGCCTCCGCAGTTTGAAGCACTAAATAAACTACTATAGTTAAATGTTTATTTTACTGTCTTCCCCAACATATTCCAGTTCTTTGAGAGGGAGATGCTGGTAACTTGTTCATTGCTCCTCCCTGGCACCAAGCAATACCCTTGCTATATAGTGGGCCCTCAATAAAGATCTGCTGAATTTGTCAGGAAAACAGCTAAAGAAAGGAATCTTCAACACTCATTTGCATATAACATAGTAGTCAATTTATAATCTATGGTAGTTCAAAAATTCATTTATAAATTGGCTTGTGAGAACTCTGAATACATTTTCTCATAAAAACAATATTAAATGTAGTAGATAATTAGCTACCTTCCCAAAATCTATTTAATCAATAATGTAACTAATCTGTATCATTTAAAGTTACTATAGATGCTAACTACTGGATAACAATAATGGTTCTGGGGGAAAATGTATGAAGAATTCCAATTTAGTAATGACATGAACTACTAATTTATATAACTGGTTCAGGACAGAAATTCTAATAAGAAGGGAATGAAAAATGACTAAAAACTAGGGATTTGGGGTGGCAAGAATTGGTTGTCTGCTGCCATTAATCTTTGGGAACATGTTCTAATCTGAATTAACTGACATTTCATCTCTCTTCTATTCCTTTAAGAATCCTAGGAATTAGGTACCAAATTCCTACTGACTATCAACACTTCAGACTTCCAACAAGGGTTTCCTATATCACAGATAGGAAGTTAAAAACAAGGTTCTCATACATATTCTTTTTCCTTAAATAAGCGTTCTGTACTCACTATTAAATGCAAAAAAAGCTAAGCAAGCAAGTAAACAAAACAGCTATTAACTCTATGAAAAACAACAGTTGTCAAAAAAAGAAATGTAATTATAGTCAACTGTGAAATGCTTAACTGAGTCATTACATGGTATACAATAAACACCAATCAAACCAAAAATTATGATAAAAATTATGATATGGGAAAACAAAGCTGGGTGAATGTATTGCAAATACTTTCTCCTAATCTGTATTTTACATTTGCATTTTTATAAGTCTCTTTCATATTTCATACTTTTTTAAGAACTAAAAATTTTAGTTTTGAGTACAATTTTTTCCCTTTAAAGTGTGTGCTTTTACAGATGTTGAATTAAAATGTTGTACACATGAAATTTATATAATGTTATTAAATAATGTTACCTCATTAAGTTTAATAATAAAAAAGCATATATTTTTGTGTTCTATTTTTTTTTTTTTGCCCCCCCTCCCTCTATTTTTGTATTCTATCTAAAAAAATCGCTATCCAAAGTTTGGAAACATTATGCTATTAAAATGTTTATAAACTAGCTTATATTTATGTCTTCAATCCACTTCAAGTTAATTTTTATGTATGATGTGAAATAATGGTCAAGGCTCATTGTTTTCTTTAAGAACATCCAATTGTCCTAATACTGTTTGTTGAAAAACTTATCATTTCCCATTGATGTACATGGATGAATATCTAGGACACACACACACACACACACACACACACACACACATACACACTTTTTTAAAGAGAATTTTCATAAGCTTATTTGAGCCAAACTGACAACATTGCTGGGAAGCAAGTTCTCAAATGCTTCCCATACTTTTTATGAGCACATTTTATCTCCATTACTGGCTTATAAACTGATTGAAAGAATTTTCTTTTCCCCAGATACTGGTGTGTTTTTTGTTGTTGTTGTTTTTTAAATTTCTACAATAGCATTTCCACTTTACTATGTTTATAGTTTTCTTATTTCTTCTGAAATTCTTCTTTTCATGATTATTTATTTATTTATTTATTTATTTTTACTACATCCTTTAATATTTAATTCACAGCTTTAGAAAAATTCCTTGTGTAATAGTTCTACAATCTGGGTCATTTCTTCAATTGGCATTATTGATTGTCTTACCTTTTAACAACTTTTAAAAATTTTTCATAAACTCTATTTAATGCTAGAAATTACATCTAGAAGAAAAGGACTGATTGAGATAAATGATGTTTACACCCAGAAATGGGCATACTTCTCATCCTGCCAGAGTGATAGTATGGGAGGCACTAAGACAATCTGATCAGTATTGAGTTGTATTAAGGTTCTCCTATGACATTTATCTTCAGTAAACCAAAAATTTTGAATTTCCCTATTTTGTGATAGTATGAACACAGGGTTTTTCTAAATATTTCAGCTGTATCCTTAGCTTTCATCAGTCCCTCATGTCTACACTATAAATAGGTGTCTCTCTCCCCCAGTAGATTGGTACAGTCATTACGGAAAATAGTATGGAGGCTCCTAAAAAATAGTATGGAGGTTCCAAGCTGAGCACAGAGGCTTTTTGCAAATCTTGTCTCATATGGGGGTCTCCAGCACAGAAGTTCTCCCAGCATAGACACAGCTGATCCTCACAGTCATTAGCCTGAAGGTTAATTCCTTCCAGTGATACCAAAAACAATCAAGGCTTAACTACAACAAGACTGTGCCTACAGTCCACAAAGGGGTGCACCAAGAGTGTCTGCCTTAGGCAACTGGGGAGGCTGAGCCACTGGGCCCTATAGGACACCTAGCACACAAAGCCACTCACTCTATCAACTCAGGGAAGCAGCCAAAATGTGGAGACAAAGAAACAGATCACAAATGAAAGAAATGGAGGAAAGCAAATGACTAGGTATAGAGTTCAAAACCATGTTTATAAGGTTTTTCAAGAATTTTCTAGAAAAGTCTGATAAATTTAGAGAGAACCTCGAGGATATGAAAAAAGACCAACTAGAAATTAAGCATACACTGACTGAAATAAAAAATACTATACAGAGATCTAACAGTAGACTAGAGGACCCTAAGAATCAAGTAAAAGATTTGAAATACAAAGAAGCAAAAAAAAACAACAACAAAAACACTCAACAAGAAAAACAAAAAGAAAAAAGGAATAAAAAAATATGAAGATGGTGTAAGGAGACTTTGGGACAACTTTAAGCATACCAACATATGAATTATGGGGATGCCAGAAGAAGAGAGAGATAGTAAGATACTGAAAACCTATTTAAAGAAACAATGACCGAAAACTTCCCCCATCTGGTGAAAGAAATAGATTTACAAATCCAGGAAGCTCAGAGAACCCCAAACAAAAGAAACCCAAAGAGGACCACACCAAGACACATCATAATTAAAATGCCAAGAGCAAAAGACAAAGAGAGAATCTTACAAGCAGCAAGAGAAAGAGTTAGTTACCTACAAGGGAGCACCAATACGACTGTCAGCTGATTTCTCAATAGAAACTATGCAGGCCAGATGGGAGTGGCAAGAAATATTCAAAGTGATGAATAGCAAGAACCTACAACCAACATTACTCTACCCAGCAAAGCTATCATTCTGAATTGAAGGTCAGCTAAAGAGCTTCACAGATAAGAAAAAGCTAAAGGAGTTCATCACCGCCAAACCACTATCATATGAAAGGCTGAAAGGCATTCTTTAAGAAGAGGAAGAAGAAAAAGGTAAAAATAAAAATTATGAACAACAAATACATATCTATCAACAAGTGAATCTAAAAATCAAGTGAATAAAAAATCTGATGAACAGAATAAACTGGTGAATATAAGAGAATCAGGGGCAAAGAAAGGGAGTTGACTGACAATTTTTGCGGGGAGAGGAGTGGGGGGGTACGGGACGAGACTGGACAAAAATCGTACATCTATGGATGAGGACAGTGAGGGGGGTGTAAGGGCAGAGGGTGGGGTAGGAACTGGGTGGAGGGGAGCTATGGGGGAAAAAAGAGAAACAATTGTAATAATCTGAACAATAAAGATTTATTTAAAAAAAATTAAAGAAGTTAATTCTTCCAAATTAACCTACAGGTTCAAAACAATACCAATCATAATTGTATACACTTAACAAGCTAATTTAAAAAAAAACCAAAAAACCTTATGGAGGATATGATTTTATTGACTTTTTTAAAGAGAGAGGATGAATGAGAGAGAGAGAGATACATCAACTGATTGCCTCCCATATGCTCTCCAATTGGAGATCAAATCTGCAACTTAGGTATAATAGTTGCCCTGACCAGGAAGTGAACCTGCAACCTTTTGGTATACAGGACAATGTTCCAACCAACTAAGCCACACAGCCAGGGCTTAACAAGCTAATTTTTATTTTATTTATTTATTTGTTTATTTATTTTAAATATATATTTTATGGATTTTCTACACAGAGGAAGGGAGAGGGATAGAAAACCAGAAACATCGATGAGAGAGAAACATCGATCAGCTGCCTCTTGCACCCCACTCCCACTGGGGATGTGCCCACAAAAACATGCCCTTGACCGGAATTGAACCCGGGACCCTTCAGTCCGCAGGTCAGTCAACACTCCATCCACTGAGCCAAACCGGTTTTGGCAACAAACTAATTTTTAAACTCATATAGGAAAGCAAAGGGCCTACAATAGACAAAACAATTTTGGAAAAGAATAAAATAGGGATGAACACAATGTGATTTCAGGACTTACTATAAAGATAATCAAGCCACTTTAGTGTTCTATAAGGTTATAGGTACAGTACGATCAATGGAACAGAATAGGAAGTACAGAAACAGACCCACACATATATAACCAACTGATTTTTTTATGAAAATGATAAGATAATTTAATGATGGAAAAACAATCGTTCCAACAAAGAATGCTGGAATAACTGAAAATTCATATGCAAAAAACCCCAAAGCAAAAACAAGTCACCCTCCACCCTTACTCTGTACAACATAAAAAAATTAACTCAAAATAGTGCATATCTACCCTAAAGCTATAGTACATTTAGAAGAAAACATAGGGGAAAATCTTTGTAAAATTAGATTAAGCAAAAATTAATTAGTATTCTAAAAGCACAAAAAAAATAAAAGAAAAACTTGATAAAGTCTGGACTGTTTCAAAATATAAAATTTCTATTCTTTCATAGACAATGTTAAGAAAATAAAAATAAAATTCACAGACCTGGAAAAAATATTTGGAAATGACATGTATGTTAAAGGACTTGTTTCTAAAATATATTAAATGTTCTAATTCATGGGCACACTGCGATTTAACAACTAACACTTAAAAAATATTTTTAAATCTTCAACCAAGGAAAAGTTTGTATGATTTTAAAGAGAGAGAAAGGAGGGGAAAGAGAAACATCAATATGAGAAAGAAACATTGATCGGGTACACACCCCGAATGTGCCCTGACCAGGGATCCAACCAGCAATCGAAGTATGTGCCCCGACAGGAATTGAACCTGCAATCTTTTGGGGTATGGGCCAATGCTCCAACCAACTGAGCCACCTGGCCAGGACCAAAATTTTAACACTTTTTAGACAAACAGAACATGAACACATAAATGTCTACAGGGAACTAAAAACATAATGCCAATAAAAAATAATTGAGAAATTAAAAAGATTAGTTGTAGCAATTATGCAGTAGAACCATACAAAAAGCTGATAATGAAGATGAATATATCTTTGTCCTTTAATGTATAAAATACCATCAAAGTGACCCTTTATTGTAAAGAGTCAATATGGATAGTAGTATAACAGTGTTCAATATACTATTGTTTACTTTGAATATGTTTAAATGTTTTTCATTATAAAGAGTTAAAAAATAAAATGGCAGACATGTTACAATATGTAAATAAGCTGCTTAAGTAAAACCATTAAAGTACGTTAAACAATTTGTATGAAGACACACACATGATGGCCCAGCAATGAGTACCTTGGCAATAGCAGTCTGTTTAAACATGCGAGTAATCAACCCCATAGCAGTCTCAGTGGACACAGAATTTGGAGCTCTCATTAATTTTTCCCACTCTTCAAAGCTCGCATTCAATTCCTGTATGGGAGAAAGCAACAGTGTTTAGACATGAAGCATAAGAACAATTAATGCAGCAATGAAACAAGTCTTACATTCTTTTAGCCTACATAATAAAAGAGTAATATGCAAATTGACCGTACCTCCGCTATGCCCACAATCCACGCAGAACAGCCAATCGGGAGTGAGTATTCAAACCAACCCAACCAAGATGGCTGTGGCCAGGGAGCGAGCAGGAGGCTTGGGTTTCCCAGGCAATGGAGAAAGCCAAGCTTTCCGCCCACTCTGGCGGGCTGTGGACTGCACTCATGGCTACAAAGTTTCAATTATAGAAGATAAATAAATCCCAGATACTAGGGCTTCTGCTTGGGTCACCAGGGGGTGTGGCTGGCCTGCAAACCACCACAGGCCCCTTGCCCAGGCTACCCCACTCCCCAAGGGAACCCCCACCCTGATCCGGGACACCCTTCAGAGCAAACCAGCCAGTTCCCACCCATGCATCAGGTCTCTATCCTCCTAATAAAAGAATAATATGTAAATTGGCCATCACTTCAATACACAAGATGGCTGTCCCCAATGTGGTCAAATATGGCTGTCCCCATATGGACACAAGATGGCAGCCACAAGATGGCCAGCAGGGGAGGGCAGTTGTGGGCAGTCAGGTCAGCAGGGGAGGGCAGTTGGGAGGGACTAGGCCTGCAAGGGAGAGCAGTTAGGGGTGACCAGGGCAGCAGAGAAGGGAAGTTGGGGGTGACCAGGCCTGCAGGGAAGGGCATATGGGGGGGACCCAGGCCTGCAGGGAGAGCAGTTGGAGGGAACCAGGCCTACAGGGGAGAGCAGTTAGGGTTCTCTAGGCCTGCAGGGGACGGCAGTTAGGGGCAATTGGGATGGCAGGGAAGCAGTTAGGCATCAATCAGGCTGTCAGGGGAGTGATCAGGCTGGCAGGCAGAAGAGGTTAGGGGCAATCAGGAAGGCAAGCAGGTGAGCAGTTGGGAGCCAGCAGTCCTGGATTGTGAGTGGGTTGTCTGACTGTCCAATTAGGCCCGATCCTACTGGGCAGTTAGACATCCCTCGAGGAGTCCCAGATTGGAGAGGGTACAGGCTTGCCTGAGGGACACACCCCTTAGTGCTCCAATTTCATGCACTGGACCTCTAGTATATATATAAAGATATTTTTTTAAAATTCCCTAAGGTACCAATGTGTTCATTTAAAGACATGGAGGCAGCTCAGTCACATGTTCACACCAATAACAGAAACTAATGATAAACTGTAGGTGAAAACCTTTGCTAACATCATAAGACAAAGAATTGCAACTTCCTCTTAAGGGAAAATATTTTGTAAAGTAAACATAAAAATGTAAATACATAAGAAAGAAGTATAGTGAAAATATATATGGTAGCAAAGTATTTTTATAAAAAGATATGATGTGACTTAAATAAAGTCAAACAAAAGACTTGGGGGATATAAGTTAAGTAAAAATATAATCAGACATTCTCTTATTTTTCCTTCAAATGCTAAAATAGTGGATAAAGGAAATTGGATTTTTCTTATTTTTTCAATAATATATTGCTCAATGTTTACAGAATGCTTACTCTAATAGGAATAAATGTAACTAAGGAAGTAAAGGACCTATTTGCGGAAAACTACATGACACTGAAAAAAAAGATAGAGGAAGATGTAAACAGATGAAAGAACATACCATGTTCATGGATTGGTAGAATCAACATCATCAAAATGTCCATACTTCCTAAAGCAATCTATAGGTTCAATGCACTCCCCATTAAAATACCAACGGCATATTTCACTGACCTAGAAAGAACTCTCCAAAAGTTCATTTGGAACAATAAAAGACCCTGAATAGCCACAGCAATCCTGAGAAAGAAGAGTAAAGTAGGAGGGATCTCAATACCAGACTTCAAGCTGTATTACAAAGCCACTGTTCTCAAAACAGCCTGGTACTGGCACAAGAACAGACATATAGATCAATGGAATCGAATTGAGAACCCAGATATCAACCCAAATCACTATGCTCAATTGACAAAGGAGGTACAAAAATACAATGGAGTCAAGACAGTCTCTTCAATAAATGGTGTTGGGAAAATTGGGCAGATACATGCAAAAGAATGAAACTAGATCACCTACTTACACCATACACAAAAATAAACTCAAAATGGATACAGGACTTAAACATCAGACGGGAAACCATAAAAATACTAGAAGCATCCACAGGCAGCAAAATCTCAGACATATGCCAAAAGAACTTCTTCACTGATACTGCCCCTAGGGCAATGGAAGCTAAAGAGAAAATAAACAAATGGGACTACATCAAAATAAAAAGCTTTTTTACAGCAAAAGAAACCATCAACAAAACAACAAGAAAGCCCACGGTGTGGGAGAACATATTTGCAAATGATACCACTGATAAAGGTTTAATCTCCAACATCTACAGACAGCTTATACAACTAAATAAAAGGAAGATGAATGATCCAATTAAAAAATGAGCAATGGACCTAAATAGAATATTTTCAAAAGAAGACAGAAGAAAGGCCAAAAGGCACATGAAAACATGCTCAAAGTCACTAATTATCCGAGAGATGCAAATCAAAACAACAATGTGGTACCATCTCACACCTGTCAGAATGGCCAACATCAACAAATCAACAAACGACAAGTGTTGGCGAGGTTGCGGAGAAAAAGGAACCCTCGTGCACTGCTGGTGGGAATGCAGACTGGTGCAACCACTGTGGAGAACAGTGTGGAGTTTCCTCAAAAAACTGAAAATGGAACTCCCATTTGACCCAGTAATCCCACTCCTAGGAATATATCACAAGAAACTAGAAACACCAATCAGAAAGGATATATGCACCCCTATGTTCATAGCAGCACAATCTACAATAGCTAGAATTTGGAAACAGCCTAGGTGTCCGTCAGCAGATGATTGGATCCAAAAACTATGGTACATCTACACAATGGAATTTTGTGCTGCCATAAAAAAGAAGGAATTCTCATCATTTGCAGCAACTTGGATGGAATTGGAGAATATCATGCTGAGTGAAATAAGCCAGTCAATGAAAGAGAAACACCACATGACCTCACTCATTTATGGATAATAAAGAACATTATAAACTGATGAACCAAAAGAAAGATATAGAGTCAGTAAAGCAACAGGCAGACTGTCAAATTACAGCAGGGAGGGTAGGGAGATTTGGGGGAGATAACAGATCAACTGAAGGACTTGTATACATTCATATAAGTATAATACAACCAATGGACAAAAACTCTGGGGAGGGAGGGACAATGTTAAAATATGTACACAGATAATAATTTAACAAAAAATGTAAAAGAAAAAAAAAAAAGAAAAAAGCTATAGACAAAACCTAAAAAAAAAAGAAAAAGAAAAAGAAAAGAATGCTTACTTTAAGATTTCAAAATAAAACAATGCAATAAATAATTTTTGTCAACAAAGTTACACCCAGATTTGAAGAAATTTCAGAGAATATGTAAGCATTGCACTACCAAAAATGTATATAAAGATTTGCTAAATACAATTTGGCTTTCTGATATGTTTAACTTAACATCTTACATGATCACCAAGTTTTAAGATGGCAAGATCAGGGTTGTATCTAAGTTATTCTAGAGGACAGCTACTTATACTTAAAAATGAAAAAATCCTAGAAGAAGAAACACAACTCCCCTTGCTTCACACCCCACAGATACTCAGAATCCTTAATGCTAGATCTTTGTTGTAATTAAATTACTTTTTTTCTATATTCAGCAGAAATATGTTTTTTAATCACTAGGATACTGAATATTTTAACATTATATGAATAAAGTTAAATTCTTCCTGCTCAGTTCTCGAAATAATACAAAGCCGATACATATGCTCTCTTAATTAAACCTATCTTAAGAAAGCAGACTTTTCCTTCTGTAAAATATGAAATACGTACAATCTTTCTTAGTATAATTTAAAATGATTTATAATAAAATAAGGCTTTCAATCAAAAAGCGTTCTCACCTTGGATGCTGCTGATGGAAGGTCGAAAGGAATACGCTGTCTGATTTTAGGGGGCAGCTGGGTTAAAACGTCAGTCTTTAGCCTTCTAATCATTATGTCACTTAATAACTGATGAAGTTCATTAAGATTTGACGCCCCTCTACAATCCCACTGAGGCCTTTTACCAAAATATCTGTTAATATGAAGAAAAGAACATGCAGTAAGAAAACAATGTATCCAATGTGTTCTTCCATTAAATGATAGAAGCCATGCCATTGCTTTTACTGTTATTTTTTTAATGCAAATTAGTTTTAAAAGGCTCAGCTTGAGAACTAGTAATGAATAAGATTACACATAACTTTCAGCTATAGAAAATACTAGTGTCTAAACGTACTGTTTACACTGAGTTCATGCAAGGCTGGGTGAACTGGTCACTCTGAGGACCACTGGAAATTCACACAGGGTAGGCAGAATGTTTATCAGATGTAGCCTTAACTAGGCACTAACTGCCAGTACAACAGCCAGTCAGCAACCAAACCACCTAAAACATCTCCACACCTTCTAGAAGGAGGTATTATCTGGCACTGACAGCAAAGGAAATAAAACAACAACCCACTGTGAAAGAGAAGAATGGGAGGATACAGTGTTTACTGGTAAAAGTCAATGTAGACAGACGCTGACTTGGTAAAAAAAGGAAGCTACACGTTAAAATGCTTGCAAAAGCTAACTTTTCCCCTAGACCTCCACAAAAATCAGGAGTTGGAAACATCACACAAACTGTAAAATCCAGATTACAGTAATTTAGCTTATTCAGAAAATTAAAATAAATGAATAAAGCAAGGAAATAGAAAAGATTAAGAGACTAAATCCAGAGATTAAGAGAGACTTAAGAGATATTTATCACTTATAATGCATGAGTCTTATTTTAGGTACTGATTCAAACAAACTATGGGGAAAACATTAAAAAAAAATCTACAAACTTATGACATTCACAAGATAACTGGAAATTTGAACATTTACTATATTCTTTTTTAAAAATATATATTTTATTGATTTTTTACAGAGAGGAAGGGAGAGAGATAGAGAGCTAGAAAAGTCGATGAGAGAGAAACATCGACCAGCTGCCTCCCACACACCCCCTACGAGGGATATGCCCGCAACCAATGTACATGCCCTTGACCAGAATCGAACCTGGGACCTTTCAGTCCACAGACTGACGCTCTACCACTGAGTCAAACCTGTTTCGGCCATTTACTATATTCTTAAAATATTAAGAAATTATTATTAATTTTAATTGTTTAAGCATGATAAAGGTATTATAACTTTTTTGATGAGCCCTTACTATTTAGAGATATGTACTGAAATATTTTATGCACAAAATGTGATACCTAGGCTTTTTTTCCAAACAACACAGGATAGTGAGGGTAGATGGAAGTATAGATAAACCAACAGTGGTCATGTGTTGATAAATGTCAAAGCTAAAGAAGAGTACATTGGGGTGGGAAGATCATTATACTATTCTGTCTTCTTTGAAAATATTGAAAATTTTCCATAATAAAGTATTAAAAAGAAGACCAGAAAATAAATTAAGAAAAAATGTGATGGAATTCAGGAATATGGGAATCTAATAAGAGCAATGGCAACAGAAAACACAGGATGATGGCTCTTCACCATATATATATATGGCTAACATGCAAAGTGTCCCCGCGAGAGTTCGCCAGGAGACCAGGAGTTCTATCACTCGCTATGACGTGCGCTGACCACCAGGGGG
This sequence comes from Pipistrellus hanaki, assembly GCF_964339955.1. Lineage (NCBI taxonomy): Eukaryota > Metazoa > Chordata > Mammalia > Chiroptera > Vespertilionidae > Pipistrellus > Pipistrellus hanaki. The sequence goes on from NC_140510.1 coordinate 17,487,034, forward strand.
CGGTGTGAAACGAAGGAAGGCGCCAGCAGGCAGCAGGCAGTCGGGGAAGGGAGGTCCCTGCTGGCAGCTAGAAGGTCCTGATTGGCCCTGATGGCTGGCCAGGCCTAGGAACCCCACCCATGCACTAATTTTGTGTACCAGGCCTCCAGTACCTAAAGAAAAACAATCCAGATTGGAGTAGAACAGAAGGCTATGGGATGGGAGGCCTCCAGGAAAAAGAAAAAAGATTATTTATATGCTTGTGAGACCTTTCGGGACAGAACTGTTGGCTATATAGAAAACCAAAAGATTGGGTGGGGGGGAGAAGGGGAAGAAATAATTATAACATTAAAAGTCAATCAAGAAAGAAACAGTCAATTACTTGATTCACTAGAGAATGTTAATTTATTTAATCCATTTATTCTATTTATTCAGTCAATATAAACATGGACACTGAAGTACCAAATAATTCAAACACTGGAAAGAGAAGGAAGGAAGGTGGTGTCAAGGAGGGTTTAATTACTGCTCTTTTACCTTTCAGTTGTGTGATCTGGACAAGTTACTTAACCTTTCCAAGCCTCAGTTTATTCTAGATAATACATCTAAAATACATGGCACAGTATCTTATATATAAAAGGTAATATCATGTAGCCCATGAAAATGATGTAGTTTAGTTATTGATATAGAAGATATCCTAAAAGTAGTGCTACATGAAGAAGGTAGTGCTACATAGAAGAATATATATAATATGTCTCTATTTAGATAAAATTGATGATCTATCATCTATCTGTCTGTCTGTCTATCTATCTATCTATCTATCATCTATCTTTATGTACCTAAGCAGAGAAGCTACCTAGAGGGAAAGTTATCAAAAAACATTAGTTATCTCTGGACAGTGCAATTCTAGTTGATTTTTTCTAATTAAAACTTTTTTCTTTGATTTATTAAAGTAAATAATTTCTCCAAAAGCAGTAAAATATCTTATAAATTAGTAAAAATAAAGGAAATAAACTTATAGAGATGATTTTAAAGCATGGGACAAGGTGATGCTAAGTTTAATTAGCAGATGATAGCATTACAATCAGGCTCTATAAAAATTATGTAAAAATTATTAGATCTACAGACAAGGTAGACATAAAGGAAAAATGAAAACAATGTACTAGTTACTATAGTTAGATTATGGTATTTCCCCTTTCCAGTTTTATTGTAATAGTGTCATATTATTTTTATTTTCAAAAGTACATATACATATAAGTATGTATATTTTATAAGTTCTTACTCATATTACTAAAATCTACTTGCCTATTAAGTTTCAAATAATAGCTTTGCCCTCTGAGGCCACAAAGACAGAAGTCTAATTCCTTCAAAATGACAGATCTTTAAATATTTAAAGATAGGCTCCCTCTAGGCCTTTTTTTTTTCTTTTTTCTTTTTTCTTTTTTTTTAATTCCTATAGGCTTTCTAAGATCGGGCACGATGTCCTTCTTATCTTTCTATTGCCAGCATCTCTGAAATAATGTCTTAAAATATAGCAGGCAATCAATAAAATTAGGTATTTGTTCAGCTGAATATGAAATTCCCTCATTATTCTGGTCACCCTCTCCCAGATATGTTTTCACCTGTTAACATGCTTCTTAAAATAGGACTTACAGCTCCCTCTCAATTCCTTGTATTACTTGCCTCCAATGACCTTCTAAAATTTACTCCAACCATTCGTTCTACTCCCACAGCTATACACAGTGCTGAAAAGTAGCTTTACCTGATAAATTCAAATTAGTCCACCTTTTCATTTATATCCACTCTCTCTTTACTATTTTATCAGGACCTACGATCAACTGACTGTTCCACTTTCATCATATCCACAAATTCCTTCCTGTCTTCACACCATCCTCACCTTGTTTTTATCTCTGAACCCATACATTAGTATTGTTATAATCAATATAACATAATTTCACAGTTTATGCATCAGAAGCACATGGGTTGGGGAGGGAATTTTCAATGGCACCTTCTCCAAGCCTGTACCTAGTCTGCTGGGTATTGCTGGGGAAATTGTACATTAGAAAATACTGCTTCCTTTATAAATCTAGAATTACTAATCTCAAGTGCTTACTTAGTGCAGTTACCAATTCTAAAACACTAGTCGTATTATCTCATTCTCCCATTAAGCAAAATTTCAAACCACGTCAACATTCATCAAACTTTTAACCCTCTATTTTTTCCTCTTCTCTGAACACATCATTTCACAGAGAAGATAAAAATCACCATTTTCAAATTCCCTAAATTTCCCACCACCTCAGAAACTATTATATATTCTTCATAATATCATACCATGCAGCTATAAAAAGGATGAAGTTATTATATATACAAAAAAAGAACAAACACTGTATAAAACAACATTTATATTTTTAATATACTACCATTTGTGTACATTTGCTTGAAAATGCATACAATTTCTGTGGGAAGATTAAAAACAAAATATAGAAAATAAAAAACTACATATAGTTGCTTAAAAGGAGGGAAAATGGGGTGAAAGAAATTTTTCAAAGTAAATACTCAGTACTATTGCTTTGGAATTTTGAACCATGCGAAATATTGCCCCCCAAATAACAAACAAAACTACTAAATATAATCATGTACCTCCTTTTCATGCCTTAAAATCCCACAGTGCATGGGCTAGGTGGGGGTAGCTGAAGAGTTATTATTTCATGGGCACAGGGTTTCAGTTTGGGATGATGAAAGAGTTCTGGAGATGGTGGCGTTTGCACAACAATGTGAATGTACTTAATGTCACTGAACTCTACAACTTAAAAATAGTTAAAACAGTAAACTTTTTATGCACATTTTATTACAATTAAAATCCCCACAATACTGAAAATTAAAACACAAAACAAAACACTCTCCAATGCTTCTTATGCTACTATGATCAAGGACAAGACTCTGACCAGACACCATCAGCTCAAGAATATTCAATTGAACCAGATTTCTTTTAGTTCCTCAAGGCATCTTCCTGGAATGCAAACATGGATCTATCACTGGCAAGATGCTTCCTTCTGTCCTTTGTACTTGATCTGTTCTCTCTGCTAAACTCTGCCAAAGCATCCTTCACTTCCCTTTTATGACTTATAATAACTATAATTTCCAACTTAGCTGAATTAAAAACTCAGTGAAAGTTAGGGCCATTGAGTCTTATTACTGAATGCATATTTGATGCCCAGCATATGGCATCGTATATAACAGATAACCTGTAAATATTTTTTGGATGAATGGATGCATTCAAAATTAAACCATAATCCAGATTTACTCTAATCAATGAGTGGAGTAGAGCCAGGCCTTACTCTGTTTCTTTAATTAGTGTGTCTTAATTACTTTATTTTTATCAGTTGTGACAGATAGTTGACTTCCACTTAGTGTAGGGTTATTCAAAACCATAAATCTTTTTGAACTGAACTACTAATAATAGGAGGGAAATTCTCAAATCCCTTCCACACAAAACAGACTTTTTAAGCAATAGTGAAGAATTTATGCTATTAATTTTTATCTAATTATTTTTCAAACTTGTCTCTGCCATATAGGATATTAACTATTTCTCCCAGATTTGAACCATTTGTAAAAGAATAGACCTGACCTCTATTTAGCCATGGATGAGAATTAAATGTGACAGTGCTAAGGACAAAGAACTGTGCAATTTCATAAGAGATATTTCTTGTAGCTGACAATGACCTATTAATTAACACTTTTGGGGAAAGGCTATAAATATATTTAATATGTATTACTACCCAGAATTTTTCCTCTCATAAAAATTTAAACAACTATTTCTCTTATGAGGTGAATCCAGCACAAAATAACAGTGATAAAGAAAGTTTAGGGAAATTTGATAAATGGCTATAAAGATATTCTGGGATATTCTTAACCTTCAAGCATGTCATCAGGGAGGGAAAATATGTCCTCCCACAGTGTGGCTCTTGAAGGTGACTGCTGATAACAGAGTGCTTGGCTGGATTAGCTATGTGACCTCTTTTCTATGTAAAGGGACACTGATTGAAGTTACCATTTCCTAAGACTTTCTTACTTTCTCAGGGAAAAAGTAAGAGGAAGTCAGATCCAGGGCAAGCCATTAAGCTCAGCAGATGTCTGCAAAATGACAGAGGGGGCTGGGTGAGCTAAGTGCTAATGGCTGACAACTGAATGTGCTGCCTTTCCAAGTCATATTTGTATTTATAGCTTCCTCTAAATATAACCTAGTAGAGTGAATGACGTAAGGGATCTTTGGATATGGGATGTTCTGGTTGAGTAATACTCTCTCTGTGCCTCTCAAATCAAAGGTGGTTACCTATACCTAGACTTCTCCAAACCACATTCACATTAGCATATTTGTTTGTTATCACTTATTTTTTAAAATAAACTTTATGCCAAAACCGGTTTGGCTCAGTAGTAGAGCGTCGGTCTGTGGACTGAAAGGTCCCAGGTTCGATTCTGGTCAAGGGCATGTACATTGGTTGCGGGCACATCCCTGGTAGGGGGTGTGCAAGAGGCAGCTGGTCGATGTTTCTCTTTCATTGACGTTTCTAGCTCTCTATCTCTTTCCCTTCCTCCTCTCTGTAAAATATCAATAAAATATATTTAAAATAATAATAAAACAAAACAAAACAAAAGAACCTTTATAACGGCAAAGTTATATTTTTGCCCAAGCTTCACTTAACTTTATTTTGAATGCAGTCGTGACATTTCAAATATGAAATAAGTCTAGAACTGAATAACTAACCATAATTTGCTTTCTGCAAAATTATAGTGTGAAAATGACACCTTCATAGAATCAAAACATTATGGGGGGAAATTAACATTTCACAGACTAACTTAGAATGCCAGGAAGTGACTTGATTTGAATCAGAATCTATGAAGTCATAGTGCTTTAAAAGTAAAGAAGTAAAGAAATAACATAAAACTTTTGAAATGGAATCTGGAAGAAAATGTCATTTGAGAAGCACAATAATAATCTTGAAATGGCTCTTTCTAGTAAACAGGAAATAGCCCACAATCTCCCAATCATAAAGCACTTCATAAAGATAATCTTTTCTTTGAAATAACTTTGATATTAATAACCAAGAAAGGGACAGGCATACACTTCTGTTGTTGTAAGACCAGTCCTAATCCAGTTAGTGTTTGCTTATGTAGGCAAACTTTGACATTTATAGTCTGCAGGAATTATGAGTAAGGGCTTGCCAACAATATCTGGTATTATGCCTATTTGGCATTGTATCTTAAAACTATTTATTATTTATGTAGAGAAAAACTAAATTTTTAACAGCAACTTTGTGGTAGGACATCTTAATGAATTCTTTTTTGTTTTGAACATTTTTCAGCTGGTCCTTTCATGTCTTTCAAATGAATAATATCACTGGCAAATAGTGAAAATTTTGCTTTTTTCTTTGCAGTGTTTACCTCTTATTTTTCTTTTGAGTAACTTAACTGATAGTGCCTCTAAAATAAAGGTAAATTTGTGGTCACAGTGAACATCCTTGCCTTTATTTTAGTGTTTCATGTGATGGTGGCTTTGGGCTTAAAAATCATACACACACACGTATACATAAACATATATATTGCATACATGTATATACAGTTAAAATTACACTCACACATATATACACCTTAAATTTGTTAGTAAAGACTATATGTAATCAAAATGGATGCTGAATTCCATCAAATTACTTCTCATCATATATGGAGGAGATAGTTTTTCCCAGAGTTATTAGCATGTTAAATTACATTAATACATTTCCTAATTTTAAACTATGCTTGCACTCCTTATAAAAATTCCATTTGCATATGGTTAGTATATTGGGCCTTTTAATCAGTTTCTGGATTATACTAATATTGAAGATTTCTACATTTACAGTCTTTGGTAGAAAAGGTCTTTGTTTTCTTTTTTTGTTGTACTATCTTGTCTGAGGAACTCATATTAAAAAGATCCGATTTTTATATTATGCAAAGATTTATAATACATCAACAACAAAAAAGCCAATAAATTTAGTAGAATGAAGAGCAAAGAACATAAACAATTAACCGAAAAAGAAAACAAATGACTTTCACATGTATGAAAAAGTTCTTGTCTGCATTTAATAACGTAAGAAAACAAATATGCATTAAAACTACCCTCAGATCACATTAGCAAGATAAAACATTTTATATTAGAACATGTTGGCAAAGTGTAGGGATACAATCTTCCTACTGGTGAAAATATCAATTGGTATAACTTGTGTGGAGCATAATTTGTCAAATAAAATATATAAAAATATAAAAATGCACATGGCCTTTTTACCAGCAATTCCACTTGTATAAATTTATCTTACAGATTTATTCCTATGTGTGACATGAAATATTAAAATAGCTAATTATTGAGTTCTTACTACATGCTAGTCATTGTTCAAGCCCTTTATAAATATTAGCTCATGTCAGTTTCATAATAACTCTGAGGCAGAAATATCATTCTCTGTTTTTAGACCTGAAGAAACTACGGTAAAGAGAGGTAAAGGTACTTTATTAACATGAAATATCTGGTAAACACTGGATGTGAAATAAAACACTGCTGGTCTCCTCTAGTCTCACATGCTCTTTGCCACTATATCGCCTCTCGCCATGTGCAAGTTATTCATTGCTGCATTGTATGCAGCAACTACATATCACAATCAAATGCCGATTAGCAGTAGGCTAGATAAATAAAATATAGCGCACAAACAGTGGAACGCAAGCACTATTTACAGAGAATGCCGAAGCTCTTTCAGTAGTAGCTGATTGGAAGAATCTCCAATACATTACATGAAGAGAGCAAACTGCAGAACAGTGAATAGATCATACTACCATATATGTAGAAATAAAAAGAACTACTATTGTGTGTGTGTGTGTGTGTGTGTGTATGTATGTGTGTATGTATGTGTGTGTGTGTGTGTGTGTATATATATATATATATATATATATATATATATATATATATATATAAAATCATGTGTGCTTTTTCATGCATAGAGTACCTCCAGAAGAATACACAAGAAACTGCCTACACTGGTTACCCGGAAAGGGAAATGGTTGCCATTTTCCCATAATGTGCATGCTCAGCTAGTCAATACAAAAAAAAAAAAATCATTCCAAAAATAAAGTAAGTGGAAGGTTAAAAATAGCCAAAACTGGTTTGGCTCAGTGGATATAGTGTCAGCCTGTGAACTGAAAGGTCCCGGGTTCGATTCCGGTCAAGGGCATGTACCTGAGTTGCAGGCACATCCCCAGTAGGAGGTGTGCAAGAGGCAGCTGATAGATGATTCTCTTTCATCGATATTTCTAACTCTCTATCCCTCTCTTTTCCTCTCTGTAAAAAATCAATAAAATATATATATATTTAAAAAATAATAAAAAATAAAGAAAAATTGCCATTATCTACTTCTTTTTTTAATTTCATACGTAAGTCATCACATACATAAGATTTTACTTGAAAAACACTGGAACAGGAATGACTAATCAAGCTGCATGTGCACAGTAAATATGCGAGGATTAAAGATTATAGACAATAGTGTGTCTTACCTGACATGTGCGTTACAGTATCTTTTGGCATATTCAGTCCATGTTCCAAATTTTTGTGGAAAGAGAGCTTCAATCTGCATATAAAGCTGTAACAATAAAAGTGTTCTCAATATGTTGAAATATTATTAGTCAATTATTATTACAAGGACAAATCCAGTTAATAAAAAGTAAAAAAGAAAATCTACCTCTCTTTCCTCAAGGTCCTTTCCCTCCCCTCCACCCCCCCCCCCCCCCCCATTCCTGCCATCCTGTTCTTCAGGGATAACTGCCATCCTTTTGTTAAACATACATTTATGCATTTTCTTTACCTACATAAGTGTATGTTCATATTCTCTTTTAGTCACATGAATAGGATCATATGATATATACACAACTAGAATTTGTCCCCCCAAAACATGTCTTAGACATTAATGCACAAATATAGTTTTTTTTACTTAGTTTTTTAAATTCTGAGCAACGTATTATAATAATAAAGCACTCTTTAAAGTTACATAGCAACCCATTGTGTTAGATGTACTGTAAAATGTTTCTTTTTAAAAGTATATTTTAATTGATTTTATTGATTTTAGAGAGGAAGAGAGAGGGAGAGTGAGAATCATAGATTGGCTGCCTCCTGCATGCCCTTCACTGGGATGGAGCCCACAACCCAGGCAAGTCCCCTGACCAGGAATTGAACTGTGACCGCCAGCCAATGAGCCATGCCGCCTGGGCTATACTGTAAATGTTTGAACAGTCTCCTATTAATGGATGTATAGGCTGTTTCTAGCTTTTATTCAATTACAAAAAATTAATGACAGTGTAGGTCTGCATGTGTATGTGTACATATACAAAATATACTAGTATATGTAGGTGAAGGTATATGTACTACATTTACATTTATCAATCATCTATCTATATTTCTTTTGGATGAATTTATAGGGTATATTTTAGAAATTGAAATATGTGGGTTTAAGATAAATGCTTTAATAGACAAGGCTTCCCTGGATTACAATAATCCTTATACTCATAAGAGTTCCATCCATTATTTCTTCTTCCCAACCCTTTAATCACTCTATACCCCAATTGCCTCTCACAGTAGTAAAAGCTAAATCGGCCATCACACAAATGTAGCCTGATTCCTCCATTCTAATTAGATACTCTATTCTAATTAGATACTCTATTCTAATTAGATACTCTAGATACACCTAAATTATCTACCTTCCCAAACATAGATCTTAAAGTGAAAAAGAAAAAGAGGTTATGCAATACTGTATAAAATATATAAAGATATATATTTATAAAAGATACAAAGTTGATTCAGTTCCAATCCTAAGGAGCTGATAATGTAAAACAGACTGGATAAAATGAAGATTAAGGCCACAGAACAACTAGAATAACACAAGTGTTATTTATAAATCTGTACTAAACATGAAAACCTTATAATAAAGGTAAAAACTGTGTGTGTGTTTTATAGCAGATACTCACAAGTATGGCTGAGAATCACATGTAACTAGATAAAAGTCACAGTAAAAGATATATTTAATCATTAAGAGCAGTCTAGAAATTCCCAAAGTGCTCTTTCGGCATCTGAGGCATCTAATGACATTTCACAGGTGACTGATTCTGTTTTCAAGGTTGTTTTTGTTTGTTTTTTAAGCCCAAGTATAAGGATTTTAATACCTCTTCAGGCCTTCCCAAAGCAGGAGTTCCCGTCAGAAGAATGGCTCGTTTGGCTTTCTGTACTATTGGCAATAAAATCTTGCTGCGAGTTGCATTTCTGGACTTCATGTAGTGTGATTCATCCACTATCACTACCCTGAAGTTCTGAGTGTGCAGAGCATCTATCAAAGTTTCTGCATCTGTCGTTAAGAGACCGTAACCCAGAACTATCACTTTGCTGGTCGATATTCTCCTAGAAAAGAAATCCATGTACTTTAAAAATACTATTTCAGTAACCAATTTATCATAAACAATACAATTCTTGGGAAGAAACACAAGGAAAAATAAGAGCAGATGGTACCACCACTGAAACCCAATTTCTCTTAAGACTTTATAATATAATAAACCCCAATCCAAAATTTAAAATTTGCTTAATCAAATCTAACTTTATTTTGTTAAATGCTCTTTGGAAGAGTTGACATCCAGCATGCCATATTTTACTAGGATAAGAAGATAACTTTGTGAGAACATTTGCTTTCATGCATATGAAAGTGGATATTCAAATATTAGTCAGCTATTCCAGGAAGCCTTCCCACAAACAAGATAGCAGTTTCTTAAGCCAGGTGCTCCTGAGTCTTTGAGCAGGACAATACTTAGTACTCAGGGCTGTCCAGCACCCTGAAGGGATCTCACATTCCTGGACCTTCCCATTAAAGGCCAGAAATTCTCTGTCACAATGATAATGAAAATGCCCCGGCCCTAGGTGAACAAAGTGTAGGGAAAAGATGGGGTACCATCTCATGTGGAGAAACATTGGACTAAAGTGATCCCTGATCTTTTGAACTATCTCTATAATTCATATGTCTATTCATATTCTTTATCATACTATAATAAAATTATTCATTTATATATTTATCCCCCTTATTATATCAATTGGGTCCCAGTGCATGGATTTGTGTACCGGTGGGGTGCCTCAGCCTGGCCTGAGGGGATTGGGCCGAAACCGGCTCTCTGACATCCCCCAATGGGCCCTGGATTGCAAGAGGGTGGTTCTCAGGTGACGCACCCAGAAATCAGGCTCCCTCCTCTCTGGTTCCAGGTGTGTCACCCAAGAACTGCAGCTGCCAAGTCACTAAGCTCGGCAGCTCCTGCATTGAGTGTCTGCCCCTTGGTGGTCATGTGCATCATAGCTATCGGTGGGACAGTTGCTTACGCTTATATATATATATATATATATATATATATATATATATATATATATAAATAAGATAGGTGAGGGCAGGGGATGTGTCTTATTCATTTTTATATGTTCAGTGCTATGCTAAGGAGTTTGTAAAATTAAATAATTAGGCAGATAAATGCATTGAAAATAAAACAAGTCACTTTGCACTTTCTATATATCACCAGTGATGATACAGGAGAGAGTCAATCTTCTGCAGTTCTCTACCCCCTGATAGAAAAGGAAGGGCTCCTACAGAGCCAGTACCAATACGAAATCACTTTCTCCCCCCCCCCCTCCGCCCCCCGCCCATAATGACAATTGCATTTTCAGCTCTGAATAAATCTACTTAATATACAGACTTATTTAATATATGCCAATTCTGGCACTTTCCCCCCATACATATTAGAAAGTTGTTCTTACCCAACATCAGTTTTATTCTGAATAACACTGATTTCTTCTGGATCTAGCTCTGGGATCCATTTCTCTATTTCTTCTGTCCAAGGGTACCTCAGAGATGAAGGGACCACTATTAAAAGAGGCCATTCCTCCTTATAGAAGTAAGCGATGGCAATTGCCTGGATTGTCTTTCCTAGACCCATCTAAATTGAAAATAAATAAACAGATAGGCAGATAAACAAATATGAAGGCTAAAATATTTTGAAAGAAAATATTTTATTTAATTTTCAAATGTAAATTCAATTATATTATAGTTAATTAAATGTTTAAGATTATGATGACACTTAAAAGCCATTAGAAAAATTATATTGTTTTCGAATCATTTGTGATTGAACTTAAAGACAAAATGACCTCCACTTAAAAATATTTGTATACTGGTTTCATATAACTTAATTTTATAAAGATTTATGTTACCATTTATAATTTCTCCTCTACAAAATCATGTTATTTTAAAGCTAAAATAAACTCTAAATCCTGTAATTTTACAGGGGAAGTAAGCACAGAGTAAATTATTTGTTCATCTTAACACTTAACTGGTTGCAAAACCAGCAAGATGTCTGGGGCCCGGGTGTGTGGTGTCCTCGCACTTGATGGTTTCACTTTTATAGCACACTGCCCCATCTCTATGCTGTACCACTTAAAAATTAGTTACTAGATGAATGTTTATAGAGGCCTCATCCTGTGCATTGCAGTTTAAGAGATGGCCGAGGACTTGAGGAAAATAAATATTTTGGCGTCTTTTACAAGTTTTTTTCTTTCTGATGTTTTTCTCTTCATGTCCCAATGGCACAATATACATAGTTTGGGAGCTAGACAGAGCAGCTGTCTCTGATATAGAATCAGGTATAAGCAGCCTATTTCAACTGTGCAGCTTATGGCGTTAAGAATAGAAAGAACTGAACAATCAGTGATGCATCTAGCAGCTGAGGAAGAAGGGAAAGCCAGTTTTGCAAGCTATGAATGTACTACTTTATTAGGTTTGGAAAATTATCTTATCACACACTTTCCTAATAACATAAAAATTATGATTGCCTTTTAAGAACTAAATTATTAAACTTAAAATATTAAGTATCCATTATAAAATAAGGAGACATCTTAAAAAGAAAAATAGTTCCCTAGCCAGGAAGTGTTGAGTTTAACCAATGGAAGGGTTAATTTAAGGAGCTAATGTGTTGAATACAAGAATAGACAATGGGAGTAAAGAAAAGGTTTAAGAGTCTGACTCCTTTTTAATGTTTGAATGCTGACAGCTTTTAAGCATCATCAGTCCCCTTTTAAAACATGTACTTAGATTTCAGTATTTTGGAAAGAATTTTAAGTAGCATAACATCCAATTATAAAAGCAACAACACATGTCAAATAATTTGGGTATAAAGAAATAACTACACCCAATAGGTGGTTCAAAGCTCTTGGCTCTAACTGCACTAGAATTTGTTAAAGTGGAACCCTCCAGTGTTTCATCACAATTAAGGCTAAATCATCTATTAAGAATCAAAGCCTTGACTCTACAGTAATACAACTGTCTAGATAATTACATGAGAAGAATTAAATAGAACACATTAACTTCAAGGGGTACATTTTATCAATGTTTTCAAAATAATAAATCACTTTGACTTATGAGAATAATTTTAGGTTTTCTTAATGACTTATTCTATAAAATTCTTAAGGGTAGTTAAATAACAATGATCTTAAGTGACATAGATAATTTCAGTTTTAATTTTTTATATTGTGATTGCTTTTATATACCAATTATATACAGAGGATGCCTGCTGATTAAAGACAAGTATCACATGATATCATTCATATGTGGAATCTAATGAACAAAATAAACTGATGAACAAAAGAGATCCAGAGACAGAATCATCGAACAGACTCTGGAATTTCAGAGGGAAGGTGGGGGAGGGTGGGTGGAAAGAGATCAACTGAAGAACTTGTATGCATATATGCATAACCCATGGACACAGAAAATAGGGTGGTGAAGGCTTGGGGTGGGGGGGGGAGGGGTGAGCTAGAAGAGGTCAAGGGGGAGGGGAAATATGTAATACTTTCAACAATATTTAAGAAATAATTTTTTTTAAAGCTATAGCAGCTTGTAACTCTCAGGACAGAGAGGTGGGATTGCCTTGCCTTTGTTCTAGAGGAGGCTCCTTTGGAAGACCGTTTTAGGTACACAGTTCTAAAATCTTAATGAAGAACTAAATTTTTTGCCTGACACCTGATAGTGCAGAGCCCTCCCTTCACATGGTCAAATCTTGGTCTGTTTAAGCATGATAAACTCTGCTAGTCTCCTCCTGACTAAAGCAGGTCTACCTAATACATGAAAAGACAAAACAAAACAAAACAACAACAAAACACAAAAAGGCAGTCAAAATGACGCAAAGAATCATGCCCCAAATGAAAGAACAGGAGAAATCTCCAGAAAAACAGCAAAATGAAATGGAGCCAAGCAACTTATCAATTATAGTGTTCAGAAAAATTGTTATAAATATAGCATAGAGACACAGACAACAGCGTGAGGATAGCAATCAGACAAAAAGAAATAAAAGGCTTTTAAATTAAGAAAGGAAGAAGTAAAGCTGTCATTGTTGCCAGATAGCATAATACTGACACAGAGAACCCTAAAGACTCCACCAAAAAAACTACTAGAACTGAGAATTCAGTAAATTAGAATACAAAATTAATATTTAGAAATTGATGGCATTTTTATACACCATGAGAATAATCCAATTTACAACTGTAACAACAACAACAACAAAAAGATATCTAGGAATAAACTTAACCAAGGAGGTAAAAGATTTGTACTCAGAAAATTATAAGATAATAAAGAAAGAATCTGAGAAAGATACAAATAAGTGGAAACATATACTGTGAACATGAATAAGAAGAATTAACCATTAAAATGTCCATATCACTCAAGAAATCTATAGATTTCAATGCTATTATTTTTTAAAAATATATATTTTTATTGAATTTTTACAGAGAGGAAGGAAGAGAGAGAGATAGAAATGTCGATGAGAGAGAAACATCGACCAGTTGCCTCTTGCACACCCCCTTCTGGGGATGTGCCCGCAACCAAGGTAAATGCCCGTGACCGGAATCAAACCCGGGAACTTTCAGTCCGCAGACCGATGCTCTACCACTGAGCCAAACCGGTTTTGGCTCAATGCTATTCTTATCAAGATACCAATAGTGTATTTGTTCAACAATTTGTAAAAATGTTCTAAAAATTTGTATGGAACAATAAAAGATCCTGAAGAGCCTCAGCAATTTTTAGAAAAAACAACAAAGTTGGAAGTATCCTGCGACCTGATATCAAACTATTCTTCAAGGCCATAGTGACCAAAATAGCCTGGTACTGGCATAAAAACAAACAATATAGATCAATGGAACAGAACAGATAGCCCAGAAATAAATCCATGCCTTTCGTTCAGGTCAACTAACATTTGACAAAGGAATAAAGAACAAACAATTGGCTAAAGATAGTCTATTCAATAAATGGTGCTGGGGAAATTAGACAGATACATGCACCATACACAAGAATAAACTAAAATTGGATTAAAGACAAATGTTGAGCTCGCAATCATAAAAGTCCTAGGAAAAAACATAGGCAGTAAAATCTCAGACATTTTTCATAGCAGTATTTTTTCATCTCTCTCCTTGGACAGCAAAGGAAATCATAACAAAGTAAAAGACAACCCACTGAATAGGAGAACATGTTTGCTGGTCTGACAAATGGTCAATAACCAAAATTTATAAAGGACTTATAAAACTACACACACACACACACACACACACACACACACAGGAAACAAAAAAATTGGGAAAGGGCCTAAATAGACAATTCTCCAAGAGGACATTCAGATGGCCAATAGCATAGGAAAAGATGCTCAGTGTCATTAATCATCAGAGAAAGCAAATTAAAGCCACAATGAGATATCACCTCACACCTGTCAGAATGGCTATCATCAATAAATCAACAAACAACAAGTGTTGGCAAGGAGATGAGAAAAGGGAACCCTCATGCACTGCTGGTGGGAATGCAGATTGGTACAGCCACTGTAGAAAACAGAACGGAGTTACCTCAAAAAATAAAAAAATGGGCAGAAACCAGTTTGGCTCAGTGGATAGAGCGTCGGCCTGAGGACTGAAGGGTCCTGGGTTTGATTCTGGTCAAGGACATGCACCTTGGTTGCGGGCATGTCCCCAGTAGGGGGCGTGCAAGAGGCAGCTGATCGATGACTCTCTTATCGATGTTTCTAACTATCTCTCTCCCTTCCTCTCTGTAAAAAATCAATAATATATATATATATTTAAAAATAAAATAAAATAAAATAAAAAAATGGAACTGCCTATGACATAGTGATTCTACTTCTGGAAATATATCCCAAACCTCCTAACCACATATGCTCCTATTTTCATTGTAGCGTTGTTTAAAATAGCTAAGATTTTGAAGCAGCTCAAGTGTCCATTAGTAGATGAATGGATAAAAAAGCTGTGATATATTTACACAATGGAATACTACTCAGCTGTAAAAAAGAAGGAAATCTTACTTTTTGTGACAGCATGGATGGACCTGGAGAGTATTGTGCTAAGTGAAATAAGCCAGTCAAGGAAAGACAAGTGCCATATGATTTTACTTATATTTGGAATCTAATGAACAAAATAAACTAACAAAATAGAAACAGACTGACAGCTATCTGAGTGGAAGAGCCCTGGAGGGCTGAATGAAAAAGATGACGGAATTAAGCAAAAAAATAAAAAAACCTCATAGACATAAACAACAGTATGGTCTAGGGAAGTTGAAGAAGATGAAGGGGAATAAATGGTGATGGAAGGAGACTTAACTTTGGGTGGTGAACACACAATATCAGATGATTTCAGGAACTGTACACCTGAAACCTATATAACATCATTAACCAATGTCACACCAATAAATTTAATAAATTTTTAAAAATGACTATACCCCACACTTTGGGAAATAGACTTCCACACTTCCCTGATGGTCTGGCTCTTCTTCATGGGCTTAAGCAAGCTTTCTCCTGAAGGGAAAGCACTGGATAAGGTGAGGTTTGAAAGGAGATTAGCCAGAGAGGGCAGCAGGATGAGACACAGCATCTCTAGGGACAAAGCACAGAGTTGAAGATGTTAGCCAAACTGTAGGACTATGCCCCAAGCACAGCTTACTGACACCCGTGTAGGGGAGTGCAAAAGAAAAGCTGTGAAAAGGCTCTGAAATGGACAGAGAGGCTGGACCTGAGCAAATGTACATAAACAACAGCCATTTCTCATATTAGCAGTTAAATGTTATACTTTTAATATTATAGTTTTATTCTTCCCAAGTCTCTGGGAAAGTTTTATTAAAAGTCACATGTTTACAAATGGGATAAAATCTTCAACAGATAAATATGAGTAAGGGTACCAAGAAAATGGATGTTTTTTGTACTATTCATATTTTTGCAATTCTTCTATAAGGATGAAATAACTTTCAAATAAAAAGCTGGAAAAAGAAAGTTACAGGTCTACAGCACACATAGTATGTATCAGTTGTGCTAGGAAGGACAAAAAGGCTGTCCTATTTCAAAGGGAGTGGCCAAGAGAAAATGACACTAAACTATTTCAGACAGTGCTGAAAGAAGAAAAACTTCTAAATTATTTGAAAATTATTTTTAAAAGTCAACATTACACTGATGCTAAAACATGAAAGACAGCCCTAGCTGGTTTGTCTCAGTGGGTAGAGCGTCTGCCTGCAGACTGAAAGGTCTCAGGTTTGATTCCGGTCAGGGCACATGCCTGGGTTGTGGGCTCGATCCCCAGTGTGGGGTGTACAGGAGGCAGCCGATCAATGATTCTCTTTCAGCACTGATGTTTATATCTCTCTCTGCCTCTCTGAAATCAATAAATAAAATAAAATAAAATAAAACCCAAAAGATAATCAAAGATCAATTTCACATGTGAGTATTGGTACAAACATTTTAAGTAGACTGTTAGAATATAGAATTCAGGAGACCATTAAAAGAATAACTTGACCATGAGAAGTTCAAGTCCAGGAATGAAAAGAGTGTTCAACATAAGAAAGTCTGATACTATAATTCATAATGTTAATAGAGCAACAAGGAAAGTATCATATGATCTTTAAATGTCAAAAACGCAACTAAAAATATTCAATTTTCATTCTTGATAAAAGCCCTTTATTACAAAGGGATACTCTCCCCACCTGAGGGAAAAAAGTAATTTTTTTCTCTCCGTCCCATTAATGGAGAAGAATACATTTCTATTAGCATCAGAAACAGGAGAAAGAAATGTGAGATAGAAATTTTAGAGTAAACAGGCAATAAATGTATTAGCTACAGATGTGAACAAATACTTAAAAACCAAAAGAATCAACAGAAAAATAATTACTACTATTGGTAGTAATACCTAATACTATCTATAGAATTTAGATAAATGGCTAGTTCCAGGTTATGATGAAAAAAAGTTTGATACTTCAAAGGTATAATGAAAACAGAGCAATAAAACAAAAGAGAATACAGAAGAGGCCAAATACATATTGGAATTGAGTATATGATAAAGGTGGCATTTTAAGTGAATGTTGAAAAATGGTTTATTCAATTAATGCTATTAGAAAAATTGGCTCACGATGGAGAACAGATTATGTTATCCCTAAATATTCCTGTTGGACATAAAAATTATTCTGAGGTGAAGGCACTTAAGAAACCATAAATGCAGAAAAAGCTCACCCTTTTCGGCCTAAAAGCAGGAAATAAATTCTCCTTTTACCAGAGGCAGACTTATCAGCACCAGAGAGATTTGTAAATAAACCTTGTTGTAACTAGGCTTAAGTTCCTAATTACTTCTCCACCACTTACTACCTCTAACCCAAACCCCTTTGTCTTGTCAATTCTTTGTTTAAAGGCATAAAAACTTCCTGATTTGGTCACTTCTTTGAGTCTTAATTCTCTTGTGAAACAATAACATTTGTGGGCCTTTCTCCTAGTAAGACATCTTTGTCATTTAATTTTCAGACCCAGACAGGGACTCAGAAAGGTCAAGGAAAATTTTTTCCTCCCCTACAGTAACCATTTCAAAAGTAATAAAGCTGGTCTTTGCTTCACTATAAGACCATTTACAGATAAAATGAAAATTTACATATTAAAAATGAATACATAAAAGTGATAGAAAAAAATGATGCTTAAGAACTCAGAGTAGACATTTATATTCATTACATCAAATCCAGAAAGCATAAAAAATACAAATAGCCCTAACCAGTTTGGCTCAGTGGATAGAGCATCAGCCTGCGGACTGAAGGGTCCCAGATTGGATTCGGTCAAGGGCATGTACCTTGGTTGCAGGCACATTCCCATTAGAGGGTGTGCAGGAGGCAGCTGATTGATGTTTCTCTCTCATCGATGTTTTCTATCCCTCTCCCTTCCTTTCTGTAAAAAAGCAATAAAATATATTTTAAAAAATACAAATAGAATCAAGTGAAAAATAGAAATTTATATCACAAAGATAATAAAACAAATAGAAACAAAAAATTATAACAAAATGACAAAGGCCAATTTTTTCAGTTTATAAAATGCTCCTACAAAAGGAAAAAAAAAGACAATCGAATAGAAAAATGTAGAAAAGAAATGAATAAGCAACGCAAAGAAATAAATATGTTCAACAAACATAAAAAGATGCTCAATCGTACTCATAATTACAGATGAACAAATCAAAACTAAGAGAAGTGATTTTTTTTCATTTATAGGTTAAGAATAAAAATGAAATATTTGATAATATAGTGCTAAAGAACATTTAAGGAAATAGGCAGTTATACACTGTCCTAGGAATAAATATTGATTTGACTATCCAGCAAGTCCAAGACTTTGAATTTATTCAGGGACAAATTGCACAGTGCACTAAGCTGATAAAGAAGAGAAATTATGGTACATTCTTTTAAAAAATGAGTAAATAGAAACCTTACTTACAGTGAAGTAAGGAGGCCCTACATTGATCTTGAAACGGAACAGGAAGAACTTTGTTGGTAATAGCCCTCCCAGCTTCACTCCCCTTCGATAAAAGAGCTTCCTAGCCTTTGTTTTAGCAGGCATGCTCATGGACTGCCATGGGTCCTTTTCCAGATTGCAATTCTTTGTTGTTCCCCAATAAGCCCATTTGCTGGAGAAATATCTGGCTGACTTCTTGTATAAGGTCAACAACATCCATACCATCATGTAATCATCTTTTAAAAATGAGCAAACCGGTATATCTTTATGCTTCTATGGGAAGATTTATTAATCACTAGCTGCACAATAGTATATTGAAAAGAAAAATAGCATAGTGATTATGAATAGTATCATGAGTATTTAGAGGAAGAAAGTGAGAGAAAAGAAGAGAGAAGGGGAGGAAGGAATCAGGGAAGGAACTGTTAATAGTGTTACCTCTGGAAGATTGGACTGCAGGGACAGAGAGGAAAGAAAAATACAGACTTTGAACTTATATTATTTCTTCCACGTGTACATATTCCCTCTGAATAAATATTATTTGTAGGGGAGGGGGCCCAGTAAAGGATAGAAAGAGAAACTTCTTTAAAAAATATTCAGAAGACTATGAAACATAGCTCATTTCTGCCAAAATCAGGACATCAGCTGTGACTCTTTTTATAAAGTTACAGTCTACTGATCTATTCTGATATGTGGTGGAGGGTTTGGAGGAGGGAGATGGAGGAAAAGCAGGGAGACAGGAATGAAGACAGGGAGAGAGACAAACTCAACACACATATGTACGTGCAGAATGAAAAAAAAAGGGGGGCTTTAAAAAATTGGTCAAACCCACACTGGAAGATAAGTAAAGAAGCAAAATATGAAGAAACCTTGGGTTGCACAATTCTGTCTCCTGTTTCTGCTGCTGATTATTAGGTTAAGACTCAGTGTAAGTCACTTTTTCTTAATATGCTTGACTTTTCTATCTATACCAATACTTTGTATTTTATTACTCATTTCAAGGGAATAAGTGGGAAGGTGTACAAGGCATAATTTATGTTTCCTGGAAAAAACAATTTTACTCAGTAAAAGAACAACCCCATTATTTTGAGTTTCAAAACACTGAAAACAGAACGATGAGCAGATTATAATGTTTTAGAAGAGTTTTAAGATAAGTCTCTAATGTGGACAGCAATCTGTTCTTACCAAACCGAAAATCTTTAGTGGTGTTTACGAAAGGGTAGCTTAATATGTCACCCCAAAACATGCCGCCTTAGGATAAGGATTACTTTGAGCTGATTATCTTTGAGAAACAGCAGATCCAGGAAGAACTTGGAAAATAGAGAAGTTACCCTTTTGTAAGGAAAACTTACATTTATGAAGAACATCTCTATTTTATAAGAGTGTCTCTTTCTTGTACCTGGAAGGGAGGGATGACTCAAAAATCACAAAGAACTCTTAGCAATGGAGAAGGCCCTGACTTAAATCAGCACAACAAAACTTACTCTTGTTTACCTGGTCAATCCTGACAACTGCCCCCTCATGGACCTTTCTCTTCTGTTTACTAGTACCTGAAGATGGTATTTAAGGTGGTGGCTTGGGCCAACTCAGGGAGTTTACTCATCGTTCCTGGGTATCACTCCATGTACATGAAATATACATGTTAATAAACTTGTTTCCTTCTCTTATTCATCTGTCTTTTATTACAAAGAGTCTCAGCCAAGAACTCAGAAGGGTAAAGGGAAAATTACTTTCCCTTCTCTACATTCATATTTAATTTTAAGGAGTCACAAGGCATAATAAAAATGAGATACTTAACTATAATGTGAAATGTTCAGATGAATATGTATTATTCATTCAAACAGTACTACTCCTAAGATGGAAGGTGAATAAATAAGAGATAATGACAGAATAATGTGGATTAGTAATGCTCAAGGTCAAAAGTAGATTTTCCTTATATGTTTGTATTTCTAAAAAATCTGTTTTATGAAATAAAAATCAGGTGAACAAACTATATTAAGACTCCATTAATTTTCTCCATATATATTATGGGATTATGTCTAGGGGATTTCTTGAAAATAAGAGCCCAATACAACATAGAGAACACTATTACAAGTGCTGAAGGGAAGAAGGAAAAGGGGAAAAAAAAGTGGTCCAATCTTTTGGTTATGTTCTAGGTTCTGAACTATTAGAATATGAGTTAAAAATTCAGACTTCACGCCGAAACCGGTTTGGCTCAGTTGTAGAGTGTCGGTCTGCGGACTGAAAGGTCCCAGGTTCGATTCCGGTCAAGGGCATGTACCTGGGTTGTGGGCACATCCTCAATAGGGGGTGTGCAAGAGGCAGCTGGTCAATGTTTCTCTCTCATCGATGTTTCTAGCTCTCTCTCTCCTTCCTCTCTGTAAAAAATCAATAAAATATATTTAAAAAATAATAATAAAATAAAAAAAATAAAAATTCAGACTTCAGGACACCAACACCCCAAATTCTGATTCAATAAAATAAAAATGTTTAAAGTACTCCTTATGTGGATGGTTCTCAGGCTGTACCTGCGAATAATTATGCTGAAGATAAACCTCAGGGAAAAAACCCTCAATGCTTTGCCTAATTTTTGGCCATTTTCTCCTCAAGCGAAAAAGAAAGATGAAAGCAGAATGAACACATTTAGGATTTTATTGTTGCATTTTTATTAATTCCTGGGGGATCTTGTTCCTTGATTGGTCTTCAATTACAACTCCCAGGCTGGATAAACACAGTGCTTTCTACTTTGTTATATAGTATACAGAATAACGTTTGTAAGTCTCAACTGCCGTCATGTTCTGTAATTTGGGGTCTTGATTTCACCGTTGTAAGAAAGTTTTCAATTGCATTGCAATAAAGATCTCAATTTTTGTAAAAAAAAAAAAAAATTTTTTTTTTTAAATAATTATGCATTACCTGTATGAAGCTGAAGAGAAAATACCATTAGTTTGGCTCGAACTTAATCTATTTAGATGAATTAACAATTTCGTAGAAAAGGCTAATTTTTTTCATTATTACATATGTGTCCTTATTTCCCATTGCCCCCCACCCATACCCCACCCCCGTTCATGCCCTCACCTCCCTGGTGTCTGTGTCCACTGGTTATGCCTATATGCATGCATAAAAGTCCTTTTGTTGATCTCTCCCCCTTCCTCCCTCCCATCCTCCCCTACCATCTCTCTGAGTTTTGAGCATCTGATCGATGCTTCTCTGTCTCTAGATCTGTTTTTGTTCATCAGCTTATGTTGTTCATTATATTCCATAAATGAGTGAGATGATGTGATATTTATCTTTCTCTGACTGGCTTATTTCACTTAGCATAATGCTCTCCAGTTCCATCCATGCTGTTGGAAATGGTAAGAATTCCTTCTTTTTTTTTTTTACCACAGTGTAGTATTCTGTTGTGTAGTTGTACCAGTTTTTTAATCCACTCATCTGCTGATGGGCACTTAAACTGTTCCCAAATCTTAGCTATTGTAAATTGTGCTGCTATGAAAATAGGGGTGCATATATCCTTTCGGTTTGGTGTTTCTAGTTTCTTGGGATATATTCCTAGAAGTGGGATCACTGGGTCAAATGGGAGTTCCATCTTTAGTTTTTTGAGGAAACGCCATACAGTTCTCCACAGTGGCTGCACCAGTCTGCTTTCCCACCAGCAGTGCACGAGGGTTCCTTTTTCTCCTCATCCTAGCCAGCATTGGCTATTTGTTGATTTGTTGATGATAGTCATTCTGAAGGTGTGAGATGGTACCTCATTGTTTTGATTTGCATCTCTCAGATGATTAGTGACTTTGAGAATGTTTTCATATGTCTCTTAGCCTTCCTATGTCCTCTTTAGAAAAGTGTCTATTTAGGTCCCTTGCCCATTTTTTGATTGGGTTGTTATCTTCCTTTTGTTAGATTGTATGAGTTCCCTGTAAATGTTGGAGATTAAACCCTTATCAGAGATTAGATTGGCTAATATGTTCTCCCATGCAGTGGGCTTTCTTGTTGTTTAGTGGATGGTTTCTTTTGCTGTGCAGAAGCTTTTTATTTTTATGTAGTCCCATTTATTTATTTTCTCCTTAGTGTCCATTGCCCTAGGAGCTATATCGGTGAAGATATTGCTTCGACATATGTCTGAGATTTTGCTGCCTGTGGATTCCTCTAAGATTTTTATGGTTTCCTGTCTTATTTTTAAGTCCTCTATCCATTTTGAGTTTATTTTTGTGTATGGTGTAAGTTGATGGTCTAGTTTCATTTTTTTTTGCATGTTATCTGTCCAATTTTCCCAACACCATTTATTGAAGAGACTGTCTTGACTCCATTGTATATTCTTGTCTCCTTTGTCAAATATTAATTGAGCATAGTGGTTTGAGTCAATTTCTGTGTTCTCTATTCTATTCCATTGGTCTATATGTCTGTTCTTATGCCAGTAACAGGCAGTTTTGAGAACAGTGGCTTTGTAATACAGCTTAATGTCTGGTGTTGAGATCCCTCCTACTTTGTTCTTCTTTCTCAGGATTGCTACAGCTATTCGGGGTCTTTTTTTATTCCAGATGAATTTTTGGAGGGTTTGTTCTAGCTGGTTCTTTTTTTTTTTTTTTTTTTTTAAATATATTTTATTGATTTTGTACAGAGAGGAAGGGAGAGAGATAGAGAGTTAGAAACATCGATGAGAGAGAGTCATCGATCAGCTGCCTCTTGCACACCCCCTAGAGGGGATGTGCCCGCAACCAAGGTACATGTCCTTGACCGGAATCGAACCCGGGACCCTTCAGTCCCCAAACCGACGCTCTATCCATTGAGCCAAACCGGTTCTGGCCTAGCTGGTTCTTTGAAAGGATAAACAAGATTGATGAACCTCTAGCCAGGCTCACCAAGAAGCAAAGAGAGAGGATCCAAATAAACAAAATCAGAAATGAAAGAAGCGAAGTAACAACTGACCCCACAGCTATACAAAGGATTGTAAAAAAAAAAATAAAAAAAATACTACGAACAACTCTGTTCCAACAAACTGGAGAACCATGACTAAATGGACACATTCCTAGAAAAAAGCTTCCAAAACTCAATCAGGAAGATTCAAAAAACCTCAATAGGCCAATAACTACTGATGAAATTGAAACAGTATCAAAAAGCTTCCAGCAAACAAAAGCCCCAAACCAGATGGCTTCACAGGGGAGTTTAAACATTCAAAGAAAAACTAAAACCAATCCTTCTCTGACTATTCCAAAAAATTCAAGAGGAAGGCACACTTCCAAGCTCTTTCTATAAAGCTAGCATTATCCTAATACCAAAACCACAAAGAAAAAGAATTATAGGCCAATATCCTTGATAAACATAGATGCTAAAATCCTCAATAAAATTCTGGCAAACTAGCTCCAGCATTACATTAGAAAGATCATACACCATGACCAAGTGGGATTTATTCCAGGGATGCAAGGCTGGTACAATATTTGTAAATTAATAAACAGTAATATATCACATAAACAAATTAAGAGACAAAAATTACATAATCATATAAGCCATTTATATGATTTGGCATTTGACCTTTTTCTGATAAAAACGCTCAGCAAAATGGAAATAGATGGATAATACCTCAACATAATAAAAGCCTTATATGACAAACCTACAGCCAATATTATACTCAATGGTCAAAAATTAAAACAATTTCCCCTAAGAACAGGAGCAAGACTGGGATGCCCACTTTCACACTCCTGTTCAACATAGACTAGAAGTGCTAGCCACAGTGATCAAATAAGAAGAAAAAAATGGCATCCAAATTGTAAAAGATGAAGTAAAATTGTCATTATTCACAGGTGACATGATACTGTACACAGAAAACCCTAAAGACTCCATCAAAAAAATATTAGACTTAATAAATGAATTCGGTAATGTAATAGGATACAAAATTAATGCCAAGAAATCTATGGCATTTTTATACACCAATAGTGAACTTACAGAAAGAGAGATTTAAAAAAAATCCCATTTACTAATTAAGATACCTAGGAATAAACTTAACTAAGGATGTAAAAGATCTGTACTCAGAAATCTACAGGACATTGAAAAAAGAGATAGAGGAAGACATACAGATGGAAGAAGATACCATGTTCGTGGATGGGTAGAATCAACATCATTAAAATGTCCATACTCCCCAAAGCAATCTATAGATTCAAAGCACTCCCCATTAAAATACCAACGGCATATTTCACAGACCTAGAACGAACTCTCCAAAAATTCATCTGGAATTAAAAAAGACCCCAAATAGTTGCAGCAATCCTGAAAAGGGCTAATTTTTAAAAAAAGATTTCTGATTGATTTTTAGAAAGAGAGAGAGAGGAAGGGCATGTGTGTGAGAGAGAAACATCTATTGGCTGCCAATGCATGCCCCGGCCCGAGGATCAAGCCCGAAACCTCGGCATGTGCCCCGACTGGGAATCGAACTGGCAACACTTCAGTGCACTGGAGGATGCCAAACCAACTGAGCTACAACAGCCAGGGCGGAAAAGATTGACTTTAAAAGTTTAATAAAAAGGGAATCTAACTGGTACTTTGATTACCTATTGTGTTAGGTAATCAATTAAAGTACTATATTTAAGCAACTATGAGCAAAACTTAATTATTTAACAGTTGGAAGAATAAATAACTGCCATCACTAAAATTTCTAATAATGAACACAGAGAAATCAAGTATAATGCATTCTTAAAGAAAAGAAAAATATAAACTATTTTATGCAGTATGATAATATTGTAAAATATGCTGATCACAACTGTAAACAAAGCAGTCTTTGAGAAGTATGTGAAAACAAGGAGTGTGGTGCTTTATGTTCTTTTTTTTTTTTTTTTTTAATGTGGCAACACTATAATTAATTTGAAGACATGAGAATTGAGAATAAAGAATCTTATGTTAAAACCCATACCAGTATATATAATTAATATTTTCTTCAATTCTATAACACAAAAAATTGTGCTGAAAGTAAATAAATAATGCCACCACTTATTTGTGACAAGGGGAAAATTACTTACTTTAAAATAAGGGATCAAATGCAAATCAACCAAAGCAAATCAATCAATAGCTTCAGAGGCAAAGGTTTTGCAAGATTATTAAAATGCTTTCAGTTGAACAAGTACTTGTATTTATCTGTCAATTCATGTCTTGATACATAGCAACTTGAAATCTCAACCCAGTAATTTTTTTAAATGTTTATTATGCAATGTTAGAGACTCACTACTCAGATTCAGAACTGAGGCCCTTTTAAGATAGATCTCATATATATTACAAAGAAAGAAAAAAAGGAAGTCTCATACAAAATTTATTTTAAAAAATAACAATTAACTTACTTAATTACATAAAATGAAAAGGAAACAGCAAGAAACAAAATGCTAATCACAACTTCTACCAGTTGCCAATATGCCACTATTGACTAAAAATGGAGCCTAATAGGTTGGGTAGATAGTTTCAAAGATTAAAGTACAGGATAGCCACCAAAGCTAATAGGTTGGAGTATTATTACTGAAACTGGAGCAAGAACATGATCACAGAAGTCTGAGAAGTCAACATATCATTCTATGAAAAAGATGGAATGTTAACACAAAAATTAACATTGCTGTTTAAATTTGCTTAGGTCTGATAAAGAAAATGGCTTAAAATGGCATCACTCATAGTAAAAGCCAATGATACCAAACCTAGAGATAATACCTGATTTAATTGCAGTTTTGACCTCTCCCAGAAACAATCTTTTTTTTCTTTTATTTTTTTTAAAAATATATTTTTATTGATTTCAGAGAGAAAGGAAATAAAGAAGCTGCCTCCTGCATGCCCCCATGTGCCCTGACCAGGAATTTAACACGTGACTCCTGGTTCATAGGTCGACACTCAATCATTGTGCCACACCGACAGGGCCAGAAACATAATCTTAATCAACCAGTCTAGAATCTTCTGGCCAAACACCAATAAGATAGTCTGTCACTGTAGGCTCTATCCAACTTCCACAGAAAGAGTCAATCTACATGATAAAAACCCTTTCAGTTCTTTTCCCCCAAAGAAAAGATGTCCAGGCCCCAAAATAAACCTTTCTTTTGTTAATATCTCCCTTGCCCTATCCTTCCTTCTATAAAAACCTTCCATTTGGCCCCTCCATTGTGGCTCAGTGGTTGAGCCTTGACCTATGAACCAGGAGATCACGATTCAATTCTCAGTCAGGGCACATGACTGGGTAGAGCTAGATCCTCAGCGTGGGGCATGTAGGAGGCAGCTGATTAAAGATTCTCTCTCATAAGTGACATTTCTATCTTTCTCCCTCTCCCTTCCTTTCTGAAATCAATAAAATAAAAATAAATACATAAATAAAAAACCTTCCATTTTGTACAACCTTTGAGAGTATCCTAATTGCTAGATAGCATACTGCCAAATTCATGAATCGCTTAATAAAGCCAATTAGAACTTCACATTGACTTGGTTGCATTTTGGTTTTTAACAGGTATAAAGAAAAACAAAACAAAAACAAAAACAAGACTACTAAAGAATAAGAAGGATAAAACTATAGATATTTTTTAAGTATTTATTACTTAAAATTAAGTTTTATGTTTAGAGAATATTTACAGATATATATATTTTTATATTTATATATATATATTTTTTTTTGGGGGGGGGGTGGTCTGGAAACAACCACAAGGTAGATTTTGCTAGGTCCCAAATTATATAGTTCACTTCTCTAGAGTACAAGTTATATAGACAAAGTCATAGATACTTTCTCCTATAACACAATGTTACTACATGAACCACAGGGAATTACTATAGCAAGATGAAATATGGATTTGGTTTCTGACATTTTTATTGGCTAGGAATGCCCCTTGTTTTCTCAATATAACTATGTTATTGGATAATTTTTCTGTCATTGCCCTTCATTTGTCTTCTGCTAGCACTAATACTGGTTCTAAAAATTTTTGAAAAAAATCCATGTGCAGAAAAGTCTCAAAAGTCTATAGCCCATCAATTTTAATCTACAAAAAGAAATAAGATATGTCAAAATGGCATAGTAATATTCCTCATTTGTTAAATATTACCCATATCAAAATGACTGGTTTTGTGGAAAGAGTAGACTAGAGAAAAAATATATCTCAATTTCATAAAATTTAATGAAAATGGCATCTAAGAAAATCTTTCTAAGAAATAAATTCAAATTTGGTTTAGAATAAAAATAAATGGTTACTTGCAAAGTATTAATGACTATAACCACATATAAATAATAAAAGGGTAAATTTTATGAGGAAGATGCAATGTTAAGATTAAACCTGGGCTTTATTTTATTTTACTGAAGTATTAGTGACATCAAAAGTAGAGAAAATAGTTCATTTAACTCATGGTTAACACTATTTCATATAATAATAAGGTAAAGAAAATAAAAAATATTATGAACATTTTAGAATAAAAAATTAATCAATATTAGGAATTAATGTTAGAATTTATAAAGTAAAATAACAATGACATACCGTATTTTCTGGCATATAAGACGACTTTTGAAACGAAAAAAAGTTAACCAAAAATCGGGGGCAAAAGACCAAAATTGCACAAAAATTACCTGCAGATCTTGACGGCAAAGTAAGTCTTTTCTTTGAAGTGGGGG
Organism: Pipistrellus hanaki; assembly: GCF_964339955.1. Classification (NCBI taxonomy): domain Eukaryota; kingdom Metazoa; phylum Chordata; class Mammalia; order Chiroptera; family Vespertilionidae; genus Pipistrellus; species Pipistrellus hanaki. The sequence continues at coordinate 17,515,487 of NC_140510.1, forward strand.
GAGTCTTATACAGCGAATATAGGCCTAAACCTATGTTTTAACTGTAAAATTAGGGGGTCGTCTTATACACCGAAAAATACGTATTATGAAATAACCTAAAAAATGGGTTTTAATAAAAATGCACTGAAAAGTCACAAGAATATTCAGCCAATAGTATTTGCTCATTTATCCTTTCTAATATCACTTATTAATAGCCTTATTACTAATGTTAATAAAAATAGAGTCATTTTTGAAAACTCACTTAGGGAAGAAAAAGACTTTAGAGTAGCAAAAATCTATACTAATAAAAGGGTAATATGCTAATTAGACCAGGTCAACTGGACATCTTCCAGTCATCCTGCCTTCCTTCCAGACAAAGCCACAGTGGCGGGGGCCGAGGCAGAAGCAGTTAGGGGCAATCAGGCCAGCAGAGGAGGGCAGTTAGGGGCAATCAGGGTGACAGGGGAGGGGTGTAAGGGGTGATCAGGCTGGCAGGTAGAGTGGTTAGGGGCAATCAGGTAGGCAGGCAGATGAGTAGTTAGGAGTCAGTAATCTCAGATTACGAGAGGGATGTCCAATTGCTGGTTTAGGCCCTTTCCCTGCATCTAAACTGGCAGTTGGACATCCGCCAAGGGACCCTGGATTAGAGAGGTTGTAGGTCGGGGAGAGGGAGCCCCACCAATGCACAAATTTTGTGCACCAGGCCTCTAGTGAAGAATAAGAAGCAGACACAATTTGAAATGAAGAGATTTAAGGAAGAGACCTAACTTGTTTCAGTAGTTGATAACTTTGATTAACTGAAAAAAGGTTATATTATGAGTAGTGTGTAATGTTTAAAGAAGCAAGAATATAGAAAGAATATTTGAAAAATTTTCCATTAAAAATTGTGGTGGTAAAAAATTTGGAAGCTTGGTGGTCCTAAAAACTTTGATTCTAGAAACTTTTTATTTCCTATAGGCTTAAATACATAAAAGCTCAAACAGGGAAACATCATCATCATTAAAGAAATAAATTTCTAATTAAACTGATTTTAGAATTTAAAAGAAGAAAATGATATTAAACCTTTCAGAAAATGAGAAAGATTGCATCATTTCACTAAAAATTTTGGATCACTTATGAGTAAAATTAGACAAAGGTTAAGAAAGATACTACTTCACATCATAAAAAGAAGACACTAAAAATCTAGAAAAGCAGTCTTAAACTTTTAAAAAGCAGTGTAATCCTTTTTCAAAGAGAACATTCCACAGAAATTCAACATTTATAAAGCTGCAAAAGTGAGACAGCAGCTGTGGCTGAGGTCAAGCAGGGACCTCACAGCCCCATATCCTGCATCTAACCTCAGTTCCATGAAACAGAGTTCTGTGAAACGCAGCTCACAAACCATGAAAGGCTCCCCAGTCAATAACCTCAGGGTTTTTCGTGGGGGGTTTTCAAGTGCTGGTTTTCTACTTACTCCTTCCTGAAGGCCCACCTCAAATTTACCTCCTTCACAAAGAATTAATGGCTACTTCTACAAAAGAAACATAGAATTTATATTGTAAACTTCATTTCCAGCATTCCTAGTACCCTGCCTTTTATACTAACTACACAGAGGCATACACCACCCCTCCCCTTCCATTCCTGACTGGAAGCTTCTTGGAAGGTGGGCACGTTTTTAAATCTATATTCCCAAGACTCTCGATAATATTTATTGTTGAATATAGGAGTAAAAGGTACGTTAATCAACACCTAAAGGGAAAAAATGGCTTTAAAATGTTCTGATGTATAAAAATAAGACCTGAACTGATAACAATCCCTAGCAGCTCTCTGAAAAGTCTGGAGCCTTTATACATATTCACAGTTGTTGCCCAAGTCCCAGCGCAGCTGTGGTCCCTTTGGGATTTTAGGTTTTGTGGAAACATAAGCCCATTACCAAAAAAGGAAAAGCAGATCATAGGCTGACATTTAATTTTAAATCATTTCTATTCATTAAGAACAATCCATTTATAAAACCTGGTGAGGCAGAAATGTTTGCAGCATCCTCCTTTGGACTATTCTTGGAAGTGTTAATGTATAACAGTGATTCACAGTGAGATAACGGCAGCAGTGCTTTGTGCCTTAAGATGCTTATGTGAATGGTAAACATGATATTCCAGGAAGTTGTTTTGTGTCTGGCTCTATCTGGGTAGGGTTTAACTCACTATTGCTGTCACCTCTGCTTTTCATTTTGAATTTTGTCCAAGACTATTGAGAGGACATTGTAATAACACAGCTGTGCAAAACAGCAGGAGTCCTAAGCAAAATTACATCTGCCACCAAAGAAATTAGGGTAAGCTTCTTTAAAACTGAAAATATAATCAGTTGCATTTGTATGTTGCTGTTGTTCAAGATAAAAAATTTCAGACTGAATAATGACTTGAAGGGACAGTAAGAGGACTCTATGATAGACATTTTAATAAAATTTTTTTTTAAAAGATCCGTATGCACCAAAACTCACATTACAGAATGTTTTCTCCATTACCTTCATGGCCTAGGCTAACTGGAGGTGGGCAGCAATGGGTTGTAGACCTGATTTAAAGTGCTGGTGACAAGTAGATAAGATGTCCCTGTTGTTCAGATGAAGAGGTATCTCTTGATAAGTTCACACGATCACAAGTCAACAACAAAAACAGCAGACATTCTTTTTGTTTCTCTCTCTCATTCATTTTTTTCAGAAGAAATTGACTGGAAATCTACTATTTCCCAGGCACTGCTAGGTGGACATGGCTCCAATCTATAAGAGAGAACCTGATAAGCACAGCAGAACATAATTTAAATCAGAGAATTGAGAGCAGAGAGCAACCAAAAGGCATCAAGGATGGTGATTAGTGATACTAAAGAGAAAGTGATAGCTAAAGAGGATCTTGAATGATGATCTCATTAGGTGGACTTGGGAAAGGACTGAATACAAATAGGAAGGAAGCAGGAAAAAATCCCAGCCTATATAGAGATATCAAAGCATAGAAAATCATAGTGTTTGGGGATAGGAGAAAAGGGGAAATGAATAGCTGAGAAATATCTATCCTGTTCCTTACATAAGTAATCTCATGAGAAAAGTATTATCATTCCCTACTTTACATAAGGAAAGTGAGGCTCAGAGAACTTAATTACCTGTCCAATGCGACAATGACAATAAGTGGTAAGTATTACCATAAGTAGAGAGATGCAAATGTCATTAAAATTTATGCTGGATAAGAGTAGGAGAAAACATAAGAAATAGGTAGTGGCTAGCTACAGGCAAGAGAAAAAAAAATGGAGAATTTTAGGAATATAACTCTAGTGCAATAAACAATAGCTGTTTTCATTTGATTCAGCTTTGACCTTTGGAATACAAAAGAACCCTTTCTAACTCATTCTCTGAGGTCAGCAATACCCTAACACCAAAAACTTACAAAGGTATTACAAAAAAAGGAAAACTATAGACCAATAATACCTCTCATGAACATAGATATAAAAATCCTCAACAAAATATTAGCAAATGAAATCCAACAACATATAAGAAGAACTCAATTTCATGACCAAGTGGAATGTATCCTAAGCATGTAAGACTGTTTCAGCACTTGAATATTAATAAATGTAATCTACCACATTAATGGACTAAAGAAGCAATAAAAACACATGATCATATCAATTGATTCAGAAAAAGCATTTGATAAAATCCAATACCCATTCACCACAAAAGCTATCAGGAAACTATTTGGTAAAGAGCATCTACAAAAAAATCTATAGATAACATCATACTTAATGGTGAGAAAGTGGTCTTGTCTGACCATTCCTATTTGACGTTGTACTAGAAGACCTATATACACAAGAAAAGAAAATATAGGTTATAGATATATTATATTTAGAAAACTCAAAATACACCAAAATCAAACAGAAAAAACCCCCCACAAAACTTAAAACTAATAAATGAGTTCAGGAAAGTTGCAGTATTTTAAAAAAAATCTGTTGTGCTTCTATATACTAATAATAAACTATCAGTAAAAGATATTAAGAAAACAATCCCATTTATAATTGCATCAAAAACAACAAAATACCTAGAAATAAATTTAACCAAGAAGGTGAAAGATTTGTACACTGAAAAGTAGAAAGTATTAATGAAAGAAATTGAAGATGGAAATGAATGAAAGAATGTACTAATGAATTGGAAGAATTAATATTGTTAAACTATCCATACTACTCAAAGCTAATCTACAGAATCAGTGCAACCCCTATCAAAATTCCAGCAGCATTTTTCATAGAAATAGAAAAATTTCTAAAGTTTGTATGGAATCACAAAAGCCCCCACATAGCCAGAGAAATATTGAGAAAGTTGGAAGCATCATGGTCCCTAATTCTAAACTATATTACAAAGTTATAGTAATTAAAGCAGCCTGATACTAGCATAAAAATTGACGCATAGATTAAAGGAATAGAGGAGTGAACCCAGAAATAAACTAACATATATCTGGTCAATTAATTTATGATAAAGGAAACAAGAATATAAAATGTGGAAAGAACAGGTTTTTCAGTAAATGGTGTTGGGAACACTGGACAGCCACATGCAAAAGAATAAAACTGGACCCCTATTTTACACCATCAACAAAAATTAACTCAAAATGGATTAAGGACTTGAATGTAAGGCCTGAAACCATAAAGCCAAAAGTAAACATGGAATTATACAATCATAAAAAGAATGAAGCCTTACTATTTGTTACAACATGGATGACCTTGAGGGCATTGTGCAAAGCAAAACAAGTCAGACAGAGAAAGACAATTACCATATGATCTCACTTATATGTAAAATTAAAATAAAAAAACAAAACTGGTGTGGCTCAGTGGTTGAGCATAGACCTATGAATCAACCTAGCTCCTGGCTCTAATATTCCCCAATAAAAGGAACAGGGAGCTGAAACCGGTTTGGCTCAGTGGATAGAGCTCGGGAGCGTCGGTCTGTGGACTGGGGGGTCCCAGGTTTGATTCCGGTCAGAGGCATGTGCAGTAGTTGTGGGCACGTCCCCGCTGGAGGGTGTGCAGGAGGCAGCTGGTCGATGTTTTTCTCTCATCGATGTTTCTAGCTCTTTATCCCTCTCCCTTCCTCTCTGTAAAGAATTAATAAAATATATTAAAAAAAAAAAAGAACAGAGATTCTTGGAGAAATGACTGGCTTAGGAAATATACAATATGAGCCTGGAAAATCTTGTACTGCCAGAAAGAAGAAATGCTAAAAAACAAAAACAAATAAACAACAACAACAAAACACCCCAAATCCCAAACAAAACACCCACAATGCAGAGGTTATGTCAAAGGGACACAGAAGTGAATTTAAAGAGCTCCCCATGATCAAACTTGGAACAATTCAAGCAAAAACATAAAAAGCAGTATTAGATAATAACCCAAGATATAAAATGAACATCTATGAGTCTATACTGATATATATAATAATGTAAATGAATGGATTCCAAACAATTTATGTATTTACTCCACCTTTAAGGAAGTGGTTTGTAATTCCCCATTCCTGAAACATGGGCTACATATAGCTACTTTCTTTAAAAAATACAATATGGGAAAGGAGAAAAGAAAACCTCATTTACAGTGGAGAAACCTGACAAGCAGGGGATCAAGGTCAATATCAACAGTGATAAGTCATGTTAATTGAATGTGCTTGATATGATATGACAATAACACTACTTCCCTGGTCCTCCCCCCCAAACTATATACCTTAGTCTGTTGAAGACATCAGACAAATCCTGATTAAGGGATATTCTATAAAATACTGAACTATTAATTCTCAAAACTGTAAAGATTTTCAAAAACAAGGGAAGTCTGAGAAACTGTCATATCCAACAGCAGCCTAAATGGAAAAGACTACTAAATTAATGTGCATCCTGAATGGTATCTGGAATGGAAAAAGGACATGAGAAAAAAGGTGAGTCTTTAGTTAACAACAACATATGAATATTGGTTCTTTAATTGAGGCATATAGACCATACTAATCTAAAATATTAACAATAGGGGACTGGATATAGAGTATATGAGAACTTTGTACAATCTTCACAAAATTCTGTAAAATCATGATAAAATTTAAAATTTATTTTTAAGAAAGGACACCCAAAAACTAACAAAGCGGGCCTTAGAAATAAGGAAAGGAAGGAAGCAGGCAAATGATACTGATTTAAAGGAGTACAGATAGTCTCACCAGAACAAAATTTTAATGCTATCACCTTCATTCTAACATTCAGCTTCATTCATTTGTACACTGTGTCCTGCAGATTCTTCTGTGCCCAAAAATCCTGCTTCAAAATATAGCAAGTCTGGTACCTGGAAACCTTGTATAGAACAGTAATAGATAGAGAGCCTTGGGAACTGGATTATTTCAGGTTAATATTAGCTTCTAGCATATTCTTGCTGTATATTCTTGGGCAATTTACTTGACCTCCCTGTGCCTCAGCTTTCTCACATGCAACATAGTAATAATAATAATAATAATACTCCATAGAATTGTGAGCATGAGATAAATTAATACATGTGAAGAACTAGACTAGGACTTGATATATATGTGTTAATTATTAACAATTTAATAATTTCATTCATTCGACAAAAATATACTAACAACCAAGAAGGGTTATGAATTCTAAAGAGTAAGAGCTCAAAGGAGGATCTGTTCAATTCAACTTGGTCTGGTAAAGAAAAAGTAGGATTTGTAAAAGCAAATGGAATAAAAATTTCCATTTCAGCTTACTTTGTCAAACCAGAGTAGGCTTATATAAAATGAAAACTAAAATTATTCATGTCTAGTTTAATTTCTTAGTCCTCAAAGCTGTAAATTAATGTTGGCAAAGTCTGTATCACACTATCAATCCTAAGGTCTGCGGTGCAGAAATAACCTTCCCAAAGGGTTCTCCAATGTTTCCAGAACCTACACTTGTCTGCCTGCAGAGAAACTGACAAAGTTTTTCAAAGCTGACGTCAGCCTGCAGACATGCTCTGCCAGCACTGCGCAGGCCCCACCACCTCTCCCATCCAAACTCCCCTTTCAGAAAAACACTCTGACGAAAGAAAAGCATCCAGAATGATGAGTGTAGGGCCTTTCTCCCAAATATTTACCTATTTATATGGCACAAAATAACCACAAAAGAAGCCAAACCAAGTAACTTGGCCTTGACAAAAGGTTTCCTTTTCTTTTGAAAAAGGAAGGGAAACAATGCTTTATTTGATATCCCATTCTGCCCACCCCCCAAATGCTTTCTTAAGTGTCAGGAAAAAAACTTAAAAAAAATTTTTTTTTGTGTAGTATGTGTATTTTGGGAGGGGGGTTAAAGTAAAGCACTAGCAAAAAATGTTACATAAAAGAAAAGTAGGAATTTTCTGACTGTGATAATAGATACTATACACAAGAAAATATAGAATCCATGTACTAATGAAGTTTTGTCCATTATGACACACTATTAGGCTATTGATGTAAATACAAGATGGTAATCCCATTTCGTTAAGTAAAAACTAGCATCACAAAATTTTCTAAGTACTAAGTTTCTATAAAGAATAATAGCCTTCAACACTTGACAAATAAGGTAGGAAATGTGTAGTTTTAATATTTTCCCCCATGTATATCCAATTAAATTACCTGGTTTGTGTTAATATGAAATTATTATTTTTAAAAATATATTTTATTGATTTTTTTACAGAGAGGAAGGAAGAGGGATAGAAATTTAGAAACATCAATGATAGAGAAACATCCATCAGCTGCCTCCTGCATATCCCCTACTGGGGATGTACCTGCAACCAAGGTACATGCCCTTGACCAGAATCGAACCTGGGACCCTTCAATCTGCAGGCCGACACTCTATCCACTGAGCCAAGCAGGTCAAGGGCAATATGAAATTATTTTTCACATTTAAAAATCCTTTATGAATAAGCATTTTCAATAATTTTCAACTGGAGAACAACAAAACAAACACACAGTGATTCAAAGTAATTATTGAAAGCAATTAAGATAATAGTGCAACAGCCTGACTACAGACAATGGTGTGAAGTCCATCATTTAGGAATATGAATTCACAAGTTTCTGTACATTCACTACATAGCCCTTGAAAGAATTACATTAAACCAAGAGGGGGAGAAAAGAAGTAATTAAAGCAGTTTAAGCTAGATCTGGCCAGGAGCCCGGTGGTTGAAGTGTCATCCCCTACACCAAAAAGGTTGCCTGTCCAATTCAAGTCAGGGTTCCATACGCCCATAGGGGCATGTATGAGAGGCAACCGATCAATGTTTCTCTCACATCGATGTTTTTCTCTCTCTAAAATCAACAAACATATCCTTCAGTGAGGCTTAAAAAAACACCAATCCATGTTGCAAAGTTAATTTTATTAAAAGTTACAGCTCTGTTGGTTATTTGAAGCATCATTTTATAACTGATCACACAGACAATTAAACAGCACTTAAATCATCATTCTAATTAAAGTAAATGATTACCTTATACACAACAGATTATATAATTCCATAAAGATTGGATACATTAAAAAGAGATAATAGTGGAAAACACTAGAAGAAGGGGGAGTAATATCAGTGAAGGAAGCCATTTGTTTTCAAAGCTAGGAGGAAACATCACAGCAGACAGCTAAATTACACAATTCTCCAAGTGGGTATTCAAGCATCTAAAAAAGGAAGTTCAATAACAAGAGAGGTAAAATTGCTCTCCTAAGGCTTTTAGCTACTTGATGAGTCAAATAGTCATCATATCAAACTATATTTTTTAATATGAAAATCAAAAGGTGTTTGACCTTCAAATTATGAACTGCATTTCCTTCTCTGACTTCACCACAATTTTGTGACAAGAGCAAGAGAAAGAGAACAGAATTAGGAAACAGAATGAAGGTCAAACCAGTGTTCATATAATTTACATACATACAAGTTCTTTCCACTTCAATACTTTTAATTTACTAACTAACTTTTAGCCACACTAGCTCAGTAAAGATTTCATAAAAATGGCATTTTAACTCTACCACTACCAGAGGATATCAGTGATTGTGGATGAGGATCTTAGACTTGTACATGATACTATTTATTTCTGTAGCCTGTTTTTGTATTCATTTATAAAGTTGAGGATTTTGTTCTTTATTAACAGGATTTCATATAATAAGCCACATAAATTCGAATAGGTATAAAAGAATGAGTCTTTAAAAATGCTGATGAAAATAGAGAATTATGATGGACACAAACATGGAGAATTGTTTTTTAAGTATTAAGGAAATATTAAATGGTTCTTTTAAGTTTATTAAATTAAAAAATAAGAAAGGCTTTGAAAGGAAGATCACAAATCACTCAACATGTGACAAGTACTATGTGACTGTAAATAACAAAAACTGAAGAAACGCAATTGATATAATGAAAACACTCTTGCTAGCTAAGGGTTCATCATGAACTCTCCATAATCCTCAGTCTAATGTTAACTGAGGAGAAGATACAAGTTTGTTAGAAAATAGAAGAGTTAAGGTACTGATTAAGTGGTTATTTCAATCCATAAAAAATTCCATAGATTTAAGGCCAAATCACATCACGAAAACAGGAGTGAGGAACCTTTTTTTTTTTTTTTTTTTTGCTAAGGGCCAGTGGTTGGTTATAACATCATTTGAGGGCCAAACAAAATTATCAACTTAAAAATTAGCCTGCTATATTTGGTTAAACATTTAACTTGTCCCTACTAATGCCTTGGCAGGGCCAGACCAAATGATTTCTCAGGACTTATATGGCCTGCAGACCAGATGTCCCTACCCCTGCTCTAAGATATCAAAATGAAGAACAAAGTAGCAATGATATGCCATAGCTGCTGACTTTCCCCAAAAGTTGCTTGTAGAGACTATTAAGATGGCGTTACCTTTTATAATATATTTTCTGTAAATATAAAACTGTTCTGTTACAAAAATTATAAATATACACATCTATAAATTACCATAAGTATATTTTTATAGATGTTTATAGAATGGTTATGCCTAATTTTGAGATTTTGGGTGATGAGTATAATTCCTATTGGGTGCAAACACATTCAGGGAGTAAAACATATGCCTTTTTCAGTTATTTTTAGGTTCTCAAATTTATTATTTTATTAAGAGCCTTTTGGAATTCATTCTGTTCCAAAATGATCTTCCTTTCATTTCCCAAATGTCTGTTCTATCTCTTCAACTGTATTGTTAAAGTCCTTCAAGGGCAATGACTATGTTTCTAACTATAACATCTAGTTTCAACGAATTTCTAGTTTTAACAAATTCAAACTAAAACCTTAGGTAAATATCAGCATGAACCAAGACACCCTTTCACATCGTAAGGGTGTGAAAGGGTGTCTTGGTTTTTTTTTTCCTAAAGAAGAGACTACGAAGACAAAGAATTGGTGAGTCTATATGTAACCAAAATGAAAAGACAGTTACCGGTAATTGATAAAATCTTTTATGGTTCCACCTATATTTTTAAAAAATTCAGTAGTCATTTTCTCTTTTTGTATTGTTTTTAAGTGATATTATTTTGCTGTCATATACTTTAAAGGTATCATGAAAAGAGCAGCACATTTCTCAAACTAATGGTAAAATTAGAACTTTATTGATTTACTAGTGTTCTGACACATGGACCCATGCACAATGAAAGGAAATTAATTATAAGAAATATTTTAATATCACTATTCATATCTTGCTAATGAAAAGAAAATAGGATTCTACCAAGTCTCCTATCTACCTACTCCAGGATTTCTGTGAGAATCAAATGAGATGAGGCACAGGAAAACATGTCACAAACATTTGGTTAAATTGTAAAATGTTTGCACCTGGCTATAAAGCAAGTTGGGCATTAGAAACTCTAAGGAGGCTAGTAGCTAGCTAGAGGAAGCTGGGGTTGCTATCTGAAATTATTACCCGGTGCCCCAGCCACCGTTTCCAGATTGGGCTGGGCTGTGGGCCGCATTTTGAACCATAGGGTCTTGGCAGCATTGGCTGCAATTTGGTGGGCTGTGGCTCCTGAGAGGTTGTAGGGAGCGGCTATAGGATTAAGCTTCGGACTGACTTGTTGGCAAAGCCACAAACAAGTTCCAGCTTAGAGGGCACAGCCCTTATGACGTTCCCTAGATCATTCCTGGGTGCTAATGGGCTATGGGGGGTGCAGCAAGTGCTGCCAAAAAAAGTGAAACTCACAAGAACATTGTAACTATGGTGACCACTACCTTGTTTACCTCTGGCTATAAAATAAAGGCTCATCTTGCTATCTGGATCTTTCTCTTAGCCAGACACAGGAGATCCACTAGACCCAACTTATGCTTTTTGTCTATCTTTTCTTCAATCCTTCACTGCCCTCCCTCAGGCTCGCTGAACCCTTGGCTGAGCTGGCCCGGCACAGATGGTGGCAGGGCCTGTGTCACATATGGGGGAAGCCAAGTGTTGGTTTGTTGGCACCAGGTCCCTGGTGCCATTTATTTATAGATGGCCAGTGCGCACCATGGCAGCTCCTGCGTTGAGAGTCTGCCCCCTAGTGGCCAGTGCACATCATAGCTACTAGTCAGACAGAGGGACACTAAGCCTTTTATATATAAAGACTAGAGGCCCGGTGCATAAAATTCATGCATGGGGGGAGGGGGGTGACCTTTAGCTCAGCCTGAACGCCCTCCAATCTGGGACATCCCTCTCATACTCCTGGACTGCTGGCTCCCAACCACTTGCCTGTCTGCCTGATTGCCCCTAACTACTTCTGCCTGTCAGCCTAATCCCCCCTAAATACTCCCCTGTCAGCCTGGTTGCCCCTAACTACTCTCCCCTGCCAGCCCAGACCCCCCCCCTGCCCAATTGCCCTCCCCTGCTGGCCTGATCCCCCCTAACTGCCCTTCCCTGCAGGCCTGGTCTCCTCCAACTGCCCTCTTCTGCCTGCCTGGTCACCCACAACTGCCCTCCTCTGCTGGCCATATCGCCCACAACTGCCCTCCCCTATAGGCCTGGTGCCTCCCAACTACCCCCCCCCTACTGGCCCGGTAACCCCTAACTGCCCTCCCCTGCCAGCCTGGTTGCCCCTAACTAGTCTCCCCTGCAGCCTGGTCCCCCACAACTGTCCTCCCCTGCTGACCTGGTCACTCCTAACTGCCCTCCCCTGCAAGCCTGGTCCCCCCAACTTTCTTATTCTGCCGGCCTGGTCACCCCCAACTGTCCTCATCTACTGGCCTGGTCACCCCTAACTGCCATCTCCTGCTGGTCATCTTGTGGTGGCCATCTTGTATCCACATGGAGGCAGCCATAGCCATCTTTGACTATATGAGGGCAGCCATCTTGTATGATGGATTGATGGCCAATTTGTATATTACTCTTTTATTAGATAAGATATTACTCTGAGAATGAAGGTAAAGAGTATCATAGTTCATATAACAAGAATTTTCATTTCAATGAGATAATATGAGTATGAATATATACAAGTGCATGCCACTAAATGTATCATATTGTTTAGTGATAATACTATTTTAACATTAAGTTATATATGAAACAATCTTTAGAGCAAAATCTTCCAAGTTTAGCTTCTAAGCAAGCAATATTATGACAAGTAGAAAAAAGTTGTTTCATTTGGTACTGCATTTCAAAGCACACTCAAGTTTCTTTGGATAACCATACAGAATTTTGGATCACTAATATTAATAACATGTTCCAAGTGCACACCTTGCATACACTTACACACACACACATATTTATTCTCATTCTTTTTTTAAAATCCTCACCCAAGGATATGCTTATTGATTTTACATCGAGGGGAAAAACAGAGGTGGGGGTGGAGGGGGGGAAGAGAGAGAGGAAGAGAGAGAGAGAGAGAGAGAGAGAGAGAGAGAGAGAGAGAGAGACATCAATGTGAGAGAGAACACTGATGAGCTGTCTTCCATTCAATGTGAGAATGGAACCTGCAGCCTAGGTATGTGCCCAGCCCCAGAATATAACCTGCAACCTTTAGGCACATGTACGAGGCTCCAACCTAGTTACACTGGCCAGGGATATTACTGTTATTCTCCTGGCTGCACCCCTCCCCACCTTCTTCTGTCTCCCCTCTCCTTTTCTTCATCTATAGAAACATAGTCATATGGAGAGTCAGAGAGTATATAGTAAACAGTAGACATAAAAATTGGTTGTGAAATTTAATAAAAGACATAAAAGTCATGAAAACACTTACTTCATCAGCCACCATGCACCTGGAAAAAAAGAAAAAGAAAACGAAATTAATTTCTTAATTATCAAAGTCAACCATTTAAAAGTTCTGATTAAGTAGCTTGCCACAAAATAGTTTATAGATGATAAAGTACTATGCCAGAGACAGGCATCTGTATGTGTGCATGAAAACAGGGGCCAGTGCTGACATGATGAGACTCTCCTGCTGCCAATGGCATATGGCTATGTGGGGGTGTCACAGCCTCAGCCACACTGTTTGCCACTGCCCACCATGGAAACAGCTACAGTGACCCTTCAGAAATGTGAGCAAAATGGCAAGTGACTATACCAATGAGTTCTGTCATCCTTACCATCAAACTTTAAAATGGTCTACCGTAGACATAAGAATACTGTATTAAAGTACAAGGAAATAAAAGTCAACCATATCTCAGTATACATATAATTATTTATAATACACTAGTGGCCCAGTGCATGAAATTCGTCCACATTAAAAGGGATTAGAGGAAATATTTTAAAATTGTTATTTGCCTTTCTCTATAATAGAAGTATCAGAGATGAAAGAAAATTAGTAAAATGTATTAGAAAATCTCCCTCCTGTCAGAGTCAGGGGCATGCCGCGGGACCCAGAATCAAGTCCCCGCCCACCCATGCCTCGAAATCACACGAGACCCAGACCCAGCCAGTCCCCCTCTACCCCCGTCAAGCCCTGCAGGGCGAGGGGGCGCAGCCTCAGGTCTCCCGGCCAGGCGCCAGGGTGGGGGGGCCTGGCCTCAGGCCCCTTAGCCCCAGAGTGAGGATGCAAGGGCATGATGACCACTTGCATATTATTAATAGATCTTTATTATATAGGATAGGAGTAAATTCTGTCCACTAGAAACTGAGGTCATAAACAGAGGTCCTGAGTAAAGCGAAGACCAAAAATCAAGAATAACAGGTATGCCGGGACCGGTTTGGCTCAGTGGATAGAGCGTCGGCCTGCGGACTGAAAGGTCCCGGGTTCGATTCCGGTTGAGGGCATATACCTTGGTTCTGGGCACATCCCCAGTAGGGGGTGTGCAAGAGGCAGCTGATCGATGATTCTCTCTCATTGATGTTTCTGGCTCTCTATCCCTCTCTCTACCTCTCTGTGAAAAATCAATAAAATATATTAAAAAAAAAAAAAAAGAGAAGATGGCGACCGAACAGATGGACTTGTTCTGACCCCGGTCCCAAAACAGATAGAAGCAACATCTGAGTCGCTCAGGGAATGTTGATTAGCAGCTAAGGGGCAGCGGATCACTCTAGGAAGGTAAGGAAGTGTCCGCTGGACAATTTTTCCTGACCAAGCGGCCAGCACTCCCGACTTCTCCCGGAGCTCCGGGCTCGGCGCAAAGGCAGCGCCACCCTACCAGGAAGGGAGCAGCTTCTCTGAGGCCTGGAAAACCCACAGCCGAGGAGTCCATCGAGCACCTGTGGCGCCCCGATCGGAGCAAGCGCGTGGATTCAAGGAAGCTCTTCAACCACCCACAGAAAGGTCAGAGTTTGCGTGGCTAGGCTGAGAGTTCAGGCTGCGATAGCCACATTGCTCCCGCGAGGCCCCGGCCCCAGTGCGGACCAGAGCACCGCGGCCCCGGAGCACCGCGAGGCCCCGCCCCCAGTGCAGCCCTGAGCGCGCAGCCAGGAGCGCCACGAGGCCCGCCCCCAGTGCGGCCCTGAGCTCCAAGGCCCCACCTATTGATATATTGTAGCATCAGAGCGGCCCTGAGCGCGCCGCCAGGAGCGCCGCGAGGCCCCGCCCCCAGTGCGGCCCTGAGCGCTGCGCCGCAAGGCCCCGCCCCCAGTGCGGCCGCGGCCCCGCCTATATTGTAGCCCAGGAGAGCTGCGAGGGCCCGCCCCCAGAGAGAAAGAGGGCCAGAGCAACCAAAGTCTGGGAGGTCAAACCGGTAACACTGACACCTAAGGGCTGAACTACAAACTGCCTTTTTTTTTTTTTTTTCTTTTTTCTTTTTCTTTTTCTTTTAACTAATCAAAAATAAATGGACACAAATAACTAAGATATAGCCTACCTAAAATTAAGGACTACCTTACAAAACTGAGGTGCAGTGGAATGCTGGGAACTGCAAGACTCTCTGATCCAAGAACCAGGCATACCAAATACAATAACAGAGGAAGTGATTGAACTCTACTGGACAATTTTATGCTAATTATACTATTCTTTATTTTATTTTCATTTTTTACATTTTTTATTTAATTTTCATTTTTTACATCTTTTACTTCAGAAACGATTTTTTTTCTTTTTTCCTTACTTGATTTTACCTTTTCAATTATTACATTTTTCAATCTCTATCTTCACTATTACTACTGCTATTTTGCAATTTTTTTTTCTTTTTCTTTTCCTCCCCAGTACCATTTTACTTCGTCTTTATTTTACATTGGGAGTAACCTTCATTCTATTTTAATCTCTACTATAGCATCATTCAACCCTATCTCAATTCGACCTTTACCCCATCACTCTCTTACTAAACTTTAACCTTTTAGTCTCCAGTTTATCCTATCCCTTTCCGGCTTTAGTTTTTCCTCTATTCTTTCTGTATACCCCCTGCTAAAGCTCTCACTATACTCATAGACCTAAGTTCCAACCCCTGATACAAGTGTATAAATATCACTCTCTGCACTATATTAACTAGTTAAAAAAAAAAAAAAAAAAAAAAAAAAAAAAAAAAAAACGGTTCTACTTTCTATCCTTTTCTCATTGTTTGAGTGAAGGTTGATTAATGTGAATATTTGTGCTTTTCAGTGAAATTCTTATGCTTATTCCAGTGTTGTTATTGTTGCTTTGTATTTTTTTTTTAAATCCTCTGTTTTTGTTTGTTTCTTTGACTTCTGTATATCATAACCTTACTTAATAATAGTGGATATTGTATTGTAGTTTGTATTAATCTCCAAGTATTGTTACCGGCATTGGCTGGGCTCAGTGGTTGATCTATGGCAATTTTCTCCACATATATATAGTTTGTTTCCCATTTTTTTAGTTTGCTTCTTCTCTCTCTCTCTCTCTCTCTCTTTCTCTCTCTCTCTCTTCCTCTCTCTTCTTTTTCTCCCTGTTTTCTAACTTCATTTTGTCATTACTTTATTTCTTCTTTGACTTTTTTTTTTTTTAATTTTTCTTTATTTTATTTTTACCTTCCTTCCTTCCTTCTCTCCTATACCCTAATTTGCCTATCGCTAGGGGTTACCTTTATTAGAGGTTATTAATATTGTAAATACATTCCTGTTAAGTGCCTCTCGTGTTGTACCTGGTAGTGTTGTATTTTGCACCTATAAATTAACGCAAGAGAAAGAACACCACATAACCAGACATCCTGAAAAGAGATACCATGGGAAGACAAAGAAACACCCCACAAATGAAAGAAAAGCAGGCATCACCAGAAAAGGAAGTAAACGAGCCAGAGGCAAGCAGCCTACCAGAGCAAGAGTTCAGAATAATGATTATTGGTTGGCTAAAAAGAATGGAAGAGAAATTTGACAATAACCAAGAAGAAATGAGGAAGAACCATCAGGAATTGAGGAAG
This sequence comes from Pipistrellus hanaki, assembly GCF_964339955.1. Classification (NCBI taxonomy): domain Eukaryota; kingdom Metazoa; phylum Chordata; class Mammalia; order Chiroptera; family Vespertilionidae; genus Pipistrellus; species Pipistrellus hanaki. The sequence goes on from NC_140510.1 coordinate 17,532,186, forward strand.
AACCAAGAAGAAATGAAAAATGACATCGCTACCATGAAGAACTCAATAGAAAGCATCAAGAGTAGACTAGATGAAGCGGAAGACCTCATCAGTGAGCTAGAAGACAAGATGGAAAAAAATACCCAATTAGAGCAGCTTCTAGAAAAAAAGATTAAAAAGCAGGAGGAGAGCCTACGGGAGCTTTGGGACATTACAAAACAAAATAATATTCGAATAATAGGGGTTCCAGAAGGAAAGGAAACTGAGGTAGACGTGGAAAAAGTATTTCAAGAAATAATGACAGAAAACTTTCCTGAGATAGAGAAGAAAAAACCCACACAAATCCAAGATGCTCGCAGAGTCCCAAGCAAAATGAATCCCAGAAGACAGACGCCAAGGCACATTATAATTAAAGTGGCAAACAACAACGACAAAGTAAGAATCTTAAAAGCAGCCAGAGAGAGACAGAAAGTTACTTACAAAGGAACCCCCATCAGACTAGCAACTGATTTCTCAACAGAAACATATCAGGCCAGAAGGGAATGGGATGAAATATACAAAGTCATGCAAAGGAAGGGTTTGAATCCAAGAATACTGTACCCAGCAAGACTATCAATCAAAATTGAAGGGGAAATCAGGAGCTTCACAGACAAAAAAAGACTGAAGGAATTTATCTCCACCAAACCAGCAATGCAAGAAATGCTAAAGGGTCTACTGTAAAAATAAAGAAATAGGAATTGAAGAAGGAACATGGGTATAGAATAAAAATGCCATCAAATGAGTACCTATCAATAATAACCTTAAATGTAAATGGATTAAATGCTCCAATCAAAAGACATAGGGTGTCAGATTGGATAAGAAAACAAGACCCTTACATCTGTTGCCTACAAGAAACCCACCTCAGAAAAAAAGATGCACACAGACTGAGGGTGAAGGGATGGAAAAAAGTTTTCCAGGCAAATGGAAAGGAAAGAAAAGCTGGGGTAGCAATACTTATATCTGACAAATTAGATCTCAGAGTGAAGGACATAACAAGAGATAATGAAGGCCACTTCATAATACTAAAGGGTACAATCCAACAAGAAGAAATAACCCTGGTAAATATATATGCACCCAATACAGGAGCACCCAAATACATTAAAAAACTGCTGGAGGTCATTAAGGGAGAGATTAATAGCAATACAATCATAGTAGGAGATTTTAATACCCCACTGTCACCCTTCGACAAATCATCTAAACAAAAAATCAGCAAAGAAATATCAATCCTAAACGACTCACTAGACCAGATGGAATTAATTGACATCTTTAGAACATTCCACCCCAAAGCCACAGAATATACATTCTTCTCAAGTGCACATGGGACATTCTCAAAGATAGACCACATTTTGGGACATAGGCAAAGTCTCTTCAAATTCAAGAAGATAGAAATCATATCAAGCATCTTCTCAGACCATAGTGGCATAAAACTGGAAATTAATTACAATAAAAATAATCCAAAGAAATCAAATACATGGAGACTAAACAACATGCTATTAAATAAGGACTGGGTTACCAGAGAAATCAAGGAAGAAATTAAAAACATCCTGGCAACAAATGACAATGAAAACACAACAATCCAAAATCTATGGGACACAGCAAAAGCAGTTTTGAGAGGGAAGTTCATATCCTTACAAGCCTATTGCAAAAAACTAGAAAAAATGGTAACAGATGAACTAACTCTACAACTCAAAGAGTTAGAAAAAGAGCAACAAGAAAAGCCCAGTGTAAGCAGAAGGAAGGAAATAACAAAAATCAGAGCACAGATAAATGACATAGAGACCAAAGAAACAATACATAAGATCAACAAAACCAAGAGCTGGTTCTTCGAAAGGATAAACAAGATTGATGGACCTCTAGCCAGACTAACCAAGAAACAAAGAGAGAGGACCCAAATAAACAAAATCAGAAATGAAAGAGGTGAAATAACAACAGACCCCACCGAAATACAACAGATTGTTACAAAATACTACGAACAACTCTATTCCAACAAACTAAACAACCTGGAGGAAATGGACATATTCCTAGAAAAATACAAACTGCCAAAACTCAATCAGGAAGAATCTAAAAATCTCAATAGACCAGTGACGTGGGAAGAAATTGAAACCGTCATCAAAAAGCTTCCAGCAAACAAAAGCCCAGGGCCAGATGGCTTCACAGGAGAGTTTTACCAAACATTCAAGGAAGAACTAAAACCTATCCTCCTCAGACTATTCCAAAAAATCCAAGAGGAAGGAACACTTCCGAACTCCTTCTATGAAGCCAACATCACCCTAATACCAAAACCAGATAAAGACAACTCAATGAAAGAGAATTACAGGCCAATATCCCTCATGAACATAGATGCCAAAATCCTCAACAAAATTCTAGCAAATCGACTCCAGAAGAACATCACAAAGATCATACACCATGACCAAGTAGGATTTATTCCAGGAATGCAAGGATGGTACAATATCCGCAAATCAATAAACGTGATACATCACATAAACAAATTGAAAGATAAAAATCATATAGTCATATCAATTGACGCAGAAAAAGCATTTGACAAAATCCAACACCCTTTCCTGTTAAAAACTCTTAAAAAGGTGGGAGTACAAGGATCATACCTCAACATAATAAAAGCTATATATGATAAACCTACAGCCAACATTATACTCAATGGGCAAAAACTAAAACCATTCCCTCTAAGAACAGGAACAAGACAGGGATGCCCACTCTCGCCACTCCTGTTTGACATAGTTCTGGAAGTACTAGCCATTGCAATTAGACAAGAGGAGGAAATAAAAGGCATCCAAATTGGAAAAGAAGAAGTAAAGTTATCCTTATTTGCAGATGACATGATATTGTACATAAAAAACCCAAAAGACTCCATTAAAAAACTAATTGACTTAATAAATGAATTTGGCAACGTAGCAGGATATAAAATTAATGCCAAGAAATCCATGGCATTTCTATACACCAACAGTGAAACTACAGAAACAGAGGCTAAAAAAGCAATTCCATTCACCATCGCACCAAAAAAATTAAGATACCTAGGAATAAATTTAACTAAAGAAATAAAGGACCTATTTGCGGAAAACTACACGACACTGAAAAAAGAGATAGAGAAAGATGTAAGGAGATGGAAGAACATACCATGTTCATGGATTGGTAGAATCAACATCATCAAAATGTCCATACTTCCTAAAGCAATCTATAGGTTCAATGCACTCCCCATTAAAATACCAACGACATATTTCACTGACCTAGAAAGAACTCTCCAAAAGTTCATTTGGAACAATAAAAGACCCCGAATAGCCACAGCAATTCTGAGAAAGAAGAGTAAAGTAGGAGGGATCTCAATACCAGACTTCAAACTATACTACAAAGCCACTGTTCTCAAAACAGCCTGGTACTGGCACAAGAACAGACAAATAGATCAATGGAATAGAATTGAGAACCCAGATATCAACCCAAATCACTATGCTCAATTAATATTTGACAAAGGAGGCACGAATATACAATGGAGTCAAGACAGTCTCTTCAATAAATGGTGTTGGGAAAATTGGACAGACACATGCAAAAGAATGAAACTAGATCACCAACTTACACCATTCACAAGGATAAACTCAAAATGGATACAGGACTTAAACATCAGACGGGAAACCATAAAAATACTAGAAGCATCCACAGGTAGCAAAATCTCAGACGTATGCCAAAATAACTTCTTCACTGATACTGCCCCTAGGGCAATGGAAGCTAAAGAGAAAATAAACAAATGGGACTACTTCAAAATAAAAAGCTTTTTTACAGCAAAAGAAACCATCAATAAAACAACAAGAAAGCCCACGGTGTGGGAGATCATATTTGCAAATATTACCACTGATAAAGGTTTAATCTCCAACATTTACAGACAGCTTATACAACTAAATAAAAGGAAGATGAATGATCCAATTAAAAAATGGGCAATGGACCTAAACAGAATATTTTCAAAAGAAGACAGAAGGAAGGCCAAAAGGCACATGAAAACATGCTCAAAGTCACTAATTATCCGAGAGGTGCAAATCAAAACAACAATGCGGTACCATCTCACACCTGTCAGAATGGCCAACATCAACAAATCAACAAACGACAAGTGTTGGCGAGGTTGCGGAGAAAAAGGAACCCTCGTGCACTGCTGGTGGGAATGCAGACTGGTGCAACCACTGTGGAGAACAGTGTGGAGTTTCCTCAAAAAACTGAAAATGGAACTCCCATTTGACCCAGTAATCCCACTTCTAGGAATATATCCCAAGAAACTAGAAACACCAATCAGAAAGGATATATGCACCCCTATGTTCATAGCAGCACAATCTACAATAGCCAGAATTTGGAAACAGCCTAGGTGCCCGTCAGCAGATGATTGGATCCAAAAACTATGGTACATCTACACAATGGAATACTATGCTGCCATAAAGAAGAAGGAATTCTCATCATTTGCAGCAACCTGGATGGAATTGGAGAGCATCATGCTGAGTGAAATAAGCCAATCAACGAAAGAGAAACACCACATGACCTCACACATCGGTGGATGATAAAGATCTTTATAAACTGATGAACCAAGAGACAGATATAGAGAAAGTAAAGCAACAGGCAGACTGTCAAATTACAGTGGGGAGGGTAGGGATATCAGGGGGAGATAATAGATCAACCGAAGGACTTGTATAAATGCATATAAGAACAACCAATGGACATAAAACTATGGGGAGGGAGGGGATATGTGGGAGGGAGGGAGGGGGGCAATAAAAAAAAAATCAAGAAAATATGTAAAAAATAAATAAATTAAAAAATAAATAAATAAAATAAAAAAATAAATTAAAAAAAAAAAAAGATAAAAAAAAAAAAAAAAAAAAAAAAAGAATAACAGGTATGGTCAGGATCACAAGGAGTCCCATAGAGATAGTATGCACAGAACTGGAAAAAACAACAATCTCTTAACTGAAGGGATTTCCAGGCAACCTAAAAAACACTGATATGTTATACAATTTTGAAAAGAATGAAGTCCCTATTTCTATTAGTTTCTTCCTATTTCACCAACATTATATAATTTTATAAGGTTTATTTTACCATAAAACACAAATTAAGAATTTAGCCGAAACCGGTTTGGCTCAGTGGTAGAGTGTCGGTCTGTGGACTGAAAAGTCCCAGGTTCGATTCCGGTCAGGGGCATGTACGTTGGTTACGGGCACATCCCCGGTAGGGGGTGTGCAAGAGGCAGCTGGTCGGTGTTTCTCTCTCATCGATGTTTCTAGCTCTCTATCTCTCTCCCTTCGTCTCTGTAAAAAATCAATAAAAATATTTTTTTTAAAGAATTTAATAATAAGTATATTATCAAGGAATAAGTTACAGTAAAACGGAATTTTGTCCTTAAAAAGAAAAAAACATGTCAGGTTACCTAATAAGTATTTTTATGAGAAAATAAGATAAAAATATTTTAACTGAAATTAAAGCATATGCATGAATATAAAGTTTATTACATATTTTACACACAAGCCTAAAAAGTAGAAATGAAAAAAGCAAGACTTTACAGGAAAATTCATGTGTTTGCCTACTTTTTCATTTTAAAATCCAACTCAAATTTGGTGAAGATGTCATTTTAAGTGTGTATTATTTGTTGAGCATCTACTATGTGTCCAGCACTATTCTAAGTGCTACAGATGTAGCAGTGAATTAAAGTTGTTCCCTCTTAGAGGTTGCCTGGAAGAAGATAATACACAAGCATGCAATTCCAGTGGTGATAAGTTCTATTAAAAAGTACTAAAACAAGGTAAGGCAGAATAAGGAATATACGAGACAATATATTTCACAGCGTGGTCAGGATCAGTCTTCATGTTAGGCAAGTTGGACAGAGTTGAACAAGTCATAAATTTAATGAGAAAGGGAATTATGAGAAAATCTGGAGGAGAATCTTCTCAACAAAGTGATCAGCAAAACCAAAGATCCTGAGATAGGATAGTTATATTACAGTTTAAAAGGATAAGGAAGGTAATGTGAGTGAAGTACAGTGAGAAGAAAACAGTACTACTACTACTGCTACTAATAGTAATAATAATGTTGGAAGGCAGTTAGGCTCTTGACCCTTAAGAACCTTATAAGCAACAGCATAGAATTTGGATTTTCTTTGAATCTGTTGGAAAGAAGAAACATATTACCTTTTTAAAAAGACTGCTGTGGCTTATCTATATACTAGTATATAAAGGCCAACTGACTGGAATAGAACAACCGGCATGATTGGTCATCGCTATGAGGCTACTGCAGCAGCCAACTGGCCCAATGTGGGCCCCGATTGGCCTCCCAACTGCCGCAGCCCCTCCCCCTGGCCTGCCCCACCACCGATGGGCTCCTCCACCCCAATTGGGCGGGTTGGCCAACCTCCTGAATCCCCTTCCCCCCACTGGTCCAGTCCCAATGGGCCCCCATGGGGTGGGCCAACTGAACCCCAACACTATTCCTTTACCAAACTATGGGATTCCCACTAGTTAAAGATAGTTCAGCAACCAGACCTGATTTCCAATGAACCATCACAGAAAAATAACTGTCCATGTGAGAGGCACCAACATTTTTAAAATATATATATATTTTATTGATTTTTTACAGAGAGGAAGGGAGAGAGATAGAGAGACAGAAACGTCGATGAGAGAGAAACATTGACCAGCTGCCTCTTGCACACCCCCTACTGGGGATGTGCCCGCAACCAACATACATGCCCCTGACCGAAATCGAACCTGGGACCTTTCAGTCCGCAGACCGACGCTCTACCACTGAGCCAAACCGGTTTCGTCATGGCACCAACATTTGAAACAGCAAAATAAGAGTGAATTATCAGCCCTAGCTGGTTTTGCTCAGTGGATAGAGCATCTGCCTGCGGGCTGAAAGGTCCCAGGTTTGATTCCGGTCAAGGGCATGTACTGCGGTTGCGGGCACATCCCCAGTGGGAGGTGTGCAGGAGGCAGCTGATTGATGTTTCTAACTCTCTATCCCTCTTCCTTCCTCTCTGTAAAAAATCAAGAGAATATATATATTTTTTAAAAGAGTGAATTATCAGAATACCTATCTTGTGAACAAGAAGTGCTAGAAAAGAAAAACATGGGCACAAAAACTGAACACTTATGGAAATCCTGATGCAACACACACACACACACACACACACACACACACACACACACACCCTAAAACTCGAAGCCATGATTATCAAACTAAAAGGAGTAGATGAATTTTCTTAAAAGGATGATCATTACTGACATCTAATAAGTAGATTGGAAGGTGAAGCACAAGGATTCTCTCTCAAAGCACAGGGCAGAAGGGATAGACCAGGATGGCATGAGATTTCATCACACTACTCAGAATGGCACACTACTTAAAATTTACTTCTGGAATTTTCTATTTGATATTTTCAAACTGCAGTTGACTGTCAGTAACTGAAACTATGGAAAGCAGAGCCTCAGATAAGGGGTGGGGACTAATGTATTTACAAAAATAAATGACAGGCTGGGCTTGGCCCATGGCGAGTAATCTGCAGACTCTTGTTTTAAAGGAGTCAGAATTCTCTTTAAATGCTGAGTTTTCATTTAGAATATAATACCCCAAATGGGAATATTCTGGATTATCTGAATACCTACTTTAAAATTAGGTGGGTGTATATTGGATACTCTCTTTAGCATTTAGAATTGTATGAGGCATATGTTCTCCCCTACATACCCGCACCAGATGCTTCTTACTGTGCAATACCCAATGGATTCAGATTTTTACAAGTTATAAGAGAGAACTGTAGAAAGATCTTGAGGGAGCTGATTTTTTTAGCTCCAAATGTTAAACCTCTTTATCAGTAACCATGATAGTCAATATGAAATAAAGAATTTTTAACCATTGTTACAGACCTGTTACCGTTTAACTTACGGATGAATTGGTCTTTATGTGATAGAGGTGGCTGTTGTGTTTCTAAATCACTCCTCCTTAAAAATGGCCTTGGAATTTGCACAGAGCCTGATATTGCTTTCCCAAATCTTTCCCCCCCCTTTCCCCTCAATAATACAACCCTGAGGATGGGATCTATTTTCCAAGTTCCATTTCAGCCAGGTGTGGATGTGACACAGTGTGTGGCCAAAAAGACAGTAGAGGTCACTGGCTGGTGGTGGCTCTGAAAAATCTTGTTAAAATAGAGTCAGCTCAGTTGGCAAGTGTCCTTTTGTCCTCTTTCTCTCTGCTGGCATACACGATGATGCCAAACCTGGAACTGGAACAGCTACTTTTGACCTACCAGAAAGGAAATGACACCAGGATTACAGAGATGTGACTGGGCTACCTAACTCCAAACTTGCTGTTGCGGGAACGAGGACAGAATAGTCCTATCTATTTTAGCCATTAATATTTGATTTTTTATTCTGTGTAGCTGGACTCAATTCCTTTTCATTAAAAGATAAATACAGGATAAATGATAGACATGAGCTATTTCTTTTCAGCATAAAACCCAACAGCATCAATTTAGTTTCCACAACAACATCCATCATATTAAATTAATATTGTTAAATTGAATTATCTTCATTTTTTTGGTTTACTCTTAATTTTATAAATGTGTTTTCATCTAAATAAAAATTTCCTAAAACCAATATGTATAAGGGAGTTGGACCTTGTTTGGGTTTGTATTTAGTATAAAACATGTTAAATAAACAATAGGGATTAGAGGGAATTTCTTCGAGAGTCATGATCACCCGGGTACGGGGACCTGCTTGAAGGTGAGGAGGAGGCATTCTGAATCCAGGCAATAGTTTAATGTTCACCATGTCTTTCTCTCTGTGACCTTTATTACACATTTGGAAAGAAGTGACTACTTTCCTCTTCTGCCTTACAGCATTTGCCCTGAAAGGACTTCTATCATAATGTCAGTCACATTTAGTACACTTACTTGTTTATGTGTTTGTCTCTTGCTCAGACTAAGGGTCTAGCACTCTGCCTGGTGATCCAGGTTATATTTTGTGATTGACTAAATGAATGTGTACCTGGCGGTCGTTGAAATTAAAAGACTAATTTTATATATGGCCTGATTCACCTCCACATCTCCACAACATGGAGTAAGGTTTATAACAGGCTCTGTTTGTAATAAAACGATTTAACTTATTCCTCCACCTACCCATCAATATTTAAGTATCAGTGATGCACATGTTGTTATTCAGAAAGCAAATTTAATACTAGTACTAATTTTTACTAATTATAAAATCACTTTAGATCAAGCAGATTTGACTTACTTTTTAAAAAATATATATATATATTTTATTTAAATATATTTAAAAAACAATATATATTTTATTGTTTTTTTTACAGAGAGGAAGGGAGAGGGATAGAGAGTTAGAAACATCGATCGCCTTCCTCCTGCACACTCCCTACTGGCTATGTACCCACAATCAAGGTACATACATGCTCTTGACCGGAATTGAACCTGGGACCCTTGAGTCCGCAGGTCAACGCTTTATCCACTGAGCCAAACAGGTTAGAGCAACTTGACTTACTTCTTAGTTGCTTTTTATATAAACTATATTTTTGTAACTCCAAAATATTATAATGAATGTTACTGTCTAAGTAAGCCCTAAAAATTCTCTACTAATTGCTATAGGAATAATCAATGTTTTTGACCTGCAGCTTTATAAACAAGAATAAATAATTGCATAAAAGCTAATAGGATGTAATGGTCCAATGGGAATTATTATACATCCTGAAAATAAAAATTCCCTCAAAACAGCTGAAATAGACTTTCTTTTTTTTTTTTTTAAAGCTATCTAGAGGGATGTAGAGGATATTTTCTATTTTTCTCTTTATTAGTAAAACTTATAGGTAATTTTGTGCTACTGCAATTGGTCAGACTGCATATTTTCAAGATATAATCTAGCAATTAGAGACTAGTTTAATTTTTTGTCAAGCTCATGAGCGGAAAAAAGCAATTCTTTTAAAAACTTCATCTGGATTTTGGCATACACAGGATTTGTTTATAAAACCCGCATCTCTTACGTACTTGGAAATTATCATAGACTTTCATGTCCTTCCTGTATGTGACTGGTGTGTCTCATAATGGGTAAAAGAACTAAAGTAAAACACTATATGTTATTGTAACTTGTTTTCCAAAGTCATAATATATGCAGCAAATGTGGGTTGCTTTACCAAAGTCTTTCTCCTCTTATTTCTATGTTATAGACTTTGGAATTTTCTAGGTATATCTTCCATGAGCTTCTGAACATTGCTGAGTGAGGATATGTGGTTCGGAACTATTTCTGATGACAGAGTAGAAAGAGGACATGAGGAGGCTGCTGAATGAGTCACCTGGAACCATCCACTCCTGGCTTCTTGTTACACAGAATGTGATATATTAGTTCCCTTTAGTAACTAAGCCATTTTGAGTTGAATTACTATTCCTGCACTGCATCCTAATGGAAATAGTGTTTATAAAATCAGTTTTTAATGTCAATCACACTTCCTTTTGTTTATAACTGCTAAATTTAAGCTACTATCCTCTGTAACTCCCCCACATCCATTGCCAGTATTTACTTACTGGCAGTGAGCATAGCTATTCATATTTTATTGAACAGAATGTATCTTCAGCATCGTAACAACAATAAAGTTTTTATGGTATATTTGCATTTGTAATGTACTCTCTTACCACATTTGGTCACAGCTCAGCTTACTTGGCTTAGCTTAGTCAATTCATACTAGTAAATCAGATGAGACTAAGAAGCTGGATATAGACGTCTAGGATATTTTAAATTATATGCTGGCAGATAAGAGCAGCACATTAAACTTTTAGGGAAATGCAGTAGACTGAATTGATAAGCAACCAAAATAAACAGTGTCGTTTTGTAGATTTTATTTTAACATAAATTTCTGACCCAACAGTAAGAATCACATATTCAAATCAATTGTTTAATTAATCCTTTTAGAGATTTTTTTAAATCTAGGTCTTAATTAGCTTTAGTTTCAAATATCAACATGCAACATATAGCATAGTAACTTCAGGATATTCAGAAAAAACAATATCCAAAAAGAGGTTTTAAATGTGGAGCTATCCAAAACCGGTTTGGTTCAGTGGATAGAGTGTCAGCCTGCAGACTGAAAGGTCCCGGGTTCGATTCCGGTCAGGGGCATGTACCGGAGTTGTGAGCACATCTCCAGTAGGAGGTGTGCAAGAGGCAGCTGATCGATGATTCTCTCTCATCGATGTTTCTAACTCTCTATCCCTCTCCTTTCCTCTCTGTAAAAAATCAATAAAATATATTTTTTTTAAAAAAAGGGGGGAGACACTGAATAAATGTTTTTAAAAGAATAAAAATAAAAAAAATAAATGTGGAGCTGGAACATATGCTAAAAGCTTGTATGTGAATGGTACTTAAAACTATGAAAATGGACAAGAGGTTTAGAAATTTAGGTGGAGCCCTAGCTGGTGTGTCTAAGTTACTATAGCTTCTACCTGCTTGTGCCCTGAAGGGTCTCGGGTTCAATTCCTGGTCAAGGGCATGTACCTAGGTTGCAGGTTCAATCTGGCCACATGCAGTAGGCAACCTATTGATGTATCAATGTTTCTCTCTCTTCCTTTTTCTCCCTCTTTCCCTTCCACTCTCTCTTAAAAAAGAAAAAAATAATATCCTTGGGTGAGGATTAACAACAACAAAAGACTTAAAAAAGAAATTTAGGTGGACTATGAAGAGAAAATGACTGAAGACAATACTGAAAAGGATGGGCAGAGGAGTTTGCATCAGGAAAAGAGGCAGCGATGGAGCGAGGAGAGCTGGAAGCCGCTGGGAGTCCAGGACGGCTTTTCCAGGAGGTGGCTGTTGTACCCTAGGCCCTACGCAGAAGCCACGCTAGATAAGAGCTGAAGTTGAAGGCTTCCTGATTACACATACTTGTCATTTGCAAAGCAATGAGAAACAAAGATTTTTTTTCCTAATTTTCAACCTCCATTTTTTCCTTTTATTTTTCATTTTATATGTTAGTATCATGTTACAATGCTATAAGGTGCATTTTGGGGATTTTACACAAGATCACGAAAGGTATAAATCTGATGTTATTATTTTAACATATATAGTAGTAACTTGTACTTACAGAGAATATTTGTGGAATACAAGGAATTGGTAATTTTATTGCCTCCGGAACAGCCAATGTCTGGGACACACTTGAGGAATAGAGATTGGAGACTTCCCACTTTGGACCTTCTAAATCATATACATCTGAATGTATCCCCAATTCCAAAAACAAATAATATTAAACCTAAATACAGGCCATTTTATCATGTTGAATTTTTACTATTACAGAGGAAATACTTTAAGAGGTTTTGTCAGGAAAACATATTATAGCTTAGTCCTCTGAAACCATGGTGCCTGTGACTTGGTCTATAGGGGAGAGTGGGGAGAGTTTATTAAAGTAACATTAAGTTATCTCTCTCTTAAAGTAACATTAAGTTAGCAGAGCATACTAATGAGTGGTGTGGTATGTAATATGATATGGTAAGTCATGAATCATTTAATATGCCAAATGGTTGATTAGTGCTAATGGTCAGATTACATATAAATATCCAAAAGGTATTATTCCTGCGGTACTTAACCCTCCTCAGAGGCTGTAGGTTAAGCCAACCTTGTTTTCAGGTACAAAATCCTAAATCCTGTGCTTATGATTCAAAACACAAATAGAGGGTGTTATATATGTCACCTCATTAAATTATCAGTGTAATAAAAATATTCTCTTGGAGATTTTTGCTGTTTTCTTTTTATAGACATTATTTATTCAAAAGAGATATGGGTGTTAAATATAGAAAAGTTGGTCTAGTTAATATAAAGAAATTGAAAAGCTTCAGGTTAAATACAAATTGTTTAGTTCTTAGACTCTTGGATTTAAAATTTAGCTGGTGTGTACAATAATTCTCAGAAATGTATACTGATATTCAGTTTTCTCTTGTCTATCTGTATGACAATTTGGGTTAAAAATAGCAAACAAACTGAGTGTATGCACCCAAAGATATGGCTACATACACACTGGACTATGTATGTCTTGATATTCTAAGTGGATGATTAATGTAAGGTGCCTCAAGGTTTTGGAAATAGTTCAGAGAAATGCAAAGCTGCTTTTTGATGTCTGCAGCCATACTGGATAAATTATAATTCAGGCAATTAATGAATTTGGAACAAATAACATTTATTTTTGCAACAATGGAAAATTGAACTGGTTATCCAAGCCAGGTGAATTGCATAGCTGTTGACACACCAAACCAGGTTTGGCAAATAAAATGGATGTTCTGTAATGAATGAAATTTTCTTTTTAGCTGTATTTTAAAGTCTCTATAATGTAGACTATATTTGCCATTTCTCAGTAGAAGAAAAACTTTTTATTCTCATGGATAACTGTGATTATAGGCAGTCCTTCATCTACAAAGTAAAGTTTAGTTTCATTCAAATGTGGTATAAAATTTCTATGAAGTAAGAAATTGTATTAGTCATATTTTCCCTTACTACATTATAGAAGCACATTAAGTTCTCTATTAGTCATCTTTCTTATTTTTTTCTTTCTCATTGTTGACTCATGCTCACTATTCAAATTTCCAACATGTTCTATAGCTACTGCCCTATTTTAATCTCTTTTTTTTCTTTGCTCCAAATTTCTGATTATATCTGTTGCTACATTTTAAAAAATGATAGCAACCAACACAACAATAACCATCTGGTGTGAATGAATCAAAATTATACCTATTTCTTTTGTCAAATTCTTGTGTGCTGCAGAATTTTAGTAATTAGTGTAGGTGTGCCATGAAATAAAAATAGGTTAAAAATCACTGGCCCATAGGAAGAATTCAATAAGGAATCCCCCGAGACAAGTGACACCAAGCCATTCACTGCAAGTTACAATAACATATTTTGAGAAAGATCTAAATCACATAACTTTGTGAGTTGTTATAATTATGACAGTATAGTATTATAATTATTCTACTTATTATTTGCTATTAATCTTTTACTGTGCTTAATTTATAAATTTAATATTACCATAGATATGTATGTTTCGGAAAAAACATAGTGTATATAGGATTTGGTACTACCCATTGTTTCAAGCATCCACTTGAGCATATCTCCCATAGATAAGGGGAAAACTAATATAATGTTTTATTGGAACATATTCCTGCTCATTCATTTGCATATTGTTTAATGGCTGTTTATGTGCAACAAGAACAGTGGTGTAGTGACAGAGATGGTAAATATTTTAGACAGACAGTCTGTGTTCCTGTACAACGGGTGCCCGCTCTCAAGTGTTACTAGAGTCTCATTTTCACCATGTTTCTGTTTCCTAGTCTGTCATTTAAAATTCAGACAGGTGAACCATTTTTCACACAACCAACCAAATATTTCAAAATTCCCCAACTAAAGAGAACAAGTTTCTATATTGAATTAAGACAACCAGTACCTAGCACAAAGTATGAAAATAACATAATAGATGTCTAAAACTGGGGGGGAAAAGTTGTGTCATAGCACATTATTTAGATATATGGTGTGAAAAACTAAAGAGTTGAAAGTGATATCTTTGAGTAATTAAAAACTGTAGAGAAGAAGGTTGGGGGATACCAGGAGATGGCTATGGCTATTTTTTACAGTAGCCTTAAGACCCACTGACTCTAAACTATATAGTAACTAGAGGCTTGGTGCACAAAAATTTGTGCACTCAAGGGGTCCCTCAGCCCGGCCTGCACCCCTCGCAGTCTGGCACCCCTCAGGAGATGTCCACCTGTCGGCTTAGGCCTGCTCCCTGCGGTATCGGGCCTAAGCTGGCAGTCAGACATCCCTTTGGCAGCCCAGGAGCCCTTGGAGATGTCTGACTGTGGCTTAGGTCCGCTCCCTGAGCCACAGCCGGTCATCCTTAGTGCCGTCGAAGAGGTGAAAGAGGCTCCCGCCACCACCACTGTGCTCGTAGCCATTAGCCTGGCTTGTGGCTGAGCAGAGCTCCCCCTGTGGGAGGGAACTGATCACCAGGGGGCAGCTCCTGCATTGAGCATCTGCTCCCTGGTGGTCAGTGCACATCATAGTGACCAGTCATTCCACCATTAGGATCAATTTGCATATTACTCTTTTATTATATAGGATACTTTAATAAAATAAAAAGTAAAATTTAGAATAAAAGACTTTACCAGTAGTTCAAAACAAACCAATTACAATGCAATTGTTGAGAAGTATTCATTTTCTGATTAAGAGAACATTGGTTTTTGAAAGACGAATCTCACAGGAAATATGTTTTTGCTCTGTTGAATTCAAGTAATCTGCTTTAAAAACATTAATGAACAATTATTTTAGAGAGTTCAATTCAGTTCAACAAATATTTACTGAGTTCCTAATATGTGATAAGCTCTGAAGATAAAAAGACCAAAAAAATCTTAAGATGAAAAGGTCTAAAGCATTAGTCCAAATAAAAATGTGTAAACATTTACTCAAATAGATGTAGGACTGTCATATAAAATATGAGGTAATCTTATTCTAAAGGGCATACATATGACCAATGGAAAGAAGTGATTATCAATAGGAAAATCCTCGCTCAATACTTGTTTTCCCATAGTAAGAATTAAACCAAATTTTAATATTTACTATAGGGTGCAATAATCAAATGTGGCATTTACATAAGGATAAACACATGGATCAATAGAACTAAACAGAGTTAAGAAATAAACCCACATATGCAAAGTCAATTGATTTTAGACAAAGCTGGCAACGTAATTAGATGCAAAACAAAACTCTCCATCATAAACAAATATTAAATTCAAATGGACTATAGAACCCATGAGTGACATTACAGAAATGTCAGTGAGGTTCAAATTATTGAGATCATGTATAAAGCTAATAAAAGTCAACATGTTCTATGTATTGTATGTAAAAAATAAATCTATTAAATCTGTGCATTAAAAAATAGGGGAAAACATTAGTGCCTTGGATTAAGCTTTTTCTTAGATAAGACACCAAAAGCACAAACTACTGGGAAAATATATATATAAATTGGATTTCATCAAAATGAACATCTGTTCTTCAAAAGATACTCCTAAGACAAGGCACATGCTAGGAGACTATGTAAAAGATGAGAAAAGGACTTGTATCTAGAATATATAAATAACTCTTATATTTGAACTACAGGCCCAGTGCACAAAATTCATGCACTGAATGGGGATGTCTCTCAGCTTGGCCTGCACTCTCTCCAATCTCAGACCCCTCAGGATCAGGCCTAAACCAGCAGTCAGACATCCCTCTCACAATTTGGGACTGCAGGCTTCTAACCACTCGCTTGCCTGCCTGCCTGATTGCCCCTAACCACTTCTGCCTGCCAGACTGATGGCCCACTAACAGCTCCCCTGCTGGCCTGATTGACGCCTAACCACTCCCCTGCTGGCCTGTTTGCCCACAACTGCCCTCCCCTACTGGCCTGTTTGCCCACAACTGCCCTCTCCTACTGGCCATCTTGTGGTGGCCATCGTGTGATGATATGGGGTGACCATCTTGTGATGACGTGAGGGTGTCACGCAAGAGTGTGAGGGCCACCTTTTATTAGTATAGATTTTTTTTAAAAATCTAATTTTTAAATGAGCAAAAGATTTGAGTAGATTCCTCAATAAAAATGTAGAGATGGCCAGTAAGCACCAAGAAGTGTTCAGCATCATTAGTCATCTGAGAACTGCATATTAAAGCCACAATAAAATACCATTGCATACCTACTATGATGCCTAAAATTAAAAATGATTTATAATCCCAAATGTTGGCAAGTATGAGAGTGACTGGAACCCTCATATATTTGTTGGTGGGAATGAAAAATATATACCCACTTTAAAAAACAGCACAGTAGTCTCATATACAGTTAAACACATTTACCATATGTTCCAGCAATCCCACTCTTAAGTATTTACCTGATAAATAAAAAGATGTCACAGAAACATCTGCATGTGAATATTATAGTAATCTAATCCATAATCATGAAAAACTGTAAATAACCAAAAATGTCCCTCACCAAGTGAATGGCTAGACAAATTTTGACACATCTACCCAATGGAATATTACTCATCAATAAATAGGGATAATATATTCAACAAATGAGTCAATCTTAAAAGTATTATGTTAGAGAAAGAAGCCAGACACAAAATGCTACATTCTGTATGATTCCATTTATATGGGAGTCCAGAAAAAACAAAGCTGTCAGGAGAGAAATCAGATCAGTGTTGCCAAGAGTCAGACATTAAGGGAGGGACTGATTACAAAGGGGCACAAAGGAATTCCCAGATCTTGCTTTTGATGGTGGTTACACAATTGTGTTAATTTGTCCAAACACATCAAACTGTACACTTTAAAAGGGTGAATTTTACTATATGTAAATTATACTTCAGTAAGCCTGTCTTTAAAAAGTGTTTTTAATAAATAACCATTATTGTACTAGCAATAAAAATGTCAGTGTGGTTCAAATTATTGAGATCATGTATAAAGCTAATAAAAGTCAACCTGTTCTATGTAATCAAGTAATTTTTAAGATAAGGTAGTCTTTTGCCTTAAGATTTAAAAAGTAACAGGAAGATGTTAGAATGAATAATTATGAAGCAATCAAAATGAACTAACAAGCAAAATAGAGACAGACTTACAGAGAACACTCTGACAGCTGTGTGTGTATGGGGGGGGGGGCGTTTAGGGGACTGTGTGGATGGGGATAGAGGGATTGAGCAAAAATTTAAAAAGACTCATGGACACGGGCAATAGCGTGGTGAATGTTGGGAGGAGGAGGGAGATGGAGGAGGGAATAGGGCAGATAAATGGTGTTGAACAGAGACGACTTAGGGTGGTGAAAACATAAAACAGTGTACAGATGATGTGTTGTGGAACTGTGCGCCTGAAACCTATATAATTTTGTTAACCAATGTCATCTCAATAAATTCAATAAAAAGAAAGAAAAAAGAAGTAATCAGGAAGTCAAGGATACAAAAATAACACCTTTGAGCATCTTTTAAAAAAGTATATCTTTTTATTGATTTTAAAGAGGAAGAAAGACAGACAGACAGAAACATCAATGATGAGAGAGAATCATGGATCAGCTGCCTCCTGCACACCCCCTACTGGGAATCAAACCCAAAACCCAGGCAAGTGCCCTACCTGGAAGAGAACCACGACCTCCTGGTTCATAGGTGGACGCTCAACCACTGAACCACCCTGGCCAGGTACCTTTGAGTATCTCCTGATTACACAATTAGAATTTTTTTTTAGCTGTTCAAATTTTTCAAATAGACCATAATAAAAAATAAGAATTTAAGTATCTCTAGAGAAAATTTTTAAATAAACATTCATTCAAATAAATAAAACATGTATATAAAAATAGGAATTTTTTGTGCTGTCAAAAAGTTGTAAAAATAACACTTTTCTTTCTAAAATTTTAAGTCAAAATTAGCAATCAACATAAAGACAAAATCTACAAATGAAAGCCTGGAGCCACTTAGCTAGAGGTACAGAGCATGCTGAGGCCAGTTGCTGCTTGTTTGAGAGATTTTAAGAAAATCTGAAGCATAAGCCAAGACAGGCCATTCAGATGGAAAAGCCACTGGAATCAGCTTGGGTTGGCCCACAAGTTGGTGGGGTGAGGTCTTAGGGGTCGGGTAAACAGTGATGGCCAAGTTGATGGAAACTCTGTTATGGTGCCTGCCTACAGACTCTGCTGGGAAAGGACTTAGAAAAGGAACAATGGTCTCGGCCAGCACTTCTGTCTGGGAGAAAGCTGCCTCTCAAGCTCTCACCCTGACATATTTCAGTTCTTCCTTGTATGTCCCTGTTGCCTTGTGAGCTGCTGTCCCAATACCAGCGTGTAGGAGTGAATCTGAATAAGTCTGTGCTTGGGTCCTTTAAGAGAAAGGACTCCAGCAGTCCTCTGTCTTACTCAGGCTTCTCTTCCCAGCACTGAAACCTCTGGATGGGGGGCCTGGTGTATGTCTGGGAACTCTTGCTCCTCAGAAGAAACCTCCACGGCCAAGATATCCCTCCTGACTTTTGCCGCATGAGGGTGTGGAACCACACTGTTCCATGTGTCTACCCTTCTTACAGTCTAGATGTGGCTTGTTCTTCATATCCTTAGTTGTAGAACTTTGGTTTAGTAAGATTTCTGGTGGTTCCGAATGATGGTTGTTCTGTAGTTTAATTGTATTTCTGATGTGATTGTAGGAGAATGAGAGTACCACATTTATCTATGCCACCATCCTAATTGCTCCTCTGTTTAGTTTTACTCTTTTTTAAAAAAATACATTTTTTTTTTCTAGAGAGAGAAACATTCATGAAAGAGAGAAACATTGATCGGTTGCCCCCCACATGCACCTGACTGGGATCAAACCAGAAACCTTTTGGTGCACAGGATGATGCTCAACCAACTGAGTCACACTGGCCAGTGCCATCCTTGGTTTGACAAACAAAATCCTTAACTATCTCTGTGATAAATGTCATTTATATCTTCATTTATCTTCACATATTTTCATGTATGAAAATGATTTTATTTTTACCTCACATTTTCTAAAAAAATTATTAAACTGTACATAATTTAAAAAACAATTATTTAAGGGCTTTAGAGTGATGCATAAAGCAAATTTAAAACATCATTCTTGAAATCAAAGTAAGGCTTCAGATAAGAATGGCAGAAGACTGTGGCCTCTGCCTGAGGTTGATCACATCTGCATGACCCTCTACACACCTCAGTTCTGTTGGCAAGAACAGTAATCTCTTTGTTTTTAAATTGTGGCAAAATACACATAACATAAAATTTACCAATTTCAGTGTACCAGTTTAAGTGTATAGTCCAGTATTGTTAAGTGTATTCTCAGTGTAGTGTAACAAACTTCTAAAACTCTTCATCTTGCAAAACTGAAACCATATACCCATTAAACAGCTGTCCATTTTCCCTCTCCCCCAGCCCTGGCAACCACCATTCTATAATTTATTTATTTATTTATTGTCTCTATGAATGTGTGACTACTCTAAGAACAGTAGTTTTTATCTCCATGGGGCTGGCAGGAAAAAATAGCAGCTTTGTTGCCAAAGGGGTTGGGCTCCAAGTTGGAGGACAAAAACTCATGGCATTGCCCTTTAAAAATGGTAGTCTTAACACTTAAAGTTTGTGAAATAACAGAGGGGAATATATAAAATAATATACCAGAATAACATTTTAAAGTTTTCATTGCATAACAAATATATTGAATTAGCTTTAGTTGTCAGCTTTAGTAATACTTATGTAAGACCATATTGGCTTCTTGCCTTGCAAGTGTATCACCCTATTAATAAAAAAATACAAGTGAAAATAAAAGTGGTGGACTTAAATGAAAATGAACAGAGAAAATCTGCTGCATCCAAGGTTGTGATCCCAGCTGGGATAAGCAGTAGACAAAATAGAAATTAAATGGGGTATCTTAGAAATAAGAGTCATGGAAGGGCTGAGATAAGTTCTCTACACAGTCCCTGGCTCACCTAAAACTACAAACAGGAGAGATTTCAGAGAGCCTGGTGAAAAGTGAAGCTAAGTGCAATTTTGAATGAGAACCTCAACCCACATACAAATTATTAAGCAGTATATGGAAGCCTAAGGGCTCAAGACTTTTAAGCATAATCTCCACCCAAATCATTGGCTAATACACTATGTAAGCAGAAGGACAATTCATAGGAATGTAGGCTAAAAAAATAAAAATAAAAACATTGACCAGAGATATTATTTTCTGTCTACTGTAGGGAACAAAGAATATAAAACAGAATCCAGATGTCCTATAATGTATTATGTAAAATGTAGTTTTCAAACAAAAGCACTGGACATACAAATAAACAAGCAGGAAAAAAATTAAGTTAATATAAATGGAGTGGGCCCAGATGGTGAATTTAGCAGATAAAGAAGTCAATATATCTATTGCAAATATGTTCAAAGAGTTAAAGGGAAATATGATGACACTTATCCAATTTGGATATCTTAATAAAAATATAAAAATTATTAAAAAAATAACCAATTGAAAATTCTAGAATTGAAAAGTACAGTAACTAAAGTAAAAAATTCCTCAAGGGGATTGTGGAAAGCAGAATTCTAAGATGGTCTGCCAAGACCTCCACTTCACTCTCATGTACACACCATGCATAAACACAGAGGAGTGATCGATGTGATCATAAATGACAGCAATGAGAAAGAGTTGATGGCATTGGACTCAAAGGATAGAGTCTGAATTCTGATGAAAGATTAATGATTTATAGGTCTCAACTGGAAGCTAGAAGAATGCCAACACCACCTGCTGGCCACAAGGTACTTTAGATATGGACAACAGAGCTTGCAAAAAGTACAGGTAAAATTATAAAGTGTGTATATTGGGGGGACCAAAAATGTATGTAAAATATTTGCACATATGTAAACATGCACATGAATAATAGCTAACTTTGGCAGGATGTATTGTCTAAAAAATGACTGCATCAATATCTCCCATTACACAGTGTTCTTCTTGTAATGTTGACACGCCTCTTAAAATTAGATGGGTCTATAACTACAGCCAAGTAACACTAGGTAACTTCAAGCTTCTGCCTAATCCTTTAGAGATGCTTGCTCTTGGGATTCAGTCACCACGAGGTGAGGAAGTGATGAGATCCCAGCCAAGGGCCTGGATCAAAGCCAGGCATGTGACTATGACAACCTTCAAGATGACTGCAGCCCTGCCACTGTCTGACTGCAACTGCCTGAGAGACCCCAAGTGAGAACTGCTGAGCTGAGAGCACCCCAACCTCTGAACCATTCAAGATAATAAAACAATAACTGTTATTTTAAGCCACTAAGCTTTGTGGCAATTTGTTATGCAATAGTAAATAATCAAAATAACAACCCAGTGAGCACCTAATCGGTGCCAAGCACTTTGCCAAGCACTCTACAAGTTTCATTTTATTTCATCCCTACAACTACTGAATGAATAGATGTTATTACTCACTTATTATAATAAGCAAAATAAGATTAATAGAGGCTAAATAAGGCCACAATGGTGGTAGAACTGATACTGAAATAAAGATGTCCACACTCCAAAGTTGGGTTTTGCATTAAAAATTTTCTATGGTAATAAAAACTCATTTACGCCAAAACCGGTTTGGCTCAATGGATAGAGCGTCGGCTTGGGGACTGAAGGGACCCGGGTTCGATTCCAGTTAAGGGCATGTACCTTGGTTGCGGGCACATCTCCAGTAGGGGGTGTGCAAGAGGCAGCTGATCGATGACTCTCTCTCATCGATGTTTCTAGCTCTCTATCTCTCCCTTCCTCTCTGTACAAAAATCAATAAAATATATATATTTAAAAAATAAAAATAAAAAAAATAAAAACTCATTTATTGAAAGTTTATATGTCAATTATTAATAATTTTTTTAAGTATTTCACATATTCTAACTCTTTTAATCGTCACGAATGCCCTTTGATATAGATAATATTATTTTCCTTTTACAGACTAAGAAGTTGAGAGCTTAAGTAACTTGCTCCAAGTCAAATAGCTAGGAAGTAGAAGAACCACCATTTAGACTGAAGCAATAAAGCTTTATAGCCTTCTCTTATTGCCTTTATATTATTCTTTTATTTTTTAATTTCAGAAAGGAAGGGAGAGGAAGGGAGAGGAAGAAATAGAAGCATCAACAATGAGAGAGAATCACTGATCAGCTGCCTCCTGCATGCCCCACCCTGGGGATCAAGCCCGCAACATGGGCATATGCCCTGACCAGGAGTTGAACCATGACTTCTGGGTCATAGGTCAACACTCACTAACTAGGCCACTTTGGCTGGGCACCTTTATATTATTCTTAAAATTATAGAAAGAGTTCCCACAAAGATGGTGATTAGATTTATCTACATAAAACAATCCAAAAAATGCAAAATAAATTAAACAATGGCTTTTAAAACATTGGACATGAGGCAACAAAGGGCAGTGATCCTTGAAAGTTTGAAATCAAAGAATGTGAGCTCTAAAAGTGCCAAAGCTTACTACCCGGAGAAAGACTCCAAGAGGACTCCAGGCAGAGACTGGTAGTCTCCAGGACCCCTGAGTTGAAGAGATGACGCTGGAAATCTGAGGAGATCAAGAAGATTAAATGTCATGGGGCAGAGTGCCGAGGAGGAAAAAGCTGACCAGAGAGAGAGCTCCAGAGATCTACAAAAGGTTCCCTCCTTGACTACATACTAATCAGGGCATGCTTAGAGAAAACTACCTGAGTCTTGGAAAGTAAAGGTTAGAGGGAACAATCTCCAGGCCAGGAATAGTTCTTGCTTATAATTCACAACTAAGAAAGGGGTAAACACTTTCCATCTGTAAATAAGTTATAATGAGAAATATCATCAATATTAACATTATGTTATGGTAGATTATGGTATTACAGTTCAGTACTACAAGCAAGTATGGGTCTAAAACTGTGAGCTTATAAACAGAAAAATGCTATACTTACACAGACCAGACAACTCTCAATAGGCTCTTTGGTATTGAATTATGACAAAAAGACATTAGTTCTTAAGATAAACTATTCAAATAAGGGTTTTGCCATTTTCTGGCAGAGAAACATTAAATTTGTTGAGCCCAGTTTATTCCTTACAAAACCTAGTCAGTAGTATATGTCTCAAAAGATTGTTAAGAGGATTCAATAATCTAAGCACGTAAATAATTTAACAGAGTCTAAGTGATAATTTAGACTCTATGAAATTTAACTAGCCTAAGTGATAATTCAATAAACATTCTAGCTTGCAAAATACTGAACTGGAAGCAAATTCAGGTGGAATTAAAAGTAAATAAAAACATGAATTACCTTATTTATTCAATCTTCAGACAGGTACACTTGTACATATATATTTGTAAACTGTTGTGTCATGAATAAATATCTTATGACTGGATAAAAACAAGGGAATTGAGAGACACTTTGCCCAACAAATTTACTAGTGTAAAAGTCTTCTTCCCTTTGGTTAATCACAAGCACTAGAGAGCACCTGCTTCTCTATAAATGGGACCCCAAAGGTTACTTTAAAAATTTGTTCACAAAGTATACACTCCAGTTATAATCCATGGTTACAATTCCATATAACTAAGATGAGTACATGATCAGTTTGCAACCTATGCTCTAAAGAGAACAGTGTCTTCCGACCAGTGTGGCTCAGTGGCTGAGCATGGACCTATGAACCACAAGGTCTCGGTTTGATTTCTTGTCAGGGGACATGCCCGGGTTGCGAGCTCCATCCGCAGTGTAGGGTGTGCAGGAGAAAGCCGATCAATGATTCTCTCCGATCATTGATGTTTCTATCTTTCCCTCTCCCTTCCTCTCTGATAGTTTGAATTTCATTTTTGTTTGTTTGTTTGTTTTGTTAAAACTCACCTAAGAATATTTTTTCATTGCTTTTCAGAGAGTAGAAGGGAGCAAGGGGCAGATGAGAAAAAGAGAGACAAACATCAATGTGAGAGAGACATATAGACTGATTGCCTCCTGCACGCACCCAACTGGAGGCAGAGAGGGAACCCACAACCAAGGTATTTGCCCTTGAGCGGGAATTGAACCTGAGACCCTTCAGTGTGCAAGCTAGCACTCTAACCGCTGAGCACAATGGCCAGGACAGTCTGTGCATCTTGCTACACCTTTTCCTATACCCAGGTTTGAGACTGTGCTAAGTGGCTTCCATTCTCTGCTTCTCTTTAAACAACTGAATAGAGTATTATTTCACTTCCCTCTTGTACTATGCAGTCTCAACTTTTTCCCTTAAGATTCCCAAATACTAACCTATCCTATCCTCTTCAGTTGGGATGAATTCTATGAGCACTTCTGAACTACTATATGTGGTTGTTTTTTTTCAGGTACATAACACAGAAATGATGAAAGCACAAGTAAAGCAGCCCGACAGACTGATACACATAGTATATTAACCACCTCTAACTTCCCAACACCAACCTTAACTCACCTGCATCTGCATTTCACACATCTCTTTCCTTCTTGGAAGTTGTCCCATCCTGTCTTACATTCTCAGAACCTTCACTATAGATTATTTCATCTATCACATCTATCTCCTAATTGCCTGCCTTTGTTCAATTATTTATATTAGAATTTACACATGCTAAGCATTACCCATCTTAAAAACAAACAAGAATGCCTCCCTGGTCCTTACTCTGCCTCTATAGCATCACTCTCTCCCATCTATTCAGCCAAACTTCCAGCCTCCTTTAGTGCCTGTCTCTCCCCTCCTCCCCCTACCTCTACCCATTAACCATTTTACAATTTCTCTAAGCACAGTCTCTGGAATCAAAATGTATGCTGGCTACATTTACTCTAGTAAGAGTAGGAAATTACTTCATCTCTGTACCTTAGTTTTCTGGCTTGAAAAGGAAAAATCATTTTTAAAGTGAGGATAGAGGCTCTATATAAATGTGTTGCACACATAAAACTTGCACAGAATTTATACTTCGCAAGTACAAATACATATAGCTAAACTTTCGGTTAGTTATATAGTTATATATAAAAAGTTGGCAGATAATCCAAGCATCTTATCCTTCAATTTGCCTATTATTGCCTGCTGTTTATTTTATTATTCACTAGTGGCCCGGTGCACAAAATTTGTGTATAGAGGGGATGGTTCCCTTAGCCCAGCCTGCACCCTCTCTAATGGACATACCTCTCAAAATCTGGGACCACTGGTTCCTATCTGCTCACCTGCCTGCCTGCCTAATCACCCTTAACTGCCTCTGCTTGATCACGCCTTTCCTTGCCAGCCTGACCTCTCCCCAACTGCCCTCCCTGCCGGCCTGGTTGCCCCCAATTATCCTCTCCTGCCGGCCTGATCTCACCCCCAACTACCCTCCTCTGCTGGACAATTTGGTTCTAATTAGTCAGTTTCTATGCCAGTCAGTGTCAAAAGCTCACCTCCTGGGCAGCTATTGGCTCCTCACAGTTGACCCAGATTTGGTTCTAATTGGCTTCTATGCCAGTCAGCATCAAAAGCTCTGTCTCCCAAGCGGCCACTGCCTTCTCACAGCTGACCCAGATTTGGTTCTGATTGGCCAGTTTCTATGCCAGTCAGTGTCTCTGGGCCTATCAACAGGGCCTGATCAGAAAGGTGGGGCTGATCAGCAACCCAGGTGGAGGCTCGAAGAGAAATGGAGGCAAGGCTGCTGGCCAGGCTAGGAGGGAAAGAGAGAGGCAAGTGCTGGTCAAAAGCTGCCTTAGATGCTATAGATCAGCCCCTGCTTCTCTCTTCAGGTCTCTTTCCAGGCCTGATTCAAAGCCCCCTCAGCAGTCACTGCTTGGGCACCAGGCCTGCAGCCACAGTAGTCAGCACTGGGTAGCCATGGCAACCTAGCTGATTTCCTGTTGGTCAGCCTTTGGTCCTGATGGTAGTTAACCCTGGCTCTTTATTATAGAGATTAGTACCACCATTTATGCTTAGTAATAATCAAAGATGGTTGGAAACTTAGATCACTGCAAGTACTACTTGGTAAATGTTTTAATTACTATAATGTTTTACTTAAGAAGAATTGTGTTTAAAATTAACTTCTGTAATAATATGTGGATTCTTCTCCTATATGGAAGTTCCCTAAACACTGTGCTTGCTTTGCCAGGAGTCCAGGAAAACTCCCACCTATATTCCATTGTTATTGAATGAACCCACCTTACACATTAGTTTCCTGAGAAGCATTCTCAGGCCACCTTTGTTCCAAGCTTCCTCTTCAAACAGTATTCTCTCTGTAACTGGAACACCTTTCTACTGTGACCTCTATCACACTGTAATAAAATTCTTATTTATGTTCTGTTACTAGGCAGTGTATTTCTTCTTGAAGATAATACAATGTTTTATTCATTCTGTATGCCAAGGGCCTCTTTGTGCCCCAAACCAGTGAATATTTACTTGAAATGACCTGGATGAGGGGAATGCATTTCGAACCTGCTTTAAGAAACACTGGTTTAAGGAACCAAGTCCAATTCTATGAAAATGTCATTCCAATGGAGCATTACTACTTGAAATTAGTTTTAGCTATAGAACTAACTTTTTGCCATTAATATAAAAAGACAAAATAAAAATTATTTGACACACATATTTGCAAACAATGATTTACTAGTGAGGACTAAGGATCCGTTGTCATCAACAGCATAAATTCTACTCTGACACCATGCAGCACTGAGAAAACTATCAAGAATTACCCACCTCAACATATTCTCTCCATACCGTAGGAGTAACACCTAAGATGAGATCACAGAAATTAAAGTATAAATGAAAAATAAAGATGCTACTGAATCCCAGCAGTGATTACCATAGATACAAGTATGGTTGATTATAATTTAAAATTAACTCTGAGGTCCCACTGATCAAATTAACTCTCCATTGACTAAGAAAATACTCAGGAAGAATGGCAAATCAATCGTTTTCTACATGTGCAGCACAGTCCAATTAAAATTTAATCTGACACACCCACAGATAAACATACATATATGATATATATCTACCTCATAGAAATGAAAATGTACTTAAAATGTTTTCATGCTTCCACATGATGAAGGCAAGTAAGCAACTCATTAAAATAATTTTGATTATTTGATCACAGCTTTAGTTACATGATATGGTATAAAATTCTAAAATAAGTAACTGGTCATAAAGAGAGGTATTTATATCATTAACATATTAAAAAATAATTAATACTTTAAATTTATTTTTAAACTATAACCATAATAATCACAATAAATGTCAGTTTGAACAGAATCTCATTTGAAGAAGACCAAAGATACAAATTGCTTGTTCTTTTTTTTTTTTTTAATGACAACAGAGACAGGTATGCTGTGTTATAGAAATCACATATACTATATATACTACTACTTGTAATAGCAACCCCTCAAAAAGAAATTTATGTGTAGACACAAATATATTATGGTTATAGCACAAAAAAATTGAAGAGCAGAAGTTTTGTCTAGCTTGAAATCCCAACACTGCCATTAGGTAAGCAGTTTCTTTATATCTCAAAGCTACCGCTATCTCTTCCAAAAATTTGGGATAACACCAATACCATCAGAGAGATCTTATAATAATTAAATAACATAAATAAAAGTGCTTTTTAGAGGGCTTGTTTCACAGGTAGAAGTGCCCTCTGGCTATTTTCAAATAAAAGATTTCAACAAAACAGAAATATTTTTTAAAACACATTGGCTGAGATTCTCAGTTTGAACAAAGAATGTTAGTTAAAAGAAGAATGAAAATTCCAATAAAGCAATAGGTTTAGTTAGTATGTGGTTAAAGAACATAGGAAGTATTCTTTTAAATATATATATATCTTAAATTTCATACAAACAAAATCTAACTCGTGAAATCCAACCAAAACAACATCTTGAATAATATAACAAACATATTTAAGATTATATAATATTACCATGAAAAAGAATACAAGGATTAAAATTTAATATCAAATAGACTGAATCTGAGATAGCATTCCTATATACAATACTAGAGGGCCGATGCACAAAATCCATGCAAGGGCTCCAGCTTTCCCCAGAAGGTCATCCAGAAGGACATTCAGAAGGTCATTTGACTGTCGGGTCTAATTAGCATATTATGCTTTTATTATTATACAATAGATACTGATACATGAGCTGCTTATCAAGACTAGAATACTACTTTTTAAAAGATCATGTAATGGTATTTATACAGGATTTAACAAATATTCTAAAGTACTCCAAAAGGAGGTATAATCTCTTGGCATTAACTAATTTAAAAACCTGAGGCACAGGGAAGTGAATTACTTCAAATTCTGAATCAAACTCTTTATCTTCTGAACAATGATTTTTTTTAATGGTAAAAAAAAATGTTATTTCACTTTTTTTAAACAGGAAGATATTCACCAAAGCAATGAAAGAAATTATATAGACTTTATAAATGAATACTGCTCCATTAAGCAGCCTGCTGGAACATGGTATAAAGAGAACTGGCACATATTGGCTTTTTCAAGTGTGGGTGTCCTGGTATTCTTGGGATTTTTCACCTACTCATATGAGTCAGTTTTATATAACATTGTAACATATAATTTGCCTCCTACTCACAAGCCAACACTTCAGAGATAACATCTCACCATTAGTTATTTAAGGAATATGGTTACCCGGAACTTTTTTATATATTTTATAAAATTGCAAACAACAAAATTATTACTATGTCAGCAACAACTACCCTGGCTTCCAAAAGAGCATTCCAGTTTGTTTCAGTAAGTTTTGGGGAACATGTTTTTAAAAAGTATTTAAATTGTTTCACTGTACCCAAATATCAAAACTTTATTTAAAAATCTGTATATTTTAACAAGGATTACTCATTTTTTACATAGAGAATATCAAGTGATTAGCAATTACATTCTTACTGAGGAATTATTTCCATGGCTACTAAAGATATTTTAAGAGTTCAAGAAAAGTAGGATCAATTTGTTTTCTCCACAGTATACCAAATATTCCATTTCTGAAGGGAAATGGATAAAATCAAATAACCACAAATATAAAAGAAATATCCAGATCTTTATGTTTACGCTAAAATTCTTTCACTTACACTGTGAGTGTAAGTCTTACAGCATTACCAGAAAATAGTGGTTCCATAAGTAGTTTGAAAATCATTATTATACTGAGAAATTTTCTATTAAATTATTTATTACTAGAGGCCCGATACATGAAATTTGTGCAAGAGTAGGCCTTCCTTCCCCCTGGCATTTCTTACGGCAATCAGCAGGCACCCAGGACCCAGACTTCCCTCGCAGCCCCAGCTACATCCTGAAGGTCATCTGGTCTAATTAGCATGTTACACTTTTATTATTATAGGCTAGAGGCCTGGTGCACGAAATTTGTGCACAGGATGGAGGGGGAGTCCGTCAGCCCAGCCTGCAACCTCTTACAGTCCTAACCATTCACCTGCCTTCCTGCCTGATCACCCCTAACCACCTCTGTCTGCCTACCTGATTGCCCCTAATCATTCTGCCTGCCTGTCTGATTGCCCCTAACCACTCACCTGCCTGCTTGATCACCCCAACCGCCTCTGCCTCAGCCCCTGCAGCTTTGACCAGGATGACATCCAGAAGGTTGTTCAGCTATTTGGTCTAATTAACATATTATGCTTTTATGATTATAGACTAGAGGCCTGGTTCACAAAATTTATGCACGGGTAGGGTCCCTAGACCTGGCCAACATTCAGGGCCAATCAGGGCCTTCCTTCCCTTGGCTGCTGGCTGCCAGCTGGGGCCTTCCTTCATTCTGTGCCACCCCCTGGTGGTCAGTGCATGGCATAGCAAGCAGTTGAACAATTTGCATATTAGCCTTTTATTACATAGGATGATGAGATAACTTTAGTGTTCTTTCATAAAAAAAGGAGCCTCCAAAGGAAGCAAGAAAAGAAGATAGGAATGAAGGATGCAATTTACACATTGAATAGAGGGAAAGCAAGGGAGGGTGTGGGGGCGTAAGAGGTCAACCAAAGGACTGTATGTATACATATAAACATAACCAATGAACACAGACAATAGCAGGGTGAGGGTATGTGCTGGTGGGAGGCAAGGTGGAAAAGAAATACTGGGAAGAGATCAATGGGGGGGAGAGGAGACATATGTAATACTTTGAACAATAAAGAATTTAAATTAGAATAAATAAATAAGTTAGCAAATAGATTACAAAAATGAATCTCCTCTCTTAGAGACTCATAGTATTGTGAAGAGAAGATCCAAATGCATATCTGATGGTAAACTAATTTAAAGTAAAAAAATGCAGTAGATGACCTCACAGAACATGAGTCATTCCCACCTTACATAGTCTACTCAAATTAGACATGACCCGTTTAAAGGCCACAGATGTTACACACAGCTTGGGGTTATCTCAGGATGCTCACATGCTGATGTAAGACTTTTTTTTTCCTGGTCTTGAATCACATGTCAGAATCTATACTAAAACAGAATGTCATGTCAACGTTTCACTATAACATGAAGCTGCAATATTCACATGGGAAGCTGGGTGGTAAAACAGAAAGAGCACCTGCCTTAGAGTCAAGCAGAAATAGGTCCAAATCTCAACATCTTTTATTACCTAATAGGTCTTATACGTCAGACAAATTATTGTGAGAGTTAAGCACATGATAAGCTGTTGGTAAATTAGGTATAAATGAAACTTTATGACCTTTAGTTTTTCAATGGGCAAAAGAAAACTAATAAGTACTACATACCTCAGAGGGTTATATACTAATACATGTAAAGCTTTATGCTCTTTTTAAAATTAAATTTATATTCTGGTTCATTCAATACTCCTAGTAATTATACATTATTATTGTAGTTATATGTAATATAAAATATACTACTAAAATAATTTTGAACTGTACAAATTCAGTGGTATTAGAACCTTCCCATTGTTGTGTAACCACTATCCAGCTTCTGAACTTCCTTCTCAAACTGAAACAGTACGAATTAAACGGTAACTCCACATTACCTCTCTCCTACCCCCAGCCCCTGGCAATCATTATTTTACTTTATTATCTCTATGAATTTGACTTATTATAGGTACCTCATATAAGTGGAATCATAAAATTATTGTTTTGCAGTTATATATGTTAAGGTATTTGAGAACATGCTCCCCAGCATATGTCATCAATTTAGCTCAAATAAATTCTTAGCAAAAAAAAAAAAAATTATATATATACATACCTATATATTCAAACAATCCAATGGCATTATACTTAGTAACACAAACAAATTAAAGTAAATGCATGTGTATGAACAGTATAAAAATGTTTACATATGTTCAAAGTATTTGGGCTAGGAAAAAGACATTCATTTACTAACCAATATTATGATGTAAATGGGAAACTATTACTAGTAACTATGTAATACCTTTTTTTAAAATACTCACCTAAGGATATTTTTTTATTGACTTTTTAGAGATAGAGGGGAGAGAAAGAGATAGAGATAGAGAGAGAGAGAGAGAGAGATCAATGTGTAGACATTTTAATGAGTTTCATTCTTCCTAATCATGAGCATAGTATATGCTTCAATTTATTTGTATCTTCTTCAATTTCTTTCTTCAGTGTCTAATAATTTTCCCAAAAGAGGTATTTTATATCCTTGATTAAATTTATTCCTAAGTATTTTATTTTATTTCTTTCATGCAATTGTAAATAGGAGGGTTTTCTTTGTTTCCCTTTCCAAAAGGTCAATTTTGGTATATAGAAATGTAACTGATTTCTTCTTCTTGTCTAATTGCTATGACTAGAACTTCCAGAACTACGTCAAACAGGAGTGGTGAAAATGGGCATCCTTGTCTGATTCCTGTTCTTAGGGGAAATGGTTTTAGTTTTTGTCCATTGAGTATGATGTTGGCTATAGGTTTGTCATATAAGGCTCTTTTTGAGGTGGGATCCCTCTATTCCAATTTTGCTGAGGGTTTTTAATCAAGAAAGGGTGTTGGATTTTGTCAAATGCTTTTTCTGCATCAATTGATAAGAATATGTGATTTTTATCTCTCAATTTGTTTATGTGATATATCATGTTTATTGATTTGCAGATATTGTACCATCCTTGCATTCACGTGATAAATTCTACTTGGTCATTGCTGAGACTGGTTTGGCTCAATGGATAGAGCGTCGGCTTGGGGACTAAAGGGACCAGGGTTCGATTCTGGTCAAGTGCATGTACCTTGGTTGTGGGCATATTCCCAGTAGGGGGTGTGCAAGAGGCAGCTGATCGATGACTCTCTCATCGATGTTTCTAACTATCTCTCTCCCTTCCTCTCTGTACAAAATCAATAATATATATATAGAAAGAAAGAAAGAAAGAAAGAAAGAAAGAAAGAAAGAAAGAAAGAGAAAGAAAGAGAGAAAGAAAGAAAGGATCATTGTTTCTAAAAAAAAAAAAAAAATTCTACTTGGTCATGGTGTATGATCTTTCTGATGTACTGCTGGATCCAATTTGTTAGAATTTTGTTGAGGATTATGGCATCTATATTCATGAGGGATATTGACCTGTAATTCTCTTTCTTTGTGTTGTCTTTATCTGGTTTTGGTATTAGGGTAATGTTGGGTAATGTTGGCTTCATAAAATGAGCTTGTAAGTGTTGCTTTCTCTTGAATTTTCTGGAATAGTCTGAGGAGGATAGACTTTAGTTCTTCTATGAATGTTGGGTAAAACTCCCGTTTGAAGTCATCTGGCCCAGAGTTTTATTTGCTGGAAGCTTTTTGATGACTGCTCCACTTCCTCCACAGTTATTGGCTTATTGAGATTTTTAGATTCTCCCTGATTGAGCTTTGGGAGGTTGTATTTTTCTAGGAATATGTTCATTTCCTCTAGGTTGTCTAGTTTGTTGGAATAGAGTTGTTCATAGTATTTTTTTATTTATTTATTTTTTTTTTACAATCCTTTATATTTCTGTGGGGGTTTGTTGTTATTTTGCCTCTTTCATTTCTGACTTTGTTTATTTGGGTCCTCTCTCTTTCCTTCTTGGTGAGCCTGGCTAGAGGTTCATCAATCCTGTTTATCCTTTCAAAGAACCAGCTAGAAGAAACTCTCCAAAAATCCATCTGTAATAAAAAAAAGACCCTGAGCCCTGACCAGTTTGGCTCAGTGAATAGAGCATCAGCCTGTGGACTCAAGGGTCCCAGGTTTGATTCTGGTTAAGGGCATGTACCTTGGTTGCAGGCACATACCCAGTAGGGAGTGTGCAGGAGACACCTGATTGATGTTTCTAACTCTCTAATCCCCTCTCTGTAAAAAAATCAATAAAATATATTTAATAATTTTTTAAAAAGACCCTGAATGAATAGCTGCAGCAATCCTGAGAAAGAGGAACAAAGTAGGAGGGATCTCAATACCAGATATCAAGCTGTATTACAAAGTGACTGTTCTCAAAACTGCCTGGTACTGGACTGGCCCAAGAACAGACCAATGGAATAGAACAGAGAACCCAGAAATCGACCCAAACCACTATACTCAATTAATATTTGAAAAAGGAGGCAAGAACATACAATGAAGTCAAGACAGTCTCTTCAATAAATGGTGTTGGGAAAATTGAACAGATTCACACAAAAATCAAACTAGACCACCAAGCCAGTCAGTGAAAGAGAAACACCACATGACCTCACTCATTTATGGATAATAAAAAACGTTTATAAACGGATGAACCAAAAGATAGATATAGAGACAGTAAAGCAACAAGCAGACTGTCAAATTACAGTGGGGAGGGGAGGGAGATCTGGGGGAGATAATAGATCAACCGAAGGACTTGTAAACATGCATATAAGTACAACCAATGGACACAAAACTCTGGGGAAGGAGGGTATGTATGGGAGGGGGCAATGGTAAGATGTGTACACAGATAATAATTTAATAAAAAAAAATTAAGGTATCGAAATTAAATAAATAAATAAATAAACTAGACCACCAACTTACACCATACACAAAAATAAACTCAAAATGGATAAAGGACTTAAACATAAAGACAGGAAACCATAAAAATCTTAGAGGAATCCACAGGCAGCAAAAATCTCAGGCATATGCCAAAGCAATATCTTCACCGATATAGCTCCTAGAGCAATCGAAACTAATGAAAAAAAATAAACAAATGGGACTACATCAAAATAAAAAGCTTCTGTAAAGCAAAAGAAACCATCAACAAAACAATAAGAAAACCCACTGCATTCTAGATCTCTCATACTGTATATTGCTAATGGATGGAAAAAGTTGGGCAGTTTTGTTACAGTTAAACAGACACCTAACATAAAACCTAGCAAATTTAAAAATATGTCCACAAAATACTTGTCCAAGAATGTTAAAACCATATTTGTTCATTAGATTCCTAAAACTAGAATCACCCCAAATGTCTATTTGTAAGTGAATGAACAAAATAACTGTCCTATATTCAGAGATAAAAACATGTATGAATGTCAAAAAATGTTGAGTAAGAGAAGTCAGACACATATAAACCATCATTATTCTGTCTGTCAAGTTCCAAAATAGAAAAACTTAAGATATGGCACAGTATAGAATTATAACCCAATGAATATAATAGGAATACATGAGTCCATCCTAAGGATAGAAAGATAATGGATGGATGGATAAAGACAGGAGTGGGTGAAGGACAGGTTGACTGTAGGAACACTGGGAAGGCTGTTCCTTACAGTAGAATGCCAAATAATAAATCATCATTTTACAACTGTCATAGAAAAAATTTATTTTAAATAAGAATCATCTATGAATGCTAAATCCAAGAGGGAAAATTGGATAAGAAGCAGCATATTTGCATGATCTCAATCGCTCATGTTTGTTAAGTAAGCTGATTGTTAGGTAAGCAACAATTTTGCCATAGCAAAAAGTAACTACATGGTAGAGAAACCATAGCACTTTGACAAGTAATCAAAATTAACATTAATAGTAAGAGGCTAAAAGATACAGTGTGCCTTCAAAAGCAATATTCTGAGAAGAACACAACCTAGCTCTCAGTTATGTAATAATCCAGAATGGACTGCATAATATAAATACTATCTTGATAAAACTTAAAAATTTGAGACACTTCTATAAAATAAAGTGGACTATATTCCTTTTAAAATATTTTTTATTGATTTCATAGAGAAAGGGAGAGGGAGAGAGACAGAAACATCAATGATGAGAGAGAATCATCAATCAGCTGCCTACTATTATAAAATGCTAGTGTCATGAAAGGCTAAGGATCTGTTCCTACATTAAAGGAAATAAAGAGATGTCATTAAATATAAAAAGTGACCCTAGACTGGATCTTGGGCTAAAAAAAAATGCTTAAAAAGAGTATTACTGGTACAATTGACAACATATATGTAGATTAAAGTTTTATATGGAAGTTAAATTTCCTGAATGTGATAAGTATGGCTATATTTTATAAAATAACTTTTTCTAAAAGTTAAAGTTATTTTCAAATAAAAGTAATAGATGTCAGATCAGTGGCTGCCTAATTCAGGAGGATGTGGTTGATTAGAAGAGGCCTATTCTGGGTAATGAAAGTGTACTTTATCTTGAATGAGATTTTGAAAACACAGGTATATACATATGTATTAGAATCCACTGAACTGTACACCTAAACCTGTGCATTTCATTAAATTTAATTACACCTAATTTTTTTAAAGTCACTAAGGAAACTCAAAGTTTAGCATGAGGGGAAAATTAATCATTACAAATCATAAGCCTATCTGAAAATAAATTTGGGGTTTTGAATTTTAAACTACCTATCTGACCTGGGAAACGGTAACCTAGGAACTTACTTTACAAATCCTTCCTGAAACAAAATTTTTTAAAAATTAGAAAATATATTGGGAAATAAACCATCATCTTAAACAACAAAAAGCAAAATTACCTTCTAAAGGATTTCAGATATATTGTATAAAATAAGTATGTTATAAATATTATACAAATAAGAAAATTAAAGCAAGGGGAGAAAGAGGATACTATCAACATAAACAGGCAGACAGAAACAGGATATTCTAGGACTTAAAAATACACTATGTGACATCAAGAACAGAAAATAAACTGTTTCTATTCTCCAATTACAAGAAAGGAAAGGACTGACTGTTCTTTGACATTAGTCAACTAGGTAATCTCTAAACTATACTATAACATTCAGCAAATCCTTAAACTCTCCAGCTTTTTAAAAGTCTCCAGACTTCCCCAAAGCCTGATACAATACCAACTTTTTGCTTTGTTTAAAGAGCCTGTTTAATAAGCCCAGTTCTCCCTTGCTTGGCAAGTAAAAAATTCAGCTATTTTCTTTCAGACATATTGAATAGGTTTTAGTTTCAGGTATTGTGAGTGGTGGTCTCTTCCTTAAGAGAATGTAATAGATTTATTTAACAGCAAATGATAGGATTGGTAAAGAAGAATATGGGTAAACAAAAAATATCCAATTAGCCACAAAAATTTTAAAAATTAAAAATTATGAAAAAGAAGGTAAGAGATATTGGGACACCAAAAAAATGTTTAATTCTGTAATAAAGAGGTAATATGCAAAATGACCATCACACCCTCACAAGATGGCTGCCTATGACCAGGCTGGCAGGCAGGTTAGTGAGGGACAACCAAACGACTGAACAAGCAGGCTGACTGGGGCAACTAGGCAGGCAAGTGGGTTAGTGAGGGATGACCAAACGAATGAACAGCAAGCTGCATGGGGCGACCAGGCTGGCAGTCAGGGGCAGTTGGGGGCGACAAGTTCAGCCGGGGGAGGGGGCAGTTGGGGGCAACCAGGTTGGCCAGGGGCGTGGTGGGACAGTTGGAGGCGACCAGGCCAGCATGGGGGGGAGGGGGCAGTAGGGGGTCACCAGGTAGGCAGGCAGGTGAGCGATTAGGAGCCAGAGGTCCAGGAATGTGAGAGGGATGTCTGACTGCCTGTTTAGGCCCAATCCTCCACAGGGTCCTGGATTGAAGAGAGTGCAGGATGGGTTAAGGGGACAATCCCCCCCCCCATGCATGAATTTTGTGCACCAAGTCTCTGGTATAATTATAACTGGAGATTAAGAAGCAGAAAAATTGGGCAAAATAATATTTGAAGAGACAGCAACTAAGAATTTTTCTGAATTAATAAATGGCATATAACCACAGATTAAGCTATAAATCAAAAACCACATGTAGGTATATTATAATAAAATTTTTGGATAGCCAAAGAGAAAACCAAAAATTAAAATATAAATAAAAGCCTAGGGGTTGGGGGACATATTGTAATAGCTTCAAATATATTAAATACCTAAGAATAAATTTAATGATTATATAAAAGAACTATACACTAAAAACTATAAAATCTTATTAAAGTTAAATAAAAGGAGGAATCATTGAGATGAAAATAAACGGCAAGCAATGGAAGAATTCCCATTCATGGATTAAAATACTTTTAAAATGCTCTATATTATAAATAAATCAATTCTCCCCAAACTGAACTGTAAATGGAAAACAATCCCATGCACAATCCCAGCAATGTTTTTGTGTGAAAATTGATAATTATTTCTATAATTTACAGGCAATGCAAAGAGCCAACTTCTAGCCTCAAAAACTCTGAGACAATAAATTTCTCTTGTGTAAGTCACCTAGTTGTGGTACATACTTTATTAAGACAGACCTGGCAAACTAATACAGACAGTAGCTACTTAGTGGAATATATGCACATTTTTTTATCCCAAAATTTATCTTCTTGATATATGCATAAGAGAAATGTATCCATATTTAACAAAAGATTTACTTAAGAATGTTTATAGCATTGTTTTTTAAGAGCCCCACACTAGAAACAACCTAAATGCTCACCAACAGTAGAATCAATAAATAAATCATGGCATATATTTACACAGTGAAATTTTATATGGCAATGGGGATAAACCAAGTACAAATACATGCAACAATATAAAAAAATCTCACAATGATGTTGAGTGAAAGAAGCCAGACACAAAAAAGTATACGTATATATGCATGATTACAATTCTATAATTGAACATGTAAAAGTAATTTATAGT
The DNA here is from genome assembly GCF_964339955.1 of Pipistrellus hanaki. Classification (NCBI taxonomy): domain Eukaryota; kingdom Metazoa; phylum Chordata; class Mammalia; order Chiroptera; family Vespertilionidae; genus Pipistrellus; species Pipistrellus hanaki. Next base: position 17,570,701 of record NC_140510.1, read on the forward strand.
GTTAGAGATCAGGACTGTGGTGACCCTTGGAGAGAGGGAGGTAACAGTGTTTGGGAGGGCCAAGAGGAAGATTTGGGGGATGCTAGTAATGTAATTCCCTTTCTTATCATGGTGATGGCTGCACTGTGAAAATTCTTCAAGTTGTACACTTATGATCTGCACACTTTTCTAAGTTTTTTTACAAGCTGAGTAGGTGAGTTAAACAGCAGATTAGAACAACTGAATAATGAACAATAAGGGAGATCTTTAAAAATATATATAATGTAGCACTGACAGAAAATATAAGAAAAATTAATAAAAGTATACAATAGAGTAGAAAGGTCAGGTATAAATCTAATTGAAATTGCAGAAGATAATAAAGAGAATGGATTAGAATCAATATTTGAAGAGATAATAACTGGGAATTTTCCAGAATTAACATGATACAAATCCCAGATTAAAAATGCGCTATAATTGGCCCTAGCCGTTTTGGCTCAATAGATAGAGTATCGGCCTATGGACTGAACAGTCCCAGTTTCCCTTCCAGTCAAGGGAACATGCCCAAGTTCCGGGTTCGATCTCCAGTGGGGGGCGTGCAGGAGGGAGCCAATAAATGATTCTCTCTCCCCATTGATGTTTCTCTCTCTCTCTCCCTTCCTCTCTGAAATTAATTAATATATATATATATATATATATATATATATATATATATATATATATATATATTAAATGCACTATAATTCCAGGCAGGATTATTTTTTTTAAAAAAATACTGAGTTAATTATAGTAAAACTACAGAACTTCAAAGACAAAAATAAAATCTTAAAATCAGATACAGATAAAAACAAATGATTTACAAAGGAATGAAAATTAGACTGATTCCTTTGTGTGTCAGGAGGGTTGTTTTGGTTTGGTTTGCAAATTTTTAAATCACAGAAAAGCTAAAGAATAATACAATGAAACATACTTATACCACTCACCAGATTCACTCTGTTAACATTTGAGCTGACACACTCAAGGTTTTTTAAAACATACACATGTCCTTCCCTTTTGGAAAAATGTAGAAAGTAGGCTACAAATGGAAGAATTTTTTACCCCAAATTCTTTATCATCCCAGGAATTAAAACATTCTATTCATTTACAACACCATTACCTCATCCTATATAATAAAGAGCTAATATGCAAATGCTCGCCACGCCCTCATACCAACACACCATAACAGCTCAGACACTCAACACTGCAGAGAGAGGAATAGGGACCAACCAAGCACAAATGAGCTCATGAGAAAGGGATGGGGACCGGCCAGGCTGCGGCCCGGAAGAGGGATAAGCTGCCCAACCTGTGGTCCCTGGTACCAGCGCCTGTGGCTGTGGCCCAGGAGAGGAACAAGCTGCCTGCCCCAGGTCCCGGGTGCCTACGGCTGTGACCTGGGCAAAGCCACCTGCCCACATTCCCCTGCGGCTGTGGCTGGCCCAGGCCCCTGGGTGCCTGCAGCCGGCCAGAGGGAAAGAAGCCTGCATCCCAGGTGCAGCATGAGGCAGAGGCAGTTAGGGGTGATCAGGCTAGCAGGGGAGCAGTTAGCAGAAATCAGACAGGTAGGCAGAGGGGTTAGGAGCAATCAGGCAGGCAGGCACATAAGCAGCCAGCAGTCCCAGACTGCGAGAGGCATTCGTATATTCTCTGAAGGGTCCCCGATTAGAGAAGGTGTAGGCTGGGCTGAGGGACACCCCCATACTCCTGTGTATGAATTTCGTGCACCGGGCCTCTAGTCTAAGATAATCAACATTAATTTCAATAACATCACTCTAATAGAGTCCAGATAAAAGTTTCAGTTATCTGAAAAATGTCCTCTAAAGTTTATTTTTGTACTTATCCAGGACCTAATCAAAATGTATGCTTTACTTTAAGATATTGTAGCTCTTAGTTATCTCTCAGTTTAGAACATTCTCACTCATGACGCTGAATCATATGAAGAGTTCAGGTCAGTTGTCCTGAAAAAATGTTCCACATTCTGAACTGGTTTGACTGCCTCCTTATGACCATAAGGTCAAGTATTTCTAAGAAAACACCACTAAAGAAAGCTATACACCTTCTGTGCACCACATTATGCCTGTCTAACATTATCCCTTTTGTAATTTTTCCCTTTGTGATTAATAAGTCACCTGTAGGGTAATATTTTGAGCTTTAGGAGCATACTTTTAATGGCAACTATGGAAACTAGAAAATAGCAGACTACAACTTTCAAAGTGCTAAGAAAAAACTACTATCAATGTAGAGATGTATGCCAACCAAAATATCATTCACAAATGAAGGCAAAATAAGACATATCTCGAAATCATTATCTCGTGATCCAGTAAAATAAATTAACAAAAGACTATGTATATAACACACACACACACACCTTTGCATAGAGCTTTGATTTTTATAAAACCTGACAGGGATTTAACATTTTTAGCATGTCTTGAAAAAAGTACCTTACCTGCCATCTCTTTTAAGGGCAAAAGCAATGCCCTCTTTCTGAAAAGGAAGCAGCTTTGCTCTTAGTTTATCAGGCAAAAAATCCAGCTGTTCATAAGATTCACTTGTCAAACAAGAAATCTGAGATGTAAAGGGCTTTTTTATGTTTTGAACTCTGGGCATGATGATCCTAAAATCAAAGAAAAAACAAAAGGGAAGGGGTTAGGGAAATAAATATTAACTAAGTGTACCACAGAGTTAAACATAAATAATAATGTAAGCATACTTACCAGTAGCCTTGATAAACTATCCACATAGATATAAATTCAATCATGTTCCCAGAGTTAGCTATTAAGAAAATTCAAACTACTAATTTCAAAAGCAACTACTTATTTCCTACCTAAAAACTCAGCATCACCCGCCTGGCTTGGCTCAGTGGTTCAGCATCAACCTATGAACCAGGAGGTCACAGTTCGATTCCCAGTCAGGGCACATGCTTGGGTTGTGGGTACAAGTGGCAGCTGCCAGCCCTGATTGCCCCTGAGGGCTTCTCCACCTCCCCCTGCTCCTGAGGGGCCAATTGGGGCAGTAGCCACTGCTCACACCCACAGACGCTGCTTGCACCCACTGTTGGAGATGGTCCCAATTGCTTCGTGCCACCAGTGGGTGCAAGTGGGACCAGAGCTGTCAGTGGGTGCAAGTGGGAACCGGAGCTGCTGGCAGACAGAAGACAGAGGGCCATGGTGGGAAGGGCTGGACAGGGGCACAGAGAATGGGCCGAGACACCCCTCCCCCCCCTTTCTCTCTCCCTTCCTCTCTGAAATCAATAAAAACATTTAAAATAATAAAATATCAATTTAAATACATTATATAATTATATAATACTTTAAATGTCACATATGGGGTTTTAAAAACTGCCATATCTGCCCTAGATGGCTTGGCTCAGTGGATAGAGTGCTGGCCTGCAGACCCAAAGGTCCCAAGTTCAATTCAGGACAAGGGCACATACTGTGGTTGCAGGCTCCACCCTGGCCTGGGCCTTGCAGGATGTGTTTCTCTCACATCAATGCTTCTCTGTCTTTCCCCCTCTCTTCCACTCTCCATAAAAGTCAATGGAAAAATGTCTTAGGGTGACGATTAACAAAAGTAAAATAAAATAAAAAAATAAAAATTGCCATATCTAATTATCTAACTCAGTGGTCGGCAAACTGCGGTTCTTTGGCCCCTTGAGTGTGGCTCTTCCACAAAATACCACAGTCTGGGCGAGTCTATTTTGAAAAAGTGGCATTAGAAGAAGTTTAATTTTTTAAAATTTGGCTCTCAAAAGAAATTTCAATCATAGTAAAACTATTGATATTTGGCTCTGTTGACTAATGAGTTTGCTGACCACTGATCTAACTACTTTAAAAGAAAGGACACTAGACTCTCTCATTGCATAGGCAACTGTTTTCAGAATAATGATAAAATAACTCCCACTTATTAAGTGATCTCTTTTTGTGATATAGTACACTAGGGAATCTTATAAAATCTGTAGTTCTCGCTGAAACCGGTTTGGCTCAGTGGTAGAGCGTCGGTCTGCGGACTGAAAGGTCCCAGTTCGGTTAGGGACATAGAAATATTGGTGATATTTAGCCTGGAACTTAGATTGGCCTAGTTTAAAAGTCTGATTTTTTCCCCCCTATTATGTAACAGTGCCTCTTAAAATCACTCATTCAACAAATAATTATTGAGTGCCTATTATGTACCTCACATTGTAGAAGGTACCAGATATACAAAGATAAATTTATGTTATTGTATCCTCACCCCCCAGCCCATTCTAGGACAGAAATAGGTATTAGTAACAAATAACTGCAACACAGTTAATAAGCATCATGAAAGGCGTATATATAAAAATAGTATACATAAGTGGGAGTGTTGACTCTGTGTAACATAGCAAACAATCAAAGCAGGCTTCATTTAGCAGAAAAAAATGCTTAGTACTTAGAACTGCTTGTTTAAATATTTGATGTAATTCTTAAATTGAAGTTACAGGAAGAGTAGAATTTGCAGATGGAGAATCAAGATAAAATACGGCCCGGCTGGTATGACTCAGTAGTTGACCATCGACCTATAAACCAGGAGGTCCACGGTTCAATTCCCAGTGAGGGCACATGCCTGGGTTACAGGCTCAACCCCAGTCAGGGTCCTGCAGGAGGCAGCTGATTGATGATTTTCTCTTTGTCATTGATGTTCCTCTCCCCCTCTCTCTCTCTCTCTCCCTCCCCCACCCTTCCTCTCTGAAATCAATTTTTAAATTTTTAAAATATTCTAGAGAGAAAGAAGCCATATTTGTAAAAACACAAAGTTTCAGAAAATCCTTAGCAGTTTATATAGCTAAAAAATAAGATGCTTGTGATAAGTGGTAAATAGGCCAGATCAGGGAGGGTCTCATATGCGACGCCGAATCTGAACTTGATTCTGACAAGAAATTGGGAGCTATTCTTGGAGTTTAATCAGGCCACTATTTTACAAAGATTACCTTGTCAAATCTGGAAAAACAGATCTGGAGACAGGGATAACCTTTAGAAGGCTACCACAAATAGTCCAGTTAATATAATTCACAATCTCTTAGTTTCAGACTCCTATATTTAATTACCTACCTGACATTTTCGGTATCTCATAAATATTTCTACCCTAAATGTCCAAAAACAATATCTTGATTTCTCCATCAAATTTGTGTGCCCCCTGCCCAATCTCTCAGTAATAATAAAATCAAGCAAGCTACTCAGACCAGCAACCTCGATTCATTCTCAACTTCACCCTCTCCCTTAGCCGCCATATTAAGTCTAATTATTATTGATTATTCCCCAAGTATATCTCAAACAAATTCATTTGTTTCCAGTTCCATTACCATCACCTGTCCCAAAGCATCACTGCTCAACTGGAATACTGCAATATCTCCCAACGGACACTCTGGTATTTTCCTTAATATTAGCTGACTAGAGGCCCAGTGCACAAAAATCATGCGCTCTGAGGCAGGGGCAGAAGGGAGGGATCCCTCAGCCCGGCATGTGCAGTCTGGGAGAACTCTGGGGATGTCAGACTTCCTTAGCATTGCTGCGGGGCAGGAGAGGCTCCTGCTACTGCCCCTGTGACTTCTGGCTGAGCAGCGCTCCCCCTGTGGGAGCACACTGACCACCAAGGGGCAGCTCCTGTGTTGAGCGTCTGCCCCCTGGTGGTCAATGTGAATCATAGCAACCAATCATTCTGCCATTTGGTCAATTTACATATTAGCCTTTTATTATATAGGATTTCCTTAAAGCACTTATAACTAGCAATTTTAAAAAATCTGTTTGCTAGAAAATTTTCTCACTCTCCTATTAGAATGCTTTCCATAAAGTCAAGAACCATCAACTGTCTTGCTTATTATTGTTTTACTTCAAATAAATAAAAGCATCAGCCAGGTCGATAAAAGTTAAATTAACAAAGCCCAGCACACATTTACTATGTACCAGGCACTACTTTATGTGTTTTACATATATTAAGTCTTTTAATTCTCACACAGTCTGTGACATAGGTACTATCTATTATCTCAATTTTACAGGAAAAAACTAAGGTACAGATAGTTAACTAATCTGCTCAAGGTCACCCAAGGAGTAACTGGCAGAACCAAGAAGAAAATCTAGGCAACCTGGACCTCCATTTGACCGTTAGTCAGTATCTCTTTTGGTAGAAGCTCAATAAATACTTCTTGACCAAAGAAGCAAGTGAGGTAAAAGAGGAACAGATTTAGGGGACATGTTGAATTTGAAGTACTTGGAGAAGGCTGAAAAGTACAGTGTGATAAATAGTTATAAATTAGAGATAAGCACTCAAAGAAGTTATCAGGTCCTACCAGAATCCATCTATCACATGCAAGCTGCTGTATAAAAAGTGATTATATAATTTTAAAAGTTAGATGTGCTCTTTAACTGCAACCATTTTGATCCAACTCTGTAATAAAAACATGTTTTAACAGAGAACAGAATGTCCCATTGAGCCTTGATTGTACCCATGAAAAATTCTGATTGCTAACACTAATTGAAATACTTTCCTTCCTTTATGTAGTTTTCCATATCTATATAAATGTCAAACTTGTATTTTGTTAATATACAAAAGTACAGAGATTTGTTTTTAATTTGAAAAATGATATAAAAAAACCATCTAGTAAACCATGAGAATGACAAGAAAATATCTAAAAAAGAAGAGGGGAAGCACACTTTTCCTACTAGCTTTCAAAACAAATTTACTGAAATTAAGATAACGAGTATAGTACAAGTCACACAAAAAAAAGAGGGTGGGAACCTGGTGGAGGGGGGGAAAAATGAGGAACTTTTGTAATAATATGAATAATAAAGATTGATTTAAAAAAAAATGAAAGAGAACAGAGTCCAAACAAAACCAAGTATATATAAATTGAAAAATTAAATGTAAAAACAAATGAAAATTTATATAGACATATTTTCATTACCTAATTTTTAAGCATCACAAATAAACTAGAAATTATAAAGAGAAAGATAGATTTCAACACTAAAAGAATTGAAACTATACCATGGGAATACATCATCAAAAAGTAAAAAGATACATTTCAAAGTGGGAGTAAAAACTTGCAAAATATGTGACAAAGATTTAAAAACCTAAGAAGCAATTTCTTTAAAAGTATTAAGAGACTGTGATAGATAAGAAGCTACTCACATGAGATTAAACTATAATGAACAACATAGATCTAAAAGATGCTTAGCATCAACAGAATTCAAATAAATACAAATTAAATTAATGAGAGATCACTTTTTACAATCTCATTGGATAGAATAAAAGATGGGAAATGGGTCCTCTCAAACACTGTAAGTAGGAAGGAAAATGGGCAAAACCTTTTGAAAAGAGTAATTTAGGAATTGGAGCATGTGTGGCTAAATAATCCTATTTCTAAAAAGTTAGATTTTGGTAGAATCAACATCATTAAAATGTCCATACTTCCCAAAGCAATTTATAGGTTCAATGCACTCCCCATTAAAATACCAATGGCATATTTCACTGACCTAGAAAGAACTCTCCAAAAGTTATTTTGGAACAATAAAAGACCCCGAATAGCCACAGCAATCCTGAGAAAGAAGAGTAAAGTAGGAGGGATCTCAATACCAGATTTCAAGCTGTATTACAAAGCCACTGTTCTCAAAACAGCCTGCTACTGGCACAAGAACAGACATATAGATCAATGGAATCGAATTGAGAACCCAGATATCAACCCAAATCACTATGCTCAATTAATATTTGACAAAGGAGGCACGAACATACAATGGAATCAAGACAGTTTCTTCAATAAATGGTGTTGGGAAAATTGGGCAGATACATGCAAAAGAATGAAACTAGATCACCAACTTACACCATACACAAAAATAAAAAGTTAGATTTAAGGGATAATCAGATAAGCATATTAATATGGAGCTCACAAGAGTACTGAGAAATTATTTAAAAGTTAAATGATCCAACAATCCAACTTTTCAGTATATATCTAAAAGAAATAAAAATCTTTAATTAAGAAGAGATATTTGCACACCCATGCTCACTGAAGTATCCCCAAGGGAAGTGGGCCTAAACCATTAGTTGGACATCTACTGAGGGCTCCCGGACTGCCAGAGGGATGTCTGATTGCCAGCTTAGGCCTGATCACCGGGGGAGCGGGTCTAAGCCAACAGGTGGACATCCCCCAAGGGCTCCCAAACTACGAGAAGGTGTAGGCTGGGCTGAATTTAAATGCACCAGGCCTCTAGTTATTCATTAATAGCAAATGGTGGAAAAAATCTAAATGTCCATTGGCAGATGAGTGGATAAATAAAATACAATGAACTATTATTCAGTCTTAAAAAAAAAAAATTCTGTCTTATGTTACAACATGGATGAACCTTGAGTACATGATGCTAAGTCAAATAAGCCAGTTACAGGACAAATACTACATGATTCCATTTATATGATGTATCTAAAGTAATCAAACTATTAGAAATAAAGTAGAATAGTGGTTGCCAGGAGCTGTAGGAGAGTAAAAGGGGAGTTGTTCAATGACCACAGAGTTTCAGTTTTATAAGGTGAAAAAGTTCCAGAAATCTGTTGCCTGACAGGTGCATACACTTAATACAACTGTATTATATATACTGGGGAGGAAGGAGTTGTGTGTGTGTGTGTGTGTGTGGGGTGGGGGGAGACAAAGTGGAGGTGGAGGTTAAGGGGAAGTGGGGGACATTTGTAATAGTGTTAACAATAAAACATGGTTAAGATGGTAAATTTTATGTTCTTTTACTTTGAAAAAAAAAAGCCCATAAAAATATAAATATCCATCACCTGGGAACTGATCACATTAGAAACATACAGTGAAATACTAGATAGCCATCAAAAATTATAATATCAATATTTATTCAGTCATATTCACAGCCTATTGTAAGTTAAAAAAAGTTTACAAGACATTTGATATCTTGTTTTCTAGCTTATGTTGTCAGTTTGGCTCAAATAAACTCTTACAAAGTTTTAAAAATTTGTTTTACAAAAAAGCAATGTGGTATGATACCATTCATATATGTCTGCACCTATAAGAGGGAGATATCTGTAAGGATACTCACCAAAATATAATAATGATATTTTGGGGTGATAAGATCAAAGATTACCTTTATTTTCCTTTGTTTTTAAATACAATGAATATGTATTGTATGAGTGGCAAAGGATAGTTCAAAAGAAGAAGGGACTGCCACCATTGGCTCCAGAATCCTGTGGTGGAATTTTACATATCTCTCATGATGTGTCTGGCATATATTGGGAGATTAATAAATATTTGAGGGGCAGGATGAGCAGTGGTCAAGAGATCAGGAATAAGACAGACCTGGATTTGAATCTCAGCTCCAAGTTTTATTGATCAAGGACTAAAGGTCTTATTGAACTTCACTGGGCCCCAATTTCTTCAACTATAAAATATCACATAACAATAATTATAAAACTGTAGGGAACATTTACATAAAGTACTTTAACATTAATCCTGGCTCAGAGGAAACTCTCAATAAAATGCTGGCTGTCATTACCACTTATTAACTTGATTTATTCTGGAAGAGCTCACAAAAACAAGAACTAATCATCTATAGAAGTCTATTAACTGCTAAATTATAATGAAAATTCCAACCTAATTAAAACAAGAGACAGGGTTTGTCTGTTGGACTCAACAACACTGTTTGGCTGAAAGGTATAGTTATAGCTCTATATTTCAGATGCTGCGGGTCCTGCCCCCCACCCCCACCCCCAGCCCGGGAGCAGACACAAGCAGGGGGGCTGGGGACACTGCAAGTCGGGCACAGGTCCCAGTTCCCCATGGGGTGCCATGGGATGCCTCTTTGCATGGTGGGAGGTGGGACACCTCCTCGCACAATTTCAATCATGCACTGGGCCTCTAGTTAACTATAAAATTTACTATCTAGTTGATGCATAAAAACTCAAGAGTATTAGACAAGAACGTTTTAGTGCTTCAGTTTAAAAAAAAAAAAAAGAGAGAGAAAATATGCTTGCTTACTTTAATCCACAAGTAGAATGGAAAGAGGTGACAGAATAAATACACAAAACATGACTAATGAAATCTTGATTTAATTTAGAGAGATTAAAAAATTAGTAGCCTGGCCAGTGTGGTTCAATGGTTGAGTACTGACCCAGGAACCAAGAGGTCACAGTTGGATTCCTGGTCAGGGCATGTGCCTGGGTTGCTGGCTCCATCACCAGTAGGAGGCGTGCAGGAGGCAGCCTACTCATAATTTTCTCTCATCATGGATATTTCTATCTCTCCAACCTTCCTCTCTGAAATAAATTTTTAAAAATATTAAACAAAAAAAATTACCTCTAATTTTCTTGGGCCTTTGTCTTCCTCACTACTTTTGGACAAAGAAGAAGCCTGTCTTTTTGGCACTGCTTTATCCCCAAAGACTGGTATAGTACCTAATACAGTATAAGTGCTAAATAAATATATATAAGATATTTATAAAAGTCTCAGTGAGAACCAGGGGAAAACTTAGAATTTATTTGAGAAAGGCTTAGTCAAAATGACAGGGAAATTAGTTTAGTCTTGGGGAGTAAAGACGACCTATTTCCTCCTGCGTCTTCTTAATTCAATGAATTTCCCAAGGTAATTCAAAGGAAACATCAAAAAGCAAAAAAATATGCACTTTTGCATCTGGAAGTGGGGCGTAAATCAAAGCCCAATGTGCTCAAATTAGGCTGTGGGCTCCAAAGTGCATAAATATCTTTATTTATCGGTGTATTACAGCTAGTACCTATCGCCACTTGTATGCTTTAGTCAACGACAAAGAGGTAAAGTCGCCATTTTTTAGCATCAATCCTGAGCCCTTCTGGAACATTCTTCCTTTGAACTAGTCTCCAAAAGTTTGTGAAAGTGGGAGGAGTTAGCTCAGACCTTCAGAGCTGGTTTTTCAGTCAAACTGATGCCATGAAGCCCTGCATACCCACAGTGGCTAAAGGCCTTAGAGGTTCCCACAACAAATAAATGGGTGCAATAGTGAGCAAGTCAAAAAGCAAGATACATGGGACTCTGGGATTGAAGGCTGGATGGAAATGGCATTATGGACTTATGAACTACCCCTGCCCCATTTCACCCACTCTTCCTTAAAAATGCAATTAAATTACGTTCAATTTTCTATCGCTCATGCAAGAAACTATCGACTTGCCCGCCATTCCACTCCCAGACGGCCACACCTGGGGTATCCGCTGCAGAGCCTCCAACTCCCGCCACACGTTTGGCTTGTATCCGCCCAAAGCGGAAGTGACTTCAAAGGGACAAAATGAAAGTAACAGTCCAAACACCAGGAATCTATACCACCTATGGTGTTCTGAGAAAACTCTACCTTGCTCTTCTACCCCTCATCTCTTCCGTTCCGGCGGCGAAAAAGATTCACTGCAGCCTCAAGACAACTAGCTCTCCTCCCCAAACTCCCAATTTTTCAAAAGTTTGTCCCTTCTTATTGGTCAAGGGGGCGGCATGGATCCCTCCCCAAAACTGCAATTCCCGTCAGGCTGCAGAGGGAAGTAAATGGAGAAAAAGGTGTGAGCAGGAGCAAAGCATGTTGGGAAACGTAGTTCGCTCTTCTAGATAGACAAGGGCAATCACTCCTCCTTCCCTAGAAAAACCAGGTGTTCGGCTTAGAACCCGTTACCGCTAAGGGGAGGAGTCAAGCTTTCAAGCAGTGGTCCTCTCATCTCCCCACATGGAGGATGAAATTTCTCTCTTACTCCTATAAAGCATTATAAATACTCCTTGAAAAAATGGTTGTCTCGCCAATATCTTCAGGTCAGTGAAAACTCCCAGAACTGCCCCCCACCTCAGGTTCCAACTCGTGGGAAAAGGTGGCTCTTTTTCAAGTGGGCAAAATGGCTGTCCTCTCAGCTTTACCATTGGTCACTCTGGGCGTCCTTCAAGGGCGGATACTAATCACCGATTGGTCCTTTGTCCCTTGAGGGTGGAGGAAGACTTGGCACGGTTCTCCCGCGGCCCAGGAGGAGATAAAGGGGTGGAGCGAAGGCCGTTTGTCTGGGCATGATTGGGTGGGTCTCCCGTCACTCCGACGGTAGACAGCCTATGATTTGTCGACTGCCCTCGAAGAGAACAAATAGGCGGAGCTTGTACGTGGTGGGAAGGGGCGGGACTCTGCCAGCCGCGGCTGCCGCTGGAGCCGGTGTCCGGGCTGGTGATGGGGTTAATTCCCTTTCGTAAGACTCTGACTTGCACCCACCCAGCCCCGCCGCCGCAGCCCCGCCGCGCCGCGCTCCAACCGCCTCCTCCTCCTCCTCAGTAACGCGGGTAAGTGATGCCGTCCCCTCCCCCTTCCAGGTCCCCGGGAATAACGCGCCTCGCTCCCCTCCCCCGCCGGCCGACCGGTAGCGCTAACGGAGAGGGAGGCAGGCTGGGGAGCGATGTGGTGTGTGAGAGGGAAGGTGGCCTTCCCCACCGAGCCGTCGGCCTCCGGCCAGGCCCCGCCGCGGTGCCTGCTGCCAGCCCACCCCCCAGCAGGTCGGCTTCCGAGGGAGCCCGGCTCTCCCGGCCCGCCGCTGCGGGTGCAGCCGCATCCACTGCCTTGTGCCCACCGCCCCCCACCGGGGGCCATGTGAAAAGCAAAGCCCTCGAGGCCTAGCGGAGGAGGCAGGGGAAAGGTTCCCTCGTCCCTGCCATGGCTGCTGCCGCGGCCCTTGCAGCCCCGGAGACTCGGGTCCCAGCCGCCGCAGGCCTGCCGGGGACGGTGCCGCGCGTGTTTCTCTCCGGCGCGGCCGCCGCGGGCCCCGGCCCCCGGCCCCCGGCTCCCCGGCCCCTCAGTCTCCCCGGCCCCCAGGCTCCCGGCCCGCCCCGTGGCCGGGGACCCCGGCCCTGCGCCGCGACAATTTTTAGAAAGCAAAGAGGGCATTTGGTGAAATGTAGGCACATTTTGGGAAAAAGCACAATGGGGAAATTAAAAGGAAAGTTGAATGGCTGTCAGTGCCCCGGACTCCAGGGATCAGATTTACACTCGTTATGTTGGAGCCATAGGATGTGTCCCCCGCAAATCCCGGTGTGGGTGAAGTTTTTTTGTCGTTCTCTTTTCTGTGTTCCTAGGTGCAGAGGTGCCTCTGTTCTTTGACCTTGCTTTTTTTAGAGAAATTTCGATTGTTGAGGCTCTCATGGCTCGTGTATAATTGACCCGGGGTAGCAAGTCAACTAAGTAAAAGGTGAAGAGGTGCTTGGTAAAATAGTAAGGCGTAGTAAATAGCATGATTTTTTTCTAATAAGATTGTCCAGAAAGAAAAGTGTGATATATATCTAGATATAGATATAGATATAGATATTATATATAGATATTATATATATAATATACAATATATATAGTTTTGACTAATTGTAATACTGAAGAAATCCTTTGCTTTTAGCTTAAATGTCATTGATTAAAAGAACTGTTAAGAAATGAAAGAATAAAGTCAAACTGGAAGCTCACCTATGTATAATACTTGAAACAGTAAGACCTATGTCATATTTAATATAGTAGGATACTGGTGTGATTAATTTGACACACCTAAGTTTAACAAAAGTTGGCATATTTAGCCATATTTGAGACCAAATAGCTTCTTCTCACATGTTAAGTACTCATCTTTTCACTCCTTGCTTTTTTGCCTGGGTAAAGATGTCTTTAAACAATGGATTCTATAATTTATAGTAGTCATGTCTGTAATGAGTGATAAAATTCTAGGCCTATTTCTGAGGCTTGTTACCAGAATAAACGTGGGTTCTGAAGAAATATCTGAGTTTTAACTGTTTCACAATATTTTCAGTGTTTGAGGAAATTATACTGGCTTAATGATCTTCCATATTCCATAATTAATACACCTACATACAGAATTGGCATAGAGCCATAGATTCAGGGCCTGGAAGAAATTTGGATATGTTACAATTTTAAAAATGGAATGCATAAACCCTGAAAGGTAAGTCCCCTCAGTTCCCCACGAAGTAGCCACAGCATACATAGCTCAGCCTAGCATTTACTAAAACTTGTTGGTTAACTAACAAATTATATAATTGATGCTTTCAGATCTTATGTGCCTTATGTACAGAGAAAGGCTGATAAAAATATAGGAGGCTTCTGCATCCTCTTGCTAGCGATGGGACCCTTTATGAGACTCAGTTCAGTTTCCTCATCTGCAAAATGGGGTGATAATTTTTAACTCATGGGGTTGTGAAGCTTAGAGATAAAGTAGCATGGTGCCTAACACATAATATGTATTATTAAATATTAACTATTGCTATTTTCATCCATATTAAGAGAATAAAAAATTTTTTCACTCACACTAGGTGTTGCAGTCTCAGAAATGTCCTCTTAGTGGGGATTACCCACTATCGGGGTTTTTTAATTATACAGTGACTTAAATGGCAGTTTGCAGCTCGCCATTTTCTTTTATATAGCATATATTTTATTGATTTAAGAGAAGAAGGGAGAGGGAGAGAGAGATAGAAACATCAATGATGAGAGAGACGCATTGATTGGTTGCCTCCTGCGTGCCCCACACTAGGGATCGAGCCCCCAATCTAGGCCTCCTGGTTCATAGGTCAATGCTCAACCACTGAACCACGCCAGCCGGGCTGCAGCTAGCCCTTTTCAAAGTTAAAGAGATGTGAGAAATTGATTATCCCATACTCCAAGTGTCCTTGGAGTTTGTACAGTTGGACAGATTTAAGGTTAGCATGAAAAAAATCTTATTATAAAGTCTTCTGACAGTAATGTCTGGCCAGGGTTCAAGGCAGCTGCACCTTATGCTGAATAGCGAGCTGAGGGACATCATGTCATGGCAGACTTCCCAACCTATTGAACCCAGTACAGTTGGCTGCTGCTTCAGAGACTTACATGACAATAGCAGTAGAAAATTTTATGGAATTGAAATAAGCTTTTTCAAGTTATTATGCAGAAGATAAGCATTATCATGCCTTTCCAAGTAATAAAAGGGATTTTCTTGTACTTGCCCTTTAGAATAGCTGATTATACCCAGTTGAGTTAATGTTAATTCCTCGAAATAAAGCACCGAAAGTTGATAAATTTTATTTTTTCCATTCTTGAAAATGTTACAATCATAAACACTGTTGCTACTTGATTTAGAAAATTTCACTTTCATGATATTTTGTAAAAACATGTTGGGCAGTCTCTGTCAAAGAGGTGTGGTTGCAAATGGCAGTTAACTTTTCAAATAGATCTTACAGCTCCAAACCACAGAATCAGTACTCTTACTCTTGTCTTTATAGTGACACCTGCATACAGTGAAAACTTATTTCTTATAACTTAAGATAAGTAAACTAAGATGGTTATCTTAAAGAGAAAGAAGTGTGTCAGTTTCTTAATATAATAGTAACCTTTTCTTTAAAAAGGTAAAATATCTCTCAATCGCTGAATTCTGATAGTTTACTAATAGTACAGACATGTGCAAAAATCAAACAAAATTTTAAGTTGACTTTGCTTCCTTACTAAGGATATGTTATATAATTAAGCAAATTTGCTTGTACCTGATTAAAGGTGAGAGTATGTGTATTTTTCCAGAATTCAACTCAATTCAATTAGTCATTAGCTGATGGTTGAAATGAGATGTTATTTAATCTGGACTCAAAGTTAGTTTTCTACATAATTTTACAGCATTTTTTTTATTCCCAGATTTTCCTTTAATATTTTCCCTTTTCTTACCTTCTTTGTCTCCACTTTGCCTATTAACTTAATTTTTTTTTTCCATTTGAAAGCCTACACTTTATTACTGGTGTTATTCTTTCTGTGCTTTCTGAAATGTAAATTTGTGACTTTAAAAATATTTGGTTATAAGCTCACTGCTAGGCAAGTCGCAAAGTTTTAAGCCTTTTTTCTAAATATTAGATCACATAGTATGTTTAAATTTTTTTTTTATAGCCTGCTTAACTAATGTTTTCATCTACAATTCCTTGACACTACTTCAAAAGAAATTAATCGTGGGAAATAAACTACATTTGTTTTTATTTTTAACCTTTCTTCTTAAAAGACAATAATTTGATATGTCTTGTTTAAGAGCTTAAAGTACTATAATTTGATTTCTTCCAACTTTAGTTTGATCAGTGATGGATATAAATTATTTTTGTGAAGTAGTTTGTACAATTAACTTTACTAATCTATCTTCTACATGAAAGAAGTCCCATAACTGGTACAAAATATCACATTACAGTATAAGATGGAAGTTTAACTAACTGCAAATTTACCTTGCTACATTGGCCCTCGCTGGAAGGGAAGCTGTGGGATTTAATTTCAGTGTGGGAAGGAAAAAAAAACAACCTCTGTATATGTATGCAAAGCTATGGCTTCAATGAACATAAATCCCTCATTAAGTTCCTCTTGGGAAAGAAACTTGCTTATGACAGAATAACTATGTTTAAAATAAATATCTTTTTATTGGAAACAACCCAAATGCCCTTCAGTCAGTGAATGGTTAAACAAAGTGCTATATTCATAATATGGAATACTATGCAGCAATAAAAAGGAACAAACCACTGCTACATGTGGCAACCATGTGGTTCCATTTATATAACATTCTTAAATGAGGAAATTATAGAGATGGAGAACAGATTAGTGGCTGCCAGGCATTAGAATGGTGTTGGGGGAGCAGGATGGTTATGACTATAAAGCAGTAACATGGGGGATCTTTGTGGTAATAGAATAGCTCTGTATCTTTTTTTTTTTTTTTAATATATATTTTATTGATTTTTTACAGAGAGGAAGGGAGCTAGAAATGTCGATGAGAGAGAAACATCGACCAGCTGCCTCCTGCACACCCCCAACCAGGGATGTGCCCGCAACCAAGGCACATGCCCCTGACCGGAATCGAACCTGGGACCTTCCAGTCCGCAGGCTGATGCTCTATCCACTGAGCCAAACTGGTTTCGGCATAGCTCTGTATCTTGATTTTGATGACGATATATAAATCTATACAGGTGATAAGTTGCATAGAGACAAACACACAAATGAGTGCATTTAAAACTGGTACAATCTGAATAAAGTTGTAGATATCAATGTCAATCCTGGTTTTGACATTAAACTATACGTAAGTAATGTTATTGGAGGGAAATGGATGAGTAATACATAGGACTTGCTGTTCTATTTTTTTTCAACTTCCTATCAATATGATTATTTAAAAATTAGAAAGTCAAGTACAAAAAATAGCCATTACTTATATGTATGTTCCCGTATGGTATTTTTAAAAAGGGGGGGGGGTCTGTTATAACAGATATTCTTTGCAAAACTCTGTTCATAAGTTTCTTATTGTTCCTTTGTGTTATTTTTACTGTCATGTTCCCATATATCTGAGTACAATGGAAATAAATACCTCTACATCAAACATGTCCAAGATGCAATTACCATTTTCATTTATATGCTTTGTTTGCCCTAAATGCCAATTCTTTTTTCATTCTTCTTTTATTAGGCCTTGTTGCCCTTTCACTTTCCAATCACTCATTTAAGCTAAAAAGAATCTGATATCAGTCATCTTTATTGTTCATTTTTCATTTGCTATAAGGCTTGTGCTTTTTTGAGCAAGCTCTTGTTGGGAAGAAATTAGGCAGATAATTTAGCCTTTGCCTGAACTATTCTAGTGACAGAGCTGCATTCCTAAAGGACTTGGTTACATTTCCTTGTTTTGAGGTCTTCATTTAACAGAAACACACACACAAACATTTGATGTAGGAAGGGAGGGCATAGAGAAGAGGAGATCCAGCTGATCCCAGACACAATTAAAGTCTATCTATCTATCTATCTATCTATCTATCTATCTATCTATCTATCTATCTATAAAAGCCTAAGCAACCACACGATCCGTTGACCGGTCACTGTGATGTGCATTGACCACCAGGGGGCAGATGCTCAACATAGGAGCTGCCCCCTGTTGGTCAGTGCGTTCTCACAGGTGTAGCACCACTCAGCTGACCAATGGACATCAGACACAGGGCACCACAGCAGCGCGAACCTCTCCTGAGGGACTGACTGGGTGCCAGCCCACTGCAAGAGGCTTTAGACTGCCAGTTTTTCTCTTACTCAGGGAGGGTGGTATGACCCATAGGGAAGAAATGTTTTTAAGGACAGTTTTAAAACCTGTTTTTGGATAATAAGATGATTTGAGAGAATTGATGCTCAGACTTAACTGATTTTACTCTAGTAATTTCACCAACTTCTGTGTCTTACTATTCAATATGCTGAAAAGATTGTAAACATTTTGCCGAAACCGGTTTTGCTCAGTGGATAGAGCTTCTGCCTGCGGACTGAAAGGTCCCAGGTTCTATTCTGGTCAAGGGCATGTGCCTTGGTTATGGGCACATCCCCAGTGGGGGGTGTGCAGGAAGCACCTGATCAATGTTTCTCTCCCATCGATATTTCTAACTCTCTATTCCTCTCCCTTCCTCTCTATAAAAAATCAATAATAATAAAAAATTAAAAAAGAAACTAAAGATGCATTAAAAAAAAAAAAAAAAGACTGTAAACATTTTCGTTACTGGGATAGAAAACGGAGCCAGTGTGGAACTTAATACAATTCTAAAATTAACTTTTTTGGAAAGTCTGCATTTATAAAAAGATTTTAAAAAATCAGTTCATTCACATAAAAAAAGTGCAGTGGATCTGTAACTGATTATCACTCCTTTATCTACTGTTTTATTAACAGGATTCATGAGTCTCTTAAGACAGCTAGAATGATCTTAGCACCAGAAATCAAATGGAGTCTTTTCTATGCTTTCACCAATTTAACAAAATCATGTCACATTATTTTGTTATAGGTTAGACGCAGGGGTCTTCAAACTACGGCCCGCGGGCCACATGTGGCCCGCAGAGGAGTCTGATCCTGCCCGCCAGGTTTTTTGGGCAGTGAGCGCAGCCGAGGTGTTACAGTAGGAATTAGTAGTTCATATAGTCCGGCCCTCCAGCTCTCAGAAGAACCGTGATCTGGCCCCCACTTTAAAAAGTTTGAGGACCCCTGGCGTTAGAGCATAGATATCCTGTAATTTTTTTCACTTTTCCTGGAAATTTTGTCTTTTGTTCTGATTAACAAACAATGATTAACAAACATTGATATATCCTCACAGTTATTCAATCTGCTTCATAGAGGCCTCTTTCCCTAAAAAGATTTCGCTTGAATTCTTTGTCCTGCTTTCATCCTAGGACTTCCCTTCACAACCTTCCTACCTTGAATCACCTGTTCGCTGAATACTGTGGATACTTCCTCTTTCTTAGTTTTAATACTCTTGCTAGTAGAGAATAGCCTGAGATATTTTCCCAAGAAAGGTTGTATAGGAAGTAAACCTTTTGCAACCTTATATGTCTGAAGTCTTTATTCTGCCACCATACTTGACTGATAGTATAGATCAGAGATTTTCAACCTTTTTCATCTCATGGCACACATAAAGTAATTGCTAGATTTCTGTGGCACACCAAAAAATTGTTTTTTATCCCTCTAATAAAAAATTAAGTGTAATTTAGATTTACTAAAAATTAATAATAATAAACCTTTTCGCTCCAAAGTGATTAAAAAATCAGATGCCTATACTTCTACATAAGGATTTCTGGTACCAAGAATTAACCAATCAGACACAACCTTGCTATGCGACAGGACTGATAAGGTGCAACTCTATTATATGGCATATATTTATAGACAGAGCATCCACTTCTCACAGCCATTGTTGTGTTGGCCAAGGGAAAAGAGGTCAGTGCTCCTGACTAAATAGTCAGGTATTGCATGTCGTAAAAATTCTGCTGCGCACACATTGAAAATCACTGGTATAGCCGAAACTGGTTTGGCTCAGTGGATGGAACGGCTTGGGGACTGAAGGGTCCCGGGTTCGATTCCGGTCAGGGGCATGTACCTTGGTTGCGGGCACATCCCCAGTAGGGGGTGTGCAGGAGGCGGCTGATCAGTGACTCTCTCTCATCGATGTTTCTAACTCTCTATCTCTCTCCCTTCTTCTCTGTACAAAATCAATAAAATATATTTAAAAAAAAAAAAAAGAAGAAGAAGAAGAAGAAAATCACTGATATAGAATGCTAAATTCAAAATCATTTTCCCATTCTACTTAAACATATCACTGGTGTTTTCTAGCATCTGGGTTGCTTTTGTGAGATCAGCTGAAATTTTCCAAGTATATGCAAAATGTTATCTGTTACTAAATTCAGTGTTTATTAAAATTTTGCTCTTTTTGCTTTATCCCATATCTATCAACCCATTTTTTATGCATTTCAAAATAAATGTCAAGGGGCACTGTACTTCATTCTTGAACACTTTGGCACATAAAATTGACTAGAGTTCAATATTTAGTTACTTTTTTATAGGTAGATAGGCATATAGAAAATGCACAAAGCACAAACTTAACCATTTAATGAGTTTTTGGCAAATTGTATACATCCCCAGAACCCACCCATGTGTCTATCAAAATATAGAACTTTACTATCACCCCAAGAAACAACCTCCAAAAGTTCTGATTCTTTTCTACCATATATTTTCCTGTCCTAGGACTTATGTAAATAGAATCATTCAGTACAGGGTAGGCAAAAGTGGGTTTATAGCCTTGAGTATGCAAAACACCATTTATTCTTGATTCTTTTTTTATTGTATTATTTTCCATACAAACAACTGTAAACCTATTTTTGCTCCACCTTTTTTGTACTCTTGAAATCCTTTCACTCAACATGTATTACAGATTTATGCATGTTATTGCCTGTATCAATAGATCATTTTTATTACCCAGTAATATTCTGTGCACATATGCAATTCTTTTTTTGTTCTGATGATAGCTACCAGTATGCTGTTTCTGCTTTTTAGTTATTATAAACAAAGCTGAGACTCACAAGCATATTTAAGAATATGTTTTAAATGTTTAATATACAGTATGCTGCACAAAAATTCAGTTGTATTTTTTTATTCAATTCTTTTTCTGTTCTTAAATTTTGATTAATACAAAGTTAAGTCATAACAGCTGAGAATACTATCACACTTTATGTCCCCTTTTTTCTCCCATTAACCCCTTGACCACCCCAGTTCACTGCCCCAGGCCTTCACCACCCTACTGTCTGTGTCCATGGATTATGCATGTATGCATACAAGTTCTTTGGTTGATCTCTTCCCACCTATCCCTTCTCCCCATCTTCCCTCTGAGATTTGACAGTCTGTTACATGCTTCTATGTCTCTAGATCTATTTTGTTCATTAGATTGCACAGATGAGTGGTATCATGCGATACTTTTGTTTCTCTGACTGCCTTATTTTGCTTAGCATAATACTCTCCCAGTTCCTTCATGCTGTCTCAAAGGGTAAGAGATTCTTCTTTTTCACTGCTGCATAGTATTCTATGATATAAATGTAACACAAGTTTTTTTATCCACTCATCCACTGATACGCACTTGGGCTGTTTCCAGATCTTAGCTATTGTAAGTTGTACTGCTATGAACATAGGGGTGTATACATTCTTTCTGATTGGTGTTTTGGATTTCTTAAAATATATTCCTAGAAGAGGGACAGTTTCATCCTTAATTTTTGAGGAAATTCTATATTGTTTTCCACAGTGGCTGCACCAGTCTGCATTCCCACAGCCGTGTACTTGGGTTCCCTTTTCTCCACATCCTTGCCAACGCTTGTTTGTTATTTGTTGATGATAGCCATTTTGTACTGTCACACTTTTAATGATTTCTTGCTATGCTCAGTAATGTGAAGAACAAGCAGAAAGATTATTTAAAATCATCCCCCCCCTTTTTTTTTAATTTTGACCATTTTTGTTCAAACTGTAGAATTGACCTGTTTTTCCTAGTCCATTTAGAATTTTGGTAATTAGGTGTTTGTTTATTTTTTAAATCTTTTTTGTTGAGATTATTACAGATGTCCCTCTTTTTTTCCTCATGGCCTGCCTCCATCCAGTTTCCACCCTGCTCCAGGCCTTTACCACCCTATTGTCTGTGTCCATTGGTAATGCATATATGCATTTAATCTCTTCCAACCCCCTTTTCCTCTGAGACTTGTCAGTCTGTTTCATTTCCATACCTCTGATTCTATTTTATATACCAGTTCATTGTGTTCATTAGATTTCTTATTCATTTATTTTTATTTTTAGATTCAATTGTTGATATGTATTTGCTGCCATTTTGTTCATATTTTTTTAATCTTTTTCTTTCTCTTCTTCCTCTTCTTAAAGAATACCCTTCAACATCCTATTTTATAGAGGGGATATGCTAATTGACCATTACTCCATCACAAATATGGCTAGACCCATAACTGAGGCCAACTTCCCATCAAGAGCCTTAAAGAGCAATCAGCAGGGACCTGAGGCTATGCCCTCCCCCGCCAACCCCCATGGGGCTTGACAGGCAATCTCAGGCCATGTTCCTCACCTGGCAGGGCTTGATGGGGGGGCCTCAGGCCACCTTTCCCATCCTGGCACCAGGAGACTTTGACAAGGTGGGACTGGCCGAGTCTGGATCTAGCCCAATGCAGGTGGGGGGATGCCAGGGACCTTACTCTGTGTCCCATGGTGTGCCTCAGACTCTGACAGGAGGAAAGTTTTCATCTGCATTTGACTAATTTTCTTTCATCTCTGACACTTCTATTATAGAAAAAGGGCAAATAGCAATATTAAATTATTTGTTCTAATTAATCCCCTTTTAATGTGCACGAATTTCGTGTACCGGGTCATTAGTTTCATATAATACTGGTTTGGTGGTGATGAACTCCTTTAGCTTTTCTTGTCTGTGAAGCTCTTTATCTGACCTTCAATTCTAAATAATAGCTTTTCTGGGTAAAGTAATCTTGGTTATAGATCCTTGCTATTCATCTCTTTTAATATTTCTTGCCACTCGCTTCTGACCTGCATAGTTTCTGTTGAAAAATCAGCTGGCAGTCGTATGGGCATTCCCTTATAGATAACTAACTGCTTTTCTCTTGCTTTTAAGATTCTTTCTTTGTCTTTTGCCCTTGGCATTTTAATTATGATATGTCTTGGTGTGATCCTATATGGGTTCCTCTTGTATGGAACTCCCTGAGCTTCCTGGACTTATAAGTCTATTTCTTTCACTAGGTAGGGAAAGTTTTCTGTCATTATTTCTTCAAACGAGTCCTCAATATCTTGCACTCTCTCCTCCTCTGGCACCCCCACAATGTGAATGTTGGTATGCTTGAAGTTGTCTCAAAGGCTCCTTACACCATCCTCATATTTTTGGATTCTTTTTTCTTTTTGCTCTTCTGGTTGGGTGTTTTTTGCTTCTGCATATTTCACATCATTGATTTGGTTCTCAGAATCCTCCACTTCACTGTTGAATCCCAGTATATTAGTCTTTTTTTTTTTTTCAGTCCTTTTCCAATTTTTTGGAGGTTTCTAGAAGATTCTTGAGTAACCTTATAACTGTGGTTTTGAACTCTATACCAAGTAGTCTGCTTTTTTCCATTTCTTTCGTTTGCAACATGCCTCCCTTTCTCCACATTTTAGCTCCTTCCCTGTGTTTGTTTCTGTGTATTGGGTAGAGCTACTATGCCTCCTTGAGTTGGTAGAATGGCCTTGTGTAGTAGTAGTGGCTCAGCCTCCATAGTCACCTGAGCTGGGAGCTCTAGGTCCACCCCTTTGTGGACTGTGAGTACAGTCTAGTTGTAGTTGAGACTTGATTGCTGTTAGTATCACTGGGGGAACTTGACCTCCAGGCCAAATTGGCTGTGAGGACCAGCTGCAATTACAGTGGAAGAGTTGCTGCACAGGAGACACCCCTAAGGAGCAGGACTTGCTTCAGTGGTGCTCTGGTGCTCACTGAGTCTGCCCCTTGAGTGTATTACTATGGATGTGTAGAGTTGTAATCTGATGTGGTCTGACACTGACCACTAGGTATACTGGGTCTTGGATCTCCAGGGAGGTGCAAAGTCAGCTACTGTCTGAGACCACCCAGCAGGAGCTACAGAGAAATCTGCAGATTCCTCCTCTTTGTATCAGGTTGGGAAGTGTCCAGATCAGGCCCAGCTCTGAAGCAAGGTAGGCTGGTACTGGTGCTGGGTCTTGGGTCTTTTATTGATAAGTTTGGGGCTCCCTGACCCAGCTGCAGCTTGTTTGAGAGATTTTACCCTGAGTAAGGAAAGACCATTCATATGCAAAAGCCACTGTGCACAGCTTGGGTGGAGTTGTAAATTGGATGAGGCATGATCTAGCAACTCACCAGGGCAGAGCAAACAGAAATACTATGTATCACCCCTGTGACCCCAAGGTCCCAGCATAGGAACAATGATCTTTGCGGGCACCTCCAATTGGGAGAAAGCTGCCCCCAAGTTCTTGCCCCAATGCCAGACAGTGCAGTTCCTCCTCATATGTGTCTGTGTTCTCCAGAGCCTTGCCCTGGTGCTGGAGCTCAGAAGCAGGACCTTGTAAATTCAGTTCATGGTGCCAGCCTTTTAAGAGGTAGAGCTGGGTCTCCAGCAGCCTCTGTGTCACTGAGCCCCACTCCGAACTGGTTTTTACAGCCAGTAGTTCTTATTGCACACAAGGACTTCTTTTCCCCGCTCTGGGATCCTGTGCTGGGGGGTCTGGTGTGGGGCTGGCATCCCTTGCTCCTCCAGACACCCTCCACAGAGGCATTCTCCCTCCAGAATCAAAAAGTGGCACATGTGGGTGCTGGACCAGCCCGTTCCACGCCTCTGCACCTCCTACCAGTCTCAGTGTGCTTTCTTCTTTACTTCTCTGGTTGTAGAATTTCTATTCAGCCAGATTTCCAGTGGTTCTGGATGATGGTTGTTCTGTATTTCAGTTGTAATTTTGATGTGGTTGTGGGGGGTGGCGAGTATAGGTGTTAACCTACACCGCCATCTTCTTGGGGGGCCAATTAGGTGTTTATATTAATTAGGTGCAATTAAGAGTGTGTCTTCCTAGAACTTAGCATTTCACCATATTAAGTCATTGAATTTTGGAGGTAGAAGTTTTTAAAGAATGTTGGTCTAACATTAACTTTATATATGAATCACTCTTGTTTCAGAGGCATGGCTTTTTATTTTATGAATGCATTTTGCTTGCTTTAAGTAAAGGTTGTCATTTCTACTTGTTATAGTTTTAGAATGGCTATTTAAAGACCCAAGTTTACAATATATTTATGTTCTGGAAGGTCTTTTCCAGCTCTAAAATTTTGTTAAATCCATATGATAATTTGGATTTTTCTGGTTCCCCTGTTACATTACACAAAAGATTTTATCCCAGTATAATGTCCAATGTATACATTCCACAGCTTTTTGTGAGTGTTGATTTTCTTTTTAATGAATACTGATTTTAAAATTTAAAGCAGAAAAGGTGTAATGTTTTTTAGTCTAGTGTTCAAGCTGTATTTGTGGCACATGAATATTACTTTATGGGTTTTCTGACAACTGCATACAGCTGCTATACTTTTTATTTGCATTTACCTTACTATTGAAATGGAAAACCCAATGACAAAATAGGTGACAGGTTAAGAGGTTTGACTTAAATGTTAAATGCAGCTTATATCTCTTGTAGTTTATTGGGATTTAACACCTATTTAATTTTAGAAAAGACTTATTCATGTTTTCTCATGTCATGTTTTTCTGAGTTTATGTGGGTTTACAGAAATGCTATTACTAAGATAAAGTATACTTAAGGTTCTTGTTTGTGAAAGATACACTAAGATCATAGGTATGGCTACTAATTAATTTGCTTCTGTTCTTAAAGGCATACATACCTCTGCCTTCATGATGCTCTTCATACCTGACAACAAGAAGCAAGAATTAATGTGGAAGAGGGAGGTAGAAAAGTACTTTCAGATCTTGAGGCCATGTTAAAAAGAAGATAGAATGGGTTTGGGGCATGGGGACCAGGAGGTGGGGGTCAGTGGGATTTGATATTTGCACAAATGGTTGGTTGTAAATCAGGCACTTGTAACAGATTTGTATTTTTATACAGGTGTCAGCGATACACATTTGGGTTTTCTTCTTTTAAAAAAAAAATATATTTTTATTTATTTCAGAGAGGAAGGGAGAGGGAGAGAGAGATAGAAACATCAATGATGAGAAACATCATTGATCAGCTGCCGCCTGCATGCCCTCCCACTGAGGATTGTGCCTGCAACCTGGGCATGTGCCCTTGACCGGAATCGAACCCGGGACCCTTCAGTCCACAGGCCGATGCTCTGTCCACTGAGCCAAACCAGCCAGGGCACATTGGGTTTTAAGATATATATATTTTGCTAGTTGTATAAACTTTGTCTTTAATTTGAGAGTAAACATATTTGACTCAAAATAAAATAATGTGCGCTAATTAGTATTTATGGAGGGTTTTAAACTGAGTCATTCACCCTTGCTCATTTGATTGATTACCCTTCGGCGCCAATGGCACATAAGTAAGAAATGGCTGGAAAAGTTGATACTTACCTGTATTCCAGCATAGCTGTTGGTTCATGGTATCTCCATTAGTCAGAGCCTCGAGCCAGTTCTTCTATGGATGTAATATTTTAAGTATAATTACCCATACCATAATATTTCATTTGAAACTCTTTGGAGTTTGAGGTATAATTGACATACAATAAAGTGCATGTATTCAAAGTATATATTTTGAAGAGGAGCTGGCTTTTTAGATTGAAACTGTGGCAAGTCACCATTATGATTTGTCTTCTAAGCATATGGGTGCAAAAATGAAATGGCCCATTAATTTAACTTGAGGAAACTGTCATGAATTAAGCACAGAAATATAATTTACACTGGGTAATTATTAAGACTTATCCATGTTTGTGGAATAGTTCCTTTTCTCTCCAAAATTCAAGAGCTAGTGACTTTTCAATTGTATGTATTTTATGGGGAGAATGAGAGCAAATAATTACATACTAAATGAAGAACTTGAAATAATAAATGTTTAAGAAGTTCAAAAAAAAATAAGGGTTGTCTGGACTGGAGAGGTTAGGAAAAATTATGAGAAAGTATATCATGATGTGAGTGAAGACAGTGAGAAGAGGCCATCCTAATGAATGGCCTGGCATGCTTTCCTGACATTGACACATGCCCAGTATTTGCACTCCTTGCAATGGGAGCAACATCCTGCCTTAATTCTTACGTCACCATTTCTTAACCTTTAGAATTAACCCTACCTAAAATCAAACAATTGAGCATTCCCTGAAATCCTTTTGAAGTTTCTCACTTCCAAGTCTTTGCTCATATTCTAACTGGAATAACCATTTACCAGTCCTTCCCCCCTCTCCCTATTATGTATGTCACATGTTTCCATAACCTGTTTTTAAACATCAATTTTTTTTTTTTTTTTAACATACCTCAGAAGTGCTCTCTCCCATATATTCTCCTGTGGCACTATATTTATATGTGTCATTTTCATAACTTATTACTCTGTACCTTGTGTCATGCATAGTTCATCATGTATACAACCCTCCCTCCACTTCAACCTGCCTCCCCCTACACTGCTCCATTTTAAACTTACGGTACCTGGGGTCAAAGACTTGGTCAGCTTGATAATAATAGCTTCTACACTGTTGTTCATAATAAATGTTTGTAAATTGGAATGTAATTATATATCTTGTGTTGATTTGAGAATAAAGTAGAGATCAAGGTTACACCTCTAGAATATTCTATTTAGTGAAAGATTTAGAAAAAGAAATTTGCTTTTCATAAATTCAAATATTTTCAACTTGAAACTAAAATGCTGTCAAATCATTGACTTGATTAAAAGTTTTCTCTCCTGGGTTAAGTATGACTCCAGTAAGAAATGATTACAGTCTGTTAGCAGATAGATACCCTTTTTTAAATGAGCTGATAACTCACATCTCATTAACATCATGTCCATATCCCAGTTAACACAGACATTAGATCACTTTGCCCATGAATACTGGACTGCCCTTATTCTTCTTGATAGTCTCATATTTTCCCTCTGGACTGAGGCATATCTTCAAGGCTGATTGGGGAACTTGTCTTCTGCCTAGTTAGAAGATTTGATATTCAAAACTCTGCGTTAATTAATGTCTTGTTTTGAATTTTGCCATAGCAGGAACTGGTAATGTAATCACTAAGAATAAAGAATAGTAACCTAGAAAAAAAAATTTACAGTATATTTTAGTTCTATGAAGCCATATTACAGTAACTTCAATAAGAACCTTTTCAGAAAGTTAGCCTCTTGCTCCCCATTTTGTTTCACAGTAACTCGGTGTTCTATAGTGAAACAAAAGGGACACTGAGGCACATGTCCTGAACTTCATTTCTCCTTTCTATACTTTTTCTGATATGTGGGTGGTATTAAAAGAAGATGCACAACTATTTTTATTGTGGTAAAATACACATAACATAAAATTTACTAGCTTAAGTACCTTTAAGTGTACAGTTAAGAAATGTTAAGTACATCCACATCACTGTGCCACCAATCTCCAGAATTCCTTTCATCTTGCCAATCTGAAACTTTTATATCCATTAAACAGCTCCTCCCCATAACCTCTTTCCCAGTTCCTGGAATCCACCATTCTACTTTCTGTCCCTGTAAATCTGACTTCTGTAAGCGTCCCTTAAGTGGAATCATAACAGTATTTTTATTTTTTGTGACTGGGTAATTTCACTTAGCATAATGTCCTCAAGGTTTGTTCTATTTTAGCATGTTTGACAATTTCCTCCTTTTCTAAGGCTACATATATTCCATTGTCTGTATAGACCACTTTTTTTTACCTGTTGATGGACATTTAGGTTGTATTTAACTTTTGGCTATTTTGAAGAATGCTGCTATGAAGAGGAGTGGTCAGACATCTCTGAGACCCCACTTTCACTTCTTTTGGTTATTTTACCCAAAAGTGAAATTGCCGAGTCAAAATAGTAATTCCATATTCAGGATCACTACTGTTTTCCATGCCGCCTGCACCATTTTGCATTCATACCAACAATGCACAGAGATGCACCAACCCTTGTTATTTTTTGCTCTTTTAATAGTAGGTATCTTGATATGTGTGAGGTCGTAAATCACACGTCCCTAGTGATTTATTCGTTTGACCATTTGCTTATCTTTGGGGAAATTCCTGTTCAGATTCAAGGTCCTTGGTTGATTACCTCCTCACCCCCACCTTCCACCCCACCCCCGCTGTTCCATCTTCCCTGTCTCTGAATCCACGCTGCCTGTTTTGGTTTGTGACTGTGTATTAGGTAGATCTGCTACGCCTCTCAATCTCTAGTGCAGGACAGTATCAAATGCTGTTTCTGACTAGTTAGATCAGGTAAAGATTCAAACCCTCCAGAGACCACAGCTTCCATCTACAAACTGATAGGATTTTGTTGTGAATTACCCTCAGGCAATGGTCCACAGGTGTGGTAAGAGTTCAGCTGGATAGGGCTATTGTTTCTGCCTAAAGGCTGATTGTTATTCTCAGTCTCTTAATGGGCCTGAGCAACTCCTCTTGTTCTGTGGGACAAGGTGTCTCCCCCTCTTCCCCATAGGGTGGATCAGTGGTCTTCCCCAAGGCAAAGCCACCTGTATAGTTAATGCCTGCGTGAGGAATATGGCCTCCGAAACAAG
Source organism: Pipistrellus hanaki (assembly GCF_964339955.1). NCBI lineage: Eukaryota > Metazoa > Chordata > Mammalia > Chiroptera > Vespertilionidae > Pipistrellus > Pipistrellus hanaki. Next base: position 17,600,206 of record NC_140510.1, read on the forward strand.
GGAATGACTCAGCACAGGAAACCAGGGTGTCTGCTTCCTGAGTTCTTACCCCAGAGCCCCCATCCTGGCATCTCTCACTCAGCTCCAGTCCACTCTGCCACAGCACAAGGTAGGTGGCTTGACTGGGAATTTTGTGTGCTGGCCTTTTAAGAGGGTGCCTGACTTTTCAGCAGTCTATTTCTGGCCAACAGCAACTCTGCTGTTTTTCACAGCCAATTATTATGTGGGTATCCTTCTTAGTTCTGGTGCTCTCTGCTGGCAGGGGGTAAGGGGACGGAATTTGGTGATTAGACACCAACCCCCCCACAGCTGTGATCTCTCTCCAGAACTTCAGTTGCTGTCTGTCGGAGCCTGGTCAGCCCTTTGGCACCTCTGTCCCTCCTACCAGTTTATGCTGTCACAACTTTCCATCCTCTGTTACCAGAGTTCTCTTCCAGCGAGTCTTCTGTTGGTTATTCAGGCTCTTTGCCCATTTAAAAAAATATCTTCTATAATAATAAAAGCGTAATATGTTAATTAGACCAGACATCCTTCCAGGCGAAGCTGGGGTTGCAAAGCTGGGGCTGCGAGGGAAGCCCAAGTCATTCTGTGCTGCTCCCTGGTGATCAGCACACGTCATAGTGAGCAATCAAACTCCTGATCGAACTCTCAAGGGCACACTTTGCATATTAGCTTTTTATATATAAAGATAGATTATGGGTAAATTGTGTTCAAATGTTCGAAACATGTAATAGAAGCCTAAATATTGGATGCTTTGTCAAGTAATTATGTGATCAGGAGTATTGCTATCTTTTTTCTTACCAACAATTGAGGCTATTTATAACAGATTCTAGAGGCCCTGTGCACAAAATTCATGCACTCGGGTTCCCTCAGCCTAGCCTGCACCCTCTTGCAGTCCGGGAGTCCTTAAGGGATGTCCAACTGCCATGGAGACGGGAGAAGCTCCTGCCACCACTAGCCATAAGCCTGGCTCAGCGCTTCTGGCTGAGCAGCGCTCCCCCTATGGGAGTCCAGGGGACAGCTACTGTGTTGAGCACCTGTCCCTTGGTGGTCAGTGCACGTCATAGCGACTGATCATTCTGCCGTTCGATCTATTTGCATTCAGCCTTTTATTATATAAGATAATTAGGTACTGTATAGCTCCAAGCTGTTTTCAGAGGACTAAGACATGCAAAAATACTCAATTAAATAGGATTTTCAGTTCTTTATATCCTAATCTAAGATCCTTTCACATTTAAATTAGAATTCTGTCTCTCTTTTTAATTTTTTTACTAGAGGCCTGATGCACGAAATTCCTGTAAGAGTAGGCCTTCCTTCTGCTGACCCCCAGGACCTGGGCTTTCCTCCGGCTGCCAGCAGGCACCCAGGAACCAGGTTTCCCTCGCAGCCCCAGCTTCATCTGGAAGGTCGTCCGGAAGGACATCCAATCTAATTAGCATATTATGCTTTTATTATTATTGATTAATTTTTCAGAGAGGAAGGGAGAGGGAAAGAGAGAAACAATAGTGATGAGAGAGAATCGTTGATTGGCTGCCTCCTGCATGCCCCCTACTGGGGATTGAGCCTGCAACCTGGGCATGTGCCCTTGACTGTTATTGAACCTAGGACCCTTCAGTCTGCAGGCAGATGCTCTATCCCAGTGTTTTTCAACCTTTTTTGGGCAAAGGCACACTTATTTCATGAAAAAAATCACGAGGCACACCACCATTAGAAAATGTTTAAAAATTTAACTCTGTGCCTATATTGACTATATATAAAGTAATTCTCTTGAATAGGAATCAAATAAACACAAAGAAAGTATTTTATAATTACTTTATTATGAAATATTAAGTAAACAAAATAGTGAAAAATTATAAAATTCTTGTCTTGTCTGCACCTATGGCACACCAGGCAACATCTGCCGCGGAACAGCGGTTGAAAAACGCTGCTCTATCCACTGAGTCAAACCTTCTAGGACTAAAATTCTGCCTTAATAAATGAAAATATTTTTAAGAGGCATTATATAAATGTCTGAATTATAATTAGAGTTTTCACACTTTTAAATTTAAAATGTGAAGTGTCTAAGGAATACTGATACCAAAATTCTGATGCCTTGTGTCAATAGGCTATTTTATAAACAGTTTAATCCATACATCTGGAATAAATTCGGTGTTTTTTAAAGAACCTTTTCCTTTTCGTTTCTAGTCTCAAAACTTTGTAGCAGCATTGTATAAAGGACTTTTGTATTTTTTTTTTTTAAATTAACATTCTTTAGGGTACACTGAAAAGTAAGGCACTAATGAAAAAGTTGAAATCCTATGAACTGCCAAAAGCTTCTGAAATATAGAGGTACTGTTGTGAGTTTTTTTCAGACTAATGTTTCTTTTTTTCTTTCTTTTTTTAAATATTTCTTTAAGAGAACCTCCAGTTATTATTAGCTTCCTTTGCATAGACAGGAACAGTTTATAAGCTGAACTATATGATCACAATAAAAGTCTTAGTCTTCTGTTATTGCTGGAAAATGTTGATAGCAGCACCAGTAGAAATAATAGTCATGGAAAGGCATTTTGACAGATCATGATCTAGTTTTAATAGGGAATCTAAGACACGGCTGTGTGTTTCCTCTATATCCCCTTTTTTAAACCATAAATTTTAAAAATATTGCTATGTGTTGAATTGCGCCTCCCCAAATTTTTATGTTGAAGTCCAACCCCTATTACCTCAGATATGATCTAATTTGGAAATAGGGTCATTGCAGGTATAATTAGTTAAGATAAAGTCATACTGGAGCAGGGTGAACCCTTAATCCAATATAAGTAGTATCTTTATAAAAAGGGAAATGTGGATACAGATACTTATGTAAGGAAATTGACACAAATATGAATACCGCCATTTACATGCCAAGGAGAAAGGCCTGGAATATATACTTCATAAGGAACCAACCTTGCCAGCAACTTGAATTTTTATTTCTGGCCTTTACAACTGTGAGACATTAAATTTCTGTTGTTCAGCCTACCCAATTGCAGGATTTTGTGTGGCAGCCCTTGCAAATTAGTACAAACATGAAGTAGTTTGTGTTCATCCTATTCTAGCAAATATACAAACATCTTCCTTTGTGCTGGTGACATAATACCTCTGTCACATTCAAGAGTCAACTTAAAAAGTAAAGAGACAGCTTCAGCCATCAAGGAAATACAAATCAAAACTATAGTGAAATACCACTTCAAGCCCACTGTGATGTCTGTACTAAAGTCAAATAGTAAGTGTTGTTAAGAACGTAGAGAAATTGGAATCCTCATGTACCAGCTGTAATAACATTAAATGGCACAGCCACTTTGGAAAAACTCCTGCAGTTCCTCATAGTTAAACATTTAAATGACTCAGGAATTCTACTCTTTAGGCCAGGGGTCCTCAAACTTTTTAAGTGGGGGCCAGATCACGGTCCCTCAGAGAGCTGGAGGGCCGGACTATATGAACTACTAATTCCTACTGTAACACCTTGGCTGCGCTCACTGCCCAAAAAACCTGGCTGGCAGGATCAGACTCCCCTGAGGGCTGCATGTGGCCCGCGGGCCGTAGTTTGAAGACCCCTGCTTTAGGCATATAATCAAGAGAAACAAAAACTTAAGTCTATACAAAGCATGTACATGAGTGTTTATAATAGCATTGTTCATAATAATGAAGTAGAAACAACCAAAATGTCCAATCAGTTGATGAATGGAAAAACCAAAGATGGTATGTCCATGTAGTGGAATATAATAACAAAAAGGAATGACATACTAATCAATGGTACAACAGGGATGAGCCTTGAACACATGCTGAGTAAAGAAAGATACACACAGAAAACTCATATCGTATGGTCTAAATGTGTAATGTCCAAAAGAGGCACAAAGTCAATAGTAGTTGCCATTGCCTGAAGGGATAGAGATAATTAGAGGGATGACTGCTAAGAGGGTGAAGAATTGCTTTTTGGGCTAATGTATTGGCTAAGAATGCAGACAGATCAGAACTGACCAATAAAACTTTGTACAGTGATGAAAACTGTTCCTTATATATTCTTCCCAACATGGGGCCATTAGCCACATGTGGCTACATAGACTTGAAATGTGGATGATATAAAATGAATTTTTAATTTTATTTAACATTAATTAAATTTGATAAGCTTTAAGGCATTAGGCGGTTTATACAAAACCTTCCTCACCTTTTTTTCCCCCATCTCTAAAATGGGGATTAATATATAGCTCTTTGAGGATTAAGTTACTGAAGTTATATAAATGTGTTTGGCACTCATCTTTTCAGTTTGAGCTGCCATCCTATATACTAAAGGCTAATATGCAAATTGTCCCTTCTACCGGGAGTTCGGCTACAGGGCCTGGCCAGCCGGCCCTGCCATCGATTGCCCCCAGTCTGGATGGGCTGGCGGGATCCCACCTTTGCACGAATTCATACACTTGGCCTCTAGTAACAAAATAATAAAGCCTGGGTGGATTGTGAACAGCAGAAATTTGTTGCTCACTCACAGTTCTGAAGGCTGGAAGTCCAAGATAAGAGCACTAATCCTATTCATGAGGGCTCCATAAAGTATGGTCTCAGGACCTAAGTACCTCCCAAAGCCCTACTTTAGCATTAGTATCTCAATATGAATTATATTTAGGGGGACCAAACATTCAGACCAAACTATGGCACCTGGCATATGGCACTCAACTGTTCATCATTTATCATCTTGATTGTCATCATTTCACCACCTGTGAATGGGAGCTAAGGAAAGGAGTAGGCCAACAATTAAATTTTGTGTGTGTGTAATCCTCGACCAAGAGTATTTTTTCCATTTATCTTTAAAGAGGGAGGGAAGGAGGCAGGGAGAGAAAGAACCATCAATGTAAGAGAGACACATTGATTTGTTGCCTACCGCATGCACCCCTGACCAGGGCTGGGAATTGAACCCGTGACCCTTTGGTCCATGGGACAATTCTCTTAACTATTGAACCAAATTGATCAGGGCAACAATGAAACTTTATGAAGGTTGTGGAGCTATAGCAACTGGGGCATTTATTGATAATGTGTATATTATTATTAACTAAGTACAGAAAATTAGATAGTTGGGAGAGATTTAGGAAAGAACATTTCAACTCTTGCTATATTGTCTACTTTTGGAACTAGTTGCCAAGAAAGCTGTGAAAATTTTTATTTTTATCAAACTAAGATTTCTAAACATACCTCATGGTGATTTGGTCAATATTTTCCATTTTTAAGATGGCTAAATATATTTTAAAGACTTTAAAATCATAATTGTGTTTCTAAAAATACTTTGAGCACTAGCCGGTTTGGCTCAGTGGACAGAGAGTGAGCCTGCAGACTGAAGGGCTTATTAGATGTAGATTCTTAAAATTGATTTTTAGAAAAAGTTGTTTTTTACTTTCCCTAATGTAATAACATTCTGAAATGATTAATTTCCTTTTATTCCTGTCATTTAATCTTCAGTGTAAGGGTGTGTTTTTTTAATTTGTTTTCATTTGTTTGTTTGTTTTTAAATATATTTTTATTGATTTCAGAGAGCAAGGAAGAAGGGGAGAGAGAAACATTAATGATGAGAGAGAATCATTGATTGGCTGTCCCCTGCACGTCCCACACTGGAGATCAAACCCACAACCTGGGCGAAACCGGTTTGGCTCAATGGATAGAGCGTCGCCCTGCAGTCTCAAGGTTCCCGGGTTTGATTCCGGTCAGGGGCATGTACCTTGGTTGCAGGCACATCCCCAGTGGGAGATGTGCAGGAGGCAGCTGATCGATGTTCCTCTCTCATCTATGTTTCTGACTTTTTATTCCTCTCTGTGAAAAATCAATAAAAATATATTTAAAAAAAAAAAAAAAAAACCAACCTGGACATGTGCCCTAACAGGGAATGGAATCATCACTTCATGGTTCATAAGTCAACACTCAAACACTGAGCCACACCAGCCAGGCCATTGGTGTGTGTTTTTAAAAATGTTTGTCATACTTCTATAGTTTCCTATTGTACCTGACAGATTGGGATATGGTGGGTGTGTCGGCGTGTTTGTTTTTTTGTTTTTTTAAAAAAAACAAAAACAAAAAACATTTTGACCTATGAACTAATTTTTTAAAGCTTGATATGTTTGTGTAAGTGAAGTTTTGTACCAAATAATGAAACATTCAATTGCTAACTGAAAGGAGATACTCTAATTTATGCCTTTTTTATTCCTTGTATATATGGCTGAACAACCTATAAATATTTCACTATCATTGTGTATAATTCAGCTTGCAGATGCTCCATAACTTACTAAATCAATTCAGTGAGAAGTGTTGAGATTTTGAAATGACCAAATTACCAAGTTTTCCCTGCAGTGATGGCATAAAACATAATTTATCTTTATTTACAAACTCAGTATGTATACATAATTTTCTGCAAGACCTATTAATTCTTCTATTCTAAATCGTTTCACTGTTTAAAATTTCAAGTTTTTATGATTCAATAGTAACATTGAGGGATATTAAAAATTGAAGGCTCTGTAAACTGAATAATTTAATCTAGACATGCTGCAGATTGTTATGAGATTCCTTTGTCGTAGTTCCAACACTAAAGCATTTTTACTTTACCACAGCTGTGATGTTTAAAACTATTTCATTAAGATTTATACTAAAAATGAAATCTATAGTTTAAATATTTAGAATCATTTTTCGTGTAGAATCTTTGAATTAAAATAAAATACACATGTTATAGAGACATCAGTACTTTCCCATGCCAGTAATCTTCCTTAGGCAGTTGAAACAATACACTTCCCAGCCCCATTGTAGTTAGTGGAGCCAGATGACTTGTTCTGTAGTGTGAGCAGAAGAAACTATTATGGAAGATAGGTGTTGATTTGGCAGAGCCAGTTAGAGTAATAAACAAGGAATCAGTCACAAGATGGAAGTAGCCTGAATTTTTGAGCCATCAAAAGGAAGGCAGATAGTAAATATTTTAGGCTTGCAGGCTATCTACCATTTCTGTCATATGTTCTTTTTTGTTGTTTTATATTGTTTCCACAAATCCTTAATAATGAAAAAGGCATTCATAGCTCAAGGGACATACAAAAACAGGCCGTGGGCCATACTTTACTAACATCTTTATTAGGGAGTCACCTTTCTGGTATCAAATGTGTAGTGCAAGTTAGACACAAGTCTCTGTATTAACCCAGTGAACTCTAGTTGTTAATGATCACACCATAACTTGACTAATAAATACACAGTGATCTCATCTGACTCACTCACCCCACTAGATTCCTGAAGAATACTTCTGATGTCAGGTATCGATCTCATACCACACTGAACTGGCCTGTTCCATTGTTGGACAGCTCTATCTATAAGAAACTTTTCTCTTTTTTAGTGTGGCAAGTCTTGATTCCAATTTATCTGTTGGTTCCTCTTCTGCTTCTGGGAAAAGTGTATACTTGATTGCAGCTTTTTATTATCCTAAGATAGTTTTTAGGTATCCCCTGGTCTGTTAATTTAGAAGACAATAAAATGTTAAGTGATTTTTAAAAAATTAGACTCAAAATAAGTTATATGAACCAGAGTATGATAAACTGCATTTAAGTTTAGAAAAATGAGTTGTACAAGTGGTAAGATAATTTGACTCAGTTCATGAGAAAAATGTCTACTCAGTATAAAACGGTCAAATGGCAATTAAAATTAATCCAATTATAGTCTTGGCTTTTTGTTTGGTGTAGGTATTTTTCTACTAGACTGAACCAGTGCGACCACATATATTAATTAAAAGCAACCAAGTTTTAAAGAGAAAATTGCCAACGTTATTCTAGAGCAGTGTTTCCCAAAGTGTGGTACTCGTACCCCCAGGGGTACGGCAAGAGTTTGGTGGGGATCACTGACTGGCATAGAAACCAAGCATAATACTCCACTGTGGGCACGGCAACCCAGCACTGACTGGGGAGGGAGCTGCGGATCAGGCCTGGAGAGAAGGCCAGAGAGGCCTGGAGAGGCAGGAACTGATCCGAAGCCTCTGTGGCAGCTTTTGATCAGCCCTCCCCCCTCTCTTTCTCTCCTGGCTTTGCCAGCAGCTGGGCCTCTGTGGGGGCTCTTGATCAGCCCCTCCTCTCTGATCAGGCCTGGAGATCACTGACTGGCATAGAAACCAATCAGAACCAAATCTGGGTGAACTGCAAGGAGCCAATGGCTGCCTAGGAGGCAGAGCTTCTGATGCTGACTGGCATAGAAACCAACCAATCAGAACCTAATTTGGGTGAACTGCAAAGGCAGGACCTAAGGTGGAGGCTGAGGAGGGGCTTTAAGGGCAACAGCTATTTGGTGTAAGGTGTAAGAAAGCGGTTCAGTTTTTAATGACCCGATTGGCAGTATAATGCATTTGGCTGGCTATCAGTCCAGGTATAGTGATTATGTATTTTTGTCTGCCAAGAGTATCTCCTCCTGTTAAAAAAGGCTTTTCCCCCCATTTAAGCAATCGTATCCTATATAATATATATAACTAAAAAGGTAATGTGCTAATTAGACCGGGTTTAACAGCCATCTTCCAGGCGTCTGACTTCCTTCTGGACAAAGCCATGATGGTGGGGTCCAAGTCAGAGGCAGTTAGGGGTGATTAGGCAAGCACAGGAGTGCAATTGAGGGCAAGTTGAGGCCTTCAAGGGAGGGCAGTTGGATGAAAGACCAGGACAGCAGGGGAAGGCAGTTGGGGGTGAGATCAGGCTGGCAGGGGAGGGCAGTTGGGGGCAAAATCAGGCCGGCAGGGGAGAGCAGTTAGGGGTGATGAGGGAGGCAGAGGCAGTTGAGGGTGAGAGCAAGCTGGCAAGGGAGGGCAGTTGATGGCAATCAGGCAGACAGGCAGAGAGGTTAAGGGCAATCAGGCAGGCAGGCAGGAAGGTGAGCAGTTAGAAGCTAGCAGTCCCAGATTGCGAGAGGTTGAAGGCTGAGCTGAGGGAACTCTTTCCCATCCCCACCCCCAGTTCACGAATTTTGTGTACCAATCCATTAATCCTAATGAAAGGATTGATCATCACTCTATCACAAAAATGGCGGTGCCCAGTCTTCTTAGCCCTGCTACTGGAGTCCCTAGTCCTGTCAGCCCCGCCAGGAGTAAGCGGCGTGCTCTGGAGGCCCACTCCTATCAGCTCCACCAGGTGGTTGGTGGCTGGAGTCCGCAGCCCTTTCGATTTCTTCTGCCCCTGCACTGGAAGTGGAAACTGAGAGCACTGGGAGCACTAGGAATGCTGGGAATCATGGTTCTGGTGGTGGATGTGTTCTGTGATCTCTTAGACACACGAGTAAAGTGAACCTGAAGCAAGTTACTGTTGCCGGTAGGTGTGGAGGGAAACCAAAGATTAGAGACATAAGTAAAGTCAGTGTTGAGGAAAAATTAAAAGGAAAATAACCTGCAACTTCTAGGAAATCTCCACCAATGGAGCAAAAAAAAGCTCTATTATTCTGTGAGCAACAAACCAAACTGGGCTGGGGTCTCAGACAATTTGCTCATATGATAGCAAAGAAAGAAACTTCACTCTTTCATGTACCCAGGCAGATACAATACATGACATGCACATTTTCACGAAAGAGGACTTGCTTGCTATACACCCTTTGTTAAGTCACCTTTTGGTGGCCATTTGTGTTAGTTAATTGCCATCATCAAGAGTAAAAATTCTAACTCTATGACAAGCAGGTCCTTACAACTTGGAGCAAGGCAACTATCTATAATAATAAAAGTGTAATATGACAGGCAACCAGACAGGTAGCCAGAGGCAATTAGAGGCAATCATGCAGGCAGGTGAGCAGTTGGGGCGATCAGGGAGTCAGGCAGAGCCGTTAGGAGTGATTAGGCAGGCAGATAGATGTATGAATCCTTGCTGTATGTAACACAGTGGCATACTAGCAATCTGTAGCCTATTGTCTGATAATCCCTGCTATAGCCTAATCTTTTTACTTCTCTTTCAAGACTTGGGCCATTTAGGGCACAATATTATTCATTAGTACTCATTTCTTTGAAATTATACACCCAGGTACTTTGCATGCTATTGAACTCGAGTCATTTTTATAAACAGTAACTTGATTTATTCCCAAAGATGGATAATTACAGTGTGTGTGTGTATGTGTGTGTTGTGTGTGTGTGTGTGTGTGTATGCTTGTGCACATAACACACAAGCTTTACTTTTCACCCCCAAAGTAATCTTTTAACCACTGCATAGGAGGGAGCTAGGAGCTAACTGTTTGCCTGACATAATGCCAAAAATGACAAAGCCTATATACATACGGGCAGAGCAGAATATATCTCCCAGCATTTATCAGGATGCAAGGCTGGTTTCTTTCCTGGGTTCTTGTCCAGGTGGACTCAAAGAATGAAGCCATGGACAAAAGGTAGTATATGAAAAGGTGGAAATTTATTGGAAACAAATACAGGTTCCCACATAGGGCATCTCAAAAGGAGTAGCCCACTCAGCTCCTTTTTCCCTGAGGTTTATAAAAGCTCCATTTCTTTGTTTTTTGATATCCCCTTCTGATTGGTCACTACATCAGCTTTAAGTTCAAACCCCACGTGGTGTCTCCCTTCAGTGGTAGAATTCTCTATCTCCTGTGAAAGTCTGTTCTCTTTCTCCCCATAGGCTGCAGCTTTCCCCATATTCTGTGAATGGGTGTCTTCCTTTCCCCTTATCCTGTGGCACCTTTTGTTCTCTGTGAATGTATGCCTTTTGGCAGCTTTCTAAACTTTCTAAACCTTCCTGTTTTATCCCTAAAGCTCCTTTGAGTTTTACATTCCCTTTTAAAAAGTAGAGATTAGTTGTTTTTATTTGTAATTAAATGTGTAAACTGCCATAGTATTCATAAGAGTTCCTTTCATCGGAGGGTTAAATCCTGCCCAAGCATCATCTACTGGTCTCATTTAAGGGTATATTTATGGATATAGCTTTTCTGTATTTTTCTATTTTCTCTTTGACATGGAGTTCATTGATGGTGTCAGTTTAACAGTGCTTTTTAATTTTATTTTTTCTTTAAAAGAAACCTATTCAAAGGGAATATGGATGGCCTATTAAAAGAAGGAGATAAGGAGTTGTCCCTTGGCTACTAAGGGAACAGTACCTCATAGGAAATCAGCTCAAGTAGGTGAGAGGTCTACACATTCAGTACTGAGATTTCTTTGCCCTGAAAGCCAAAGAATATGCTAGGGGACAGAGAGCAAAGGGAAGAAAGGCGTCCTGCTCCCCTACCCCCACCCCAGGGGATCCTGATCTTAACAAACCTCACCTCTGTACACCCAATTGCTCACGAAAGAAACTCGGGCATCATTTATTTTCTCTTTTTCTCTCCAGTCCAAGTCCCACAGATTTTAACATAGAGGCTAATTTTTAAATTTCCAGTGGCTTAATATTCTGAAATATATTGGCCAGACTTGCCCTACTATGTATTGCAGAAGGGAACAAATAAGAATAGATATTTTCAATTAAACTTTTTCAATTAAACTAAGAATGTAGAAATGTTTTAAAAATTACACAGAGAAATAGATGATATGTCAAAGTGATTAGGCATATAGACTCTAGAGAGCCTTCACGTCCTTGCTTTACCATTCATTAGTTGTGTGACCTTGGACAAGTTACTTAACCTATGTCTCATTTTTCTTACTTATTCAACATCTATCAGAGGATACTTTGTTTCTATGTCTTCGCCACTATGAATAACGCTGCAGTGAATATAGGGGTGCATATATATTTGCAAATAATTGTCTTCTAATGTTTTGGGCAAATAACCAGAAGAGGGCTTGCTGAGTCATATGGTGACGGTATTCTTTCTTTTTCAAAGAGCCTCCATACTCTTTTCCATTGTACACTTGAAACTTATATAATTTTATTAATCTATGTGAACCTAATAAATTTAATTAAAAATAAGGATACTTATACTACTTATCTCATAAAGAATGCCTAGATAGGCACTGGCGAGTTTGGCTCAGTGGATAGAATGTGAGCCTGTGGAATGAAGGGTCCCTGGCTCGATTCTGGTCAAGGGCACATGCCTGGCTCAGTCCCCAGTAGAGGGCGTGCAAGAGGCTGCCAATCGGTGATGCTCATAATTGATGTTTTTGTCTCGCTTCTTCTCCATTCCTCTCTGAAATCAATAGAAATATATATATATTTTTTTAAAAGAATGCTTTATGTAGATATACCACTAACATAGTAAACCCTTTGTAAGCAATAATTCTTGATCCTTCTGCTGTTTTTGTTCAAGAATTAGAAGACTTTGCCCTAGCCTGTTTGGCTCAGTGGATAGAGCATTAGCCTGCAGATCAAAGGGTTCCAGGTTTGATTCTAGTCAAGAGAACATGTCCAGTATGTGGGCTCAATCCCTAGTAGGGGGTGTGCAGAAGGCAGCCAGTCAGTGATGCTCACTCATCATTTCTATTTCTTTCTCTTTCTCCCACTCCCTTCCTCTCTGAAATTAATTTAAAAAAAAAAAAAAAGAATTAAAAGAATCTGTTCCTCAGTTGATAGATTTGAGATGTATAGTTTTAAGATTTAAGCAGCCAAATTATCCTTATTTCCTGTCACTTAAGCTTGTGTTTCATCATTTGATTCTGGATTAGTTATCTGACTTTGCTGTTTGCTATAGAAGTAATGCAGGTGTTTAACGTCATGTATGATTTCAAAGCATTTCCTAAAGTGTTATTTTGCATGTGATGATGTCTCTATCATTTAGGAATATATAAGTAATTACTGCCTTGGTCTGTACACTTGACAAAGAATTATATTTTTTCATCTGTGGTTACTGATTAGATGGCTGCATCATATTTGGTTACCTTCAAGTCAGCCAGCCTCTCTGAAATCTATTTTGTATAACTTAATTATCAGCCAAGAAGGTGATCCACCCCAGGAAAACCACCAAATGGACAGAAAACCTATTTGCCAATAAAGGGGAAAGGGCTTATTATTACATTATGTATCCCACAGGTAGTGCAAGAATAAGACTTTTTCCCTTTGCAGAATCTGGTTTCTCCAAAGTTATAGAAATAAGCATATAAATTATGTAATTCTTAGACATTTTTGTAGTGATGTGCATAACAAAGCTTCTCACCAGTATTATCAAAGGCCTTCTTGCTCTTGCATGAGATCATATGTATATTTTTATTATTCTAGGTGCTTTGATCTTAGATTTATCTTGGTTGGCTCATTTTCAAAAGTATTTTTTATATATGTATCCTTTTTGGCCAAGATCTTTCTTTCAGGAAACTCATTTAAGCAATGAGTTTTTCAATGAGTTTGCCTTTGTACCCCTCAGCAAAATCAATATACACCTTACTAGCATTCTTTGACTCATTTCTCTTGGGCCCAAAAAGGACTATACACCGTTCTTTAACACATGCCCATACTACCAGAATTAGTAAAGTGAGTATAGTTTGTTGTAGTTAATGAGAAGTATAAAATGTTTTTGGAAACTGTTTTTCAAATATGTCAGAAATAATTAAATTAAACTTCCATCAAATTAGTTTTTTTAAAAATTTTTATTGATTTTTTTTTTTTTACAGAGAGGAATAGAGAGGGATAGAGAGTTAAAAACATCAATGAGAGAGAATCATTGATCAGCTGCCTCTTGCACACCCCCTACTGGGGATGTGCCCGCAACCAGGGTACATTCCCTTGACTGGAATTGAACCTTTATCAGTCCGCAGGCCGACACTCTATCCACTGAGCCAAACCTGTTTCGGCCAAATTAAAGTTTTGTATCTCAAATGACACCATAAAGAAAATGAAAAGGCAACCCATAGAAAAGGATTACATGGTGGGGCAAAAATAAGTTTACAGTTTTTTTCATGGAAAATAATACAATAACTAATAAATAGCAATACAAGAATAAACTATTTCATATATTCAGAACTATAAACCTACTTTTTCCTCACTCTGTATTTACCTAATGAGGAACTTTTAATCAGAAAATACATAAATTACTCTTTCAACTTTTTATAATAAAGACACATAAACTAATTTTAAAATGGGCAAATGATATGAACGACATTTTTTCAAAGAAAACATATACGTGTGTGCATATATATATATATATAAAATATATGCGTGTGTGTGTGTGTGTGTGTGTGTGTGTGTGTGTGTTACTATAATTCAGTTGGGAATTACCTCTTTACCTTACAGATATAGTTAAACACTGTGTTAATAGAGTCAGTGTGCTTCTGTTTTTGAAGATGAAGTTGCTGAGCATTCGAAGAAATACAGTATGAAATTTGAGATGCAAGCACAAAATTAATCGGAATAATTCATATTTCTCCTTTTGAAGATTTAGTCTTTGAAAATTTTTCTTACTACCTAACGTTGGTAGCATGTTTTAGCATTGAATACTTAAAGCTATCTTATTTATTAATGGTGTAGCAGCCAACTTGTAGAGTATTCCTAAATTAAGTGTTCATTATCAGAGCTCATGATTAACAGTTAAGCCCTTTCCCTTCAGAATTAGATGGCTGCCTCTACTTGACAAGAATGATAACTACATTTTAAAATATTTTATGATTTTTTTATACTAATTCAGAATTCCTTGAATTTATAAAATCTAATTATTTTTATAACTCAAAAAATAGAATCATTTGAAATATTATCATCCATGTATACAAGTTAATTTATACTGATCTTTCTAGCTGGTAGAAATACTTATTTTAATTTTTGCCACAATGGAAGTTCATTCCTTCATTATTCTGCATTTTAGTTTATCCATCTGCTTCATAACAAGAGCTCTTATTATGGTTTTAAGAAAAGCTACCTTGAATCTATATTTCTCATAAATAACCAAGACTTTGAGAAAAAAAATCATTATACCCTTTGATAAAAGTTGAACCATTTCTGAAAAAGTAAAGGTTTTGGATATTCGTTTTTGAGGTGCTCAGACTGGTACTTGATTTTTACCTCTTGCAAGTAAGTATATGGGTACCAAAAGGTACATGGCATTATAAAGGATTTTACATGGGAAAAAATAGGTCTTTGGGGAAACTTCAATGTGAAACCTCTCAGACAAGAATCATTAATACTAGTTGTCTTACTCCCTTTGTGTTTGAATAGTCAGGGAAGGTTTTGTGGATTTATATCTATTAACTGAAATCTACTTATAGGGTTGAAATAGAGCCTATTTTGAAAAAGCAATGTCATTTTCCAGTTATAAAGTCGGCGTCTTACTTTGCTGTTTGCTAAGCTAGTACATAGAGCACTGCTGATCTGTAGAGTTATATAAACTGCAAGACTTAAACTTTTAGTGGCAAAGAAAAGTAGATGGTCTGGTTAGTGGCATTTATTTTTTCTTAGGGTAGTACAGGTAGTATATGAGCCTTGTCTGATAGGATCCTTACAGCATTCCTATAGTTTATAGAAAGAGGGAGCTTTGTTTCATGAAATGGGAAACACAGCATGTGCTTTACCTAAGCTATCACAGAAATCAATTAGAATTTTTTTAAAAAGCCACATCTGCCTATTCAGTTTTCTGTCCATTAGACACAGTTTGTTTTTTCTTCATTTTATTTTGTCCTCGTAGTTATTGAACATTGAGTTTTTAAAAATTTGGTTTCATTTGATTCCTTTTCTTGTAAGTTCACCACTTGATATATATCAGACAAGCATGTGAAACAAGCCGAATTGTCCTCTGATCACAGTTCTATTGCTGTCTCCATCTGTTGGTATAAAGAAGTAATGCTCCTGGCAGAATAAGTATGCTCGTTTTAGCAAAAACAAATTAAGAAACAAGGAATTATTCTCTTTATGCATTTTCTTTCTTTGTGACAATTAAGTCAGTTTGAAAATACAAAACTATCATGTTATGTCAGCTTTTGTAGACAGATGGTCTTTGATTTTTTTTTTTTAGAGCTTTATGTTAGTGATATTAAAGTGTCAGAGTTCTTAAAAATCTGATATGTTAATTATGCCTAGATTCTATACATCTTGTTCCTTAGGGAATTGGAGGAAAATATTCTCTCAACTTTTTTCATCAGTGTGAGGTCAAGCATAATATACAACAAATTTTTAATAGTGAGAAATCTCAAAAATCCTGACAGTCTTTGCACATTCACAGTTTCATGGGCTTTTGCCTCACTGCTTCTGAATTGCTGATGAAGAGCTCAATATAGCTTCTGCTGCATTTCAGATATTCTGGGTAGTGACTGGCTAGAGTGTTACTGACATCACAACATACAGCTGTTGACTTTCTATTGTCTCTGAGTCCGCGGCAAGTGCTCTCGCAGTGCTCTCCCAATGCCTGACTAATCAGCCCGCTCTGTGTGTGGTGAGCTCTGGAAGAGCAATGCAGAACATCAGTTTACAGATACTATGGAAAGTACATTTTCTTTCACTCTGTATGAGGAAGCAAATACCAATACAATGAAGGTATGTGACTCTTAATTCCTTTGACAAATGTGTGCAAAAGGTAACCAAATATATGAGGTTATTTATGTTCACGTAGTACCATAATTATTACTAGGCACATGTGTGGGGTAAAATCTTTGCCATGTCCAAGGTTTTTGTTTATTTTTGCAATGATGTATTTGTTTAGGTTGATAGAATGAGGAATAGGAACCAATTCTAAGCTGTAAAACAAGTTTCTTCTCCCCTACCCCCAAATTTGTGACATTCCTTGTACCTTATTGACAGAATGGTTTAAATGTGTGCTCATTTGTATTTGTGTATAGCAGAACAAATTGTCGGTTGGAAAAATGACTTCGCTTTCAGGTTCATCTTAAAATAGACATGGTGTATGTCTTTTTCAATCTTAAAATTTTCATTTATGGAACAAATACAGTGTGGATGAGAGCCTTCTTGTGGGAATTAAGAAACTAAGAGCCTCATCTTTTGAAATTAATGTTAATTTTCTTACCCTTGGGGGTGGGGTAGAATAATTTTTAAAGTGCTTATAACAGCAAAACCTAGATCTGTCATTACTATATTTAGCATAATCAAATACCGCATTGCAAAAGAGAGCAAATACTAGTCAACTGTGATTTTTTTCTAGAACTAACTGATTTCTAATCATATTGTCTGAAAACTTTGACATTTATTTTGATATTTTGTGAAAGTTCTGCTTGCTTTTTACCAAAATTTTTAAGTGTTCAAAATTGCTGTAGTATTTTCAGTCTTTCCTTTCCCCAAATGAAACAGTTATTCTGAGCTTGAAAAATAGCTCTTCTTTTTTTATAGAGGAGATAAAAGGAAAATAACTAAATAGGCATTTCATCAATGCTGAATATTATTACTCTTCCCTTTATTTTTTTCTTATTTGAAACTGTAATTTAGGATCATGAAAATATTAATAGCTATTATTAAAATTAGTCTTTTATCAGATACATTATTTCAACCTAATACCAAGAACATTTCATCATCATTTCTTTTATAAGCTTTGGATATTCTTTTATATTTTATGTTGAGAACTACAAAAAGAAAAAAATAATAAAATAGTACACACTTTGCATTCTTACCTACAACTGGTTTTATTCATCCTTTGTCACATTTCACTTTTTTATTTTTTGTAACCTTTTTCATTTTTTTCTTTAGGTTTTGTTAGTGTTTCTCTGTGCATTTTCCCCACCCATCTCTTTCTTTCTCTCTCTCTCTCTCTCTCTCTCTCTCTCTCTCTCTCTCTCTCTCTCTCTCCCCTCCCTCTCCCTCTCCCTCTCCCTCTCCCTCTCCCTCTCCCTCTCCCTCTCCCTCTCCCTCTCCCTCTCCCTCTCCCTCTCCCTCTCCCTCTTCCTCTTTCCTGCAGTATGTTTGCCTCTCCCTCTGCCTATCTTCTCTCCCTCTCTTTCTCTGGTCTATCCATGTCTGTCTGTCTTTCTGTCTCTCTCTCTTGCTTCCTCTTCATTTCTTAGTTCAACTTTCCCTCTCCCTCTCTCTGTCTCTCCATCCCTTCTTTCTTCCCCTCTCTCTCCTTTTATTTTTCTGTGCCTCTCTTTCTTCCTACCTCACTGTCCCTATTTTGTGTCTCTGTTTCCCTGACTGCTTCCTATTCTTTCTGTCAGTCTTTATGCCTCCATCCATCCTTCTCATGGCATTTTGCTCCCTTTTCTACCCTACCTCCACTGTCCAAGCTTTACTAACATACACTCTCCAAATTCTCATAGTCATACAGATTTTCAGTTTTCATTGGAACCAAATCTGCACTTTAAGTTTTTTCGTTCATAGCAGTTACTGAATGCATTTTAATTTATGTTAAATTCTGCACTTTATAATTAAATTTATTTTGAATAGATTTTACTCTTTGGTTAATTTCTTTAATTTTTGAAAATGTGTTTCAGGCCTTACAAGTTGTTTGAAATGATCATATGTTGAAATCATCATTTAAAATGTTTTGTCTTCCAAAGATACACACTTTAGATTGTTAAAATGAATTAGTTTCCTCTTCAGTGATTTTTCTATTAACTTATTAGGTTGTTTTGGTTTTGTTTTAGCAATTTGACTTTATATGTACCATTCTGTATTTATATGTACCATTCTGTATTTTCCAAATGTGTTATAGTGGATATATGTTTGGATATTTTCCATTAATTTTTAAATTTTTATTTTTAAATAATTGTAAATTCAAAGAAAGTAGCAAAAAATAGTCCAGTGAGTCCCTTGTCTGTTTTTAAAGATTTTTAATATTTTTAAAATGTTTTCCTCAATATTTTATATATCTCATATCTCAGTATTTAAATATGAAGAACAAAAATTTAGCACTTACCTATTTACATAATCACAAACCTACCAATTGTCATCATATTGTTTTTATTTTATTTTGTAAAGCAGATTAATAAAGCCATGTTATGAAGGCATAGTATATCTTAATAGCACTGTGGGTTTATGATAACTGGCATAGAGCTATCAGGGAAGAAAATTAAGTTTATTGTTAAATTATATATGTGTAAGAAGCAAAGAAAGATGTGTAATATGAAAATCTAACTCCCTGCTCTGAAATTATGTAGCACTTCTTATTTCTACATTCTTTTGATGCTTGTATAGTTATCTGCTATATAATTAAGCTCCTCATTATGTGGGGCATGGAGCATGGAAATAGAACCAAAGTATTATTATCTCTTAAACTTCTTGTTCCACCTCCGTAGCTGCCTGACACTCATTCTGATTTATATATGATATCAGTAGTCTTAGTACAATGAGTTTTATTTTTTTCAAACTAAATTCCATAGATGTACTTGAGATACCAGGGGAAAGCCTGAAGCACAGTTATTTCTCAACCCAGCCCGAGCTTCTCACTTGACTAGAGCAAGTTAGTGTAAAAATGAAGTATCTGCAGGGGAGTCGTTCCAGGACCCACCTCAAATACCAAAATACAAGGATGCTCAAATCCCTTTAATAAAATGGTGAGTTCTCCCATATACTTTAAATCATCTCTCCATTACTAATACATAATACAACATAAATGCTATGTAAATAGTTTTATTTTGTACTGAAGCCTGGTGCACAAAATTTATGCATGGGGGTGTCCCTCAGCCCAGCCTGAACCCTCTCCAATCTGGGATCCCTCTCACAATCCAGGAATGCAGGCTCCTAACCACTCGCCTGCCTGATTATCCCTAACCACTCTGCCTGCCAGACTAATAGCCCCCTAACCACTCCCTTGCTAGCCAGATTGATACCTAATTGCTCCCCTGCTGGCATGATTGTCCCTGACTGCCCTCCCTGCCAGCCCAATTGCCTCCAACTGCCCTCCCCTCATGGCCTGATTGCCCCCAGCTGCCTTCCCCTGCTGGGCTGAGAGGACTGGGGACTCTGGCTGGATGAGGTGGGGCTGAGGAGACTGGGGAACTGAGGCTGGATGAGGCAGGGCTGAGGCGACTGGGGGATTGAGGTTAGATGAGGCTGGATGCTGGGTGAGGTGGGGCTGAAGGGACTAGGGAACTCTGGCTGGATGAGGTGGGCCTGAAGGGACTGGGGGACTCCGGCTAGATGAGGTAGGGCTGAGGGGATTGGGCACCGCCATCTTGTGGCTGTGAGCACTACTATCTGTGGCTGTGGGCACTGCTATCTTGTGAGGGCATAGTAGTCAATTAGCAAATTCCCTCTTTATTGGCTGTGTGTGCTGCCATTTTGTGAAGGTGTGATGGCAATTAGCATATCCCCTCTTCATTAGATAGGATTATTAGGAAGTAATGACAATTTAAAAAAATCTCTACATACCGATGCAATCATTGTAGGACTAAATACATAGTCCAGTCAGCAAAAATATAACTTAAAAAACAAAATTTCAATCTTTGGTTTGTTGAATTCACAGATGCAGAACTCATGGATACAGAGGGCCAGCTGTACATGTGTAAACATATACACACATATAGGGTTCTTGATTCTCCTTATATTAATCCAAGTTAACAACCCTAATTTTATGTAATATATAGTATATAAAATATAAACAAGAGCTGCTAACTAGAATTCACATAAAAGAGTCTGAAGAACCAAGAAACTCCTACTAAATTTTCTGTGAGCATACTCAAGTATAGATGCTACATTTACTCATTCTACTATGTCAGTTTGACATCTTTCCACTTTTCCTTTATTTTCAGTGGTTAGAAGAATATATAATTTCCTCCTTCAACAGCAAGTACTTCCACAAAAATGATGTGTAGCTTTTTTCAAGTAGTTGTAAACATACACAATTACTGATTATCATACACAACTAGAGGCCTGGTGCATGAATTCTTGCACACTGAAAGGAAATGAATTAGAAGAAATATTTTAATATTGCTATTCACCCTTTCTCTACAATAGAAGTGTCTATTTATGACTGACAGTGACAGATAGAAACAAACTCATTCAAATGGCACCAGCAAGAGCTTCATATATATATATATATATATATATATATATATATATATATATATATATATATATATATAAACTTGCTTAATTAGACCTGCTTTCTGATTTAGCTAAGCTTTTTCCAGCCCAGTGAAGCACCCCAACTTCTCTTTCAGATAATTGTCAGCAGCACAGCAGTGAATATCAACATGAAGCAGGTTATTGTTGTAGATCACACAGGGAGAACAAAGGGTAAAATACTTAGCTGCAGCAGTGTTTGACTATATTCTGCACAGTGAGAAAACCTGAAGTCATTTTCAAGGTCCACCATTTGTTACTTCTTTTCAGTTGGGTCAAGTTTCTAAACTTTTTAAATCTCCATTTTCCAGCTAATGAAAAGAAAATAGGATAACACCAAGTCTCTTATCTAACTTTTGTGAGGATCAAATGAGATGAGGCACAGGAAAATGCTTCACACAGACATTTGGTGAAATGTTTGCACCTGGCTATAAAGCAAGTCGTGTTCCTGAGCTGATAAAACTGCAAGGAGGCTAGTTGTCAATAGGGAGAGGAATTCAGGCATTGCTATGTGATGTCATTACATTTCCAGGCTGTGCTGTGCTGTGCTGTGCTGTGCTGTGGGCCACATTTTGAGCCATGGTACCTCAGCAATGTAAGCTGCCATTTGGTGGGCTGTTGCTCCAGGGTGGTGGCGGGGCCTTATGTCCCACTTGGGGGAAGCCAAGTGTTGCTTTGAGGGTACCAAGTCTGCGGTGCATTTCTCTGTAAATGGCCAGTGTGTGTCACAGCAGCTCCCGCGTTGAACTTCTGTCCCCAGTGGTCAGTGCACGTCATAACAAAGTGTCGGACGGACACTTTTCTATGTATAGATATGAGATTACCAGAAATGGCAGTCACAGTACTTTCAAAGTGCTAACTGAACCACAACTTCTTTTAATAAGTGAAAAATGACCCAAAACCTGTTTGGCTCGGTGGATAGAGCATTGACCTGTGGACTGAGAGGTCCCAGGTTCAATTCCGATCAAGGGCATGTACCTTGGTTGCAGGCACATCCTCAATAGGGGGTGTGCAAGAGGCAGCTGATCGATGTTTCTAGCTTTTTATCCCTCTCTCTTCCTCTCTGTAAAAACTCAATAAAATATATTTTAAAATAAATAAAAAAAACAAATTGCAACAAAAGTTAAAGACTATATGCCCCCATGGTTTCATTGAGCTCCAATGAAACAATTGTAAAGAAAACCAAAGAAAGGTATTAAGTACTAACCACTAAAACAATTTGATGTGGTGGACATAGCTAGGAGGTAATGAAAGAAAGCCATTTGAAATGTATTTGAATCTGAATTTATTTTGTGCAAGGAATAGGATTTTACAATTAATTAAATTGGACAGAATATTAGAGAAATTCTGTTAACTCTATGAATGCAGTGTATCATGTAAATTTCTAGAGATCCTGAGGTTCTCAGTGGAGCTCACTCATTCTTAGCAGTAGTATCTTCCAACTATAGAAGTGTTTGCACACATGCGTTTATAGAGTATGAATTGAAGATATGTGATGGCAATTGAAAGACACCTATTCTACCTCAAAGTTGTTTTTAAACTATTTTTACTAACTATGAAATGCCCTCTGACTGAAAAAAGAAATAAAACATTTGGAGCCAGTTTTCCTGAACATAATCCCTAGGTGCTTTCTTAAAAGAGGAGTGTGATCCTTTGTTAAAAAGAAAGTAGTTTACAATTCAAGAAGTGAAGGGTGGTACATTAGTAGTCCTAAAACAGAATGTCTATCAATTGTAACCTAAATTAAAATGCTATTAAGGGAATAGATTTTTGTCATAGAAGAAAATGGTCATGTTATACTTAATGATTCAAATGCTAAAGAATATAAAGTTTCACATGTTGATGAAACATATTAAGCCATCCAAGTACCTGCGGGTGGTTAGATAAATGTGGCCAGAGTCCAGCATGACTTCTACTAAGAGTCTTTGATGACAGAGCTTAATACTTCAAGGGTTTTCCTTGTGATCCTGTGACAACAATGAAATTCTGGTCATGGGTGAAAATACACAGAGCTAAATTAGTTATATTAGTAGTACAACGGGGGGAAAATCAAGTGAAATAGAATTTAAGGAAAGACCAGAGCAGAATCTAACTAAAAAAGATGTAATGATTGAAGGTTTCTTATAAAATGGCCTAGCACTTGCCACCGTCTATGTTAAGCATATGCATCCTCATTATCGATATTAGGAATGACGGAATAAGGAAACTGGGATTATGCTCATGAGTATGTTCATTTTTATTCATGAACTATAAACTACAGATATTATCATGCTATGAACCTAGCACAAAATACATTAATAAAGAATGTAATGTATTTTGTTACGTGAAATAAGTCAGTCAAGAAAGACAGATACTTATTTTCACTTATATGGAATCTAAATAACAAAATAAACAAATTGAAATAGGCTCATAGACACAGATTGGTGGTTTCCAAAGGGGTTGGGGCTGGTACACTTGGTGAAAGAGGTGAAGGGATTAAGAAGTACACATTGATGGTTACAAAATAGTCATGGCAATGTAATGTACAGCAAAGGTAATATAGTCAATAAACTATAATAATAAAAGGGTAATATGCTAATTAGACCAGAAGTCATTCCAGATGTCCTTCCTAAGGAAGCTGAGGCCAGAGGAGGGAAGCCAGTGCCGGCAGCCGGGGGAAGGAAGGCCTACTCTTGCATGAATTTTTGTGCATCGGGCCTCTAGTATTGTAATAATTATGTATGGTGCCAGGTGGGTACTGGAAACATCGGGGGGAACACTTTGTAAAGTATATGATTATCTAACCATTGAACTTACAGAACTAAAAAAGTTCTAGACTTATGATTACTGTTTTATTATAAACTAGAGACCCAGTGCACAAAAGTTCTGCACTGCTAGGGTCCCTAGCAGCTGCCTGCCAGAGCCTCCCTCCCTCTTCCCAGCTGCCAGCCGCAGCCTCCCTTCCTTCCCCCAGCTGGCATCACCCTCTCTCTGGTCAAACTCCTGACTAACTCCCAGTCGGGGGGATAATTTGCATACTATACTTTTATTATATAGGATGATACAAATCAGATAAGTCTAAAGGACAGACATATAGGGTAAGGTCTGGGAGGGTCTCCAATGCAAAGCTTTCCTTGTCCTCTCCCTGTGGAGTTAGGTTGTGTTGCCCTCTTAGTATGATGATATGTGACAATATGCAGATATTGCTGTCCAGGGAAGCTCACCTAAGCTTCAGCATTTCAAGTTTTAGTTGGGGTTTCATTAGATAGGTATGATTGGCCATGCAGTTGAACCCAATCCTCAGCCCTACATCCCTTCCCATAGGCCATACTGATATCACATGCCTAACACCCCAACTTTCTAATACCACAGTTAGAGTACCTATTATGGAAGGGCCCACCATGAGCCATCTTAGTAGCATAAACTTATCAGGCCCACTATCAATAAAGATCCACAAATTTCAAAGAAAGTTCAAAGTAGGTTTGGAACAAAAACCTATATTCTTCTTACATGTCAATTAAGTTCTCTCACATCCTCGTTATCTGTGCCTGGTTTCCCGGAATCTGAACCTTTGAATGTTCTTTATTTCCCAAAGCATGGTCAGATGGTAAGACCATCCTTTTTTTCTTCCATATAGTCCTTAAAAGATATTTTATTATGTGCCAAAAGATCTTATATTACAACCAGATTTATTTTAATCTTGCATTTAACACTTACATATGGAGCTCCCAGTAAAATTTGAGTCTATGATAGGTTTAGAATTAAAGCAAAATGCATTTACTTTCTAGCACTGTTTTTAGGAGGTACATAATTAATAAAGCCTTCAGATTTAGAATTATATTAATGGCCCTAACTTCATTGCATTTTCTCTTGCCATAATCTGCCATTATCTGAATACCTTCAGAATATCACTAAGTTATCCCACAATTCTCCAAGGTCTCTCCTGTGAAATTATGAACAGCCCTTTCATGCTCTTCCAGTTTCATTGTTCTTTGGCCAACTGCCATTTTTGCTAGTGTGTGCCATAAATTTGCTCATATCTTTGCCAAAGGTTTTATCTTCTATTGCTACAACAGAATTAGTCTTCAGGGAATCATATTGACTAGAATCTTTTGTACGGAACTTGATTGCCTAAACACCATGAGCTATGTGCTTTCCACTTCTCCCCTGCTTTGGTTCTCTAATGAAAATACTTTTTTTAGCTTCTACTTTGTCTCAGACTAGGTCCCTGCAACAAAAAGATAAATGTAGAGTTCTTTTAGTACACTAGCATTCCTAATTTCTAACTTTTTACATTTTGATTTGGTGTTATTAGGCTTTTTAAGCACTATACCACACAGAGATGTAAAGTTAGATCTGGAAATGTCTGTGAATGAACATTCAGCCTGTTCTAAGGCCAAGTAGTACCTGAGCTGTCTCATTTAAATTACTCCCATTACACTGACTTCAGTTAAAGTATTGCAGAAACCTCCAGTTTATAGTCTACACAGACTTCTCCCCCAAAGGACTTCACGTAAACAGTCCTGTATGTTGATAACCTTAACGAGCCAGCCTCCCCTCAGAGACTCACTCCAGTGTTTATCCTCACCCACTCTTCTCTCCAAATCCCACAGCCACCCCAACTGCCACACTTCTAACAGAAGTATTCTGGGTAAAATCCTACATAATAAAAGGGTAATGTGCAAATAGACCAAACAGCAGAATAACTGAAACCAATCAAAGCGAAATATGCTAACGATATGCTAAGGCTGCTCAACTGCTTGCTATGATGTGCACTGACCACCCGGGGGCAGACAGTTGATTGGTTCACCAGTCATTATGATGTGCACAGACCACCAGGGGTCAGATGCTCCAACCGGTAGGTTAGCTTGCTGCTGGGGTCCAGCTGATAGGGACTGAGCGAAATGGGCCAGACATGCCCTAGAGCCCTCCCTCTTTCTCTCCTCAGCCCTATCATGCACCAGGAGGGTCCCTCAGCCTGGCCTGCACCTTCTTGCAATCTAGACCCCTCGGGATATGTCAGAGAGCCGGTTTTAGCCAGATCCGCAGGCCACTGTCCTTGGGTGGGTGCCAGATGCAGGACTCATGGCTGGTGAGTGCTGCTCTGGCAGCATGAGCTTCTCCTGATCGGGACTGATTGGGTGCGAGCCCGCAGCAAGCTCAGTGGGGCCGGGATGAGCAGGGGCAGCAGGTAGGAGCTGCAGGCAGCATTGGACTGCAGGTTTCAGCCCGATCCCTGCAGGCCACCCAGACGTACCCCACCTGTGTACAAATTGATGCACCAAGCCTCTAGTAAAATATAAAGAGTTTGTGAAATGTGAATTTCCTCCATTTCCTGCCACATTGCATTCAATTTCCTGAGGACAATAAACATTTTAACAGAATATCCTTCCACTTCTGCTTTTGTCTCAAACATTTTCTCATTTCTTCCCACCTCAGATATTCCTTCCTCCCTTAGATATTTCTTCTCACCCTTATCCATTATACTCTTAAACCTCCAGCCTATCTTCCTCCTTTCTCTACTGGCTTGTTCTCTTTGGCCTATATACTTTCCATCCTGACAGACTTTTCCCAACTTTGCATCTCTTGCTGTCCTTGTTCCTAAATTTAGTAGACCTTTTTGGTCCTCCACCTCCCTACTCGTCTCTCAACGGTTTGGTGTTCCATTTGGATTCTAACCCATGAAACTTTTCTTACTCGGTGATCCCAGGCAACTTCATCTATGTTGATAAGTCAAAGCTACCATCAATACAGTTATTGTACCCAAAGAATGGCATCAGCCCTCCTCCTTAGCTCCAAGTCATCCTATCCCCTATTAGATTTCTCCAACTGAATGTCCAGAAGGCACAATAAATTATTGCGTACAAAACTGAGATTGTTCTGCATCAAATCTTCTTTCGTCTTTTCAGCTATTTCTTATGTTAATGAGTATCAAGCTCCACCTACACCTTCATTGTGTCCTGTCATAATTATTCCTGCTATCACCGCCCTAACCTTACTGCTGACCACCCCTGGTTCTAGTTAGGTTTTCCTCCAATTAGTTACTTTCTGTTATATTAACCTCTTCATTTCAAGTAGTGGCTTAAATAGCAAGAGCTCTGGAGCCAGATTACCTGAATTCAAATCTTAACTCTGCCACTTAACAATCGATTCTTATAATCTTGAGCAAGCTGCTTAATCTTTACCTACCTTAGTTTCCTCGTTTATAAAATGGGTATAATAGCACCTACCTGATAGGGTTATTATTTGGATTAAATTAATCAATACAGTGAAAACATAGGGAATAGTGCTTTGTGAATAAGTAACTACTTAAGAATTTGCTATTAATATTGGTTTTAAAGTACATATCATAATCAGTAATTATCTTATCTATTTGTCTGCATAGAATGTAAGCACATCAGTATTGGGATCCTGTCTGTTTCACTGCTATGTTCTTAGCACTTAGAGCAGTGCTTAACACATTTGGCTCAGTGGATCGAGTGTCCCAGGTTTGATTCCGGTCAAGGGCATGTACCTTGGTTGTGGGCACATCCCCAGTAGCGGGTGTGCAAGAGGCAGTTGATAGATGTTTCTCTCTCATCGATGTTTCTAACTTTCTATCCCTCTCTCTTCCTCTCTGTAAAAAAATCAATAAAATATATTATTTTTTTATAAAAGCACATAGTTTCTAATAAAAAGATTAGAATGAATGAAATCTCTCTCTTTTTGTGTTTTGTTTTGTTTTACTTGCTAGAACAGAGTTTATCTATGCTGAAACTAACATAATTCTCCATGGTTTCTCTTAAAATAGTTCCCTATTATTTGGGTTTTCACATCCCTCATGAGTGCAAGAACTAAACTTCTAATCTTAGCCGAAACTGGTTTGGCTCAGTGGTAGAGCGTCGATTTGCAGACTGAAAGGTCCCAGGTTCGATTCCGGCCAAGGGCATGTACATTGGTTGCGGGCACATCCCCGGTGGGGGGTGTGCAGGAGGCAGCTGGTTGATGTTTCTCTGTCATCGATGTTTCTAGCTCTCTTATCAATAAAATATTTTTTTTTCAAATAAACTTCTAATCTTAACTTCAGATATAGCCACCCTTTATGCCACATATGTCAAACACAAGGCCCGCGGGCCAAATCCAGCCCGCCAGGCCTTGCAATGTGGCCCGCACCGCGCTGTCATCACTGCACTCCGCTGTCAGTTTATGACTGTTCAGTAAACCATTCGGCCCGCGATTTAGGCTGGATTTTAGATTTAGGCCCCTTCTCTGATTGAGTTCGACACCCCTACTTTAAATAAAGCATGAACAGTTTTCCTTGCCTTTCACTAGAATTCCTTTGACCAATTGGTCATGTCATTATAATCTTAGAAGATGACATGTTGGTCTTATGCAGTTGGTTTATTTTATAAAAGTGCTTAATTGGGAAGATGTACAGCATTGTGTCCATCTAATGAAATGACATACCAGTAGTCATAAGAGAAAGACAATGTAGTGTTTTTGCCAAATTATATTCAAATAACTTTGTATTTTTTAATTAAAGATTCTCTATAAATCCAAATTGCCTTGTTGGTACATATGAAATGTGATATAGCGTTGTAAGTAAGAGCCTGGAGTGGAGTACCTGTCTGTCCTGTTTATGTCCTGATTCCCACACTTACTAGCTGTGCAACCTTGGATAAATCACTTAACTTCTCTCTGCCTTGGATTTCCTAATTTGTAAAACAAGGGTAATAAATAGGGTCTACTTTTAGAATTGTTGGCTTTAAGTGAATTCCTTATGAAAAGTATTACAGCAGTTTCCGAAGCCGGTTTGGCTCAGTGGTGGAGCGTCGGTCTGCAGACTGAAGGGTCCCATGTTCGATTCCGGTCATGGGCATGTACCTTGGTTGCGGGCACATCCCCGGTAGGGGGTGTGCAAGAGGCAGCTGGTCGATGTTTCTCTCTCATTGACGTTTCTAGCTCTCTATCACTCTCCCTTCCTCTCTGTAAAAAATCAATAAAATATATTAAAAAAAAGAAAAAGTATTACAGCAGTATCTGCCACATGGCAAGCTACATAAGTACCTACTGTATAATTATTTATTACACTAGAGGCCCGGTGCACAAAATTTGTGCACAGGGTGTGTGTCTGTGTATGTCCCTCAGCCCAACTTGCACCCTCCAATCTAGGGCCCCTTGAGGGATGTCCGACTTCCCTTTCACTTCCATCCAGGACTGCTGGTTCCCAGCCCCTCACCTGCTGATTGCACCTAACCACTTATGCCTGCCAGCCTGATCACCCCTTAACCACTCCCCTGCTAGCCTGATTGATGCCTAACTGCTCCCCTGCTAATCCCTAAATGCCCTCCCCTGCCAGCCTGTTCGCTGGTCACCCCTAACTGTCCTCCCCTGCCAACCCAGTCGTGTCCTCCCCTACAGGCCTTGTCCCTCCCAACTATCCTCCCCTACTGACCTGATCGCCCACAACTGCCATCTTTTGGCAGCCATCTTTGACCACATGGAGGTGGCTAGCTTATGTGTTGGAGTGATGGTCAATTTGCATATTACCTCTTTACTATATAGTATTAAGGTGGTACATTAATTTTTTTTAAGTTTTTTATTGATTTCAGACAGGAAGGCAGAGGGAAAGACAGAAACATCAATGATGAGAATTATAAAATGGCTGCGCCCCACATGCCCCACAACCCAGGCATGCCAAACCGGGAATCAAACCCAGGACCCTTGAGTCTGCAGGTCAATGTTCTATCCACTGAGCCAAACTGGCTACAGCTAAGGTAGTACATTTAATTGACACCTGAATGTTGTACTAAACATAGGATGTGCCATGTCTATTTTGTGGCTGTTTCTATTTGATACCACACAGCCTTAAATAACCTCAAAAACATAGTTTTTGTGCCAAGATGAAAAGTTTTTTATTTAGTGGGTGCAAAAAGTTGGACTATTTTTTTTACGTGAAGGTTTGGAGTGGGAAAATATTTTATTAAAACACTAATATTTAGGAGAAAAATGCAAAGTTTGTGTGAATGTTAAAATGTTGAAATGAGAACCCCTTGGGTTTGTGCTCTTAGACAAGCATCCTCTTCATACATACACACATTTACACAAACTTACAGTGTTCATTCTCCTCTATTGATCTTTGTAAGGTATATACATTAAAAAAAAAAAAAAACTTATGCAAAGCCACTGTGCACCCATGGTGGGCCTCCTACCAATCTGCAGGGTGCAGCCAGAACAAAGTCAGCCTCAGCCATCTGCTGGCCTAGGGTGATTCTGATTGGGAGAATGCTAACATTTTTTGAGTGCACAGTCTCTGATAGAGGCTCCAATGGGCACATAAGCCTTTCTGTCTTCCCAACAAAATTATGAGCTAAATATTCTTTTTCCCATTTTATATGCCATAAGATTATAGCTCAGACAAGTTAAATAATTTATCAAAGTCTTAACTTGCAAAACTAGGATTTAAACTCAGGTCTAATGCTAGTGTATTTGATCTTTTATATCCTTCTCTCCTTCCAGGCAATAACTAATCATTTTGTTTCAGTCATTCATTGAGTTTGTTGTCAACTAATATGACATATTAGCAAGTATTTGGTCATATGTATATTGCTTATACAACTTTGGACATAGCATTTGACCTCTGAATGTTAACAACTTGGGTGGTAAACTATAAGATTGGACTAGGTCATCGGTTGCCTAGGTCATTGGACATAGGTCATCCATGGACCACTAGTAGTTCATGAGGTCCAAAAGGTTGGTGACCACTAGACTAGGTGGTCTCTAAGGCGCCTTGGGGTTCCTTAGGACCTTGGGGTCCTAAGATTCTTATGATCCTGTTAGAATTTTGAAGGCTCACCTTTTCACATTGTATTTCTTCCTCATTACCTCTTGCAGTTATTGCCTTAGCTTGTGCATTATTCATTTCTTAAATGAATCACTTTTTTATTTTATTTTATTATTTTTTTTAATATATATTTTATTTTATTTTTTTAAGAGAGGTAGAGAGAGGGATAGAGAGTTAGAAACATCGATGAGAGAGAATCATCTATCAGCTGCCTCTTGCACACCTCCTACTGGGGATGTGCCTGCAACCAATGTACATGCCCTTGACCGGAATCGAACCTGGGACCTTCCAGTCTGCTGGCCAACGCTCTATCCACTGAGTCAGACCGGTTTTGGCTGGATCACTTTTTTAAAAACTGGTTTTTTTAGAATTTCAAATTTGAAGGATTCTTAGTAAGTCACTTTACAAAGAACAAAAAAAATTGGTTGTTAGCAAATGATGCCATCTTGTTTCTACCATTTAATGAGAGAAAAAGTTAAAATGAGGAAAATTTTATTTTTTGATTGGTTGTTTTTTTTTTTGGTTGTCAACCCATCACAAAATGTCCAGAGGCTTTGTCTAGAAGTAAATGACAAAGATTTATTCAAGGATCTTGAGATTTGCAAATCAGAAAAATTACCAGGTAACAAACACCTAGAGTGTTCTGAAGAAAACAAAACTTGAGAGTTCTTATAGTACATTCTTGAGAAGAAACAGTCCTGCTACAATCATAGAATCTGGATTGGTCTGAGATGATAATCTTGAGATGTCTGGTGGTCTGGATAATGGATGTCAGGTGGCCTGAACACATGAACATTCTTTCTCCTAAGTTTTTAAGGATTGGCTATAGGGTGTGTGTGTGTGTGTGATCTCCAGGCATTAATACACTACTGAAAGTAAAAAGTTTAAGTTTGTAGGCTACTTAAAACAAAAATAGAATCATTTTCTCGTGCTTTAGCCTAATATCATTCTATTAGCAGCTTGACTATAGTGACTGCATTTTATCTTTTCTCATGGTGGAAATTAAAAAAAAATAAACAAACACCTAGTCATTTAATTTAATGGTCCAGTAACCTTGCACAGGTTGACATTGCTAAGTTTAAAAATGGCATTGTCCGTTTAAAAATAATTTTGACATTTGTTTATGATACCTCCTTTTCTATTACCCTTACTCAACAAAATTGTTAAAGGAGGATGGGAGAGCTAGACAGGATTTTTAGAATTGTTTATTTGCTATGATATCTTCACTTTTACCAAAAAATATAAAATGAAACTGACTTTAAAAGCACATGACAGTGGACATTTGTTGCACAGGGCAGCATACCAACTGCAAGGAATGGCATTTCACAGACAAGCTAAATTGTCATTCAAGAGCAAGGCTTCTGGCTTCAAGTTCAAGATGGTGGAGTAGGAAGATCCTCAGCTCCTCTCATTGACACCAAAAGAAAACGATATGTAGAACTGAGAATGACCTGAAGACTAGTAGGTTAGGCTTTCCACAGCTATGGGTATGAAGAAAAAGCCACATTGAGATGGGTAGAGACTTAAGTCTAGTCACCCACCTATGCCCCACTCTCCATATAGGT
This sequence comes from Pipistrellus hanaki, assembly GCF_964339955.1. NCBI lineage: Eukaryota > Metazoa > Chordata > Mammalia > Chiroptera > Vespertilionidae > Pipistrellus > Pipistrellus hanaki. The sequence goes on from NC_140510.1 coordinate 17,632,404, forward strand.
GACTCACAAGTGGGAGGGATGTCAAAACCACAGAGGTCCCCCATGAAGAGCAAAGGGGTCCAAGTCCCAGCATGAGGGACTTGCTCCAGGAAGAGGAGTCAACATTAACATCTGGCTTTGAAAACCAGAGAGCCAAAGGGCTGTAGGAAACCATGGTTGTGCTCTTTCTGAGTCTCAGAACAGAGGCAGCAGTTTGTAGAGCACCTAGGTCATACATGAAGGTGATACAGTGACTATATAAGATATGTACTAGACGGACAGGGACATGTTGGAATTTTCTCCTGATTCAAGTGCTAAAGGGGTTATTTTTCCTTTTTCTTTACTCCATTCTACCTAGTTGGTCCGATGTTGACATGCACCATTTCTGACACTCCATTAATTTTTGCTAACACTGTTCACCGTACCCTAGCTTTTTTCTGAGGACTCACCCAGGCTAACTCCCCACTAAAGCAGCTCCTGCCGTGCCACGTTCAATGGGCAGCCTCAGTTGGCACCACACACATATCAGTATGTCTACAAGAGTTAAGACTTGGCATCACAGCCAGCCACATTACTAGTGAGCCAACCATAGTTGTGGCCAGGACTCACAGCCAGATGGGCCAGGAACCAGCATCACTTGCCAGTGTGTCCATAGAAGTTGTGGCCCAACCACAAAAGGAGACCACACTAGTTCACCCAGGGGAACACCTCTGGACCACTTGACTTTGGTGACAAGGGAAGATTCTACCACTGGGCCCCATAGAACACCTTCTAAATTAGGCCACTTTTCAAGACCAGGAGATATAGCTGACCTCTACCTAATACATGGAAAAAAGAGGGAAAATGAGGAGAGAAAAGAATGTGTTCCAAACAAAAGAAAAAGAGATAAAACCCCAGAAGAAAAACAACTAAATGAAACAGAGGTAAACTGTCTACTAAAGATTTCAAAGTAATATTTATAAAGATGCTTACCAAACTCTGAACAGTGATAAACTGTTGAATCTATCATAACTGAAGAATATAACAACTAAAACGAAAAGTACATGGGAGGGAATCAACAGCAGATCAGATGATGCAGAAGAATGGATCAGCAATCACGAAGACAGGATAATAGAAATCAAGCAATTGGATGATCAAAAAGAAAAAGAATTAAAAATTTGGAGGATTTTTTAAAAATGAGAATAGCATAAGGGATCTCTGGGATAACATCAAGCATACTAACATTCGAATCATTTGAGTTGCAGAAGAGAGAAAGGGACAAAAAAAACCTATTTAAAGAAATAATGGCTGAAAACTTCCCTAACCTAATGAAGTATAATAAATGGCATCCAAGTCTAGGAAGCAGAGAGTCTCAAACAAGATTAACCAAAGAGACCCACACCAAGATACATTACATTACATTTAAAATTGTTAGAAGTTAAAGGGAGAGCATCTTTAAAACAGCGATAGAAAACTAATATACACAGGAATGCTATAAGATTATCAGCAAATTTTTCAACAAGAAATTTTGCAGGCCAGAAAGGAATGGCATAGTATAGTCAACATGATGAAAGGGGAAAATCTACCACCAAGACTATTCTACACAGCAAGGTTATTCAGAATTGAGGAGACATCAAGATTTTCTCAAAAAAGCAAAAGCTAAAGGAGTTTATCAGTATTAAACTAGAATTACAAGAAACAGTAAAAAGAATTCTTTAAGTGGGAAATAAAGGTCAAAACCAGAAGTAAAATATTCGAAAGAAAATAATCTCACTAGTGAAGGCAAACAATGGTGAAGATAGTAAACCAACCATTTATAACTCTAGTATGAAAACAACTAAAATGGCAATAAGTACATACCTATCAATAATCACTTTAAATGCAAATGGACTGAGTGTTCCATTAAAAAAAAAAACAGGGTTAATGAATGTATTTTTTTTAAGACTTATGAGACTCACTGTCTATGTGAAACTCACTTCATATCAAAGGACACACACAGATTTAAAGAGACAGAAAAAGAGACTTCATGAAAATGAACACAAAACCAAAGAAAAGTGTTCATCAATAATGAATGGATAAAGAAATGTACAGGGTGAGACAAAAGTAGATTTACACTCCATATGGAACATAATACAATAACAAAATAATAACTTTTGTGTATTTCCACCCTGGGTATGTATATACATGGATCTGTTGGAGTGTGTGTGTTTTCTCTCCCTCTCTCTCTTTCTCTCTCTCTCTCTCTCTCTCTCTCTCTCTCTCTCTCTCTCTCTCTCACACACACACACACACACACACACACACACACACACACACACACAGGAATATTCCTCAGCCATGAAAATTAAATTTTGCCATTCGTGACTACATGGATAGAACTAGACGGTATTATGCTAAGTTTAATAAGTCAGAAAAAGACAAACACTGTATCATTTAACTTAGTGTGGAATCTAAAAACTAAACAAACACATAGATACAAGAAAACTGATAGTTGCCAGCAGGGGATGGGCTGGGCAAAACAGTAAAAAGAGGTTAAGAGATAAAAATTTATTAATTAAATAGGCCACAGGGATGTAAATTACAGTATGGGAAATACAGTCAATATCACAGCAACTTTGTACGGTAACAGATGGAAACTGGCTTTTTCATGATCACTTTGTAAGCTATATAAATATCAAGTCACTATCATGTACCTAAAACTAATATAATACTATGTCAACTAAACTTTAATTAAAAAGAGCTTTACATTCCAGTATATAAAATAGACATTGGTGGGTGGGAGTAGATGACACAGAGAATTTTGACATTGATTTTTCAGATGTCTTTTAAAATAGTCATTTCATCCTTTGGAAACATTTGCTTTTAACATACAGTGTGGGATTCTCAGAAAATGTTAAAAGATTTATTACAGCCCTACATTCTTTTGAAAATCTAGGGTTGTGATTATTATTCAAAATTACAGTCTTTTAAGTGTAAGAAGCTGTAGCTCTGGAAGAAAACTCTGAAAGTCATAGTTCTTGTAGTCAGATAATCCTAGTTGTGATCATAGGCAAACTTTTATTTTCCTTATCTGTATGTAAAATAATATCTTCCTTACAACACTGACCACATACTAAGTACTAAATATAGGTTAGTTACCTGCTTTCTTCTCTCTTCTGCTTTTACTGATATACTCTCTAGTATATCGGTGACTTATCTGGGCTCACAAAACCAATACCTGTCAGAATTAGTTGAAACTGAGTATTCTGACTCTTGTTTAGGACAAGAATAAAAAAATCTCCAACAAGTAATATCTTTAATTGTCAAATTACTGTATAGGGTTCCATTTCACTTGACTATTTTGTTAAAATGTTTTCATTGCTTTTCATTTTAGGCCACTGAAAGGTATGATATATTTGATCCACGGCAGATTATTTCAGTCCAGGAATCTACAGTGGTGACAAGGACATGGGACTCCTCCTGCCAGATTCCAGATGGTTCAATACAATTGACATCCTGGCTGACAACTGTGAAAAAGAACCTTGGATTATTTTTTTTTATTTTTGTGGGACACCACAATCCAAAATCCATAGAACACATCAGGTAACCTCTCTTCTTAAGAAAAAAAGTTCCTTTTGTTCTTTTATTTTTGTTTTCTAAATCTTACACATAAAAAGCAAGGTGCCGCCGAAACCGGTTTGGCTCAGTGGTAGAGCGTCAGTCTGCGGACTGAAGGGTCCCAGGTTCGATTCCGGTCAAGGGCATGTACATTGGTTACGGGCACATCCCGTTAGGGGGTGTGCAAGAGGCAGCTGGTCGATGTTTCTCTCTCATCGACGTTTCTAGCTCTCTTATCTCTCTCCCTTCCTGTCTGTAAAAAATCAATTATATATATATATATATATATATATATATATATATATATATATATATATATATATATTATTATTTTTTTTAAATCTTAAAAAAGCAAGGTGCCAAGGGTATTTTAAGTAAACCTTTCCTCCTTAGCTTATTGATTTTAGAATGAAACAGTTGACCTGGGTAATGAGTATAATCAAGGTAGACATGCTCTTTATTCATTTGAGTCTACCTGTGACTTTAGAATTTATTTCTCTTTTTTAAAACTTTTCATATATATTTACCCCCTAGATTTTATCATTAAATTTTTGTAAATATAGGAAAGTTGAAAGTTTTACAGTGATTAAACATATAACCACTCCTAATTCTGCCATTAACATTTTATTGTACTTACTTTAACCTGCACTTGTTTACATATATCCATTCCTCTGTCTAGTCATCAGTATATCTTAATTTTTTTATACATTTTGAAATAAGTTGTTCTTTTTCTCACTGCAAAAAAATTGGTAATTATGTGAGGTGTTGGATTATGTTAATCATTTAGCAATATATACTTGTGTTATGTTATCATGTTATATACTTTAAACTTAAACATGATCATAAAGCTAGAAAGAAAAAGTGTGATTTTTGTTTTTGTTTTTTCTTTTTATTTTATTTTTTTATTATTATCTGTGTACATATTTTACCATTGTGCGCCTCGCCCCCCATACATACCCACCCTCCCCAGAGTTTTGTATCCATTGGTTGTACTTATATGCATGTATACAAGTCCTTCAGTTGATCTCTTATCTCCCCCAGATCTCCCTCCCCTCCCCACTGTAATTTGACAGTCTGCTTGTTGCTTTACTGTCTCTATGTCTATCTTTTGGTTCATCAATTTACAATGTTCTTTATTATTCCTTCTTTTATATGGCAGCATAGTATTCCATTGTGTAGACATACCATAGTTTTTTGATCCAGTCATCTGCTGACGGGCACCTAGGCTGTTTCCAAATTCTTGCTATTGTAGATTGTGCTGCTATGAACATAGGGGTGCATATATCCTTTCTGATTGGTGTTTCTAGTCTCTTGGAAGAAAAAGTTGTTTACATCAACTTCTCTTCAAGTTTACATTTTCTAAAATGATAGATATCTCTGATACATTTTTATTTGATATTCAGTGTAAAGTCTTCAGGGTTTTTTTTGTTTGTTTGTTTGTTTGTTTGTTTTTAATATTTTATTGATTTTTCACAGAGAGGAAGAGAGAGGGATAGAGAGTTAGAAACATCGATGAGAGAGAATCATCGATCAGCTGCCTCTTGCCCACCCCCGAATGGGGATGTGCCCGCAACCAAGGTACATGCCCTTGCCCGGAATCGAACCCGGGACCTTTCAGTCCGCAGGCCGACGCTCTATCCACTGAGACAAACCGGTCCCGGCTTTTCAGTGTTTTTTTAAACTCGCTAAAAACATGAAATATATTGCCATCTTATCTGCTTGCTCTCCTACAGAGTCCGTTTACTAGACCCTCTGGTAATATGTATTGTTTGGCATTGAATCACATAAATCAGGAGAGTGGGTTGTTGTTTTTTTTTTTGGGGGGGGGGGGGATTTTAAATATATTTTATTGCCAAAACTGGTTTGGCTCAGTGGATAGAGCGTTGGCCTGCGGACTGAAAGATCCCGGGTTCGATTCTGGTCAAGGGCATGTACATTGGTTGCGGGCACATCCCCATTCGGGGGTGGGCAAGAGGCAGCTGGTCGATGTTTCTCTCTCATTGATGTTTCTAACTCTCTATCCCTCTCAATTCCTCTCTGTATAAAATCAATAAAAAATATATTTAAAAAAAATAATAAATAAATAAATTTTGTTGATTTTTTTTTTTTTTTTTTTTTTCCACAGAGAAGCAGGGAGAGGGATAGAGAGTTAGAAACATCAATGAGAGAGCCGCCTCCTGCACACTCCCTACTAGGGTTGTGCCTGCAACCAAGGTACATGCCCTTGACCGGAATTGAACCTGGAGTCTTTCAGTCCGCAGGCCGACACTCTATTCACTGAGCCAATCCAGTTAAGGCGAATTAAGAGAGTTTTAAATTCTTGCCAAAGCCGGTTTGGCTCAGTGGTAGAGCGTTGGTCTGCGGACTGAAAGGTCCCAGGTTCAATTCGGGTCAAGGGCATGTACATTGGTTGCGGGCACATCCCCGGTTGGGGTTGTGCAAGAGGCAGCTGGTTGATGTTTCTCTCTCATCGACATTTCTAGCTCTCTATCTCTCTCCCTTCTTCTCTGTAAAAAATAAATAAAATATATTTTTTTTTAAAAAGAGTTTTAAATTCTTGATTCATAAAGCCAAACAGTTATCAATCCAGATGTTCAACCGTATTTTGTATAAAATGTTGCTTTTTATTTATTTAATATTTCATAATTGCAGGGTAATTTAAGAAATTTAGATTTTGAGAAATCTAGACAAAACCTATAATAAGAAAATATTTTCTGACAGGATGATATTTATATTATTCATTTATAGAAAAAATTTTCTAATGTTATCTAAATATACATTTATCATACCCCAACCATTGCTTCCCATCTCAATATGGCTAATGTTTCTTAAGAACTTCCACAGGTGGTCTGTGCTTGAAAACCACCTCATGCCCTTATTATAGTTCTTATCTCAATTGTATTGATTTTTTTTTTCTTTAATTTGAGCTGGTCTGGCACTAATATATTCCTTGAAAGCAGTTTTGCTTTTCTCTGGGTGTACTCAGCATTATTTCTGGGACACAGAAAGTACTTAGTCAGTATTATGTAATAACTCAATGTAAAAAATGTTAAATTAATTCTTTTTCTCTTTTCTTTTTTCCTAAGGCTTCAGGTTCCCTGTAGAATTCTAAAATAACCTTTGCTGATGAGGATGTCTGATATTGTTACTGTAAAAAATGAAACTGAAACAATGAAGGACTTGGAGGCAGAAGTGAAAGATACAACCACAGTTGAAACTCTTACCAAATCAGAGAACTATGGGAAGATTTTAGCAGAGAAGAATGAACATTGTATTGACAACAATATTGATTTTCAGGTAAACAGGATTTTTCTCTCTGGATGCAAATGCTGAATATTCTATATATAATTACCTTCTTCATTGAAAACTCACTTTCAAGATAAGTTGGCCCGTTGAGATATGCTTATCAGCCAGTTTTTGAGCCATTTGGATTAGCTTGTTGGGTCAAATTCTTTTATTTTCTTGTTTCATGTAATAATTTTCATTGCGATATTTTTTTATTGGCTTTCTATGTTTTTATTCCACTCTGCCCCTAATCAGTATTGTTTGAGTTCAGAATTTAACCAAACAGCTCTTAGAGATTAGAAGAATAGAGAGATGGGAACTGCAGAAGTTCTTTTGGCACAAACAGCGTTCAGGGGAAGCTATCAACCATGATTGAGAAAAAAGATTGGAGAGTACAAAAAAGCCACTTAAGGCTTTTGATGTTACACATATATGAAGACTAGAACTAACCACTGTGAAGGCTTTTAATTCCAGGCATAGAAGGAAATTGAGGAATTGATCAAGATTCAAATAGGTAAAATTGTTTCAAATAGTACTTAAAGTATTTACTTCTAGGTGCTCCAGCAAAGGGCCAGCAATTTTCAAACAGAATTTACTAAAATGCTATTGTGTTTTCTTTTTTAAACATCATTTGTGAGTTGAAAAATGGAACAGGGTTCAGCTGGGTACAGTTTCCATTTCACAGGGAGTCAAAAGAAGGCCCTCCCTAATATTTAACTGGAAGTTCTAAAACTATTTTAGACAAATGACTGGAATGTAGGCTAGATGAAAATGGGAGCATCTACCAATGGTCCCTCCGGCATGTAGGCCCCAAGGGAGTTAGACTTATTATGGTGACTCGGGGGTCCCAGAAAGAATGTCCAAAGAGCCAAGCAAAGCTGTAAGGTCTCTTTTGACTAGACTCAGAAGTCCCAGGATGTCACTTCCTCTGTTGTCTTTTGATGACACATATCAATAAAGCCAGTCAAGATTCAAGGGACGTGGAATTGGATCCTTACTAAAGGTAGTCCCTTAGTTTACCACAAAAAGTTATCTTAAAATATCTTTTAACACTTCTGTTTTAGTTTAACTCTATGAATATAGAATTCTACTTCTGGCAGAAATATTCTATAACTCTTTCTATATCCTAAAGACTAGAGGTCTACATGCTAAAAATTATACCTTCATTTTATATAAGTAAAGAAGGGCCTTTTTAAAGTTATTTTATTAATTCAGTCAGAAACTTTTTATTACCTATTATGTGTCAAAATGATAGTAACTCATATACCTATAAAAAAGCAGGCCTATTGGGTAAGTTGTAATTATCTAACAAATTGGGAGAAATACTATTTTTTTTTTCTAGTCATTCTTAGTAATAGCACTTCTTAAAACAAAAAAATTGCCATGCCTGTAGTTAGTACACTGAGTGATGGCAGAATCAATCTTAGTGCATTTCTGATTGAAGTACTAAAATATTTCCTTTTAGTCTCTTTTCTATACCTGATGTTCACGCTTCCAGGTTATGCTTATCAAACAAGTTATTAATTTGGATTATTGCATTTCCTCCCAGGTCTGTTGTGTTGCTCTTGTCTATAAGTATAAAAACATTTTAATGATCACTATCACTAGAGTATAGCCCAGTTGTTGGTACTATAGAAAGTTTCATGCATTCTCCAAACACTTACTGAAAACCTATTCTATGCCAAGGAAATCATTATAATAAAGAGCTAATATGCTAATGGTCAGGACGCCTTAACGAACGATTGAAGGAGGCTGCCTGCTTGCGCACGGCAGGGCATTGCTCTGGAGACAGGCAGAAGCAGGGAGGTGTCCAGAGGAGGTGGAACCATCCCATACTGGGGAGGACAGGTGTGAGAGACCATAGCACCCCACCACCACCAGTCCTTTGCCACCCACTGTACTCAGAGCACCCCACCGCCCACCTACCAGGGGAAGGAGCACAGCGCAGCAAGTGAGAGGCTTCCACGCTCCCCTCCAGTGCCATGACAGGCAGTGCCGCCACATTGCTCCGGAGATGGGGCAGAAGCGGGGAGATGCCTGGAGAAGGCAGGACCAGACTGAGGAGACTCGAGGGACTGAGGACGGGGTTTGAAATGGTCAGAGAATGACAGAGGGGTAAGGGGCTGGGCCAGGCGCACTGGAGCATGGAGAGGCAATGTCAAGGCAGGGCAGCAGATGGGTGGGCGGGGTCGTGTGATTTCGTACACTGGGCTCTTAGTATTATAGTAAACAAAAATGGGCATGGTTTCTGTAAAGATGGGAAAGAGAAACAGAGAATATGAGAATTCATTTTATGTTTAACCGTTGAATACAATATGCATAGTTTACTCAGATGTTAATTAAGAGTGTACATGTGAGACTATTTACTCTGCTTGGAGCTTTTTGAGGTCCAAGGATGCCTCTATGCCAAGTGTCTGGCAAGGGACTTAGAGTCTAAATAACTTAATACAGAAGAGATTTAAGTAATGGATATTAGGAATAGAAGTAGATAAAACTAGGAAAAAAATTTTACCTAATGTAAAATAAAATCAACTGGTTATCTTTCATCTTACTCTGGTGTTACCTATTATAAAATGTCTTTTTTTCTAACATACTACTTAGGTATTTCATCTTTCTTTGGTACCTCTAAGATACTGCCTAAAAGTTTAATTTTAAAATTAGAACTATTATTTTTACTCAAATTTAGATGTGTGTACCAATTATAATGTAGGTTTCCTATTAAGAATTTTGAATAAACCAAAATTTTCTTTCCTGTCATTCCTGAAAGTCAGCTACCATGAATATAACTTATATCTATTGTCTTGCTTCAGCAGAGTAATATTTAAAGTAACTTAGGATAATGGAAATGTTTTCCTGAAGAACCGTACATTTCATCCATTTCCAAGTCTTAATTTTCTCACTGTCCCCTTAGTAGTTTATTTAGAAAAAACTCATTTTTAAATGAATGGTTGTCATAGCTTCTTTTATACCATAAAGAAATCTTATGATTTCCTACTGTCTATTAAGGAAAGTATTTACATACTATATAATAAAAGCCTAATATGCTAAGTGTCTGGTCGTCCGGTCATCTGTTCAACCAATCAAAGCGTGATATGCTAAGTCTGCTGAGCCACTCATTATGATATGCACTGAACACCAGGGGGCAGTCACTCCAATTGATAGGTTAGCTTGCTGCTGGGGTCTGACCTAACAGAACTGAGCAAGTTGGGCCAGACACATCCTAGAGCCCTCCCTCGGTCCCTCCCCAGCAGGTCAACCTCCCAAGTTCTTCCCCAACCCTGATTGTGCACAGGTGGGGTCCCTCAGCCTGGCCTGTGCCCTTTTGCAATCCAGGACCCCAGTTGTGCACGAATTCGTGCACCGGGCCTCTAGCAAAAAAATAATTTCTTCAAACTAGAGACAGGCCAGCAAACGTTAGACCTCACTTTAGATGGTTCCAACTAGAGATGATCTCAGAGCTCCTTGGCCTTTTCTTTTATAAATAATTCTACCATGTGATGCATTACTCTTTAAAAATATATATTTTTATATAAATTTTAGGACTACTTAAGAATTTCTTAAGACTACTTTAGAGCTAATTCAATTAGTGTGTGTTAATGTCAAGAAGATAATTTTCCCACATGATTGCCTGAAGTTGTTCTAAATTGTTCTAAATGAATATCCCAAATAATTATGAAAAGATTTTTTGCTTAGTAACTTTTCTACTGCCATACACTATTTCTATTACAACAAACTTTTAAGTTATATGTTAACTTTTCTATGATCATTAGGTATTTGGAACTTTGTGTTGGTGAGGTGTGAGACTTCTAAATCCAGAAAAAAATTTAATATGTTAGACTACTATTTTTAATACAGGATAAATGGGGTGGCAGTTATTTTGTTTCCTTTTGTATAACTTATTTGTATGGCTTTTATTGTGTGATTTTTCTCAGAGGTAGATTTCTTAGATTAAATTTAGGTAAATTACTTGTTGATTTTTTTACTGTCATTTATTTGAAATATAAAATTAGGAACCTTGTGTTCTGCTTACTTATTAAAGATTCAAACTCAACTTTCTCACTTTTTTTACAGTTGTATCTTTGTACTTGGCAAATGCTTTGTCTGAGAGTATTCATCTGTTTATATGTGCATATAAACATTATCCAAAGCATATTTTGGAAAAGTTCAAACAAACCCTCTCTTCATAAACTATTTGTTGAACAATAGGATGGCCAGTTCAAATTGTGTTGTTAACCCTTTTTGTGGAGGAAAAAAGAGAACTGATTTTTGTTAACTAGGCTTTAAATGTCAGAATGCATGAACAGCCTCATGTACATATATATATATATATATATATATATATATATATATATATATATATCCTGTTGAAGTGGGTGTTTAATATATTCTCAGTTTCTGTAATAAGGCCTTTGATAATTAAGATGAAACTTTTACATCAAGTTTCTTTTGCATTTACTTAAAAAGGGAAAGTAAGGGATAAAAAAGCAATGCCAATCTAATAATATTATCAGAAAAACTCACGGTACAGGCCACACTTCTCCAACTTGAGGTAAATGGGATAAAAATGCAAAGATGTTTCTGTTTAAAGGGTTGAATAAAGTCTCTCTACTTAAAATCATAAAAATTTCAACTGTTTTGCTATTTGTCTAACACAGTGGTCAGCAAACTCAACAGTACAACGATTGAAATTTCTTTTGAGAGCCAAATTTTTTAAACTTAAACTTCTAATGCCACTTCTTCAAAATAGACTCGCCCAGGCTGTGGTATTTTGTGGAAGAGTCACACTCAAGAGGCCAAAGAGCTGCTTGTGGCTCATGAGCGGCAGTTTGCCGACCACGGGTCTAACAGATAAAAATGATGTATGTAATTTAACTGGTACATAGTTAGAGCCTAGCAATGGTAGATGCTATTAATAATATACCGTTGCCCTGGACAGGTGTCTCAGTTGGTTAGAGCATCGTCTCATACACCAAAGGTTGCAGTTTGATTACTGTTCAGGGAATGTATGGTAGGCAACCAGTGGATGTTTCTCTCACATTGATGTTGTTCTCTCTCTCTCTCTCTCTCTCTCTCTCTCTCCCTCCCTCCCTCCCTCCCTCCCTCCCTCCCTTCCTCTCTCTCTCTCTCTCTCTCTCTCTCATCAATGAAAACATCCTTTAGTGAGCATTGACAAATAATAATAATTATTATTATTATCCCAATTGTTTTATTATTAACATTAGCACAACTATATGGCTCCTCAGATTTTGTTATCATGCAATATAGATTCTTTTTCCTTTGATAATGAAAAGTAAAGATGATTTCTTTACTTGCCCCCAAATTGAATGGAGTAGTTTTTGTTCTTTGTATTAAGTTGCCTATCTTTATAGTCCTTTGTTAATATTTAATAATAGCAACTTTTTAAAAAGTCCACTATTTCAACTCAGAAAATTGTTTTTTCTGTTATTCCAGTGGAAATTATCAACCTAACCTCTGTTGTTTTCACTGCTCCTGAACTTTGGCTAGATATTTAACACTTTAATCTACACTAATAAAAGAGAAACATGAAAATAAATCATCACTTTGCTACACCCACAAGCCATGCCCACTAGCCAATCAAGAGAGAGTATGCAAATTAACCCAACTAAGATGACGGCCAGCCATGGTGCTGGAGCAAGCAGGAGACTTGGGTTGCCCTCAGTGATGGAGGAAGCTAAACTTCCTGCCCTGGCCAGCCCTGGCCTCCACTCAAGGCTACAAATTTTCAAATTATAGAAGATAAATAAATCCTAGATACTTGCTTCCAGCCAGGCCTGGCCTCCACTCAAGGAGGCACTGAAAAAAAAAAAAAAAAATGAGGGGCTGGGACCTTGGGCAGCCAGGTAGTAATCAGGCCAGGATGGGGTGGCAGGGGCCATTGGGGGTAAGCAGACCAGCAAGGGGGGGAGGGGCAATTGGGGGTGAGCTGGCCATCAGTGGGGGTCATTTGGAGGTGATCAGGACAGCGGGGGGGGGGGGGGGGAGGGAGTAGTTTGGAGTGAGCAGGTCAGCAAGGGGGCAGTTGTAGGTGAGCAGGCCAATGAGGAGGTAAAATGGAGGCAAGCAGGCCAGCAGGGAGGCAGTTGGGGGTGAGCAGGCTTGCACGGGGCAGTTGGGGGTGATATGGCTGGTGGGGGCGCATTGGGGGCAAGCAAGCTGGTAGTTGGGGGCAGGCATGCCAGCAGGCAGAGTGGTTAGAGACAGGCAGGCAGGCAGGCAGGCAGGTGAGTGGCTGGAACCAGCAGTCCCAGGTTGTGAGGAATGTCTGACTGCTGATTTAGGCCTAATCCCTGTAAACCGGCAGTAGGACATCCTTTCAGGGGTCCCAGATTAGGGAGGGTGCAGGCTGGACTGAGAAACACACCCACATACCACCCCACCACCCTGTGCACAAATTAAGTGCACCAGGCCTCTAGTTTATATTCTCCCACATAATTACTTAGTCCTTACTGTTACCTCGAAAAATAGTTTGAAATAGTACACTCTTCAAGGTGTATTAAGGGCCTTACTTAAAAGGTCAACCATTCATTTAATTCTGTTCATAATAATTAGAATGGCAATTGATCCTCTTTTTGTAATAAGTTAGCTAACATATTAATTGAGTGTTATATTTATGGTTATTTTTATGCTATCACACAATGTAACACAAGGATTACTGTTATTTCTTAGCAATATAATAAATCTCATGGTTTATGATGTCAGTACTTTCTTTCCTTTGACCATAATGAAACATTAAATAGACCTAACCACCTTGTTTACTTTGTTACTAGTTGTAAAGCTCCCTGGTTTGGAGTAGTAACTAAGATAAGGTATTTTGAGGATTTTTTCAGATTCATATTCTGAAGTAAATTTTAAATCTGTTTAAAGTTAAACTAAAGACCAACATACTGAAATCATTAAACAGTTTTGTTTCTCTTTGCTTTCAAATTTACAGGGCAGTAAATTAAAAAAAACAGTTGTATATTTATTATAATACTAGAGGCCTGGTGCATGAAATTCGTGCACGGGGTTGGGGGTGTCCCTCAGTCCAGCCTACACCCTCTCCAATTTGGGACCCCTCAAGGGATGTCTGCCTCCCCGTTTATGTGGGATCCGGCCTAAACGGGCAGTCGGACATCCCTCGAGGGGTCCCAGATTGGAGAGGGTGCAGGCTGGGCTGAGGGACACACACCCCCACCCCACCCGTGCACGAATTTCATGCACTGGGCCTCTAGGCCTATCTAATAAAAAGGGAATGTGTTAATTGACTCTCACGTCATCACAAAGATGGTGGTGCCCACAGCCAATAAGGAGGGAATATGCTAATTGACTGCCACGCCCTCAAAGATGGTGGTTCCCACAGCCATAAGATGGCAGTACCCAGTCCCCTCAGCCCCACTGGGGCAGCAGGTGCATGGCAAGACCAGGCCTGCACGCAGTCAGGTCTGGCCAATCCGCGCGTTGCCTTCCCCTGATCTCTGGGTCACCTGCCCCTGAGGATTCCCAGACTATGATAGGGGGCAGGCCTGTCTGAGGGACCTCCCCCGTCCAATGCATGAATTTCCCAAGACCCTAAACTAAAGAGCTCAAATAAAAGTCTTAGAAGAAAACATATGGGAGAGATTTTATGACATTGGATTTAACAATGATTTCTTACATGTGGCATCAATGAAGCTAGCCAGGAGGGCTTTCTCAGTCCCCAGTCCACCTCCAAGACACCCCTACCTCCCAGGAGTATCTCCTATAAACTGCACACCCACGAGAGAAGGGGACAAGGAATTGAAGCTGCCAGAGCAATTTTAAAGTTGACAGCTTTAAGGAAGCAAACAGGGCTGACTGCAAAACCACAAAACAGACAAAAGTAGGTAGCTGAGACATCCCCCGCCCTCCCTACCCCTCCCAAAAAAAATTCTACATCTCAACAAGCTCCCATTGACAGGCCTGTGAGGATATCAAGATGCATGTGCCTAAGAGAAACGCAGCAGTACTGGTGAAGGAAAACAATCATTAAACTGTGGAAGCTACTCTAACCAAATGATTAGGGAAACTGGGCTCCCTGCCTCTTGACTGTGTTCCAAGAGCACAGGCCTTCTGTGACATGACAGCAGAAACATACAGCCCAGAGCAGTGGCTGGCTGGTCCTGGCCCCACAGACAATGGGAAGAAAGAACCTGAGCCAGTTCACTTTCACCAGAGAGGAACCATGACGTTTCTAAGAAAAGAATCAACACGGTCTATCATTGGGCGCCATACCTAGTCTTTAGAAACTGTGTATTTGGGTTCAGGGGGGTGGGCGGGTTTCCATTTGAAACCCAGGGACTTCTGTGGATCTTCACTACCATCTTCACTACCATCACCTTTCATGGAAGAAGACCCTGAGGAAGAAAATGCCCCAGAGAGAAATGTCCTCTGTTGTTAACCCATCTGATGACATTTCTTCCCAAAAAGATTCTGAGTCGGCAGGAAGAGCTCAAGGTAATGATCAACCATTTTGGAGTTAGATTCATAGAATTCAAAGAGTTACAGCTAAAAAGTTTTTAAAGTTGAGCTGAGCAGCCCTTCCGTTTTCACTAGGGATCCAGTGGCACAGCCAGGACTCAATCCTAACCTACCTCCATGTGCTTTTTCCAGCACATGGAGGTTGGTTAGGATTTAACACAATACCCACTACGCTGCTTCAATCATGACCATTTCCAATTTACTTGGCCTGCCTACCCTAAAAGCATCATCTGCGTTTCAGTATATATTACAGCAAAGTCAGGCTATTTTTGCTGAGTCTTATAGATGCTAAAATACTTGCTGAAATCTGCAGTAGATATTTACACTATATTCATAGAATCATTATTCACAATAGCTAAAACATGGAATCCATCCAGGTGCATCCATCAACAAATGAAAGGATATTCCATTGTATTGAACATTATTAAATAATACCCTCAAATATGCAATATTATTTTGCTTTAAAAAGGGAGGAAATTCTGTAGCAATATGCTACAACATAGATGAACCTTGAGGTCATTATGCTAAGTTAAGCCAGTCACAAGAAGACATACAGTTTGATTTATATCAGGTACTTAGAGTAGTCAGAATCATAGAGAGTGGTTGCAAGGGGTTGGGATCAGGGGAGAATGATAATTATGTTTAATGAGTTCAGAGTTTAAGTTTTACAAAATGAAAATAATTATAGATATTGATTGTGGTGATGGTTGTACAGCATTATGATTATATTCAATACCACTGAACTATATACTTGAAAATGGTCAAAATGTTAAATTTCATTTGTGTAAATTTTCCACAATTAAAAAAAAAATAGGTGAAAGGTGTCCCTCAAATAAAATCTATTTGAGATGAGTGGGTAGGTGGAAAGAGATCAACCAAAGAACTTATATGCATTATACATACGTGTATAACTCATGGACACAGACAATAGGGTGGTGAAGGTTTGGGGCAAGGGATGGGAGCAGTCTAGAAGGAGTCAGTGAGGGAATAAAGACTGAATTTTTTAAAATAATTATTTTTATTTAAAGCCAAATCTAGCTATCAAATTGATACCAAAAATATAAAACAAAGGTTATTTTCTTTTAATAAACCAAATTTGTTTTCTCTCCTTTGTTATGTGTGCATGTGTGATGGTAAGCTTTCTGGTATATATTATGTAATTTCAGTTCTTTGCTATTTGAAATGAAATAGTGACTTTTATTGAATAATGCCGCTTTGGCAGTTTATACTTTACTTATGAAGTAATGTATTAGTTTTTTATTGCTGCAGAACATATTACCACAAATTTGGAGTGTAACACAATACCCAATTATCAACTCAGTTGTAGATATCAGATCTGTAGGTTAGAAATTAGTTTGGGCTCAAGTAACCTCTCTGTTTAGGATTTCAAAGGCGTTGGCTAGACTGGACCCTTACCTGAAGACCGGGGGGTAGGGGTGGGGGGTTATTTCTGGGCTCATTCCAGTTATTGGCAGATCTCAGTTGCTTGCAGTTGTGGGTCTGAGGCCCACATTTCCTGACTGACTGTAGTTGAAGGGCCACTGTGCTCCTAGAGGCTGCCTGTGGTCCTTCTCACAGAGCCCCTCCATCTTCAAAGCAAGCAATGGTGTGTCACTTCCTTCTTGCCCTTTGAATCTGACTTGCCTTTCTGCTCCCAACCAAAAAATGCGGCCCAACTAGCATAGCTCAGTGGTTGAATGTCGACCCATGAACCAGGAGGTCAAGGTTCGATTCCCAGGTTGCAGACTCAGTCCCTAGTGGTGAGTGTGCAGGAGGCAGCTGATCAATGATTCTCTTGTCACTAATATTTCTATCCCTCTCCCTCTCCCTTTCTCTCAAATCAATAAAAACATTAAAAAACAAAACAAAAAAAAAAACTAGTAAACTGAAATAACTTGACTAGGGTTACCTACTAATAAGCAAAGCCAGAAATTTAAATCCAGCTCTACATTTGAATAGTTTTTACTTGACAGTTAATCATCTCTTTTATTTAAAAAATTTTATCAGAAAGTTTTGTACCCTTGATACTTAGAATTATAAGGAATTAAAGCAGAGAACAGTAGTAAGTCACAAATTATTTTCTCTTCTGCCTTTTTGCTAGCATTCATCTATTGATTCTCTCCCAGTTTCTCTTCAAGTCCTTTCTCTATGTAGTATAACTTCTTTTAATTCTATTTTTGGATATGAGTTACAATTAGAAATTTTCTTGAACAAATTATAGAGTAAATCGAAACAAAAGACAGTACCAACATGCAGAAGCTCTTAGACAGTATGGCCATGTGTATATGTGGTGTATACATGATATTTTCTTCTCTGTAAGAAACAAAGTCATTTTTCTTTATTTTTTCTATTTTCCTTTTGTGTTGGTTACTGCTAATTTGTATGTAATGTGTGTAATCCAGGATCAGAATCTCAAAAATACAATGCTCTTATCTCAAGAACTTGGGGCTCAGAACGAGGGACAGGACACGCTGGTACTGCAGATTCTCAGTTCTTTTGGTTCTGCAGGGATGGTTCTTTTGGATGTTAGAGTGACATGATGACTCTTCTTTCATATGTGAATATACTGATCTAGATACTAAGGACTTTTTATTTGTGTTATGTTTGGTACAAAACTGGCTCCCTGCTTTAATGAATATAAATGATAGGTATCTGGATCTAGTATTGTTTGGGGTTGGGGTTAGAGAGGTAGATTGGAAAGGGGTTGGAGGAAGGAAAGTGTGTTTAAAAGCCATCTGGCTCTGGTTTAGAGTCATTTCAGCTGCTTTTCCACACCAGAGCCTGATATCACACACTAGAACTTTTGCTCCATTGGGTTCCCCAATTATGTGATTGGTGATTTGGCAATCATGTTGACGTGTGTATCAGAACTTTGATCTCTTTTCTTTATATCTGCTTCATTGCCTTAACCCTGGACCAGGCAAA
Source organism: Pipistrellus hanaki (assembly GCF_964339955.1). Classification (NCBI taxonomy): domain Eukaryota; kingdom Metazoa; phylum Chordata; class Mammalia; order Chiroptera; family Vespertilionidae; genus Pipistrellus; species Pipistrellus hanaki. Next base: position 17,650,665 of record NC_140510.1, read on the forward strand.
CATGGTTCTGTGACCAGTAAACTGGTGGTGTACTTCAAATGGGGCTGAAAAGGCTCAGAATATAGGTGGTTGTACTCTGACTCAATGTGCTTTTGCAACATTCTCCTTAGTATGTTTGGAACTTTGCTGAGCACAGCTACGTATTTAAAATTCCTCAGGATTTTTGTAGGGTTTTTTCCTCCTAACTGCCTAAAGTGTAATATGTTATAATATACTGAAGAAATATATTTTATTTTTCTACTACCTTAGAAGTTACCTTGTAATTTCATTTAGATCAATTAACACAAAAATTGTGGTAATTTGCTCACTTATAGAAAATGCCAATTCTCAGAAGGATTTTAAAAAAGAATCTTCTACAGGTGCTTTTGGGAGGAATCAGTACATTTTTACTTAAAACAAACTTTGATTTCCTCATTTTCTATTCTTCATACAGTTAGTTTCTCTGTGGTTTGGGATTATGAATTGAGAAGAAAACTTTCTGTTTCAGTATGAAATTTAATATAAATCTTTCTTATGTATTCAGCGGCCATTGCAGTCATTTGGACAGACAGGAAAAAGGTCTAAGGTATAGTAAATATTTTGTGCTGGCATGCCAAGGGCCGTCCTTCATGCTTGATGAATCCTTATTTTCATATAGCGCTGCATCAGTTTAGTTTTGTCATATTTTGTTTGGGGCAGAAAGCTTATTTTGTTTTATTTGGGTTTTGTCTTGCCTAGTTGCTTTTGTGCATTGCTTTTGTATTTTTAATGGGTTTTTTTATAGAGAAAATGGCTTTCTCACCATTCTTTGGGTTTTGAAATTGAAATTATTCCCATTCTTGCTATTGCTATAATTTTCAAAACTGCAATTGTTTGTTTTCCCTCTTAACAATGGATTTTAGAGGTAATTAATGATATATATAACTTGCACATTTCACCTATGCCTATATGTGGCAGAAACTATAAAGACTTAAGAAACTCTAGGGGGCTTTTGGTTATACACCCCAGATTTTTGAAATGTAGTGTTAATTTTAAATACTTTTCTTTAGTCAAGCTCAAAGTTAAAGCTAGTTCGGAGCCTTGCAGTATGTGAAGAATCTCCACCACCCCCTACAGCAGAGATATCACAGGAGAACCAGGTAAAAAAAAAAAAAAAGTATTATTTACAGACATGGTGGAATAACCTGCCTCCTGGAGAAATTTTTTCATAAGGTTAAATAAAGTTGTAAAACACTCTGAAATCAGTTTTTTTTAAGTTGTATGTGCATGTGTGTGTGTGTGTGTGTGTGTGTGTGTGTTATATGTGTTTTTACTAAGAGAATTCATTTGATAATACATGATACAAGATACACATGAAAAGTGGGAAAACCTTGTTATGTTACTCTAAGGTTTAGTATAATGATTTCTCTCTGGGAAAACTTAGGGATAATATAATTAAGTGGGACTATGGCTCTAAGGGAGTTATAAGTTATTTTAGAAAAGTAATAAAGTAGTACCTTCACTTGGTGAAATTGTGATAAAATTTTTCCTTTTGATTTTGGCCTCTATAAGTTTGTCAAATACTGCTTGTGTGTGAAGAGGAAATTACCCAGATGACTGCTTGATATATTATTTTAGTTAAGCTGAATGCATGGTGAAGCCAATTCTTATATTAGCTTGGTTCTATTAGTTGTCTTGAAACTTCTAATTCTTTTTCTGTCTATGCTTGTAAAATGTAGAACTACTGAGATTCAAGCATACAGTTTGGTTTGCCTTTTGTATTTTTAATGCTATGACTACTTTTCTGTTAATCTTAGCTGTGGGTTGACATTTGCCTTCTCTTTTATGGGCATTATATATTAAATATGTTTGGACTCTTTATCAGTATTCATCTGTGATGATAACTTTGGCTGTTAATGGCTTGTTCTACTTTTTATGAGTTTAAGCAATATAAAATCCTTCTGTATCCCAATAATTAGTTTGAAAAAAAACAAACAAAAAAAAAAAAACAAACTCATTTTGGATTAAAAAAAAAAAAAGGAAAAGGCCATGATAAGTTGTATGTCTTTTTTTTAATAAATAGCAATTGTACATTTGTTGATTCAGGCGAAGACTTATGCTTTGCCTTGATTTAAAAGATGATACTCTTAAAAGCCTGTTCTACATAATGAAGATAGTTGTCACATATTTAGAAGAGGCCCAGCCAATGTTGCTCAGCAGTTGAGCATCAATCTATGAACAAGGAGGTCACAGTTCAATTCCTGGTCAGAGCATATCCTGGGTTGTTGGCTCAATCCTCAGTGTGGTGCATGCAGGAAGCAGTCAGTGATTCTCATCATCGATGTTTCTCTCTGTCTCCCTCTCCCTTGCTCTCTGAAATCAATAAAAATATGTATTTTTTAAATTTTGAGGAGATTTTTTAATAGATTATTTGTCAGTAAAAAATACCAAAAAATCCATTTCTTTTGAACTGTGATCTAATGTTAGGAACATAGGGTTCAGAATTTATTTGTGATTTATTCACAATTTAAAAACAGAAGAAAGTTATATGCATTCATTCTATAAAGTAAATATTTTTAAACAATAAAATGACAAAATTTTCTAAGAAAAAGTAGAAATAGTCAAAATATTTTACTAATATTCGTTTGTGGATTTACTAAGAACTATTGCCTGAGAACATTTTCAAATGTTAGCCTTTGGCTTTTGCATGGTTGTTGATAAGGCTGAAGAGTTATGATGCACTCTGAAAGAAATTTAATAAAATTGTTTTTGAAATAGAAATTTTAAAAAGTTCTTTTGTACAAATTAGAGTAAAGACAGTGCCTGTCCAGGGTGGAATAATAAAATGTTTGGGATTTTTTTAATGTATTCTTTTTGTTGTCAAAAATGTTATACCATCCTAGCCTCATGGACTAATTAGTCCAAGGAGACTGAAAAAATGAGAAGGGTCAGGCATTCATAAGACTGTTAAAACAGAAAAATGCATTCTTTTTGAGAAAAACTATAATGTGATTGTTTTTTGGGCAGGTTGTTTGTTTGTTTATTTTTTCAGTACATTTTACCTATCTGAAAAATATTGGAGTGAAATTATTATAGCGCTACATAAATTTAGCTAGTGAAAATTTATATGGGAAAAAATACCAGGAGTGTCTGTTATAAATTAATGTATATACTGTTCATCTCAGTTAATAATTTTTGCATTCATAGTTCAAAGACCTATTATTCCACTTAATACATTTGTTCTCAATTTCTCTTGAATACAGTAATTTTTGTCTTTTGAGATAATAGCCTACTTTTACCCTTTCACTGAACTTTTTCCAAGTCTTGAGTTAACTAAATTGCACCTGAATGGGAGTAGGAAAATAAATTATTTCTCATGAAATGTCCTAGTATTTAATCCTTGATGGTAGAAACACTTTTCAACTAATAATGCTTGCTTCAGAATGTGATTTTTGAGGAATCTATCTGGAGTAAAGCACATTAGTCAAAAGGTTGAGCAGCAATTAAAAGAGAGATGTTAACTTGTGTCTAATAAGAGCTTATGAGAGGGAAGTGATCAACAAATGTCAGTGGCTGAGTGAAGAAGAATAAAGAAATTACAACTTCCTATGGAGATGTTGCTTATTTATCATCAGAAGAATTTGTGTATGGATTTCAGTATTTAAAATATGCCTTGTTTATTTGCTAATGAAAACAAGGTCTCATTATCAATTGAAGCCAGATCTCAGTACATTAAGCCTCTGGATTTTTAAATACAGTTCATCTTGATAAAATAATTTAATATCTGTAATTATAATATACAACTTTAGTAGGGGAATTTAGAAATGAAACCTGATAGTCCTTGGGAGTGCCTTTTGTGGCGGTGTAAATGTGAAATCTTTTCTTTCAACCTAGATTTCATTGAGTAAAAGGAATAGGAGCTGTAAGTCAGGAACACTTCTAATATTCTATTTCCAAAACATACTTCTGGGATTCACTTTAAAATATCTATCTTACAGTTATTTTAAAAATAAGGAAAGCAGATTAGAAAGAGTCATAAGACAACATGATGTATCTTGATAATATTATGCTAAATGAGATAAATCAAGTGGAAAAGGATAAGAACCATATTATTTCACAAAAAAGCAACAAACAGTTCTGACCAGTTTGGCTCAGTGGATATAGCATTGACCTTTGAAATGAAGCATCTCAGGTTTGCTTTCAGGCGAAGGCACGTACCTTAGTTGCAGGTTCAATCCCTGGCCATGGTTGGTTCACATGCAAAGGCAACTAGTCAGTGTGTCTCTCTCACATTGATATCTATCTCTCTCTCTCTCTCTCTCTCTCTCTCTCTCTCTCTTCTCTCTCTCTCTCTCTCTCTCTCTTTTTCCCCTCGCCTTTCCCCCCTCATCCTCCCTTTCCCTTCCACTCTCTAAAAATCAATGGAAAAATATCCTTGGGTGAGGAGACTGACTAGATTTCCAGTGGTGAGCGCACAATAGAATATATGGATATATTATAAAGATTTACACCTGAAATTTATAAATGCTATTAACCAATATTACCCTGATAAATTTAATTTAAAAAAAGGAAAGTTAGTAATGAAAAAAATGATGAATGTATGAAGTTCAGCAACTATAGTGAAAATTGCCAGTACATAGCTTTTGCACTGTATTTTGAACATAAATTTGATCTGAGATGGAAGGGGAAGCAGAATTGAAGAGATGAAAATAGCACTCAGCAAACCTATAGGAAAAAATACTATATTTGACTGAAATTTTTTGCGAATTACTATTTCAAAAAAAAAAAATTTGTGGTGTGGGTGGTCAGAGATGTTTAACAGAAATCCCAATGTCTAAAAGTTTAAGAACACTGAAATTTATATTCCCTTTGATATTGACTTACTGCACTTTTTACCATCACCAGCCATCTCCCAGAGAAGAGGAGTAATTGATTGATGTTTTTCATCACTATGGACAACAGTGTAATTTTGTCTACAATTAAACTATACTTTTATCTTTAGTAGAAATGGTCTGGAAGTTATTCTGCCTTTCTTGATAACTTTGCCTGAATAAACAGAGCTGTGTGACATTTACCATTTTAGGCTAAATGAATTAATTTTCACTAAGTCCTTTGGGTTCTGAAATTGCATGTGATGAGATTGTTTTAAAAATGAAATGTAGAATTAGTTCTCCTTTTTAGTCTTATACAATGTGGTTACTTTACAGTGAATTACTACGAATCAGGAAGGAAAGCAGGCTTGCTTGAAATCCTTATATACTTTATGGTGTTTGAGGAAGAACAGTGATATATAAATTTCAAATAATGAAAAGTCATGTAAATTTGGTTTTGGATATTTTCTACTTATTTTTTTTTATATATCAAGAGAATGAAGGAATGTAAGATTTACCTATCTTTCTCTTCCCCCGCCCTCAAAAAAAGTACGTTTTATTAAGTATTGATTTGATACTTATGTCTTACTGTTATCATAATTGATGATAATTCGTATACCTTTTCTTGGTATCTCCATTGCAAAAAAATAGGTTAAAAAGACCTTAGTTCTGATTCTCCAGGAGCTTTGCAAGTAGATACATTAAAACTGTTATAGGAAACATTTATTTTCTCTAAAATTATTTCCAGGATATGTTTCAATTGATATAGTCAACATTTTAAATTTTGCTATCTGGACTTCAATAAATATGGTAAAAATATTTTGAAGTTGTATTTTACTTTGAAGAATCTAATTAGATAAAATAATAGTTGTGTGTTTTTTTTCCCTCCACACACTTTTGTGTTGCTACAGGTGTGTGTGGTATTAACTGAATTACTCTATATTTTTTTTATTTAAACTGATTTTTACCTTCCAACAGGAGAAAATTCAGATCCAGTTAACACAATCATTTGAAAAAGAGGAGAAGCCCTCAAAAGATGAAGCAGAAAAAGAAAAAGCCAGTGATAAGTTACCCAGAAAAATGTTATCAAGAGGTTTGCAATTTATTTTTGTGGGTCTTTTTTTAAAACAAAACTTTAGTGTCACTGTTGGTAATTCCATTCCTTACCCCTCATCTTACCTAATAATATACAGACATGTAAATTGACTGTACCTCCACTATGCCCACAGCCAATCAGGAGTGAATATGCAAATTAACCCAACAAAGATGGTGGGTTAATTTGCATATGCAGTTGTGGAGCTGCTGGGCAGGGCAGGAGACTTGCTATAAGCGGGGGGGGGGGGGGGGGGGGGGGGGGAGGGGGGGGGCTACAGGAGCAGTGCTGAGGCTGGAAGCGGGGACTTGCAGGATCCCAGGCATTCGGGAGTGAAGCCAAGGGAAGGAAGGCCTATTCTTGCACTAATATTATACAGTGGGCCTCTATGTGTGTGTGTGTGTGTGTGTGTGAGAGAGAGAGAGAGAGAGAGAGAGATACAGAACAGACTGAAAGGATAATATAGTACTTGCTCATCTGCACAAAATGGAATAATACAGTTCTGAACATCAGTAAGACACATTCATTAAAAAAACTGCAACAACACACACACACACACACACAAAAAAAACTGCAACACATTGCAGAGTCACTGAGGAAGATAATTGTCTTTATCTCTTATTGGTCTATCTACTATTGAAATAATAGAATTACTATAATTTGAATATGGATTTCACTAAAAATATTACTTATTTCCTTATGATACAAAGAGATGATGCCCTAGCCAGGTGATTCAGTTTATTGGAGTTTTATCCAATATACCAAAAGGAGGTGGGTTGAATTCCTGGTCAGGACATGTATGGTGGTACAATTGATCTCTCTCTCTCTCTTCTCTCTCTCTCTCTCTCTCTCTCTCCCTCTCCTCTCTCTCTCTCTCTCTCTCTCTCTCTCTCTCTCTCTCTCTCTCTCTCTCCTCTCCCTCTCTCTCTCTAGTCCTCCCCCTTCCTCTCTCTAAAAAATTAATAAAAACATATCCTCAGGCCCTAATCAGTTTGGCTCAGTGGATAGAGTGTCAGCCTGCATACTGAAGGGTCCCAGGTTCAATTTCGGTCAAGGGCATGTACCTTGGTTGCAGGCACATAGCCAGTAGGGGGTGTGCAGGAGGCAGCTGATCGATGATTCTCTTTCATCAACATTTCTAACACTCTATCCCCTCTCCCTTCCTCTCAGTAAAAAAAAAGGAAGAAAAAAATCAATGAAATATATTTTAAAAATAAAACATATCCTCAGGTGAGGATTAAAAAAAAAAGGCTGATGGCTAAATATTCAATATCCAGTAAAAATATTCATGGAAAGCAGAATGTTTTTCATTCATGATAAATGTTAAGGGAGTTCACCATCTATTGCACATCTATAAAAGTGCTTTTTTAATTTACAAATTCAATTATGCTGATCAGTATTATAAATAGCATAAAAGGAAGAAATAAAGATAAAAAAAATTTTTAAGAATGTGCATGTACATGCAATTATATAAACCTACATCTGTTCATTATATGGGAATAGAAAAATAGTAGCCATCTGATTTCATAATAAATTCTCTTTTCCTACTTTGTTAATCTTTTTCAGTGTGGACCATCTCATTTTATTTAAGATATGTATCATGTGTAAAAGGGAATGAGATTTATCTTCAAACAACTTTATACTGTGTTTTTGTGTTGTTTTTTTTAGATTCCAGTCAAGAATACACTGATTCAACTGGCATAGATCTACATGAATTTTTAGTAAATACATTAAAAAAACAATCCCAGGTAAAAAAAAATTTATAAGATTTATATTGCTTTTAGAATATCATAATTTGCTATGTGTGTCTCCATTACTGAGTTAAAAGTATGCTAATAATAGCCTAGGTGGTCATCATACCCTAACGCATTATACACTAATGTCACAAGATGGCCACGCGCACAGTGGAGATGGGGCTCTGCAAGGGAGGGCAGTTATAGATGATCAGGTGGGCAGGGGAGGACAGTTGGAGGCAATCAGGCCGGCAGGGGAGCAATTAGGCATCAATCAGCTGGCAGGGGAGTGCAGTTGGGAGCCATCAGCCCAGCATTGGAGTGGTTAGGGGGCAATCAGACTGGCAGGCAGAAGCCGTTAGGGTCAATGAGGCAGGCAGGCAGGTGGTTAGAAGCCAGCAATCCTGGATTGTGGCCATCCCACAGGGGTTCCCAGATTGGAGAAGGTACAGGCGGGGATGAGAGACACCTTCCCACCCCCACTCCTATGCATGAATTTCATGTACCAGGCCACTAGTATTAGAATAAGATAGCAGTGTTTGAAGTACACCAGAAACATTTTAGATTCTTAGGTTTATGATGTTGGTGGTCTTAAATATCTTTTTGCAATATGTGTTTCAGTGTGATATAAAAATAATTTATGCTGTATGTAGGAATTTTGGGAAAGACAGCATTACCAAGAAATTTTGACTCAATTGAAATGCAGAGTTAACATTAATCATGAAAAAAAAAAAAAGATGGAGGAAAATGTTCTCAGGATAATGCACCCATCTGAACAAGAACTTAGTGTATTCATTTATGAGTTTTTAAACTTAAAGTGAGAATATTTCTTCCTTTTTTTCTTAGTTTATATACCTTCAACCCTATGATTTTTAATGTGCTTAGTATTTTAGTCACTAACCAATTATGAAATCCTTTGTTTACCAGGGTAATGAATAAATAAATTTTCACTTTTGGCAGGTCATTGACCCTGTTAAGGTATTTCCCACAAAAAGGCACCCACAAAATACTTTACCAGTGCTTTCATGAGGTAGAAGACTCCCAGTTTAAGAACCCATCCTCTAAGTGTTAACTTCCCAGAGTGGGAGTTATTTTGCATATATTGCAATAAAAAGAAAACAGTTTCATTGGGCATGTGCACATAGAAGACATCATGAACAGCTAGCTCTCTTTAGTCTCACTGAGACTTATAACTCAAGATAAACCTTTATTTTAATTCAGGGTTTATTATATTCAGTGCCATCTTGATTTTCTAATTTACACTTAAAATAGACCTTCAAAGGAGAACTGCCTAAATGAAAAATGGATTGAAGGAGTATAGGTATGACATGAGGTACAAAATTTTTATTAAAACGCTTCTTACATATCGTTATATTAGCTGGGCCACAAAAATATTTGTTGTGGGCTGCAAGTTTGACATACTTACTTGTCTATTAGGTAGAATAGATTTGTGGGGAACAAAGGAAGATATAGAGATATAATAAACTACTGTTGTATTGTAGTTAAGCCACAAATCCTGATTGCAAGGATCCCGGGTAATGGCAGTGGAAACAGAAGAAAATAGGTAGAAGATAGATAAATTTTGCAGTTGTAATTAACTCCATGGGAATATTAGACAAAAGGACTATCATGGGCCAAAAATGCTTCTAATATAATATGCTGTGTGAAAGGTGGTGCCACTCACTGGAGTGGGGAATACTAAATGAGGATCAAATTTGGGAGCAAAATTGAATGTTGCTTGAACTTGTATTAAAATATAATCCTGTATTCAGCTTTAGATTTAAAATCACCAGGGTAGCATGTTTTTCTCTAGGTTTTTCAACTATTGATAATATTTAAAAATGTATGGTCAAATAGTATTCAGTTTTATGATACTTCCTTTATTATGTAGTGGGAGGCTGATGTATAGAATTTTAGGCAACTTAAGCAGGGAATATCGTCTCCTCTATTTGAATTTGATGGGATCTAAATAACTTTTATTTGGGCCCACCCAGTGTGGCTTAGTGGTTGAGCATCTACCCATGAACCAGGAGGTCACAGTTCCATTTCCATTAAGGTCACATGCCTGGATTGTGGGCTCAGTCCCCAGTAGGGGTCGTGAAGGAGGCAGCCCTTTGATGATTCTGTCATCATTGATGTTTCTCTCTCTCTCTCTCTCTCTCTCTCTCTCTCTCTCTCTCTCTCTCTCTCTCTCTCTTCCCCCCCCTCTCCCTCTCCCTCTCTTCCCCTCTTCCCCCCTCTTCCTTTCCCCCTCCCTCTCCCCCTTCCCTTTTCCCTCCCCCTCTCCCTCTCCCCCTCCCCTTCTCCCTCCCCCTCTCCCTCTCCCTCTCCCTCTCCCTCTCCCTCTCCTTTTCCCTCCCTCTCCCTCTCCCTTCCTCTCTCTGAAAGCAATTAAAAATTTTTTTAAGTCAATCAGTAATTAAGTAACGTTTATTTGGGAGGAAAACAACCTCTTGGCTTAGTTTTATTGATCTTTAAAATTTGGGAAACACAATTAAATGATCTGTAAAGCTACTTCAAGCTTTAAGTTTCTGTGAGGTTTTGTTTTGCTTTGTTTTGTTGTGCTTTGTTCCCACATGCACATGAAACTTATACTGCACACAGAAGTACTCTCTTGAGCCACGTTCTTGGTGAGTGAGCAAGGAGGTCCTTTAGGGAATGGTGCCATTAATTTGCTACAGCCTAAGTGTACTACATAAGCCCCTAGTGGTCTAAACAGGAGCACATGCAGATACTCACTAGAATCTATTTATTTTACCTGATGGAAACTTTTGGCTCATTTTTATTTTTATGGGAAAAATTCTCAAAAGTCTTAAAAATATAAAATAGCAATTTACAGAATGATTTGAAAAGTCCTCTACTTTGGGGTTAAAGTTGGTCATTTAATTCATACTTCTCTGCTATAGCTCCATTTATATACTTAGGATTCCCATAGGAGTTGTTCCTGGCACTTCATGTTCTCTAGAGTATTGTTTCTGTGGTGTTCAGCATGATCACACAATCATGCATCTATCTAAAGATGTCTATTTTCTGCTATCGTCTCTCAGCTTTATTGAGTAATAAGGAAGTAAATACTAATAATGCTCTTATCCATATATATTTACAGAACAGAATCCAGTATAGTGATAGTGAAGTCAAAATCTATTGCAAGAATGACAACATGTTGATAGTTGTTGAAGTTGGGTGTTGGCTATATTAAAGTTCATTACACTGTTCCCTCTACATTTGTGTAGGCATGAAATTTTCCATAATAAAAATTTAAAATAAATCATCCTTTAGTTTTTTAAAACCATTACTTTTTCAGAAAGCATGTAAATATTTTAGCATCAAGCTTGTGACAGTACTCAATGTACTGTTGTTAAGACAAATATTTAGTAGCATAAGTTCAACATTTATTATTTCAGTGTTAAATTTTACATATGAGTCTTCATATTTTATTTCAGGGACAGAATGATGCTGTTGAAATTGGAACAAGAAATTTTAGATTTCATTGGTAATAATGAGTAAGTCCTGACATTTAACAAGAAAAAAATTGTCATCACATTTCTCCTTGATTTACTAAATTTGTGTGTTTTTTTCCTACTTCTAGGTCTCCACGTAAGAAATTCCCCCCCATGACATCTTACCATAGAATGCTGTTACACAGAGTAGCCGCTTACTTTGGGTTAGACCACAATGTTGATCAGAGTGGGAAGTCTGTCATAGTAAACAAAACTAGCAATACAAGAATGTAAGTATTAAGAAATGTCGGTACACATTATATATGTGTTACAGTACTTTCTCTTTTTACAGCACCTATTACCTGAGGTTTTCCATATGTTTTAGCAACCTAATTAAGCTCCATAATAACCCTACACGATTGGATCAAAAAACACTTTTAGATCACTGATTTTAAAATGCACCAGTCTGAGGGACCCTTTCCCCCTCCCCACGTGGGAGTGTGCTGTGGGACTCCTTCCCTCTCCTCACATGGGAATCTGTGCTTGTTCTTCAATAAATTTCCACCTTTGCTATACAAAAATAAAATAAAATACACTTTAGTCTGAACTGAAATGAGGTAGATGAATGAGGACTGGTTTTAAAAAACAACAGCAAAAAAAAACCCTCAAAGATCATAATATCAGTGATGTTTGATAACTATTCTCTTACGAATTTGCTCCTTTTCTGCTATATATCTCCAGAAAGTGAGTCCATTGGTTAATGTTGTGTCTACTTTCTGGGCTATATATAATATCCTGAGAAAAATTTTTAAATAGTTAAGAAAAGCCATTTCCTTTATAAAGTTATAGCTGTCTACTATTGGTGAATTAGATCATCAGTGCTGGCATTTAGGAGCAAAAGGCCCAATGCAGAGGCACCTAAAACTATAACATCTACAAAACACCTCTTCTGCCTATTTGTAAAGCTGATCCTAAAACAACTAATTGAGTTCAGCTAAAATTTATACTTTGGTGGTGATCTGCCATCAATAGAATTTTCTATATCAGTTTGTGTGATTAGTCTGTGGTATTGAGCAGCAGTTAACTACAAATGCCAAAAATAATGCAGTGTTCATTATTTTCTTGCCTTTGTTAAAGCTAGACTTCTGAGGGTCTGATCTATGAACCTTTTGGTTTGATGGTTATATTTAATTCACTATCTCCTGCTAGAGACCCAGTGCACAGGTAGGGTCCGAGGCCTGGCCAGTGATCAGGGCCAATAAGGTTCCCCAAGTACTACTTCCCTCACCACCCGTGCACAGCCACCATGCGGTCCTGCCTCCTCCTTCCCTCACTCCATCAGGGTCCACCACTGCAGCTGCCGCTGGCCACCCACCATGTTTCATGCTGCTCCCAGGTGGTCAGTACACACTATAGCAACCGATCAAACTCCTGGTCGAACCCCCAAGGGGACAATTTGCATATTAGCCTTTTATTATGTAGGATACCCTTATAGCTGCCATTTTGTTTGCTGGAACCATGTTGGTTTTCTTCTGTTTTAAATAGAATGTTGTCAACATGATATATTGATAGGATTTGGTATTATTAAATGATTGTTCCTACAACTAAGATTAAATTAATGAAGATAAATGTCTTTAAAAGGGCCCTATCTTTCTTGGGGATTCAGTTTTACCTGCAAGTGTGAATCTGATTCAATTTTCCTCTGCCCGTCCCTTGGTCTTTTTTAAGTATCTCCATCAATTAGTCTTTTTCCAATTAGTTACATCATGGCTAATGTAGGATAGTAACTATAGCATGAGTTGGACTGAAGGTGAATAGAACTCTATTTAATCTAACCAATACCTTTCAACATTACTCAGAACAGCTGGATACCCAATCACATGCACATTAGCAGGCACTTCGACTAACATTTCGACTGGTGACTCTCTAAGGTTTTCAGTACAGTGTAACTTCAGTTATTTGAATGCCATGAATGATGTCAGAAAGCTTTAGGGTTTTCTTCATCAAGGTTTTCAGAAGTTTAGCTAAACACAGATGTTTGTGATATACTAAAAAAAGAATAGATCAGTAGCATAATTATAACTAGACATTTGAATCACTGAAGTTGCACTGTATTCTTGTATCTTCTGCAATATGAAGGTTATAAATCAGAAAACCTTAGAGATCTACTCCACATTGAATAAAAACAAACTTACCTTTTCCTCATAGGCAGATTACCCGCTCCAGCCTTGAACCAGTGGTGTTGTGGATGTCAACAACCCGGTGTCCACTGGGGTGTCTCAATGGAGCGGGAAGTTGGCGATTGCAGGGCAATAAATTCAGGCATCTATTAAAAAAAAAAAAGAGGTAAGACAGTCTTAAGGTTAGCTGAAATGCCTGCTAATGCTATTTGGTGTGGGGATCCAGCTGCTCTTAGAAAAGTTGCCAGGCCGTTGGTTAAATCTTATAGTTCACTTTGGAATGACAGTCTCTCACCCAAGTACAAATTCCTTGAATAAGAAAATGTGACTTTAATTAGCTACAAAAATAATTATAAGTAAACTGGGCAATTATGTAACAGAAATAACAACATACTGCATTGTCAGAACTACATAGACTAGGGGTGTCGAACTCAATCAGAGAAGGGGCCAAAATCTAAAATCCAGCCTGAATCGCGGGCCGAATGGTTTACTGAACAGTCATAAACTGACAATGTCATAAACTGACAGCGGAGTGCAGTGATGACAGCGCGGTGCGGGCCACATTGCAAGGCCTGGTGGGCTGGATTTGGCCCGCGGGCCTTGTGTTTGACACATGTGACATAGACAATCTTTCAAACTCATTAAAAAAAAGCAATCTTTTTCTTATTAGTTTGTTCATGAAACTGTTTTTACCCTCTATTTTTCTCTTTAATTCTGTATATAATTTTACGTGGCGATCTGCTCTCTGTTTCACTTTTTTAGTATATTTTTAAAAATTTGTTTTATTGATTTCAGAGGAAGGAAGGGAGAGAGAAACATCAACGATGAGAGAGAATCATGGATCAGCTGCCTCCTACATGCCCCCTACTGGGAATTGAGCCATCAACCTCGGCATGTGCCTGACTGGGACCTTCCGGTTCATAGGTCAACACTCAACCACTGAGCCACACTGGTCAGGCAACCACAAATATTTTATTACTTTCAATTATATAAGACCAAACCTGGTACTATAGAAGTGTAACATGATACTGTATCCTTTTATTTTGTCCTACAACTTTTTCTTAGATTAAGAAGAGGCAATGCAAAGAGGACATACGGTCTTTGGATCTTACATAGCAGGCTCCAACTAGGGCTCAGTCATTGTCTTGCCTTTTGAACTTGGATGGTTACTTAAGTCATTTGAACCTGACTTCTAAGTAATATTTATAATAATAACAAACTTCTAGTGGGTTTTTACTGTTTTAAGTGTTGTTTATTCATGTTCAGAATAACTCTATAAAGTAGGTAGACTTCATAATTCCCATTTACAAATGAGGAAACTAAGGAATATAAAAGTTAAGTAACTTGTGTAAGTCCCAAAGCAACTAAATTGTAAAGCTAAATATTTGAACCCAAGCAGTCTTAGTCCAGAGCCCTCACTGTATTTCATATGGCCTTTCACAAATAACATGGGATAGTTAATATTTTCTCAAGATAATTATGAGGAGTTAATGAAATAACATATTTATCTATTAATAGTGGTAACTTTTATTACTTCTGTTGCTTTTCATTAAATGTTATAGTCACCCTTTCTGTAAATTTTGTATATTATCTTTTTTGTATCCTTGTTTTTGTTTTTTTAGACCTGATCAGAAATTTAATGAACATATTAAGGATGATAAAGGTGAAGACTTTCAGAAACGATATATCCTTAAGAGAGATAACTCTAGCTTTGACAAAGATGATAACCAGGTAATTTAACACAATTAGAACATTTTTTATATGTGCAGGACTTACACCAGCAGATTATTTTCCCAAGAATTATTTGTTCTCTTTTCTTTAGATAAGAATACGTTTGAAAGATGACAGAAGAAGCAAATCTATAGAAGAAAGAGAAGAAGAGTACCAGAGAGCTAGAGACCGTATATTTTCCCAAGATGTATGTATTCTATTTAGTTCTTCATGTTAGAATATATACTAATTGTATTATAGAGGTTTACTCCTCCCTTAATCTGCTGATTACATTTTAACCACATCTGTTACATACCAAGTTACCTTTTAGAAATATTCAATTTTATTCATTTTAATAACTTAATAGTATATAAAATACTATATTGTAGCTGTTACATAAATTTTTCAAAAGTTAATAGCAGATCAACTACGGGACTAATATTCTGAACTGAGTATATCTATATATATAAAAGTCTAAGCAACCATTATGACCCGTCAACTGAATAACCAGTTGACTGGTTGCTATGATGCACACTGACCACCAGGGGACAGATACTCAATGCAGGAGCTGTGGCCTGGTGGTCAGTGCTCCCACAGTGGGAGTGCTGCTCAGCTAGCCAAGTTCACAGCTAGTAGTACAGCTGCAGCAGTGCATCTCCCACCTTCGCGGCAGTGCTGCTGAGCTGCAGCATCTGCAGGCGTAGTGGGGCCAGGATGAGCTGGAACGATGGAACGATGCAACGATGCAACGCTGGGCTCGGGCTCTTCCCCGGCTGCCTACCACTTTGCACACTACTATATCTCTTGGAGGTTGTTGGACAACCGGTACCTGCAGTCCAACATTTCCCTAGGGGTCCCAAGTTATGAGAGAGCACACACCAGGCTGAGGGACCGCACCAGTGCATGGATTTGTGCACCAGGCCACTAGTCTATACTAATAAAAGGGTCATATGCTAATTAGACTGTATGTCTTCTGGAGAAAGCCATGGTGGTGGGGATTGAAGCAGAGGTGGTTAGGGGTGATCAGATCAGCAGGTGAAGAAGTTAGGGGTGATCAGGCTGGCAGGGGAGAGCAGTTAGGAAGTAGTGATCAGGTGGGCAGGGGAGGGCAATTAGAGGGCAATCAATATGACAGGGGAGGGCAGTTAGGGGGTGATCAGGATAGTAGAGGAGTGGTTAGGGAATGATCAGGCCAGCAAGGGAGTGTTTAGGGGTGATCACACCAGCAGACAGAGGCTGTTAGTGGCGATCAGGCAGGCAGGCAGATGAGCGGTTAGGAGCCAGTGATCCCAGATTGCGAGAGGGATGTCCAACTGCCAGTTTAGGCCCAATAAACCAGCGGTTGGACATTCCTCAAGGGGTTCTAAATTGGAGAGGGTCTAGACCGGGCTGAGGGCCCCCCCAAGCATGAATTTCTTGTATTGGGCCTCTAGTGTATGTGTATATATACCCCTAAAATGCAAATAGACCAAATGGTGGAATAACCAAACAACCAGTCACCGTGACATGCGCTGACCCCTAGAGGGCGTGCATGGAACATGGTGGGCATAGGCTGCGGTGGGATGGTGGAATAAGTGAGTGGGTGCACCAGACCAAGGTGGCATGCCGGTCGCTGTCATCCAGGCAAGCCTCTGGTGGTTACTGAAAATTGTTTGCTCCCGCTGGTGCCAGCCCTGCTCACACCCACTGCCGATACCAGAGCTGCCATTCACACCCACAGCTGGTGCTCAGCACTGGCCACTATCACTCAGCAAGGTCAGCAGGTGCAAGTGATGGCTGCCGGCCCCAATTGCTCCTCAGGGCTTCTACACCTCCCCCTGCTCCTGAGGTTCAATCAGGGCCAGCAGCCGCCTCTCAAACCACTGTGGGTGACAGCCCAACTTGCACCTGCTGCCAGTGTCAGAGCCACCACTTGTAACCACTGCCAGCATCAGCCCTGCTCACTCCCACAGCCAGCGCTGGCACCTGATGATGAGCCCAATCAATTGTGCAAGCCGTGGCTGCCTGCCCCGATCACCCCTGAGGGTTCCCCCATTCCCCCCACCCCCCCCCCACCCCCCCCACTCCTGCAGGGCGATTGGGGCAGAGGCTGCTGCTCACATCCATTGATGTCACCAGCCCCAATTGTTCTGTGCCATCAGTGTGTGCGAGCAGCACCAGCGCTCAGTGCTTGGGAGGAGCGGTGGGAGTGGGGCTGCCAGCAGATGGGACCAGGGGGTGCTGCAGGAGGGGCCAGGCTCGGGCACAGAGGATGAGCTGAGACCCACCCCCTTCCCCACTGCAGCCTTAAGGCTTACAGTTCCTTTCAAGTTGCATAAATTTGTGCACTGGGCCCCTTAGTTGTTTTTATAATATTTTTTTCTTCCAGGTTTGAGATCTTTAGAATAACTTATTTTAATAAAGCTAATTGATTTTTTAAATTAATATTCGTTTTCCAATTTTTAATTGGTTATATGAAAGACATCTTTTTAAGTGGCTAGTTAGTTTATGCAGATACTCTATAAGATAATCGGTGGTTGGGTTTTACCAATATCTGTTATGCATCTGTTTTGTGTGGTACTATTTACTATTCAAGGATATAATGAACATGTATAGTTTGTGTTAACATTGCCAGAGATGGAAATCTCCTCTATATTCAAAAAACAAAGAGTACATAACATTAACATCTAGACCATTAAGAATTTACAATATTTATTCAACAAATATTTTTGAGCACCCAGAGTAGGTGCTATGCAGGGCATAGTAGAGCATACCCATGGATAGTTACTACAATAATTTTTTCCCCAAAACAGCTTTTATATGGTAGATAGTATCATTACTTTTGTTTTATAGGTAAAGAAATTGAGGCTCCAGGAGACTAAGTAAAATAGCCAAAGATCATACAGCTATAAAATGACAGAATTGGGATTTCAACCAAGGTCTTCAGAACTCAGCCTAAATGAGATATATTTTTTTCTAGTTTATAAGCAATACATGGTCTTTATCCTTGATGAGTAGCCAGACAATGGCAGTGTGGTATGATTTGTGTAGAGGCATAAAGGTAAAATAAGGACTCCGCATAGAAGCACCACATACCATAGCTGAGGAATGAGAGAGAGTTAGCTTCCAAGAGGAGACCTGAAGGACTAAAGTGTTCCAAGTAGAAGGTATTTGCAGAGGCCCAGTGATGAAGGACAATTTGACAATGAGGATTTGAAAGATTCAGAATACTTGGATTTTAGCTAAGTGACACAGGAAATGAGGAAAGTTTAGATTGGACAAATAAGCAGAGGGCATATGATCCTAAAAACTAGTTCAGATAGGTGGGTTTTTACCTAGAGCAGAGAGCAAACTTTTTCTTATAAAGGGCCAGATCATAAATATTTTAGACTTTTTTAAATTATATAGTCTATATTGCATCAATTGAAATCAGTCTTTTTAATTTGAAAGCACAGAAGGAGTTTCAATAAAATTTTATTTGCAAAACAAGTCTGACCATAGTTTAGTGACTTCTGGTGGCTGAAAAACTTTTTTTTTTTTTTTTCATTGATTTTGTACAGAAAGGAAGGGAGAGAGATAGAGAGTTAGAAACATCGATGAGAGTCATCGATCAGCTGCCTCTTGCACACCCCCTACTGGGTATATGCCCGCAACCAAGGTACATGCCCTTGACCGGAATCGAACCCAGGACCCTTCAGTCCCCAAGCCGACACTCTATCCATTGAGCCAAACCGGTCTGGGCCTGGTGACTGAAAAACTTGTTAGAAGATTGTTGTAATAATACAAACAAAAATAATGGTTGCCTGAGCATGAGAAAAGCTGTGTTGAGGCATAGCTGCTTGTTCACTGCTGCAGCAAAAGCCATAGCTGAGGAATGAGAGAGTTAAGCTTCACCTGAAGGGTAAAGTACAAGTAATCAAAGTATTTGGTTAATGAATGAAGTGGAATCTACTGACTGGTGTATACCTTGAATATCCTCTCATATAATAATCCTATATCATATAGTGGTAATATGCAAATTGACCCTCATGCCATCACAAGATGGCTGCACCCACAGCAGAGGCAGGATTCCCCAAACAAATGATCAGCAGGGACCTGAGGCTGCGTGGCAATGGGCTAGACAGGGGAACTCAGGCCTGCCCCCCCACCCGGAGGGGCTTGACTAGGGACCTCAAGGCACACTGTCCCCCTCCTCCTTTCCCTCCCCCCCCCCCCCCCCCCACGGCCCAGACCGCAACTCCTGCCCATCCAGGCTTGATGGGGGACCTCAGGCTGCACCCTCTGCCCTAGCAGTGAACCAGGGGCCTGAGGCTACACCCCTGCCCCAGCAAAATTTGACAGGGGACCTGAGGCTGCATGCTCCCGCCCCCCCCCCCCCCCCCGCCTCCACCCTGCAAGAAGGCTTGATGGGGGTGGGCTGGCCTGATCTGGGTCTCACTCAATTTCGAGGCATGTGCAGGTGGGCAGGAACTTGACTCTGGGTCCCGTGGCAAGCCCCAGATTCTGACAGGAGGAAGATTTTCATATACATTTTACTAATTTTCTTTCATTTCTGACACTTCTATTATAGAGAAAGGGCAAATAGCAATATTAAAATATTTTCTCTAATTAATTCCCTTCTAATGTGCATGAATTTTGTGCACTGGGCCACTAGTATAATAATAATGGGTTCATTTATTTGGAAGAGAATATTTTAATTTCAAATTAATTTGTACCGTAAAAATGAATGGCTTCAAGCATTGTGTTACCAAGCCAATAAAATCCAGTATCATCTATTTGTGTACGTTTATCACCATGTGGATTGGGGGGGGGGGGGGCAATTAGGGATATTTTTTAAATACTATTACGTGTGACTTTTGTTGTCATCATTGGTTTAGAGATGGCATTGTATTTGGAAAAAGCTCAACTTTATATATCTATTCTTTTTTATAGTCCCTGTGTTCCCAAGAGAATTATATTATTGACAAAAGGTAAGGAAATTTTTGAACATTTATTTTGGTAACAATCTGACTGATGCTATTAGAAATAAAAATGTCTTATTAAAATGCCAACAGAATCCAAGATGAGGATGCCAGTAGTACCCAGCAGAGACGCCAGATATTTAGGTATTGTAAGCATGCTTTCATAGAGTATTGAAAAATTAAAGCATTTTTTCTTTTCGTTTTTGTCTCTATTCGCTTTTCAAAGTTTTATTTCTTAATCACAGAGTTAATAAAGATGCTTCAGGGAGATCAACAAATAGCCATCAAAGCAGCACCGAGAATGAGCTGAAGTACTCTGAGCCACGGCCCTGGAGCAGCACAGATTCAGACAGCTCTCTCCGCAACTTTAAGCCCGCTGTAACCAAAGCCAGCAGCTTCAGTGGAATTTCTGTCCTGACAAGGGGTGATAGTTCTGGAAGCAGCAAAAGCATAAGTAGGCTTTCAAAAGCAGGTATAAATATCTGTCTAGAACTGTGCATTCAAAACATCAGTTTCCCTAATGTTGTCTTGAGTTCTTTATGTTTCATACAATTTATATAACTATCCTAAAATATAAAATTCCTATCAGCAGTGCATTGAGCCCTTTCAAAGAACTTAAAAGATAATGTTTATTGACATTAAGGTTCATTCTCTATTGTGACATAAACTTAATCATTTTGGTTCAATGAAATGTCATCTCTTGTTTGAGTACCCAGAGGTGGTTGGAAATTCTTCAGTGCTTATAGTTGGAAGAGGATGGTTTCTCGCATAGTATTATCTAACAGTGATTGCATTTTCACCTAATATCAATTACTGTTTGGATTTCTTATAATAAGTTCTTCATTTGACACTCAAAAATGAATAAAATTACTGAGAAGTTTTTGAGAAACTTAAAACTAAAGAAAAATAATACAATGTAATTGTCATGAATGAGTGGAGATTTTAATAACATCCTCATTCTTTTAGCTTCTTTGCATTTAGAGCACACAACATTTAGGCTCATAACATTTTCTCTTTTCAATTTCACAAACTGGCTTCAATACGAAGAAAGCTCTCAGGATCCTTTTAGATCCTTATTTTGATCCCAAAATGAGCATGAACATCAGCAGAAGTTGCTCCCTCTCGTTAGCCTATTTGGGTCAACCTAAACAATTGCTTTTGTACCGATAGCAATTGAAGGGAGAGGTGTGTATTTAAAAGTGATAGTATTTTTTTAATCCCTGACTCTAGTCAATGCTTTAAATATTAAGGCTTGCAGATTGCACTTGTCACATTTTTAACTTATATTGTAGCTATCACTAGTAAAAATGTCCTGGTACATATGATAGAATATTGCTAAAAATAGGTAAGCTTGATGAATATAAGAAATATGCAATGTACCAAATATACATTTATTTGAAAAATGCCCATAAAGTCTTCATAACAGAAAAACTACTCATGTAACATGAGGTCATCATTCAGACACTACCAAATTAAAACATTTTAAGAACATGTACTATTTATTATCTGTGTTATTTTTAGAGATAAAAAGAAATATTATTTAAACCAATAGAAAAAATATATATTTTATATAGTTCTGGTCAATAGTCATTTTAGCACAACTTAAAATAGAAGTTGTCTTTCAGAGAAAGTCTGTATTTGTTTATTTTATTTATTAAAGATTAATTCTCCATCCCAGAGTAACAGTTTACATTATCAAAATCTTTCTTATTTATTCACCTTTAGCTATTATACTGAAAGTAAGTGACATTTTCTTTCTCATTGTCATAAAAAGTGAAATCAACTGCAGGCATAAAAGCAGTTAAAAATAAATTATCAAATTATTTTTAAAAGTACAGTGAGAAATAAATTTTAGCTAATGCTAATATAAGTAATTGGATTTTTTATTGCTATCTTTGCCCCTTGATATGATTAAAAAATTGAGAGATGACTTTACATTATAGGAAAATGCTATAATTATGAGCTGAAAATGAGTCTTAATGAAACTTGACAAGTGTTTCTCTTGCTAGAGAATTTATCTTTTTTTTTTTTTTTTTTTTTTTTTTTTTAATTCCTACACTACTCCTAATCTCCCTGTGTTCTTATAGATAAGGTGTTTCTGATATAAGAGGCTTTGGGCATTTGGCTGTGCTAAGTTCTTTTCCCTGTGGGAAAATTATAATCTGTATATTTCTAGATGTTAATTTGAAAGGTAAAATGTATAAAACTTTGTTGTTTTGGATAATGTGCTTTTTGTAACTGTAGCTGGTGTTATTATAAACATGCTGGTTGCATGCTTTAGCCATGTCTTTAACAAGTTGAGTGATCAGTTTGCCATATTAAACTTGTTTATTGTGGGGAGGGAAAGCAAAATTATTCAGTAAATCAAAAGTAATCAATGCCTTTATGTGGTAACTACATGTTATGCAATGTGAATTTTACTGTTACATATTTAAAACATGCATTTTTTGTATGAGGTTTAAAAAATCCATATTTTTCATTACTCCTCCCTAGGTTCTGAGTCTTCTGGTAGTGTAGGGTCATCTACGGGCTCTCTTTCTCACATCCAGCAGCCTCTTCCAGGTACAGCTCTCAGCCAGTCTTCTCATGGCGCACCTGTCGTCTATCCAACTGTCAGCACTCATAGTTCTCTTTCCTTTGATGGTGGCCTGAATGGGCAAGTCGCATCTCCTAGCACTAGCTTCTTTTTGCTTCCCTTGGAAGCGGCAGGCATACCACCTGGCAGTATTCTGATCAACCCACAAACAGGTTGGTATCCCAAAAAAAGGTGTTTATTTCAATTGAGATATCAGGAGTTACCTGAAAATTAAAGAGTACATGTTAAATCTAATATCTGTAAATGTGTTGTTAGCTATTTATTTCTCATACGTAATTAGCACTTTTCCTAGAATAAAATTTTTCCTTTAATAAACACACTTTTGCTAGAAATATGTTAAAGGTCATATTTATATCAGAAAGTATGTTTCTTGGTATGATATCATCTTTTATGCCAAATAATGGCCTAACTGTAACTAAAAACAACTCATTTCCTAGAAATGAGACAAACACCTTTGAAAGAGCTTTATTTGATTAACTTTTGATAGATGGAGTTTTATTGCATTAAAGCTTTATTCTGGGAAAATAGTATGCATTTCATGAAGAAGAAAGTTAGAATGAGGTGGAAAGAACATGTAAGTAATTGTACTTTGAAATATGCTCATTGTTTTCTGCTGAGGAAAAGCTAAAGGAGATCTTATTAGTAAAAGAAAATAGGTAGTCACTGAATTAATATTGACCAAACATTCTTTACAATTAGAAACTGATTTGCATATACTGAGCATTTAATGTGTGTCATATACTGCTTTAAATACATTATTTATAATCCTTATAACATCCCTGTTGGTAAGTTAAATTCTCATTTACAGATAAGGAAACAACCTCTGAGAGATGCAGTTATAATACAATTCATTATGTCCATTGTCAAAAATGGCTTATGTAGAAAAAGTTTGATCTTTTAAAAGATAACAAGAAGTCTTAATCTCTCTTCAAAACAGCATAGCTCACTTATTTGGTAAAATAATGAAAACCTACAGCATTTGATAACCTTCCTTAAAAATTGACAGTCTTAGCTGATGTAGTCACATCAAGATGGTAGTAGCAAGCAAGGTAGATGCAGGTGAGAGTGTCAGGGTCGCAGAGTGTTCCTTTTGTTCCTTTTGTTCTCTCTCGCTGAGAGAAATCCATAGCTTTGAATTCATTGCTTTCAGATTTCATTTGTATTTTTTTTTCCTTTTTTTAAGATAAAAGTATTCAAACATCCATTCCTATTCAAGAATTGAATTAACATAAATAATTCGGGTTTTGCTTAATAACAGTTATCTTCTTAGCCTTCGGATTTATTATATCATTAAATTTCCTATTTCCTGGTGCAGGATATAAGATGATTTAATATTTCACTATCCCGTAGTCTTTTTCATTCAAAACATATCAGTTAATATATTTTTGGTAACCTGATTGATTCTATTGAGTAGAGAATAATAGAGTAAGGAACTAGTCAATCTGAAATTAAATTGTATTCTTCATTTTAAATGAGTTTAGAAGTGATTTCTTTGCATAATATTTTCAAAATGAACAGTCAGCAAATATCCAGCATGACTTGTTTTTAGTTATTTATAACCAGCACATAAATTGTCCGGAAACTAACTGATAAAAATAATTTGACTTTGGAGGACTTTTCCCACTTTAGCAATGGCACAGTGGATTCTTCTCTTCCAAATATTATGTGTCATAGGTTTTTAAAAAATAGGGATTTATCATAGAAGAAATTATGTCTTGAAGGCAATGTAAAAAGCTTTTATTCAAACTTCTCTTATTTTCTTCTGTATTATTCCCATATTAGATGGGTATCATAGTCAGTGTCAATTATTTCACATAGTCTTTTTAAAAAATAAAATAATCTAATGTATAGTGAGGAAAAATACTAATCTTGGAATCTATATGTGTTTTGAAAAAAATCTGGAAGAAGGTATCCAAATAGTTAACGATAATATTATGGGAGATTTATTTTCTTTTTTATATCTATTTGTTGGTTATTTTCCTACAATAAAAATATTAGAAAAAGTTGTTTAGAATGTGTGTAGAGAAAGAATAAAATTTACTCACTAACTTAATATATCCCTCTGATAATTAGTAAGCACTGAAAACAAGCCTTAGAATCCATATTAAAGCTCTCTTGTTTTCTCTTAACTATCAATAAATCTCACTGAAATTAAAAACAATTATTTTAGAAAATAATTTAGAATTTAAAAATTATTTACCATTTTTAACAAGTTAGAAACTACAAAATAAAGATACTGCCATCAAGTATATGTTTAAAATTCAAAGCTGTCTACCATTTAAATTTTTATTCAGTTTTAATTTTATTAGTTAAATATACACAAAGTGGTCTGTAAATTAGCTATTTCCCACCACCTGATCAAGGCTAATTAATAATGTTCTAGTATCCCAAAGTCAAGCATTTTGTTCTTAAAACTGAAATGTATTGCAGCACTAAAGCACCACAATCTTGTAACTAAACTCTAGAGCAAGATGTATTCAGAAGCCAGAGGCTTTCAGAAAATAATGTGTATTATAAAATATACTTGAGTAAATTTTGAAGAAGCAGCCTTACAGTAAAACACTGCAGAAACTTTGGTATATTTAAGTGGGAAAAATAAAGACTATTAATAGCTCCATATAAGGTCAGGCTTTGCCTCCTAAGCTAGAAAAGTCTTTTGGTTTTAAAAAACTTAAGGCTTTGAAATTGTGACTAAGGATTGTAGACATGTACTGTAAATTGTTACTAGAATGACCTATTTTCAAACTCTGCTGTAAATGAATTTTTTCCCCTTCTCTTTAAATTTTTTAGGTCAGCCCTTCATAAACCCAGATGGGAGTCCAGTTGTGTATAATCCTCCTATGACTCAGCAGCCCATTAGAACCCAAGTGCCTGGACCTGCACAGCCACCTCTGCCACCCCCACCACCTCAACAACAACCAGCTAATCACATTTTCTCACAGGTGCACATATCCACGATTACCTAATGCTAAGTTCACCCGCCTTTGCATATTTGGGACTAAATTCACTAATTATAATTGAGATAGCCCATGTAAGTATCTCTTAGAACTTTAATATTCTCCACCAGTGATGTCCCACTCACTGCTTATAGGAAGAGAGAGGTTAACTTCAAGGGCTTTTCAGCTAATAAATACAGAATATATATGCGGGAAAAGGGAATTTTGTATCTTATGAGCCTCTGGTGAGTATTTTTTCCCTATTTCACAACAGGAAGAAAAGGACAAGAGGTATAAAAATAAAACTAGGATTGTTCATTATCCCAGTGATGACAGTGTGTTTTAAAATTCAACAGATCAGTAGTTTGAAGAAACTGAGTTGAGTTGTTCAAGTTCTATACTAAAAATTTCACTAATGAGAAAATGCAGAGTAATTTCTTGTGAAAGAAGTATGGTGATAAACTTGAAGTAGAGAATTTTCATTAGCTTTGCTCACAAATTATATCATTTGTATGTAGGGATGAAGAATGTACAAGCCATTTGATAAATTTATCAAATAGTTTGAAGTGCTGAAAATAATTGTTCTTCTGGCAATTAACACTCCCAATACTGGGCAAGGCAGTTTATCTAAAGTAAATGGACATCAAGGTTTTTGATGCATTCCTAAGATATAAATATGAATTCATATATATAGAGGAGATTGCCTGAAACTATTTCCAAAAAGACTCATATTTACTTCCCAACCCTGTTTGATTATGTATACCCAGTTACATATTAAACAACCTAAAACTCCCTTCCTATTCTTCTCTGCTTGAGCTTAATTCAATTTGATCCTAAAGTGTTTTTCTTTCATTTTGCTATCATGTGGTGTTTTTTGTAGCACTGTGTTTTTCACTAGGAATTTTATAGGACTGATTTTCATTTTATTTAATTCAGTTAAAATAATGTTAGTCTGGTAACTTCAAAAAATTCTAAGGATTTACTTATGGTTATGTACCTCTTAAAAATAACTTTGAAGACATATGTAAAACATAAGACAATAAAAAAAAAGTTGTTTATAACATATAAGTTCGATTTAGTTATGAAACTATTGTAAGTGAAGATGTAGTAGACCATTTACTTTAGAAATAAATTTCTTATTGGACTATAATTTGAAATCTTAGGGTATGCATCAATTTTTCATGGCTCTTTTTCCTGACATTCTTCATAATTCATCATCAGTTATAAAAATAGAGAATGGATGAACAGATGACACTCAGTAACTATCTTTTGCACACTAGATAATCATCAACAGAATTTCAAATAACCACACAAAAGAATGCGGTGATTTCCAAAGCCTGCAGATGGGCTACATTTCTTGTAACCAATCACTTTAAGTGGATGCTGTTTGGCAGCCAGTTAACATTTTAAATAGGAAAAGGAGGTGCTAAGGCTTTTTTTTCCTAAGTGGTATCAAAATTTTATTTTGGCCCATCGAGCCTGGCTCAGTTGAGCATTAATTTAGGAACCAGGAGGTCACAGTTTAACGCCCATCAGGTCAGGGCACATGCCTGGGTTGCAAATCCGGTCCCCATTGGGGAACGTGCAGGAGGCAGCTGATCAGTGATTCTCTCTCACCATTGATGTTTCTATCTATCTCTCCTTTTCCCTTCCTCTATGAAATCAATAAAAATATATTTAAGGGGGGAAATGCCCAGCTGGTGTGGTTCAGTGGTTGGGGCTCAACCCAGGAACCAAGAGGTCACTAGTTCAATAACTGGTCAGGGCACATGCCCAGGTTGCAGGCTCTGTTCCCTTAGAGCAGTGTTTCCCAAAGTATGGTACGCGTACCCCCAGGGGTATGGAAAGAGTTTGGTGGGGGTATGAGTTGCACCAGAGTTTGGTGGGGATATGCACTGCACCATGCTTAGCTGCGACTAATTCTACGTTCTCATGAGTACAACCTGTTTCTATCCCTGTCCCTTCCTTTCTCTAAAAAACAATAATAATAATAATAAAGACATTAAATATCTTTTTTTACTTTGATTGGCCAGTTTTTCTCAACCCACATTTTTCTCATTACCACTTGACAATCTGGTAGACATTAATACATACCCTTGGTGCTCGTAGTACTCTTTCATTTATCACAGAGCAGGCTAAAGTTTGTATTTCATCTAACACCTGCATAGTAGGTCAAGTTGTCTGGAAGAAAGTTATATCTTAATGATTGTCTCCCTTAACATCACGTTTAATACCCTGGAACTTCTAAAGCTACTACACCTCACTTAATGTGTTAGGTGCTGTCATCCATGAGGAAGCTTGCTCATTTCTAGTTGAGAAGTTAGTGAAGAAACAGTAGGTACTTCAAGATTTTTCAGCTTTTACCTTTTCTAGTACTTTAATTCTAGATTTCCTTGAAAGGTTCTAAACTAATATAAGCCTTTCATATTTTTAGAAACTCTTGCATTAATACTGTAAAAATGCAACTCATTTATGCATCTTAATTGTCATAAAAATTTCTTCTTTTTTAGATTATCCCCTAATACCATTGGTTTATTTTGCAATTTGAAAGTATTCTCTTTGGAAATATTCCAGAGGGAGATTGATATATATATACATTTTGACCAAAAGTAAGAGTTTTTATTAGGTAAAATTGCCTGGGTTCCTCCATTGCTTGCTAACATGACAGTACAGGTCACTTAACTCACTTTAGTCTGATTGCCCACAAATAAAATGGATTATGATTATAATAACTTTTAAGCCAATATGTATATTACCCCCTTTGTAAAAAACTATGTAAATATAATATTGGAAATCTAAATCAGATGTCAATGTTAGCTTATAAATGGCCAGCAATATTCCATAAAATTTAAGAGTGATTAAATTTTTTTTTTTTTTCAAACACCTGTTTATTGAGTGCCTTTTGGAATCTCTTTTTCCCTGAAATGTAGGCGTGTACCATTAGTGAAAAAAAATTGCAAGAACTAGTTTTCTCAGCTTGTTTGTTTGTTTGTTTTGTTAATCCTCACCCAAGGATATTTTTTCCATTGATTTTTAGAGAGAGGGGTTGGGGGGAAGAGAGAGAAAGAGCGATTGGTTGCCTCCCTCAAAACAACGGGTCTGGGGAACAAATCTGCCACCCAGGTATGTGCCCTTGACCAGGAATTGAACCAGAGACTCCGGTGCGCAGGCCAACCCTCTACCACTGAGCCACTCTAGCCAGGGCAAGTTTCTCAGATTTTAATAAAAATTTTTAGTTGCAAGAAAAATATATTTCTCTTCTGTATATAAAAGAGATGTGTTTGTGTGTCTGCATGTTCTTGTATGTATGTGTGTGTTGTTTCTTTAGGCTGTTGTTCTTAATGGTACCTCTAATACATTTTTCTTTAAAAAAAAATTTTAATTTATGCACTTCGGTCCCAAAAGAGTTCCTCACTGTGCCATATCAAATAAAGGCAGTAACTGGCATAGATGTTATGTAAGTAATTACTGTCTGATAACAAAATAAGTTAAGTTTTTATTTTATTATTTAGTGTTATGTAACTAAATAGAGCAGCCCTTTCATCAAATCAGGAAGGAAGGAAAAGTGGTTTTGTTTTGACTGACATAAACCAGGGGTGTATTGGTTAGATAATAGGATTTAAAATAACTGTTTCAGTGAATCAAATCTTTTTATGCCAAAGTTATCTTTCTAATTGTGTATTAAATTTAAGCATAGGTAAATTCTCAAAATGTTTACTATGTAGAGTTTCCTCATTTTGCATTGTTTTTGTTGTTTCCTACGTGGTTGTGTTGAAGGTTGTGTTAACTAGACTTTATAAATCTAGTTAAAGCTATTGCCAAAACAAATACGACTTTCCATTTTTTGCAGTTTTTCTTATATTTTATTCTGACATTAACGTTGTTTGCCAACCTGTTTGTCTTGGCCTGGTTGTTTTCTGCAGTCCTCTTCACAGCCTATTCCATACTCTACAGCTCATTACCCATCCCCTCCTGCCAATCTTACCCACCCAGCAATACTCTGTGGTACTATTTCTCTGTTCACTCCTTCATTGTTTTTGTGGATGGATGTGTGATAAAGGCTCATGAATGTGATTAAAGTCAGGGATACATATATACTGAAAAGTGTTTCTATCCTGTATTAGAAATAAATTAATTTTCTTTTCTAAAATACTAGAGGCCTGGTGCACAAAATTCTTGCACTGGGGCTGGGAGAGAGGGTGGCCCTCAGCCCTGCTGTGCCCTTTCCCAGTTCTGGATCCCTCAGGGGACATAGCAGTGCGGCAGGCGGCCAGGGAAAACCCTGAACCGATGCCTGGCACCCCATCACTCCCACTCATCCCGGGCCGCTGCGCCTTCTGTCGCTGAGTCAGGAGAAGCTCTCCACTTTGGCAGCTGCATTTCCCAGCCATGAGCCCCGCTTCTGGCTGAGCAGCGCTCCCCTTGTGGGAGCACACTGACCATCAGGGGGCAGCTCCTGCTTTGAGCATCTGCCCCCTGGTGGTCAGTACACATCATAGTGACCAGTCGTTGTAGTCATCCCATTGTAACGGTCATTAAGCTTTTATTATATAGATTTGTTATATTGGCTTTTCAGTGTTTGCATAATCTCTAATCTTTTCCTTCCTTTCATAATGAAATAATTTTCATGTAGACAATTATTTCTAGTCCTAACATGTTTTCACTGCTTTTCTCATGGAGGTCAGTGTAGCTCAATGCAATCCTGAGATGGCAGCTTTCATCTGGAGATAGGCTTTCGATCTTTCCCCAAAGCCATAGGCCCAGTATACTTAGTGCCAGTTACTAGGGTGAATTGAAACTTAAAACTACAAGAGACATCCTCCTGAGTAAATTTCTAATGAAGATCTCTAGATATGTAGTTTGTAACTATAAAGTAATGGTACCTCCTTTAATTTCAAGTATGCCCCCAAGTTATACCGCACATAGGGCTCAGTTGCACCACTGCTGTGTTTTCTGTGTGACCTGTAGTTAGTAATCATATGAAACAGTGATATACGGTACTTCTTGCATAGTGCCTAACATGAAATATTCAGTAAATATCAGTTTCCTTCCCTTAAAATGAATCTCCCTAATAACATTCTTTCCCCATCACATTTTGAAAATGTTTTCCAAGTTAAATTACTAGCTATATCTTAAAATCACTCTGCACTTTTTAGAAATGTTTTATTTTATTTGGGATAGTTTTGTTTTGAGCTGGAGGCAACCTTATTTACAAGCTTTGGCTCTTAATGATTTTTAAAAATCACTTCCAGGCTGAAAAATGAAATTTTGCCAGCATTTTAAAGATTGACAACATGAAAAGGAATAACATAAAAGCCTCAAAATGTTTTGGAAAATGGCAGATCATTGGAATAACAAAATTGACTTTTTGCAAAGATGACTGTAATGGTGGTGTGCAGTTATGGTATCTCTTTTTAAAATATTGGTAATTACAACTAGTGTATTTAGATATATATTTTCCCTTTTGAAATTATGCATTGAGTTAGGACAGTGGTCGGCAAACTTATTAGTCAACAGAGCCAAATATCAACAGTACAACAATTGAAATTTCTTTTAAGAGCCAAATTTTTTAAACTTATTCTTCTAACGCCATTTCTTCAAAATATACTCACGCAGGCCGTGGTCTTTTGTGGAAGAGCCACACTCAAGGGGCCAAAGAGTCGCAGGTGGCTCTCGAGCCACAGTTTGCCGACCACGGAGTTAGGAGAACAGAGCAGCTATTTGGGAGAAGTAAAACCATGTATTTCCAATCATTAAATCAGGTTCCCATTTTCATCCCATATCTTTGCTATAGTCTTAATTTACTTGGGGGGTGGGGGGGGGACAAAAAACACTGCGGACTCTAGAAATTACAGACATGTAACTTTGATCTGACAACTTCATTGCTCAATATTTTAAGTTTTTAACTTTTTTTCAGTTTTCCTCTTAGCAAAATATGGAGGTGTGGTATATATATATTTTTTTAATATATTTTATTGATTTTTTTTTTTTTACAGAGAGAAAGGGAGAGAGATAGAGAGTTAGAAACATCGATGAGAGAGAGTCATCAATCAGCTGCCTCTTGCACCCCGACCCCCCACACACACACACACACTGGGGATGCGCCCGCAACCAAGGTACATGCCCTTGACCGGAATCGAACCAGGGACCCTTGAGTCTACAGGCCAACTATCTATCCACTGAGCCAAACCGGTTTCGGCAGGTGTGGTATATTTTGTTGCCAATTTGTGGCTCCTTGAGAGCAGAGAAATGCCACTTTAACTCCGTGGTTTTCATTTCAGAGATGATATTATCTAGTCAGAACTGGTATTTATATTGTTGAGCCAGAGTAACATTTGTCGGGTAACATAAATCACAACCCTATCTTGGCTGGGCACCATTGCCTGCTCACCAAGTAGCAAAAGCAGTAAGAAACTGTTGTTTGGATTTCATTTGTTTAACGTGACTTAAAGAACAGATTGAAACAGATTAGAGAAGAATAGAATTAGGGCTAAATTATTTTTGAGAAATTAGAAAAAGGACAAGGTAGATAGATTTTCTATTTAATTTCTGGTAGTATATTTGTTAGGTATAATAGGAGACACAAAGATGCTTTTAGTGAATCTTGCCTACTAGGAAGAGGGGCAGTGATTTAAAGTGAAGAATAATTAGTACTGTGCCTTACTAGTTACCTGGAGTTTTAATTCCTGTCAGTTTCACTTTTACATCCTAATGCGATTTTTTTTATTATTATTATTAAATTTATTGGAGTGACATTGGTCAACATCAACATATAAGTTTCAGGTGTGGGTTTCTATGTTAATGTGCTTTTAATCTTTATTTAAATAAGTTTTTTTTTATTGCTTGTGTGTGAAATGTTACACCCTACTCTTCTGCATGTTATGCATTTCCATTATATGTATTTTATAAGCAATTTGTAGTGATGGCATTGTAATATTCCTCCTTCCTGCATAGGAGTTTTAATTTTTTTTGAAGCTGTTCTTTTATTAAGTCATGTCTGATAAAGATATATGATTTCCATAATATACACTATTGCAACTCATCTTAAAATACAGGAAGTAGTTTTCTTTGATAAGTTTGATCTGTATAGGGAAGGCATACTGATTTAACTTTTTCCTTTTTTGTCAGGACAACCTTGGGTCTCAGTTTAGCCACATGAGTCTTGCCCGCCAGCCATCTACAGATGGTTCTGATCCTCATGCTACCATGTTCCAGTCCACTGTTGTTCTTCAGTCCCCACAGCAGTCTGGTTATATCATGACAGCGGCTCCTCCACCACCACTACTGCCACCACCACCTCCTCCTCCTCCTCCCCCTCCTCCTCCCCCACTGCCACCTGGACAGCCCGTCCCTACTGCTGGCTATTCTGCTTCTGGTCACCCTGTCAGCCAGCCTGTGCTCCAGCAGCAGGGATATATTCAGCAGCCCTCACCACAGGTAGGTCACTTTTTCACCTCCCTCTCTGTGGGGGCTTTCATTTAAGATAACTTTTAGCTTAGAGTCTTTTTGTTCATTTGTTTTTTGTTAATCCTCACCTGAGGATATTTTTCCATTGATTTTTAGAGAGAATGAAAGGGAGGGGGAGGGACAGAATGAGAGAGAAATATCAGTTGGTTACCTGCACTAAAGTAAGGCTGGGGATTGAGCCTACAGCCCAGGTATGTGCCCTTGACCCGAGACCCTTAAGTCCTCAGGTTGATGCTCTATCCACGGAGCAAAACTGGCTAGGGCTACATTAGAGTGTATTTGTCATTTGACAGGGAAAGAATTTGTGCAAGCCCAGCTGGTGTGACTCAATGGTTGAGTGTGGAGGCCAGGGTTCAATTTTGAGTCAGGGCACATGCCTGGGATGTGGGCTGGATTCCCATTAGGGGCTATGCTGCAAGAGGCAGCCAATCAATGATTCTCATCCTTGATGTTTCTATTTCTCTCCCTCTCCCTCCCTCTCTGAAATTGATAATAAAAAAATTTTAAAACATTTATAAGGATGTGTAAGCAAAACTTGTCATCATTTTCTTTTCTTTTCATCATTGATTTTCAAGTGCTAGATAACAACATGACAGTTGAGTAAATTATGTGATTTTGGAGTTTTCCTTCTGACTCAGGTTTGTTTTTTATCATTTGCTTAAATAAAACACATTAAAGTAAATGCACTATAAAAATAAAATGCAGCGCTAGTGGGTTTGGCTCAGTGGATAGAGCATCAGCCTGCGGATTGAAGGGTCATAAGTTCAATTCCTGTCAAGGGCACATGCCCTGGTTGCAAGCTGGTTCTCCAGTAGGGATCGTGTTGGGGGGACAGCCGATCAATGATTCTCTCTCATCATCATTGTTATTTCTATCTCTCTATTTCTCTTTGTTCCTCTCTGAGTTTAATAAAAAAAAAAAAAAAAATACATATATGTGTGTATATGTATATAAAAAAGCATTTTTATAAGTAAGTAAAATGCATTTTGCCCACCTGGCATGTCTCAGTGGTTTAGCATTGACTCATGAATCAGGAGGTCACAGTTCAGTTCCCAGTCAGGGCACATGCCTGGGTTGTGGGCCAGATCCCAGTGTGGGGCATGTTCACCTTTTTCTCCATTAATTTGGAGGAATGTTTCCACCTTTTGCCTTTGTGAATATTGCTATTAATAAAATGTAGGTACATGAATTTATTCAGGTATCTGATTTCATTTCTTTGTGTATATACGTAGGAGTAGAATTGCTGGTTCATATGGTAACTCTGTATTTAACTTTTTGAGGAACCACCAACTATTTTCCATGATGCCTGTTTTTTGTTTTTTTTCTAATATATTTTATTGGCTTTACAGAGAGGAAGGGAGAGGGATAGAGAGTTAGAAACATTGATCAGCTGCCGCCTACACACACCTCCTGGGGATGTGCCCGCAATCAAGGTACATGCCCTTGACTGAAATTGAACCTGGGACCCTTCAGTCCGCAAGCCGACTCTCTATCCACTGAGCAAAACTGGTTTTGGCAATGATGCCTATTTTTTAATCAGATTGTTTGTCTTTTTGTTAAGTTGCAAAAGTTCTTTATATATTTCAGATATTAGATCATTATCAGATGTCTATTTGCAAATATGTTCACTCATTCTATAGATTGTCTTTACTGTCTTGATAATGTATTTAATGCACAAAAGTTTTTTTTATTTTGATGAAGTCAACTTTATTCATATTTTCATTCTGTTACTCATGCCTTTATCATATCAGAATTCAGACAAGGTCATGATTCATCCATGTTTTCTTCTAAGAGTTTTAATGGTTCTAGCTCCTATATTTAGATGATTTATCAATGTTGAGTAAGTTTTATAATTGGTATGAAATAAGGATTCCACTTCATTTTTTGTATGTGTGTATTTATTTGTTCCAGGATCATTAGTTAAAGAACCTGGATTTTTTTTTGGGGGGGGGGGGGGGGTTGAATAGTACTGATACCCTTGTCAAATAACAGCTAACCTTAAATGTAGCTGATTTCTAGACTCCCGCTTTTACAATGTTCTATATTTCTCTCTTTATGCTGATTTATTACTGTACCTTTGTGAGGAGTTTTAAAATCAGGAAGTGTGAGTTCTCCACGTTTGTTCTTCTTTGTCAGAATTATTTGGACTGATTTCTGGGCTCTGACTTTTACAATAGTCTACATTTCTGTCTTTATGTTGTTTTACTATACCGTACCCTTGTAAGAAGTTTTAAAATCAGGAAGTGTGAATTTTCCAAGTTTGTTCTTCTTTGTCAAAATTGTTTGGAATCATGATCCCTTGTGATTCCATATAAATTGGACAGTTGGCTTTATCATTTCTGCAAAAGAGCCCATTGGAATTTGATAGAAATTGCCTTGAATCTGCAGTTTGTGTTTCTTGTTACTGCCATCTTAACAATACCGAGTCTTCAGTATTAATAAATATAGGGTGCCTTTTTAATTTCCTTTTTGTTTTGTTGTTTCTGCATGTAGTATTTTTTTAAGAGAAGTATTTCCATTTTTTTTTTAATATTTTTTTTGATTTTGGAGAGGAAGGGAGAGGAAGAGGGATAGAAACATCAATGATGAGAGAGAACCATCGATCAGCTGCCTCCTATATGCCCCCCATCAGGGATTGAGCCCACAACCTAAGGCACGTGCCCTTGACCAGAATCGAACCTGCAACCCATTCATCCACCGACTGATGCTCTATCCACTGAGCCAAACCGGCCAGGGGCTGCATTTAGTATTCTTTAAATATCAATTGATATTGTCTTGTGGTTTATAGTGTCTTTCAGATCTTCTACATCCTTATGTAAATTTTGTACAGTTCTAGCAAAAATGATTGTTGGTTTTCTACTTCTCCCTTAAGTTCTATCAGTCTTTATATAGTATTTGAATCTACATTGAACAATTCATATTTATTACGCCTTCCTGATATATTAACTCTTGTTGTGAAATGGTTTTCTGTTTCTATTACTATTATTTGTCTTAAAATCTATTTTATCTGATTTTAATATAGTGACTTCAGCATTCACTTGATTCACATTTAAATGAGTTTTTTTCACCCTCTTATTTGCACGATTTATACCTAAAGTGTCTTTTACATACAGTAAGTATATAGTTGTTGTTTTAGATGTCTTACACAATCTGATTAGAGTATCTAGTTCTTTTATCTTTTATATATATTGACATGGTTAGATGCAGGTATCCTATATTGCTATTCGTTTTCCAGTTGTCTGTATTTTATTTCTGCTGCTTTTCCTGCTTTTTGTATTATTTGAACATTTTTGGTGGGATTTTTTTCACCACCTGAGTCGTATATGCTTTCTACTGGCTTTAGAGAGAGGCAGAGGGAGAGAGAAAAAACAACAATCATTTGCCCCCTGTACATGCCCCAACTGGGGTATGTGCCCTGACCAGTAATCAAACACACCACACTTTGTTGTAAGAGAAGCATGTCAAACTCAAAGGCTAACACGGGCCAAATAAATGCTGCAAGTTTAACCTGCTTGGGGGATGTTGCTCTAATCCACTGAGCCACACTGGCCTTGTCTTTTAGTGTTTCATTGTATTTCGTCTGTTGATTCCTTATCTACAGCCATCTGAATCTTGTTTTTGTGTACTAATTAGAAAGAGCAACATCAATGATGAGAGAGAAACACTGGTCAGCTGCCTCCTGCACGTCCCCTGCTGGGGATCGAGCCCACAACCGGGCATGTGCCCTGACCAGGAATTGAACCGTGACCTCCTGGTTCATAGGTTGATGCTCAATCACTGAGCGACACCAGCTGGGCAGCAATATAATTCTTTTTACCCTCTCTCCATTGTTATATATATTACATGTATACACTGAGTGGCCAGATAATTATGATCTCTGAACATATAATAATCTGGCCACTCAGTTTGTGTGGGTGTGTGTATGTATTAGAGGCCCAGTGCATGTATTTGTGCATGGGTGGGGGCCAGAGGGAGAGGACAGGAGTAGTTGGCTGGCCTGCCTGCTGGTCGAACTCCTGGTCGAAGGAACAATTTGCACATTAGCCTGTTATTATATGGGATATACACTGAGTGGCCAGATTATTATGCATTCAGAAGTCATAATAATCTGGCCACTCACTATATGTATTATAAACAATAATATAATGATAATTTTTACTATAAACAGTATGTCTTTTATTTAAGAAAAAACATTATTTATATACTAGAGACCTGGTGCACTAAATTCATGCATGGGGGGTGTGCCTCTTAACCCAGCCTGCACCCTTTCCAATCTGGGACCCTTCGAGGCATGTCCAACTGCCCATTTAGGCCGGATCCTAATAGGATCCCTCTCATAATCTAGGACTGCTGGCTCCCAACTGCTCGCCTGCCTGCCAGCCTTCCTTCCTGATTGCTCCTAATTGCTTCAGCCTGCCAGCCTGATCACCTCATAACCACTCCCCTGCCAGCCTGATTGATGCCTAACTGTTCCCTTGCCAGCCTGATTTCCCTAACTGCCCTCCCCTGCAGGCCTGTTCCCACCTTTTCCCCCCCAACTGCTCGCTCCTGCAGGCCTGGGTCCACCACAATTGCCCTCTCCTGCAGGTTTGATCGCCTCCAACTGCCCTCCCTTGTAGGCCTGCTTCCTCCCATCTGCCCTAACCTGCTGGACTGCGCCCACATCTGCCCTCCCTTGCAGGCCATCTTGTGTCCACATGGGGGCAGGATCTTTGGTCACATGGGGGCATCCATCTTGTGTGTTGGAATGATGGTCAATTTGCATATTACTCTTTTATTAGATAGTATAGAGGCCTGGTGCACGGGTGGGGGCCAGCTGGTTTTCCCTGAAGGGTGTCCCAGATCAGGGTGGGGGTTCCCTTGGGGTGTGGGGTAGCCAGAGTGAGGGGCCTGTGGTGGTTTGCAGGCTGGCCTTGTCCCCTGGCGACCCAAAAGGAGGCCCTGGTATCTGGGATTTATTTATCTTATATAATTGAAACTTTGTAGCCTTGAGCGAGCTAAGCCTCCTGCTCACTCTGTGGCTACAGCCACTTTTGTTGGGATTTATTTATCTTCTATAATTGAAACTTTATAGCCTTGAGCAGAGCCAATCCTCCAGCTAGCTCTGTGGCTGCCGCCATTTTTATTGGGATTTACTTATCTTCTATAATTGAAATTTTATACCCTTGAATGGAGGCCTAGACCTTCCAGGGTTTGCGGAAAGCGTGGCTTCCTCCATTGCTGGGGAAACCCAAGCTTCTTGCTCGCTCCCTGGCCGCAGCCATCTTGTTTGGGGTTAATTTGCACACTCGCTCCTGATTGGCTGGTGGGCGTGGTGGAGTTAATTTGCATATTGCTATTTTATTACATAGAATGTGTATATACATACACACATACATACATGCTGAAAAGTCTAATAATAAATGAGACCTAAAATCAGGACATATTATTTATTGCTGATAACTCTAAGAAAAATTAAGGAATCACATCTCTATTGTGTCTAATCTTTAAAAGACACAAGAATATGACAGTAAATATTGGGGATTCATGGCTTATAACCAATCTAAAAATTCTTTACTTGGCTGGTTTCCTAATGAAATGGGCATTCTTGAAGATCTTCATAGGTTTCTGTCTTTTAATAGTAACCCAGTCAGAAGAGCAGAGCCTGAGAGAGCCAATGAACTGAAAAATGTTATCTATCACATACTGCTACATCACTGGGTCATTCTTCACCTCAAACTAGATGAGATTACCTTAAGAGAAATTCAAAGCAGATATAAATAGCTCTGGAAGGAAAAGTAAATCAAGTTAGTCTTACTGGCATTTTGTCCACCTTTATTAAGGCATAATCTATACTAATAAAAGGGTAATAATCTAATTAGACCAGGTCGATGGGACATCTTCTGGTTGTCTGGTCTTTCTGGACAAAGTCACGGTGGCAGGGGCCAAGGCATTGGCAGTTAGGGGTGATCAGGCCAACAGGCAGAGGAGGTTAGGAGCGATCAGGCCGGCAGGCAGAGGAGGTTAGGAGCGATCAGACCAGCAGGCAGAGGGGTTAGGGGCAATTAGGCCTGCAGGCAGAAGGGTTAGGGGTGATCAGGCAGGCAGGCAGAGGGGTTAGGGGCAATTAGGCCTGCAGGCAGAGGGGTTAGGGGCAATCAGGCAGGCAGACAAGTAAGTGGTTAGGAGCCAGCGGTCCCAGATTGCGAGAGGGATATTCGATTGCTGGTTTAGCCCAATCCCTCAGGGTTTCCTGCAGGATCCACCAAGGGGTCCCGAATTGCGAGAGGGTGTAGGCCAGGCTGGCTGAGGGACTCCACCCCACACCCCACACCCCGTGCATGAATTTCATGCACCAAGCCTCTAGTTGACAAATAAAATTGTATCGGTGTTTTAATTTGCATAAGAAAAATTAAGGAATGGGATCAGTTCAACTGTGCATTAATGTGGAAATGAATAAAGTGTCTTATTTATATAATGATTGTTATTCAACATTTAACTTGAATGAGCTAGTGGTACATGTTTAAACCAAGAAAAGTCTCATAAATAATGTTAATTGCAAAATAAGTTGCATGAAGATTTAGTAGAGTACCATAATGTAATTTTTTTATATTCTCAACAGTTTATACATGGGTAACAGATATATAGAGGGAGATATATTAGACATTTTATTTTGTGGGGGTTTTTTGGGTTGGGGGGGTAGCATTTTTTTTTTTATCTTTTCATTTTTTATTAAGGTATTATATGTGTACATGTCTTACCATTCCCCCCCACCCCCCCCCGATATTAGACATTTTAAAACATTTACAGGAATAATATATTCTAACTATAGGATAATGGCTTTTTTTGTGGAATGTGCAACCAGACAATTTGGAGTGATCCTTCAACCATATCAGTAGTATTTGGTTTTGTAAAAGAGAGGAGAATCTGAAACAAATATGACCCCAAAAAATTAATATCTACTAAGTCAGATTGGTAGAAGTATTTATATTATATGTTTGAAATTTAAAAAAAAAAAAAATTCAGTTAAAGCTAAGAAAAACAGTTTTCAGATGATCGGTGTTGAAAGAAATTAAAAGATTTTATTGCAAGTAAAATTGATTTTTTTTTCCTCTCAATACTTATCCTAGATGCCAGCCTGTTATTGTGCTCCAGGCCACTATCACTCCAGTCAACCTCAGTACCGCCCAGTCCCTTCTGTCCATTACAATTCACATCTAAACCAACCACTGCTACAGACTGCACAGCAGACAGGTGAGTAGTATTTCTGTCATTAATTCTTAGTGCTCAGGTACTGCTTTTTTTCATCCTGCTTCATTTCAGTCTTACTATTAAGATACTGTACACACAGTCTGTCAAGGGTCTCAGATTTGAATGTACATCTGAATGGCAAACCTGTGATGTACAAGAGTGGGCAGAAGTAACCTGCTAGCAAATACCACATGGTTATGGTAGATTTTTATGCTAAAGGGTAGGAAGCCATGATGAGCAGGTTGTACCAGGCTGAGCAGTATGGTAAGCAGCTTCCTGGTGCTCACTGCCATTGTATTTGAAGCTTTCTTTGCAACCTGGTAAGCCACCGATGGTAACAACAATAGAGAGACAAGGCAAGTTAAAATGTCTCCTGAACCTAAAGTTGATTGAGAACTCTAGTCTAGTGAAAAATTTTTATGTCTCAGTGTCAGTAGGAATGCTTCTAAAACAAATGATAGTCTTAAATATCTGTGTTTGTGTTTTGTTTTTCAGTTTGCTGGTTGTATGGTAAAAGGTTTTTTAAAATCAAATGCAACTTAATACTAGGCATATTAAATATATTAAAACTCAAGATTTTTTTTAAAGCATTCAATGAAAACAATTGATCTCAATATAAGAAGCTATCTTATTTTACTGAACTCATTTCTCTACACGCTTCCCACCTAGATGTTTACTTTTGTCCTGGATGTTGAATAAAGGTGTTTTGTTTTGTTTTGTTTTGTTTTGTTTTTTTCGCTCTAGGTATTGAAGTATAATTTTTATTGGTTTCTTGGGAGCCTTTTTGGCTGTTTGGCTCATTGGAGGTTCTCAGACTATTTCTGTGTGACTCAGTGAGGCCACATAATCCCTCACCTCCACTTAGGCAGTTTTTTTGCTCTTGATGTTGTTTAGAGCTTAAAGGGGAACTGTAGTTTCCGAAGGAAGACTCCTGCGCTACACAATCTGAAGAGAAGTGTTTTTGCTTCTCATCACTTGTGCAATCTTCA
This sequence comes from Pipistrellus hanaki, assembly GCF_964339955.1. Classification (NCBI taxonomy): domain Eukaryota; kingdom Metazoa; phylum Chordata; class Mammalia; order Chiroptera; family Vespertilionidae; genus Pipistrellus; species Pipistrellus hanaki. The sequence goes on from NC_140510.1 coordinate 17,691,808, forward strand.
ATGATCATTTTGACTTACCAACTTCCTTTATAAGACAGGCCTCATACTTATTATCCTTACAGAAGCTTCAGTCCTTAATCTGTTGCTCCTAGGAGTTGTCTTATACTTCGTGTGTAGGTTCTTCCTTTTTGTGTGTTACTGTCCTGAACTGTGTGTGTGACAGATACTCTTCTAAAGGATGTTGCGTACAAGAATTGGTCCTTTTAGCCAACTTTGAATTTGCCCTCTGTCTCCAATATGACTATAGTTCCTGAAGGTTAATAATATAGTCCACTTATAATGTAAACTAATATATGCTATTATTTTTAAAGGCATCAAAAATTGTTCTTTATACATAGAAACATTGGTTGTGAAACTGCTCATTAGCTTTAATACTTTATTGTTTTGTTCTTATAGAAACTAGTTTCCAAGTTTTCCTAGAAACTCAGCAACTGACTTTTCATGTTGTTTTGGTTTTGATTTTTTTTTTTTCTCTGAAAATTATGATACTGATTATACCTGATGCCAGGATAATAAAAAATAAATTTACCTTCACATCCTCCATTCAAACACCTTGTGTGTGTCTAATAAACAATTTGTTAGTACAACCATTAATGAGGCAATCAAAGATCCTTTGTTCTGCATTTGTGTGAGCTAGTTTTATTCTTTTTCATGACCAAATTTTTGTCAAATTGCCTACAAAATTAAAACTTTTAGTCACAGATGGGACCGTGAGCTTATACAAATGGATCCGTGCAAAAAATATTCCCACTTAATGGAAAACAACTGAAAATGACATTCTTATTGAAGGCCAAATATGTGTATGACAGATATCATGTGTTTATCATGAGTCATATTTTAATTTGGGGTTTTTTTTTCTAATGCTAGTTATAGTGAGAAGGAAGAAAACAGTAAGTAAATTAGATTGCATCTGGATAATATAGGAACAGAGAGAATACACTGAGTGGCCAGATTATTATGATCTCTGAATGCATAATAATCTGGACACTCAGTGTATATCCTATATAATTACAGGCTAATATGCAAATTGTCCCTTTGACCGGGAGTTCGACCAGCAGGCAGGCCAGCCAAACACCCATGTCTCCTTCCCCCTGACTAGGCTAGCCAGACCCATCTATATAAAATTTTATTAATATTTATATATACACACACACACACAGAGTGGCCAGATTATTATGCATTCAGAGATCATAATAATCTGGCCAATTAGTGTATGTCTGGATAGTTTTTAACATTGTGTTTGGTCATAATATAATATTTTATAACTAGAGTTGGTCCTCCCAGTTATTTTATGTAGTATCCTCTTAATTTACAGCTTAAGTTAGTTGAATCTTATTTATTTCAAAGAAGAAAAGAGAAATAAATCCTCAAAAAATCCTTATCTGAAAGGGAAAGAAATTTTGTTCTGCCAATAAGTACAATAGAAATTTCCCTTGAAAGAAAAGTTGAGTAGTGTCAGTGCCAAGTATTGTGTAAGTAATTATAATGGACCTTTTTATAGAATTTGTAGTATTTTAATATTTTTAAAAGTTATTTAAAGACTTTTTTAATTAGCTAATGCTTATTTTTTATGTCAGAACTTATAGAAAATATGTATTATGTTCGTAGGTGTCCTAATAGAAAAATAAAATGCATTGGGAAAGGGACAGGCAATTTTTTGTTTCTGATTTTTTTCACAGATTTATAGCAATTTCTGTCTCAATAATTTACATTTTTATATGTAAGAATTAGAGTTTGTTTTTCTTATTTTTTCCTTATATTTCCCTATATTCTATCTTCCCGAAATGATTAAAATTAAAAACTGTCACATCTTAACATTTTTTTTTCTTCAAACATTTAGGTAAGCATTTTGTTTTCTTTTTTGCCTGAAAGAGTGGATTAATTATTCAACAAAATAATGAAAGCATTGATAGATTTGGAATAATTTTTCTTCACTGAGGCACAAATAAATAATTTTTAAATGTTTGTATATAATTTTAAAGAAATTTTTGCCATAAATTAACAAACCCAATTGAATCAACTATTCTTAGACCAGGTAGGGTATGGGCAATGAATTATAGGATTTTTTCTATTTTTTCCTTTTGGATATAGAGAAAAATGATGGTCTTTTATCCATATGTGTGCCAGAGGACCACAGCAGTTATTGATCTCCTTGTCAGTAAACCACCAGTCTGTTATGGGAACTGAATTGAAATTAGTACTGACATTACAAATGAATATGTAAATCTTTTGTTATGAATGTGGAGCTACTCTGGCCATTCAAAACAAGGTAGTCAATCTCAGTCAACAAAAGCAGAAGAAATTCTGGCTACATAAGGCTTTTGGAAAATTTAGTATATGACATGAAAGAAAACAAAATAGTCAATACTGGCAGCCCTTATTTTAACTCCTTTTATCACCTAAAGCCTCTGTGTTTCAATTTACTTGTTTTTCAATTAAGGGAGTTTTACTGTGTTTTCTATTGAAGCCTCTGTGTACTCTAAAATTCCATTATTCTGTGTGTCTATCTTTTGAGTCTTTTTCTAGTTCAGAAAGGTAGGAATATCGAAAACTTGGTTTGCAAATGACTTACTATGAAGAACTGAGTCATATAAGCAACAGTTTAAAAAGAACTGGTTACTTGCCACTTACAATAAGGATTTGTTATCCTAACTATCATAAAATTTACAGCTTGGAGACTATAAAGTATACTGCATTTAAGAAGCTTGCTTTCTACTTATAAAGAAACCTTTTTCTGCAAGTAGTGATTATAGTAAAGATTTTAGGTTTGTGAGGCCCTGGCTGTTTTCTTTCTAGCTGCTTTCATTCTTATGACTCTTTTGAAAAGTTTGCAGCTTCACCATATATGTTTAATATTTTGCAATAATTGGCCTTGTTCCTGAGCTGTTGGATTCGGGGCCGTAGCACTGTCTGAGAGGTTTACATTTCTCACAGTGAACCGGTCTCTTTTTCAGCTGCTTCCTGGCTTCTTTTTACTCAGGTTTCCACTACTTTTTAATATTTTTCTTCTTAGTTATTTTTTTTTAATTGCTGTATTAAGGTATTAACATTTGCTTATATTTTCCTGTAATTGTAATACCGGTTAATCATACTCAGCAATAGGGACTTGAATTTAAATGACAACCTTGGCTTAATGTAATTTACGTTTTAAAAATTTGTGAAAGCTATTGCTTAAATTTCTTTTCCAAAGCAGATTTGTGTGGCAGATTCATTTTGGTTGGAGCTTTTCTTAAAAGTGTAATGTCTTGCCCAGCCGGTGTGGCTCAGTGGTTGAGTGTCGATGTCTGAACCAGGAGGTCCCAGTTTTATTCCCAGTCAGGGTACTTCCTGGGTTGTGGGCTCAATTCCTGATGCAGGAGGCAGCCAATTAACGATTCTCTCTCATCATTGATGTCTGTATCTCTCTTTCCCTCTTACTTCCTCTCTGATATCAATAAAAAACTTTTTTTTTTGTTTAATTTTTTAACTATGCCAAATTCATTAGCAAAAGTCAAATATGTCTCTTCCTATTGCTTTATAACTTTTTAGGATTATTGTGCATTAAAGCATGCCATAAAATAAGATACCTAAAATCATTTGAAGCTACTCTGACCAGGGATATAATTCCATTTCTGTGTTTTCTCTAAACTGTTATATTGTATGCAGATGGGGAGCAAAATGACTCTGTAAAACTAAATATCATTTTAGTTTTGCAACCAGTTGATAAATTCAAAGAATATAAATGCATTATATCTTCAGTCTCAGCTTTACATAACTCAGAACCATGTGATTCCAAACTGATTAAGTTTTATTACCTGCAGTCTATAGTAGGGTCCTAATGAACTGCACTGTTTAGAACAAGCATGTCAAACTCGGGGCCCACGGGCCGCACATGCCTTGTTTATTTAGCCCATGTTAGCCTTTGGGTTTGACATGCTTGGTGTAGAAGAAACATTTTAGGATAAGCCGTCTTTAAGATGCACAGAATATTGGCAGTATTACAAGATGCAAATTTAAATTAACTAGAATGTAAGAGTCATGCAAGGAAGAAAGGGTCCTATTGGGTAAGCAGGGGAGGGGTGCTAATAATAAGACTTGGCTATGGCAAGTAGGGGCTCTGGGCACAAAGTCATTTTTTTTAATGACAACTTTTGATGGGAGTAATAGGAATAGAAATTTTGTATTTATATTATTATGTTTGGTAGCCTTGGCTATTGTTTTTCCATTGATTCTGTGAGCATTTCTTAGTATTGTATGACCAGCGCAGATTTAGACCTTGTATAATACCTACCAATCCACCTATTTCCCTTTTCCCTTCTCCATCAACCTGCCGCCACTGAAATCTGGAGCCAAATGTATCTGGTAAGTACCCATAGATTTTCTTGAGTTGTATAGACTCTCCCATAGGACTGTCATTTAAATAGCTGTGAGCTATAATCTCCGTGGCTGTTTTTATTAGATTTGTGTGTGTGTGTGTGTGTGTGTGTGTGTGTGTGTGTGTGTGTTTGTATTTATGATTACTTCAGGCTCAGAGGTAGGAGTCCAAAGGGTGATATAGAGGAATAAGAATAGTGAAGGTTTGCTGTCAAGTGTGTCTTCCTCCAAATTCACCCAAGGGGCTAGTTGAACTTGCTTGCTTACTAAGAGTGCCACAGACATAAAATAGATCATGAACCCTCAAAATCTTGAGGTTTTGATTATTTGGAAGCAGTTCTTCTAAATTGTCCTGTAAATACCTATTTGCCAATAAATTTAAAGTTGGCAAAATGGCTCCTCAAAAAAACTACCCTCACATTGCTTCAGCTATACAAGTTTAGTTTCAAAAATATTACATCATAAAATTTAATGAACCTTAGGTTTATGGCTATTCCAATTAAGCAGTTCTTCAGTTCTTTTTATCTTTCTAATTATATCTAATCCATATTAAGAATGCTTTCCTTTAACACAAATGGTAGCTCAGGTCACCTATATAAAATAAAACGAGCCGGTTACAATCTAGGCAGTACTTTTCTGCTGAACACACTATTTCCTTGTTCACTTCTCAGTTGAAGTGAAAGAGAGTTAAAAATAGAATATTCTTTGAACCCTCTAGGATGTGCCTGAGCCATCAATTTATAGTGTCCTAGTTCTCTCAGCTTGCAGAATCGATTGTGCTTTCCTCTGAAAGTGCAAGAAGAACTGGGATAATATGGCAACATATAGTCCTTTAACAAAGAGAATGGCATTGTTAAATGACACCTATATTGAGATTTGTATGTTTATTCTGTTGGTACCTCTTAAATTGGCATTGCTTGCTTTATAAAGTTTTCCCACAATATTGACATAAATTTCTATAAAGATATTGTTTTCCTCTAACTTCTAGATTAAATTCAAATACATGACAAGAAGGATTTTTTTAATTCTGATATACTGAAACACACTTTTTATTGAAAAAAGAATAATTTAGATATAGTAGCCAAATTGGTCATATGTTGAATGTCGTAATATTGGGAATACTCTTTTGTAGTACATTTTAAATATAATGGCACTTTTCCTTCTCTAGGACTCCTACTTCATTCTTCCTAATCTTCCACCTTATCATCTTTTCCAGATCATTGGATTTTTTTTCTCATACTTGACAGTCTTCAAACTATACTTTCGAAACTGTCAGGATTCTGTTCTCCCTTTCCTGTGACTGAATAATTACATAATAAACCTGAAGCATCGTGCCACTTCTCTGAATGACACTGTAACAGCTGATACTCAGCAGCCTGAATGTATAAACACCAGTTTGGAGGAATTTGAGCATCTTGAACACTTCTTTAAGATGTACATTTTATTAAGAAAGTGAGGCATGTCCTTAATTAGATGATCTTTTATGTGGCTAGTAAGTTATTTTATTAATGATTTTTTTAAAAAAAGACAATAGTAAGGTCCTTATCTTTAATTAGATTAGTAGAATGGTGTTGTAGCTATTTTATTTGTTTTTGGTGATTTCCAACTGAATATTTCTAGTTTTGCTAATGATTATAATAACTTTAAGCAGTATAGAGCCCATGGTCTTTAGGTCATTTGAAAAAGTTCAGTAACCTTATTGCAATTTTTAATGTCTTGCTCTTTAGAAAGTATACTCCAAAATTATATACTTCTTAACCAGTTATTCGATTGTTGTTTATTTGCTGTAATTATTGGAATGAATAGTCAGACATCTCATTTCATGCTGAAAAACAGTTTAGGTACCTGTCCTAATAGGAGTAGAATTTGCCTCCTGGGTAAGGTGCCAGTCATACAAAGCATCAGATGTTAAATGGTGCTATTTTGTTTTTTTGTGTGTGGTTTTTTTTTTTTTTACTGTGACAGCCTTAGAAAGATTCCTCATTCAGCAGGCCCTGATAACTTCCTGCTAATGTGGGTCAAACCTGGTGCGTTTTCCTGCCTTGAATGTAAAAATTATTATAAAGCTGCTCAGTATATAGAAAAGAGCTATTGCTTCACAAAACGTCAAGACTTCACCCATGATACAAAATATACCTCCTTGTACACAAGGTTTCCAGGTTAAAAGTGTCATTGCCCCACTGGGTAAAGTCTGACTTATTTTACATAAATATATATTCAACAAAACTTTTCTTTCTCACAGTTCTAGAATTTGAGAATTTAGGCACCAGCAGATTCAGTATCCAGTGATAACCTGTTTCCTGGTTTATAGACTGTGCCTTTTCCCGGTATCTTCACATGGCTATGGGATCTCTCTGTGGTCTCTTATAAGAGCATTAATCCAGGATGTGAGGGCGATCTGGCTGCGACATCTGTCACCCCATGGATGGCCAGGGTTAATTCAGCTGATCTGGCTGGCTAGGCGGGTGTCCCCCTCCTCCCTCACCGATCCATGTGCGTCCTTCCCGAAGCTGCGCGCTCGGTTGAAGAGGACGACCTTCCCCCAGAGGAGAGGACCGGTGTTCAGTCAAGGGTGTACGAGTAGCTGCGCTCCCCTGCTAGAACCTCCACACAAGCTATAAGAGCACTGGTCCAATTCATGAGAGCTCTTCCCTCATGACCTAATCTCCTCCAAAGACCCCATTTCCTCCTACTGTTACCTTAGGAATTGTCTCCCTCACATTCAACATAGGAATTTGGGGGAGACATAAACATTCAGTCCATTGCAGAGGTTTTGGAATAGGAAGGGATGAGCGCTTCTTAGAACATATTTTAACCCCAAAAAAGATTTAATGCAACTGTTTCCGAAGCTCTCCTTCTCCTTTTAACCATACTTAAACAGTCTGAACTAAATCTGGCAGAGTAGATGAGAAGGCAAAATCCTCCCCTTTGTTAATGACCTCTGAAGTAACGGAATCTATTGACCAATTGCTTCAGAAATTAACAATCCAATATTAAGTATGCCAAGACCCAAATCTTCATTTTCCACATACAAATATCAGTAGCACTTAGAAAATACTATATAACTTAATATGTCAACTACTGTGATTATCTGAGTTTGTATCTTTTTTTAAAATATATTTTTATTGATTTCGTTTAGGAAGGGAGAGGGAGAGAGAAATAGAACATCAATGATGAGAGAGAATCATTGATTGGCTGCCTCCCACACAACCCTACTGGGGGTCAAGCCCACAACCAGGCATGTGCCCTTGGCTGGAATCGAACTTGGGACTCTTCAATCCCCAGGCCAATGCTCTATCCCCTGTGCCAAACCAACTAGGGCTGAGGTTGTATCTTTGTTTGTTTGCCTTTAAAACAGATTTATTTTCTCCTTATAAAAGGAAAACATACCATAGCAACTAGAAAATACAGGAAAAAAGAATTTACTTTGATCACGCATAACCTCCTCAAATACAGTACATTATTTTTTTCTTTCAATTTTTTTATGTTTACCACTTAAAAAAATTATTTACAATAGTAAAATCTGCCTTCTTGGCAAAGAAACTCAAATTGTGGAGAAGAAAGGCAAACTTACAAAAATTCTACTAGATAAATCTTCTGTCGACTCATGTGGAATATGGCAACAGCATATACCTTCTGAGCAAAGGCAGAATTTCAGGCAAAATAGCAAAAGTAAAGCCCAAAGAGGAACATTGTAGATTGACATGGCAATAATTAGGCTGAGAAGCACAGACCAAGCCATATGGAACCTAAAATAAGTCACCATTTGACCCTCCTCTTCCCTTTCCCAGGACTGGGCAAAATAAGTGAAAGAGAGTCCCTCCTAGGGAGAGGACACTGTTGGCTGATCATATAAACTCTTAGACACCTGGTCTTTTTTCAGCCCCCAAGTTCATCTATCTTTCATCTCAACTGACTATTCAGCTTGGCTGGTGTGTCTCAGTGGTTGACCATGGACCGATGAACCAGGAGATCATGGTTCGATTCCTGGTCAGGGCTCATGCCCAGGTTGCAGACTCGATTCCCAGTAGAGGGCCTGCAGGACACAGCCAATTGATGTTTCTCTCTCATCCATGTCTCTCTCATCAATTTTTCTATTTCTCTATCCTTTTCCTTTCCTCTCTTTAAAATCAATAAAAATGTTTGTTTTTATGAACTGACTGTTCAGCATCCTTTCACTCTGATTCCTAATTTGGATAACAATGCTTATCGTCACAAATAATCTTCAATTCAAATGAAAAAAGTTTCCTAGTTGATTGATTATTTACAATAATTTTCTGTTTCTCTATAATTAAATTTATCTTAAGATTTGAGTATGTTAAACTTCAGTAAAAGTCTTTATTAGCCAAAATGCTCAGAAAATGGAAAGTGGCCAGGTGTTTAGTGTTCTGCTTATTTGAACAGTTTACTGGAATATTCTTTATATTTCAATATTTGTCACTGAAAAAAGTAAAATTTGGAATCAGACTGCTATGTAAAAATCCTAGCTGCAACACTTACCAGCTGGTGACCTTAGACAAGATACGACCCACTCCTGCTTTTGTTTCTTTACCTAAACACTGGGGATAAACTTGTACCTGTTTCATGATCTTGTGAACATTAAATGAGTTAGCATGTGAAATTGCTTAGAAGAGTGTCTGAAACCTAATAAACGACATGTAATATCAAAGAAATGAAAGTTATGTAGTATTCTAAATAAAAAGGTATAGGAATTTAGGGCTAAATTTTTGTTTGGGCTCTATATGAGTCTTTTTCTCTTTTTCCCTTCCAGAGTAGACATGAGAAACATACAGTTTGTTCTAAAATATTTAGTTTTTTAATTCTGTTAGCTTCTTGAAACATTCTTCTTCCTTAAAGTACTGTAGAGTTCAGATCAGCTGAGTTCTTTTCTCATCCTCTGATTGTTAAATTAAACTCTAAATGTATTCTAAGAAAATTTACTTAAATACTTCCTTCCTGTAGCCTTGTAAAATCCCTATTATTCACCTATTAAAGGGACATTTTTTTCTTCATTGTGTTTCTGGCTCCTTTGTCAAAAAAGCATCTTCCCATATACATGTGGTTTTATGTCAGCTCTCAGTTCTTTTTTTTTTTTTTTTTTAATATATTTTATTGATTTTTTACAGAGAGGAAGAGAGAGGGATAGAGTTAGAAACATCTATGAGAGAGAACCATCGATCAGCTGCCTCTTGCACACCCCCCACTGGGGATGTGCCCGCAACCAAGGTACATGCCCTTGACTGGAATCGAATCCGGGACCCTTCAGTCCACAGGCCGACGCTCTATCCACTGAGCCAAACCGGTTTCGGCAGCTCTCAGTTCTGTTCCATTGATCTGTGTGTCTGTTTTTCTGCTAATACCATGTTGCTTTGATTTGAAAGAAAGAGGAAGGGAAAGGGAGAAAGAGAAACATTGATGTTAGAGAAACATCCATCTCCTGCATGCCCCACACTGGGGTTCAAGCTCTTAACCTAGGCATATGCCCTGTCCAGGAGTCAAACCATTGTCTTTTGGTACACAGCATGATGCCCAAACAACTGAGCCACACCAGCCAGGACTGTAGTTTTCTTTTTTTTGTGTTATCCTTGCAAGGTTTTGGTATCAGGGTTATGTTGGACTGATAAAATGTGTTAGGAAATGTTACCTCTTCTTAATTTTTTGCAAGTGTTCGAGAACAGGTATCAAATCTTCTTTGATTACTTGGTAAAATTTACCAGTGAAGCCCTCTAGTCCTGGACTTTTATTTTTGGGGGAGATTTTTGATAGCTGTTAGAATTTCCTCAGTACTGATGGCTCTATATAGATTTTCCAATTCTTCATGATTCATTCCAGGGAGAGCATATATTTCTAGGAACCTATTCGTTTCTTTAGGTAATTGAATTTGGTGGCATATAGTCTTTTATAGTATTCTAGTATGATCTATTGTATATCTGTAGTGTTTGTGGTAACTTGACTTTCATTTCTGTTTTTTTGTCTATATGAGTCTTTTTCTCTTTTTCCCTTAGTGAGTCTAACCAGAGTTTGTCAATTTTATCAGTCTTAAAAAAAAAAAAAAAAAAAAAAAACGCTCTTTATTTTATTAATTTTTTGTATCATCATTATGTTCTCTAATTCATTCGATTTTACTCTAATTTTTATTGTTTTCTTTCTTCTGCTGACTTTGGGTTGTTTTTGTTCTTTTTCTAGTTCTTTGAGATATAATGTTAGATTGTTTACTTGGGATTTCTCTTGTTTCTTGAGAATGTTCCCCATGCACTAGAGAAGAATGTGTAATCTGATGTTCTGAGATGAAAGGCTCTGTAAATGTCATTTATATCCATTTGGTGTAGAGTTTAATTTTTTTTTTAAATATGTTTCATTGATTTTTTTACAGAGAGGAAGAGAGAGGGATAGAGAGTTAGAAACATCAACGAGAGAGAATCATCGATCAGCTGCCTCTTGCACACCCCCTACTGGGGATGTGCCCACAACCAAGGTATATGCCCTTGACCGGAATTGAACCCTGGACCATTCAGTCCGCAGGCTGACGCTCTATCCACTGAGCCAAACCGGTTTCGGCAGGTGTAGAGTTTAGTTTAAGGCCGATACTTCTTTATTGATTTTCTTTGTGTGATCTATCTAGAGCTGTCACAGGAGTATTAAGGTTCTAACTATGATTTTATTTTTGTCTGTTTCTCCCTTCGATTCTGTTAGTAGTTGCTTTATTTATTTTGCTGCTCCCTGACTGAGTGCATATAAAGAATTATTATGTCTTCTTGTTACAGTAATCATTATAAAATGTTCATCTTTGTTTCTTTTTACCTTTGTTTTTCTTGAAATCTGTTTTATTGGGTGTAAGTATGGCTACACCTGCTTTTCTGTGAATGGTATTTACTTGGAGAATCATTTTTCACCTTTTCACTTTGAGGCCTAACTTAGTCTTTGCAGCTTAGATGTGTCTCCTGAAGGCAGCATATTGTTGGGTTTTGTTTTTTGATCCAACCTGCTACTATGCCTCTTCTTTCTGTTTCCTCTTTTTGTAAGCTATTAGTATGTGTGTCAGTCTTAGGTTTTTTTGTGTGTTGTTATCATTAGGTTTTATGAAAAATAAGGTTTCGTGTATACAGTAGTTCATTTTCTTTTGAATGCATCTGATTTCCATCCTCCGTTGCAAATTCATACCTTTACCTCTTCATACCTTTATGTTTATGTTGTCATAAATTATCCCTGTTTATGCTGTTACATTTTTTGGTGGTCTTATGTACAGTTTTGTCACCTTTTGTTCTTTGATTCAAGTAGAATAACCCTCTTGATTATTGCGTGCAATGGCAGTTTTCTGGTGATAAATTTCCTCAGTTTCTATATGTCTGGAAAAGCCTTTATTCCTCCTTCATATTTAAAGGATAATTTGGCTGACTATATTATTATTGGCTGTAATTTCTCTCTTTCAGTGGTTTGAATATTTGGTTCCATTCTCTTCTGGCTTGTAGAGTTTCTGCTGAAAAGTCCAATGATTAGATAATAGGCTTTCCTTTATAGGTTTCTTCCCTTTTCCCTGGCTGCCTTGAGAATTACTTCAGGTTTGCAGGTAATGTGTTCTGTAACTGTACACCAAGTGCAAAAAGAGGCTATGGGGGGTGGCAGGGCTTTTTGGATTTGTTTCTCTGCCCATATGCCGATGGCCTGAAAATTGCAGTTACTCTCCCATGTACCTGTAGGAATGGTCTGCCTAATCTCTTTGCACCTCCCAGTCATAACCCCTTCAGCCACAACTGGATTCCTCCCTTTTCCAGGCTGAGCCCCACCCTGAGCTCCTGGCGATAGGGCTACATCCATGACTTGTCGCAGCCCTTCTCCCTTCTCAGCCTCCCCTTTTGTTCCCACTTGCCCACCTTTACTTGTTTCAGTGCACAGATCTTTCAGTCCCTGTTGAGCAGGGACCTTGTTGAGTTATAGCTGTTCCAATTGAAATTTCAAGGGGATCTCTCACACCACTATTCTTCTGATGTCACCCTGTATGTTTCCGTTAAAAGACACCTTTCCATATGCAACATCTTCCCATTTGTCACTGCCAATTCTGCTCTCCAAATGCAACACCTTTCCTTATGCATAAGAGCCTGTCTTCTATAATCATTATATATCTCTTATGATTTTAATATATTATTTTTATTTCATTCTGTTAAAAATATGCTTTTCTTTATTGTTTTTTTTTTATTTATTCTTTATTAAGATATTATATGTGTACATACCTTATCAATCCCCTCTCCCCCATTCCTAAACATGCCCTCCCTCCCCATAGTTTTTCCTCCATTGGGTTAATGCTCATATGCATGCATACAAGTCCTTCTGTAGATCTCTTATCTCCCCCATATCTCCCTACCCTCCCCATTGTAATTTGACAGTCTGTTTATTTACTGTCTCTGTATCTATCTTTTTGTTCATCTGTTTATAATGTTCGTTATTATCCATAAATAAGTGAGATCATGTGGTGTTTTTCTCTCATTGACTGGCTTATTTCACTCAACATAATGTTCTCCAATTCCATCCAGGTTGCTGCAAATGATAAGAATTCCTTCTTTTTTATGGCAGCATAGTATTCCATTGTGTAGATGTACCATGGTTTTTTGATCCAATTATCTGCTGATGTGCACCTTGGCTGTTTCCAAATCCTAGCTATTGTAGATTGTGCTGCTATAAACATAGGGGTGCATATATCTTTTTTGATTGGTGTTTCTAGTTTCTTAGGATATATTCCTAGGAGTGGGATTACTGGGTCAAATGGGAGTTCCATTTTCAGTTTTTTGAGGAAACTCCATACTGTTCTCCACAGTGGTTGCACCAGTCTACATTCCCACCAGCAGTGCACGAGGGTTCCTTTTTCTCAACATCCTCGCCAGCACTTGTCTTTTGCTGATTTGTTGATGATAGCCATTCTGACAGGTGTGAGATGGTACCGCATTGTCCTTTTGATTTGCATCTCTGGCTTTTCTTTATTGTTTAATGAGCAAGCATAAATATTGAGTGCTTGGCTATCTGATAACTGATATGAGTGTTTTTGAGAGGTTTTGTTTGTTATTTCTAACCTCACCCTTAAAAAAAAAAACACCATATTTCAGGATTTTTTAAAGGCATATGAAAACCATGAGTGATCAATTAGAACAATTTTATATTCTAGAGGCCCAAGGCTAAGTGCACAAATATGTGCGCAGATGGGGTCCACCCAGCCCACCCTGATGGGGGCCCATCGAGCCGGGCTGGCAGGCGGAGGGGCCACAGGCAGTTGACTGGCCAGCCTTGACCCTGATTGGGGTGTTGGGGGCTAATTAGGGGCGAGATGTGAAATAAGACAATGAATAAAATTATGAGATTAAAATGAGTTTAAAGAAGATATTTTCTTTTAAAGCACTTGGCATTCTTATTTTTAATAACTTCACTAATGAGAGAGAGAAACCAAGATGGCGGTATAGGTAAACATCTAAACTGCTGCCTAACACAACAATTTCAAAACTACAATTAAAAGATAAAACCAACATCACCCAGAACCACAGGAAAGCTGGCTGAGTGGAAGTTCTACAACTAGAAGGAAAGAGAAAAGAGCATTGAGACATGCACAAGTGCTGAAAAGCTGAGGTATGGAGGGATGTGAACCAGGCTAGTGGCGGGCGTTGCTTTTTTCAACCCAAAGGGAGACAAGCTCCCGATTACTCTGAAATCCAGTTTCTGGGGAGACACTGGAGACCCAAACTCCTACAGGGAGAAGCTGGACTGTCTGCTATCAGATCAGAAAGTGAGGGCGGCTTGCTTGCAGAACTGTACACAGGAATCATTGTTTACTGCACTGGGACATGAGGTGTAGGGATGTGAAAACTCAGAGATGCAGAGACAACTGACTGGCAGCCATCACTTTTTGCCACGCCCTAGCCTAGTGACTCCCTGAGACCCCACCCCACACAATCTACAAAACCTCCCAAGCTCCACACAGCTGCTTTTGCATATGAATGCCCTACCCTATTGCAGCTTAACTTAGCAAACTGTAGCTCTGATCAGATAGCTCCAAAACCTCCAAACCCCAAGCAAAAAGGAGAAAGCTGTAGTTCTCACTATAGCTCCTGCTGTGTGGCCTCAGACAGTAGCTGACCTGCACCCCATTGGGCTTCCAGAAGCCAGTGTTCCTAATGATCGGTGTGAGACGACACAAGATTTCAACTCCTCACATCCATAAGTGACACATTTGGGAGGCGGACTCAGTGAGCACCAAAGCCCCACTAAAGCAAGTCCTGCCCCATAAGAAATCTTCAGTGCATCAGTTCTTTCATTATAGATACAGTGGGTCCTCACATTTGGCCTGGAGGTCAATTCCTCCCAGTGTACCAGCAGCAATCAAGGCTTAACTACACCAAGACATTGCTCTCAGCCCACACAGGGGTGCACCAAGAGCGTCCACCTTGGTGATTGGGGAGGCTGAGCCACTGGCCCCTATAGATCACCTGCCACACAAAGCCACTCCATCAACACAGGGAAGCAGCCAAAATGCGGAGACAAAGAAACATGTCACAAATGAAAGAAATGGAGGAAAGCAAACTCCTGGACTTAAAAGTTCAAAACCACATTTATAAGGTTACTCAAGAATCTTCTAAAAACCACCAACAAACTTGATGAGACCTATGAGGAGCTTAGTGAGACCTTCAAGGACCTTAAAAAAAAGTGGAAAAGGACCAGTCAGACATTAAGCATACACTGTCTGAAATAAAGAATTTCTAGAAGTTCAACTGTAGATCAAAGGACTCCAAGAATCAAACCAAAGATCTGAAATATGAAGAAATAAAAAACACCCAACCAGAAAATCTAAAAAAAAAAATAATCCAAAAATATGAAGATAGTGTAAGGATCCTCTGGGACAACTTTAAGTGTACCAACATCTAAATTATTGGGGTGGCAGAAGAAGAGAGAGCGCAAAATATTGAAACCCTATTAGAAGAAATAATGACAGAAATCTTTCCCTATCTAGGGAAAGAAATAGACTTACAAGTCCAGGAAGTGCACAGAACCCCAAACAAGAGGACTCCAAAAGGACAACACCAAGACACATCATAATTAAAATGCGAAGGGCAAAAGACAAAGAGAATCTTGAAAGCAGCAGAGAAAAACAATTAGTTACCTACAAGGGAGTACCCATACAGCTATCCGCTGATTTCTCTTAAGTCCAAGCCCTTGACCAGAATCAAATCTGTGACCCTTCAGTTCCAGGCCGAGATTCTAACCCCTGAGCAAAATCAATTTGGGCTAGTCCTAAATTCTAATGCTGCAGTATATACATGCATGCCTCTGTGTGTGGGGGGTGGGGGAGTGGGGGGTGATTCTGTTTTAGAGGTGGCATTTCCAACACAAGAAAACATATTCACATCCCATTTTCACTCCTGCCCTTTATTTCCCTAAGTGTGGAAGTGTGTCAGTATATTTTTTGCAGTGTTTTTGGTATTTAGGGTATTAATTTAAAATACTTGTCATTTGATAAACTGAAAATAGGGTTGAATAATAAGTATACTAAAGAAGGAGAAAGAAATTTCTTCTGCTTGTCCTTTATCTGCCTACAAGTTTAAGTATTATATGAAATTCACAGGGGGTAAGGCTTAAGAAACAGTATGTGGTCAATCACTTATTACAGATAAGTTTTAGAATATACATTTCTTGTACAAAGTTAGATTGGTGAAAAGTCATTTGAATTATGGTCATAAAGCACTGTTGCCATAGAAATGAAAAGATTCACTATAACTGGATTTTTACTTTGTTGTTGTTACCAGGTATACTTTATATTATTAGGGAAGGTTACTGCTAGATTTTATTTAGTTATTTAATCATTGAGCAGAATCAACAAGGCTTCTGGGGAACTATAGTCTTGCTGTTGTCTATAGTCATTACTGAGGTGGGGTCTTTGCTATTTCTGTTGCTAGAGGGATTAATAAGGATGAAAATATAAACTGATTTTTATAAGATAGCAAAATTTACTAATGGTGTTATCAGAGAAATCATTTCACTGACCTTCGGTTATGGAAGTGTTTATAGGCAATGTCATAGTTTGGTTCATCTTTGTAAAAAACTTTAAATACCCTTACTAGAAGATTAGTTATTTATTTTTATCAGGTTTCTTTTTCTTTTTTTTCTTCTCTTTTCTTTAATATATTCTTATTGATTACAGAGAGGAACAGAGAGGGAGAGAGAGATAGAAATATCAATAATGAGAGAGAATCATTGATTGGCTGCCTCCTGCATGCCCCAACACTGGGGATCAAACCTGCAATCAGAGCATGTGCCCTGGCCAGGAATCAATCCGTGACTTCCTGGTTCATAGGTCAACGTTCAACCACTGAGCCATGCCAGCTGGGCCTTTTTTTTTTTTTTTTTTTTTTTTTTTTACCAGGATTTGTTGTACCTTTTAATAATGTATCTAAGTCTTAAACTAATTGGTTTACATAAGGAATCCTCTTAGGTTCAGGAGACAAAATACAATTCATATTCACTACTCAAAACTTATTTCAGATTCTTATTTAAATACTGAAAATTTCAGTCGATAAGAGTAAATTTATAGTCTTAACTGACTACTTCCATTACCAAAAAGGCTTTCAGAATAGGGAAGAATTGTCCTTTTTCTTTGATTTGTGACTTTTGGCAGATTAGTCTCATTGAGCATCTGTTTCTCTGTCTGGTGACCTTAATATAATAAAGAAATAATCTTTTTAAAAATTGCTAAATGACTCAATTTTCCTTGTGCCCTTGACACATTCCTAATATAAGGGTTTATATATTTGTGTGATTTAAAAAACAAACAAACGGGTAAGCATTCTGTAAAAGTGGCCCCCTTTTTTTGGCCTCCAGAAGTGCCAGCCTCATGGGCCCCCTGCTTAAGACAATGCTCTAAAACCAATACAAAATCCTCAATAATTTTTTTAGCAAGGTGCCCTACATTTGTTTTATTTTGCACTGGTCCCACAAATTATGTAGCTACTCCTGGTCCCCAGAAACTAGTTGTGATAACATTTTAATGCATACTAAATAGTAGTTGTCTGTGTAATCCAAGTCTATAACCCTATAAATTTCCACAGCTACAAAGGGAATCCTTGTGCACAGATTTTATTAGAATGTATTGTAAGGGAGAAAAATACATGTAGCTGACTTGGGTTACCTACATGTAAACCTTTTCAATGTTAGCTCTCAGAAGGTTGTTTGAAATTTGTTGTTTAGAACAAAATTCTATCATTTTAGAACACAAATTACTTACTTAAAATACAAAACACCCTACTAGATCAAATAAATTCAAAGCAGGATTTAACTTGTTGTGTCATTGCAGGTTATCAAGTTATGCCCAACCAGCAGCAAAACTACCAAGGAATAGTTGGAATTCAGCAACCCCAGAGTCAGAGCCTGGTTGGTGGCCAACCCAACAGCATAGGAAATCAGATTCAAGGAGTGGTCATCCCTTACCCTTCAGTGCCATCATATCAGGTATGTTATCACTCACCTCCTTTGGGTAGAGGTAATTTTGAATAAATAAAATGTATAGCTATGATGCATTGTCCCTCTTTTTAATATGGGATTAAAAGGTTATCCAATGTTCTATAATACATAATTTTTATTTTTTTTCAAAATATTTTATTGATTTTTTACAGAGAGGAAGGGAGAAAGAGAGAGAGAGAGCTAGAAACATCGATGAGAGAGAAACATCGACCAGCTGCCTCTTGCACACCCCCTACCGGGGATGTGCCCTCAACCAACGTACATGCCCCTGACCGGAATTGAACCTGGGACCTTTCAGTCCGCAGACCGACACTCTACCACTGAGCCAAACTGGTTTTGGCTATAATACATAATTTTATAGTCTTAAAATTAAGAGTTTTATTAGTCATAGCAGTTTGTTTTATCATTTTATTGCTTTATTCATTCGCTTCATTAATTTTTAGGGAAAAAATATTGAGCTACTTTGATATTGACAAGTAAATTTTCCTGGCATTAACTGTGTTTCTGACTACCTAAGTATATAAGCAAGTATCTTACTCTATAATTCAGCCTCTTAAGGAAAGTGGAATGGGACAGAAAATAGCAATGGAAATAGGTATTTGAAATAATAAAATGGAGTACAGGCTATCAGTACTTATAGAATAGAGGAGATTGTGCAGTTGTCCATGCTGGAAGTGATTATTTCCCCCACCTCAATCCCAAAAGAAATGATATGTATTTTAAAATGACATGGATTTTAATTTATAGTTCTAAAGTAGAAATACCGATTGTTTCATGAATAAGTCATTTTTTATTATGATGTGCCACGGATCAGGCCCAAACTAGCAGTCCGACATCCCCTGAGGCATGTAGTAGTGTGCAAAGTGGCAGGCAGCCAGGCACCACACCACTCCCACTCATTCTGGCCACACTGTGCATGTCGCCATTGCCGCTCAGTAGCGCGCTGCCACAGAGGCGAGAGAGGCTTGCACTGCTGCAGCGGCACTCACCAGCCTTGAGCTGTTGTCTGGTGCCCGTTAGTCACCTGAGCGGCACTCTCGCTGTGGGAGTGCACTGACCACCAGGGTGCAGCTCCTGCATTGAGCATTTGCCCCCTGTGGTCAAAGCATGTCATAGCAACAGGTCATTCGGTCACTTAGGCATATATACATATATAGATATAGATATATATAGATATATATATATAGTTTTCCGTAACTGAGTCTAATGTTAAGAAATCCAAAGATCATTTCCATTCATTTCCTCAAGGTAAAAACAATCTAGTTGAGAAGATAAATGTACATGTATGTTATCTAAACATAATTAAATTGTGATACTATTCAGACTGGTAACTGAATGAATCATGAAATACAACCATGAACAGATTAGAGACTTAATAAGAAGTATTCTGGGAAGATATAAACCTTAAATTATCTCTTAAAATAACAGGCACAAATTGGTTAGAAAGACATTCTGGGGATAGGGAAGTATATGAGCAAAGGTGCTAGCATATTCCATTTAGTTCCAGAAAGTCAAAATTGAAATTAAAATGTAAAATGTGGAATTATCAAGGATGTCTAGTCTTGAAGCCCCCTAATTATAGAAGGCAATTAAGGAAAAAGGAAAAAAAAAAATACATTCTGAAACTAGATATTTTTAAAGTCTATTTTTATTGATTTTAGAGAAAGGGGAAGGGAGAGGGAGAAACATTTATGTAAGAAATATCAATCAATTGGTTGCCTTCTGCATGTACCCCAACTGGATTCAAACCTGCAACCTGTGCATGTATCCTGATCCAGAATCAAACAGACAACCTTTGGTACACAGGATGTTGCTCACCCAACTAAAGCACACCAGCCAGAACATGACAGTAAATTTGAATCTTTCTTTTCTCATATTTTGCATGCTTTTTATTTTGTATCCTCCATGCATGAGCCTAGTTTCATCAGACTGCCCATCCCCTACTTTTTTCAGAGCTAGACAGTCTGCAGGATGAGTACCAAGGAACTCTCCCTTCTCAGGAACCTGGTTATGCTCCCTAATCCAGGACATTGAGCATCTATTAGAGAAGATGGCCAGGCACTGCATACATAAGATTTACTCTTGGCCTTAGTGGCTCACAGTCTAGTGTAAGAAATATAATTTTTATTTGTTTTTATTTTTTGTTAATCCTCATCCAAGGAAATTTTTTCCCATTGGTATTTAGAGAAAGTGGAAAGGAGAGGAAGAGACAGGGGGAAACATTGATGTGAGAGAGAAACATCAAATTGGTTGTCTCCTACACAACCCCAACCTAAGCTGGGATTGAGGCTGCAACCCTTCACTCCGTGGGCTGATGCTCTAACCGTTGAACTAAACTGGCCAGGGCAGAGAATGTAATTTTTAAATAAAGTATAACCTTATTGGTGTAGTTTTTAAAATGGAACTAGATATTAAAAATGCTTCAGAGCTAAGACAGTTATTATTTCTATAGCATATATTTTTATAAGCTATAAATTATTTTCCCATGGCATTTCATGTAATCCTCAAACTGGGTGAATGAATATGGGAACTGTTATACTCTGATGAGCAATGAATGACAGCCTCTTTATTTTCTCTCCTACATTTGGTAGATAAGCTGGGTAGTGATAAACTGTTGCCTAAAAAAATAAGCCAGAAAAGTCTTCAGTCCTCAGTAGAGTGTATTCTGTGGCTGTACATTCTCAAGTACTGTTCCCTCTCTCTTTTAGTACTTCAATTTTCTTTACCACTAGCTGCAGCAAGCATGTCAAACTCACAGCTGGGGGCCACACGCCTCATTTAAGTTTGCCATGCTTGAGCTATAGACTTATAGTTTAAATCATGTAAATTGAGTGTCATTCTTCCTAAATCTGCCCTGTATATGTATTAACTTAGTTACAACCAGAAATAATCCTATATAAAAAAAAGTTGTAATATGCAAATGGTTGTTATGTCATGAAGCGTAAGGACTGGATCACAGATCAGCAGGAGGGTGGGGCAGTGAGCTACAAGTGTGTGGTGGAGAGCTACAGGAGGGGAGCTACAGGAGGGCGGGGCAGCAGGTGGAGGGCGGCGGTGAGCTACTGGCTACAAACTGGCAGCTGAGAGCTACAGGAGGGGGCAGGGCAGCAAGACTACGAGAGGGTCTGGGGTGGGGGAACCACAGGAGGGCAGCGCAATGGGTAGAGAGCTACTGGAGGGCAGCAGCAAGCTACTGGTGAGCTATTGGTGCACAGGTTCGTGCCCAGAGCTACTAGTCTATATAATAAAAGCCTAAGTGACCTTTATGGTGGAATGACCAGAACAACTGGTCGCTATGATGCGCACTGACCACCAGGGGGCAGATGCTCAATGCAGGAGCTGCCCCTGGTGGTCAGTGTGCTCCCACAGGGAAGCGTTTATCAGCCAGAAGCCAGGCTCATGGCTGGCGAGCTCAGCTGTGATGGTGGGAGCCTCGCCTGTCTCCACTAAGGAGCAGCAAGCCAAGCAGCAAGGAGCAGTGAGCAGGTGGGCGGTCTTATGCATCTAACCTACTGTACAATTGATAAATGCTAGTGAAAAACAATAGCTGGCAAAAATAAAATAAAGTGGTAGTGTTATGGCTAACTTATCAGGACACCCTGTTGACAGTTTTAGATTACTCCTTAACTGGTCATACAGTAAAACCTAGATATAACAGATTAATTCAGGTAATGGGGTGTCCGTTAAAGCTGAAAGCCTATTATATAATAAAATAGGTTTTCCAAATGTATATGTTAAAAAATTGACAAGTTAATTTACCTGTTTTATATAAACATATTTGTTTAATTAAAATTAAGTATGTATGAAAAGTTTAATTTCACAGAAAATTTTTCTATTTATACTACTGTAATTTAAAATTCCTACTGAATAGGTCTAGTAAATGTATGCATTCTCCAGTCACCTTGAATGAAAAAATGCACATAGCTGGAGGTATGACTTAGCCAAGTGCACATCAGAACATCAGCCAGCATGCGTTACAACTGCTGCAGAAAGTCATGGCAGGCAACAACACAACCAACTACCCCAAGTGATGTGGTGTGATGTGATCACGTGCTAGTCATTACCTGAACATTGTTTGCAAGCGGTGTTACCTTTGGATATAAATATGTAGACTATAGTTGTAGATATATAATGTTTATATCGGCACTATTACTTGAGTGCTTTTCCCAACATATGGCCTATTCGCTAAAATTTAAAAATGATAATGAGTTCATAACACAAAAAGTAACGTTAATTTAATTATGAGCAAATCTTGGTTACGGCCATTTTTAAATTAACGGTATTAATTTCCACATATAACACATGGATCAGAAATTTTGTTCATTAAATTGAAGTCCATAAATCAAGGTCCACAAAATCAAAGGTTTATTGTACTTGAAGTTTATGAAGGCTAGAGACATTAACATTTGCAAGCGTTTGAAGAACTTGTTCCTTTAAATTGTCTTTCAAATTTTAGGTTTCACTGCCTCAAGGTTCTCAAGGAATTGCCCATCAGACTTATCAACAGCCTGTTATTTTCCCTAATCAATCTAATCAAGGATCTATGCCCACAACAGGAATTCCAGTTTACTATAGTGTCATTCCACCTGGCCAACAAAATAATTTAAGGTGAGTACAACTAAGAAAACTAATCCTATAGCTTCTCATTTTTTATCATGATTTTGGTCTGTTGCTAATTTTAAAGTTGCCTCAGGGCAATACCTGAGATCATTCTCTAAAGTAGAATAGAAAAACTATGATACACAATGAGGGGTAATATGTAATACTTTATTTTTTTATATATATATTTATTTTTTAAATAAATCTTTATTGTTCAGATTATTACAAATGTGATCCTCTTCCCCCCCTCAGTTGCTCCCCTCCACCAGGTTCCCACCCCACCCTCTGTCCTTTCCCCATCCTCCATTGTCCTCATCCATAGGTGCACAGTTTTTGTTCAGTCTCTTCCCGCACCCTCACTCCCCTTTTCCCCAAGAATCGTCAGTCCACTCCCCTTCCATACCTCTGATTCTATTATATTCAACAGTTAATATTGTTCATCAGATTTTTTTAATTCCCTTGGTTTTTACATTCACTTGTTGATAGTTACGTATTTGTTGATCATAATTTTTATCTTTATCTTCTTCCCCTTCCTAAATAACCCCCTTCAGCAATTCATATAATTCTGGTTCGGCAGTGATGAACTCTTTTAGCTTTTTTTTATTTGTGAAGCACTTTAACTGTCCTTTGATTCTGAGTGATAGCTTTGCTGGGTAGATTATTTTTGGCTGTAGGTTCTTGCTATTCATCACCTTGAATATTTCTTGCCATTCCCGTCTGGCCTGCATGGTTTCTGTTGAGAAATCAGCTGACAATCGAATGGGTGTTCCTTTATAGGTAACTACCTGCTTTTCTCTTGCTGCTTTTAATATTCTCTCTTTGTCTTTTGCTCTTGGAATTTTAATTATGATGTGTCTTGGGGTGGTCCTCCTTAGGTTCCTTTTGTTTGGAGTTCTGTGCGCTTCCCAGGTGGGGAAGTTTTCTGTCACTATTTCTTTCAGTATTCTTTCTGTATCTTGCTCTCTCTCTTCTTCTGGAATCCCCATAATTCTGATGTTGTTTCACTTGAAATTGTCCCAGAGGTTTCTTACACTATCTTCAACTTTCTGGTTTCTCTTATCTTCTCCCTTCTGCAGAGGAGTGTCCTCTGGCTCTTCGTGTTCTAAATCTTTGTCTTGATTCTTGTGATCTTCCACTCTGTTTTTAGGACTTTGTATAATATTTCTTATTTCAGACAATGTTTTCTTCATTTCTTGTTGATCCCTTATTATTTCTAGTTGCTCCCTTTTCATATCCTCATAGGTCTCATTTATTTTATCGGCCTTTTTTAGGATATTGTTGAATAACCTTATAACTGTAGTTTTGAACTCAATGTCCAATCTTTTCTTTTCCTCCATCTCCTTCCTTTGTCTCCTTCCTCTTGTCTGCATTTTAGTTGTTTCCCTGATTTGATGGAATAGCTTTGTGTTCTAGGTGTTCTGGTAGAGCCCAGTAGCACAGCCTTCCCAGTTACTTGCGGTGGACAGTCTTGGTGTAGCCCTTTGTGGGCTGTGTGTGCAGTCTTGTTAAGCCTTGCTTATTGTTGGTATCACTGGGAAGCTTTGATCTCCAAGCCAATTGGCTGTGAGGATCAGCAGAGTCTCAGCTAGGAAGGCTTCTATACTCTGCTTGGATAGGGCGGGGTCTCGGGGTGGCTCAGACAAGCTTTGGTTCCCTGTCAGTCTCTCCTTAGAAAAGACCTGTTCTCGGAGAGTTTCGGAAGATTGGTTGCAGGCGTGCGCACCTCTTTGGTAAAGGCACAGACAAGCTTTGGGTTTCTGCCAGTCCCTCCTTAGAGAAAGCCAGCCTCTGGGAGAGCTTCTGTGCTCAGCCAGAGATTGGGCGGAGTCTCAGGTTGGTGCAGACAAACTGTTTTCCCTTGGGCTCCTCCCCAAGTCCCGCAGTAATGGCCTCTGGCTTCACACACCTCTGAGAGATTTCTGCCTGCTGCCTGACAGTCTGGCCTCTCCCTGTCTGGGGCCGTCTATCAGAGCAATAGGCTGATTCTGTTTTCCTCTCGAACAAGAAAGCCAGTTGCGCGTTAGCTGTCTGCCCTCTCCGCGCACCGGGAGTAAGCCAGCAGCAATCTCTGTCCGGCCCTTCCTCTCCCCGCGCTGGGAGTAAGCCAGCGCCTTTTCGAGCACACCGTTCTCCGTACCTTCACAGTTCCTGAGGTTCAGCGTGCCTTCTCTCTCCTTCCCAGACGGCAGAGCCTCCTCTCAGCTAGCCGTCCGGCACTTCAGAGCAATGCCTCCCCTGTTTTTCAGTTCTAACTTCAAATTTGTTGTGGTAGGCTGCATTCGGGTGTCTACCCTATGCCGCCATCTTGGTGTCTCCTCAATATGTAATACTTTAAATAATAAAGAATTTAAAATAATAATAAATTAAAATAATATTAATTAAAATAAATTTAAAATAATAATTTAAAATAACAAATAAATAAACTTAAAAAATTTTTCAAAGAATAACTATGATACAATCTATTTTTCTAATATTTGTTTTAGTCTTTTTTTTTTACTTACCCACGGGGAATAAAATTGTTGGGCACAGACCTTGGAGTTTAGAGCATTTGTTTGTCAGTATTTAAGGACTTTTATAGGAGTTTGATGAGAATATGTTTCCTTTATAAAACAGCAGCAAAATATCATACTCAAATTTTGCAGAATCTGGGAAGCTCACTTTTTATCAATAAGGGGAGGGAGGTTTATAAGAGAAGCAAATGATAGTAGTTCTGCATTAAAGCAAGCTATGAATTATTCCATTAGCTACTTCAGCTTGGAAGAATAGAAGCTTCTCTGATAAACTTAATGTGTTAAAAAATAGTAATTTTCCTTTGAATTGGGTACCTGTAGTTTTTGTTCAGAGTACATTACAGTCCTTCGGTTATTCTCAGGACATCCCTATGGGGTTGTCATAGGGGCCACAGGGCTCTTATAAGAAGGGGTCTTTAGTTATAATTGCTGATAAGAGGTTGCCACCTAGTACGGTTACAGGTATTATTTATGGGTAAAGAGGGAATTGACATACTTGCTTCAGTGAATCTGCTTGGGAAATGGGACTTGGCTCTCATGTTATGTGTTGTCAGAAATACACATACAGTCCATCCCCCGAGGAATTCACATGGCTCTGTGGCTGCCACAGGTTAAAGAGGCCTGGCCCAGAGTAGAAGCTTAGTAAATCCATACTAAATTAAAACACTTCTTTAATTACAAAGGCCAGCTTGCACATAATTAATTCTCATTTATGTACCATATTATTGGCCTTAATATTATTTTGTTTCTGTAACTCTATATACTTTTTAATTTTTTTTTTAATTTTTTATCACTTAATTATGCTTGTTGACACAGTGAAGCAATCAATATAAAGATGTGTAAAAGGAAAGCTAACTATCATGTTCCCACTCTGGTCACCAGTGCTCACAAGCTGTTATGCATTCTGTTTGTATTGGCCTGCTCAAACATATGTAAATATAAATACATATTTATATTTATTGGAATTGGTTGATAGGTTCTAGTGAAATAGACATTATCTTGCATTTTCCCCTTATTAATATATCATGAAATCAGATAAATAAGTATTAGTCTAAAACATTCTGTTAAGGTTTTGTTGTCTTTTTTTCCATCTGATTTCTTTACAAACATAATTTTACATAAATGAGATCTTGTCATACAGGCAGTTTTTAGTTGTTCTACTTGGATCATTTCCCACACATGCACATTCTAGGTAACCCATGTTTCTATAATGGTCTGTGTCCTTTTGCACTTTTCTCTTTGCACCTAATTATATACTAACATAGATATGGGTATGAAAACATGAGCAAATTAATTAGCAAAAGCACATGAAATGGAATTTATAATTTTACATGTAAATTAGACAAACTTTTTTTTTTATTGACCTGAAAGAAAAAGGAAGAGGGAGAGAGAGAGAGAGAGAGAGGGAGAGAGAGAGAGAAACATTAATGATGAGAGAGAATCACTGATTAGCCACCTCCCTGCTCGCCCCCACTGGGGATCAAGCCCAAAACCTGGGAAATGTGCTCTTGTCTGGAATCAAACATGGGATCCCTCAATCCATAGGCTAACACTTATGCATTGAGCCAAACCAACTAGGGCTAAAACTTTTTTTAATGTGATTGATTGTATTTATGTATATGGTATCTATATTCTATCTAATAAAGAGGAAATATGCTAATTGACCCTTACACTGTGACAAATATGGCCAATGAGGGGGGAATATGCTAATTGTCTGCCATGCCCTCAAAGATGGCACTCTCCACAGCCACAAGATGGCGGCACCCAGTCCCTTCAGCACCCAGCAGCCCAGGGCCTCCTGAGGCTCAGGTAACTAGAGCCGGCTGAGGCTTGCACTGCCGGCAGTGGCAGCAGCAGAGATGGGTTAGGGCATCGCCTTCCCCTAATTGCCATGTTGCCTCCCGCCCCTGAGGGTTCCCGGACTGTGAGAGAGGGCAGGCCAGGCTGAGGGATCCCCACTCCAGTGCATAAATTTTCTTGCACCAGGCCTCTAGTCTTTATATATATATAGCGCGACCATCTAGCCAACTTACCAGCTGGTAGGTAGGATGTGTACTGATCACCAGGGGAAAGATGCTCAACACAGGAGCTGCTGAGTGATAGTGCCCTCTTGCACTCTTGGACACCTTGGGGGATGTTGGACAGCCAGTTCCAGCCCGATCCCCGCAGGCCAGGCCAAGAGATCCCACCTTCCAGAGGGACCCCCCCGCTCATTCCGCAGACAGCCTTGGAGCCACAGCGCAGCTGGCTGGGGAAGGACCGCAGGAGGTTGGCTTCAGAGCATGTCGACCCTTCTCGCCCTGTTCCACCCTGCCAGCCACCTTCTAATTAATTTCTTTTCAATGTGCACGAATCCGTGTACAAGGCCACTAGTTTGTATATAATGAGAGAGTTTAATCCATTTATGGTTAGTATTTAGTATTACAACTAATATAGTAGATTTTTTTTTTCTGCCAGCATATGTTTGTTTATTTTACCACACTGTACTTACAGCTGCATGTCTGATTGGTTATAGTGCCATTTTATCAGAAGCCTTGATGCTCTTTATCATGGAATCTCACTAATCTGATAATATCAGGGCATGAGATGGTCTAATTAGCTACTTTTTTGGATCAGTGAATCTTGTGCCATTAGGCATTAGTTATGATATGGTTATTAAGAACACAGCCTTGAAATCTAAACAAAACCTGACTTCAAGCCTGTGCAATTTTAGGCAAGTTAGACTTTTTGCACTTTGGTTGTCTCGTTTATAAATTAGGAATAATATTCACAGGATTGGTGTGAGGGATTACGTGCCTATACTTTGGTATGGAAATTCCATATTCTAAAATAGATACTTGCCTGTATTCTTAAGTAGAGCACACTAAAAATAGTTAAACTATTTGTTGCTGATTCAGACCTACAGTCTTGAGCATCGGTGATTATATTGTGTCCCCGCAGTATTTTGAAGCAAATAAGGAATATTTTCACTTATAAATGCTCTTTGATTTATGATGGGGTTAAGTTCTGATAAACCCATTCTAAATTAAAAATATCATAAGTAGAAAATATTTTTAATACACCTAACCTACATAATAGCTTAGCCAGCCTACCTTAAACATGCTCAAAATAATCACATTAATCTACAGTTGGGCAAAATCGTCTAACAGCGAATACACTATAATGTCAGTTATTAACCCTTGTGATTGTATGCCTGACTGAAGCTACAGCCACTGCTGTTGCCCAGCATCACAGAGTGTATTGTGCCCAGCTGGTGTTGCTCAGTGGTTGAGCTTCAACCCATGAGCTGGAAGGTCCTGGTCCGATTCTGCTCAGGGCGCATGCCCGTGTTGTGGGCTCAGCCCTCGGTGGGGGATGTGCAGGAGGCCCAGGCCCAGACCAGGACTGCGTATTGAACCTGCAAGGCAGGTACTGCACTTGACCAAGAATTAGTCCTGTGACCCTTTGGTGCATGGGCTGATGCTCTAACTGCTTAGACACACCGGCCAGGCCTCTCCAGTTTTTTTATTTTCCCTCCATGTTCTCCAGCTTACATAATTACTATTATCTCAAGATAGATGATTTCTATGTCTTTATTAATATTTTCTAATTGTTAATGCAACATACCATTCTTTCTTTACTTCCTTAATCCTGGTTTCCTTTGATTGGGTTGTGGTTTTTTCTGATAAATGTGAAAAATTGTTCATTCTCATAGGGAGTTTCTGTTCCCTGCTTTCCTAAGGTATCGGTCATACTTTTCTGTTTCTTTGCATCTCTTGTAATAATATATTGGAGTAACTCTAGGTATCTCCTATTGTTTGCTTTTGTATTTGTTTATAGTGAGTGACTGGGTTATTTTAATGACATCTATTTAATTCCCTCTTCCGCTCCCCGCTCCCCGCTCCCCCACCTCTGGGATTCAGCCTCTGATGCTATTCTCAAGCAGGAAAAGCTTTGGGTATCCTCATAGTAACCCTGGGGTGACAGTGGTTTTGGCGGGATTCTGTTCCTTTCTTCCGTGACAACACCCAACTGTTAAACTCCACTAACTGCCAGCTGATTATTCTGCTATTTTCAATAATGCTTAATTCATAAGTTCCTCTACAAAATATTCCAATTAAAATATGGCTCCTGTGAAGGAGAAATTTCTGGGGTCACTGTTTGATTTTTATTCTGACCTCAGGAGGGCTCTGTCCAGCTCTCTTTTTACCTGGTTTTCTCCTTCAAACCAACAGGCCTAAGTTTAGCCTGAATCCTGAATCACCTCACAGTTGTCTAAATGAAGGTTTATATTGCAGAAAATCAGTATAGCTCTCCTCACCACACTCCCTGACATCTGTCAAAAGATTTCTGAAGGAGCCCTAACCAGTTTGACTCAGTGAATAGAGCAAGGTCCTAGGTTCGATTCCAGTCAAGAGCATGTACCGTCACTGCAGGCACATCCCCAGTAGGAGGTGTGCAGGAGGCAGCTGATCAATGTATCTCTCTCATCAATGTTTCTGACTCTCTGTCCCTCTCACTTCCTCTCTGTAAAAAAATCAATAAAATATTTTTTTTGAAGATTTCTGAAGGAGATTCAGATAATTAGTTAAAATTAAATTGCTGATACAACATTTAAAGTCTAACTTTTCAGACATTTGTCATAGAATAGTTTTAGTGTTTATTTTTTATAATTACAAAAATACATGCGTGCCTTTTTGGAAAATAAAAAGTATATATAAATTATCAAGAATTAAAAAAAAAAAAATCAGCCAAAGTCCCATAAACCTAAATTGACTACTGTTTTCATATTCAGATTTTTCTGTTAGTCTTTTTTTTTCATATATAATTTTAACATAGTTGAGATTCTACTCAATATATTTTGTTCATTTGATACAGTGTTTTGCTGCGACATTAAAATTTTCTTTGTAAATATAATTTTTAATGATTACACTGCTCAATTTTATAAATATGCAAGAATTTATTTAGCCTGTTATAAACATGTAGGACATATCCTTCCCCCCCCCCCCCCCCACTTTATTGATTCATCTTGAGTGCAACTTGAATTTCTTCCTAGACATAGAGTCCTTAGAGGGTAAGACTTAGAGGTAATTAACAGGTCAAAGATATGGTGTTGTGTTTCTTTTTGCTTGTTTTTCTGCCTGGCTGGTGTGGGTCAGTAGTTGAGTGCCAACCCATGAACCTGTATTTTACTGTATTTTGGAATCAGTTCCCAGTCAGGGCACATGCCTGTGTTGCAGTCTCAATCCCCAGTAGGAGGCTTATAGGAGGCAGCTGGTCAATGATTCTCCTCATTGATATTTCTATCTCATTCTCCTTCCTTCCTTCTTCTGAAGTCAATAAAAACATTTTTTTATTTTTTCTTTCAGTGTTGTTTTTGTTTTTGTTTGTTTGTTTTAATATATTTGTATTGATTACAAAGAGGAAAGCGGAGGGAGAGAGGGAGATAAAAACATCAATGATGAGAGAGAATCATGATTGGCTGCCTTCTGCGTGACCCCTACTGGGGATCGAGTACCCAACCCAGGCATGTGCCCTTGACCAGAATCGAGTCCCACAGTCCAACCCTCTATCTCAACTGTGTTTTTTATATATATATATATATATATATATATATATTTTTTTTTTTTTTTTTTTTTTTTTTAAATCACACTTCGGTAAACTGCAGATTAGGTTTCTTATTTTAAAAATATGTAATGCGATTATCATTTTTTCCATCATGGCTTTGATTCCAAAATACAGTAAAAATTAGGAAATAAATGACTGGAGCAAAGGGGAATTCTACCTATGAATTATCATAGGAGATTAAAGGTGAACATTGTAGAAAACCCAAAAGAAGAAACTTGTTGGATATTTATGTCATTTGTCAATCTCCATTGCTCGCAAGTATGTCAAACATGCAGCACATCAGCACGCCATTGTCAAACTGCATATTCTATTTTCTAAAATACAGCTTAGTAAGATCTAAAACAATACCTTTTTTATTTTATGAAGTTAGTTATTTTTAAATAATTATTAGAACAATACAAAAAGCATATTTAGAATAATTTGTAAAGAAATACGAGCAGTGAAATTAGGTTTTTTTTCCTGGTTTCAAAAATTTGTATTATTGCAATAAACATGATAATCACCTAAAAGATAATTATTCAAAAGATAATTATTTTTTTAAATTTTATTGTTTAAAGTATTACAGATAGTAGTACATATGTCTCCCTCTTTACCCCATTGTCCTTCCCCCAGCCTCCCTTACCATCCCCCCTTAAATGCCTTCACCCCCCTCCCCAAAAAAGATGATTATTTATAACTCACAGAGAAAAGAGTTGCATTTGACTTTTACTGCTAATCAATTTGAAAATTAATTTTATTTAAGAAATTTGTAGGACTGTTCCAAGCACCTTTACAGTCATCTCCGTCTCATTGTGCTGTGCTTCTGTGTTTGTTTTATTTTTCCCCCCCTTAGCTCATCAATAGGTTACTTACAACATCCAGGATCAGAACAAGTACAGTTTCCTCGAACTACTTCACCCTGCAATTCCCAGCAGCTTCAAAGCCACCAGTGTGCAGGTATGACCAAATAATTGAACAAAAGAATGATGATTTTTTTATTTGAGGAAAATTTAAATTAAGTTCCTTAGGCACTTTTTTTTTTTTCAATTTAATAAATCTTTATTGTTCATATTATTACAATTGTTCTTCTTTTTTCTCCCCATAGTTCCCCTCCACCCAGTTCCCATCCCACCCCATGCCCTTACCCCCCACCATTGTCCTCATCCATAGGTGTATGATTTTTGTCCAGTCTCTTCCTGCACCCTCCTACACCCCTTTCCTCCCACCCCCCACCCCGAGAATTGTCAGTCCATGCCCTTTCTATGCCCCTGATTCTTTTATATTCACCAGTTTATTCTGTTCAGATTTTTTATTCACTTGATTTTTAGATTCACTTGTTGATAGATATGTATTTGTTGTTCATAATGTTTATCTTTATCTTTTTCTTCTTCTCCCTCTTTTTAAAAAATAACTTTTAGCATTTCATATAATGCTGGTTTGGTGGTAATGAACTCCATTAGCTTTTTCTTATCTGTGAAGCTCTTTATCTGCCCTTCAGTTCTGAATGATAGCTTTGCTGGGTAGAGTAATCTTAGTTGTAGGTTCTTGCTATTCATCATTTTGAATATTTCTTGCCACTCCCATCTGGCCTGCATAGTTTCTGTTGAGAAATCAGCTGACAGTCGTATGGGTACTCCCTTGTAGGTAACTTTTTCTCTTGCTGCTTTTAATATTCTCTCTTTGTGTTTTACTCTTGGTACCGGTATTTTAATTATGATGTGTCTTGGTGTGGTCCTCTTTGGATTCCTCTTGTTTGGGGTTCTGTGCACTTCCTGGACTTGTAAGTCTATTTCTTTCACCAGGTGGGGAAGTTTTCTGTCATTATTTCTTCAAATAGGTTTTCAGTATCTTGCTCTGTCTCTTCTTCTGGCACCCCCATAATGTGGATGTTGGTACACTTGAAGTTGTCCCAGAGGATCCTTACACTATCTTCATATTTTTGGATTCTTTTTCTTTTCCAGTTGGGTGTTTTTTGCTTCTTTGTATTTCAAATCTTTGACTTGATTCTTGCAATCCTCTAGTCTGCTGTTGGATCCCTGTATATTATTTTTTATTTCAGTCAGTGTATGCTTAATTTCTAGTTGGTCCTTTTTCATATCCTAGAGGGTCTCACTAAATTTATCAGCCTTTTTTAGAAAATTCTTGAAAAACCTTATAACTCTATATCCAGTCGTTTGCTTTCCTCCATTTCTTTCATTTGTGACCTGTTTCTTTGTCTCCGAATTTTGGCTGCTTCCTTGAGTTGATAGAGTGGCTTTGTGTGCTAGGTGTCCTATAGGCCCAGTGACTCAGCCTTCCCAGTTACCTGAGGTGGACACTCTTGGTGCACTCCTTTGTGGGCTGTGTGCACAGTCTTGTTGTAGTTAAGCCTTGATTGTTATTGGTAATCACTGGGAGGAATTGACCTCCAGGCCAATTGGCTGTGAGGATCAGTTGTGTCTATGGTCAGAGAACTTCTGTGCTGGAGACACCCTTATGAAACAAGACTTGCTTCAGTGAGGCTTTGGTGCTCACTGAGTCTGCCCCCTGAGTGTGTCCCTTGTGGATCTGAGGAGTTGTAATCTGGATAGTCCCACTCTGACCCCTGGATACACTGACTCTTGGATCACTAAGGAGGTGCTAATTTAGCCTCTGCCTGAGGCTACCCAGCAGGAGCTACAGAGAGATCTGCAGATTCCTCTTCTTTGTTTGGGTTTTGGAGATGCCCAGATGAGCCCCAGCTGTGAAGCAATGCAAGCTGCTACAGGGCCTTGGAACTTCTTTTGGATATTCAGGGTCTCACTGACTCAGCTGCAATCTGTTAGGTAAGTTTAGAATTCAAAGGACCAGGGCATTCATATACAAAAGCCTCTGTACTCAGCTTGAATGGGGCGGAGTCTCCGGGCAGAGCAAACAGCAATGGCTTCCCATCAGCCTTGCCCTAATAGGCCCCTGACTCTCAGGGTCCTGAGGTAATCGCTGCAAGCACCTCTGAGAGAAAGCTGCCCTCGAGTTTCACCTACTGCCAGACAGTCCAGTTTCTCCCCGTATGAGTCTGGGTCCCCAGAGTCTCCCCCGGAACTGGAATTCAGAGCATTCGGGAGTTTTTGTCTCTCTCTACCTTGAAAAAGACAGCTGCATACTCAGTTACCAGCCCTCTCCGTGCACGCCTCTATACCTCTGCCTTCCGCAGCTCCTGTGAATCTCAGTGTGTTTTTCTCTTTCCTTTTAATTGTAGAATTTCCACTCAGCCAGCCTTCCTGTGGTTCTGGATGATGTCTTTTAGTTGTAGTTTTGAAATTGTTGTACGAGGCAGCAGTTTAGGTGTTTACCTATGCCTCCATCTTGGTTTCTCCTCTCCTTAGGCATTTCTTGAAAAGGTTTTCAGCTTGCTGTGTTCTGAGGTATACCTAGGATATTTAAGGTACCATGCAAAATCAGAGGTACCAATCAAAATTGGAAGGTTCAATCTACTACTTCATTCCTGCTGCTGCCATTACTACACTGCTGTCTTATTCTCCTCAGGCTCTTCCTTCCTTGCCTCTAGATATTGATGTTCTCTAGGATCCTCTCCTAGGTGCACTCTGGTTCCTCTTCAAGGTCTTCCTAAGGAACCCAACACCTCCTACGCTTCAACTACTGCTTTTTGCCAACACTTCCTTAATCATATTTCTGCTGAGACACAACCATATAACCAGTTATCTACTGAACATTCTAACCTAGATGTGTCAAAGGGACTTCAGATTTACTATTTCTCCTTACCTATCTATAAACTAAAACAAAGCTCAAAGTCAAAATTAACTCTCTGTTCTCTTTTCACATTCATGCTGTCACCATTTCCGCAAATCTGTTACCTTCTTTCCTTCCCCACTTTTGATCAATTCTTTTCATGTTTTATTTGCAGTAATCAGGTATTTTGCTTATTTCATATTTCCCCTACACCCACCTTTTCTCTTCCTCAAGCACATATACAGACAGTTCAAATATTATTGTCCTGAAACAGAAGTCTCTTCATGTCATTTTTCTGAATAAAAAATTTGCATGAATTCTCTATCTAAACGCTAGCAAGTTTGCCTCCTGTTTATACTTACATGCTCAATTTACTCAGAACTTTGTTTTGAGTAAAAATTTAAGGATGAGCAGAATTTTGTCAAACAGAGAATGATGGATAGACACTCTAGGCAGCGGGAAGAATAGACACAAAAGTACCTTTGGCATAAAAAAGCATAGTGTATGTATTCTGGAAATTACTTCTTCTACATAGATTTCCCCAGTGTTTTAAACAATTCTTTATCATAACACCTTAGTATTTTATTGTAATGACTTATTGACATGTAGTCTATAAGAAACAGAGAAACAAGAAATTATTAAATAAATGACCAATAGTGGCTGCATCTACATGGCTGCTGTGGCTGAGGAGAACTTGAGGTGTCCCTAAGTAGTCAGCCCTTCTGTGGTTTGCCTAGCCAGGTCAGGTTGGTTCTATTTTCAGGGAACTGCAACTACCATGGTTACTGCAGTGCAAACTATGGCCCTTTTAGGACACAGGATTCTCCTTTACCTTAAACTGAAATGGTGATTTTTTTATTTGAGGCAAAGTATATGCCTAATACCAGCAGTGCTGCAGTACTGGAACACAAAAGAAATAAATCTGATAAAAAAGATATAATTAATAGTCCATTTATCTCTACTGTACAATTAGCAAGGTGTTTTCACATACAATCATCACAGCTCTTTAAAGTCAGCCAAGTAGGTCTTCCTAGCCTCCTTTTTCAGGTAGGAAAACATAATAAGAGAACTCACATTTTCCTGGAGTCATATGACTTTTCAGGGTACTAAAATTGTTCTTTGTTAATTAATTCCATTCCCATGTCCCAAATTTATACTTCATGAAATCGATTTATTAGAAAGTACCTTTCTATTGTATGTCAAAGTTTCTGTAGGATATTTTTTCCCAGTTTTTCTTTGTATTTATAAAAATGGCTGTTTTAAAATTAACTTTTTATTTGTTAGTGCTTGATTGATTTTTAGAGAGAGGGGAAGGAAGAGGAATAGAGAGATAGAAACATTGATGAGATAGAAGCATCATTGGTCAGCTCCCTCCTGCACTCCCTTCACTGGGGATTGAGCCCACAACCTGGGCATGTGTCCTGACCAGGAATGGAACCAGTGACCTCTTGGTTCCTGGGTCAATGCTCAACCATTGAGCCACACCCCAGCCAGGCAATTAATTCAGTTTTTAATTGCACTTTTATATAAATCATATCTCAATTGTGTTACTCTTCATTAGTTTCTGTAATAGATCATTGGACTTTCCTGAATAACTATAGACTTGTTGGTTTTAAGACAAGTGAGATATTTAGGTCTACAGAGTCCATTTTAATGCCATTTTAAACAACACAACACTTTTAGCAAGAAGCACTAGGGTTTCAATCTATGTTGCATATATTATAGTAAAATTTTGTTCAGGTATGTGAAATTATTGCCATTATCTTGGTCTTTGAAGATGCTGTTTGCTGATGTAGTATCCTAATTCTGATTTTCAGCTGTGCCACCTCCACCACCTAGTGGAGGAATGGTGATGATGCAGCTTAATGTACCAAACAATCCACAATCTCGTGCCCACTCACCCCCGCAGTGGAAACAAAACAAATATTACTGTGATCACCAGAGAGGACAGAAGTGTGTGGAATTTAGCAATGTAGACAATATTGTTCAGGTAAGATGCTTAATTTTAATACTTGTAATATTTTAGTCACAAAAGATTGACCTAAAAACTTTGATACTGAATTTGAAACCTCAAACAGATTAGTAAAGAAATTTGAATACTTTTTATATCCAGAACATTTTTTTAACATTTAAATATTATTTCCCAACTTTTGCATATTCAAAAAAATGTTTTTAATCAGAAGATAAATTAGATCTAAAATTTGATAAAGAAAAAGAATTATGCTGTTATCCTATTTTTTTTCATATAAACTGTATGTTACAATAACCAGAAAGTTGATGAGGGGATGCTCTTCATCATAGAAATACAATTAATAAATATAAAAGCAGTGGTAAATTTTAAAAATCACCATTATGTAATCCTATTGAAATAATAGATGAAAAAAAAACCATCAGCCTGGCCAGTGTGGCTCAGTTGTTTGAGCATTTTCCCATTGCACCATAGGGTCACCAATTCAGTTCATGGTCAAGGCACATGCCCAAGTAGTGGGTTTGGGCCCTGAACAGGATGCATGCATGCAGGAGGCAGCCTATCTTCTTTTCTCTCTCTCAGTCTCTCTCAGTCTCTCTCTCTCTCTCTCTCTCTCTCTCTCTCTCTTAATCTCTCTAAAATCAATAAAAACATTTTTTTTAAATCAGCAGCAAATGCCAGAAACTTTAGGAAAAGACTTATGGGAAACTTTAAAACGGATAGATGAGGCAGACAACACTTGAAGTAACTGATCAATTATAGCATCACTAAAAGTGGGTCAACCAAACTTATTTGCCTCCTGGTGTAGTATAGAGGAAATTCACATTATCACATGATGTGCTCTTATTAAAAAAAAAAATAAAAAACTTGAACCTGAATCTTATCAAGCCTCTAAGGTGAGCTAATAATTTACAGAAAATCCAGGAAGAAAAAAAAAAAACACAACTTATATGATATCATGTCCTTATTTTACTAGACAAATTGGTCCCGTTTTTTTAACAGATAAGTGGCATTTTGAAATGAAGGATGGGTCTGCTATAGATTAAAAGAGACTTGAGATACAATAATCAGATGCAACATATGGATCTTTCTTGGATACTGATACAGTCAAAAGATGTTTTTGGACCAAAAGCGAGTATTTAAATATTTTAATTTTTAGTATGATAATGGTGTTATTTTTTAAATAGTTCTATCTTTTAGAAATATTTATATACTAAAATATTTTTAAGTGCAATGCTGTGATATCTGAGACTTGCTTTAAATACTTTAGGGAAAAAAGAGCAGGAGAAAGCACAAAGTTGTATTATGTATAAATGGAAGTTTGTTATATTCGTCTAATTACACCTCTATGTATTCAAAAGTTTACCACATTAAAAAGTTTTGAATTATTTAAAGATTATAAAAAAATATTTATAATGCACATAACAAAATCAGAGCAAAATAAAAAGGTCAAAGATCATTTATAGGAGGCTAGCTCATAAACTATAGCCAATAGCCATTAAACAGATGAAATGAAAATTATTTTTTATCTATATAATTGGGAAATTTTAGAAAAACTACTAATTTGCACTGTCAGCAGAGATATGAAGTGACTTGTACACTCACTTGTACACTTTTGGTGGTACTGTAAATTACTACAACTCTTTTTGGAGTACAGTTTAGTGACAACCTGGGCATGTGCCCTCCTTGACTGGAATCAAACCCGGGTCTCTTCAGTCCACAAGCTGACAGTCTAGCCACTGAACTGAAACCAGCTAGGGCCAAAAGAGGCTGTTAAGTGTGATCCCCATGGTAATCACAAAGAAAAAAAAATCTATGGAATATATATGAAAGGAAATGACAAAGGAATTTAAACATTTTACTACAAAAAAGTCAAGTAATTACAAAAGAAAACAGTAGTGCAGGAAATGAGGAACAGAAAAGAACTATAGCCGGGACCGGTTTGGCTCAGTGGTAGAGCGGTGGCCTGCGGACTGAAACGTCACGGGTTCGACTCCGGGCAAGGGCATGAACCTTGGTTGCGGGCACATCCCCAGTAGGGGGTGTGCAGGAGGCAGCTGATCGATGATTCTCTCTCATCGATGTTTCTAACTCTATCCCTCTCTCTTCCTCTCTGTGAAAAATCAATAAAATATATATTAAAAAAAAAAAACAAAAACTATAAGGCATTTAGAAAAATAGTAGCAAAAATAATAATATATCAAAAGTGTTTGCAAGATACAAAGGACATTATATACTAATAAAAGTTTCAATTCAGCAATAAAATAGCACAAATATAAGCATGCATCTAATAGACAATCAAAATTCATGAAGCAAAAACATACACATTTCAAGGGGAAATAGACAATTCTACAATAATATTTGGAGACTCTAATACTCCACTCTTAATAATAGTTAGAATAACCAAATAGAAGATAAGGCAGGGGTCCTCAAACTTTTTAAAGTGGGGGCCAGATCACGGTCCTTCAGAGAGCTGGAGGGCCGGACTATATGAACTACTAATTCCTACTGTAACACCTCGGCTGCGCTCACTGCCCAAAAAACCTGGCGGGCCGGATCAGACTCCTCTGCGGGCCGCATGTGGCCCGCGGGCCGTAGTTTGAAGACCCCTGAGATAAGGAAATAAAGAACAGTAAACCAACTAGATCTAACATGCAGAACACTACCGGACAGCAGCACCATATACATTCTCTTAGGTGCGTATGGGACATTTTCTATGATAGACCATATGTTAAGCCACATAGTAAGTCTCAATATATTTTTTTTAATACTTTATTGATTTCAGAGAAGAAGAGAGAGAGAGAAAGACCAAGGCTGATTGGCTGCCTTCTGATGTACCCTGACCGGGAATCGAACCATGACCTCCTGGCCTGGTTCAATAAATTTTAAAAGGTAGATATCATACAAAGTGTCTTCTCAAGAAGCATCATACTGTAAGTCCTATTCAGAGCAATTAGACAAGAAAAAGAAATAAAAGACATTGAAATTGAAAAGAACTAAAATGATCTCTGTTCAGAGATATGATCTCCCCACAAGATACATTTATAACTAGAAAGGAAAAAATAATAACTTGACAGTGGAGAAACTATCAGTCATCA
Source organism: Pipistrellus hanaki (assembly GCF_964339955.1). Taxonomy (NCBI): domain Eukaryota; kingdom Metazoa; phylum Chordata; class Mammalia; order Chiroptera; family Vespertilionidae; genus Pipistrellus; species Pipistrellus hanaki. The sequence goes on from NC_140510.1 coordinate 17,731,122, forward strand.
TCTTCACCAAGCTATTGAAATAAAAACATAACCAGTACTGTTATGACAGATGGACAGCATGTTCCTTCTCATATGATGCACTAATGATACAATATCACTCTTCCGGTATTCCCTCACCAAACGTATATCATGAACTTTTTTTTAAAATTGACTTGAGAAAGGGGGAGAAAGGGAGAAAGAGAACAGTGATTTGTTGTTCCACATATTTATGCATTCTTAGGGCAATTCTGTGTGCCTTGACCAAGGATCTAGCCCCCAACCTTAGCACATTGGGACAATCTAACCAACTGAGCTATCTAGCCAGGGTTATCATGAACATATTGATAAGAAAACAGCAGGCATCTGGGCTGGCTTTAGCTCAGCGGTTCCTTCGACTACAAAAGAAAACAGCAGGCATCAGTGGATAGAGCCTCAGCCTGTGGACTGAAGGGTCCCAGGTTCGATTCCGGCCAAGGGCGTGTGCCCGAGTTGCAGGCTTGATCCCCAGCGGGGGGTGTGCGGGAGGCAGTTTGCTCTCATCATTGATGTTTCTATATCTCTCTTCCTCTCCCTTCCTCTCTGAAATCAATTATTAAAAAATGTTTTAAAAAAGAAAACAGTAGGCAAACCAAAACTGAGGAACATTTCACAAAATAAATGATCTTCAGAGTGACCTTCAGAAATGTCAGAGTCATGAAAGAGAAATAAGACTGGGGCTCTGTTCCAGATCAAAGAAGAACAAAGTGACATGGCAACTAAATGCAACACTTCACTCAGTTCTAGATTGGATTCTGGACCAGTTCAATTTTTTCTTTTTTTTAATATAAGGATAGGAGGTGTTGTGAGCAATTTATCTCAAATAGCTCACAAAAAATAGATAAATCCAGTATAATAGAATATTAACATTTGGGAAATCTGAGAATTGTACTATTTTTGCAACTGTTCTTCAGCGATGAATTGTTTTAAAATGAAATGTTAAAACAAACAGTTAATGTGGAAAAAAAAGAATGAGGTTGATGTAAGTATTCTCTCATTAAGAAGTATCTACAGCTGAGACCGGTTTGGCTCAATGGATAGAGCGTCGGCTTGAGGACTGAAGGGTCCCAGGTTCGATTCCGGTCAAGGGCATGTACCTTGGTTGCAGGCATATCCCCAGTAGGGGGTGTGCAAGAGGCAGCTGATCGATGACTCTCTCATCGATGTTTCTAACTCTCTATCTCTCTCCCTTCTTCTCTGTACAAAATCAATAAAATCTATTTTTTTTTAAAAAAAAGTATCTACAATATTATCATCTAGGTACAAAAGAAAGATTCAAAAATAGGGTGTACAATCTATTTCCATTTTTGTAAAACATGGATGTATGGATACATATGCATAGAAACCATCTGTTACCAGTGCTTATCTTTAGGAGTTGGAAATTATAAATTTACATAATGCTATAATTTTTGTAATAACAAGTATATATTATTGTAGTATCCATAAGTACATATTTATAATCAACAAGAATAAAAAATTTTGTCCAAAGGAAACTTGAAAAAATCCTAACTAAAGTGCTGTTCCATTTTCTTGATGTAATTACAGCACAGCCCTCAACTCAGCAGTCCCATTATTTCACCAGCTCCATCGCCAGCACCAGCTCAGCTATCCACCCTGAAAACTGTTCGTTCTTCTGGACCACTTTCCATCATCCCCCCGTTTTCTAGACCTTTTATCCCTGGTCAAGGTAAGTGTACACGCAACTAATCACAGCCTCACAGAATTTTAAAACGTCGATCGTAGTATCTGTGCTTTATCTTGGTATTATTACCTTCCAGTTTTCCAGCGCCAGCAGGCATAGTTGTTTATTACCATATACTCTTCTGGCCTTAATATTTCATTACTAATTAATAATCAATTACCAATTTAGTCATTACTTCGATGACAGAATTAAAATGATTTTAACTTATTTTTAGACTCCATTCTTTCAATTCTTTTAAAACTATGTCAATACCCACTGAATTGAGACAATTTAGAAAACTCCAGGAAGTATTTTATAACTGAGTAGAGGAAAATATATAAATGTTTCTGTTGACTTTCAGGAGATGCCAGGTATCCATTACTTGGCCAACCACTGCAGTACAACCCTCCTACTGTTCTGCATGGACACTTGCCACCCCAACAGGTGAGCGTGCCGGCCGTCAGACCTTGTAGAGCATCCTACGTCTGTGCTGAGTGCAGGCCTGGGCCTTCCTATTGGCACTGCACAGGGAGAGTTCCCTGCCTCACCCGTGGGTTTCTCAGTGTTGTCACTGCCTCATCGAGAGCAGAGCCAGGGGACAGCGGTGCTGCTTGGCTGGGCAGTATTCCCAGGTGGGCTGGCTGCAGGGCACGCTTGCTCAGGAAAGCCCAGAAAGTGACTGGTCATAGTGGGCCTCTGCCACAAAGGCGGGATTCAGGAGGCCTGGGGTTGAATTTTTCTGCTGAAATACAAAACCCAGACTGAGTATGGTTAGGTATTAAGTGTTTAAACATTACAAACTTATTTATCATCATTATTAACCTTATTTCTCATCTGTTTGTGGGTTTTCAGGGTCAGTCTGGCAACAGGCATGGAAACCGGGGAAGGAAACAAGCTAAGAAAGCTGCATCCACTGACCTTGGCGCAGGAGAAGCAGGTGTGTCCCTGAGCAGCTGGATGTGCTTCTACAAGCTGTTGACCACTTCAATAGTCTCTAAAACTGTACCCCTACACAGAAATGGGTTTTACTCTCCCTAGAGTCCTGCAAAGGTCATAGGGAATTATGCCGTCTATAATGTAGGGTGCTTGAATATGCTCTTTCAGAGCTATTTCATCTCAAGTTTGAGAGCATAGTAAGGTACAGGTTGGGTTTAGGAGGGGTGAAGGGGCGGAGGAGAAACGGTGTGTGTGACAAGTACAGGTAGAATGAGCTCTTTGCCCCTATTCTTTTTTTTTTCTTTTTTTTTCTTTTTTTTTTTAATATATTTTATTGATTTTACACAGAGAGGAATTGAGAGGGACAGAGAGTTAGAAACGTCGATGAGAGAGAAACATCGACCAGCTAGCTGCCTCTTGCACACTCCCCACTGGGGATGTGCCCGCAACAAAGGTACATGCCCCCGACCAGAATCGAACCCGGGACCCTTCAGTCCGAAGGCCGACGCTCTATCCACTGAGCCAAACCGGTCCCGGCATGCCACTATTCTTAGAGAAAGGAAGTGGCCCTTACATCCATATGGAGGTAGTGTGAGCAAACAGGTATGTCACCTTCTGTGGCAAAGTGCTGTCACCTCGGTACTTTAGCTTTCTACTCAGCTTCCTTGGGTGCATAGGCAAGTGATGCTTGCTTTCTTTTTCACTGGGAACGTGAGGTGCAGGGAGCTGTCCAGAAGCACACACCTCATTGGGAGGAGCCACTGTGCGATGCTGTGTTGTGTATGTGCAGCTGTCAGTGAAGACTGAAATGGGGAGTTGACACCATTAGCTCTACACTCCTTGCCGAGGGGGTACATAGGAATGATTTGAAAGATTATCGTAACAGTTATACTTCTGTGGATTTGAATGGTTTTAGAAAATTCTGTTTATTTTCTATGACATAGAATCTATGTCATATTGAGTTTAGAGTACATTTTGCCTCTCTTCAGTAACAGGGATCGTTAATCCTACACCTTTTCCGTTCTAGTTGTTGGGAAAGTCTTGGAAATTACTGAACTACCAGATGGAATAACTCGCATGGAAGCCGAGAAGCTCTTTGGGGAACTCTTTAAAATTGGCGCCAAGATCCGGTGGCTGCGGGACCCCCAGTCTCAGTCCCAGCTGCGTCGTCACCCACTCTGCTGTGGCAGCGGGGACAGCACTATCAATTCTGAACGCTCTAAACCCATTGACTTGGCCTCCACGTACACCGTCCTAGCCACATTCCCCTCCATCTCAGCTGCACAGAATGCATTGAAGAAACAAATTAACTCGGTTAACAAATTTAAGCTGAGAACAAGCAAGAAACACTATGACTTTCACATTTTGGAAAGGGCGAGTTCTCAGTAACAGTCACCTTGGACCCTGGGCCTTTTTGATTCCCCTGTGCTCTCCCATCTTTAATTGGCTTGGTATTCAGAGCTCCTGTTAACATGGTAGAGACTCCTAGGGGGTGTGGTCAGGGCGAAACAGCTTTTGAAGACAGGCCAGTGTTCCAGCAAAGTGGGGTGATCCACACTGCCCCCCAGTGACTAGGAATCCACATCGGAGTCACAGCGTTTTCTGAGGAAACGCTGTTCAAATGTCTCCTGACTTTTATAGTTATTTTGTTTTATATTTCTGAATTCTTGTATCAGATCCAAAGCTCTATTGTACAGCAAATTATTCTTCAAAATTATTACAATTAGTTGCAACCTGTATTTCTTTTTTGCAGCCAGCACAGTGTGATCCAACATAGAATTTGGGGGAAAAGAATACAGGAATGGAATAACCAAGTCAGAACCATTTGCTGTCTTTCTGAGAGGCTGAAGGGTGACTAAGGAGAGCCCACAAGCAGATGACTCTTCCCCTGCTATCTCCAAACACAGAATTCCCTCAGTGGGTTCTTTCCTTATTCATTTAGGTAGTATGACCATTAAGTGTGAAGTAAATTATGTTCTTAATGCCTCTCAATCAAACCACTCAGACTCAAAGGGGAATGGGAATCATTCTAGGCTGGAAAATACTTTTTTTAAGCCCTTCCAATAACCAAACGCCACTTATTTGCATTCCCCTCCTCGTGGATTTTTTGTCACCTACAGAAATGCATTTGATGAGTGCTGGAAACTTCTTAAGCAGTTTAAAGTTTGTTTTCATTGTTTGCAGCAGATCACTGGACATCAAAGATTCATTGCACTAATTACAAGGAACCTTCTTTTTCAATTCTGTGTAATTTGAAAGGCTGTACAATGTGTGCTGATGCAAGCCTTTTTCAGTTCAAGAGAATAAATGTTTACAAATATAGACCCACTTTGTCTTCGTAAATTAAAATCACCTTTTTAAATGAGTGCCAGTAATAAAGACCTAACCTGTCCTGCAGATTTTAATTTCAAACTTAAAGATGAAAGACAGTAAACCCCTCATTTTTGCTTTTTTCCTTATTCATTTATATTGAATTCATTGGGGTGACATTGATTAGTAAAATTATAGGTTGGTTTCAGGAGTACAATTCTATAATACATCATCTTTATATTGCATTCTGTAGTAAACCCCCTCATCTTACAAAACGTTTTACAAAGCATCACTTTCTCTGTGGCAGTGATTCTAGTGGGTACGATTTATGTCACCTCATTCTCTCATGAAGGTAAGACCAATACCTTGCTGGTGTTGCTCAGTGTTTGGAGCACCAGCTCGAGCACTGAAGGGTCACAGGTTTGATTCCCAGTCAAGAGCATGTACTTCAGTTGCAGGTTTAGATCCCTGGCCCCATTTCAGGTGCATACTAATTGATGTTTCTCTTCGCCTTCCCTCTCCAGCCCTCCCACACTCTCTAAGAAACAATGGAGGGATCCTCAGGTAAAGATTAAAATATATATACCAATCAATGAGAGACAATTTGAGTATGAACGTTTATATATATATATAAAAGCTTAAGCGATCATTATGACTGGCCGACCAGTCACTATGGCACAAACTGACCACCAGGGAGGGGGCAGACGCTCAATGCAGGAACTGCCCCTGGTGGTCAGTGCACTCCCACGGCCAGCCAACCTCCCCCAATCCCTCCCCCAGCCAGTAGGCCCCTATCGGGACTGGACAAGGGACCCCACCCATGCACAAATTCATGCACTGCCTCTAGTACTTATTTAACTAAAAATAGAATATTGTTTGGTTAGAGAGTTTGTGTTTCTAGCCAATATATTGATCACCCAATTGTCCAGATTAGCTCAAATGCTGTATCAAAAGCTTTCCCTATTTGTTAGCCAAGCAAACTGCTGGGAACCAAAAGCTGGGAGGTATGTCATATACAAATTGCCTGGGGCCTGGTGCACTTGCAGCCCAGAGTGGGCGGTGTTATCAGACCAGCACAGATGTTCAGGCACATGAAAGCATTTGCAAAGCTGCACTTGGTTCCTAGGTTAGAAGGGGGAGCTGCCTTTGAACCCTGTCAGATTAAGGAGCTATACACAGAAGAAAAAGAAAGGATCATGAAAATAATTTTCAAGGTCTGTTGAATTTTTTATCATTTTTTTACTAGAGTTGAAGATCTTTTTTTTTTTTTTTTTTATCAATAAATATATTTTATTGCTTTTTTACCGAGAGGAAGAGAGAGGGATAAAATTAGAAACATTGATGATAATCATCGACCAGCTGCCTGTTGCACACCCCCTACTGGGGATGTGCCTGCAACCAAGGTACATGCCCTTGACCAGAATCGAACCTGGGACCTATCAGTCCGCAGGCCGACGCTCTATCCACTGAGCCAAACCAGTTAGGGCTCTTTTTTTTTTTTTTTAATATATTTTATTGATTTTGTACAGAGAGGAAGGGAGAGAGAGTTAGAAACATCGATGAGAGAGAGTCATCGATCAGCTGCCTCTTGCACACCCCCTACTGGGGATATGCCCACAACCAAGGTACATGCCCTTGACCCGAATTGAACTCGGGACCCTTCAGTCCCCAAGCCGACGCTCTATCCATTGAGCCAAACCGGTTTCGGCAAGAGTTGAAGATCTTGAGGAAACATAATTAGGATCAGCATTGCAGCAAGAACTATTCAATCCGTGAATTGGGATGGAGACAAAAAAAAAAAAAAAAATCCCACAATCCTGTGGTTTATTTCAGTTTTCTGAATATTTAACTTCTGCAGTAGGAATCTTAGTAAACCTAAGAGTAGGTTTGGGGGGCTTTTTTATTTTTTTATTTTTATTTTTTTTAAATATATTTTATTGATTTTGTACAGAGAGGAAGGGAGAGAACTAGAGAGTCAGAAACATTGATGAGAGAGAGTCATCGATCAGCTGCCTCTTGCACACCCCCTACTGGGGATATGCCCGCAACCAAGGTACATGCCCCTGACAGGAATTGAACCCGGGACCTTTCAGTCCCCAAGCCGACGCTCTATCCATTGAGCCAAACCGGTCCCAGCTTGGGGGGCTTTTTTAAAATTGAGGTCTAATTTACATATTGGTTTTAGTTGTACAGCATAATTATTTGACACTTGTATATATACTAATGAGAACTTTTAAGGTCTATAAGCAACTCTCAAATATACAGCACCAAATTATAGTCACCATGCTGTGCATTAAAACCTAAAAGATCTTTAGTTTACCCTATAAGAGTTGACATCTGTTCAGAGGAAATAAGTAAATTAAATGGCCAAAACCAGTTTGGCTCAGTGGATAGAGAGCATCGGCCTGCGGACTGAAAGGTCCCAGGTTCAGATTCCAGTCAAGGGCATGTATCTTGGTTGTGGGCACATCCCCAGTAGGAGGTGTGCAAGAGGCAGTTGATTGATGATTCTAACTATCCCTCTCTCTTCCTCTCTGTAAAAAAATCAATAAAAATTTTTTTAAAAAATCAGTGAGGCTATTGTTAAGTCAGCTCTTAGCCACCACCACCATAACTACCCCATTCCCTGATAATCACATGGAAATAGTTAGGAAATAGCCACCCCTTCCCCATACACACACAAAAATAGTTCACCCATTCCCTGACTATTCCACTGTTCTTTTTCTAGAATCTGATTTTACCTATAGAAAAATGCTAAAGCACACTCAGGAAGCAGTTAAAATGTGATTTAACCCAGACTTTAAATATTCCTAAGGATAGCTTCAAATGTCCCACAGCTCTGGCTGGTTTTCCCCAGAGCACTGACCATATTTGGGATCAGAGAGTACTTTTATGAATTAAACAGGCTACTGTTACCTGTGCCAATACAGGGTGGGACAAAATTAGGTTTAAAGTTGAATGTGAAAGTTTAGTCTTGTATTATTTATTATTGTTATTTTCCATATGAACAAGTGTAAACCAGCCTTTGTCCCACCCTATATTAGCAACTCCAGCAGCCCCTTCTTTGAGAATAACAACAGAAGTCATTTAATAAGTTTACACTTCTACTTTATTGATTTCAAAGAGGAAGGGATTTTTTTTTATTTCAGAGAGGAAGGGAGAGGGAGAGAGAAACATCAATGGTAAGAATCATTGATCGGCTGCCTCCTGCAAGTCCCACACTGGGAATTGACCCGAAACCTGGGCATGTGCCCTTGTTGAGAATCAAACCCACGACCTTCTGATTCATAGGTTGACACTCGACCACTGAGCCATGCTGGCTGGGCCACTTCTGCTACTTTATAAGAAAGCTGAAAATATGGCTTATGGTTCTTCAACATTTATCCATGAAGAACATGGATATATTGGGTATGTGTGTATGAATCTAGAACATAAAGTGTGTTTGCCATGATGCTAATACTCATTAAACATGACTAGCTTAGCCTGGCCGGCATGGCTCAGGGGTTGAGCATCAACCTATGAACCAGGAGGTCATGGTTCAATTCCCAGTCAAGGCACATTCTGGGTTGTGGGTTCTATCCCCAATGTGGGGCATGCAGGAGATAGCCATTCCATGATTCTTATTGGTGTTTCTATATTTCCCTCTCCCTTCCTCCCTGAAATCAATAAAAATATTTTAAAATAACTAGCTTGATATCTGAGCTGATGACAAAGTAAGAATCTAATCCGCACCTTCCCTCTCTCCTGCTGTAGACTAAAAAATGTTTTTCTGCCAAAACTGATTTGGCTCAGTGGATAGAGTGTCGGTCTCGGCCTGTGGACTGAAAGGTTCTAGGTTCAATTCCAGTCAAAGGCATGTACCTTGGCTGCAGGCATATCCCCAGTAAGGGGTGTGCAGGAGGCAGCTGTTCAATGTTTCTCTCTCATCGATGTTTCTAGCTCTCTGTCCCTCCCCCTCCCTCTCTGTAAAAAAATCAATAAAATAAATATTTTTTAAATGGTTTTTCTGATCCCATCAAGTAGGACCTGTGGCCTGTGCATAGTGCTAACCATTCAGTAGAGACCACTAACCTGAAAGGACACACCTGGGAAGCTGCTGAATATTCTATTGAGGTCCTCTCCTGATACTACCCCTAAAATCCCTGCCTTTTGAGAAACAGATAAACAACCCCAAGATGAAGCCCTGGCCTGGTAAGTCAGAGCAGTATTCCAATACACCAAGGTTGCGGGTTTGGCCCTTAATCAGGACACATACAAGAATCAGCCAATAAATGCGTAAGTGAAACAACAAATCAATATTTCTCTAAGTTTAAAAAAAAAAAACAAACAAAAAACCCTCAAGATGTGCCCTAGCTGGTTTGGCTCAGTGGATAGGCTTCAGCCTGCAAACCAAAGGGTTCCAGGTTCGATTCCGGTCAAGGGCACCTACCTTGGTGGCAGGCTTCTACCCGTCTGGACCCTGGTCGGGGCACATATAGGAGGCAACCAATCGATGTTTCTCTGTCTTTCCCTCTCATTTCCACTCTCCCTAAAAATGAATGGGAAATATCCTCAGGTAAGAATTTAAAAAAAAATCTCAAGATGAAGGATCCAGTGCATGGTTGCTCGCTCTGGAGCATGCACTTGCCTGTTTCCCTCTCCTTCCCCCAGCCCTGGTTTTTTGTTTTGCGTGTGTGTGTGTGTGTGTGTGTGTGTGTGTGTTGTTTGTTTATTGCCTTCCTTTCTCCTAAGGTTCATGGGCCCTTCTTTTGCCTCTGTAACTTGTTTCCTGAGTCCAGCAGGCCAACTTCTTCCACAGCTCATGTCTTCTACCCCTGTGACCTTCATTTTCTTTTTTTTTTTTTTTTTTTTGTTGTTGTTGATTTCAGAGAGGAAGTGAGAGTGAGAGTGAGAGAGAGAGGGAAACATCAATGGTGAGAGAGAATCATTGGTCACCTGTCTCCTATATGCCCCACACTGGGGATCAAGCCCACAACCTAGGCATGTACCTGGATTGGGAATCAAACCATGACTTCTTGGTTCATAGGTTGAAACTCAATCTGAGCCACAATGGCCAAGCTACCCCTGTGACTTTCTAAATAAATTTTGCTTGTATTTGAGTTCTTGACTGTAAATTATTTTCTCAGCCAAACTCAAGGACCACGGTCTAACCTCTAATGTCATTCACCATTAACAGGTCAACATGGTTTTCCCTCTAATGCCGTCCACTGGATCCCCAGAACTTATAAGTTGGTACTCTGATTACCTTCACCCATTTCCCCCTCCCCTGCTCCCCAACCTATCCCACCACTCCTGGCAACTGTTAGGGTCACTGAAGGAGGAACACACGAGGCCAAAGTAGTAAGGAATATAAATTTATCAGGTCATCTGGAAACCAGAGGGGCTGAGCCCCAAAATGGCACCAGCAGCCAGGGATGGGGAGTCAGATGTTTTAAAGGATTCTAGGCAGGCTTTTCCATCAGGGAATTCTCTGGGCCGGATCCTGGGAAGGTTAATGGCTTAGCAAATGGAATGTGGTCTAAGAGAAAAGGAATGTCGTTTGTGAAGTTGTCTGAAGATCAGTTCCCAGGGGGAGGAGTATTGATTCATTTATTTTATCAGACCTATCAGAAGTGTAGTTTATCTCTTCTGCTGTGGGTTAGCCCTAAAACGTTTTTATTTTAACCAATAGAATGCATCAGAAATTACATTCTGGAACTCCAACATCAGGTTTTAAGAGGCCTTTTCTTATTCAGCCATTAAAAAGACAAGGAGCCCTCGCTGGTTTGGCTCAGCGGATAGAGCATTGGCCTGTGGACTAAAGGATCCCAGGTTCAATTCTGGTCAAGGACACATGCCCAGGTCTCAGGCTCGAACCCCAATAGGGGGCATGTGGGAGGCAGCCAATTGATGATTCTCTCCTCATTTCTATCTCTCCCTCTCCCTCTCCCTATGAAGTCAATAAAAATATATTTTTTTTAAAGACAAGGAAATTCTGCCATTAAAGACAACATGAATGAACCTTGAAGACATTATGCTGATATGTAAAATAAATCTAAGACAAAGATGGTATGATCTGATTGATCTCACTCATGTAGAATCTTAAAAAAAGCAAACTTTTGGAAACAGACACTTGATTGGTGGTTATTGTTAGGGTCACCAAAGGAAGAATGCATGAGGCCAAATATGGTGAAGAATTATAAATCTGTTGTTACATCTATGAGCAGAAAGGCTGAGACGAAAATGGCATCAGTAAGGGAGAAGGATTTTGTCTCTTCTAAAGGTAAATCAGAGTAACCAGTCAGATTAGGTGCAAGTGGGAGCCAGGGGTAGGTGGCCCACTGGAAACTGGGTGAGGAGGTTTACTGGAAACTAAAGGCCGTTCATTGTGAAACCTATAATGAGAATAACAGGAAAATCGCTGGGAGGGGCAAAAGCCCCAAGCGGGCATAATGGGCACAAGAATGTCCCAAACATTCCAGCCTCTCTCTCTCTCTCTCTCTCTCTCTCTCTCTCTCTCTCTCTCTCTCTCTGTCTCTCTCTCTCTTTTTTCTCCATAAACTGGGGCTCCTGCAAGCTGGGGTTCCTGCAAGCTGGGATGGTGAGGGAGGCCTATCTCATTCTTCTGTAACTTATTCATGCTTAGGTGGGGTGTAGAGACGTCCCTAACGAGTGATTGAGGGAGGGGATGATATCCAGTGTAGGTCTTGAAAAGCATCATTTACCCTATGGATTTATTGGTAACTGCCTGAGTGCAGTTTTTCTGAGGAAGGAGGAAAGGGCTCTTAGGATGCACGGGACCAAAGATGAGTGCCCACAAGAGCATTAAGGGGGGTCCAACTAAAGGCAAACACCAGCCGCTCCAGTGAAGATTCTGTAGCCAGGTGCCCCGGGATTCTTAAAGTTGTTGTCGGACTTGGGAGGCCCTATCAACGAGTTCCTCGGCCCCTCCCTTACTATGGCAGACTGGTTCTTCCCCTAGGAATAGGCATGGGCGCCTTTCTAAGCTGTGAGGAGGGCAAGTCCTCTTTGGTTTTGGAGGGGAACTGCTGCCGGTGAATCCCTCTGGCCCTGTACTGGTACAATTCTCTGGGCAATTTCCTCTCCGTTGCCTGCAAGGTCTTCGGATAGGCTCTGAGAGTAGGGAAGGAAGGTTGCCAGTCCCCCTATCCCAGTGCCTAGGCCTGTAGCTATTCCCAGGCCGGCAAGGAAGGCAATGCCCCTCCTGGGTCCAAGAGGGAGCTTAAAGGACCCTTAGGAGCAATGTCTTTTTGCGGGGGAGCTATAATAGGGTGCAGTCCTAGCCCAGTTGGCTGGGAGACAAAGAAGGCACTGGTGCTATACAGCAAAGTTTGTGGCATGTGTCGGGGGCCGGGGGCTGACTGAGATATAAAATAGGTGTTCAGAATAAAGGTCCCCTCTGGGGAGATGGGGTCCAAGGTGGTAAATTTCTGTAAGGCCTCAGTGAGGTGGGAGAGAAAAAGAGCTGGATTTTCGTCAGGGCCTGAGTGATCTCATTAACTTTCTCATAGTTGACTGCCGTACGGGCTGCCTTTTTGAATCTGGCAATGAGACCGATGATCGTATGACTATGGAGCCAGCACCTGGAGAATTAACATGATAGTCCCATCTCGGGTCAGTTCAGGGGACCGCGTCAGCACCCACGAGGTTGGCACCACCACACCCTGTCTCTGGAGGGCATCTGAGTGGTCCTGAGCTGCTAATCAGACACACTCCTTCTCCTCTGGGATTAGAGAGGAGGATAGGATGACATACACGTTATACCTGGTCAGGTCATAGGACTGGGTCAGGTACTCAAATTCCTTGGTAAAGGTGGTTGGGTTGATGGGAAAAGACCCAAGACATCTCTCAATCTGTGCAAGGTTGGACATGGGAAATGGGATGTGTACTTGGACAATACCCTCAGCCCCAGCCACCTCTCAGAGGGGAAGGACAGGGGCTGGAGGTTGGGGTCAGGAAACAGTAAGAGGGGGCTTGCTGAAAGTTCTATCAGACAGCACTGTCCTAGAAAACTGAGATAAAGTCTCTAATATTTTTTATGTCCAATAGAATTTTATGTACGATAGACTGAATAAATGTCGATTAACAAATAGTGAAAACCAAGTATAACTTCAAAAAGATGCAGAGAGATGGGCTAGAATGGCCAACTTGTCACCTTACCTGTCTTTGGGAGCAAAGGAGAACAGTAGTGCCTAAAACCCCATCATGCAGGGGTCCTCAAACTTTTTAAAGTGGGGGCCAGATCACGGTCCCTCAGAGAGCTGGAGGGCCGGACTATATGAACTACTAATTCCTACTGTAACACCTCGGCTGCGCTCACTGCCCAAAAAACCTGGCGGGCCGGATCAGACTCCTCTGCGGGACGCATGTGGCCCGCGGGCCGTAGTTTGAAGACCCCTGGAACTGCAGTGGGTTCTTGAACTGCGCCCAGCATGGCCAGGGGTGAACCCGAGGGGGGCGGTGAAGGATTAAAGAAGAAAGACAAGAGAATACACTCGGGACCAGGAGGATCACTGCCTGGATGAGGAAACAGTGACCCAGCCTGTAAGCCGAAGCTTCATTTTATAGTCAGATCACACAAAGCAAAACAAGGGCAGTGGTCAACATGTTTATAATGTTCTTGCAAGTTTCAAATCTATTTCCTTACGCAAGCCTTGTTTTGGCAGCACTTGCTGCACCTCCCACAGCGCATTAGCTACCTAGGAACAAGGGAGGACAGAAAGGTCAAACTTAATTGTGCTAGGAGGGCTCAGCCTCCAAGCTGGGACTGTATGTGGCTCTGCCACTGGTCAGTCCAAGGTTTGACCCAATAGCCGCTCCCTACAGGTTCTGAATGCTTTCTTTTCTTTCTTCTCCTTTCCTCTCCTTTCCTTTCATTTTCCCTTTCCTTTTCCCTTCCCTTTCCTTTTAATATATTTTATTGATTTTTTTTACAGAGAGTAAGGGAGAGAGATAGAGAGTTAAAAACATCGATGAGAGAGAAACATCAGCTGCCTCCTGCACACTCCCTACTAAGTATGTGCCTGCAACTAAGGTACAAGCCCTTGACCAGAATCAAACCTGGTACCCTTGAGTCTGCAGGTCAACGCTCTATCCACTAAGAGACACTGGTTAGGACCTGAATGTTTTCTTTACATACACATTCCCCTTGCCATCCACTCACCACTCTGCAGTCAGAATTTCTTAAAACACAAATGGAATCATGTCACTTTCATGTTTAAGGTCCTTTAATGAGTTACCACTGTCCAAAATTCTTAACAGTACCTCCCAGGTCTCCCACCTATGACGCTTGCCTGCCTACTCACCCAGGCACTCCACCTCTCCTTTCCTAGCTTCTGGTCACACTGGACTCCCTAAGTTCCTCAAGCACGTCATGCTGCCTTGTCTCCAGGTTCTACACAGTGGCAATCTTCTGCCAGAAACTGGTGGGTTTCTTCCTACCTGTGGCAGAGACTGGTCAATTTTCAAGCAAACTCTGGGAGGGGGTGGGTGTATCTCTTCCCTCGCCCGTTGTCAGACAAGGTTTTCCAGCCTCCTGCACCGAGATGAACCATGTGTCTGAGTTTTGGGCAATGAAATGCAAGAGGAAATGATGCATGCCCCTCGTGCCTGTCCCCTAAAACCTTCCTGCCCTTACTAATCAGAGTAGGGGGGGAAGGCTAGAAACCAGTAACTATCAGGATCGCCAAGAGAGCTTGCTACAAATGCAGAATCTCAGGTCCCACTCCAGACCTGTTTGAACCAGAATCTCTGTTTTTAATAAGACCTTCAGGTGATCTGCAGATATTGGAATTGGCTGGTAGGCTGCACGCAGAGAGGATCTGTGGGGTGTCAAGACAAGGAAGAGCCACTGGATGGGAAGATTCAGGAGTTCCCTGTATGGAGCCGAGCCCCTTGCACCGACAGCCCCTTCCTCCTCTGCCTGCCATTAGACTGTGAAGCGAGTGAGAAATAAACCTTTCTTGCCACTCTGATTTGAGGACCATTTTTTCCCACATGTAACTTACCTCTGCTTGGAACTCTATTCTCCCCACCTCACCCTTCAACTTCTGGTTAATTTATCCTCACTCTTCAGATCTCACCTCAGGTTCCTGCCTCAGGTGGCCTGCTCTTCCTCCAGCGCTCCCTACTCCGTCCTCCAGACAGAGTCATTTCTGCCGTAATAACTCTACTAATATCCTGTACTTTCTCCTCAGAGCATTAATCACGATGGTAATTACATGGGTGATTGGCCAATTAGTTGTTAATGCTTTTTACCCACCAGTGTGTAATCTTTAGAGCAGGAAAAATGCCTATTGCTTTTGTTTACTAACACAGCCTCCGCTCCCACCAGGGCCTCAGTGCCTGTCTTAGGAAATATTTGCCCAGTGATTAAATGAAGAAATGATCTGGCTGAGCTAAATGCTTTGAATTCTGAAAGGCATATATGTATGTTTAATAATTTTAGTAGGCAGGTGGAAATAATAGCCAACATTTGTAAAGCAGTTAATAATTACGGTTGACTCAAACAACCAGGGCTTGAAATGAAAGGGTCCATTTAGATGCAGATTTTTTTTTCAATAAATATTCAGTTGGCCCTCCCTATGTACATCTAGGGATTCAACCAACAGTATATCAAAGACAGTATTTTAAAAAATATATATTCTTCAATTGATTTTAGAGAAGAAGGGAGAGGGAGAGAGGGAGAAACATCAATGAAGAGAATCATTCATTCTCAGACTGTATGCATTGTTCTATGCCACTGTATATAAGGGACTTGACATCAGTAGGTTTGGGTGTCCATGGGGGACCTGGAACCACCCCATGGACACTGAGGGATGCCTGTGATACGGGAAAAATGGACTGGAGCCTGCAGTGTTCCCCTGGGCGGGATGGCTTCCCCGGCTCTTTGTTCGGTGGAGTCAGAGAATGAAACCACAGACAAAAGGTGGTATAACAAAAGGTGAAAATTTGTTGAGAAACAAGCACAGACTCCCACGTGGGGAGGGAGAAGAGTCCCACTGAGTCCCTTTTTCCCCGGCTAATAAAGACTGCAGTTTTTTGTGCCCCGATATAGCTCCCTCTGATTGGTCACTATCCCCCTTTGATTTGGTCACTATAGCAACTCCTGAGCTCAAACCTTAGTAAAGTACCTGAGGTTCCCTCCTTTTCCCTAATTGCTCCCCTATTCTCTCTGGACTTTCTTCCTCCCTCTCTGAATGGGGGACCCTCTTCACGTTATTCTGCCCCTACCAGCTTCCTTGTCTTATGGAAATATACCTTCTGTTACTCCCAGCTCCTTTATCTTATGGAAATATACTCTTTGCAGCTCCGAAGCCCTGTGCTTTTTCCAGGGACCCCTTAATTCATAAAATTCCTAAACCTGCCTATTTCAACCCTAAAAATTCCTTTCACTTACAGTTAAGTTTTGGGGGAGTCAAAAGTTATAAGTGGGACAATCGTCTTGAGTCCCATCCCTCCTGGAGCAAGGGAGCTTTTCTGTAATAACACTTTATTTTTGCTAAAAACATATATATATATGTTTTTTACTGCACAGGGAAATGAGGGGTAGGGAGGTGGGAGAGATTGGTGGCCCTGACTCTGAATTGTTGAAGGGTCATCTGTACTATGTGCCCAAGCACTTATAAAGGTCCCATTTTATTATCATAATAGCCCTAAAAGGTAAGTTCAATTATTACCCCAATTTAGGAGTGAGGCAACTGAACTGTCAGAGGAAATGCACCCACAGTCACAGACTAGTTTTGGCTGCATACATGAATCAGGCTGACTCTAAGAGTTCGTGGACTTAACTCTAAACTACTTCCTGCCTTGCTTTTTATTTGTCTCATGCACCTGGCTCTATAGGAGAGGAGTGCCATCCTGTCTTTACTGATGAAAATTCAATTGTGAATGAAGCTTACAACATATTCAAATGTTCCTTCTCTCTTTTTTAAGTTTTATATGTATTCATGAGCCTTATATAGTATCTAACCTGTTCTCTTACTGGTCAATAGATTAGTGATTATACTTTGTGTAATCAATTTACTTTTTCACACTTTTCACTCAAGAGAAAAACAAGAGCAGAGAACATTATTTTTCCTTTACAGGTATGTTTGTGTAAATATATTTGCAATATTTTTAAGTCGTATAGCTCCCTCTAGTGGTAAACATGTGCAAATTTCCATGGAACAAAAAAATTGTTTTTTTTTAAACCATGATGTGCTTGATTTCAAGGTGATATTACCAATCCAGTTTCAGTAAAAAATGTCAATTTCTTTCTCTTTTAAGCAATGGTGAAGGTTTGGTGAGTGTTCACTTTCTTAGGAACATTGCAATCAGCCAGAGTTAAGAATTCAGGCTGTGAGAGGTTTTACCTGTGCAAATTGAAATACCGCAGGATCTCTGTGGAGGGGAAGCTTTGGCCTCAAGACACTAAGTCATTCAATTCGCAAAGGAAACAGTGCATTGTGGGGAACAGAGAGAAAACTAAGTAGAGGTGCTGCTTTTAATCTTTTAGAGGAAAAAAGACAGAAACCCAGAAATTTATGTAACTGTATAAAATAATGTGTTCAGCCCAGCTGGTTTGGCTAAGTGGATAGAGCGTCAGCCTATGGACTGAAGGGTCCGGAGTTTGATTCCGGTCAAGGGCATGTACCTTGGTTGCAGGCCTGAGACAACCAATCTATGTTTCTCTCTGTGTTTCTCCTCTCTAATCTCTCTAAAAATCAAGGGAAAAATAAAAATTACTTTAAAAATTACCTGTCTAGCCGAAACCGGTTTGGCTCAGTGGAAAGGTCCCATGTTCAATTCCGGTCAAGGGCATGTACCTTGGTTGCGGGCACATCCCCAGTATGGGGTGTGCAAGAGGCGGCTGATCGATGTTTCTCTCCCATCGATGTTTCTAACTCTCTATCCCTCTCTCTTTCTCTCTGTAAAAAATCAATAAAATATGTTTTAAAAAAATTACCCGTCTTTCAGGTCCTCAGGTGAGAGCGGGGCCTGAGCAGCTTGGTGAAACGCCAGCCAATGCTGTTTGTATACTTATGTTGATCTGATGCCAACTAAATGTGTACAACAGGGTTGGCAAACTCAAGTAACTTGATACTTCCGGAGAGTAGATAAAGGAGTGGAGCTTAGAAGTGGGAGGGGCTGTGGCAAACCAGAATGACTTTTCTGAAACCTCAGGCAGGCCCAAATAGGAGAGGGGAGACCAGCCAGGGTCCACGGCTCCAGCACAGGTGCCGGGCCCAAACAGTCGAAGGTCCCACATGGCTCAGATGGGAGGAGAGCTAGGGGTCCTGTCCTGGGCAAACAGCTGTAGCATCTGTTTGTCAAACCTGAAGCAGCGTGTGGTGAGGGAGAGAACTGAGAGATTCCAGAGGCGGCAGGCCAGAGGATGCTGGTCAGCCAAACAGTGGTTCCACATCTCGGCCCAGCACCCCAGGGAATAACCTGTTGTTTTTCTTCATTGAATGTGTTGGGGTGACACTGGTTAATGAAATTATATATGCTTCAGGTATACAATTCTGCACGATCTCATCTGCACATTGTATTGTGTGTTTACCACCCAAAGTCAAGTCTCCTTCCATCACCGTTTATCCCCCCTTTACCTTCTTCTTCCTCCCTCTCCACCCCCTCGCCGTTCCCCCTGGTAGTCACCATGCGGTTGTCTGTGTCCATGAGTCTTTTATTTTTGTTTTCGATTACAAGAAGTCACATTTTCTGAATATACCGTAGGGTCAAGCAGGTGGGTTAGGCTGCTGTGGTGGGGATTTTTTCAATGGTCAGAGACAAGCTGAAACCCAACCATCTTCACATTCAGCCTCAGACCTGGGAGCAGGCCTGATACTAAGATCCTTCAGCGAAGAGCTCCTTGCCATGAAACCTCTCTTGTATCAAAGAAGCCATGAGCCTTGGAGCCCAGCTCAGGGGAAGACTTTCCTCTCTAGGACTGAGTGGTGGCAGTGAGGCTGTAACTAATGTCATGGTCTGCCTGCTCCACATCATAGACAAAGACTTCTGTTTTAAGGCTCTGACTGTAAAATGGAACTTAACTTTTCATCAGTGATTCGGGTCCATTTGAAAAATAGGGTTGATGCCACTTCCTCGAGGAGGCCGTCCTGTCCCTTCTTTCTCTCTGCCATGCTCTCTCTGTCTATGGCTCTTTAAAAAAAATCATATATATAATGATTTCAGGGCAGAAGGGAGAGGGAGAGGGAGCGATAGAAACATCCATGGTGAGAGATAATCATTGATCAACTCTCTCCTGCATGCCCCACACTGGGGATCGAGCCTGCAACCCAGGCATGTGCCCTGACCAGGAATAAAACCGTTCATGAGTGTGTATGCTCAACCACTGAGCCATGCTGGCCAGCCTGAACATGTCTCCCTCGTTACCCAAGCCAATTTATGTGTTGGTCTTTTCCACTGACAAGAATAGATTTTTTATTTATTTTGCTGAGAGGATCCAAGATGGCTGTTCGGGTAGACACCTAACCGCAGCAGCACACAACAATTTTAATGGAATACAACTAAAATGTAGAGTGGACATTGCCCAGAGCTACAGGTAGTCGACTGACTGAAAATTCTACAACAAGAAGGAAAGAGAAAACCAGAAGGAAAATCAGAGGAGCTGAAAAAGCCTAAAGTATGGAGACATGCTGTGCACCCGCACGCGCGCGCAAGGAGAGGACACAGCCGGAGAGGAGGAGAGGGCTGGGTGCTGCCTAGCGTTCCCTAGCAGGAAGGAAATAAAACCCGCAGCCTGGGCTGAACCCCCGAACCAGCAGCGCTGAGCCCCAGTTATGGGCCAGACCCTGTGGACCCAGGCTCCGGCAGGGGGAGACGGGGCTGGGAGGCGGAATCCCAGGGGAGCGGTGAAAAGCAGGGCCCCCGGAGTCGCGCGCACATTGCGCGCAGAGGACTGAATGTTGACTCTGATGCTGGATTACCCTAGCCGGAAGAAACAAAGCCTCCGGCAGTGCTGAGCCCCACTCCCGACCACCCCCGAACTCCAGTTCTGGGCCAATCCCTGGGGACCCAAGCTCAAGCAGAGGGAGACGGGGCAGTGAGGTGGAGTCCTGGGAGAGCGGCGAAAGGCCGAGCCCCCGGAGTCGCGCACATTGCTCACAAGGGAAGGAATGTTGACTCTGATGCAGGATTGCCCTGGAGGGAAGGAAACAGGAGCCCCGGCCGTGTTGGGCCCCAGTTTCGACTGCTGTGAACCCCAGTCCTAGGCCAGACCCTGGGGACCCAGGTTCAGGCAGGGGGAGATGGGGCTGTGAGGCAGAATCCCAGGGGAGCGGCGAAAAGCGGAGCCCCCAGAGTCGCGCACACTGCATCTCCGGCGGTGCTGAGCCCCACTCCTGACTGCCCTGAACTCCAGTTCTAGGCCAATCCCTGGGGACCCAGCTCAAGCAGAGGGAGACGGGGCTGTGAGGTGGAGTCCTGGGGGAGCGGCGAAAAGCAGAGCCCCCAGAGTCGCGCACATTGCGCGCAGAGGACAGTCTGTTGACTCTGATCCTAGACTCCCCTAGCGGGAAGGAGAAAAAAAGCTCCAGACTGGAGGAACGCGACGAGGAGCAGGAGCCCCTGCCGGACACCGGCCAGCCGGGCACCAGCAAGGAGTCAGGCGACGGGGCCCCCCCGGGGGGGGGGGTGACCCTGAGCCTTCGACCACTGAGCGCGGGCAACGGAGCCGAGGCCGGGGGCTGCTTCCTGGGCGGCGCCGACCCCAGCAACAGGCTGAAGCAGCGCAGGAGCCCGCAGAGAACAAAGGGGTGCCACAGGCCAACCTGCTGAGCTTCCAGGACAAGGAGGAAAAAAATAAAATAAAAAACCAAACCCTTAGGACAGAGGACCCAGCGCTCTCTGTCCCTGAGCACTATGGTGCCTTTACCTCTCCAAGCCCCTCTCCCCACGCCCAGGCAGTTACCATTAGCTTTCTTACTCCCAGGCCCCAAGGGCCCTTCCTTTACTTCTTTAACTTGTTTCCTAAGCACATTTCTCCTAGGAATTACTTTCTCTACCTCCGTGATTTACCAAATAAATGTTCTCTTACAGTTTGGGTCTTTGCTCTGAATTCTTTCCTAACCAGAACACAAGACCCAGGTTTGGTCTGACCCAGTGCCATTCCAGCCGCCTACAACAACCCTACATTTTGTTTCTTCTACTTCCCCACCTGAGCTCTCCAAGCTTAATTTACTCACTGTCCACGCCATATTCTTCATCATCGCTAATTTTGTTCACACCGTGCCTCTGGCCTGGAATTCTCTCCTTTCAGCAAATCTTTAGTAGACCACTGTGGCGACCTGCACAGCGAGGATCTGAAGGAGGGGCTGATGCACAAATGAAAATGCTGTACGGGAAACATGAATTTTGGAAGGCATGGGGAGCCAGGTGGAAACCTCTTTCCTGAAGAGGCACGCTGAATCCTGGCCCAGTCCAGGACTGAACTTTTAGATACACATCTTGCCCTCAGTAAAGCACCGCATGCACATAGCAGACAGACCATCTCAAAGGTCAGTAAGGTCCAGTAAACATGTCCTTGGAGGCTATCAGCTCAGGAAAATGATTCAAGCCACCACGATCTCAACACGAACAATCCGGGCCTCGCGTAAGCCTTGCTAACGCTCAAGGTCCATCGGCCTCCCGAGTTCCTTTCTGCACGTCCATGATAGTGCTGGTGAGCGGTGGCTTCCCGCAGATCACAGGCTGGGAAAAGCCTATTTGTTAGTTGATTGATGATAAATACTATTTTTGTCCTCAAAAATCTTATTCTTCTTTTTTTTTTTTAATCAATCTTTATTGTTCATATTATTACAAAGGTTCCTCATTTCTCCCCCCCTCCACCAGGTTCCCACCCCACCCTCCACCCCCTCCCCATCCCCCATTGTCCTCATCCATAGGTGCACAGTTTATGTTCAGTCTCTTCCTCCCTCCCTTTCCCCGATAGTAAATCCCTTTTCAGATAGTAAATCAGTTACTTAGCATTTTCTCATATCAATAATACCTCCACATGCCCAATGATACATTTCACACAAAAGACATTTCCAAATAGGTCAACCAGCCTCATCCAGGCCCCACCCAAGGCACTCACAGATCAACACCCCAGCCCTATACTAACTCAACACATCCAGATCTAAGCCTTCATCACTTGATTCAGCAGACCCTCAAGTTCCCACAAAAGTTTCCAGCCATGTCTGAGAGGCAGCCGTGGGGCAGGGGCAGGTGAGGAGTGAGCTGTTCCGGGCCTGGCTGCTCCGGGCCTGGCCTCTGTTGCTCTGGTTCGTACCACAACCAGCTGCTCCGGGTCTGGCCACTCCGGGCCCGGCCGCTCCCAGCCTGGCAGCTGCTGCTCCGGGCCTGGCCGCACCCGACCCGGCTGCTCCGGGCCTAGCCGCTCCCAGCCTGGCAACCACTGCTCCGGGCCTGGCCGCTCCCAGCCTGGCAACTGCTGCTCCGGGCCTGGCCGCACAAGACCTGGCTGCTCCGGGCCTGGCCGCTCCCAGCCTGGCAGCTGCTGCTCCGGGCCTGGCTGCACCCGACCCGGCTGCTCCGGGCCTGGCCGCACCCGACCCAGCTGCTCCGGGTTTTTTTTTTTTTAAAAAAACAACATGTTTTATTGACTTTTTACAGAGAGGAAGGGAGAGGGATAGAGAATCAGAAACATTGATGAGAGAGGAACATCAATCAGCTGCCTCCTGCACACGCCCTACTGGGGATATGCCTGCAACCAAGGTACATGCCCTTGGCTGGAATCGAACCTGGGACTCTTCGGTCCGCAGGCCAACGCTCTATCCACTGAGCCAAACTGGTTAGGGCTGTCCTAAGGGTTTTAAGGGTGGAGATTTTAGGGGAGGCCCAGGGAAACATTCAGCAGTTTTCCAGGTGTGTCCTTTCATGGTTGTGGTCTCCACTGATTGATTGGCCGGCACCAAAGCAGGGGGTCATTACTCAATGCAGCTGGTCCTGAGGCTGGTTTTGTTGCTTATTTGGGCCTGGAGTTGACATACAACTTGAAGCCTAGATGTTTCCTCCAGGGAGGAAAAGACAGGGGTCCCGGTCTGAACCCAGCAATATGCTAGTGGGGAAAAGTCACCCTGGGGGTGAGGTCCCACCCTACAATTGATTGGCTGGGGCTTTTCTACCTTGGTAACCTTCTGTGCCCGGCCCACCATCCTTGCTCTGCTTGTGTCTGTCTTACTGCCTGCAACACATTTGAGCCCAATTGTAGAAGATCTTGAATGTTGGGCTACAGAATTTTTACTTTATTTTTGAAGGCATTGCAGAGCTAGTGAAGTTTTTTTGCTTTTTTTACATTTTTAAGTTTTTTAATTTATTGATTGATTTTAATCCTCACCCGAGGATATTTTTCCATTGGTTTTTAGGGAGAGTGGGAGAGGGAAAGATAGAAACATCAATGTGAGAGAAACACACCAATTGGTTGCCTCCTGCAGGAGACCTGACCAGGACCCAGACTGGGGAAGAGCCTTTGACCAGAATGCCCTTGACCAGAATGGAACCCGGGGCCTTTGGTTCATAGGCCAATGCTCCATCCACTGAGCCAAAGTGGTTAGGGATATTTATTGATTGATTTTAGAAAGGAAGGGGGAGAAAGAGAGAAACATTGATTTGTTGTTCCATCTATGTATGCATTTACTCATAGTTTGTTGTATGTGCCCTGATCAGGGATCCAACACTCAACGTTCACATATTGGAATGATGCTCTAACCAACTGAGCTACCTGGCCAGGGCCAAAAAATTGAATTACTTTTCTTATTTTGTTTTCTTTGATGCAAAAGCTTTATATTGTTTCCATTTGGTCTAATGCATGGGAGAGGGCTTCGGGTTGGTTAAAAGAATGGCTAGTGGTATCAGGGAGAGGCTCAGGCAAAAGCCAGACACCAAGGGAATGCAGAGGGGCCTCTCAAAGGCCTCTGGGCTCCAAAGGCTCCTTGTTATGCTTGAGGGTGAGCCTTTCAAAGAGATGCTCGCCCAGCCCAACCTGGGAGCCGCCCAGTCCAGCCTGGGGGCCGCCCAGCCCAGTTTGGGGACCACCCAGCCCAGCTTGGGAGCTGACCAGCCTGCGGTAGTCAGTCAGCTGGTTGCCCATCTTGATGAGTTTCATCTGCTCATCCAGGAAGTGTTTCTCTAGGAAGTAACAGAGATGAGGGTTTTAATGGGCAGAACCCAGGGCGTGTAGCTTCAAAAGGGATTGGTTCAGGTTCTTCTCTAAGGCCAGGGCAGCTTCCCCGGCGTCCTGAGTTTTGTCCCACTCATCGTGGGAAGGCTTCTGCACATCCTGGAGAACAATGCGGCCACCTCGCTGGCTTCGCATCTTAAAGAGAAGCTCAGCGCCCTTGAGCTTCTTCTCTTCCAACTCTGAGGAAGTGGCCCACACCCTGGAGAGCCACATCATCACGGTTGAAATAGAAGCCCAGAGAGAGGTAGGTGTAGGAGGCCCACAGATGCAGGTTGGCCAGACAGTTGACCTCAGCCTCCACTTCGGTGGGATAATTCTGACGAATCTGGGAGCTCATGGTTGTTCAGTCAAAGGAGTTAAGGTTAAAAACAACAACAACAACAAACGGTGTTGGCTGGTCTCAACTGCTGAGGGTGGCTGAGGTGGTTCCGAAGGCGGTGACTAAATGCACAGGCTTGGGCCTCGCTTTCCCTTAGGTCACCCACTGATGGCTCCACAGCCGTCACTCTCTCCTCACTGGCCAGAGCTAGTGGAGTTTTTTAAGCGGGAAGTAACACGCTAAAAATAATTTTGGGGAAAGATGGATAGGACATCATTTTGTGGGACGGACTGGAGAGAAGGCAGAAAGAGAAGTGATTAGAGTTCTGTCTCATGTGGGTTCACAGAAACAGACAGAGAAGATCTGCTGCAGGACGTTTATTAGAGAGTGAACTGCGTTGCTAACAACATTAGTAAAATGCAGTTGTAACCGAGGCCTAGGATGACCCCAGGGGGAGGCTGGGGATAGGAGGCTCTTTGGAGGCCAGAATGAGGTAGAGGACCCAGGCCTTGGTGCCCTAAGCCAGCGTTTTTCAACCACTGTTCCGCGGCACTGTGCCGCGAGATGTTGCCTGGTGTGCCGTAGGTGCAGACAAGACAAGAATTTTATAATTTTTCACTATTTTGTTTACTTAATATTTCATAATAAAGTAATTATAAAATACTTTCTTTGCGTTTATTTGATTCCTATTCAAGAGAATTACTTTATATATAGTCAATATAGGCACAGAGTTAAATTTTTTAACATTTTCTAATGGTGGTGTGCCTCGTGATGTTTTTAATGAAACAAGTGTGCCTTTACCCAAAAAAGGTTGAAAAACACTGCCCTAAGCTGAGCACAACCCTCGGAGAAGCTCATGGCTTTGAGCCTTTAGCCACCAGCACTCCAGCAGCTGGGGGAGTGAGTGCCGTGGCTCTGAAGCAGGGCTCTGGGTGGGCACCACATATCTACCACATTGACATTAAAGGGATTGAAAATAACACAAAAGAGCCCTGGCCAGGTAGCTCAGTTGGTTAGAGCATTCCTACTGATACCCCAGGGTTGTGGGTTTGACCCTTTGTCAGGGGACAAATCAATGTTTCTCTCTCTCGCTTATCTCTCCCTCTCACCTTCACGTCATGTTCCTGCTAACACGGAAAGTGTGTCTCGTCTGTCTGCCTGTGCTGTGGTCCCATTCCAGCCTGTTTAGAATGGTGGTGATTACAGCAGCCTACCCAGTGAGGACAGTTATTATCTCACAAGACAAGACTTGTATCATCATAGACACAGCGCTTTCCACATTCTATTCTGCCACCCTCAGAGCTGGCGATATTGTGCCCGTGGCCACAAGATAGCCGCAGCAGTAGCCTCATATGCCCACGACCGCATCCAGGAAAGAAGATTTATACTTTTTTCCATGTGTCTCTCTTCATTTGGAAATCTTATCCTAGAGGTGTGAACCCCTGCTTTCTACAAGGTGCTCCTGGCTGCAGGGTGGGCTGAAAACAAAAAACAAAACATGCATCTAGAAGTTCTCCTTCTCTGCCAGTAGGAAATAATGGGGGGTGAAAGGTGGGGGGAAGGTAAAGGGATGCAATAATAATAATAAAAAAGATTGTTGGGTGAGCTTATGCCATATTTCTCATTTTCTCTCCCATCTTCATAGAAGCCTCCCTCCTGGTTGAGTATTCACTGTCCAAGACTAGCATTCAATTGTGTCCAAGTCTCTCCAATCTTTAAAAGGGCTGTCTTTCCCAGTCCAAGTCCCTGTCCAGCAAATGCCCTTTCTTCCTCCTTCCCTTTACACTCACTGACACCCCTACCCTCTCTCCCTCATCCTTCAACCCATTGCCATTTGGGTTCTACACAGAAGAACCCACTAAAACCCCTCTTTGCTAAGGTATTGATCACCGCTATGCTACTAAAAACAATGGATATTTAAGATTTTTTTCAAATTTGAATTTTAGAGAGAGAGGAAGGGAGAGGGAGAGAGAGAAACATTGATGTGAGAACAAAACAGCAATCAGCATGCAACCCTGACCAGGAACTGAAACCCCCCCACAACCTTTGGGTGCCCAGGATGATGCCCAACTAAGACACCCCGGCCAATAGAGAACAACAGACACTTAAAAATCTTATTTATTTGACCCAACAGCAGCATCAGCATAGCTACTTCTCATCCTTTCTTTCTTTTCTTTTTTCTTTTTTTTTTTTTTTTAATATATCTTATTGATTTTGTACAGAGAGGAAGGGAGAGAGATAGAGAGCTAGAAACATCGATGAGAGAGAGAGTCATCGACCAGCTGCCTCTTGCACACCCCCTACTGGGGATGTGCCCGCAACCAAGGTACATGCCCTTGACCGGAATCGAACCTGGGACCTTTCAGTCCCCAAGCCAACGCTCTATCCATTGAGCCAAACCGGCCTCGGCTCTCATCCTTACTTATCAAACTTCTCTACTCTTGGCTTCTTTGGTATCACACTCTCCCATTTTCCTCCATATACACGCCGCCCCCCCCGCCCCCCCACTACCTCTCCTAAGTCTCCTTTTCTGGTTTATATTGGTCTGTACAACCCCGTAGAAGTTGGAGGTTTTAAAGCCTCAGTCATATATCTCAATGCATACTCCTCCAGAGCCTCAATAGTCCTCTACATAAAGACAAATCTCAAATTCTTATCTCTAGGTAAGAAATATTTCCTGAGCTCCAAATCTGTTATCGCTCTGCATATTTTTAAAAGTATGTTTTCATTGATTTTTAGAGAGAGGAAGGGAAAGGGATAGATAGAAACATGGATGAGAAACAGCATCGACCAGCTGCCTTTTGCACCCCCCTACTGGAGATCTGAGCCTGAAACTTGGGCATGTGCCCTGACCCGGAAATCGAATTGGTGATCTCTGGGTTCATATGCTCAACCGCTGAGCCACACCGGGCAGGCTACCTACTTAATTTAACATGTCCACTCTAATCCCGCGCCAGCACTGTAAACACTTGTATAATATTGAACTCATGTCTTCATGAACTCCTCCCCACCAACCTGCCCTTTAATGTTTCCTACCTCACTGCCACTTCTGTACAAGACAGAAACCCAATATGTCTTCCTGTCTACTCTTTAAAAAAATTTTTTTATTGATTTCAAAGAGGAAGGGAGAGAGAGAAAGAGATAGATACATCATTGATGAGAGAGAATCATTGATTGGTTGCCTCCTGCATGTCTCCTACTGAGGATCGAGCCCACAACTCTTTAACTACTCTTTCCTCAAATTCCATGCCTATTCAATCCACAAAACCTGTTCAGTCTGCTTCCAGAATAGCAGAAGAACTCTCCTCTCCATTTCCCTTATACATAGACAATAGTCTCTTTAACTGCTCTCTTCACATTCACCCATTCTACTTCCACTGCAATTCATTGAAATTACAGCACAGCTGCATATTGAAGACACAAAGTCTTATATATAACACCTTTGTTTAAAGCTCAATGGCTTTCTACAGATTTTTAAAAACTGTCTGAAACTTTTTTTAAATATATTTTATTGATTTTTTACAGAGAGGAAGGGAGAAGGATAGAGCACTAGAAACATCGATGAGAGAGAAACACCAACCAGCTGCCTCCTGCACACCCCATACTGGGGATGTGCCCACAACCAATGTACATGCCCTTGACTGGAATCAAACCTGGGATCCTTCAGTCCACAGACTGATGCTCTATCCACTGAGCCAAACTGGTTTTGGCCTGCCTGCAACTCTTAACATGACTTCCAAAGCCCTGTGTGAGCTAATCCTCTCTTATCTTCCCAGGCTTGTTTACACTACACTCCCCTTTCTATGTTCTAGATGCACTGGACATTTCTGCATTTTTTCTTTTTTCTTTTTTTCTTTAAATGTATTTTATTGGTTTTCTTACAGAGAGGAAGGGAGAGGGATAGAGAGTTAGTAACATCAATGAGAAAGAAGCATCGATCAGCTGCCTTCTACACACCCCCACAACCAAAGTACATGCCCTTGACCGGAATGGAACCTGGGACCCTTCAGTCCCCAGGCCGATGCTCTATCCAGTGAGCCAAACCAGCTATGGTGGTTTTCCCCATTTTTTCAAGTGCATTGTTCTCACTTGCTCCACAGCCCTACATTGTTGTTTCTTCCATCCGGGACAGTCTTCTCCTTCGCCTATCTATACTTCTCCTGGCAGGTCATTTTCTCAGAAGTCCGTTCCCAACCCCCCTCTCCATGGTCGTATGTATTATCACGCCTCTGACGCACTCAAAACGACCCCTCTTCTGGCTTTCATCATTATTCACAATCACTTGTTCCATGTCTGCCTTCCTCTTTAGAACAGTCTGAAGTCACAGAAGCAGGGCCTTAGATTGCCTCACTTCATCATCAGTGCCAAGTACAACGCCTACCTCATAGTAGGAGAGCAATAAACATTTGATGAAAGAATGAAAGGCTATGATTCTTAAAATAGTTAAGGAATAATTAAAACATTGGGAATAATTAAAACAATTGCTCTACTGAGAGAATTTATAGGTTGATTGAATTTTAAGATATCCACTTAAAAAGTTGACTTTCAAGACCAACTCTAATTCTTCTTGAGGAAGGGTGTCCTGTGCAGGCAGCAGCTGTCTATAATCAGTTTATAATAACATTGTGTGAAAGACCTGATTGGAAAAAGTAAATAAAAATTGGAATGCAATCTGTTCGCTGTTTTTAGACTATTTTTTTTCAGGAAAGGGATCGTTTCAGATGTAGCACCTCCTCAATTCTGCAAAGATTATCAAAATGGTTGTATTGCTAGAGGAGAAATTTAATTACTATAGAATGCATAATGTGATAGCATATGCAACTTTAAATAACTCATACAAGACTTTAGTAGCTATTAGAGACTATGCCAATTTCATGAAATTATTAAATATGGAACAGTTTTCATTTTAATGGCAACCAACCACAAAAAGCCATATCTTTAAAAAAATATTCTTATTTTTATTGATTTCAAAAAGGAAGGGGAAGAGAGATAGAAACATCAATGATGAGAGAGAATCATTGATTGGCTGCCTCCTGCACACTGCCTACTGGGGACTGAGCCTACAACCTGGGCATGTTTCTTTGACCGGAATTGGAATTGAACTTGGGCCCCTTCACTATCCACTGAGCTAAACCATCTAGGATGCCATATCTTTTCTTTTTTTAAGGCAGGTTGGATTTTAGTTGATATTTATTTTTAATCCTTATCCAAGGGAGGATATTTTTCCATTGATTTTTAGAGAGAGTGGAAGGGAGGGGGTAGAAGAGAAAGAGAGAGAGAGAGAGGGAGAGAGAGGTATGAGAGAAACACATAGATTGGTTGCCCCAACTAAGGTACGTGCCCTTGACAGGAATCAAACCCTTCAGTCCATGGGCCCACGCTCTAACCATTGCAACTGGCTAGGGCTAAAGTGCCATACCTTGATAATAAAACATTCTCACTTAAAATTGTAAACAAAATCAGTGTCTATTCCTCTCTTGTCTTACCATGGAAAATAGCTGGAAAATAAATCATTACTTAGGAAGCAGCCATAGTAAGTATAGCTACCGTAGTTGTTTTTCGGTTGTGTAATGCTCTCTAGTTAATGACATTCGAGGTACATGGGCTGTATGGTATTACAGAAGGTGACTGTCATGTTTTTTTTATCCTCTCTTTTTTTCAAGGTTGGGATGGTGAAGTTCAGTAGAAATCAAAGCTTCTCACTAAGCCCCTACAAAGCCCATATAACTCTATACTGAGAGATACACAACCCCAGCACCCAAAGGCCACTAATAGCAATAGAGAATTACATTGTTCCCAAATAAGCAGGATTCCATTCGGAGTGGGGACTATTTCCTCCATACAGTTCTCAAGGAACATGGGCAAAGCATCAGTGACTGCCCCTTTCTCTCCCCTTTATAGATTAAGTGGCTCTCACTGCTGCCCCCTTAGCCGTGCCCGGAAATCACCGAAGGAGAACAAGCCTAGGAAGACTACAATTCCCATCATGCCTCATGTAGGCGCCGCCGACAACTGTAGCTGTTTAGTCACCCTTTCCGCGGGCTCCTCCCACTTCCGGGACTGCCGGGCCCACGGCCTAGCGGGCGCGCGCACGCGCCCACTAGCCAACCAGACGAGGCAATGGGACTCCATGCCAACAGCGACGTGCGGCATCACGTGGCCCGCGCGTTTGCGCGCGTCCCAGAAGACCGCTGCGTGTGCGCGTCCCTGCGGAGCCGGAGGCGGGGGGCGGGCCAGCTGGGGCTGCCGGGGCCGCGGGGTCCGGCGAAGGGGAGGGCGGGGCCAGCTCCCGGCCGCGAAGACAACACTTCCAGCGAGCTCGGAGGCCCAAGTTGGAGAGATGCTGTGGTTCCAGGGCGCCATTCCGGCCGCCATCGCGTCGGCCAAGAGGAGCGGCGCGGTCTTCGTGGTGTTCGTGGCAGGTGAAGGGGGCGGGGGCCCGAAATAGGGCCGGACACCTCTCCGGCCTACCTCCCACTCCAGGCCTTGTTCACAGCCTCCGCTCTGGGGCTGCCCGGCCCTAGGCGTTCAGCGCCACCCCCGCCTGTGGGTCCCCACGGCCCTGGCGGGAGGCCTCCTCCCGGCCTCGCCCCCGAGCGCGGAGCCCGTCGGCCCCTCTCCGCCCGGGGCGAGGAGGCGCGAGCGGCCCGGCCCGGAGCTCCCCGCCCAGCATCTCGCCCGCCTCCGGGGGGGGGGGGGCACAGACACGACCCCCCTCCCCGCGCCCCCTTAGGGCTCTCGGCCCGGGGGACCCACTTCGGATGCCTTAACCCGAGCGTAGTTCCTGGTGGAGGTGGGGCCACGGCCAGGCCTCCGGGCAGGCAGCTGGGTTGGCAATGAGTTGCCGACGGTCGGGAAGAAGCTGTGTCATCGATAACAACAAAGGGAGACCACCTGGTGGTCACGGTTATGGGCGTTCCTGGGTCCCCCAAACGCGAACTGTTGAGCTGTGTATACATAGGTTTGATTTTTTTAAAAATGATAGTGGGGAAGGTCTAATGTGAATCATTGCTTTGTTGCAAGTCTATTTGTTTGCTTATTTATTTTTACCTGGTGTTGAGGAGTAGGCGCTCTGTTCCTGGTTCTTTTTGTTATCTTTTGTTTGTTTTGTTATCTTTCTGGTCTAATATCTACAATTTCCAGAATGTGTATTTACCCGGATTGCTCTGGGTTAATGTGCTCCGTATTTTATGACTCCCCTATTTTATTACTGAAATCTTCTAGATTTACAGTAAACCTATGCCTCTGGGGAACTGCCGATTCTCATTACATTGAGCCGAATCAGTGTTTGTGGCTACTGTTCATGTGAAGTGTATTATTTCACCTGTTTGTGTTCAATAATGTTTTACTCATTATTAACTCATGACTCTTGGGGGACTACATAATGGTTCTGTGGCTTTATGCACTGCAATGAGAACAAGTTGGTGAAATGCGAGTTGGCAGTTAACATTAAGCTGGAAATTTATCATTGTTTTGTCATGCTAAATTTATAGGTAAATCTCTAGTGCTGTTAATTTAGAAGAGTTCGAGTAGTTCATATTCTCTTATGCTGTTTCACAGTTTATATTTCACATAAAATACCAGCTGTAATCCTGTAAGGGGGAAAAAGTAAATTAAATAGGAAAGTGAAATGATAAGATACCATGCTTATTAAGAGTACAATAATAGTTTTATGACATTTTAAGTTGTGTTCTTTCCATAAAATCTCTATTGATTCTTGTGGTAGGTTGAATTGGACTTTATTATCTTCTTTTATAGATGAGGAAGCTTATGTACACAGTGGTTAAATACTTGCACCAGGGTCACAGAAAGGATTTACATATTGTCTTGACAAAATTTTTTTTAGCAGCTTAAAAAGGAAGTGGTTTTTGTTGTTTGTTTCTTAAGGAAAAAAATGAACAATTGTAGACTTGCTGTGATTATTAAAATGGGTGTAGAAATTAGGAAATCTAGGATTAAATGGTAGTCATGGTTTTAAGCAAAAAACACAATTGATGATGTCTGAATGTTCCCCTATAACACATATGTCAAACACAAGGCCCGCGGGCCAAATCCAGCCCGCCAGGCCTTGCAATGTGGCCCGCACCGCGCTGTCATCACTGCACTCCGCTGTCAGTTTATGACATTGTCAGTTTATGACTGTTCAGTAAACCATTCGGCCCGCGATTTAGGCTGGATTTTAGATTTTGGCCCCTTCTCTGATTGAGTTCGACACCCCTATAAGGTACTTTTGGGCTAATCAGTTAATTTGAAAGAAATATTTCTAGATTTAATTAACAAATATTTGAAAATCCATTTGGAAATAGTAGTGCTAATTATTATAATAGTAAGATAAAGTTATAGGTTTCGGGGACTTTGTGTGTATATATTCCTTTTTCCATTAACTTTTTACTGATGAGCGTGTATTCTATGTTTTTAGAGTATCAGAAACTGTGGATAACTATTTGCAGCAATATGGTTAGCAATCTATCAGAGTCTGTCCCTTGACCCTTTCACAATACCTTTGGCTTTTCTACCATTTTAGGTAAGATTAGTGTCCTTTTAGGAGTTTGTAGATAATACTGTCATGGAACTGCCTAAACCAGTGGTTGACAAACTCATTAGTCAACAGAGCCAAATATCAACAGTACAATGATTGAAATTTCTTTTGAGAGCTGAAAGCCGACTTCTGTGCATGGGCCACGAAGTTTCAGTCCCACTGTACGTGCGCACCCGCATGTGGTGTTTTGTGAAAGAGCCGCACTCAAGGGGCCAAAGAGCCTCATGTGGTTTGCCGACCACTGCCTAGATATTCGTTCATAACTGAAGCATATGGCCAGAATTTATGGTTATCTTAGATCTGAGACTTCAACAATAATACATTAACTCGGTAGAAAATTAAAAAAAAAAAATCTTTATAGCTGCAAGGAATGGTCTTAAGCAGGGGTCTTCAAACTACGGCCCGCGGGCCACATGCGGCCCGCAGAGGAGTCTGATCCGGCCCGCCAGGTTTTTTGGGCAGTGAGCGCAGCCAAGGTGTTACAGTAGGAATTAGTAGTTCATATAGTCCGGCCTCCAGCTCTCTGAGGGACCGTGATCTGGCCCCCACTTTAAAAAGTTTGAGGACCCCTGGTCTTAAGGGTAACTTTGGTTCATATAACTAAAGTGGGAAACATTTTAGGCAAGTTGGTAAGTGAATTTTTCATGGATGAAATAAAGAATATTAAAATATTGATGTTAGGAGACTGGAGAGATTGCTACTAGTTAACAAATTAACAGGGATTTTCAAAGTATAACTATGTAAATTGAAAGAAGAAAAATTGGGCCTGGGCCAGATAGCTCATTTGGTTAGAATAACCTACCATGATAGGCCAAGGTTGTAGGTTCAATTTCCTATTAGGGCATATACAAGAATCAACCAATGAATGCATAAATAAGTAGAACAACAAATCAGCGTTTCTTTTTCTCTGCCTCTCTTTCCCCCTTTCCTCCCTTCCTTCCTTCCTCTCTCTCTCAACTCAAATCTAAAAAATAAAATATTTTTAATGTATTTTTATTAATTTCATAGAGGAAGGGAGAGGGAGAGAGAGATAGAAACATCAATGATGAGAGAGAATCATTGATTGGCTGCCTCCTGCATGCCCCTACTGGGGACTGAGCCCACAACCCGGGCTTGTGCCACTGGCCGGAATCAAACCCAGGACTGTTCAGTCTGCAGGCTGATGCTCTTATCAACTGAGCCAAAATGGTTAGGGCCTCAAATAATTGTTTTAAAAAATGAAAAAGATTTTGATTCTGTTCTGGGGAAGGTAGAATAATTTGACAAGGATCCTGAAGCTGAGGTGTCAGTTCACTGACTAGTGTTGCTAGTGAGCTAAAATCTCATTGATAGGTACTCTTTACTGCCTTTTTGGGTTAAAATAGATGGAGGTTTTCTAAGTTGGAATTGCTGGCTCTACTAGGGTCTGCAGTTCTTTGCTTCTGAGTTTGTATTGTTTTCTTTAAGTATCTTTACTTTGGCCTGGCTGGTGTTCAGTGGTTGAGCAGTAACCCTTGAACCAGGTCATGGTTTGATTCCCGGTCACGGCACATGCCCAGTTGTGAGTGCTTGATCTCCAGTAGGGGGCATGCAGGAGGCAGCCAATTGATAATTTTTATCATCATTGCTGTTTCTATCTCTCCTCCCTTCTCTGAAATCAATAAAAAAAATTTTTAAAGTATCTTTACTTTGGATACTGCTGATACTAACTACTAAGGAGAGAGTATTTTCTTATTAAAATTGTAGGCCCATCTAACCTCTTGGCATAGTTCATAATGTAATTAAAACTAAGAAATTAAAGATTTTTCATTGGCAATTAATAATTCCATTCAGTAACAGCTGCTGCTGCTACTAGACTGGGTCATGGACAGATGCTGTTAGTGGGGAGGTGACATCTGGTACAACATAACTTCAGAAGTAGCAGATCCATGCTACCTACTTAACATCCCCCTTGGATGCCTCATAGGATTCTCAAGCCTAAAAGTATATTTACTGCCTGAACCTCTGTTTTCTCCCCCATTGTGCTGCTACTTCTAAGTAAATGGTACTGCCCCCTGGTCCAAGTCCTGGTCAAGGGGACAATTTGCATATTAGCCTTTTATTATTATTATATAGGATAAGATTTGTAGTTATTCTAAACAAGTACTTTTTTTCTGTACCATTAGATTTTAATCTCCACTGAGGGCAGACAGTGTTTCATTTGTTTTACTTATTTATTTAAATATTTTTTATTGGTTTCATAGAGGAAAGGAGAGGGAGAGAGAGAGAGAGAAACATCAGTGATGAGAGAGAATCATTATCGACTGCTTTCTGCACAACCATATTGGGGATCAAGCCCTCAACCCGGGCATGTGCCCTGACTGGAAATTGAACCTTGACTTCCTGGTTCATAGGTCAACAACCACTGAACCAAGCTGACTGGGTTTGTTTTATATTTAGTTTATAGTTCAGTACCTAGCACACAATAAATGTGGAATAAAACAGTGAATGTATGAAAGAATGAATGAAAGAGTCCCTCATGCCTCACAGTCTTCTCTAAGAAGTGTTTATAGTGAGAATGTCATTGATTTGGAGTTTTACATATCTCTACAGCCCATAGTGTCTCTCCCCCCCCCCCCCCCCAGTGCCTTAAGATGTGCTCAAAATGATGTCATGACAAATGATACTTTTCCCCATCTGCTGCTTCAGTCTTTTATTTTTTGTTTTTTCACACCCACACCTGCCATTTATATGGTCTTCTTGCTGGGAATAAAAGGTAAAGAATCGCCAAAAATGGTTTGGCTCAGTGGTAGAGCGTCGGCCTGTGGACTGAAAGGTCCCAGGTTTGATTCCGGTCAAGGGCATGTACATTGGTTGCGGGCACATCCCCAGGAGGGGGTGTGCAAGAGGCAGCTGGTCGATGTTTCTCTCTCATTGATGTTTCTAGCTCTCTATTCCTCTTTCTTCATCTCTGTAAAAAATCAATAAAATTTTTTTAAAAAAAGGTAAAGAATTCACAAATATCACCATCTAAGCACCAGTTTCAAATTAAACATCACCCTTCAGCTTGCAAAATAATTTATTTACAAGTAAGCAATTGGCAGAAGAAAATGTCAGTTCTTCTGTAGACTGTAGAGGTAAAGTATAGAGGAGGGGTATCTGCATTTCAAGATTACAGAAAGCAGTTGGATAGAAGAGGCAGGACTGCCACTCCAGCAGACAACACAGAAGTATTTGCCAAATCCTGAGTTCAGAATTTTTTCTTTTCGAGATGAATATAAAAGCACCTAAAAGTCAAGGAAAAATGTTCTTCCTAACATGAACCAGCAGAAGCGCTGGATGGGCTGGAAGCCGGCCCACCTGGTGCAAAGGCCAGCTTGCTGCAGAATGCTTCAGTCCGCCATCTATGCTCCTTCAGAAATCGTGCTTCAACATTTTGATCTTGTGTGTATCTGTGGATACATTAAAGTCCCTGTTTTTATTTCCAAGGCCAGATTTCTCAAGCCCCATTCCTGATATTCCTGAGTTAATCCTCACACAAAATCATATATGCTGTGTCCTACCGCTCATTTGGTCATTGGACTAGTTGCTATGACACACACTGACCACCAGGGGCAGATGCTCTGACCGGTAGGTTAGCTTGCTGATGAGTTCCAGCCGATGGGGACAGGGCGAGATGGGCCGGACAGTCCCTTCTCAGCCCCAATTGTGCACCAGTGGGGTCCCTCAGCCTGGCCTGTGCCCTCTCGCAATCCAGGACCCCTCTGGGGATGTGGGAGAGCCAGTTTCGGCCTGATCCCCGCAGGCCAGGCTGAGGGACCCCACCAAGGTACAAATTCATGCACCGGGCCTCTAATATACTCATAAGTGCAGCATTAGTCAAGTATTGTAAATATCCAAGATACTTTACCAAAAACTTACCTGTATATTCTGCAAAATAGTTTTTGAAAGTCTGTTATATTCCACCTACTTATCATATGCCAGGTTTTGTTGTAGGCATTTGTGTTATTACATATCATTAAGTAAAAATGAAAACTATCCTTGCCCTTCTGGAGCCTGCATTCTCATGGAAGATACAGAGAATAAACAGTAAACAAGGTATAAAACATGCTCTATTAAAACGTGATATATGTTACAGAAAAAAACACACATGAAATAAAGAGCCTTTGGAAAAGTCTGCAGGGTGTCTGAGTTTATTAAAGTGGTGATTAGGGAAAGCTTTATTGAGAAGATGGTATTAGAGCGAGAACTTAGGGCAGTGGATAGTTAACTGTGTAGCTACTGTGAGAAGAACATTCCAGGCAGAGGAACCATCTAGCACCAAGACCTTAAAATGAGGCTGTCTTTCATGATTTGAGGAATAGGAAGGAAAGGAATAGCAACAAGGTAAAGGGAAGTGAGGACAGAGATAACTGGACTTTTGTAAGGACTTTGGCTTATACTTTGAGGGAAAATAGGGAGATATTGTAGGATTTGGAGCAGAGGTTGATGTGATCTGAAAGTTTAAGGAAAGTTGCTGTGTTAAGAATAGACTGAGCAGGGAAACCAATTAGGAGGGTATCGCAATCATCTATGTGAGATGTGATAGCATAAGTCAGGGTGGTAGCAATGAGTGTGGTAAGAGATAATTACATTCTGGATATATAGTTGACCCTTGAACAGCATGGGTCCCTTTATACCTGGTCTTTTTTCTTTTTTCTTTTTTTATAAAATATATTTCATTGATTTTTTTACAGAGAGGAAGGGAGATAGAGAGCTAGAAACGTCGATGAGAGAGAAACATCGACCAGCTGCCTCCTGCACACCCCCTACCGGGGATGTGCCTGCAACCAATGTACATGCCCTTGATCGGAATCGAACCCGGGACCCTTCAGTCCGCAGACCGACGCTCTACCACTGAGCCAAACCGGTTTTGGCTACCTGGTCTTTTTTCAATAAATAAACAGAGTTAAAAGTTATATGTAGGTTTTTGACTGCGGGGGGTGAGAGTGGGCGGGGAGGAGAGGGGGTTGTGCCCCCTAACCCCTGTGTTGTTCAGGGGTCAACTATTTGGAGATGAATCAACTGAAGTCAATGGTAACTAAAGATTTAGCCTGAGACCTGAAGGGATGGACTTAGCATGAACAGATAACTGAGATGGGGAAGGCTAACAAATTGGGTGGTGGTGATGAAAGCAGCATACAAAACAGCAGGTGTAGAATGATCTCATTTTTGTAAAATGAAAAATGTAGCCTGGAAATGTGTATTTTTTTTGTCTGTTTTTTTTTTTTGTTGTTGTTAAATCTGTAAATTGGCAAAAGTTGCTCACCTTTTGAGAAAGTGCTTAGCTCTGCTAATGTCAGAAATATTTTTCTGTGACTTACTCAGGTAAGTTTCCTTCTGTCCAGCCATAAGTGGTTATGTTAACAGAAATGGAAATAATCTCTTGATAGGTGTAAGTTCTAAAATTTTGTCATTGGGGCATAACATATGGTATATTAGGTGAGATACATTAAGTGAAACAGCTTGATGAAGTTTTTCATATGAGTACACTTGTGTAACTGTCATCCAGGTAAGATACACACATTTTCAGCAGCCCAGAAGATTTCTTCATGTTATTTTCCTAGCACTTCCACCATAGATTAGTTTTGGGTCAGCATAACTTTTATGATTAGCATACCTATAAGAAAAAGCAAGTCCAAGACTACAAACAGACTTGTACCTGCCTCTATCTACCTTGGAGGAATTCTGGAGAATAAATATTGTGGAGGATATTGAACTCAACAGAAAGGTGCTTCATAAAGGAGGAGTACATTTATATCTAAAATCCTGTTGAAAAGCCAAAATAGTCAGTCACTACATTTGTACCCATGGTTTGTAATTATTGTGGATACAAAATGGCAATATTGTGCTTTTTATTGCTTTTTATTAACAATGCATAGTCATACTTTTCATACTTTTCATTTAATGGAAAAATTCAGTTTTCAAATTTGGTAGAAAACAAATAGTTGTATTATATTTTATTTGCAATTTCAGATTTCCAGGAAAAACGAATCAGCAGATATTGGCTTTATATAATAAGAATCCTTGAAATGTTTTCTAGGTGATGATGAGCAGTCTACACAGATGGCTGCAAGTTGGGAAGATGAGAAAGTGACAGAAGCATCTTCAAACAGTTTTGTTGCTATTAAAATCGATACCAAAAGGTTTGCTTAATGTTTTAATCTTTTGGGGTTTTTAAAAAAATGCTTTTATTGGTTTTTTAGAGAGAGAAAGGGAGAGGGATAGAGAGAAACATTGATGAGAGAAATCTCAATTGGCTACCTCCTGTATGCCCTAATTTTTTATTTTTTTTTTTAAATTTCAACTGTAGTCTTTGGTTGTGATTATGGTGATGCTTTTAGACTATAAGAACGTTGTTTTTTATCTAAGGCATATTAGGCTATTAAATTTGGATTGCTGTTTTCCAAATTCATCATTATATCTTGCTGAAAACTTAAGTTCTCCTAGTCTACTAAACAGCAATACAAAAATAACTGAGCCTCAGCTTCTAAGAACTTGGAAGTAACTAAATCATCTATTGAATATCTCTTAAAGGCTTACCATTCTTCTGAATTCTATTTTTTGGAATGGAATTAATTTTTTTAAAAAAAATATTTATTGATTTCAGAGAGGAAGAGGGAGAGAGAGAGAGAAACAAATGATGAGAAGAATCATTGATGGCTGCCTCGTGCATGGCCTCTCCTGGGGATTGACTCTGCAACCTGGGGATTAAACTGTGACCTCCTGGTTCATTTGTCGATGCTCAACCACTGAGCCACAACAGCTGGGTAGGGCCAGGCAGGAGATGTTCAACAGGAATAAGTGCATTTATAGGTCCCTCATAGTACCTACTATCCACAAATCTTTTATTTAATATATCCCTTTCCCCCCTTAAAAAATTTTTTTTAATTACAGAAAATTTCAAACATATAAGTGACTGAAGAGTGTTAATAAACCCCCATATACTGTCTCCCGCTTCAGTAATTGTCAACTCTTGATCAGTCTTATATCATGTAAACCCCTATCCATTTCCACTTATCCTATATAATTTTGAAACAAATCTCAGTTATATAACTTCATATATAAATATTTCAGTATGTCTTTGAAAGATAAGGATTCTTAATTTTTTGATACAATTAGAATACTTCAAAAAGAAAATAATAATTCTTTAATATTAGATATCCACCCAGTGCTCAAATTTGTAATTATCTCATCAGAGTCACAGTTTTAGTATTAATTTAATTTGTTGCAGTTTGGTTTAGGATCCATCAAGTTTCACACATTGTCATGTCTTAAGTCTCTTAGTGTAGCAGCTTCCCCTCTATATCTCTTTCTGTCTTTTTCTTTGCAATTTATTTTTTGAAAATACCATAGTTTCCTCCAGTATGGATTTTGTTGATTGCAGCTCTGTTGTGTCATTTGGTTTGTTCCTCTGTCCTCTTTTCCTCTGACAGTTGGATTCAGGTTAGATTTTTTTCCCCCTTCAAGATTACTTCATAGATGATAGTATGTCTTCCATTAGAAGCAGCTTACAAAAGAGCACAGTGCCCTGTTATTTCTCTTTTATGATGATAGCAGTAGCCATCAATTACTGGAAACAATTCATTAGCAATTGCAATGTGGTTTTGATATTAATAATATCAGAATGAATAATGTTTGACAGTTACTATCAAAATTAAAAATTTCAGAAATTAACCTCTAAGTTTAGAAACTTTATTTAAAATTTTCAGTATTAACAAACTGCATAAAGCAAATTATAGTGTAGTCTGTTTCAAATATTACTGAACTATATATTTATTGAGCTGTAATAGTTTTTTTTTAAAAAGAATCTTATCATTTTAATGTATATATTTTTTTGTTTTTGAGGCATTATATTTCTTTTTTTTTAAGGAACTAATAGTATAGTAAATTTTTATAAAAGCAGTTTAGTATTTGGGAAACATATATTCATCTAGTGATTTTTCTGTTTGATTTTGTTTTTTTTACAGTGAAGCCTGCCTACAATTTTCACAAATCTGTATCCTTTCAACAAAGAATCGGTTTTACATATTTGCTTGAGGATTTACCTTTTTTTCCTTTATTTCATGAAATTTATAAGTTACTCATTTTTACTTACAAACTTATGCCTTGTTAACTAGAGCAGTGTTTTTCAACCTTTTTTGGGCAAAGGCACACTTGTTTCATGAAAAAAATCACGAGGCACACCACCATTAGAAAATGTTAAAAAATTTAAC
The DNA here is from genome assembly GCF_964339955.1 of Pipistrellus hanaki. Lineage (NCBI taxonomy): Eukaryota > Metazoa > Chordata > Mammalia > Chiroptera > Vespertilionidae > Pipistrellus > Pipistrellus hanaki. Next base: position 17,772,318 of record NC_140510.1, read on the forward strand.
TCTGTGCCTATATTGACTATATATAAAGTAATTCTCTTGAATAGGAATCAAATAAACACAAAGAAAGTATTTTATAATTACTTTATTATGAAATATTAAGTAAACAAAATAGTGAAAAATTATAAAATTCTTGTCTTGTCTGCACCTACAGCACACCAGGCAACATCGTGCCGCGGAACAGCGTTGAAAAACGCTGAACTAGAGGCCTGGTGCACAAATTCAGGCACAGATGGGGCTGGCTTGGGGGAGAGGCCATGGGCGGTTTGCCAGCCGGCCCTGACCCCTGGTCGAACTCCCGGTCAAACTCCCAGTCAAGGGAACAATTGGCATATTAGCCTCTTATTATATAGGATGGAACTTTATATTACTAAGTGTCCTTTGAGACAGTACAGTGTAGCAAATGGAATCATAGGGAGTTTATTGCAAGCATCTAAAAAATAGTATGGAGCAGTATGGATGCCATGTTAGAAGTAGTTGGCAAGAGGCAATATAGATATAAAAGTTATAGAGGGGAATGTAGTAGATGTTCTCCACTCAGATATGTAATACAAATAAATCATAAATCAATTCCCATGTCACATGCAGTAATTGAAATTATTTTGTAAACATGTTAGCTGGTTATTTTATGGAATTCACAAAGATGTTTTGCTTTGTTATCAGTAGTGTTTCATAAAATTATTCCCTGGTTTTCCATGAATTGTTAAGACTTAATTAAACTGTACAGATCCTGTAGTGTGTGTTCCATCCAGTTTCTTTATTGGAGACAGTGGAATTCCGTTGGAAGTAATAGCAGGAAGTATTTCTGCAGATGAACTTGTTACCAGAATTCACAAAGTCCGGCAGGTAAGAAGGAACATAATTGCTCTTTGTAAAAACATATGAAAATGATTAGCCAGGAACTTGACACTGGATTATTTTTGCAAGTGCTCTGTATATTCAGGGACCTGCCATGCCATTAAATTGGAAAGGTAGTACATACTCTTTCTGGACTGGTTTTGAAAATAGTATTATGAAGTTAGAGGTGCCTGTACCTAATACTTAAGTGACGTCTTGTTTCCCCTTCTCTTTTTCCCCCTCACCTAGTCCCATAATGCATAGCACTCTTTGTTGCAAGAGAGTTCCTGTCACATTAAGATATCTAGCAGTATATTGCTTGGTATATTTTAAGGACCTTACTCAATATCTCATTTGTATCCACTTTAAGAAAATGACTAAAATAGCTTGTAACTTCTTCCTTTGAATTGTGATTTGAAGGAAAAGCAACATTTTACTTTTAAAATCTTTTTATGCTCTTGTCAGTTTATAGTAGAATTTCATAGCAAGATTATTTCATGTTTATAATAGGATTATATATTTTAGATTTATCTACTTAGAAATATATACTTTGACTTACTATTGTCTCATCTGCCATGGTAAATTTAGATTTTTATCTGTTAACTTAAATTTCAATGTGTTTTCTCTCTAGATGCACTCGTTAAAAGGTGAAACATCAGAGGCAAATGGCAGCCAGTCAGAAAATTCACACTCTACTCCTTCCACCTCATTTGATCCTAACAGTACTTCTGAAAACTCTCAATCAAGAAATGTAGAACTTTCTGAGACACCAGCCACTTCTGATAAAAAGTCAGATTGCGCAACAGGTAATTTTCAGTGTACATTTTGATATAGTAAAAGTACACCTTCACTCCATTTTATTTTTTTTTTATATTGATTTCAGAGCAGAAGGGAGAGAGAGAAAGAAACATCCAATTTTGTTAATCCTCACCTGTGTGTGTGCTTCAGCCCAGCCTGCACCCTCTCCAATCTGGGACCCCGAGGGAAGTCCGACTGCCCTTTTAGGCCCGATCCTACTGACATCCCTCTCACAATCCAGGACTGTTGGCTCCCAACTGCTCACCTGCTGCCTTCCTCGTTGCCCCTAACCGCTTCTGCCTACCAGCCTGATCACCCCCTAACCACTCCCATGCCAGCCTGATTGCCCCTAACTGCCTTCCCCTGAAGTCCTGGTCACCCCCAACTGCTCTCCCCTGCAAACCTGGGTCTCCCCCTCCCCCCCAGCTGCTTTTCCTTGTAGGCTCAGTCGCCCCCAACTTCCTTCCTCTGCTGGCCTAGTCACCTTTACACTGCCCTCCCTGCTGGCCTGATTGCCTACAACTGCCCTCCCCTGCTGGCCATCTTGTGGCGGCCATCTTGTGTGTTGGAATAATGGTCAATTTGCATATTACTCTTTTATTAGATATGATAGAGGCCTGGTGCATGGGTGGGGGCCGGCTGGTTTGCCCTGAAGGGTGTCCCAGATCAAGGTGGGGGTTCCCTTGGGGCATGGGGTGGCCTGGGCGAGGGGCTTGTGGTGGTTTGCAGGCCAGCCACGCCCCCTGGCGACCCAAGCGGAGGCCCTGGTATCTGGGATTTATTTATCTTCTATGATTGAAACTTTGTAGCCTTGAGTGGAGGCCTTGGCCCGCCAGGATGTGTGGGAAACTTGGCTTTCTCCATTGCCGGGGAAACCCAAGCCTCCTGCTCACTCCATGGCCACAGCCATCTTGGTTGGATTAATTTGCATACTCCTGATTGGCTGGTAGAGGCACAGTCAATTTGCATATCACTCTTTTATTAAATGGGACTAGAGGCCCGGTGCACAAAATCTGTGCACTTGGTAGTGGGGGGTTTCCCTCAGCCTGGCTTGTGCCTTGTAGTCTGGGAGCCTTGGGGGGTTTCCAATTGCCCCGCTGCGATCACCAGCCATGACCCCAGCTTCTGGCTGAGTGGGGTTCCCTCTGTGGGAGTGCACTGACTACCAGGGGGCAGCTCCTGCATTGAGCATCTGCCCCCTTGTGGTCAATGCGCGTCACAGCAACCAGTTCTTTCGCTGTTCGGTCGATTTGTATATTAGCCTTTTATTATATGAGATTGTATTCATATCCATACTTCAGAATTAGTAATAGCTCATTTTTTTTTTATCTTCTCCATTCTTAGCAAAAATATGTATTGTTTAAGACACCAGATTAAGAAATGTTGTAACCAAAAAAAAAAATGTATACCATTTAAAAATCGGCATTAAATAAAATATTTTTCTTACTTCTTTGTATTTAATAAATAAGGAGGAGAAAAATCAGACCATGCCACTTCATCTCAGGAGGCTAGCGGATATTCAAATCCAAGACCCTCGGAGGACCTCACTGTCAAAGTGGAAAGGTTTGCTTTTAATTTTGCAAATAGTAGTTTATTAAAAAGACAGTGGTTTTCAGTTATTTTCTAATTTGAGTAAAAGCTAAAATTGTACAAATGAAGTTTAAGAATTCTGGGTTGAAAACTTTTTTATTACCTGACCTACTTGTTTGTATCCAGAAAGATCAATTCTGGAAGTAAAGTTCTTCTGTATCTCTGAAGTCATGAGTCAGCTTTAGGTCTGACCATTCAAAGAATCTTTTTTGTTTGCATTTTGTGGGTTTTTTTGTTAGTTTTGTTTTTTATTAGTCCTCACCTGAGGACATTTTCCACTGATTTTTTTTTTTTTTTTTTTTTAAGACAGAGTGGAAGGGATAGGGAGAGAGAGAAAGATATCAGTTGGTTGCCTCACCCAGAGCTGGGGATCCAGCCTGCAACTGAGGTATGTGCCCTTGACTGGAATTGAACCTGGGACCCTTTAGTCCATGGGCTGACACACTAACCACTGAGCAAAACCAGCTAGGGCTTCATTGGCATTTTGTAATAGAAGTGTTTCCATCTGTCACTTTTGCCTTTCTTTCTCTATGCCATAGGATAATAAGTTTCAGATAGGCAAGAATTTCTGCTAATTTTATGACTATGTACTGAGCCTGGGTTCTGCATAAGTGGGTGTCTACTAAATGTCACATGTTATTGGTTGGTCTGATAATCAAATACAAATGTCTGGCTATTGGTTTCTAGTTTAATACTTCAATGATTTAGTAAATAGTAAATCATAGTTTTTTTTACTATGATTTAAAAAATATATATTTTATTGAGTTTTTACAGAGAGGAAGAGAGAAAGATAGCTAGAAACATTGATGGGAGAGAAACATCAATCAGCTGCCTCCTGCACACCCCCTACCGGGGATGCGCCCACAACCAAGGCTCACCCCCCCCAACCGGAATCGAACCCGGGACCCCCCAGTCTGCAGGCCGACGCTCCATCCACTGAGCCAAACCGGTACTGGCAATTTACTATGATTCTTAAAAGTTATATGAGTTAAACAGATAAATAGGATTTTATTTTTTTTTAATCTTGACTTAAAACCACTTAGTGTTATATGAACATTAAGAAAAATCCCTTAGCCCTAGCTGGTTTGGCTCAGTGGATAGAGGATCGGCCTTCACCAGTCAAGGGTACATGGCTGGGTTGGGGATTTTATCCCTAGTAAGGGGCGTGCAGGAGGCAGCCAATCAGTGATCCTCTCTCATCATTGATGCTTCTCTCTCTCTCCCTTCCTTTCTGAAAGCAATAAAAAATATATTTTTAAAAAATAAAAATACTCATACAATGAAAAATTAAAAAACAAAAAGAAAAATTCCTTAGACTTGACATTTTCTTGTTTCACATAGATCCTATGGAGAAACAAGGTTCCACATGATTGCTGACATTGGGTATTTGGGTTTGTTCAGGACTCTATAAAAATCAGCTTCATGCCCTAGCCAGTTTGGCTCAGTGGATAAAGCATCAGCCTGCGGACTGAAGGGTCCCAGGTTTGATTCCGGTCAAAGGCACATGACAAGGTTATGGCTCAATCCCCAATGGGGGGCATGCATTAGGCAGCTGATCAATGATTCTCTCTCATCATTGATGGGTCTATCTGTCTCTCCCACTCTGAAATCAATAAAATATATTTAAAATTAAATAAATAAAAAATATATTTTTAAAAATCAGCTTTATTTCAGAAAAACCTAGATTCTGATTGTTCTTTTTTTTATTTTATTGACTAGAGATCCGGTGCACAAAATTCGTGCACAGGATGGGTATGTGTCCCTCAGCCCAGCCTGAACCCTCTCCAATGTGGGACATCCCTCTCACAATCCAGGACTGCTGGCTCCCAACCACTCGCTTGCCTGCCTGCCTGATCACCTCCTAACCACTCCCCTGCCAGCCTGACGGATGCCTAACTGCTCCCCTGCTGGCCTGATTGCCCCTAACTGCCCTTCCCTTCCCACCTGATCACCACTAACTGCTCTCTCCTGCCAACCAGTTCACCCCTAGCTATCTTTCTGTGCAGGCCTGGTCACCCCCAGCTGCTTACCCCTGTAGGCTTGGTCTCCCCTACCTGTCCTCCCCTGCAGGCCTGGTTGCCCCCAACTGCCCTCCTTTGCAGTCCTGATCCCTCCCAACTGCCCTCCCCTGCTGGCCATCTTGTGGCAGCCATCTTGTGTCCACATGGAGGCAGCCATCTTTGACCACATGGGGGTGGCTATCTTGTGTGTTGGAATGATGGTCAATTTGCATATCACTCTTTTGTTAGATAGGATTTTTTTACAGAGAGGAAGGGAGAGGGATAGAGAGTTAGAAACATCGATGAGAAAGAAACATTGATCAGTTGCCTCCTGCACACTGCCTACTGAGGATGTGCCTGCAACCAAGGTACATGCCTTTGACCAGAATCAAACCTGGCACCCTTCAGTCTGCAGGCCAATGCTCTTATCCACTGAACCAAACCAGTTAGGGCCTGATTATTCTTGAAGGAGTTGGGCATGGTAAGGATATTGATGTGAACAGCAGGATAGATCCTCTCACAGTGGTGAGCAATGGTAGAAGGCTGGAGGAGCAGCAGCAGGAAACTGAAGTTCCCAGGGAATCATCCTCTTTTGTTTCCTTCTCTTTGGCCAACACTAAACCCATCACTGGGCACTCTTACTTGGACCACCTTTGGGTGAAGTAGAAAATCAAAAATTAAGAAAAGGATTTGGAGACTTGGTGGGAATGAGAAGAAATAGGACAGGTGGCTTTTTATTGTGGGGTAGGTCAAGTGCTATTTAATTCAGTGGGAAAGTGAAGTTTTGTGTGTTTTTTTAAATTTTTATTTTTAATTATAGTTGATATACAATAATAGTTTCAGGTGTGCTTCAGTGATTAGACATTAGGTACCTTACAAAATGATTACTCCGATAAATTTAGTACCCATCTGGCACCATACATAGTTATTATAATATTATTGATTATATCCTCTGTGTTGTACTTTATATCCCCATGACTATTTTTATAATTGGCAGTTTGTACTACTTAATCCCTTTCACCTTTTTCATCCATCCCCTCAATCCACTCCTGTTATTTCTATCATGGGAAAGATAACATATAGTATCATGAGTTCTAACCTTTTATTTGGGAAGGTTTCATTCTCAAAGAGTTTAAAGAATAGTAAAATGACCACCTTTTTTGCTGATTCATTTGAATGTTTCAGATATTTCATTTCACTTTCAATGCTTGAATGTGTATCTTCTAATAATTAAAAAATTAGTTGAGTTTCTGTTGGCTCTGAGCAGGGCCCCAGCCTCGTTTGGAGACTGGGGTCTACACCCACCAATACATGCTCTGCCCCATCCCTCAGGGCAATAAAAAACACACACACACACACACACACACACACACAAAACAATTGAGCCCATTGAGTGTGGTACAGTGGTTGAGCATCACCCTATGAATAAGTTCAGTCACAGTTCGATTTCCTGGTCAGGGCACATGCCTGGTTTATGGGCTCGACCCCCAGTAGGGAGTCATGCAAGGAGGCGGCATAGCTCTCTCTCATCATTGATGTTTCTGTCTCTTTCTCCTTCTCCCTTCCTCTGAATTCAATAGAAAAATATTTTTTTTAAATACCATTGAGTAGTAGATTCCCAAATACAAAAGTGATTAAATAGTTGATTTGTCATTAAGATGCAGTAGACTTTTCAACCAAATTAGAACAAAATTGCATCTGGTAATATAATGAAAGAATGCATTTTCAGATTTTAGTACAGTACTGTTACCATGCTAAAGAAATGTAAATTATATTATCTAAAAATATCCATATTTCTGCAGTTATACTAATAATACCCTTTATAACTTTTTTTCTCAATTCAAGATCCATTCAAGGATCATTCATTGAATTTTATTTGGTTTCTTTTTTTTTTAAAATATATTTTTATTGATTTCAGAGAGGAAGAGAGAGAGAAACATCAATGATGTGAGAGAGTCATTCGTTGGCTGCTTCCTGCATGCCCCTCCGGAGAATTGAGCCTGCTAACCTGAATCTAATGGAAACAACTACATGTACTCCTTTGCTCAGCATTGTATTTGTGAGGCTCTTTTGTGCTGTTGCACGTGGCAGTAGTTGGTGCACTCTCATTGCTTGTATGGCATTCTATTATTTGACTGTTGTATAATTTATCCATTCTATTATTTTTTAATTTTTTTAATATATTTTATTGATTTTACACAGAGAGGAATTGAGAGGGACAGAGAGTTAGAAACATCGATGAGAGAGAAACACCGACCAGCTGCCTCTTGCACACCCCCCACTGGGGATGTGCCCGCAACCAAGGTATCGAACCTGGGACCTTTCAGTCCGCAGGCCGATGCTCTATCCACTGAGCCAAACCGGTCCCGGCTATTTATCTATTCTATTATTGATGGATATTTGAATTGTTTTCAGTTTGGGGCTATTTTGAATAGGGCACTATGAATATTCTTGTACATACCTTGGTGAACCCACCTTTTGGCTGAATTTGTAGGGAATGGGAATTTTTTGGTCAGGGTACTGGCCAGTTTTCCAAAGTGGTTATGCCAATTTATAACTCTCCTCAGCAGAAAGATGTTTCATAAATCCTTTTTCCCCCCCTCTAATGTATTACAGTTCACTTCTCTTATTCTTTTTGATGCATGATTGCCCCAGATTTGGTTAGTAGAACCCCTTCATGCTGAGTCTTCTGTGCTTTGGACAAATGTCTCATCATTCTTTGAGCACTCCCTTGATTTCTGGCATAAGTTGTTCAGCTGAGTTTTACCAACTACCTACATATACCTGTGTAACCTAAGTCCCTCGCAGAGAAAATTTTATTATTTTTTAAAATTGAAATACAATTCACACACTGTAAAATTCAAAATTTACAATTCAGTGAGTATTAATATATTCACATTCTGCAAACCATTACCACTGTTTTCAGAATCATTAGTTTCTTAATTGGTGAGTTTATTACAGATAAGAATTAATCATGTTATTAATTTTTATAAATACTAGCCTTTAGTTTTTTTCCTTTTATTTTTTAACAATTTTGTACTGTATTGCTCTTTACTTCTGTGTAAGGGATAAAGCATTTGTAAGTCATTGATTATATATTTGTTTGTAGGTGTAGATGTGTGTGTGTGTGTCTGTTTGTGTGTGTGTATATAATTTTTATATATACATTTTTTAATTGACTTCTGAGAGGAAGGGGTAGAGAGAGAGAGAGAGAGAGAGAGGGTGGGAGAGAGGGAGGGAGGGAGAGGGAGAGGGAGAGAGAGAGAGAAACATCAGTGATGAGAGAGAATCATTGATAGGCTGCTTCCTGCATTCCCCACACTGTGCCCTGACTGGGAATTGAACCATAACCTCCTGGTTCATAGGTCGTTGCTCAACCACTGAGCCACGCAGGCCAGGCCTAGATGTATATATTTTAAATCAATATTAAATAAATTGGGGGGGGGGGGAACTAGTGGTAAGTAGGAGGTAAGGTGCTTAGAACTAGAGCCAACTTCCCAGTGGGCTTCCACAGACTCACCAGGGATTTCTCTAGCGGCCAGGAGCAAGGCAAATAATTAGTTGCTTTGTCTTCAGGAGCTTTGTTTGTTTGTTTCTATATTTCCCCAGTTGTTAGTAGATAAAGAAATCTTCTAAATACATTTTATATTAATATGATGTCTTAGTTAATGTATTTTTTTTAAAACTTCTATAATACAGACTAACCAAAAAACTTGAAGAAAGGAGAGAAGAAAAAAGGAAAGAGGAAGAACAGGTAAAGTTTGTACACTTAGCATTGTTTTATTCTTCCATTAAGTGAGGGAACATTTGACTCCCTTTTCAGTTAGACAGATCTAAGATAGCTTCCTGGTTATAGTTTAGAGTTAGAGCATAGAGAAGGGAATTATCTGTCTTCTGTAGTAGGATCATAGTATATACTTTTTTAGTATTTTTTTTGTAAATTACTACAAGTAAATTGGCTCATTATTTCTCTCTCTGCTATGAGTCTTTTTACATTAAGAATAAAGGAACTTGAACTAAAATATTTTTGCTTTGATACAGATAAAAAATTTAGTTCCTTTTTGTAAAAAAAATATAGACATTTTGCCAAATTTTTCCTGTTGTGTTGCTGCATTCTTATTTTTCTCACCATGCACTCCTAATCTGCATAATCTGTTTTGGGTTTTAATATAAGAAAGTTATCATTTAATATAGGAAAGTCAAATAGATGACTGACTGCCTTGTTGTCCTTGAACGGTAACACATTCATCTCAGAAACCAGTGACCTGCAATTCTCTTTGTTTTCAAATTACATTGACCACATCATACTCTTAATAGAACCATTGGCAAAGCTGTATAAATTTGACCTTTATCCCATGCTGTTAATAGATTCTACTGACTTCTTACATTTTATGAAGTAAATGTACCTACAACCTGCTTTCCCTGTATACAGAATAGTATTCAGGGCAGATTATTAAATAATGTTTTGAGCTCATAGAACTTTCTCTTTAATTCAGAGAGAGATTAAGAAAGAAATTGAGAGGAGAAAAACTGGAAAAGAAATTTTGGATTATAAAAGAAAGCAAGAAGAGGAATTAACAAAAAGAATGTTAGAGGAAAGAAACAGAGAAAAGGCAGAAGATAGGGCAGCTCGAGAGCGTATAAAACAGCAGATTGCATTGGTGAGTATTAAGTTTATTTTTACTGCTTGACTGTAGAACATTTATGAAATTGTTTTTCCATGCATAATGGTTTTGGTTTATTACCAGACAGTGTACACAAAAATAGATTTTAGTGGCTCAAAAAGTACTAATTCTACCAGAAAAGGCAGAAAGGGAGAAAGGAATAGAGAAAGTGTTTGAAGAAATAATGGTAGAAAAACTTCCCTAACCTGGTAAAGGAAAGTCACACAAGTACAGGAGGCACAGAAAACCCCAAACAAGAAGAACCCAAACAGACCTACGCCCAGACACATTATAATTAAAATGCCGAAAATTAAAGACAAAGAATCTTAAAGGCAGCAAGAGAAAAGAAAACTGTTACCTACAAAGGAGTTGCCATAATTCTGACACCTGATTTCTTATCAGAAACTCTACAGGCCAGAAGGGAATGGCATGAAGTACTCAAGGTAATGGAAAACAAGGATCTGAGACCAAGACTACTATATCCAGCAAGGCTATCATTCAAAATAGACTAAGAGCTTTCCAGACATAAAAAGGCTAAAGGAGTTCACCACCACCAAGCCAGCATTACAAGAAATGCTAGAGGGATTGCTGTAAAGCAGTGTTTCCCAAACTTCTCTAAAGATGAGAATCACCTGGTGGAGTTGTTAAACTACAGATTCCTGAATCCCAACTAAGAAGTGCTAAACTAGAATTTTGGGGAACATATAGGTAAAATTGTATACTTAACTAGTGCAGAGCACTAAGTTAAGAATAAAATTTTACCTATATGGATTAAATGCTTTAATCAAAAGATGTAGGGTAGCTCAATGGATATACAAACATGACCCAACTATATGCTGTCTACAAAAGATCCTCCTCAAAACAAAAGACACACACACACACAGGATGAAAGTGAAGGGATAGAAAAAATTTTCCCATGCAAATGGAAAAGAAAAAAAAAAAGCTGGAATAGCAATACTCATATCCGACAAAATAGACTTTAAATATATATATATTTTTTATTGATTTTTCACAGAGAGGAAGAGAGAGGGATAGAGCGTTAGAAACATCGATGAGAGAATCATCGATCAGCTGCCTCTTGCACGTCCCCCACTGGGGATGTGCCCGCAACCAAGGTACATGCCCTTGACCGGAATCGAACCTGGGACCTTTCAGTCCGCAGGCCGACGCTCTATCCACTGAGCCAAACCGGTCCCGGCCAACAAAATAGACTTTAAAAGCATCATGCTAAGCGAAATAAGCCAGTCGGAGAAAGATAAATATCATATGATTTCACTCATTTATGGAATATAATGAACAATATAAACTGATGAACAAAAAATAAAGCCAGAGGGAACAAAAATATTCTAGAATATAATAGAAGTAATCCTGTTATTTGCAGATTTTTAATATTTCCTACAACTTTCGTGATATACTATGTTAGTATAGTTTTGATAATATTATACTTAAAATTCTTTTATTCTTGAAATATTAATGTTTATTGCATGTAATATATGTAAGACCATTTTTCTTGAATAATTGGTGTTTATTGCATGTAACATTATTTAAGATAGTTTATCTTGAAATATTAAAGTTTATTGCATGTAACATATTTAAAGTCGTTTTTCTTGAAATTAAAACACTGAAAAGTACCAATTCTCAGCTTCCATTTATAGAAATTGTACAGTGAATTAAAATACATTTAATACTAAATTTGAGATTTTTTTTTTCAAACTAATTTTTTTAATGGTATGAATTTTATCAGTAGAGAAAAGGTAATTTTCAAAGATTCTCTAGAAAAGAAGCCAAGAATTGGTTACCTAGCAGTTTCCTCTAATTACAAGCATTCTTTTTTGGGATATTCAAAGGATTTAGAACATCAGGTAGAAGCTTAGGGTGGTTTAGCAACAATTGTTTTTAGAATTGAGCAGTTGTTACACATAAAAGTGAAAATTATGTCTACCTTTATATTGTTTATTTCTTTATTCAACATATACTTATGTACTATATGCTAGATCTTATTCCAGGCTCTGGTGATACAGTAATGACCAAAATCAAGTCTGTGTTTGTTTAATAACAGCTCTGGTACCTGCAGTTGATAAAACTAAAAAAATACCAAATCCAGATTGATAAAGTTAACACGTATGACTATAAGGGATTTCATGCATGCTTGTGTTTGGAAATATGTGAGTAGAATTCTGACAGTGAAAGAGATACTTAGCATCTAACAACTGTTTTAAAGGATCGTGCAGAGAGAGCTGCTCGTTTCGCAAAGACAAAGGAAGAAGTAGAAGCTGCTAAAGCTGCTGCCTTGCTGGTTAAGCAAGCAGAAATGGAAGCTAAGAGGGATGCTTCTGCAAGAGAAAGAAGGTACTTTATTTTTTATTATTATTATTTTTTTTCCTGCTTAAATATCTTTATATATTTAGCAGCTGAGAAGAACAGTGGTTGTGGGCTGCTTTTTAACATTTATGTGTGTGCTGTGGCTATGATAAATAGTTCCAGAAGGACATATTGATGAGTTTGGCAGCTGCCAATGGTATTTGTTATTGAATGTGAATGTGCACTGTGATAATATTAAATACAGACAGTCCCTGACTTATGATGGTTTGACTTAGGATTTTTCAGTGGCTGCACCTTCCTGCACACCACCTGTTTCTACTGAGTCAGCACCACCCGAAGGCCTTTTGTACTTCCTGTTGTTCCTTCCCACGCTTGCTTTAACCCTTTTGCCCAAGGATGGCTTTCCTACACTGTATGAAAGGTTTTTTTTTTTCTTTAAGTGAAGCAAGGAAAGAAGGAAAAGAAGGAAATCTTGTGATCTTGGAATAGACAATGATTCTAAGACATGACATCAAAAGTACAAGCAACAAAAGAACACAATAGATAAGTTGAACTTGACCAAAATTTTAAAAAAAACTTTTAAAAAATATATTTTTATTGATTTCAGAGAGGTAGGGGGAGAGAGGTAGAAACATCAATGATGATGTTTTGCATCATATCTATCTGATAAAGGACTTGTATCTAGAATATAGAAAGAATTCCTATAACTCAACAATAAAAAGCAAACAATCCACTTTAAATATGGGGAATGGATTTGAATAGACATTTCTCCAGAGAAGATAGACAGATGGTCAATAAGCACATGAAAGGATACTCATCATCACTAGTCAGAAGGGAATACAAATCAAAATCACAGTGAGATATTATTTCATTCCCTCTAGGGTTTCTACATCTAAAGAGACAGCAACAAGTATTAGCACGGATATAGAGAATTGGAACCTTCCTACATTGCTAAAGGGATTATAAAATGATACAGACATTTTGGAAAAAACAACTTGGCAGTTCCTCAAGATGTTAAACATAGAGTTACCATATAACCCAGCAGTTCTACTTTTAAATATATATATTCAAGAAAATTGAAAATAGCCCAGCCTATGTGGCTTAGTGGTTGAGCGTCGACCTATGAACCAGGAGGTCATGGTTCAAATTCTGTCAGGGCACATGCCTGGGTTATGGGCTCGATCTCCCCAGTGTGTGGTATGCAGGAGGCAGCCGATCAATGAATTTCATCATTGATGTTTCTCTTTCTCCCTCCCCCTTCTTCTCTGAAATCAATAAAAATATATTTTTTTAAAAAGGAAAGAATTGAAAATAATTGTCCACACAAAAATCTGTACTTGAATATTTATACCAGCATTCTTCATCATAGCCAAAATGTGGTAATAACCCAAATGTTCATCAAATGAAGAATGGGTAAACAAAACATACAATGGAACATTATTCAGCAATAAAAAAGGAAGTATACATGCTACAACATGGATGAACCTTGAAAACAAGGGTACATGAAAGAAGCCAGTCACCAAAAAGTCACATGTTGTATGATTCCATCATATAAAATGCCGAAAGTAGGCAAATCTATAGATTCAGAAAGTAGATTAGTGATTGCCAGTTAGGTGAGAGAGGAATACTAGTGGGTTTGGGGTTTCTTTTTGGGGTGATAATGTTCTGGAATTAGAAATCGATGATGATTGTACAATTTTGACTAGTATGCATTAAGAAGGTGAATTTTACATTATGTGAATTATATTTCAGTAGAGCTTTAAAAAATATAAACTAAAAGGTGAAAAAAACAAAACACCTATTTTCATTGTACATTTTCACTTCAGTTTTTCTGTAACTTCTGGTATGGTTTGAGAATATGTGGAGGTAAAGATGTTGACTTAAATTTTCTTTCGTCACACAGCACTGTTGCAAGAATTCAGTTTCGTCTTCCTGATGGTTCTTCATTTACAAATCAGTTCCCTTCTGATGCTCCTCTTGAAGAGGCAAGGCAGTTTGCTGCACAGGTACATTTGTCCTGAGTTGTAGTAAAGATAGATGAATAGGTTATTTAAATGCGGGAGGGGAACATTTTCAAGCAGGATTTGAAGAATATGAACAAGTCATGACTTATCCCCAGGAGGGAGGCACAGGACAACTCTGGAGTGTTGTGGAGCTTCCATTGTGGGTTAGTGCCACATGGGAATGGTGTATCTACTTGTTGTGCAGAAATAGGAATTTGCTGGTACTATACAAGAAGCTCTGGAAAATTTTTTCACTGCTTAGTACAATCAACTTAGTACAATTCAATCAAATGATTTTCCAGAGATCTAATCTTAAGGAGTTGTCCCTTGTAAAAAGGATGTAGTATTTCTTGGTCCTCTCCACTTTTCTTTTAGGTTGCTTAGAATGCTTTTAGCTGGCCATTTTCCTACCGTCCCACCAGTTGTCCAAGCCTAAAGACCATTAATCTTTATTTGGCAACAAGTATCTTCCTTAGGAATTGACTTCCAAAACATGGCCTTACTCTAAAATCGGCATGGGTGTGAAATTTTGTATCTTATAAAATAAGATGAATAGCTTCCATTCGTTTTTATTTTCTGATTGATATCTTAGTGCAGTGGTAAGCATACTCATTAGTCAACAGAGCCAAATATCAACAGTACAACAACTGAAATTTCTTTTGAGAGCTGAAAACCAACTTCTGCTCATGGGCCACGAAGTTTCAATCGCACTGTACATGCGTGGTATTTTGTGGAAGAGCCACATGTGGCTCACGAGCCAGTTTGCCGACCACTGTCTTAGTGGATTATAGTCAGCAGGTGTCCTGTAGGATCTACGCTCATTATATATGATATATCAGTATTTGTCATATATATATCACTTCATTGTTGAAATTAGAGTTCAGATCTTTTCACTAGATCTCTCTGCATTTAGCCTGGTGCTTCACTTATGTGTCCCAAGGGAAGCATACCTGCTAGCTGCCTTCCTCTACTGGTGAGCTGGGTTGGACAATACAAAAACTTATTTTAAGAACTCCTTTCCCTGAGTTTTATAGCATAACCAACCCAAATAGCCACTTTCATTCTTCTTTTGCCTTGAATCCACACCCTGGGCCTCCTAAGAGGGGGTGCCCTGGCCGGAGTCTTACTGCTTCTGCCACAAGTAAGTGAAAAGGGGGAACACCATGAAAGGGGAAAAAACGATCTTTGATAACATCAGTTCTATTAGAACTTCTCCCCAGAATGACCTGCTTTTGTATTTGTGTATGTCCTTATGTTAAAGTGAAAACAATGAGAGGTATGTATGAGACCTACAGTGAAAAATTACAAAAAACAAACAAACAAACAAAAACTCACAAAAGTGTTAGTCTTTTTTTTTTTTTTTAATCTTCTAAATAGATAGTTGGCTAAGATTTTAAAAGTATGGGTGATCTAAAATTGTGAGAGTGGCTATGATGTTGCTCATTTTAATTTCCTGGATCTAGGATTATATGTATGGTGTGGGTTGATTATGGACCATTTATATTCTTTGAGAGAAGACAAAAACTTCTGATGTGATATATATGGGGGAAATTGTGATCTATTCCAATTATTTTAATGGGGAATACCTGTAATCCAAATGTATTTATGAGATGTTAATATAAGTTTGTAAAGGAGAGTGAAAACTGCAGCTATCTTTAAGAGATACCTAATTGTTCATTTTTATTCATTTTGTTCATATGGTTTTAGGAACTATATTTTTGATATTTTGTCATTTTTGAGTTATGGAAGCTTTTAAATACTTTTTGGGAACTGGGACAGGGCCCAAGACATTGTTTCTTAATAAATTACTCTGAAAATAAATACCTTTTGGATTTGACAGCTTTCAGCTATGCCAGGTTTTAGAAACATATTTTGAGTTTATTTTAAAAGAACTTCTAAAATCAAGGCAATTTTGGTTAAGGCAGTCGTTTTAGATGCACATGAGTATATATCTCTTTAAAGGCACTGATGTAATGTTTTAAAACTTGTTATGTTACAGACTGTTGGCAACACATACGGTAATTTTTCATTAGCAACCATGTTTCCCAGGAGAGAATTTACCAAAGAAGATTATAAAAAGAAATTATTGGATTTGGAACTTGCCCCCAGTGCTTCAGTGGTACTGTTGCCAGTATGTATATATGTATATATTTATTCTATTCTTACAGACCTGTTTGTTTTACTCTTCATGGTTTCTTATAATTACAGAAAGTGAAGGTGAATGGTATATTATGGATAATTAAAATCTACATTATCCAAATATGTTAGATCAGTTTATGGCTCCATTATCCTGTGCTTTATGTGTTTTTATTGCTGGTGAGGCACCAGTTTAATTTTCAACTTTTTTTCTCACCTATATTCTTTTTTTGAAAATATATTTTTATTGATTTAAGAGAGGAAGGGAGAGGAAGAAATAGAAACATCATTGATGAGAGAGAATCATTGATCAGCTGCCTCATGCACGCCCCCTACTGGGGATTAAGCCCATAACCTGGGCATGTGCCCTTGACCAGAATTGAACCTGGGAACCTTCAGTACACAGGCTGATGCTCTATCCACTGAGCCAAATAAGCGAGGGCTCCTCACCTATTTTCCCATGAAAGGACCAGTGGGAGAAGTAAGTAAATTCAGAGTACGGTATCTAATTTGCAGACTTAGTGGGTTTTTTGTGTACTACTATAGTCTTCACCAAGTTTTTAAAAAAAGTCTTAACAAAAATAATATTTTTGACATTAATTCCATTTGATCCTTATAACAATATTTTATTTTATTTTTTATTTATTTATTTTTTAAATATATTTATTGATTTTTTACAGAGAGGAGGAGAGAGGGATAGAGAGCCAGAAACGTTGATGAGAGAGAAACATCGACCAGCTGCCTCCTGCACACCCCCCACCGGGGATGTGCCCGCAACCAATGTACATGCCCCCGACCGGAATCGAACCTGGGACCTTTCAGTCCGCAGACCGACGCTCTACCACTGAGCCAAACCGGTTTCGGCCCTTATAACAATATTTTAATCTCTTATGAGGAAAAGGGGCTCAGAAAGCTTAAATGACTTTACCATGCCAAAACTGGGATGAGAACTGGGTCTTCTGTTTCAGGGTTAATATAGTTTTTCCTGCTCTGAACTACCATGTTTCCCCGAAAATAAAACATCCTCCGAAAATAAGACCTACTTACAGGTTTCCTTCTGAGTGAAATATAAGGCATCCCCCCCGAATATAAGGCCCCCCCCCAGGCTCTGTCTCAGAAATTTTGTGAAGCCTAAACTGCAAGAAGTTGTGACTTGGGTGAAGAATTCATGGGAGAAAATCACTGACAGTTGCATTGCAAATGCACTGCGAGCAGGCTACCTTGACAAGAAGTACTCATTTAAAGACAGTGCTATTGCTAAACATGAGAGAATTGGTCCACTGATTCTGAAAGAAATGGAGTCACAAGAAATTCACCAGGAAATTCAGGAATTGGATTGTTCTGATGATGTTCCAGAAGATGATGACATGATTGTCATGAATAAATGAGTAAATTCTTGATACTATAGAATTCACAGTTTGTCTGGTTTGTGTTGACAACTACCGTTCTACCGTATCGTATACAGGTAATAAATTTTCTTTATTTTCATTTAACAATAAATGTGTACTGTATTCTTCATGGAAAAATAAGACATCCCCTGAAAATAAGACCTAGCGCATCTTTGGGAGCAAAAATTAATATAAGACACTGTCTTATTTTCGGGGAAACAGGGTAGAGTACCACCTCTGAAACAGTTAGCCCTCCAATAATCAAGATTAGTTGTATTCACTGAGATTTAAAGCCTTCCCACCTTCTTTTTAATAATCAAGAAGACCTTTCTTATCAGAGTTGCAATTTCAATACAAAAGTTTCATTCTCTTAAAAATAATTGGTTCATTTTACCAAAAACTACCTTCTGGTTTCTGTGGAGTGATTACTCCTTTAAAAAGTAGAGCTCCAGACCGGCCAGTGTGGCTCAGCGGTTGAGTGTTGTCCAAGGAACCACGAGATCACTGGTTCGATTTCCAGTACATGCCCGGGTTGCAGGCTCGATCCCCAGAGTGGGGTGTGCAGGAGGCAGCCGATCAATGATTCTCTCTCTCATTGATGTTTCTATCTCTCTATCCTTCTCCCTTCCTCTCTCTAAAAATCAATAAAAACATTCTTTTAAAATAAAAAGCACAAGGCCCATGGCACCAGCGGGATTGGCAAGTGTTGTGGTCTTTGTATTGACCAAAAGCTCTGGACCCACTGAGATCAGAAGTGGATGATAAAACAATACAAAGTCCACTCGGGTGCGGCCCTGAAGACCAACCCTTTTGGAGGCGCTTCCCGTGCAAAGGGAATTGTGCTAGAAAAAGTAGAGGTTGAAGCCAAACAGCCAAATTCTGCCATCAGGAAGTGTGTTAGGGTCTAGTTGATCAAGAATGCAAAATAATTACAGACTTTGTATCCAGTGATGGATGTTTGAATTTTATTGAGGAAAATGACGAAGTTTTCGTTGCTGGATTTGGTCTCAAAGGTCATGCTATTGGTGACATTCCTGGAGTTCCCTTTCAGGTTGTCAAAGTAGCCAGGGTGTCTATTTTGGCCTTATATAAAGGCAAGAAGAAAAGACCAAGATCATAAGTTTTGATGCTGAAATCACAGTAGTAATAAATTTTCTTTTTTCTTTTTCTTTTTTTTTAAAAATATTTTTTCCATATTTTATTGATTTTACACAGGAATTGAGAGGGATAGAGAGTTAGAAACGTCAATGAGAGAGAAACATCGACCAGCTGCCTCTTGCACACCCCCCACTGGGGCTGTGCCCGCAACCAAGGTACATGCCCTTGCCTGGAATCGAACCCGGGACCTTTCAGTCTGCAGGCTGACGCTCTATCCACTGAGCCAAACCGGTTCCAGCATATTTTATTGATTTTTTTACAGAGAGGAAGGGAGAGGGATAGAGAACTAGAAAGATCGATGAGAAAGAAACATCGACCAGCCGCCTCCTGCACACCCCCACCTGGGATGTGCCCACAACCCGTGTACATGCCCTTGACCGGAATCGAACCTGGGACCCTTCAGTCCGCAGACTGACGCTCCATCCACTGAGCCAAACCGATTTCGGCAGTAATAAATTTTCATATGCCTAAATAAAATAAAAAGTATGGCTCCAGTCCTAGCCAGTTTGGCTAGTGGATAGAGTGTTGGCCTGTTGACTGAAAGGTCACAAGTTCGACTCTGGTCAAGGGCACTGGACATACCTGCATTGCAGGCTTGATATGTATGGGAGGCAGCCAATCAGTGTCTCTCTCACATTGATGTTTCTTTCTCTTCCTCCCTTCCACTCTCTAAAAATCAATGGAAAAAAATATCCTTGGATGAGGATTAACAACAACAACAAAAAAAGTAGAGCTTCAAGAGTTCCCAGAGGTTTATATACATTTAAAAAAAAACAAAAAACCAATACAGCAAAGTTGGTAATTTTCCCTTCTTGCAATAAACTAAAATAAATAGGACTTTCTTTTCCAGATAAAAGATGTACCTAGAACTTTGTGGTGTGTTTGGGCTTATGTAGTTTTCATCTAAGTTTTTTTCTTAATTTTTAGGCAGGAAGACCAACTACATCTATGGTACATTCTTCCAGTGGAGACTTTTGGACATTGTTGGGGACAGTACTTTACCCATTCCTTGCCATCTGGAGATTGATTAGCAACTTCTTATTTAGTAATCCTCCTCCTGCACAGACCTCAGTGAGAGCAACTTCGGAAACCTCAAACCTTGCATCGTCTAGCAATTCAGAGAAAAGGTATCTGTGTTTTCCCCATTTGCAAAATGTTTATCTTTTTTTTTTTTTTTTTGTCTTTCCCATTTGCAAAATGTTAGTGATTTTATTCAAAATGAAAAAATTTGTTAAAGGTACTTTGCCTTCTTTCTGTATATGGGGGAAAAACTAAATGTTTTGAAGATTTTATTATATCACCTCTCGGGGGAAGCTAACTTACGTGAGTTTCCTCAGCCATCTTTTTCAAACCTAGTCTGTGGAAAGCTACTTCACCTCTGCTGGTTTTGTTACTTCATTTATTAATTCTCTTCATCCCATAACTGTAAAAGCAGATCTCCCCCACCCCACCCCACCCACGTCTAAATAGTAATATTTTTTTCTTGCCAGCCATGTTTAATCTGACAAGATACTTCATTCCATTAATTTCTCACAGTCATCTTGCATAATTTCTTTAGAGAGATTGTGCTCTAGGGAATTTTAAGCTTAGTGGTTCTTTGGTCTGCTGGCTATCTTCTCTGCGTCATTTAGAGGAGAAAACAGGAAACTGAATATTCACTTCAAATGGTGCCTCCTTCAGAGAGTTTATTGGACTAGTCCCTTAACCAAGAGACCTGCCTTTTACTATAGACTAGGAGCCCAGTGCACAAAATTTGTGCACTGGGGAGGGGTCTCTCAGCCCAGCCTGCCCCCTCCCCCATACTGGGAACCCCCAGGGGTTGTCCTATGGATGGCTTAAGCCCTCTCCCCATTGGCCTCCCTTTGTGAGAGGTGACCGGGCTGATCAGGGGAAGATGCCAGCCCCATCACCCCACTGCTGCAGCCACTGCCAGTCACTGTAGCCACCAATGTATTTTCATCAACACGGACTCCAGTCCCTTTACCATGAAAAAATGACAACTTTCTTAAGCATTTTCAAGATGTCTTTTATAGGATTTGATATTTTTCTTTTTCTTTTTATCCTCACCTGAGGATATGTTTCCATGGATATTTTCCCCTTCCCTCTGATCCCATGCTCTGCCCCTTCCCAAGCCAAAAGCCTCCGCCCCAGGTTTAGGGTTGGGAGGGGTTCTCCCCTCTATCTCCAATCGCAGGCTCGGCCCCTTCCCAAGCCTAAAGCCTCTGCCCCAGACCTTAGGCTTGGGGAGGGGCTCCCCCTAGCACCTCCCCAAGCCCAAAGCCTCCACCCAAGGCTTTAGGCCTGGGAATTGGTTCCCCCCAGCACCTCAGATCGTAGGCTTGGCCCCTTCCTAAGCCTAAAGTCTCCGCCCCAGGCTTTAGGCTCTGGAAGGCGTTCTCTCCAGCACCTCCCCACACTTACAGCCTCCACCCTAGGCTTTAGGCGTGGGAAGGGGACCCTGTCCGCACCTCCGATCGCAGGCTCGGCCCCTTCCCACGCCTAAAGCTCTGCCCCATGGCCAGTTGGGAGTGGCCTGGGTGCTGAGGATGTTCCCCAGACCCAGGTATGTATGCAAATTAACCACCATATTTGTTGGGTTAATTTGCATACTTTGATTAACTGTGGTTATAGCGAAGGTACGATCAATTTACATGTTTCTCTTATTAGGTAAGATGGTTATGGTCAGAATGGTAATACTAATAAATAACACTAATGATTAATGTTTTACATATTAAGATTTAACAGAAAGTTTTTCTAGGTGAGATTACACCCTCTTCTTATAATACCACAATTTATTTTAATATATATCTACTATAGTTAAATGTTCTATTAGGCTGTTAATAGCCATTATAGCAAATTGGCACTATGATAAGTAATGAAAATTCTTGCTTGTCTGCTGTCAGTAAGGAGATCCTTAGTCTTATTGACTCTCTAGATGAAGATTTGTGAATATTGTGATTGGGCTGATTTAGCTTTTATTTTATTTCTTTTTTAACTGCTAGGCAGGAAGACCAATTATGGCCTTAGTACATTACTCAAAGGGGGACAAAGGAAAATTCTCTATCTTAAAAAGTATTCAAACTAGGCCTTGTTAGTGCTGAACTTTAGAACTCTTACTGAGCAATGGTGGGAGCATTTAATCCTGAGGTATTGTAGTATCTAATAGCTTGCTATGTATGTGGATTTTTAAAAACATTTTTCAAATAATTCAACAGGACTTGTGTTGGGGAAAGGGATGGGGTTGAGTATATCTGAAAGGCAAAATTTTGTGTTCCATTGTTGGTTTTCCTGTTTTCTTTTTGCTCTCTCTGTTCCCATCTAGTGTTGGAGAATGAATTACCTTAAATTTCACCTGTTTCCTTCCCATTTTCAGACGAAATCCTGCTTGTTATTAATTGCATAAATAAGTTATTAAACATTATAAAAGGATTAAAATTACTAATTACCATTTCTGGAAATTAGGCTATGATTGGAGCTTTGGGTAGCGTCTAGGGTGCTGTATAAGTTATAAATATTTTAGTAATTATGTCAGCTTGCATAAAGATTAGTTGGCAGATAGTCACACTCTTCGAAAGCTTAGTAAGTCATCAAGAAATATATGGAAATGGAAAATACAATTGAGCTTGTTTGCCTTGGAGAACAGATGCAGTTTAAACTGACAAGAACATATAAAATCTAGTACTGGATGAGTAGATATAATTATCTCCCATGAACTTTCCTTAAAATATAGTTGCCTATACTAATAGAATTGTTACTGCTGTTTTCATTTTATGACTTCTCTTTTCTTCCACTTTTGTTATATCAGGGAACCTGTCAGAAAAAGAGTGCTGGAGAAACGGGGAGAAGACTTTAAAAAAGAGGGGAAGATATATAGATTGAGGACTCAAGATGATGGTGAAGATGAAAACAATACTTGGAATGGAAATTCTACTCAACAGATGTAGTGTGACAAGTACATTATGTGCAATAATCATTGTTTCTCTTATGATTTAATTCAACTAAAATTCTGCTGGAGAGGTGGGACTACTTTATGTTTTTTTAACTGATCTATAAAGTGTCTCTTTATTCCTGCTTAGTGGGTTAAAGTTGTTTAACTCAGACAAGTCAAGAGATAAAATAACTCGCTGCTAGGTCCTTGCATATGGTAACCAACTGCTAGAAGCCTAAAAGAATCAAAAGGTCTGTCACAACCTCCCTTCATCAGCTTTCTTACTCAGTATTTCAGATACCCGTTAGCCCTGTGCTCTCAGATGATATGTTTCGTTTAGAACTGTTTTGCTCCAGAACGCCTAAGCTCACACAGAGTTAACTACATGTCACAGTAATTTAACTCTGAGTCAGCATTTTAATTAGCCAATCAGATGATGATTTATGTTTTTTTCTCTCTGCTCATCAGCTGCAAGTAAATTCTTGTAGTTTTTAATCTTAAACTCTGAATAAAAAATCTTTTCCAAAAATCAGAATGATCTTATTTTTGCTTTAAGTTTTATTATTCTAGCATCTTTTTGATGCACAGGGCTCTGTTGAGGTTGTGTGTCTGATTTCCCACCAGTATTGCTCTGGAGCTATCTCAGGAAAGGTAACTGACCACCTTACCTTAAATATCACTGCAGGAAGAAATTTTCTGATACACATTGATGCTATGATACTGTCTCTCCTACAACAGTGAGGCATCACTTTGCATAATGTGAAAGAGGTTCTTATCTGACTTACATGCTCCTTCATCCATATGTTTTTGGTGGTAGAATCCTACTAAACAAATAATGCTTGGAAAAGGGAGTAAGCTCAACAGTTCCTTTTAACCTGCTTTTAGGTTGCAAGATACCACTCTTGAGTGAACATGTAGAAGGACTTTATTTTGTAATAGAGGGAGAAATTTTCTCAGCAAACTTTGTTTTTCACCATGAAATAACAATGACTTTTTAAAATGGTAATAGTAATGTTTTAGGCAAGGAAATAGTAGGACCGGCTATGCTAGAGGTCTAAGTAAAAGCTGGTATAACCTTTTTGAAAAACATCAGTAACAAATATTTCATACTCTTCGATCCCATAATTTTTTCCTGAGAAATGATCATAAATGCAGAAAAAAGTTTAGATATAAATATATTCATTAAGTATTATTTATTTTACCTAAGAAATCAACTGAATGCCTTGTGTAGAAAGAACTTTCAATAAGGAGAAATGGTACAATACTAATTTAGCAATTCAATTTTTAATATATTTATTGAGTATCTGTTATATATTGGAGGGGGCAGGATATACACCTGTAGGTACAGTATGATCTTACACACATTTTAAATATAGACACTACTGCGCATTAATATAATGCAGAGAAAAAAGAAAACACACCAAATATTAACTATGGTAAGAGTGGTCAAATGTGATTTTTAGTTGTTGTTTTTTTGCACCCTTATATGTTTTCTGGATTTTCTGCAATGATTATATTACCTCCATAATTTAAAAAGTGAGCTTGAAAAAGAAAAATTCGAGCATCTCATTTTAGTAAAGGTTTATCATCTTAAAAAAGACAGCAATATGTGATTTAAAAACAAACACTTGGCAAATGGGTGTGAGCCCATCTTTATATAATAAAAGGCTAATATGCAAATTGTCTCCTTGACTGGGAGTTCGACTAAGGGCGGGGCTGGCCGGCCAACTGCCCGCAGCCCTTCACCTTCCCACCAGCCCCGATCGGCCCCCACCCTCACCCCAATCAGGGCGGCCTGGCCAGACCCTACCTGTGCATGAATTTGTGCACCAGGCCTCTAGTTAGATATATATTTGAAAAACTTGGAGAACCTCGTCAAATATAGATCTTAGTGAAATATACATAAAAGAATGGTTCACAATCCTTGAATAAGAGGATCCTTCCTCAACTTTGTATTTTAAAAAGTACAGCTGGTAAAGAAAACCTCAGAGTAATATAAGAGGCTATAAAATGAAAATGAAATGTCCCTCTTTGCATCTCACCCCCAGTTTTATTCTCCAGAAGTAACCTTAATCTATTAACAGTTTCTTTTGTAATCCTCAGAAAATTTTTATGCATAATCAAATATGTAATCTTTATATTTTAAATAAATGGGATCATATTATATATACTACTCTGCAGCTTGTTTTTTACTTTAGTCTTCCCCTATAAGTACATAGTTATGTCATCTTATTAAGTGCTATATAGCATCTTACTTGATAAATGTATCCCAACTTATTATTCATGCTCTAGTACAGCGGTCACCAACTGGTGGTCCTCGGACCACTGGTGGTCTGTGAAGTCCGAAAGATTGGCAACCACTGCTCTAGTGCCATTGGTTATTTTTTTGTTTTCCTATTACAAACATTGGTACGAATATCTTTGTGAAGGTATCTTCTTAGGTGTGAAAATGTACCTGTGGTTTGTATAACTTACTGAGTCAAAGGATGTTTGCAGTTTGGATTATTAAAAAATCCTACTAAATGCCTCCTCTTATGGCTCTATGAATTTATGCTCCCACTTATCCTTGCCAACATTGTATTAATACCTTTTCATCTTTTTCAACATGGAAGATGAAAAACTGTCTGCATTTTTTATGCATTGTGTTGGACACGAAGTTTAGTATCTTTTAATATTATTGGTCATTTTGATTTCTTTTCTGAGAACTACCTGTTTGTTCTTGGCCAGTTTTTACTTTGTTTTTTCCATCTTTTTCTTAGTAACTTATAAGAATTCCATGTATACTAAGAAAATCATCCCCTTGACTAGCATATGATATAAAATCTTCTGTTTATCTTTCCATGAATATATTATTGGTAATTTTTGCTACAGTATTTATGTGCTCATACTAGTATTTATCAGTGTTTTTCTTTATTGCTGTTGGGCCTTTTTTTTTTTTTTTAATTTATTGATTTTTTTACAGAGAGGAAGGGAGAGGGATAGAGAGCTAGAAATGTCAATGAGAGAGAAACATCAACCAGCTGCCTCTTGCACACCCCCTACCGGGGATGTGCCCGCAACCAATGTACATGCCCTTGACCGGAATTGAACCTGGGACCATTCAGTCCCCAGACCGATTCTCTACCACTGAGCCAATCCGGCTTCGGCTGCTGTTGGGTCTTAAATCTTGCTTATAAATACCTTTCCCACTTTAAGAAATAATTCTTTTTTTCTTTTTTTCTTTTTTTTAAATATATTTTATTGATTTTTCACAGAGAGGAAGAGAGACAGAGTTAGAAACATCGATGGGAGAGAATCATCAATCAGCTGCCTCTTGCACACTCCCCACTGGGGATGTGCCCGCAACCAAGGTAGGGGGTGTGCAGGAGGCAGCTGGTCGATGATTCTCTCTCATCGACATTTCTAACTCTCTATCCCTCTCTCTTTCTCTCTGTGAAAAATCAATAAAATATTAAAAAATATATATATAAAAAATATTTTTTTAAATATATTTTTTATTGATTTTTTTTTACAGAGAGGAAGGGAGAAGGATAGTTAGAAACATCGATCAGGTACCTCCGGCACACTGCCTACTGGGTATGTGCCCGCAACCAAGGTACATGCCCTTGACTGGAATCGAACGTGGGACCCTTGAGTCCACAGGTCGATGTTCTATCCACAGAGCCAAACCAATTTGGGCAAGAAATATTCTTAAAAATTCACTCTTCTAGTATTCTCATGGCTTTGTTTTTTTACATTTAAATCTGGTATCCCAGGAAAGGCTTTGGCTCCTGTCCCCATGCCTGTGACTAACATCCTCACGATCTAATCTGTTGACCTACCATCGTTTATGGAATAATCCATCTCAAACTGATTTGGCATGTCTCCTTTGTCATGTACTTTATTCTCATAGGCTTCCTTTTCCTTTGATAATCTTTCTATTCTCTCTCTGCTACCAAACTACTTTTTATAACTAGTTATATGATGTTTTGACATTCTTTCCTCCCCTCCCCCAATTTGTCCTGGCTCCTCTTACAAGTTTATTTAATATGAAACTTTATATTTTGCCCATGTCCTCATCTCCCAAATAAAAGGTTACTATGTTTTGAAATTAATGTGGGTGTAATTGACAGCTTATAATATTGAGTCTTTCTACCTAAGAAATACCTTTAATATCAATTTTAGAACCACCTTCACCCCATCTAATAAGTCTTTCCTATCTATTAATGGAGAAAATTGTGTACCATAGTTCCTGACTCCCAAGTTGGGGCCCACGGCAGGGGAGCATGGGAATTTCTATAGATAACAATTCAGGTAAGGAATGCTTACGAGAAACAAAATTTTAAGGATGGATAACTCTCTTAAAACAGTTGAAAACTTTTCCCCCCAAGTGTTTTCCTTTTGTTGTTGCTTTTTAGTTTATTCTTTTTTTTCTTTTTTTAAATATATTTTTTAATTGATTTCCAGAGAGGAAGGGAGTGGGAGGTAGAAACATCAGTGATGAAACAGAATCATTGGCCAAAACCGGTTTGGCTAATTGGCTAGAATGTCGGTCTGCGGACTGAAAGGTCCCAGGTTCAAATCCGGTCAAGGGCATGTACCTTGGTTGTGGGCACATCCACAGTAGGGGGTGTGCAAGAGACAGCTGATCCATGATTCTCTCTCATTGATGTTTCTAACTCTCTATCCCTCTCTCTTCTTCTCTGTAAAAAATCAATACAATATATATTAAAAAAACAAAACAAAAAGAAACAGAATCATTGATTGGTTGCCTCCTGCATGCCCCACACTGGGAATTGAGCTCACAACCTGGGCATGTGCCCTGACTAGGAATCGAACCATGACCTCCTGGTTCATAGATCGATGCTCAACTACTTAGCCACGCCTTCCAGGCTAGTTTATTTTTTCAATTATAGTGATATAAAATATTATTAGTTTCAGGTGTACAACATAGTTATTAGACATTTATATAATGAATTGATCACCCCAATAAGGCTAGTACCCACCTGACATAATACATTGTTATAACATTACTAAAGGCCCAGTGCTTGAATTTGTGCATGGGTGGGGTCCAGCTGGCCCGGCCCCCACATCAGGACAGATCTGGGCCGGGCCTATAGGGAGGAGGAGATGGTGGGAGGTTCACCAGCTGGCCTACCCTGATTAGGCCTAATCAGGGCAGGGCTGGCCACAGGGAGGGGCTGTGAGCGGTGCGCCAGCTCGAGAGAGGGGCCATGGGAGGTTGGCTGGCCAGCTCTGCCCCCAATTGGTGGGGGGGCAAGTAGTGGCAGGGCCTGTTGGGGGAAAGGGCTGTGGCTGTTGACTAGCTGGTCCTGCCCCTGATCAGAATAATGGGGCCAATCTGGGGCAGGGCCAGGGCGGGGAGGGGTTGCAGGCCAATCAGGGAGGTAGGGGCCCATCAGGGGCAGGACTGGTCAGGGGGATGGGTTGCTGGAGGTTGGCCGTCCGGTCCCACCCCTGATCGAGGAAGGGGAGTCCGATGGGCGGTGGGGTGGGGCTGGCTGGGGGATGGGCCATGGGAGGTTGGCCAGCTGGCCCCACTCTCTGATCAGGCTGGTTTGCTGGCCATGGGAGTCATAGCAATCGGTCATTCAATTGGTTGTTACAGCGTTTCGGTTGCTGACTTACATATATAGACTGACTGTATTTCCTTTGAAATATTTTATATACCCATGACTATGTTTTTTAATTTATTGAATTTTAGAGAGAGGAAAAGAAAACATTTATTTGTTCTACTTATTTTTGCATTCATTGGTTGATTCTTATATGTGCCCAGACCAGGGATTGCTAGGGCCTTCCTGTGACTTTTTTTTTTTTTTTTTTTAATATATTTTATTGATTTTGTACAGAGAGGAAGGGAGAGAGATAGTTAGAAACATCGATGAGAAAGAGTCATCGATCACCTGCCTCTTGCACACCCCCTACTTGGGATGTGCCCACAACCAAGGTACATGCCCTTGACCGGAATCGAACCCGGGACCCTTCAGTCCCCAAGCCGACGCTTTATCCATTGAGCCAAACCAGTTTCGTACTGTGACTATTTTTATAACTGCTGAATTTTTTCATGCTCTTTATTTTTTTGTAATAAAACTTTTTTTCAATTATAGTTTATATTCAGTATTATTTTGTATTAGTTTCAGGTGTATAGCATAGTGATTAGATAATCATATACTTTACAAAATATTCTTCCTAATACTTCTAGTATCCAACTGGCACCATGTATAGTTATTACAGTATTAACTATTAGTATATCTCCTATGCTGTACTTTATTATTTTTTGTTGTTAACCCTCATCCAAGGTATTTTTCCATTGATTTTTTTAAAATAAATTTTTATTGTTCATATTATTACAAATGTTCCTTTCCCACCCCTTCTCACCCCACCCTCTGCTCTTTCCCCACTCCCTATTGTCCTCATCCATAGGTGCACAGTTTATGTTCAGTCTCTTCCCACATCCCCCTCTCCCCTTTTCCCCAAGAATCATCAGTTCACTCCCCTTCCATACCTCTGATTCTATTATATTCAACAGTTAATATTGTTCCTCAGATTTTTTTTTTAGTTTCCTTGGTTTTTAGATTCACTTGTTGATAGTTACGTATTTGTTGTTCATAATTTTTATCTTTATTTACTTTCTCTTCTGAAAGAACCCCCTTCAGCAATTCATATAATTCTGGCTTGGTGGTGATGAACTCCTTTAGCTTTTTTTTATTAGTGAAGCTCTTTATCTGACCTTCGAATCTGAGTGATAGCTTTGCTGGATAGATTTATCTTTGGCTGTAGGTTCTTACTATTCATCACCTTGAATATTTCTTGCCATTCCAGTCTGGCCTGCATGGTTTCTGTTGAGAAATCAGCTGTCAATCGTATAGGTGCTCCTTTATAGGTAACTACCTGCTTAGCTCTTGCTGCTTTTAATATTCTCTCTTTGTCTTTTGCTCTTGGAATCTTAATTATGATTTGTCTTGGTGTGGTCCTCTTTGGATTCCTTTTATTTGGAGTTCTGTGTGCTTCCTGGACTTGTAAGTCCAATTCTTTCACCAGGTGGGGGAAGTTTTCTGTCACTATTTCTTTCAGTATGTTTTCAATATCTTGCTCTCTCTCATCTTCTGGGACCCCCATAATTCTGATGTTGGATCGTTTGAAGTTGTCCCAGAGGTTTCTTACATCATCTTCAATTTTCTGGATTCTCTTGCCTTCTAGCTTCTGCAGAGGAGTGTCTTCTGGCTCTTTATGTTCCAAATCTTTGACTTGATTCTTGCGATCTTCTATTCTGTTTTTAGGACTCTGTATAATATTTTCTATTTCAGACAATGTATTCTTTATTTCTTGTTGATCCCTTTTCATATTCTCATAGGTCTCATTTATTTTATCAGCCTTTTCTAGGAAACTCTTGAAAAACCTTATAAGTGTGGTTTTGAACTCTATATCCAGTCGCTTTTTGTCCTCCATTTCTTTCGTTTGTGATCTATTTGGTTTAGGCAGCTTTCCTGATGGGGCGGGGTTTCAGGGTGGAGCCTACAGCCTTGGCTTCCGTCAGCCCCGCCCTATGCGACTCCTGAGACTCAGGGTCCTTCAGTACTTGTTGCAAGCACCTCTGAGAGAAAGGTGCCCTCGATTTTTGCCTGCTGCCAAACTGTCTATGCTCTCCCCCAATGAGTCCGGTATTGGGGTTCAGTTCAGTTGGTAGTGGGATTGGAGGTGGCGTTCAGAGCAGTCTGGAGCCCCTGTCTCTTTCCCACCGGGGCAATCCCGCGGCACAGCCAGCCGGCCCTTCTCTGCGCACAGTGTGCGCGCCTCCGGGACCTCCTTTTGCCGCTCCCCGGGGTTCCGCCTTACAGCCCAGCTCCCTATGGATGAGCCTGGGTCCCCAGGGTCTGGCCTAGAATTGGGGTTCAGAGCAGTTGGAGCTGGGCCCAGCACAGTCAGAGCTTTTCTCTCCTTCCCGCTTGGGAACGCCAGTCAGGCACTCAGCCTCCCTCCTCTCCGGCTCCGTCCTCTCCGCACGCGCTGCGTGTCTCCGTACCTTAGGCTTTTACAGCTCCTCCGCGCTTCCTTCTGGTTTTCTCCTTGCTTCTTGTTGTAGAATTTCCAGTCAGTCGACTTTCCTGTAGTTCTGGGTAATGTCCATTTTATATTTTAGTTGTATTTTATTGAAATTGTTGTGTGCGGCTGCGGCTAGTTGCCTACCCGAGCAGCCATCTTGGATTCTCCGAGATTTCTCCCATTGATTTTTTTAAATAATTTTTCTTTTATTAATTTCAGACAAGAAGGGAGAGAGAGAGAGAGAGAGAGAGAAAGAGAGAGAGAGAGAGACATAAAGAAACATCAATGATGAGAGAGAATCGCTGATCAGCCACCTCCCACAAACCCCATACTGGAATCCAGCCATAACCTGGGTATGTGCCTCAACCTGAGAATCAACCCATGACCTCCTGGCTCATATGTTGATGCTCAACCACTGAAACATGCCAGCCAGGCCATTGCTTTGTTTTTTGTTTGTTGTTTTTTGTTGGTTTTTTTTTTTTAGAGAGAGTGGAAGGGAAGGGGAGAGTGAGAGAGAGAAACAATGGGAGAGACACACTGACTGGTTATCTCCTGCACACTCCCTGACCAAGGCTGAGGATCGGGCTACAACTGAGGTATATGCCCTTGATCAGAATCGAACCCAGGACTCTTCAGTCTGCAGGCTGACGCTCTACCTGCTGAGCCAAACCGGCGAGAGCTCCTATGCTGGACTTTATGTAACTGCCAGTTTGTCCTTCTTACTCCCTTGACCTTATTTACCCATCCCCCAAAGCTCCCTCCCATCTAGTGACCATCATTTGTTTTCTTTCTTTCTTTCTTTTCTTTTCTTTTTTTTTTTTTTTTAAATCAATCTTTATTGTTCATCTTATTACAAAGGTTCCTCATTTCTTCCCCCCTCCACCAGGTTCCCACCCCATCCTCCGCCCCCTCCCCACCCCCCATTGTCCTCATCCATAGGTGCACAGTTTATGTTCAGTCTCTTCCTCTCTCCCTTTCCCCGATAGTAAATCCCTTTTCAGATAGTAAATCAGTTACTTAGCATTTTCTCATATCAATAATACCTCCACATGCCCAATGATACATTTCACACAAAAGACATTTCCAAATAGGTCAACCAGCCTCATCCAGTCCCCACCCAAGGCACTCACAGATCAACACCCCAGCGCTATACTAACTCAACACATCCAGATCTAAGCCTTCATCACTTGATTCAGCAGACACTCAAGTTCCCACACAAGTTTCCAGCCATGTCTGAGAGGCAGCCGTGGGGCAGGGGCAGGCGAGGAGCGAGCTGTTCCGGTCCTGGCTGCTCCGGGCCTGGCCTCTGTTGCTCTGGTTCGTTCCACAACCAGCTGCTCTGGGTCTGGTCACTGCCGCTCCCGACCTAGTTACTCTGGACTTGGCTGCTACTGCTCCGGGCCTGGCCGCACCCGACCCGGCTGCTCTGGGCCCGGCTGCTCCGGCCCCGGCCGCTCCGGGCCTGGCCGCTCCCAGCCTGGCAGCCGCTGCTCGGGCCTGGCCGCTCCCAGCCTGGCAGCTGCTGCTCCGGGCCTGGCCGCTCCCAGCCTGGCAGCCGCTGCTCCGGGCCTGGCCGCACCCGACCCGGCTGCTCCGGGCCTGGCCGCTCCCAGCCTGGCAGCTGCTGCTCCGGGCCTGGCCGCTCCCAGCCTGGCAGCCGCTGCTCCGGGCCTGGCCGCACCCGACCCGGCTGCTCTGGGCCTGGCCGCTCCCAGCCTGGCAGCTGCTGCTCCGGGCCTGGCCGCACCAGACCCGGCTGCTCCGGGCCTGGCCGCTCCCAGCCTTGCAGCCGCTGCTCCGGGCCTGGCCGCTCCCAGCCTGGCAGCTGTTGCTCCGGGCCTGGCCACACCCGACCCGGCTGCTCTGGGCCCGGCTGCCCTAGGCCCGGCCGCTCCGAGTCTGGCCGCTCCAAGCCTGGATGCTCCGGGCTTGGCTACTGCTGTTCTGGGCCTGGCTGCTCCCAACCTGGCTGCTCTGGGCCTGGCTTCTCCGGGCCCGGCCACTCGGGGTCTGAGTGTTCCCGGACTGGCCACCCTGGGCTTGGCTGCCTCCGCCTCAGGCCTGGCTACCACTGCCCCAGGTCTGGCTGCTCCAGTGTTGGCTGTTGTTGCTCTGGTTCTGGCTGCTGCTGCTCTGGGGCCTGGCCGTTGCTGCTCCGGGCCCGGTTGCCACTGCCTTGTGCCTGGGCACTCTAGGCCTGGCCGCCGCTGTTCCAACATTCTGCCCTTTTTTTTTTTTTTTTTTTTTAATGCATATATGTTGCAATGTTGGCTGGTGAGTTGAGTTCTGACTTAGTCTTTGATTTTTCAAGATCTTCTTTGTATTCTTTCTTAAGTAATTTTACTATCTTTTGCTCTCATTTGATTTCTTCACATTGAGAACTTCTTTGGTTTCTTCCTCCTTGTCCTGGAAGCTCAGCAGGTTGGCCTGTGGCACCCCTTTGTTCTCTGCGGGCTCCCGCGCTGCTCCAGCCTGTTGCCGGGGTCGGCGCCGCCCAGGAAGCAGCCCAAGGCCTTGGCTCCGTTGCCCGCGCTCAGAGGTCGAAGGCTCAGGGGCACCCCCCACCCTGGGGGCCCCGGCGCCCAGCTCCCTGCCGGCGCCCGGCTGGCCAGTGTCCGGCAGGGGCTCCTGCTCCCTGTCGCATTCCTCCAGTCTGGAGCTTTTTTTTCTCCTTCCCGCTAGGGGAGTCTAGGATCAGAGTCAACAGACTGTCCTCTGCGCGCAGTGCGCACGACTCTGGGGGCTCCACTTTTCACCACTCCCCTGGGATTCCGCCTCACAGCCCCGTCTCCCCCTGCCTGAACCTGGGTCCCCAGGGTCTGGTCCAGGACTGGGGTTCAGATCAGTCGAAATTGGGGCCCAACACAGCCGGGGCTCCTGTTTCCTTCCATCCAGGGCAACCCCGCATCAGAGTCAACATTCCTTCCCTTGCAAGCAATGTGCGCGACTCCGGGGGCTCGGCCTTTCGCCGCTCTCCCTGGACTCCACCTCACAGCCCCGTCTCCCTCTGCTTGAGCTTGGGTCCCCAGGGATTGGCCTATCAGAGCAGTCCGGACTGAGGCTCAGTGCCGCCGGAGGCTTTGTTTCTTCCGGCTAGGGTAATCCAGCATCAGAGTCAACATTCAGTCCTCTGCGCGCAATGTGCGCGCGACTCCGGGGGCCCTGCTTTTCGCCGCTCGCCTGGGATTCCGCCTCACAGCCCCGTCTCCCCCTGCCCGAGCCTGGGTCCCCAGGGTCTGGCCCATAACTGGGGCTCAGTGCTGCCGGTTCGGGGGTTCAGCCCAGGCTGCGGGTTTTATTTCCTTCCTGCTAGGGAATGCCAGGCAGCACCCAGCCCTCTCCTCCTCTCCAGCTGCGCCCTCTCCGCGCGAGCGTGCGTGCGTGCCTGCGAGCGCACAGCATGTCTCCGTACCTTAGGCTTTTTTCAGCTCCTCTGATTTTCCTTCTGGTTTTCTCTTTCCTTCTTGTTGTAGAGTTTTCAGTCAGTCGACTACCTGTAGCTCTGGGCGATGTCCACTCTACATTTTAGTTGTATTCCATTGAAATTGTTGTGTGCTGCCGAGACCGGTTTGGCTCAATGGATAGAGCGTCGGCTTGGGGACTGAAGGGACCCGGGTTCGATTCCGGTCAAGGGCATGTACCTTGGTTGCGGGCATATCCCCAGTAGGGGACATGCAAGAGGCAGCTGATCGATGACTCTCTCTCATCGATGTTTCTAGCTTTCTATCTCTCTCCCTTCCTCTCTGTACAAAATCAATAAAATATATATTTAAAAAAAAAAAAAAGAAATTGTTGTGTGCTGCTGCGGTTAGGTGTCTACCCGAGCAGCCATCTTGGATCCTTCTCCCCATCATTTGTTTTCTATCTGAGTTTGTTTCCGTTTTGTTTATTGTTTTTTAGGTTGCACATAGAAGTAAAATTACATGGTATTTGTTTTACTCTGACTTATTTTCCTTATCATATATATACCCTTCGAAGTTCATCCATGTTGTTACAGATGGCAAGATTTCATTGTGATTTTTTTTTTTTTATGCTGAATCCTGTTTCCCCGAAAATAAGACCGTGTCTTATATTAATTTTTGCTCCCAAAGATGCGCTAGGTCTTATTTTCAGGGGATGTCTTATTTTTCCATGAAAAAGAATATGATACACATTTATTGTTAAATAAAAATAAAGGAAATTTATTACCTGTATCCGATACAGTAGTACGGTAGTTGTCAACACAAACCAGACAAACTGTGAATCCTATAGTATCAAGAATTTACTCATTTATTCAATGACAATTGTGTCACCATCTTCTGGAACATCATCATAACAATCCAATTCCTGAATTTCCTGGTGAATTTCTTGTGACTCCATTTCTTTCAGAATCCGTGGGCCAAATCTCTCATGTTTAGCCTAGGGGGGGCCTTATTTTCAGGGGATGCCTTATATTTCAGAAGGAAACCTGTAAGTAGGTCTTATTTTCGGAGGATGTCTTATTTTCGGGGAAACACGGTATGTACCACCATCTCTTCTTCTTCTTATTTTTTTTAATATACGTATATTTTTATTGATTTTTAGAGAGGAAGGAAGAGAGAGAGAGAGAAACATCAGTGATGAGAGAGAATCATTGATCGGCTGCCTCCTGCACACCCCTTACTGGGAATGGAGCCTGCAACTCGGGCATGTGCCCTTGACTGGAATCGAACCTGGGACCTTTCAATCCACAGGCTGACACTCTACGCACTGAGCAAAACCAGCTAGGGCTCACCTCTTCTTTATTTGTCTATCAGTGGATACTTAGGTTGCTTCTGTATCTTGGCTTTGTAAGTAATACTGCAGTGAACATATATCTTGTCTAATTAGTGTTTTAGATTTTTTCAAATAAATATCCAGGAGTGGAATTGTGGGTCATATGGTAGTTCTATTTTAATATTTTGAGGAGTCTCCATTGTTTTCTATAGTGGCTGGAAAACAATTTACTTATTTTTATTTGTTTTGTTGTTAAGCCTTACCTGAGGATATTTTTCCATTGATTTTTAGGGATAGTGGAAGAGAGAGGGAGACAGAAACATCAATGTGAGAGAAACACAGCCATTGCTTGCCTCCTGCATGTGCCCTTACCAAAGCCCTAGGCTAGGGGAGGAACCTGCAACCCAGATAGGTGCCCTTGACTGGAATCAAACACAGAATCCTTTGGTTCGCAGGCCAGCGCTCTATCCACTGAGCAAGCCGGCTAGAGCTAGAAAACAATTTACAGTCCCACCAACACTGCATAAGGATTTCCTTTTCTCAACTTCCTCGCCAACACTTGTTTTCTGTTGATTTATTAATCATAGCCATTCTGACAGGTGTACAGTGATAACTTACTTGGTTTTCATTTACATTTTTCTGATAGTGTGTTGAGCATTTTTTCCCTTTTTATTACCATATTTTTCGGACCATAAGACGCACTTTTTCCCCCCCAGAAGTGGGGGGGAAAAGTCCCTGCGTCTTATGGTCCAAATATAGCCTACACATATACTGTTAAAAAAAAGTTTTTTTACTTGCCGGGCTCTGTGTGGTCTCTGTGTGCTTGCCCGGCTCTAAAATGGTTCTAAATGCTGCTGTTTACTTTACAGGGTTGATTACATGTGTTTATGACTGTGATGTTGGGTTTTAATGCACATAAAATATTTTAGGACACCATTTGTTTCAGAATCTTTTTTTCTTCATTTCCCTTCTCTAAAAACTGGTCTTATGGTCCGGTGCGTCTTATGGTCCGAAAAATATGGTAAATTTATTTGGGTGATACTGGTTAACAAAATTCTACAGGCTTCAGGTGTACAATTTTACAACAGAGCATCTTTTCATATTTCTGTTCGTCTCTGTACATCCTCTTTGGAGAAGTGTCTATTTAAGTCCTCTATTTCTTTTTTTTTTTTTTTTAATATATTTTATTGATATTTTTACAGAGAGGAAGGGAGAGAGATAGAGAGCTAGAAACATCAATGAAAGAGAAACATCGACCAGCTGCCTCTTGCACACCCGCTACCGGGGATGTGCCCGCAACCAATGTACATGCCCTGGACCGGAATTGAACCCGGTACCTTTCAGTCCGCAGACCGACGCTCTACCACTGAGCCAAACCGGTTTCGGCGTAAGTCTCTATTTCTTAATTGGATTATTTGTCTTATTGATGTTGAGTTGTCTGAGCTCTTTATGTATTATTTTGGGGGGTTTTATTGTTGTTTTAGAGCTTTTTGTTATATTTTTTATTGATTTCAGAGAGAGAGAGAGAAACATCAATGAGAGGAAGTCATTGATTGGCTGCCTCCTGCCCCCACACTGGGAATAGAGCCCACAACCCGGGCATGTGCCCTGACTGGGAATTGAACCATGACCTCCTGGTTCATAGGCTGATGCTCAACCATTGAGCCACACCATCCAGGTTACATATTTTGGATATTAACTCTGTCAGATGTGTCATTGGCAAATATCTTATTCCATTCAGTATCTTGTCTCTTTGTTTTATTGATGGTTTACTTTGCAAAATCTTTTTAGTTTGAGGTAGTGCCATTTGTTTATTTTTAATTTTGTTTCCCTTGCCAGAGTAGATATATAAAAAATAAATAAATAAAAAATGCCAAGAGCAATGTCAGAATTTACTGCTATGGTTTCTTCTAAGGGTTTTATGGTTTAGGGTCCTACATTTAAGCCTTTAATCCATTTAGAGTTTTTTCTTGAATATAGTGATTTTGTTTCATAATTTTTTCTTGTATGTGTCTAGTGTTTCCAATACTATTTTATTTATAGAAGAGACTTACCCATTGTATATGCTTTGTCATAGGTTAATTGACCATGTAGGTATGAGTTTATTTCTGGGCTGTTGTGTTCTATTGATCTATGTGTCTGTTTTTATGCCAGTACCATGCTTTTTTTTGCTTTTTTTATTACAATAAACTTATAATATAGTTTGATATTGAATATATTCTCTAACTTTGTTCTTCTTTCTCAAGATTGCTTTGGCTATTTGAGTTTTATTGTGGTTCCATATAAATTTTAGGATTATTCTAGTTCTACAATTCATTGCCATTAGTATTTTGATATAGATTGCATTGAATGTGTAGATTGCTTTGGGTAGTGAGATTTTTTCTTATATTAACCTCTAGTTTCATACCATTGTTATCAAAGAAGATGCTTGATATGATTTTAATCTTAAATTTATTGAGCCTGGTTTTGTGGCCTAACAGGTGGTCTGTCTTGCAAAATGTTCCCCGTGCACTTGAAAAGAATGTATATTCTGTTGCTTTTAGGTGAAATGTTCTAAAAATATTAAGTCCATCTGGTCTGATGTGTCATTTAAGGCCACTGTTTCCTTGTTGATTTTCTGCACGGATGATCCTAGCCATTGATGTCAATAGGATGTTAAAGTTCCCTACTATGATTGTATTTCTGTTGATCTCTTCCTTTATGTCTGATAGTATTTGTTTTATATATTTAAGTGCTCTTACATTGGGTGCATACAAGAGTTATATCCTCTTATTGGATTGATCCCTTTATCATTATAAAAGGCCCTTTGTCTTATGTTACAGCCTTTGTTTTAAAGTCAATTTTGTTTGATATAAGTATTGCTGCTACACCTGCTTTGCGTGAATTTTTTTTTTCTCGTCTCTTTCATTCTGTGTGTGTCTTTCCATCTGAGATGGGTCTCTTTTAGACAGCATATGTACAGTTTTTGTTTTTTCATCCGTTCAGCCACATTATGTCTTTTCTTATTTATTTTTTTCACCTTTATTGCCTGAGAGAGGAGGGAGGAAGATTATTTGCCTTTTGGGGCCTGATTTTCCTTGGATATAACTCCAGCTCCTTTCCCTCAAGCACATGACCACATTGGCCTGGTCTCAGTGCTGCATGCTAGAGCTGCTCCTCTAGAACACTGCTGATTGTGGCATACTTTTTCCTTTCGTCATATTTGTTCTAAATTTTTTATAGCTTTTTGTTTAAAATATCTTCCTCCTCAGGAGTCAGCTTTTGGCCCCCTTCTTGTGGACCAGGGGCAATACATAGTGGCACTCATACCACTGTCCTCACAGTGAGCTGTCAGTGAGCATGATGCAGATCTTTACTAGGGTTGTGGTGCCGACACAAACTGGTGTGTGGTTGGATGCATTGTAGACAACATCAGTAATCCCTGTTTTGTGTGTACAACACTCTGAGCCCAGGAGAAGTTGCCCTTGTTCAGCCTGAAGGTATGTACTTCTTGTTGCCTCCCTGCATGTGACCTGTGTATGTGGGATGGCCAGTCTCAGTGTTGTCAGCAGCAGGGCGTCCTAGCTCATAATGTCGCTTCTTGTGGTGTAGCTTTCTCTTGCCCCTGGTCTTGTGCTTGTGCCAGTTGTCTTGAGAAAGCCCATGGCTCAGCGCTGCTGTAAAGAGCCGCATTATGTCTTTTGATTGGAGCATTTAATCTATCTACGTTTAAAGTAATTGCTGACTTTGTAGTTACTAGAGGCCTGGTGTATGAAATTCATGCACGGGTAGGGTTCCTAGGCCTGGCCGGCAATCGGGGCGATGAGGGCCTTCCTTAGTTCCACACCTCCCGCTGGTGAGCAGCCGAACTCTGGGTCTCCTGGTCAAACTTCCAAAGGGACATTTTGCATATTAGCCTTTTATAGATATAGATTGCCATTTTATTTTTATGATTTCTTTCCTCTGTTTCTTTCTTATTCTCTTACTCTCTTCTCTTGTATATTAATAACTTTCTACAATTTTGTGTTCAGATTCCTGTTTCCTTTATTTTTTTCTCTTGTACACTTTTGGTTTGTGGCTACCATATGCTATATATATACCCCAAGCTATGTTTGTAACAGTATTTTTAAAAGACTTTTTTAAAATTTGATTTTTAGCCAAAACCGGTTTGGCTCAGTAGATATAGCGTCAGCCTGAGGACTGAAGGGTCCCCGGTTCGATTCCGGTCAAGAGCATGTACATTGGTTGCGGGCACATCCCCGGTGTGGGGTGTGCAGGAGGCAGCTGATCAATGATTCTCTCATCAATGTTTCTCTCTATCTCTCTCCCTTCCTCCCATACAAAATCCTCTCTGTAAAAAAATCAATTAAAAAAAAAAAAAAAAAATATATATATATATATATATATATATATATATATATATATATATATTTTTTTTTTTAATTGATTTTTAGATAGAGAGGAAGAGAGAGGGAGAATTTAAAAAAAACATTCATGAGAGAATGAAACATCAATTAACTGCCTTCTGCACAACCCCTAGCCGGATTGAGCCTGCAACTGGGGCAGGGGCATGACCAGGAATTGAACCGGCAACCTTTTGGTGCATGGGATGACACCCAACCAACTGAGCCACACTGGCCAGGGTTGTAATAGTCTATTTTAAGTTGATAGTCACATAAGTTCCAACATATCCTAAAATCACTCACCCCTTCCCATTTATGTTTTTTTGTCATTTTTTACTTCATGTGTGTTTGTATGTATCCCTTAATTTATTATTACATATTATCTTCCTACTTTTGTCTTTTGTTAATCAGCTTAACAATAACACACAACCTTCGGACCAACTCCTACTTTTGTCTTTTAACCTTTATACTAAATTTTTAATTGGTCCACTGCTTTTATAAAGTGTTTGCCTTTGTCAGTGAGAATTTTTTCTTTCCTATATTGTTTTATTCATATTTTTAATATTTTTTTCTAGAAAACTTATTTTTATTGATTTCAGAGAGGAAATGGGAGGGAGAGAGGGAGGGAAACATCAGTGATAGAAAATGGAGTGGCTGCCTCCTGCACACCCCTTACTGGGGATCAAGCCCACAACCCCAGCATGTGCCCATTGCCAGAAGTGACCCTGGACCCTTCAGTCTGCTCTATCCATTGAGCCAGACCAGCTAGGGCTATTTTTTCTTCTTAAAGAAGCCCCTTTAACTTTTTTCATAATACTGATTTAGTGGTGATGAACCCTAGCTTTTTCTTATCTTTCTCTTTCCCTTTGATTTTATTTATTTATTTATTTGTTTATGTTAAAATATATTTTATTGATATTTTACGGAGAGAAGGGAGAGAGATAGAGAGCTAGAAACGTCAATGAGAGAGAAACATTGACCAGCTACCTCTTGCACAACCCCTACTGGAGATGTGCCCGCAACCAAGGTACATGCCCTTGACCGGAATCGAACCTGGGACCTTTCAGTCCGCAGACCGACGCTCTACCACTGAGCCAAACCGGTTTCGGCTCTCTTTGATTTTAAATAATAGCTTTGCTGGGTAATCTTGGTTGTAGGTCTTTGATTTTTATCACTTTGAAAATTGCATGCCAATTCCTCTGGCCTGCAAAGTTTCTGTTGAGAGAGAAATCAGCTGACAATCTTATGGGAGCTTCCGTGTACATAAATAACTACTCTTCTCTTGCTGTTAAGATTTTCTCTCTGTCTTTAAACTTTGGCGTTTTAATTATGATGCAGTTTGGTGTGGGCCTCTGAGTTTATCTTGTTTTGTATTCTGTACTTCCTGGACTTATATGTCTATTTTTTTTTTTGCCAGGTTAGGGACATTTTCAGTCTTTTTCTTTTTTTAAATATATTTTATTGATTTCAGAGAGAAAGGGAGAGAAAAACATCAGTGATGAGAGAGAATCATTGATCAGTTGCTTCCTGCATGTCCCATATTGAGGAACGTGCCTGCAACCTGGGCATGTGCCCTGATTGGGAATAGACCATGACGTCCTGGTTCATAGGTTGACGCTCAGCCACGCTGGCCCAGCCAGTCAAAACTTCAAATAAGTTTTCAGACCCTCGTTCTCTATTCTCCCTGTGGTATGCCTATAATGCAAGTGCTGGTATGCTGATGTTGTCCCAGAGGTCTCTTAACCTATCCTCATTTCTTTTTTCTTTTTTTTGTTAATCCTCACCCAAGGGTATTTTCCCCATTGATTTATTTTTTAATATGTACTTTCATTTTTTATTTCAGAGAGGAAAGGCGAGGGGAAAAGATAGAAACATCAATGCTGAGAGCCAATCCTGCACTGGGGATCGAGTATGTGTCCTGACTGGAATCACACTGTGACCTCCTGGTTCATAGGTCAATGTTCAACCATTGATTCATGCCAACTGGGCTCCCATTGATTTTTTTAGAGAGTGGAAGGGAGGGAGAGAGATACAGAGAAAAACATTGATTTAGTGGCCTCTGGCATGTGCCTCAAACCTTAACTAGGGCCAGGGATCTAGCCTACAACCAAGGTTCATGACCTTGACCAGAATCAAACCTGAGACCCTTCTGTTCACGGGCCGATGCTCTATCCACTGAGTCAAACTGGCCAGGGTATAACCAGTGTTTTGAACTCTCCATCTGGTAGATTACTTGCCCCCATTTAATTTAGTTTGTTTTTTTTTTTTTCTTTTTCGTCTTGGTTTTTTTTCATTTGAAACATATTTATCTCATTTTGGCAGCCTCCCTGTGTTTGTTTCTGTGTATTAGGTAGAGCTGCTACGTCTCCTGGTCTTAGAAGAGTGGCCTTGTCTAGTAGGAGGTCTGTGGGGCCCGATGGTGCAGTCTCCCTATTCACCTGAGCCAGTTGCTCCGTGGGTGTCCCTTGTGTGGGTTGTGTGTGCCCTTATCTTGATTAATGTTGGCACATTAGTGGGTGGGGTTGACCTTTAGGCTGTGACTACAATAGACTTGTGTGTGGGCCGACACCACAGAGCAGGAGTGGCTGTAGCAGGGCTGAGGTGCCAGGCCCTTCAGGACTGTTGTTTGTGGGGCTCGGTGGTGGTGCTCTGGTGTGGGGTGAAGCTGGCCATCACGTGTGTTTGTTCTGGAGCCTCTTGGGACTCCAGGGTAGGCCAGGGTGAGCTGCCTCTTGTATCAGGCTTGGGGCCGCCTAGTTGAAGCTACAGTCTATGCCAAAACTGGCTGCTGCATGTGCTTGGGACCACCCGGTGGGAGTAGCAGTGCAAGTGGAGACCACTCATTGCTTGTGCTGGACAAGCTACATAGCAAGAGCTACAAGACACGCTGAGGCCAGCCACTGCGTGTTTGGGGTTTGTGGCCCTTAGATTTTGGGAAAGTCCTCAGTGCTGATGGAAGCAGGCCATTTGTGCGGAAAAGCCGCCGGAAGGAATAATGACTGGCTGGGCCAGTGTGGTTGAGCACCCCAATGAGTGGGGTGGCCCGTGTGAGCCCAGCTGGTTAATGGAAAGCACAGAGTTGGCGCTTGTCTGAGCCTACTTGGCTGCAGGAGAGGAGCATTTGGGCAAAGGAACAATGAAAGCTTTCTCCTGACCACCTGCCCCTTCCACCCTTTCTCTGAAGTAAGTCAACTTAGTTCTTCTTATATGTACCTGGCACTTTTTGAGCTTCGGCTCCTGTGCT
Source organism: Pipistrellus hanaki (assembly GCF_964339955.1). Classification (NCBI taxonomy): domain Eukaryota; kingdom Metazoa; phylum Chordata; class Mammalia; order Chiroptera; family Vespertilionidae; genus Pipistrellus; species Pipistrellus hanaki. Next base: position 17,815,542 of record NC_140510.1, read on the forward strand.
GCGGCCCCATATTAAATTTGTGTGTGGGAAAGTCTGTGCGTGCCCCCCATCCCTTAAGAGGCGCACCTAAGTCTCCAGCAGCCCTGTCTCATTCAGACAAAATCCTCTCTGGTTTTTACAGCCTGTTCTAGGGCAGTGCCACTTCTTCAAAACAGACTCGCCCAGGCCATGGTATTTTGTGGAAGAGCCACACTCAAGGGGCCCAAGAGCTGCATGTGGCTCGCGAGCTCCAGTTTGCCGACCACGGGGCTAAGTGAACCAGGTGAGATCACATAGGCCTTGAAGGCCATGCTTGGGTCCTTACATGCCTGCCTCACACAGGGAAGGAGCACATAGATAGAAGGTGGCGGTGGTGGGAGTAAAGGATCACTCATAAGCCATCTCTGTATGTTAGGTTTCTCTGCCAGGGAGTGTATAATGTAGGCAGGAAGCCTTGGTCTGGTGGGAAAGCATAGATATCCCAAATGGCCTGTATGACCTCATAAATTCTCTGCAACCTACTTTCTCAAGGAGAATCTCTCAGAGGGGACAGTACACAAGTCACGGTACCATTTTTATTTTCGGAGACACACAAGATATGAGGCTGGAAGGGAGTTTGAAGAGAGAGGGCAGGAGATGACACTAGTCCATCTATGCAATGGAGTTGATTTCTTAGAAAAAGGATTGGTTTTCACTCCTATTTCTATCTTTAAAATCTCTTCAGCTTGGAACTGCCCAGATGACTGGCTCACAGAACCACTGGGTGAGTTCAGTGCCTGCACAGTTGCACAAGAGCCAGCTGCAGGGTCTTCTAATGCCCAAATGAGTTTCTGATCCTGGGGCAAGATGCAGACATTCCCATTTTAATCAGGGCCTGAAATCCTAGCAGGAGGCCTTTGTGAGCACTCCGGTACGGGCACAAGGGGAGCTCCTCGGGGGTTTTGTGGGTGGTAAAGGTGTACAGAGAAACTGGGCCTGTTTCGCAGAACTGGAAGAGGCGGTGCCTGTGGTCAGAAGGAAGAAGCAGGGCGCAGCTCCTGCTGGCCTGGCGGTGTGTTCCGCTGCTTGGAGCGCTTGCAGTACTTGTAGGACAGAAAGGCCACGGCGCAGGCTCCGAGGAGCATGAGCGAGAAGAGCGTGTACAGCGCGGTCTGGGCTTCGGTGGCTCCCAGGGCCAGGCCCAGGAACCGGACCTCCTCCTCTCTCTGGGGACTGACGGTGGGTCCGGCATCTAGGAGAGGACAACAGAGGGCGCTCACACTCGCACCGACGTGGTGATGGCCCGTGCTAACCTGTGTTAAGCCCCCGCTAGGTCCCTGGTACAGGAGCCCGCGTGAGCGCCTTGCTGAGGGCACATCCCTGTCACTGGCAGATGAGCCTCTGGATGAAGTTAAGATTTATTTTAATCATCTCTATCAGCAATTCAGGGTATAATCTAAATTAGGTAATTGTCTAATGTTTGTGTATAGTAGCCCATATGTTTTCAGTCATTCACAAATCCTGTCGTCTTGCACTGTGTCAGGCACCGTGTGTGATCCTGCATCAGCCCAGACATTGGCCTGTTTCCTGCCTAAGGTCGCACAGCAGGTGAATGGCAGGGCTGAGATGAGACTCTAGACGGGCTATTTATTCCCAGAGCAGGACCTAGTTTCTAGATGTAGCATTGCCTTGTTCCACCCTAAGAACATTCAAAGAAAATAAATACTAGCTGATGAATGAAGGGAAGGGAAAGGCTGAGAGGAGGGTAATAAACCTGAAGAAAATAGCCTGGAAAAGGCCCCCTCAGCCCCTCCCTCTGCTTTAGCCTCTCCCAGAGCTGCATCTCACCTTCTGGCCGGAGACAAGGGTGCGGGCCTGCGGCCGGGTCGGGGAAGCCATTGCACCGGGTGATGGAGGCGTAGAACTTGGCTGACGCCTTGGGAATCCTCGGCAGAGAAGGGTCAGTGTAGTTCACAAAATGCAGACCGAACCTCTCTGCGAAGCCCGTGGCCCACTCAAAGTTGTCCATCACACTCCAAACAGTGTACCCTCGAAGGTCCACCTTGTCCCGCACAGCTGTCCAGAGAGAGGCCGGCATGAGCTTCCTGCACAAGATGTCCTCCCCCAGGCCTGCCGAGGCCGACGCCCAGAGCTCCCACAGCCCCGTGTGCAGGCCAGGCCGGCTTTTCTTTAGCTCTTTGAGAAAGCTGCCCGGGCACTGCATGCAGTGTCAGTTATCTGGTCCTCTGGACGGATCAGCATTTTTCTAGAAAGGCTCAGCCCTGAAGGGCGTCAGGAACATGGGTAGACCAGTGCTCCTCTCCATGAAAATACTAGGAAGTGGCCCTTGGGAAAGATTTTAGCTGGAATTGGATTTCCTCATCTTTTGTTTTCACAGCTGCATTTCTCCTTCTCTTTCACCCGTGTTACTGTTTCCTTGTCATAGTCTCCTCCCAAGTTCTGCTGAGCTGGTGACCTCGAACTTCTGCTTCAGGAACAAAAGACCCTCAGACAGTCCCCTCCGCCCATTCCTGCTAGCCCTGCCCAAACCGTCCTCAGGAGGGCTCTGCTGCTCAGGGGCCTCAGACATCAGTGAGCATACGGAGAGCTCAGGTCTAGCTGATTCAGGCCACTGTCTGCCTGCTGAGCTTAAGTCTAGGAAGGGAAAAAAGCAGAGCGGCTAACCCAACAGGAGTAAGGAGCCTCATCTTTCTCATGGGGTTCCTGGGTACAAAACCACCCTGAATGCAGGTGTTTCCACAGTGCGAGGTGCCCGTGTGGAGGGTGGGCCTGCCATACCTTTGAGTGCCTCGTTGATGTAGCTGCGGAGGTAGTAGATCCTCGCAGTGTCATTGAGGCTGGTTTCTCCCCGTTGGGACACTCCGTTCTCTGTGACGTAGATGGGAGGGTTGTTGTACTCCTCCTTTAACCAGTTCAGGATCCTCCTGAAGCCAAAGGGTGTCATCTTCAGCCAGAAGGAGCCGGAGTCTGGCCAAGAGCGATCTGTGATGGAGACAACTCCCCTGCCAGTTCAAACACAGATTAGCTCTGTCTTGTAGATCCCCAGAGGCCCTTTGTTTGCACAAAAAACAAAGCAGGATTTATACGAGGAGGAACCTTAAGTTTTTTGCCTAGTCGTGAGAGTCTTAAGTGAACCCAGAAGAGTCAAATCACCCCAATTCTCTCTCTGTAAGCTCTAGATTCACTGCTTAATGCTGGTGTAACCGGACCAGCCACGCTAGCTCTGTGCCAGCTCTCCACATCCAGCGGGACCGTCTCACTCACAGACCTAGCCCTCCACAGGCCCCACACCTCACACGGGCTGTGAAAGGGCACTGGGTTTCCCAGTCTCCGGTGGGTGCAGGTGTCATGTCTTCAGAGGACGGGCCTCCCTGAGTCTCCTATGTCTGGTCAGTGCCACAGGCACCAGCCCCTGTGGGTGAGGACAGGGGGTGGTAGGCTGGGACCTGCTTCAAGTGCCCCAGACCCTGCCCCTCTCTCCAGTGGCAGAGAAGAGAGGGCAACAGGTTGTGCCAAAGGGAAGCCTGCTGTGGGAGGCACGGAAACTCAACCCTCTGAGTCAAACATTTCAAATAGTTATTTTACTTACATCCAAATTTTTTAAAAAACAAAACCCTACCATTTAGTTTTACCAACAACTGGATTTATCTTGCTCAGCTGAGAGTGAATGGGGGCATTCCATAGCTGAGCCCGGGTCCCTGTGGAGGGTCCGGGGACCAGTGAGGCAGCGAGAGTCCCCTGGGTGCCTGACTGGGGACCAGCAGGGGTCTTCTCAGTCCCCTTTGCCAAGCCTGAATGGTGGACTCAGGACAGTGGGGTGTACACATTTGTTTTCAAAGAGAAAACCTGGACAAGATTCACACTACTGGGACGGAAGGATGCTTGATAGAAAAGGAACAGAATATAGCTCTGCGTGGTAGTTGCTTAAAGCGCCGTCTGAATACACCAGGGTTGCCAGTTCTATCCCCTGTTGGCACATACAAGCATCAGCCAGTGAATGTGTAAGTGGAGCCCAGCCAGCGTGGCTCAGTGGTTGAGAGTCAATCTATGAACCAGGAGGTCACGGTTCGGTTCCCGGTCAGGGCATATGCCCAGGTTGCAGCTCGATCCCCAGTGTGGGGCATGCAGAAGGCAGTCAACCGATGATTGATGTTGCTATCTCTCCCTCCTCTCCCTTCCTCTCTGAAATCAATAAACATATATATATTTTTTTAAAAATAAATGCAACAGCAAATCTTTCTCCCTTCCTCTCTCTAAGTTTAATTCCTATATAATAAAGAGCTATGATGCTAATTAGACCAAACAGCCAAATGACTATCCTGATGAAGCCAGGGCTGCGAGGGGCTGCCAGGGCCAGCTGAGGCAGCTGGAGCTGCGAGGGCCGAGCCCCTTGCACAAATTTCGTGCATTCGACCTGTAGTTATATAATAATAATAATAATAATAATAATAATAATAATAAAAATAAAAAATAACTTAGAAAACAAAAGAAAACGAGCAGCCCTGGCCAGTGTGGCTCAGTTGGTTGGACATTGTCCCCTACACCGAGAGGTCCCCGGTTCAATTCCTGGTCAGGGAACATGCTTAGATTGCAGGCTTGATCCCTAGTAGGAGGCATTCAAGAGGCAGTTGAGAGATGTTTCTCTACCTTCCTCTCTCTAAGACCAATAAAAACATAGCTTTTTTAAAAAACTGAAATGGCCCTAACTGGCTTGGCTCAGTGGATAGAGCATTGGCCTGCAGACTGAAGGGTCCCAGGTTCGATTCCGGTCAAGGGCATGTATCTTGGTTGTGGGCACATCCCCAATAGGGAGCGTGCAGGAGGCAGCTGGTTGATGTTTCTCATCGATGTTTCTTACTTTATCCCTCTCCCTTCCTCTCTGTAAAAAATCAATAAAAAATATTTTTAAAAATAAAATTAAGAATTGAAACAAAATAGTATATATACATATAATTCTAGTTTTTAAAAATATACATATTTTTTTTATTTCAGAGAGGAAGGGAAAGGGTGAGAGAAGTAGAAACATCAATGATGAGAGAAAATCATCAATCAGCTTCCTCCTATACGCCCCCCTTGCGGGCTGGGGATTGAGCCCACAATCTAGACATTTGCCCTGATCAGGAATCGAATTGTGACGACCTGGTTCATAGGTTGATGTTCAACCACTGAGCCACACTGGCTGGGCTAATCCTGTTTTGTTTTTTTTCTAACAAGTAAATACATGTACAAATATATACTATACAAACTATGTAATGTGAATATACATATACAGACATAACTTCTGAAATAACACACAAGAATTTCTTATCCGCCCTAGCAGGTTTGGCTCAATGGATAGAGCTTTGGCCGGTACTGGGTTCGGTTCCCGTCAAGGGCATGCACTTCATTTGCAGGCTTGATCCCCGACCCTGGGTGGGGTGGGGGCGGAGGCACCTAATCCATGTACTTCTCTCACATTGATGTTTCTCTCTCTCTCCCTCTCCCTTTCACTCTCTCTAAAAATCAATGGGAATATGTCCTTGGGTGATGATTAAAACTAAAGAATCGCCTATTCTTGCTTTCTAATGTTTCCACTGTGAACATATATTATTCGTGTAATACAAAAATAATACTTTGGCCATTATTCTGAAAACAAAACAAAAAGATCTTATTGTTATTTTAACTGAAATACATCATCTAATAAGTAAAACAAATTTGACAAAAAAAGGAAAGGGGAAGAAAAAGGTTTTTCTCAAGTTATTGAAGAACTCCAGGCATGACTATCTCCACGGGAGGCGTGCTGGAAAGCCAGTGTGTCGCTGTCAGGCTGATGGGGTTTGATTAGGAGTCTCCGGAGACAGGACTCATCGCAGAAACCCCAGGCCTTCGGCATCGGGAGGCGTTCTCCGGGGCCACGCAGGCCTTCAAACAACAGGTGGGCAGAGGGGCCACTGTCTTTTCCAGAGTCTGTTCTTGGGGGCCCTGCTGGATCTTACCTGTCTGCATCAAAGGAAGAGACCCAAGAGGCATAGTCAAGATTGTAGGCCAGGACAGTGGTGTAGTGATTGAACCCAAAATAGTCGTAGGTGCCATTGATCCTCCTCTTCTCACTCTCCGTGAACTCCGGGAGCCTGCGGGGAGGGAAGCGAGAAGGGGCGGGCTTCAGGAGCAGCCATACTTGGGAGGAGAATGTTCTGGGCAGGGTTGGCCTCTGTAAACTACAGGTGACAGGTGCAGGGCCAGGGGCGAGAAGAGGCCCTGTCAGTGCTGCAGGAGGTACCGAGGCTGCTCCTACCGCCCTGTAACCCCCTGCACCCCCTGTGCCTCCTTCCCGTTACAGGACCCTCCTCCTATTGGCAAATGAAAGTAAAAGCTACTCTTTTATAAACCTCCCGGTCTGGGACACACAATCACAGATACACATTTTTTTATTTCCTTCAAAAATTAACATGCAACTTCTGACATTTACCATCTCCAGTAGAGTTTGAGATCAAGGACATGTCTGAGGCATGTACCTTAACACTAACCCTTACGGTTTTATCTTTTATAATTTGTATCTCCATAATCTGCCCTAACTACTGCTTTTGTTGTGGTTTCCTTAGGTTTGCCTCTTTTCTCCAAAGTCTATCCTTATTAGTAGGGGAAATATTTTTACAGATTAAATTTTTTGAAACTTTGGAGATTTGAATTGTTCTGCTCACATGATCTCACTACTACGCTTGTGTAAAGTAAGCATTTGCTGGAGCGTTTTCCGTGTTCTCTGAGACTTTTCTATAGAATTGGATTAGCACGTGCTTGCATACAACACATACAGGCTCCTCTCAGCGCAACTGCCGACAGGTGCCGCTGACAGGCAGACTCGGTGCTGCTGGTTTAGGGTTGCCTGGGGATTGCCCTGCTAGGCGGCTGACACCTTCATCTTGACCTTCCTGTTGTCACTAACCTGGGGGAGCACAGCCCTCCGTCCCTGAGGTCTCTGAGACGGCTGGGAGGACACTGGAGCTCTGCCCAGGAGCCAGCAGCGGCCTCAGGGCCCCTGACACCAAAGCTGAGCCCCTCTACCTGGCCTCCGGGCCCTTCAGCGTGTGGCCTCGCCTCCACGGCCGCCAGGCCAATACCCCTCTCCCACCAACTGCACATGCCCCTTTCGTCAACTCATGGCTCCCGCTGGGCTGGTGCTCACACCATTCCTCTTGGATGGAATGAATGCCCTCTGTTCTCCCAAATGCTCTTCACTGCCAATGCCCCGCTCAGCGGGTGCCCTGCCTTGTCATGATCTCATCTTCTGAGCTTTCGCTGAATCAACAAGTTGGGGAATAGAATTCCCTGGAGTGATGAGGGTGGTGTGTCGGCCACGTGAGGACCCTGCCTCGGAGGCTCCTGTTCACACAGACTCTGACCTGGCATCAGTAAAGCTACGCTCATGGGCAGGAGTGCTCACTTGCTTTTTTGAGACCAGATTGGCTGACCAGACCCGTAGGCACAGCCTGCTTAGCAGGACTTGCCCTAGCAAGGCCAGGATGTGTGTAAGGGTGGGGACTGGATTACTTAATCCTTACAGCTGGGCTCTATGGTAAGGTGACCAGACGTCCCGCTTTTTGCGGGACAGTCACGGTTTTTAACGATTTGTCCCACGGCGTTTTAAAAAAGTCCCGATTTTTGGAAACATTTAATCTTTCCAAAAATCGGGACTTTTTAAAAACGCTGCGGGACGCGGGACAAATTGTTAAAAATCGGGACGTCTGGTCACTTTATGCGGTAGTTTATGGGAAAGACTCAAAGGCCTTTTGACCTATGCTAACCACATGCACTACCTTGGAGCTTGTGGATATGTTTCCATAAGGCCAGGCCATTCCGTCCCCATCCACGTCCCATATCTCTAATCCCAGCTGGTTGATTCAAACCTAGTGTGGGCCCTGGAATCAGACAGCCCCGCTTCATATCCCAGCTCCATCATTTAATAGCTATGATCTTGCTTCAGTATTTGTGCCTTATCTTTAAATAGGAATAGAAGTTCCAATAGAAGATGAATACACGTTTTGCTGTTGATGTTGCCATTACTTTTTTGACAGGAAGTAGGACTGCTTAGTGCACACCATTGCCACCTACTGGCCAAACAACAAACACTCGCTGGCCATCACCCACTGCTATACACATTCACTCCTAGGTGATGGACTGGGGTAGGATGAGCTGGGGAATTTATCCTTAGAGGGAGGTGGTGGGTTGATAAGAAGTGGGTGCCCTTAAAGATAGATTTCCTGGCTGTTCCAAAGGATAATAATAATAATAATAATAATAGCAACTGCCTTTTGTCAAGCACATAGCAGTGCTAGGACCTAAGCTGAGAGCTTCACATGCACAATCATGTTTAATCTTCTCAGCAAGCAGGAAGCTCAGAGATACAGGAACTTGTCTCAGACTCGCCCCTCTGACCCCAACAGCCACGCTCTCACCCCTGTCCTTCCACCCAGGAGCTTCTGTTTGGTCCCACAGACCAGACTCCCTCCCTCCCCTCTCCTGGCTGAGTGTGTGGGCACCAGGACCTACCGAGACTTGTTGAGGCCTTGGGCCAAGCTCCTGTCGCGGATCCGGGTCTTCATCACTTCATTGTAATCTCCATTCTTGAAAATGGGATGTGCAAACCAGCCTCCCATGAACTGCAGGTGGGGGTGGGACAGGCAGCCTCAGCTTTAGCAGGTGTGCCCCTGACACTCCCCCACCCCACATTCTTTCCATATCCCATTCTTTTAAAAAACATATGTTTTTATTGAATTCAGAGATGAAGGAGAGAGAGAAGGAAACATCAGTGATGAGAGAGAGAATCATTGATTGGCTGCCTCCTGCACACCCCACACTGGGGGTCAGGCTGCAATCCAGGCTTGTTCTCTGACTGGGGATCGAACCATGACCTGGTTCATGGGTTGACGCTGAACCGCTGAGCAACACCATCTGGGCCATCCTTTTTCTTTTCTTTTTAGGTATTTAGTAGTTGCCATTTTATTTTATTAGGAAAAAAACGAAGACATTTAGCTTGGCTAGTGTGGCTCAGGGGTTGAGTGTCAACCTATGAGCTAGGAGGTCACAGTTCAATTTCCAATCAGGGCACATGCCTGTGGTGGGGGCTCAGTCCCCAATAGGGGGCATGCAGGAGGCAGCCCATCAATGATTCTCTCTCATCGATGTTCTTACCCATCCTCCCTCTCCCTTACTCTCTCTGAAATCAATCTCAAGAGAAAGAAATTAAACCTTTTTATTTTCCAGTTACAGTTGATGCACAATGTTTCAGTTGTACAACTCCATGATTAGACCTTTATCTCTCTATATAAAAGCCTAAGTGACCGTTGCGACCGAATGGATGAGCTAACAGGCTGTGTAGTGCGACCTGGCCGGCAGGGCGTTAGTGACCAAATGACCGGGCAGCAAGTGGGTGGGGCAACCAGGCCGGCGGCCTGAGGGCAGTTGGTGGCGATCAGGCCAGCAGGCAGAGGTGATCAGGCTGGTGGGGGGTGGGGGGCAGTTAGGGGTGATCAGGCAGGCAGGCAGCAGGTGAGCGGTTAGGAGCCAGTGGTCCAGGATTGTGAGGGATGTCTGACTGCCAGTTTAGGCCTGATCCTGGCAGTCAGACATCCCTCGAGGGGTCCCGGATTGGAGTGGGTGCAGGCTAGACTGAGGGAACACCCTGTCCCCGAACGTGAATTCCATGGACCAGGCCTCTAGTACAACTTATGAATGATCACTTTGATAAATCTAATACCCATCTGGCACCGTTCTTCGTTATTAGGATATTATTGGCTACATTTCCTAAGCTATACTTTACATCCATGACTATTCTGCAATTACCAATTCGTACTTCTAAATCCCATCACATTTTCTGCCCATTCCCCAAGCCCCCTCCCATCTGGCAGGCACCAAAATATTCTCTATATCTCTGAGTTGGCTTCTGTTCTGCTTGCTTGTTCCAAATCCCATTCTTAAACCTTCATCTCTGTGGCTGTTTGCATGTTGCAGTTCAAGTGCCCAAAGCCCTCTTCTCCTCTGGTTGTCAGCTGCCATCCCGCTCAGGGCAGCTGGAAGGGAGAGGCACGGAGCTTAGAAGGTCTGCGGGAGAGGAGGGAGACATCCGCCTCCAGGCTGCGGTCCCGCTCGCCCCATCACACCTCAGCTCACACACACTTCCTGGGGAGGCCTGAGCTGCCAGGCGGTCCCGTACCCGGGCAGAGGATGGCGTCTCATGGGCACCGGATCCGCAGTCCTAGAGTGGGAGCCTTCCCATCCGTTCTCCTGAATGAGGCCGAGAGGCTGGGCTCCTGACAGGCTTCTTGTCTCCCACTTCCTCCCCGCACCTGCCGCCGATGCCGCATGGTGGGGTGCGGGGAGCCTTTCCATCTGAGATGCGGCCCGGGACACACTCTGGTAAAGAGGCTTCCCGTGTTCTGAGGTAACGGGGCCCTTCTGAAAAGCTGGTTTTACCAGAGGGTGTGTCCCAGTTCCAGGCTGCAGTTCCACAGACAGCCAGCAGGCGTCTCAATCTAACGAGACGAACGTGTCCTGAGGTTTGGATTTCAGAAAACAAATGATTGCTCTAATTCGATATATCTGGAATGAGGGAAGCATTGATTCTGTTTTAATACTTTCCCACAGCTGGCTTGCAAACAAGAAAATTAAGCTTCTATTTTCATTTACTAATTTGACTGCCTTTGTCAAATTTTCTTGTGAAGAGTTTGGCAAACGCAGGCCCTGGTGTCCCCTCTTGAGAGCTGCAGTTGGAGGCTCCTCCTCAGAGCCAAATGCTTCCTGAGGTGAACCGGGGCGAGGGTGCCCTCTCACCCTTCAGTCACTAACAGGAGCCAGAGAAAAACTGGGCGGTGTGGGCGTTCTTTTCTATGGCCTTTTGTCAGGGCCCAGGCTGAAGGAGGGGCGAGTCTTGTTGTTGGCATCTGCCTACTAGTCTCTCTACTTCCTTGGAACAAAGTTCCATGACCAAGAGATGCATGTCCTTCTGTTAAACTCCTGACACTGGGGGCACTCACGAGTTTCGTGGAGTCTGAAGTTCCCAATTTATGGAATCCTTAGGGTGAGGAAGTAAGGTCGTGCGGTGACACCTAGAGGTTGGATGGGGCACTGCAGCCTAGTTCTGTACTGTAGTCAAACCAGACACTGAAGAGGATTTCTATGTGATAGCTTCAAGCCAATGTTACCCCCAGCAAGGCCTACAGGTACAGATCATCTGTGAGACTTAAAAGATAACAGACCCACAGAACTTTCATCACAGCAAACCTATGAGGTAGGTAGGTCCTCTCCACTGCACAGGTGAGAAAACGAAGATCCAACAAGCTTAGGTGATATTACCAAGTTCAGAACAAGGCCTGCTCCCTCACGCTTCGTTTTGCGATCTGATTCTATCCCCATGAGATCATGACAGGAAAAAGAGACGCATAAAAGCAATGCCCGGAGGGCAGACAGACCTGGACGTATCTCCTGGCCGCCTCCACGTCCTCCTGGCTGGAGGGGTCCCTGGGCTCTGCCCAGTCGCTGCTGATGGTGATGGAGATGAGGCCGCCTTGCTGGGCGCGGTACACATCGTTGTACAGGTGCCAGGCCTCGGCGTGGGCCTTGATCAGGTTGTGGCCGGCGATGTAGGGGGCGGTGCCGGGCCTGAAGGAGATGCCTGGACACACACACACGGATGTCAGCACGGAGGGGATGTGGCCCTGAGTGTCACTCTGCCAGGATGTCCACTACGTGTTTGGGGAAGGGAATGGAACTTAAATCCTGGCTCCACTGCCTGCTGGCGGCGTGAGGCTTTGGGCGAGGGCTTCAGCCCCGCAGCTTCTTCCCGGGAGAAGGAAGTGGAACAGGGCGTGTCTGCCCAGCAGCCGTGTCCGCACAGACAAGGCGCTGGATGGGTGTTGGGTTCTGCTCTCCCACCCCCACCCCCCAGAGTGCCCACGGGCCTTGGGCAAAGTGCCCGGAGGAGCCGCCTCGGGTGGGCGCTGACACCGGGCGCCGGGGAGCCCGCTGTGGAGGCAGAGTTGGAGAATCCAGCTGATGGGAGCAGCCGGCAGAATCCTTGAGAGCCGATGGTCTGAGGCCACCTCTCGGGCCGAAGGAACGGAAAACCAAAGCGCCAGCCAAGGACCCACGGGAGCTGCCCCTGGTAGTGACTCCGAGGCCCCCTGCGACCTCCCAGCGTTCACACGTGACGACAGGCTCACAGAGATGAGCACAGATTCGCTCCGAAGCTCAGGCCTCGAGGAGAGGTGAGCGGATGGCTCTGGAGGGGCAGGACAGGCCCACCGTCCCTATCAGAGCTTTTGGGTCAAATGTGTTTGGGAACAAAAAGGTCTGTCGCCTTAGAAAAGTAAAGAGCTGAACCTGGTTTGGCTCAGTGGACAGAGCGTCGGCCTGCAGACCGAAGGGTCCCGGGTTCGATTCCGGTCAGGGGCATGTACTGTACATTGGTTGCGAGCACATCCCCAGTAGGGGGGTGCTGGAGGCAGCTGGTCGATGTTTCTCTCTCATCGATGTTTCTAGCTCTCTATCCACCTCTCTTCCTCTCTGTAAAAAATTAATAGAATATATTTTAAAAAATAAAGAAAAATAAAGAAAAGTAACGAATCGCCTACATGGGCTGTACGTGTGGCCCCCCAGGGCCCGGAGCGGGTCCCCGCGGGGACCGGCCCGCCTGCAGCAGAACCCGGGCAGGAAGGCCCCGGGCAGCCTCCTGCTGGGTCAGGGCAGCCAAACCAGTTACCCCAAACGGGGGCCTGGGGGTCGCAGGAAACAGACTGTGGACCGGAACAGGGCGAGGGGTTGCCTCTTCCCACACTGATCAGTTCACGTTCCCGGCTGCGGAGCTTCTCCTCCGAGGAACGTCGGTCTCAGAGCAAAGAGAGCGGCCCCGGGAGGCGCCCACGTGAAATCCAGGTGGAGCCCAGGTGGTGTGGAGGGGAAGCCGCTGCTGCGGGAGCCGAGGCCCTGCCCTGCGCTCTCCCGGCCCCTCCTCCCAAGCGCCCGACTTCAGTCTCCTCCCCCGCCCCCCGGGGGCCGGAAAAGCCCACCCAGCTGCCCGCGCCGGGCCCACCTGGGGCCGCCGTCCCGTAGCCGTAGCCCTGCAGAGCGATGACGAAGGGCTCGTTCAGCGTGATCCAGAACTTGACCTTGCCGCCCAGCCTCTGGAAGAGCACGTCGGCGTAGTCTCTGAAGCGCTGCACGATGGTCTCGTTCTCCCAGCCGCCCACGTCCTGCAGGGCCTGGGGCAGGTCCCAGTGGTAGATGGTCACCTGCGGGCGAGGGAGACCAGCCGGCCCGTCAGCCTGCTGTGCGCGGGCAGCCACCGGAGCCGCCGGCACCGAGAACGGAAGATCCATGGGTCTTTGGCGGCAGGGGGCGGGCACAGTGCTGAGTGGAGAAGCCTGGGTTCGAGTCCCAGCTGTACATCTACTGTCCCGGGCTCAGGGGCTAAGGCCTCCACTTCGTGACGCGATTGTGAGGCCCAGGGCATGAGGCCGGCATCTCTTCAGCGTGAGCCACAATGGTTCTCGGATCAGAACCTGCCTGGACCCACTGCTGAGGGTCTGAGGCCCTGAGGGTCCCAGGAGGACGGAGACAGAGGGTCATCACCTCCCGTGTCCGGAGCGTCTTCCCGGCGGCCGGCAGGGAGCCCTGGCTGGGGAGGAGCAGCCTGGCCGTGCTTAGCGGTGGCCTTTCTCTCCCGAATTTCGTGCACGGGGCCTCTAGTTGTTAAATAAAAGCAAGTATCTTGCCCAGTTGGTGTGGCTCAGTGGTTGAACATTGTCCCATGCACCAGGTTCAATTCCCAGTCAGGGCACATGCCCGGGTTGTGGGCTCAATCCCCAGTAGGGGACATGCAGGAGGCAGCCAATTGATGTTTCTCTCTCATTGTTTTCATGTTTTTGTCTCTCTCCCTTTCCCTTCCTCTCTCTGAAATAAAAACATTAAAAAAAAAAAAAAAAAAAAAAAAAAAGCAAGTATTTACCATTATGAGAAAAGAGGGGAAAAGAAATATACACACACAGACACATCTACTGGCTCCTACCCACAAAAGGACACGAGAACATAGCAAACTTGGGCCCAGAGAAGGAGGAACTGAACGGAAGGAAAATCTACACTGCAGACTCCTTCATGCTTTTGACCTCTTCTCATGTGACTTTGTTAACAACTCAAAAATTAAATTTGAAAACAGTTTTGTTTTGTTTTTTAATATATTTTGATTTTTTACAGAGAGGAAGAGAGAGGGACAGAGAGTCAGAAACATCGATTCGAGAGAAACATCCATCAGCTGCCTCCTGCACACTCCCCACTGGGGCTGTGCCCACAACCAAGGTACACGCCCTTGATGGGAATCGAACCCAAGACGCTCTATCCACTGAGCCAAACCGGTTTCGGCTGAAAACAGCTTTTGTTTACACAATGAAGGAGCTCTCTGGCCCAGCTGGCCCCCCACGTGGGCAGGCCTCCCTGCCCCCCTCACCTGGGGCCACCCACCTGGGGCTTGATGTTGGCGGCCAGCAGCGCGTCGATGAGCTGCGTGTAGTAGCGCAGGCCCGCCTCGTTGATGTGCTTGGTGGTCCCGTCCGGGAGGACGCGAGGCCAGGAGACGGAGAAGCGGTAGTGGGACACGCCCAGGTTCCGCAGGGCAGCCACGTCCTCGGCGATCTTGTGGTAACTGTCACAGGCCACGTCTCCCGTGTCGTCGTTGCCGACCTTCAGTGGCGTGTGGGAGAACGTGTCCCAAATGCTCAGTCCTTTGCCGTCTTCTCTCCACGCACCTTCAATCTCAAGATGACAAGACACAACCTAATTAAGTCCTGCAGTCCTGCCCTCACACCTTCCTTCCTTCCTTCCTTCCTTCCTTCCTTCCTTCCTTCCTTCCTTCCTTCCTTCCTTCTTCCTTTCTTTTTCTCTTTTTCTTTTTTTCTTTCTCTTATTTATTATTGACTTCAGAGAGGGAGAGGGAGAGATGGAAACATCAATAATGAGATAGAGACCTAACCGGTTTGGCTCAGTGGATATGAGCGTCAGGCTGCGGACTGAAGGGTCCCTGGTTCAATTCCCATCAAGGGCATGTGCCTTGGTTGTGGGCACATTCTCAGTGGGAGGTGTGCAGGAGGCAGCTGATCGATGTTTCTCTCTCATTAATGTTTCTAACTCTCACTCTCCCTTCCTCTCTGTGAAAAATCAATTATATATATAAAAAATAATGAGATAGAATCATTGATTGATTGCCTCCTGCATGTCTCCTACTAGAATTGAGCCTGCAACCTGGGCATGTACCCTGACTAGGAATCGAACCCTGACCTCCTGGTTCATAGGTCGACACTCAACCACTGAGCCATGACAGCTGGGCCCTCACATGCTCCTTTCTGTGAGCAGCAAAGTCCCGAGAAGGAGATAAGTCCTCTGGGAGCCTTCGGTGGCTCCCTCCGAGTTCTAAACTCCTGCAGCTTCCCGTACATAATCTCTGCCATTGTCACCTGCATCCCACAGACTGTACGGCCTGGCATTGATTCTGTCATCCTGTGTCCCAGCAGTTACTGTGGCAGCATCTGGTGTATGGTGGGTGCTCACTAACAGTTCGAATGAACGATGCCACGAGCCCCAGCCCCAGTCATGGCCAAACCGATCCCAGCGATGCCGGGCGTGGGGGCAGGGTTTCTGCTCAGGACATGTCACTGCCTCGGTGCTTTCTCTTGGTCCTCCCACCGATCTTAAGGGGAAACTGACTGCAAGCAACTGTGCAAACACCTCCCTACAGGCTCAGGTAGTCTGACAGGTGCGACTTCAGAACACTTCGGCACACACTGTGTGATATTATGTGACTGGTAAGGGGGGTGGTGCTCTCACCAGAGATACGACCTGCACAGCCCCCGTGAGAGTGGCCAGAACGCACCCTGTGGGCTGTGGGTGGAGGAGGTGGCCTTGGCCGGGAGGTTAGTGAGTGCAGGGGACTGAGCAAATCAGTGACCGCGTTGAGGATATTAGGACGAGGTTCCTCACCATTGGAGGAAGGAGTGTTAACACAGAAAATGGGAAAGCTAGCATTAACCCTGTGGAGATTCCAGTGTGAACTCATGGTCTTGAATGTACATGGAGATGTACGTGGATGCAGAAGCGAATGTAAGTGTGTGTCTGCGTGCATGTGTGTGTGCGCATGGACCCCCTACTCTGTCCACTGAGGAGCTGGAAGGGGTGACACAGCAGCAGTGAGCACCCCTAGCAGGCACATCTGGTTTCTAAGTGCCCTTGTCCAATACAAGGAACCAGGGCCCATGAGAGAAATAGCTGATGACGGGGCTGAGCAGAAGAGGTACAAGATGAACTCGGAACACCTTGTGCCGGGAAGAATTAGGGAAGTGTTCAGAGAAGGACGGGCATGTCCAAAAGGCATTGTGCCTGGCAAAATGTGGAGCGATTGGAGCATCTAAATCCATGACAGCAAAAGTGCCACCCACTGAATACAACAGGACTCCGTAAGACCAACTGATGCCATATGTCAATACACATTTATATATAAATAAAATAAAAGTAGGATAAAAGGCAAAGCTCAACACATTATGTGTTGAATGCCACATCCTTTCTAATAAAGAAGAAATATGCTAATTGACCCTCACACCATCACAAAGATGGTGGCGCCCACAGCCAATAAGGTGGGAATATGCTAACTGACTGTCCCACCCTCAAAGATGGCGGCACCCACAGCCACAAGATGGCGGTGCCCAGTCCCCTCAGCTCCGCTACTGCGCCTGCCTCCAGAGTCCCCCAGTCCCCTCAGCCCCCCAGCTGCCCAGGGCTTGCCCAAGGCACAGGCAAGCCTCAGAAGGCAGCTGCCCAGTCACCCAGGGCTGCCCGAGGCTCAGGTAACCAGGGCCAGCCAAGGCCTGTGCTGCCGGCAGTGGCAGCAGCAGAGGTGTGATGGGGCGTCACCTTCCCCTGATCGCCAGGTCGCCTCTCACCCCTGAGGGCTCCTTGACTGTTAGAGGGGGCAGGCCAGGCTGAGGGACCCGGTGCATGAATTTTCAGGCACTGGCCTCTAGTAATAAAGGAATGATGAAATTAGAAAATCACCATTTGTCCACCATCATAGTGATAACTGATTCAGGCCAAAATTACCAACAGTTGCTAAAGCTAGTGGTTGAAACTTGATGAGAAACAGGATATTTGTATAGTCTCCAAGTAGCTACCCCTAAATCACTTACAACTACAAAATACTTCTTAATTTTATGGTAGAGAAACCTGGTAGACACCTGCTCATTCAGGTGATAAAGTCAGTTTCACACACACACACACACACACACATGCACATGCAGAGAGAAAATACGGCAAATGGTACCGGTTGAGGAGTGTGGGAAAGGGTACATGGGAGTCCTCTACTGTTTTTGCAACTTTTCTCTGTTTAAACAGATTTCCAAAGAAAAGGCTTTAAAAAAAAAAAAAAAAAAAAAAATCCAGTCAGATGGCATCTAATCAGGAAGCCTACACTGTAGGCACAGCTCATCCATTCTCGATTCACATCCCACACTTGGCTCATTAGAATAGTCAGCGTCACCGATGGGGGAACGTGCCTGCTGACTGCTCCCTGACACCAATTTAATCATTCAAGACGTGGTTACTAACATGTTTCCAAGACTGTCCCGCCCGTGCACGGACAGGGGTAAGACCCCCCAGGCCTGCCTGTGTCCCCTCCTGTGACTCCGGGAGCCGTGGGTCTCACCCAGCGGAGGCATTGATCATTGCCTGGAGACAGCGTTGATTGTGACAACTGGGGGAGAAGCCTGCTGGCATCTGTGGGCAGAGCCCAGGGTGCTGCTGGACACCCCACCGTGCACAGGAGAGCCCACAACAGAACTGCCCACCCAGACCGTCGTCCAGGCCACGCTGGGGTCCTCCCGCGGGAGTCCGAGCCTGAGGAAGGTCCCTGCCTCGGGAGCCTCGGCATTTCCTCAGTGAACCTTTCATGCGAAGTGTTGGCCAGAGCACCTGACGGGACCACGCACAGGGCTTCCTCCGGCCCACACTATAGGCTACGTGAACGGTTTCTGTGTGTCTGGCTGATACGTGTCTGGGTGTGGCAGAACGTGCCCCAAGACTCCATTCACACCTGGTGGTGTGGGCATCGGGGGGTTGCTAACACGCGTCCACCTCGAACACGTTTTCAGCAGCTACAGCCGTCCAGGAAAACCTGAGGGCTGGGCACTCCCCGCCAGGCCAGCTCATCCCACTGACCCTGCCCCGCCCTCACCCCGAGCGCACACAGCCCCTCCCATAGCGGAGAAAATAAAGACGATGTCAACCACGGGCCTGCAACCGAAGGCCTGAGCAAGGCGCTCTTTGCTTGTCATCTTTTATTTCTCTGGGGAAAAGGCAAAACCCTCATATTTTCTGCATGAGTAAGCTTCAGCTGGCATGTATAAGGTGATGGCAGGATGGTAGAACATCAGAAAAAAAAACCACAAAAAACCTGTCTCTGGATAACCTCAGGCCAAATCGCATGCCCCTTCCCATGGCAGCGATGACCCATTCCTTGGTGACTCTAGAATAGGGGTGTCGAACTCAATCAGAGAAGGGGCCAAAATCTAAAATCCAGCCTAAATCGCGGGCCGAATGGTTTACTGAACAGTCATAAACTGACAATGTCATAAACTGACAGCGGAGTGCAGTGATGACAGCGCGGTGCGGGCCACATTGCAAGGCCTGGCGGGCTGGATTTGGCCCGCGGGCCTTGTGTTTGACACATGTGCTCTAGAAAAAAAACCATGACAGACATGTTTCCTGCTTGGAGGAGACCAGGTGAGACAAGCACCCAGCAGAGAATCTTCACATTCATGCCTTAGCCTAAGTGTGTCTGCCCAGCTCCACCTGCTCCTTCTCGCCTGCGAACACCCATCTCAGCACAGCCCTGTCACTGCTGGTCTGCCTGGGTTTGGGGGTGGACAGAGGGGTGAAGAGCCCAGACCATCTGGGAAGAGGTCCTCCACAATTCCCCCAACGGCATCCCTCACTTCCCTCCCACAGCCTATGACAACCCCCTGCTCACCTGGCCCTTCCCAGCACGGAGCCCGAGCCTGGCGCATAGTAGGTGTGCAACAGATGTTGCCGACTGCCCTGCGCTCCTCACCTGATACGCAGCGGAAGCCGCGCTCCAGATGAAGCCCTCGGGAAACTGCCCATAGAGAAACTCGTCCTCCGGGGGCAGCGGCATGCCGTTGTTGGTGATGACCTCCGTGTAGTACCTGGCGGAGGCTCTGGCTGTGCGAGGCCTGCTCGTGTGGTTGAAATCAACATGGTACAGCCCGAACTTGACTGTGTA
Organism: Pipistrellus hanaki; assembly: GCF_964339955.1. NCBI lineage: Eukaryota > Metazoa > Chordata > Mammalia > Chiroptera > Vespertilionidae > Pipistrellus > Pipistrellus hanaki. The sequence continues at coordinate 17,834,830 of NC_140510.1, forward strand.
ACCATTCAGCCACTCAAAGTTGTCCATCAGGGACCACGCGGTATACCCTCGAAGGTCTACGTCATCGAGCCTGTAGGCTGGGAACATTGAGAGAGAGAGAGAGAGAGAGGGGGGGGGGAGAGAGAGAGAGAGAGGAGAGTTTTACCCCCATCAGGCAGGGGCCCCAAGAAGCCCAGCCACATACTGGCCTCTCAGCTCAAGACAGTCGTCCTAACCATCAACATGTACACACAGGTAACGTGTCCCTGGTGGGCAGATCATCTGTGTGTCTTTGTTCCTTTGCCCACACTCATGCCCCCCAAACAAGTATTAATGACTGATCTTTGTAAAATCAAATTATTTTGTTGGGGTAAAGGGATGTGCTTCAAATTCAAGAGTCTCAGCCCACTTTAGACACGAAACACAAATGTGAATTTGAGAACAGTTTCTTCCTCTGGGGTTGCATGGAACCCATCGGTATATATAAAAGGCTAAGCTACCGTCCGACCAGTAGCTATGATGCTCTCTGACCACCAGGGGGCACACACTCAACACAGGAGCTGCCGAGTTGTGGTGACTTGGCAGTAGTGGTTCTTGGATGATGTTCCCCAGAAGCAGAGAGGAGGGAGCCTGATTCCAGGGTGCCTCACCCGAGAACTGCCCTCTTACAATCCAGGACCCCTCAGAGAATGTCAGAGAATGTCAGAGAGCCAGTTTCGGCCTGATCCCTGTAGGCCAGGCTGAGGGACCCCACCTGCTGGAGGCACTCCACTCACCCGCAGGCACCCTTCGAGCTGCAGTGCCACCCCAGGTGTGGCCTGACTTTCTCGGTCCTGCACCACCTGCCACCTTCTAATTAATTTCCTCTCAATGTGCATGAATCCGTGCACCAGGCTCCCTATCAGCAGAAAGTTATCTGTTTTGTTCACTACTGTTTCCCTATGATTTAGAGTAAAACTTGTCCAACAGTAGTTGTTCAGTAATAGATGAATGGACTCATAAAAACGTTCTTATGGGGATTGCATGTGTGTACATTTGGGGAGACGACCATAGCTTTTTTCAGATTCCCAAAGGGAAATGTAACCCCAGACAGGGAAAGAATAATGGAGTTAGCACACGAGACTTATCCTTGCTGGCGGTTTGTAATCTACTCTGCCAAACCATTTCAGGCACATGACATGTGGATATTGGAAGATTTTGTAACGGGGGGAATGAACCCTCACATACCTTTCAAAGCTTCATTGATGTAGGTTTTGTGGTAGAATATCCGATCAGTATCTTCCACCTTCGGATTTTCCAGCCCCACCCCATTTTCGGTGATGTAAATGGGGATGTCACCATACTCTTCCTTGACCCAGTTGAGCAGCCTCCGCATCCCCCAGGGCGCAGCTCTGTTCAGTGCTGTGGCCGGCCACGAAGGGTCCTCCTCCTCGGTCGTCTCCTGGTCATCTCGGTAGGAGGGCGGGTTTAGCCTCGGCGTTGTGTACCGCACGATCCTGGAGGAGTAGGTGTTGAGGCAGAACACATCGGCCGTGCCCCTGACGTACCTCTTCTCCTCCTCGGTGAAGCGTGGCAGGCGGGACGAGGCCAAGTGCTGTAGTTCACTCCTGTTCCCCACTTTCCACTTCATGGCCTCGGGATAGTCCCCGTTTCGGAAGATGGGGTGGGCGAACCAGCCCAGCGAGAACTGCAGCATCCGGTCAGCCGCCGCCACATCCCGCGGGAGTTTGGGCGACTTGGGCTCTGCCCAGTGTGCACTGAGGCTCAGGGAGATGACCCCCTTCTGCGTTGGCCGGTACTTCTCATCGTACGTGTGGTAGGCTCTGGCGTGAGCTTTGATGAGTGCGTGGCCAATCCTGTAAGGTGCCCAGCCTGGTTCCTTCACATTCGGGGGGAACTCCCCTGAGCCGTAGCCCAGCCACGCCTGGTAGGTGGGCTCGTTGAAGGTCATCCAGAACTTGACCCTGTCGCCAAAGGTCTGGAAACAAAAGTCCGCGTAGCTGTCGAACAATTCAATCAAGGACGCGTTCTCCCAGCCTCCGATGTCTTGCAGGGCCTGGGGCAGGTCCCAGTGGTACAGCGTCACCATCGGAAAGATGTTGCTTCCCACCAAGCCATCGATCAGCCTGTTGTAATAATCAACACCTTGGCGATTGACAGAACTGTTTCTCCCCGTCGGGAAAATCCGAGACCAGGAGATAGAGAAGCGATAGGCCTTCACCTTCAAAGCTCGAAGCATGTTCAGGTCTGCACTCAGCTGGTTGTAGCTGTCACAGGCCACGTCCCCCGTGGCGTTGCCCTTCACGTTGCTGCCCGGCGTGTGGGTGAAGTTGTCCCAGATGCTGGGGCCTTTGCCGTCGGCGTCCCACGCTCCTTCGATCTGGTAGGCTGAGGAGGACACGCCCCACAGGAAGTCATCCCGGAACGTGCCGTGGTAAAACAAGTCTCGTTCAAACTTGGGCTGGTTGGAGAACTTCTCCCAGACGACTTTGGCCTTGGAGGGCACCTCGGATGGAAAAGGGAAGGCTCTGACTGGAGTGGGGGAAGCTGCTGTCCGGGGGGGTGGCAGTCTTTTCACTTCTCTGGTGAGGAAACCATTGTTTTCGATGATGCTGGTGAAGAAATAGGCAGATTTCCTGGGAGTCCTGGGCCTGCTGCTGTCCTCGAAGTTGACGTGGTGCAGCCCGTACCTCTGGCTGTACCCAGAGGGCCCTTCGAAGCCATCGATGAAGGAATGAGCAATGTAAGATCGAACGTCCACTGAGTCCTCCTTGACAGCTGTGGGGAAGAACAAAAATACAATAGTGTTATTTTAACGCCTCTGTTAGTTTGCTCTTTAAAGGTTCTCCTTTGACAGGAAAGTTTTGGAGGTGATTTAGAGGGTTACTCCAAAATCATGAATCTCTTTGCTCCTTCAGAATGGATAAGGAAAATTCACAAGAGCCCACAAAACATCAGGCCACATCCATGGCCATCACTCAGTTCAAAGGAGCATCCTTGTCTTAAAATGAATAATGGAGAGAATGTGCCCCATCCGCTAGTATCAGGACTCCTTGGTTTTATATACGCTGGATCACCAGCATACCCGCTGCGCTTACCCTTGAGCACCTCGTTGATATATTGATTGAAGTAGTCTACTCTCAAGGAATCATCAAGGAGATTTTCACTTTCCCCGATGGGCATGCCGTTCCCAGCCAGGTAGATAGGAACTTGTCCTCTTGTGTACTCCAAGGATACAAACCGCAGCAGCCTCCTTATACCCCAGGGCACCACGCGAATCCAAGGGGAGGAGGTCTGGGGCCAGGCAGGGTCCGCGTGCTGGGAGAAGCCTCCGATGGTATCATAGCTGGGGCTGCAGGTGTCCTGTGGGGCCGTGCTGATGAGGCGGGAAGTGTAGTGGGACAGACCCAGGAAGTCAGCTGAGCCTTTCAGGAGCTGCTTCTCGGCCTCGGTGAATTCAGGGAGCTGGGCCACGGGCCTGGGGCACTGCTTGTTTATCTGTTGAATCCGGGCCCTCAGGGCAGCTGGGTAGTCCCCATCCACAAAGATGGGGTGTGCAAACCAGCCCAGCATGAAGTGCAGGAAGCGCTCAGAGGCTCTTAGGTCCTCGGGGCTCTCTGGAGAGAGGGGCTCTGCCCAGTCTGAGTTCAGCACGATGCCCACACGGCCCTGCTGCCGCGGGCGATGCTGGCTGTTGTAGAGGTGCCAAGCTCTGGCATGAGCCTTGAGGACCAAGTGAGCCACCTGTGAAGAGGAAAGGAGGCACAGTGTCAACAACAACACCAACAAGCCAATAGCAAGCCAATAATAATGTCAACAAATGAACATCAATGTCAGTAATATCAGCAAATTACTAACAACAGCAACACTGAAAATGTCAACATTAATAACATCAACACTAATGCTATCACTGTCATTAAAATATCAACAATGCCAACAAGAGGTTAAGACTGATGCTCACAATATCAACAAGTCAGCGATACGGACAGTGCTGATGACAACAACATCACCACCAATGCCCCCAATGTCAGCAATGTGGACAACAATGTCAACAAGTCAACACCACCCCAGAGAGGTTCATAGCAACAGCATCGGCAACCATATTAGCCATAGCAATGGTTAATGCATTTACTCATGTAATCCTCACAGTAACCTATGGGGCAAGCTATTATCCCTGCTATCCAGGTGAGGAAAACAAGGTCCAGAGAGGGTAAAATGCAGGCATTCCGACTCCAGCCTGTATTGTCTCCCACAATACTAGTCTGCCTCCATTCTCAATATGTGCTTACTGACTTATTAGTCAACAACTAGTGGGGAGTGGAGATCATTTTGGTTACTACACAAAGGAGGGGACAATTCTTCCTAGCTTACTTATTCTCCTTTCCACTTAACAAAATCTAGGAAGGAGACATCACCACCAGGAATCTCTCTGCAGACTTAACTGATAGCCTTACAAAGATCAACAGCTCTCCTTGGTGGAGCACTATGGGAAGACGGGAAAAAGCAGGGTGTCTGGAGTATAACATGCCCAGATTAAAGTCCTGACTCTGTCACTAACGTGCTCGTTAAGCTCAAACCATCTTCTAACTTCAGGTCCCTAGCCCGTAAGCAGCAGGTACTTATGGATCCACAGAGGAGAAGTAAGTGAGACTGTACATATACAAGCAGAAACTTGGGAGTGCAGAGGAGAGCTTGCTACTGCTCAGCTCCCCTTCCTTTTTCTCATCTTAAGATGACTACACTTACTTTTGAAGAAGTTCATATCAAAACTAGAGGCCCGGTGCACGGATTCATGCACTAATGGGGTCCCTTGGCCTGGCCTGCCAGTTTGATTCACAGTCAGGACACATGCCTGGGTGCGGGTTCAGTCCTTGATCAGGGTATGTGCGGGAGGCAACTGATCAATGTTTCTCTCTCTCTCTCTCTCTCTCTCTCTCTCTCTCTCTCTCTCTGTATGTGCGGGAGGCAACTGATCAATGTTTCTCTCTCTCTCTCTCTCTCTTTCTCTCCTTTCCATTCCTCTAAAATCAATAAAAACATATATATATATATACACACACACACACACACACACACACACACACACACACACACATATATATATATATATATATATATATATATATATATATATATATATTTTAAGTATGCGTAGGAAAAGAAGAAGCCTAAGGAGAAAAGGTTTGGGTGAGTTTCACATGGAGACACGCAGAACGGTCTGAACCTCCATCTTCAGAAGTGTATTTCTCTTCCTAGTGTATTTCTCTTCCTGGTGCACTTGCTGAACAAGAGCAGAATAGAAACCTTGATGAAGTGCAGTGATCTGGGCATTTTATGGAGTCATTTATTCATTTCCAGCTCATGCTAATCGCAGACATTTTTTCAATTTTCTTATGTGTGTTAGCATCATTTCCCCCCAAAGATTTTAAGACCTCACGGACATAGGCTGTGTGTCCTCCTTAAGACCCAGCATGGGACACAACAAATACCCCTTCAGAACAAAACCCCGAAGTGTGGCAGGGGAGAGCCAGCTAACATGTTTCTCCCAGAGAATGCGGACAGGGAAAGCTGGTGGGTTTTCTGGAGATTTTGAAGAAAAAGGAAACGATGGAAGGAAGCCATTTTATATTTTGTCTCCATTATATACATCTCCTTCTTGTTGAACTGATACCCTGATTGCTCTCTGGAAAGCCAACCCGTGCTGCTCCCCAGCTCCCTGCCTCTCAACCACTGTGCTGAGGGGTAGAGCTGGGACCTGAACCCAACCTGTCAGAGCCCATGTGACTCACACAGAGACAGAGGCACAGGGAGGCTTCTGCGATGACAGATAGAGGCACGCTTGCTTCCCACTGGTCCTGACAGATGAGAGAGGGCTGCTGCCTCCTGGCCACCAGGCAGCTCAGGAGTAAAGCCAACAAGGGAGCGAGAGCAGAAGGGAAACTGGGTCCTGGCAGCTTCGTTTGTGGTCTGATCACCTACACCAAGACTTTCCAGTTTCCTGAGCTCATACTTCCCCTACCTGCTTGATTGAAGTTGGGTTTTCCGTCAATTGAGAGTCCTGGGTGACTCAGAAAACTTGCTTTGGAGTTGGGCAGACTTGAGCTCAAATTCTGGCTTCTAGCTGCCCCGCTAGTGATGTCATCATGACCAAATGGATTCTCCTCCTGAGCCCCACCTTTGTCACCCATCAGGTGTCCTGAGGATGCAGTCACACCCATCAGTGCCACCCTGAGGATGCAGTCACACCCATCAGTGCCATTCTGCAGATGTCAAGACTATTTGTAAAGAGCCACCACTGTGCTTGCACAAAATAAGGTGATTAACACTTTATGGTTCCTTCCCTCCCTCCCTCCGATTTCCTTTAAACAACAAAAAGTAAACACTTGCTGAGAGGAAGATAAAACGACTTTCTCCTATCGAATGTCCTACTTCCCATGACGAGTAGGAGCCGCCAAGATGCGAAGTACCTTAAAGGAGGCCACTCCGGGGTCGGAGATGCCCGGCGGGTGCTGGCCGGTGCCGTAGCCCGCGTAGCTCATCACCCACGGCTCATGGAAGGTCACCCACAGCTTCACACGGTCCCCGAAGGCGGAGAAGCAGAAGGCTGCGTAGTCCAGGAAGGCGTCCACCACACTCTCGTTCTGCCACCCGCCTCGGTCCTGCAGGGCCCGCGGCAGGTCCCAGTGGAACAGCGTGGCCATGGGCTGCACGTGCGAGGCCAGCAGGCCGTCAATGAGCCTGTTGTAGTAGGCGACGCCCCGGGGGTTGGGGCCGGGCCCGCGCCCCGTGGGGAAGATGCGGGACCAGGAGATGGAGAACTTGTAGACCTGGGCCCGGAGGCCGCGGAGCAGGGCCACGTCCGAGTCCACCTTGTGGTAGCTGTCGCTGGCCACGCCCGGGGCGGCCCGCTGGGGTCCGGGTCGGTCCCACACGCTTGCCCCTCTTCCGTCCTCGGCCCAGCCTCCTTCCACGTTGAAGGCTCCGGTGGAGACGCCCCAGAGGAAGCCTTCGGGGAAGACATCCCGCAGGAAAGCATCCCTTTCCGCCGGGGGCTGGCGAGCGAAGGCGGCCCAGGCCCTCTGGTAGGCGGAGCGGGGCGGGGAGCCCAGGGCGGTCTCCGAGCCCCACGGCCCCGCGCCCTGCAGGGCCGGGCTGTCAGTCAGGGGACAAGACCCGCTACGAAGAAGTGACAGGAAAGGACATGGTTAGTGATGACTCTGAGTACACATGCCCCCAGACTGATGGACAGTGACAACGTCTGTAATTGGTGAAGACACAGAGGCACTGAGTGGAAAGCCATGTCCACAAAGTCACAGGCAGGGAGTGGCTGGTCGGGGGAAATTATTATTATGGCCCCTTCTTGAGTCATTTATTCATTTCCAGCTCATGCTAATTGCAGACATTTTGAATTGTTTTCCAATTTTCTTACGTGGATTATCATTGCTCCCGTGTGAACACAAACACTGTACCAATGCAACTGTTTTCTGTACTAGCTCCCCCTGCGGACTGTCTTCAGTTTTCATGCCACACTTTTCTTATAGTTTGTTGTTTGTAAAACACACGTAACGCGAATGCTAACTTCAGTGTACTGAGCCTTGATTCTGTGCTGGCCCCTGTGATAAAAAACGTATGCATGTATGTCATTTGAGTTTCACAATGCACTTATGAGCGAGGTACAGTGACTATTTCTCTCCACCCTTCAGAGGAGGACGCTGAGACTTAGAGAAATGAGTAACTGGCACCAGCTATTTGGCAGCTGGCACAGAGGTTTCGGTAATCACACCACTGTACGCCTCTGCTGACGTGTAGCCGCCAGAGACCAGCCCGGCTGCAGCCTCCTCGCCCCTACCTGCTGCGAGGACTCAGGCATCCACGCTGCCCCAGGAGGGAGGAGCCTGGTTCAGGCTGACAAAGCAACAGGAGAGGAGCCTGGATTCCTGGCGGTTATAACCGCTCTAGACTGCCCACCTCCAGACTTCATGTAAATGAACTCAAATCTTGGTGTGTGTGTGTGTGTGCGCGCGTGTGCGCGTGCGTGTGTGTTGTTGTCGTTTAATATATTTTATTGACTTTTTACAGAGAGGAAAGGAGAGGATAGAGAGCCAGAAACATCGATGAGAGAGAAACAGATTCAGCCGCCTCCTGCACACCTCCCCACTGGGATGTGCCCGCAACCAAAGTACATGCCTTTGACCGGAATCGAACCTGGGACTCTTAAGTCCACAGGCCAACGCTCTATCCACTGAACCAAACCGGTTAGGGCATGGTTTTTTTTTAAATGAAAACTTCTCCTTGATCACATAGTTTGCAAATGGTAGAGTAGTGTTTGTATTTTTAAACACATATCACTATGTATGTGTGTAGATGTATAGACATTTATGTACATATCTCTTGTGTTTTGTTTTATTTCAGAAATAAATATATCTGGCCCTAGCCAGTCTGGCTCAGTGGGTAGAAGGGAGGCCTGTGGACTGAAGGGTCCTGGGTTAAATTCTGGTTAAGGGCACGTACCTCCGTTGCAGGCTCCTTCCTAGACCTGGGCCCTGGTTGGGGCTCATGCCGGAGGCAACCAGTCGATGTGCTTTTCTCACATCGATGTTTCTGTTTTTCCCTCTCTCTGCCACTCTCTCCAAAAATCAATAGGAAAATATCCTCGGGTGAGGATTAAAAAAAAATAGTAATAAATGTATCTGAAATAAAACATAAAAATGCTCTAGTCATAAGCAATAAAGTCTGATTCTTTCCTTCCTTCCATTTTTTTGGGAAAAACTTTTTTTTTTTTTTTTAATGGTTCAAATCAAACTTCTAAATTGATTTCCCAATCTATGAGTCATGTCCGGCAGGCTAGAAAGGGCCATGCCGGAGCCTGCACAGTTCCACCAGCAGAGGGCGACCTTGAGGAAGGATGGCCATAGATTTTGGTCTGGAGAAGAGAACACTCTTGGGGAAAACAGGGTGAGTACAGAGCATCTCCCTGCCGGAGGGCCAGCGTGTGGAGGGGATGACCTTCTCCTGGGTTGGCCCAGAATGAAGAACTGGTGGGAGTGACAGGGGTGCTGCAGGGGGGCCTCCCTCCATTCAGGGAAGCCTGGGCCTTACCAACCTAACTAAGCGCCTCCTGTTTTATGAAGCATCAGCTCATCCACATTTGCTGTGAGAGTGGTGAGGGGAAATGATGAGCTGGAGCTGTGAATTACCCAAAACATATGCACGACTCTGGAACACAACAGATGACACCCACTCAGGGCACAGCCTCAGCTGCTCTGACTTGACTCTCCGAACTTGGGTGGGAAGAGGCTTTGAAGAAATAAATAGACCGCCCTTGGATAAAACAGAACTTGCCACGTAAACCTTGGAGCTGGGAGTCTCTGCCCAGCCCCTCCCGCTGTCCCTCCTTCAGCCGACCCTCCTCCTGCTCCAAACCATCTCAGAACATCCCAGATAAGACGCTGGGGAGCAGTGGGTGTTTCATGCCACCCTCTTGTGTTAGAGCCATTGATGGGCCTCTTTGTCTCCCCACCACGGTCTAAAACTCTCAAATGATAAAGCAATGTTAGTCCCTTTAGAACCCCCTTCACCGGCCCCAGCACCCAGAGGTTCTCCATCATCACCTGGGTGAGGACCCCACTGTCAGCTTAACACCGGGCAGTGTGACCTTCACTTCAGGCAAAGATCAGGGGGCCCCTGGAGCTGGTGTCATGTATCATCTCGTGGTTTTATAATCGTTAAGCTCTCAGGGTACCCCTTGAGTTCTGCTTTCTTTTTTTAAAAAAAATTTCATATATTTTTATTGTCTTCAGAAAGGAAGGGAGAGGGAGACAGAAACATCTGTGATAAAAGAATCATTGATCTGTCCCCTCCTGCTCACCTACACTGGGGATTGAGGCACGTGCCTCCTGGTTCACAGGTCGATGCTCAGCTGCTGAGCCCCGCCAGCGGGGCTGAGTTTGCTCTCTGAGAAGACAGAGCCCCGCTGACGTCGAGTGTGGCTGGGGAGCAGGTCCAGCCTATCTGCCCGCTGCACTGCGCAGGCTCCCAGCACGGAGCCCGGCAGGTGGCAGGCAGCGGCCCCGGGTGTTGACGGGAATTGCTGATTGGAACTGCGTTGACAGGATTGAACAACAGAAGGAGAATCGGCACAGCACAGCCAAGAGCTGCCAGAGGAGAAGTACAAAGAGGTGGCGGGGACTGAAGCTTACCACCTTGGACTGAGCCGTGCTAGTAACGCCTGCGGCGAACACAAGGAGTGTGCTCGCTGATGGTCTGGCAGCCAGTGATGGCCTCTGCCCTCCCCTAGTGCCCGGTGCCTGGGGCGCCCTGGTGACAGACACCCCCTGGAGGTGAGGTTCTGGGGAACGCCCGGTGCTGGTTCCCACACCGTCCGGTTCTCGCTCCCCCGAGAAGCACCTTGGGATGTGAGTGGGTGAAGTCCTATAATCGTGGGGAGAAGCTCAAATCTACTCTATTTTTTAAGATGTCTTTTACAAATTTTGGTTATTTGTTAAGAAATTATTGGCAACCCCAGGATAAATTAAAATCTGTCCCGAGAACACCCCCGAGTTAGGCTTCTGCCAGCGGCCACATGAGGGAGCTCCTGCACCGGGCACTAGGGGAGGGCAGAGGCCATCACTGGCTGCCAGACCATCAGCGAGCGCACTCCTTGTGTTCGCCGCAGACGTTACTAGCACGGCTCAGTCCCCGCCACCTCTTTGTACAGCTCTTACTCAGACCGCGTAGCTCGGTGGGATGTTCAGACCTGTCTTCCCAGCCCGTTCTGCCACGCACTCACAGGGTCCACACTAGAAGGCAGGGGTGCAAATCCCAGCTGCGTGCGCTCGTGTGTGAACGGCAAGGTGGCCAACGACGGGTGAGAATGCCAGAACCACGCCGGGCCCAGAGGAAGGCTCGGTGAGGGATGGGTTCCCCCTGCTGTCCCCTCTGAGCCTTCACCTTCCTCCTCAAGAGTGTCCACAACTCACTCACTGGCCTGAGAGGCAGGTGACAACGGTCCCATGAGATTACACGTGTGAAAGAATAGCAGAGTCGTCTGCAAATACCAATTACGGATAGTGTGACAGGAAATCTACATTACCTTTCCTCGAGACTTGATGAACAGTTCAGGAATATGTTAATGTCAGACCCAATTAATATATTCTTCTCTTGGCCTTTATTGAGGGCTGTAAGAGAAGAAGTTTAATTAACAGATTCACTGTTAAGTCCGACGATGCCCATGGTGCAGTCAATGGTTTTCCTCACGTGTACGGCACACCCAGCCTCTAGGCAATGGCTCCAGGCCCCTCTGGAGAACTCCCTGGGCCAAGGATTGAAGAAGCCAGAAGTGGTCCCTACCTATATAGGACGGCAGCTCTCAAACTCTGTGTGCGCCAGCATCACCCATAGAACTCATGAAACACACATGGCCGGGCCCCCACCCCCCAAAAGTCTCTGGGCAGTTCTGGCCTGACATGGGCTCGGGCCTGGGAATGTCCCACAGGGTCCCAGGTGATGCTGCCAGTCTGGCGACCACACACTGAGGACAATTGATTTAGAGGTCACCTATCAGAAAGAGGCGGTTTAAAAAAAATGCAGTGAACTATATGTTAAACATAAAATCGACCATTTTAGCCATTTTGAAAGGGAGGGAATTTAAGAACTTGCTATGCCGTGAAAGGTAAGCTAGGGGAGGGTTAGTAAGTAGTTCCATGAGGTCTGTGAAGCCAGCTCAGCACTGGTTACAAGTGGTGGGAAGAGCACGACTGACTTGCCCCATACTCTGACCTTTAGGGCGACTGGACTATCAGGGCCCTAGGAACATGCCCCTCGGCCCCTCCTATAGTGTCCTGATGGCTTAATAGGCCCCACCTTTCCCTTGAGCTGATTGGAGCAGGAGCAACCTCCCGAACCATGCCAACCAATCAGATTCACTGTTAAGAACCAGAGCTATTGAGGAGGTGGTCCTAGGCCTACAGCTCAGGTACCCACCAGGACCAAGTGCAAGCTGAGGGAGTGGGGAAATGAACAAGGGTGAGCAGAGGGGGCTGGCTGGGGGCAGAGAGGCAGCCGTGCCTAGGGTGCAGAGGGGAGGAGCCTTGGAGAGAGGCAAAGGTCGTGGACAGAGAGACACAGAGCTTACACCAGACGCCTGGTGCCCGGTGGTCTTTACTCCATATCCTCGGCATCCTCAACAGAACCTGCCACCTTTCTCGGGCCAATGGGAGCTAAGGACCAACAACAGGAAGGCAGGGGACACCGAAGCCATCGGGATGGGCTCTCACACCAACTCTCCTTGGGAACCCCAGACTTTCAGGACTGTACCCCCCGCCCCCGAGTCAGCGCACCACAGGCCACCCAGAGCCGCTCCAGGGACGGCCGCTCACCTTCGAAGAGGCTGAGGAGCAGCTCCGCCCGGCTCTTCCCGGTGGAGGGGCAGTTCTGGAGCTTTAGACTGAAGATGAAAACCTTCACTTTTGGCTCAATTCTCTGAAAAGATAAAGGCCGGCAAGTGAACCGAAACGGTACATCTTTTGATAACAGGGACCGACATTTAAAGATGGGAAGCGATGAATACTCAATTCTGGCCTTGGAAATTATCTCTAGCCACCCCAGCTAATACAGGAGCTGACTCCAGGCTCTGCGGGAGAAAGAGCCAACTTTCTAACACCACAGGCCACCCGCCCACCGACCCCACCAAGCAGACGGGCTCATCTGACTGCCCCCCACACCCTCCAGCAGCTAGGAGGCAGGGCTCTGCTGCGTGTCCCAATGCTGCACCGCATAACCCCGGGGTTTCCAACCCCCCGACCCCGCCCCATGCCTCAGCCCCAAGCTGAGCAACAGGCCCTGGTTGGGTTCCTGGAGGAAGAGGAGACACGGATTCAGCCAGCACAGGCGTCTGCAGGCCTCGAAGACCCATGGAGCCGCCTGCGGCCCAGAAGCCTAGCAGCAGGCTCCTAGGAGGTGCTTACAGAACAACTAAGACCACGTGTGCTTTTCAAAAGGGCCACCAATGAGCATGTCCAACACCATGGGCTTGTTTTGGTTTTTGAGAGGCGCTATGGTGTCCTGGGAAAGCCCAGTCCAACCTCAGCTCGGGCTTCCGACCCAGGGTCTGACGTTTGTTCAAGAGCTTGGTCTCGGGTGTGCTGAGAGGGGGGTCTGTGAGGGGCTGAGAGGGGGGTCTGTGAGGGGCTGAGAGGGAGGGTCTCTGAAGTGCTGAGAGGGAGGTCATGTGAGGAAAAGGGCCCGCCCGGTGCCCGGGGTAAGCAGGCCCTGAAACCTGAGTAGCTAGCACCGCTATTCTGAGGGATCGTCCTGTGTGCAGGTAACAAAAGCAGCAGCATCTACACGGTCAGCTGGAAACACAGTTACGGGGATGGGACTGATGCTGGTTTGCCCATGTCGGGTCTCCCGTCTCGGGAAAAATGGAGGCCCCCTAGCTGCAGCACTGAGCCTGGACATTAATGTGCATGGCCTTTAAATTTATTTATTTATTTATTTTAAATATATTTTATTGATTTTTTTTCAGAGAGGAAGGAAGAGGGATAGAGAGTTAGAAACATCAATGATTGAGAACCATCGATCAGCTGCCTCTTGCACACCCCCTACTGGGGATGTGCCCGCAACCAAGATACATGCCTTTGACCGGAATTGAACCCAGGACCTTTCAGTCCGCAGGCAGACGTTCTATCCACTGAGCCAAACCGGTCTCGGCTGGCCTTTAAATCTAAATGAATAATTCCTCTGACAATCCATCTCCGTGGTGTTGGAGGTGGTGGGATCCAAACCAGGAGGCACAGAGCAAGGCGAGTGGCTTTGTGCCTGAACCTGCAGAGGCTGGAATTAGAGAGGCCGCAGGAGGGCAGCTGGCTCTTCAGGGGTGAGGCAGGAACACTGCCGGGCTCGGCAGGTCCAGAGGGAAACTGCGGGGCAGGTAGTCCATTACACTCTGCCAGGAGGGAACAGTCGGGATTCCAGGAATTAAGCAGGAAGTCGCACAGCGGTGACCAGGCACAGGAGAGGAGCTAAGAGTCGGGTAGGAGACACCTGACATACTCTCTCTAAGGAGTCAGGATCATTAGACTTGAGAAAAACAACACTGGGGACGGGAAGAAGGGGTCAGAGGTTATAAGAAAGTCCAGAAAGCTGGTATCTGATTTTTGCAGACCTGGGTGTCAAATGTCACTTTTTAAAAATTGTGGTAAAACACACATAACATAAACTTTACCATCTTAGCCAGGCGTAAGAGGACAGTCCAGAGCAGGGGTCTTCAAACTACGGCCCGCGGGCCACATGTGGCCCGCAGAAGAGTCTGATCCGGCCCGCCAGGTTTTTTGGGCAGTGAGCGCAGCCGAGGTGTTACAGTAGGAATTAGTAGTTCATATAGTCCGGCCCTCCAGCTCTCTGAGGGACCGTGATCTGGCCCCCACTTTAAAAAGTTTGAGGACCCCTGGTCCAGAGGCATTAAGCACATTCACATTGTTGTGCAACCAGGAGCCAAACCCAGGAACTGTCTGTGTTCATCTGGAATTTGGATTCTCAGTGGATTTCTACACAGGAAAGCAGGGCTTGCATGGAAATATTTACCCTAACAGCCCACCGGCACCGTCCTTCCCGGGGAAGACCTAGCCTCCGCACGTCCCCTAGCGACGCTCTGGGGGAAGCTCCCGATGCAGTGCAGCAGGTCTGCCCAGTGTGAGCAGACATCAGCCCCTTGACCTATAGCCACTCACCTGCAGCTCCCTCAGCTCCTGCAGCAAGCTCCGCCCTCCTCGGCAATCATAGGACCAATCGAGAGACAGGAAATCCACTGCGTCCTGGAAAGGAGGAAAAGGGTCATCAGAGACAAGCGATTTCAAGATGAGGAGCTGCCCAGAAACGTTCTTCAGTTTCTCCCTGTCACTGAGCGGAACACGCCCAGGTGGGATTTCCCAGGGAAAAGAGGAGAAGCTGGGAAGGAGTGTGTGTGTTTCTGGGAGGAGCTGGTCCGCTGGGGATACATCACCTATGTGCTCAGCCAAGTGCTGGGCACCCAGTAAGTGCTCAGTAATCCCATGAGTAAACGAAGGAGTGCCTGGAGCACTGTGTGCCCGACCTGGGGATAAGCCCCAGGAGGGAGTCGGAGGCCAGGGCTGCCCTGGGCCGCACCTCCACGTGGCCTCACTTTGCCAGGACGGAGGCGGGGACACTTGGATTGTTTGCCTCATGTATGAGCCCTGACCTGAGCCCCAGCCAGGGAGGAGCCTGGTACCTAGGTACATGCCCCTGCCACCCACGGCCCTCCCGCTGGGATCTCTGCAGACCCCCCTGCAGTGTGGAGCTTTAGTTCCATCCGAGGCTGTAGCCACTGGCGACTTCCAGCGGCAGTTTAAAGTCCGCCCCAGGCCAGGACCGGTTTTGCTCGGTGGATAGAGCGTCGGCTTGGGGACTGAAAGGTCCCGGGTTCGACTCCGGTCAAGGGCATGTACCTTGGTTGCGGGCACATCCCCAGTAGGGGGTGTGCAAGAGGCAGCTGGTCGATGACTCTCTCTCATCGATGTTTCTAACTCTCTATCTCTCCCTCCCTCTGTACAAAATCAATAAAATATATAAAAAACAAAAACAAAACAAAGTCTGCCCCTGGCGGGCCCTCGCCTGGCCATGCTATTCCCCGAGAACTCCGCTCTCCGGCCTGTTCTTCCCCACCCCACGCCCCCTCGCCCAGGGAAGGACATGCCCTCCGCCCGCCCTGCCTCCGGCCGGCATGCTCTCTAAGAACTTCAGATTCAGTCTAAACACATACACAGACACTGTGATTCCCTCCCCACTTCTCAGCAACCCATCTCCTGACCCTCTTCCCCCCCCCACACACACCCCCATCATCTGTCCCTAAGAACAAAGCCTGGGTTTTGCCTGGTGACCACCGTGTGAGCTGTGGGCTCGGACGGTTCTCCCCGGGAGCCCTCTGGCTCCCCATCACGTTCTCACCGGCGTTACTAACCGTCCCCTGCCTGGCGGGACCCCAGCCTCCCGCTCCCGTCCGCTCGGCTCCTGCTTTTGTCCAGTCCTCACAGCTCGCCGTTGAGGCTCTACTCTCCAAAGCCACGGGGCGGGAGCCACAGTCCCGGAGCGGCCAGCGCAGTGCAGTCAGCAAACGCCGCACAGGCAGAGGCAGGCGCCCCGGGGTCACAGGGAAGGCCCTCTGGGTCCTCAGCCCTCGGCGGCCGGACATTCCCCGGGGACCGGCGGCCTCTGCAGGCCAGGGCCGTCCTCAGCCTCCGGTCCCGGCCTCCAGGTCAGGGCCGCCCGCCTGCCGGGCCTCACAGAGGTGAGGACCTCACGGAGGCGATCGGGATAAACACAGAACCTGGAGCCGCTGGCCAACCACCCGCTGGGGTGTCAGGTGGGGAGGCCCCAGCCGGCCGGCCGGCGGCCTCCTGATGAAGACACCCTCCCAGGAGAGGGCTGTTGGATTTTTGGGGAAGGCTGGAGGATTGGGGGGGGGAGGGGGGGCGGGAGACAGGAAGAAAGTGGGGCCCAGGCTGGGAAAGGGAGGTGAGGTCAGAGGGCAGGGAGAGCCGGAGGGAGGGCACCTCCCCGCAGGGGCCGGCGGCTCCCGCTGTAGGAGGTGATCCAGCAGCACGGCGGGCCAGGGCAGGGGCCGGGCAAAGGCTGCTGCCCGCCGGCGCCTCCCGGAGAGCACTTTGGCCTCCGAGCTCAGGGACAAGGCCCTGATTGCCCCTCGTAAATCCACTCAGACACCGCCGGCCGCACGCTCGGCCTTGGAGCCGGCACTTATCTGTCTGGACTGAAGTTTCCGAGCTGTAAACCGAAGGCGGGGTGCGGGGCCTCCCGTATCCAGATGCCAGCCGGTGTCTGGCACGGCCGGCCCCGGGGCCCAGGAACTGCCAACGCAGCTTTCCCCGCCCGCTCTCCCCCGCCCGCAGCCAGCCCGTCCTTCCCGAGGGCCGTCCCTCTCCTCCCTCTCAGGTGCTCCCAGTTCCCATAAGCCGCGGCTTAAAGGTGTATGCACCCGGCCGGCGGCCGCGGAGGTTAGAGCGCCATCCTGTTCCATCCCCAGTCAGGGCACAGACAGGAGCCAACCACACACTGATGTTCCTCTCCCCCTTTCCCTCCCTCTCTCTCTAAAAATAAATAAGTAAATAAATAAATAGGGTTTAAAAAATAAAAGTTATATTAGAGGAGTTAAAAACCTGGATGGGGACTCTAGAGGGCACATTACTAATGGTAAGAACTAACCCTCTACCTTGGTTCCTGTTTTGCTATAAACTGACCCGCCCTCCTAAAACGCTATTTTGACTCTTTTAGTAAGAAATTAGAGCGATGCTGAGACCGGTTTGGCTCAATGGATAGAGCGTCGGCTTGGGGACTGAAGGGTCCCGGGTTCGATTCCGGTCAGGGGCATGTGCCTTGGTTGCAGGCATATCCCCAGTGGGGGGTGTGCAAGGGGCAGCTGATCTATGACTCTCTCTCATCGATGTTTCTAACTCTCTATCTCTCTCCTTTCCTCTCTGTACAAAATCAATAAAAATATATTAAAAAGAAAGAAAGAAAGAAAGAAAGAAAGAAAGAAAGAAAGAAAGAAAGAAAGAAAGAAATCAGAGCGACCAGCGGCAGAAGCTGACACCTGGCCAGCAGGAGCGGAGGCTCCAATGAGGGGGTTTCACCGGGCGTCACTGTGAGTCCCGAGAGCAGACCCTACGGGGCACGATGCGAAAGCCAAGCCAGTGGACGCCCGGCTGGGTGTCTGGGTGATGGCACTTCCTGGCTGTTGGGGGCAGGAGGTCCTCACCTTGGCCAGGGAGGCGGTGGCGGGGTCTCGCAGGAGCTCCGAGGCGGCTTCGGCCGGCAGCACCACCGAGAGCTTTCCACCTGGAACACGGGGAGGAGAGCGGGTGAGCGAGGGGGGGCCCGGCCTCGGAGGCCGCGTGGGGACTCGCTTCCCATCAACTTCTACTCCACGTGCACCCTTTTAAAAGGAGCTGCACTCCCGCTGGAAGGATTTAGAAAATAAGGCGGCTTACAAATGCCCGGTGAGAGAGGCTGCGTGGACACTGGCCTCTAAGAGCCTTTCCCAGGGCTGCAGGCCTCCGCGGCCCCCTCCGCCTCTCCCGGCAGGAGCTCTCAGCGCCCTGTTCCCTGTGCAAACAGCAGCTCGGCCCTCCTGTGCCCGAGGGGGCCACGAGGAGATGGAAACAAACGTGCGGCTTGCACCCACTTGCTTTGACACCCGATCACCTAACAGCACAGCGGGCTCCGATCTGTGTGCACCGGACCACCTGCGGCCGGAGCAGGAGCCGGGCTGAGCCGGGCTGCAGCCTCCCTGTTTGCATCGCCCCCTGACGCTCAGGTGCACACACATCTTTCTCTCACTGCAGTGCAGGCTCCTTGACCTGCAAAACTTAACCACGTCTTCAGCCCCTGCAAAGATCACGCTGGGGACTGGTGCCTGACAGGTGCTCAGGCCAAGACGTGAAAACGCCAAACAAACGAGAACAGAGCCACAGTTTGTTCGATGTGCCTGCCCTCCCTCTTACATCCGACCAGTGCTGCACGGGAGAGTTCTTCCTGCCAACGGAGCCACCCCGGGCACCGCTGCCAGCGCCAAGTGCTTCTTCCGACAAGCACAGCGGGACTTTGGCATCCTCTGCGCAGGGACTACCGCCCAGACACACTTAGTGCCCGTTCCGATAAGATAACACCGATTCCAGGAATTTACTGACTGCGGTCTGTCATCACGTCGGCACACACAGAACATATGCTCTCGGCTTGTGCTCCACACTTTAAATGTACAGTTTAGCCCTAACCCGGCTGGCTCAGTAGAGAGAGCATGGGTCTGCGGATTGAAGGGTCCCAGGTTCGATTCTGGTCGGGGGCATGTGCCTTGGTTGCGGGCACATCCCCAGTAGGGAGTGTGCAGGAGGCAGCTGATTGATGTTTCTCTCTCATCGATGTTTCTAACTCTCTGTCCCTCTTCCTTCCTCTCCGTAAAAAAATCAATAAGATACTTTAAAAATAAACAAATAAAATGTACAGTTTAGTACTATCTCTTGACCATGAAACGAAACAAGGGTACAGTTAATTCCTAAGCACAATTAACCCACAAATCATTTCTGTTTGACTTTGCAAACGGTTTCTGGAATTTAGACTGAACAAATGTACCTGGGAGAGTTCCAGAAGCTCTCATACACAAAATGACTGAACTTCCCCAACATGGCTTATGCTTGCACCTGCTTCCCATGCCAGCACAACCCGCACTTCTTATAACAGTGGAAGATGCAGACTCCTCACAACCATGCTCTCACTCTGAGCTGGCAGCGCATGTTTCTCTAGGACTGAAAGGGGAGCAACTTCTCTGGGGAAAGAGGACTTACCCTGTAGTTTGTGCTGAATGCGGTTACAGACAGACATTCACACCCATGGGACTCAGAGTCCGAGCTGACTGTGTTAAGCCGGGTTAGAACATGGTTGCATAGCTGTGGGTAATTCCTGTCTCTCTCTCTCCCCTCCACCCCCGCCTCAGGCATCACGACCTCACTGCAGGGCCAGCTCATTCCTGTCTTCGCGTAAAGAGCAGGTGTTCCTCCAAACCCACTGCCGTTCTCCACATAAACCAGGTCCTTCCTTTCCCCCAAACCCATAATCCCAGTCTATCCTTGAGAAATCATCAGACAAATTCCAATAGACACAATCACAAAGACCACATACATACTATTGTATATTATTCCATTCCCGTGAAATATCCAGAACAGGAACTCTATAGAGACAGTTAATTAGTGGTTGGGATTGGGGAGGACAATGTGGGGGGTAGGGATGTTATAGCTAAAGGTTACAAGTTTTCTTTTTGAGGTGATAAAAATGTCCTAAAGTCGACCATATTGATAATTGCACATACATGAGCAGAATAAAAACCATACTAAAAACTTTGGATGGGTGGATTTCGTGGTACATTAATAATATCTCAAGAAAGCGATTTTTAAAAACAAGCGTCTTACACAATACCTGGCCAGGACTCCCAGAAACTGTCATCAGTTTATCAAAACAAGAAAAGTCTGAGAACCCTGGCCGAATAGCTCAGTTGGTTAGAGCAGTGTTTTTCAACCTTTTTTGGGCAAAGGCACACTTGTTTCATGAAAAAAATCACGAGGCACACCACCATTAGAAAATGTTAAAAAATTTAACTCTGTGCCTACATTGACTATATATAAAGTAATTCTCTTGAATAGGAATCAAATAAACACAAAGAAAGTATTTTATAATTACTTTATTATGAAATATTAAGTAAACAAAATAGTGAAAAATTATAAAATTCTTGTCTTGTCTGCACCTACGGCACACCAGGCAACATCTCGCGGCACACTAGTGCCGGTTGAAAAACGCTGGGTTAGAGCATCGTCCTGCTGTACCAGGTTATGGGTTCAATTTCCAGCCAGGTTACATACTAGAATCAACCAATGAATGCATAAATAAGTGAAACAACAATTAATATCTCTCTCTCTCAAAAAAAATCAATAAATAAAAATTTAAAAGAAAAGTCTGAGAGCCGAAACCGGTTTGGCTCAGTGGATAGAGCGTCAGCCTGCAGACTGAAAGGTCCCGGGTTCGATTCCGGTCAAGGGCATGTGCCTTGGTTGCGGGCACATCCCCGGTGGGGGGTGTGCGGGAGGCAGCTGATCGATGTCTCTTGCTCATTGATATTTCTAACTCTTTGTGTCTCTCTCTCTTCCTCTCTGTAAATAAACAATAAAATATATAAAAATGTATTTTTTAATTGATTTCAGAGAGGAAGGGAGAGAGACAGAAAACATCAATGATGAGAGAGAACCATTGACTGGCTGCCCCCTGCACATGAGCATGTGTCCTGACCATGACCTCCTGGTTCAAGGCTGACACTCACCACTGAGCCACGCCGGCCGGCAGTTAGGTCTTATCTCGGTACGGGAATGGGTTACATGGGTGTGTTTGCCAAAACTAATCAAACTGTAAAATCAAGATCACGCATTTCACTACATGTAAATCACACTCTGATAAAAGTAATTCTTAGAAAAGTATCAGAACTGCATTTGATATTGTATTTTCTCATCGGTAGTAAATGGAAATCGACTTCTTTAACATATTTTTAAAAAACACTTGGAATGTGCTTTATTTGCTAAACTGCTACGTGTTCTGTAACTGAACATTTTTTAAATTTAAAATGTTTGACCTTGTACTATAATATTTGGAAACCATTGTGGACACCAAACGGCGGGAGTAGGAGGGGGGGAGAGAAGGCTATCAATAAAAGGTAAACAGAACAACTGCACAGTGTGACCTGGGAGGGGAGGGGATGGATAAAAGAAGGGACAGGGCTCCTGTCAGGGGGCTCAGCTGCCGGGAGCTGTCCTGTGCGCGGGAAGTTTGCAGGTTCGATTCCCCCAGTCAGGGCACACAGCTAGGTTTCAGATTCAATCCCTGGTCAGACCACGTACGGGAGGCAACCAGCTGATGTTTCTCTCTCTAAAAAAAAATCAATAAAAACATATCCTCGGGTGAAGATTAAAAAAATAAAATAAAAGATGGGATGGTAGTAAGTTGTGGTTTGTTTTGCCTTGCTTTATAAACCCTCAACCCTCCCACTTATTTTTTTTTTACATTTTAAAAATTAAAATATGTATTCATGTAGCAAAAAATTCACTCCTCCTGAAAATAACATAAAATAATATTTAATGTCAACTTGAATTGAAAAAATTCACCCCTTTTAAGTATACAATTCAGTGGTTTTATTTTTTAATATATTCACAAAACTGTGCAACCATCTGCACTATTCCAAAATATTTTAGTCACCTAAAGAGAAATGCCGCGTATCCAGTAGCAGTCACCGTTTTCTTTGAGCCCTAGGTACTGCTAATCTGCTTTAGAGTCCCCGCAGAGCTGTCTGTTCAGGACACAGAGCATAAAGGAAATCACATAACGTGCAGTCTTTTGCGACTGACGGTTCATCATGTTGCAGCATGTATCGGTACTTTCCTCCTTTTAAGGATGAATAATACTCCAGTGCATGTTTATGTCTCATTTCGTTTACCCATTGGTGACGGACATTAGGGTTATTATAAAGAAGGCTGCTATAAAGGTTGGTAGCGAGTTTTACCCGGACACCTGTTTTCATTTCTCTCCGGTACGCACCCAGGAGAGGCAGTGTCGGGTCCTGGTAATGCTAAAGTTTAACTTGAGGATCTGCCAGACTGGCTGCCCCGTCCGTCATCCCCACCAGCAATGCATAAGGGTTCTCATTTCTCCACAGCATCGCCCACCCTTGTCACTGTTTTATTACAGCCATCCTAGCTGAAGTGGTATTATGTTCTATTTTAATTGTTGGGTTGAGTAGTCACTCCATGTGCATTTGTTATTGTATTTTGCTTTTAACCAACATAAGTTGTATAACTTTTTGAGTATGTTAAATAATAAATTTTAAAAAGAACAACAGGCTATGGATTGTACTTAAGAGGAAGTGGAGAATAAGAAGGAGGGAGGGGGGTAAGGAGAGAGAGAGAGAGAGAGAGAGAGAGAGAGAGAGAGAGAGAGAGAGAGAGAGAGAGAGGGAGAGAACCACCTTTTAAAATAGTAAAGAAATTTAAAAGAGAATTTTGTTTCCCATATTACACTGGGGGCAGATCATGTAGTGATAGTGATGAAACAGAAAGTGAAGAACGGGGAAAATGAGCACAAGAGGAAAAGAAGGAAAATTTAAGTGTAAAAAAGAAAGAAACAGTTTTTAGGAACCTGATGGAAATTAAAAACGAAATCTGTAAAACGTTTAAAGAAACATGTATATATAATTCATAATGTAAGTAATTCTATGGAATCTGACCTCGGAGTAAGACAGATGCCCCTTTATTTGGGATGATCCAAGTTCAGTGCTGCCTTCTCTCAGTTCATTTTACTCAGAGTTTCTTCAGCAGAAAGGACAGCCAGCGAACACTTACTCCCTCACCCACCCCACCGTGTGCTTTCCGGGGATCAGTTTCAAACTCACATCGCACGTCCCACCCTCGGCTCCCGGTTCACTCAGCAGACGGCCCTGCCCTTCGTGGCGCTGCTCCCACAGCAGCGGCCTCCACTCCCCGCCTGGGGTCCCGTTCCCCAGGTCCTGCCTCTTCTCTCCTCCCCGCCCACCCTCCTTTCCCTCCAGGCTGCCCCAGGGGGCCCGAGGTCAGCCTTCCTCACAATCCTATAGAAAACAGCCCTTCACACTCACACTCCTTTCATTTTTCACATAGAAGAAAAAGTTTAACCTCTCTATAACCAAATACAGGCAAATGGAGACTAGAAGGAGAAAACAGTTTTTAGCTGTCAGATTATCAATGATAAAAAATAATCGCATCATCGCCGAAACCGGTTTGGCTCAGTGGATAGAGGGTCGGTCTGCGGACTGAAAGGTCCCGGGTTCGGTTCGATTCCGGTCAAGGGCACATCCCCAGTGGGGGGTGTGCAAGAGGCAGCTGGTCGATGTATCTCTCTCATTGACGTTTCTAACTCTCTATCTCTCTCAATTCCTCTCTGTGTAAAGATTAATAAAATATATATATTTTTAAAAAATAATCGCATCATGGAAAACCGGCGGAGCGGGGTCAGAAAAACCATTTTATAACCGTTGTATAAACTATTACATCTTTCCTGGGAAATAGTTTAGCCGCATGCTTTAAGAAGGTCTTAAAGAATGTGCAGCTCTTCATCTAGCCATTTCAGTTCTAGGAATCGATCAGAAAGAATTCGTCAGAAGCTGGGCAAGCGTTTATATACAGGCAGCTTTATCATTTGCAATAGAAAAAAATAAACATATATTAAAATGAGTGCAATATTTTAAACTTTATGATCCATTCATATTGAGGGAACCTATAAGACCACTGAAAATCATGCTTTTTGTAAAATGAGAAGATACTCGTAAAGTAGAATATGCAGGTATGCATATATAATAGTATATACTATATGTATATATAATAAAATCAAGAACCCAGAACTGGTTCTCAAAATTGGTGTTCCTCAGATTCACCTAGAGAACTTAAAGAAGTCAGAATGCCCTGGTCCCGCCAGACTATGGACAAGGGAGTCATGCTCTCCTCACCACTGTCAGCACATCATGTGTGTCTTTGTATCTGTCTGTCTCCTCTGAGACAGGCCGTGTAAGCGGCTCTGAGTAAGGAAGGGGGAGGCTGGAGGCTGGGAGGTTGGAGGCTGGGAGTCTGGAGAAGGGTGGAGGCTGGGAGGCTGGAGGAGGGTGGGAGGCTGGAGGCTGGAGGGTGGGAACGGCCAGGAAGGCCGAACTGGAGGAGGGATGGGAAAGGGGTGAGGGAGTGCCGGGCGCTGTGGGGGAGCCCCTGCCCTCTCCACGGGAGCCTCCCCCACCCCGCTCTGAATGAAATGACCAGCCGGCTGCGGAGCGGGCGGAGCGCCCAGCCCCGCGTGGAGGAGGAAGGGGGGACGGGGGTGCAGGGGGGACACAGGCCGCGGTGCCGGCCGGGGCGGGGACTCACCCGGCGGGGCGTAGCGTTCGTGGTAAACCTCGTAGGCTCTCCGGTGGGCGTCGGCGAGGGCCCGCAGGCGCGCGGGAGGCAGCCCCGCGAGCGCCCCCTCCAGGCCGCTGAGGGTGACCCAGGCGTCCACCAGGTCCCCGAGGGCGCGGAAGGCGGCGGCGGCGGCCGGGAGGGCCCCGCGGGGCAGCACCCCCAGCGGCCGCAGCCCCGCGGCTCGCACGGCGCCCAGCAGGCGGCGGTAGCAGCGCACCGCCCCGGCGGCGGGGGGCGCGCCGGGCCCCGCGGGCAGCAGCCGCGCCGCGGACACGGGCACCTTGAGGTGGGTGGCGCCGCGCGCGCGGAGGCGGCCCAGCCGCTGGGGCAGGAGCGCGGGCGGCGGCCCGGGACACGCGCCCCCCGGGGCCTCGGGGAGCGGCCCCGCCGCCCACAGCGGGCTCCCGCCGGGCTCCCAGCCCAGCCCGCCGCACGGAAAGCCCAGGAAAACCACCAGGGCGAGGTGCCAGGCCAGCTCCATGTCCGAGGGCGCTGGGAGGCTGTGGGATCCTTCCTTTATAACCGCAGCAGAGATTATTAACACTTAATATTTAACCGGCCATCTATGATAATGCAATCCGTGCGTGGCTCACGGTGCGATATGGAAAATGCAAACGCCATAAGAGATAGCAAAATGCCAAATGTCTGCACGGTTTAAGCCGAGGAACCTGGAAAATGTCTGCAGGAAAACACGGTCTCCACATTTTTATTTTATTTTTATTTTTTGGTCTTACAAAACATTTTAAAATGTGTTTACATAACACAACAAACACTAGTCCCTTGCCAAACCTTTCCCCCGTCCCTTTAAAATATGTAAGTAAATGATGAAACATTTTGTTAAATATTCAAACAATATAGAAACATAGGAAATAACCCTGTAAATTCTCTCTCCCCTGCCAGACTGCCTCTTCAGCATCGCTTCCTTCCCCGTTTTCCTTCTCTGTGTGGCCGAATGGTAATCCAGGAGTTTGAAAGCTGGTTGAAGGCTCACCCGGAGAAATCCACTGAATTTCTCCGTGCCTGCCTCTTCGCCTGCGGAATGGAAACAGAATGGAAGTAGATGGCAGCGAGAACGAAGTGGGGTCGTTCGTTAGCATTTTAAACAATGCATCTCGGAGGTAGCTGTTACTGCATATACTCGTTGCAAACGAATGTAGGTGTGTAACATTTTAAATGTGTAATATAATTTAACGTATTATTCATAACACAAGGGTTAGGATTGTTCCTCAGCCTTCTTTCTTCTCTTCGCTTAATAGCTGCTGGAGCTCTGCCCTCATCAGAATGTACAGACCCACCTCTTTTAAGCATTCATTCTGTAGAAAGGAGGTAACATAAGCTAACCTCTTGCCTACTGAACACTGGTTCTATCTTAATTTTAATTGGTTGCAAATGTGTATAGATATACATTTCTACCCATACATTGCATAGCTTTGCCCACATGTGTGACTATTTCTTTAACGTAGATTCTTAGGAATTAAGTTGACCCAATGGCATACCTGTTTAGAATTCTGATTGAAATACAGAGTCTTCCACTGCAGGCTTCTTCAAATTTAAATTCTACAGACAGAAGTGTGCTTAAATCTCTCTGCTTTGCCAACACTTTTTATAAAACTTGACATTTTTGACACTTGGAAAAATGAAAATGAAATTATTATCTTTATTGGTTTCTTATTTTTCCTGTTAATTGGCTGCTTGTTTTTCTTCTGAGATTTATGTTTATATCCTTTGTACATTTTTATTATTTTAACTTATTACTGAAATAAAAACTCTTAAGAGTTTGGATATCATATATTAAAACATGATAGAGCCGTGCCAGTCCTGCAGCCCACACATTTCTCTCCTGTGTTCTCAGGTGAGCAGGAGAAACAAACAAAAAACATGATAGGAAACAATTTCCCCCGGTTCTTCAATATGGTTTATGGTGTCTTTTTTTTTTTTTTTTTTTTTTAAATATATTTTATTGATTTTGTACAGAGAGGAAGGGAGAGAGATAGAGAGTTAGAAACATCGATGAGAGAGAGTCATCGATCAGCTGCCTCTTGCACACCCCCTACTGGGGATATGCCCGCAACCAAGGTACATGCCCTTGACCGGAATCGAACCCGGGTCCCTTCACTCCCCAAGCCTACGCTCTATCCATTGAGCCAAACCGGTCTCGGCTATGGTGTCTTTTAAAGTACATTCCTGGTACCATAGTTTAAGCCTCATGTCAAACCTACATTTCTTTATCCCGTTTTAAGTCTTTACATCTTTAGCTCCTCTTGAATTTTAACTATGTATATTGTGTGGCATGGATTATCAATTTCTAATATGGTTATTGAATAGGCTATCTTCTTCCATGATTTGAAATGCTACATTATCAGGAACAAAATATCTATAAAGACATAGAGATTTCAGGACTTTCTACTGCTTGATTATCCATTCCTGTGACAATACCACACAATTTAAATTTCTATAGGTGTGTAGTACTTTTCACTTTATGTTAGGACATAGCCTCTCCTTTCATTCTATTTCCTGGTGTTTTCTTGGTGTGCACACACACACATTCACTTTTTCCCTATTTTTTTAAAATAGAAACAATTTTCACTTACTGGAATTTTAAAGATGGCCTTCACATCAAGCTTCAAATCTGGTAACCATCATTCTGTTGTCTCTATCAATGAGTTTGTTGCTTTTTGTGTATTATCCCACATATGAGTGAAATCATGTGGTTCTTATCCTTTTCATCTGACTTTTTTCACTTGGCATAATACTCTCAAGATCCATCCATGTGATCACAACTGGCAATATTTAAATTTTTTAATGGCTGAGCAATATTCTACTGAATATATGTAGCATATCTGTATCCAATTGTCCACCAAAGGACACTGTTTCCATGTCTCAGCCACTGTGAATAAAGCTGAAATGAACATAGGGGTACATATACTAGAATCTTTACAGGTAAGTGTTTTCACATCAAGTTCCTGGCCATCCCCAACTCCTTCAACGAACAATCAGAATCTAGGTTTTGCTGAAATGAAGCTGATTTTTTAAGAAATATGTATTTTTTAATTGATTTCAAAGAGGAAGAGGGAGATAGAAACATCAATGATGAGAATCACTGAATGGTGCCTCCAGCATACGCCCACCCACCCCCTACCCCGGGGATCAAGGCTGCAATCTGGGCATGTGCCCTTGACCGGAATCAAACTCAGGACCCTTTAGTCCACAGACCATGCTCTATCCACTGAGCAAAACCAGCTAGGGCACAACCATCAGTTTGACCTCAGTATCTATAAGTCAGTTTTTATTTTATTTGTTCATTAATTTTGCTCTTTAGATTCCACATGTAAGTAAAATCATATGGTATTTTTCTTTCTCTGTGTGACTTATTTCATTTAGCATAAATCCATGTTGTCACAAATGGTAAAATTTCACTATTTTAATGGCTAACATTACATTGCATATATGTACCACAGCTTTCTTACCCATTTGTCTATTTGTGGGCATTTGAGTTGCTTCCAATTCTTGGCTATTTTAAGTAATATTGCAAGGAACATACTCTTTCAAATTAGTGTTTTCGTTTTCCTCGGACATACGTATACCCAGAAGTGAAATCTCTGAGTCATAGGATAGCCTTCATTTTGTTAATGTGGAGTATCAATCACATTGGTTGATTTGTGGACATTGAACATTCTTGAGTCCCTGGAATAAATCCCACTTAATCATGGTGTATGACCCTTTTAATGTATTGTTGAATTCAGTTTGCTAATAATTTGTTGAGGGCTTTTGCATCTATTATCAGGGATGTTGGCCTGTAATTTTTTCTTTTGGCAACCTCCTTTAGTTTTGCTGTCAGGGTAATAATGGCCTACTAAACTGAGTTTGGAAATGTTTCCTCCTTTTCTATTTTTACGGAGTTTGAGAAAGATTGGTATCAATTCTTTAAATGTTTGGTAGAATTTACTATTTAAGCCATCTGGTCCTGCACTTTTTTTTGTTGAAAGGTTTTGTTTTTTTTTAAATATGTTTTTATTGATTTTAGAGAGAAGGGATTGGGAGAGATGGAAACATCAATGATGAGTCATCATTGATTGGCTGCCTCCTGGAGATTGAGCCAGCAACACAGGCATGTGCCTTAACCGGGAATCAAACTGGGGACCTCCTGGTCCATGGGTCGACACTCAACTACCGAACCACTCCAGCAGGGCTGATGAGAGGTTTTTGATTATTGATTCAATCTCCTTACTAAAAATTGGTCTGATCAGATTTTCTGTTCCTTTATGATTAAGTCTTGGTAAGTTGTAATGTTTCTAAAAATTTATGAACTCCCCTCTTGTTGATGGATATGTTAGAATTTGAAAATACATTAAATTTATAGTTGATACTTTCAACATTCCAATAGTCCCATTCAGTAATATGTTGTATCTACCCACTTACTAAACACTTGTCTAATTTTCTTCATAAAGATCTTGTATGCCATTTATCCATTTTACCTTCCCGACAAGTAACATGTGGAGGAAGGGAGGTTATGTGGAAATGTAAGCACTCATTCAGATGGACAAAAGTGACTGTAGCCCCATCTGATTTTGCTCAGTGGATAGAGCATCAGCCTGTGGACTGAAGGGTTTAGGTTCGATTCCAATCAAGGGCACATGCCCCGATTGCGGGCTCAATTCCCAATATAAGGTGCACAGGAGGCAGCCGATCACTGGATCTCTTTCATCACTGATGTTTCTCTCTCTCCTTTACTCTCTGAAATCAATAAAAATATATATATAAAAAAAGAACTCTGACTGCATTTATAGTAATTACCTCGCCTTGCTCTGGAGCCTGCACTCCCACTAATGGCAGAATTGGGAAGGGGATGAGATTCATCAAAACAAACCTCACATTTCATAAACTTCAAATTTTCCTTTGGGCCGATAGTGGACCAAATTAAAAGTTCAAATTCCTGTCAGGCTGTTTCTCTTCTTTCAGGACCTCTTAACACCATTTTCTTTATCGAGTGGGAGTCAATACAGAGAAGGGCTCTTTCTTGTTGTCTCCTAGCTTTTCTCTAGATTCTCTAGATTTCTAGAGTCTAGAAAGTTCTTAACACCTGTTACTGAATGTCCTGCCTGACATTTGTCCATTTTCCACACCAGTATCTCATACCTGCCTCACTAGCAAGTCTTAGACCCCAAGGTATCTTCCTCCCAATAGCCTCTAATACCCTCATTAGAAACATACTTTTGAAGGAGCTTATAACCCTGCATTTGCTAACTGTGCAGGTTTTCTATTTCCAGTGTCCCCACCCTATCTTTTTCAAGCCAATGGAGAGTGAAATTACTAGTAGTGAACTCACATATGAACATGCCCTAACTGGCCCTACAGGCCAAGAATGACATCTGGTAAAAGCTGCAGCAATAGAAACTGCATCATCAGTATACTGATCATAACTAAGTTTCAGGAAGTTAGTATCATAAACAGCAATAACTTTTACCTGGAAGAAAGCCATAAAATTTGGCAATGGTTTATATATATAAAATCATATTTCCCTTTAAAAAAGTTAGAAAATAACTCCTAGGGCACAGAAGTTAGACTATTACAAAGTGATGATGCCCTAGCTGGTTTGGCTCAGTGGATAGAGCTTTAGCCTGCAGACTGATTCCAGTCTAGGGCACATGCCTGGGTTGGGGGCTTGATACCCAGTAGGGGGAATGCAGGGGGCAGCTGATCAATGATTCACTCTCATCATCAATGTTTCTATCTCTCTCTTCCTCTCTGAAATCAATAAAGATATATATATATATATATATATATATATATATATATATATATATGTTTTAAATATTTTATGGATATTTCACAGAGAGGAGGAAGGGAGAAAGAGATAGAGAGCTGGAAAAGTCGATGAGAAACACCGACCAGCTGCCTTCTGCACACCCCCTACCGGGGATGTGCCTACAACCAATGTACATACCCCCGACCGGAATCAAACCCGGGACCATTCAGTCCACAGGCCGACGCTCTATCCACTGAGCCAAACCAGCTTCGGCTCAATAAAGATATATTTTAAAAATAATAAGACTCATAGTTACAAGTAGATGGAATCTATATATATAAAAGCCTAAGCGACTGAATGACCGAATGACTCGTTGACCAGTTGTTATGATGCGCACTGACCACCAGGGGCAGATACTCAATGCAGGAGCTGGCCTGTGGCGGTCAGTGTGCTCTCACAGCGGGAACACTGCTCAGCTGACCAATGGGAGCCAGATGCTGGCGAGCGCTGTTGCGGCAGAAGCCTCTCCTGATCACGACTGGGCACGAGCCTGTGGCAGGCGCAGCAGGGCTGGGATGAGCAGGAGCAGCAGGCGGCATTGGACTGCCAGTTTCAGCCCAATCCCTGCAGGACACGCCAAGGGACCCCACCGGTACACAACCAACCTGTGGCCAGCCAACCTCCCGCAGTCCCTCCCCCACCACCCGCCGGCTGGCCAACCTCCCAGCAGGCCCCGAGGGACCCCACCTGTGCATGAATTTGTGCACCAGGCCTCTAGTAAGGGTATAAATAAATTCAAGACAAATGCAAAACAAGTTATTTTATTTTGATGAAAAACTGCAATAGTTAGCAATTGAAAGTTATTTCCCCAATAAAATACTACATACCATAAAAGTAATGGACCATTTTCCTACAAATGAAAGCAAAGGTCTTAGTTACCGAAACCACACATTATTGGGTTCCAACTTCATTTAGATAAGAAGCACACTAAACAAAGGCTAAAGCCCACGTTGGCATAGAAGTGTATGACAGGAATGTGGCACACAGGACCTTCAACTCAGTTCGTTACTCAACAATGAATCTTCCAGAAGCATTGCTCCCAGAAACGTTCTCTCCCCAGCAGAGCTCCATCAGACCCCGGCTCCAGGCAGGCCAGGAGGCAGAGGGCCACAGTTGCTTTGGTTAGTTGCTTTCAATATCTCAATCTTCAAGCAAGTAATTAGGGTTCACTACTAAGTAGGGATCCTCTTCATAGCTCTCACTCCCTTCCGTGGAGCCTTTCAATCCAGCCTGGGTGAGCTCGATGAGAACATGATCCTGTGAAGCACAAACATTCGTCCTCAGGGCTCCACAGTATCATAGACATGCCAGGTGCATAGCACCTGACTCTTCTAAGTGTTTGCTACTAGCATTTTCTTTCATTCCCCCTCCAGACACTCTTAGAAAAAGGACCATACTTTAAAATCATTATTAAGGATCTGCTAAACCTGTCCCCATTAGGATATAGACCTTTTCTCACCCTCAACCTCCTTTGAAAAATCAAGAAATATGGACCTGGCTTATGTGGCTCGGGTGGCCGGTTCGACCTCCAATCAGGGCACATGCCCAGTTTTGGGTTCAATCCCAACAGGGGGTTGTGCAGGAGGCAGCCAACTGATGTATCTCTGTCTCTTCCCTCCACTCCCCTCCTCTGTCCCTTCTTTTCTCAAAAACCAGTAAAAATATATTTAAAAAAAAAAATTTTTTTTTTAAAGAAAAATTAAGGAACATGTAAGTTAGCTCAACAGTCATTGTGGTTTTAATAAGGTTTCCTGGCATACTACATCAAGTACTTGTAAATATAACTTCAAAAGGCAAGATGTATGAATTTTAAGATTTGCAACTGTGTAAAATACTCTGATATGTTTATCACTCTGATAAAAGTATTTAGTTTCACTTAATATTTTGATAATTGTAATTACTGATCACTGAACTCTTTCTTTACTATCCATTCATAAATCAGAAGTAGAATCTGAGGATAAATTTCACTCTAATCTATGAGCTAATAAAAAAAAAAAAGAACATGCCACATGGCTTAAAAATACTGATGACAGATTTCAAGCCTATGATGTACCTATACATCAACCTAAAATGTCCACAAATGAGAAGGACTCCTAGCCAAGCCTATGTGGAGGAACTCGGGGAATAGTGATTCGATCCTAAGAAGGTACCAAAGTCCCACGGAATGAGCCTAATGCCATTAAGAGGGACTGGACACTTTCAAGCACTTTATGTACTAACACACCCTTAGAGGAAGAAGGCTGATGAGCACCGTACAAGTTCTCTAGTCTTTGCGGTGAATTAGCTCAGGCAGTGGGTCAAATTAATCAGTGTACATCAGTTAATTTCGCAATGTGTCCCACTGTGGATTTCCGCATTGATCATTTTACCTTACACCGATCCCAGGGGACTCTAGGGAGGGAAGGGCTGGCCTGGTGCAAAAACACTGCCTGCTATTGGAAAGACAATTCTGAGCACGCACTACCCCGGCTATGGAGCGATGATTAGCTTTATTTCCATATATATTACTTATTAAGTTCTGATATGAATAGCTGTTCTCATCATCCCCCAACCCCTGAAAGTATACACTCATTTGCATCTGCTCTCACAGGTAAACAGATAAGACAACCCTCAGATGTGATACCTACAATATTTATATAGTGAGCACTGAAGCGAAATGCAGGACAATTGAATCTCTGCCATTTGAACAGAAAATTTCAATTATTCAGGAAATATTTGACTCCTCTATGCACCAGGATACCGTGGTTAACAAGACAAAGTCCCTGCCCTCATGGTGCCTGCCTTCTAATGAGAGAGACAAACGGAACACCTAAGGAATAAACTACCAGGCAATAAGCACTATGAAGAACCACAAAGCAGGGCAAGGGGGTGACAGCAAGGAGGCTATTTCAACAGGTTGGGCAATAAAAAGCCTCTTTCGGATGGAGGAGGGGATCTAGGCGAGTGCAAAGGGCGAGTGCAAAGGTCTTCATGTGTGGTGTGTCAAAGGAACCGTGTCAAGGCCAGTGTCGCTGAGTAGACTGGGAAGAGAAAGGGGGCAATAAAATGAAGTGAACAAGACAGACAGACTGTCTGTGTAGGCTTCTGCAGACCAGGTATTAGCAACTGGATTTTATTCTAAATGGAAGGGAAGGACTGGAAAGGAGGGCACTAAAATAATTGGACTTGTAAAAAGATGCCTCGCTACTGGGCAGAAAGCCAATACAAAGGGGGACAGACATAGGTGGTGAGAAAAGAACAGAAAATACACATACTGAAGGCAAAGCTCATAGAACTTGCTGCTAAAAGAGAAGTTTTGAGGGAAAAGTGGAATCAAGAATGATTCTAAGGTGTCTGGCCTAAACTAACCGAGTAAATGGGATCAACTCGGAGGGGTTGGGGGGGGCGCTGTTTTAAACACATTAAATGGGAGATGCCTATTATTTTGCAAATAGACAGCTGGCACATACATCTGGAGTACAGAGGAAAGGTGAGAGCTGGAAATTTATATCTGGGAATCGACAGCTGGGTTTAAATTCACAGAACTAAATGAGATCACTTAGGTAGTGAATGTAAATAGAAAAGAGGTGTGAGGAATGAGCAGACCATTTAAAAAGTGACAAAGTAAAAGATTAAGAAAAAGAGACTAAAGAGAAATAACCAGTGAGACAACCTGCTGCAAGGTTGAATACTGAGAAGGGTCAATTAATTTGAGCAGAGAGAAAGTATGAATATAACGGTCCTTTAACAGAGTGGGAAAGTGAACTGACAGGGAAAAGTAACAGCACCGGCAGGGCTACTGTAAAGTCTGTAAGATACAGAATTGTCCACTGGAGACTTGTGGTCATACATTTAAATAAGAATGGGCACATGGTTGCCTGCTTTCCAGGAAATAATATTATTCTAGATATTTTTATATTATTATTATTAAATATTATTCTAGATATTTTTAAATGCCTGGATATGGGTATAAAGAAAGAGTTAGATTTAACCAAGACTGGGGCCTGGCCAAACAAGTAACAGAGAATGAAGTTGAAAGTAAAAGAAAAGAGTGATTATTAGAATGTAAACTACACAAGAAGGTAAGGATCTGAGGAAGGTGAAATATAAAAGTTAGGTAATAGTGGTTGATATTTGAAAGTGTGAGTAATGAGAGAGAAAACAAAGATTAAAAACACTCAAATAATAAGACCCTAAATCCACCTTCCCAGATTTGACTTACATTCTGCTTTTAGAGTAAATAAGTCAACCAAATGCTATTAATTCTGTTACAATTCATAATTCTGACTAGACACAATTATTCAAAATAAATAAACATTTAATGAACCTACACAAGAGGCATGAGCTCCCTCCCTCATTAAAACCCAAGCAAGCAAAGTTCTGTACGTACATAGTGGGTGAGTCGGTAAATTACTTTCTCTATGATCCTCTTTTTATTTATGAGTTCCTCTTCAGAATCTATTTCTGATTCAATTTCCTTCAAGTACCAGTTAACAAGCTCACTCCTCTTTAATGCCGACTCATCCTCTTCTGCAACAAAAAATACATTTGAAAAAGATTAAATTATCTTTCTAGCAAATTGTACTGTCAATCCTGGGGGTTTGCACACACAAGATATGTACAGATTAGATAACCACCAACCAGACAGAAAGTACATCGGCCGAAGTAAGATTTGCAGTGTTCCAGCATAAGCCTGAAATAACCTGTCATGTTACGCGTATGCTTGACTTTATCCTGAAGAGAAAAATCAAGTTAAATAGATATAAGAAACAAGTTTTAAAGCTACTAATATTTCAGAGTATAAGGTGTTTCCTTCACCTTTTTATGCTTCATCATCTAAGAGAATGTCTGCCAACAGCAACTGAAGGCATAAATTAGAAATGAAACAACAGCAATCAAAACTTAAATATAACTTTTCTTCTTTGGAAAAAGAAAGACTGGAATTGAGGTCTACTGAGAAGCAAAACCCATGGGAATTGCCTAGACGCTGTGGCTCAGTGTGAGAGTCAACCCATAAACCAGGAGATCACGGGTTCAAATCTTGACCAGGGCACATGCCCAGGTTTGATGCTTCTATCTCTCTCTCTCCTTCTCTTCCTTTCTGAAATCAATAAAAACATTTAAAAAAAAACACACACACACAAAAAACCCCCACAAAACAAAACCACAAGAATTTACTCAAATAACAATTTATCCCAGCAAGGTCTATTCATACTGACTGAATTGTGTGGTTTTAAAAGTCCAAAGCAGTAATCTTAAATTCATAAGGAAACCTGCATAATATTATAACACTGAAATAAAATACAACCTAGCTCTAACCAGGTTGTCTCAACGGATAGAGCTTCAGCCTGTGGAGTGAAGGGTCCTTTGTTCGATTCCGGTCAAGGACATATACTTGGTTGCGGGCACATCCCAAGTAGGAGGTGTGTAGGAAGCAGCTGATGGATGTTTCCAACTCTCTATCCCTCTCCCTTCCTCTCTGTAAGAAATCAGTAAAATATTAAAAAAAAAATAAAAAATAAAAAATAAAAAATAAAAAATAAATATATATATATATATATATATATATATATATATATATATATATATAATCTAAAAGGTCTATTTAGTCTTGATTCTAGCAATTGCTAATAAAATGCAAAATAAAAATTGGAAAATTCTAGCTTTACTGACAACTGTCTTTGAAAAGTTTATTATGGCTGTACAGTAAGTACTCGCTTAACATCGTCAATAGGTTCTGCAATTTTAATTAAAACAACATCTAATTGGCCGGGTAAACAGTGATTTTTTTTCTTTTCTTTTTTAAGAAAGGAAGACCTACTAGAATTTATCTATGGAATGCAGATTATCTGGGTGCCAATCATATCTTTGCCCCATCAATGGTCTGCCATGTTTAAAACTTGTTTAAAGTATAATGTGAACACAAGAACACGTAAGCTCCCAAATCTTTTTAAATGAAAAGGGAGCACCTGTATGTTCTAGTGGCTTCTTTACTATCTTTTTTCCTCCCGCCCACTGGCCAGTTATGAAGGGAAAGAGCAGAGGTTGCAGGGCTCACACTTCTAGTAAAGCCAAGATAGTCTCTGGTCTTCCTTGACTCCATCTCAGATAGGATGCTATGATGACAGCATCTGTCCAAAAGCTGGAATATTGGAACTTTTACATAAGAAATGTCTGATGGTCAATCACCAAATTAAGATTTTAAGCTTGACCCCTTGATTTCATTATTTCTCCTTCTACCTTGTGGGAAAGCACTTACGGGTAGAAAATGTATGACTGTCCAGATATATCACTTTATCTATGAAGAAATGAGTTCATCCCAGCCTGGGATGTATTTGTGCTGATACAGTCTTTTGAGTTCAATTACTTGCCTATGAAATATAAATAACCTAGGAGTTGAAACATTTAAAATAAAGCTATAGTAAGGAATAGTGATTTTGCATCTTTAAAAACATTATTAAGGACTTCTTTTTGTATTGTAGAACCCCAAATTCTTCTTCAAAACTATTAAACCACAAATCTTGTCTGACAATGAACTTGTGGGGAAAAGTATAGGCTGACACCCTGCCGAGGGAAGCTTGTCTAACAATTTATCCTCTCCTGACAAAACACAATCTTAGTGATCAGAAGCGGTTTATGTGAATGTCTGAGCCTGGGTGCCTCACCTTCTTCCATCTTCCTGAGGTGAAGCACAATAAGGTTGGAAATCCGGCAGTATTCGGAGAACCCCAGCCTTAAGGAGGCTTTGGGAACGGAATCTCGGTCTGTGTCGTCACTGTGGCCGTTGATTCCATTCACAGGAGGGGGGCTGTCAGCGTGACCTAAGGAAAACACAACCACCCGAGTCTGCCTTCTGCTCCATCAAAGTTTGCACAGATACTAAGATTGTAATACTAATTCCAAAACAAACATAAAGGCATATTTGGTATTTACAATAGTAATTTTACAAATAAAAGTTAAAAGCAGCCCTAGCCAATGTGGCTCAGTGGACAGAGCTTCAGCATGCGGACTCAGGGGTCTGAGGTTCCCTTCTGGTTAGGGGCACGTACCTCAGTTGCAGGCTCCTTCCCTGGCCTGGGTAGGGGTGCATGCGGGAGGTAACCAATCAATGTCTTTCTCTTACTTCGATGCTTTTTTTTTTCTCTCTCTCTCCCTCCTTTTCACTTTCTCTAAAAATCAATGGAAAAATATCCTCGGGTGAGGATTAACAAACAAAAAAAGGGGCAAATTTGAAAGAGCTATTAGTAAAGATAACTAAATTAGAAGAAATGGGAAGGATGAGAGATATAAAGATCTCATCTAGTTGGTTTGTCTCAGTAAACAGTGTCAGCCTGCGTACTGAAAAGTCCTGGATTTGATCCTGGTCAAGGGCACATGCCCAGGTGCGGGCTCAATGATTCTCTCTCATCATTGATGTTTCTCTCTCTCTCCCCCCATTTCCTTTTCTCTCTGAAATCAATTAAAAAAAAAAAAATTCATGATCTAAAATGCATCTATAATATTACATGCAAATTTTTATTTTATTCTTTTATGTAAAACTTTAAATTCTGAAATTTTTCTGTTTTAATGTATTTGAGAAAATTTTAATTCAAAAGCAAAATAACAATACAAATAAGGCTGGGGAATTTTTGGTATATTTTATCTTGTAAGAATACGTTTTTATTTTAATTAAATTTTAACTTGTAAACAGTTAATTACAATTCAATATCCACTTTCCCCTTTGCCACAGACTTCAAAACCATCACCATGACATCTCAGAGGCATTCTGGACTCTAATTCCAGAACAGATTTATAAACAAGTGTCTCACCATTGATGCCATCTGGGCTCTCATCGACTTCCATTTGGACTTCTTCGTCTTGATCTAGATTGACATCAGGTGTTTCTACACGGATGATGGATTTGTTCAGTAATCTGAAAGCTTCCTTCACATGTTTAGGTTGGACCTAAACCAATCAAGATGTGGTCAGTCAGTCTTCTCGGTTTAGCAAACAGATTTTCTCCAAACAAAATCACAGCAATATTTTGGTTTACTCACACTCTCCCTCCCTCTCACAGACATAAAATATGGCATAGTACCATAAAATCACCAACATGGCTAAAAAGACTAACAATATTGAGTGTTAGGAAAAAAATGTAGAACAACTTTCATTAGCCGCTAATGGAAATATAAATTGATAAAAGTGCTGTGGAAAATCATTTTTGGCAATCTTTACTAAACTGAACACATGTACAACCTAAGACCTAACAATTCTGTTGGATATATATATATATATATATATATATATATATATATATATATATATATATCTCCAACAGAAATGTATACATATATACATCATATGATCAAAAGATATGTATACCCCATAAGAACCCAAGTTGGGAACTAAGTGTTCAATGGTGAGTTGTTGTGATATATTCATTGATAGATCATACAGCATTGAAAATTGAACTACCTCTGTATATGGTCAAATAATCTTTGACAAAGGTGTCAAGACCATCCATTGGGGAAAGGATAATCTTTTCAACAAATGGTATTGAGAAAACTGGGTGTCATATACAGAAGAATAAAACTCAAAATAATAAATTAACTCAAAATAAATTAAAGACCTAAAACTATAAAAAACAATCTATAAGAAAACAGGGGAAAAGCTTCATGACATTGGATTTAGTAATGGTTTCTGAGAAATGATATCAAAAGCACAGGCAACAGCCTGGCCGGTGGGGCTCAGTGGTTGAGTATCAACCTATGAACCAGGAGGTCAGTTCAATTCCCGATCAGGACATATGCCCAGGTTGTGGGATCAACCCCAGCATAGGGCATGCAGGAGGCAGCCAGTCAATGATTCTCTCTCATCATTGATGTTTCTATCTCCCTTTCCCTTCCTCTGTGAAATCAATAAAAATAAAAGTAAAGCACAGGCAACAAAAAATAAAGTTGACAAATGAGACTACATCCAATTAAAAAACTTCTGAGTTGAGGAAATAATAGAATAAAAAAAGGCAATCTACAGAATGGGAGAAAATATTTGCAATTGATATATACGATGGGGATTAATATCTAAAACTTAAATAAAGTATACCCATGCCCATTGTACCATTATTCAAAATAGCCAAGAGGCGTGGAAGCAACCCAAATATCCCCTGATAGATGGATTAAAAAAATGTGGTAAATACACAGAATGGAATGTTACATGGAAAGAAATCCCATCCATGCTATAACATTGATGAATCTTGAGGACATTATGCTAAGTGAAATTAGGTTACACAGGCATGCTCACTGAAAGTTAAATGAGTTGTACACTTACAATTTTTGTACTTTTCTTAAAAAAAAAAAAGCTTATTAAAAGAAAAAGGACGTGTCCATTTTTTTTGGGGGGGGGGGTGATTGCTTCAAGTATTTTTTAAATAACCTACAATCTCTCTAAATCACCCTCCCTACCCAGATGAACCCCATAACAAGATAAACCCAGCAGAGCAATTTTTTAAAAAGATAATAAATATTAACAAAGACACTAAGTCATTTAAGAACAGTCAATATCAAGACATATCCTAATAAACTTACTGGCCTAGAAAAATAAAAAAATACTTTGGAGAAAGAGAAAGATCAAGCTACTTATGGGAGCAAAATTAATGAAGGGCTGGCCTCAGATTTCCCCACAGCAACAGTTAATGTCAGGATACAGTAGAAAAATTCACAAAAAAAGAAAATATGAGCCAAAGGTTCATATATCAAAGGTTGTATATTCAGATGAAATGATATATAAAAATGGGAAGGGAACAGAAGAGAACAGAGAGACCTGAGAGATAAATGTGCTGATTGCCTCTCATCTGTACCAGTCAAAATTTGATAAGTTAAGTGATAGATAAGCATATCTGACTGCACAAAGGTAAAAGTTAAGACGTTATTTTCTAAAATTATATGGTTGAGAGGTAGGGGAGTAGAAAACATGAAACACGCTGGTTTTATTACTGTTCATAGCAGGGAACCAATAGATAACCAAGGGCATAATATAAAGCTATAATAATAAAAGTTACCACTAAAATAAAATACAAACTTTCTGGATATCAGAACTGCATATATAAGCAGTTTCTTGAATGAACAGCATTAACAGTAACTCACTCTATAAGTATTACATAATCTATAACATGATTATCTCTTTACTATTTAACTACACTCAATAAATGCTCGACAGCAACCTTCTTCAAGGGAGAAATCCCAAGGTCCCATATCTTATGAGCACTTGACAGTTATATAATGCTAGTATGTCCCAAACCAAAGATAAAGAAATTGCTTATAAGCCGACAAATCAATTTCTCTTTCCATCCATTATGTTAAAGTGACTTGATACCTCATCACAGCAGTGCATCCGAGCCATGGCTTCCGAGAGTCGGATCATGCTCTCAAGCTGCCGCACTGTAATCCTCCAGGACGACTTGCTTACTCCAGAACCATCCCTCTGGCGGAGACGCTTATACTGCTCCACAATGAAGTCCTCCGACTCTCTGGAAATCTGTTTCAGAACATCACTTAGGTCAGAGCATTTCTACTTGACGGGAGCTGTGTTAAACAGAGCGTTAAGAGCCTTCCAGGTGGAGACATTAGGGGAACTGAGAAAGTCAAAACTTTGAAGCCAATGACAAGGAATTAACCCTGAAATGCCTTTCAATAGAAACTAAGGAGGCCTGTGGATTCCATGTACTATTTTATAAATAGGAAGGCAGCAGGATTAGTATTTAAGGAAAATGCAATTTCTAAAAACCTAGTGTCTCAGTGCACAGATTCACGCACATTGAAAGGGAATTAATTAGAATAAATATTTTAATATTGCTACTTGAAAAGAAAATAGGATTCTACTGAGTCTCTCCTATCTACCTACTCCAGGACTTCTGTGAAGATCAAATGAGATAAGGCACAAGGAAACGCTTCACAAACATTTGGTTAAACTGTTAAAATGTTTGCACTGGCTATAAAGCAAGTCGGGTTCCTGGGCTGAAGAAACTCCAAGGATGCTAGTGGCCAGGGAGAGGAAGCCGGATGTTGCCATGTGACGTCGTTCCCAGCGTCCACAGCCACCATTTCCAGGCTGGGCTGGGCTGGGCTGTGGGCTGCATTTTGTGCCATGGGGGGCAGGCGGGCGGTAGTGGCAGGGCCTGTGTCCCACTTGGGGGAAGCCGAATGTTGGTTTGTCAGCACTAGGTCCATAGTGTCTTTTATTTTTAAATGGCCAGTGTGCATCATGGCAGATCCTGCGCTGAGTGTCTGCTTCCTGGTGGTCAGTGCACATGATAGCTACTGGTCGGGTAGACAGACACCTAGGCTTTTATATATATAGAAGATATGTAACAAGCTGAAGCAATGGATAGGATGTAATCTTTTCATACAAGATGCCAGAGCCCATTAAATAAATTAATGCTCAGGCTATTCTTGAGATTCAATTAATTTATTTTGTCTTTAAGAATAAAGAACAGCCGGGACCGGTTTGGCTCAGTGGATAGAGCATCAGTCTGCGGACTGAAAGGTCCCGGGTTCGATTCCAGTCAAGGGCATGTACATTGGTTGCAGGCACATGCCCGGTAGGGGTTGTGCAGGAGGCAGCTGGTCGATGTTTCTCTCTCATCGATGTTTCTAGCTCTCTATCTCTCTCCCTTCTTCTCTGTGGAAAATCAATAAAATAAAAAATAATAAAAAAAAAAGAACAAAGGACAATACACATATATATTATCCACTAGCTATTTCAGTAAACTTTATTACTTTTCAAATAATAACAAAGAACCCTTATAAGAGGATTGTTCTTAATATATATCTTATTGATTTCAAAGAGGAAGGAAGAGGGAGATAGAAACATCAATGATGAGAGTGAATCACTTATCAGTTGCCACCTGCATGGTACCTACTGCGGATCACACCCACAACCCGGGCATGTGCCCTTGACAGGATTCAAACCCAGGACCTTTCAATCCGCAGAATGACACTCAAGCCACTGAGCCAAACCAGCTAGAGCAAACCCTCAGTTTTTCAGAGCCAGGAATACAGCATGTTAACAAAGAAAGCATGCCAAGGTCAGAGAGGCCAGTATGAAGTCATGGAGAACAAATGCCTCAACACACATAACCCTTAGTTTTAAAAGACTCACTAAACTTCTTTTAGGACAGTGAGAGTCAATCCCAATATTATAAACTAGAGGCCCGGTACACAAAATTCGTGCACAGGTAGGGTCCCTAGGCCTGGCTGGCAACTGGTAGGGCAATTGGGGGGGCCCCCACTGGCACCTGCCTTGGCTGGCCTTGCACTGCCTGCTTGCCTCGCTGGTTACCTCCCTCTGGGTTGACTGGCAAAGCAATCAGGGATTCCCTGCCTTGGCTGCATTGAGTGTCTGCTCCCTGGTGGTCAATGCGCATCACAGCAAACGGTTATTCCATCAGTCATTTGGTCTATTTGCATATTAGGCTTTTTTTTTTTTTTTTTTTTAAATATAAGATAACTAAATGAAAGTGATAAAGAATTAAAATCTCAGAATAACTTCCAAGCCCTGGCCAGATGGCTGTTTGTTGGGGTGTCATCCTGTTAACCAAAAGGTTGCTGGTTTAATTCCCGCAACCTTTTGGACACATTAAAAAAAAAAAAAAAAATAACTTCCAAAAGTCAAGCCAGACAATAATGAGTAAAAACCTAGAATCAACCAGAATTTTTTTCTTTCCATATTCTATTTTATGAAATTGCCAACTGGAGGTTTATTCATTTATTATTATTATTATTATTTTTAAAGTTGATTTTCATAGAGAAGGAAGAAGGAAAGAGTGAGAAACACCAATAAGCAAGAATCATGAATTATCTGCCTCCTATATGCCCCCTATCAGGGATCGAGCCCAAAACCTGGGCATGTACCCAGACCAGCAATTAAACCACTGAGCTATGCCAGCCGGGCTATTAAATGGAGGCTTATTAAAAAAAAAAAAAAAAAGTCTAAGTAACTATCCTGGATCCAGTGCAGATTCAACCTAATGAACTACATCAACTACTATAAAATAACAATCATGTTCATTCACAATTATCCAGAGGAATCCAAGTTTTTCCTCAGAGAAAGATATGAGAGCACTCAGTAGACTACTAAACACATACTCAGTTTTATGATTCTTAGGAATGGTTAAAATAAAAGAATGTCTGCCGCAGCCAGGTGGCGCAGTTGGGAGTATTGTCTTATGCACCAATAACGTTGCAGGTTCAAGCTCAGTCAGGGCACATGCCCAGGTTGAGGGCTTGATCCCCAGTAGAGGGTGTGTAGGAGGCAGCCAATCAATGATTCTCACTCATCATTGAAGTTTCTTTTTTTTTTTCTTTTATATATTTTATTGATTTTTTACAAAGAGGAAGAGAGAGGATTAGAGAATTAGAAACATCGATGAGAGAGAATCATCGATCAGCTGCCTTTTGCACACCTCCACCGGGGATGTGCCTGCAACCAAGGTACATGCCCTTGACCGGAATCAAACCTGGGACCTTTCAGTCCGCAGGTCGACGCTCTATCCACTGAGCCAAACCGGTTCCGGCTCATCATTGAAGTTTCTTTCTCTCTCTTGCTCTCCCTTTCTCTCTGAAATCAATAAAAATGTATTACAAAACAAAACTCTTCACCCACAAAAACTTGTTATTAGCACCTAACAAGGAAAAGAAATGGTATTCAGATATCTTTAAAATGCCCTTTTC
Source organism: Pipistrellus hanaki (assembly GCF_964339955.1). NCBI lineage: Eukaryota > Metazoa > Chordata > Mammalia > Chiroptera > Vespertilionidae > Pipistrellus > Pipistrellus hanaki. Next base: position 17,878,839 of record NC_140510.1, read on the forward strand.
TCAACTCTCTGAAGAAACTGATCTAAACAAACAAACCCCCAAAATAAACAAACAAAAAACCTAAACAAGTACAGGTTCAGATTTCTCCATGTAACCCTTTTGTCTAAATGCCATTTAAAATATACCCACGATGCTCTATTCTAGTATAAAAAATACACAGTACCTTTGGTTTAAACTGCCTTGCAAAGAGAAGATACCTCCTGATATCATCAAGGGAATAAACACGATCAATCGAATCTTCAATCCTTGAATGCAAGTCTACTATACGCCTTGCAATAGCATAATCTGTAACCTAATTCAAAACAAAAAAAATCACTTTGATCAGTCACATCAATATCCACTCCAGACTATCCTAAGCATTAAGAAATTATTCATAGTAAAAATACTAAGCTCTAATATACCACTGAAAGATGTATTCATAGGTACATTTCTGAGGAAAGTTTGTACCAATTTCATTTAAAACCAAATTAAAATGTTTACTTTTGCCCCAGTCCAAGAATATTCCTGAAGGAATTAACTGCCTTTAATAACAATAGCAGATTTCTAGGGCCCTTCGTGTATGCCAGCCACTGTTGCCTAAGTGTGTATAGAAGCATTAACTCATACAACCTTCACCAAAACCTTATTACATAGGTAATTATTACCCCTATTCTATAGATGAGTAAATTGAGGCTCAGAGAGGTTAAATCACTAGTCCAATATCACAGCAAGAAATGGAGCCAAGATTTAACAGTCCAGCTTCAAAGTCTATGTTTTTGGCCACTACATTATATTACCCTTTGTAAATATATAAAGGTAATCATCACAGAATTAATATTGAGAAAAAAAATCATACAAAAAATAAGCAATTTACTCTTAAATGGAATAGAAAACCATGTAGATGTAATGAGAACAAATTATACAGCAAATAGGGCAACATGTTAATACGTGAATAGAATAAAAGGTATATGTGTACCATGTGCACTATTATATTTCTTGCAACATTTTTGTAAGTCTGAAATTATTTCCAACAGTTAAAAAAAACTAATTTAATGGATCATGTACCAATAGAAATATATGAAATCAGATAACTCCCAACTATGAGTAGGTGGGAAAATATTTATGTGGATTTGTGGAGGGATAAAAACAAACCAAAACATAAAAACTAATGGAAGGCAGCTTTTATTTAGATTATATTTAAAGTTTTGCTGTAAGCAAGAGTAGGCATTGTGCCTAATGCAATACAGGATCCCCATGCTCAGTAATTAACAGTGCAGCCTATAATATTAGCTTCTATAGAATGTCACTTTGTAGTTCTATGCCTATCTAAGCTGTGCAGTATTGCTAAATATTTAAGTATAAATAAGTCTAATAGTTAACATGTCCAAATCCAACTACATCCACCACTTTACACTCAACCTTCAAGTTATTCTATAATTAAGGGAGAAAAGTGATACACACTCACTTTATGAGAAAATATAGGAAGACTAATGACTCCTGATTTGGAGGAGAAAAAAAAAAAGAAATTTCTTTGGTATTCCAATTTTTTCATGCTTATTAAAAAGATCCCCAACAAAACAAAAAATTCTTATAAAAATCTTAAAGAGAATGATTGAGAATTAATTATAATGTTTTATCTTTTCTTGTTAAATATATTAAATTTATTGGGGTGACACTGGTCAACATGAACATACAGGTTTCAGGTGTGAGTTTCTATGTTACAAGATCTTTATATTGCACCGTGTCCTTTTTCCTTTGAAAATTAAAACAAAAACAAAAAACCAGTAGCAAAAACAAAAACATTATATTCCTAACACAATTAAGTGGAACCAGCAATTCAAATGACTTTATTTTGAATTGCTTAATACATCTTTGCCCAATTGGAGAGAAATAGATCAGTGCAAACACATGTCCAGGAGTATATATCAAGCCTGACTCACTCAGTTATTCATATCGGAAATAACAAAATAAGCTAAGAGTGACAGATAATGTTGGTTACCTCATTACATTCATCCACAAGTATAAAGAAGAGATCAAATCGGGACATGATGGGAGCTGACAAATTTATATTCTGTTTCAAGGACTTTGATCTGTCATAGTGTCCACCGATTGGGTTTGCTGCTGCCAAAATGGATGTTCTGGCATTCAGAGTAGCCTGACCACAAAAGAAAGAATTATGATAGGTTTAAAAAGACATCTGGAAAGGTCAATAAACTTATGACAAAATGCTTGATCTCTTACATAATTAAATAAATGCTAACCAAAATACTAAGATATCATTTTTCACCTACTGGATCATTGAAAGTAAAATCTAATAACACACAGCACACAGGTACTCCCATATGATGATGGCGAAATGTGTGCATACCCGTTAAGCCTGAGATTTCTTGTTAGAAGTTTATCTTGCAGCTAGGTACAGAAAGATGTGTTTCAAGGATACCTACAATATTGCTTTTAATCAAAACGCTGGAAAGGCCGAAACCGGTTTGGCTCAGTGGTAGAGCGTCGGTCTGTGGACTGAAAGGTCGCAGGTTCGATTCCAGTCAGAGGCATGTACATTGGTTACGGGCACATCCCCGGTAGGGGGTGTGCAAGAGGCAGCTGGTTGATGTTTCTCTCTCATCGACGTTTCTAGCTCTCTATCTCTCTCCCTTCCTCTCTATAAAAATCAATAAAATATATTTTAAAAAAAATTAAAAAAAAAAAAAAGGCTGGAAAGGACGCAAATATCACTCTGTAGGTGTCTAATTGGGGTACATACAACTGAAAACCATGCAGTTTAAAAAAAAACCCAAAATGGATATAATATGTGCCAATATAGAAAGATTGCCAAAATAAAATTATGACATTAAACGAGTAAGAAACAAAACTACAATATATGTATTATGCTTGTTTCTATATAAAATATTCCTAAAAGGGGCATAAACTCAGCAGGTATTTCTGAATATTTATTAGTGCTGGGAGTTGCAAGGAAAGATTTCTCTTTCTTATATTTTAGAGTACTGCTTAAATTTTCCTCACTATTTGAATGTATTACTTTATTTAAAAAGTTTGATTCTCTCGAGTGTTAGTCACAATACTGTACAGTCTTATACCACTAATGACAGGGGTAGATTCTGAGAAATGAGTTGTTAGGCAATTCTATGGTGTTCTAAGATCATAGAGTGCACTTACACTTATGGATGGTATAGTCTACTGTTTAAAACAACATGAGAGTCAATCAAGCATGAGAAGATGATGCAATCAGAGATGTAAACACAATATGTATGAGGCTGTTGTCTGAGTGGTATGGCTTACTGTTGTATAGCTAACTTTTTTTTTTTATAAGTAGGAAGAGAACACTCTAAAACAATAATACCCAGTATTATGTACTGTACATAATTATATGTGCTCTATTTTATACAACTGGCAGCACAGTAGGTCTGTTTGCACCAGCATCACCACAAATGTGAGTAATGTGATGTAATTAGATATTACTACGACTAAGACGTCACTAGGCGACAGGAATTTTTCAGCTCCATTATAATCTCATGGAACCACCATCACATATGTGGTCCATCCTTGACCAAAACGTTATGTGGAACATGATGTACTATTATTTTCATTTAAATAGATTATTTGTTATAATTGAAATCCAGCTTTATCAAAAAATACAGAAGCTTTGTGAAAAGCTAAAATTTTCACCAATACCTTCTACTTTCTGTCATAGTGTCACATTTTCACAATACCTATAATTTGGATTAATAATCCTCAGGGCTGTGTTTTCCATTTCAATGAATAACATTTTATATTGAAATAGTGCATTTTATCCAGGCGAATGTCTCTAGAGCTACATCAATCTATAAGGCATGATGCAGTGGAACAAAGTGGACACAGGTACCTTCACGCCTGCTTTAGTGATGGAGATAGTCTGCTGTTCCATAGCCTCGTGAATAGCAACTTGATCCCGCACTTCCATCTTATCAAATTCATCAATACAACATACACCCTGTAACCAAACAAAGCTAGCATAAGGAACTGCCTTTTAGGTGTCAAATGGCAAGTAAACAAAGTTTGCACCTATACTGTAAAATAGGTAAACAAGCCATCCTAATTCCCTCTACTAGAGTACAACAGACCCCAGAGCTAGAAGGAACCATGTGCTTTTGACTTGTTTTAGACTAAAACTAAAACTTACATTTATTGCACTTTTACTCAACATAAAAGCCTTGCCTGGCTGGTTTGGCTCAGTGGAGAGAGTGTTAGCATATGGACTGAAGAGTCACAGGTTTGATTCCGGTCAATGGCACATGCCTAACCTCATAGGGGATGTGCAGGAAGCAGCCGATCAATGAAATTCTCTCATCACTTATGTTTCTCTCTCTTTCCCTCTCCCTTCCTCTGTGACATCAGTACAGATTTATTAAAAACAACAACAACAAAAAAACTGTAAATCTCGGGGTCAAAATATTTTGGGTCACTTCAACATTGATTTTTGGCAGCAGAAGTGAAGAGTGAAATTGAAACATAATGGCCGAAACCGGTTTGGCTCAATGGATAGAGCGTCGGCTTGGGAACTGAAGGGTCCCGGGTTCGATTCCAGTTAAGGGCATGTACCTTGGTTGCGGGCATATCCCCAGTAGGGGGTGTGCAAGAGGCAGCTGATCGATGACTCTCTCTCATCGATGTTTCTAACTCTCTATCTCTCTCCCTTCCTCTCTGTACAAAATCAATAAAATATATATTAAAAAAAAAAGAAAGAAATTGAAACATAATGTTTATAAGCATACTAGTGGCCTAGTGCATGGACTTGTGCACATGGAAAGGAAACTAATTAGAAGGTGGCCAGTGGGGTGGGACTGGGAGATGAGCCGGACACATACGCCCTGCAGCCAACCCTCCCATGGTCTCTCCCTGGCTGGCTGCACCTGGGGCAGCGCTGGAGCTTGAAGAGTGCCTCCGGCAGGTGGGACCCCTTGGCCTGATCTGCGGGGATCAGGCCAAAACCGGCTCTCTTGACATCCCCGCAGGGTTCCCGGAGTGCTAGAGGGCACTCTGCAAATTGCTGTCACTCAGCAGCTCCTATGTTGAGCATCTGCCCCCTGGTGGTCTACTGGTTGGTTGGATGGTCTTAGCCTTTTACATCTATATAGATATAGCTACAACTTACTAGCCTTAATTAATCAATGTCAAATACAGATTATTTACTAAAAATGCCCTTTTAAAGGGACATCTTTTATTTTTATTATTATTATTTTTTAGAGGACATCTTTTTAATAGAAACATGGTAGGGAATATTCTGATTTCTTTATATACAAGAGTCTAAAATGTTCTTACATTATCAGCCAACATCAAAGCTCCAGCTTCAATGACAAATTCATGAGATTCTTCATCTCTCACAACAGCTGCTGTTAAGCCAGCAGCACTGGATGCTTTGCCACTGGTGTAGACAGCTCTGGGGGTGAACTCCTCCACATGCCTATTCAAGGTTATCATATTCATTAATATGTGACTACAAAACATTCTGTGCAGGAATATCACTTAACAGCATTTGTTAATTAAGAATTTAAATTTATTTTTAAAAAAACTGAGAAGGGCATTAATCATAAGCAATCCAGAGATACCTCTAATAGAATGAATATGAAACCACAGACTGAATATATCTAAATCCTTTCTCCTTTGGCCTTTTGGATAGATTTAAATCCATTCCTGTCAAATGTAAGATGAAGTTCATACATGACAAAAACATCAACTTTAAAAGTCTTTAATAATAAAAGTTTAGCAACAATGATCTATTAGAAGGCCTTGAACTTAAAAAATTAAAACTAGCTGTGAGATTTATTGTAAAAAAGACAAGGTTGATTTAACAGCTAAAAATTAATAATATGTCACATTAATAAAGAAACCATCTCAATAGTTTCAGAAAAAACATATGACAAAATCCAACACCCTTCATGATAAAAACCCAACAAATGAGGAAAAAGACTTTCCTTCAACCTGATATAGCATCTATAAAAACCCACAGCTAACATTATTCTTGAAGGTTAAAGGCTGATGCTTTCCCAAGATTAAGAAAATGAGACACAGATGTCAACTCTACCACTTCTATTCAACATTATACTCAAAGGTATAGCAGGTGCAATTAGGCAAGGAAAAGCAAAAGGCAGCCAGTTTGAAAGAACTATCACTATTTGCAGATAACATGATCTGATAGACAGAAAATCCTATGGAATCTACAAAACTGTTACAACTAATAAAAGAATTCTTATAAGGTCGTGAGGCAAAAGATCAATTTCATTCATATACACATGCAATAAACAACCCCAAAATGAAAAGAAAACAATAGCATCATAAAGATTAAAATACTTAGGAATAGGTTTAACTAAAGAAGTGAAAGCTTATACCTTGAAAATTATAAAACATTGTTCAAATAAATTAAAGGCCTAAATAAATGGGAAGATGTCCCATGTTTATGAATCAGAAGACTTAATATTGTTAAAAAGCTAATATACACACTGGCAGGGTGGCTCAGTTGGCTGAAGCATCCTGATACAAGGATGCAGGTTTGATTCCTGGTCAGAGCACATACAAGAAATAACCAATGAATGCATAAATAAGTGAAACAATAAATCTCTCCTCTCACTGAAAATGTTTATTAAGGTGTTATTGTTTTATCTAGTTGGTTCAATACTTGTATAATTTAAAACTGAGTTGCCCCTGAATATTCCAGATGTCCACAATGTTGACATAAACTACTATACTTCCTGATACTTAACATATTCAGATTTCTCTAACTTCCATTTATCAGCTAAGTAAAACATTAACCTTTCAAAGTTACACCTTTAAGGAGTTCATAAATTCCTATTTCTCCTATTTTAAAAAATTGTTTAAACCTCTTAAAAGAAGCCGAAACTCCCAAATCAAAAGCCTCAATCTGCCACACACAATGTACCCATATTATCAAACGATGTACACTTTAAATATCTTACAATTTGTCAGTTATGCCTCTCAAAGCTGAAAAAATTAAAATCAACTATAGAAAAAGCCTTAGTCTGAATCAACACTAGGAAACAGAGCAAGGGAAGTATTTTATTCATCACTCTGAGCAAAAGTACAGAATATATTTATTATTTGATTTTCCATAAAGAAAATGTACTTTGTATTTAGAGAAATAAAAAATCAGTTGTCAGAATTTGTTTTCGGAGCATGATCAATAAGTCCCTTATCAATGGCTGGTTCCTGAAACCAGGGACCATTGTCTCTCATATGCATTAATCTTCATACTTCCAGCTCCTTTAGCCACATTTCAGCGTTTTCAGCTTCAATGTGAAAGATAGCTATTGTTTATCTATAATTCTTTTCAGGACTATCACAGAAAGTTCGGGCAATCCATCCTGATATAGGATGCTTGTAATATTCCCAGCCTTCTGGAATTCCTGCTAATTCAGTTTCACCAATGAATACATTCACCAGAGTTATGCCAATTACTACTGGAATCCCAGTCAACAATGTAGAATTTCAGTAAATTCAAAGAACGCCTATCAAATAATCCAGAAGGTTTGATAAGTCTTCCACTGTGTCTTACAGGAGCAATAGCCTTTGGAAAGCCACAAGCGAGTAAGACCCTCGATCCAAGCTATGCGCCCAAGCAGTGGCCAGAGAGCATGGTCAGTGGTGACTGAAGTCTGCTGCAGCAAGCTCAAGGCCGCCTTCTCTAACTCTTAAAAAAAAAAAAAAAAAAAGCCGCCGGAAACAGGTTTGGCTCAATGGATAGAGCGTCGGCTTGGGGACTGAAAGGTCCCAGGTTCGATTCCGGTCAAGGGCATGTACCTTGGTTGCAGGCATATCCCCAGTAGGAGGTGTGCAAGAGGCAGCTGATCGATGACTCTCTCTCATCGATGTTTCCAACTCTCTATCTCTCTCCCTTCCTCTCTGTACAAAATCAATAAAATATATTAAAAAAAAAAAAAAAAAAAGGCCAATACACCTCAAATTGATCTACAGATTCAACACAACCCCTATTAATATCACAACTGGCTTCTTTGTAGAAACTGACTAGATAATCCTAAAATTCATGTAGAAACTCAAAGGACCCAGAACAGCTAAAACAATCTGGAAAAAGAGCTGGTCAACTCACATTTCCTGATTTTAAAACTTATTACAAAGCTTTAGTGTTCAAGATAGTGTTGGTCTGGTCTAAGAATAGACATAATATGAGGGTTTTGTTTGCTTCCTTGAAAAAAGAGACAATACATGTCTGGATACTGTTGGATAAGACATAATATACACATATATACAGCACCAAGAACACAGGAAGAGCTCAAAACAGGCTGCTATTATTTTGACCCCTAAGTTTCTTAAAAAACTAAAAGTAAGCAAGTTCTTGCAATACACATGCTGATCAGATTGGCAAAAAATGCCTCATGCTTATAGCACTGCTTTGGCAAAGGGTGTCCTGTTTAAGAACCCTCAAGATATTTGTATTCTTAATCTCATCAATTCTATAGTTGGAATTTACTCATAGGAAACCAAAATAATTTAAATAAAAAGTTCTAAACATGGTATTCACTGTTTCAATATCTATATAATCATTAAAATAAACAACAGGCTGGGGAAATAATTTTGTAAGTTATAGTACACCATCAAAAAAAATTGTGAAAGTAAAGAAGATGGAAAAATATTTAGGGCATATTAAAATGAAAATACATATTTATGTATTCAAGGATTATACAAAGACATTATACAAAGATTAAAAAAGTTCTATGTGGGAGTGGGATTGCAGGCAATTTTTTCCCCTATTCCAAAATTATAACATATTGTTACATTCTATTAAAAAAATTAAGGTGTTTTGAATCCAAGTGAGTTACATATTCAACACAGTCCTAATTTATACTCCTGCTCTAGTACGGGCACACTGACTGCACTCTGGGTAGCGCAGAGCCTGAACCATGCACAGCTTTTCCTGCTGCACTACTATGGGCAAACACTCACTTGAGAAGCTGGCTCTTCGCTGTACTTGGGTCACCAACAATGCAAACGTTTATGTCTCCCCGAAGAGAGGTTCCTTCCCCCGTGGTCTTCGGGACACCACCAAAGAGCATCAGCAGGACACCCCGTTTTACTTCATCATTGCCTGAAACAAAACCCAAGGTATTTCCAACATTAGGCTAAACATATCACAGGACAATGGTAAGATATGTACACATACGATACCTTAATAAAAAATGAAAAAATAAATAAGCATATCACAGGAAATTCCAAAGGCATGTTTATCAACCAAAAGAGCAGATAAAAGTGAAGCAAAGCACAAGACTGAAGTTAAAATACCTGACTCTTAATCTTGGTTCTTGCTCTGGAACTTCAATTCCCCTAACCAATGTTTCACCTATACTGCAGGTATTAGAGGTGCCAGCCAATGTTTCACCCTTCTAAGAGGCTTTCCTTGATCACAAGTCCCACTACCTTATACAAAGCTTTTCTCTATGTGGCAGTCCTCAAATATCTCTCCCCATAAATAAACTATGTCCCCCTCAGCTTATCTATCATATTTGCTAGTTCTTTCTAATGGCATGCAATTCAATCAACAGTTTGAGAAATGGTCCATGGCTTACTTCTTTTGTGTTTCCAATAGTGACCAGTGCTGAATATAAATTCATGCTAACTGAACTCAGAGGGATTAGATAAAATATTTCAAAGAACTATATAAATCCAATATATGAAGGAAATCAGAAAAACCATGGATCTTTAGAAATATTTTTCTGTGCTAATTATTATGACTTTCTGTGAATTCCATCAACGAAGTGCTAGGCAGATTTACAAAAACCAATTTTTAAAAATAAGAATTAAAAAACCCATTCCACAGCCAACACTACTCTGACCTGTAAGCCACTTAAGTGAGCCCCCTCATAAGTGGATCCTCTGGCCCCAGCAAAGCCTTCAGATGATTGCAGCCCCAGCTGATGTCTTGGCTGCAACCTCCTGAAAGACTGAGCAGAACCACCCAGCTAAGTCTCTGTCAACTCCTGACCCACAGACTGTATAAGATAATGTTTGCTTTTTTAAGCCACTAAATTTTGGGGTAATTTGTTACAAAGCAATAATTTACGGGAAAAGTGAAGCAGCATAATTTTTTTTACCCTATTCATTATTAAAGGAATGCACTGTAAAATCCATAAACAATCCCATCTAATAAAAGAGTAACATGCAAATTAACCATCACTCCACTACACCCACCAGCCAATCAGAGTGAGTATGCAAATTAACCCCAACCAAGATGGCTGCAGCCACAAGGAGCAGGAGGGAGGCTTGGGTTTCTCTGGCAACAAAAGAAGCCAAGCTTTCCACCTGTCCTAGCAGGCCTAAGCCTCCACTCAGGCTATAAAGTTTCAATTATAGAAGGTAAACAAATCCAAACAGAAATGGCTGCAGCAAAGGAGCAAGCAGGAGGCTTGGCTCCGCTCAGGGCTACAAATTTCAATTGTAGAAGATAAATATCCAGACACCAGGGCCTCCACTTGGGTCGCCAGGAGGAGTGGCCATCCTGAAAACAACCACAGGCTCTCGCTCAGGCCGTCCATACCCCAAGGGAACCCCCACCCTGATCCGGGACACCCTTCAGGGCAAACCAGCTGGCCCCCATCTGTGCACCAGGCCTCTATCCTATCTAATAAAAGAGTAATATGCAGACTGACCATCACTCCAAGACGCAATATGGCTGTCCCCATGTGGTCAAAGATCCTGCCCCCATGTGAACACAAGATGGCCACCACAAGATGGCCAGCAGGGGAGGACAGTTGGGAGGGACCAGGCCTGCAAGGGAGGGCAGTTGAAGGCGATCACCCTGCAGGGGAGGGCAGTTAGGGGTGACCAGGCCGGCTGAGGAGGGAAGTTGGGGGCAAAAGGGCTGGCAGGGGAGAAGTTATACATTAATCAGGCTGGCATGAGAGTGGTTACGGGGTGATCAGGCTGGCAGGCAGAAGCGGTTAGGGGCAATCAGAAAGGCAGGCAGGCGAGCAGTTGGGAGCCAGCAATCCTGGATTGTGAGAGGGATGTCCGACTGCCCGTTTAGCCCTGATCCCACTGGGCAGTCAGACATCCCTCGAGAGGTCCCAAATTGGAGAGGGTGCAGGCTAGGCTGAGGGACAATGACCACCCCCCCTGCACGAATTTCGTGCACCAGGCCTTTAGTTATTATCATAAAGGATTTCAGTTCAATTTATCAAATATTTAGGTAGAAAAATAGGTTAATTGTAATGATTAGAAAACCCACTATAATTTAGTTATACTTTTCAACACACAAGAGGATTTTAATAACAGCAAGCAACTAGCAACCAAGAGTCAAAAAAACATGAAACAACCAAATGTATAGACATGTACATGTAACCAAGAAACACCAAGAAATCTCCAGCTCTAAAAATTAAAAAAGCCCCACAGATATTAAACTAGCATATTGGAGTATACTGAAGTCCAGTTCTGTCCGAAAGTCAGAAAACAAAGACTACATGATCTCCTTTTCTTTAAAAAAAAAAAAAAATTGTGGCAAAGTATACACAAAATTAACATTTCAATCATCCCCCCCCCCCATTTCAACCATTTTTAAGAGTACATTTCAGTGGAATTAAGTATATTCACTATGTTCTATAACTACCATTCCTATCAATTTCTAGAGCTATTCATCACACCAAACAGAAACTCTATCCATTAAACAGTAACTCCCCATCCTCTCCCCCAGGTAACCTCTTTCTGTCTCTATGAATTTGCCTATTCTAAGTATCTCTAAGTATTGCCTATTCTAAGTATCTCGTTTTAAGTGAAGTCATATATTTTCCCATCATAAATGACTTAAAAAGACACCTTCTAAACCTACAAAAAAACTTTCATGATTTGATTTGTATGCTTTAAGAAATCATATGTTGCTGTTTTGAATCATTATCTTGAATCTCAAGTTTATGGCACAAATGGATAGAACTCTTACCATGTATAGTTGGGAATAGGCTGGTACAAAGATTGTGGTACAGATTCTTATCTTGACTCATTTCAAACACTTTTTCCCATTCCTTCACAGTCATTTGGTTCTTAATGCTCTCAGCTGTCTGTTCCTCATCGCGGAGCTCTTTCCCTCCAAACTGAGGAATAGAGAAAGGAAAAATATTAGTACAGAAACAGTCAAAATAATGTGAAAGAGAAGACACTCCACTATAAACAATTATAGTCTGGGAGGTCAACTTCAGAATCTGTTGACTATAAAGGTTTTTAAAAAAATCCTCAACTAGTAAGTTCTAAGTTAATTAAGAGAGTATGTCATTTGTCCTACAAATAAAAAAAATTTAAAAAAAGCCACCATCACTGTTTCATATTGCTATCTAAATTTATGTGAATGGTCAAGAGATGAGCCATACTAAAATGCTAGTCCAATGATGCAAAGATCAAAAAGATGTGACAGCCCTAGATGGTTTTGCTCAGGGTATAGAATATCGGCTTGTGGACCACCGGTACGATTCCGGTCAAGGGCATGTACCTTGGTTGCAGGCTGCTACCTGGCCTGGGCCCTGGTTGGGAGCATGCAGAAGGCAACCAGTTAATGTGTCTCTCTCACATCGATATTTCTCTGTCTTTCCCTCTCTCTTTCACTTTCCCTAAAAATCAATGGAAAATATCCTCGGGTGAGGATTAACAACAACAACAAAAAGAAGTGACAGGATACTTATTATATTCATTTCTTTTTCCAAACTCTTTCTACCTATTTTTCCATTCAGGACACAGGATCAAGTTCTGAACAACTATAACACACAGAGCCCATCACTCTCAGAAAGCAATTTACTTTACTTTCCAGATTACTAAATCTTTCTATTTGCACTTTCTCCAAGAGCATGAGAGAGGAACCGTGATAATTAAAAAACATAAAACCCCATCATACTTGTACCAGTGCTATTAAAACAATGAGCTCTTACATGAAAACAAGATTTTTCCTTGTCAGAGAGAATTGAAAAAATTTGATTTTAAAATTTAAAAAGATCAAATCTCAACAACTCATATCTCTAACATTGAGTAGATAACTGAGAGGTTTCAGAAACCTATAACTTTGTGGCAGCCTTGAGGGGCAGCTTTCTCAAGCTTTGCTATTCTACTAAGACTCACCCTTGGGTTGGTTGGTGCAACACAACAGGCAAGAAAGACCAGCCTGTATGAAAGGTCCCTAACACCAAGGGCCCGGAGACCTCGGATGCCTTCTGTCTCATATCCATCAACACCGCTGACACGAGAGTTAGTTTCTGCACGTGCTCCTGAAAGATTGAATGATAAGTAGTTTCACAGCTCAAATATTGAAGGTGCTAAGTAAAAATTGCTCAAATACACAAAACCTATAAATCCAAAGATTTCATTTAGGCTGATTTTTTTTTTTCCAGATCAGTACCTTTTGTAACAAAATCCATTAGTCTTTAATCATCTCATCATACTTCCCTGTTCACCCTCTGATTGGTAGCCCAAAATAAGATAAGGAAGATTCAAGAAGCTAGATACTCTGGAGTTCAGGTAACAGAATTAGTTAGTTTTGAACCTCAGATTACCAACCTGGTGTGCTAAGCTTAGAGACATCAGGCACAACTATCAGCGTCCCTGTAAAGTCACACTTGTCACCAGCTTGAGCTGACTCCACAGCTTCAGCCCTCAAGATCACTTCTAAACTGCGTGGGATACTTCCTCGAGGAAGCTCAGCTTGAGTCTCTTGAATACGAACCTATAAAAAAGACAAATGGCCAAGAATAAGAGATCTTATTCAAATGTCATACAATCTAAATTAAATGCCACAAATATTGACACATTTTAAACTATCTTACCATTTGCACTTTTGACATGTGCCATCATTTAGCATAAAAATTATCTACCCTAGCCGAAACCGGTTTGGCTCAATGGATAGAGCGTCGGCTTGGGGACTGAAGGACCCGGGTTCGATTCCGGTTACCCGGGTTCGATTCCGGTCAGGGGCATGTACCTTGGTTGCGGGCATGTCCCCAGTAGGGGGTGTGCAAGAGGCAGCTGATCGATGACTCTCTCTCATCGATGTTTCTAACTCTCTATCTCTCTCCCTTCCTCTCTGTACAAAATCAATAAAATATATATTTAAAAAAAAAAAAAAAAATTATCTACCCTAAAACTCCTTTCAATTTGGTAAGAGATTATATCTATTTATTTATTTTAATATATTTTTATTGATTTCAGAGAGGAAGGGAGAATGAGAGACAGAGATCAATGATGAGTGAGAACTATTGTTTCTCGTTTCCTTTTTGTTCAAATTGACTATGTAGTTATATATCTGTTGTTTCATAATTTATACTCTCCATCTCAATGCAACAGTTAACATTAGAAACTCATACTTTTACTAGGTATATTATTATTACACTAGAGGCCCAGTGGAGGAAATTCATGCACAGGGGCATGTCCCTCAGACTGGCTTGCATCCTCTCTAATACAAGACACCTTGGGGGATGTTGACCTGCCAGTTTAGGCCCAATCCTGTAAGTAGCAGATAACCCTCTCGAAATCTAAGACCTAGCAAAACAGCTCCCAACTGTTTACCTGATTGACTGATCACCCCTAACCCCTAACTGCTCCCCTGCTGGCCTGATCACCCCCTACTGATGTTTCTAATTCTCTATCTCTCTCCCTTCCTCTCTGTAAACAATCAATAAAATATATTAAAAAAAAAGTTTTTGGCTTAAATCTGTGGTCACATTTGATGACCCTTGACTTAAAATAAAAACCGAGTTTAACACTGTCTAAATAAGCTTTTAAATAATAATTACAGGTGCCTAGAAAGAAATTATTAGCATAGGCTAAATCTGAACTTAACAAAAAATTTAATAATTACCTTTTGAAAATCAACAAATCTTGATTTATTTGTATCTAGCAGGAATCTCTTTCTGTTGGCACAAACTGGATTTCGGCAGATGTTTGGCTGTGTGTATTTGAACTGCTGTTCCACATCCTTGATTACTGTCTGACAGTCCAAGCACAGGAAAGTTCCACTCACAAGCTCTGGGTGAACTGGGTGTGTCCGTACCACCTGCCCACTGATTCGAGTGAGCAAACCAATTCTGGATGAGGTGAGTTCTCGAATTCTGTTTGTTTAAAGATAATGACCATTGGTGAACAAAGCACACCAAAGAAATAAGTAATTATAAAACGAGATAATCACATTTAAATATTTTTGCTTATTTACAAATTCTAAATAAGTATGTATTAAAGTATTTTGAAAATAAAGTTTCATGGGGGAAAAATTTAGACTCAGAAGTTCAGAAACATTTTACTGTGCAAACCCATTTTATATTAAATAAATTGGTAACTTTATAAGTAATTTCAGTAGTTGTTTTCAAAAATATTACTTCGATTTCTTAAACAATTATTTAAGTTCTTTAAATGGTATGCCATTTAAGCTCTGACAAAATTTTCCACAAATTCATGAATTTCTGTGACTATTTCAGTTTTCAAATTTTCTCACTGACTAATTTCTCCCCAAATATCCCTCAAAGGTATCCTAAAATAGAAAATAATGAGAAATTGCTTCACTTAAACTTCTCATCCTATCTCCCTAGAAAAATACATTTATCCAAAACTAAATTTTTAGATAACTGGGAAAAACTTTACAAATCTAAGACTACAACCTCCTGAGTTTTCAGACAATTAAGTGATGCCTACAATATTTGATAAATTTCTTTTCTTCCAAAGAAGGGTTTCTTACTTGTGTCTGGTTGGTAGGTCTTGGAATGCAACATAAAAATCCTTGGCAAGAGGAATCTCTTTACGGTCTTTGACGAAAGTTTTTAAGGCCCGACATAGATAGGGATAAACTCTAAAAAGCAAGCAAAAAAAAAGATCAACTGACATCTTCAAGAGGCTTATTATCAAGGCCTCCTTCCACTTCATGATTATCAATAGCTGAGACTAAGTCATTTCATCTGGTTACACCCAAGCCTTAGAATTTAACTACACAGGATACTTACATTATCTAGTCCAGGTTCAATCCTCTCCTTTCCCTCCACAAATAGATCTAAGATAGTAGAAACACCAAAGATAAAATGCTGTGCCCAAATACTCATCTTTAATTATTTAGAACCACACTGTAGGCCACTTCTCTGTCCAAGAAGACTATCTGAAAAATCTGGGAGGAGGGAGTTACAATCTACCACAGCAGCTTTTCATTTGGTGTCAAGGCCACAATTTATTTTTCTAGGTTTAATTCTTGATTGATAAAAAATGGATAAGCCCTAACTGGTTTGGCTCAGTGGTCAGAGTGTTGGCCTGCGGACCAAAAGGTCCCAGATTCAATTCCAGACAAGGGCATGTATCTTGGTTTCCGGCACATCCCCAATAGGGGCTGTGCAGGAAGCAGCTGATTGATGTTTCTCTCTCATTGATGTTTCTAACTCTATACCTCTCCCTTCCTCTCTGTAAAAATTCGATAAAATATATTTTAAGAAAATGGATGAGGTCAGGGGAGGAATGTGTGTACATCAAATATCTGCAGAAATGGTCCATTTGACTGGTTAGACTGAAGTGGCCCATGTCCCCTTGATAGAAGTCCTCAATAGCTGCTACATCCTGTTTGAAGGAGGGAATTGGAGTCCTTTGAAAAATTAGCTGCTTTCATGAGAAAGAATTACTGCAGATTATACTGTTCATCAGAGATCCAACAGCAGACTAGAGGATTGCAAGAATCAAGTCAAAAATCTGAAATACAGCCGAAACCGGTTTGGCTCAGTGGTAGAGCATCGGTCTGCGGACTGAAGGGTCCCAGGTTCGATTCTGGTCAAGGGCATGTACATTGGTTGCGGGCATATCCCTGGTGGGAGGTGTGCAAGAGGCAGCTGATCGATGTTTCTCTCTCATCGACGTTTCTACCTCTCTATCTCTCTCCCTTCCTCTCTATAAAAAAATCAATAAAAATATATTTAAAAAAAAAGATTTATTAAAGAATAAATAAATAAATAAATAAATAGAACTGGATCCACACACTTTCTCAAAACTCCTATGGGGTAGGTTGGGGAATCGAATGCCAGCAATAGCATGGAATACCTGACACAAAGTAAATGGTCCTCTTAAAACTTAGGAAAACTATATAGAAAACAAAGGTTTTCAACATTTACATGTGAAAAACATTCAGCTTCGGGCCTAATAATAACATGATCACTGCCTGTACCAAAGGGCCTTTATCACAGCTGCCCTTCTGCCTCACAAATGAACACGTCCAGTCCAAACAGAACTGGCCTCCCGGAAAGAAGATTGATATACCATACCTATAGAACTCCTCTTGAATGGTGGTGGAAAGTTGCTGGTTAAATTGCTCCAGGTCCACAAAACTCACAACCAATGTGTTTCTCTCAGGACGAATTAGCTCTTCTGCTAACTGCAAGTACTTGGTTTCTCCATCACTGTTCTGGAACCTGTAGATACATGCAAATCAGATTAAATTGAAGAACTAGGCAGTAAAAAGAAGAATCCAAATGCCTGGTAATTCAGTGTATTGATTAAAGATATCAGCTTTAGGGTCAGACAGGCCCATTTTCACAGTTGTGCAACTTGGAGCAAGTTACTTATCCTCCTAAACCTGCCCCCTCCTATTTGAAAAAAAAAATTAAAAATGAAATAAAGCAGATAATAACATCACTTTACCTCATAAGATTACTGTGAAGATTAAATGAGAAAATGCCTGTAAAATGTTTTATGCAGAGCCCAGAACATAGAAAATCTGGGTCTACAGATTTTAACATGAATTTCTTCATTTAATATTTTCTAATCAACAAATGCTAACTATTCTTTTATTATTGTTATGTATGATTAAAGTGAGGAAATGTTCAACTAAGAAATAAGGTCAAAATCTAAAAACTCAATTTCTATAGGGAAAACTGATAGGTTTGTTTTTGGTTTATGAACCAGAATAAAAATAAATATATACATATAAAATAAATCTGGTGTTTTGTTGTTGTTTTTTACTTTTTGTTCTTTTTTTTTTTTTTTTAAATATGTTTTTATCACCTGGCTGGCATGGCTCAGTGGTTGAGTGTTGACCTACGAACCAGGAGGTCACAGTTCGATTCCTGGTTGCAGGCTCAATCCTTAGTGTAGATCCCCAGTGTGGTGCGTGCAGGGGGCAGCCAATCAATGATTCTCTCTCATCATTAACATTTGTCTCTCCCTCTTCCTTCCTCTCTGAAATCTTATTGATTTAAAATACATTTTTTAAGTATTAAGGGATAGAGATAGAAACATCAATGAGAGAGAAGTATCATCAATCAGCTGCCTCCTGCACACCCCATAGTGCGGTGAGTGAGCCTGAAGCCCAGGCATGTGTCCTGACTGTGATTCCAACCGGTGATCTCTTGATTTCTGGGTTGATGCTCAAACACTGAACCACACCAGCTGGGCCTGCTTTTTGTTATTTTAAGATGACATAATTAGTTGTTGTTGTTTTAAGCATCACCTGAGGATATTTTTCCATTGGTTTTTAGAGAGAATGGGAGAGGGAAAGACAGAGAGAAATATTGATGTGAAAGACACACATCAATTGGTTGCCTCCTGCATGCACCCCAACCAGAGTCCGGGCCCAGGAGGAGCCTGCAACTGAGGTACATGCCTTTGAACGGAACCAAACTGGGACCCTTTAATCCATAGACAGACACTCTATTCACTGAGCCAAACTGGCTAGGGCAAAGATTAGTTTTTGAAGCAAAAATCAATTCCTCCTTCAAATACAGCATGTTCTGTTAAATATTTACTAAACATCATCTATCTGCAAAGCGTTATACCAGAAGTAACTACAGATGAAAATGACAATGTTCCTATCCTAGGGTTGACAGTTTCATAAGAGATACTCCTTCTAAAAAGAGGTACTGGACAACCTAAATATCCATCACAAATAATTTAAGAAAATGTGTTATACACATACATTGGAATACTACTCAGCCTTAAAAAAGGAAATGCTGCAATGTGTCAATATGCATGAAGCTTGAAGACATTATGCTAAGTGAAATAAGGCCATCACCAAAAAGACAAATACTGCATGAATCTACTTACGAGATATCTAAAATAGTCAAATTTATAATAAAAAACTGGAATGGTGGTTGCCAGGGGATGAAGGAAGAGGAAAATGCTAATCAACAGGCATAAAGTTTCAGTCAAAAAAGATGAATATGAGCTAACATTGTACCTATATTCAACAATAAGACATTGTATAGTTAAAAATTTGTTAAGAAGGTAAATCTTATGTGTTCTTTCCATAATAAAATAAAAGAGGGAAAAAGGAAAAAAAAAAAAAAAGTGCAAGAAATGTGATAGGGGATTATTAACTAATCCTACCTAACATCTAGAAAGGCCTCATACATATAAAAGGTAGCATTGGAAATTTAGTCTTGATAGACTTAAAATCTGAAAAGATAAGACTAGCTACAGCTGTCTGCAAGTATATGATGGTCAGAAAAGGTATGGGAGAAGGGTGGACAGCAGTATGGATGGGGAAGATGAAACGGAAAAAGAGCTGTGAAGAATTGGAGCTTTTTCCATAAGCAATGGCAAACCAAAGTTGGTATTTTGAAAGGAAGTAACATTTTATTCTTCAATGAAGTATAAGGACTGTCTTGTTCATCATTATCCCCAGCACCTAGGTATATGTTAACTGCAAGGTTGTGAAGGCAGTTATATTATTTGTTAAAACAAAACCCTAATATGGTGTGGTGGCTAGGTGGGGTTAAAGATGGGATTTACAATGAAGATGAAGTGGCTGACAGGTAAAGACATATATAAGAAGTTTTATTAGCAGGTATAATGGAAAACAGATTTGGAACATAAAGGAAGTAAGGACTGGTGCTGCCTGAAAGGTTTATACAGTTTCACAGGAGATGTGAGTCTAGCTGGGCTTTGAAGGATGAATGCCTGCCAGTCAGAAAATAATGCTGCCACAGGAAGGGAAATATAAATACAATTACTGTTTTAAGTATATCAGAACTTCATAGGCCGACAGGTTTGGCTCAGTGGATAGAGTGACAGCCTGCGGACTGAAAGGTCCCAGGTTCGATTCCAGTCAAGGGCATGTACTTTGGTTGCGGGCACATCCTCAGTGGTTGGTGTGCAGGAGGCAACTGATCAATGTCTATCTCTCATCCATGTTTCTCACCCTCTATCCCTTTTCCTTCCTCTCTGTAAAATATCAATAAAAATATGTTAAATGTCAAAATGTGAAAACCCACGTGTCCATGAACAGACACACAAAATGTGTATATACATGCTATATACATGTAATGGAATACTATTCAGTTTTAAAAAGAAAATTCTGGCCCAGTAGGTGGGGTTCAGCCGTTGAGTATTGACCTATGAACCAAGAGGTCAGGGTTCAGTATCCAGTCAGGGCACATGCCCGGGATGCAGGCTCGATCCCCGGTGGGGAGCATGCAGGAGGCAGTTGACCAGCGATTCTCTCTCATCATTGATGTTTCTCTCCCTCTCCCTTCCTCTATGAAATCAATAAAAATATATTTTAAAAGTAAGTAAATAAAAAACAATAAATAAAAAAGGAAATTCTGGCACATGCCACAACATGGATGCACTTTGATGACACCACACTAAGTGAAATAAGCTGGTCACAAAAGGACAAATACTGTGTGACTGCAGGCATATGAGGCACTGTCAAGTTCACGGGCAGCAAGTAGAATGGAGGTTGCCAAGTATTGGGAGGGGAGGAGTTATTTAATGGGTGCAGAGTTAGACTGTGGGAATAGGAAAAGTTCTGGAGGAGAAGGGCGATGATGGCTGCACGAGTAAGGTGAAAGCCACCGAACTCTACGCTTACAAAAGGTTAAAGTAAACTTTATGCTATGTACATTTTACACAACAGTAACAGTAATAAAAAGAATTTCAGCCCTAACTGGTTTGGCTCAGTGGATAGAGCAGCGGTCTGCAGACTCAAGGGTCCAGGTCAAAGGCATGTACCTTGATTGTGGGCACATCCCCAGTAGGGGGTGTGCAGGAGGCAGCTGATTGATTTTCTCTCTCTCCCTCTCCCTTCCTCTCTGTAAAAAAATCAATAAAAATATATATAAAAAAAAAGAAAGAAAAGGAATTCCATAGGACATTCCGAAGTGTTTACACGCCATCCTGGAGGCAGCCACCCAGGAGGCAGCCGGAGACCATGCTCTAAAGGGGAGTATCTGCACCATCTATACAGCAGTAACTGGTGGCGGAGAGCCCAGGAGGGGGCTGGGAGAGGCCAGGAGCCCAGAAGGGGAAAAGAAAAGGTGCGGACAGAGGCTGGAAACGAGGAGGGAGAGTCGGGAGCATGTTCCGCTACCCGTACAGCAGGGCAGGGCTCACTCAAGCATCTGTCAAACCACAGGGTCCCCTCTAGCACTTTCACCTCCAGGCGCCACGGGCTGCCAAGGTGCTCGGGGCCCCTGACCCCGGGGTCCCGGCTGTCTGGTCCCATCAGGCCTCTGCCAGGCTTCCAACGCCAGCTCGGCCTCCGCTCCAACCTGCCAACGCGTGGCCTAGCTGACAGCTACTGTCCTCGCCGCGCCTCAGTGTCTGCACCGGAGACCTGGGCTGCACGCCCGCCGGCGGGAATGAATGACCGGAGTACCGCGCTCAGCACGGCCCTGGGCGCGGGAAGAGCTGGAGGAAGGGCTCCCCGCGGCTTCACCCCCGGAAACCAGCCCGGCCCGCCCCGGGCGCCTCGCAGAGGGCGGGTTAAGCACCATGTGGGCGGGGGGCCGCTCCCCGAGGCGCGCGACCCCTCGGCTCCGAACTCGCGCGGGCCCCACGCGCCGGCATTGGGCCCCCCCGGGCTCCGGAAGTGGAGGGGGGCGGCTCGGGAAGTTCCGCCAACAAGGGCAGCCCGCGACTTACTCCTCTAGGAAGTCCAGGAAGAGCTTCTGGCACTTCTCGGCCACCTCGTCGCGCACCACTACGTGCTGGCTGCCGGCGCCCGGCTCCGCGGCCGCCGCGAGGTCCATCGCTGCTGAGCGCTGAGGAGCCGCCGCAGTCACACTCTGCCGCCGCTAGTCGCGTCTCCCCTACCGCCGCCGCCGTCGCAGCTTTGCGCGCGCCGCCGCCGCCGCCGTCTCAGCCCCGCCCCTTCGCCGGCCGGAGCCAATCGTGGCGCAGGAACTCGGAGATTTCGCGCCAAGCCTGCCCAATGAGCACGGCTTCTCCCCAAGCTCCGCCCACGTCGCGGGGATTTCGCGCCAAATGCAAAGACCCGAAGGAAGCCGGAGTGCAGCTTTTGCGCCTGCGCAGTGGTGGTCGGGTCCCTGGGGGATTTGGTTTCTAGAGCAAGGCCAGATCTTTCGGTGGTTTTTTTTTTTTTTAAATGTTCTTCAAATCATTCCACTAATATCAATTAAATAGTAGTCGTAAAGTTCTGTGGAAGTGAAAAAAAAAAGATGTAGAATGCTTGAGTTGTTTATTTGGAGGAAGTAAACTGTAAAACGAAAAGAGCCTAGTCCTAGTCGGTTTGTCTCAGTGGACAGAGCATAGGCCTGTGGACTCAAAGAGTCCCAGGTTCAGTTCCGGTCAAGGACATGTACCTTGGTTTCAGGCTTGATCCCCAGTGGGGTGAGTACTCAGGGGAGAGTTGGCATAATTATTCTGGTAATGCTGACCTGGGAAAATCGAGGTATGGGGACTGGGCCTTTGACTCCCGCATCAACCAGTTATGGAATGCGGGATGCCCTTGGGGAAGAAGTGTAACTAAGTGAAGCAGCTTATTTTGGTCAAAGGCAATTCCCAGAGGCTATGGCTTTTAGCCTTCAACAGCCAACAGTCCCAGCTGCTGGTGGGCAATGGACTCCTGAAGAGGGTATCTGGGTGGCACATCACAGTGTTATAGAACAGTAAGAAGCTAGAAAAATTCCAGGACAAGCAGAATGGGGGAACTAGAAAGAGTAGTTTGCAGAGACATCTAGTAAATACTATCTTCCTTAAACCAAGGACACTTGAGAGTAAATGGTTTGCACTCCTCCCCAGAGGGTAGATAGCTTAAATTACCCTACTCAGGAAGACAACAGAAATACAATTAGTGCTATTTGCCAACCACACCCAAGGACAGACGAGAATAAATCTCATTTTGGTACATCAACATAAAAGTTGATGAATAGAGAGAAGGAAGATGGCGGCGCTGGGTAAACACACCTAAACAAGACCAAGGAAAAACTATAAAACAAACGTCTATCTCCTTAAAACCAAACGAAAGCTGGCTGAGAGGAAGCCCTTCATCTAGACTGAAAGAGAAAGAGCAGAATCCAGGGCACAAGCGCTGAAAAACTGAGGTGATTGGGGAAGCTGAGCTACTGACCCTAATAGGTCAACAACCACATAAAGCTACTCTATCAACACAGGGAAATGGCCAAAATGAGGAAACACAGAAGCATGGCACTAATGGGAGAGATGGAGGAGAATAAACTAATGGATGACACACAGGTCAGAATCACATTTATAAGATTACTCAAGAATCTTCTAAAAACCTTTGAGAAACTTGATGAGACCTCCAAGAAGCTTGGTGAGACCTTCAAGGACCTTAAAGAGAATACAAAAAAAAAAAAAAAAAGGAAAAGGACCAATCAGAAATTAAGCATACAATCTCTGAAATAAAGAATATACAGAAACTCAACTATAGATCAACCTACCCCAAGAATCAAACCAAAGATCTGGAATATAAAGAAGAAAAAAATTACCCAACCAGAGAGGCAGAAAGAAAGAAGAATCCAAAAGTGTGAGGACAGTGTAAGGAGCCTCCGGGACGGCGGGTGCCAGAGAAGAGCGAGCAGGATATTGAAGGCTTAGTGGAAGAAATAATGTCAGAAAACTTTCCCTACCTGGTAAAAGAAATAGACTTACAAGTTCAGGAAGCGCACAGAACCCTAAACAAGAGGAATCCAAGGAGGGACACACCAAGAAACATCATAATTAAAATGCCAAGGGCAAAAGACAAAGAGAGAATCTTACAAGCAGCAAGAGAAAAACAGCTAGTTACCTACAAGGAAGTACCCATACTACTGTCAGCTGATTTCTCAACAGAAACTATGCAGGCCAGAAGGGAGTGGCAAGAAATATTCAAAATGATGAACAAAAAGAACCTACAACCAAGATTACTCTACCCAGCAAAGCTATCATTCAGAATTGAAGGTCAGATAAAGAGCTTCACAGACAAGAAAAAGTTAAAGGAGTTCATCAACACCAAACCAGAATTACATGAAATGCTGAAGTGTATTCTTTAAGGAGAGGAAGAAGAAAAAAGTAAAGGTAAAAATTATGAACAACAAAAAGACATAAAATACCTACCAACAAGCGAACTTAAAAATCAAGTGAATAAAAAATCTGAAGAACAATGGACTAGTGAATATAATGGAATCAGGGACATAGAAAGGGATTGGACTAACAATTCTCAGGGGGTGAGGGAAGAGATTGGACAAGAATCTTACACCTATGGATGAAGACAGGGGCGGGGGGTAAGGGCATGGGGTGGAGTTGGGGATCAGGTGGAGGTGAGCTATGAGGGAAGAGGGGGAAAGAGGAACACCTGTAATAATCTGAACAATAAAGATTTATTATATAAAAAAGTTGATGAATATTCTATTGATCAGCCCTTAAAACCCTAAACGCCCAGCCTTTAAAACCCCTGAAAAAATGCTGAAATAGGTTTGGCCCAGTGGATAGAGCAGCAGCCTGCAGGCTGAAAGGTTCCAGGTTCGATTCCTGTCAAGGGCATGTACCTTGGTTGCAGGCACATCCCTAGTGGGGGTGTGCAGGAGACAGCTGGTCAATGTTTCTAGCTCTCTCTCTCTCTCTTCCTCTCTGTAAAAAATCAATAAAATATATTAAAAAAAAATAAAAATAAAAACCCTAAAAATGAAGGTCCCCCCTCACCCCCCACTTATGCCCTAACCTCTAAGGGACCGCATATAACTTGCAACCAGAGGAGCAATGGACAGCAGCTGCTCAGTCCCAGGGTGCTGTCCCTCCAGGGTGCATTCCCTTCCTCTTTTCCTTCCCCCGCAGGAATGTAATCCCCTAACTTGTAAGGGACCTCATGAGACTTGCAACCAGGGCAGCAATGGGCAGTAGCAGCTTGTCCCAGGCTAACTCCCTGAACCTGTCTTCAGGGACCCCCTATTCTCTGACTTCCCAATGAGCGAACACAGCCCAGCCT
The DNA here is from genome assembly GCF_964339955.1 of Pipistrellus hanaki. Lineage (NCBI taxonomy): Eukaryota > Metazoa > Chordata > Mammalia > Chiroptera > Vespertilionidae > Pipistrellus > Pipistrellus hanaki. The sequence goes on from NC_140510.1 coordinate 17,903,989, forward strand.
AGGTTCGCCTGTTGTTTCTTCTATGCTCTTCCTTGTTTCACTCTCTCCTAAGTATATTTTTGCTGCAATAAAAAATTCTTGCTTGCTTTTCTACGCTTTGCCTCCTGATTGAAATCTCCCTCAAGAAGACAAAAACCAACGTCTCCTCATCTCTTCTTGTCATCTCCCAGCTGGTAACCCCAAACAGTAACAACAGCATCAACCACTGCTCACCCTTGCACTTCTCAGATTCAATTACTTTGTATATTAATTCCATCTTCAAGGTTTCTCCGTCCTCTCTTCTATAAGGAGGTCTCACAGGAGGTACCTGAAGAAGACTTCTGCCCAGGGCCTCAGAAGAAGAGACCCAGGGAAGAATGAACATAAATATGTGAGGAGTATGACCACTGGAGATATCACCTCCAGGATGTAGTATGTAACCCTAAATCAATAACCATTGTAACATGCATGGTGCCTTTTAGGTAGAATACAAGAGTCCAAGATTCAAGAGGTGGAAGGAGTGGCCCTATTCGCCATCAATTCCAGTGATCCACTTAGTGTGCAGTGGATAGAGTCCTGCTAGGGAAAGCCTATGGCCAGGCCTGAAAATTTGTATTAATTAATTAATTAATTAATTAATTTTATATCCTTATTGTTGAGAGTACTACAGATGTCCCCATCCCTTTTTATCTCCCCATTGCCCTCTTTCACCCAGATCCCACCCCACCCCAGACCTTCACCACCCTACTGTCTGTGTCCATGGGTAATGCATATATGCATATAAGTTCTTCTTTCCTCTCCTCTCCTCTCCTCTCCTCTCCTCTCCTCTCCTCTCCTCTCCTCTCCTCTCCTCTCCTCCCCTCCCCTCCCCTCCCCTCCCCTCCCCTCCCCTCCCCTCCCCTCTCCTCTCCTCTCCTCTCCTCTCCTCTCCTCTTCTCGCCTTTCCTTTCCTTTATAAAAAAGATAACCTTGCTGGGTAGAGTAATCTTGGTTGTAGGTCCTTGCTATTCATCACTTTGAATATTTTTTGCCACTCCCTTCTGGCCTGCAAAGTTTCTGTTGAGAAATCAGCTAACAGTAGTATGAATGCTCCCTTGTAGGTAACTAACTACTGCTTTTAAGATTATCTCTTTGGCCCTAGCTGGTTTGACTCAGTGGATAGAGCATCAGCCTGTGGACTGAAAGGTCCAGGTTTTATTCCAGTCAAGGGCATATGCCTGGGTTATGGACTCAATCCCCAGTAGGGGGCATGCAGGAGGCAGCTAATCAATGATTCTCTCTCATCATTGATGTTTCTCTCTCCTTTTCCCTTCCACTCTGAAATCAATCAATCAATCAATCTATCAATAAATAACATGCTTCTCTCTTTGTTTTTAACTATTGGCATTTTAATTATGATGTGTCTTGGTGTGGGACTTTTTGGGTTTCTCTTGTTTGGGACTCTGTGCTTCCTGGACTTATAAGTCTAATTCTTTCACCAGGTAAGGGAAGTTTTCTGTCATTATTTCTTCAAATAGGTTTTTAATATTTTACTCTCTCTTTTCTCCTTCTGGCACCCCCATAATGCAAATGCTGGTACTCTTGAAGTTGTCTTAGAGGTTCCTTACACTATCTTCATATTTTTTATTTTATTTATTTGCTCATCTGATTTGGTGTTTTTTGCTTTCTTATATTACAAATCACTGATTTGATTCTTGGCATCCTCTACTCTGCTGTTGATTCCCTGTAAATTATTCTTTATTTCAGTTAATGTATCCTTCATTTCCGACTGGTCCTTTTTGATGTTCTCACTAATTTATTTTAAACTCTCACTAAGTTCCTTGAAACTCTCATTAAGTTTTTTGAGCATCCTTGTGGCCATTGTTTTGAACTCTGCATCTAGTAGTTTGCTTGCTTCCATTTAATTTCTTTTTCTGGAAATTTCTTCTGTTCTTTCATTTGTGACATATTTCTTTGTCTCTGCATTCTGGCTGCTTCCCTGTATTTGTTTCTATGTATTAGGTAGAGCTGCTATATCTCCTGGAATTGGTAGAGTGGCCTTGTGTAGTAGGTGTCCTGTAGGGCCCAGTGGCCCAGTCTCCCCAATCACCTGAACTGGGCACTCTAGATGTGCTCCTGTGTAATTTGTGTGCACTATCCTGTTGTAGTTGAGGCTTACTTGCTATTGGTGTCACTGGGAGGAATTAAACCCTCAGGCCAATTGGCTGTGAGGACCTGCTGCAACTCAGCAGAAGAGCTGCTGTGCAGGAGACACTTATGGAGCAGGATTTGATTTAGTGGGGCTTTGGTGCTCACTGAGTCTGCCTCTTGAGTGTGTTACTTGTGGATGTGTAGAGTTGTAATATAGTATGATCTGAAGCTGTCCAGTGGGTGCACTGGCTCTGGGGCCTCCTGGGAGGTGCAAAGTTAGCCACTGCCTGTGCCCTGCCTGGGGTCACCTAGCATGAGCTACAGAGCAATCTGCAGATGGCTACTATTTGTGTTGGGCTAGGAAGTGCTCAGGAGAGGCTAAGCTGTGAGCCTTGGCAAGCTGCAGTTACTGCTAGGACTGTGGGCACTTATAGAGAGGTGTGGGATACACTGAGTCCAGCTGCAGTTGTTTGAGAGATTTTAGGAAGATCTGAAGCCTGAGCCAGAACAGGCCATTTATATGGAAAACATACTGCAAAAAGCTTAAGTGGGGCTGCAAATTGGGTGGGGTGGGATCTCAGGGAATCACCAGGACTGGGCCAACGGTGTGATGAAGTCTCAGATATGATGTCTGCTAGTAAGCTCTGTGTGTGTGGGTGGTCCCAGTACTTTCTTCTTGGAAAAAAACTGCCTCCAAGTTCAGCATTCTGGCTAATGCCAGACAATTTAGTTCCCCCCTGTATTCTTTCAAGCTGTTGCCCCAGAGCTGGAGCTCAGAATGAGTGAGTCTGTATAATTCTGTGCATGGGCCCTTTAAGAGGAATTGCCTGGGACTCCAGCAGCCTCCACGTCACTCAGCCACTTCCCTTACTGGTTTTTACAGCCTGAAGTTATAGGGACTTCTTTTCCTGATGGGGAGGAGGGGGTACCTATAATCTGATAGATAGAGCACCTGAATTAATCTGAAAAATATTCATATTATTTTAAATCCTAGAACACGTGAATAGGGGGTTAAGTTTTTCTTAAGTTTTCTTTCCAAGGCTTGTGCAAAACAATTGAGGAGGTGACCCAGCTGTGAATCCAGCAAGCAGAACAGATAAGCATGGTCAGGCCAACCCACCAGGAGTTAAAACACCATCTCATCGAAAACATACTGAAAGAAATAGTGACAGAAAACTTCCCCCACCTGGTGAAAGAATTAGACTTACAAGTCCAGGAAGCGCACAGAACTCCAAACAAAAGGAATCCAAAGAGGACCACACCAAGACAAATCATAATTAAAATGCCAAGAGCAAAAGACAAAGAGAGAATATTAAAAGCAGCTAGAGCAAAGAAGGTAGTTACCTATAAAGGAGCACCTATATGATTGTCAGCTGACTTCTCAACAGAAACCATGCAGGCCAGACGGGAATGGCAAGAAATATTCAAGGTGATGAATAGTAAGAACCTACAGCCAAAGATAATCTATCCAGCAAAGCTATCACTCAGAATCGAAAGTCAGATAAAGAGCTTCACTAATAAAAAAAAAGCTAAAGGAGTTCATCACCACCAAACCAGAATTATATGAATTGCTGAAGGGGGTTCTTTCAGAAGAGAAAGTAAATAAAGATAAAAATTATGAACAACAAATACTTAACTATCAACAAGTGAATCTAAAAACCAAGGAAATTAAAAAAAAAAATCTGATGAACAATATTAACTGTTGAATATAATAGAATCAGAGGTATGGAAGGGGAGTGAACTGACGATTCTTGGGGAAAAGGGGAGAGGGGGATGTGGGAAGAGACTGAACATAAACTGTGCACCTATGGATGAGGACAATAGGGAGTGGGGAAAGAGCAGAGGGTGGGGTGGGAACCTGGTGGAGGAGAGCAATGGTGGGGGGCGGGGGAAGGAACATTTGTAATAATATGAACAATAAAAATTTATTTAAAAAACAAAAACAAACAAAAAAAACACACCATCTCATCAACATCATCTTATCGCCTGATGACTACAATAGCTGATATCTGTGGACCCCTAGGGCTGCATGTAACACATTAGCCACTTTCCCTCTTATAATCCTGTTCCCTACACTTTGCTGGAAAGGCAGGATTTGAAGGCTTGAAAGCACCCTGTCTTCCTGGTTGGCTAGCCTTCACAATAAATGCCTAATATGACTCAACCCTGCCTTCCGTATTGGACACAGCAACAGGCAGCCGAAGCCCAACTAGGGGTTTGCCGGTAACGTAGTTTGGCCACTTGGCTGGGACACCCTCCTCTGAGCCCTAAGGTCAAACCCTTCGGGGTGCCTGGACTTGGGCAAGTTCTTGCCGGCATCTGTGGAAACTCCTTAGCAGCTGTTTTTTTTTTTTTTTACTCTAAGACTTTTCTTTTATTTTCCCCCCTTATTTTTTAAAAATTAAATTATTATCTGTGTACATATCTTACCATTACTCTAAGACTTTTCTTAGGTGCTTACAAACGTTCCCAGTCACCTTTGCTATTGGTTGAATCCACATTCTGTTTGGGCGCCTAATTATCTGTAAGTCTCAAGCACGTAAGCCAGGAGTGGCATATTTAAGGTACCTTCTGTTTCTGTTTGTGGGTGTCAAATCACTCAAAAAGCATAAGGAAATGCTCTGGCAACCCCGTCTGGCAGCCCTGGGGCTGCATTCTGGCTGATTGGTCCACTTATATTTATGGCTTCACTCTTAGATATCCTCTAAACTGGGAACAAGAGGAGATCCGTGTTTAGGAACAACAGTGTGAAGTTCTTGTCTGTGGGTTGACATGCCTGTCAATATCGTATATAAGAGTGTCGGTGTTGATTGCTGTTTTGTGTCTCTTTGTTGTTTGGTTTCTAATGAGAGTTCTTGTCTGTATATAATGTAACTTGGTTCCTGATGTTCTTTGCTTGCTTTCTTATTTTTTGGGGGACTTAGTTTACTCTTCAGTTTCTACTGAGAAAGAAAAATATGGGAATAATCGTTTAAACTCCCCAAGTATTTATCCTAAAGGGCCGGAGCTGCAGGAGTACCCTTGAATAGGCTGCCGAAGCGGCAACAGCGGAGTGGGCGGGTACTCTCCTTGTAAAGAGAAAAAATAGTACTTTATACTGAAGTGTTTGGAGGCCCAGGAGTTGCTGCAATGAATCCAAAGGTTCTCTGGATTTATAGAAATACTGGCAAGAAAACTCAGGAGAAACGGAATTTGATTAGAGGATTGAATGAGCTAAAAATAATTGTATGGTTTTTGTAACTGTTATTGAAAATATTGCTGATTTTTAACCTTCTTGTTTCCTAGACATAAAAGAACTTGTTTCTTTTCTTAAAGCAATTTGGTAAATTATACTTTGACAAGAAATATTGAGGAATTTATATTTTTCTCCATACATGACCACTCCAAAATTTAGAAACCCTTAATGAGTACTATTGTTCTCATGGCAAGTATTTGTGTGCATGAGTCCAATAAGAATCTGATTTCTTCACAACAGTCATAAGTCAGTTTCCAATTGTGGTTTTATAAACCAAAACTTTACTGGAATGCCATGTCTGAGAGAGACATGCCAGGGCTCTGGATGTCACCAGAAAGCTCTAAGGAATGAAGACTGACTTTGAAATCAATAAAACCCTTGATAAACAGCCTAGTACCTTACTTGGTCACATGGTTCATGGTGGTTTCTCCAGGTAAGGAACGAAGGTTACTTTCCTGAGAGATGGCATGAAAGGAACCTCAAGACACCTGTGGGGACTTCAGCTTGTGGAATGCACCCCAATTCTGTAGGCATTGTAGGCAAAGCCTGAGGGCGACTGTGTAGCTTGTCTTCTTTGCCCCGGGAGAAAACTTCCTCATGAGATTCCAGCAAAGCATATTTTTTACAAAATAGCCTAAATGATCAACTATTATTCTTGTGTTTATGCAAACAATCAGGCCAAATTATAACTAGAGTTAATACAGTAAATAAATTGGTCTTAATTTGACTCTTTGATGAAAATGAGGGTGATTTTTGGGGAGAATAATTGTGTTTCAACAGGAAATTATTATTTTTTTAATTTTCACCCAAGGATATTTTTCCATTGACTTTTAGAGCGTGTGGAAGAGAGAAGGAATGACAGAGAGAAATATCGCTGTGAGAGAAACACAATTGGTTGCCTCCTGCACATGTCTTGACTAGGGCCTGGGCTGGGGAGAAGCCTGTAACTGAGACACGTGCCCTTGACCGAAATCAAACCCGGGACCCTTCGATCTGCAGGCTGAGCCAAAACAGCTAGGGCTGGCAGGGTTCTTTGAGAGGGTCTGCAGCACAACTTTACAGCTGGTCCTAAGGGAGTCTCCTTGGTTCCTTCCACCCCCACACAGGCCATAAGTTTAAGCTGAAATGCATTAAAGCAACAGGGTAATGACAAGGGGCTTTGGGAGTCCCGATTATCCAGCCTTTTTTCTATTCCTGTCCAGCTGCACATATACTAAACACGGTCTTTGGATGGATTGATTTTGGACCTCAAAATTTGGTGGATCTGATAGAACTCAGCACATAAGGGGAAGCTCTGGCCATGTGGTCACTTGATGTCCTACTGACAGGTGCTTTATTGCCACCAGAACCGTGTAGCGAGCCAGGGGCTATTTATTGAATGGTGTGCACTTTTCTGAGGCAGATGGCATAGCTTTGCTCCAGAGCTAAGGGCTCTATGTTGGGGCTCCTATAAACTCCACATGGTGCCTTTTCCTACCACTGATACCATTAGAACTGTGGGTACTGCTGCTTGAACCACAGTTTGGACCTGAGTAAGAGCTTCTCCTGTCCCAGGAACCACCCAAACCTGACAGCACTCCATGTGGATAGGTCAGCACAGTATTCTGTTGAGTAATTTTAGGTCCATGTATTCTAGACTTGGAAAGTAAAAATAAAGTAGGATTTTTTTTTATTATTATACTTTTTGAATATAATAAGAAGTGGGGCATTTGTAAAAATGTTATGGAGGAAATCTCTTTAACCCACAGTGCATTTTGCAACTGTAAGAGCAAATTCCAGTGACCTGATCTTTTAGGGTGCTCTTCGATGATAGGTTTCTTAAAAAACATTCAAGAAATGTTTTACTTTCTTACCACCTTAAAACAAACCAGCCCTAGCTGGTTTATCTCAGTAGATAGAGCATTGGCCTGAGGACTGAAGGACCCCCGGGTTTGATTCTGGTCAAGGGTACATGCCTAGGTTGTGGGATCCATCCCATGGGGGGCATGCAGGAGGCAGCTGATTAATTATTCTCATCATTTATGTTTCTCTCCCTTTGTGAAATCAATAAAAATATATTTTAAAATATATATTTAAAAAATATATTTTATTGATTTTGTACAGAGAGGAAGGGAGAGAGATAGAGAATTAGAAACATCGATGAGAGAGAGTCATCGATCAGCTGCCTCTTGCACACCCCCTACTGGGGATATGCCCACAACCAAGGTACATGCCCTTGACCAGAATCGAACCCGGGACCCTTTAGTCCCCAAGCCGATGCTCTATCCATTGAGCCAAACCGGTTTCGGCTATATTTTAAAATATTAAAACGAAAACAAAAACACTCCAAACCAAACAACAACCAAACCTTCATTTCAGCTTTCCCCATCCACCATCTGTGGTGTAAACACCGCCAAAAGGCAGATTGTTGTGAAAACCTTTACAGGGAAGATCATCATTCTTGAGGCTAAACCCTCAGCTACCACAGAAAATGTTAAGGCCAATATCCAGGATAAGGAAGGAATTCCTCCTGGTCAGCAAAGACTGATCTTTGCTGGCAAGCAACTGAGAGATGGATATACTTTGTCTGATTAGAACTTTCTTTTTTTTTTTTTTTTTTTGTAGATATATCACAGTTTTTTATTTTTTTTATTTTTATTATTATTTTTTTTAATATATTTTATTGATTTTTTTTTTTTTGCCCCCCACCCTCCCTCCCACACATCCCCTCCCTCCCCAGAGTTTTGTGTCCATTGGTTATACTTATATGCATGTATAAAAGTCCTTCGGTTGATCTATTATCTCCCCCAGATCTTCCTCCCCTCCCCGCTGTAATTTGACAGTCTACTTGTTGATTTACTGTCTCTATATCTATCTTTTGGTTCATCAGTTTATAATGCTCTTTGTTATCCACAAATGAGTGAGGTCATGTGGTGTTTCTCTTTCATTGATTGGCTTATTTCACTCAGCATGATGTTCTCCAGTTCCATCCAGTTTGCTGCAAATGATGAGAATTCCTTATTTTTTATGGCCGCATAGTATTCCATTGTGTAGATGTACCATAGTTTTTGGATCCAATCATCTGCTGACGGACACTTAGGCTGTTTCCAAATTCTGGCTATTGTAGATTGTGCTGCTATGAACATAGGGGTGCATATATCCTTTCTGATTGGTGTTTCTAGTTTCTTGGGATATATTCCTAGAAGTGGGATTACTGGGTCAAATGGGAGTTCCATTTTCAGTTTTTTGAGGAAACTCCACACTGTTCTCCACAGTGGTTGCACCAGTCTACATTCCCACCAGCAGTGCACGAGGGTTCCTTTTTCTCCGCAACCTCGCCAACACTTGTCGTTTGTTGATTTGTTGATGTTGGCCATTCTGACAGGTGTGAGATGGTACCGCATTGTTGTTTTGATTTGCATCTCTCGGACAATTAGTGACTTTGAGCATGTTTTCATGTGCCTTTTGGCCTTCCTTCTGTCTTCTTTTGAAAATGTTCCATTTAGGTCCATTGCCCATTTTTTAATTGGATTATTTATCTTCCTTTTATTTAGTTGTATAAGCTGTTTGTAGATGTTGGAGATTAAACCTTTATCAGTGGTATCATTTGCAAATATGTTCTCCCACACTGTGGGCTTTCTTGTTGTTTTGTTGATGGTTTCTTTTGCTGTAAAAAAGCTTTTTATTTTGATGTAGTCCCATTTGTTTATTTTCTCTTTAGCTTCCATTGCCCTAGGGGTAGTATCAGTGAAGAAGTTCTTTTGGCATACGTCTGAGATTTTGCTGCCTGTGGATGCTTCTAGTATTTTTATGGTTTCCCGTCTGATGTTTAAGTCCTGTATCCATTTTGAGTTTATTTTTGTGAATGGTGTAAGTTGGTGATCTAGTTTCATTCTTTTGCATGTGTCTGTCCAATTTTCCCAACACCACTTATTGAAGAAACTGTCTTGACTCCATTGTATATTCGTGCCTCCTTTGTCAAATATTAGTTGAGCATAGTGATTTGGGTTGATATCTGGGTTCTCAATTCGATTCCATTGATCTATATGTCTGTTCTTGTGCCAGTACCAGGCTGTTTTGAGAACAGTGGCTTTGTAATATAGTTTGAAGTCTGGTATTGAGATCCCTCCTACTTTACTCTTCTTTCTCAGGATTGCTGTGGCTATTCGGGGTCTTTTATTGTTCCAAATGAACTTTTGGAGAGTTCTTTCTAGGTCAGTGAAATATGTCGTTGGTATTTTAATGGGGAGTGCATTGAACCTATAGATTGCTTTAGGAAGTATGGACATTTTGATGATGTTGATCCTACCAATCCATGAACATGGTATGTTCTTCCATCTCCTTACATCTTCCTCTATCTCTTTTTTCAGTGTCGTGTAGTTTTCCCCATATAGGTCCTTTACTTCCTTAGTTAAAGTTATTCCTAGGTATCTTAATTTTTTTGGTGCGATGGTAAATGGAATTGCTTTTTTAGTCTCTGTTTCTGCAGTTTCTCTGTTGGTGTATAGAAAAGCCATGGATTTCTTGGCATTAATTTTGTATCCTGCTACATTACCAAATTCATTTATTAAGTCAATTAGTTTTTTAATGGAGTCTTTTGGGTTTTTTATGTACAATATCATGTCATCGGCAAATAAGGATAACTTTACTTCTTCTTTTCCAATTTGGATGCCTTTTATTTCCTCCTCTTGTCTAATTGCAATGGCTAGTACTTCCAGTACTATGTCAAACAGGAGTGGCGAGAGTGGGCATCCCTGTCTTGTTCCTGTTCTTAGAGGGAATGGTTTTAGTTTTTGCCCATTGAGTATAATGTTGGCTGTGGGTTTATCATATATAGCTTTTATTATGTTGAGGTATGATCCTTGTACTCCCACCTTGTTAAGAGTTTTTATCAGAAAAGGGTGTTGGATTTTATCGAATGCTTTTTCTGCATCAATTGATATGACTATATGATTTTTATCTTTCAATTTGTTTATGTGATGTATCACGTTTATTGATTTGCGGATATTGTACCATCCTTGCATTCCTGGAATAAATCCTACTTGGTCGTGGTGTATGATCTTTGTGATGCTCTTCTGGAGTCGATTTGCTAGAATTTTGTTGAGGATTTTAGCATCTATGTTCATGAGGGATATTGGTCTGTAATTCTCTTTCATTGAGTTGTCTTTATCTGGTTTTGGTATTAGGGTGATGCTGGCTTCATAGAAGGAATTTGGAAGTGTTCCTTCCTCTTGGATTTTTTGGAATAGTCTGAGGAGGATAGTTTTTAGTTCTTCCTTGAATGTTTGGTAAAACTCTCCTGTGAAGCCATCTGGCCCTGGGCTTTTGTTTGCTGGAAGCTTTTTGATGACTGTTTCAATTTCTTCCCAAGTCACTGGTTTATTGAGATTTTTAGATTCTTCCTGATTGAGTTTTGGAAGATTATATTTTTCTAGGAATATGTCCATTTCCTCCAGGTTGTTCAGTTTGTTGGAGTAGAGTTGTTCATAGTATTTTGTAACAATCCGTTGTATTTCGGTGGGGTCTGTTGTTATTTCACCTCTTTCATTTCTGATTTTGTTTATTTGGGTCCTCTCTCTTTGTTTCTTGGTTAGTCTGGCTAGAGGTCCATCTATTTTGTTTATCCTTTCAAAGAACCAGCTCTTGGTTTTGTTGATCTTATGTATTGTTTCTTTGGTCTCTATGTCGTTTATCTGTGCTCTGATTTTTGTTATTTCCTTCCTTCTACTTACACTGGGCTTTTCTTGTTGCTCTTTTTCTAACTCTTTGAGTTGTAGAGTTAGATCATTTGTTACACTTTTTTCTAGTTTTTTGCAATAGGCTTGTAAGGATATGAACTTCCCTCTCAAAACTGCTTTTGCTGTGTCCCATAGATTTTGGATTGTTGTGTTTTCATTGTCATTTGTTTCCAGGATGTTTTTAATTTCTTCCTTGATTTCTCTGGTAACCCAGTCCTTGTTTAATAGCATGCTGTTTAGTCTCCATGTGTTTGATTTCTTTGGATTATTTTTATTGTAGTTAATTTCCAGTTTTATGCCATTATGGTCTGAGAAGATGCTTGATATGATTTCTATCTTCTTGAATTTGAAGAGACTTTGCCTATGTCCCAAAATGTGGTCTATCTTTGAGAATGTCCCATGTGCATTTGAGAAGAATGTATATTCTGTGGCTTTGGGGTGGAATGTTCTGAAGATGTCAATTAATTCCATCTGGTCTAGTGAGTCATTTAGGATTGATATTTCTTTGCTGATTTTTTGTTTGGATGATTTGTCGAAGGGTGACAGTGGGGTATTAAAATCTCCTACTATGATTGTATTGCTGTTAATCTCTCCCTTAATGTCCTCCAGCAGTTTTTTTATGTATTTGGGTGCTCCCGTATTGGGTGCATATATATTTACCAGGGTTATTTCTTCTTGTTTGATTGCTCCCTTTAGTATTATGAAGTGGCCTTCATTGTCTCTTGTTATGTCCTTCACTCTGAGATCTAATTTGTCAGATATAAGTATTGCTACCCCAGCTTTCTTTTCATTTCCATTTGCCTGGAAAACCTTTTTCCATCCCTTCACCCTCAGTCTGTGTGCATCTCTTTTTCTGAGGTGGGTTTCTTGTAGACAGCAGATGTATGGGTCTTGTTTTCTTATCCAATCTGTTACCCTATGTCTTTTGATTGGAGCATTTAAACCATTTACATTTAATGTTATTAATGATAGGTACTCATTTGATGCCATTTTTATTCTATACCCCTGTGTTCCTTCTTCGCTTCCTATTTATTTTTACAGTAGACCTTTGAGCATTTCTTGCATTGCTGGTTTGGTGGAGATAAATTCCTTTAGTCTTTTTTTGTCTGTGAAGCTCCTGATTTCCCCTTCAATTTTGATTGATAGTCTTGCTGGGTACAGTATTCTTGGATTCAGACCCTTTCTTTGCATGACTTTGTATATTTCATCCCATTCCCTTCTGGCCTGATAAGTTTCTGTTGAGAAATCAGTTGTTAGTCTGATGGGAGTTCCTTTATATGTAACTTTCTGTCTCTCTCTGGCTGCTTTTAAGATTCTAACTTTGTCATTGGTGTTTGCCAATTTAATTATAATATGTCTTGGCGTCGGTCTTCTGGGATCCATTTTGCTTGGGACTCTGCGAGCATCTTGGATTTGTGTGGGTTTTTTCTTCTCTATCTCAGGAAAATTTTCTGTCATTATTTCTTGAAATACATTTTCCATGTCTACCTCGGTTTTCTTTCCTTCCGGAAGCCCTATTATTCGAATATTGTTTTGTTTTGCATTGTCCCAAAGCTCCCGTAGGCTCTCCTCCTGCTTTTTAATTTTTTTTTCTAGAAGCTGCTCTAATTGGGTATTTTTTTCCATCTTGTCTTCTAGCTCACTGATGCGATCCTCTGCTTCTTCTAGTCTGCTCTTGATGCTATCTATTGAGTTCTTCATAGTAGCGATGTCATTTTTCATTTCATCTTGAGTCATCTTCATTTCCTCTTGGGTTTTTTTCATTTCCTCTTGGGTCTTACTCAAATTGTCAAATTTGTCTTCCATTCTTTTTAGCCATCTTAAGATCGTTACTCTGAATTCTTGCTCTGGTAGGTTGCTTGCCTCTATATCGTTTACTTCCTTTTCTGGTGAAGCCTGCTTTTCTTTCATATGCGGGCTGTTTTTTGGTCTCCCCATGATCTATGATGTCTGGTTGTGTAGTTCTCTCTCTCCTGCTTTGATTTAAAGGCACAAAATACAACACAACCAGGTACAACACACAAGGCACTGAATCGAAATGTGTTTGCGATATTAATAACCACCAATAAGGGTGACTAGAACCCAGCTAACAAAAACATGCAATCAAACAAAAAGCATAGGCAAATCAATCTTATAAAAGAAAAGCATACAACTTCAGTAAAGTTAACATTCAACATACAACTTCAGAGTTAGAGAGTAAGACTGTTTTTTTTTTTGTTTTGTTTTTAGGACAACTGCGAGGGAGGTGTGAATGGGTTTGGAGCAGGTAGTTGGAAATTAGATATATACAAGTAGGGTGAAATTTTAGGAGGGGGTAGACAGATGGAATGGGGAAATCTAGAGCAGGAAAGGGTTAAGATAAACAGGGTATCAAAGGAAAAGATTGGAAAGAGGGTGAGGGCATAAAGGTAGGGTTGAGATAGAATAAAGCGTTGGAGAAAGAAGGATAGATAAAGACTGTAGAACAGTAATCCTGAAATTTAAAAAAAAAAAAAAAAATATATATATATATATATATATATATATATAATCAAATGGAATAAAAATAATAAAAATAAACAAAAGAAAATAAGATGAAAAAGGTAAATTAGTAGTAGTAATAATGTTGATTACATATACAATGTAATAATTATCAAGATAAAATCAAGTGAGGAAAAAGAAAAAAATAGTTTCTTGAGTAAACGTTGCAAATAATGAAAACAAAAGTAAAAAACAAAAATTTAAAAATTAAAAAAAAATAATAATAAAATTTTAAAAATTTAATTAAAATTAGCAGTAATGAAGGTCATTCGCTTCCTCTATTGTTATGATCCAGTCCTGATTTTTAGGCAGGTTTTGCTTTGTTTTTATTACACTAGAGTCAATTTGTGAATTAGCCTCTGGGGGCAGTGTTTCTAGGTTGACTTCCCAGACTCTAAAGCCTCTCCAGCTTTTTTTTTTTTTCCGTCCTCTCTGAAGCTGGAACTATGGAGGGGGGGAGGGGGCAGGTCCGAGCAACTTCAATCTCCCGCAACTCTCCGATATCCCTCCGAGCCGGATCCAAATGTGTTGCTCTTTAGATATCTCCCCTGTTAGGAGCCCCGTCCACTTTCAAGGGTGACAACCGCCCAACAGCGGGGGCTTCTACTTGTAATCACCACCCCTGTCCTCCAGCTTCCGGGAGCGCGCTCTGTGCGCACAGGCTTTTTGTTTTCGCCGCGAGCGCTCTCCACCCTCTCCCCACGAAATCTGACCTTTTCGCTGAGCAGTGGGGCAATCCTGTGAGGGCAAGTGTTCGCGCCGCTTGGGATCCGCGTTCTGGGGGTCACAGATGCTTGGTGGTCGCTGCGGCTGTGGATATTCAGGCCTCTGACACGATCCTATCTTCCTCTCAAGATGGCGAGGTTTCCCCGTCCAAGCCGGTAGGTAGCTCCGGGCAGGGACACAGCCCGCGTGGGTGCTTCCCTGTGAGGGGCACCTCTGTCAGCAGCCCCCCAGCAGTTTCTTCTGGTGTTCGCTGTCTCCCAGCTTGCCAATAAACACTCACAGCACAAGACCCTCAGTTGCTCTCTCTTTCTGCTTCGGGAGAGGGCTCAGAATCCGCCCATCTATTCTTCCGCCATCTTACCTCCTCCTCTGATTAGAACTTTCAAAAGGAGTCCACTCTTCATCTTGTGTTGAGACTTCTTGGTGGTGTTAGGAAAAGGAAGAGAAGTCTTGCAGCGGGAGGAAACGGCAAGGCTGGGGTCCTGAAATACCACAGGGGAGGACAATGGCAGAGTCAGTCACCTTGATGCGGAGTGCCCTTCAGAAGAACGTGGTGTTGGAGATTTCATGGGCAGCTACTTTGATGAGTATTATTGTGACAAATATATGACCTATTGATTCAACAAACTGGAAGACGATTAATTGTATATGGATTAATAAAAGACATGAACTAACATTAAAAAAAACACCTTAAGCATTTCAAACGATAAAGTCACAAAAGCATTTTCAAAGTCCAATTTGTATATATTTAGCGGCCACCATATCTGTTGGCCTTGTTAAATATTCTGGTGACAGCAATAAGAATACAAAAAGGAACTTTGCAGTTAGCATTTTAATGCTTCTCACAAGTGGAATTTTTAATTAGGTCTAGTTCTGAAGGAAATATTAGGTTGAATATGTGGAGCTTTGATTGATAACCAGTCAGAGCAGTAATGAAGCTATCTTTGTATGTCAGTGGTTTTTCTTCAGTTGGAAATGTTAGCTATCCTAAATTGGATCCAGCAACAGCCCAGATGCAGGCGTCTGTTAGGGCATACAGCATGTTCTAAGACAGCAGACAACTAATCTCATTTAATTCCTGAAACTTGTCTCTCTTCAGCAGTTCCTTAATAGGAATTGCTGCATGATTAACTCTTCTTTATTAGAACAGTTTTAAAGACCCTCAATCAGATATGGCTGGCTGAATGTTAAAAAGTAATTAACTTGAGAACTATAAAGATTTGGCTAAATTAGAAAAATAACTACTTTGAACCATCAGCAAAACAACAAGAAAGCCCACTGCATCGGAGAACATACGTATTTGCCAATGTTATCTCTGATAAGGGTTTAACATCCAAAATTTACAGGGAACTCATATAACTTATCAAAAGGAAGATAAACAACCCAATAAAAAAAATGGGCCAAGGACCTAAATAGACATTTTTCAACAGAGGACATTCAGAAAGCCAAGAGACACATGAAAACATGCTCAGAGTCACTAATCATCCAAGAGATGCAAATCAAAACAATGAGGTACCACCTCACACCTGTCAGAATGGCTATCATCAACAAATCAACAAACAGCAAGAGCTAAAGAGGATGTGGTGAAAAAGGAACCCTCGAGCACTGCTGGTGGGAATGAAGACTGGTGCAGCCACTGTGGAAAACAGTATGGGATTTCCTCAAAAATTTAAAAATGGAACTGCCATTTGACCTGGTAATACTACTTCTAAGAAAATATCCCAAGAAACTAGATTCACCAATCAGAAAGGATATATGCACCCCTATGTTCATAGCAGCACAACTTACAATAGCTAAGATTTGGAAACAGCCTAAATGCCCATCAGCAGATTAGTGGATTAGAAAACTATGGTACATCTACACAATGGAATATTATGCTGCTATAAAAAAGAAGGAATTCTTACCATTTGTAGCAGCATGGATGGAACTGGAGAGCATTATGCTAAGTGAAATAAGCCAGGCAGTGAAAGAAAAATACCACATGATCTCACTCATTTATGGATAACAAAGAACATTATAACCTGATGAAAAAAAAGATAGGTACAGAGTTAGAGAAGCATCAAACCAACTGTCAAATTACAGCAGGAAGGCTGGGGAGTGTTGGTGGGGGGGAAAGAGATCAACCAAAGGACTTGTATGTATGCATATAAGCACACCAATGGACACAAGACACTGGGGATGTGTGAGGGCATGTGCCGGGGGTAGGGGAGCCTAGGGGAAGGTCAATGGGGAAAAAAAAGGAGACATATGTACTACTATTTGTAATACTTTAAACAATAATAAATAAATAAATAAATAGAATGTCATGGAAAAATAACTACTTTGAAGCTAAAATGATCCTTCAATATATGAAATTTATTTTTTCTTTCCCTTATATATTTTTTTCTTATTTTTAAAAGCAGATTGGAAAAGTGAAAAGTGTTAAAAGTAATGTTGCTACTTAACTCCTTTCAGAACTCTAAGTACATGCACATGTTTGGATATGTACACATCATTTGCCATGCACAGTGTGGCCTGATAGCTAGGTGAGGGTCCTGGTGGGAAGCATGGCACACTCAGGAGAAGTATGCTTGAAGGGAGTTTCGTGGAGAAGACGTAAACAAAGGTCTGGGAAGGTTGGGGTGGTGAAGCACCCTGGAGATAGCAACTTTGTGTAGCAATTACCACCTCTAGGCCTGAAGGGACGAAGAGGGAGTAGTACCTGGAACCTGGGAAAAAGCTGTGACCTTGAGAGAGAAGCCAGGCCCAAAATGTGGCCCAGCAGAGAAGGAAAATAACTACCTTGACCTTTCCCTTATCCCTTCATCTGATCTCGCGGTGTCTTCCAATGACTAACCCAATTAGAAGCCAGTGGGAAGGGTCCTGGATGATGCAGTCCATGAGGTAGCCTTCCAGAGCACACCGCAAAGTGGAAAAGGGCAGAGAGTGGGGAGAGGAAGGGGGAAAAGAGAATGTCCAGTTCACATGAAGAGCTTTCAATGACTATGAATATACGTATGTGTAGTCCTGGTTTTGCATGGTTCTGATAAGTATAAGTTCCAGTTATCACAGTTTTGTTAAATTACACCATTCCCCTAACAAATTGGTATATTAACAGAATAATTGTACAAACTTCACCGCTAGATCTTCAGTCCACAGATCACTCAGTAAATAACAGATGTTCATAATGATCACTGACCAATCATGTCACTTCTTCCCAAGTCTGTCAGTGATTGGTCACTGCACATATTATTCAGTTCACAGACAGCCAAGTGTGGAGGTGTGTTGCCTCTTTGTCTTCCACTGATGAAGATGGACTCATCTGTTACAAAAACAGATAATTGAAAGAAGAAATTGCCTACAGATTAAAGTGCAGAAAAGAAACAAAAAGTGGTAACTCCATAATTGACGTTTGGATCCAATGTACTAGTAAGTGGAGTACAGAATAGCTGGCTGTGGGAGTGTTTATATTGCCAATATTTGAGAAACTCCAGATGTGCAGCCAGAGGAACTTAGTAAAGATGAACTTATTGACATAAACAAGTGATATTTCAGAGGAAGTGACAAAAGCAGAAACCTTTACATGGAAGGAATGCTTGGAGGTGTTTAGTGATATTCCAGGTAAAAAGGATAAAGTGTTAGAAGCTGTTATGAATGAACTTAGGAAGAGTATGACAAGATGGAGAGATGGTCCCTCCATACTGAAAGTTATGAGACAAGAAGGGAAGCAAAGCACTGTTTACATTTCTCTTGGCAAGACTTTTTTTTTTTTTTTTTTTACAAAGCAATAAGGCACTTTAATTCACAATGCTTCTATTTTAAATTATAATGTACTAAATAATTATTAGTTTTATTTTCTTCCCTATAAACTTATAACCAATATTGAGAATTTTTAATGTTTGACAAATTTTAAAGATCACATAACAATTGTATTTTTCACCTTTATTTTTTAAACAAATTCATTTTTTTACATTTATTTACATCGAAATAAACTGTACAAAATTGACTTTCTTAACCAAAAATAACAGCAATATTTTCTGTATTTTTCCTATATAAACCATAAGACAAATTTTGTAGGTTTTCTAGGTTTTGCTTATAAATCAAGACGAGGAAGTAGATAAAGTCATGAAAAAAAAACACAACAGATTAAAACAGACCAATTTGTTGTTAGTATACATGGCCTCTGATCCTGTCTTGACCATGAAATAGAAGTGTTCTACATATGCTTGCTAAAAAGCTTATGAAGACATAGGCTCAACACAGGAAGGTCAACAGCAACACCCAGATGGAACAATAGCAGGTTCTTCCTCCAATGTTTAATAGTAACTTGTTTCTTTCTTTCTTTCTTTTTTTTTTTTTAAATATATATTTTATTGATTTTTTACAGAAATGAAAGGGGAGAGAGAGTTAGAAACATCGATGAGAGAGAAATATCGATCAGCTGCCTCCCGAACATTCCCCACTGGGGATGTGCCCAAAACCAAGGCCGACCGGAAATAAACCCGGGACTCTTCAGTCCACAGGCTGACGCTCTATCCACTGAGCCAAACTGGTTTCGGCAGTAACTTGTTTCTTTTCTTTTCTGTTTTTTTTTATTTTTTTATATTTTTTTTTATTTTTGTTGATTTTGTACAGAGAGGAAGGGAGAGAGCTAGAGCTAGAAACATCGATGAGAGAGAGTCATCGATCAGCTGCCTCTTGCACACCTCCCACTGGGGATATGCCCGCAACCAAGATACATGCCCTTGACCGGAATCAAACCCTGGACCCTTCAGTCTGCAGGCCGACGCTCTATCCACTGAGCCAAACCGGTTTTGACAGTAACTTGTTTCTTTTGCCTTTAATTACTAACATTGCTTTGCACAGTTTTGGTTTATATGGTCATTTTTATTTTATTTTTTTAAAAATATATTTTTATTGATTTCAGAGAGGAATAGAGAAACATCAATGATGAGAGAGAACCATTGATTGGCTGCCTCCTGTACACCCCCCACTAGGGATCGAGCCTGCAACCTGGGCATGTGCTCTTGACTGGAATCAAACCCAGGAACTTTCAGTCTGCAGGCCAACACTCTACCCACTGAGCCAAACCAAGTAGGGCTATGTGGTCATTTTTTAGAGTCCTCCACAATTGTGCAAAACAAGGACTGCCTATATTACGCTTTTCAATGATTAACATCCTATAATATGGATAAAGTACTATTTAATGCCCTATTCATGGATATTTTGGTTGTTTCCAATTTTTTCACTAGTATAAGCACTACTGCAATAAAGATCCTTACAACATCATTTTGTGCAGCTGTATTTTTAGGATAAATTCTCAGAGTGAAGGTTTGTGGGGTTAAAAAGTATGTACATTCACATTTTGATACATATTGATAACCTATTTCCAGAAAGGCTGGCTGAGAGCCAGTTTATATTCTACAATAGTACCTCGAAGTTCCCAACTCTCCATCTTGTTGCCAACAATAAGCATGTTTATCACCATTGCCAGTTTGATATCTCATTGGTGTTTCAATTGAATTGCCAGGGAAGATGAACATCTTGAAGAGATAAGCTTTTAAAAAGTTATTTGTAAAAAGAGTTCCTTAAAAGATTACTGGTGTTGAAATTAGAACATTTATTTGTTCTAGGGACACAATGACATCTTAATCTATGACAAACAGCAATAATAATTCTGGGTAATAATTAAGAGCCTGGTGCCTCATTTTAATTGATCAAGGTACAAACAAACAATAATTGGAAGAGTGTACAAAAGGTATAACTTTGCAAACAGTCACTTAAGGGAAAATGTGTTGTTTTTTTTTAAACTTGTTTCAGCTTGAGTTCAAGTCTTATTTCAAAAATGCTATTAGAAATATGTTAAAGAGAAATAGAAAAAACCTCAAATGCAAGAAGTTATGCGATACAAGAGATGATCCAATCCATGACAGAGCCTCAATATGAATTTGACTATCCTAGCAGAACCCTTGGTTGTTCCAGGCAATAGGCCAAGAGAGAACTTCCTATAACGCCTACCACCCATAGCCATTGCAAATATCCACAACTTAGCTTGAAAACTACTATACTAGGAGATAGCATCTACTTATTATTTAAATATTATTTTCTTCCATATTATAATTTTTTAAAGATGGTCAAATGAATTTACATGTGATAATTCCTTCTATGTGCACATGTCAAGAATGGACAAAAATAAAATAAGACATAGGCAAAAATGTTTTGTAGAACAGTATGATAAAGAATTTATCAAAAGGCATAAATGATGGCATAACTGCCACCAAAGAATGTAAGAATAAACCAGTAGAAATTTTGGGATGGGACATAAATAGTTAGAAACCCAAATTTAGCTATTTGGAGTTTAAAAGGGAGAGAGAGAAAAATATGGTAAATAAGCAATATTTGAAGAAATACTTGCAGATAATTTTCCATACTTGAAAACAAATGTGGCTCCTAGACCAAAAGTATGCTGAATAAGCAAGATAACTGTTGAACAGATTACAAAGAATTGGTAGAATATCAAAGATAAAGAGACAACCTAAAAGCTTCCATGGAAAGAGGCAAGATTATCTACAAATAAAAAACAACTCTACTGACAGCAAACTGCTCATAGGCAACAAAGAGAATTTAATGGTATAATATTTCAAAGTGCTAAGCGAAAATAATTGCTAACCTAGAATTTTATCTTGAGCCAAACTATTATTCAAGAGTACAGGACACTTTCGAGTTTATAACTAACAGACCCTAACTTAAAGAAACATTAAAGGAGGTACTTTTGTAAGAAGAAAAGTGAACCCAGAAGGAAATATACAGATATAAGGAACAATGGTGAGTACAAAACTTGATAAAAGTCAGTATATATTTCATTAACCATGACAATAAAAAAGAAAACTGAAACTTAGCAAACTAGGAGAAATATCTTAAAGAAGCCAGGAAGAGCATAAATTTATGAACTAAAGAATAAAGAACAAAAAGGATCAAAAGCTAAAAAAAAGTTGAGATTACTTTTAAAACAGAATACTATGAACATTATCCCATTAAATATAAAGTTTTCTCTGTCTCAAACTATTTAAAAAACCAGGCTGGTAGGCCCTGGCCAGGTAGCTCAGTTGGATAGAAAGTTGTCCCAATACGCTCAAGTTGTGGGTTCAATCCCTGGTCAGGGCACATATAAGCAACCAGTAAATGCATAAATAAATAGGACAACAAATTGATGTTTCTCTCTAATATAAAACCAACCAACCAACCAACCAACCAACCAACCAGGCTGGAAGTGAGATATCCAAATAGGAAGAGAAAAAAAGAAAAAGGAAAATTACGGTTATAAACATATATAAAATCCTTAAATATAAAATTAACACCTATAACTGAACTGTAAAAGTTAAGTGCATATTAACTATAATCTTGAGAGCAAGCACAAAAATATTTCAAAGAAGTTTAGTTCAAACGCCAATTAGAAAGCTAAAATAAAATTCTAAAAAATATTTAGTCATTTTTTTTTTTAAAGCAAGCAAAAATGAAGAAGAAAAAACAAACAAACACACAAACACCAGAGGAGGCAAAAAGGAAATAATAAAGTGATACAAATCTAACCATACAAATAACGACATTAAATCTTTTGGGATAAACTCTCCAATTAAAATGTAGAGATGGTCAGAATGGATAAATAAGACCCAATTATATGTTGTCTCAAAATAAGAAATTTACTCAAAATAAAGACACAGATGGGCTAAAAACCACAGATGAGGTTAAAAGATATAACATGCATAAGAAGATGGGAATATCTATACTATGGTCAGATAAACCAGATTTAAAGAGAGCATTACCAGAGTTACAAAGGGGAGGTTTCATCAGATGCAATGGCGAAGTCATCAGGGAGACTTAACAATCGTTAAGTGTACATGCCTACTAATAAAGTTTCAAAATACATGAGTCAAAAATTTATAGAATCATAGGGAGAAATACTTCTTGAAACTGTCTGATTTCAGCAACTGATAAAACTAGAACAAACAAAACATAAAAACAAACAAACAGGATTCAAATCCTGACAGTTTCTTCAATAAATGATGTTGGGAAAATTGGACAGATAAATGCAAAAAAGTGAAACTAGACTACCAACTTATACCATACACAAGAATCAACTCAGAGTGGATAAAAGACTCAAACATAGGTTGGGAAAACCATAAAAATCCTAGAAGAAACTATAGGCAGCAAAATCTCAGACATCTCTTGTAGCAATTTGTTTATGGATATATCTCCTAGGGCAAAGGAAACCAAGGAGAAAATAAACAAATGAGGCCTACATCAAAATAAAAAGTTTCTGCACAGCAAAAGAAACTATCAACAAAATGAAAAGGGAACCCACTATATGGGAGAACATATTTGGAAATGATATATCTGATAAAGTTTTAATATCCAAAATATATAAGAAACTCTTACAATTTAACAAAAGGAAGACAATCCAATAAAAAAAAAAAGGACAAAGGACCTAAATAGATATTTCTCCAAAGTGGACATACAGATGGTCAAGAGCCATATGAAAAATGCTCAAAGTCACTTATCAGATAGATGCAAATTAAAATGACAATGAGATATCATCTCACACCTGTAAGAATAGCTACCATCAACAAATCAAATGACAAGTGCTGGAGAGAATGTAGAGAAAAGATAACCCTAGTGTACTGCTGGTGGGAATGCAGACTGGTGCAACCATTATGAAAAACAGTATGGAATTTCCTAAAAAAATTAAATATGGAACTGCCATTTGACCTAGTGATCCCATTTCTAGGATTATATCCTAAGAAACCCAGAACACCAATCAGAAAGAATGTATGCACCCCTATGTTCATAGCAGCACAACTTACAATAGCTAAGATCTGGAAATAGCCCATATGCCCATCAGTAGATGCGTGGATAAAAACGCTGTGGTACATTTATAGTATTTATACTATGCAGCACTAAAAAAGAAGACTCTTTTACCCTTTGAGACAGCATGGAGGGACCTGGAGAGTATCATGCTAAGTGAAATAAGCCAGTCAGAGAAACACAAGTATCATATGATCTCACTCATATGTGGAATCTAAGTAACAAAATAAACAGATAAATGGAGAGGATTCAGAGACATGAAAGCATGGAACAGAGTGCGAAATCTCAGAGGAAAAGTGGAGGAGGCTGGGTGGGTGGGAGGTAATCAACCAAAGATCTTGAATGTATATATGCATAACCCATGGACACAGACAATAGAGTGATGAAGGCCTGGGGCAGGGGGTGGGGGCTGGTGGGAAGGGTCAATGGGGGAAGAAGGGGGACATATGTAACACTTTCAACAATAAAGATTTATATAAATACAAACAAAACCTGATAACTGATAATGTTCTCATGCTTTACTAATGAACAACTTAAAAATGTAATAGAAAAAGTCCCATTCCCAATGAAAAAACAACAACAGTACGGTATTCTAGTATAAACTAAAAGTTAAAAAGCAATTCTGAAAGATATTAAAGAATATCAGTATGTTTTATAATTAAAGAAAAAAATACCGCCGAAACTGGTTTATAATAGCTCCGTGGATAGTGTTGGCCTGCGGACTGGAAGGGCCCAGGTTTGATTCTGGTCAAGGGCATGTACCCTGGTTGCAGGCACATCCCCAGTGGGGGGTGTGCAAGAGGCAGCTGATCGATGTTTCTAACTCTCTCTCCCTCTCCCTTCCTCTCTGTGAAAAATCAATAAAATATATTTAAAAAAAAAAGAAAAAAAGAAAAAAAATGAAGGGATATATCATGTTCATTTGAGTTGTGTGTGTGTGATTGTTTTTTTTTTAATACACAAGGATATTGTCCCATTGATTTTTAGAGATAGAGGGAAAGACAGAAATATCAATGTGAGAGAATCACATTGGTTGGTTGCCTCTTGCACATCCCCCTTCTGGGGATTGAGCCTGCAACCTGGGCATGTGCCCTGGACCGGAATCAAACCCAGGACCCTTCAGTCTGCAGGCGGATGCTCTATCCACTGAGCTAGGGCTAGGGCGATTTTATTATATTACTAGAGGCCAGATGCGTGAAATTCATGCAAGGGGATTGGCCCTTGCAGTCCTGGCTTCATCTGGAAGGTCATTTGGTTGTATGGTCTAATTAGCATATTATGCTTTTATTATTATAGTTTAGGGCCTGAGGATTACACAATATAGAAAAAGATGAATGGTAATGCATTTTATTCTTATGTGGCTTAAATTTATTAAACACTATTTACAAAAAATATTTTTTATTGATTTCAGAGCAGAAGGAAGAGGGAGGAACAAAAACATCAATGTTGAGAGAGAACCATTGATTGGCTGCTTCCGGCACATCCCCCACTGGGGGCTGAGCCAGCAACCCAGGCATGTGCCTCTGACTGGAATCGAACCTGGGACCCTTCAGTCCGCAGGCCGATGCTCTATCCACTGAGCCACACCTGCCAGGGCTATTAAACACTATTGGGGTGCCTACTATACTCCAATATTCTGGTAAAATATAAAAGACATAAAAATTGTGTCTATTTTCAAAGAGCTCATAAGCTAGATGATGAGAAAAATTAACTTTCAAAAAACAATAAGCAGGTATTTATGGTCCAGGGATAGAGTCCTACCTTTCTGTATTATTTTATTTTCCTGTAGAAAAATATTTGAGTTACATTGTTTTGTTCCTGCCCATTCCATGTGATTCACTATAAATATTAGTATCAACATATTTAATTATCTAGAGAGAAATGTGAACTATAAAAATTCTTACACAGAAATTTCTTTTTGGTAGGGAAAATGGGAGTGCATTTAAGTGACATTCATGAAATACCAGTACTGGTTAAAAACAAATTCTGCAGTAATTTTTAATTTATGTGAAATAAACTATTAAGCAACCCAATCTTTCAGCTATAAGAGCTTTATCCTTACACCTACCTGAACTTATATCTTGTTAAGAATACACTTGAGGCCTGGTGCATGAAATTCATACAGTGTGCGCGTGCGCGTGTCCTCAGCCTGGCCTGCATCTCTCACAGTCCAGGACCCCTCACTCCTTACCACTACTGTGGAGGCAGGAGAGGCTCCTGCCACTGCTGCTGTGCTTGCCAGCCGTGAGCCTGGCTTCTGGCTGAGTGCCGCTCCCTCTGTGGCAGCACACTGACCATTAGGGGCAGCTTCTGCATTGAGTGTCTGCCCCCGAGTGGTCAGTACACATTATAGAGTTCAGTTGATTTGCATATTAATTAGGGTTTTATTACTGTATAAAGGATGTTGCGAACATATCAGTTTTCATTTGTTTTAGATCATTTACATATACAAGTGATTATATTATATTATTATACATTTTTTCTATTCCCAAATTAAAATGCCAAGTGCTAGTTATAAAATTTGACGGCTGTGAAGTTACACAAAGAAAACCATAAATTAGCTTTAAAATTTTATTGAAATTCAGATTTAGAATTTAACAATTTAATACAATATTATATTGAATATTTTCTAACCAGTATTCTCACCTGCTTGTACATGATATCTGGACACAACATTAAGAATTGATACTTTTTACCTAATTTTCCATAATATGCCAATTATACACTTATTAAAATCTCAGGTAGTTATCAGAATTTAAAAAAATAAACTCAAACGTGGAAAATTTAAGACATTAATAATGCAGCAACTATAATATAGAAAAGAAAAAAATTTATCTTAACTGTTAAAATTGTTAACATTTATTGTAGTAATGCAATATGAATTTTTAACATAATCATATGAATTTTTCATTAAAATGTTCAACCATTTCCTACTGAAGCATGTTCAAAGTTATAAAAATCTTCTCTTTTAAAGTAACTTATACTGAATTAGTCCAAAAGTGGCACTTTAGAGAAGACATTTATTCCACTGCATATCTTAAGTACCCAAGGTGCTGCCTGGTCAATAGCAGGTTACTGAAAAAGTGTGAAGCATGGCTTTCTTTATGGAGTGAGTCGTTTGGGATCACGGGGGAACATTGAGGTCTGACGAATATTGTGCAATCCCAAAAACAGCATAGTCACTCGTTCCAAACCTAGGGAAAACAAAATAAACATTAGTTCCTTTTCTGAAAACCTCTCAGGTTCTTACATTTTGAAAATTACCAACATAATATCGCTGATCAACAAAATAATTTTTCTTGTTAGGAAGGAAAATGACTTCTATTTCAAGTTGATTTAAAATGGAATGTTTTAGGTCAGAAATAGAGATGATGCTTGTTGAGAAGGACAAAATGAGATATCCTGTGAAATGTGAACTACAAAAATCTATGTAAATGTCCAAAATTTATGCCTCAAACAAATCCCCCCCAACCTATCATATAAGCCTGTATGGTTTCAAATAAGACCAGATTCTAATGTAGTTCAAATCATCAGTATAAGACAAAAAGTCATAAACCTGTTCAAGGAAATTTATTAACGGAAGTACCAGAAATTCGTTGTAGTTTGATAGACATGTAACATGGTAGTTCCTAGTATAAAAGACTCTATAGTACATTATTGTACTAAATTCTTTGAGTGCAGAAGAGACTGATTTTGACTTAAATATTATACTACTGGTAAGAATTATGACCAAGTACCATCTATAAAACAACAAAACTAGCAAATGAAACATTTTATGTGCAATTTGATTTATCTATTTCACTAAAGCTGTAAGAAGACTAATATACCACATAAAGAAGGCAAGGTCAGAGAATAATCTTATATAACAACTTTTAATTTTAAAGGAATATACTTAATTCTAAAACAGAAATATAAATAAGAGAATTAACATTTTAATTCTTATTCCTTACCAAAAAACATCTGCAGACATATATTTGAACTTTATATTAAAGTAATTAACACTAATCATTTTTATAATTCAAATGTCCTTTCACAAGTAAAATTAAAATATACATTGCCAAATCAGTCACAAAAGTTTGTAATGTTATACTAACTGGACATTACTGAATACTCTAAAAGAAAATAGTCATAAATGTCTCATTGAGATTTAAACTATATGTTCAATGTAGTGTTGTATATAATAACAAATGGCTATTAACAACCTAATGTCCTAGGAAGCTGGCTAACAAGGTTATAGTGCATCCTTTCAATGGAGTCTAAGTAGTGATAAAGAATGAAAAAGCATTTGAGATATTGATAAAAAATTAATAAAAATATAGTAATTGAAAAATGCAAGGTACTGGATGATTTACGTAGTATGCTACAATTCGTAAAAAATTATTTTTACAAGTGTGTATATTTTTGCACATGCATAGATTACCTTTGCATAGGGAGTTGAATGCATACTCCTCCATACCCTTTTAATTTGAAATTATACACCAAAACCCCCAAACAACTAATAAAAATGGCACAAAACTATAAATTGAGAATTACTTTTTAAGTCTTTGATATGGATATTTAAAGTTGAGTTAAACATTTACTCATTTTAAATCAGAGAGCAGCAGATTACACACACTCTAGAAACAGTCCTGAAAGTCAATGAAATGTTACATTTCAACAAATCATTTAGCAGCAATCTGAGCTAATTTGAGGGACAGCTTTAATTTGGGCTAATTTGAATGAACTCATGGATGGAAAATACAGGACATTTCATTTACAAGACATTTTGCTTTCTAACTACTAAGATAAAAGAATGGCTAGGCTAGAACTTTATTACAATACTAGAAGCCCAGTGCACAAAATTCACGCATAGGGGGAGGGTCCCCTCAGTCCAGCCTGCACCCTCTCCAATCCTGATGATCGAGCCTAATCTGGCAGTTGGACATCTCTCTCACAATCCGGAACCACTGGCTCCTAACTGCTCATCTGCCTGCCTGCCTGATCACCCCTAACTGCCCCCACCCTGCCGACCTGGTCACCCATAACTGCCTCCCCAACAAGCCTGACTATCCCCTACTGCCTCCCTCCCCCCCTGCTGGCCTGGTTGCCCCTAACTTTCCCTCCTCTGGTTTGGTCACCCTCTACTGCCCTTCCCTGCCAACCTGGTCACCCCCAACTGTCCCCCGCACCACCAGCCTGGTTGCCCCATGTAGCCTGCTGCTTGGTTGTTTGGTCACCCCACACAGCCTGCTGCTCAGTTGTTTGTTTGCCCCTTACTGACCCCCTCCCAGCCTAGTTGCTCCACACAGCCTGTTCGTCATCTGTTTGGTTGCAATGGTCGCTTAGGCTTTTATATATATTTATACTAGAGGCCTAGTGCACAAAATTCATGCACAGGGGTGTGTGCCCCTCAGCCCAGCCTGCACCCTCCCCAATCTGGGACCCCTCTCACAATCCAGGATTGCTGGCTACCAACTGCTTGCCTGCCTGCCTTCTTCATTGCCCCTAACTGCTTCTGCCTGACAGCCTGATCACCATCTAACCACTCCCCTGCCAGCATGATTGATGCCAAACTGCTCCCCTGCCAGCCTGTTTGCCCCTA
Source organism: Pipistrellus hanaki (assembly GCF_964339955.1). Taxonomy (NCBI): domain Eukaryota; kingdom Metazoa; phylum Chordata; class Mammalia; order Chiroptera; family Vespertilionidae; genus Pipistrellus; species Pipistrellus hanaki. Next base: position 17,932,718 of record NC_140510.1, read on the forward strand.
ACTTCCCTCCCCTGAAGGCCTAGTCACCACCCAACTGCTCTCCCCTGCAGGCCTGGTTCCCCCAACTGACCTTCCCTGCAGGCCCAGTTGCCTTCAACTTCCCTCCTCTGCTGGCACGGTCACCCCTAACTGCCCTCCCCTGCAGGCTTGATTGCCCCCAACTGCCCTCCCTTGCAGGCCTGGTCCCTCCAAACTGCCCTCTCCTGCTGGCCTGATCACCCACAACTGCCCTCCCTTGCAGGTCTGGTCCCTCCCAACTGCCCTCTCCTGCTGGCCATGTTGTGGCAGCCATCTTGTGTGTTGGAGTGATGGTCAATTTGCACATCACTCTTTAATTAGATAGGATAGAGGCAAGGTGCATGGATGGGACCGGCTGGTTAGTCCTGAAGTGTGTCCCAGATCAGGGTGGGTTCCCTTGGGGTGTGGGGCGGCCTGGGTGAGGGGCCTGTGGTGGTTTGCAGGCTGGCCACGCCCTCTGGCAACCCCAGCAGAGGCCCTGGTATCTGGGATTTATTTATCTCCTATAATTGAAAGTTTGTAGCCTTGAGCATAAGTCTGGGTCAGCCAGGAAGCTTGGCTTCCTCCACTGCTGGGAAAACAGAAGCCTCCTGCTCTCTCTGTGGCTGCAGCCATCTTGGTTGGGTTAATTTGCATACTCGCTCCTGATTGGCTGGTGGGCATGGCTTGTGGCTGTAGTGGAGGTATGGTCAATTTGAATATTACTCCCTTTTTTTTAAAAAAATATGTTTTTATTGAATTTTTACAAAGAGGAAGGGAGAGGGATAGAGCTCTAGAAATGTCGATGAGAGAGAATCATCGACCAGCTGCCTCCTGCACACCCCCTACCGGGGATGTGCCCGCAACCAATGTACATGCCCTTGACCGGAATCGAACCTGGGACCTTTCAGTCCACAGGCCGACGCTCCATCCACTGAGCCAAACCGGTTTTGGCTGAATATTACTCTTTTATTAGATAGGATGTTTTAATATATTTTTATTGATTTCAGAGAGGAAGGATGAGGGAGAGAGAGAGAAATATCAATGATGAGAGAGTCTGATTGGCTGCCTTTTGCACTCCCCACACTGGGGATTGAGCCTGCAACTTGGGCATGTGCCCTTGACCAGAATTGAACCGGGACCCTTCATTTTGCAGGCTGATTCTCTATCCACTGAGTCAAACCAGCCAGGGCTATTACAATATTTTAGAACCCATAAGTCAACTATTCATTTTGTTCTTTGGAAATAAAATTTTTATTTAGCCATAATTCACTTTAAAAGTTCTTATAATTTGCCCAGCTGGAGGGTCAGAAGTCATGGTTCGATTCCCAGTCAGGGCACATGCCTAGGTTACAGGCTCAGTCCCCATTAGGAATCGTGTCGGAGGCAGCCGATCAACAATTCTCTCTCATCACTGATGTTTCTATCTCTATCTTCATCTCCCTCCTTCTCTGAAATTAATAAAAACATATTTTAAAAAAAATTCTTATAATTCAGATTTGTATTACACTTAGCACGTATGGACTTTCTTATATGCAATAACAGAATAAAAAATTTACTTGTTGTAATCTAATGTTGAAGAAATTTAGTTAGAAATGAATGAATACATTGCCAACTGAAATCTGGGTTGGGAATATTGTCATAATATTAAAGTAATGTATTACCAATGCCTCCACCAGCATGAGGAGGGGCTCCAAAGCGGAAGGAATCAATGTATGCCTTAATTTTCTCCAAATCTACAAAAAAACAAAACAAACATAATTTACCATTGTATTTAGCTTTAAAAAGATAAAAAAGCAATTACTGTTAAATGAAGAGTTAACCAAATGACTGTTTCTGACAAGTCTTTAACGGGTTTAAAATGAGTTATTTTCAGAATAGATATCACTTTCCTAAATACATTAAATGGTTTACCTATTCCATGATGTAAGGCTCTCTCAGTTAGCAGCTGAGGATCATGTATTCTTTGAGCTCCTGACAGTATTTCTTCTCCTCTCATGAACATGTCATAAGAGTTGGACTGTTTCTGCAGGGAAAACAAACAAGCAAAAAATATTACTTATCAAAAGTGGCTACCAACCAGAACACCTAGCACACAAAACTATTCCATCAAATCAGGAAAACAACTAAAATACAGACAAGAGGCATGACATAAAGGAAGGAGATGGAGGAAAAGAAAAGAATGGACATTGAGTTCAAAACTACAGTTATAAGGCTTTTCAAGAATATCCTAAAAAAGGCCGATAAAATAAATGAGACCTATGAGGATATGAAAAGGGATAAACTAGAAATAAAAAGGGATAATTAGAAATAAAAAGGGATCAACTAGAAATAAAGAAAATATTGTCTGAAATAAAAAATATTACACAGAGTTCTAAAAACAGACTGGAAGATCGCAAGAATCAAGACAAAGATTTAGAACACAAAGAGCCAGAGGACACTCCTCTGCAGAAGCAAGAAAATAAGAGAATCCAGAAAGTTGAAGATAGTGTAAGAAACCTCTGGGACAATTTCAAGTGAACCAACATCAGAATTATGGGGTTCCCAGAAGAAGAGAGAGAGCAAGATACCAAAAGAATACTGGAAGAAATAGTGACAGAAAACTCCCCCCACCTGGGGAAAGAAATAGACTTACAAGTCCAGGAAGCCTGCAGAACCCCAAACAAAAGGAATCCAGAGAGGACCATACCAAGACACATCATAATTAAAGTCCCAAGAGCAAAAGACAAAGAGAGAATATTAAAAGCAGCAAGAGAAAAGCAGGTAGTTACCTATAAAGGAGCACCCATACGATTGTCAGCTGATTTCTCAACAGAAACCATGCAGGCCAGATGGGAATGGCAAGAAATATTCAAGATGATGAATAGCAAGAACCTACAGCCAAAAATAATCTACCCAGCAAAACTATCACTCAGAATCGAAGGCCAGATAAAGAGCTTCACAAATAAAAAAAAAAACTAAAGGAGTTCATCACCCCAAACCAGAATTATATGAATTGCTGAAGGGGGTTATTTTAGGAAGAGGAAGAAAATAAAGATAAAAATTATGAACAACAAATACATAACTATCAACAAGTGAAACTAAAAACCAAGGGAATTAAAAAATCTAATGAACAATATTAACTGTTGAATATAATAGAATCAGAGGTATGGAAGGGGAGTGGACTGATGATTCTCGGGCAAGAGGGGAGTGGGGGTGCGGGAAGAGACTGAACAAAAACTGTGCACCTATGGATGAGGACAAAGGGGGATGGGGAAAGGACAGAAAGTGGGGTGGGAACCTGGTGGAGGGGAGCAATTGGGGGGGGAGGGGAGAGGAACACATTTGTAATAATCTGAACAATAAAGATTTATTAAAAAAAAAAGTGACTACCATTTTATTTCTATTACACATGTGGAAAAAAAAAACATCTTTGTTGCATGGAGAGCAAGTTCATTTTACTCTACAACTGATGATGTACCTGCTCCAATGAACATATTGTCTCTCTAACACAGGTTAAATTAGGGAGGTTTGAATAGTGACTTCTTTTTTGCCTCTCAGATTTAATACTCCCCTTCTCCCACACCTTCCAACATCAAATCAGAGCACCATATCTAACTTATAAGAAGTGCTGATTCTCATTTTACTTTATCAACAGAAATGTTTTTAAAGGGTCACTTCTGGAACTTCAAATTACCAATTTACATTTTTTTTTATTTTAAGGTAAGCAAATTGAACATCAATTAACCATGCTTTTCCTATTCTCTATCAGGTTTTCACTTACTTTCCCTGTCTTTCAATAAATCAGTGGTTCTCAAAGTGTGATTCCAGGATTAGTAGCTTCAGCGTTACCAGGAACTTGTTAGAAAGGCAAATTTTCAAGCCCTACACCAAACCAACTAATCAGAAAGTCTGATGAGGAGGCTCAGAAATCTGTGTTTTAGAAAGCCCTCCAGGGACTTTGGTGCACACTAAAGTTAGAAACCACTACAATGGAAAAATAGTAAAAGGCCACATTATTTAGATTCGTTCAAGGTCAAAAATAAATTTTGCTAATGTCTGCAAATCTAGCAATACTATTTATAATTTATATAGTGTTTCTTTCTCAAATCTTCAAAAAATGACACACAGAAATAATTTTTAAATAGGTTTTCGGAACAATTTGCTAGAATATTCAGATTTCACTTTGATCTCAACTGACAGAAACTAGTCGTAATCCACGTGACATGACCATTGAAACGGCAAATTATGAATGAAAACCATTATTCCCATTTACAATTTGACAAAGTAACAATCAAGTTTTCCCTCTTCTCCCAAAGAGGTAATTTAAAATCAAATTACTTACAGGATTTCTTGGGTCAGGCATGGTATAGAAAGGTCTTACAGCCAATGGGTATTTATCAAGAATATAAAAATCGGTATCATACTATAAAAAGAATAAATACAATTAAAATAGTTTTTAAAAGTTTAATGAAAGTGAAAAGAAGGCTAGCACTTAGGCAATTAATACATATGTCTTTTTTAATACATATGTTTTATACTTCAAAATTACTGTATTTACACTGTAAATAAAATGAGTATTCTATTTCTTTCAAGTAATATCTGTAGCCTATAGTATTTTGCCATAATGTTGTATATTCTTCCAATACTTAATTTTCTTTTTTAGAGTGATATATAATCTCTCTCTAATTTCTCCCACACTGAAAATTATGCTGTGATAAACTTCTTTGATTTTCACCTTTTCCTTTGTTATTCTAGCTCATTTAGTTCTTCATATGTATTTTATAGCTGTTTATGTTAAGTTATACCAAATATATTTGGGTTTTACAAGAATAACAAAAATTTTAAATCTAAAAATTATTTTAAGAAAAATAAAACTTTATCTTCCCAACAATTAAAATTTCAGTCTAGACATCTAAATGAAATTTGGTAGTTTTCTTCAATGAAAACTACAATTGAAATCAATAACATTAACATAAAATTATGACATTTTTGTTAGAATACTTACTATGTGACCTAGATATAATTAAAAAGAAACCAATCACATTTCAACTGTTTTGACGTTAAACATTTTTGCTAAAAATGTACTGTAGAGGGAATGTCAACAAAACTCCGCTGAAATAGCATTTTAAAGGTATAAATTCAATACTGTGTAGTTTCAGAAATATACTTTAGTTTCCCAGTCAGTTTAACAGTTTAGAGTGCAACCAGCAGGAGGCGCTCAAGGACTATTTTCATTTCATCACACAACTTAATTTCTTTAAGCATCCTTCTAAGTTTAGCTTTTATCTTCTCTAAGAGCTTTAGAAAATAGATATAAAAGTAGCTTTCATATAAGAGGCAGAAAGGAAATTCATTCTCCCTTATCTTGAGGTCCTTTCTAACTAATCTGACATAGATATCACTTTTAGAGATACCTCAGTACAACTAAGTACAAACATTGAATACTGAATTAATCAAACTGTTTGGGCAAAGTCTGTTTGAATATTTTTTATTTTTCTAAGATTGAAAAAAAAATGCCCCTGGGTTTTTACTTATTCTGGAATCATAATATTCTAGGAAAATCCATGATACATTTCAGATTTAGAGAAAGAAATCCAGCATGTACAGGAGTCCTACCTTTTCCTTTACCAAACGACCCAACAGTTTTTCATTCGGCGTACTAGAAAACAATGAAAATATGATTAATTCTTAGAGTTATTAAGGCACCACTTCTATTAGAAGTTCTCAAAGAATAAAAAATTCAGCCAAAACCGCTGTTTATTCTGCTCCTTTTTAAAAAGTCAAGTACTACTGAAAACAACTTGTAAGTGCACCTCGTATTTAGTAGGTGCTGCTCAATAATATTTAAATAAAACCATAAACAGATTTTAGCAATTCACTGATTCAGAAATAACATGGATGATATATATATAATTTCCTACAATTACATATAACAAAAGTTCACTATATGAACATAGGCTATTCTTGGCATTAAATAGTGCCACTTACATGGTCTCCCCTTTTCAGTACTCTAAAAATTTTTTTTAAAAATTTATTTCAGAGAGGAAGGGAGAAGGAGAGAAAAGATAGAAACATAAATGATGAGAGAGAATCATTGATTGGCTACCTCCCACATGCCCCACACTGGGAAATGAGCCTGCAACCCAGGCATGTGCCCTTGACCAGAATCAAACATGGAACCCTTCAGTCTGGGGCCTACGCTCTTTTCCACTGAGCCAAACCAGCTAGGGCTCCTTTTCATTACTCTTTATTAAAAGTTTATAAAGCAAAAATCACTAATTCTGAATCTTTAAAGTATATATATAATAAAGAGTTAATATCTAAATTGGTCTTAACTATGTCACAGTAACGACCAATTTGCATATTGACAGACCAGCAGGAGGCTGCGTGCAGCAGGGCGACTTGTGTGAGGCTCGCTTCCCTGCCCCTGGGCCAGAGTCCTCTTTTGCTCCAGGTACATGCGCCAGACAAACACCCCCATTATACCGCGCCCCATCCAAGAGCACTCTGCCACTCTGCTTGGGATGCCACCAGGTGTGTGTGTGTGTGTGTGTGTGTGTGTGTGTGTATGTGGGGGGGGGGGGGGGGCGCTGAGGGGTGACACCGCATGGCTGAAGGCTGGTTCTTGGGACATGGTCAGCAGATGCCAACTAGGGGGTGTGAGCAATGGTGGTGACCCCCAGGAGGGGTCGCACACGCAAATCGAGAGGGTGTGGACCCAACACGAAGGAAGGGCCCGGGCGAGAAGACAGAGAGTGGATGTGGAGGTAAGGCACTGAGCTGGGCAGGCCACCGGGTAAACGAGGGGATCCCACCACCACAGACACACAGGGTGGGCCCGTGAGGCCCGGGACACCAGTGGATCCTCCCAAGCGCACAACCTCGAAGCCTCCTCCCGCCGTGCAGCCCTGGCTCTGCCACTGTGGAGAACACAGGTGACCCTCACACCTCAGGAAAGCCGCTGTGAATTTCTCCAGCGACCCATCTGCCCGCTCCGACCCAGATGGGGGCTCGCATCCTGGGCGGAATGACCCCCACAAGCCAGGCCCCGACGGTGCCTGCGCAAGCACAGCCATCGCTTGCAAATGCCAGAGGGGAGCAGATGGAGAGCCACTTGAGGTGTGGGATCAGGAGGGGGGGGGGAGGGGGAAGCACTTAACGGGAGAAAAGCCTCGCGTGTGCCTGAATGCACACACGCATGCACGTAACATAGCTGGGTCCCCGTGATGGACATGGCCCGGGCCAGCTGGACCCTCCCCCAACTCGGGGGGACAGGCACAGGCCAAGGTAGGCAAGACACAGCTGCGCCGTAGCTCGGCCCCTCAAAGCTGGTGCAAGAGGGGCCGGCCCGAGTGCCCAAAAGGCGGCTATAGGTCCCAGAGAGGAAAGCAGTCAGTACTAACACAGTACGAAAAAGCATAGAATTTTTAATTAGACTGTAAAAAGAGTAAAAGAGTGAGGGAGGAAGGGGGAAGATGGGAAAGGAGAGAAGGAGGGAGTGAAGAACTTTATAAAGGAGCCAGTAGAGAACAGAGTTAAGAAGGAAAGAGGATATATGAATGAACTGTAGGAGCTATAATAAAAATCAAGTATAGTTGTATACTGGGAACAGATTTTAAAAGTGGGAGTCAGAAAGGTAAAAAGATAAATGATAGTGAATAATCAGGCAGTTAGATAGATAGATATTAAAACATTGGAAGTAAGTGGAGAAGAATGTATGGGAAAGGTAGGATGAGAAAGAAAGAGGGAAGGAAGAAAAAATTAAAGGGCAGCTGGTAGAGTTTAAAAGGAGAATGGTAAGAAGGAAGAAATGGGGAAGGGAGCAAAACAGATCCAAGGGAGGAAGTTAAGAAAAAAATTAAGGTGGGAAGAAAAAGGGGAGGGAGAGCAGGGGTAAAGATAAAGGGGAGAAAAAATGTGGGGAGGGAGGGTAGGTGAAAGATGGGAAGAAGGATAATGGAACAGAAGTAGGAAATGAGGAGGAAAGAAAAGTTTATAAATGAGTCAGTAGGAAAAAGTGTTACATAAAGAGAGAAAAATTGTGAGGGAGAAGCCAATAAGGAAGTCAAATACAATTATGTGTGAAGGGGATATGATTTTAAAAAAAGTTAATAGTGGTGACCAGGCCGGCAGGGGAGGGCAGTTAGGGGTGACCAGGCCAGCAGGGGAGGGCAGTTAGGCAGATCAGGCCAGCAGGGGAGAGCAATTAGGGGGATCGGGACAGCAGGCAGAGTGGTTAGGGCAGACAGGCAGGTGGGCGGTTAGGAGCCAGAGGTCTCTGAGGACTCCCGGATTGGAGAGGGTACAGGTTGGGCTAAGGACCGCCCCCCCCCCCACCCTTTTCCACGAATTTCGTGCACTGGGCCCTTAGTATTTATATAAACCAATAAAATTTCTATAGCCACTTTAGCATTTACCCTATTTAAGAACAATTTCTAAAATACTTAGGAAAATAATTATAGAATGTACGACTTGCCTTAAGATGTCATCTAGCAATGTAGGGGATGCTTAAAACCATATCTATATAATATATAAAAGCCCAGTGACCAGAACAGTGGAACGATCAGAACAACCAGAATGACTGGTGGCTATAAAGCGCACCACAGCAACCAACTAGCCTGATCCAGGCCCAATCGGCCCCTGATCATGAACCGGGGGTGGCTAGCCAACCACCTGCCTCCTCCCCCCCCAAAATGGACTGGCCCAATACATCCCCATTGGGGCAAGCTGGCTAGATTGCAATTGTGCACAAATTCGTGCACTGGGCCTCTAGTACAAATATATTTGTTAAACAAACTAAAATAAAGGGTTTTGAGTAAAATTAAAAAAAAAATCCCTAAAAAATGACATAATCATGCCTTTCCCTCTTACATCCATATGAATTGTGATGCCTTAAATATTTTAACTTAAGAACCCTTGAATAAAATAGATAATTTCATCTTTGTTAAACTACATAATTTGTTTAAAAATTACACATTGTATGATTTGAGTTTAGATAACATAATACTGTATATCAAATAAAGAATAGTGATTTTTATAGATCTTAATATTTTTATGCCTTAATCCTGTGTGGGGATGGATTGAGATTACTATCTTCTTTAATACCACTGATTGAAAAGAGATAAAATATTAGATGCAAAAATTACAGGCAAAAGTCTCTATATTCTTTAAAGCATTACAAACTAGGGGAAGGGGACACAAAAATGGTATTTATTGAAACCTAGGCAAACCACAGTAAATCATTATTTCAGATCACATATTAAATAAGAACAGCAACTTACAATATACCTAAAAGTTAATAAAAACTGGGTGAAAAAAGTTATGATTTGTTAATATATTCATTCTTGCATATCTCAAATCTAGTTATTAAAGTTTTAAAAATCAGAAAGACAAACCTCAGGTCTTCTTCATCTCCCATTTCAATTCCAGCTTCCCTGAGCATAGCCAATGCTTCACAATACTCTAGTCTTAAAGTAGGCTCCAAAAATTTGAATGGTTCACATGGGAATTGTTTATTCACCGTCTGAATTTCAGTTTGAAACCTATTTGAATAATGATTTAGAGTTAATACTGATGTGAGATAAATGTTTTTCCCACAAGAGGTCACTGTAGCATTATGTTAAAAATCATTAGACTTTTTTTTTTTTTTACTAAAACTGGTGAAATAAGGAACATATATAGCTTTCACTCTCCCACACACTTGCTACAAATTCTTTTAACAAAGAAACATTTTAAACATTTCTCAGGAGTCACTCTCTGTGCGATAAAGTAGAAGTTCAGGGGCAGAAGCTCCATGATCAGCTGAGTACCTGTCGGGCTAAACCACTCAGCCCCCTTCTAGCTGGCCCGTTGGCAGGGACCCAAGAGCCTACATGCTATCAGTCCTTTGCATTCCACTGATAATTCTGGAATAAGGGACATATGTAGCTTTATTGTTCAAAAGTGACAATAAAGTTTATTTGTTAAATGAAAATGCTTTTAGAGCAAAACTCTCTATGTAAAACCTGCTTCAGTGCAGAAATTGCCTCAAGCACTTGGTAGTACTAGCAACAGCTAAGAAAAATATATCTGGTAGGTACTGAGTACTATCTTTGCCACATAAAATCATCATTGAATTAATGTATGTACAAAAAAAATGTTACTAAGAGATCATTTAAGTTAAAGACTAGAGTTTAAACAGTTAAAAGATTTAATACCATTTCTGTCTTATGTTGTTTGTCACCATGTGGCATTAAAGGATTAAAACTTTTTTTGTAACTCATATCAGATAACATTGGTGGAAACAAACTACCCATTTCATGAGGCAATAAAAACTCGGACTTTTTAACTGCTATGAAAGTAACAGAGGCTCTATTTCTTGAAATAGTCAGGATGTTAGTATAAGGAGAAATATAATCTGGTAAATGTACCCTCCAAAATGAGGTTCAGTACCTGAAGCCACAATGGACTTAGATCCAGAACAGTATTTTGAGTGTGGATTTTTTTTCATTAATTAATTGATCATCTAACTATCAAGTCTATATGTACACATATATATGCCCAGTAAAAACTTAGTTTATACATTTCAAGTCAAGAATTGCTTTATTCTGAAGAGCCCAAACTGTTTTGAAATTAACTCCAGTTAGGGATATAAAATACATATATTTTTTACCTCTCTTGAAGTCCTTTGAATATTTGTACTAAAGTGTCAGCAATTTCTTCCATAACTTCATGATAATGGTAATTAAAAGCCATTTCAATGTCCAAACCGACAAATTCAGTTAGATGTCTGTGAGTATTAGAGTCTTCAGCTCTGAATACTGTAACATTAATAAAAGAAACATAGCAGTGTTTTAAATTTTGGAGAAATTGAGATTAAATACAAAATTCTATTTACTTGTACTCAAATGGTACTATTTTCATTATCATTATAGGTTGGAAAGACCTTTGACAAGCCATCTGTTACAGCATTCTCTTGGATAGTTAAGTTCATAACAAACTCCTACAGTCATGTAGTAAAAGCTGTAACAAATGTCAATTAATAAATGAGACTCACAAGAACCCTGAGGGAATGCAAGATCCTGAGGTGTCTTTTCAATAATTAAAAATATTTATAGTGAGTTCTCAATTTTATTAAAACTTGACTCAAGATAATGAAATCTGTACAAACGAAGCACCTACTTCAGCCCAGCTCTTATCCTTACTGCACTCTCTTCCTTTCCCGTCTTCCTGACTAGTCCTGTTCCATCTCTCCATGCTCATAATTTAATCCCACCCTATATTTCCCATTTCTCAATACTAACTAATCTCAATTTTATTTTCTCCCATGCTTTTAACTCAGCTTACTTCTTCTGACTAGAATGCCATCTCTGTTGTCTTTACCTCCTACTCTGTCCTTAACGCCCATTTCAGTATGAATTTTCTTTCATGGCATCTCTAGCAAACTCCATCGTCTTCCTCTTTTTTACCCTACCTATACCACATAATTAACACTAACCTGCTGACTCTATACCACAATTAGATTATTTGCTGTGAAAATCAGTTTATTCCCTGTGGTTGCAATATACATGCACGTCTTATTGTGTCTTAGGATCCTAAGCAGAGACGATATTGTTCCCATAGCACGCAAAGCATGGTCTGCATAGCAGCAGCAGCAGTACCTGGGAGCTTATGACAATTGCAGAATCTCAAGTCTTACCCCAAACCTGCATTTTAACAAGATCCCCAGGTGATTTGTGTGCACATTAACATTGGAGAAGTCCTGGTTGGATCTTCTTTTATTGCGCAAGGCTATATATGCAGCAAGTGTTCAGCAAATAATTGCTTAATAAATTCAGAAAATTAAGACATTTAATGATCTTGCCAGTTTCTGTATTAGCAGGTATTTAATTTATCTTAAACTATAAAAAAAAATATATATATATAAAATAACTTGGTAGGTTTTTTTTTTTTTTAACTTGGTAAGTTAAAGAATATAGTAAAACTATTTTTTTTGCTTTATAATTAGCATCATAAAAGAATTTGCTTCATGATTATGTGTACATCCTTGACTTTTAGCAAATGTATATATACTAGAGACCTGGTGCATGAAATTCGTGCACTGGGGGGTTGTGGGGGGGTCCCTCACCCCAGATTGTGAGAGGGCGCAGAAAGGCCGAGGGACCCCACCAGTGCATAATTGGGGCTGGGGAGGGACTGCGGGAGGGCTCCAGGGCGTATCCGGCCTGTCTCGCTCAGTCCCGATCAGCTGGATCCCAGCAGCAAACTAACCAACCTACTGGTCAGAGTGTCTACCCTCTGGTGGTCAGTGTATGTCATAGTGACTGGTCAACTGTCTGTCCCCTGGTGGTCAGTACATGTCATAACGACTGGTCTAGTCTGCGCCCTTGGTGGTCAGTGCATGTCATAGCAAGCGGTTGAGTGGCCTTAGCATATCATTAGCAAATTATGCTTTTATTATATAGGATTTTAATATATTTTTATTGATTTGAGAAAGGGAGAGATAGAAACATCAATGATGAGAGAGAACCACCAACTGGCTGCCTCCTGCATGCCCTGCACTGGGGACAGAGCCTGCAACCTGGGCATGTGCCCTTGACTGGAACTGAACCTGGGATCCTTCAGTCCGCAGACCAACTCTCTATCCATTGAGCAAAACCAGCTAGGGCACAAATATATTCTTAAAAAACATGTTAATATAATTTATTAAGTCCAGACATTTGTTAGTATTTTCTAATGGACTTTAGCATATTATCAATACTAAGGACAGTACAGTTAGAAATTGTAAGAAAGAACAGCTTTGGAATAAAATTGGCAGCAAAGTATACAGAGGTACATTTGTAAACTTACAATAGTAGCAAGGAGCTTTCAAGGACAACAAAATATATTACTTGGAAGACTACAATTACTTTTTCTTTATTATTGATGGAGAGTTGAAAGGATAGTCCAAATGGGAGCTAATTCTATTCGAATTACACTTAAGTATAATAAATAATATTCTTGAATATATTAAGTGTGTGTATATTTTCAAAGCATGCATTTTAAAATGAGATAGTCCCAAGATATATGTTTCTTCAGCATTCTTCTGTAGGAATATATTTAATGCTTATGACTCCATTCATATGAATGATGCTCAACTGTTTAAAAAACTATTGAACATACAATTTTTTTTGGGAAATGTCTATCAGGCAACATTGTTATTTTTACCCCCCACGTCTAGTATTTATGTAGTCAGTATAAAAAAGGATTTGAGCTTTAAAAAAGTCTGTGTAAAATGTGTTTCTAGCCCTGTTGGAGCATCATCTGGTACACCAAGATGTCTTAGGTTTGATTCCCAGTCAGAGCACATACCTAGGTGGGCTCCATCCCTGGTAACTGACTGATTCAGAGGGTGTATGTTTCTCTCTCATATTGATGGTCTCTCTCTCTCTCTCAAAAAAAAAAAAAAAAAAAAAGAAAACATTTTTGGATGAGGATAAAAATAACAATTAAAAAAATAAAATAAAATGTGTTTCTAAAACCCTAGCTATGGTACAATTAATGAATTTTGAGATAACCTTAACTATAAAATCTTACCTGGTCCAATACAGAAAACCTTCTCAAAATCAGCACAAATACACATCTGCTTGTACAGCTGTGGGGACTGAGCCAGATATGCATTATTTTTAAAATATGACACAGTAAATACATTGGCTCCTCCTTCACTGGCAGCTGAAATAAAAACATATATGTTACTATAATCAATTGTAAGCTTATCAATGCAAACTTCTAGTAAAAACAGTTTATACTTTTGATTCAAGTACTTCACTTAAATAAAACTATACTAGAAAATAAAAAATTTCAGAGAAACCATAGTCTATATATGTTTATACCTGATTCTAAAGTTTATATTTAGGGAGATTTGCTTCTTTGGCTATACCTTCATTTTACTTCTTTGGATATATACGCTCCCTTTCTGCATCAATTTAAAATCTATAAAAAGCTACATTACCTTTGTAAAAAATTTTTTTACAAAGAAAAAAAGATATTTTTAATTTTTCTAATTAAGAATTCAACATTCATCCTGGCCAGTGTAAATCAGTGATTAGAGCATTGGCCTGAGCACCGAAGGGTTGTGGGTTTGATCTCTGTCAAGGGCACATACCCAGCCCTAATCAGGGCATGTGTGTGAGGTAGCCAATCATCTCTCTCTCTCTCCCTCCCACTCTCTCCCTCTCCCTCTCCCTCTCCCTCTCCCCTCCCCCCCCCCCCCCCCCCCCGCATTCATCACCCCTTCCATTCTCTCTAAAAATTAATGGGAAAAATATTCTTAGGTGAGGATAAACAAAACAAATAAACAAAAATAATTCAATGTTTAAATTTTTTATTTTCAACTAAATGCCATTAGTAACACCCCTCCCCACTATTGAATTTTAGAGAGAATGAAAGGGGGTGAGGAGAGATAGAGAAACATTGATGTGAGAGAGACACATCGATAGGTTGCCTCCTGCACACACCCCGACACAGACCAAGATTGGGCCCGCAACCCAATTGGGAATCAAACCAAACCTTTGGGTCCGCAGGCCAATTATCTAACTACTGATCCAAAACTGGCCAAGACAGTAACACACTTTTTAGTGTTATTTAAGCAATTCTAAAAAGGGTAAAATGATTAAGATAATGTTCTCATATAAGGATGAGAATTCATTTTCCCAACTGTAATATTTAGTATTAATTTTACAATGCAGTTTCCTGAAATAAGGGGATACAGTATTACTGATGCTAATGATATGGGACTGCTGTTATGTATCATAGTCTTTGAAATAAATAGTCTCAAAGCAATAAACTTTGTGGGATACTTGGGATTCTCAAATTAAAAAACAAACAAAACTAATAGTAAGCAACTTGGGGAAAACAAATTATTAAAAATAAATTTTTTAAATGTATTTTATTAATTTTTTTACAGAGAGGAACGAAGAGAGATAGAGAGCTAGAAACATCGATCAGCTGCCTCCTGCATACTCCCCCACCGGGGATGTGCCCGCAACCAATTCCTTGACTGGAACTGAACCGGAGACCCTTCAGTCTGCAGGCCGACGCTCTATCCACTGAGCCAAACCAGTCATGGCAAAACAAATTATTTTTTAAAATTAAGAGAAATATCTTAAAGCATACCTGAGATAATTTTAGGAGTCTGAATCTCCACAAAACCTTTGTTAATTAAAGTTTCTCGGAAAAGATGGCAGACACCAGACTGGAGACGAAAGACTGCCTGGCTAGTTGATGTCTATAAAATAATAATAAATTCTAATTAAATCAACTTGACACATGAAGGGAATAAATAAATACTTCCTGGGTAGTACAGGGCTTACAGAGAACATAATGCCCCATGTAGGGTGCTAGCTGATATTGCCATGAAGGCCCAGAATTGCCAGATTCACCTCCAACTTTTTAAGGAAAGCCATTTAGATCTAATGTGAAATCCCCCATTTTCCAATGGTGGCAACAAATTAAAATAAAATAAAAACGACGTGAGCCAAAGAAAAATGTTCTTTGGGTCAAATTCTAGAGGCAAAATCAGTAACATGTGTGAATAGCACAGACAAATACAGTAAGCTACTTAGCTGCTGTGGCCAAAATGATGAAAACCCATGAGGTTTCTAGGCAGTATCAAGAGGACTTTTGATTATTGCTAGCCTTTTCTATATACTACAAATTAATGTGGAAAAGTAACAGTTTACAAAAAGCAAATGGTCAGGGGAAACATGGGTGTACAATAAGGGCAGGCCTATAGATTGCAGAAAAGCTGGAAAGACCTTACAAGGTGACAAAGAACCTAAGTTTTAAGTGTAATCTGTTACGTAAAGGAGGAAGATGTGGTCAAAACCTTAAGAAAGAAAGATGACATTGGTTTTACTATAATGATGAAACCACTGAAATCTTTCACTTGCAACCAAGCTAGAAAGGGAAGCAAGCCTATGAGGTTACTATATAAACCAAAGGGTCAACTACTTCTTTATTATTAACTAGAGGCATGGAATCAGTGCACTCTGGGGGGTCGGAGGGAGGGATCCCTCAGCCCAGCCTGCACCCTCTCACAATCCGGGACCTCTCAGGTAGAGTCCCTAGGCCTGGCCTGAGATCAGGGCCTATTGGGGCTTTCATTCCCTGGGCTGCAGGCAGCTGGCCCCACCCCCGCTGCTGCCACTTCTTGCCATCTGTGCAGCGCTGCCCCCCTTCCCCACCACCGGTGGCCTCCCTTTGCAGGCGACAGGCTGCGGTGCAATGGCTTGGCTGGTCTGGGCCAACTGCCTACCTGATCACCCCTAACCACTCTGCCTGCCTGCCTGCCTGCCAGTCCCTAACCACTTGCTTGGGGGCAGGGCCAGAACTGACTTCTGGTTTGTCAGCCTCTGGTTATTGCCACCCAGGGTTTTTATATATCAGGAATTCTGTGCTTAGATCAAATTCAGAGGATTGAGGCATTAATTACTAAACTTCACCAGATTGCTCTAAAATCTACACATAATTTCTTTCACAATTTTCTAGTGATATTAGTAGTTATTATGTTTCCACTTGCTTACTAACTTGCCTAAAACAGGTTATCACCTTGAAGCAAGCACTTTTACTGGCTTCATGCTCCTTTGTCTTTTTAAAACAGTTGCAAGTCAATATCCTATGAAATATTATTATACTATCCTTGTTGCCTGCAATTCTTTTTTGGGGGAGGGTCAGTCGGAAAGGTAAAAGGTTTCTTGTATTATCATACCTACATATAAGCAAACAACAATCAGTTCAATGAGCCCAAGACAGGTATGTTATCCTTGCCCTCCTTAATTTTGGCATAATCATGTCACTTAATAAATAAATGAGGCATACCCTAAGATCAATGACTCTGTTGTCTAATCTTGTATCCTGGTTAACAGTAGCTCTTCCATCCTAAAAAAAAAAAAAAAAAAAAAAAAAGAGAAAAACAGATTTTACAATTTTTTTCAGAACACAAAAAGCACGCTTGAAACATATTCTTTTATATATTGACTTAAGAGAGAAAAGGAGAGGGAGAATGAGTTAGAAACATTAATGATGAGAGAATCATTGACTGGCTGCCTCCTGCATGACACACACTGGAAATCGAGGCTGCAACCCAGGCCTGTGCCCTGACTGGGAATCAACCGTGACCTCCTGGTTCATAGGTTGATGCTCAACCACTGAGGCATGGTGGCTGGGCCAAAAAACACTTTTAGAAGCCATGTGTACTTTTAAGTGACAGGTGTGTGTATATGTATATTAACATTAAACCCCAATCTGGATTAAAAAAAACACACAAAAAAACCAGAAGCAGGTTTAGAGAAAAGTTACTGTTAAAAGAAAGAGGTGGGAAGAAGAGAAATGAGAATGAACAGGGATTCTTTCTTTCTATCTCCCACCCCAAAAGCCTTGCCTCATTATTGAGATATCAGAAGAATGAACTACCTTCATTGATTCCTGAATTTTACCTGCTAATTAAAGACTGAAGGAACAGATATAAGCTGATGAGTAGTGATTTTCATTGTATGTTCTGGACACCAGTGAGACACCTTCAGGGAGTCCATAAATCAACCTATTTTTCATAATATCTTTTCATTTTCACTTTCTCCTAATCATGCTGAGGAGTTCGGCAAAGGCTACATAACGTATGCTATCACATCAGATTTATTGCAGAGGCAAATATGAAGACCTGACTGTTGCCTATTAAGCCAGGCATTACAAAGATCTGTAGATGTATTTATATTATTGTTACTTTCTATAAATTAATACTAAAAATTTGTTTTAACTTCTAATACTGCAAATATTGACAGATATACCCACAAAAACAAAAGCTTGTGAGATCAATTATTTTTAAATGTGTAAAGGGATTCATAGATCAAAATGTTTGAGAATTGCTGATGTAAGAATAAACTTAAATAAAAATGAAGCTCATAACAACAGGTACCTTTTATAGAAGTAGGGCATCAACTTTTCTTTTTCTTTTTTTTTATAAGATGATATTTTACTTTTTTTTTTTTTTAAATATATTTTATTGATTTTTTACAGAGAGGAATAGAGAGTTAGAAACATCGATGAGAGAGAATCATCAATCAGCTGCCTCTTGCACACCCCCTACTGGGGATGTGCCCGCAACCAAGGTACATGCCCTTGACCGGAATCGAACCCGGGGACCTTTCAGTCCGCAGACCGATGCTCTACCACTGAACCAAACCAGTTTCAGCGGGCATCAACTTTTCAATGTTTTGCACACTAAACATAGAGAGGAAGCATAGTGTCTCAAAAAGTTTAATTTTACCTCTTCTCCTTCCACCTCAGGCCGAATGGCATCATCCAGCTGCAGGGGCAGACGGGGTTCAGCAACACTGATCACATAAATCTGAAAGTGAGAGATTACAAAAAAAGATCATGAAGCACACAAAACCTGCTATTCTTTGCTTTTTTTTAAAAAAAAATCTACAATTGACTTAAACATGAAGGAATATTTGCATACATCTTTAACTGAAACTATGTACTAAATAAAATCAAACAATGTGGTGTATGTTTTTTCACCTACAAAGTGGGGATATTTCTTACCTACCTCCCTGTGTTGGTGAAACAGTCAAATGGGAAAAATATGCTTTGTAAACTCTTAGGTGCTCACCAATGTGATGGATAAATAATAACTGGAGGTGAGGGGTCTGGGTTTAAGGATTTGCTTTGTCACTATAGCTGTTGTTAGGCAAGTCACTTAACTTCAGAACTTCAACATGTACTGTGTAAAATGAGGTTTGCAGTAAAAATCAAGTGGAATAAAGAATATAAAAACATTTTCATTTGAAGGGGCCATTATCAAATGAGTTAACAGCATTTAGCTATTTCTATCAACAGATCTAAGTCAGCCCAACTCGGCTGTACCTCTCCTTCCTTTTCTCATGCTTTTCCCAAATATACCTTCCTTGCTTTCTTTCATCGAACATATTATATTTCCTTTCCTTCTGCTCTCCTCGTTGGGAGCACCATACAAGGGTGTCCTTTATGGTGTTAATATCCCTCAACATCCACTCACACTAATTGCATAATTTAGTGCTAAAAAGCAGTTAGGTCATAATGAATTAGCTACTCTTAATGTTACCCCATTAATTGTTCCCAGCTATGCCTAGAAAACCTGCTAAAGCACAAAAGGAAAACAGACCTTATTTAGTTAATTCAGGAAATTATATTCTTCCAGTTGGTAGATCACATTTAGCATTTAGGTGATACACTTAAAGGAAAACATATCAGAAGGATACTCCAGTCCTCCTCATAGCAAAATAGCATTATTTGTCACCACCTCCTATACCCAAATTGTAGCATTTCCTTTTGATGAGTTAACAGAAAGCTGATATGCAATGCAAAGTTGGAAAACTGAACAGCTACCTCTTTTATTCTGAAAACATGTCTTTTCATTGATTTTAGATGGAGAAGAATGGAAAGAGTCATCAAAAGGCTGCCTCCTGCACTTCCCTTACTGGGGATCACGCCTGCAACCCCAGCATGTGCCCTGACCAGGAATCAAAGCTGAGACCACTCAGTATGGGATAACGCTCAATCAAATGAGTCACATCAACTAGGGCTTTTAAAATATTCTTTTGCCCAGCCAGCGTGACTCAGTGGTTGAGTGTCGACTTATGAACCAGGTGGTTACGGTTTGATTCCCAGAGCACATGCCCAGGTTGGGGGTTCAATCCCCAGTATGGGGTGTGCAGGAGGCAGCTGATCAATGATTCTTTCATCATCGGTGTTTCTAGCTCTCTCTCCCTCTCCCTTCCTTTCTAAAATCAATAAAAATATATTTAAAAAATTCTTTTTAGAACTAGTAAAAATTCATCGTCTCCTTCACTTGGTTGTGAGTATTCTGAACCTCACAGAGTGCTTGGTGAAAAGTATATTTTCAGTAACTGCTGGTTTGAATAAATAGGTAAGTCATTGATTATAAAATTCTATTTAGTATAAAATATTTATGCTTTGTGAGATACTTTATAATTATTTTTTATTGAGGGCAAATTTGTAAGCTCTTCGGGCTTTATATTTATTATCAACATTAAGTTTATAATAAACTACTGGCCCAGTGCACGAAATTTGTGAACATTAAAAGGGAATTAAATAGAGAAAATATTTTAATATTGCTATTTGCCCTTTCTCTATAATAGAAATGTTAGAGATGAAAGAAAATTAATAAAATGTATATGAAAATCTCCTTCCTGTCAGAATCTGTGATGCACCGCAGGACCCAGAGTCAAGTCCCTGCCCACCCGCCTGCCTCGAAATCATGCGAGACCTAGACTCGACTGGCCTCACCCCCGTCAAGTCCCACAGGGTGACACTTTATCCACTGAGCCAAATGGCAAGGGCCACCATTTTATATTTATACTAGAGGCCTGGTGCATGAAATTCGTGCATGGTGTGTGTGTGGAGTCCCTCAGCCCAGCCTGCACCCTCTCCAATCTGGGACCCCTCGAGGGATGTTAAACTGCCTGTTAAATGGGCAGTCGGACATCCCTCTCACAATCCAGGATTGCTGGCTCCCAGCTGTTCGCCTCCCTGCCTTCTTGATTGCCCCTAACTGCTTCTGCCTGCCAGCCTGATCACCCCTAACCACTCCCATGCCAGCCTGATTGATGTTAACTGTTCCCCTGCCAGCCTGTTTGCCCCCAACTTCCCTCCTCTGCCAGCCTGGCCACCTCTAACTGCCCTCCCCTGCAGGGTTGATCGCCTCCAACTATCCTCCCTTGCAGACCTGGTCCCTCTCAACTGCCCTCCATTTCAGGCCTGGTGCCTCCTAACTGCCCTCCACTGCAGACCTGGTCCCCCCCGTCCCTCCCCCCTCCACAACTGCCCTTCCTTGCAGGCCCAGTTGCCCCCAACTTCCCTCCTCTGCCAGCCTAATCACCCCTAACTGTCTTCCCCTGCATGCTTGATTGCCTCCAACTGCCCTCCCTTGCAGGTCTGGTCCCTCCCAACTGTCCTCCCCTGCTGGCTATCTTGTGGTCACCATCTTGTGTCTACATGGGGGCAGGATCTTTGACCACATGGGGGCAGCCATATTGTGTGTTGGATGGTCAATCTGCATATTACTCTTTTATTAGATAGGATAGAGGCCTGGTGCACAGGTGGGGGCCAGCTGGTTTGCCCTGAAGGGTGTCCTGGATCAGGGTCGGCGTTCCCTTGGGGCATGGGGAGGCCTGGGCGAGGGACCTGTGGTGGTTTGCAGGCCGACCATACCCCTTGGCAACCCAAGCGGAGGCCCTGGTATCTGGAATTTATTTATCTTCTACAATTGAAACTTGGTAGCCTAAGTGGGGTCAAGCCTTCTGCTCCTGCTCACTCAGTTGCCGGCAGCCATTTTTATTGGGATTTATGTACCTTCTATAATTGAAACTTTTTTGAAACTTTGTAGCCTTAAGCAGAGGCCTGGGCCAGCCAGGGTGTGCGGAAAGCTTTGCTTTCTCCATTGCTGGGGTCAACCCTAGCCTGCTCTCTCCAGCTCTGTGGCTGCCCCCATTTCTGTTGAGATTTGTTTACCTTCTATAATTGAAACTTTGTAGCCTTGAGTGGAGGCTTAGCCCGGCAAGGGCAGGTGGAAAGCTTGCTTCTTTCATTGCCTGGGAAACCTAAGCCTCCCTCCTGTTCTCTGTGGCCTAGCCGTCTTGGTTGGGTTTATTTGCATACTCGCTCTGATTGGCTGGTGGGCATGCATTGTGGGTGTAGTGGTGATGGTCAATCTGCATATTATTCTTTTATTATTATAGATAGGACTAGTGGCCCAGTGCACAGATTCGTGCACAATGAAATTAATTAGAAGAAATATTTTAATATCGCTATATGACCTTTCTCTATAATGGAAGCATCAACCAAACTCACAATTGACAATGAGGCCTGGTGCACAAAATTCGTGCATTCAGTGTGGGGGGTTCCCTCAGCCCAGCCTGTACTCTCATAGTCCGGGAGCCCTGTGATCCATCGCCTCAAAGAGGTAGGCACTGCCCACCCAGCCAGGGTTCTGTGATGGATTGCCCCCTGTACAGGGAAGCCCAGGTTATCTGCCACAGTGCCACTGGCCAGGTAGCCTGGGCCTTCCTCTTTGGGGTGACCTATCACGGGGCTCCAAAGAGGTAGGCCCTTCTCACCAGACTGGGGCTCCACAATGAATCACCCCTGCAGAGGGAGGCCCCGCCCACCCACTGCAGCCTGCTGGTTAGTGGTCTGGGTTGCCCTCTGCACGGTGATCATGTGATCGATCGCCTCCTATTGAGGGAGGACCTAACCACCTGCCAGTTGGTGTCCTGGGCCTCCCTTTTTGGGGCAATTGTGGAGCCCCCTGATGGATCGATTGCCCTGCTGACTGGTGGCCTGGGCCTCCCTCTGCAGGGCAATCATGGGGTGATGGCCAGATCCCTGCCTTGGCTGGCCTGGCACAAGTGCATGTCATATCATGGTCATCCAAATGGTTGTTCTGCTATTGGTTGTTCGGTTGATTTTCATATTACACTTTTATTATTATAGATAGATATATTTTAAAATATTTTTATTTCAGAGAGGAAGGGAGAGTTAGAAACATCAATGATACAAGTGAATCATTGATTGGCTGCCTCCTTCATGCTCCCTCCCTGAGAATCAAGCCCACAAGCCAGGTATGTGCCCTTGACCGCAATCTAACTCAGGATCCTACAGTCCATAGGCCAATGCTCTGTCTACAGAGCCAAACTGGCTAGGGCCACTATATATATATATATATATATATATATATATATATATATATATATATATATATATATTTATATAAAATTATATTTTACTAATTCTTTTATAGAGAGGAAGGGAGAGGGATAGAGAGTTAAAAACAATGACGAGAGAGAAATAATTGATCAGCTGCCTCGTGCACACCCCCTACTGGGGGTGTGCCTGCAACCAAGGTACCGAATTGAACCTGTGACCCCTTCCACTGAGCCAAACCTGTTAGAGCAACAATTTTATATTTTGAAAAAAGTTACCTTTTGAACATGTAGCTCTACATCTTGCTGCGTACAGCTTCCAATTTTCTGATTCACTTTTCTCACAACACCTTCTACATCTACGATGCTCTCTTTGTTGATGCTGTCAAAAGAAAAAAATTCCCGGCTTTAATCATCTCATCAGAGTGTCAGAACTCATTTGGTGTTTCAACAATAAAACTGAATATATTAGATACTTCTTTAATAGAGTAAACCACTTGAGATAAACCCAGAGTATTTAACAATACACTACTATGCAGCATACCTTGTGAGATTCCTTGAAGAGAAGATTTTCTAGATGCCATCATTTAATTACCATTCATAAAATACTCTGGTTATAAAAGAACCAGCACTGAATCACAATAGGAAAAAGTCTTTCAATTATTTATTAAAGAACATTTCCCTCCCTATAGTTGAAATTTACTAAGATCAGCATTTCCTATAACAAAAAACATTGGCTTCAATAAATGCAATTACTGGGATGAAATGGAACTAAATAACAGAAGAAGGCCAACTCGAAACATTTCAAGGTAATAAAAAGACATTGGGGTGCTGCAATTAAATCCTCACTGCCTATAGAATATACACTGTCATTTACTGAATTTATGGCAGACAATCATTGGATTGTTAATCCCATTTAAGAATGTCACCCAGCCAACATGACTCAATGGTGGAGCGTTGACCTCTAAACCAGGAGGTCACAGTTCGACTTGCTGTCAGGACACATGCTTAAGTTGCAGGCTTGATTCCCAGTAGAGGGCGTGAAGAAGGCAGCCCATTAATGATTCTCTCTCTCATTATTTATGGTTGTTGTTTTTTTTTTAAATCTCTCCCCCTCTCCTCTTTTCTCTCTGCAACCAATAACTTTTCTCTCTGCAAACAATAAAAAAAATGTTTTAATGTTTATATGAAGCAAAATATACATAGAGTAAAATGAATGCATCTTCTGGGCAGCAGAATTCAACAGCAAACTTGAATTTTGCAGGAAAATCTGCTCTAGACTCCCTGTTTATCTGCTATGTCATAAACCCTCCTTAACTTTTGTATTAACCTCTCATGGTTCAAATTCCTATCCAGAATCATACAGAATATAAACAAAAGATGTAACTCTCAGAGTGAAAATTCTATGTATTCTGAAGAGGTATTGAGTCCTTCCTTAGTAGTTATGGTGCTAATTGACAAGATTCCAGAAATCCAACAATACTTATTTTACAAAAGAGAACACCACAATCCATTTCAATGAACATGTTCTCAGGGTTGGGAAAAGGATCAAAATAAGAATAGATGGAAAATGGTGAAGAAAAAAAATTTTTCACTTCACTTTGCTCCACTGCCTAAAAATTCATAGTGTCTGTTACCAACTACCTTAAAAAAAAAAAAAAAAATCAATGGTACACACATAAGTCTTCTGACCTAGGGCTACCACCTTATACTAACTAAACCTGTGTATTGAAGAAACTCATAATTTATCATGGCAATTGAGACATTTGGTAAGCTAAGATAAGGCTCCTCTGTGTCCCAAAGGCACAAGAGGCTTCAATTTATTGTTAAAAAGGCTAATACTGGCTGTCTAATGTCACTGAGCTTTTGGTCAATGTGATTACTGCTACCAGGTGCCCTGTTTGTTTGCATGAGCAAACCGGATACAGGAGTATTTAATTCAGGCCTCGTGAAAACTCTGCTGCTCACCTTAGACCTTTCCATAAGGAAGGTGTTTCTTTTTCTTACTGACGAGTGTGTTGCTTCATAAAGTAACGTGACTTGTCCCAACCAGAGCTCGAACTGCTCCATTCCACTATTTCCTTGGCCATCTTGGGTCTCCTATCTCACCCTCTCTGATTCCCTTCCAGATAGTCTTCTTCAAGCCAACTCAATAAACACATCTACTCTCAACTAGTATCTTTTCAGAAACAAACTGAAATATGGTAAAGATACTCTGTCTAAGGCTAACTGAAGTTTCAATTACAGAAAACAAAATTTTATCTTCTTTCTCTCTCAGAAGTACCAGATGATTCCTTTTATCCAGGATCTGAAACTTGGAACGAAGCCTAACTTCAGTACTTCATTTAATTCAGTAATATTACGTGCTAAAAAATACTTGATCAGTTAGATTAGAAAACATCCAGCATTTAAATATTGTTCCCAATACTAAATAACTCCAAAAGAACTTCTGAAAACCTGACCTATTTCTTAAACTAGGGCCAGAGTTAAACTTCTGTAATCACAAATTAGTCTACTGAATCGATTAAAAGTAGGATTAACCAGATATAGAGGATGCTTATAATTTTTTTGCCCTTTCAACTCAGTATATAGAAGCTACATGTTGTTAATAAATAAAAGTAGCCTATTTAGATATTAGTAAAATCATTCCATTATGTTTAAACCTTGGATAATTTAGCTGTAATATCTCTATATCTACAACTACATACATACCTATGTCTCTTTATCTATACTTATATCCTATTTACCCCTATTTATTTAAAGACATAAATGAATTTAGAAGAAAAAAAACCTTAAAATAAAAAAGTCAAATTTGTGAAAAAGGGTCAGACTAGAACTTGCTAGTTAGAACTAATAAAGGTATAGTATGTATAGAGTCAATACAAGAGGGATAGGAATACTTGAATAAACTACTGTCTGTATTAGATAAAATTCCATTTTGTACAAAACGTCTAGTGATTTTAACTAATATTGTATGTTAAGATGGCTTAATACTTTATGTGCATTACTTTTAGAAACGAATGCCACTATACCTGTATTTTGAAAGAGGTTATGTCTAATAGTCAACTAAAAGCCCTGGAAGGAAGAAGATCCATAGTGAAAAGCAGAGAACTCCTGGGAACTATTTTATTGTAGGAGAAATGGATGAAGCAAATAAAACACATCTTTTTTTCAAGAGCTAAGTCAGCTATTTTTATTATTGCCACTGCCTCCCAAAGCACACTACTACTGCATTGTGTTTTATACTGCTTTCATTTCCCAACTACCCTTTTGAGCCTACAAATAATTAATCACTCTACAAACAAGATGAATTAGTATAGCCTTGATATTAAAAATGCCTTGATAGGCACAACAGACTTCATGTCATCCTTTAGAAACTGTCAACCGTCAATTTAATAGTTAACTTCTAACTTCTACCATCTTTAGAAAATAAAATCATAAAAAGCACCATTCTTTACATAAAGTATTTCATAAAAATATTTAGAGTTGGCTATCAAGTTTTAAAAAAAACATACTTTCATTGACTTCAGAGAGGAAGGGAGGAGGGAAAGATAGAAACATCAATGATGAGAGAGAATCACTGCTCGGCTGCCTCTTACACACCCCCTACTGGGAATCGAGCCCACAATCTGTACATGTGTCCTTGACCCTTCAGTTGGCAGGCGGACGCTCTATCCATGAGCCAAACTAGCTAGGGCTTAACTGATACTAATTACAGGTACAAGGTGTGTAGTACTGAACTATACAATCACAGTACCTGTCCTGTCTTCATGGAGTTTTCATTCTAATTGGGAAAATAGTTTAAAAATTATTTTTAAAAATTTAAATTCCTTTCCCTCCAACTACTTCCTACCCCAGCTCTTGATAATCTCTATTCTATTATCTGTGTCTATGAATTTTACTATTCTAGGCCCCTCAAAGAAGTGGAATCATATTTGTCCTTTTGTGTCTGACTTATTTCACTCAGCATAATGTTTTTAAGGTTCATTCACATTATAGCCATATATCAGAATTTCATTACTTTTTAAGGTTGAATAATATTCCATTATATGTACATGCCACAGTTTGTTTATTCATTCATCTAATGATGGGTTGTTTTAACCTTTTGTTTATTGTGAATAATGCTTTGATCTGTTTGAGTACCCGCTTTCAATTCTTTTGGGTATCTACCTAAAAGTGGAATTGCTGAATCATAAAAATTCGTTTAATTTTGGGGAACCGTCATATTGTTTTCCAAAGCAGCTGTACCACTTTACAATCCCACTGGCAATGCACAAAGGTTCCAATTTCTCCACATTCTCACCATCATTATTTTACATTTACTCATTCATTCATCCATTCATTGGTTCATTACTGATTTTAGAGAGAGGAGGTAAGAGGGAGAGAAACATCGATGTGAGGAACATCTACTGGTTGCCTCCAGTATGTGCCTCAACTGGGTTTCGAACCTGAAACCTGGGTATGTGCCCTGACTGGAAATGAACATGGGATGATGCTCCAACCAATTGAGCCACATGGGTCATGCTATTTTCTGGGTGGGAGAGTAGAGGAGAAATTAAAAAAAAAAAAAAAATCAAAAGAGAACAGCATTAGAAATACAAAGAAGTAACCTGATTCAAAAAGGAGAGAACAGTTAATATATCAACTATAGTACTAATACAGATAGAAGATATCAAGCTTTACATATAGGGTTAAGGTAGCTATAGATAATATTATCAACTATTGGGCTGAGTAGTTATCGCTGAACATTTTTTATAATATATTATAGGAGATTATACGTACTTATTACTAAAAATTCCAATCTATATATATAAAAGGCTAATATGCAACATGTCCCCTTGGGAGTTCAACCGGGAGTTTGCTCGCTTGCTATGATGTGTGCTGACCACCAGGGGGCAGTGCGGAACTAAGGAAGGCCCTGGCCAACAGCTGGTAGGCCCCTATCGGCCCTGATTGCCGGCTTGGACTAGGGACCCTACCTGTGCACGAATTTCATCCACCAGGCCACTAGTGTTAAACAAACATGTAAATTTAAAAATGTAAGTCCCCTATTATATAGCCAACCACTCTTCCTATAATCACTGTTTTACTATTTGGTCTATACACCTTCACATTTTTTCTCATTTGCAAAAAATATGGAATGCTTCATAAATTTTCTGTCATCCTTCTACAGAAATTTTGTTCATTTTCTCTGTTTTTTAATGTTGAAGCATAGTTTTATTTTTTTATTTATAGTACAATGAAACTTATCTTCATATATATAAATACCTTTACTATCACTATTCCCACATCAATTTCCTTTTATGTTCTAGTCCCTATGTGAAGTAGTTTACATATATACCATCTTGCTTAAACTTCACAAAAGTCTACAAGGTAGGTACTATCACAATTTTACAGTTGAAGAGACTGAGAGTAAAAGGTCAACTAATTAGCCTCAGATCACACAGCTAGTAAAGCCATGTACAGATGACTAGAGAATTGTTATACTTAAAAATTAGCACCTAATTTTAACTACTACAGAATGTATCATCAGCTCACTTTGAAATAGTACATTCTCAATCTTAAAAGCTCATGAGCTGCCAAACTCCATTATAGTTTACTAGAGGGAGGCCCGGTGCATGAAAAAGCATGTACTGGGGGAAGGGGGGTGTCTCTCAGCCCAGCCTTCCCCCTCTCACAGTTCGGGAACCCTCAGGGTCAGAAGGGGACCCAGTGATCAGGGGAAGGCGATGCCCCCATCACATCTCTTGCTGCTGCCATTGCTGGCCGCGCAAGCCTTGGGCTGGCCCTGGGCGGCTGGGCGGCTGAGGGGACCAGGGGCCTCTGGAGGCAGGTGTTTGGAGAAGCTGGATCTGCCAGGGGGGTGGGCCATGCTGTACTGTGCGCCTGCTGCCTTGGCAGAGTTGAGGGGACTGGGTGCCACCATCTTGTGGCTGTGGGTGCTGCCAGCTTTGTGAGGGTGTGATGGTCAATTAGCATAGACCCTCTTTATTAGATAGGATGTGAAAGAAACAGGAAAAAACAGGTCTTCATGAATAATTTTCATAATGCTCAAGAATCATGCTACCTTCTCCAATAATGCTGAGGCATCTTGATGTCCTGCTATTGTTGCCAGCCTCAACAGAAATTCATCAGAATCATTGTATAAAACAACATAAAGTTATATTTAAAGTTATAGTTAGAAGAATTAATCTCATTAACTCTCTGGAATTTTGAAACTAGATTTTAGACCTACTTTTAAAGTATATCTTTATTGAAGTTTTCAATACAAATATTGAACTGGACAGGGCCAAATACAGAAGTTCTGTTTCTCCTACAATAGGTAACTGCCTCTTTATAAACCACTTAGTTTCAGAGTTGCAAACCACAACAGTATAATGGTCTTGCCTATGTTTACCAACTTATCCACATGATGCTCAAAGGATACCCACATACCAAACTCCCTGTGGACCTCAACTATAGGTGATCTATACATATACTTCCACCAAAGAAGCTGTAACATGTCTCTGTATGCAGCTGTTTATCTATTTTTACTCTCTCCCCAAATTAAGTTTCTTAAGTATTATATGTATCATCGTGTACAAGCCTAATATAGTGCCTTTACCAGAGCAGGTGCTAAATAATTTTCTAAATCAATGAGACTAAATAAGTTTTCTAAATCAATGAGACTTTTGAGGATTTTGTTATTTTATAATTTTAAAACAATGCAGCAAACTGAATTTTAGCTTACTAATTATGTAAAATATTTATTCTTTTGTAAAAGATCTAAAAGCAAAATAAACAAACTTGCACGTAGCTAGGTGACTCATTGGAGAATGGGAAAGATACTTGTGACTCATCAGCTATCAATAAATCACTTAACCACAATGACTAATACGAAGAAAAATTTTTTAAAAAATGTATAGAAATAACAGTCTGAAAAAGTCTTTTTTTCTTATTCCAGAATCCAAAAAATTTTATGTTGGGAGGGAGGCATGTTAAATAATCACAAATAACAAAATATAATTTTTAACTTTAACAACTGCTTTTTCAAACGAACTGTGGTCCTTCCCCCCCCTCCCCCCCGTCTTTTTATTTCTAGAAAAACAATCTTAAATATAATAACGTTACATGCCATAAACACCAATTATTCAATAAAAATGATCTTACATATATTACATGCAATAAACATTAATATTTCAAGAATAAAAGAATTTTAAGTATAATAATATTACCAAAACTGTACTAAAATAGTATAAGATCACAAAAGTTGTAAGAAATATTAAAAATCTACAAATAACAGGATTACTTCTATTATATTCTAGTGTGTGTGTGTATATATATATATATTTCCCCTCTGGCTCTATTTTTATTCAACAGTTTATGTTGTTCATTATATTCCACAAATGAGTGAGATATTTTTCTTTCTCCGACTGCGTCATTTCGCTTAGCATGATGCTTTTAAAGTCTATTTTGAAGAATATGAGTATTGCTCATATCATTTTAAATACACAATTAAGGATCTGTTCTTAAAGATCTCCAGGAAATGAAATTTGCCAATTTTCCTATGTAACTCACTTGGCCGCTTCATTATTATATTCATTCAATCATAAGAAAATTGATCTTTCCAACAAATTGATTACAATAATGTGTTGAAGAGTCATGTGGCACTTACATTCAATTGGTAACTCAACTTTTCAGATTAGTACATTGATGAATTGGATATTCCTAGGAAAGGTAATTTTGAGAAAAACAACTGACCCCACATTAGGCTCTAAATGTTCTTAAGGCAAATAATCAAAAGCCAGAAACTGCTAGCAGTATTATTTAGTCAATAAGGCAAAGATAAAAATCTCAAGTTTAATACTTAAAGTAAATGCTGAGGTAGTTATCTACTTAAGATATTAAAAGTGACTTCATATTTTGCCTTTTAAATGATTAGAAAACCCCAGCTGGAACTATCTGATTTGATATTTTTAATAGCAGAATCCTTGCTTTATTGGTATATGGCCAGAGGGAATAGATTTAAATGTAGGGCCTCATAGAATTAACATATAAATACCATTATTTTCCCCACTTTGTTGTGTAGGAAGTTCACAATGTTTTAAAGACAGTCTCTTTGGGTAGCACTATTCAAAATGGAAAAGCCCTGAGAAGATGTAAACAGTCCTTAAGCACTGTCCTAGTATACACATTTCATTATATAAAAACCGATCTAAGACAGAATTAAATGATAGAAATAAACTTTTTTTCATGAACGTATTTCTACCCTATGCTATTTTCCAACCAAAGATTTTAGCAGACTGGTTAGTTGGCTCACTAAGCTGTTAGCTTATTACCTCATTCTTCATTGGTCCCTAAAATTTTTAAAGCTACTAATATCTACAAGTAGAATTTCTTGTTTTATTTAAATAAGTAACAGAATCTACCAAAATTTATATGATGTTCATGTGCTATTTTTAATCAAAATAAAAGTGATAATATTTTAAGTTGTAAAATTCACAGTGGTTTCCAAATTTTTCTATTCTAATTCTAATTATACTTAGGAAACTAAGGGTAAAGAGAAATAGACCAGGAAGAGTTCAGAGAAATAATGAAAATAGGCAGCCTATAAACTTCTATTTTCATGCTAAAGTACAATATATCCTACTGAGCCAGCTGAGGAATAAAAATCGCTGTGCCACAATATACAATTACTATTTAACCCTGATGTTAGGGTTATTGGGTCAGGAGTCTATGGGGTAGGGCAGTGTTTCCCAAACTTCTCTCATGATGAGAATCATCTGGTGGAGTTGTTAAAATACAGATTCCTGAATCCCAACAAAGAAGTGCTCAGAGCACTAAGTATACAATTTTACCTGTATGTTCCCCAAAATTCTAGTTTAGCTTCTTCGTTGGGATTCAGGAATCTGTATTTTAACAACTCCACCAGGTGATTCTCATCATGAGAGAAGTTCGGGAAATACTGGGGTAGGGGAATGTCGAGGGGAGTGGTAGTCAAACTCATTAGTCAACAGAGCCAAATATCAACAGTACAACGATTGAAATTTCTTTTGAGAGCCAAATTTTTTAAACTTAAACTTCTTCTAATGCCACTTCTTCAAAATAGACTCGCCCAGGCTGTGGTATTTTGTGGAAGAGCCACACTCAAGGGGCCAAAGAGCCGCATGTGGCTCGTGAGCCGCAGTTTGCCGACCATGGGTCTAGGGTATTCGCAGGGCAAGAGAAACAAAGAGGGAACAGTGGTTAAGGATTCAGTAGGAGTGCTAGGAATGGAACTGAGGTTGCGTGAAGTCAAAATGGGACAGAAAAAACTAGCAGAAAATGGGAGATTGCTTTTAAAATAAAGTTCTGGGGAGCAAAAACCAAGGTGTGGCCATGGGAGTGAGCTGTTAAAAGTAATGGTGAAGATAGTGGAGTACAAGGAAGAAATTTTAAGGCCACAGAGTTCCATATATATTTGAAAACACTTAAAATGAGAGAATACTATCAGCCAGAAAAACAAAATGATTTTCAGTAAAACGACCTATTTTAGTGTTTGGGCTTTTCACAAACTGAAAGGCTCGATCTTCTCTTCATTTACACAACATCCATAAGCACTATCCCTTTCTTCACTGCTATCAGAGCCTCCCGCTGTTTAGTATCCACTCTTTACCTGGCCACGTGTTCTAAGGAAAGGTAAGTTCATCCCAGCTCCAGAGTGTCTAGGGTTTAGTCCCAGATCCTCTGAGAATTTACTCCAGATTAATGGTGTCATTTTGGCATAGTTTTTCAAACTAAAAACTTTCATGTTCTTTTCCTTACCCCACACATAAGCAGTCAGCAGACAGATAAGACTTATGCTTTTACCTAGTACTCACTGACAAATATATTGTCTCTTTTAAGAGCATAGTTTTACTATAACATTATTTTGATGTAAATTATATCCAACACAGCTGACCATTAGGGATCAATCTGAGCATAATGAGAATTTTGTGTTTGTCTATGCAGATTTCATTAGTGAGAGCCACTAGGTCAATATAGAAAACGATTCTTTGGTGAACTAAGCCATGTAGGAACACATGGAACACACACACTCTCCAAATTTCTATGTGTTATAAGCTACATCCATCCACTTGGTGGTACAACTTTCCTTTGGACAGCTTTCTTTCCCCCACAATTTACAAGCTGCAACTCTTCTGACACCCACTCCCACAAGAACACAACATGTATTTTTAAAGATAAAGTGAGATATTTATTGTTGTACTTCTCACTCATTTAATATGTGGAAAACTATTCTACCTATTTTTTTATACTAAGTTTATTATAAAATGATTTCCCTAATAAAATTTTTGGTTGTGCTATATAACCCACCCTATAAAATAAAAAGCTAATATGCAAATAGACCAAATGGTGGAACAGCCGGTCGGTATGACACGCACTGACCACTGGGGGGGGGGGGGGGGGGGGGGAGGGTGGCGCAGATGCTCAACATAGGAGCTGCCCCTTGGTGGTCAGTGTGCTCCTACAAGGGGAGTGCCACTCAGCCAGAAGCCCTGAGCCTGGCTCATGGCTGGCGAGCACAGCGGCTCTGTGGCAGCTCTAAGGATGTCCAACTGCTGGCTTAAGGGGAGTGGGCCTAAGCTGGCAGTCAGACATACAGCGAGGGCTCCTGGACTGCGAGAGGGCACAGGCTGGGCTGAGGGACCCCACTCCCCCAACCCAGTACACGAATTTCGTGTACCGGGCCTCTAGTTTTCCATATAAATCTTGAATTTCTTAATGCATAATTTTGCATAGCAGTGATTTTAGGAATGCATCTGTTACATTACAGCAGAACTGACCGAATATGACCACTTTACAAAAAATTAACCCAAAAGGACACCCAAACCTGAATGTCCCAAGATCTCCTTCCTTGCTGACAAGAGAGCAATTTAGGAGAGGGTTTAGCTGGTACAAGTGTTTAACAAAGAGCCTGATGTGTTAAGGAACACCATCAGTTATCTAGGCAAATCCTTCCTTCCTGTGTCCAGAATCTTAGTAAAGGATAAATTCTAATTTTAATATCTGAGTTGGTGGTCTTGTTTTCCCCATTAATTGCATATACCACATAGCTGCTTCGTTGAGTAACTTTGTGTTTTCTCACATATAGAGTGATAAGAATGTGTAAAATGAACTATGGCATTGCTGATGATAAGAAAAGGCAAAAGAGTAAGCAAATATAGATGCAATTATTAAAGTAGTCTAGTGAATTTTAGTTTTCATGTTTATAATTATAACTATATTTTTATACTAAAATTATTAAAGAAAAATAACTTTATAAACATAAATTTCTAGTTTCTAACTACCTTTCCCTCCACTATTTTCATAGCATGCTTTTTATTTTATTTTTTAAATATATATTTTATTGATTTTTCACGGAGAGGAAGGAAGAGGGGTAGAAAGTTAGAAACATCAATGAGAGAGAAACTTCAATCAGCTGCCTCCTGCACCCTTCCCCCCCCCCCCCCCCACTGGGGATGTGCCCGTAACCAAGGTACATGCCCCCGACCAGAATCGAACCCGGGACCCTTCAGTCTGCAGGCCAACGCTCTATCCACTGAGCCAAATCAGCTAGGGCATAGCATGCTTTCTAAAAGTTAAATTTATTGGGGTGACACTGGTTAATATTGTGTAAATTTTAGGTGTATATCTTTATAATATGACTTCTGTATACTCCGTTGTGTGCCCACCACCTGAAGTCTAGTCTCCCTCCGTCACTATGTATTTGACTCCCTTTATCTGCTTTGTCCTTCCTCCCAGTAACCATTATTTTGTTGTTTGTATCTACTTCATTATCCCCCCCCCCCCCCCGACCCTAGTATCAATAAAGGTGAAAAAGATACTACACTAAGCATTTCTTTCTACATGTTTACATATTCTAATATCAACAAAACTGTTAAAATTTTAATACTTACAGACGCTTGAATATTAAAGATTTTCAGCAAAACTGGAAACAATTTTGCTGGCCTTCTAGTTGTCAGAAATAATTAGTTGAATTTTACTATACTCAATGAGAAATATGTCCACAAATCTACATAACTACCCACGTTCAAATTAGTAATTTTTAAGTCTTGGAAAAGCTGTAATATAAAATTAGATAGAAAAGAGGACAGGCTATAAAGTTGCCACATACTAGTTTTTTGAGTAATGCATCAACAAAATAATGTATATTTTTAAAAAATAAAGCACTATTAAATATAGCACAATGATTTAAATTAAATTGTATAATTCATTAAGAATTCAAAATGCCCAAACATGAGAAACCATATATTTTTGCTAGTTAAAAACAGAACCCAAAAGCATCAATTATTTTTTAAAATATTAAACTACTTTTGGATAATAAAAATCTATATTCGAATTCTAAGGCAGGCAGAGGCTTGTTTTACATGTCAAGTAACTTCTTGCAATTATAGTAAATTAATACCATACTGAATCTCATACTTTTATATTTCTCAGGCAAGTAGAAATAAAGATTTTTAAAGAACCGTATCCCTTGCCTGTTGCTAGCAGAGGAAGGTGACCAGCGGCAGGGGGCAGCGCCAGACAGATGGCAAGTAGTGGCAGCAGCGTGGGTGAGGCCAGCTGCTGGCAGCCAGGGGAATGAAACCCCTAGAAGGCCATGATTGCCAGTCAGGCCTACCTGAGGGGTCCTAGATTACGAGAGGTCACAGGAGAGCTAAGGGACATCCCTCGCCCCCTGTGCACGAATTTCATGCACCGAGCCTCTAGTTTCTATATAATAAAAGCCTAAGATGCTAAGTGTCCGGTCATCTGTTCAACCAATCAAAGTGTAATATGCTAATGATATGCTAATGACACTCAACTATTCACTATGATGTGCACTGACCACCAGGCGGCAGACGCTCTGACTGGTAGGTGAGCTAGTTGCTGGGGTCCAGCCCATCAGGACTGAGCAAGATGGGCCGGTCACACTCTGGAGCCCTCCTGCGGTCCCTCCCCAGCTGGCCAACCTCTTGAGTCCCTCCCCGGCTCCAATCGTGCACTAGTGGGACCCCTCAGCCTGGCCTATGCCCTCTCACAATCTGGGACCCTTCGGGGGATGTCAGAGAGCCAGTTTTGGCCCGATCCTGCAGGCCAGGCTGAAGGGCCCTAGGCCTCTAGTTAAATATAATTTAGCATATATGTCTGTGGTATCCAGGGGCTCAAAGGCTCTATATGCAACATTTATTTCTAGGGTCCAAGCTTATTTATACCCCATTTCATAGGACAGAGATTGACCTTTAAAGGCTAGATGATATATGCAATCCACAAGCACAAACCTTTGCAGGACTATGAGATGAAATCAACAAACCTAAATATCAAAAGATACAGGTAGAAGAGATGAAAGTGACAGTCTCTGGGCAACATCAGTGGGAGGTAGGGAGAGATGGGATTACTGTACTAATAGTACTAATACTACTGAGTTCACCAGTGAGAAGCCATGTAATTAATGACACTGGAGTTTTTATACCAGAGTGCAGGTATCGCTGTGATACAATAAAACTAAATTTGAGCCCAGCTGGCATGGCTCAGTGGTTGAGTGTTGACCTATGAACCAGGAGGTCACGGTTTGATTCTCGGTCAGGGTACATGCCCTGTTTGGGGATTGGGGATCAATCCTCAGTGTGGGGTGTGCAGGAGACAGCCGATCAATAATTCTCTTTCAACATTTAAGTTTCTCTCTCTCCGTCTCCCTTCCTCTCTGAAATCAGTAAAAATATATTTAAAACAAAACAAAAAAAACCTTTAACTTTGATAAGTACATCTCTAAACTACAGTAAAACCAGATGCTGAACATCTACTATATTAAAACACTGTGATATGGGATGATAAAACTGAATTTGATAAATAAATCTCTAAACCAAAACCAGTGGCTAAGCATCCACTATATGTAAAATACTATGCTGGAGGAGTCATGGAGGGCCCAAACATAAATTAGTCTTAAATTATATAATTTTTTAGTTTTTTTGTAGTTATAAGTTGATAATTCTATGTGGTTAACTCATCTTTGACAGCATACATCTAAAGAACAGACATAAAAATCAATAGAAAAAATATACACTTACTCTAGATTGAATTTCTTTAAAAAACATTTATGCCTATGAAATACTCTACTACTTAAAATATAAAGATCGTCCATTTTCCAAGTCTTCTTTGATCATTATCATAGAAATAAAATTTCAATTAAATTGAGAAAAACATACAAATGAAAAAAACTAGCCATATCACCAACCATTATTAACGTGGAACTACTATGCTATCTCAATATCCCATTTCTTGAAAACTGAACAAAACAATGAGCTTCTACAGAAACTCTGAGCCAGACAGCAAGACTTTTGGGGAAACAAAGCAATTTTTACTTTTTAAAAAGTCCTTCAGAGGGAATCATTTGCAAAACTACATTCTTTTATTTTATACACTTTTATTCAGTTAGAAAACTTGTTGATCAATATGCAAATCAGATACTGAGGGAGGGAAAGAGGAAATGAAGCTCAAACACCACAAAATAAAGTTGCCTTGCTATGTGGGGGCTGCCAGGCTTTTTGTTACTCTACTTGAAAGTAAATGTGACTTGTCTGTGGAGAGTGCTGCTTCAGCAGTTCCCAATGAATTTTAAGCCTGTGCTCCATATTTTCTCTTTTGTAAGTTTAATGTATTCAGCACACTGAACCGACAATTTAAATAACTACATTTTTAAACAAACGAAGCATTGATGTTAATGTATGAAAATGGTCCAAACCCATGGGAGTCTTGGTTCCCACCATTGTTTATTCTGACAACAGGATATAATTGCTTACTTACTTGGCAGCAAACTTAACCATCTGCTTGCTTGCATGGTCTCCCACTGCCACAAGAGCCTGGACGTTAAACTGCTGCTGACGTAGGACTAAGAAACACTGCTTCCCTGAATAAGTCAGAAAGAACACAAATGTATTTAGGACATGCTACTCCAGGTTTTACAGAAGGAAAATGCTTATCTACTTTAAATTTGGGTCAAAATTTACTATATTCATCAGGCTCATAACACACATATATCTGGCTTTCACAGACAAAATACTCATCCTCAAACTTTAATGAAACCCAATTTCCTACCATGAGTAAAAAAATGCTTTAAACATTTTTATGAGAACACAGGCAAATCACTAATTAAAAAAATATTACAAATAAAAATTTATTTTGTTATTGCATTTATTTATTAAACAAATTTCAAGTAACTTCAGATCACTTTCAACATTCATTCAATAGCTATTATATTCTACAGCCAAAGGCACTGTGCTAACCACCATGGGAGCTTCGAAGTACTAATAAAGAACCAAGTAACAAGAATACATTTTATAAGGGTGATCCATTTTACTTTCTACCAAAGTTAATTTTAAAGAGCATTTAGAATGACAGGCTAGTTTTTTTCATGGTTTATTTCCTTGATCATCTTCCCAATCTTACATCCTTTATAATCATTCCCCAATTTTTCTTTTAGTACAAATAAGTTACACTGTCTATGAAAGATCATTCTCTCTATGCCCTGATTTCATTAAAGAACCATCATTCCTTATTCTTAATCTTTCATTAAAGAACCATCATTCCTTATTCTTAATCCTTTGAAAACAAACTATTCATAACAGATTCCAGTAACTATATATCCTGTGACATCCCTTTCTTCCAAAGCAGATTCCTTTTAAGTCTCTGGTCAAGTTTTGATTAACTATATAAGAACCCAGTGGTCATAATGCCAAAACGACCAAAGACTGGTCACCAGGAGGCTGCGTACGCAGTGAATGCACGCGGCTGTGCGGGGCTGCAAGCATGGCAAGGCGCATGCGGGTGGGTGGGGCCGTGGGATTCCGCACTGGGCTTCTAGTTTCCTCATAATACAAGATAAAACTTTTCAAGACCACATTTCTCATCAGCTTGTCTTATAAAACAGCAAAAGATGATTTGATTTTTTAAACTGAGAATTATCCTTTATACTAAAAAGTAGCCTTAAAAAAAAAGTAAAAATGCAGGTGGACTTATAGTTATTAGTTTCAACATAGGCTATTTTGAAAAGAAAATC
Source organism: Pipistrellus hanaki (assembly GCF_964339955.1). Lineage (NCBI taxonomy): Eukaryota > Metazoa > Chordata > Mammalia > Chiroptera > Vespertilionidae > Pipistrellus > Pipistrellus hanaki. The sequence continues at coordinate 17,971,466 of NC_140510.1, forward strand.
AGATAGTAATCATGAATTTTAAAAAAGAAAGATAGGTTGCAAGCAAAGTGCCAACACAAACATAATCTATGGACATCTGAGTCATATACAGTAGTTTTATCCCTAAATAGACACTTATTTTCTTTTTTGGAATATGATCCAGTATTAAAGTAAAGTTTTTAAGAAAGTATAATAAATAAATTCAAGGGGATTTTAAGACACTGAATGGATAGATTGATGAAATTAGAAATCTGCAGGTGGATCAAAATGACATTATCCCAGGACTACTGAAACCACAGCCAGATATTAGGCAACTTAGAACAGAGTGTTAGCATGAATTGGAAGGCAACATGATTTAGTAAGTATTTCAGCTCCTCTAACAAGACAGGCAGGCAGCACAGACTTAGCTGCTCTACAAAGCCATCATGCAATGAACTCTAATGCCACACAAAGACCTTGAGAGAAAATGGAGAGCTTTAAAGGGCATATAAATGGTGAGTACAGGAAAATGTCTCTGGGTCAGCACTAAGGGGTAACGTTTAGTACAAGGGTTTGGTAAAAAATAAAAGCCCTGAAATAGAAAGACTCAGGATCACATTCAGCCTACCACTTAACAATTTTCAGTGGGAAAATTGTTATTCTTTGATTGGTTGACTTCTGCACACACCTGACTGGGCCAGGATGGAACCTGCAACCCAGGAATGTATCCTTGACTGGGAATCAAACCTGTGACCCTTTGTTGCCAGTGCTCTAACCACTGAACACACCAGTAAGGGTGAAGCCTGTGGGAAAATTATTAAACACTTCATGCCTCAGTTTTTCATCTGCAAAAGGGAAAAAATAACATATCACTCATGGAGTTTTCTTGATTTTTTTTCTTTCTTTAAAAAAAATATTTTATTGATTCTTTACAAAGAGAAAGGGAGAGGGATAGAGTTAGAAACATCAATGAGAGAGAAACATTGATCAGTTGCCTCCGGCACACTGTGTGCCTGCAACCAAAGTACATGCTCTTAACCGGAATTGGACCTGGGACCCTTGAGTCCGCAGGCCGACGCTCTATCCACTGAGCCAAACCGGTTTCGGCGTGATGTTTCTGAAATAATCTTGAAAATTATATAAGTAATATATTTAGAGTTGTAACATTTAATTAATATTAACTATGAATTAAAATATTAATATTAACTAACTATAAATTGGTTATTTATTTGAGGATTATCATTCCTATTTCACAGCTGGATTACTATGTGCAAAAAGTATGTCAGGTGTTTGGAACACAAATATTTGTTAGATACTCATGATAGACCATTATGTGAAAATATAATAAAACCATATATAATCTCGATTTTGTTTGTGTAAGAAGTATAGACATATGAAAAGAAGCTCAGAGTCACTAATCATCAGAAAAATGCACATTAGAACCACAATGAGATATCACCTCAAACCTGTCAGAATGGCTGTCATCAATAAACAAACAAGGGTTGTCAAGGGTGTGGAGGAAAGGGAACCCTTGTGTTCTGTTGGTGGGAATGCAGATTGATGCTGCCACTGTGAAATGCAGTATGGAGTTACCTCAAAAAATGAAAAATAGAACTGCTTTATGAGCCAGAAAATCCACTTCTGGGAATTTATCTGGAGAAACCTGAAACACTAATTGGAAAAATATGTACCCTTATGTTCATATGTACCCCTATGTTCATTGCAGCTGTATTTACTATAGCCAAAATTTGGAAACAGCTCAAGAGTCCATCAATTAACTATGAATTAAAATATTAATATTAACTAACTATAAATTGGTTATTTATTTGAGGATTATCATTCCTATTTCACAGTTGGATTACTATGTGGAGTTTTCTTGATATAAAACAGCTATGGTACCTTTACACAATGGACTACTGGGCGTATAAAAGAAAAAAAATTTTACTCTTTGCGACAGCAGGGATGGACCTGGAGAACATTATGCTAAGTGAAATATGCCAGTCAAAGAAGGACAAGTACCATATGATTGCACTCACATGTGGAATTTAATGAACAAAGCGAACTAACAAGCAAAATAGAGAAAGACTCACAGAGCAGGCAAACAGCTGTGGTGGGGGATGTTGGACAGGGTGGAAGGATTGAGTGGGGGGAAAAAAAGAGAAATAACTCATGGGCCTGGGTAACACTGTGGTAATTGTGGGTATCAGGGGGTGGGTGGAGGTAGAAGAGGGTGTAGGGAGATGAATGGAACTAAAAAAAGTATTAACATAGACTGAATAAGGGACAAACACACCAAAATGTGGCTACTAACAGGTGGTAAAATTTCAGGGAATTATTTTGTCCTTCATATTTCTCGGTATTTTCTGAACTTTTTACAATATACTACTTTTCTAATCAGAAAAAAAATCTTTTTTTAAAGACAAGGACACAATTAGAGAGGTAGGTATAGAAGGTAAGGCTTATATGAGCTGCCTATAAATGACTCACTTCATATTGAGACACACACAGACTAAAAGTACGTAAAGGGATGGAAAAAGATATTTCATGAAAATGCAAACAAACGCTGGGGTAGCAATACCTATACCAGACAAAATAGACTTTAAAACAACAACTATGTAACAACAGAGAAAGGACTCAGCCATTCCACTAAATCAAAGACACATACATCCATGTTTATTGCAGCATTATTTATAATTAGAGGCCCAATGCACAGAGATTTGTGTAATAGGCCTTCCTTCCCCTGGCGGAAGGCACCAGCTTCCCTCTGGCACCCAAGACCCGGGCTGCTTTGCTCTAGCTGCTGCCAGGCATCTGGGACCAGGGCTGCTTCGGTCCAGCTGTTGCCGCCACCCACTGGGGGCATGCTCCGAGCCATGCTGTGCGGCTGCTTGGAGCACGCCCCCGCCCTGGTGTGTGTGTGTCCACTGGAGTGGGGTTCACACACAGTCCCCTCCCGCCCATCTGCGCACATAGCTCATCCTAAGGGGTCGTGATGCAGCCTCCGCCTGAGCTGGTCATGATGCCCGGCTAATTTGCATATTACCCGTCTAAATATATAGATAGCTAAGATATGGAATCAACCCAGGTGTGTTTATCAATACATGAATGGATAAAAGAAGTGGTGCATATGTACAATGGGATATGAATCAGCCATAAAAAAGAATGAAATCTTGCCATCTGCAACATGGATGGACCCAGAGTAGTGATTGTCAAAGCCATCCGGTGGTCCACAAGCTTCGGAAGGTTGGTGACTGCTGGTTTAAGGAAACCTTTGGAAGGTAAGGGAGGATGGTGGTAAAGGGGAGAGATCAACCAAAGGCCTTGTATGCATTCATATAAGCCTAACCAAGGGACACAGACACCAGGGGGGTGGGGCCATGAGTGGGGAGGACAATGGGGGGGTTAAAGACACATATGTAATACTTTAATCAAAGAGAGAGAAAACAAGGAATTGGAGCAGCATTTGCCAACCGGTGGCCCATGGACCACTTGGTCCATGAGGTCCAAAAGGTTGGCGACTGCTGAAGAGGGCATTGTGGTGACTGAAATGTCAGACAGATGAAGACAAATGCCATGATTATATGGCATTTGTGAATCTAAAAACAGAATAAACAAATAAGCAGAGCAAAAACAGACTCATGTTTGTTAAGGAAATTAAGTATGAAAACCTCTCATAACAGTGGTATTTATATAAAGGAACCAAAGTTCATATATATGTAGTCTTTACTACGGAACAGATTTCCATATGCTCTAATGCTATGATCCCCAAAGCTGCTGTGTTCAAAGCACTTTCAATTCTAGAAATTTGATGGACCACTAAAATTTTTTTCCAAAAGATTAAAAAATAAATAAAAAATCAGTACTGGTTCCTGGTAAATAGAACTGTCTGCACAGACTACTTCTATCAGGTACTTTGAGACCAAGTTCTCGCCAGGTGTTAGTAAACATAATTTTCTTTCTTTGGCTCTGGCTGGTAATACAGTGTACTGCATGATCTATTTAGTTCAATGTTTTGTAAGCTACTATTTAAAAACAAACAAACATTTTTACTGATTTCAGTGAGGGAGAGATTGAAACATCAATGATGAGAGAGAATGATTCATTGGGTGCCTTCCACATCCCTTCTACCAGGGATCCAGCCAGAAACCTGGGCATGTGCTCTGACAGGGAATCGAACCCTGACCCCTTGTTTCATAGACCGATGCTCAACCACTGAGCAACACCAGCTGGACAGCTACTATTTTTATAGACACTGGTGAGTGATAAGGAGAAGCATGTGTACAACACTTTTTATGAAAATTTAAAACAAAGGCTATCCCCATGCATGTAAATGCATCCTCCCCACCCCCCCGGAAGTGTTCACAAGAAACAACAGTGGTTATTTTGGGGGAAGAGATTGTGATGGGATGAAGAAGCTAGAACTATGAGACTTTTTTCATTTTGTACCTTTTGGCACTATTGAAATTTTATTTTATTCCAAGAAGCAATTACATAATTTCTCCGTTTAGAAAAGTCCTTACTGTATTTAAATTAGTATAGAAATGTTGTTCGACAGATAAATCTACTGCTAAATATTACTTATCTTTCTTCTTGGAATTTTCCAATCAGGAGACAGTTTATAGAAAGATATAGAGTCAATGTTCAAAATAGCTGAATAAAGTCACTATTTTTAGATAATTTAAATTAACAATTAAAAATCCATGTTGAGCCCTGTCTGGAGTGGTCAGTGGTTAGAGCACTGGCCCAAGCATGGGAGGTCTTGGGTTCCATTCCCTGTCAAGGGCATGTACCTGGATTGAAGGGTTGATCCCCAGCCTGGACATGTCTCTGTCACATTGATTCTCCCCCCCCGAACCTCCCCAAAAAAATCGATGAAAAAAAAATATCCTTGGGTGAGAATAGCAAAAAACTGTGTTGAATTTTGATTCTTAAGGTTTTAGAAGCAGCACTTTATTTCTCAAATTTTCACATAAATACTGTTTTAGAAAAATGTAAAGTTTGAAACCTCCTTTTACACACCAAGAGTACAATCTTTATTTCTGAGCTAAAGAACCAACATGGTAGGCGTTAAGAACAAAAGGTTTATTCTCATCTCCATTGTGGTGTCGGCTCCTAATGCAGAGGCCTCTGCGGAAGAACTAGGCTATTAAAGATGTGAGGCATCTTATGTCCTGATCTCTTCCTACTGTCTTTCAGATTGCCAAGCTCTTGAATTCATTATTTAGATAATGTACCATAACTTCCTGATTCCCAACATTAACATTTTCCTTCATCATTTATGTTAATCAGTTAGGAAGTTAAGTAGCAAAGACCTTACTATTTTAAATACTTTCCTTTTGTTATTTTCCCTAAAGTACTCTCTCATGGATGTTAGTTGATCTGACCTTTGGTGTTAAAATCCTAAATTATCTGTTTACCAAAAATAATTAGCTATTTTGGAAGTAAAGTAAGTTTTTAGAAAAAAAATATTGAAAGAGAATTATTTAATGCCATGATTTCCATCTAAAGTGTATACAATTTGAAAGGACCACTGATATTTCAATTACTTTTTCAATATGCAGACTTAAACGTTCACAATGGAAACAAATTTTAAAGGTATCATTAAGACCGATAGACAGATATAAAACACTTAATTTTAGGAATGCTATACATAAACTTAGTATAAGAAATCTGATTTTAAATTCTGTCCTTTAAAGCAAACTATACAGATATGTAAACAGACTAGATTTTTTGTTTGCATAACAGGATTCGATACTGTCATGCTTTTGACTCTATGATTTTGACATTTCCATTTCTTTACTGATGGTCTTTCACAGCTTTGCTCTACTTGAAACTGCTAGCATGGTTTGTTTTTTCCCTAAGCCCAGTTTGAATGTGTTACTAATTTTGGAGTTAAAGCACATAAATTTTCTAAATATGTCATATTTATTGACATTTCCAAAATGTAAGACAATGTAAGAAAGGAATAACAGCAAATTCAAAACATAGATTTTATTTATTTTTAGATAATCCACTTTAGCAGAAACAGAAAACATTGATAATCACTATTAGCAAGATGTGGAAAAAGTCACATACTTGTGGGATAAATACATATAGTATTACTGAAAGGTTCTTTTGCTATTAGAAATATTAAGTATGTATATGCATACCCTTCAATCCAGCAATCTCACTTCTAGATACCTATGTTTGAGAAATACTGCCTTATGTAGATCTATAACTAGTACCATGGAAGAAATCTCTATGAAAAATCCTCACTGAAAGTTTTAGAAGATGCAGAATAACATGTAAAATATGATATCATTTACATAAAACAAATTAAAACTCACACACAAAATATAAAACTATGTTCGTGTGTATGTACGTGTGTGCGTGTGTGCGTGTGTGTGTGTGTGTGTATGCACATACGTACATTAAAAAGGAAGATTTTTGGAAAGGTGCTGAACAAATTATTAAGAATTTAATAGAAAATGTTGAAGCAGAGGATAGACAGTAAAAAAAAAAAAAAAAGTAAATATCATTTCTGTATTTTTTGAAAAATTCATGTAAAAACGTTATTTAGATAACTTAGAACACATATATAACCTTAAAAGCAAAATAAGATTTTTCAATTAGAAGTTATAAAGATCAGATTAAATGCAAAATTCCAAAAATATATCTGAAACTTAATCTAGTACTACTAGTATACTAAAAGAATACCACTCACACCTTTGCCAAATTCAGTTTATTTCATGTATCTTACAAATTGTTCAACATTAATAAACCCATTGTTATAAGTCATTATAATAATATATAATTGATTATTATTTGTGATAGTTATATTCCATAAAGTCTCTAGGAACAATGAATTAACAATTGAACCATTGCTCTTAGGGAAAATACAGGGTTAGGTTCCCATGAGTCTGTTACAATATTTTCATCAGTCCATCAATACACAACCTTATTTGTATGTTTCTGTTTAAATAAACTTTATCCTATATAATAAAAGCATAATATGCTAATTAGACCAGATGTCCTTCCGGACAACTTTCTGGACGAAGCCAGGGCTGTGCATAAATTTTGTGCATCGGGCCTCTAGTTTAATATATAGAGAGTTATTCATTAACATAAACTCATAGCTAACAGCACTATACCTCATGCTCACATGAAGCTTATCTAACACACATATTTTCTCTTTAAGGCATATTACAACCTCCTTGCACTTAGGAACACTTCAGTACTATACTCGGGGGCCACATTAAACAGCCAAATCACCAACAAAAAGCACAGAACTGAAGAATGTGACATTCAACAGGCTGTGAAAAGGACACCTGTTTATGAGAGCTTACTCAAGAAGGCAGAGCTTCACCGTGTTTGACCTGACTGGAAATGTATGCACTGGGCAACTCAAACTTTTTGCCACTACACACATACAGGTCAGTATGTCTGTGAATGACAGTAAAAGTGCCACATACATTGACTTTGGGATTATAAACACATTCTAGCAAGTAGGTGAATTGATAAATACACAATCTATGAACAATGTATTTTTAATATCTAAAAAATTTCAAACCAACACAAAAGCAGAGAGAATAGTATAATAAACCTCTACATAAATATACTCAACACAATTACATTTTGAGAAAAAAAAATTGCTGGAGAAAGGTTTTGTAAAATTTAACATCTACTTCTGATAACAGAAAACTTGGGCTAGAAGAAAACTTCTTTTAATACTTTTTAAAATATGGCATTCTTTTCTAATGACATTTTATGCAGAACACCCACGGTCATGAAATAACTCAATAGGAGTTTAAATCTCTGCTGTATAAAAAATCCTTAATTGTGGAAATTCCTTCAGGACTAGAAAGAACCTAACTAATTAATGTAAAGAACCACATAAATATTTGATACAAGGTAAATATTTGAAAGAAAAGTACAAAATGATCATTATGTCTATCTATAATCCTTATGGCCATTCTTGTCTCAGCTTTAACCTAATCCACTTATCTCTCAATGCCTGTACTATTTTGAAGCAAATCTCAGTCATGGTATTTCATCTATCCTATCCTATCTAATAAAAGAGTAATATGCAGATTGACCATCACTCCAACACACAAGATGGCTGCCCCCATGTGCTCAAAGATCCTGCCCCTATGTGGACACAAGATAGCCAGCAGGGGAGGGCAGTTGGGAGGGACCAGGTTTGCAAGGGAGGGCAGTTGGAGGCAATCAACCCTGCAGGGGAGGGCAGTTAGGGGTGGCCAGGCTGGCAGAGGAGGGAAGTTGGGGGCAAACAGGCTGGCAGGGGAGCAGTTAGACATCAATAAGGCTAGCATGGGAGTGGTTAGGGGGTGATCAGGCTGGCAGGCAGAATCGGTTAGGGGCAATCAGGAAGACAGGTAATGAGCAGTTGAGAGCCAGCTGTCCTGGATTGTGAGAGGGATGTCCGACTGCCCATTTAGACCTGATCCCGGTGGGCAGTTTAACATCCCTCGAGGGGTCCCAGATTGGAGAGGGTGCAGGCTGGGCTGAGGGACACCCCCCCCCCCCGTGCACAAATTTTGTGCACCGGGCCTCTAGTTTTTAGATAATTCTGAACACTAGGTTAGGACAATTTCCATAAGGAACTGTGGTTTGTCTAAACAACAACTGTGGTTTGTCTAAACAACACTTATCCCTCTTTTCTGTTGTTAATGCTAATTCAATGAAACTTTCTACAATGAGAAAAAACTTTCTATATTTGTACTGTCTGTGCAATATAGGAGCCACTAGCCATTGTGGCACTTATGCACTCAAAATACATGTAGGGACTGAGCTATTGAATTTTAATAACTACATGTAGTCAGTGGCTAGTTTACTGGGTAACCAGTTTTAGCCTTTTATCTCTTCCACCTCTCTCCCTATCTAAATATTACAAACCCTATCTAATAAAGAGGGAATATGCTAATTGACCCTCATGCCATCATAAAGATGGCAGTGCCCACAGCCAATAAGGAAGGAATATGCTAATTACTGCCCCACACTCAAAGATGACAGCACCCACAGCCAATGAGGGACTATGTTAATTGACTGCCCCCCCCCCCCATATGGCGGCACCCTTAGCCACAAGATGGTGGCACCCAGTCCCCTCAGCCCTGTTGGGGCTGCAGGTGTGGCAGGGCCCAGCCAATCTGCGCGCCTGCCTCCAGAGTCCCCCAGTCCCCTCAGTTCCCCCAGCTGCCCAAGGCCAGCCCAAGGAGCAGGCAAGCCTTGGATAGCAGCTGCCCAGCCGCCCAAAGCTGGCACAAGGCTCAGGTAGCCAAGGCCAGTCAAGGTTTGTGCTGCTGGCAGTGGCAGCGGCACAAGTGTGATGGGGGATTGCCTTCCCCTGATTGCCAGGTTGCCTCCTGCCTCTGAGGGCTCCCGGATGTGAGAGGGGGCAGGCCAAGCTGAGGGACCCCCCCTCACCAGTGCACGGATTTTCATGCACTCTGCCTCTAGTATAAGAATATTAACAAATGAAAAGCTTCTAAAAACACTCTTCACTTAAAAAAATTAAACTTCTGAGAAATACTAAATCAAAACCTTATTAGGTTTCATCTGTGTTTTTAAGGTCAACTTATATTTAAGGCTATCTTATAATAATCTAAAATTAATTAACCAGACTAATATTTTACAGTGACTTAAAAAAGAAAACAGGTGATTTTGTTTTATTTTTAAAGATTTACTTTAGTCTGTGAAATATACACAAAACAAAAAAGTTTAGATTCCTTAGCAAAAGGCCTTTCTTTACTCATTAAATCAATCTTACCTTTAGCTCGGCTTGTATGAACCCTTGCACGCACCCAAACAACTTCATCAGCTTTTTTTTCTGTCAAATTGCTAACCCGAACCAAAACTCGATCTGCAGCAAATAAATGAAACAATTTTAGCAATTTAGAATTTACTAAAAGATCATAATTATTTTGATTTGACAGCAAGCATAAGTACTTGGTATTATCTTAGTTTTCAATCTCTGACACCTTCTTAATTTGTGAATTGTACTTTCTAAATATATCTCTAACACCTATACAATTATCGAGGCCCTGACCAGAAGACTCAATTGCTTGGAGCGTCACCTATACACCAAAAGTTTGCAGGTTCAATCACCAGTCAGGGTGTGTATAAGAGGCAATCAATTTGTTTCTCACTCACACTCATTTTCTCTGTCTCTCCCTTCCTCTTTCTCTAAAATACGGATTGTCAGGAGAGAACTAAAAATAAAAATCTATCCAATTCTTTTATCTTCACTGCCACCATCCCAAAGTACTTGTCTAAATCACAGCAATAACCTTCTGATAATCCCAATTCCCTAATTCAGTCTACACTGGAGTCAAAGTGTTTCAAAATACATATGTGCTGAACATTTAATTGATTTATAAGGCCAACTACAATCTATCCTCATCCACCTTTGCCTAAGTGGACATGGTATTTTAGCTTGCCTGCCATAGCATGTAAGTCAGCTAGCCAAAGGGAGGTTTCTCTGCCAGGCCTGGATAGTCATGGTGTTATAGGAGAACTGCACGGGTGGAATTTCCGTGCTGCTAGTGGGAATGAGTGATTTTTATCTGCATAGAGTTTTATCTCAGTTTAAAAGTCCTATTTCCCTTAAACTAGTTCTGGAAATGTGCAGCTGGGGATGTAGCAGTGCTAAAAGCAAAGCCAGTATCCACAGTCTCTGTTCAGTGGTGGAGCTGAGTCCAGCAGAGCATCAGGCTGGTTACAGTCCATCGGTCCATTGTGTGAGGTCCACATGACCATGGGCCATGTAAGCAAGTGCAGGGGAGAGTGACTCCTGCAACAAGAGAGCCAGGAACCCAGCGCACAAGACAGCCTAGAGAGAAAGAACTCTCTTTGTTCAGTTTATGTATCTCAGATTTCTCAATCTAGCAGTGGCTATGCCTATTCTGGTCAATAACTTGCTCTCAGGTGTGATCGACAGACAAGCACCTTCCCTCATCACCCATACCTTATCAGGCATGCATCTATTGTCCAGACCCTTGCCCCGAGGATCTGTGGGGAGCAGGCCCGGAGAATGTTAAACTGCAGCTTTCTGGCAAAGCTGTACAAATGGCATGTCTTCCCTTTGCTCCTTCCCAATTAATAACGGTTAATTACAACAGTATCAATGGTACCCCATTCTCTAGGACACAGTGACTCAGCCAGAGAAAGGCATGCTGCTCCAACGGAGCTAATCAAAGTCCTTCTCTGGGACTTAATATACAGATACTGGGAATGAAGCTCTCCCCTGGGCTTGCTGAGCTGAGATGGTATAAGCCCAGGGCTGCAATCACCATCTGTCCCACTACCTGAGTTTGTAGGATGAGAGAATAAAGCCAAATAACCTAAGGGAAGCAGAGCCAAGAAATACAGAACTAAAGCTTTAAAGATACCAATTAGGCCTCTAGATACAATCATGCCTTATGCTCTCACCTTTTCCCCCTAGTTATGTAAGCCAATAAATTCTGTTTGTGAGGCCCAACAATTATATCCTCCAATACATCCATCTAGAGTTCTCCAAACAAAACAACTATATGTGAAGATAGCCATATGAGTAAGGTGACCAGACGTCCCGATTTTTAACAATTTGTCCCGCATCCCGCGGTGTTTTAAAAAAGTCCCAATTTTTGGAAAGATTCTTTTAAATCTTTTGGACTTTTTTAAAACGCCGCGGGACACAGGACAAATAGTTAAAAATTGGGACTGTCCCGCCAAAAGTGGGACGTCTGGTCACCTTAGATATGAGGCAATCATGATCCAGAAAACATTTTATTTTTTAAATATGTAATAATTTGAATATTAAATTTAAAACTTAAGTATTAATTAAAAACATAGTAATGGATATAACATCACATCAAGAGTAGTAAAAGGTCTCTTTCTCAAGGGTTATGTTGCCTACCTAACAAAGTCTGTCATTGTCTGGTGCAGTAAAACCTTGTGCAGTAAGTTATAATATTAAGCAAAGCCCTAGATGGTTTGGCTCAGTGGATAGAGTGTTGGCCTGCAGACCAAAGGGTCCCAGGTTCAATTCCGGTTAAAGGCATGTACCTCGGTTGCAGGCTCTTCCCTGGCCCCAGCCCTGGTCAAGGCTAATGCAGGAGGCAACCAATTGATGTGTTTCTCTCATATTGATATTTTTCCTGTATTTCCCTCTCTCTTCTACTCTCTCTAAAAATCAATGGAAAAATATCCTGGGATGAGGATGAAAAACAAACACCCTCGCGCCCCCCCCCCCCCCCGCCAAGAAAAAAAACAAACGCACACAAAACCAATACTAAACAAATATATTTATTCTACCTACTTTGTTTAAACATACTTATAATTTGTCTCTTGAAGCAAAGATGCAGCTTAGAGAGAATGTGAATTACAGAAGAATACAATGGTTCACATTGCCAAAAGCAGACAATGAGGAATTTTTAAGCCACTGGGTATCACAAGAGAATTTCTACAAAGCATTGCCAACAGACCTTATGGGTTAAACCAACTCCCAAGTCTGCTGTGTAAACTTAGGCAAAACAAAGTGTGAAAGAGAAAAGAGAGAAAAAATAGCTTAAGAATTTAAGACAGATTTGGAAATACCAAAATTGAAAAAGCCAACGACTTACTAATAACCAGGCAATAAAAACTCAAAATCAAATGAAACATAACAACATAAATCTGAGAAGACATTAATGTCATGATTAGGGTAACTTTACTAGTACTTTGAAAAAGACAGAATAGCAGCCCTTCTTTCATGTGGTATTCCAACTAATTAGCATAGGGGTTCTCAACCTTTAACAAATCTACACATTCTTGAGGTACATGTCACATTCTCACCAATGATTAGTGGCAGTAGGGGTTCAGCTTAAAAAACTATTGCCTCCTCCACACTTTTAAGACACTGGCATTAGAATGAAGAAATTTGGAGAAATGGAAGCATATGGGGAAGGAAACTTTGCCTGAACAAAGTGTAAGGATTTTAGCAGAGATAAAACCAAAGGCAGAATTTTACTGTTAGGCTACTGTAAACAAACAATTTTCTTTCCCTCTGGTGGGAGAGCTTGTAAGTGGAAAACAGGTGTCTGGATTTGCCAGCCAAATGGGAACAGTAATTATGGCAAGGGGTGATTGGGACTTACGTAATAGACTGAAACTCCAGTGGGCATATTTGTGTTACAGCTGAAGGAAGTCCACTTCAAGAAGATAATTATGCTAAAAACAAAGTCTAAAATGACCCCTCTTGCTTATTCTGGCAGGGGAATGTCATCTCCAAATTATATTGCTTCTACCCCATTTTATATTCAATTATTTTACTTCACCATCTATATCTTTTGGAATGGTATATTTTTTTGCCCATTATTTTGCACTTTGGAAAAAAGTTGGGAAGGAAAGTGATTTTATGATCATGCAATAAATTGAATCTAAAATCACAATAAAATTAACCCAGAGATATGTTATTTCCAAAGCATAACATTCATAGTCAAGTCTGTAAGTTAGAAGTACTTCCAATTGGCCAGAACTTAAAGATCTGCAGTTGTACCAAAGACTGAAAGACATAATTTGGACTTTGGAGTGTCTACCATAAGAAAAATGATTGTTAAGTAAGATAATCTATTGAAAACACAAATAAATAAGTAAATAAAAACAAAAGGCAAATGTTTACAAATAGAAAATCTACAGGTCTAAGAGAAATAATTAATATGTGACAAATCAATTTCAAAGAAATCTAATAAAATCAAGGGGAGAGTAAAGAAGGTAGTTTCATAAAGCATGTATAAGGTTGTAAATGATGAAGGTAGTTACTATTAACGTTCTTTTATCTCCTGGGCCAGAGTTAAATCTTAAATATTTTACCTAACCACTTAGGAATATCTTTTTAACATAACATAACTCTTAAAATATACTCATTTAACGTATTTTCTTCCCTTTCTAAATTAGGAACCATAACCAAACTAACATATGTTTATATAGGATTATAACACCTGCTTGGGTTGTTACTGTCATTTACGTTTTTCAAAGTTATGCCAACCTTAATTAAAACTTCAGAAAGAGTTTCCCTGGAATTAGAAGAAAAAAAGCTTTAATTATCACATAGCTACTAACCTGATTTTTCTTGAGACTGTATCATTGAAGATACTCCATATCTTTCTTTAGCATAATCCTACAAAAAATGTTTTGCATTATAACTTTTTATTTAAAAACTAACAGCATAGTAAACACATAAATACAAACAACAATGGAAAAATAAATTCCTTTTCACTATCAGGACCACTTTATTAATTCAGAGAGTCATAGTTTTAAAGGGTGGAAATTTGTCATGTTATTTACATATGTACTCTATAGAAAAAGGATAAGTACCTGGGTTCTGGCTAGTTTGTTTTAAAGAACACTACTCTTGGAGGGATATACCATAAATAATAGCACTCTCAGATAAAATTTACAGATGTACAACAAAACGTAACTATCTTCCTCAAAATGAGATTAACCCACTTCAAAGCAGGGATTATACATTTCCTCTGAGAAGGGAATAAGATGAAGCACCATTGTTTTATTAACTTCCTATTACAGGAAGAGATGTTCAAAGAGAACCAGCATTTTTTTGGTAAGCTTTCTGAGCACCAGATGTCACATTTTTAGAAACTGAAGATGTTGGATATAAGCTAACTACAACTTTCCATTTGGAAAAGATTAAAAAACAAAACAAAACCCCACCAGCTTCCTGTTTCTAAAAATCAGCTTCAGCATGCTAGGTTGCAAGTGACAATGACAAAATATCGAATTTCTTTTTACAGATTTAGGGTTTAGGTTTTTCTTAAAACACTAGATTTATTAAAAAGACTAGAGGCCTGGTACTCAAAATTCATGCAAGGCGATGGAGGGGTCCCTCACAGCTGGGACCCCTCAGGGGATGTCCACCTGCCAGCCTAGGGATTGGGCCTAAGCCGGTGATCGGATATCCCTCTAGCAGCCTGAGACCTCTGAGGGGATGTCTGACTGCCTAAATCAGGAGTCATACATCCTGAGGGATGTAGTACCACGCCAGGTGGCAGGCGAACAGAGTGGAGCCTGAATCAGGGTCAGGTGCTGCGCCACTCATGCCACTCCATGCCTGCTGCTGTGGAGTGGGGAGATTCCCGCTGTGGCAGCTGCGCTCACCAGCCATGAGCCTGGCCTGGCTTCTGGCTGAGCGGCACTCCCCCTATGGGCAGTTCCTGTGTTGAGAGTCTGCCCCCTGGTGGTCAGTGCGCATCATAGCGGATGGTCTTCCAGTTGTTCCTCCGTAAAGGTCGCTTAGGCTTTTATTATATAGATGAGTGACCTTTTATTTTAACCTCACTTAACCTCTAAAATGATCTCTAAAGAGCTTTCTAGCTATAAAATGACATAACTCTGCCACATCGTCTACCTTATCTCTAGAACTGAGCTATCTGCAAGGTTGCGTTAGTTTATATAGTCAGATAAAAAATACCCAAAATAATTTCCTTAGATTTTACATGGTAACTTAATATATATATGAAATAATTTGTTTCTATCACTCTATAGCTATCTGTTAGAATCCTCTCCTTTAATCTGGAGGATTCCGGTTTTGGGGTGTTTATACAAAAATAAACCAACCAATCTTAAAGACAAAGATAACCCCACCCCTGGTAAAAAGATATAGTTATACAATGTAGCATCAGGGCAGCATAAATGGGTTAGTTCATATTTCAGCAACCCCTATTCCAGCTCATATTCTTACAATGTCCCATTCCTTATATAGTTTGTCAGAAGTAGAAAAATTAGGAGCCGGGCAGTGAGTCAAGGCTCAGTTTTAACACCACACATACAACTTGTAGGATGGCATCAAACTTTCATTTCTGAAAAGCACTGAAGGACCCCTGGGTGTTATGCATTACCCCACAAGATTTTGGGTCACTTCATCTCAAACGCACTCTCTGTAAGCTTCCTACCTCACCGAATCACTTATAGGGAGAAAGAAAATAAAAATGACAAGTGTTCTTTACAGCTGTCACACGGAAAACGGCCATTCAACACACTGTCAGGCCGTTTTACTAATAAGTGCTGTCAATGTCCCAGGTGGTGGTGGTGGATGGCGTGAGGGACGTGCCTAACCCGGGAGACTCCAGGGTGACCCCGCGCGGCCACTTCCGGGGCAGGGGTAGGGGCAGCCTCACGTCCACCCCTCCTCGCGGCCCGCTCCCCGTGGGCCAGGCCGGGGAGAAAGCGGTCCGGTCCGGAGAGCGTCTGGCCGCGCTTCTTGGCCAAAGCCCCGGAGTCCCGGCGAGGGCCCTGGGCGCCCGGACCCCAGCCCGCGGCCCGCAGGCGAGGGGCCGACACGGGCCCCGAGGGCAGGGTCCCGCACACCCCCCGCCCGCCCTCCGCGCGCTCCGGCCCAGGGGTCTGTCCTCCCGGCCCGAGGAAGGGGGAGACCCACTTCCGCCGCGTCCATGACTTCCCGCGGCTTCTCCTGAGTCTTGCGGCTGGCGCTGGCGCTGGGCATCGGGGCAACTGGACGGGGTAGCGGTCACCACCCTCCCTCGCAGGCTTCCGTAGGGCAGGCCAAAGGGGCTTCTCCCTCCCGCACAGTCTCCGCCCTCCCTGCACTTCGGTCACGGCACACGCGTCCCGACTCCGCGTGGAAGGGCGACTCCGGAAATGTCGCGAGAAACGCAACTCTCTCGAGATCCCAGAGAGCTATTTATGCCGCGAGGTCCTCTGGCTCCGCCCCTTCGGGTGTTTAGCTGCGTCGGAGGGAAATCCCGGGAATTGGTAGTGTTTTGCGAATCGGCGGTGAAGGACGGGGTCCCTGGGCGGGCGGTCAAGCTCCCAACTGAAACTGCTGCCCGGCTCTCTTTTAAGCCTCTGGGTCCCTCCCGGCTTCAGCCGGGGACTGTTCCCTAACCGCAGGCTCTGCCTTTCCTCCCTTGGACCTCCCGGCCTTCACCTTCTCAGCGGCAGCAGAGCTGCTTGGAGCCATCGGAGACCTTCCGCTGCTGCTTAGTGTATTGGGACACAGGAGTGCTGGGTTACCTGTAATTGGCTGCCTGGAGGTGATTCTTTCCCCATTTCACTGGCCAAACAAGTCACATGGTCATTCCTGAGTTCAGCAGAGTAGGGTAATTTACTCATTCTTTAGGGAGCAATACTGAATGTTTCTGGTCAATAAAACATCCTATCACACCTATGAGGTTCCAACATAGAGTTTGTGTCACTGCTCCATCTTGGGATTTTTTTTTTTTAAGCTTGTATTCCCTCATTTCGATATTATCCTAATGAATGAGTTGATGCTCAGAAATCTGAATACAAATCTCTTATAGTGGCCTTTTGCTAGGGATAAGGTTTATTTTTTCCCCATCTTTCTATTGCCCATGCGGCCTTTACGTGCACCCCTTAATTCCCTTTACCTGTTAGGTTATTCTCATTTAGGATATAGCCGTTGGGGAAGATTAAATAGGTACTTCTGCTCTGGCCTTCCTGATAGTGAAGGAATGGAATTTGCCAGATCAACAGACACGTGCCTTATGCTGAGGTCATGGATCTGCTCTAGTAACCTTAGAGCTGCAACTGAGGCTACAAGTTTGTTGAATTTGCAGTAGTCTCCTGTCGCCTCCTGACTCTGTTTCTGTGGGAACCAGACTGGTGAAAATAAAAATATGATGGGGGCTATCAAGTATCAAATCTTTAAGGATTGCACTAAACTGCTATTTCCCCTGGGGACATGATGTTGTTTATAATTTACTATCCTAAAAGGGGACAAGGGAAGAATTTAGAGATTTCCTGTTAAGCTTTTTGCAATATGATAGCCTTATCCCATAGGCCAATATGGGAACAGCTCTGACCATGTCACCCAACCACCTTGCAGCTAGCCAAATAAGCCATGTAGGCAAGAGCTGGTTTGAACTGCAGCTAATCTGTCTTGGAAAAATGCCTTGTGATCCGCCCAAAACAGAATGGGAGGAGAAGCAATCTTCCACTCACTTCCCTGTTTCCCCTGGGAGACTGTCTGAAGAGGTACAGTTCCTTCCTTCCTACCGATGGAGCTTCACAATATGAAACCGCATAGCTGGAGACCAGAAGTGGCTCCTGAGCAACAGGGTCCTCATACTGCAGTCCCATGACCCTTTGTTTCAGTGTTGTCCTTTTTGGTGTGTAGGACAAGGATCACAGGGATCTGACACCTTTGGCTTCTTCTTTTCACTCTCCAAATAAGTAACAAAATGTCTGAATCTGAAAGTGGCCTATTGTCTCTGGCACTGGCATAAGAATAGGCACATAGATCAATGGAACAGAACAGAGAGCCCAGAAATAGAGCCATGCCTTTATGGTCAATTAATATTTGACAAAGGAGGCAAAAGCAAACAATGGGGTAAAGATGGTTCCTTCAATAAATGATATTGGGAAAATTGGACAGTACATGAAAAAATGAAAGTAGACCACTATTTTATACCATATATAAGAATAAACTCAAAGTGGATAAAAGACTTAAGTGTAAATCACGAAACCATAAAAAGCCTAGAAGAAAACATAGGCTGTAAAATTTCAGACATTTCTCATAGCAGAATTTTCACAGATACATCACCAAGGGCAAGGAAAACAAACATGTGACTACATCAAACTAAAAAGCTTTTGCACAACAAAAGAAACTGTTAAGCCAAAACCTGTTTGGCTCAGTGGATATAGAGTGTTGGCCTGGGAACTGGAGGGTCCCAGTTAGATTCCGGTCAAAGACATATACCTTGGTTGTGGGCACATCCCCAGTAAGGGGTGTGCAAGAGGCAGCTGATTGATGATTCTCTCTCATTGATGTTTCTAACTATCCCTCTCTCTTCCTTTCTGTAAAAAATCAGTAAAATATATTAAAAACACACACACACGCGCACACACACACACACAAAATCTTGGTGAACACGTTGTTTAAAAAAAAAAGAAAAGAAAAGAAAAAGAAACCGTTGAGAAAATGAAAAGGGAATCCACTGAATGAGAGAACATATTTGCCAATGGTATTTCTGTAAGGGATTAATTTCCAAAATATATAAAGAACTTACACAACTCAACACCAGGAAGACAATGCATTAAAAAATGAGCTAAGGACCTGAAAAGACATTTCTCCAAAGAGGACATACAAATGGCCAATAGACATATGAAAAAATTCTCAATGTTACTAGTTATCCAAGAGATGCAAATTAAAACCACAATGAGATATCACCTCATACCTGTCAGAAGGGGTGTCATCAAAAATTAAGTGCTGGTGAGGATGTTGAGAAAAGGGAACCCTTGTGCACTATTGGTGGGAATGCAGACTGGTGCAGTCATTATGGAAAACAGTATGAAATTTCCTTAAAAAATTAAATATGGAACTGCCATTTGACCCAGTTATCCCACTACTAGGAACATATCCTAAGAAACCAGAAATACCAAATCAGAAAGAATGTCTGTATCCCTATCTTTCATAGCACAAATTACAATAGCTAAGATCTGGAAACAGCCCATGTACCCACCAGAAAAATGAGTGGATAAACAAGCTGTGGCATATTTACACATGAAATACTATGCAGATGTAAAATACAAGGATCTCTTACCCTTTGAGACAACATGCAGAGACCTGGAGAGCATTATGCTAAGTGAAATAAGCCAGTCAGAGAAAGACAAGTATCACATGATCTCACTCATATGTGGAATCTAATGAACAAAATAAACTGTTGATCAAAGTAGATCCAGAGACATAGAAGCATGAAATGGACTGGAATTTCAGAGGGAAGGTGGGGGTAGGAAGAGATCAACCAAAGAACTTGTATGCATACATCCATAACCCATGGACACAGACAATAGGGTGTGGAGGCTTTGGGCAGAAGTGGTAGGGGGGAGTCAGTGCAGTTACAACGGGTCAATGGGAGAAAAAAAGGGAACATATGTAATACTTTCAAGAATAAAGATTTTAAAAACTAGAACTGCCTTTTGAACTAGGAATTTCACTTCTGGAAATATATCCTAAGAAACCTGAGATACTAATTTGAAAGAATATATGCACCCCTATATTCATAGTGGTGTTATTTACAATAACCAAAAAAACAGCCCAAGTGCCAATCAGTGGACGAATGGATAAAAAAGCTGTGGTACATTTACACAATGGAATACTACTCGGCCATAAAAAAGGGACAGTATGGATGAATCTGGAGATTATTATGCTAAGTGAAATAAGCCAGTCAGAGAAAGACAAATATAATGATCTCACTTATATGTAGAATCTAATGAACAAAATAAACTGACGAACAAAATAGAAACAGAGACATGGATACAGCTGTCAGAGGAGTGGGGGAAGAGGGGACAAGAAGAAAGAGGGTGAAGGGATTAACAAAAAAACACATTCATCTCACATAGACACAGACAACAGTGTGGTGATAACCACAGGCAGGGGAAGGAATGGTGGGGCTAGGTGGAGGTGGGCAAGGTAGAGGAAAATGGGGACGGAAAGAGACTTTGCTTGGGGGTGATGGGCAGAGCATGTATGCACAGAAGTTTTGTTGAGTTGTACACTTGAAACCTGTATAATTTTGCAAACCAGTGTCACCCCAATAAGTTTAATTTAAAGAATTTTAAAAAGTGAAAGTAGCTTGTTGTACCTTGGCTGATGGAGTCAACCAGAGCTTGACCTTAGCCTCACTTGTCTTGTGTGTTCCTATTTTGACAGGAACTAATGTGGGGTTCTGACAACTACTAAACGTGTCAATTCCAGGAAAATGACTTGTTCTAAGGATAGTCCCCCAAGGACCAGTTCTAGGTATTGCTTTTAAGAGGTTTGAAACACCATTGTGATTTCTAATCCTTGGCATAGTATCCTCCTAATCCACCATTTCACTTTTTGTTTTGCTTTGTTAATCCTCATCCGAGGATATTTTTCCATTGAATTTTAGAGAGAATGGAAGGGAGGGGGAAAGACAGAGAGAGAAACATGTGAGAGAGACACATCGATTATTTGCCTCCTGCACTCACCCTGACTAAGACCAGGGATTGAGCCCGCCCTTTACTGGAATGGAACCCAGGACCTTTATTCTGCGGGCCAACACTCTATCCACTGATCCAAATCGGTTAGGCCACCATTTCATTTTTTACATTTCATCTGCAATCTGAAAATATTTAATGGAAAATTCCAGAAATAAACAATTTGTAAGTGTCAAATTGCCTGCCGTCTAAGTAGTATGATGAAATCTTGAGGCATACCACCTAGGACTTGACTCATCCCTTTGGTCAGGTCTCCACACTGTATATGCTCCCTGCTCCCCGCCTGTCAGTCATTTTATGGTCATCTTGGGTGAGGCATCACAGTGGTTGTGGTCAAATCACTCTCATTGTTCTTAACAACAGTTCTAAGGCAAAAAATGGTGATGCTGGAAATTTGGATACGCCAAAGAGAAGCTGTAAAGTGCTTCCTTTAAATGAAAGAATGCAAGTTCTTGGCTTAAAAAGGAAAGAAAGAAATATTTTGCTGAGATGGCTAAGATCTATGGTAATTAGGAATCTTCATAAAATTGTGAAGAAGGAAAAGGAAATTTATGCTAATTTTGCTGTCTCATCAAACTGAAAAAATTACCACCACATTGCATGATAAGTGCTTAGTTAAAATGAAAAGGGCGTTAAAATTGTGGGTGGAAGATATGAACGGAAAACATGTTGCAATTGAAGGCAATGTTGTGCTCCAGAAAACATTAAACCTATACAGAGTCTTCAGCAGGGGATCCCCTGAAACCAGTGATGGCCAAGCCATTCACTGCAAGTAAATGACCCTCCTCAGTAGCCTAACGCTATGTCACAATGCCTATGTCATTCACCTCACTTCATCTAATCACATAGGCATTGTATCATCTCACATTGTCATAAGAAGGGTGAGTTCAGTACAATAAGGTATTTTGAGAGAGACCATATACACTAATTTTTTATTACACTGTATTGTTATTAGAGGCCTGGTGCCATGCACCAATGGGGTCCTTAGCCTGGCCCAATGTGGGCCCCCTCAGGGAATATCGGACTGCCAGTTTTGGCCTAATCCCTATAGTCTATGGGGGTGGAGGTGGGGAAACCAGCAGTCCAACATCCCCTGAGGGAATGTAGTAGTGTGTGAAGCAGCAGGCGGCTGGGGAGAAGCCTGAGCCCAAGCCAGGTACTGAGCCAGGTACCTCACCACTCCCACTCAGCCTGGCTCCACTGCGCTGCTGCTCAGTAGCTGCCACTTGGTAACCATGAGCCCTGAGTCTGGTACCCGTGGGTCAGCTGACAGGGGGCAGCTCCTGCATTGAGTATCTGCCTCCTGGTGGTCAGTGCACATCATAGCGACCAGTTGACCAGTTGCTCGGTTGCTTAGACTTTTATATATATAGATAGCTGTCCTGTTTATTTATTTTTAATTTATTTATTGATTTAGGCACACATGTCAAACACAAGGCCCGCGGGCCAAATCCGGCCTGCCAGGCCTTGCAATGTGGCCCGCACCGCGCTGTCATCACTGCACTCCGCTGCGTTCCATCACAATGACGCGCGGTGACATAGGAGGCTTGTGATCTCGCCGGCCGCCTCACCGGCCGTACTTGCTATCTATTACGCATGCGCATAGATAACAAGTCACGCGAGATTCAGGAGGCGTGACCTATAGTCCGGCATCCGATGTGGTTGTGCGGGTGGCAGAGCAGAGGAGAGAGTGAGTGTGCGGGCATAAAAAATACACAGCAGAAGCTGCCAGTTCCTGGCATAAAGTGTAGGTATAAAAATCGCAACAGAATCTGCTATCTGTACCCAGCCAGGCATTTATTGACTGACTTTTTTTTTTCTCCACTCCATCTGCCAAATCAAGCTATCCCTGTGCAGTTTTCAACTTTTTCCTTCTAACGCAGATTTCCAATAAACTACATCTTTTACTGCCAATATTGATCCCAAAATGTCCAGGAAAAGAAAAGTTGACGGTGAAGGCAGACAATTTAATGACAAATGGGAAAATGAATACATGTTTGTGCTTAGAGAGGGCAAACCAGTGTGTATATTGTGTTATGAGACAGTGTCGGTGATGAAAGAGTACAATATACGTCGTCATTTTGACACCAAACAAAATGTTAAGTATGGCAAATATACTTTGGAAGAAAAGCATAACATTGTTAAAGAACTAAAAGGCAAACTACAATCACAGCAGCAAATGTTTACAAAGGCTACAGCGAAAAATGATGCTGCAGTGAAAGCAAGCTTTATAGTGGCTGAAGAAATTGCCCGTACTTCAAGGTGTTTTTCAGAGGGTGCCTTTTTGAAGCAATGCATGCTAAAAGTGTGTGAGCAAGTATGCCCAGACCAGATACAGAGTTTTCAAAATGTCAGTTTGTCAAGAAACACCATTGCAGATAGAGTTCAAGAACTCTCAGGAAATCTATCATCAGAGCTGGCTGAACAGGCATGCAGTTATCTCGCTTTTTCACTTGCTATCGATGAAAGCACAGACAACACTGATACAGCGCAGCTGTCCATCTTTATACGTGCTACGAAGACCGACCTCTCTGTCACTGAGGAACTTTTGGATGTAGCTGCCATGCATGGGACGACGACTGGTAGAGATATATTTGAGGCTGTGGAGAAATCTATAAATAATTTTAAATTACCCTGGGAAAAGTTGGTGGGGCTAACTACCGATGGCGCACCTTCAATGTGCGGAGAAAAGAAAGGCTTGGTTGGACTAATGAAGGAAAGAATGCAAAAAAGTCACTGCCACACACCCTTGATTACTTATCATTGCATTATCCACCAAGAGGCTATGTGTGGAAAAGTTCTGGACATGAATGACATAATGACCACAGTCATTAAAACTATTAACTTTATACGGGCACGTGGCCTGAATCATCGCCAGTTCCAGCAGTTTTTACAGGAGGTGGGTGCAGAGCATGGAGACGTGCCATACCACACAGAAGTAAGATGGCTGAGCAAGAGCGCAGTCCTCAAAAGATTTTTTGAGCTCAGAGAACAAATTGCTCTTTTCATGGAAAGTAAAGGAAAGCCCTTGCCTGAACTGTCGGATCCCGCCTGGCTATGTGATTTTGCTATGATGTGTGACATATGCGAGCATCTCGCCCAACTGAATCTGAAGGGACGCAAACAAGTCATCACGAAGATGTCTGACATGATCACAGCATTCCAGCGTAAACTTCAACTATGGAAGTCCCAACTGGAACAGGACAATCTTGCCGACTTTCCCGTTTGTTTGAGTATCTCAACCACTATTTCTGGTACTTTTCCTTGCAGTCGGCTGGCTACCAAAGTTAGCCGTTTACTAAGTGAATTTGAGCGGCGCTTCTCTGACTTTAGAACACAGCACTCAGGCTTTGACATCTTTGCCAATCCTTTTACAGTTGATGTCAACAATGTGCCCCATCACCTTCAGATGGAGATAATCAAGCTTCAGTCTGACAGTGGCCTGAAATCAAGGTTTCAGGATGTTGAAATTGAGGACTTCTACCCTCTACTGCCCCCTGACTCAATGCCAGAGCTCCGACTTCATGCTGCCCGTATTCTATCCATGTTCGGGAGCACCTATCTTTGTGAACAGATGTTTTCAATAATGAATCTGAACAAAAACAAGCACAGATCACGCATTACCGATGACAAGCTCCATGCTGTTTTGCGGGTTGCTACAGCCCAAGAAATAAAACCGAACATTGACTCATTGATCCGGGGAAAACGGTGTCAGACATCTAGCCAGAAAACAAAACAATGAGCATTTTAGGTACATTCCAATATTACTGTTTTGCTTGATACCAATATTACTGTTTTGCTTGATAGCATGTGAGTTGGTTAACAGCACTGTTAAGGAAAAGATTGTTCCACTCATTTTAAATTCACATTTCTGGTTAACATTGTCAGTTTATGACTGTTCAGTAAACCATTCGGCCCGCGATTTAGGCTGAATTTTAGATTTTGGCCCCTTCTCTGATTGAGTTCGACACCCCTAGATTAAGGTGTTACATATGTGTCCTTATTCCCCCATTACTCCCTCCATCCCCCCCTCATGCCCTTACCCCCTGTTGTCTGTGTCCATTGGTTAGGCTTATATGCATGCATACAAGTCCTTTGGTTGATCTCTCCCCCTTCCTTCTGAGTTTGATGGTCTGATCGATGTTTCTCTATCTTTGTGTCTGTTTTTGTTCATCAGTTTATGTTGTTCATTATATTCCATAAATGAGTGAGATCATGTGATATTTATCTTTCTCTGACTGGCTTATTTCACTTAGCATAATGCTCTCCAGTTCCATCCATGTTGTTGCAAATGGTAGGAATTCCTTCTTTTTTTACCACAGTATAGTATTCTATTGTGTAGATGTTCCACAGTTTTTTAATCCACTCATCTGCTGATGGCACTTAGACTGTTTCCAAATCTTAGCTATGGTGAATTGTGCTGCTATGAACATAGGGGTGCATATGTCCTTTCTGATTGGTGTTTCTATTTTCTTGGGATATTTTCCTAGAAGTGGGATCACTGGGTCAAATGGGAGTTCCAGTTTTAGTTTTTTGAGGAAACTCCATACTGTCTTCCACAGTGGCATACTTTTCTCCACATCCTCGCCAGCACTTGTTGTTTGTTGATTTGTTGATGATAGCCATTCTGACAGGTGTGAGTTGATATCTCATTGTTGTTTTAATTTGCATCTCTTGGATGATTAGTGATTTTGAGAGTCTATTCATATGTCTATTAGCCATCTATATGTCCTCTTTGGAGAACTGTATATTCCGGTCCTTTGCCTATTTTTAAATTGGATTGTTTGTTTGCTTTTTGGTGTTGAGCTGTATAAATTCTGGACACTAACTACTTATTGTATGTATCATGACAAATATTTCTCCCATTCAGTAAGTTGTCTTTTCATTTTATTGATGATTTCCTTTGTGGTGCAAAACCTTTTTAGTTTGATATAGTCCCACTTACTTATTTTTTCTTTTGTTTCCCTTTCCCAAGGAAGCATTCTGTTGTTTTTTGTTTTTTAAAAAAATATATATTTTATTGATTTAAAAAAAAAATATATTTTATTGATTTTTCACAGAGAGGAAGAGAGAGGGATAGAGAGTTAGAAACGTCGATGAGAGAGAAACATCGACCAGCTGCCTCTTGCACACCCCCCACTGGAGATGTGCCTGCAACCAGGGTACATGCCCTTGACCGGAATCGAACCCGGGACCCTTCAGTCCCCAAGCAGACGCTCTATCCACTGAGCCAAACTGGTCCCGGCTATTTTATTGATTTTTTACACAGAGGAAGGGAGAGGAATAGAGAGTTAGAAACATTGATAAGAGAGAAACATCGATCAGCTGCCTCCTGCACACTCCCTATTGGGTATGTGCCTGCAACCCAGGTACATGCCCTTGACTAGAACCCGGGACCCTTGAGTCTGCAGGCCGAAGCTCTAACCACTGAGCCAAATCAGTCAGGGCGCTTTCTGGGTTTTAAAGGCCCTTTAGATGACTCTGGTACACACTAGGTTTGAGGAGGGCTGCCTAGTTGTTAAGGATATAGGAACTTGACTAGCCTGGATTCATAGTCCAACTCTACCACTTACTAGCTGTGTGGTTTTGGGTACATTCTAAAACTTCTGTTTTAATCTCCTCATCTATAAAATGGGGATAAACGAGAGATGCAAATCAAAACAACAATGCGGTACCATCTCACACCTGTCAGAATGGCCAACATCAACAAATCAACAAACAACAAGTGTTGGCAAGGTTGTGGAGAAAAAGGAACCCTCGTGCACTGCTGGTGGGAATGCAGACTGGTGCAACCACTGTGGAGAACAGTGTGGAGTTTCCTCAAAAAACTGAAAATGGAACTCCCATTTGACCCAGTAATCCCACTCCTAGGAATATATCCCAAGAAACTAGAAACACCAATCAGAAAGGATATATGCACCCCTATGTTCATAGCAGCACAATCTACAATAGCCAGAATTTGGAAACAGCCTAGGTGCCTGTCAGCAGATAATTGGATCAAAAAACTGTGGAACATCTACACAATGGAATACTATGCTGCCATAAAAAAGAAGGAATTCTCATCATTTGCAGCAACCTGGATGGAATTGGAGAGCATCATGCTGAGTGAAATAAGCCAATCAATGAAAGAGAAACACCACATGACCTCACTCATTTATGGATAATAAAGAACATTATAAACTGATGAACCAAAAGATAGATATAGAGACAGTAAAGCAACAAGCAGACTGTCAATTTACAGTGGGGAGGGGAGGGAGATCTGGGGGAGATAATAGATCAACCAAAGGACTTGTATACATGCATATAAGTACAACCAATGGACATAAAACTCTGGGGAGGGAGGGTATGTATGGGAGGGAGGGAGGGAAGCAAAAAAAAAAATCAATAAAATATATTTAAAAAAAAATAAAATGGGGATAAAGCCTAATCCTTATATTCTAGGTTGCTATGGTGGTAAATGAATCTATCCAGATAGAATTTAGAACAGTGCTTGGTGTCTAATTAATACTTAGCAAATGAACTTTATTATAATAGTAGATAATATGTAAGTATTGACCCTGAATCTCATTTTATTTTATTTTATTTTATTTATTTATTTTTATTTTTTATTTTTTATTTTTCTGAATCTCATTTTAAATGGTTGGGTTTAGATAAAAAGATAGGAGCCAAGCTTACTTTATTTGTAAAGTAAGGACATGGAAACTCCCTTGAGTAAAGTTGAGTATTCTGACCCCTATTTTCTCTGCTTGAAACTCTTTTTTTTTTCTTCTTAACTTCCTGGTTTATGATTGTGATATGGAAAATGTAGACGGTGCCAAGTTCTTTGGAGTTTATGCAAATAATACATAGCACACATTGTTATGTTGCTCTTCATTTTCTATGAAGGCCCATTGTCATCAACTTTATATCCTGTTCCCATGAGAACTTTACCTTTTCTCCTCTTTGTACTCTATTCTTGATGGATTGTCATGTTTCTCACCAAGACAACTTACTCTCTTTCTCTGCTGGTCCATTGAAAACCATCTTCTAAGTTTTCCATTGAGGAATCTAGGTAATCCTTCCCCTTGTTTCTCCTTTGCCTTCCATCTGAGGCAATTCCAAGTGCTTTACAGTGGGCACCTGCCAGTAGACACTAATGACATTTTCACTGGCCCAACTGCATTTCCAAGCTTTGTTTCTTTACATTTGATTGTCTTCAGTATTTTATGTGATTTGTAAACACACTGGGTAGAAACAACTCAATAAATGACGAGTAGTAAGATGAATAATAAAAAGTTATAGTTTCATAAAAGGAGAGTGAGCGGGGCCCCTCTCCCAAATGAAGTAAGGGATATCCATATGTTATGACAGTGTAATGCATAACATAAGTAATACATAACATAAGTAGGGGATATCCGTATGTTATGACAATGCTGGCTAGCTGCTACTTTGCTTAAAAATATTCTTTCAGTCACAAACTTGTTTTTGTAATCTTCCCCTGCAGTACCCAATTTACTTTCCCTTCTACTTAACTTCTTAATCACTCTAGAAGACAACCAATCATTTATGATGTAGGCCCCACATCTTGGTGTGATTTCTTATTGCTTTCTCTTCTTCCCAACATTGAAACATCTACCAAAATCTTTCTGCTATTGCCTTGTTAACACTATCCATCTGTAATTTATCTCAAAGACCAGACTTTTTACAATTGTGGAGAACTGGAGAGTTCAAGGTAAATAATAATTCATTTGGCTAGATTATCTCCAATCTTATTTTGTAATTCTATATGTAACTGTAGCTATATTCACAAATTCCACCCAGACCTTTAAAGCCCCTTCCACCAATGAATTTAAATGTAAAATGAAAAGCAAATGTAAAGTATACCACACTTTTAGAAGAATTGTACAGGAGCTAGTAGGTGGGGGGAAAAAATCAGAATCTCCATAGTGATTACAGGACCCTCTGTCTGACTTCCTGTTCATTATTCAGCTGCTGCTATGCTATTTTCTGCTTTGTTCACTTTAACTTTGTTCACATTCGTTTTTCATTATAAGCTCCCCTTGTTACTATTTAGGGAGTATGTGCTTTTATCATGTACCTTCCCTTTAAGGAATAGTTTTTATTCTTAGAAATGCTTTGCACTGATACCGTAATAATTTTTTTTAACCTAATGACCTTTACTTATTCTGAATGACTTCATACCCAAAGGAACTATTTTCCATATTCTGAATCCATATTTAAACCATGGGTAAACAAGTTATGCTATATTAAAACACTTAATTCCATTTACTTCTTTATTTTAGTAGGTAACTCTGTGATCCAAACTGGTATTGGTCTTCCTAATTGAGTCACTCAATCCAAATGTTAAGAAAATCTAGTTCCTCACTATTCCCTGATCTGTGGTGGACCATGCTGTTAACGATCATAGCAGCAACATTTCTATCCTGTATGTTCTCTTGCAATGCAACTGTGCTACTCCCTCATCTAGAAGTAGAGTTTATTTTCATTCCCTTTGAATTTAGACTGGCACTAACCTACAGTTGGTCCTCCGTATCCTCAGGTTCCACATCTGTGGATTCAACCAACTATGGATTAAAAATATTCAGGGGGAAAAAAAGTTACTATGTTACTGACATGCTATGGAGTTAGGCTGACTATGGTTGCATCTGTACTGGACATGTACAGACTTTTTTTTTCTTGTTATTATTCCCTAAACAATACAGTTTTACCACTATTTGCATAGCATATACATAATATTTGGTATTATAAGTAATCTAGAGATGACAAAGTTTACAGGAGCATGTGCATAAGTTATATATAAAAATTATGCTATTTTTTATGAGGTACTTGAGCATCCACAGAGGTCCTGGAGCCAATGTATTTTGACTAATAGAATGCAGCAGAGGTGTTGTTGTGCAACTTTCAAGGCTGGGCCTTAAGAAATCGGAATCTCCCGCCTTTGTGTCTTGGCAAGTTCTTTCTTGGAGTCAGCTGCCATGCTGTGAGGAGGCCCAAGGAGCATTCTGAAGAAGCCTCATGGGGGGAAACCAAAGCCATTGGCCAAAAATCTCAGCTAAGCTCCCAGCCAACGTGTGAATGAGGCTTCTGGATGTTGCAGCTAACTCAGGACCCAAGTCAACACTCTGTGAACTAGAGTTGCCTGGTCAACGCATAGACACAAGAGAAATAATAAATTGCTTCTATTCTCTAACATCTTTATTGTTGAAAGTATCACACGGCCCCTCCCCCCTTTTCCCCTCCCATTGACTGCCCTTCATCCTACTCCCTTCCCTACCCTTCCCAATAGTGGTTCTTCACTCCACTATTATCTGTGTCCATGGGTTATTCATATATGCCTGTAAAGTCTTTGATTGATCTGTCCCCTCCTTCCCTCCCTCATTTCTGTTGAGGATCCTCAGTGGGTTTCATGCTTCCAAGTCTGTGGATGTATTTTGTTTGTCAGTTTATTTTGTTCATTAGATTCCACATGTAAGTGAGATCATGTGATACTTGTCTTTCTCTGACTTATTTCACTTAGCATAGTACTGCTATTTTGAGCCACTACATTTTGAGGAAGTCGGTAATGCAGCAGTGCCTGCCTGTCCACTGGACTCCACTCGTCTTGTTTTGAAGCTTTGCACCAAGTGACCTGCTTACCTCGCCACCCTCAGACCTCTGCAAGAAAATGTACCTCACTTTTTGGATCTTCTTCTGGAAGTCATTCACCCTTCAGTGATTATGAAAATGGCCAATTGATAATCACAATACTGATGAACACTTTTTGAAAGCTTTGATTCACCAGGCACTGTTTTAAGTGCAATGTATTTATTAATATACTTAATCTTTAGAACAATTTTTTGAGCTAGGTATTATTATTAGTCCCATTTTACAGATGGAGAAGCCAAGGCACAGAGAGGTACAGTAACTTGTAAAAGTATAGCAGCAAGTGTTGGGGTCGCCATCAGAACTCAAGCATCGGATTCCAGAGCCATATGCTTAGCCATTGCAATGTACCGCCTCCCATAGGCAATGCCTCACGTTCATCAGGCTCATCTGAAAGTGACTTAGGTAGTTTCTTTCACTTATGACACTTGGTCCTCTTACTTTAGTTGGGAAAGTCCTTTAAGACTTTATTTAATTATGCTACATTCCGGGCTAAATGTAGTGGCTCCCATGCTACCAGTTACACTTAGAAAAGCCTAGTATTCGAAGTCTAAATGCTTGACAATTTCTATACTCATAGTTCAGGGTAGAGTAGAGCATTTGCCTGGTTTCGCCAGGTTCCTCATCCCCCTGCAGCCACCGCAGAGGGCAGCAGAGTGACAGGCAGGCAGCAGAGAAGCAGAGCTGGCAGGGAGGACCCAGGAGGCGCCAGTCTGAGAGCCAGGTGGGCACACAGCACCAAGTCCCTTTGCACCCATCAGACTGAAGGAAGGGGAGACTGCTGCTTCTAAAAACAGGGTCAGGGGCAGACATGAAGCAGAGGGAAATGGAAGTCTCTGGGCTTGTTATACTTTGGAAGCCTTAGAACAAGCTCTCAGAGCCACTTGTGGCCCTCCGGTCCCACTTAGGCAGCCGCGTTAGAGATATCACTGTTAGGGGAACTGATTTTGCCTCACATAGCCTTAATGTCTTTCTGCTTCCTATCTGCTGATAGCTACCTGAAGAACGCTGTGGGAAATAAAATAGCTAATTGTAAAATTCCATAGGTCTGTGTTCTCATGCTGCATTCAGAGCAAGGCCTTTGGAAATAGACCATCCTGGGATCTGTGCCCCATCTCTGCTGCTTAATTGCTGTGTGGTTTCGGAAAGTTGCTTTCTACTCTGAACCTCCCTGTCCTGAGTGGTTGAATGGATCAGTGATATTTACCTTGTGTGGTTGGTAAGTCTTATAGGAATAAGTCTTATAGGCAAAGCTCTTGGCCTCAGGTATACCAAGCAACCATTATGGTACTATTATTATTATTATTATTTTAAAAAAATATATTTTATTCATTTTTCACAGAGAGGAAGGGAGAGGGATAGAGAGTTAGAAACATCAATGAGAGAGAAACATCGATCAGCTGCCTCCTGCACACCCCCTACTGGGGATGTGCCCACAACCAAGGTACATGCCCTTGACCGGAATCAAACCTGGGACCCTTGAGTCCGCAGGCTGATGCTCTATTCACTGAGCCAAACTGGTTAGGCCTAGGGTGCTATTATTTACATACACAGGAAATATTGGGCATGTGTATAACCATGAATTCCCATGTGACCTCAGAGCGTAAGCTGCTCAGAGTTAAGCTGGTGTTTCATGCTCCACTACCCAATGTTTGTTCAGGAAAAAGACAGTCATCACAATCTATTTTAGGAAAGTACTATTTTTTAGACCCTTCCCTTTTACTTTCATCGCTTAAATGCTTTGGAACAGTGTGGTATGAAATAGATTTCTATAAGTTTAAAAATAATCTAAGTCTCCATGGAATATTCTTCATCAAAGGAATCCATGCCTCCCTTGAAAGAGTATGCAATGTTCTGTGTCTACATGTCTGTACAGTTTGGGAGGGGGATGATTCATAATTTTTAACAGACTTTCTAAAGGACCCGTGCTTGGACCAAAGACTAAGAAACTCTAATATGGAAACAGCCTTTTCAATCTTCGTCTACTGAAAGCAACTTGGAGGCCTTCCCTAACTTAAGACAAAGCAGGCAAAACGTTGGAAAACACTAGAAATGGATCCCGTCCTGCAGCCGAGGCCCAGCCTCTTTCCCCCAATGTGTCAGTCCGGAGTGGGAGGCTGGCTGCTCCCAGGGGCACTGGGAATGCTGTGCAGAAGGAACCACATGGGCAAGGAGGTGTTGCCATCTCGAATTACAGCGGACAAAGACTGAAGCCTGGCCTCAGCTGCACCTTCTGCCTCTGGAAGCCACGTGTGGAATAGGCCGATAATTAGGGTTTGCTACCTGAAATATAATTCTCGGGATGACGAATATCTAAATTATGTCCCCAGACACCTACCTGAGGCCAAGCCCTGAGGGCTGATGGCCGTCAGGGGGTGCGTGTGGTGTTCTCCATTCAGTGAGGATTAATAACTGAGGGTGATATCACCCAGACTCGGAAGTGGCCCGTGTCCCTCCTGCACCGGGGCCTGGCAGCCTGTGCCCTGGGCTCCATGATCTATGCCTCCGGCACAGAATCCACACAAAGCAAGCACGGCCACGTCAGCATTTGGGGATTTAAGGCCCGCTTCTCTCACCCACTGACCCTTTTCTCCAAATTGTAAGGATGATTCAGCAAATGGATTCAACTTTATTTTTAAAGAAAAGGATGTTGGTATATAAGGTCAATGAAAATACAGGCCTGGGGGAGGGCATTTAAAGTAGTTTAAGAGTTCACTGGGTGATGACTAATTTTGCAATCATTATTACATCTCTATAATTAACAGGTACTTCATGAATAATGGAGTATCGGACGTGAGCCCGATGGACTGCGTTAAGGAAGCATTTCTGATCTGTGTAAATAAGCCGAGATAAACAGTGGTGCACCTGTTCCCAGCCTGCCTGGGAATATATGAACCTCTGGCGCAGGATGAACGTCTGCCGGTGTCAGTGTGACAATAACAAAACAAAGTTGGCACCGGGGTCAGGAAGTCTTTGGTGGGTGGGGAGCCAGCCTGTGCAGCCGGAGCCCCGCACGGCTGTGTTCTGATGCCCACCAACCAGGAAAGGGAGTCTCAGGTTTCCAAATGATCCCCCCCCCCCCCCGCCCCCTCTCCTCTCACAAAGCTGTTGTAAAATAAAATACAAATCCTTCCTGAATGCTCCTCGCTTCCTTTCCTTTAGGAAGTTTTCAGTCAATGGGAAACAAAGCCTTATTCAAAGGATTAAAACCATAGTCCTTCTATTGTTTACAGCTTCAATAATGTGGCTTTCCTTCCACGGACAAAATTTTCAATTCACAAATTATCTAAAAAACAGGAAATTTTTGGGAAACACGTGCTTATGGTAACAAACAAGGGATCTTATCGTGTGGTATAGACGGTTACGAAAAGATGCATCCGATTTTATGGAAGATTTTTTTTTGATGTGCTGTTCTTCTAGACGCATTCTAGGAAGATTGCTCAGTTCCCACGCAGCGGGAGGATAGGAGAGGAGGGGAGGCAGATGCTGGCTGTACTCTCAAGGCTGTGCTCCAGGCAGTACGGTAGAGGCAACAGGCCTCTGCAGTAGCCCCTGCTCTCTGCTGTTCTCGGACCTCTGCTCTCCTCTCACCCACAAAGTCCTGCGCTCTCACCACAGCTATGGAGAGAGAAGGGCTGGCAACACTGGTTAGCAGGATGAGAGGTAGTGGTAGGCAGCTCTGAGCTCAGGCTGTGGGCAGTAGCCATGGGGAGCTATAGAATTATAGAGGTTGTGGAAACAGTCAAGCAGGAGAAAAATAGTGTTGGTGCCAGGGATGAAACAGCAGCACTAAACTATGATCAAACTCACTCTACAAATCTATTTAAAGAAACTATTGAGAAAATTCTTATTGATATTTCTTATTTTGGTGATAACTTTTTAATCTTTTTATCTGTATTCTTGAAGAAACGTCATAGATCCTCCTGAGTAATAATTTTTAGTGCCTGGAAATCACGATTTTTCCTCAGTTCCCCATCTTCCATTATTCCCTTTAACTTTTATCCACACTTGCAGGAAAAATTGAATTTTAGAGAGAGTGGAAGGGAATGGGAGAGACAGAGAGAAACATTGACCTGATCACACATGCACTGACCAGGGCCGGGATTCGAGCCTGCAAAGGAGGTACATGCCCTTGACCGGAATTGAACCCGGGACCCTTTAGTCTGTGGAGCTGGCGCTCTACCAACTGAGCAAAACCAGCTAGGTCCCAGAAGCTGTCTTAACAAGGCCTCCAGTTGATTCTAATGCACTACCCTAGCCAATACCAACATCTTATCTGTGTAGAGAACCCACAATGTTCTGAGTTATTTTGCATTTTTTACTGTAGTTCTGGACTTCAAAAAAAGTCCAAGAAATAGGCAAGGGAGAGATTATTCCCATTTAATAGATGAAGAAACTGAGCCCTTAGAAATGACTTGGTTTGTCTATACAGTTTTAACAGGATCACCTGCAAAACTTGTTAAAATTGTATATACTCGGGCTTTCCCCTAGACCTACTAAATGAGAATAATTGGGGCTGAGGCTCTGAAATCTGGATTTTAAAAAGCTTTGTAGGAAATTCTGAAGTTCCCAAAAGTTTGAGAACTAGTTATGTTAGATAGTAGGAGAATGGAAATTAGAACTTATAGTTCCTCATTCCTAATGACTGCTCTTACAGGGTCTCGAGAAGAGTAAGTACAAATGATACTGATCTTTGGTGAAAATAGTTAAATCAAAGTTTCAATAAGTCTGTCACTTTTATGAGACCCTAACTCTATATGTTACCCTTGTAAGCTAGGAAGAATCAAAGTCTATTCCATTTGTTTGGGGCAAAGTCATATCCGTTTTAATGTGGTTCACATTAAATATGAAGAAAAGGCCCTCCACCAGCAAAAAGATTATGACACTCTTTCTTGTGGTGCTCTGGAACTGAACCCACAATATCTTCAAAGTATGTCTGTATATAATGTAGTTGTGATTATTATGGAATTAACTAATAGACCATCAGTTAAGGTATGGTAGATATTGCTAGTTTGTGATACAGGAATTGAAAAAGTTTTTTTCTGCTGTGGAAATTATTGTCAGACTAGAGGCCTGGTGCATGAATTCCTGCACTGGTGGGATCCTTCGGCCTGGCCTGTGGGCATCAAGATGAAACTGGCTCTCTGACATCTCCTGAGGGGTCCCAGATTGCAAGAGGGTGGTTCTTGGGTGATGTACCCCAGAATCAGGCTCCCTCCTCTCTGGTTCTGGGTGCGTCACCTGAGATTTGAAGCTTCCAAATCACTGCAGCTTGGCAGCTCCTGTGTTGAGCATCTGCCCCCTGGTGGTCAGTGCACATCATAGCTACTAGCCGGTCAGCCAGTTGGCTGGTGGCTTAGGCTTTTATATATATAGATGTTTGATCTATGTGGTATACTCCTGCAATCCTTTACAAACTTTCCTTTGTTTACATCTTTTAATTAAGAAGGAAATTTTAGCCTGGCCAGTGAGGCTCAGTGGTTGAGCATGGACCTATGGACTAGGAGGTCAGGGCACATGCCTGGGGTTGCAGCCTAGATCCCCAGTGGGGGTGGGGTGTGTATGCAGGAAGCAGCCAATCAATGCTTCTCTCTCATCATTGATGGTTTTTTTTTTTTTAATATATTTTATTGATTTTGTACAGAGAGGAAGGGAGAGAGATAGAGAGCTAGAAACATCGATGAGAGAGAGTCATCAATCTGCTGCCTCTTGCACAACCCCTTGACCGGAATCGAACCCGGGACCCTTCAGTCCCCAAGCCGACGCTCTATCCATTGAGCCAAACCAATCTCGGCATTGATGTTTTTTATTTCTCCTTCTCCTTACCTCTCTAAATCAATTATATATATATATATATATATATATATATATATATATATATATATATATATATATATATATTTTTTTTTTTTTTTAAAAGCAATTTAAAAAAAAGAAAAAGTCAAGCCAAAAGCGATGGCTGTTTAAACAATTATTACAACTCAGACATCATTTATTTACTGGCTAGACTGGAAAAGATTAACTTCTGAAAAGACTTCTTCAAATTGTCAAGCAACTCCCAAATCTCTCTCTCCTGCCCAACCAACTCCCACAAACTCCAGACTCATAAATTCAACTGCATGTGGAACAATTAATTCTCTTTGAATGTCCTGCAGACATCTCAAGCTTGGTGTGTTCAAAACCAAATTCATTACCACCTATCCATTCTTCCTCCTGGATACACACGATAAGCTAACTACTGAACCATCCACTGCATCCTCCTAACCAGAGATCTCTAGGCCTTGTCTCTGGATTCCTTCTTTCCTCCTTCTGGATAGCCAGGCAGTTCTTTCATTTTACTCCTGAGATCTCCCTCTCATTCATCTCCTCTTCATATCCACTCCAGCTCTGCTTCAGGCCTTTATCATCTCTTGCCTGGGCTACCATGATGACTTCCAAAGTAGCCCCCTTATCTATGCTTCTACCTGACTTTATTTCCCACTGTTCCTGCTTCAGCGTCACCAAACTGCTTTCACTTCTTGGTGGTATTTTGTGCTTCTGTGTCTTTGCACATGCTACTTCTGCTCTTCTGGTTTTCCCTTCCCCACCTCCTGATTGTGGTAAGCTCCTGCTTTTCATGCTGCTGCTCAGTATTCTCTTCTCTATGAAGCCTTCCCTGAGGCCTCCTCTCTAAAGTGGACTGTTCCCTCCTCTGTGTTCCCACACTAGCATGTAGTCTGCCTTCATTGTAGTACCTCACTCAATGCGCGTTTACACTTTCTTCCTCCACCTTTCCCTCCCTTTTTTCTTCCTCCCAGGGTATGAGTTCCTTGAAGCAAGGAAACATGTCTTGTGAACCTTTGAATCACCATTTCCTGGCACAGAACCTTTCCCACCAGACACTCAAACATGCATGTGTTCAATGAATACCTATCTAGATTTCTGGATTCCAGAGATGGCTGAGGGTAAGGAGAACTAAAACGTATTGAGCAACTATTATGTGTGAAGAGGTTAAAACTCATTTTTTAATTTTTATAAATAATACTTTGACCTAAATGTCATTCTAATTATGCACATGTTGAAACTCAGACTCAGTGTAATTATATCATCTGCTTCGGGTCTCACAGTTAGTAAATTATAGTGCTTGGAATTGAATTCAGGCTTTTCTAACTACAAACTCTGTTTTTCCATCCATCCCAAGTGGCCCCTAGTGTCACCCTAGCATAAGTTATAGGTTTTAGGACTACTTCTCACTTTGTTTATTAAAATAGTAAAACATGTTATTTCTAAAGAGTAGTGGTGACATTATGTGTCATTGGTAGTCTTCAAAGGTGGTTCTCAGTGAGCCCTGTCTCCTAGTATTCATACCCTTTCATAGTCCCTTCCCAGGTATCTAGGCTGGTCCTGTGTAGCCAATAAAATCAAGCAGAAGTTGCCTCACAATGTCCTCCTCAAACAGTGGCTCTGAGGGAAGCCAGCTGCCATGTTGCCTGGAACCACCATGTGTGAGAAGTCCAACCTATCCACGTGGAGAGAGATGTCTGACCTAGCTTTCCAGCCCTCCCAGCTCATGTACCAGGCTTGTGAGCAAAGAAGTCTTCTCAGGTGTCCTGCCCCAGAGACCCTCTATTCCGACTGCATGAAACACCTCAAGTGAGAACTATCCAGATAAGCCAAGTAGTATTCTCAGAGAAACGTGACGGATAAGAAACTGCTCTCAAGCCACTGAGTTCTGTGGTGGGTTGCTAGGCAGCAATCGGAAGCTAGAGCACTAGGATTTATCTTTTTAAAAGAAAATAGCCTAATGTTTATAAGCAAAGGTTTTAAGCTTCTTTTTGTTATTTTCCCTTTATTCAAGTGCGCTCTGCAATATAGGTAGATTTCTAGCTCCCATCCTTAATAAAATTTATGATCTTGAGCAAGGCTCTTTATAACCATGTCACTGAAGGGTTGGACTAGTTAATCACGAAGTCCATTTTAGTTCCTTCAACTACCCGGGAAAAATGGAGTCTTGTCTGCAAATGTTAGCCTGCAGTAAAATTTTACAGGCACAAGAATTTTCAGCAAAGCAATGAACGCCAGGGAAGTGCTGACTCAGCACAATGCCGTCTGTTAGCAGAAAAAAAAATAAGAGTCAGGGGCAACTATAAATCTGACGCTGTGCTACTTCTTCCCGAAGCAAAATTCAAAGAGATCATTATCTGCAACAAAAGACTTGAAAAAGGATTCTTACTTTGGCCCCTTAAAAATCTGTTGTTGGAGTCTGTGGGTGACTTGAGGACTCTTGGCAGACGATTCAGCGTTGCATAGTTGAATCAGTCACCGGAAGATCCACACATACAAATGCTAAGTTTAGGGCAAGTGAACTGTGTAGATTCCTAGAGGAAATAAACTCTCGCCTGAGAACAACAGCTGAAGTAAAATCCCATAAGCCAGGAAAACAGCCACACAATCACAGCAACAGGTGGTAGGTTGCAAAACAAATTTCAAGGTCTGACTCGCACAGCACCTGCTCTAGAACCACAGACGGCAGGGTGGCTGTGTCTGGGCCAGCGTTAGGTCATCCCTGCTGTGCTCTGAGGAGGATTAACTATCTCTATTAGCTAAGTCCTGGCAGGCTAGATGACTGCCTCTCCCAGGGAGTAACCCTTGTGTTCCTGGCCAGGAGGAAAGAAGGAATGAGAGTCTTTGTGAATCAGAAGGGAACCTGGAGCGAGCTAGTTTAACTGCCTTGATAGCAGAGCAAAGTGAATCCAGACAAGTGGAAAGTTGTTCAAAGTCACGTGGACCCATGCAAGCAAAACATTACCTCCCTCCTACGTTTTATTATGAAACATTTCATGCCAAACTGGTGTGGTTTGATGGTTGAAGGTTGATCTGTGAACCAGGAGGTTACGGTTTGATTCCTGGTCAGGGCACATGCACGCCCAGTAGGAGGCATGCAGGAGGCAGCCAATCAATGATTCTTCTTCTTCTTTTTTTTTTTTTTTAAATCTCATCATTTATACTCATCATCAATATGTAAAGCATGTACATCTACATTAACCCACAGAGTCCAGGGACTTCAGAACACACAAGACATTCTCCAAGCATTTATTCCACTGACATCAGAATCTCAGCACTCCTTCCTCTCTCAGCACAACATGGGGTGAGCCTGGATGTGGCCACCGGGGCACTGAGGGAGGGGGTTCCAAGACCAGGTTGACCCAGGAGGCTTACATGCAGGGACCTTCTCCCCACCCCACCACTGAGTCCTGTGGAAATCACAGCACAGCAGGGACAGGTGGCACCTCGCTCACTCTCTGGACAATCACCACGCCGAGGGTGTGACAGTGTCAGGCAAGGCCTGAAACCACTGGGTCTGATGGTGTCCAGTGCTGATGGCGTCTCTTCCTCGGTGAACCTCTGAGACGTCCATGCACGTCCATGCGGCACTTCTCTCCTGGGCAGGCCAGCTGGCCCGGAGCTGGATGGTCTCAGCCTCCCTCTCAGCAGGTGTAGGCGGGCCGGGGCCAGGGACCGGAGCACGGCGGGGACACTTTCGGGAACTCCAGTCTCACTTCTGCTCTCTGCTGTGTGGCTGGCTCCACAGGGCGGGGGGGGGGGGGGGCGGGGGGGGGCGGGGGGGGGGGTCCCAATGGGAATGTGAGGGGAGGACACTGAGGAGAGGGAGGTGGGAGGAGAGGCCTGGAGGGAGACTCAGAGACAGGAGGGAGCAGCCTGTGGTCACAAGGTCACCAGGACGCCCAGGGGCAGCACCAGGCACAGGGGCAGGGCGGACAGGCCTGCGGAGTCGTGCGAGGAAGCCAGGTTCATCTGGTCAATGACCCAGTCCCTGTAGAGACTGACTTCTGTGTAAACCCCAGGGTGTCCTTTGCGACCGCAGCCTATGCCCCAGCTCACAATCCCCACCTGGACCCAGGTGTTATTAAACTCACAGACCAGGGGGCCCCCAGAATCTCCCTGGCACGAGTCCTTCCCTTCGCTGTAAGCACAGACACTCCCTTTCTTGACCATGTTCAACCGCCTGCCCAACTTATTCAAGATCTCGTTACACTTCTCGCTGCGGATGATCTTTAGCTCAGCCTCCTGGAGCAACTTGGGGGCTGCCTCCTTTGGATCTTCTTCCTTCAGTTTACCCCATCCCGTCACCCAGCAGGCCGTGTCCGTTGGCACCATGAAGCTCTTTTCCGGGAAGCACACGGGCTGGATGTGGGCGGAGTAATTCACGGGGAACTGGAGCAAAATCAGGGCGATGTCGTTCTCGATGGTACTGAACGCTCTGTAATCTTGGTGGATGACGATGTCACGAATCGGGACTTTGATGGCGTTCTTGGAGGCCGGGTTCACGTGTATGCCCCCCACCTTCACGATGTAATTCAGGTAGCCGTAGATGCAGTGGGCGGCGGTCATGACCCAGCGGTTGGCGATGAGGGAGCCCCCGCACATGTGCCGGTCGTCGACCCGCAGGCTCACCTGCCAGGGCCACCGCCCCTCCGCGGCCGGCTCGCCGCCCACGACCCTCGTGGTCTGGTGGCCGCAGCTTGAAGGCAGGTGCTGCGTCGGAGCAGGCCGTGCGGGCGGTGTGGGCGCTGCGGGGCGTGTCGTTGGAGCGGGCGGTGTGGGCCGGGGCGGTGTGGGCGCTGCGGGCCGTGTCGTTGGAGCGGGCGGTGTGGGCGCTGCGGGCCGTGTCGTTGGAGCGGGCGGTGTGGGCCCTGCGGTTGGAGCGGGCGGGGTCTGGAGGGCCATCGCCGTTGGGTGGGCTAACGCCCGCGGGCTCGCCGCAGGGTCCCGGCGGCCGTCCCCTGTGGGGCGGGATGAGGGTGTCCGCAGCGCCGCTCCTCCCCAGCGGCCCTCCCCGCCCGCCTGGGCCTCGGGGAGCCGGGGCTGCGGCAGCAGGAGCAGGACCAGGAGGCCCAGGGCGCGGGTGCCAAGGCCCTGGAACTGCATGGGCCCCGCCGGTGGCCCTCCGCCGGCGCCCCCTCCAGCGGCTGCGGCCCTTGCCTGCCCGGGGGGTGGCGGAACCCTCAATGATTCTTATCATTGATGTGTCTATCTGTTCCTCTCCCTTCCTTCCTGAGATCAATAAAAATATATTTTAAAAAAATTTCAGAAACACAGCAACATTGATTTTTACAGGGAACACCTGTATACCCATTACCTAGATTCTGCCATTACCTTTTTATAAAGCTTGTTTATTATGTATCTATTCATTCTACCTTATTTTTAAAAAAACACATTTCAAAGTGAACTGTAGAAATCTTTACTCTTTTCCTTAAAGCAACATTATGTCTTATCATTATTTGTCTGTATTATTTGATACCCCAATTTTATACACCCTCTGGAACCAGAAGAAAGTTATATAAAAAAAAAAAAATCACTGGATGCAATAAATGTAAATTAGCACCAGCTAGCTGAAAGGGAACCTGCTTTCTAAGTCGAAGGTCCTTGAGGATTCTCACTTAGAAATTCCAGAGAAGGCAGAAATACCAGTCAATACAGGGCACTGCTTCTGTTGTTTCCTGCACTGGAACCCGCTCTTTCCAGTTCCTGTTGAAATCTTCCCCATTCCTCTAAAAATGACCTTGGATGTCTGCAAGTAACACAGACTACTGTTATATATGCATTCCTGTTTTAGGAAAAAAAGTTGTTAAAAAATGCTGAGCCCTGGCCAGTTGCTCAGTGGTTGGAGCCCAGACCTGGATTGAAGGATGGTGGGTTTGATTCCAGGTCAAAGGGCATGTACCTCAGTCGCAGGTTCAATCCTGGCCCCCAATGTATCTCCCTCACATCAATTCTTCTCCTCCTCCTCCTCCTCCTCCTTCTCCTCCTTCTTCTCTTCTTCCTCCTCCTTCCTCCTCCTCCTCCTCCTCCTCCTCCTCCTCCTCCTCCTCCTCCTCCTTCTTCTTTTCTCTCTCTCTCTCTCTCTCTCTCTCTCTCTCTCTCTCTCAAAATCATTGGAAAAAGTATCCTCAGGTGAGGAATTAAAAAAATAAAATTCTGAAATGCCATCTCCTTCCCAATGCCTTTCAGAAACCCTGCGTTTCACTTTCTCATCTGAAATCCACTTTTCCTACCTCATCCTACCTTGACACAGTTGAGTGTGTTTGTTTATCTGTCAGTGCTATTTAAAAAAAAATATTTTATTGATTTTTTACAGAGAGGAAGAGAGAGGGATAGAGAGTTAGAAACATCGATGAGAGAGAATCATCGATTAGCGCTGCCTCTTGCACACCCCCTACTGGGGATGTGCCCGCAACCAAGGTACATGCTCTTGACGGGAATCAAATCCGGGACCTTTCAGTTCGCAGGCCAACGCTCTATCCACTGAGCCAAACCGGTTTTGGCTGTCAGTGCTATTGCCACTGCTACTGCTACCAGTCCTCCTAAGGTGAATTACTCTTTGGAAGGGGCTATAGCTTAAGATTGATTCTGTTACCTCCTGCAGTTCTTTGCATAGAGTCCACATTGAACGTTAAGTTGCTTTAAATTTCAAATCTACAAGATTATGTGCAGGCAGCTTTGTGAAAGTCAGATCATCACGGGATGCCAGAACAGTCGCACAAGGGACTTGACTCCTGTGCAGGTTCCTGGACTTCCCACCCTCAGAAATCCGGCTTCAATAGGTTTGGGGTGGGGTCTGGAACGCTGCAGCATTAGCAAGTGCCCCCTGGTGATGTGGATGTAGGCAGCACAGGGTTGCACTTGGAGAAATGTGCTGAGAGGCCCACATTACCAGCCAGCCTTACTGTGTGCTAGGCCTTCATCACTTTTAAACCAGCAATACGACTCTTGCCTGTCCCTTCCATGGATCTGGATCAAGGTATGGCACCCAGGCGCCTGTCACGCTGGGTGTGACAGTCATGGCATCACCCCTCACCACAGCATGTGCTGCCCGTTACCACTTCTGCTGTTGCCACCAACCCCCAGTTTCCCTTTGTCACTTCCCTCTTGCCACCACCAACTGTCACTATACTTCTTGCCTCTGACCCTCCGAGGCGGAGTCAGATCCACTGAGGAAGCACATTTTGGAAGCCAAGCAGAGGGTGTCCTCATTCTGACTTCAGGATCCCATGTCTGGGAACAACGGCTTCTGGCCCTGGATTCTTCGGAAGCGCCGAAGACCTGTTTAGGAAGTGGCTTGAAGTTCCTGCCACCTTTTATTTTACAACGAGTGGAAACCAAAGTTGAGTAACAGGTCTCTTGCCTAAGCATTCAGGGCCACCACAGAGCACAGGGCAATGGGAAGGAGTGGATAAAATGTGGTTGCTGCCCCCTGCCTGGCCAAGTGCTTCTTTCTGTGTAGGATATGCTAGTTAGCACCGCTGTATGGTCTTAACAGAACATTTTTATACTGTGCATGCTGACATTCACTTTCTTTTAGGTGGCAAAAGGATAATACTTAGAAAAACTTTGGGCCAGCCTGGCTGGAGTGGCTCAGTGGTTGAGCTTTGACCCATGCACCAAAGGTGACTGGTTCAGTTCCTGGTCAGGACACATGCGGGAGGTTTCGAGCTTGATCCCCAGTAGGGGGCGTGCAGGAGGCAGCTGATTGATGTTTCTATTTCTCTATCCTTCTCTCTCTCTTCCCCTCTCTCTCTGAAATCAATAAAATAAAAAATATTTTATGGGCCAGAAGAGTTGTTTCACGAAGCATAATCTGACGTATGTTTTGAGTTGAATATACTTGAAATCAATTTCTGTAAGACATTTTAATTCAACCTATTTCTCTACTGTGGTGGTTCCCAAACTACAGCAGGCATCTGAGTCACCTGAGGGCTGTTTGCCGGATTATGCTGCTGCTGCTGCTGCTGCTGCTGCTGCTGCTGCTGCTGCTGCGGAGACCATGCTTTGAGAACGGCTGCCCTAAGAGAAAACAAAATGATAGTACTTTTCCCAACCAATTGCTGACCTGCCTGCCTGTCTTCTCTATCACAATGGCTAGAGCAGTGATTCTCACCACTAGCTCTTCATTAGAATTACCTGCAAAGTCTTTAAAACACAGGGTCTGGGTAGCATGCTTAGCCCCA
This sequence comes from Pipistrellus hanaki, assembly GCF_964339955.1. Lineage (NCBI taxonomy): Eukaryota > Metazoa > Chordata > Mammalia > Chiroptera > Vespertilionidae > Pipistrellus > Pipistrellus hanaki. The sequence continues at coordinate 18,016,048 of NC_140510.1, forward strand.
AATAAATCACAGCTCTGGGATGAGACCTGGGTAATTTTGAAAAAGATCCCCATGTGATTCCAAAGGGCATCCAGGGCTGACAACCACAGGCACACAGGAAACTCTGGCCCTGTGCTCTGTTAGCATATGATTCTCATTTGACAAATACTTATTGACCACCTAGTATATGCCATAGAAAATGATAAACTGTCTGAAAAATGGTCTCTGACCCCAGGCAGAGATACAGCATATACGTGCGCGCGCGCGCGTGCGCACGCGCACACACACACACACACACACACACACACACACACACACAGCTGGTGTGTGGCAAGTGCTGATTGGAAGGACAAACCATTACTGAGAACAGAGGCTAGATGATTCCAGGTACTTCAGGGCTGCACTGAAGCCTCACGTTGTTTGTGATAAGCTATGTATGCCTTTGCCACACAGGAAACATCTCCCTTTGGTGGGGAAATTGCTCATTTATTGGTTCATTGAGGATGCTCCAACTGATTCACCATGGTAGGCGTGATTGAACCATGGAGATGATGGAACATTAAATCAATAGCTAGTCAGCTGGCAACTATTCCCTTCTAAGTATGCTATTAAAGCTCGGTTTCAGAAACCCTGGTGTCTTTTCAGTGAAGAAATAAAACATGGATTATGTGTAGAAACCACTTCAATCTGGACTTTTAAATCAATGTTCCTTATATATAGAAACATCTGAGTTCATTTGTGAATTAAAAGATAAATAACTCAAAATATGTATTTATTTGTTTCTAGTAGAATACAAAATAATTTAATGATTCAAAGATAGTTTCCCCTCAAAGGGGAAAGTTTCTAGAAAGGAGAAAAATACCTGGGGGTGGGGTGCAGGTGTAAGGTGGAGGGGGTCAATGGGGAAAGAGAGGGAGGACATCGGTAATACTTCCAACAATAAAGATAAATTTAAAAAAAGAAAGGAGAAAAATATACTTTTTGGGTGTTACTAGTATATGAAGGCATTATTTAATTCATTGTGCTATTTAATTTGATTATATCTTTTTTTTCAAAATTTTGTTTTTGTGTGGGGAAGTTTTTCCAAGACTAAGAAATCTGCCCATGACAACAGAAGAGAATTGTTTTCAAGAAAAGGAAATAAATACTTTTTAAACTGTTATTTATTTCCATTTGAAAACACTGGAGGTGGCATTGTGGGGAATAACATGAATATGACAAAATAACTTGCACTCAAGAAAACTTATAACCTAATCGAAGGAAAACATAAGTACAGATTTGAAGCAAGACATGCCTTTAGAGAAGAATACATTTTAATGAGGTTTCAAAGAGCTGGGAGAAAAGGTCAAAGTTCAAAGGGCCTCAGACAAGGCTTGGAAGTGGGGTTCTGGTGCAGCGTATTATTGCAGGGCCAATTTTCAAAGGCCAGCTGTTCCCAGTCACACAAAGAGTGAAGATGAGGGTAGATGCAATCAATGGGAAAATTAGGCCATCCTGCCTTATTTTCCTGGCGATGTAGCTCTAAGATCAATAGTTTAGCAATCTCATTCCAGGAAGCAAAATGAAAATGAGTCGGATGCCTTCTTCTTAGTTCACGTCTTACTAATAAAATCCAATTTAAAGGATTTTTTGCGTTGTCTATATGACCATTAATATTTGACAAAAATGCTTCACCTCATTAATAATCAAAGAAATGAAAATTAGAACCGCCATCCAACAACTCTTTTTGGCCCATCAAATTAATAGATCTTAAATGACTGCCGAGTGTTGGGGAGTATAGGAGGAGCAAGTCTGCTCCTTCTGCCTATGGAGTGCTCCCTGGTTAGCCACGGCTGCAGGACGAGCCGTGGCCTACAGCTCTCCTAGGAATATATTTTAAGGAAGAGTGTGGCTATGTTCAAATGCTCACAGAAATATCCCTCTGTGCTTTGTTATTGGGAAGAATCAGGAAAGAAACAAGTGCCCAACAATAGGGTAATGTTTAGAAAAGATTATGCTAGAAGGGAACAGGGGTGACCCACACACCTAGAAACCATAGTCTGGAAAAAACGTTCCTGCATGTTTTAGGTAAGTCAGCCCCTTCTACCCAAGATCAAACCCCTTCCCTTCATTTGTTCCGCAGCAGATGCTGCCTGCCTGCCATCGCTCATGCCTTCCCTGCTGTGCGGATGCCTTTCCTCAGCCTCTGAGATCTCACCCCTTCAGGACCCAGTTTTGTAAGCCTCCTTGCACAATGTTACAAAGCTGTTCTCTTACATAACCCAGACAGCGAGGGCTTACTCCCTCTCTGTTCCCTCAAAGCAATTTTGTTCTCTTCGACAGCCCTTCTCACCTCTGTCCGGAATGATCTGCATATATACACTGAGTGGCCAGATTATTATGATCTATGAACACATAATAATCTGGCCACTCAGTGTATATCCTATATAATAAAAGACTAATATGCAAATTGTCCCCTTGACCAGGAGTTTGACCATCAGGCAGGCCGGCCAACCACCCATGTCCCTTCTCCCTGATCAGGCTGGCTGGACCCCACCCATGCACGAATTCATGCACAGGGCCTCTAATAGAGATCATAATAATCTGGCCACTCAGTGTATTTCATTTTCCCTGGTAGGTTCTGAACAACTTGAGGACAAGGGCTAATCTTGCTCAGATTTATATCCACCATAGTTATAAAGCATGTCGTATGGATATGGCTGTTGAATGAACAAATGAGCAAGGGAATGAATGTGGAAGTGCACCTGGAGACGAATTCTGATGTTCTCCCCAGACCTGGGATGAACTTGACCAGTGCTCAGGATGCTCTCTGGTACCTCCCCTTTTCTGGCAGGGATGTGACACCTTCCATCTGAGCCATGGTGAAGGGAACAGTGAAGACCAGGACTGAGGAGCAGGTCTGAGAGGCGAGGCCAGGGTGATGAACCCAACAGCAGTCGCCCCCCTCCTCCCCAACCCTTATCCCCCCTACACCCCATTTAGTGGAAGAGGAGAGATTGGAATTTTAACCCGGGGGCGGGGGGAGAGGGGGAAAGGTCTGATGAAAACCTTGGCAAAGGAAAGGAAGCACTCTCATCAGGTATCAGTTCTTCCGCCATCTGTTTTAATCAGTAGGTCTTACAGACAGCACATTTGCCAAAGAAATGATAAGGATGACCCAGATAATTGAGGGGCAAAGTAAAAAGAAAATGTTTTTGTTGGGAGAAAAGAGGTAGTTGAGAGTTTTATTGATGTACCTTGATTTATACATCCCCAGATTCAGCAGACGGCATAAACGCCACTCGAGCTGATGGAGGCGTTGCCTTGATATTATCAGCGAGGCAGTCAGCAAGCTGAGCCGCTGAACTTCTGTTCAAAAGAGTCAAGCGTAAGGCTTGCTAAGGCATTTTCTGTCCCCACCCGGTGCAACCCATACCTACACGTCCTGTCATACTTAGTGATACACCTGCTGCCCTTTGTGGGCTCTCAGGAAACACCTTTATTTCCAGAACAATGCAACCAATGACAACACAAACACCACTAAGTCAGCTGACACCAAACTGCAGTCCCCTTTCTGACAGGGTGATTCGTATTTGTAGGTTGTGCTTTGGCCAAACTCACAAAAGAAATTTTTATATTAAAAAAAAAGAAAAGAAATGTATATAAATGGGAATTCCACATAGCATCCATTCTAATATATATATATATATATATATATAAAACTACACTGACTGGCCAGATTATTATGATCTCTGAACACCTAATAATCTATCCACTCAGTGTATATCCAATATAATAAAAGACTAATATGTAAAATGTCCCCTCGACCAGGAGTTCATCCAGCAGGCAGGCTGGCCAGCTGCCCATGTCCCCTCCCCAGGCTGGCTGGACCCCACCCATGCACGAAGTCATGCACCGGGCCTCTAAAATATATATATTCTGAGTGGCCAGATTATTATGCATTCAGAGGTCATAATAACCTGGCCACTCAGTGCATGTTTGTATATATTTATAATTTTGCCTCAATGGAGTGGGTTATTTTTATCAGTCAACAACAACAAAAACTGCTTTTCACCAAACAAAAGGTCCGCTCCCTCTGCCAAGGAGCTGTGATTTACAGACCCAGCCTGCAAGCGAGTGGGAAACGCTGCTTGCAGACCTGGGTCATGCGTCGGCTCTGAGGGCCTGAGCTCACCGCGTTCCCACAGACCACATCCAGCGAGCGGGGCTCTCGCCCTGGAAGGAAGGATCGGCCCCGGTTTGGAAGGAAGTAGAATAAATAGAACTGGAAGTGGCAAGGTCACCTTTAATATCTTATGGACTGCCCTTTAACAAGCTTCACAATTGCATTGTTTCCTCCTCCCCCGGTGCTATAAACAGGCAGAGGCGAAGCCTGCTCAGAGCCCAGCACGCAGAGCCAGAGCGGGAGGAAGCTCCCAGAGTTGCGAGGAAGGGGAGGCTGCGGGCTCCGGCCCATCCCACACGCCAGCCTTACAATTGTGTTATGGTGTGGTGGCCAGAAGGGAAAACTACTTGTTTTCAAAGGAAGGAGTTATATTGTCCCAAATTCCTGTGTATAAAATATAGGACAAACAAGGTTCAGTGGGAATATTGAACTGGAGTGTGTGCAATATATAGCCTTCCATGTGGCATTTCCCTACTAACACGGGAAGTATCGCAGGGTGGTTGCATAAATGTAAAAATGTTATTTAAAAAACCCTTCTCCCCAAGACCCCGTTCGGTTGGTATTCCAAAGGCAGTGCGAGCTCCGCGCTGGGTTCTGCCTCACCTGAGCGGTCCTCTTTCCCACGCTCCTCCAGCGCAGGCAGGGAGCTGCCCGCTCCCTCTCTGTGATGTTCCCAGCGCTCTTTGCCTCTTTCCCTACTGAAGCGGGGAGCGTATGTAGGAGGTGTGCAAAAGGCACGAACAAGGTTGGGATGCCAGAGGGTTGGACACCAGACAGGACTGGAATCTCAGTGGCCTGGCTTTCAGTCATTTTCGGATAGTCCAATGTATTCCCACCTGGGAAGACTGTTTGGGTGAGCAGTACCGTCATGAGCAAAGCAGAAACAGAACAATTCAGCCTGGGCTTCCAGTCTAAAGAGGATGACCTCTTGGGGCTTACTTATAGAAAGTGGAAGGGAGCAGGAACCAAGCAGAGCTGAGTTGGTACTTTGTAAAGTGTCATTCCTCCTCTGCGTGAATTCTCCACATTCAGCACAGCTGCCTGGGAAAACCTCCTCCCTTCTATTTTGAAAGTGCTACAGGCTATGAACGGCTGCAGTTTCAAAGGAGTGGTTAAAAGGATGTAAGAAAGCCGAAACCGGTTTAGCTCAGTGGAGAGAGCATCGGTCTGCAGACTGAAAAGTCCCAGGTTCGACTCCAGTCAAGGGCATGTACCTTAGTTGCGGGCACATCCCCAGTAGCGGGTGTGCAAGAGGCAGCTGATCGATGATTCTCTCTCATTAATGTTTCTAACTCTCTATCCCTCTCTCTTTCTCTCTTCCTTTCTGTAAAAAAATCAATAAAAATATATTAAAAAAAAAAAAAGGATGTAAGAAAGAGACAAGGCACCTCTCTATGGGGTAGAAAGGGAAAGCTAAAGGGCAATCTCTGTTTCATTTGAATTTGGGGTATTTGTTTACAATTCCAGGATAATAGGAGTTCTTGGCATTGCAGGTAATGGGTCAGAGCTGAGCATTCGTGGAACTGGAGCTATTATGTGGGCAAATATTTGATCTGTGGATAGCATACCATCAAGAGCTTCTGGTCTCTGGTAAGTGTCTTAAATTAAGTGTCTGGGGAGCAGCCACTGAGACCTCAGTCTAGCCACTCTAGCAGATGCACTCAGCTGACATGTTATGCTAGAGTGGACCTGACCAGGCCGATCATCCTCTGAAGTGCCTCCTGCACTATGATGGCCGGAGACAGGCCCCCTCTGTGGGAGGGGTGGAAGAGGGGTGGGGGTGGGGGAGGGGGGACGGGAGAGGATGAGCTCTCCCCTTTGTCTTCTGCCCACCTGGAGCAGCATGGCTAATTTGCTTGTCTAGCAATGGGAATCCTCGCAATACATTTAGCATGTGCATGCACCCGTGCTCGTAGTCACTTCATACTTGCACCTTTTCTGAAAGATGAAAGCAGTGGATCCAGATTGAAAACTGCCTGCTTCTCAGACATCCCCTTCTCTCAGAGGACAGTGGGACCTGAGCCAAGGTGTCAGCCGTGCAGTGTGCCGTGATTCCTCTCCAGATGACAAAATAGCAACACGTTTACGATGAAACCCGGTGCTTTTTTTTCTTCTTCTTTTCCCTTGTAGTTCGTAGCAGGAATCCAACACTATATACTCTTTGGACACAAGGTCCCCAGTGTCTGGACTATGTGATTGCATGAGGCCTGCTCCCTGCTCATTAAGACTGCCCCCTTCGAAAGGGAATTAATGAGTTTCCAGTGGCCATTTGTGGCGTTTGAGATCCATAGGCATCAGGGCTTGATGCATGGTCCTCATCTCAGTGGGCTCTGCGCAACGATTCTCATCTGTCTTAGTTAGCAAGCGAATTAATCTTGACTTTGGCCTGTGGGGTACGGTTCTTTGTCCTCTCTCAGAGCTTCAACTCATTCCTTTCTATCAGAAGCACTTCTTGTTTCAGGCACAGGCTCTCTCCCCCCCAACCCCCCATTTCGATCATGCCTTTAAATTATATTACTTTGGTTTTAAACAAAATCTATATTTCTAGTGTTATAGCGCTAGAAAGTTCTCATTCTGAGTTATAATTTAATTATATGGGTCATTAAAGCTTTGAAAGATGCTAAAGGGCAGAAAAGGATTAACAAAGTGAAAGTTATTATTACAAATTACAAATCACTTAGCATTTCAACATCGCTCATCGGATGTGGGCATTTTGTTGAAAGAGGCCTTGTTTTGAACAGTGACTGTGCAGAAGACCTGTGCAAGAAACCCGGTTTCTATTGTTAAAGCACACATGGGTAATTACCAATTGCATTTTATATTAATAAGGTGATAGATTTAGAAATGCTATTCGCAGAACACTTGATGCCTTGGCCAATGCCTCACCACTCCGTCTAACCACTCAACTGTATGTAGTTCATCCATGCTTTCTCTGGATGTCAATGAAATGTGTTATACAATGGAAGTAAAGTTGGTGGATATTCTTACTTATGCCTTCTGCGAGCTGTAGAGTTAAACCATGGGGACAACACTATTGGTTAGGAAGGTAATGAAAACTTCAGGTAGTTTAGGATTATTCTCTTTAGCAAGTATTAGTTAAAAAAGTTAAATATAGGAAGATGTTACCCAAGTTTTAAAAGTATTTGAATCATGCACGTGCTGCATAAGGTTAATCATGAAACACTATAAGGCACAAGAATTGAAACATTTCATTGAGTTTCCATTTTTGTGCCTTAGGCAGTGACACCCTGGAAGTAATGCTTGTCTGAAATCAGGAAGAGAAAAATATTTCAGGTTACACGGAAAATAGAGATGGCTGGGAAGTCACAGCTAAGTGGTTAGTTGCTTGGGTCAGGTGTAAAGCTGCCAGGTTCTGACGACAGGCCATGCAGCGTAAATGAGAGAAACAGCACAGTTTCTAATAAGAATATTTACTACCATTGTCTCCCCCCCCCCCCCAAACTCCCACTCAGCGTGTCCTGACTTACTTTGCCCCCTTCATCCCGGCCCCTGCAGGGAAGGGCACTGTCTGGTAAGAGAGTACACTCACCACTGCCTGGCCCTCACACTGGCCATCAGCCCCATTTGATATGGCTAGAAACTGAATGGCTATATTTTGAAAACAACCTGTGATGATGGAGATTGTTAATACTGAGTTGCAAGCCATTGGTTGTGTTTGTCAAGGAATGACCAAGTTCTGTGATAACATAATATAGATAGATGTAATGGCACATAGAAAAATATCATCACCTTGCCCTGTTGATTTTGTACCACCCAGGCATGTAAGAGGGAGAGAAACAAGGTAACTCAACACCAAGGAAACAAACAATCAGTGCTTAGAGTGCTCGCCCGAGTGCCAGAAGGCCGTGAGTTTGATTCCCGGTCAAGGGCATGTACATGGGTTGCGGTTTGATCTCCAACCCTGGTCAGGCGGTGTGTGGAAGACAACCAATCAAGCTCTCTCTCTCTCTCTCTCTCTCTCTCTCTCTCTCTCTCTCTCTCTCTCCTCACACCCCAATTTTCCTCCCTTCCAAATTAAAAAATTAAAAAATGGGCAAAGAATCTGAATAGACACTTTTCCAAAGAGAAGAGACAGATGGCCAATAGACAGATGAAATGATGCTCAATGTCACTAATCATCAGAAAGATGCAAATTAAAAACACAATGAGATATCACCTCACACCTGTCAGAATGGCTATGATCAGTAAATCAATACATAACTAGTGCTGGTGAGGAGGTGGAGAAAAGGGAACTCTCATGCAGTTGGTAGGAATGCAGACTGGTGCAGCCACGGTGGGAAACAGTATGCAGTTTCCTCAAAAAATTAAAAATTATGACCCAGCGATTTCACTTCTGGGAATATATATGAAGAAAACTGAAACACTAATTTGGGATAACATATGCACCTCTATGTTTATTGCAGCATTATTTATAATAGCCAAGATTTGGAACAAGTAGTATTCCACTGTGTAAATGTACCATAGCTTTTTTTTTATCCACCCATCAGTAGATGAGTGAATAAAAAAGCTATGATACATTTATACAATAGAATACTACTTGACCATAAAAAGGAAATCTTACCTTTGAGACAGCATGGGTGGACCTAGAGTGTATTAAGCCACATGCAATAAGCCAGTTATGGAAAGACAAATACTAAAATACTATGTAATTTCACTTACATGTGGAATCTAATGAACAACAAAATTAACAAACAAAATAGAAACAGACTCATAGATACACAAAGCAGACTGACAGCTGTCAGAGGGGAGAGGGTTGGGGGACTGGGTGGAAAAGGTGATGGGATTAAGCAAAGAAAGACACACGCACACAAACAAATGCAGACAATATGGTGACTGCCAGAGGGAAGGGGTGGGGAGACGGAAGAGGGCAGAAAGAGCCTTGACTTTGGGTGGTGAGTGCATGATGCAGTGTGCAGATGATGTCATAGAGTTGTACACTTGAAACTTGCATGGTTTTATTAACCAATGTTATCCCAATAAATTCAATTTTTTAAAAAAAGAAACAAGATAATTTGTGGTGGTGGGGAAAGCATGCAAATGGGGAAAAATAGAGAAAGAAAAGAATTTGGGAGGGGCCGGATAAAAAAGAGGGAGGATGGAATAAAACCAAACCCCAAAGAATAAGTGGAATGGCTATGAGAAGAGATTTTTTAAAAAATTAATAAAACACTGAGGTACTGTCTAAGTGTAAAAGAAATAAGAAAAGAGAAACTGGAGAAAACGTACTGTGAGGTCCAGTGATCTGATAAGGGAAGCAGATGGTAGAAAGTGGCAAAGTGTCCAGACTATACCAAGTAAATTTTAATGGAGAAGAAGGTTTATTTTATTTTACTTCTTTTGACTTACCCATTAGAAAAAGTCTCTGTTTTATTGATTTCGTGACCATGCAACTAACTATACATAGCTCGCCTCAGAAGGCTTGAATTAATAACGTCTTCCCTTTCGGAACTTAACTGTTTTACTTCAGTTATTTAAAAATGGCGCCAGAACATATAATTTCCCCTAAGCCCCAAATTCTGTTACCCTACTTCGAGGAACTGAGAGTGGTATTTTTAGTAATTTTGCACAGCAGAGTAATCTGTGGAGCCCTGGAAGGGAAATGTGAGTTCTGACGGTATCTCAGCCAGAAACCTGTGAAGCGGAACCTGAGGTCACACTCAGAGCCTATCGGGAATTAAAGGAAGTGATTCCACTTGAAAGACCCTAATGTATGTGAAGACCAAAGAGAAGTCCTTCCCCAGAGGGGGAGGAAGGGAGAGTACAGGTGGGGGGCGGGCCAGGAAGAAAACAGTCATATGCATTGTGTCTAGGTAAGTGATTATCCTGTTGTGTCCTACATTCTGAATCTGAATGTCATTGGTATCCTGTTCAAACTTCCTCCGAATCCATTCAGCTGCTGAAGCCACTGCTCAGTTCCTGCACCGAGCTCTCAGGGTGGTTCAATGTATTTCCAATGGACTGGCAGCGCTGCTGCTACCAAGGCTAAAGAGAGCAAGCTGAGAGAAGGTGACCCTGACTCCAGCCCGACTCCAACCCCAGGGAGCCCTGGGCTGCAGGCAGAATCGCACAGGGACCTCCCCGGGCGGGGTTTGCTTTCAGTTATTTGTCTGAAGAGCACAAATGGAGCTTGGAACTAGTTATCCTCCATCTGCTTCCTTTGATCCTGTGCCTCCCTCTCTGATAATTTCTCATGGCTTATTAGAGGGCAGGCAGTGCCTTATGAAGATTATGGCTTCTGCTCACATACGGGTCCACCCTGTACTAAATGTGTGGCCTTGGGCAAGTTACTTAACCTCTCTGAGCCTCAGTTTTTACACCTGGGGAATGGAGATAATCACAGTATCTACCTTCTAGTATAAGTTGGCATCAACAAGTTAACAGTGTCACATGCTTGGAACACTGACTACAATGTCCGTTATTAATGTTATTATAAATCTCTTTTTTACTAAAATATAAGATTCCAAAAGGCAGGACAAATTCCATCTCCATTCTCTAGCATAATAGAATATTCACTGTTTATTGAATGTTACCAGGTAGTTTAGGTAGGTTTGATTTTAGAGATAGGATCCACAGTTGCTACAAGTGTGTCTTGGGATCTTGCTAAGTGTTGGATGAACCACAGGGAGCCCTTAGATAGTTTAGTAGTGGAAACTATTATAAAAAGAATAAACACAAAAAAATAAACTTATAGTTTTAATTTGTTTTAAGTGCTTTGGAGGGAAAGACTAGAGTGCTCTGAAAGAGAATCTTCTTTCTTCGAGTCCCTGATCTGCAGTGCAATGGGGCAAAGATAATAAAAGATGAAAGAGAATTTGTATATGTGCTTCTCATACTATGTGAATAAACATGGGTGATCGAGGTAGAAACATCTGGATAGCTGATCTTTTGCTGGTTCTTCTTATGCTTTGGTTTAATCAGCACATAATGCTCTCTGATGCCCATGGCTGATTAGCTCAATTGGTTAGCGAATGAGGTCAAGGTCACAGGCCAGCAAGGGTCAGTGAACTTTTCTCCTTTCTGTGGCCAGATTACACCCTTTACCCCAGCCATCTTCCAAAAGTGTGTGTTTGGTCACAGGAAGGCTGTGTCAGGAGAAGGTAGGTAGAGGAGCCCACAAATCACCCCAAAAGAAAACTTCACTGATAGGAGGTCTCTGCTAGCATTTTCTTAAACTCATGATAGCATGCTGTATTTTATTATTCTCTGTCCTAGGCAGGATGTAGTCTCATTTTTGACAGAGGTAGCCAATAATTTCTGCAACTCTATTTTCTCATAAAACTGTCATTTTGCAGTAAGTAAAACACTTTAAAAATATTTTTTATTGATTTCAGAGAGGAAGGAAGAGGGAGAGAGAGAGATAGAAACACCAATGATGAGAGAGAATCATTGATTGGCTGCTTCCTGCATGCTCCCTACTGGGGACCGAGCCTGCAACCTGGGCATGTGCTTGTGACTGGAATCGAACCTTCAGTCCTCAGGCTGATGCTCTACTCACTGAGCCAAACCAGCTAGAGCAATAAAATACTTAAAAATATATATATATATATATATTTTAATATATTTTATTGATTTTTTACAGAGAGGAAGGGAGAGAGATAGAGAGTTAGAAACATTAATGAGAGAGAATAATTGATCAGTTGCCTCTAGCACACCCCCTGCTGGGGATGTGCCTGCAACCAAGGTACATGCCCTTGACGGGAATCGAACCTGGGACCTTTCAGTCCGCAGGCCGACGCTCTATCCACTGAGCCAAACCGGTTTTGGCTAAAATATATTTTTTAAAATTGATTTCAGAGAGGAAGGGAGAGGGAAAGAGAGAAACATCAACGATGAAAGAATCAAGAGAATCACCCACCAATGGGCTGCTTCCTGCACGCTCCGCGTCCCCCCCCTCCCACCCCCACCTCTGATCCCCAATGGGGATCAAGCCTGCAACCTGGTCATGTGCCCTTGACTGGAATTGAACCCAGGACCCCTCAGTCCCACAGAATGACGCTCTATCCACTGAACCAAACCAGCTAGAGCAATAAATACTTTAAAATATCATCTCCACTGAAGGGTGCTTTTCCATTGGTAATGTGTGTAAAAACCACCTGGGTTTCTGTTAAAATGCAGAGTTTGGTGCAGTAGGTCTGGGTGAGGGGCTTGAGAGTCTGCATTTCTACCAGACACCCAGGTGGTCCTGTTGCCGCTGACCCTCGGACTCCACTGTGAAGGGACTAAGGGGGAGGGAATCAACGCCAAGTCTCCTAAGCAGATCACCATGAGCTTGACCATAGCACAACTTTCTGGGACTATTGACTATTTAAGTTCCTCATGGTTTATGGACAAGCTCTCCCCAAACAATGTTTCCTTTCAGCTTAAAAAAAAAATATAGTGTTATATTTTCCTGGGAGGGTAAGTATAAGAGAGAATTCAATCTAATTTTGTTCTAGACAATATATCCACATATAGTACATGCAAAGCTCGAGGGGCTAGAGCTGCAGCTAATTTCACGTTATGCAGCATAAAATGCCTTTGAAACACACACACAAAGCCGTTTATTTTATGGAGGAGATTTTAGTTTCATCTTCAACCTACGCCACCATGTGTGACAAGTGCAATAAAACCTTTTGTGTCTTCTGTATTTATTTTTGGTAATAAAAGGAGACAGCTCCTATCCCCACTGCCCAGAAGGGGCCTGTTCCCCCACTGACAGGTCGACGTCACTCCTATTGATACTAAGATGGCTGTGAGCATGAAGCTGCCAAAGAAACTGCTCCTCTGAGGAAATTCCCAGGAGTGTGAAATCATGGGAATCAAAATGACGGGAAGGTCCCTCCGCACTAGGGAAAACTGCCAGGATTCTTAGCGGGAAAGAGCCGAGATAAACCACCAGCATCTCCCTGACCGTGAAATGTGAGATGCATGTCTATTACCTTCGGAGACAAAGGCTAAGCTCGGCTCAGTGCACACAAACTGCTTCCCTTATTTTCCTCCAATGCTTTGGGTGGATATACATTTGTAAAATTTGGATTTTTCTTTCTTTCTCAGAACTGTTCCTTTAGTAAAAGGCGAACGATTTATGCGATCTGAAGAGAAACCAGAGTATTAAAAGTTGGATTTTTATATTTTAGGTTACTTAGCCCAATCTCAGCATCTAACGGGCAAGGACACTAAGTCCAGAGGGATGAAATGACCTTTTTAAGGTGTGACATGCGAGCTAGCGGCAGGGCCCAGGTCTCCTGGTCCTTGCCATTGCACCTTCTTGCCTTGAGCACCTTCAGACAGTCACGAGGGCAGAAACTCTAAATCACACTGATTTGAAGAAAAGGACTTGGCCATATCTTGTTTCTTCAATTTATTCAAGCAGTCGGTCAATCAGTACATATTCAATTAGCTTCTACTATGTACCTAGCACTGTTTTACGTAATGTGAAGTAATTTCATACTTATCTATTGGTTCAGATTTGTTGTCAATAAACTACCCTGGGTGAGTTAGGCACTCAGGGTTGCCAAGCTAACTCTTGGAGCCCCGTTGGGAAGTATTTATTATAATAAACTTCTGCAAATTAAAAAACCCTATCATTTTTTACTCCTTTTCACTTCATCTCATTTCCCCAAGTAAATCAGTGGCTAAGATTCTTTCCTAAGTGCCTCTTACATCACTTCTTTCCTTTCTTCATCTGCTTGTCAAAGGTCCTGTTACACAACTGTCACCTCAGGCCTGTGGTTGAGGCCTGGGCCCCTCCTCCCAGAGACTCCCCACGCCCCCCGCAGCCTTAGCCCGTATTTGCTAGATAATTGAAGTGAGTTTGCTACCAGCGCCCTAGTTTCCTTCCTATAATCTCTAAGAGTCTTCAAACTTCTCAGTGCTCTTCATTATAGCGTTCTCTCCCTTCTAAGTTTTCCATAGATGTAAACTAGGGACAATAATAGTGCCAATAGTTTCCTAGGGTTACTGTGAACGTTTAGCTATTATTACTGAGAAAAGTTTCAAGTTATGAATGGTTAATTTTATCACCTTTGTCACTTGGTATTATTTTATGTATGCTAGTTTCATTTTTTTATTTATTAATTAATATTTTTATTGATTTCAGAAAGTGGGAGAGAGATCAAGACATCAATGATGAGAGAACACCATTGATTGGTTGCCTCTTGCACGCCCCCTATTGGGGGATCGAGCCGCAACCCAGGCATGTGCCCCTGACCGGAATCGAACCCCGGGGCCCTTCTGTCCATAGGCCGATGCTCTATCCACTGAGCCACACCAGCTAGGGCAGTTTCATTTTTTAAAACTAAATAATATCTTGAGGAAAGACAATGTTATACCTTTTGGAACTCCTTTTGTCCCCCACTCAGTTGCCTGGCACGAAGCTGTGACCTTAGTGGGCATCAGCAGTAGTGTTCGGCTGGTTCACACTCATTTAGGTTACAGGCAGGGTTCATGCTCATTGCTAGGGCATCTGCTTGTGCCACATAAGTTGACAAATATTTGACTGATTTATGATAACTGGAGTTTGACATCAATTTAATTCAACATCTGAGCTTGGAATGCTGCGAACTTGAAGATGGAGGAAGAGCTGTATTTGTTTAAGGAGTCCCATGTTGGGCCAGACAGGCTACCAAATTAGGCTCTTCAGAAAAAGGCATTAAAATAGATTCAAGGCATACAGGCTTTCTTTTTCTTTTTTTTTTTTAAATCATTTCCTTCCACCCACATAATATGAGTTCTGTATTAAAAAACAAGTTATAACAGTATAGTCTGAATTCCTCTCATGGCCTACCTATTTATTTCATTATGCCTGGGTTTTAACAGAATGTCATGGGGAAGGGAGCCGGAATAATGAAGCACAAAGAGATGGCAGAAGGCTGCACCTGGTACACCTGGATTTCCACACGTGCCTGCGCCTCCACCCCTGTCCACGGTGGGCCATGTGTGTGAAGCTCTCACTCGGGAACCCTAGCTCAGTGATTGGCAAACTCATTAGTCAACAGAGCCAAATATCAACAGTACAACGATTGAAATTTCTTTTGAGAGCTAAATTTTTTTAAACTTAAACTTCTTCTAATGCCACTTCTTCAAAATAGATTTGCCCAGGCCGTGGTATTTTGTGGAGGAGCCACACTCAAGGGGCCAAAGAGCTGCAGGTGGCTCACGAGCTGCAGTTTGCCAACCACAGCTCTAGCTGAACAGCAGGCATTGCACATTGATGAGAGTTAAAAAAAAATAAAAAATAGGTAGTGTAGTGTTAGCTTCATGTACAGGTTCGAATTGGTATTAAATGCTGATGTAACGCTCTTTGTTGAGGTTACACTGTTGGAGAAAAATAGACCCATATCTTGGGATGTTTTTCCTTTGGAAGGAGATCACTTCCTGCTTTTATATGCAATTGCTCCCAAGCTTGGTTTAAAACTTCTCTTTCCCAGTTCACTACTGAATTTCCCCGGAGCGTGTTGAACACTGGGTGAGGGAATGAGAGGGTGGACAATTAAGCCACCCTCAGACTGGAAGATAGGGAGCGCTGGGAAATCCCAAGGACTCTGCGCTGGCTTTAGCCTCTGAAGTTTGGGACCTGGGCAGACACCATAGAAAAGCTACCTTCATCTCCTGAATTGTTTTGAGTTCCATGGCAACAACAGTCTTAGACACTGGAGAGAGAGAGGGGTGGGGGAGCTGGGAACGGCTGAGACAGAGATAAGTAAGGATGACCAAACAGGCCTGGGATTTTAGACGCGACGCTGAACTTGAGAGAAAAGGAAGCGCGTGGGGAGGAATGTCCTAGACCGCATCTGGAGTGATCTCATGGCAGCCCAAAGGCGTAGAGGGCCTGGCCGCCAGCTGAACGCTACAAAGGCGGTAGGTGGGTGGATACCGTGCAGGGAGGGAGGGAGGGAGGGAGAGAGACCCGCTTCAGCTGTGCGTGTGACTGGCCCGGAGTTCTGGCTCCGGAAAGGAACGCATCTCAACCCACAAAGGCTCCGGCCCAGAGAATGGCCTGGCCCGTAATCCAATGCAGGCCCCGCGGCCACTCCGGAGCTGTAGCCTTTTGTGTCAGCGACAACAATGGAGGGGGAGGAATCAGGCCACAGGCTCGCGGCGCAGACAGACGGGCTGGTGCGGATGTGTCCCGGCCCTGGCGGCAGCGGGTGCCGCTTTGCAGGCCGTTGCCCGGCAACCGGACGCCGCCCGCCGGAGCCCGCGGAGCCGCTTGAAAGGCGCGGCGGCGGTGAAAGGGGGAGCCGCGCGGTTCACAGGCCGGGCTGGGCGAGGAGGAGACAAAGAACAGGGAGCTGGAGCCGGGGCTGCCTGGGACCGGGGGCCACCGAGCGAGCGCGGGAGGGCTTTGGGAACCAGCCCCCCCCCCCCCCCGCCCTTTATTTTTATTTTTGAAGAGCCTGATCTGGTACCCTGTCTGGCCCAACATGGGACTCCTTGAACAAATATAGCTCTTCCTCCATCTTCCAGTTCGCGCCGCGTTCCAAGCCCAGATGTTGGATTAAATGGCCTGGCTATTGTGTAAAAAGTGTAAACAGCCCCGAACAAACGGCAAACACAAACCCCGTTCAAGTGGCCAGCTGAAACTCATTTGGTAGGCAGGAATTTTTTCCCAAAGTAGGACCGTGCACCTGGTGGGTAAACAGAGGCGGATGTGCGTACGTGTTGGGTAAAGGCAGTTCGGTATCCGGATGGCATGGTGAACCATTAACGGAAAAACCGGTGTTATTAAGTGTGTAGGTTAGTTAATAGTAATGCAACAATATTTACCTCTTCGTTTAGCCCAGGATTCTGCACACTTTTTCTGTAAAAGACCAGAAAGTAAAGACTGGTCTTTCCATAGAGCCACCTCTCTGGGGAGGATGTGGCTCTATGTTCTATTGTTACAACCACTCAGCTCTGCCACTATAGGAGTAAAGGTCAACAGACAATAGTAAGGATTGGGCATGGCTGTGTTCCAATAAAACTTTATTTATGAAAGCTGAATTTGGAATTTTATACACTTTTCCTGTGTCATGGAATATTATTCTTCTTTTGACTTTTTCAACCATTTAATAATATAAAAACCCTTCTTTGCTTGCAGGTCCTACTAAGACAGGAGGCAGGCCAGGTTTGGCCTGCAAGCTGCTGCGGCTTGTCATCCCCTGGTGCTGCCATGTGGGCCAGAGTTACATAATGAGAAATTGCTTGGTATACAAGCACTCTCTTTGCAACTTTTCTGTAAACCTAAGATTATTCCACAATAAAAAATCATTTAAAATATTTAAATAGGAAGCTCTTAAGATTAAATGTTTGGAAAGGAATTTGTTGTGAGGAGATGTGTGTGTGTATGTGTGTGTGACATAAAGGAATGTTTTTCTTAGAATTTATTGACATATGGTATTAAGGCCTCCCAAAATGAAACTCTTTGCTATACCACTATATTGGTAACCAAGCCACTAACATAAAACAGCCTGAAAACAAAATAGCATTCCAATAACCCGGAACTCTTTGACCCTGCGAGTTGGGCGAAGAATATTTTCAGCTCCCTCTGAGCCAGGATGGGAGACAAAAGGACAGAGAATCAAACCCATTTTGCACTATTAGGAAACTAGAAAATTCTTGGCCAGCTCAGTTTTAACCGCATACTCACATATGTGCGCACACACCCTTTTTCTTTCCTAATCTGGCTAACTTCTGCACCAAATAGAGCACACTTAAGACTTTGCTTTACAAACCAGGATCTGTATTTCTTTCCTGGTTTTACTGGTTGTATGAACAGATTATTCTCTGTATTTGTCTGAGAGTGGAGCGGCGTGATATTACAAGACTCTCTCCTGGCCTTCCTTCGAATTGAGCTCTAACATATTCTGTCTCAGGCTGAGCACTGCTGATTAAGAATGGATGACCATGCCGAAACCGGTTTGGCTCAGTGGTAGAGCGTCGGTCTGCGGACTGAAAGGTCCCAGGTTTGATTACCGATCAGGGGCATGTATGGTACATTGGTTGCGGGCACATCCCGGGTGGGGGGTGTGCAGGAGGCAGCTGGTCGATGTTTCTTTCTCATCGACGTTTCTAGCTCTCTAGGTCTCTCCCTTCCTCTCTGTAAAAAATCAATAAAATATATTTTAAAAAAAAGAATGGATGACCACACAGCACAGGAGGGCCTTTCCCATAAAGCACACCTGCTTCCTGACTGCCATCCTAGAAGGGTGTGGGATGCTGTATAAAAATCTATTGGGGAAAAAAAGAAGTCTATAGGTAGCTGATTGGCATAACACCAGGCATGATGGGCAGAGAGAAGCTCAGTAATGGGAACTGATGCTGAAAGTGAAGAGGCTTGCAGTAGTGTTTCTTAGCCTGATGTGAAGCAACTGGAGGTTGAGTCCCAGGGATTTTCCATCAACCTATCTTCTAGGTTTTTTTTTTTTTTTTTTCCTGGCCTCACCCTCTCAACTACTCCATGTTGAAACTTTATTTGGCATTTGTTTTTTCAACCAGAGACGTTTCAGGATGCATTTATTCAACAACTTTTTTTTTTTTTTTTTTTTTTTAACATGGGCTTGCCCTGTGCCAGGAATTGGTCCTGGATTGGAGCTGGGGATAGGAAGATAAGTAAAGACAGCTTCTAGCCTTCAGTGTGAAGGGGCTCAGGGTGCAGACAAGGCCAAGTTCTTCAGTGTTGTTGGTGGACAGCAGCATCAGGTCATTAGGAAGCTTTTATTTAAAGACGCAATCTCCTGGGTCTACCCTTATACAAAATCTTTGTATAAGGCAAGAGTATTTTTTAGCAAAGTCCTCAAGTGAATATTATGCTCACTAAACATTTGAAATCCACTGGAAATGTGACTAGATATGAAAATGTTTTAAGTATAATGAAGGTGATATAACTGGTTGTTATAGAAGCACAGAGAAAGGGTGAGGATAGGGTCAAAAGGGAAGTTCCCTAAAAATGACACCTGCGCCTAAATCTTAAGAAAGGGAAACAAGAGTGGGAGTGAGGATGAGGAATAGTGTGCTAAAGGGAATGGGAGCAGGAAGCAGAATCCTGAAGTGTGAAAAGCCACACTTTCGTATGCAGCTGGAGTGTAAGTAGCAAGGGGGAATAAATGTCTAATGGTGGACCACAGGCTAATGCCTGAAAGCAAGTGTGTGTGTGTGTGTGTGTGTGTGTGTGTGGAGAGAGAGAGAGAGAGAGAGAGAGAGAGAGAGAGAGAGAGAGATTGTGGAAAACCCATTTCTAGCAAGGGAATCATTTTTTTTATAGCACTCTGCTTAATTATAAATTCAAGTCCATTCCCCACAAAAAAGTACTGGCTTTTGGTAAAGATTAGGACTTTTCCTTCATATTATATTCCCTCTACCACAGGCACACAGAATGAAAATATGTTCTATGTCAAAGGGTGATAGCAGATAAGGGCTTATCAGTCGTTTGGGCCTCTCTGCCTCCAGACTCAAACATTCCTGGATTGAGAGGTATCTTTCTCTCCATTAGAATAGGGCTGCGAGTCTGTGATGTGTAACCAAAGGAGAGCCTGGGTTATCCTGTGGGGCTTTTAGGAAGGCAGGCAGTGCCTCTGCTTGTGGGGGAATTGTCATGAGGTAGTTATGGGGAAAAAGTCTTCCCGGGACTTCCAACCTTAATTTCTAGCTTGGCCTATCACTGCGCCTTCATCACTATTTCTGTCTTCCAATGTTTCTTTTTCTGGACTTTAGCAAGTGGCCTTGGCATTGTAAGATGTTGATTCTTCTGAAAATGAGGTGATTGAATACCGGGGCTTATCTTGTTTCCCACGGTTCATGTTTCCTTCCAGGTTGATCTGGTTTCTTTTGACTACCCTATTTTAGGAATGGGGCATTTTGCTTGGTCAAGTGCAAGAATTAATGTAGCCAGGGAGCTAATCTACACATACACACACACACACACACACACACACACACACACACTACAAACCTCCTAACAGCTGCAGAGACCATTATCTGTGTTGTTTTTCTTCACCCGCTAGAGAAGAATATCAATTCATCAAAGCAGTTGAGGACACTTGAAAAGTTAGCACTGACCATTTGGCTCCTGGAAGAGAGAAACATTTGTTTTGTGCTAAAAGTGACCCTGGGTGTCTTTCAGCAAGAAGCCATAGATTTAGGTGAAAGCAAAGCCCTATCCTATCTACTTCCACAAAGCAGTGTGAAAAACAAAAAGTCCAGAGTATTTTAACCTAGGCACAACTTAGGCAAGATAATTCTTTTCTGTGGAAGAGCTGTTCTGTGTCTTCCTTTGTGATATTTTGGTTTAAGCCTCATCATTACTTTTTCGTTGTTTGGATCTAATTGCATTAAGTAAGATAGGATGCTTAGCAGCATCTCTGGCCTGATGCCAGTAGCAACACACACTGCCACCCCCGCCCCAGTTGTGATCATCAAACATGTGTTGAGGCATTGCCAGATGTGCCCTGGGAAATAAGATCGGCCCCCGTTGAGAAGCACTGCTCTGGTACAGTCGCTTATCACTTTTAAGAAGTCACGCAGCACCCACAGTGCTTACAGGAGTGAGGGGAGGGCAGGGTGTTCCAGTGGCCGCATAGTTGTGGTTGGCAGCTTTCATGGGCAGATCCAGCTTAAGTGGACACGGAGCACAGCTTCACCTCAAGAATGTGACAGTCACAGCTGCGAGTTGCAGGGCAATTGAAAGAAGCAAATCCTTTTGGATAGGATATCTGTGAGCATAATATGTGGCGTTCATGGTTTTCAGAAGTAGCTTTAGTATTTTTCCTTCTGAGGCTTGGTGCTGCTGTTATCCTCAAGCATATAATTGCAATTCTTCACAGTTCATAGGAGTTGCAGGAGAAACATTTTCTCTCCCTTCCTGCAGTCTGTGGGTCTCCTTAACAATATGCTGGCATCCACAAAAAAGGGAAACTCACCTTCACTTCCAACTGGTGGTACTGGATTTTACCCAGAGCCAGGTCCCACGAATCCTACGGTGAAAACGAAGCTATAGACTGATACATCCTTCAGAAGGAAATTCCCATGGTTCCAGGCCCTTGGGCGGGTCCCTATGCTGATTTTGGAGGAAATCCATGCAGCCTTCTCCAAACTGTGCTAAGCCTTTCCTTTGCTCTTATCAGGATCGCCCTGCCTTTTTATACAATAAGGTTCAAACAATGAAAATGCAATGGCGAGATTTAGACCAAAAAGTCACAAAGGAAGGAAATTTTGAATTACTGCTTTCACTCAGGCTCTCATTCAACAGGTCCCAGCGTTATCAAAGGATCGGGGAATCGTATTACATCCCACAGCATGTAATTATCTGCCTGTGCTATTATAGGCTCAGAATCTTAAACCATCTCAATCCCAGAACTGTTAGGTAGAAAATTCCAGAGGACTAGTCAGGATGTCTTGGAGATTCCGGAAATAAATTATGGGTTCAACTGTAAGCTTCACTGAATGCAGTTAAGATTGGTGGTTACAATATCTTTGGTCTTTGATCAAATTTAATTTGGTCTAGACTTTAATGCCACGCTTAGATATCCCGACCTTCTTCCATTTTCTTGTTGTCATCATAATCAGACATGCATTGACACATTGACATTAATATGCAGGGATCCAGTTGCTTTCATCTTCCCAGCACTGACGTTAGTTATGCCTCCTTAAAGCAGCAGTTTAAGTCTGTGAGGGTTTTTGGTTTTAAGTCAGTTGTACGTTGGTGATTGTAGTTTCACTGTTCTCATGGGTGTAACTTAACACTATTGGGTTTACCTTGGTATGTGAGGTAGTCATAACAACATTAAACTTCAAAACCTCTAGGACAAAAACTAGGGTTTGAGTTTCCCTAACCCTTTGCAGAGCTGTAACTTAGCTGGGAAATTGCATTTCAGTTGAACACTTAATAATGCTCCGAGGTATCACAATAAATGAGTGTGGAATGCCTAGCACGACGCATCTTGACACTTCTTATTTAGCATATAAAATTCTAGAATAAAAGTAATATCACAGAGTAATTTGGTTATTAAGGCAATAATAACATATCTTGTCCTGATGATAAAGTTCCCTTTTGTTAATAGTGTTCCTCCCCCATTTAATAGCTGCATTAAGAAAGCTGGATAGCCCTGGCTGGTGTGGCTGAGTTGGTTGAATGTCATCTTATTCACTGAGAGAAGGTCATCGGTTCGATTCCTGTCGAGCACATGCCCAGATTGTTAGTGGGGGCTGGCTGATTGATGTTTCTTTCTCATCAATGTTTCTCTCTTGTTTCCTCTCTCTTGAAAATCAATAAAAACATTTTTTAAAAGATGCACAATGAATTTACTCTGAAAAGACCACCAGTTTTACATTATTTTCTTTCGTAAGATTCTTACCACTATGTCTAAAGCTGGGTGACAAGGACCCACCTTCAGGGTTTGTAAATACAAAGATTTCACATAAATAATTGATCAACTAAAGACTTCTTAAGTCAAACCTAGAAGGATATATTTCAGTGCTTATTCATAGGTGATAGGGTTACAGGAGATTTGTTAAATTTTTTAAATTTGTGCTTATCTGTATTTTCAAAATGTTCAGCAATTAATATATATTATTGTATATTTTAAAGGCTTTACTATTAGAAGGTTAATGGATCCAGCTTCCTAGCTGTTCCAAACTATTCAACCACAAAAATCCAGTAAATTTTTTTTTCATCCCATGAAGATAGTTTGATTGCTTAAATATACGTAAAGACAGTGTTTTCATTTCTACAGCTTCTTCAGCAAAGAAAGGAGCAAGTCATTCTTAGCTTTTGGTTTAGAATATTCCTAGTAAGATGTGTATATATTATGAATTCATTTAAGCATCTCTGGTGGATCAAATTGAAACAAATGAAAGAATTCATTATGCACTCAATTGACTTGCTTTTTTAGACTAAATGATGCTTAGGATGTATTCATATAGATTTCTGATAAATGCTTTTAATTTGCTTAAATATGATTTAAGAAGGTCATATCTACACAAGAGCAGCCTTGAATTGTAAAGGTATGAGTCAATGAACACAGCTAACTGCCACTCAATTTATAATACTATAATCATTCTTGTTTTTTTTCTGTGCATTTATTACTACTCAGCTTAAAAGAAAAAAGAAAATGAGAGAGAAAAAAACATGAGTAAGAAGCAAAAATGTACATTAATAGCTAGTTAGTCAACAATGTATGTTGAGTACTTAACTATGCAAGTCATTTGCCTGAGTGCTGTGGAGAGTTTGAAGCCATGCACATTTCCTGCCATTTCAGAGCTGCCATGTGATAGGTGCTTAGTAAACACTGGTTTTGAGTGAATGCATGAATTTTTAAAAGATAAATTATGATAATGAATAAATAAATGTAGAAATTTAGAGAAGAGCCTGACGGGGATTTGTGAAGTTTCCAACAAGAAGGTGATCTTCAGCTTAGACTTGAACTATGGGTATTGCTTAGGTGGAGAATCCAGAGAGTAGAAGCCTCCACTTTAAGGCCGTGGATTCACAAAGATCAGATGTTTCCTGAGTAGGAGGGGATGTTGTACTCAGGAAGAGAGAGAAAGTGGTCAGATAGAACTGCTCAGCTGCAGAGATAAACCCAGACCTGCTCATTCCACCTCTGTGTTTGGTGGACTCCAAATTATGTCTTGAGGGGACTCTTGAGCGTATCGTCAGGGAGTTCGTTGAGGTCTCTGGCCTTCTGTGTAGTTTCCCATTCTTGTCAAGGATAGTGCTCCACGCATTTTGATTTAAGCTGATGTAGTGCTCCAATTCTAATGCCCTTTTTATATTTAGCTTCAAAAGTTTTTAAAAAAATGAACAATAAGAGTTAGATATGTTCAATATCAAGACTCAAAGAGGCAGGTACAGACAATCTGTCTCTTTAGTTAGCTTACATTTTGTTGGGAAAAGGGATCCATACATAGAAAATAAAAAATAGCAATGCTAAGTACACTCTACTAAGATCCATATGAAAGGTTCTGATAGCATGTTTTTTTTTTAATATATATATTTTATTTTAGAGAGGAAGAGAGAGAAACACCAATGATGAGAGAATCATTGATCTGCTGCCTTCTGCATGACCCCTACTAGGGAATGAGCTCACAACCCAGGCATGTGCCTTTGACCGGAATTGAACCCGGGACACTTTAGTCCACAGGCCAATGCTCTATCCACTGAGCCAAACTGGCTAGCACCTGACAACATGTTAAATTCATAGTGAGTGAAGAGCATTTACTGTTCTAGACAGAGTCTACCATGTTTTATTGTCCCTCTTAAAGGACACGTTTCAATGGTGCCAAGGAAGAAAAAATAACTCACGGAAGAAAGAAAGGAAGAAGCTGGCTTATTGGAGAAAAGCTATTCAAGCTATCTGTAAAACTAGAAACTTATAGAGGCATAGTTTAAGATCTTTACCTAACTTACTAAGTATTTATAAAATACATTAATCTTCCTTCTCAGTGGATTAGAATAGGCTTAAATATGGTTAAGTTAATGATATCTCGAGGTGACAGGCAAGTTAAATGCTGGATACACTGCCCTTTACTTGAGGATCCCATAGCTAAGGAGGTCATCAGCAGATCTCCAGAGAAAGCCTGCCACAAAAATAAACAAAGGCCCACGTGCCCAGAGTCTAAAACAGAGTTACAGCAAGCGAACCTCATGATATTCAGATAGTGTCTAAGGGAATGGGTAGTATCTGCCTATTTGCTTTTCTTTTTTTTAGAGTCCTAGAAGGCCACACTTGTTTTAAGCAGCTGCAAAAATAGATTTTTTAGAGCAAAATCAAGATTTGTTGGAACATCCTTGTTTTCATCAAGTAGTATGCTTACACCTCAGATGCTCTATGAAGCACTCATGAACAAATGTGATTTTTGTCTTTAGGAGCTGCTCAGTAAAAATGTAGATATAAGATATCTTCTTGCAGAAATATAGTGTGCTGTCTTTTGTATAAGAAGATAATGTTTCTGACCCACCATTACTTATTTTGAGGCTTTCTTCTTTCCACATACTCTCACCTTGCTATCTTCATAACCAAATATGTAGATGCTGAAAGAACAATTTATGGAACCAAACAAAATGAGATGAGGTGCCTGCAGTAAGTTTATTGCTCATGCTTTTAGAGTTTCAGTGGTCTCTGATAGCCAACAATTAACCAGCAAAAGATACTTATATAGGAAAAAGCTTTAATCTGGTTCAGGTAAAATAAATACTTATATACCTGTAATTGTTCCTGAATCTTTGCAATATATACATTTTTAAAAACAGCTATCTTGAAGTATAATTGACATATAATAAACTGCACATATTTAAGTATACAATTAGATAAATTTCAATATTTTTATACACCCATGTAACAACCACCACAGTTAAGTATCTTGTTTAATGAACAAATATCTTAGGATTTTCCATCTATCTTTCTGTTATTGATACCTACTTTAATTATTTTGTGTCCTAAGAACATACTTTATGTGATTTCTATTCCTTTAAGTTTGCTTATTTGTGGCCCAGAATATGGTCTATCTTAGTGAATATTCCATGTGAACTTGAGAAGAATATGTGTTTAGTATTTTTGAATGAAATAGTCAATAAATGTTAATTAGTACAGTGATGGATGGTACTGTTTAGTGCAACTATATTCTTTTTGATGTTCTGCCTGCTTGACCTATCAATTACTGAAAAATGGGCATTGAAGTCTCCAACTGTAATATTTGTCTATTTTTTCTTGAAGTTCTACCAATTTTTGCTTCATGTATTATAATGCTCAGTTGTTAGGTGTATGTGTGGTGAGGTTTGTTTTATTTTCTTGGAGAATTTACCACTTTATCCTTATGCCATGCCCTCTTTTTTTTCTGTTAATCCTCCCCTGAGGTTATTTTTCCATTTATTTTTAGGGAGAGTGGAGGAGAGAGGGAAAGACAGAAAGAAACATTGATGTGAGAGAAATAAAATGATTGGTGCCTCCTGCAGGACCTAGGCCGGAGAGAAGCCTGCAACCAGGAACGTACCCTTGACTAAAATTGAACCTGGGACCCTTTGGTCCCCAGGCAGATGCTTTATCCACTGAGCCCATGCCCTTCTTTATTTCTGAAAAATTTTCTTGTTTTGAAGTCTACTTTTTCTGAAATTAATGTACTTACTCCAACTTTCTTTTGAGGAGCATTAGCATGGTATATATATATCTTTTTCTACCTCATTTTTTCCCCTATTTTTTCTGCCTTCTCTAGTTTTAATTGAGCACTTAATATGATTCCATGTCCTTTCCACTATAAACATAAGCTATACTTCTTTAAAGAATGTTTTTAGTGGTTTCCCTATAGTTTGCAATATATATTTAAAATAAATCTTTTAAAATATTTATTAAATAAATATGAGGTCCACTCTCAACACAGCACAACTTCATAGGTTGTTGATAATGAATTCTTTCAGCTTTTTTATGTTTGAAAAAAATTTATTTTGCCTTGTTTTAAAAGATATTTTCCCTGCATATAGAATTTGATATTCACAGTTTTTTTCTTTTAGTTAAAGATGTCGCTCCACTTATTATGTCCTTTTTTTCCTAATGAATAATCTTATTTTTAAAAATGTATTGATTGATTATGGTATCACATAATTGTCTTCATCCCCCCATTCCCATCCCAAATCCCTCCCCATATAAGCTCCCTCCCCCCTGTTGTCTGTGACCACTGGTTAGGCTTATATGCATGCATACAAGTCCTTTGGTTGATCTCTTCCTCTTACCCCCACCTTCCCCCACTTTCCCTGTGAGGTTTGACAATCTGATTGATGCTTCCCTGTCTCCAGGTCTGTTTTTGTTCATCAGTTTATGTTGTTCATTATTTCCCCTAGATGCGTGAGATTATGTCATACAAGAAATACATTTATAAGAACTGAAAATGATACAAGCCATAAGGGTTATACTGAGAGGCAAATGAACCAGTCTGCAGTGAGTTTCTTTCTGGAATAACAGTTCTTTTGAATTCCAATTTCAATGTCAAACAGTTCTTTATGTGTACATGTCAGCAATGATATTTCAGTTCTGGATGGTGGACAAATGGTGGTGATGCAGGTCCGACCGTCTCTGGTTTGGTCCTGGGAATCCAGCTGCTTTTTTGTTCTTCATATATAATGTCTTTTTTTCTCTGGTTTTAAAAAATGATTTGTTTCTTTATCACTCATTTTGAGCATTTTGGTAATCACGTGTCTTACTACAGTTTTCTTTCTTTTTTTTTTTTTTGTGCTTGAGGTTTGTTGAGAGTCTTGGATTTGTAGTTTTATAGTTTTTCGTCAAATTTGGAAAAAGTTTGTAAGTTCTTCAGATATATATTTTTCTATTCCTCTAAACTAGGGGTGTCGAACTCAATCAGAGAAGGGGCCAAAATCTAAAATCCAGCCTAAATCGCGGGCCGAATGGTTTACTGAACAGTCATAAACTGACAATGTCATAAACTGACAGCAGAGTGCAGTGATGACAGCGCGGTGCGGGCCACATTGCAAGGCCTGGCGGGCTGGATTTGGCCCGCGGGCCTTGTGTTTGACACATGTGCTCTAAACCATTTCAGGGATTCCAGTGACATGTATATTCAACCTTTGAAGTTGCCTCACAGCTCACTAGTTCTTTCCTCTCTCACTCCCTCAACACACCTTTAAAATTCCTTTTCTCTCTGCATTTCATTTTGGTTTTAGTTTCTATGACTATGTCTTCAAGTTGACAGATGTTTTCTTCTGCCATGTCTCTTCAGCTGTTAATCCCATCCAGTATATTTTTCATTTCAAACATTGTAGTTTTCATCTCTGGAAGTTTTATTTATATCTTCTATGACCCTACTTAACTTTTTGCAATATGGAATGTAGTTATAATATTTGTTTGAATATCACTGTCTGCTAATTCTAACATCTGTATTTCAATTAATATTTTTTCTTCTTACACTGAGTTGTATTTTCTTGCTTCTTACTTTGTGTAGTAATTTAAAAAATGTTTTTATTGATTTCAGAGAGTAAGAGAGAGGGAGCTATAGAAACATCAATGATGAGAGAGATTCACTGATTGGCTGCCTCCAGCAAGCCCTCCACTGGGGATCAAGCCTGCATCCTGGGTATGTGCCCTGACCAGGAATCAAACCAGTGACCTCCTGGTTCACAGGTCAATACTCAACCACTGAGCCACATCAGCCTGGCTGTGTAGTAATTTTTGACTGGCTGCCAGACATTGTAAATATTACCTAATTGGGTGGGAATAGTAAGAATCATAAGGTTTTCCATCCTGGTTAATGGTTATAAGCACTGTTTTGTACCCTATATGAACACCAAGCATTGTTCCCTCTAATACTTTTAGATGGCTTCCCTCCTCTCCCACCCCAGCCTGGCTTGAGTAGTTTCCTCACAAGTATGTGCTTATTAACACTTAGCTGAATTCTCAGGGGGGACCCTCTGCACATCTCCAGAGTTCTCTTTCTCTGCAGTTCTGTCCTCTTCTGTAATCTGCATTATGACACATAGCTATTTTGATCTCTAGAGTTTTAGCCCCATCTCCTCAGCTCATGGGGGTGGGGGGATGGGGGGGAGAGTCACTGTCTAGAGTCATTCTTTCAGTCCGCAGATCGACGCTCTACCACTGAGCCAAACCGGTTTCAGCTACAGTTATTCTTTATGTGCTGTAGCATGAAAACTCTCTCAAAGTGGTAAGTTGGGTTAATTATTGGAATCACCTCAGCACTACTGACATTTGGGGCCAGCAATTCTTTGTTGTAGGGGTGTGGAGGGCATTGGAAGATGTTTACAATCACTCCTGGCCTCTACCCACTAATCATAATGCCACTATTAGTAGTTGTGAAAATTAAAAAATGTATCCAGACATTGCTAAATATCACCCAGGGTCCAAATTTCTCCCAGTTGAGAACCACTGATTTAACGATTTGAACACAAACCCCTCAACCTGGTATTTAAGCTCCAAAAACATGTTTCCATCTAACTTCTCTCAGTCTCATCACCTGGTGGCTCACTCACTCCAGTCCCTAGCCAAACAACTACTTGCTGTTCTCCTGTCATGCCTGGCACATCAGTGCCACCGTGCCCCTCTCATGCTCTCTCTGATGATATCTCTTTCAAAATTCTCCCCTCTTTAAAAGACCCATTGCAAACACCAACTTTTCCATGAAGCCCTTTCACATTTTCTAACCTGATATATTAGTAATTTTCCTCTATTAGTGGATTTGTCTCACTACCTGCCCCCCTTAGTAATTATAAGCTTCTTGATGCATCTTTTCCTTCCTTCTGCACACATGGCACTGCCCTAAATTACACATAGTAAGTGATTGAGATATATTTATTAAATTGTTAGTTTATATTTTTACACATTGAAGTTTCTCTCTCTCTAATAAAGACTTTACAATCTTATATAATAAAAGGCTAATATGCAAATTGTCCCCTCAACTGAGAGTTCAACTGAGAGTTCGACCAGGAGTTGGGGCTGGCCAGCCGACTAACTGCCTGCAGACCCTCCCCCTCCCCCGACTGGCCCTGCCCCTGATCGCCGTCCCCCCTCACCTGCCAACCACCCTTGCCCTTCCCTCAGGCCAGTCCAGCCCGATCAGCCCTGATCTGGGCAGGCCAACTTGACCCCACCCATGCACAAATTTGTGCACTGGGCCTCTAGTTCACTACTAAAAAGACAAATAACCCAATTTAAAAATGGGCAAAGAATATGAATAGATATTTATCCAAAGAAGATATACAAATGGCCAATAATCACATGAAAAGATGTCCAACATAATTAGTCATTAGGGAAATGCAAATAAAAACCACCATGAAATACTGCTTCATACCCATTAGAATGGCTGTATTAGAAAAGACAGATAATAAGTATTGACAAGAATGTAGAGAAATGGGAACCCTCATACACTTCTGCTGGGAATATAAAATGGTGCAGCTGCTTTGGTAAACAGCCTGGCAGTTTCTTAAGTGGTTAAACATAGATTTGCCATGTGATCTAGTAGTAATTCCATTCCTAGCTATAGACAGATCCAAGAGAAATGAAACATGTATCATCACAAAAACTGTATACAAAAATTCATAGCAGCAATATTCATAATATACCCGAAGTGAAAACAACTCATATGTCCTTCAACTGATTTGTGGAGAAATAAAATGTGGTGTATTCATACAATGGAATATTATTCTTCAATAGAAAGAAACTAAGTACTGAAACCTGCTGTAATGTGGATGATCCTTTAAAACAATATATTAAGTGAGAAGCCAGTTAAAAAAGTCCACAGATTGTATGATTTCATTTATATGAGCTATCCAAAATAGGTACATCTTTTTAAAAAAAAAAATATACTTTTTAAAAAACTGATTTCAGAAAGGAAGAGATGGGGGAAGGGGGAGGGGAGAGAGAGAGAGAGAGAGGAGAGAGGAGAGAGAGAGAGAGAGAGAGAGAGAGAGAGAGAGAGAGAGAGAGAGAGAGAGAATAGATCAATGATGAGAAAGAACCATTGATTGGCTACCTCCTGCAAGCCTCCTACTGGGGATGGAGCCAGAAACCCCGGCATGTGCCCTTGACGGGAATGGAACCTAGGACCCTTCAGTCGTAAGCCGACACTCTATCCACTGAGCAAACTAGCTAGGGATAGGGAAATCCATGGAGACAGAAAGTAGATTGGTGGTTGCCTAGAGTTTAAGGGGATAGGAAGATTGTGGACTTATGGCTAAGGGTTGGGGGGATTCTTTTGGAGATAATATTTGTGTTCTAAAATTGATTGTGGTGACTGATGCATTACTGAATATGTTAAAAGCTACTAAGTTGTATACTTTAAATGGAAAATGGCATGGTATGTAAAATTTTAGCTAAATAAAACTTTAGAAAAGATATCTGTAACAAAGAGTTAAAAGAGAAATAGTTAATGTATAAAATATTGATGTATATAAAGTACTTAATAACAAAATGAAAGTAATTTCCACCAAGAAAACAATTAGACAGCAAGGCAGCTTTTCTTGGCAAGAAGAAAATTGCTCAAGCTTTCATGAATCTGCCTGTGGATTAAACAGATAAATTCTACTAGGGTGGATACCACTTTTTTTCCTAAGACATCATCCTTTTTGGCTCATTACCACTTCTCACAAAATTGCTAAAAGTCCCCCCCCAAGCACTCTCTACTCCACAGTATTTTACATTATTGGAATATGCACCCAATGCTTATCTTCAGTCTTTGCAAATAGCCAGAGTAGCCATTATTTTCTGCATTCATAATATGACCATCTGAGTTGGGGAAAAATGGGCTTTCCTTGCCTAAGAAATAAGTGTTTGCAGCAGAATAATTAAGAGGCAAGCTTGAAATTCAGATCTGATTCGTCCCCCTCTGTTTTCCTGACAGACTCTCCCGAATATGGCTATTCCCTTCAGATACATAGTTATTGTGTTAAATGTCTTTGCACAAACTATATAGTAGATTTATGCCTTGGGTTTCTTGGGTGGAAACACTCAGAGAAATAGGAGCAATGTTTCAGAGGGCTCCAAACCAATTTAAAAAATAATGTTGTTACCTGCCAACAGAAGCTTTATATACCCAAAGAATAATAGAGTTGATTGGGTGTTTAAAATATTGTAAATCTACATTTTATATTATTATTATGACTTATATTAGTACAAATAGGCACTTATTTTCTTCTTCTGTTATAATCAGTAGAGTAAAAAAGAAACTCTTGTCACTAGGAATACTTTAAGTTAGTAATTGGGATATTTTCAGACACAAAAATAAATAAATGTCATTGTATACAAATTCATTTTTTAAACAAGCATTTTAGAAGTCATATGTTAACAAACCCCTGAACTAGAATCATGCTAATCTTAATAATTTTCATCTATTTAAATGTACTTTGCTGGAACTTCATTGTGTGTGTGTGTGTGTGTGTGTGTTTCAGTGCAGGGTGTAGAAGGAGCAATTGTTCCCCTCTGATGATTAATTAGCTTTAGATAATCTGCTTTACTGAACAAGCCAAAAATATAAATGAAAAGAGCTTTTGAATTTTGTTTTTTAACTAGCTTTATCTTAGTGGGTGAGTAGTAAAAGCAAATCAAAAGGCAGCTTGGCTGGGAACCCCCTGGTAAAGCAATCAGCTTTGATGTTAGTCTTTTGATAATCATTTTGGATGGAGAAAAGACCAGCTCTTCAGTATATGTTTCCCCTGAGCAGGGTTGATAAACTTAAAATTCTAACTTTATGTGGCAATACCTGACGTTGCCTGTGAGAACTCACTAATAATCAATGGGAAAAACATACACTCTTTAGTGGAAAATATGAAAATAAGAAAAGAAACAACAACAACAACAAAACCCTGTGGGAATAGGAAACATTTGAATTTTGAATTGGAAAGAGTTTAGAGAGAATCTTGTTCAACATATTAATTTCAATCTTGGAGAAATGTGGGTCCCAAAGAGGTTAAATGGATATCCAGTTTCAGAAGAGAGTTAATGCTGGAATCAGAATTGGAACACAACACCTTGAGGTGTTCTTACTCCTAGACCAATCATTTATTCACTTGGTCATTCATTCATTCCACAAATATTTATTGAGTGTATATGATATTGTAGGCTCTGTGGTAGGCTTACAATAGTGAATAAAACACAAAATGATTCTCACCCTCGTGGATCTTACAGTTTGGTAATGGCGATTGATTTTAATCTCTCTTTCTCCTGCACACACCCAATTATAGACTCTGGAGGACAGAGACAGGTGCTATAAGAACACATTGTAGGAGGCCTGGCTAGTGCAGGCAGTTAGGGATAGGTCCCACCTATATATAAACCCACACTCCATTTTTCTTGTTCCCAGGTCTACCTTTCTATTTTGACTTCCAGGCCTGATTGCCTCCACATTCACCTTCTCCCTGCTTGAAATGAATTCTCTTCCCTTCTTGACATGGCAAACATCCACTTGTCTTTCTGGGCCATTAAACTTCATTTCCACAGAGAGGCCTCCTCTACACTCTGACTAGATTACACACCCCATTATACATTCTCATAGCACCATACATTTTTCCATAGTAACACAATGGTATAGTTGTTTATTTAAGATCTGGCCTCCACTCACCAGACTGAAAGCTTTTTGAGGGCAGAGACCATGTCTGCCCTGCTCAGACCTTTGAATAGTCCTGCCACGAGGTAGACACTCAACAAATATTTATTGAACAGTTGATCGGATAACTGTCTCTGAGCTATCATTGTAATGTTGATCACCCTATTCCTTGAAATCTTTAAAGTCCACTAAGCCAGAAGCAACTTGATTCACTCAAGGGCCACCTTCCCTGTCACTTTTTCCCCTGCTATTCCTTCTATCCTGAAATTTTGTAGTTCTTGACAATAAACAATCCTCTCCCCAGTCCTTGCTTTCCTCTCTCGCTCTCTGGAAGAGTTAGTTTTAGTTGCAATTGGGAAGCTCCTTTTCTCAGGTTTGTCTGTCTATACGATTCTCCTGTAGCTGACGCACATGCTCTGGAATAAAGAAACCTCCCATTGATGGTGCTGTGAATGTTTCTTCAAAATATCTATTTCCTTGATATGTGTCCAGGCAGGGGAGTGTTCCGGTGATAAGGAAGTTGCATCAGCGTATACTGATCCACGCTTTCCTGCAGCGACCGACTTTCTGGTACAGATAGAGACACAAAGGAAGAGTGGTTCAGAAAAAAATAAGTTATAAAAATGAGAAATATCAAGAAATACAGAATTCTGGAGGGAAAAACCATGGGAAAAGCAACATGCTGGTATAGAAAACATTGAAAGACACTAAAAAAGGACGTAAATGAATTTTCATAGTCTACCCATACATCACTTACTGGCTATGCTTATTTAAGGAGAGCACATTCCTGCATCTTGTTTGTTCTTTAAAAATTTTTATCCTCACCTGTTTATTGATTTTGAGAGAGAAAGAGAGATACACTGATGAGAGAGAGAAAAGTATGAATAGGTTGCCCCGACCAGGGATCAAACCTGCAACCCAGGTGTGTGCCCTGACCTAGAATCAAACTAGCAATCTTTGGTGTATGGGACGACACTCTAACCAGCTGAGCCATCTGGCCAGGGCTTGTTTGTCCTTTTTCAACTCAGTTCAATACATTAACAAACATGTGTTGAGTACCTACTCTGCGTAAATCTAGCGGAACTATGAAAATGGATAAGACCTCGACTCCTTCAGAAAAACATATCTAGTAGGTGGTGCAGCTATGCTTGTGATTATAATGCCAGGTGTAAACAGTGCCCACCAAACAGAGGCACACACCCCATGTAATAGGACCCCTAAAGAAGGCATGGCAATCGTGATGCTTTTCATGGAGTCTTCATGGAGGCTTTAGCATTTACTTGGGCTTTAAAAGGTTGGATTCCACAGTCTGATGGTCAGGAAGAAGGATTGGTGGCAGGGAGAAGGGGGATATGGAGAATGTAGGGGGAAGAATATTCCAGACTGAGAGAATTGCTTGACTAAAACCACAGGGTTATAGTACATTTGAAAACAGTTGAGTTGACCCTATAATGTACCATGTGGGATTGGAGTGGTTTGGTAAAGGATAAGAACAGAAAGAATTGAGGACAATCGTAGAAGGCCTTCAGTTCCATATTAAGGTGACTGGATTGGACTCAAGTAGGCTGGAGGCTTTGCAAAGTTTATGAAGCTCAAAGCAACTCTGGGCTTACTCATTCTCCAAACTCATAGACTCTCTGGACATCTAATTAAATTTATATCCAGTTTACCCATTTGAGATTTATTTGATAAAATAAGTGGAATAGTCTTCGTAATGTTTGTCTTTTCCATTTCTGTATTCTTGGCACTTTTATCACAACACATCAACTTGATTCCATACAAGTGACTGATCTGGGCCATTCAGGCCACACGAACCTTTCCCACTAACCTGTGTTCTAACCTATCTGCATAATTTGTCTTGCTCTGTGGACATAGCCAGCTCAAGTTCCCTTTGGATTGCCAGTATTCTATTTGGTAAGAAGACAGCCAACCTGGGGAAATAAAGACAAGAAAAGAATTGCTTTACCATCACCAGTGGTCCTTCAGTTCCTCTTATTGTAATTTTCTGAAAATTGCTTTAACCCTGCACTTCAAGTTGCTGCACTTGGTTTCCACATTTCAGGGTCTGGGGAACAATCCTTGGAATCCAGCAGACATGTTAATTCTGAACCTTCAAAGAAGAAGCTTTTACTTGTTCACAGTCACACATGCCCGGGCGGCTTGCCTCTTTACATACAAAACAGGCTTCGTCGCCTTTGCAGAAAATTAAATGACTTATCCTTTTTATGCCAGTGCCAAACATTAAAAAGGCCAACTACCTACTGAGCAGTGCTCAAAAACCAGCTTTAAAAATCAAAAGAGGAATGAAAGCCAAGGTTTCGCTAAGCAAATGCTTGCAAGAAACCTCCGGTAGTCATGGAGTAAAATCCCACTTTCATAGCTTTACTCTGTGCTTTCAGATTCATTGGACCAGGTTTTCCCTTTACTTGTCTCCTTCCCAGGGGTAGGTTGGGTACGTTAGCCCTTTGGAGTGGAATTTCCTTTGGCCTGTCTGATGAAATGTGCAGTGGAAGGGTATTATCCTGCTGACCTCAGGGGCAGGAGATGACACTTCTGTGGGAAGAATGGTGTGACCACGGTGTGGCCGAGGCCATGGAATGCTTTCCACTGGGCAGGATTGTACCGCAGGAGCCTGTTGGCTTAGTCTGGTTTGCATCACTCATTAAAACCTCCTGCTTCCATGAAACCACCTCTGTTTCCTATTGGTTCTGGGCTGAGCTGGGAGCTGACTTGGACGTCACTCCTCCATGGCTTTGCTTTCTGTTTCCCTCGCCAAGTCTTTGTCATCAACACCTGTCTGTGTCTGTCCAAGACAACTCCCTCTCTCTCTCTCCCTTCATTCCTTTCTTCCTTCCTACCTTCCTTCTCTTCTCCTTTCTCTCTGTTTTTCTAACGCTTCTCTTTTTTTCTCTCTCTCTTCAGTTTATTTGGAGACAAATTGTATATTATTTGCATGAGAGAGATGTATTTTATTTATGAGACAGATATGTATCCAGTAATAATGAACAGACAAAAATTCTTAGAACCAGACTAATTTGGTGGGGGCAGGACAGAGATGAGAGATAAGCATGTAGCGAATTGACAGATGTACCCTTCTGCTCCCATCTGCTGTTGTGCTGGACCCTATGTGTCACTGTGCCTGCCCCACCTTTGTACAATCCTGTTGAAGGGGCAGCTTTGTATGGCTCAGTTTTAGACTATGTGACCTTTTCCTTCAAACATAGTTGATTGAACCAAGACAGGATAATTGTGTCAAAAAACAATCTGTAGCCAGTGACCTGTGGTATGGCCTGGCAGAAAAAGATGTGCTGAGTCAATTATAATCTCTCCCTGAAGGATTTCAACAGAGGTGTATTGAGAATTTCTAGTGGAAGCTGAAGCTAAAAGATCATTAAATTAAGAAAGACTTACGATGCCTTAAGAAAACTGTATTTGTGAGGAAGCACAAGATATGAGGCAGAGAAAAGACATAAAGAGTCAAGCACTGGCCCGGCTGGTGTGGCTCAGTGGTTGAAAGTTGACCAATGAACCAGAATTTGCAGTTTGATTCCCAGTCAGAGCACATGCCGGGGTTGTGGGCTCAATCCCCGGGGTGGAGTGTACAAGAGGCAGCCAATCAATGATTCTCTCTCGTTGTGGATGTTTCTATCTCTCTCTACCTCTCTTCTCTCTGATATCAATAAAATATATATATATATATTTAAAAGAGTCAAACACTGGACAGAAGACTCTAAAATTACAGGTGAGAACTTCTGCCTTAATTTAGAACTACTGGTCAATTCAGGCTCTAGGCGGCCTGGACTTGCTATTAAAGTTTTATGAGACTCTACCTCCCTGTTAGCCATATTAATCTTCATAGAAACCCCTTTTTGTCCCAGGCTGAGGGAGTGTATGTTAGAAATGCTTTCAGCTGCCAGGAACAGAGAACTCAACTGCCAGTGTCTTAAGCTTAAGGATGTTTATTATTTATGTGACAAGAATCCCAGTGCCAGGGCTGGCTCTGCAGCTAACCGGTGCCGTAAAGCACCCAGGCGCTTTGTCATCCGCATCGTCTTCTCGCCTCACTGCCCAGGTGCTGCAGTTTTAGGCATCACAGGTCAATGCCTTCCGCAGATGGGGAAAGAAGTGGGTGAAGAAAACCTTTCTCCTTGAACCCTCCTGATAATGTTTTTTACAGGGAGGAAAATCTTCCCAGAAAGCCCCTGGCAGGGTCTCCTTGTGTTCTGTTGACGAAGACTAGGGCACACGCCCCAGCCTGGGTCAGTCACTAGTAAACTAACTGGGATTCCCCTGTTGGATTAGATCCATTGGGATTCAGGTCCTGAGGCTGGGCCCATTGCTGCCCATAAAAAATTGAGAGGGAGAGACTGGCTGTTAGGTAGGCAAACAGTTATCACAGATTCGTTTCTTTGGAAGCTGATTATAAAATAGAATTTTGGGTAAGCTATTTATTAAGATTAAAAACGGTAAAAGGAGGAAAGCATAAAGCGATATAACATCTATATGTAATATGGTATTCTGCACGTGATCCTGGAACAGAAAAATGGATATTAGGTAAAAATGAAGGAAATTTCAATAAACTACAGACTTTATTTAATAGTAGCATATCAATATTGATTCCTTAATTGTAACAAGTGTATGTCACTAATGTTAGTAATAGGGGAGACTGGGTTTGGATATATGGGAAATTTTCTCAAATTTTCTGTACATCAAAAACTAGTCTTTTATAAAATGAACACCTGTCAAAGGAAGAGGGAGGTAGCAGAATTCGGCAAAAGAAGATGTTGGACTGCAATGCAGGCCCAAGAGAACTGCCGCTTGATCCTAGACTTATTAGCTCGGTCACTGGGTGCAGGCTATGCCAGGAAGGCACAGCCTGGGACAGAGTGTCTCTCTAGCTAAGGCTGGCCCCAAAGGAGCTGGGCATCGAGTCCCTTCCTGACAGGGCACCTGGTGCACCTCCGTGTCCCCCACGCCGGAGCGTCCACCTCATAGAGTCTCCGTGGTGGACGTGGAGACGTGCCACACATGCATCTTCAGGAAGGACTTGTCTCAGCCGCTGCAGGTGCAGCCGTTCTGGACGGGCATAGGTAGGAAAGCGCCTGGGGAACTCCCTACCAACATCTGCTGCCATCTCATGTCATGGGGTCTGGAGGCAACACAAACATTTCCAGGAACTATGCTACAGGGCTTCTAGTTTTAGGCTATTTATGAACCATCTTTATTCCAAAACTGCATGTGCAAGTTCGTTATTTGGAACCCTAAATACATTTTTTTTCATAGAAATTGTAAGTAATAACTAAGTTCCCTAGTAAGCCCACAAGATACCACAATGTTCCCAAGTATAGTATGATTCACCTTAAACAATTGCTATTTATAAAACAGCTTCTTCTGTAAGATACATTCTGGATTCCAGGAGGGGCCGTGTCTCCCATGATGGGTGACCCAGAGTGGAGCCACAGAAGAGAAGGCAGCACGTCATTTCTTTTCTTTTTCTTTTCTTCTCTTCTCTTTTCTTTTCTTAAAATATATTTTATTGATTTTTTACAGAGGAGAAGAGAGAGGGACAGAGAGTTAGAAACATCAATGAGAGAGAATCCTTGGTCAACTGCCTCTTGCATACCCCCTTCTGGGGATGTGCCCGCAATCAAGGTACATGCCTTGACCAGAATAGAACTGGGACCTTTCAGTCAGCAGGCCTACGCTCTATCCACTGAGCCAAACCGGTTTCGGCACGCCATTTCTTATATAATGAAGAATGTTAGACTGGGCGTTTGGAGCTCTGGATTATAGCTCTGGCTTGGCTGCTTTCTTTCTTTCTTTCTTTCTTTTAAAATATATTTTATTGATTTTTTTACAGAGAGGAAGGGAGAGGGATAGAGAATTAGAAACATCAATGAGAGAGAAACACTGACCAGCTGCTTCCTGCACACCCCCTACTGGGGATGTGCCCACAACCAATGTACATGCCCTTGATCAGAATTGAATCTGGGACTCTACAGTCTGCAGACCGACGCTCTACCACCGAGCCAAACCGGTTTTGGCTTGGCTACTTTCTTAGGGTGTCTTTTCTGTTCTGTCAAAGGATGAATGAAGTCTGAGCAGACCATCTCTAGAGTCCCTTCTGACTCCAGTATTCAATATCTCTCCAGAGCAAATGAATCAGGGAACAAAAACCATGTGTATACAATAGGGCAACAACATGGCTACAAATTCATATTTTTCTGGGGCTTTTTCATATTCACAGAATTATGCAGTAACATAGTTAGCAAAACCGAGCCTCCGCTCTAAAGCTAATGTGGACTTCCCCTGCCTGTAACAAAGAGATCTCTGTCTTTCTCCAAAGGACTGAGCACAATGTCTTAGACCAGGATAAGGTCTCAGCTAAGGAACAGGGTGAAGAGAGTGAAATCCCTCTTCCCTCCAAGTGCCGCTCAAGGTGGGAACAAACTTTCCACAGAGCAGAAGGTCATCCCTCAATATCTTTACTACCACCACTGCTTCCAGTCACACAAGATACCTTGGGAACTGCCTGGGGTCTGAGAAGAGGTAGTGACCCATTTGCTCCTGCAAGACCAAATCTGGTCTAGCCTGGACTTGCTTCTCTTCAGCTCCCAGATTCTTGACACCATCCCGCTCTTTCCTTGGAACCTGTGTCAATGCCCTCAGTGCATAGGTGTATTGTAACCATTTACTTAGGACAAAGCTTGTGTTGATAATTTGGGGTTGTTAATATTTATACCAGAGTATCATTTAAAAAAATATATATTTTATTGATTTTTTACAGAGAGGAAGGGAGAGGGATAGAGAACTAGAAACATCGATGAGAGAGAAACAGCCACCAGCTGTCTCCTGCACTCCCCCTACCGGGGATGTGCCTGCAACCAATGTACATGCCCTTGACCGGAATCGAACCTGGGACCCTTCAGTCCGCAGACCGACGCTCTATCCACTGAGCCGAACTGGTTTCGGCCAGAGTATAATTTTTGAAACTCTTATTTCCATATGTTAGCTACAAACGAAACAACTTACAGCTGTCATTAGAAATGTCCATGTAAAGTTATTTGTAGGACCATAGTGAATAGGACCATAGTTACAGCTTTCTAGGTGATTGAGGAAAGGATTTAGACTTTGGGATGAATTCAAAGGTGATTCAGATTAGCAATGGCCCTGCCTTTGCTTGAGTTGTCTGGGATATCAGACCGAGCTGACATGCTTTGGAAAAATAAAGTATATCCTCTACTTAAATGTGTGGCTAAAGCTCTACTGCCTGAGGTCATATAAAACGGTCATTGATCACTGATCTGCACTGTGTCATTGAGTCTCCTTGAGACTTAACATAAGTAATCGAAACTTCTTTAGCTTCAGCTTCTTCATTCATGAAATCAGGAATGAGAAAAAGTTTCCAAAAACAGTAAAGTGTTTTTATATTTTCATTTTTAAAATAACTAATTTGGATGGTAGAATCTCCATTCTTTGTGGGTACTTGATATAGAAGAAATTTATATAGAATTTCCACAAATATGAAGAGTGTCTCAGGATTGACAATGGTTGTTACTATGCAGGGATCACATATTCCCAATATATTACTAGTAGCCAGTAGTTTCAAATTTCCTCCCCCATGCATCTTTTTACCAATGCTAGTATTGATACCAGAACTGGCGGGCAGGAATTCTTCCCAGGGTCTTGTCTCACGGAATCAAAGAAAGAAGCAAACACCCACAGCTCCCAGGTCAGGAGGGAGACTCAAATGGTTCCCCCCAACCATTCTGCTCTTCCCCTTATATCTGTCTGCTAAAGGCCTGCTCTTTGTCTATCCGTGCTGCCCTCCGATTGGTTCCTGGTCTTTTTGCAACATTGTTCTCTTTCACTTCAAAAAAAAAAAAAAAAGCAAACAAAACAAAACATCCTGTTTCCTGCAAAACATATTCTTTGTTTCAGCTAGCTCCAGGATTCCTCCTTCTTCCACCCTCACCCTAACTATCTAATTCTACTTGAACTCCTTTCAGTATGTACTAGAAAGGTGTTCGTGTGTGTTATTCAGGAAGAACCAAATAACACCCCCTCCCCCCCTTTTAAAAAAAAATAATTTTATCAAATGCAGAAAACTTGTTTGTTTTTCTCCTCACTATGCATCCTCCTCTCTTCTGATACTAAACAGAATTGTGTTGTGATCTCAAAAAAGTCATAGAGCTGCAGGTCAGGCTGACCCCGCGCTTACCTTTCATTTTGTCACCAACTAGTTTGTGGGTTCAACATACACTGGGTGCCCAACACATATTAAATGTAACTTTCTTAAATGCTCTTGGTCTCAATTTTCTTATTTGAAAAATAAGATAGTTTTCACCTGTGCCAGATACTGTTGACTCGCTAACCCCGAAGTCATTACAACCCCCTCCTTCCCTGCCTCCTTCTCATTATCAAATGGAAACTGGAAAATGAAATATGCCTTTGCTCAGCCTCCTGGCCGCTGGCCTGGCTGCTGTAGCCTAAGGCAGTGGTCAGCAAACTCATTCGTCAACAGAGCCAAATACCAACAGGACAAAGATTGAAATTTCTTTTGAGAGCCAAAGTTTTTAAACTTAACTTCTTCTAACCCCACTTCTTCAAAATAGACTCGCCCAGGCTGTGGTATTTTGTGGAAGAGCCACACTCAAGGGGCCAAAGAGCCGCATGTGACTCTCAACCGCAGTTTGCCGACCACGGGCCTAAGGAGCAGTCTGCTGGAGGCTTTCTGGGAAGGGCTATCTTCCTAGGTAAGGTGTGGAGACTTGGGAAGCAAGTCTGTTCCCTGCCTTCTGCTTCCTCTCTCGAAAGCAGTAGGAGGGGAAGAGATGGCGGGAATTGGGAGGACCGGCTTGCCTCCGTGTGTGAACAGGCATGACGATGAAAAGCCAACACTCTTGCGGGTGGGGCCTGGAGACAGGAACAGCTTGTGTCCTTGGTAACCATGCTGGGCCATTACGCCAACTTTGGAACTGCTTACCCTGGGCTTATTTTTATATGAAGTAATCACAGGTCTTTAGTGGTTAAAGTCAAACTTCGCTCCTAAGCAAAGACATGTTTTATCTCCAGCCCCAGTCATGTCTTAAGGCATCTTAACCACTGTAAGTCATGATGTCTGAAGTCACTTTGTTTTATGGTTCTTCCTCCTCCTCCAGTATTGATCAAACAAATGCTTTCTCAGTATTGTCTAATTATAGGCGAGTTTCATTTCCTTTTCTGTGTTCTCTAGTCGAGGTGCTAATGAGCATTGAGATAATAAAGTTAATTAGTAGGAGACAAAAATTAGGGAATTAAGATTTCAAAAACAATCTGCATTTGTACTTAGGAAATAATCCTGAGGAAAAGATATGAGGAAGCTGGGGTGCAGTGGAGGGATGGTCTCCACTTTTCTCCCATTTCCACAAGACCAAGGATGCTCCGTGGGGAGGAATCTAACAGGAATTTTAGAGAGTCACTCTCTCCATCCTAGGAAGGAACTTCATCCATCACAATCTCCCTCCCCCAATTCTTTTTACATGGGTGGCTTCCATACCTACTGAGGAAAGTCACATCAGGACAATAGGGGACATGTTTGATTTGTGTTTGCGTTGTGTCTCTAATCCTGGTATCAGACAGCCCTTCACAACGTCCAAGAAAATGGAATTGAAAAGAGACTGCGGAAGCACCTGTTCAAAGTCATTTCTGAGCTGTCCACACTGGGTACTGGCTAGTTTCCACTGGGAGGCGGGGTGCTCAGTAGCATCAGGAGGGACTGCGGAGGTCTGTATGAGAATAGAATTGGCACTCAGGCATCTGGGAGGGTTTTGCTCTATTTGAGTCGCTGTGATTAATGGGGCTTTCCATAGACATACATTATAACCGTATATATCAGGCTGACTAATACAAGTCTGCTCCAGGGGTGCTTTCTGTCACCCACCTGATGTGAGCACTCAGTGTGGGCCTTCTGGTGAGTTTGATGCTTGAGTAGTCAAAGCCCTTTAGGACTCAACAAAATTGTGTTTTGAACTAGATAGTTTTTAGATATTATTTTTAAAAATGGATGAAATAAGCAAAGTCACTTATAAAATAAAGTTATGGTAAAAGAACATTTCTTAACCATGTTTCCCTTTTATGTTTTTCTTTTAAAAAAATATATTTTATTGATTTTTTTACAGAGAGGTAGAGAGAGGGATAGAGGGTTAGAAACATTGATGAGAGAGAAACATTGATCAGCTGCCTCCTGCCTACCCCCTACAGGGAATGTGCTCGAAAACCAAGGCACATGCTCTCGACCAAAATCAAACCTGGGACCCTTGAGTCTGCAAGCTGACACTCCATCCACCAAGCCAAACCGGTTTTGGCCCCTTTTTGTTTTTGTTACTAATCTCACAAACACACAGAGGTATACCTTCTCTCCCTTTGGACACACGTATATCAGTTCTCACATTTATCTACATTTGCAGTCAGAGAAGAAATATAGTAGCTTATGAATTGAGTGCAAATGGAAGAACTCTGGTCCAGATGAGTGACCAGTGATGG
The DNA here is from genome assembly GCF_964339955.1 of Pipistrellus hanaki. Taxonomy (NCBI): domain Eukaryota; kingdom Metazoa; phylum Chordata; class Mammalia; order Chiroptera; family Vespertilionidae; genus Pipistrellus; species Pipistrellus hanaki. The sequence goes on from NC_140510.1 coordinate 18,059,750, forward strand.
GAGAGGACATGGAGGACTGATCTTGAGCTTCTTTCATCACCTCTCTGGGCCAGAGCTCCTTATCCATGGCCACTGTCCTAGAATTATCTTTAGGATGATTGCATGCCATGTCTTTTTCGAGTCTTCTGAAGAAGGCTAAGGCTGTTTTTTATTTTTTTCTAAAACAATTTTTTAAAAACTCTGAATCAAAAACTTCAAAAACACTTTCAGTAATTGATTTTTCTTTATTTTTTTAAATTATGGAATATTTTGTTATTTTTTTTAATTTAAATTTTTGTTTGTTTGTTTGTTTGTTTAAAGTATTACATGAGTCTCCTTTTCTCCCATTGGCATCTCCCCCGCTGCTCCCATCCCTCAGCACATGCCCTAACCCCCCTACTGTCTGTGTTCATTGGTTATAAGTTCTTTGGTTGATCTGTTACCCCCTTATCCTCTGCCTTCCCTCATAGGTTGTACAGTCAGTTCAAGGCTTCTATGTCTCTGCTTCTACTTTTGACATCAGTTTATTATATTTCACAAATGAGTGAGATCACGTGTTATTTATCTTTCTCTGACTGGCTTATTTCACTTAGCATAATGCTCTCCAGGTCCACCCATGCTGTTGCAAATGGTAAGCATTCCTTCTTTTTTGCAGCAACGTAGTATTCCATTGTGTAGATGTAGCACAGTTTTCTAAGCCACTCATTTGCTGATGGGCATCTAGGCTGTTTCCAAATTTTAACTATTGTAAATCGTGCTGCTATGAATATAGGGGTGCATATTATATATATTTTTTCTGATTGGTGTTTCTATTTTCTTGGGATATATTCCTAGAAGTGGGATCACTGGGTCAAATGGGAGTTCAATTTTAGTTTTTTGAGGAAATCCCGTTCTCCACAGTGGCTGCACCAGTCTGCATTCTCACCAGCAGTGCAAGAGGGTTCTTTTTTCTCTGCATCCTCACCAACACTTGTTGTTATCAATTTGTTGATGATGGCCATCCAGACAGGTGTGAGATGGTATCTTGTTGTTTTGATTTGCATCTCTCGGATGATTAGTGAGTTTGAGCAGGTTTTCATGTGTCTCTTGGCCTTCTGTATGTCCTATTTTGACAAGTGTCTTCTTTAGGTCTTTTGCCCATTTTTTTTGATTGGACTGTTTATCTTCCTTTTGTTAAGTTCTATGAGTTCCCTGTAAATGTTGGAGAGTAAACCCTTACCAGAGATGAGAGAGAGAGAGAGAGAGAGAGAGAGAGAGAGAGAGAGAGAGAGAGACAGACAGAGAGAGAGAGAGAGAGAGAGAGAGAGAGAGAGAGAGAGAGAGAAACATTACACAAGATAGGACAGGAACCAATTTCCCAACATTAAGGGCCAGTGTGGTGTGGAGCCCCTGTGGGTGTAGTGGGCCAGGAGCACTGCATGGGAGCCCAGCCAGGATTGAGCTGGGTCTGGAGTGATTATAGTCTGGCCAGGGCAGGAGGGATAGGGAAGATGGTCAGAAGGTGGAATGAAAGGAAGAGGGCAGAATGGCACTGAGGCTGAAGGGGCTCCCTCTTTCCCACTCCCCCTGCATCTGTTTGTGGTGGTCTCCTGTACTGTGCTGAGTGTCTCTGACTTACCCTCCCTGGAGTCCCAGCCCTTCCTTATGCTCGAGAAGAGGGATGGCTAGCATACTCCTGTGTGCAAAATGGGTCCTCTGGGTCCCATGAGACATTCATCTTCCAGTGTGTTCTCTGTGAAGAAATGAAAACTCTGTATTTGAAGAAAGTCAAGGGAGTAGCAATATGACTAGGCACTGGCACAATGACTAGATGGATTGACGCTTTGGGCTATCATAGACCCAGTAATTACCCAGTGCAATAACATAAAACTGGATAAGAGCCACAGTTTACTCTGCCCACAAGAGCTTCTGACAGCCATACTAATCCTTCACAGAAGCACACAAAGGCTAGTACATTTTGCAGATGAGTTTTCTCATCAGTAAAATGGGGATAATCACTGTATCTACCTCAATGGGTTGTTGTGAAGATTAAATGAGTTCATATAAGTGCTGAGACCAATCCCTGTTGGCTTATATTACTTACGCAGAGAAATGTCCGTAAGAGGAGGTGCTATCTAGCTACACAGGCTACATGTGAAAAATGTATGTTTAAAAGAGGTGAATTTCAGAAAGGGGCCCGGGGGAAAAGATTTTCTTCCAGGGCCTAATGGGGAATATTTAGAAGGCATGCTAAGTCTCCATTTCTTTTAGGCTGTAAAATGAGTGATCTCTAAGAAATGTCACATGAACCAGGTCTAGTTTGCTTTATTTTACATACATATTTAATAGACTAGGAGTTAACAAAACTTTATGTTTAATATGAAGCAAAAACAAATGAAAGACTATAGAAAATAATCCCAATATAATGACTCAGTAGCTGTCATTCTTTGTGTTATTCCTCACCCAAGAGTATTTTTTTCCCATTGATTTTTAGAGAGAGTGGAAGGGAGGGAGTGGGAGAGAGAGAGAGAAATATCGATTGATTGCCTCCTGCACTGCCCTGAGTGGGACCAGGTATGTGCCCTTGAACAGGAACCTACAACTCTTCGGTGCGAGGGCCAACACTCTGACCACTGAGCAACACTGGGCAGGGCAGCTCTCATTCTTTTTGAAAATTATCTGCACGTGGGGTGGGGAGAAATAAGATCAAAAGAGGGCTTCAATGAGATCTGTAAAATCTTATTCCTAAGACAAACAAGTTGAAGCAAAAAGGCATAATGTTAACATTTGTTTAGTCTTGATATTATTAGGTTACTTTCTCTACTATTCTGCATGCTTGAAGATTTTCATCTAGAAAGCCATAGCCCCCAGCTCATTTTCTCTTGTCATATAACCGTTTTTGCACTATATCCACGCCCCACTCCCACTTTGGTTCGACATATCTTTCCATTCCTACCAGAAACAGTAGAGTGTTTTTGCATTTTTCTCTTTGGGGATTTCCATTTCAGCCTTGACCAGTTTCATCTCAGGCAGCCCATTTCGTAGCAACTACTTGCGGGGCCTCATTCTGAGGGTAAGATGTTTGCACCCACTCCCCAGTGACGCAGCAGATACATGAAACCTAGTAAAAATGAAACTTCAAGGGCAGCCTTGATCAGTATAAGTGTCAACAGTAGGGAACACGGTGGGTAGAAATCTTGTGGAGGAAGCAAAACAGTAAAGTTGGGGAGATGAGAAAAATGTCAAGTTGGCAGACAGCTCCAGTACTACCTCTGTTGCTTTGGGTGACCAGAAGGAAAAGCAAGGAGGCAACTTGTTGATCGGATCAGTGGTGATCAGATGACTTTTTAGACCAGCTGGCTCTCTAGCTGATACTGACTTGAGTCAACATGCAACTCTAGCTTGTTGGTTTCTGTAGAGAGGAAAGAGTTTCCTTAAGTTGCACAGACTCTAGGGACAGCTTACTTCGCTGACAAACCTGTAACTAGCATTGAGCCCAGCACATAGTAGGTCTTCCCAAATGCTTGTTGATTGAATGAAAGACCATTGTCAAGACTGATGCACCCTTAATCATAAATATTTACAAAATAGTAGTCTTTCAGTGCATATACACTTTTTAAATTCTTTGTTTCCTCCTTATTGTATAGAGTGCCAGGGGCTATGCTCCCTGGTGGAAATATGCTCTGAAGTTTGTCCTTTCACCCACACCAGGTCAGTTTTCTTTTGAATTCTCATGGCAAGTCCTTTTTTAAATGCAAGGCCCTGAAAGAGACAGCCATGTCTTCTCAGGTTCCCGTGTGCCCTGCCAGGACCTCGTGGGCTTTCAATAAGTCATTTGATGAGTTCCAGTTGGTTGGCATATACAAAAAACAGCTGTGATATCCAGAGAGAAATCGTGACTGCTGAAATCTGTTATCGTTGACTTTGGGTTGTCTTTTATCTCTTGCCTCCGATAACAGGCTTCACTGTTTTGCATTTTACAGTCAAATGAACTGGTTAAAGATCACCTTTTGAGTGTTTTTGCTATCTCAATGCACTCACTTTGAGTTGATCCCTTCAAATATTTTATCTATTCCAAATGGCACATTAAACTTGCTTGAGGAAGTAGAAAAGGGTATTTTTGAGAAATGTGCACATTGTTCTTCATTGATTTACTCTTTTATTTAATACAAATGTAAGGAGCCACTCCCTAACTGTGTTATCCTGGATAAGTTGCTTACTCATCTCTCTCTGCCTCAGTTTTCTCCTATGCAAACAGAGCCAACAAATAGTACTTATCTCATAAACCTATTAAAGGCTTAACATAAAAACTTTCCCTCAAGAATATGATCATCTAGTTGGGGGAGATATTGACTCTAAGGAATGTTAAATAACAGCCGAGAACTGAGTTGCCAAGTGAGTGTCTGAGTCCCACGCACTCTGGAGAACTGAGCTCTGCCTCTAGCTCAGAGATGATTTTCTCCATTCAGTTCTTGTTCTGCTATGAGACCAGGCAGAGCCTTCTGCAGAGCTCCCACTGACCTAACTCCTAGCTCATCCAAAGACGCCCCACCTGCTCCCATTTCTACTCCCTGCCTTGCCTAAGCAAGCTAGGTCATTCCTGACCAAGCCCTGAGCTTTAAGGCTAGTGGTGTCTATCTTCCTCTAAACCAGAACAGGTGTCTCCTCGTCTAAAAAAATAACCCTCTTCCTCCCACCCTAGCACAAGCTTGTCGAGTGAAAAAGTCTCTCCCTGGGTTGATAAAAGCAAAATTCATGCTTGTTCTTTACTAAACACATGTATCCAGCTTTAGCCATCAATAGGTATCAGCCTGAGAATACCGGTTAGAAAGCATGATGCTGGGCCAAGGGGTAGGGGTAGGGGGTGGAGGCGGGGTGGTTACTTGTCTACTCACGACAAAGGACAATCAACTTTGGATGTTAGTTAGGAAATAATTCCCTCTATAGTCTAAATTTGTTTAACCTAAATTTATTTTTTTGTCTTTTCTGTTGCTCTTTGAGGTTGCTGATTTAAGATATCCTTATAGTTTGTCCTTTAAGCCCAAACTACATCAATTTTATTCACAGGCATCTTCTTTTCTTAGGTAATCATTTTATTCCCTATGATATCCCTGAACATATTGCAGTAATCTCTCATGCTTACTCCAGGGTACTCTCACCAATATTTTATTGCTTGCCATAGTGCAGGTTCTGCTATCTCTTTGAAGTTACAAGGTGAACTAGCCTTGGTTAGGATCTTTGGAATGACAGTTGTTAGGTGAGTTTCTTATCACTGTGAAGCATGGGAAGGTTTAGTGAATGACCAGTACAACCTAAAAATCAAGTGGTTTGTGGCACTTGTCTTTCCATCAGAGGTCAGCAACAATACATGGTGTTTCCCATGGCACCTCAGCATCTGGCCAAGGCATAGATTTGTCATTTAGCCACATGATGGCTCTGAGACAAGCTGCACCCTTCCAGCTTATTAATTGAAATAGTCAGAATAAACTAATTGCTGCTGCAACCATAGCCATGGAGAAAAGAGATAATGTACACATCCCAGAATCTCAGGAACTGGAAGGAGGCCATTCAGGGAAGGTAGCACTGTATCCCTCCGTGGATGTCTCCCTACCCCCAAACTAGTTCAGACATCCAGGATAAAGACATCTTGAAAAGAAAATGAGCTGAGAATTACTGGCAAAGTCTCTTACATTTAGCTGGCTGCAATGGAGTTAGGTGGTGGCTGCCAACATGTGAGTACTTCTTTCTTTCTTCCCTTTAGATTCCCCATGGGAGGTCTGGGCTCAGGATATTCAACTTCCACATATTTTGACAGGGTGTGTCAGTTCAAAGGCTCAGAGCAGAGCTTCAGTACTGAGGGAAACTGAGCTCATTAACGTATTCCAGTGCACACACTGGAAAGCCCACAAGATGATTTGCATGCTTAATGACTGTGCTTACATCCTATTGCCCCAGTAGACTGCTTCCCCTGATGTGTTCAAGCCTTTCCTGGTCTTTTACATTCCTGATCCTCTCTAACAACCTATCTGAATCACATACCCCTATTCTAGTTATCTGCAGTTCCAGCCCTGAAAGTGCTCATGGTCAAGTGGACTTAGCTATTATCCATATGTACTTGTGTTCAAATCACTGCTCCCCAACCAGATTATCTATCCTTGGAGTACAGGCAGGATCCCTATTAGTTTTTGTATTCCTGAAGCACATGACACAATACCCAGGGGAGTGAAAGCAGAGTTACAGCTTTAATCCCTGTCTCCCAGATAAGAGTTTGAATGAGAGAAATGGGAAGAATTGAGAAGGCTCTATTGTCTTCAGGAAGACAGTCTTCGGCATCTGAAAGGCATCCTTTCCAAAGGTGGTGGGAAAATGGTCACTCAGTATGCCAAGAGATGTCCTAGCCAGTGTGTCTTAGTGGATAGAGTATTGGCCCAAGCACCAAAAGGTTGCAGGTTCCATCCCTGGCCCCAGTTGGGGATGTGACTTTCTATCATCGATGTCTCTTGCTCTCTCTCTCAATTAATGGGAAAAAAAATATCATTGGGTGAGGTTTAACAAATAAACAAACAAACAAATGCCAAGAGTGATGAGTGCTTCCCAAGTGTAAGGGCATAATGTAGATGGGACATAGAGCCTTATGACACAGAGCAAACAGAGAGTATTCTTATATGAAGATTGGTCAGACCAGAAAGGTGTATTGTCAGTGAAAGTTCACCGGTCAGTGTGACCACAAACCTCACAGGAACACTTAGTACTGACTTGTTTCTGGTTAATTTAACTCTTTGTTTTCCCATTTTTTATTTTCTTTCTCCTGAAGCATCCTTGACTTTTATTTCTAATTAACAAAAATGGATGCATTTGAAAGAGAAATTTGACAGCCTCCACCACCTTAACTACTTATCCATGTTTATCTGTATCCATCTTGTAACCCAGAATGAACTGGCTGTGCTCTTATCTAAGGTCAACTCCTCTCTCCTGCATGATTTGCTTTCTCTTTCTCACATTCTTAGCCCCTTCTCCCCCTTCTCTATGAATCATTCCCATTGGCCTACAAACCAAAATAAAACAAAGCCTTCCTTGGCCCATGTCCCCCTCCTCAGTTTTCTTCTTATTATAGCAAAAATTTTAAAAGATTTCTATTTTATCTTTGACTCCATTTTCTTTCCTCCTATTCCCTGTCTTGAACCCTTTTAAACCAAGCGTTACCTGCCACCTACCAAAACAGCTCTCTTCAAGGTCACCAATGAGCTCTCTGCTGCTAAATCTAATGATCAACTCTCGGCTTGATGTTAGCACAATTGATTACTCCCTCTTTTTGGAAACATTTTCTTCACTTAAGCATCGGGGCCACTCTCTGAACCTTCTCCCTCTCCATTCAGTCACGTTTGTTGGATCCTCTGAACTCTAAATAGTGGCAGGCCTTGGATTTAGCCCTTGGGTCTCTTCCACTGCATTAACCTCACTCAAGATGGTTTCATCTAGATCCATGGATGAAACCACTCAAGATGGTTTACACGCCATGAATAGACTGGTAATTCCCTAATTTATAACTCTAGTCCTGTGCTCTTCTACAAATTCCGAAGCTGAAAATCCATTGCCTACTTTTCGTCTCCACTTGAATGTTGGGTAAGTATCTCAAATTAACATTTTCAAAAACAAACTTCTGACACCTCACTGCCTTCGTATTTTAGTCCAAGCTGCTATCATCTTAGATAATCAGAATTGCCCAATGATAGTTTTCTCAGCTTCCACGTTTACCCCTCCACAGTGTATTCTCCATATAACAGTCAGAGTGATCCTCTTAAAAATAAGTCAGATCATGTTATTTTTTTCTGCTCAAGCTCTCAAGTAGCTTCCCATTTCTTTCAGAATATACTCTAAAGTCCTATCATGGTCTGTAAGACTTTCTTGGTCCATTTGGGCTGCTACACCAAAGCACCATAGACTGGGTGGTTGATAAATAACAGACATTTATTTCTCACAGTTCTGGAGGCTGGATGTTTGAGATCAGGGTGCCAGTATGGTTGGGGGCTCTCTCCCAGGTTGCAGACTACTGAGTTCTTCTCAAATGGCTGAAAGGGCAAGAGAGCTTTTGGGGAATCTCTCTTATAAGGGCATAAATTCCATTCTAAATGCCCCACCTCCTCATACTATCACAGTGGGGATTAGAATTTCAGCATGTGAATTTTGAGGGGGCACAAACATTTAGTTTGTAACAATTGCCCTAAGTAACCTGGCCCTCTGTGACCTCTTTGGTCTCATTTCCTGTCCCTGTCCTCTTCCTCATGCCACTCTAGGCAGCCTGGGCCTCTTGTAGACCTTTAAACACTCTAAGAAAACCCCCTCTTCAGGCCTTTGCATTTGCTCTTTCCTCTGTCAGGAGTGCCCTTCCCCTGATGTCCACATATATGTCTTACTCTCTACTTCCTCTGTGTTTTTGCTGAAATACCATTTTTTAAAAGAGACATCTTCCCTGATACCACCCACTCTTTATAATTAGTCCTCCTTCCCTCATTCTCTCTCTCTCATATATATATATATAGTAATTTAACATTATAATGTAACATTTGTAGGGAACAGGATCCTGGTAGGAAATAGATTACACATTTATTGAATTTAATGAAAGAACTATTTTTGAGGATGTGGGCAAAGTTAAGAGAACCAACCAGGATTGTTAAACATCTAGGGTTTAGCCATAGTCAGAAGCTAATTTAAGAAAAGCTTGATGACTCTGAAGGGACAAGAGAAGAAAGCTGATACTGGAACCCAGAGAAAGCTGTCACCATGGTAGAGAGGCCTTCCACCAGGAGATGTCGCCTTAGGTAGAGAAGCATAACTGTTGCCAAGTGACCACCTGGTAGAGGGAGGGCCAGGGAATGAATACCATTTTTCTTATTCTCACCTCCTATCTCTTGCTGGTGCTCCACATTGGCCAAAGCCAGCCAGAAGCCAGAGGTTAAGGAAGCCCAGGTGATGCAATGGCAGAGGTCAGCCTCCTGGGCCACAGAGCAAGATGGAAAAGGGTGGGGAGTGAATCTGTTCAGCATACATTATCTGTTGATTTGTTGATAGTCTTTTCTCTCATTAGATGTTAAGCCCTATGAAGCAGGAATTAAAACAGTGCCAGGCACAAAGAAAATGGTCAATCAACAGACAATGGTGTGGTGAAGGCCTGGGGTGGGGGTGATGGCGATGGTGGAGGAGGTCAATTGGGAAAAAAATGGGGACATCTGTCATACTTTCAACAATAAAGATAAATTTAAAAAAGTAAAAATAAAAGCAAATAAATGGATAACATGTAGGCATGTAATAAGGTAGGCAACGAAGTATGATTTGTGAGGTTGTGACGCTGTGCCTTGGAGAAGTAGGAAATCTGACAACCATCTTCTTGGGAAAATGGTCAAAACTGAACACAAAGCATAGCCCAGAGTAGGCACCCCTAAACTGAGCCAACTATGGCATTATATAGGGCACACAAATGTGCTGAGGCTGTAAGATGATGCCAGCTGCCACAGCAACAGCAGCTATAGCAGAGAAAATTTGCTGGTGAAAGGAGAAACTTCTTGCATTATAATCACTAAAAAATGAAAACACAGACAGACCCTGAAAACCCTGTAGTCATCAGGAATATTAGCATAAAAAGCAAGAAGCAGATAAACTGGATCCCCTTTGTGGTATGGTTGAGGCTTAAAGGTTCCCCTAGTTTACCTGGGCTTGATACTAGTGTAGTATCTGGTAGACAGACCCGGTGCCACACTATTTACACACACACACACACACACACACACACACACACACACAAATCTGATCATATTTGTTTTTGTGATTTTTTAAGAGTCTATGGAAGATTTCATAGGGGAAACAGAAGAAGTAATTTCTATTACACACCACAAAACAAACTGAAAATAAGGTCACCAGATAAAGTTGTTTGCCCCAAATCCCTTTTTTCTTTCTCCATCTCTTGTACCTTTCACACCAGACAGCTCAGTTCAGTCCTCAACTTACATAACTACTCAGTCTACAAAGCAAAGGTCCTCTCTGTTTCTAGGCCAACATCTATTGCTGCCAGAGAAGGCCCCTTATGGGTTCACCCCAACTCAAAAAAAAAAAAAGAAGCAAATTAAATATTTCTCCCAAGCACCCACATAGTCTTCCTGACAGGAGAACTATAAATTGAATGTTCTCTAACTCATTCTATAGAATAATAAGTTGATGAAACAATGGCCTACCTGGAGGTCATCCATCTTCTTCCTTCTCACCCAATTCATTTGGTTTCTTCTTAAATCTCAAGTAAAAAGAAAAAAAAAAAATCACTCAGATACTTTCAACTATATGTCCCAAGTTTGGTAGATTCAACTCACCACCCAGCACTGAAGCATGTGCTAAGGCAGGACGGCCTGCCTGAGGCCGCCAGGCTGCCTGTCCCACAGATGTCGGTGCAGCGCAGGCTCCAGCTTTGTTATACTGGAACCACACAGCAGAGCAAGAGGCGTTGCCCTGTAAGAGACTTCATCTTCTTTCAATGCCAGCATAGAAGTGAAGGATTGTGTCAAAATGCATGGTAAAGACAAGACGGGTAATGGTGGGAAAGGAAGAAAGCAAGTGAATAAGAATCAGATTGGAAAAGTCTTCTGGAGTAGGTAGGCACCCAGCCTGGGTACAAGATGCAGGATATAGGAGAAGCTGTGGTACAAGACTGAGAGACAGCTGAAGACTGGGCTACTGAAGAGCTTGTTTTGTGTTCACAGAAGAAAGAAGCATTTGAGATGTCTTTTTTTTTTTTTTTTTTTTTTTTTAATATATTTTATTGATTTTTTACAGAGAGGAAGGAAGAGGGATAGAAAGCTAGAAACCTTGATGAGAGAGAAACATCGACCAGCTGCCTCTTGCACAGCTGGGAATGTTCCCGCAAACAATGTATTGTACATACCCTTGACCGGAATCGAGCCTGGGACCTTTCAGTCTGCAGACTGACGCTCTATCCACTGAGCCAAACCGGCTTTGGCATTTGAGATGTCTTTAAAGCGTATTGGGGCAGAGGGAAGGCCAGTCTGGATAAAGCACTGAGCAGGGGAATCTAGCCCAAGACCAGATGGTGGGGAGAAGGATGGTGATGAGGGGTGGGGAAGCAACCGGGCTAGAAAGCACATGGTCACCCTGCCCTGCCTTTGCATGGCCTTCACAGTGGTCTTTCATCTGACCGAGGGCCGTGATCCAACAGGGCAGTAGTTGACACAGCTCTGGTTAAAGTCATACTTACTCTGAAAAGTCCTCTAAACATCCAATTACTCTCAAGTGTTATGATTTAAAAATAGCCCTAGCTGGTTTAACTCAGTGGATAGAGCATCGGCCTGAGGACTAAAAGGTCCCAGATTCAGTTCTAGCCAAGGGCATACGCCCAGGTTGTGGGCTCAATCCCCCCAAGTAGAAGGCGTACAGGAGGCAGCCAATCAGTGATTCTCTCTCATCATTGATGTTTCTATCTCTCTATGTCCCTTCCTCTCTGAAATAATAAAAAAGTATATTAAAAAATAAAATAAAAATGAAGACTTACTGTAGAGTTTATGCTCTTATTTATGCCCTTTGCTATGAATGTACCCTCTTTCAACAGATTCACCGTATCCACGTTTCCCTGCAGCATTAATAGAGATGTGCTGTGTTTTCTGTGCTCTGAAACCTATGAGCAGCCTGCCCTTTGGGCCACTGTTGAGAGTGAACTGCCAAAGGAACCTGCAGAGGCTGATTTACTCTGGTTGGCTAGCATTCCCAGCACTGAATTCTCCAGATTCAAGGATGGAAGGTAGAGAAGGGTTCACATCTGTACTGCCCTTAGGTTGCCTTGAGCTCCAGGAGCTGGGGTGGCCCAGGGAGCTAGCCTGTGGAGGGAGGCACAAGGATCAGCCAGCAGTTGAGCGGATCTCCTGTCAACAGAGACATGATCCAGGTCCACATCAGCCACGCAGTGAAACAGCAGAGCCGTTCATGGCATGGCATATACTGTGCATGGGTGAATTTATGGAAACCAAATCCCATTAAGGCGCAACACCACTTCATACTTCTAATAGCACCGGACAACCTAAATATCGGCCTGGGAGATCCACTCTCACCGACAAAGTTTCAGCAAGCTCTTTTGAGCTATTAGGAGTGTCTGAGGAGTGAGCAAGGGGCAGCTGATGAGCCCTTGGTGGACTAACTTGACCATGGGAAGCTTCCAAACTCAGCCCTGCGCACAACTGCTCAGCCCAGAGCAGCTGCTCAGAAGGAAAAAATAATTAGACACCATAAGGTTTCCTTATGGCTTAAGATTCTCTCCACCTCGTGGTCTAACACAGCCCTCTCTGGTATGTGGTGCTTTGGGCTATAGTTCTGAGAGTTTCTGTCTCATTCAAAATGTCTTTGAAGCTAGACTCAGTGTAAGCCAGACTGGGATAATAGAGGGCAGGTTATAGCTTGATCTACGTTCATATTACAAAGGTGGTTTAAAAGAGAAAAGCTAATTGTGGCTTTCCAAATACCCAGGTGACACAATACTGCTACACAGAGCCTCCTTGGGCACAGGAATTCTGGGTGGTCGCTGTCCTTTATATTTGCTTCACCTTACCTATTCCTTTAGGCTGTCTTCCTTTTCCTCCTTCCCTCCCTCCTTCCCTTCCTCCCTCTCTCCTTCCCTTCCTCTCTCTCTCCCTCCCTCTCTCCTTCCCTTCCTCTCTCCCCTCTCTTCCTCTCCTTTTCCTTGTTCATATTTTTTACATAGAACCTGACCCTGTCAGTACCCCAGGTTTGATTAACTTAGGCCACCCCTTCCTCATACCCAGCTGCTGATTTCAGATGCAGACTGGGGAGATAAAAAACTGTCAAGAGGGGAAAATGGATGAGCAGCAGATAAATGGGGGAACCACAATTTGCTCAGGCACAGCCTGCCACTTGCCTGGCTTATAATTAGAGGCATAAGAAATGTGTTTTCCTCCCAGTTTCGAACTCTGCTTTTCTGTTTCACAAAACATCTGAATCCCGAATTTAGTGTGAACTTGTGCTGTTTTGCTGGCAGTCCCACAATAGCCACCAACTTAGGGACTGCCGAGGGAAGCCAGATACCTCCACCAGAGTAAACGCATTCCTGGACCTTACATCTGGGTCTTGCAGCTGGAGGGAAGAAGGAGTCAAAAAAGAAACAGTCCCGAGTGTCATCAAAGGCAGTTGATGATGCCAAGTGAGTATGGAAATTACATACAGTACAGATGCCATTTTTAACATCAGACAAATAATGCGGCTGTTTAGGAAAAACAAAGATGTGCCTACAAACTGATGATCCGGGGACGTGCAATGAAAATGTTCGGAGCTTCCAGGGTGATAGGAGAGGGCTGAGTGCTCATTTCCAAATGACCCACATTCTTCTGACTCTGCTTCTAAAAGAGTAAGACTGAAGTCGTCAGATTTCCACCCCCACCCTTTTATGAAAACGAGGGAGGAAAAAAATCTAATTTGAAACTGAGCTCGATAAACAATCTCTACATGAATATTTAAGTTTTTAGATTTATGCCAGCTTTTCTCGTATGCACCATTTTAGATTGCTTTGTGTGACAGACAAGGAAATATGAAAGCAATAAGTACACCCTGTTATCTACAGGCCGTGATCAATCACGGAGAATTTAGTTCATTGTGCCTGTATTGGAGGGAGGAGGAGGATCGGTGAAAGAGGAAATTGGAAATGCTAACGAGCACAAAAGCACCTAGGCCCTCTTCCTTTTCCTCCCCTTCTGAGTTAGATCTGTTCAAGATTGGAGGCCCCAGGATGCCCAGAGCCACTGACATACAGGTTAGGGCAGTGGTCGGCAAACTCATTAGTCAAAAGAGCCAAATATCAACAGTACAACGATTGAAATTTCTTTTGAGAGCCAAATTTTTAAAATTTAAACTTCTTCTAATGCCATTTCTTCAAAATAGACTTGCCCAGGCCGTGCCATTTTGTGGAAGAGCCACACTCAAGGAGCCGCATGTGGCTCAAGAACCTCGGTTTGCCGACCACTGGATGAGAGGCCCCATGCAGCCACTTCGGGTGTGCAGAGTGAACATGGGAAAGTGGGGGCAAATACCAGGTCCAGGCCCTGGAACAAACATTTCAAAAGGGAGCTCTATTACCTTTTCCAAATTATTGTTATTTTCAAATCACACATCTTCAGGGGCGAGATCTTTTCTAAGAGGGTCTTTGCCAGGAGAAGCCTGGCAGGAAATAGTTCCTCTAACCCAGTGTTTCCCAAACTTCTTTCATGATGAGAATCACTGGAGGAGTTGTTAAAATACAGATTCCTGAATCCCAACTAAGAAGTGCTAAACTAGAATTTTTGGGAACATATAGTAGGTAAAATTGTATACTTAACTTAGTGCTCTAACCTAAAGATCACTTCAAATTAGGAATTTCGTGTTTCTGTTGAACAGCAAGTGGGTTTAAGTGGTTCTAGTTTTTAACACCTCTTTTAAAAAGTTTATTTTTAAATATATATGCATAATTTATTGATAATAATAACCTTTTGCAGTTACTTAGCACTTTTCAATTTACAAACTATTTTTTTGTGTACAATGTCTCATTGCTTTAAAAACTTTAACTTAAATATGGGATGAGTAAAGCCAAATAGATTTCAGGATACACAAGAAGTAGAAACAGCTCTAGCTGGTTTGGCTCAGTAGATAGAGCATCAGCCTGTGCACTGAAGGGTCCTGGATTCCATTCCAGTCAAGGGCACATGTCTGGGTTGCAAGCTTAATCCCTTATAGGGGGCAAATAGGAAGCAGCTGATCAATGTTTCTATCTCTGTTTTTCTCCTTTTTCCTCTCTGAAATCAATAAAAATATATTTTAAAAGAAAAGTAGAAACAAAGAGAAATAAATCTAGAGACATTTCAGAAAAACTATAAAATAGGTAAAGCTCATCCTTAACACCTATGACTCCATCCAATGCTCTTTCCCCGGTCATTGGCGCATCTCTACTTGTCTACATTTGCAGGTTCCCTTGTTTTATGAAATCTAGACTGTAGATAAAGGATGTATGATTGGTAATTGCATCTACTGAACCATGGGACTTTATTTTTGTTGGTATCTGAAGGGAAATCGTGATTTGGTGGTTACCACGTCATTTCAGAACTTCTGAGCATGCTCAGTGGCATCTCTAGAATTTCTTTGTAGAAGGGGTTAGGGGTGGAAATCTCTTAGAAGGAGGTGTTTAGAGGACTTGGCTTGAAGCTGTGTTTGTGTAGCAAGCACATTGTTGTCACTTACATTGTACAATTCTTTTTTTTTTTAATATATTTTATTGATTTTTTTACAGAGAGGAAGAGAGAGGGATAGAGAGTTAGAAACATCGATGAGAGATAATCATCGATCAGCTGCCTCTTGCACACCCCCTACTGGGGATGTGCCTGCAACCAAGGTACATCTCTTGACCGGAATCGAACCTGGGACCCTTCAGTCTGCAGGCTGACGCTCTATCCACTGAGCCAAACTGGTTTCGGCACATTGTACAATTTTTTATAGTGTCTTGGAGTCCTGTTGAAGCTAAACCCCCTACACCTCCCTCTTGACATTGCCACTGGTCTTGTCCTGAGCCGTGTTCTCAAAGTTGGCACCACTGGCATTTGTGAATGGGCCATGACGAGTTTTTTTTTGCAGGACTGTCCAGTGCCGTAGGACTTTCAGTATCCTTTGGCCCTGCTCACAAAATGCACAGGAAAAGGGTTGGCTATTGTGACAACCAGACCAATCATTCCCACATTTCCAGTTACCCTTGTTGAGAACCATGGAGTCTATTTCCATTTTCAAGAAGATACCTTTTTTTCAGAGGAGCATTTGGGAGAAAAATAAACATGCACAAACAAGGCAGAGTCATGGAAAGACAGTGTTATCTGCAACAATGGCTCTGCATGTCCTCCCACTTTTATACTGTCCTCATGCACAATACACACCCATCAGTAATAGTTCTCATGAAAAGGTCTTGGGCAGGGATTCCATTTGAAAAAAATCTTTCGTTAGGTTCAGCACCTATAGGGGGACATACCTACCATCCTCCTCTGATTGAGTGTCTCTGGTCAACTGAAAGTGCACTGGACTAGGAGCCAATTGTCATGAAATAATTATTATCTTATGTAAGCCACTTAACCTCTTTATGCCTCAACTACCTCATCTATAAGATGGAAATAGTAATCCATATTCTACCTACCTCATAGAGTTGTGAGGACAAAATTATAAACATAAAAAATGAGAAGTTAAAAAGATAATAGATAAAATGGTGAGACAACTATGAAAGACAGATTGGGTTTCTCAAACAATTAAAAATAGAATTACCAGATTACAAAACAAGCTCTGGAGGAACCAGGATGGCAGCTTAGGTAAACACTGGTACTTGCTGCCTCCCAAACCACATCAAGATTACAATTAAAATACAGAATAACCATCATTCAGAACGTCCTGAAATCTGGCTGAATGGAAGTCCTATAACTAGAGATATGAAGAAGAAAATACATCCAGACTGGCAGAAGGGGCAGAGGCACAGAACTGGCTGGTCCAACACCCACGTGTGACTTTTTAAAAAATTTTTATTGGGAGGGATAGCTCTGCTGCAGATGCCTCCTATTAGGTTCCAGACAAAAGTTTCCAGAGCTGGGAAGAGAAGTCTCCATAACTTCAGGCTATAAAAAACAGTGGGGATTGTGGCTCATCGACATGGAGGTTGCTCAGGTCCCACACAGTTCCTCTTAAAGGGCTGGTACATGAACTTACAAGGTCTTGCTTCCTCTGAGTTCCAGCACTAAGGCAATGGCTTGGGGGATGGGGTGGGGTTTGAACCAGGGACATATGGGGAGGGACTGGATTTTCTGTCATTGGGGAAGGAACTCTGGGGTGGCTTTCTTCCTGACAGGGGTGCTCACAGGGTGCTTATTGTTCTGTGCTGGGATCTCCCCTTTCCCAGAGCTGACTGACAGCCATAACTAAGTTTCCAACAGCATAGCCACACTGCTTGCTCAGCCCTGATGATTCCCTGAGAACCCACCCCATCCAATTTGCAGCCCCACCCAAGCTGTTTGCAGCAGTTTTTCCATATGAATGGCCTATCCTGGCTCAGGCTTCAGACTTTGCTAAAATCTCTCAAACAAGCAGCAGTTGGCATTAACATGCCCCAAACCTATCAATAAAAGGCCCAAGACCTGGCACTAGTACCAACATGACCTGCTTCACAGCTGGGCCTTATCTGGACCCTTCACAAGTCCAATAGAAGCAGCAGCTACCTGAAAATCTCTCTGTATCTCTGCTGGGTGGCCCCAGGCAGTGGCTGACTTTGCACCTCCCAGGAGACCCCACAGGCAGTGTATGCAGTGGACAGCTTCAGACGATAGCAGATTACAATTCTATATATTCACAAGTGCCACACTCAAGAGCCAGACTCAGTGAGCATCAAAGCCCCACTGAAGCAAGTCCTGCTCCACTATAGTAGCTGCTGGTCCTCACAGCCAATTGTCCTGGAGGTCAATTTCTCCCAATGACAACAATAGCAATCAAGGCTCAACTACAACAAGACTGTGCACACAGCCCACACAGAGGTACACATAGAGTGCCCAGCTCAGGTGACTTGGGAGCCAAACCACTGGGCCCTATAAGACACCTACTACACAAGGCCACTCTACCAACCCCAGAAGATATAACAGCTCTACCTAATACATAAAAACAAAGGGAAGCAGCCAAAATGAGGAGATATGGAAAGATGTCACAAATGAAAGAAATGGAAGCAAGCAAACTACTGGACACAGAGTTCAAAACAATGGTTAAAAAGTTACTTAAGGATCTTAATGAGAGCTTGTAGGGACTAGTGAGACTTTTAAGGATCTTAGTGACAATGTCAAAGACATGAAAAAGGACCAGTCAGAAATTAAGCTTATACTAACTAAAATAAAGAATAATCTAGAGGGATTCAACAGTAGAATAGAGGATTCTGAAAATGAAATCAATAATTTGGAGTATGAGAAAGGAAAAAGCATCCAATAAGAACAGAAAAAAGAAAAAAAGAATTTAAAAATATGAAGATAGTATAAGGAGCCTCTGGGACAACTTCAAGCATACCAACATTTGCATTATGGGGGTGCCAGAAGGAGATGAGAGAGAGCAAGATATTGAAAACCTATTTGAAGAAATAATAACAGAAAACATCCCCTACCTGGTGAAAGAAATGGATTTACAAGTTCAGGAAGCACACAGAACCCCAAACAAGAGGAACCAAAGAGTCCCACACCAAAACACATCATAATTAAAATGCCAAGAGTAAAGACAAAGATAGAATATTAAAAGTAGCAAAAGGATAGCAATTAGCTGACTAAAAGGGAGCACCCATATGACAACTGTCAGTTGATTTCTCAACAGAAACTTTGTAAGCTAGAAGGGAGTGACAAGAAATATTCAAAGTGATGAATAGCAAGAACTAAGACCAAGATTACTCTACCCAGCAAAGCTATAGTTTAGAATTGAAGGTCAGAAAAAGATCTTCAAAGACAAGAAAAAGCTAAAGGAATATTTCACCACTAAACCAGTATTACGTGAAGTGACAAAGAAGAAGAAGAAGACGAAGAAGAAGACGACGACGAAGAAGAAGAAGAAGAAGAAGAAGAAGAAGAAGAAGAAGAAGAGAAATAAAAATATGAACAGTAAAATGACAATAAATACATATCTATGAACAATCAAATCTAAAAATCAAAATAAGCAAACAAAGAATCTAATGAACAAAATAAACTGATGAATAAAATGGAACCAGAGGCATGGAAACATGAAACAGACTGATGAATCTCAGAGGGTAGGGGGAGGAGGGACAGGAAAAGATTGACCAAATAACTTATATGCATATATGCATTATCTATGGACACAGACAATAGGGTGGTAAAGGCCTAGGACAGGGTGGGAACAGGGTGGAGGAGGGGGCAGGGGTGAAGGGAAAGGGGAGATATAAAGATTAAAAAAAAAAAAAAAAAAAAAAAAAAACAACAGCCGAAACCGGTTTGGTTCAATGGATAGAGTGTTGGCCTGTGGACTGTAAGGTCCCAGGTTCGATTCTGGTCAAGGGCATGTACCTTGGTTGCGGACACATCCCCAGTAGGGGGTGTGCAAGAGGCAGCTGATCGATGATTCTTTCTCTCGTGGATGTTTCTAGCTCTCTATCCCTCTCTCTTCCTCTCTGTAAAAAATCAATAAAATATATTAAACACACACACACACACACACACACACACACACACACACACACACAAAACTACCATATGAGCCAGCAATCCCACTCTTGGGTATTTATTTAAAAAATTGACACTAGCTGGTTTGGATCAGTGGACAGAGTGTCGGGCTGCGAACTGAAGGGTCCCAGGTTCGATTCCGGTCAAGGGCACATGCCTGGGTTATGGGCTCAATACCCAGTTGGGGGCATGCAGGAGACAGCCAATCAATAATTATCTCTAATCATTGATGTTTCTATCCCCCCCTCTCTCTCCTTTCCACTCTGAAATCAATAAAAATATTTTAAAAAATTGAAAGCAGGGGCTTGAAGAGATATTTGCATACCTATGTTCATAGACGTATTGTTTACAATAGCCAAGAGGTAGAAGTAACCCAAATGTCCATTGATGAATGAATGGATAAACAAAATGTAGTATATACATACAACAGAACATCATTCAGCCTCAAAAGGAAGGCAGTTTTGTCACATGCTATAGCATGCCATAGCATGAATGAATCTTGAAGATATGCTACGTGAAATAAGCCAGTCACAAAAAGACAAATGTATGCAATTCCACTTATATGAGGTAACTAAAGCAGTAAAATTTACAGAAACAGAAAGTAGAATGGTGGTTTACCAGGGGCTGAGGGAGGGGGAAAGGGGAGTTGTTCAGTTGGTAGAGAGTTTCAGATTTTCAAGGTGAAAAAGTTTTGGTGATCTGTTTCACATGCGAACATTACAACACTATTGAACTGTACACTTAATTTTATGTTGAATGTTTCATAACCACAATTTTTTAAAAAGTATGATAGAAACAGAAAATATTGTCACCAATCATAACCCAGAGGTTGGAGGAATAGCAGGGGCACTTATTTACAAGTTGGGCAAGTTATATTAGTAGGTGTATTACCCTGGATTCCTCCAGAACACTTTTAGAGAGAAATACATAAGGAATGAACCAGGTGGGCAATTCATTTAGAAAAGTAATTCTTAAAGTGAGAAATATACTAGAATTCCAAAAGCGATCTTTCTCAAAATATACAGGTAAGGCTTCCTGAAATGCAAATAACAAAAACCACTCTGGTTAGCTATACAGTGAAACAGAACCGGTAGGATGTGGTATATATGTAGAAAGAGATTTATTTTAAGAATGTGTTCACACATTTATAGAGGCTGGCAAGTTCAAAGTCTGTAGGTAGTAGGTAGGTCAGCAGGCTGGAGAGCTAATGCTATGGTCCAAGTTGGAATGCCATCTGCTGGCAGAATTTCCTCTTGCTAGTGTGTGTGTGTGTGTGTCACACTAAAGTGTGTGTGCCCATACACATTTTTGTTCAATTTAGGCCTTCAACTGATTGGATGAGGTCCAAATACACTGGGGAGAGCAAGCTCCTTTATTCACAGTCTAAATCTGATCCAGAAAACATCCTCCCAGAAACATCCAGAATAATGTTTGAACAAATATGTGGGTGCCACAGCCCAGCCAAGTTGACACAGTCATTCTCAATTTTCTAGCCTTTGAGTTATAAATCTGAGAGATCTTTCTGATTCACTCTCTGCTTTTATCCCCACTTATAGTTATCAAATCTTCTTTCATCTGCATTTGTGAGGTGTTTTGAGTTTATCTTTAGTACTACTTACTATCTGCCACTTCCCAGCCTGTCTTGCATCTAGGGAAAGGCATATGGGTAGGCCATATTCATTTGGCAGGACTGTCATAACAAAATACCACAGACTGGGTTCTTTAATGACAGAAACACCTTCCTCATAATTCTGGAGGATGGAAGTCGAAAATCATGGTGTTGGCAGATTTGGTTTTTCCTAAGGCCTCTCTCCTCAGCTTGCAGATGGATGCCTTCTTACTGTGTCTTCATACAGTCTTTCCTCTGTGCACGCTCATCCTTGCTGTCTCTGCCTCTTCTGATAAGTACACCAGTTTAGGGTCCCACCCTTATAACCTCATTTAACCTTCATTACATCTTTAAAGGCCCTATCTCCAAATACAGTCACTTTGGGGGTTAGGCTTTAGCATAAGAATTTTAGGGAGGGCACAATTCTGACCATAGCAGTTCACCAATCAGCCATATCAGGGCAGGCTTTGCCTCAGAAGCTAGTGAGGGGAGAATACCATAACACATGCAGTGGCACAAACCAAGGCCACATGTGCTGGTTCAGAAATCACAATAGGCCTGACACAGTAGAGACTGAATTCCAGGCTCAAAGGTTGCTCAGAACTGGCACAGAATGGCAATGCAAGTTGAGATGCCTGCTGCTTGGTAGTAGCAGCTGTGACTCTCTTATTAGACTAGCTCTGAGATGAAGTGGGCATTATTACTAGAAGTTTAACTTCAGGGGTGATTCTCCAGTCTTCTTAACAGTTTTACTTTGCCTTATGTTTATAGTACATGAGTAAAGTGATGTGGTTCTTATAGCTTATTTGGTAGAAATAGTTATTCAGTATGATTTCTATGTCATGAATATGTCCATAGACAGCATTTTGTTCAAAAAATATTTTATACCCATTCAAGTAATAGGGATTTGGAAATTTTCAAGAACAAAAATGATCTTTGTGATTGAGGTTATCTACTTATTAAAAATGGCTTGGCCAAGTTGTAGGGCCTGGGTCTCCCATAACCTTAACATTAACTCCCTTTCTACCTAATCACTTAGAGTTGACTCCCACCACTTGAAATTAAAAAATCCGGATGCCTAGATTATGGCAACAAATTGGCAACTTGGTGCCTAGACTCTATCTTCAAAACCACTGTCAAACCAATATTCCTAATACACTGCTTTCATCTTGTGTATCTCTGTCTATAAATTCTTAGGGAAACTTGGGTGTTATTATCATAGGTTTTGGATGTCAGTTGCAAGTGTCAGGACACAAATTCAAACTAGCGTAAGTAAAAAAGGTTATTTATTGGCTGACACAACTATGAAGCCCGAAGGGGTAGGTGAAACTCCAGGCATCCAGGCATGGCTCCAGTCAGAAGCTCACATTATGTTCTTAGGTCTGTGTGCTTCTTCATTCCCAACTCCCTCCAGGTGTCAGCTAAATTAGACCCTGGCTTCTTGATCTTTGAAGGTGAACGAGATGTAGATACTCTCCTCTTTCGGTTGTACCTGACCTAGTCGAATGTTTTCCACTGGGCCAACCAGTTTCAAAGGGATGGATTCCAAGGGGCCAGCCTGGGCTGTGCATTAGCTGCTAAGGTGGGAGAGGAAGCCACAGTCCCTCTAGGTAGGGAATGCCAACTGCCCACAAGCAACAATGTCTAACAGAATAATCCAGAAACACACCAGCGTTGGGGGTAGTGTATTTCCACCCCTCCAAATCACACTGGCTGGCTTTTTGTCTTTGCAGTGGGAGGCTAGCTTTGGTGGCCTGGACACTAGTGATGACCATTGGTTTTCCCAGGAAGAAGCTGTCTGTGTCTGAGGAAAACAAGGTTTCTCTGAAAGTGAAGGCAGATTGTCCTCCTGGCCAGAGGGCTATATGCAGTGTTTCTGCTCTTCCATGCTATGTGGCTTTTGAAGCTCTTAATCCATTTTCCACTGGTGCTGGCAGCATCACCAACCCTTTGCTCCACTCACAGCCCCTCAGGAGGCCCGTGTGGTCTTTAGACAGCGCACTCCCTGCACCCAGGGACAAGTGGACCCATTGTTCCATGGGGTTTCCTTTAGGCTAATCGGAGGAGTGTGAAAGAACCCATTTAAAGAAGTCTGATGAATAAGAACAAAATAAAGATCAAACTCAGGCATCATCAAAAGCTGTTTGTTAACAGACAAGATGTTCTTCAAAGCCTTTATCAGGAGCCAGGGGAGACTTATCTTGCAGCACTATGTGGAGAAAGTAGGTGGGTCTGCGGGCATTCATTTGAAGTTCTAAACAGATGACTGCTGGCCTGGCAGCTGGGCTCAGGATTATCAGCAAGTCTCTTGGGTTAAGTGGGCAGCACTGGTAGATAGGGGTCTGGGAAAAATAACTCAGGTCATGGGTAAGGCTCATTAGAGAAGTCCTCCAAACCTGCCTGCCTCTGCACCCACCCCCAGGAAGGAGCCACATGTTGCAAATTAGAGAAGCTCTTTCCTAATCCTGGATCCCTGGGTTAGGAAATTGAGCCATCCTGATGTCACACAAGCCTTGTACCTGTGTTTCAGATGATAAACAATGCAGAGACATTCACTTCCCTAAACCAGCGCTAGCCTGGGGCATGCCAGTGCTTTGGGGTCAGGCTCTTGAATGCCTGAAGTTAACAGTAATAGGTAACACTTATTGAATGCCCACTGTGCTCAGACTATCTCTCTGGAGCCTCACCACACTCTAGACCCTTATTATCCTCATTTTATAGACAAAGGAAGTGAAACCCTGAGAAGTTTATGTAATTCATTTGAGGTTTCATAGTAGAGCTGGGACTGGAGCTTCTACCGCTTGCTAGATCCAAAGCCTGGGCTATTAATTGCTTATCACACTGCCATTCGAACTAGACCTACCAAGGACGTCACCTGCCTTTTTCCTTAGAAAATGGGAACTGAATTATCCTCATTTCAAACTTCAGTCCTAGATGGAGAGACTGAGTCACACAGAGGTAAAAGTAACTCACCTGGAACTGTAATGGTTCATAGAATTCACCATAAGGAATTTATTTATTTTTTCTTATTGTAAAAGAAAAGTTATGAGTCAAACACCAACAGATTTAAGGACATGCGGGTGGTGATGGCAGAGACACTACCCAGAATCCAGTTACTCAGGTACCCAGGTGTGTAATAATTTCTATTGGCATACATGCGTATTTTAATATCACTTCTTAAAGGAACACGATTACAAACTGTGTTTGCCCCACACAGTAGCCTTTAGTTCCACGTAGCTATTTAAATATATATTAATTAAATTAATCAAAATGTTAAATTTAGTCCCTCAGCTCCATCAGCCCCTCTGAAGCGCCCAGCAGCAGATGCAGCACTTCTCCACCATCCCAAAAAAGTTCTATTGGCCAGCACTGCTCCCACACCTCCCGTGACCACACTTCCTTCATCTGCTCTTCTACAACTAACTCCTTGGAAGAGTTGGCTCTGCTTTGTTAGCCCCAACTCCCCACCTCCCTTTCTTTCTTCAGTCCACTCCAGGCTTTTCATAGCAACCTCTTCAGTGAACCTCCTTGTCAAAGCCAGTGGCCAATGTCCTTACCTTGTCCTTCCTGTCAGGATGCCATTGGATGCCATTGGTCACATTCCACCTCTTATTTATTTATTTATTTATTTATGTATTTATTTATTTTAGAAGCTGCGTCTTTTCCATCAGTCTTTTTTCATTTTGTTTAAGCGTTTATGGAAGAAGAGCTTAAGACTACCCAATGGTTGTTCCTACCCATTCTGTGGCCTGAGCAGTGGGGGCTGCAGACTAGTCTTCAGTGGCTTCTGAGGCTCCAGGCTTCAGTAGGAAATGGCTGGACAGGCACAGAGGGCACCTGCACCTCCAGACCAGTCGGCAACCTCAGGTTGTGCAGCAGTGAACTCGGCAGCTGGAGCAGTCCATTCACCCTGAGATTCCTCCTTGGTCACAGCCCCTGCTCTTCCTTTTCAATCTCTTCAGGGCTCTGTAGGAGCCGAGAACAGGCATGACCTTCCATAGCTGTTCACGGGAGATGGTGTCACACATACACAGTACTTCCCGGGCCAGCCCACTGAGCGAGCCCCCTCACTGTTGCAAGGGCTGGCAATGTCCATGTAGCCAGAGGAGAGTCTGTGTTACACAGACCAGTGGTGGGCAGGTTAGCAGAAGATACCTCTGTGAGAGCTGTTGGCCAGCCCTGGTGTCAGTAACCACCAGGAGTTTCAATTCCTGGAAGGCTACCAGGATCTGGTGAGTGAAGGTTCCAGGAGTGAAGTGGCAGCAATAGGAGTGGCTCCAGTGGCAGCAGCCAACTTCAGCACAGCTCACTGGGCAGTGTCCTGGATGATATGACACTGACATCAGCAGGGTTTTCTATGGCAACAATGGCAGGAGCTGCCAGCAGGAGCTCCTCCCAGGTTCTCTTCAGATTTATGATGTAGATGCTATCCCTCTTTCTTTGTAGGTATACTCTTCCATCTGAAAGTCAAGGTTGGTGGGTTCCAGCTATAAGGAATTTGAGAACATTCTCCTCCTTCATTTGTAGGACATCAAGGGCCCTGACATTGGGAAAAGTTTCCCTTTAAGTGATGTGGGAACCAAGAACAATGCTGCATGGGCACCTCTCTGGGCCCTGCACAAAGGACATTCTTCCTCTTTATACACTTTCTTCTCGGAGAGTCTGGAAACCACACGGCCTTGGTTCTCCTCCTACCTAAATGGGGCACATGGCCATCTCCTTTATTCTCTGTTCCTCCCAACAAGAAATTCTCATTGCAGAGTCCCTGGGGCTCAGCCCTCAGACCCCCTGTCTTAGATAGCTGCATCCTCTCCACAGGTGATCTCCACAGCCAGAAAGCAGAAATCACAGCACATGGCTCCTGGGCTTAGAGCCTTCGCTGGCTTTCCATTGCACTCAGGGCAAAATCCAAAGTCCCTGCTGTGGCCTTCAGGGCTCCCCTTGAGAGAGCATCTGCCTAGCTCTCCCCTGTTCTGTCTGTGCTGGTTTCTCTCAGCCCCTTGGCCAGGCCATTTGCTCCTGGCTCAGAGCACTTGGATTAGACTGCTTTCTTTCACATTTTTCAATGACTGTTCCTTGTCATCATCTGGGTTTTAACTGAAATATCACCTCTCAGAAAAGCCATCCTTGACCACTCTAGATTCAGCAGTGCTCTCTATCACACACTCCTATATTCATGTCATTTATTAGTATCTGAGCTTTCTTAATTTATGTTTTAAGTCTGTTTTCTGACATCAGCATATAAACTCTTGTTCATCACTCAGTACTGAGTAGTGAACATAGTAGGTGCTTAGCTAAGGCTTCTTGACTTAAAATGTTTACTAACAATCTGGCCCGGAATCAGAATAGGGATATTAGGACGCTAGGCAGGCTCCCTGGAGAGTTAGTCAGAGACAGTCAGTCAGAGGCAGAGGAAGATCCAATTACGTTAGTGGAGTGCACATCTCATTTGTTGAATGAGCTCTGCCCTTGGCCAGCTGGGCATGGCCAATGTTTTAAACTGATTTCCTTTGTATTTTGTGACTCTTTAAGAATGTAAATTTCCCTGAACCTGTTTGTTGATTTCCTTGCAAAGATGTTAATCCAACATCAGTATGGCTTTGGACAAACAAATCATGGACCTTCATTTCCCTATTCATACAGTAATTTGGTTTTTGATATAGAATTCCTAACCTTTCAGTACTTTATTTCTAAGTGTCTGATGCCACTTTAAAGAACCTCAGGCTATGCTCTTTCTGAAAATGAACTAATTTAACAATAATTTGTAAAGGACTTTTAAAAAGTAATTTTACTTTTAGAATTTTATCTGAAGAAGTAGTCATAAATTTGATCAGAGTTTCATTTACAATTATGCTCATCTTAGAATTATAAATAATAATTAAAAGGTCAGAAACAATTTAAATAATCAATAGTAAGAAAGGTTAAATAAATTCACATACTTATATATTTGAATATTATAATATTAGGATATATTTTAATATGGAAATAAAAATGCCAACAACCATTGGAAATGAATATTTCCTAAAAAAAGATAACGAGGAAAACATTTTATAATTCAGTGTTAATTTTTTAATAATCTCAATCTATAAAATACATTTGTTCATGGAAAGGAAAGCTAAAGGAAATAAAAACATAACTTGTAATTATCTCTGAGTTATGAGATTAGTCTATTTTTTTTATATCTGTCATTACTTTCAAAGTCAATGCATATGTAGTTCTTTTTGCAGCCAGTGAATTTCACTTTTTTCCTCCCCTCCCCCTCCCTTTATTACATACTAGAGGCCCGATGCATGAAAATTCATACAAGAGTAGGCCTTCCTTCCCCCCAGCTGCTGGCACTGGCTTCCCTCCAGCACCCGGGCCCCGGGCTGGCTTCCCTCTGTCCTGGCTTCATCAGGAAGGACATCCAGAATGACATCTGGCCTAATTAGCATATTACCCTTTTATTGTTATAGATGTGTCAGTATCCCACCATGAATTGCACTTTTAGTCAAGAATGAACTCTAGTGCTATGAGTTTAGAGTCAGACGTCTCAGATTTAGTACAATTTGGTTAGACAAATATTTAATGACTGCTTTTTATGAGTCAGATGCTTGCCATGAGCTGGGAGTGAAACCAGGATGGGTAACCTGTCATTGAGGTAATCTCAGGCACTGTGAGAGCACAGGGAAGGAAAGGGTGTTTGGGAGGGAAGGATGGATGGGACATAGAGCTTCAGAAACCATGTCCTGAAGGTACTGGGTCCCAGTTCTTGTCCCACTTGCTTGCTTGACCTTGGACCATTATTTAAACTCTCAGCCTTTCAATTCCCCATCTGTAAAATGATACCAACACTACCAGCTCTCTCTGCTAACCCAGGTTGTGATTTTTGCAGATCGGATGGAGACACTATAGGCATGCTTTTGGCACCTGACAAGTGCTATCAGGGCAGGAAGTGGAAGCCTTGATTTAATGATTAACAGAGCAGCAAGGCCCGGGGCCACTGGGATGACAATTCTCCTGTGTAATGGGTGAGGCTGCCTCTTCTCCTTTACTCTGACCCTATCAGTTATTTTGTAGTGCGTCATTGCTCAGAGGAGGTGCAGAAAAAGCTGCTATGGGGATAGAATCAGTCTCTGCAGGAGCTCCCAGCTTCCACATTGTACTGTCTCCTCTGTCCTTTTTCTGACTTGGCTCTGGGGTGACCTTCTGAAATCATCATGTTTTATGACCCAGAGGAAATGGTGCTGCAATTGAGGACCCAAATCCCTATTATTTTGAAACTAACAAGCCCAGGTACTATCTGGAATCAGGCCGAGATACTTGTGGGGCTGGTAGCCTTGATGTTCAATTTACAAGTATTTAAGCCAAATTCTTCTGTGTCAGTGGCATCCCCCATTGGCCTGAGTCCCTGGGTCACCACACATTTCAGGAGAAAAGGGAGAAGCTGAAGCTCCTCCTTGCATGACCAGATCTCAGAAATTACTCAGGACTGCAAAGCCACCGGAGATGGGATTTGGTGTGCCCCTAAAATAGTTTGCTGCTTCTGCTCTTCTTTTGGCTAGTACCCCCCCTTTTCTTGCATAGAATAATTAGTTTGTTTTCTCCCTCTGATCTTTTTATTTTTTTAATCTCCTCTTTTCTTTTCTCTCCCTTTCATTTTTATTTATTTATTTATTTATTTATTTATTTATTTATTTATTTATTTATTTTAATACTCACCCAAGGATATTTTAACATTGATTTTTAGAGAGAGTGGAAGGGAGAGGGAGAGACAGAGAAAAACACTGAGGTGAGAGAGACACATCGATTGGTTGCCTTTTGCACACACCCCAACCAGGGCCGGGGAACCTGCAACCAAGCTACATTCCCTAGATCAGAATGGATCTTTCATTCTATGGGCCAATGCTCTATCCCCTGAACTAAATTGGCTGGGGCTCTCTCTTTCATTTTTGACAAATATTTGCTAAGAATCTATTATGCATCTGGGATTGTGTTGGGCACTGAGCTAAAACAGATTGAAAATGCCACCAGAAGTTTCAAATAAATGCTGTGGAATTTTTGGAGATCTGTGGCCACCAGGCAACATGATCAGGTAGGACTTCTGGGTCTCTCAGGTACAGCTTCATGGAAAAGGATCTTCTCAGCTGAGTTTGATAGTAAAGCAGGAACCTGGATATGCAGAGAGGAAGTGGAAATAGCCCACACGAGGGCATGGAAGTGAGATGGTGGGCTGTGCCTCCGGTGGCATAGTGAAGTCCCAGAGCAGACAGAGGCTGCCTGCCTTCATTTCTCCTCTCTCTTGTATGGGATGAATACAACCTCACTCAGCCATGGGATTTTCATTCTGTAGCATAAAACCTTTGCCTCCTCAGGTTCTAACTGTATACAATTGGGAATGTTCCAAAACGTTTAACCCACTGGCTGAAGAATTTTGATGTAAAAAGATAACCAAAGCAACATTAATACATGCAGTTCAAAAAGGTCTTTCCTTTTAGTCACAGAAAATATTAATATCATAATTAGCGATATGCATTTAAAAAAAATAAAGCCTGCTTTTTCTGTGTGATACCAAGTAAAAGCCATTTTATAATTGCAGTCCAACCCGTAAGTAGCTTCATTGTACCCTCTACAAGCCAATAAGTGCCTTGAGGACAGGGACTAGGTCTTATTTATTCTTCTAACCCTAATATGATGCTTCACAAAAGTTTGTTGACCAAGAGAGGGTGTATGGGCTGAAAATCTGGGAATAAGAATAAAGTGGTATAAGTTCCATTTTCCAGAAAGATAAATTGAGACTAAGTGCATGAAAAACTTTGCTTGGCCTTTCTGCCAGTATTTGACAAATTTCTCTTCCGAATTTTGGCCCCGTGGCCAGCTCTGCATGGTCTTGGCAGAGCAGTACCTGCCGGGTCTGCCACATGACTGCTCCCCTGCGGTGCCAAAGGATGAGGCCATTTGGAGACAATCACCTTCTGTCTCTGAGCTTTGACATCTGGGAGGTGGACGACCAACAGGCCTTGGCTCGGCCTCCTGGCCCTCAGCTTGCCGCATGTTGGTTGGAAGCCATTTTTTTTTTTTAGGAGAAAGCCACAGTGGCGAAGGCCACCTTCTGGACAAATAATTCTGGTCCAGGGGCACCAGATGCAATAGGGAGTGTGAGGCAATGCACAAATGAGCAAATGACTTTGTCTTCAAAGAGAACAAGGTTTTGTCAGAGTTGTGGTTGTCCTTTGCTCAATAGGATTGGCACTCTGTAGAGAAGCGACTGAGTATGATTTGGTTAGAATCCAATTTCAGTAATTAGTTTTATTCTCAATAAGGCGTGTTAATAGGTCCCATGTTGGGCAGGCAGAATCCCCAGTCTCAGGTGCCAAGTGCCAATTAATGAAATCAACATTCAGGTCCCACAGGTAAACAACCATTGTGTACCCATTGTCTTGGAGGTTGGCATTTCCCCCAGTAGCACAGGTCCTAGCCATATAAAGACTGTAAGCTCTAAGATGACAGGGGCTGTGCCTGTTTTCTTCACCACTGTGTTCTCAGTGGCCTCGCTCATCCCTAGCACCTGTATTAGATGTCAAAAACACAGTGATTCTTCCCCTCCCTTTATCCTTGCTCTTTGTAACACAAGCAAGTTTGCAGTTCTGGCCTTGGGACCTGCTTTGCCAAACAATGTGGCGGAAGCTACATAGTGTCAGTGGTGGGGCAGGACTTCAAGAGGCCTTGCACACTTTGTGCTCCTTCTTGGGCCCTGCAGAGCCTCCATGGGAATGAGTTCAGGCTGGTCTGCTGGAGAGACACGGGGCCTGGTCAGTTTTATCACTCTCATTGACAATCAGCCAATCCCCAGAAGTATAGCTGCTGAGATCCATGGTCGGCAAACCGTGGCTCACAAGCCACATGTGGCTCTTTGGCCCCTTGAGTATGGCTCTTCCACAAAATACAATGGCCTAGGCCAGTTTATTTCGAAGAAGTGGTGTTAGAAGAAGTTTAAGTTTAAAAAATGTGGCTCTCAAAAGCAATTTCAATCGTTGTACTGTTGACAGTTGGCTCTGTTGACTAATGAGTTTGCTGACCATTGGCCTAGATGACCAGTGTCAGATCACGGATGCATGAGTGAGTCTAGCCAAGACTAGCTGGACCCAATCTAAAAGGAGTATGAACTAAAGAAACGTGGAGTGTTTTAAGTCAGTAAGTTTGGAGTGGTTATGCTCCAAAGCTAACGGATTAACCCAATGTACGTTTGCTGAGAGATGGATGGATTATTGACTAGGTGTCACTCAATCTTAAGTACCTTGCCCAGCCACTCTCGTTTGTATTATTGTTTTACTTTCTTCCTGACACCGTAAGCAGAAGCGATTCGTTCCCTTATTGGTTTGTTTATTTTCTGTCTCCCTTTCCATCATATAAGCTTCATGAGGATAGGAGGGGATCTTGCCAATCTTACCTTTAAATTCCTACAGCCTAGAACTGTTGAGAGCACAGTGGGCTCTCAATACATATGATTGAATGAAAAAGTGAATGCATTTCATTAATATCATTTATAGTGAGGCTAGATGAGCAGAGAGCTTGAAAAATGAATATCACACCTATTGCTCTTGGTGTGTTTTTCTTGTAGGAAAATAAAAAAGTTTTCCTTGACCCTCTTAGGATCTCCGACTGGGTCTGAGAATTAAACTGGCAAAGACAGATTAATGGGAGAAAAGCATATACTTTTATTTAATGCTAAGTTTTACAGGACATGGGAGTCTTCATAAAAAAAACACAAACTAACAAGGACGTGCAGAAATGGTTGACCCTGAGTGTGTTTGTGCTAGGTTTGATGGAAAGTAGACAACTGGGTAGAATCTGGGGCCAAGAATCTGAAGTAAGAATAGCAAACTGGAGGGAATTTAGTAGGGACTGTTTGGATTCTTCTTCAGTGACCCTTTGTCTTTGGATATAAGGCTGCTCTCCTCTGCTGGGTTTAGGGAGGCACTTCTCTCCTGAAGGTTTTATGACCTGTTTCATTGGAGAATGGGGGGGGGGGGGGGCGGGTGTCAGAGTGACCTGCCTGCATCTTCTGTTTCCCCAAACTCCTTTAGCTTAAAATAGTCAGCATGCCGATGTGCCTGCCACGTTTTGGGGTAGCATGTGCTAAACCCCACCACTAGACATTTCAGACAGTTTTGTCCTTGTCAACAGTTACAGTCACTTTTCCTTTAGGAGGAGGGGAAAGGAGGCAGGAGAGCCTCAGATTACCCCTCCCGGATAACAGCCCACATGGCTTCTCTTCAAGCCCGGCTCTGACCACGAGCCACACTGTCATACGCGACACAAAATATGTGGCTGGCAATGTGCCCAGTACTCAGAAAATCTCATGTGGAGGGATTCAGCCGGGTGGGCTAGATCTCTCAATTATTGAGAGACAGTGTGTGCCTGCTCCCTCGAAAATTTATGGTTTGTTAGGATCTTTCTTTTTACTCCTCCTTTCCATGTGGGGCTTTCACATCAAGTTTCTCTTCTGTAGTCTGTCTTTTGGGCCATTTATTTGGCTATCGCATCAGCCCATCAGGGCGCTGACTTCAGGGGGTGAGTGAAAAGAAAGGAATCCAGAGGCAAGCCCACCTGCACCTCTTCCTGTCAGTGACATCGTCAAAAGCGATTTATTAAGCTCTGACTTAATCTCCCCTGGAGTCTAAATTTATCATTGAGAAATCTCAGACCTAAATGGGTACCCAAGTGTTTCCGGTTCATTTGTAAGATGAGCATTACATGTTTGAGGACAATGTCCCACACATTCTTCTCATATTTTAATGCCATTACTACTTGTTATTATGGGTTTGTACATTGAGTCCATTAGACTTACACTTGCTGAGCAAGCTTTGATAGCTCTCATTCTAGAAAGTCCACGGAGGTGGCATTTTGAAGCTGACACTTTTGTCTCTGCTCCCCATTTGTCCCTATCAGCGCCCTGACCTTGGCTTATAAGCAGCCAGGGCAACAGATCCTGGGAAAGCCCAAGGACAGGGATCAAAATGCGGATGACAGGAAGCTCAGCAGGAGGATATTAACACTAATTAGAATGCTTTTTCCTGACCACAGATAATGATGGCTTTCTTTGTTCGGCATCCCGAGTAAATCCCCTCACGCAGATTTTCATACTCTGAACCAACCTGAGCATCTGGATGGAACTGCTGTTCTGGCTGAATTACCCATTCCAATTAGAGAAAGTAGGGAGCTGCCTCCGCGTTTCCATTCCCCAATCATCTGTGATAACTGGATGTAAGGGGTTTTATGACGCTCTTCCTAGAAAGATGCATTAACTGTGACATGACCTATTAAGCATGGGCAGAAGTTAGGAGCTCAAGAAGGGAAGGGACACCCATAAGTATTGTGATTTGACACTCAATTTTTTTCTCCCTCACTGTGCTGGCTCTGTGCTGAATTAATTCCACTTTCCTCGTGCTCTTAAATAAAAATTTATGGATGGCAGCTGAGGTCCTTCTTAGGGTCTTTATGATTTGGGATTAAAATCCTTAAGTGCCTGGGTAACTCATTAGCATGTGCACTCTAGCCACTTGTACGGGGTCGCTGGAGGAAGGGAAATGAGGGAGAAGAATGGCAGAAGAACAAAGAAAAATAGGTAGGTATTTTAATATAATAATAGTTTAATAATTATTATTAAATTTACTAATTTAAATTATTTAATTTGTGGGGCATTTAAAGGGCCTCCTTTAAGGGCTAAAAATCGCACGTTACCCACAAGCATTGCAGAGTAAGCAAGCGTCTTGGCTAAATTTTAAATTCATTTGGAAAGTTAAGGTTTAAATATAAATTTAAAATCTAAATCTTGAATTAAAAATATTTAAGAAAACAAACTTACAAACAGCACTATACTACACAAAAATAATTCCAGCTGATTGGATTCGTGCTTGTTGGGCAGAACTAAGTGGGTGTGAAAATCAATGTGTAAGTTTGAACCCTTAGCCAAAACCCACATCCCAAATGCTTCCTCACCAGATGTCTCCTTTCCGCCTCCACCAACGAGGAGGCACCAAAGCAGGTGACCCTTTCCTCACAGACTCTCTGCCGTGCTGTCACCTGCTTGTAGGGACATTGGTCACGTAGAGACAAAACTCAGCACAAACACAAGAAGTTTTTACAATGCAGCTTCTTTTACAAGAGTGTGAGCAGGCCTATCCCTAGCTTTTGGGGATCTGGCAAAAGTGCAAAGGGGGGCTGCAGGCCACCCTTTTTTTATTTTTTATTTTTTATCCATTCCCTATTCTATCTCATACCTCAGGGTCTTCTTTTCTCCTGGAGCTGGGAACACCCCAAGTGGTCCACTGAAGTCCCACCCTCCCCATCCCCCAAGCTGTGCCTTAGCTGCTCTTTGGCTGAAGAATGTGCATATTGGAGATATGGTCTGCCCTCAGGTCTGCCGAAGAAGAGGTCCTCAAGGCCCCCAGAGACTCAGAGCTGTTAGCGCATGGTCTTCTGAGGTCCTGGGTGCCAAGGGCATGGGCTTCTGAGGTTCTGGTGTGAGAGCATACTTCAGGGCACTTGAGGCTTAGGCTATGGAGAAGATTACCTTGTGATCCATGGACTTCTTGCCAGTGAGGCCCTCTACAGGGCACGGGGTCCCGGTAACCCAGGGGTAAAGATTATTCTAATCTTCAGAGCTACCACCCTCTTAGCCTCCTGCCTATTTCCTGTGAATCATACAATGGGGTGGGTGTAAACATTACACAGTTATAGAATAGCTTCTTAAAGTGTTCATAAGGATTTCCTGGAAAGGGTACTCCTTGACCCCTCTTTGGCACTTTCCCAGTGTTTATTAAGTTTTCTCTCATCTCTGCACCTACACAGCTACTGTGTTACCTCCTAACCGATCCCTTCATTTTGGTTTTGACCTCATACAGCCCTCTCCTGACTGCAGCCAGAGACATCTTTAAAAAGTTAAATGCATCATGCCATGCTCAACCTCTGAAACCTCTCCATGCCTTCTCCTTTATTAAGATAAAGCTCTAAGTCCTGAACTATGACCAGGTGTCTGCTCTCTTCTCCAACCACGTCTTGTTACTCTCTCCCTGCTCACCAGCCTTCGGCCACAGTGGTCTTCTTTCCATTTCAGTTCCTCAAACAGCCAAGCCCTTTCCCACGCTAGGCCCCAGTTCACATGCTGTCTCTTCTAGGAAAGTTCTTCCTTTTATTCTTTGTCAGGTGGACACCCAGTTATCCTTCAGGCATCAGCTTCACCCCCTCTTTCTCAGCTCTCCAGTTGTATTTCACAGGAACATATTCTTTTCATTTATATGGTACATCACAGCTTAACATTACACATCAGACACAGTCTGTTTGTTAATACTTGCCTTCCTTACTAGACTAAAGCTCCCTGAAGGCAGAGGCCAGGTTAATGTCATTCACTTCCATACACTCAGCATTATCATGGTGATTTTCACATAGTAGCTGCTCAATAAATCTAATGCTTTCTGAAATGAAACACGTAGGTAATAAATCTGATGAGAGCAGAGATTAAGAAATATTTATCATTTTAATGTGTGGTTCAGTGGTTGAGTGTCAACCTGTGAAGCAGGAAGTCACAGTTCAATTCCCAGTCAGGGCACATGCCCAGATTGCAGGCTCGATCTCTAGTGGGGGGCATGCAGAAGGCATCTGGTCAATAATTCTCTCTCATTGATATTTCCATTTCTCTCCTTTTCTGAAATCAATAAAAAAATGTTTGTTTGTTTGTTTGTTTTTAAAGAAACATTTATCTGGAAAACTATGTAAAATGGATTTTAGTTGGAGAGAGACTGGTGTATTAGTAGTTTACGAGGGCTGCCATAACAACGTACCACAAACTGGGACCTTAAAATAAGAAAAATATGTCCCATCACAGTTATGGAGGTAAGAAGTCTGAAATCAAGGAGTCAGTGGGGCCAAGTCCCAGGGGAGGATCCTTCCTTGCCTCTTCCAGCGCCTGGTGGCTGCCAGCAGTCCTTGGAGTTCCTTGGCTGGTGGCGGCTTCACTCCAGTCCCACCTGTGCTGTCACCCAGCATCTCCCTGAGGGTGTGCCCGCTCTGTGTCTCTTCTCTTCTTATGGCCTAATCTATTCCAATGTGACTTCATCTTAACTAATTACACCTTTAAGAACCCTATTTCCAAATAAGGTCACATTCTGAGGCCCTCGGTGGGCATGAGTTTTTGGGAGCCACTCTTCCACCCAGTATGCTGGAGGTATCAGGAAACCAGTGTGCAATATTCCAGGAAGGAGATTAACAAGGCCCAAACTATATTGTGATGAGAATCAAGAGGAAAGGGTTAGGAACAAGTGACGTTTAAGAAATGTTGAACCAGCCGAAACTGGTTTGGCCCAGTGGACAGAGCGGTGGCCTGTGGATGAAAGGTCCCAGGTTCCATTCCGGTCAAGGGCACGTACTTTGGTTGTGGGCACATCCCCAGTAGGGGGTGTGCAGGAGGCAGCTGACTGATGTTTCTCTCTCATCAATGTTTCTAACTTTCTATCCCTCTCCCTTCCTCTCTCTGTAAAAAAAAAAAAAAAAAAAAAAAAAAAAAAAAAAAAAAAAAAAAAAAAAAATCAATTATATATATATATATATATATATATATATATATATATATATATTAATATATTTTATTGATTTTGTACAGAGGAAGGGAGAGAGATAGTTAGAAACATCGATGAGAGAGAGTCATCGATCAGCTGCCTCTTGCACACCCCCTACTGGGGATATGCCCGTAACCAAGGTACATGCCCTTGACCGGAATCGAACCCGGGTCCCTTCAGTCCCCAAGCCGACGCTCTATCCATTGAGCCAAACCGGTTTCGGCTAAAATATATTTTTTTTAAAAAAGAAAGAAAAAGAAATGATGAGCCATAAAATTTCAGAGCTGGAAGAGACCTTACTGGCATTTAGGACTAGTGATTCCCAAGTTAAGCTTCTTATACCCTTCAAATGAGGTGCCTCAGGGGTAGCTAGGAAGTGTGTATGTGTGTGGGTTTGGGTGTGTGTGTGTGTGGGGGGGGGCATAAGGAAGCTTTTCCGGGTCTACTATCACTTGTTTAATCAGAACAATTCTAATTTTATTTCCTTTCCAAGACTAATTTTACATGTTCACATAAGATTTAAAGATCAGTTTTGTTAAAAATTTTATCTAAATCTCTGATTTCACCCATCAGGAAATTGTAGCAAGTAAAGGAACAAGATAGTGATTGTAAAGTAAATTGCAAGTATGGATCATTGGATTTAAGAACATGGGGGGAGGCAATCAGTGTCATGAAAGAGAAGAGGTTTAAACCTTGTGAAATACAAGGGGAAAACAAAGGGCAACGGTCTTTGTTCCTATAAACCTCAGTTTTTCTGGACAGAGACGTGGGTTTGGCCCTGTCCCTGGAGAGGGGCCACAGAACACGGTGGAGGGAGGCAGCAATTCTGAGCGTAAGTCTGTCCTGTCCAGGCCTCTGAGCCACAGACTGGACGCGGGGATGAAGGAGATGAAACATGGGTGGTATCTAGGTTTCACCAGCGAAAGATGAAGAAACAGGATAATGTGGCAATGGGAAGCAGTGGTCTGGACACAGATCTAGGTAACAGAGGATGCTTTTCTGTTTTGTACAAACAGGATTTGAAGTGACAATGAAAAACTAAAACTTTGCCCCAACAGGTTTGGCTCAGTGGATAGAGCGTCGGCCCTCGGACTGAAAGGTCCCAGGTTTGATTCCGGTCAAGGGCATGTACTTTGGTTGCAGGCACATTCCCAGTAGGGGATGTACAGGAGGCAGTTGATTGATGTTTCTAATTTTCTATCTCTCTCCCTTCCTCTCTGTTAAAAATCAATGAAATCTATAAACACACACACACACAAACAAACTAAAACTTTGACAAGTAAACCTAAAAGAATTAAGTCACTGCTATTGTATTTTGCAGCCCCTAGCACAGCACTAGGCATGTAGTAATGGGATGAATGAATGAATAAAAGCTATAAGTACAAATATCTGATTTCTTTAGATTCCAAATTTTAATTTATTTAAAAGCACTTTTAATTAATGTTAAAATTAATTAATTAATGCAAAGACTGCCTTAGCCTATAAGAGCATATTACACTTTAAATAGACTTTAACATTTAAATCTTCTTATGGAAGCAATTCACGTGCCCATCAATAGATGATGGATAAAAAAAGCTGTGGTCAATATATATAATGGAATATTACTCGGTCATAAAAAAGAATGAAATCTAATTATTTGTAACAGGACCTAGAGGGTAATATGCTAAGTGAAATAAGTCAGTAAGAGAAAGACAAATATCATGTGATTTCACTTACATGTAGAATCTAAATAACAAAACAAACAAAATCAGACTCATAGATATACATAGAAGGGAGGGGCTTGAGAAACTGGGTGAAAAGGTGAAGCGATTGAGAAGTACAGATTGGTAATTACAAAATAGTCATGGGGATGTAAAGTACAGCTTAGGGAATATAATCAATAATATTGTAATAACTATGAATGGTGCCAGGTGGGTACTTAAACTATCGTAGGAATCACCTTGTGAAGTGTATGAATGTCTGACTATTATGCCATACACCCGATACTAATACAAAATAATATTGAATTTAAATCTAATTTGAAAAACAAAATAAAAAAAAAATTTCCTCACTTCCATTAGTCACATGTATCATGATAGTTATCCCGTTCATTGCTTTAAATCTTCTTCCCACTATATAAATATTCGGTAAGTTAAAGTTATATCAGGTGTTAAAGATGCATTTTCTTTAAGACCTCCGTTTGGGCTATAAAAGTGCTTCCTGAGAGACATTCAAGCCCTCTTACATTTTAAGAGTAAAGAAACAGCTTGTACTGACTTTAAAAACCTTCACTAAAGAACCAGTTTCCTATTTTACTTTGGAAGTTTGCAACAGTCATTGAGGTGCTGCTCAGAACTTTCTTCAAGAAAGAGCTTGCCTTGTTACCCAACTAGCTGTCAGTCTCCAGGTGTGAGCGCCTCCAGGCCCAGCCCAGCTTTCTAGCAGAGACCACTGTGCCTGCTCTTCCTAGGCAGCCCTCTGCCAATGATGGAGTACCATGGCTGGGTCATTTCTGCCCAATGTGGGACTTCTACCAATATTGTAATAACTATAAATGGTATCATTTCCTCTGGAGCTTCCAGTTGGCTTGGCCAAGACGTTGTTTGACTCTGTTCCCAATCCTGCTTCCTCCCTAAAATCATAGTCTGAAGGCTTTCTCTTCCCAATCTCCATCCTTTCCCTTTGATCTTTTATGAGCTATAGTAGCCTCCAATGGACTCCTCACTCTCTCTCAACATCTGCTTACCAAAAGGTCCAACCAATGCACAGGGCTTCCAGTAATATCATAATATAAAATTAAAATATCAGGCCCTACAAGTTTGGCTCAGTGGATAGAACATCAGCCTATGGACTGAAAGGTTCCAGGTTGGATTCCAGTCAAGGGCATATGCCTGGGTCTCAGGCTTGATCCCCAGTAGGGGTGTGCAGGAGGCAGCTGATCAATGATTCTCTCTCATCATTGATGTTTCTATCTCTCTCTTCATCTCCCTGCCACTCTGAAATCAATAAAAATATATTTAAAAAAATAAATAAAATTAAAACGTTAGAATTGTATATATTTTGTTGTTTCAATTTTTTCTTCCTAACTCATTCTGTCTGAAATTTCTAGTAGCTCAATTTATAAGGCCTATTTCTCATATGAATAATTCCAGAAGAAGAAAAATTCCTTTGTTGATAGTCTGTAAGTTCCATGAGACCTGAGGTTTTATTTGTTATGGTCACATCCCAGCACTTACATACACTAGATGTTAAATGAATATTTGTTGCATGATTGAATATATATCTTGAGAATATTAGATAGGAGAGAAAAGATAGATATGCTGAAATAGAATTTTAGGCAGAGGCTATATTATTTTGCTAAGGCTGCCATAACAAAGCACTACAGCCTGGTGGCTTAAATAACAGAAACTTTCTTTCTCACAGTCTGGAGGCTGGAAGTCTGAGAGCCAAGTGTCAGAGTTTTGATTTTTTCTGAGCTTCCTCTTCGTGGCTGGTAAATGTCCGTCTTCTCCCTGTGTCTCCACATGGTCCCCCCTCTGTGCGTGTCTGAGTCCTGATTTCCTCTTCTTAAAAGGATACCAGTTGTATTGGATTAGGGATCACCTGGGAGGCCTCATTTTTAACTTAATTACCTCTTAAAGTTCCCTCTCTCCAAATACATTTACATTCTGAGCTTCAACTTATGAATTTTCCGGGGGCTCAATTTAGCTCATTCCAGAAGGGCCATAACACCGTGGCAATAAGCAACTCTCTGGCTTACAGTGTTTTAACGTGTGTGGGATGCTAATAGAAATAGAAATAAAACAATATGAAAAATAAAAATGATATAGATAAGGCAAATTATTAAAATATATTTTTTATTGATTTTTTACAGAGAGGAAAGGAGAGAGATAGAGAGCCAGAAACATCGATGAGAGAGAAACATCGACCAGCTGCCTCTTGCACACCCCCCACTGGGGATGTGCCCACAACCAAGGTACATGCCCCTGACCGGAATCAAACCCAGGACCTTTCAGTCCGCAGACCGACGCTCTACCACTGAGCCAAACCGGTTTTGGCAAGATAAGGCAAATTATTAATACTCTACCTCAAATGTCTAATTTATACCCAACGAGTAATATAAGCATATCTAAAAAACAGACAATGAAGTATAAGATAAAATTCCTTGGTAATTCCTGGATGGACTTGTGGTTCTCAACCAAGTAAATGAGATATCGTAAAAAAGAACAAGTTACAACTGATAAGTGACCCTATGCTTAAAACTACCAATACGTGCAGTATTTCCTTATCATGTGGATTGAAATACGAAATCAAAGCAGATAATACCTTTATCATTAAAACATATTTTTGAAGAGGATTTATATTCATAGTAGGACAATCTGTTTCTCAGAATAATAATAAAAATTATTAAATTGTTACTTATTAAGACACTAATTTTATTTTAACCATAGGAGAATGTTAATTTTTTCTACCTGGTCCCTGTTGTCTGACTCCTGAGCCTCTCTCCAGTACTTGGGGTACCTGTCCACACTGGTCTTCCTCTGCTGGCATTTCCCGATTCAGAGCCCTGCCTCTGTGACGCACCGTGGCCACCATTGTTGTGAGCTGCTGTATTTTGGGGACTTATTAGAATGAAGGAAGTTCTTCCCCAGCATGACATTTCCTTTCTAATACAATACAAAAATGGAGTATTTAGGGTAGACCACTTACACATTGTTCCCATTTCAGCCCCCACACTGCTGCCGCCATGTATGAATGCCTGGCCCTCCCCAAGATTTCCTTGAGGGTTTTCTAGTATGTTTACTTTCCCGTGGCATTTGAAAGACTTGGCCTGTCTGGGAGAAGTCCTTTCCGAGGCCCCAGATCCCTATCACCTCTCTGGGGCCCAAGCGGGCTGGCCTCTTCACGTCGGTCCATGACTATGTGCTGATTTGAAACAGCTTCACCCACCATGAGCTCAATCAGGCACACAGCCCTGAATTCCACTCTCTGACCTTGTGGAATTCTCTAGAACACCTCCTTGCGATGATGACCTGCAGTTCAGAATCTGGACTGTATCAAGGCTCTGCTTGGAATATGATGTTAAGATTTCTGCTACTAGTAAATTCTGCTTCTGGATTCTAAATACCTTGGGGGTAATATTTATGTCTGATTTAAAAACAAATATTGAGCTGTTAAAAGATAAATTGAGGCATATTGAAAACTTTGTCTATTTGAGCAACAATTGATAGCACCAAATCGGAAGTCGTTAGGAATACTCCTTGAGAGGAAAAAGACTTACGTTAGAAAGATAATGAAACAGAGAAAGGAAATTGTTTGATCGCCTAACCATAAAGGCCAGTTGGCTATTTGTGATTAGTTGTCCTTAGCATTTTGATTTCCTAACCTTGAAGCATTACAGGCTTAGAGTTTGCTTTGCTTATGTAAACTGCATCAGAGCCACCTCTGTCCAGTGGCTCCTGGTTTAATTACGTTAACACTACAAATGCCTAGTTCAGTTCAACTATCGTTTATTTAGCACCCACTTGGACCCTGAGCTGATTTAAAAAGAAAAAGAAAAGGAAAAGATTCAGTTCCTTCCTTGGAGGGTTTATAGACTAGAAGGAGCTTGTATATTTTTTCCTTTCTGCTCTGCATCTTTAAAAATAACCCAATTATCTTTCCATTATTCATTATTCATTATTCATTATAGTACATTTGGAAAATACCGAGAAATCAACAGGGGGAGGGGGAAGCTTTAAAAATCAGCCTAGGACTTCACCACTGCTAAAAACATTTTAATTTATCCTTTTTCTATGCATATACTTTAAAAAATATTTATAACCA
Organism: Pipistrellus hanaki; assembly: GCF_964339955.1. Taxonomy (NCBI): domain Eukaryota; kingdom Metazoa; phylum Chordata; class Mammalia; order Chiroptera; family Vespertilionidae; genus Pipistrellus; species Pipistrellus hanaki. The sequence goes on from NC_140510.1 coordinate 18,101,974, forward strand.
GATAGCATGCACAATGTTTTAAACTGCTTGTTTCATTTCATACATCATAAACATTTCCCAGTAGCCTTTGTTAACCTCATTTAAAGAAGCTGGATGCTATTCCACGCTGTTGATTCACCCTCGTTTCCTTAATCCATTTTGCTGCCTGATATATAGGCAATTTCCTGTCTTTTGTTGTTCTAATGCAAAACTTTGAGCACAAAGCATTTTTAATATTTACGATTGTTTCCTGAAATTTAATGTCCATCAGGGGCCTCTCTGTGTACAAAGGAATGAGACCAAAGCTTCCACGGCTTCCGTCAGTGGCTTGGGGAGGGTTGAGCATCATGGGCCTGAGCAGCGGTGCCCGGTGGGGCAGAATCAGTGGGTCCTTGCCTTTGGTACTTTGTCACCTGGAAAATGTTTGCTCGTTTGATAAGTGAGAAGCAGTGTGTTGTTGTTGTGATTTGTGATTATTTGGTTGCTAGTGAGGTTGAACATTTCCTCATATTTTTGTTTATCAGTTCTGTTTCCTCTTTTATGCATTGGCACTTTGTGTTCCTTTCCATTTTATTTCTTATTTCTCCCATGTCTCTCCACTCCATACGAATAGGGTTTTGGCTCAGCCAGCAATTATTTTCAGGGCTACTTTAGTCCCTTGGGTTTGTCTTCCTTTACTCTGGACCCTGGTGGCTGAGGAGTCATTTTGTACTGTCATACAGAAGTAAGAGAAAGCTCACTTTAAAACAGAAAGTATCTGACAAAACATTTTCTTCAGCTTCTCCTCTAGTCTGCTCATCAAAGACAGAAGCTGGGCTTCTCGCCTTGGGAAGATTGTCCTATAAAGAATGAAGTTCACTCAGGGACATTTGTAGTAAGACCTCACAGCGGCAGCTCCCTAGAGATTAATTCTGACACCCAGGAGGCACCTGAAGTCTAAAAGGGAAGAGCCGAATTATTCTCATTCATCCAAAGGCTGGAGTGAGGTCCAAACATCACTTCTGCACCATTGATTTTTCTCAGGCTTTCGTGGCTCAGCTTGTGGCTGTAAAACACTATTCATCGCTTTGGATTAGGATTCATCTTTTGTCCTGGTTACTGAGTGTCTGGGGAGTCGCTGCCAAAAGTTGTGACTGGTGATTATCACTTTGGAGGAACAAAGCTCAGGCCTGGGGAAGATTAGTCCGTGAGCCTCAGCAACTTCTATTAGGGACCTGTCGTCTTTCTAGCTACAGGGATGCCACCGTCACCGCCCTCCGGGATAGGGGAATGACAGAACACAGTGGTAGATAAAAAGGCGACTCTGGCCCTAGCCAGTTTGGCTCAGTGGATATAGCATTGGCCTGCAGACTGAAGGGTTCCGGGATGGATTCCTGTCAAGGGCATATGCTTGGGTTATGGGCTCAATCACCAGTAGGGGGCGTGCAGGAGGCAGCTGGTTAATGATTCTCATCATTTATCTCTCTCTCCCTCTCTCTTCCTCTCTGAAATAATATGTATATTTTAAAAAGGCAACTCTGTTATCCCAGACCATTTCTCCCACATGATAGACCCAGCAAAGCAGTAAGATCTTGCCAACTAATACAGCCAGGATCAGCATACAGAACCACATTAGGGTGCTACCTCATTTGGTGAATGGTAAAATGTATAAGAGGCAGGTTTCATATTTCTACAAATAGGTGTCATATTTCTACAAATAGGTTCCCTGGGGTTCTTGGTGCCTTAAGCTTACAGAGTAAACGCTCTATTTTTAGAGTTTCACTTGCTCCCATGTTTACTGAATTTCAGGGGTCAGCAAACTACAGCCTACAAGTCAGATTTGACCTGCCACCTGCTTTTCATAGCCCAAGGGACAAAGAACAGTTTTCACATCTTTATGTAATGGTTGAAAGTATGAAAAGAAGAATGATATTTTGTGATCTGTAAAAATTATATGAGGTAATGATTTGATTTATTTGATGAAAAATAATCAGAGTACAATACAGGCTAAATTTGAGGGGGTGGGTAGGGGCTGAGAAGAGGGGGAGTTAGAGGGGAGAAGATGGAAGATATCTGTAATACTATCAATAAAAATGTATTTTAAAGTTATATAAAATTCAAATTTCAGAGTCTATAAATAAAGTTTTATTAGAACACAGCCATGTTCATTTATCTATGAATTGTCTCTAGATGCTTTCCTGCTACAGTGTGGCAGATCTGAGTAGTTGTGACAGAAACTGTAGGACCCACTGAATCTAAAACACTTATATCTGGTCCTTAATAGAAAAAGCTTTGGATCCTTGGTCTATACACTGGAAATATGGCTATAAATAAGGTAGACATGGTTCCTTACATCTTAGAACATATGTAACATTACTTTAAACATGGCCCTAGCAAGACTCACCCTTGATCCTGGCTTTCAAAAACATTAAGTTCTAACCAACTGGGCTACATTTATATGATTTTAACCTACATTGGTACCACCTTATGTACTCTGGTTATTTTTCATCAAATCAAATCAACTAATTATGTTAGACTGCAAAGATCTTCTGCATTTAAGATATTAAACTAGTTGGGAAGCAAAATTTATTTAAAAGTAAAAAAAGAATAATGATAATGGCACACCCACTAGCTGCTTTTAACTTTTCTCTCTGTGCTAGCCCACATGCTGCAGACTTTATGTGCTAAGTATTTAGGACAGAAAAGCTCCCTTTGGCCTGTTAGAGACTGAGTAGGCTTATCAGAGGAAGAAACCCCAGATATTGGTCTAGATTTCCTCCTTCAAATCCAGGGGCCTAACAAGTTGTCTCTTATGGACGAAAGGCAAATGGCCTTTAGGTCTCTTTCCCAAATCCAATGATTTGGCAGTATTTCTGCTTTTACCCTCATAAGCAGAAGCTTCCCTGTGCTGGTGACACAGGGAGTCCGGTGTGGGAGCTTCTCACCAGCTTGTAAGGTGGGGATCTGCGGTCCCCTAAGTGGGGAAGCAAGACTCAGGGGTATTAAATAACAGGAAAATTGGGTAGGCTGCTGGAAACTTTACGTTTTTTAGATGTAAGGAAGTTGGAAAGTCAGAATCATTTAGCTAACTTCCCAGCATTTTCTAGAACACCAAAGAGCTGCATCTTCCACTATCCTGGGAACAATTTTCATATCTGCCTGAGTTAGGGTGCTCAATAAATGGTTTAATAAAAGAATGTCTGAAAGAATGAAGGAAGAAAGCCAACTCACACACAAACATTCATCAGAATGCTTAGAGCACAGTGTGCTCTCAGGAATGGGAATTTATGAGTGTCTATTAATTTGCATATTTGACACTTATTAAACTCCTACTATGTTCCAGACATTGAAAGACATTTATTTTAATGACTAATAGTGAAGATCTTTTTGAAATGTCAGTGTCTGCTTTGTCACTTTAAAAATCACAAATAGGTCGAAGCCAGTTTGGCTCAGTGGAAGAGCGTCGGCCTGGGGACTGAAGGGTCCAGGGTTCGATTCCGGTCAAGGGCATGTACATTGGTTGCGGGCACATCCCCGGTGGGGGGTGTGCAGGAGGCAGCTGGTCGATGTTTCTCTCTCATCGACGTTTCTAACTCTCTATCCCTCTCAATTCTTCTCTGTGTAAAATCAATAAAATATATTTAAAAAAAAAATCACAGATAGGCAATGATCCAGCATTGAACCTTCAAGAGCATGGAAGATCTTTTTTTTTTTTTTTTTTTTTAACCTCATGGTTATTATTCTGGCTAACATCATCTACACCATTAAAAGAGAAACATGATAATTGACTGTACCTTCGAGATGCCCACCAGCCAATCAGGAGTGAGTATGCAAATTAACCCAACAAAGATGGCAGGTTAATTTGCACACACAGGCGCCCCCAGCAGCCGAGGATGGGGCGGGATGCTTGAATCGTTGCCATGGCGATGACACAGGTGTTCTGCACCACCCCAGCTGCTCCAGGCCTTTGGGCAGCGAGGGAAGGCGGAAAGGTGGCTCTGGCTAGAGTGAAGGCAGTGCTGGCAACCAGGGGAAGGAAGACCCATTCTTGCATGAATCTGTGTGCATCGGGCCTCTAGTAGGAAGTAATAAAGTTATTAGTTCTTAAGAAGGCAAACTCTGGTGTCAGACTGCCTGGGTTTGAATTCAGGCTTTACCACTCATTAAATATGTAACATTGGATACATTTTGCCTCAGTTTGTCCATCTGTAAAACAGACAAATAATAATGCCTACTATATAGAACTGCTGTGAAGATTAAATAACTAAAGTATGTTGGCATGTAGGAAGCCCTCATGGTGAGTGGTAATTATTTTTGTTATCATATAGGACCCCACCACCTAGGAAAGAGCAAATTATGAATGGAATACAGAGGTGGGCAAAAGTAGGTTTACAGTCGTGAGAACATGAAACACAGTTTATTCTTATATTATTATTTACTTCATATTTATTATATTACTTATTATCATTGCTGAATTATTAGCCTACTTTTGCCCACTCCTGTATATTGAGAACTTGAGGACATACTTTAAAACTTGGTGGTTCTATTTTAAGGCCATTCACAGTATGTCTAATGGAAAGAACATACCCCCTTTATTTGTAATTTAACTTCTTTGACTGTGTCCTTGCCTGAAAGTGGAGATAGAAATATTGGCTGATGGGGCTCTTGGGAGGATTATATGTATGAATACGCCTGGAATTCAGTGGGCTCTCGAAAAAATTACTTTTCTTCTAAGTCAAATATGAGGAAGTAATTCCCTTTAATTAAGAGTGTTGATGAGTTGGGTTCTAGTTAATTGAACTGTAATATGTAAATCAATTTAATCATGGACCTGCTCTGGCAGATAAACACCGTGCACCTGGTATGGTTTGGTTGAGCACCTTTATTTGTTTGATTTTGAAAGTCTTTCCCTTTATGTAGCTTCTTTACATTGTGGATCTCTTAACTTAGGCTGTCAGCAGTTTGCATTTCAGTTGAAAGAAGGATTTTAAAAAGACTTTAGAAAATTTTAATTGTTGAACTCAATAGGGTTGATTTAAATTAACCCAAGTCAGTTGCAGACAATGGAACAATGGGCTGGTACCTCTTCACTCCTTGTTTAGTTTTTAAATAAAAGGAAAAAATGGGAAGTGTTCCAAATTGAGTCACAGGCTGTGGCGGGGATTAAATGAGTAAACATGGTGGGCTGTAGGGAGCCAGATTTTGGGTGGGAACTGGAGGATCCTCAGCAGTCACCCTCAGCCATTAATTTCTCTTTGTGGGATATCTTCTTATTGGCAGCATGGCCTGAGGGAAGAAAACAAACAGAAAGACACGTTCATTATGACAAAGTAATGTTGAAATAAGGGTGGAAGCGAACTGTGTGAGTTGAGTAAGATTGAAGTAAAAATGCATTGAAACGAGGTTGAATAAAGGGGGCTACAGGGAGACTGTGGAACTTTGTCCAATAATAATTTCAAGGGATTATACTTGTTGGATGTATCATATTATCTTTTTTTGATAATTATGATCTCTCTATGGCCATCACCTTGAAAAAGGGACCTCAATCATGAACACTGTTGACACTTTGGGCTGGATAATTGTTGTGGGGGTCCGGCCTGCATATTCTATAGGATTTTTAGCAGCCTCCTGGCACCTACTCACTAGAGGCCAGTGATACCTCCCCCGCGCCACAGTGATAACCCAGAATGTTCCAGGCTTTCCCAAATGTTCTCTGGGGAGCAAAGTCAGCCCCTCATTGAAAAGCACTGTTTTGAAAGGATCTCTTTGAACTACTTTATGGACTTTGGAGGCTTCAGCATCCCTCTTAAACTCTGCTCACGGGAAGGTCATTCCTCTGGCTAACTTCTGCATCCCTGGCAGACAGGTGAAAACCTCCTTAAAGTGTGCGCTAGGTGAGTCTCTATGATGACTGGCTGTAATGCCACATTCCTAAGGCTCGGGGAACGCTTATTTTTTTTCCAGGTGATATGAATTTGGTCTCCAGTGGTCCTTGCACCTTCTAAGTGAGTAGTACACAGGAATAATGACAATTCAATTCTGTTTGTGGGTCCTTTACTTACTATCTGACAATAAACTAGGAGAAAGTCATGCTTAGTTGAATTATTAAAATAAAGCCTGTAGGTTATCCTCTTAAAAGAGCATCCAAGAATTATTCTTTTAATACAGGCATAACCACAAAGGGAGGCTGAGTATTGGTACAGTTGGGGGAGGTGAATTGCCAAGTGGAAGTTTAAGAAAACAAAGGTTTTGCAAGATAAAAACATTTACTTTCCCCTCCAGTTACAGGGTTAATGTTATTAACTCGAATGTCACATTTATGCCATTATTGGCAGCATGCATATAATTTAAATATTTTAGCTTCCATTATACAACTGGATCTACATTACTGACCTTCAAGGGTCCCATTCAGCCGGGATGAGGAATGGGAACAATCAGCCACTTCATGGAAGGGCTGGCCAGCAGACCGGGTTTCCCAGCACTGAGGACAACCACGACACAGGGCGGCTTTGGAGCTGCTTGGGACATGGCAGGGTCGGGGCAGAGAATGATTGCGGGGGTGTCGGGGGTGTGGGGGTGGGGGGGATGTTTTCAGGGCAGGAAGAGAATCAAGGCTTTTTCTCTTTTTGAAAAAGAGATATCCCACCTTTGTTCCAAGGGAGAATGGACTATCCATTAAGACTGGTCACACTGGGAATTTTGTTTCAGCTTGGTTCCTTTTGTTGTAACTCCAGGGCAGAGCAGAGGAATTCAGGGTGACAAGGGTTTGAGCCAAGATGTGAAAGAAAAAAATTCCTTCCAAGGATTTCTCCTATTGTCTCCTCAAGAATAAATATTTATAGAGAAAGTTCAAGTGAAGGCTTTTACAATGGACATGGCTTTAAGACTAAGCCTTTGAAAGAATACATGAAAAACTATGCTTAAATGAAGGGTGATCCAATTAGGCCTCCCAGGGAAAACCAAGAAACCTCAAGATAATTTCCTATCTAAAATCTAATTATGTTCTCAAGTGGACTAGGAATACCATTCTGAACTACCCCAGATCCATAGACTACAGCAAAGATGTACAGCCAAATTGGATTCTATTTTAAGTAATTAAGTTATTTCCCTTCACAGGATCTATAATTTGCCTTCAACAAATGTGATTTGCCCCTGCAAGATAAAACATTGCATTTTTTCCCTTCCAAAATGGATTTTCTGTGCCAGCAACAATGACAAAAAGTAGAGCAAATATTGCCTTAATTATATCTTGGTTACCTTTGAGTACATGCCTGGAGTGCTCCGTTTGTATTCCAAATGTGATAGGTAAGACTACTATAGTTTAGAAATTCTCTTTAAATGGGGATTGGAGTTGAAATTTACTCAAGAGCCTGGGGCTTGCACAATGACTAGTGTAAATAGCTATGGGTGCTGTTACATAAGACTCCAAAGTCTTGTGCAAAATATGAGCAATGGAGAGCTTGCTTCAGTCAACCTTTTTCCTGAGCCGTGAAAGCATCAGTTTAACTTTTATCTGCTTGGTTGAACCCTGGAGGTGCTGCTAGGTGTTGCAATAGATTGTGTTGATATTTGCATAGAAGATATTGTAAGAGGAGTATTTTCGGCATGGTTAATTTTATAAAGAAAACATTCACTTTTGGCTTTATTTTCAATAACAGTTCAGTTGACTCATGACCAGGTGTTCTGGGTGAGAATAGTGGGTAATGGTTAAGAGCAAGGGCTAGAATGATAAATGGAATTAGCTCGTGGTGTGTCCCCTTGAAAAGTGCAAGTTATGGAAAGTCTTTGAACCTCCCGTTCTCTGGTCAGTGAGAAGGGAGGGATGCTATCTACACTGAGAGGATTGGGTGAGAGGAATATACAGTAAGCTTGCAATGCCTGGCCTGGCACAGACCTGGACTGCCCAAGGAAGAGTAGTAGGAAAATCTAATGGGGTGTTGCATACCTTTTCTCCTTTCTGTACATTTCTCCTGCAGAAAGATTCTCAAGATTCTTTCAGAAGAATAGGTATTGACTGGACAATTCTTAATTTCTATGTTAACAGTGGTTGAGTCTTCAGATTTTGAAATTATCTTACCTGTTTGAAATATTGGCTGTGCTACTTACCAATTGACTTTGACTTAGTCACTTCGACTTTCTGTGCTTTGGTTTCCTGCTCCGTAATAGGCAAGTAATCATATACTAGAACCAGAGCCATTGTAGGAATTGTGACTAGGGTTAAGTAAAATATTATAAATAATATACCTAGGAGAGAACCTGGCATGCCATAAATGTACCCATTGTTTTTTTTTGTTTGTTTGTTTGTTTTTACTTCTGCCAACTAAAGGAATAGCAACGGAAATCATAAAACATAAAACTAAGTAAGTTTTTCATGTACTTTTATTAACAACTTAAAACAAGACTGTACATAATATGTGCTGAAATCAACCCACTCCTGAAAAAAAAATGAAAAACCAGCATTTCTACTTCAGGATTTGCTCTAAGGGCCATCTTCTACAGCAGAAAAATCACATAGTGTAACCAAACAATTTCAGAACAGGCAAAGAAACTTCCACTGGAATGGAGAGATTATTTATACACAAACAGCTGAGGATCATTTCTAGCTTAAGTGACTCACTGCACATCCTAGAATGTTCAGCTCCTTTTTCTACAACTTCCACAACCAGACATACAGCAACTAAGAACTTGGCCACAGGTCCTGCCTAGACACTCATCAACATGAAACAAACAAATATTTATATAAATAAGTCAATTAAAACCTCACAAAAACTAAACACAAGAAAAAAATCCAACAGGTAATAAAAACTGTACAGTATTGGTCAGTCTTTTATATCTGAAAAAAAAATGTGTAACTTAAAAAAAAAAGTTCTTTCATGTATAAAACGTCTTTTATATCAGCGTTAGCTGGAGTGGAAACTTGAAGACTCGGACTCAGTGGAAACAGAAGAATGCCCACCCCGCTTTCCCTTGGAGAGAATCTTGAGGCTGGACCCTCTGCTCACGGAGGTGAGTGCATGCTGGGCGGAGGTTTTAAATTTGGCTCCAAGGAAGGCATAGAGGATGGGATTCAGGCAGCAGTGGAAAAAGGCCAGGGCCTCGGTGATGGAAATCCACTTGTGCACAGTGTTCTCGAACTCACATCCTTGCTTGATGATTTCCAGGAGGATGAAGGAGTCGATGCTGAGCCCGATGTAGTAGGGCAGCCAGCAGGCAAAGAAAGTCAAGATGAGGATGACGGTGGTCTTGAGGGCCTTGCGCTTTTGGTAGCCCTTGGAGTGGGACAGCTTGGAGATGATGATGCAGTAGCAGGACAGGATGACGATACCCGGCAGGACAAGGCCGACCACGATATGCTGAAACTGGAACACCACCAGCCACACGTCACTGGGGTAGAAGCGGTCACAAGCATACCTGTCACCCGCCTCCTTGATGTTGGCAAAGATGAAATCGGGAATAGCCAGCAGGAGAGCAGGTATCCAGACACCAACGTAGACCACCTTTTCAGCTAACAGCTTCCTTGGCCTCTGGCTGTTGGTGGCGTGGACAATGGCCAGGTAGCGGTCCAGGCTGATGAAGGCCAGGATGAGGACACTGCTGTAGAGGTTGACTGTGTAGATGACATGGACAGCCTTGCACAGGAACTTTCCAAAGTACCAGTTTGCCACAGCATCAACTGCCCAGAAGGGAAGAGTGAGCACAAAGAGGAGGTCTGCCACCGACAGGTGTAGTCTGTACTTGTCTGTCATGCTTCTCAGTTTCTTCTGGTAGCCCATGACCAGGATGACCAGGCCATTGCCCACGATGCCAGTCAAGAAGATGATGGAGTAGATGGTGGGCAGGAAGATCCGGTTGAAATGGGCATTCTCGTCTCTGAAGCAGGGCTCCTTCATGGAGTCATAGTCACCCGAACCCGCGTCCTCCAATGTGTCGTTATCTGATGTGTATATCTGCAAAGGAGGCAAGGGAATAGGCATTCAACTTCAAGTTCAGCAGATATCCCCCCACTTAAAAAAACACATTTCTGCTATTTTAAGAGAGTAATTTTTAAGACCCAACCTAGACCAGCCTTCTTCAGTAAATTCTGCTCCTACCGAAGTACTGGGGAATATGGAGCACAAGAAAAATATTCTAGAATCCTAGAACCCTCCTCCCGAAGTCACTTCATTAGAGTCCTCTTTAGCAGAGCCAATTACAAAATTCTTGGTTTTGAACAAAAGGGTGAGGAGATTCAGAAGGTTTCAAAGTCATGTCTTTGCTAACTCTTCTGCTCCGCCCACTAGAGGTTAGGGGAAAAAAAAAAAAAAAAAAAACTTCAGAGAAAACAAACAAACAAAACAAAACAGAGGCCACTCCAGCCAGGGTGGGTTCTGAGGAGCAAGGGTTAACTTTCTGCATGAAGTTTCGCCAGGAGGAAGGAGTGTGTGTGTGTGAGACCCAAAGATTCCAGACTTTTTTATTCTAAAGCACAAAACTTTGCTTTCCCCTCATTTATCACTTGTCTAAACACAAACCATCCCGTACTTCAAGCAACATGTGATAGGGAGGGAGAACGCAGCCTTAAAGCAAAGGGTGGGGTGTCAGAAGTGAGGAACCCCTGTGGTCCCCCAGCTGAAGCTCCTGGGGGCCTTAGAGAATCCACATTTATCCTTTGGTGCGTGGGGAGTGACGGAGCAGCACCATCCCGGGAGGGGAAGGTCACGGGGACTACACCCGTGGTACTCGCCCCAAGTTTCATTTCCTCACCCTCCCGGGTCGCTCCCCCCTCCCTCACACTGATCCCGTTAATGGGGTCGAGGTCTGCAGCTGGACGCCTCCAAGCGGAGGGCGCGCTGGGGGCCGGGTGGTCCAGCTCAGAGGCCCCTGCGTTCTCTCCCCCCGCCCCGCTCCCCCTCCGCCCCGCTCCAGCTTCCCGCCTGCGGGCAGCGGCTCCCCGGGACCCGCCCCGCCCTGCGCCAGGCGCTGCCCGCCTGGGTGCGGGGGGAGAGACTGGGCGGCTCCGCGGCTAGCGCCTTTGAATTGCGCGCCGCTGGGGGGAAAGAAGAGCCTCCCCAGCAAGAGGTTTTTCAAAAGCCTCCAGGAAACCACCGACGGTTAAACAGCGCCACTGGGCTCAGTGAGAGCCAAACCGTCTCCCCACTTGCACCTGCCCGTCTGCGCCGCGGCGGCGGCGGGCCGTCCGGGAGCCCCCAGACCGTCGCTCCGCCCTCCGGCCTCCCTCGCACCCACCTCGGGAAGGGGTGCAGCCGCGCGGGGCTGCTTATAAGTGCTCCTTCGACCTTCGCCCTGTCCAAACCCCCAACCCCAGCGCTCACGCGCGGCGCTTCGGACCCCCTCAATCCCAAGGCTCGCGCACTGCTCCCGCCCCCCCCCCCCCCCAGCTGCGGGCGATGCTCAGACCCCCTTCCCGCCCGCCGCTCCCTGCGCCCGGCGCTGGCACCGCTCCGCGCCCCGCAGTTCAGGGAACGCGCGCCCCGTGCCTTTGCCCCAAGTTAACCGGGGCGCAGTCTTCCTCCGGGACCTCAGTCCTGGGGCGCTCGCTGCCTCCCACCTCTAAGTCCGAATCCCACGGAATTCGCACCAAAGAAACCCCGCTCCCCCGAGGAGGAGACCCCCTGAAGAGGCTCCCCGGGGCAGCGCGGGGCGCCCCTTCCCTGCACTGGTGCACGGAACGTCTTGTTTGCAAACAGCGCGCAAGCCCGCTGCGCGCCGCAGGGATCCGGGGAGACACGTGCAGCCACCACAACAGGGGTTCCTAGCTTTTCTCCTTCGCTCACAGAGAAAAAGACTCCAACCCTATCCCTAACCCCCACGTAGCCACGCGCCCCAAACTCCTGCCCATGCCCCCGGTCACACGCCCTCCCATGTCCTGGACGCTTCTGCCCGCTCCGAGTGGGGCCGCGCTCTAAGTGCCTATGTTTGATTAATTAAGGAAAAACAAACAAAACAGGCTGAAATTGGACTTACATGGAAGCCGTCCATGATAACCGCTTGCTCTACAGGAGCGACCATAAAAACATCCAAGTCCTTGAGAACACTTCGCTATTTGCCGCCGCAGCCAACGGACTGAAGTTTCTGGCCGAAGCTGGACTTTTATAAACACACGCTCCCCGGGTGGCGCATGCGCTTCGGGAGCGGGGGGAGCTGGGGGGCGGGGCGGGGCTGAGGAAGGCGGGGCGGGGGGGTGGAGGGGGTAGCTGAGCCCAGGATGGGGCGAGGGAGGGACGAGGGGTATGCATTGGGGTGGCCCCGCGGGGTGAGCGTTGGAAGCCCCGGATCCGCCGCTGTGTGCTCGCTGTCACCTCGTGCGTCTCCAGATGGAGAGGGCACCCCGGGGGCAGGCGTCCCCCAACTTGGGGAGGCGGGAGGGGCCAGCGGCTTGTCCCGGTGCGTCCCTTTTGTTCACGTGGATGAAACTCTGGACCAGGAATGCGAATGCTACAAATGGAGACACTGAGGCTCCAGAGACCGTGCTCACCACAGTTACCCGCCCGCCAGCAGGCGGCCTTACTGGCAGCGGGTCCAGCCTCTGACGCCGTTCCCTCCTCTCGCAGCAGAAGCGGTCCATTCAGAAAACAAAACGAGTTCAGATCACCTTTTCAGAGCACAGCTGTATAGAACTGAACATCTACACTCGCAGCAACAGACCAGGGTCAGGTGTCAACAATCGGGGAACCACTTTCCGAGGAAAGGATGATTTGGCATCATTTTGGAGGGAGACTGACATGCATATGCTTTTTATAAGAGAAGCTAGATGCGGGGTGGGGGTGGGGGGTCAAGGGAGGAAAAAGGAGACAAATAGTATACTACTATTTGTAATGCTTCAAACAACAACAACAAAAATTAGAAAAAGAAAAAGAAGAGGAACTAGAGGCCCGATGCACAAAGTACTTTCTGTCACAGAGCACAAGGCCCCCGTGCGGAGGGAGCCAGAAGCAGGTTCTCAGAGATGAAAGGCCCGCGCTGGACCAGGAGGAGCCCCTGGGCTGGAACCCAGGTCTCCGGACTCCGCATCCAGCTTCTTCCGCGGCCCTGCGCAGAGGACGAGCGTTAAATTAGGTTGAGGAGCTGGGCTGGGTGCAGTGGGGGTCGGATTGGATATCGGGAGGAGTCCCAGATGGGTTGGGGTTTGCAGTGAGCGCCCAGACAGTGCCTTCCAGCCTCGCACACCTCCCGCGGGCGGCGCGGAGTTTGGGTGTGGCGGGGTGAGGGGCGGGGTGGGTGACGTCGGGGAGTGAGGGGAGAAAGGGCGGGCAGAGGAGGGGGGGCGGGCTGAGGGCGGTGAGGGATGCGGGGTGGGGGGTGAAGGCGGGGAGTGAGGGGAGAAAGGGCGGGCCGAGACACTGCGCGGCTGCCGGAGCTGAGACCGCAGGAGTGAAAGCGGCGACTCGCGGAGGTGTGAGCGGCAGCGGGGAGAGGCCCTGGCTCTGCGATGCAGAGCCCTCACCCCAGGGCGGCCCCGAGAAGAGGACTTGCCCAGACTGGACCCTAAACACCACCCCGTTTTCTTCCAGATAAATCTTCTCAGTGTGCAGGTGTTCCAGAGACTGGGAACACGGACCTTCATTGTCATTTTCCTCTTTTCTCTGGGTCCCCTCTGGAATGTTTGTGGGTGCAAGCCCTCCACTACTGAAAGCTGGTTTTGGAGTCAGGAGGTGGGACTCGCAGAAACAGCCAATTTACGGCACGATAATGACATAAAAATCAATTATAATCTTAAATTGTGCAGGTTTTTAAAAAAACACGTTAAAAAGCGCTTTTACTTTCATTAAACCGTTAATAAAACGCCAGGATTTTCACAAACCAGGCAGGATTGGCATCATCACCTTTGAAGGACCAGAATTTCAGGCAGGGTCCACGACTTGCTTTTCATGAAGCTTGGGAGTTAGTGGCAAATTCAAAGTTCTGACCCAGTACGTAGGCTGCATTGTGCGTCCAAGGTTTCTCTCCCCTGTGGCTGAACTTTGAAGACTCAGTCCCAGGCACACCCGGAGGGCAGAGCGGGAGAATCAGCCCCGCCCTCCCTCCCTGGGGCCACACCCAGACACTGTACCCGCCGGTTAGCACTGTCTGGGTGCCCACCCAAAACCTCTACCCGTCTGAATCCAGCCCTGACCCCACTCCACCCTGCCCAGCTCTCCAACCTAATTTCAACGCCTGTCCTGCACAATAAATATTTGATTGTTTGTAGACAATAGAAAACTCCTTTCTTTATCAGAAGACTCCTTTAGGTCCTTTTATGTTTTCATTTAAAATTTTTAATGGATTTATTTTTTAGAGAGGAAGGGAGACGGAGAAAGAGAGAAACATGGGTGTGAGAGCAAAGCATCCATTTGCTGCCTTCTGCATGCTTCTGCATGTACCCTGACTAGGAATCCAACAGGCAATCTTTTGGGGCAACAGAGGGTGCCCAATCAACTGAGTGAGCCCTGGGGGCCAGGGCCCTTTAGATCCTTTGTAGAGGAAGCAGGTAATTGAGAGAACAAGGAAAAGCTATTGGATAACTATCAAATTAGGTAAAAAAGTTTGCAGAGATTTGATAAGATCAACTGTCTTCCTGTGGCTGGTGGGAATGTGGGATCTGGAATTCTCCCGGAGAAGCACTTTGTATTCAGCAGGAACCTTGGAACAATATTTCCACCTATAGAAGTGTATCCTAAGGAAATTGAATTTATGCCACAAAGGTATTCATGGAAGCATTATTTATAACAGTGAAGTTTCTGAACAGCCCTAAATGTTCCCCGTCAGTGGAATAGCCGAGAAGATTTTGGTACATCTATGTGGAATTCCATCTGGCTATTGCAAAGGATATTTGTGAAGAGGAATTTTTAATGACAGGGAGAAATGGTCATGAAACAGGTGCAAAAAGCAGAAGTTAAAACTGTGCGCATAGCCCTAACCGGTTTGGCTCAGTGGATAGAGCATCAGTCTGTGGACTGGGGGGTCCCGGGTTCGATTCTGGTCAAGGGCATGTACCTTGGTTGCAAGCACATTCTCAGTGGGGAGTGTGCAGGAGGCAGCTCATCAATGTTTCTCGATCATCGATGTTTCTAACTCTCTGTCCCTCTCCCTTCCTCTCTGTAAAAAAAAAAAAAAAATCAATAAAATATATTAAAAACAAACAAACAATAACAACAACAACAAAAACAAAACAGAACTGTGCACATAGTGTGATCTGTTATGTTAAAATGTGTGTAAGGAAAAGATTGAGAGGAAAACCAAAATGTGAATGGGAGTTTTCTTGGGTGCAGAATTATATATATATATTTTAATTTCTTCCTTGCATTTTTCTGTGCTTTCCAAATTTTCTATAGTAGACATAAAACATTTTCATGTTGAGAAAATGCCAATAAATAAGATAAACGGAAAACAGAATGCCTCCTTTTGCATACCTTTCTGCTTTCTAAAGTATTCACTAGAAATGACGCCATTTTCTACAATAGTTCTCTTTTCCTCTTTCCAAGGAATGGTCTTCCTTTATTTCCCCCTGGGCCAATCCTACCTAAACTTCTTTCTCAAACACTCCATGATGTTCTTGAAAACAAAACCCATACACTTACTGAGCGTTTATAATACGTAGCTGACATCATCCAAAACCATGCAACAGGCACGCAGCACCTCCTGGGCAAGGAATGGAGGCCCAGGGGTGGTTAGGAACGTGGCTGTGATCACACAGTGAGGACCGGCACCCAGTCCATCTTCTTTCTCTGACTGCTGTGATTCACCCTCTGAAAGCTCCCTCCTCCGACAGGTCACTAACATTTACTCACATGCTACTTTGAGTGGCATCTCTGGTGATGTTATTCTTTTTTGTTTTTCTAAAGAGTGTAGCCCTGGCTGGTGTGGCTCAATTAGTTGAGTGTCCTCCCAGGCACCAGGAGGTTGTGGGTTGAATTCCCCAGTCAGGGCACATGTCCCCGTTGTAGGCTAGATCCCCAGTAGGGGGCGTACAGGAGGCAGCAAATTTTTTTATTTATTTATTTATTTATTTATTTATTTATTTATTTTTTACATATTTTCTTGATTTTTTTTTTATTGCCTCCCTCCCTCCCTCCCACACATCCCCTCCCTCCCCATAGTTTTATGTCCATTGGTTGTACTTATATGCATTTATACAAGTCCTTTGGTTGATCTATTATCTCCCCCTGATATCCCTACCCTCCCCACTGTAATTTGACAGTCTCAGGAGGCAGCAAATTAATGTATCTCTCTCACATTGATGTTTCTCTCTCTCTCTCCCTCCCTCCCATTTCCTCTTTTTCTAAAATCAATAAATACATATAAAAATTTTAAAAAATTAATGTATGTCTTTTCTTCTCCTCCCCATATAGTGTAGGTTCCTTAAAGTGAATGCTCAGATATCCAATATGCAGCTAGCCTGCTGATGAACAAATAACAGGCTCTCTAATCTTTTACTGAGCCTTAATTTAATGAATTGATGACTTTCCTGTGTGGCTTTGGCAACAGGGCTAGGTTAGGGCTGTCGAGGCTTTGGCAGGGTCCCCAAGTTCTCATGCTGGCGTTAGCCCAGGGAATAACTAGCTTTGGCCATAGTTTGGAAGGGATGCTTCCAAATCCAGTGACACAGTGGCAAGCAATCTGCCACCTCCTGTTGCTCGCTCTGCAGCTGGTTGATTTGTGTGTGGATGTGTATGTGTATGACAGAAAGCTGTGCTCTGTCCCCAAATAGGCCTGAAGCCAGTCGAGGAGAAAGCTTAGGGACAGATTTCCGCCTGGTGGTAGATGGCAGGAGGCAGCGGCATTAACGGCCTTCTGGATGTACCAAGCCTCTCTGTCCCTCCTCTGTCTCTTAAAAGGAAGATATCTATTTGTTTGTTTGTTTGTTTGTTTGTTTCTGAAAGGGGAAAAAACTTCCTTAATGGCAGTAGGGGATACTCAAAGGGACAAAATTAATGTATTCCCAAGTGATTAAAAAAGGGAGGCTATTTCCCAAGGTAATATAATTCTAGCAAAAGGCTACAAATCTCAGAGAGACAATGCTATCGAATGTCAACTATTTCTAAGCTGGTATTAGGTGGGAGAAATGGTGCCCCACCCCACTGTGCCTGTCCCACTCCTTCTCCCTCCATTCCCTCTGTCTCCAACAAGTGAAAATGACTGGAAAATATTAAACCGAAGCTTTCTGTTTTGCAGCTTTAAAACCGATTTTGAAAAATAATTACTGTTTTCCTGGGTACCTAAATCTGTCATA
Organism: Pipistrellus hanaki; assembly: GCF_964339955.1. Lineage (NCBI taxonomy): Eukaryota > Metazoa > Chordata > Mammalia > Chiroptera > Vespertilionidae > Pipistrellus > Pipistrellus hanaki. Next base: position 18,119,141 of record NC_140510.1, read on the forward strand.
TCTTGAATTTTGCAAAGATCTGACTTTACTAAAACGAGATTATTAAAATTTCTTCTACAGAGAGAAAAGCTAGGCTGGAAAACACATGCCGCCTATTTAGAGTTACCCTGGTAAGTCATTTTAACAAGTCGGTCACTTAATTAACAATGCAATCATCCTTACTTGACTAACCCCCCTGCCAGGAGGACACATTTCTCCTAGAGTTTGCTGTGCCTGTGTGTAAGCATGGTGTTGGCTTTGCGGGTGTGACTTTGCAGATCTGATGAACAATAATAAACAGACTCAATATTATTGCTTCAGAAATGATGGTGTCAAGCTGGGAGAGAGGGCATGACTTTAGGAAATAATTGAGTGAACAAACTGTGTTCTCCATGGAAAAGGCTTGTCATTGTTTTCCTTAGACTAATAATTTATTGGCAGTGACCCCAGGCAGCTATATAACAAGAGGAAGTGCCCAGAGCCCCGTGGACGGTCTGCTTTCTAAAGAGAACTATGCATCCTATGGCAGACTCAGAGTGTTTCCCGGAAATGTAGTGATTTGATCATCCATGAGATTTTGCTGACATCATCTTACCAAGAGCTTTATATTAGCAGAAGGACAGAGTGGCAGTTGTGTGTGTGTGTGTGTGTGTGTGTGTGTGTGTGTGTGTTTGTGTGTAGGTAGGGATCCATCCATGCAGTGGTATTCTAGCATGAATAATTTTCTAAATCCAAAGCCATGATTTTGCCCTTTGAGCAAGTATGCAGGGCTAAGGCACAAATGACAATCTCCAAAAGCCTAAAGAACGAGGCAATAGGGAGTGGTGGGGACTGTGCACGCCCTGTCTAGAGGAACAGTCACTGTTCTGGATAGCCTTATGTGAGAATTTGGGCCTGATTTTAAAAGAGAAGCTGAAAGTCCTGATTTTTTTCATGAGACACTTCTCAAACTTAAAGTGTTGATTCAAAACAAACCAGCAAGCAAACAAACCAACAAACAAAACTCGATAAGCTTCCAGGTTACCCTGGCCTAAGGTGTTGGCACTAGGAATCAAAGATGGATTGGGGAGTTGGGTGACTTGGAAGGAGGGAAGGAACAGATACAGATATATACATGGACAGCAATGGAAATAGCCAGAACTGGCCTCAGAATTCTTTTGGGGTGGCCTCAGCACCAGAATTTGTCCATCACTCCAAGACTGAAACAAATCACTTTGGATTTCCTGAGTGGATCCTCCTTTTCGGCTCCCAACTGTACTCAGGCTAGTATTTGGGACCCTCATAAGAATTAACTCAACTTCCCTGTGGCTCTATCTTCCCTTAACTCAGCCTCTCAGTCTTCTTGACTACCTTGATGCATGAGTGGTGGGCTCTCAGCTACTGTAGGACATCTTTGGGAGGAGGGACCTTCCTCCCTCATCTCTTTAAACAGGAAGACCCACAGGGGGAAGGAGGATCTCTAGCTGAACAGCGTGGCTGAGTGGATCAGAGCATGCGGCTTCAGATCCAGCTCATATGGGTTTTTGAGTGCTGACTGCACACATCTCTTCCAACTTCAGAATCAGGGGCAGCGCACTGGTTGCTTAAAATGGATCCCGGTGGGAACATTCACAACAGGGGATCTACAAATGCTATAAATCAGGGCTAATTTATTTGTTTTCTGAGAGCCGGTTTGCTAGAACACAATTTACGATCCAGATCCTGGGCAAGCATATCTCTAAGTTTTGTTTTAGCTGTAATACCCAGATAACAATGGCATTTCACTTTGTGGAAAGATTAAATAGGATGGTGCATGAAGTCTTTAGTGCAGCGTGGGGCACATAGCATGTGCTCAGTAAACATTACCTGTTATTGATAGAGGCTCAGACATACCTCAGCTGCTGAAATGTCTTTCTTGTCAGTGGAAGGCTTAGATTGAACAGGCAAATGGCTTTCTCCACTGTTACCCACAAGAGTGAGGTAAAGGGAAATGGGGCTTTGAATAAAGTGTGAAATGTTCTCATTGTGGGTCAGAAGAAAGACATATGTGATGGGTGGAGGAAATAAAAGCAATAAAGCATCTCCTATGTGCCTTGAAAGCCCCCTTCTGTAGTTACAAAGACTCGGATTCAGGGTTGGAAGGGAACTTTGAACCCATTTGGTCTCTATTCCAAGGAGTGCCTTCTCCTCGCAAATCCTCCCGGGGATGGTCAGACTGTTACTCAGAAAAGGAGCCCGTTCACTGCTGGACAGCCCTTCCCCGAGGCTCTTGCCTTCCCAATGTTCTATCTACGGGGTCTAGCTTAGCTTCAGCTCAGCTGGATCAGCTGCCAAGAGAGGAAGCCAATGACAGCAGCAGCTAAAACCATCCCCAAAAGCAAAACCTGCCCTTCCTGAGATGCTTATTTCTGTAGCCATGGGGATGAGTCTACTGTGAGGCCTCTTTGTTCCCTGAGCAAGTTTGACAGTGGAATCAGGCCAGGCTAGGATGTCTTTTCATAAAGAAAATTATCTCCAAACATGGAAGATTTGGGGATTAAGTGACTCCAAAGATTTAGTGCTGGATTTTTTTAAGGCCTCCCAAACCTTTCAGATGTACTCACTGTGGAAAAAAAAAAAAAAAAAAATGTGGGAAAGCAGCAATAAAATGTAGACACAGGCAATTAAAGGGAGAGGCTAACTCCATCTTCGCTTAATAATATTTCAGGAGGAACCAGGGTAAAGTGCATACTTCAAAAACTGCCTTGCCTGGGCAGTGTGAGTTGACCCATGAACCAAGAAGTCACCAATTTGATTTCTGGTCAGGGCACATGCCCAGGTTGCAGCCTCCATCCACAATTGGTTCTTGGGCAGACACTTACTGTCCAGGAGCAAGTAAGGACAGTGGGCAGGCCACTGGGTCAAAATCCTGACATGGTGGCACATGCTGGCTTGTGACCTTGGGGTATTAGGTCCCAGGGAAGGCATCATAAAGGATCCAAATATTCTTGAGGGAGCCGGCATCAGTGTCCCCAGTCTGCCCTGTTGCCCCTTTTCAGTTCGGAACTCGGCTCCTGTGTGGATGGTTTGTTGCCTTTTGGGGTAGAGGAGAATGGACTCAGCGGAGAATGACTTTCGGCAACTCAGAGCAACTTGAATGAATTCTTTCCACACCCAGGTCTAATTTGCATGTCCAGATTGCCAAGAGCTTTATCCCTGCTGATAAATTGGGGGAGTGGGGGGGCGGGTATTCCAGTCCCATCTTCAGGCTTCTCCCCAAACTGATTTAAATGAGGCTCCTCAAGACTGAACAGGATTCTTATTCTCTGCCCATTAAATTTTCACTGTGGGTTAGGGTTCTGGAGGTTGATATATATTTTTTTTGAGGGAGATTTTTTCTGACTGCATTAATGCCACCCTACGTGGGGTGTGCTAAGGTTTTTTTTTTCATAAATTGACAATTAGCCAGGATAATATAAGAACCACTGCTCCCTCCTTCAACCAAAGCTCTCACCATCCCCCAATTACCCCCCTCTCTCTTTCACACACACACACACACACACACACACACACACACACCATGACCATCCACTATGGAATCCCATATTCTCAGTTGTTTGATGTCCCAGCAGCTCTTCCCTCTCTGCTGTGTCATGTGCCTCTGCCTCAGTTCTAGAAAGGGGAAGCTCACTCGGGCTCATTCATGCCATGAATTTTTAGCCAGGCTTCTGTTTGAGTTCAGCTGCTGAGGGTCACCAGCCTGGCTCCCTGGGACCCAGCAGACAAAGGCCATCTCTAGCCTTCTATGCTAAACATAAAAACATAATTGGAAGGTCCCAGGAGAAATCTCCAGAAATCTTTCTCAAAAGCATAAATATATCAAATATCTTTCTTTGGCCCATTCTCCACCAGCCAAGGGGGCTTTGTTAAACATTACTTGCTGTAGTTTGTAATGGGAAAACTAGGTTGTTTTACAAATATGAACAAAATGCATGATCAGGTATAGTTTTCAAACTGCTTTAGTTTCTCCTTGATAAAATCTGTGCTTCTCCCCACCTTGAACCAGAGAGAACCAATTAGATTGTCCTGCTCTGCTGGCCTGCTGTCTGCAGTCTCTGGCCCCAAGCCTTTGTGTCCCTGTGAACAGAGTGAGTTTCCTTGAATGGATTCAGCCGAAGATTTGAGAATGGGAGCCTGTGAGGCCTCCACAAGAATCAGGAATTGGCAAACATAAGTCTGAGTCCTGTGTGTTCCCTTCCCCTCCTCCCGCCTCCCCCCACTGTTGTAAGTATAAAAAACTCCCCTCTTTTCTCCTGTGAACAGGCAAGTGGGTTTTCCCTCACAAGGCCTCCCTTTTCTGTGTTGCTGGGGGCAGATGTGTGTGCACATGTATCTGTGTTTCTTCACTGGCCGGAGGCTGTATCATGTGTCTGGAGTCCCCTTTCAGAATTTCCGCAGAAGCTGAGGCAGCCACAGAACCCAGGTGTATCTGTGGTGATGGACACCCCTTCTGGAGGTGAAGACTGTGAAGAGCTACAGAACCCCCCCGCCCTGCCTCCCCGCCCCCCCCCCCCCCCCCCCCCCCCCCCCCCCCCGCCCCCAGAGAACCGTATGTGCCAGGATGCCTGTGTGTGGAGCAGCAGCTGAGTCCCGGAGGGGGTGGGTCTCCCTGAGTGTGGCTTGGCGCTAAGGGAGTGAGGGAAGTGCGCAAGTGGGCACCAAATGAGACGACAGCGTGACTCAGGGAGCTTTGCAAACTCTGAATAGCCAGACAGTTATCAGGGAATTCTATTGACTATTTACCTAGCAGGGTTGATAGGAAGACCATACAAAGTAATCCTAAAGGCTACTTTGTAAACTGAAATAATGTTAATTAAAAGTTAATTATTGCCGAAACCGGTTTGGCTCAGTGGAGAGAGTGTCTGTATGGACTGAGGGGTCTCGAGTTCGATTCCGGTCAAGGGCATGTACCTTGGTTGCGGGCACATCCCCAGTGGGAGGTGTGTAAGAGGCAGCTGATTGATGATTCTCTCTCATTGTTGTTTCTGGCTCTCTATCCCTCTCCCTTCCTCTCTGTAAAAAAATCAATAAAAAATAAATATAAATAAAAGTTAATTATTATAGAGATACGATGTTCTAGTCAAATCCAGATGAAGTGTAGGATGAAGGCCAATGTCTACCCATTATAGTTTCATAAATCACAGAGACCAAGTTTTACCTGAAGTCCCCAGCCCTGCAGTGAGGGGTGGGAGATAATGAGACTCTGGAGTCTGCCATGGGGATCACACCAAGGCTGGCATGAAGGCCTCTCATGGTGCAGGAAAGTTTCCTTGGATCTTCTCCCCTGCAATCGGGAACACACCCTCACACCGCCCAGCGTCTGTCCACAGCATTTTATTTAATTTTCTTTCATTTCTCTTTGTGACCCATCTCTTTCTTCAGTGGATTCTCTTTCTGGTCTTTTTGGGCCCTTCTGAGTTCCTTCTCTTTTACTTCTGAGATTTCTTTCATTCCCTTTCTTCCTTCCTTCTTCCCAAAAACTAATTTAAAAAAAAAAAAAAAAATGTTTTCCAAGTTGGTTTGACTTAGTGGTTGAGCCTTCACCTATGCATCAGGATGCATAGGAAATCATGGTTGAATTCCAGGTCAGAGCACATGCCTGGGTTGCGGGCTTGATCTCCAGTGTGGGATGTGTAGGAGGCAGCTGATCAGGGAGAGAGAGATAGAAACATCAATGATGAGAGGTAATCATCTATTGGCTGCCTCCTGCACACCTCCTTTAGGAATTCAACCTGCAACCTGGGCACGTGCCCAGATCTGGAATCAAACCAGTGACCTCCTGGTTCATGGGTAGACACTCAGTGACTGAACCACACTGGCAGGGCTCCACAAACTATTTTGAGTGCCTATAATGTCCAGAGCCCTGGTAGGCACTAGAATAGATATAGATGCATAGCATACACTCCTTGATTTCAAGACACTTGAATCCATCCTGGGAGATGATATAGGAACATAGATAACTGTGATACAAATTAGAGCAGGATGGACAGGGGAGTAGAAACAAGGTTCATTAGGGAAGGGTAAGGCCTTTCACACAAGAGATGCATGTGAAGAATAGATAAGGTTTTGACTTGGAAATAAATGCAGGGAAGGAGGACATTCTGATGGAAATGAAGAAGCATGAACAAAAGCATGGAACCATGAACTGTCATCAGGCAGTTCCATGGAGTACAGGTTGAGGTTCTGTCTGGAAAGGTGCACTGAAACTAGAGCATAGGCACAGCTAAGAGGTCTGGACTTTATTCTCTAAAGTAACAGGAAACTGGGAAGATTTTGAATTGGAGAATAATATGGTCAGAACTATGCTTTTAGAGTAATGAATGTGTAAGGGGAGTAATGAATGTGTAAGTTGGGAAGAGGAAGCTGAGGTGGAGAGAACAGACAGAAACCTATTTGGATAATTCATAAAGGTCTGGGATAACTGATCAGAGGTGGGAACTGGAAGGAAGATAATGGGTAGTAGAGATCTTGGGGAACTAGCATCTGGTAACTCATTGATGTGGGGCTGAGGAAGGAGGACATGGGGACTGGAATTTCAGCTGGGTGTGATGAACAGAGGTCAGTGGGAGAGGCTATTTGAGAGATGACATGATGCTTCTTAGAGAAAGTCTGAAGGCTTCTCCTTTTATTTTTATTTATTTATTTATTTATTTATTTATATTTTTTATTGATTTTTTTATAGAGAGGAAGGGAGAGAGATAGAGAGCCAGAAACGTCGATGAGAGAGAAACATCGACCAGCCGCCTCCTGCACATCCCCCACCGGGGATATGCCCGCAGCCAATGTACATGCCCTTGATCGGAATTGAACCCGGGACCTTTCAGTCTGCAGGCCGATGCTCTATCACTGAGCCAAACCGGTTTCAGCCTCCTTTTATTTTTTAAAGTTTGGGTGTTGACTTCTCACCAACACCTGCGTTTGACTTGTGGGCTTTTATGCATCACAGAGCGTCAAATGATATCCTGTTACTGATGTCATTGGGGTGACTTCATCTACTTGCACATCTTTAAAAGATAACCATCAGAGGTGGCAAACTTGGCAAACAAAAGAAAAAGTAGATTCCAAGACTTACACTTCTGAGGCCTCTGCTTGGGTATGATTTGGAGCTCATTCTCCAGATATTTAGGTTGGATCAAAGCAAATCAGTATGTAGTATTGAACACCAATTAGAGCTGGTTACTGTGCTGAGAGCTATAGGAGAAGAGACAGAAGAAAAAGAGCGACTGTCTTTAGAAACTTCAATAAGAACTCAAATCAGCATCTGTATATAATAACAGTTCAAATACGGTCATCTGTAATGCTTATGATCACAGATCAGGTGGATTATACAGAAAAGAAGTTATGATCTCAAACCCACAGCTGAGATTGGCCCTTCCCAGACCTACAGAATCAGAATCACTGGGGTTCTGAGGAAGGAGTCACTTCAAACCAATACACCCAGGAAGAGCTTTGCAGAGGGATGGAATCTGAGCTGAGCCTTGCAGGGAGGCCACGGGGCCCCTAGACCACTCACACTTCAGTTGGGATGTCCTATCCAAGACACCTAAAGTTAAAATAATTTCTGGGTCCCTTAACTGCAAACATAATTCTTAGCAGAACATTGAAAATAACTTTCGCTGTGCCCTGGTGCTTTTATTTGTAAACGGACATTTCTGAGGAAATAGGTGCCCTTTGCCCATTATCACGGTTAATCTGCTGAGTGTCCAGTCTACCTTTGTGTGCCCACCTCTGGTTCTCAGAGTGACTCAGGGCTGGCCCTAGGGGTAGTTGGCTATAGGAGATTTACTTTCAGGTCCATTTTCTCTTTCCTTCTTGGCCTCAGACCACTTTTTTCTGGCCCTTTGGTTGCTCACTGGTGACTCATTTCAAACAAGGTCACAGTTCCACAATTGGTTCTTGGGCGGACACTTACTGTCCAGGAGCAAGTGAGGACAGCAGGCAGGCTCCTGGGCTTTGATCCTGACAGGGTGGCACATACTGGCTTGCAACCTTGGGGTATTAGGTCCTAGGGAAGGTATCATAAAGGATCCAAATATTCTCGAGTTCCACATTTCACTTTGGACAGAATAAATAATGCACTACACGTTTTCAAATGTGGATGCTGTTGTGATTCGTAAAATAACCACATTTATTGGAAAGTGTCTTGAAATCATAGTTTGTTTTGCATGTGTTTAAGAATCTTCTCCACTAACAGACACCTAGGGCTTGACCAGCTTTCATCTGGTGACTCATGAAACTTTGTGGTTGTTAAAAGCGATCTTGTCTGGCAGAGGAAAGGCAGCTCTGGAGGGAGCATAGCTTTTGTCTGGCCCCCAGCACCTACCCCTGCTGGGCTGCCGGGGAGAGAGCTTGGGAAATGACAGCTACAGAATGGGACAAAAGGAAGGGATCTCTCTACACCGGTTACCACTCACTGTGTGCAGCAGTGAGCTGCCAACCAAGAACCAACCAAAGGAAAGGGCTGTTATTTGGGAGGCAGCTTCCTGGCCCTCTAAACCTACCTCCTACTCTGAGCAGGAACCCCTTATGGAATCTTCTAGAAGGGTGAACATCTCGCTTGGCCTAGTCCCTTCACAGAAAGGAAGCTTACTTTAAGGTTAAATTCAGACCCTTGAACCTCTACCTCAGTAGAGGTTTCTCTACTTGGTAGACTGAGGTGGGGCCTTTGGCATTTGTATTTAAAAAAACAACAACAAAAAAAACCCCACACAAAACGCTCTACGTGACTCTGATTTCAGCCAGAGTTGAGACAGAAGACTGACATGAAAGGACAAAAATACTCCGTCACGATGCTTTTGTTTGTGAAGTGCTCACTAATGCATGAACACTGAGGCTCCCGTAGTCTTAATATTGACGCCCCTTTTCTTATTTCTCACACCCACCCTGGTAGATAGATCCCTATTTCAAAAAACGAATTAATTAGGGCCCAAGGAAGTGAAACCAATGTGCGGGCTGGGGAATGACAGTTGAACCCCAAAGTACAAATGAAACCAGGAAACTGGGTGTGACTAGCTCTTGAGGAGGGACAAACAGTTATGACCTCAAACCCATAACCGAGATTGGCACATAAAATCGCACCAATTCAATGGTAGGAGACTGACAGATGCTGCAGAAATCAGGGGAGGGGAAGTGCTCTTTAAGAAGCTTCTGACACACCCAATTTCTCCTTCCACCTGTCTACCTTTGGCAAAGAAGCAAAATCAGCCAGTTTGAGAACTTGGGCTCTAAAGCTAAGAGATGGGGTTCTCTAACCCGGAGGCTTTGGGTAGGGTACTTGATGCTTTAGGGCTGCCTCAGTTTCCTCATCAAAATGGAGATAATGCAGAGAGGTGTGTCCCTCTTCCTAGGAGTCCAGACATCAACAATACTATTTGTGGCACAGTGGCTGAGCCGGTCCTGGGATGGGAAGGTCATATTCTAGAAGCTGATAGAAACCCATGCCAAGGTTTGGAGGGAGACAAAGGCATTAGACGCTGGAGTCATTCTTTATGTGAAGGAGTGTATGGCCAGACAAACACGATGTTTGCATGCTCTCTCCTGCACCTCCTAGCAGGTGGGTGCTGCCCTGAGTTCCCCTGAGGCTGGCGGTGAGCAGAAAGATGGCTGTCACCATTTCTTATGGCTGGTCCAGTGTGTAGGTGACAAAGAGCTGCTTCTAGTGCAGAAGCCCACCCCTCATGTTTCCTGCCTGGTCGCCCAGGTGTGAACGTCTCATTAGAAGACTCTCTTAGTCACATGGACCCCAAGGATCACTGGGACTTGGGTTGTTTGAAATGCCACTGAGAAGTTCAAATCTGCTCCCAACTGGGCTCTGAGAGAGGGATGGCCAATCACAGGATCCATCGCCATCTACCCGGGGGCTTGCTGCCTTACACACAATGACATCTTGGCCCCAGGGATTGTACTGAACTCTCAACCGGTAACCTGCAGATGACCTTCCCCTGGGGAGTAGCAGAACCATCATGAGCCTGTGCAGGGCTCTTCTTTGAGAGATGTGGTCTACTTTTTACTCAGTCTGCTCTGCATTGGAGTACAATGCCACCAGCAACAGTTCAGGACTGCCTGGCAGCTAGGCATCCACAGATATCCCTGCTCTCTTCCAGTCTCTTGTTTTCCCAGAGTTTCCTTCAAGTTAGCATTATGCAAAATGGGCATGAGCCGACATTAAGTCTGCTGTGTTTTATGAGCATATGGCTGCCTACAGAGTAGTACCTTCTGTTTTGGATGTGAGGGAGGGGCATATTTTATACCCCCGATCCCATTATTCTGTTTTTACATCCCCACCCGAGGATATTTTTTCCTGGGGTCTTTAGAGAGAGAGAATAGAAGGGAGGGAGGAGGGAGAGAGAGGGAGAAACATGGATGTGTGAGACACATGAACCGGTTGCCTGGTATACGTGCCCCGACCGGGGCAGAAAATGAAACCTGCACCCAAGGTACGTGCTCTTGACCAGGTTTCAAACCCGTGACCCTTTAACTACTAAGCCAAACCCACCAGTGGTTAGGAATGGCGCTCTAAACCCAGAAAAAATGGGCTAGGGCCCACTATTCTCCTTTTATCTTTGTTCCTCATTCACACCACTTCCCAGACAATGACTTTTGCTCCTTGGTTTTGATAACCCTGTGGATGAACCATAAGATAGCAGAAACCATGTCCTCTCTGCTGTAGGTAATTATAGTTCTTCTTGGAACTCCTTTCTTTCTTGTGAATACCTCCCAGGTGCCTCCCAGGCACAAGATGATGCTTCCTTGTTTGATAAAAGCGTGCAGGTGGGAAGTGTCAGAACCCCAGGAGAAGTTTCCTCGGCCACTGAGTCAGCGCATTATCTGTTCACCCTGGCTCTCTGGCCATAGGAGTCCGTGGTCCTTCCAGAATTCCCTTCAGCTCAGTGTTTCAAAGAAATCTGTGACTGAGATTGAGATTTTTTTTTTCTTCTTCTCTACAGCTGGCTACTTTGCATTTTCCCAAGGTGAAACCCAGCCTGTCTTTTCAGGTTTTGAGAAAGAAAACACTTCAAAGGTGAGAAAGGGGGAAAACCCAGCTACCAAAGGGAAGCCTGCAAGCTTTTCAAGTGCAGGAAAACGCCTCTTAAAACCAGATTCTAAAACTGAGCGGATTTCCCTAATTGTCAGAGTGATTGAACATCTTTTCATCTCTCTATTGGTTGCTGGTATGAATTCTTGGGAGAGGTGTATTTTCAGGTCCTCCGCCCGCTTTTTGATTGGGTGGCTTGTTTGGTTTTGAGCTTTCCAAGTTCTTTATATATTTTGGGAAATAAACCTTAGCTGGAGCAAATATCCTCTCCCATCTGGTTGGCTGCCTTTTTGTTGTGTTGTCAATCATGGTGCAATATACACATCTTGTAACATAGAAACCCACACATGAAACCATATGTTCATATTGACCAATGTCACTCCAATCAATGTAACATATAAAGTTAAAAAAATAAATAATAAATAAAACTGAGCAGTGTGATTTGCTGTGTGCAGCTCTAGTGGCTTGGATTTTCTCTAATTCTCTTCTTTTTAAGGGCAACACATCTTCCTTCTGGTTGGCGTCCTTTTCTTAGTCTCGGTGACCTCCCATAGTCTAGTTTTATCTGACTTACCCAGCAGCACCTTTCTGATCCTCTTTATCAGAGATTACTGTCCCATCCGTGGGGGTCTCCTCATTGACCCCTCTCCAGCACAGCTTGGGGTGATTTTTCTATGGGGGTGGGGTGTTATCCATCCATTCTGGGCCACCTTCTGTATTGATACAAATTCTTCCCATCTTCAGCTCACCTCTAATCCAACTTGTTGGCTGAAAGGTTGCTGATGGGCATTCAGCTCCTTCCTCTCCCAAACATCTCCTGAGCATGGACTGAATTCCAGGCACTCGGCATGGTGACGCAGTAGTATGTAAGGCTGGCCGGGAACCCAGAGAAGTGCACAGGTACTTAGAGTCCAAGCTGAACCAAACCCAGGAGGGCTTCCTGAAATAGGCAACCTCAAAACCAAGACGAAATGAGTAATTAACCAGGTGAAGGGAGTGAAGAGTGAGAGCATTTTCGTTACATTGCACTTTTGCTATATGCGTCTTCTTGCACCCTGTTTTGCATTAGCTTGTAATTGTCCCTCTGCCTAATGTGTACATAATGTGTACATGTTGTTAACTTTAAGATATTGTAACTTCTTTTAAAAAATACAATATATATGTTGTTATTTATTTCAGAGAAGGGAAAGGGAGAGATAGAAACACCAATCATTGATTGGCTGCCCCTTGCACGCCTCTATTGGGAATCAAGTCCCCAACCCGGTTATGTGCTCTGCCTGGGAATTGAACTGTGACCTCCTGATTCATAGGTCGACGGTCAACCACTGAGCCCCACCAGCCAGCTGTGCTATTGTAACTTATTTTTTTTTAAAGGTTATATTTTGTGCTGTCTTTTTAAAAAATCTATTTTTATTGACTTCAGAGTGGAAGGGAGAGGGAGAGAGATAGAAACAATAATGAGAAAGAATTATTGATCGGCTGCCTCCTGCACGCCCCACACTGGGGATCGAGCCCACAACTCAGGCATGTGCCCCTGACCGGAATCAAACCCTGGACCCTTCAGTCCACAGGCCAATGCTTTATCCACGGAGCCAAACTGGCTAGGGCATGATATTGTAACTTCTTGAGGGCAAGAGTCTATGGTACTTGCCCACCTACCTTCTCAGGGTTAGCCCAAAGCTAAATGCTTTGCAAGGAAGGAAAGTTGTATATTTTGTGCCTGTGCTGTGCCCACATTTTGCATGTAAGTGGTTGTCTTTTGGCTGCTGAGTAGTTGTGAGACTGGGTGAATCTCTAAGCTTCCTCTGGGCCTTGATTTCTTCGTCTGTAGGCTGGAGGGGCTCCACTGCAGCAGCCTGCAGCTCTGTGGTCCTTTTTCCTGTGGCCGCTCGGGGCCACCTGGTTCTTGTTGAACTAACTGGTGGGAAGACAACTGCAGAAGGTGTTTCAGGGGTTAAGTCTGGAAACCCAACATGGAAATGAAACCACAACCCCATTTTTTTTTTTTTAAGTGACTGTTTCTTTTCTGAAAACATACAAGGAACTGTCTTATGGGGAACTCATTTTCCCGCCTTTTAAAAAATACATATATTTTATTGATTTTTTTTTTTACAAAGGGGAAGGGAGAGGAAAAGAGAGTTAGAAACATCAAAGAGAGAGAAACATCAATCAGCTAGCTCCTATACACCTCCTACTGGGGATGTGCCCACAACCAACATACATGCCCTTGACTGGAATTGAACTGGGACCCTTCAGTCCGCAGGCCAATGCTCTATCCGCTGAGCCAAACTGGTTAGGGACCTTTTTTTTTTTTTCTTAAAAAGTATAGTAAGCACCTGAGCAGCTCCCCGGGTTCCTGGACAGCATAATGCACTACTGTGTTCCCATGTCTCGCGTCTGGAATGCAGTCTATGTCTAAGTGCTGGGTCAGTTGGAGACCAAAGAAAGGATGTCCTTCAGAAATGACCCCTCTGAGCCCAGGGCCTCCACCCTCTTCTCTGTGCCCAGTGCCAGCACAAGCTCCGTCCAGGGAGGAATAATGACGCCTGGGCTTTGTTCACGGGGCCATGGCAGCCTTCACTCCACAGCATCAACACCTGTGGTTGGGTAACCTAGGCTACAGAAACAGCAAGTGCGTGAGCAGGAGGCAATTTGATGGCAGAGACATAGCAAAGCTTTCTTTGTGCCGAAAACACCGCCTTCAGCACATCATGTACTAATTCAAGGTGGCCCCCCTTTTCTCTCTCTTAAACTTCAAAACAGGAAGAAAGTTTGGTCTAACTGCGAACACCAATAACCTATGTTCTTCTTAGAACTTCTTGTTGGAAGCCATCCAAGAAACAAAGCTACCTTCTCTAAAGGGGACGCTAATCACTTTTTTCTCATTCTCTGTCTTTTTTTTTTAAACTCTGAGCTTCTGGTATCATTTTGGAAGGTTGGCACAATGCCACCTGAAACCACAGTGGGGTGTTAGGTAATCATGTTCATATTAAAATACTGCTCTGTGGTTTACTTTTCAACGGTTTCTTTGCAGTTGGGAAACACACACTATATTTCTCAGGCAAAGTGAGACTTTGTTACATAGGCAAAAAGGCGGGAAAATGGTCCGCCCATAAGACACTTCCTTGTATATTTCCAGAAAAGAAACAGTAACTTTTTAAAAAGTTGCTGACAGTATTACAGATGTCTCCCCTTTTCTCCCTTTTTGCCCCCCTCTAACCACCCTGTCCTACCCCAGACCTTGCCCATACTATTGTCTGTGTCCATGGGTTATGCATACATGCATATGTTCTTTGGTTAATCTCTTCCTGCACTCCCCCGCCCAGGTCTGTTATTCTGTTTCATGCATCCATACCACTGGGACTATTTTGTTCATCAGTTTATTTTGTTCATTAGATTCCACATATGAGTGAGTTCATGTGATATTTGCCTTTCTGTAACTGGCTTATTTCACTTTGCATAATAGTCAGTCTCCAGGCCCATCCATGCTGTCTCCAGAGCGCCCTCTTTTTCACAGCTGCGTGGTATTCCCTGGTATAAATACACCATGGCTATTTTATCCACTCACCTACTAATGGGCACCTGGGCTAAGAACCAGCCACTTTTATTCTAGAGAAGGCAAGCTGAGCATGAGTGTAGCCCTCTTGGGGCTTCCTAGAGATTGACAATATTCAATCGAGCCTGGGGACACATGCCTCAGAAACATCCTAACACCCTTCAGATTGAAAGTCTCAAGTAGTGTCTCTGCAGAAGCATTCGTCCACTGAGTCATTGAGTTGAGCGCTTTTACTGACTATATACCAAATGCTAGGCACCACACTAGGCCCTAAGGAGAGAGAGAGAGAGAGAGAGAGAGAGAGAGAGAGAGAGAGAGAGAGAGAGAGAGAGAGAGAGAGAGAGAGAGAGAGAGAGAGAGAGAGAACAGCCATCAGTTGGGGTGGCAGATGAATAACTGGGCAACACAGAACAGTGAGGTGAGTGAGTTCTGTGTAATCTCCCCTCCCATCCAAGGAATTTCCACTTGGGGCCTTTTGAATTTTATCAGTGAAGGCAGCAAACTAAGGACAAGGTTATAATTTTCTAGTTAAAAAGGAGGAGGATGCCGGCCAGCATGGCTCAGTGGTTGAGCGTTGACCTATGAACCAGGAGGTCACAGTTCTATTCCCATTCAGGGCATATGCCCAACTTGTGGCCTTAATCCCCATGTGGGGTATGCAGGAGACAGCCAATCAATTAATGGCCCTTCCATCATTGATGTTTCTATCTCTCTCTCTCTCTCTCTCCTTTCCTCTCTGAAATCGATTTTTTTTTTTTTTTAAAAGAGGATGATGAAGCCTCCAAATGCTCCCATTAGACAATCTTCTAGAAACCACCCCCAACTCCTCCCTTCTGGCCACCAGTTCCCACTGACCAGCTTGGCACTGGGACCAGGGCAGGTCTTTGACTTGGCTCCTCCTGCCATGTGTTTGTACATTCTCAGTAGTAGGATCTTAGCTTCCTTCCAAGTTCTTCAATTAGGCTTTCAGCTACCCTGTGACTGCACAGTCAGGGCTGGCCCCTGTCCTATGCTCTCAGGTTGACCAACAGAAAAGCACCCAGGAATGCTTTCTAGGTACTAGGAAGATGGTTCCAGGTAACCCAGCTGACTGAATTCCACCCCCGATAAACTGGACAGGCCAATTTTGTCCCATGTCTGATTTGAGCATTTCATATCACATCTATTCTAGTAACAGGTGAACATTTTACCTGTTTCAGATATAGGTGAAAAAAAACACACCTATTTTTCGATATTTTCTCACCCCTAACTTTTTTTCTCTTTTTTCTCTATCTGCCCTCACTCATTGAGCTATCTATTTCTCTCTTTTGTTTGGCAGTGTTATCTTATTCATATTAACAGAGAAATTTGCATAGCTGAGGGATTCAGGTTTTCACAAAGCACCTATAATAAATTGAAACTTAGAAGTGCCTTGTTTTTCCTTTGTCAACCATTGAATATTTGACTGAATTTAAACATTCTTGCTGGAGTCTTTAAAAAATCAACATGAAAGCTTTGGATTTAATTTAAAACTCTCTCAATAGCGAACATTTCTGAGGCAATTCAAATTTGCTGAGATTTCATTGGAGGTATTTTATACACCCCAAAAGGTGAGCTTGAGTGAACTGGATTGATTTATTTTTAGTTTCTCAAAACATTGACATTAAAGCAGGTAAAAATCAGTGTGGTTTTCTTCATGGGGGGGTTTCGCTTTGACTTTCAACCCTGAATCTGAGGGTTTGATGAACCCAGAAATACAAAGTGAAAGTCAGGAGTGTGAGTGCAGACCAAGACAAAGAGACTTCTATGAATGGAAGTTGAGTTCCAGTTGAGCTCCTTGTCAGCATATACCATTTGTTAGATGCCACTCTCTTCTCTTCATAAAAATATGGTCCCCTGTCATTAAGGAACTTACACTTAAAATAAGACATATTGTCCATCAGCAAGCCATTTTCTAGTTCTTTCCCCCAAAGTTCTGCGCTTATATGGATTTCCTTACTTTTAGTATATATATATATATATATATATATATATATATATATATATATAAAAATTCATTTTTTACAGAGAGAAAGGGAGAAGGAGAGGGATAGAGAGTTAGAAATATCAACGAGAGAGAAACATTGATCAGCTGCCTCAGGCACACTCCCTACTGGGTATGTGCCCGCAACCAAGGTACATGCTCTTGACTGGAATTGAACCTGGGACCTTTGAGTCCACAGGCTGACGCTCTATCCACTGAGCCAAACCTGTTAGGGCTGGCTTTCCTTACTTAATCCATCTTTGGGGAGTGGGTAGCAAGGCTTTCCTGTCCCCTGTCTTCTGGAAGATTGGAAGAAGGAGAGGAGGGAAGGTGAGTGCTCTGCCTGACATTATTACCATGAGGAAGGGAGGCCCTGAGCATGCATTTTCTGTCCTGCTGCTTTTGGCTCATTGGGCTCAAGTAAATCAGTAAAACAGCAATAATGGAAGGCCAGCAGCATGTTGCTCTGGGTATACATTCAACATCTTAAATGCTTCATCCTCTCAGACTCCCGAAAATTGTGTGTAAAAAAGCAAAAAATGTACAGAACATTTTGTTTTGTAAGTTTAAACCGACTTAGTGTTCAAGGCCATGTCCGGGTGTCTGCCTGTGCAATAAATCCAAGACCCTTAGGTCCTAAAATTCCATGAGTTCGAAAGGGCTCTATCAACTTTCCCTCCCCCAATTGCTGGCTTACAGGTGCTAAAGTTTAGCCTAGGAGGGATCGAAATTAGTGATTAAATAGCAAGGTGCTATTGTCTGGCTCCCTGAGAGTTTACACATGCTCAGAACCTCAGACGTGATTGACAGAGGAGTGTGTGTGACTCAAACACTTTGTCCTGAGTTGCGATCACAAAGAAACTCTTCCCTTTGAAACCTTAGAAGGGCCCTTTTTCTGGACTTGTGGAGGAAATTAGGAAGTAAACAACCATGAGTATTTTTTTTCCAAAAAAAAAAAAAATCCATTAAAGTTTAATTGATGCAGAGTTTATGAAACATTTAGGAATTTCAGAATGGCTTTCTTAACCTACCTTCCAAATGCAGTCCCCAAGTGCTGTAGTGCAGCATTAATACCAATAGGTATTTGGTCTTCTCTAAATCCTCTGATCTGGCTTTGGTTATTCTTGAAAGTTCAATTTTGTTCTTAATAATTATTTAAATTTTTACCTAATTGGATAATACTAGTATAAAGAGAAAACTGACCCAATGATCAAAGTGTCCCCCCCTTCCCCCTTTCCCCTCCCCTCCCCCTACCCCATCTACTCCACCACCAGAACCCTGCATGGAGATTAGTGATCATATGGAACAAAGATTTCGTGTTTGGCTTTCGGAAATGGTTCTGCAGATATTCAGCCTGAAAGCCCTTTTAATGGCCAAAGATGGAGGAGTTGACAATCGGGAAGGGCCAGGTGGACCTGAGCTGGGATGAGTGGTTTCTTGGCAGGGAGCCCATTCTCATGATGAAAGCTGGGAAAATTTGCTTGGGGAGAGTAATCCAATGATACGAGAGGATTAGGCAGGCTTACATTCAGCAAACTGTAAACCATGAATCTGCATGGCGTGCCTCTTCCCCACTTGGGCAGCTGCTTTGCTTGTAAAACAGAGCCGCCAAAATTAAACCAGAGGAGAAACTGAAGAGAGAAGGCGGGAGGAAGGAAGCCCTGGTGTTTCAAAATGACACATGAAAGGTCTTGTTTTCCAACAAAGCGAGCCATTAAATACCAGCAACAATTTTGAGGGGCACTTTTGAGCTGTTTGTACCATTGTTCATCAGTCTTAAAAATGTTACTGTATGCAGACAACCTGAGTTTGCCAGTGGTAATTCTTGGTCAGCGCTAACGGAAGATTCATCTCAGCTAAGAAAACAGTTCTCCAATATCACCCCAAGGACAGGTGGAAACTTCTGTCACCTTGAACCCGCACAGACTCCCAGTTCACCTTTCACCCCTGGCTCCTATTGGTCCAGACACTTAATTATTTCCCTTCTGAATACTTAGCTATTAGTGACACTAATTAAAACCTGCTTTACCCTCAGATGTATTATGAAGCTGTTTGTAAAATGCTGTGAAGGCAAATTGTTCCAAGAGCTATTAATTCTGGCGAAGGCCATGTCAGCTTCAGTTATGTGCTCGTAAATGCAAACCCACCCTGGGCAGAAATCTCCGGGGATGGTCTAAATTGCACAGCTGGCTTTTTAGAAAGTGTGTACGGAGGGGCAGGAAGAGATTGTGGAAAATGCCTGAGTAAGGTTAGATAATAAACGGAATTATACTGGGCAGGGGGAGGGCGGAACAAAGAAGCTATTATCGGGCATCAGATATGTACTGCAACCTAAAAAGGGGCGATTTAGGCTGGGTTAGCCAGGTATTTGGGAGGAGGTTATTAAAATATAAAGTCAGTACAAAGCAAAACAAGACTGATGAAACAAGTTCCCCTCTCCCGGGCCTTCTTCTTTTGCTGGCCGTCCTCCTGTCATTGCCAACTGGGAGAACTGGGGAAATTCAGTTGAAAGATGACTCCTTCAGCCACCAATCTGTTGGGTCCAAAGCTTTCACCTTAGGACTCCCTCTAATAAGATAAATCTGTGTGTGTGTGTGTGTGTGTGTGTGTGTGTGGCATAATCTCTCAAGTAGATAACAAAGCTACCTCACTAGTATGCAAAGATTTCGCATATGATGGAAGCATAGGTACTTGATGGGTAATAGATAAATGAATGGATGAATGGATAAGTAAAGCTTCATTAATTCATTATTCAGCAAATCTGTAGTAAGCACATAGTATGTGCCTGGCAAATTTTAGGAGCTTGGAATACAGAGTGAGGAAACAAGGTACCGAACTTCAGTGAGCTTATATTTTAACCTGTTAACCGGGGAGTTCCCTTTTTAATTACACAACCTGTAATGGGCGCGTACTCTTTCACTAGGACGTGTCAGTACGTCACGCCCGGAGGATGTAATTTCATATTATTATTATTTTTTTATTTATACTTAATTAAAATAAATGATATATATTTTTTTTCATTTATTTATGTATAAAGCACAAAGGAAAATACAAAATTACAAAAAAATAGAAAAGAATACCAACAAAAAAATGGAAACATCGAATTAAAAAATTAGAAATTTTACAAACAATTATAAAGATTACAAAAAATATATACCGTCCCTCTCAGGGCGCAACATATATTTCCAGGACGTATTCATACGTCCTACCTGTTCCTGATATTGTTTACGTTTGACGTATTTATAGGTCCCGCACTCGGTTAACAGGTTAATCAGGAAGACACGCAACAAACAAATAGACAAATACACATGATAATGACAACAAAGAGTTATAAAGACAATAAAACAGGGTAATGTAATAAAAATGGAAAGAATAATTAGATAAATTTATAATTAAACAGGGGACTTCAAATAATTTAGTGTTGTGATTTTCCAAGTTTGATTCTAACAACAGAATCTATAAATTTTCAATTGAAAATACATGCCCTGCCGAAGCCTGTTTGGCTCAGCGGTAGAGCGTCGGTCTGCGGACTGAAAGGTCCCAGGTTCGATTCTGGTCAAGGGCATGTACGTTGGTTGTGGGTACATCCCCGGTAGGGGGTGTGCAGGAGGCAGCTGGTCGATGTTTCTCTCTCATTGACGTTTCTGGCTCTCTGTCTCTCTCCCTTCCTCTCTGTAAAAAAATCAATAAAATATATTAAAAAAAAGAAAAAAGAAAGAAAATACATGCCCTGTGGAGAAACCTCAATATTTCATAGAGGTGAAAACAAAGCTGCTCTAGTTTACTGCGTGTACGTGTGTGACCCTATCCACCAATTCAGGTAAATTATAACAATTGATCACATAATTATATTCATCACAGAATAAAAATAATGCACAATGTTAAAAATGAATGATAATTGTCTCATTGCAATGAGATGGATGATGTTACTGGCAACCCTTATTATCTGTTAGAATTAACTACGTGAGTCAGCAATCTGGGCAGCACTAGATCATTCCCTCTTCTTATTTTTTTGCTTCTTTCATCTTTTCTTATTTCTTTTTCTATTTTTTTATTTAAAAGTTTTCTCTCACAAATGCAAAGGTTTGAGAAAAGGCACATATATCTGCCTCTGGATATTTTAATCATACACAGATCCAGAAATTATGGCAAGGGTTCTCTCTGAAGACTGTCTGGTATTTGCCAGATGCTCAGTGGATGAACTTATTATACTCAAATGTGGGCGAACATATATATAACATGTAAAATAATACATAAAAGATCCTGTTTTCCAACAAGTAAGGAGAGCCATTAAATACTGGCAACCATTTTGGAGGGGCACTTTTGAGCTATTTGAACCATTGTTGAGTGTTAAAAAAAAGATTTCGATATCTTATCCTTCACATGACTAAGCAAGTTCAGGCTGTTCGAGATACTGAGTGTACCAGTGAGATATACCCTATAGCAAGCCACTTGAAATTATAGAAATGGTCATGAAGAAATTGCTTTTATCTAATCTTTCATTTCAAAACCTCCTTCCTCATGAATAGCCAGCATATGTTATTATCTATCAGTGACTGCAATTTCATCATCTTTCCAGTTTGCCACCATTTCCTTTGTGGTGGGTGCTGTAATATTCACCATCTAGACCACCTCCCTGAAAGCAAGGCTTGTTCTCTGCCCCCACCCCCCCACCTCTCCTTGTTGAAACTGTAACTGGAAGAAAACTTTCAGCTGAGAGTCTTGTTTGGGGATGCTTCTGCTCAAGCAAAGTACCTTACCCAAGGTCATGTGTCCTTCCAGGGGCTAACTGATCTGTGTGGGGGTAGAGAGGCCACCCTTACCCCTTATTTGAACTGGGGACAACTATGGAGGTTCGTCCTAGTTTAAAACTCTTCCCGAGCTTGATTTAGGATGGAATCGCAGCCCAACTTCCCCCTTTCCCACTCTTGCTTCCTTTATCCTCCTGTAGCATGAGTTAGTCCCAATCATGTGCCTTCATGAACATCTTGTATGTTAATATCCATTTCGGAGACTGCTTCCTCGGGAGCGCCTTCAAAACTGAGTCAAAACCATGTAGGCATGTGGCAGACAGCCAACTGGTGCTTTGAGGGAGGCAATGATGTTCAGATACACCCTCTTCAATTCACTGGGGGTTCCTGGGTGCACACAGGGATGGAACTTGTCCAAAACTGGTGCCAATGTACTTTCCCACTTTACACCATGGCTCACTAAAGAAGTGTTGACCAAATGAAAATCATCTTCATGTAGAGCCTGGATTTTCAGTGATAAACAGTCATCAGGCAGATTGCATCTCAGTAAAAGAAAAGAATCCTGTAGGTAATGATGATAGTAATTACAACATTGCCAATGTATTCTATGCCACTGAATCATATGCATAAAAATGGTTTACATGGCAAAACTTACGTTATATATATTTTATTACAATAAGAACATCGACAATGTAGTATACCGAAAACCATTGACTTGTATATTATAAGTGGGTGAAATGTATGATGTATGACTTATGTTTCAATAGAGCTGTTAAAGAATAGAGTCTTGAGAGAGGAAATCATCAAACACTTCTCTCTTATATATGTGCTCCCTGTCAAAACTGAATTTTGTCCACATTTAAAATGAAATATCTGCAAAAACCTGATATTACCTTTTCCCTACACTCTATACCATTATTATTATTATGTAATATCTACCAATGTTCTTTGGTGAAGAAATTTTGGTGCTGTTGTTGCTTTCTTTCCAAACATAATATTTACCATTGCCTTTGTAGCTGGATTTACAAACTTCTTGGCTATAGTGAGGCACATACCTATGTTTCTATGAGGAGCTCATCCTTTAAAATGCTGCTGTAGTTGTGGCTTCTCCATTACCTTTAGCAATAACTTTGTCAGTTTTGTATTGAGAAACACTTACATTGTTTGCACTTGCTCTGGAAAAACTTTATTGTTCTATTGAGAAGCCATTGCACTTTGTTGGAAAATAACACTGAAGCTTTCATAGCTTCCTGCTGTTATTGGAAAACATTTTTATGACAAATGCCACCCTGGGGGTCTAGGGGCAAACACATTACCAATCCAATACAATCCAATTTTCAGATTTTTCGGGTCATACTTTCTATCTGTGACTTAGAAACCTATATTTTTGTTAGCTTGATCATCATAGTCATATTCTTACTTCTCTTAGCACATACTGTTTTCACCTTTCGTTTGTCTTTCAACACCTTTCATTTGTTCTTGAACCTGTTCTACACATTTAAGATGTTATCCTGAGTTGTGGTATTTATTATTTTTATCATTACCACTTTTGAGTCATTGATCCATTTCTGTCAATTAGCTATAATCATAATAACAACCAAATATTCAGTAAGTAAAAACAATGACTCATGTTAACTGAGACAAAATTCACACCATGGAACTGATTGTTATTGAGATAAACTGATGAGTTGCTGGGGTAATACAGGGATCTGAGGGTCTTATTGTTTTTTTTTCTCTTTCCCTCTCTCTTCTTCCTTTCTTTTCCTTGTTGGTCTTATTATGTACCTTTTTGCCTTCTCTCCCTATTCTCCCTTCCCCATTCCTTTGTTTATTTTTTGAGAGTTAGGGCATTAAAATGGAAAGAGACCATAGAGATCTTAAAGTCCAATGACGTCATTTTACAGATGAGGAAACTGGAGTCGATAGTTTCAATAAACTAATCAAAGTCAGAGGGGCCAGACCTGGTCTCCTGGCGCCTTTGATTCATGGCCAGTGTGTTTCCATTTTGCTATGAAGCCACTAAATCTTCTCCTTTAGTTCTTCTTCCTGATTCTCTTTTGACACTGAGAATGGTTAGACCCATAGTGATTAAGGTTGTTCACTATCAGGACTAAGAAAGTAGGGGGGTTAAAGTCAAAACTTCCCTCCTTTGTCTCCTCTCTTATCATTTAGTCACTTACAATCTCTGCATGTTCCCTCCTAAAATATCTATCAAACTTATCCCTTCTTTTAGTGCTAGGAACATTGTGCTAATTCATGCTGCCATCATCTTTCTCCTCTACTAATCAGCACTTCTTTTTGGTCTCTCTACTTTTAAGAACTACTTCCTCAAATCCAATTCCAAATATTGACTGATCCATCTATATTCATCCATTCATCTATCCATCCCACTGCTGCCAGAATGATTCCACAACATGACTCTCATCTCTACTCTTTGAGGATTCTTAAATCCTGACGAGATAAAGTCTAATCTTTGAACAAGGCACCTACAGCCAAGTCTCTTTGTGGTCTTGCCCTGCCCTCCTGTCTAGTGTTATTCCAAATTACTCTGTATATTAGTCAGTCTAAATTATATGTTAACAGATAACTACAAAATCTCAGCTGCTTAACATGACAAGGTTTATTGCTTATCTGTACTAAGTGTGCTACAAGTCTGGGTGACTCCCCAGAGGCTCTGTTCTCCTTGCAGTAATCCAGATCCAGGCTGCTTTGATCAAGTGCTGTTTCCATTTCACCAGGTGTCCTCCCTGGTTCCAAGGAGGAGGAAGAGAGCTGAAAGGTGGGCATGAGCTCCTCTGTGCTTCAGCTTGAAAGACAGCCCATTGGCCAGAGCTTTTCACATGACTGCAAAGGGCTGGGACATGCGGGGAATGTTTGGTGAGCACTGCTGTTTTCACCACAGTCCCTTCTTGCAGTAGAAACTTTGGAAATATCTGACTACTTGTTCCCTGAGCCCACCCTGCCTACGTTATCCTGATAAACTCCTACAAAGCCAAGTCTCTATTTCTTCTAAGAGAGGGAGCTGTGACTTTCCCAGACCAACTTAGTGCCTTATTTTCCAATTAGTAGCCCTGTGCATGAATCCGTGCGCCAGTAGCTCATTGCCGCCTTCCAGTAACTCTCTCCCCTCCACCCTCCCCAATAGATTGCTGCCCTGCCCTCTCCTATAGCTCTCAGCCACCCACTTGTAGCTCGCTGCCCTACCCTCCTGCTGATCCGTGATCCAGTTGTTATGTGGTCAGTCTTTAAGCTTCACGGTGTAACCATCATTTGCATATTAGTACATCTTTATTATATAGGATGTCCCAACTGTATTTTGCAGTTATCTCCATCGTTGTTCTAACTGTTTGCCTGGCTGTTTCCCTCTAAATGGAAATCTCTTTGTGGATAGAGAAAGTGTATTTTCATCTTCAGGTGCTCAGTTTTAATGAAGTGGTACATAGAAACTCTTCATATTTGGGGTTAAATAAATGAATGTATAAAGAAATGAAAGAATGGCTATAAAACTATCCCTTTTCTTATATTCCATCCCTTCCCCCACCACTTTAGCCCAAGTAACCACCTTCTCTTGCCTAGACAATCACATAGACCCTTTCCCACAATCCTCTTCCATTATTGCCCCAATCCAATTATTCTCCAGTCAGCAGCCATGTCATTATGAAACAGGAATCAGAGTGGGGCTTCCTCTTTCCTTAGAATAAAATCCCAACATTCAAATTTCTCCTCATGACCCCCTGCCTGCGCATCTGGCCACAGCTCACTCTCTTATGCTATGGCTCCCACACTGGTCTCCTTTTAGTTCCCTGATCACACTAATGCCTTTCTTTCCCTAGGGCTTTCTCAGGGCTGGGGCCTGTGCCTGGAATGCTCCTACTTCCTCTTCTCTCTTGGTGAGTTTCTTCTTTGTCTTTAGCTTAAATGTCACTTTTAGAGCAGTTACAATGGTTTGTTTTGATTGCAAGTGAGAAAATCCCTCAGAAACTACCCCAAAGAATAAAGGAAATCTACTGGCTCCTATAGTTAGCAAATCCAGAAATAGAGCTGACTTTCAGGAAGGTCACGGAGGATCCTGTGTCTGGGAACCCTCTTTCTCTCATTGACTGGACAGCTCCAGCTTCTGCCCCACAGTCACAAAACGGCTGTCACTATTCGGGACACACAGTCTCACACCACAGTCTCCAGGAGAATAGAGGGTCTTTTCTGGTAGCTCTTGCTTAGTCTCTCATGGGCATGTGATGCAATTGGCTTCAATTGCATCACATGCCCATGTCAGAACCAATCACCTTGGGAGGGACATGACGGTAGAAGGGAGGGATTAGATTTGTTCAGATCTAGCAGAACCCTCTCTTGGAGCTGAGGATGGGACCACACCTAACCGAATAGCATGGCTGTATGTGGGGAAGCGTTTACATTTCCAAAGAATGAAGAGTTCTTTTGGTGGGAAATAAATATTTGAAATACACACACCCTCAAAAAAAAAAAAAAAAAAAGTCCATCTAACTTTCACAGAGGAGCCGCTCCCACACCCACCTAAGGAAGTTTCCTCCGTTATCTTCTATTACCGAGTCCTACTCACTTCCCTCAAAGTACCCACTGCTGCCTGTACTCTATGTTTTGTTTATTTGCTTATAGTCTGAATCTCCCACTAGGCTCTAACTTCACCAAAGCAGATAACCTGTCTGGTTTGTTCACCTAGTGTTGTAACATACTAGACAATTCAATAAATATTTTCTTAATAAGAGAAAAAAATAAACTAATTTCTTCTTTTCCAGTTTAGCTTGGTTTCTACTAAGGGACAAGGGAGCACAAGGGTTGGAAGGACAAAAGTGAATGTGAGCAATGTGGTGGTTAATTCAGCTTTCCTTTGACTGGGAGCTTAGCCCTCAAATTCCCCATCCCAGATCTCTTCTTATTAACCCTTATTAACTCTGATAATTTGACGTTCCTTTGAGTTTGTTTTTTTTTTAAACCTAGCCAGAATTAGAGCCTCAGTAGGAATCATGATTTTTAAGAAGTTAGCTAAATCATGTCTTTGCAGAGTTCTCTCCCTATCTCCCTCAGCCCTTCAAATGGAGTGGGTGAAAATTCTGTTTCCCTCACGGAATTGGAGACTGGAGTCAGTGCCAGGTAGTAGAAAGAGAGAGGAAAGTTAGGAGTGATCCAGGAGGAAAAAAAAAAAAAAAAAAAAGGAAAGAATAAAAGTTAATAAACAGTGAAGGGAGGTTTTGTGGGTGAAAGAGACATAGCTCAAGAGAAGGGAAGTTAGAATAAACTTGGGAAATGAAGACAAAGAAATTAGATAATAGAAACGGAGCTGGAGGGATCTTCCTTCCTTCTTACATCTATCCACTTCATTATCAACGATTATTGGGCGAGAGTATGACCAGACACTCTTCTTGGAGCTAAGGATGTAGGGGTGGCCAAAACAAACTACGGGGCACGTCCCAGTGAGGAGAGGGGTAATCAGCAAATAAGTAGCCAGAGACCATGTGCAGCCTTACTCTTCCGAGACCCACAGAATGAAATATAGATGCTCATGAGCAAGGAAAAGGGGAGAGGAGGCCGCAGGACTTAGGGTGGGAGCGGAGGAAATGGCATCTTGAGTGGGCAGAAGGGAAAACTGAGACCCAACCCCATTTACACACCACCTCCCAAAGCGCAGGGCTTGGTGGTGCCAGGTGAATCCGGAGTGAAGTGCGTGTGCATGCGTGTGTGTGTGTGTGTGTGTGTGTGTGTAGGAACAGAAGATATAAGAAAGAGGATCAGTTTAGGATCAGCTCTCCGGACCCTCTTCTTTTCTCCACGGAGAAGCGCCAGGCCCTCCGGCAGAAGACTGGGCAGTATTTTCTGGAGAAGACTTGCTGCCCATCAGAGGTGGCAGACTGGACACCAGGGGAGGGTTAAGGGAGGCTACATGCATGAGAGGCTGGAGCTCTTTGCCCAGGAGCAATGGCAACCAGGCCTGCACCCTCCAACAGGAGTGTCAAGTATTCTCTGAAGAATCTGAGCATTTCAAGAGAGAAAGGCCTAACGATATTGATACGGGGTTTTCCAGCCAACTAGTGCAGCCTGATCGCACGGTACACGTAGTGAGACTGTCATCGGCAAGCTCCTCGTGGGCGCTCAGAGCTCCAGTCTGCGCAGTCAGCTCCTTGTTTGGCAGAGGAGCAGGTGGCCAAGCATGGCCAGACATCCAAGGAAAGGTTCTGATAAGACAGACCAAACACAACCAAATGCACGGAAATAAGCCACTTGGAGGAACCAGACTATGCAGGGAGAAGAAAACGTAAGAGACAGGGAGAGGAAGGGAGGAAAAGTTCTCCTTAAATGCTCAAGGAGATAAAATATATGGTAACTGTGAAGTGAGTACAGAATGCTATATAAGAAAATAATATTCAGAGCACAAAAAGGAGCTGTTGGAAATTAAAAAATGTGACGGCAAAATGAAAAACAGCAGAATAATTGGAAACTTGAAGAAACCACTTAAAAAGGAGGGGGGGGGGGAGACAAAGAGGTGGATAAACATGGGAGAATATGGGAGGCATAGCTCAGAAACGATGGGGAGTTCCGAAAGAGAGACAACAAAAGACAGTATTGTCAAATAAAGAATTCAATGAAAATTCTCAGAATTGAAAAATGTAAGTTTCCAGATTAAAAAGGCCACCAAGTGCCCATCCCAATTGCACAATGGGCGAAAATAGTCCCACACTCACATCCTCATGAATGTCAGATCACCAAGCAAAACAAAGGGCTTAAAACTTTCCAGACAGCAAAACTATGCCACTTACAAAGGATCATTAATTAAAATGGCCTCTACTGAGAAACGTCGGGAGCTGGGAGACAATGGAGCCATGCCTTAAAAATTCTGAAGAATAATGATTTCAGACCTGAAATTCTACTTCCAGTGCAATTAGCAATGAGCTGTGAAGGTAGAACAAAAGCATTCTCCAAAAATATGCTTTTCATGCAGCCTTTTTAGGAAGTTCTTGGAGCACATGCTCCACTGAAGCATTGGCAGAAACCAAAGAAAAGTAAAAATGTCAGGATCAGGAAACCACAAATGCCTAGGATGATGGTGAAGAGATGTTCCAGGGAGCCAGCAATGGCCAAGATATACAGGGAAACCATTTCATCTACTTATTTTTAAATAGGTTTTTATTGATTTTATGGAGAGAGGAAGGAAGAGGGATAGAGACAGAGATACATTGATGAGAGAGAAACATCGATTGGCTGTCTCCTGCATGTCCCTGACTGGGGGATTAAGCCTGCAACCCAGGCATGTGCCCTGACAGGGAATCGAACCAGGGACCTCTTGGCTCATGGGTCGACACTCAACCACTGAGCCACACCAGATGGGCTGGGAAACCATTTTAGGTCGGACCATGTAAGAAGGCAAAGGGAGAAGGGTGCTTGAAGAAATTAAAGTGACAGGATACACAATGTGTATCTGTTGAGAAGATTCAGGCAATTACTGAAGTTGGTTTTTATTGCTGAAAAGTACACAGAACTAAGGAAACAATAAAATAAGAAGCTATAAAACTAGTAACTCCACACAAAACAGAAATAGTTGGAAAGAAAAACCAGTAATATAATGATTCATTGTGTTTGCATAGTCATAATTACGTAACACTAGATACTGGCCTATCCTAAAATACTATATTTTAGGAGGACAGAGGGATGGAACGTGTGTGCCTCTGTGGTGAGGGCAGAGAATCAAAATTCTCACTTTACAAGTACATAGTGGGAAGTCAATATATAATGTCTAAAAGTGTTTTTGTTTTATTTCTTTATTTACTTATTTATTTAATAAATTTGGAGGCAATAATCAAAATCAAAACAAAAATTTAAAGCCGTCGATAGTGTTTGGCTTGGGTAGGGGACATGGAAGGGCAGGAAATTGCTGATTCTCATGAGCTTTGTAGATCTAGTTGGTTATCTAACTCTGTGCACGATTAACATTGCAAAAGAGTCAGACCAAGAGAAAGGAAAAGGAAAATTCTAGGAAGAAGTATAACAAAACATTAGCTGCTTATCTCTTTAGTGTTTATCTCTGGGTTTATGGTAATGAATTATGTTTATTTTCTTATTTGCATTTTTTCATTTTTCTGCAGTTTCTAAAATGAACATGGCTTAGTGTTTAAATCATAAAGCACATATTTTAGGAAGGAAGGAGTTATAGTAAAAAAAACAAACAAACAAACAAAACAGTTTTGATAGGATTTGGGAAAGCTTCACTGATGGTGACATTTGGCCATATCTTTGAGAGAACAAACCATGTGTGAAGAACATTCCAGAAAGATGTGCAAAGATCCTGCCGTGGAAATGTGCTTAAACCATGACTGAAGCCTGTGAGGCCAGGTGAGTAATGTGTGAAGTGTGAGAAAAGATGAAGTCAGAGAGGGCTTGGGCCTGGTGCTGTAGACTCCTATGGGGCATGTTAAAGACTGACTTTATCCTGACTACCAAGGGAAACTGTCAGAGAGTTTTGAGGAGAAAAATGATCTGATCTGATTGTCATTTTAACAGGAACCCTGTGGCTCTGGGTGTGTGTATGTGAGGTGGTGTAGGGTGGGAAGGGGAGGGGTTGGGGAACAGGGAGGTGGCAAGAATGGAAACTGAAAGACCATTTAGGAGCCTCCTGCTGTATTCTTATGTGGGAGTCTTCACTAATGTTCAAAACGTTTTTACTATTTATTTATTTATTTATTTATTTTAGCAGCGGCAACCTTTTTTTCAAAGGAAATCTTATGCTAATCCCTCATCTATAAAACATTAAAGTGAAGCATAAAAGTGAAGAGGTTTTACTTCAAGTGTGTGTGGGGGGGAGGGGGGCGGGGAGGGAGGACGCCCAGAGCCCCTGCCCCATCCCCTCCTCCCCGCCACAGGCTGATGATGCCTGAGGGTGCCTTTGAACCTAGGGTTCTGCAGATGCTATTTGGAAACCGGAGGTCCAGTGCAGGGAGGAGCTGGGCCAGGAGTGGGGTTTGGAGAGGAGTGCTTCTAGGTGGGCTTCATGCTGAGGGAATAGGTGGAAGGTGGGAAAATAGAACCCTGTTCCATGCCCCTGAGGCAGAGCAGTAACCAGGCATCCTTGCTCCAGGTCAGAACTACACTACACTGCCAGCCCCCGACCCCTTCCTTCCTCAAGGGGGACAGGCTTTGACCAACTGGGATCCATAGAACAACCTGGGACAGGGGACAAGTAGGACAATGATGAGGCCTCTTCTGTAGGGGGGTATAGGCTCTCTCTACTCCCCAGCCTGTGGTGTGCCAGTAAATGCTGGACAACTGCTCTCTGGGAGAAAAAAAGTAAGGAAAGAAGAGAGAGAGTGAAGGAGAGAGAAGGTGGGAATGAGGGCGGGAGGAAGGAAGGAAGGAAGGAAGGAAGAAAGGAAGGAAGGAAGGAAGAAAGAAAGGAAGGAAGAAAAGGAGAAAGGGAGGGAGGAAGGAAGGGAGGGGAAAGGGAGGGAGGGAAAGAGGAAGGGAGAGGCCCTGATCTGTATGTAGCACTTCAGATTTCCATGCTGTAAATTGTCTCAATTGCTGGTTCAATCGCACCAATGTGAAGGCACTGAATGCAAAGATGGGAAGTAGGACAGCATTCTGCAATGTTCCTAACATGCAGATACAGAAGATGAAACCACCTCGTGAGCTTAAGTAGCAGCAAAATGTAGCACATAATTATTAAGTGATGAGTGTTGAGTATTTATTACCTTTCTTTTTTGTTTAATTTACTTTAATTCTTTAATAGTCATATTTATCAATCAGTTGGTACAATTTCTGAAAAATTAACTATCAGTTCTAACAACCCAGTTTGAGCCAGCACCTGTCTGCCCCACCTCTCAAAAAATCCTTCTGAACTTCAAATAAAAACATTTCGTCTTTAAGCAAACTGTGATACGTTTATACAGAAGAGTAAGTAATAATCAGGAATAGACTACTGATATACACAAAACTCAAACGACTCTGAAAGCATTATGCCAAGGCCCAAGAAGCCTGTATGAAAAGTTTGCAGCGTGTACTGCTCCATTTTTCTGATAGGCTTGGAAGATTGTAATGGAGAAGAGATCAGCCAGTGGCAGCCAAGGGTTGGGAAGGCAGAAGAAAGTGACAATAAAGGGCCAGAGGAGACAGCATGTTTTGGTGATGGAACTGTTCTATGCCCTGATTGTGGTGGAGATGACATAAATCTATCTGTATTAAAATTCATAGAGCTGTATACACAAAAGTCAGTTTCACTGAATCTATACTAATAAAAGAGAAACATGCAAATTGACTGTCACTCCACTACACCCACAGCCAATCAGGAGCGAGTATGCAAATTAGCCCTACAAAGATGGTGGTGGCCATGGAGCTAGAGTGAGCAGGAGGCTTGGGTTGTCCCTGGCAATGGAGGAAGCCAAGCTTCCTGCCTGCGCTGGCTGGCCCTGGCCTCTGCTCCAGGCTACAAAGTTTCAATTATAGAAGATAAATAAGTCCCAGATATCAGCTTCCAGCCAGCCCTGGCCTCCACTCAAGGAAGCACTGAAAAAAAAAGAAAAGAAAAAAAGGAGGGGCTGGGAGCCTGGATCGTCAGGGAGCGTGGCCAGCCTGCTAACAGCCATCAACCCCTCACTCAGGCTGGCCAGTGAGGACCCCCACCCTGAAGGGGGTGTGGCCAGCCTGAAAACAGCCCTCAGCCCCTCACCCTGTCAGTGGGGGTCAGTTGGAGGTGATCAGGACAGTGAGGGGGGGGCAGTTTGGAGTGAGCAGGCCAGTAGGGGGGCAGTTGGGGATGAGCACACTGGCACGGGGGGTAGTTGGGGGTGAGCACACTGGCACAGGAGGAAGTTGGGGGTGAGCAGGTGGCAGGCAGAGTGGTTAGGGGCAATCAGGCAGGCAGACAAGTGAGCAATTAGGAGCCAGCAGTCCTGGATTGCAAGAGGGATGTCTGACTGCCAGTTTAGGCCCGATCCCTATAAACCAGCAGTAGGATATCCTTTGAGGGGTCCCAGATTGGAGAGGGTGCAAGCCAGGCTAAGGGTCACCCCCCCCCTCCCCTGTGCATAAATTTTGTGCACTGGGCTTTTTATATATATATATATATATATATATATATATATATATATATATATATATATATATATATATATATATATATATATATATATATATTTTGGAGGTAGACCAACAGCTTTATTGAAAGATGAGGACATCTGAGCCCCTCTATTCCCACAGTCCTGGCAGTGTCGGCCTCAGGCTTGTACTATCCAGTTGCCCTGCAATCTGAGAGCCACTATGATAATTTTTGAAAAGGAGGAAAAGGTAGCACATTGTTGAAAAAAAGTAATGAGAACAACACAGGACTTCAGTGAACTGGGCAGGTCATCCCACCATTTGGGGCCGCCTTGGAGTCTGCCTTGAGATGAAGTCTAGACAGCCTCGAGCTGCAGGTGCCCGTGCCCACAAGGGGGGCGGTGGGTGAGTACATGGAAGCATCAGGGAGGAGTAGCTCTGGGGAGAACTAGTGCATTTCCACAGGCCCAAATGGAGCAGCTTAGGCCCGTACCTCCGCTGACAGCTATCAAGCTGGATTGTGGACCTAGTTTGTCTGATCTTTTGAATTTCAAGTATATGAGGACTCTGGATATTTTTAAGGAGAAATTTCCTTATTTGTGAGCAACCAAAACTCAACAAAAAAAGCCGGTGAGTCATGTTCAGGGAGGGGCCGTCCATTGGCTGCTCCAGATAGGATGCTCTGTACCATCTCTCTGAACGCTTCGGGCCAGGATCGTAAACCATGATACGCAGTTCTTTGTTAGAGATTGCCTCAGAGATTTGGAAGTCACTTTGAGGTTCTTGCCGTGCTAAGAGTAAAACTGAGCCCCAATGAAACGCTGTGTACTTGTGCTGGTCAGAATCCATGTGTGGGGAGGGCCCGGTGCTAATGTGGACTCAGACGGCTCTGCTCCCCTCCCTGGTGGCCCTGCCACAGACCATAGTCTCTCATAAATGGGTCTGCTTTTTCTGCGCAGATTATTGCTTTGGTGATGAGTGAGGAACTGGGGCCATCTTTCATCCCAGATCACGACTGATGCTCTTTCATGAAACCGGAAAAGACACCAAAGGGCTGGAAAATGGCAACAGAGCCGGAGACAACACAGCTCCAGAGCAGGAAGCCAGCAAATGCAAGTGGGACTGGTGGGCCCATGAGTCAGAGGGTAGGGTCTCAGGCTAGAAGGACGGCTCCCTTCCCCAGCCCGGTAGCAGCGCGTTGCACACCAGCATTGCACACCAAGGGAAGAGCCTTGCTTGGGAGTCTGTCGGGCCAGCCCAAAGCTGGGAGGGGAAGGGCCTTCTGAAGGCGCTTTAGTTCTCAGGGCAGCATCTCCAGGAAGCCCGCCCCAGGCTGAAGAGGGGAAATAGGAAGTCATCTGCGGATGGAGGAGTCTCGCTCCTGGGGTCTCACACTCATGAGGGGCAGTCCGACCTTTTCTTGCCAGTGCTTTGGCAGCCGGAGTTTTTGTTCAGCATGGTTTCCCTTCCCAGCTTCCCCTAAGAACCAGAGTTTGTTTTCTAGAGGGAACCTATTCCATGTAGTTTGGGAAGAAAAGTGACCTCTGTCTTCCAGAGAAGGGCATATAACCAGTCTCCTCCAATCACAGCGCCTATTCCCCTAGCTAGCACAGTGGTCGGCAAACTGTGGCTCTGTTGGCTAATGAGTTTGCTGACCACTGACCTAGACTCTCAATTCCAATTACAGGCTGTTGTTGTTCCTTGTGGTTAAGCCCCTATCCCAGTGGTTGGCAAACTCATTAGTCAAACTCATTAGCTGCAGTTTGCCGACCATTGCCCCAGAATCAGTGATTAGTCTGGGGATAATCTGTGACTCCAGCTGGTATAACTTAAGTTCTTCCTGGGACTTGTGCTGGAATGAACAGAAAGAGGGCTCTTCTTGGTGAATATTGGCTGAAAGGATGATATAGCCTAGAGCCCTGGTCGGCAAACTCATTAGTCAACAGAGCCAAATATCAACAGTACAACAATTGAAATTTCTTTTGAGAGCCAAATTTTTTAAACTTAAACTTCTGCCACTTCTTCAAAATAGACCCACCCAGGCCGTGGTATTTTGTGGAAGAGCCACACTCAAGGGGCCAATGAGCTGCATGTGGCTAGCAAGCCACGGTTTGCCGACCACTGGCCTAGAGCATCTTGCCATCAGATGGAAGTGCCTACGAAAGGAAAACTGAGCTGATAAGTGAATTGAAATGGTCTTGCTGCTGTTGACTGACCTCCTGGAAATAGTCTTATCTGAAGCCCACCTCTGAACTCTGTAGTTACTTGTGCTAATTTCTTCCTTCCTTCCTTATCTCTTCTTTTATCTTAAGATACTTTGTTGCTGAAACAGGTTTGGCTTAGTGGATAGAGCGTCTGCCTGAGGATTGAAAGGTCCCAGGTTCGATTCTGGTCAAGGGCATGTACCTTGGTTGCGGGCATATCCCCAGAAGGGAGTGTGCAAGAGGCAGCTGATTGATGATTCTCATCGATGTTTCTAACTCTCTATCCCTCTCTCTTCTTCTCTGTAAAAAATCAATAAAATATATATATTTTTTAAAAAAGATGTTTTTATTTGCAATCATTTGCAATCAAAAAGTCCTGATTACTGTATCAACTTCTATCTATCTATCTATCTATCACCACACATTGAATATATTAATAGTAAATTAAATATCATGTGAATAAAAGATTTAGTTTATTTATTCAACTAATTTATACTATGTGCAAAAACCATGTTAGATACTAGATAGCATATTATGAACAAGATAGATAATATGGTTGACCTACCTCATATTGGCCTTATTAATATTAAATTAAGTATTTTGTGAGTATAACATTCAGATCATTTACTCAACTATTGCTTACTATATAGCATGAACATGCTACAATCAAAGAGTGAACAAAATATATGGTTTCTTTCCTCATGAAATGTAACTCTCTGCCTCAGTTTCCTAATCTGAGAAATGGGCATAATATTAATCCCTACTTCCCAAGTTTGTTGTGACTAAATGAGATATATAAAATGCTTAGCCTAATGTCTGGCACATGGTCACTGCCTAATAAATGATAGATTGTAGTTTTTAACACTGAGCTTTTTGGATATTAAGTCTTTTTGGGTTTTTTTGTCTGGCTATTTTATTTTCTATTGCAACAAGAAGTGATTTTGGGAGTCAGATAAAAATGGCTCATATCCTGCTTTTTCCAGTGACTAACTAAAAGACTTTGGGCAAATCAATTTCTGAGTTTCAGTTTACTCATCTGTAAAATATAAAATGGAATAATAACTCTTTCTTTTAGAAGGCACATAGCAGGTATTTTATTATTATTACTTTTACTCCATTTACAGAAATGTAATGACAAACTGCTAGAGAAAAACCACCTCAGAGGAAGTAGGAGTAACTCTGACGATTTTTGTAAATAGCGCTCAGAATCTCCACCGCGTCCAGTTCTCATACCGGTCACCAAGATTCATCTGGGAACAGAAGAGGGAAATTACCTTGAGGGAGGGGGTCTGACCCACAGTGGCCTCTTGCAAATGAAAAACCAATTTGTCTAAACTTATTAAGCTTTTTGCATTTCTGTCTGGTGATCCAGCCTATTTTAACGAGAAGGTGTTTTGAATTACCTGCCAGTCAGGCTACTCCCAGCCCCCTTCTCCCCACCTGTCACGCCAGCAGGAAATGGCTGGTTTATTCTGTGGCTTCATGTGTCCCGCCTCCCACCCAGGGAGGTCTGTGACACCAGCTTGAGAAGCCCAGCCTCGAGCATTCCTCGTGGAGTGGACTTAGGAGTGTGTCACAGAGGAGTGGCCCCTGCACGGCCCTGCGGCGCCCGTGGGAACGGGTCAGGCTCCCTCTGCCTAATGTGGTAAAATTTTGCTAGAGGTAGAATATATGATGTAACTCTGTCACCAAGGTGAAGGCAGGATGAAGATGACAAATACATCGGTCAGGGCAATAAATCTCAAAGCAATACACCCCACCGGGCTCTCCCAGGAAGATGCTGGCGGAGGGAGAGCCAGATAGCTCAAACCAAGCCCTAGGCAGAAAAGGGGGGACAGCAGAGCAAGGAAGGCAGGCAGCTTGCTCACTGAGAGGGAATTGCATGCATTTGGGAAACAGGGGGACTCCATGCATTTAGAACTGGGCATCCCGCAGTGTTTTAATATGATCAAGGTGAGAAATACGAACGTCAAACATCGAAGTGGCTGGCGTTGACCTGGAGCCGGCTGTGGGGGCCATATGGTTTCTCTGACCCATAAAAGTCACCAAGTGAGGAAGTAATTTATTGCCAGAGGTCACTGTCCTCGTCAGAATACCCCGGTGTGCTCCTTCATTGTTTCCTTAATAAGGGAATGGAGATGGAGAGGAGCTGGGCTGTGAGCCGGTGGGAGTGGAGCGGGTGGGTTTGGTGTGATTTGCTCTGTTAGTCCGAGTTTGCTGGGGAGGAGGAAGCCTGGGAAGTCTGATGCTTCTGTAGCTCAGTTCACAGGGGCCTTCCCTGCCCAGCTGCTCGGGAAATTGTGGGAGAAGGAGAGCTGGGACCATAACGAGGAAAAAGGGATCATGAACTTCAAATGCATAACTTGGGATTCTCACAGTTTGAACAGAGGACATTTCATAAATGGTAACCATTCTGCAGCCCTGGGGAAGGAGGCCGATTTATCCAAATGAACTGGTGCAATAAGGACAGGTTCCTCCATACACAGGCACACGAAGAAACATCAAAACAATAGCTGCTGACAACCTTTCCGGGAAGCTGGGATTCTGACAGGGATTCCTTTGCAAGGACAGATGCCTTGCTTAACCATCATCTTCACACCAAAGCTTGAAGCTGAGCTGGAAGACCAGCCAGCCTTGAGAGTTTGCTGGTATAATCCAGAGCCTCATCTCCCCTTCTTCCTCCTCTTCTTCCTGCTCCCATCCCATCCCCTCCCCCTCTCCTTCCCCTCCCCTCCCCTTTCCTTCTTCTCCCCCTTCCCCCTTCCTAACCTTCCCCTCCCTTTCCTCAGTCTTTTTTCTTCTTTATTAAGGTATTACATATATGTTCTTATCCCCTCATTGCCCCCCACCCCACTACCCTTCATGCCCTTACCTCCCTGTGTCTCTGTCCCTTGGTTATTATTAGTATATGCATGTATACAAGTCCATTGGTTGATGTTAACTGTGTGAACTTGAAATAGGAACATTGCTCTAACACCTTGTCTGAGCTCCTTCTGCTTTCAGTACAAAAACACATGTGCTGACACTGAGAACATTTTGACCTTTTGATTTAGGCTCTAAAACAGATTCTGCTGAACATTTAACACAAGCATTTTTAAAAAAGGCTCTCTCAGAGTATCCCCCACTTAGCCCCGAAAATGTTAAGCATCACCTGGGCCAAGTGAACACCAGGGTCAGTTGTGAGCCTTTGGCAGGGAGGATTTTAAGAAGTTAGACCCATGTTCAGATGTGTCCAAATACCACTTCAGGACAAGCACATATGGGCCTGAATAGCCCGTGCACCCCAGAAGGCTTTTGTCTTCTCTCAGGTTAAGTCATACTAACCCTGTGCTCTTAGGCCCCTGCCCATGGCTTTCCAGCCTCAGGTAATCAAAGAACTAGGTACCACCTCGGAGGAAGGGAATAGAAATCTGGAGACTATAACTCCCGCCCAGCCTCTAGAAGGCGGCCATTTGTTTCTCCCAGGCTGGGCTGGGGTGCAGTCATTTAAGACTCAGAAGAGAAGGGTGCGGGTGTTCATGCTATGTCCTGTGTGTCTGTTATTTATTTATTTATTTTTATTGTTTAAAGTATTACATATAGTAATACATATATCTCTTTTTCTTCCCCCCATTGACCTTCCCCCAGCTTCCCCTCCCCCATGTCGTATGCCCTCACCCCACCATCCCAGTGTCTTGTGTCCATTGGTTGTGTTTATATGCATGCATACAAGTCCTTTGGTTGATCGCTTTCCCCCCTCCCCAACACTCCCCAACCTTCCCGCACTAAAAAAGTCTGTTTGGTGCTTTACTTTATCTCTGTTTTAACACTTGTAATTAATTGTACAGCCTTGACCTCCTCAATGAATTGTTTTGTTTTATGAAAAGGTCAGGGACTGTGGAGTCAGGAGATGAAGGTTTAAATCGCAGCTATATTACTACCTACCTGTGATTTTGGGCAAGTGTCTTAATCTCTCTGAGCCTAGTTTCCTAAACTAAAAAAGCAGGTCTCATATTACCTCAAATGGGTTGTTGTGAGGATCAAAATCTGGGATGTGTCTATGAAGTCCACAGGCCTCACCCAGTGGGGGCTCCCAAGGCTTCCCTTATTTACTCATCATTCCTCAATTAGAAATTAAGTCTCAATTTTTTTTTCTCCTCCTGAAGTTGTTCTTCCTGTGGGTAAACTGCCCAAGGCCTTCCATTATAAAACAAATACAGTCTTTGTGAGGGATATGGTCCATTAACACGTTAGTGTGAATTAGTTTGGGGACTCGCTAGATTGATGATGACTAGGAGAATGCTAGCAGATAGGGGAGGCTTTTTCAGGACTGGGTGCTCCACTCTTGGCTGAGACAGAGAAGCAGACAGTGGGGAGAAACTCGGGGAAGTGTTGAGCAGAGAGGGAAAAACTGAAGAATCAAGAACCACAAGAAGATGGGAAGGGAGAACAGAGAAGGCAATGATGGGCATCATGTAGCTGTTAGTCCCAGAAAGGAGGCTCTCCTCTTCCTCTGAAATAACAGGAAGGCAGAAAGCACGAGGGGGTGAGGGGGCGAGAGAGAACCCAGGGAGGAGAGAAGGGAACTGTCAGAACCAGTTTAGTGAGTTAGGGGGCAAAAAGTGAGGCTTTGGAGCCAAGTTAGCTAGATGTGTTTCTTGTCTGGGTCACGAGCCACCCGATCTTGGGCAATCTACGCATTTCCAATACATGTCTGGTACCATATCTGTAAGGGAGATGATACTTCACTTGAAGAGCCGACTCAAGGAGATACTGCAAGGTACCCAGAACATGGAGGGTCTCAATAGATGACCCACTGCATACCATTGTCACTTTCCTCCTCACTGTCTGCCCACAGGGGACTTGAGGAAAGGGACCGTGTTAAGAGGAGGACAGGAACTGTCCTCCTGTGGTCGATCCTGCCGGAAGCTGCACCGGGGGAAGGCGGGGGGTCGCGTCCACAGAAATCTTGGTGATGTGGAAAGCCTACCCCTGATGCAGTATCAGGACACTGTCAGGGGGGAGTGGTCTCAGCTGGGCGCTCAGCAGGGAGGCAGCCCAGAAACACTAATGTGGAATGAAGCCATGATTAAGGAACTACGGAGCCAAGAGGTCTGATGTGTTGTCAGTGGGGATTTTGAAGTCTTGAGAATCCTGGTTGGTCAGAAATGATATGGACTGCAGTTATCCACGAACGAGGAACTGGGTCATGGGAGGACCAGTCTTCAAGAAAAGCCACGATGGCCACGATGTGAGGTGAGCCCTGGCAAGTCCAGTAGGAAGAGGGATTTGCTCCAGTGGGGGCATGAGGGCAAGATCTCGTACAGAGATGTGCTATTGCGTTTGGCTTGAGCGTTACTTATTTTAAATCGAGCCAACGTCTACATATTTTTATGGAAAAAGTAACCTCGATTTCTGACTTTGGCATTCCTATATCGTTAGAACTTCATTTTCTTCATTGGGATGTTTCAGTTTTCCACATTCCCCATCATTCTTCGTTACATCCAACACTGAGCTGACGGGTCTATCTTGTTATTTATTCTTGAATTACCCCTCGGTTTCTCTATGGCAGTGTTTTTCAACCTTTTTTGGGCAAAGGCACACTTGTTTCATGAAAAAAATCACGAGGCACACCACCATTAGAAAATGTTAAAAAATTTAACTCTGTGCCTATATTGACTATATATTGTATAAAGTAATTCTCTTGAATAGGAATCAAATAAACACAAAGAAAGTATTTTATAATTACTTTATTATGAAATATTAAGTAAACAAAATAGTGAAAAATTATAAAATTCTTGTCTTGTCTGCACCTACGGCACACCAGGAAACCGCGGAACAGCGGTTGAAAAATGCTGCTCTATGGTAAGGAAATATATTAGAGTATATAGAAATATGTACCTGGAGGCATCTGAGTTTGTGACCTAGATTTGGAACAAGGGCTGTACCAGTGAAGGTAGGCCTTGATCCAGAGGCAGCAGAGGGTCCCCAGTTGTTCCAGAAGCACCTCATAGCCATAGAGCGAGGAAGAGAAGGGGCACAGAGAGGCAGAAGTAGTGGTCAGGAGGCACTGAAAGAGGGTGAAGGAGTGTTAGAAAAAGAAGGAGACCACTGTTCGTGGGCTGCTTACTTGGGTTCCTTGAGAACCTTGTTCATTCAGAGTTGTGGTTCATTCAGAGCCCTGTCCTGAGGACTGTGCCAATGGAACTCGGGGCTTTGTGGCAGAGCCTTCTGGTTGCCTCCAGGGCTCTGAGGCCCCTACTCCATCTACTTCTTTTGGCTGGCAGAACTCATCTTCTATAGAAGCTGAAAATGTCAGATTTTCACCCTTTTCTAGCTTCCTTACAACTGAAGCTTGGGCATGATCTTGGTCTGTTCAGTACTAAGGAACAAAGTACTATAGACTGAGTGGCTTATGAACCACAGACATTTATTCCTCACATTTCTGCAGGCTGGGAAGTCCAAGTTCAGGGCACTGGCGTATTTGGTGTCTGGTGAGGACCTGCTTCCTCAGAGACAGCGCCTTCTCACTGTGTCCTCCCATGATGGAAGGGGCGAGGGAGCTCTCTCAGCTTCTTTTATAAGAGCACCGATCCCATTCATAAGAGTTCTGCCTGCATAATCTAATCACCCCAAAGGTCTGGGCGTCTAATTATAATTTCAAATATGAATTTGGGGGTGGGAGGGTGACAGACACTGACTTTGCAGCAGGGACTTTGAAGAAAGATCTTTTCTCCTAATAAAGCATGGCTCATGAGAGGGAGCATCTGCTTTCTTCAGCCAGATGCTGTTGTGTCACCACAACGCCCATGCCTGTCTGTGAGAGGACAAACTGAAGGGCCAGCCAGCGGGGCTGAGGCCGGCAGGATGGAAAGCTGCCCAGAGCCTGGGTCCTTGTTGACATTTTTGAGGCTCTTGTACCATCTACCTTTGAATTTAAAAAAATGTGCAGCCATATATTTTTGTCACTGTTTAGGATATTTAAAACTAGATATACTGTTACTTGCAGCCAAAAGCATCCTAAGGGATTCTGACTTTAATCAGAGCTGGGCTTATTAATGGGCTATATGGGCTAGTGAGCTGGGGATGCTCCCAGCAACAGGCTAAGCAGTGTATTTTCCTAGAGGACCCATTTAACTTCATGGAAGGTTATATAGCACTTTCATAGGAAAACATAATATTGGTATACAGTATAAAATTCACAAGATAAAACAGGAGTCCAAGACTTCTTCCAAACAAAGACCCCAGGAGCTTGGTGGTATTATATGTTGTAAGTACAAGGTGTTTGTCTGAGTAGAGTATACGGAGCATTATCCAATAAACTTAACCGTGCAGGTGCTAGCGAAGAGACTACTCTAAGCAAGCAGGTCCGAGGGTAGGCATTATCATCTGACTTTATATTAATATACAATAGTTAAGACTGCCAGAGGAATTATGCCACACAAGAATATGCAGCTGCAAATCACACAGCACAATTTATTACTCACAAGATTCCTGGTGCCATGGGCTCATATGAGGTCCCTGGGGAAGAGTGGCGGGCAGCAGTGGATTCATTTTTGGGTGGTTGGCTGGCTGGTTGGGAGGAGGGCGACTAAAGTCTTGTGATCAGAGGTTTGGCTATTCTGCTGTCTAGCATGGAGCAAGGCAGTGTGGAGGAGTGTGGACCAAGAGGATGATCTATGTCTGAAGTCGGGGAGCCGTTTTTAAGCCCGTTCTGAGGTGGCTATCAGTAACATATGTCATCACACAAGTGTTAATCAGAGTACAAGCTGGTTATCAATCACAGTGTCACTCAGAAGGTGCCTATCAGGTTTACATATGTCATTCCTAAGGGTAGCATTCAGCTCTGGTCTTATCTATAGGGTGCAGCTAGGGCTTGGCCAGGGTTGTCATTCCCTGTGCTCTTTAATATTTCACACAAAGTAATTTTTCTACATTCCCCATAACATCCTTTAATTATTTTCTATTGCCATAACATTGTAACCCTCTCTACTTATTTCCTATCATTATCACTATTACTATGACAGTGTTTCTTTTTTTATTGAAAACAACACATAAAACGATCCAAATTAAGCTGCAGTTGGAGAGACGAAGTTAGACACAAAGAAGAAATGTGTCTAGGATTCTAAATTGGAAAAGTGACAGGACAATGAAATGTCAGCGCTTTGGAAGTTTTACAGAGAGGGCTATTGTGGTTTCAAACACAGTTTTGCCTGAACTAGTTTTCCCAGCTTTCTAGGTCCTTGTCAATGTCCTCCCATTGTTTTGTATTTGGGAAGAATAATGATTGTTTTCTTAGAGGATGATCGCATCCCAGATCCCCCAATATTTCTTTGGTCTTTCATCCTTTGTTTTAATTCAATGCGCTGCTCAAAATACTGCCCTGGAGTTTCCCTTTAAGTACTTAATGTGAGTGAAAGCAGAAAATTGCCAGGAGTCAGCCAAATGTTGAGACAGATTGTAAATACCTGTAGGGGAAGTATTTAAGCATTTCCGATAGGAAGGATACTGTAAATTTTACACGCAGGGGCTCTGCATCAAAGCCAAAATCCCAGCTTTTCTTCTTACTTAGAGGCTTGTGGGCCGAGGTCAGCACAAAGGGCCTACTGTTTCCACAAGCATTGACATCAGCACTCGATCTTGTTATTTCTGACTTCTTGCCAATCATATTGAGAATTTCTCGAGGGGAGTAAAACAGAATAACCAAACCAGCTCTGCCTCCTCGACAGTGAAGAACAGGAAGAAAAGGCTCTCTCCCAGGCTTTTCTTTGCTTCTTCTTCTTTCAGTTGTGTGTTTTAACTTGACGCTCTGCCTTTGACAGCTCCAGGACTCCACGCTGCCGAAAAGCCGAGTTAATTTCCTCTTCCATGGCTCAATCTCATGTTAGTTTTTTTTTTTTTTTTTTTTTTAATTCAGAAATTTGAAGAGGAGTTGCTTTAGGGAATAGGCCTCCAGGCCCTCAGACTGAGGTCGAGGTTAATCCCCGTGGTTCTCTCAGCAATGGTGGGCGCAGTAGGTGAAGAAGAGATGGCAATATCTCTGACCACCTTGTTCCAGGGGCATCTGCCCCCCTTTTGAAGGTTTATCCTGTGCTCACTGGCATCTCCAGATTAGACCTGTTCTGTTCAACTCCAGCAGTTCTCTGCTTCAGCCTCCATTTTCCCAGAAAGCTAGGGTGGGTCCTTCTTCCTTGACCACTGATTCAGTCATTCAACACATTGGTTAAGCACCTCCACATTGTTGCAATAGCTAACATGTGGAGAGGACTTCCCACATGTTAGGAGGAGGAGTGGAGTCGGATGATGAAGAGCCTGGCCAGAAGCCTGACCGTTAGGCGTTGGATCCTGGCCAGCTAAATGGCCTGGAGAACAGCAGCCCACCAGCTTCTTGTGAGGATGGAATGAGGTATGGCATCCTCGAAACTCAGCTCAGCACTTGGGAGGAGAGACTAGCGGGGAGAT
Organism: Pipistrellus hanaki; assembly: GCF_964339955.1. NCBI lineage: Eukaryota > Metazoa > Chordata > Mammalia > Chiroptera > Vespertilionidae > Pipistrellus > Pipistrellus hanaki. Next base: position 18,163,182 of record NC_140510.1, read on the forward strand.
GCCCATCATTGTCCTGAGGGCACCGGAGCTCACAGACATGGAAGCCCTGTCCATGGAGCTCTTGTTCTTTCCGGGGCCTTCTCTTAACCTTTTTTCCTGCCAGAGCCCTCTTCTGCCCACCTCGGCGATGTGCCAAGTGCACGCAGCCAGTGTTTGTCAGGAGCTCTGCACTGTGCTCAATGTTGTGTGGTGGCACAGACACTGAGTGTCACTGGGCCATCAGGGGTCTGCTGTCTGGATGGAACTGTATGCTGATACACACAACACCAGGCAGGATGGATGTACGTGGATTTGCGTGCTAGCCAGTGGGTGGAGGCCAGGGAGTCAGCATGCGAGGAGGCAGGTGGAGAAAGGCTGCGTCCATCCTGGTCTGCAGCAGGACCCTGGGTACACCACTGCCCCTCCTGGGCCTCACATTTTCAACCTGGAAACCAGAGGGCTAGTCAGCGGTTTTCAAACTTTAGGCCTGGGCCCGCAGGAAGAAGTGTCCATAATGACCCTCTGAACTGAAACCCACGTTTTACAAAGCAACATTTACTCTTCCTATGTGAAATTGTTTCCTTAAAAAAAAAAAAAAAAAGACTGGTTATAATCCTTTATATTGACTTCCTGACCCCCTAAAAGTTCAGTTTTTTAAAAAATGCCGCATTAGATGATCCCTAAGGGGCTTTTAGCTTAAACTTTGTATAATTTTAGATCTACGTGGGCTGTATGAATTTAAGAGAAGAAAGAATAATTACTCTCCTAGGGCAATGACTGGCTAAAGCCCAGCTAGATTTTTTAAAAAAAATTATGTGTATGTTTGCCTTCCACATCAGCTCTGTGGATACAAGGACTTGGTCTGTGGAAAGGAAGAGGCTGATGGCTGGGATCATCTGCTGGAGCAGAGGAAGCTGTGAGCAGTTACAGTGTACATTGCCCATCCGAACCGGGCTTTCCTTTGTGCGAAGAGAAGAAAGAATCCTGACATCAAAGTTAGCTCCTGCTCTCTAAAGTATGGGAATTCTGGAAAGAATCTCCACAGGGGAAAAAAAGAAGGCCAGCTTGTTTTAATCCCTAAATGGCTCTAGTCCTGTGAATTAGGGGGCTGGGGAGAAACGACTTCCCTGACTATGTAAATGTTTGCTTTTGCCCTAATGTGTTTGTCCATTTGCTTGACCCTCAGGAGATAGTCATCTAGAAACACAAGCTTCAGGAGAAACTTAAAAAACAAGCAGAACAAACAAAACCCAGCACCACCCCCACCTCCCAGACAGAAAAGCAGCCCGTGCCCTCCACTCCCACTAGGCTGACCTGTAGTGTTCTCTTCGCAGAGAAAACACATTTGTGGCTTTCTGGGACTGCGCTCTGTGGAGGGCGCATGCACACCCAGGAGACGTTGTCTCGATTTCTCTCTTTCGGTTCTCCCTTGCTGTGTGCACCCTAAGGAAACTTCTGGAATTTTTGGTGACATTCTGAGATCAAATGGCTTTTTTAACATCTTGAGCCTTGAGAGGGCTCCCCTCAGTCTGGAGCGAAGCCTTATCAATGCCTTTAGAGACAGGCTCTTGGGGATAAATAGCAGCCAGAAGTATCATGGATGCAGACTTTTGGCTTAAGGAAGTCGAGGCTGTTTTTCTGCCCTTCCCATCTGTTGCCTGGATCAGATTTTGGTTGAGAACAGGATTCTGATCCTTGGAGTTGGACAAATTTCTGAACGTCCCATGCCTCTATAAAGTGTGGTTGATAATAGCTCTGAATATGTAAGATAAAGTTGTATAAAGCATATATGCCTGTACATGTTTAAAACCATGTAGTAAGCTTCTCATTAAAGAGCAGCCGCTAGTTTTACTGGTGACCTAGACCAGTGGTCGGCAAACTCATTTGTCAGTAGAGCCAAATAGCAGCAGTACGATTGAAATTTCTTTTGAGAGCCGAAAACCGACTTCTGTGCATGGGCCACGAAGTTTCAGTCGCACTGTATGTGCGCGCTCGCACGTGGTACTTTGTGGAAGAGCCACACTCAAGAGGCCAAAGAGCCGTAAGTGGCTCGAAAGCCGTATGTTTGCAGACCTCGGACCTATACGCAGGAAGGTGGAAGACTGAAAGATGGAGAGAATGGAACTAGGAGATACACTTGCCTAAGTCCATGTTGCAAGTCCAGGAGGATGGACCCAAGGTCGTGTTTCAGCTCCTCTGACCCAGCACATCCATCCAACTGAGCATGCAAGGGAGGCGGCCGTGACACCCTGGTGAAAAGGGGGCAAGAACGGGGTGTTAGGGAACAATACGCTAAAACAGAAATAGAGACATCAGCCTGCAGAACTGCTAAAAAGATGAGCATATCAGCGGACAAAGCATCTGATTGGGACCTGGCACACAGTAGGGGCTGGGTAAATGGTGACCATAACAATAGCCTTTTCTCCTAACAGCTGGGCCCCTTTGTCAGGCCTCCAGGCTTTCTGAATTCAGAGCCTTCCTCCAGGTAAGAAAATGGCAGTTCCCTTGAACACAATGGTCTTTTTAAGGCAGCTAAGATGTTTATCTTGCTCCAATATTTACCCTATTGAATAGGATTTGGGTGGCTTACATTTCTATTTCCCTCAGGAGTGAGCTTTCATTGTGTTAAGTTGAATATCAACTTTTAAATGAAAAATGGATAAAACTGATAGAAAATCCTCTTTTGACCCAAGGGACAAAAAGACTCTGGTAAAATCTGGCCTGGATTCTTCTCCAGCTGCAAGCTTGGGGGCAGGGAGGCCAGGGAAAAGCCGGAGGAGTTGGGATTGGCAGGAACCCTGTCCAGGCCTGAGGCCTGGGATGTTCTCTGACTGCCTATCAGCAAAGGCCCCCAGTGCAGAGCGGCTGCTGCCAGCCAAGCTCCTCCCATCTCCAGGTGGTCCAGGTCTGGCCAGCCTTCCTGTTTGAGCCTGCGTTAAACCCTACACCAGTATCAATTTTTTTTTTTCCAGTTTGGCTGGAATCGACCCCAGGAAATAGGACCCACGATAACAGCTTCTTCAAGTAAGAAGGACAATGGCCAACTTAGTCTTGTGGGTGTAGGTACATGTTCGGCCATTACTATGTTAATTAGAACAGAGTTGTGAACTATGCCCTTCACAACCACCACCAAAACTTTTTCCTTCAGGTAACACTCAGGGCAATAAATGCATCCAGCTGGTATGGCTCAGTGGTGAGTGTCAATCCATGAACCAGGAGGTCACGGTTTGATTCCCAGTCAGGGCACATGCCCGGGGTTGTGTGTGAGATCCCCCATGTGGAGCATGCAGGATGCAGCTGGCCAATGATTCTCTCTCATCTTTGAAGTTTCTATCTCTCTTCCTCTCTGAAATCAATAAAAATATATTAAAAAAAGACAATAAATGTTCAACATATTCAAATGTTTTGAATGTTTCTTCTCCAAGACTGTCAAGCCCTATATGTGTTTTTTATTCAGTTAATCTTCTCATTAAGTCTATAAAACGGGGTTTTGCAGATGAAGACATGGAGGCACAGTGAAATTGGGTCACTTGGTGATGAGTAGCAAGTGGGTGACAGAGCCAGGGGTGAAGGTGTGTCTGTACGGCTCTCAGCACCGCCCTTCCCTCGGAGCAGTTCTGGGACACTAAGCCTGCTGCAGGCGTGTAAGTGTTTTATTTTGGATGGCAAATTATGCTCAGAGACTGAGTTTGTCTCTGCCAGCAATTTATTTAATGGGGAATCACTGTGGGAATTTCACAAGCCAGTAGCCTACAAGATAATGTTTCTTAGTAAGCCAATAAAGAAATAACACACTCCAAGCCAATAACAGATTAATCACACTACCGTTCCAGGCAAAGGGAGATGAAAGAAATCAAGTCCGCATTTAGTTGCTGTGTACCTTTTCTATGAGGTTGGTTTTAGTAGAGATGGCTAAACCAACTGGCTTAACCAACCCACTTAACCAACCATGAGCTGACTTCCAGCTGCTGCTACAAAAATAAAAGTCCCTCGTTGCTAGTGCGCATTGCTAAGAAACGACGATGCAGATGTTGGTGGACAAGATGGGTTCCTTCACAGGGCTACTACATGGTTTTTGCCACTCCCCATAAAAGCGTCCTTTGCCATGGCAGGAGCGAATGCCACAGAGTTCTTTGAAAAACGATTTAGATCAGCACAGGTCACCTTGCCCAAACCCAGATGGTCCTCACAAACTCTCAGCATTTATAGTCTAAACTAGAGGCTCAACGTGCGAAATTGTATGGACCCCAGACCCCCTGTGCTGCAGGACCCTAGGCTGGGCCACGGGACCCCAGACTCTGCCACGCCACCGCAGGAGCGGGACCCCGGGCTCCACTGTGACGCCACGGAACCCCAGACCTGCTTCACTGCAGACCCATCAATGAACCTCCAGGTGATTGGTTGTTTGGTCATTATGGTGACATGGCCACAGGCCTTTTATACTATAGATGTTTCCTTGCCATAATTGCCTCTTCAGATGGTTTTTATTGGGAAGCCCTTAGAGGCTCACCTCAGCAGTACGGGACTTGGCCACTTTCACCCCACCTGAGCAATTTCATTTGTTGTCTGTAGTTGATAAGGGAGCCATGAGTGGGTGGTCCAAAGAGAAAAGACTTCAGTTGTGCCAGACAGTGGGCATATTTCGAGTCTCCTTCTTTCCTGGAGGCTGAGGCTGTGTGGAAAGAGAAGACAGACAGCTGCTCATGAGCTCATGAGAAAAAATGTCTCAAAGCCATGCTTAAGTGTTGTACTAGCAAGGTCCTCCTCATCCAGTTTCCTACCTCCAAATATGAGAATTTCCCCGATGATGTTTAGAAGTCTCCCAAAAGCACAGATTTGTTTAATCTGTAGGTGTCTACTGGGAATCATCTATATGCCAGCAGCTGGAGATTCAAAAAAGAAAGAATGGATTTGATGGCACTAATAACAATGACAAAATCTCCAAGATAGTGAAAAATGGTACAAACAACATTAAAATTAATCCGGATAGGAGAAAATAGCACTATACATGCCAACAAATAGGTCAATATCATAATATGTAAAGAGCACCTATAAATCAATAAGAAAAAAATACATCCAATAGAAATATGGGAAGAGAACAAGAACAGAGAGAGAAAAAAATCTTTGCCTTGGATTCAGAATTTGGCAAGGGGAGAAAAGTCATTCATAGGTGATGAGTGCCATAAATAGAAACGGGTACAGAGGAATCACATAATCTATGTGTTAGTTTCTAAAGTTCAATTGTAGCAAAAATCAACAGAGTAAAAATTACCCTAATAAATCCCTTAAACCCACCCAGTACAGTATTTTATTTATACAAGCCTTTATCTCTTGGCATTCAAGAGACACTGTGACATACTACATGAAAAAAACAAAAGGAATGCAAAGGTATGGGTATTTAATCATTTCTGCCCTTAAAGATAAGGGATATAGGCCAGTTTAAGGTGCCCTGGGGAACTCTGGGAGGAGCTGTCCAGCACAGAGTTGTGAGCATGGATCTAGCAGATTTATCTCAACACTGGGGGAGAGAGAAAGAGGTTTAATCTCTCATTCAGCATCAGCTGCTCCTGTGAGGAGCCCAGACTGGCAGTAAGGAGACAAGGCTTCCTTTGCTGAGCTATGTGGCCAGGGCTTCCTGTAAACACTGCTCTAAGGTGCGAATGCGCTCATCAACATCCTCCCACCTCTGAGGGCAGACCTGCTGGAAACTCCTGGGTGTCTGGTCGGAAGTAGGCTCTGAAAGGAGGATGGAGACACACCACGGCTCCCTCTGGCCACCTGAGTAGTGTGGCCTTCTTCAGGGTCCCTGAGAACTGAAGTGGAGAACTCTCAAGCTTCACTGTCCATAAAAATCATCTGGAGAGCTCATTGTAATGCAAAACCATGGACCCTCTACTCAAAGACTGAATCTAGCACCATAAGGTGCTAGAATCTGCATTTTGATAAACATCCCAATGCAGGATTCAAAGTGGTTAAAAGGTCCGCACAATATAGACATATATTTAAAAACTAGAGAACTGGTGCATGAAATTCATGCACAGGGGAGGAGGTTCCCTCAGCCCAGCCCGCACCCTCTCCAATCTGGGATCCCTCTCACAATCTGGGACTGCTGGCTCCTAACTGCTCACCTGCCTGCCTGCCTGATCGCCTCTAACTGCCCTTTCTGCTGACCTGGTCACACCACTCAGGCTGCTGTTTGGTCATTACTGTGAGGGCATCCTGACCAATTTGCATATTACCCCTTTATTAGTATAAATACAGAAAAGATAAAGGTAGGAAAATTTTCTGAGAAACATTGTCCTTAAAGACAGTCCAAAGAACCAAAGCTACAATATGTGGATGTTCAGTAATGGGGTGTTTTTGGCATTTGCCTTTAGCTATACTGAGAGAGGTTAACAGAGAGTGTGTGATAGACTTGATGCGTATATGCTGAAGGTCTGTTGGGGAGACCAGTCCCCCAAGCACAGAGCTTTCCTTCCGAGCCCCCTGGAGCAGAGTTCTGAGTCCTGGAGCTGGGAGACCTGTGCTCCTCACTAACTGGTTGCTCTCATCCCATGGAATGTGGGGGTCTCCTAACTGAAGGTTGGGTCTCTTGGTCTGCTCTCTCCTCTGGCAATCATGGCTGACCTGGTGACCCACTTTTAGCAACTACGGTTTGCAACTATGGTTTGCACTTTATGGCAATCACTACCCCGACTCCCAGGTTTCCAGCTAATCTCTTACCTTTTGTTTTCCCTTCAGGTTTTTTTAGTATCTTTTTCCAAAATACTTTTTGAAGTAAAATTTACATAACAAAATTTAAAATTTAACTATTTTAAAGTGTAAAACTCAGTGGCTTTTAGTACATTCATGATGTTATGCAACCCTTTTCTAATTCCAAAGCATGTTCATCGCCCTACAGAGAAATTCCTCCTTCCTTACGCAGTCACCCCAAGTCCCCTCCCCACAGCCCTGGCAACCACTAATCTGCTCTCTGTCTCTGTGGATTTTCCTATCTGGACATTTTCTGTAAAGAAAGCCATACAATTTGTGGCTGTTTTTGCCTGACTTTTTCATGTAGTGCAATGCTTTCAAGGTTCGTCCATGTTGTAGCATATATCAGTACTTTATTCCTTATTAATGGTTGACTAATATTCTATTTTAATAGCTACACCAAACTTTGTTCATCCATTCACCAGTTGGTGGACATTTGGGTTGTTTCATTAGTCTTTTTAAAAACGTACTTTTTTTTTTTTTTGCATTGGAAATAGCTCTTAACCACTTCAAATTCTTTTTGTAATAAGGCAGAACACAGATAGGCAATTAAAATTCATCTATATGCGTATCTTTGTTTACTGTGTGTGTGGTTCTGTACAATAATCAATAAAAATACAAAATCGGTTTGGCTCAGTGGATAGAGCGTTGGCCTGTGGACTGAAAGGTCCCAGGTTAGATTCCAGTCAAGGGCATGTACCTTGGTTGTGGGCACATCCCCAGTAGGATGTATGCAGGAGGCAGCAGAATCGATGATTCCTCTCTCATTGATGTTTCTAACTCTCTATCCTCCTCCCTTCCTCTCTGTAAAACATCAATAAAATATATTTAAAAAAATAAAAATAAAATATTGTCATCAGTTCTGAGTTCAGATAATAGAATGTGGTTTCTAATTATTCAGCGAAGTATTGATCCATCATGTGTCCCCAGTTCTGAGTCTCTCTTGAGTTCCCACATGGTCAAGGCAGCCTGGGGATGTGATCCCTTTGTCCTGCTGCTAACCCCTCCCCTGAGTCCCTGCCGCTCACCAGCATGGACACCTCTTCCTCCTCAGAGGCAGGGACAAGAGAAAGGAGCAGGATTGGAGTGCTCTGCCCAAGTCCATCTTGCTCTTTACAACGATGGATGGGTTTCAATGAAAATGAGGTCATGGGCTATTAAGATGCCTGCACCGTGTGTGGGGGAGGGTGAGTCACCTGTGTGCATGTGAAATGCCCACGGCTGTTTGGTAGAACTTGGGCTCAGTCTCCGTTTTCTTCCGGGAGTGGGTTTGAGAGTGGGCAGCAGCGGCGTCATTGGAAATGAATGTGCTCCGTGCGGATCCAAGAGCACCTCCTTGCCTCTGCCCCCTTGTCTGGATTCACAGAACAAAACCATGTGAAAACAACTGGGGAGACACGGCCAGACTATCAATGGTTATGTTCTCGGAGACCTCAGTATGTGCAGTGCCCTGAACCAGACCTTGATGGTGGGAAATGGGGATAGAATCAAGGCAAGATGGGCAGGGGCTGTCATTAAGGTCATGCCCAGGGCAGCCATACTCGGCCTGGTCAGTAGTTATGGTGGGCAGCAGAGAGGCCAGGTGAGAGTCTACCTGAGTGTCTTACTACCTCAGGAATATGCTAAGGGAGAGTTACAGTGCGGGGCTGGTCTCTGAAGAAACCCACAGTGTCTGAAATAAACTCCAGACTTCAAGGATGGGCCAGTTCCCCATGGCTCTTGCCCCCCCCCCCCCCCTTCCAGGGGTTGTGAGCTTGTCTGAGGGTACAAATCCTTAACCTTTGAACCCTCACTAGGGTGAGATCACACAGAGCCACTCTGTACATGTAGAATCCCAGTCAACTGAACTGAGCCACTCGCTTCAGGGGCACATTTTAGGCTCCCAGGATCTGGGGACTGTCCTGCCCGCCTGGAAACTCTGTGCGCAGGGTGGTGGTGGAAGAAGAGGGGCTGATTGCCTGGTTGTTAGATTGGGGTTGTGACTGAATGAGAGGCATCAGAATCTGGATCCTTCAGAGGTTTGAGCTAGAACACGGTTGCTTCAGATCTGGGTTGCAGAACCCATAAAAAATAAGGCATGATAGACAGCCTATGTCCAAGTTCCAGAGGGCTCAAGAGTAAATGCCAAATGTCAAGGGCCAGAAGCCAGCCTGAGGGTTGAAGTTCAGGGTCACAGAGCCAAGACTTGGAGGGTTAGCAATCAGATAGGGAACTGAGTAAGGATGGGTCTGTGTGGGCGCTACCATATGCTTACACTTGCATGCACACGTAGGGTGTTCGCGTGTGAGCATATGTATGGGCAGAATATGGTGAGCATATGTGCACGTAGGGTCTGTGCGTATAGTGTGCTGGATGTGTTCATGTGTTTGAGACCAGTGTGTAGATATGAATGTAAGGGGCGCGGGCCTAAGCACTTGTTTGGACTTCGGTGTGTGAATTTAGGGGCTGGCAGGAGTGTGACGGTGTGTGAGTTGTTCCTCACATATGCTGAGGCCAGCTGTGCTCAGCACCGTGCCTTCTGAGGGTGGCTGTTCTGAGAGGGCTGTTAGGAGCAGAGACCTGGGTTTGCCTTTAGACATTCGTAGCCTGAGTGCATTTCCTAAAGTTAGTGGAGAAGGGAACCCTACTGGGAGAGGTGAGGAGAGATTCTGGGGCTTTAATCGTAAGTGCGTACTGACCGTTCTTAGGGGAAAATTTCTCCCTGGACCATAACTCCCTAGTTTCTAGTTCTACCCACGGACTTCAGATGCCTTCACTAGGCTACAAATCCCAAGGTTTAAATGGCCCCTTCAACTGTCAGCAACCCTGATGGAGTGCATTTGGGGGAGAGGGAGCGAATCTAAGCCACCTCAGGTGGGGAGAGCCCTGCGGAGCTGCAGAGGACCGCGGGGTGGGAGTTAGGAGCGCCGAGTCCTGGACTGGACTCTGCTGGGTGACCGTGGACAGAAAGATGCTTCTGATTCTAGTGTCACCTGTAAAACCAGGGTATTGTGGGGTGGGTGCTTCAAGCCCCGTGCTGGGGCAGGCAGGCGGGAGTGCAGGGGGACAGCTGCCCGTCGAGTCAGGCTGTGGGGAGGATTTCCAGCAGCGTTTGAGCTCCTTGACCACCACTTGGAAAAGGTGTAGCAACGCAGGTTTCTAGAAAAATGACTCATTGTTCCTAATGTAGAAGGGGCTTTGCTTTCCAAGCCAATCGATACATGTTCACAAAATCAATGCTTTTCCATTAAGGTGTGCTTTCTGGTGTTTCAAGCTGGGTTAAAAGACAGAATAGAATCCATCGGCTCCTCCCATTTGCTGAATAACTGTTGAACTGCCTGTGCTTCCCAGCCTGGGCCCAAGAGGCAGACACTGTTAGCCTCCTTCACACATGAGGAGCCAGAGGCTCTGCGAGGTGAAGTGATGGGAGCCTGAGTGCTTCACAGTCTCTTCCCTTAGGTTTCCAAAGTCTTGGTTACAGACGGTCCCTTTCATTTAAAAAAAAAAAAAAAAAAAAAAAAAAAAAAAAATATATATATATATATATATATATATATATATATATATATATATATATATATATATATAATTGATTCTATACAGAGAAGAAGAGAGAGCCAGAAACATTGATTAGAGAGAAACATCGACCAGCTGCCTCCTGCACACCTCCTACTGGGGATGTGCTGCAACCAAGGCACATGCCCCTGACCGGAATCGAACCTGGGACCTCTCAATCCACAGACCAACGCTCTATCCACTGAGCCAAACCAGTTTCAGCCAGAGGGTCTCTTTCTTAATCTAAGAATATGCTGATGAGAAAATGCATTATGTTTTCGAGGGAGAAGCAAAATCCCAACAGATTCCACCTCCTGACAAAGTCCAGTCCCTGGACCCATCAGGAAAAACAAATCCTGGGCACCAAGCAGCTCAGACAACCAAGTCTGAGCTGGAATGGGCTCCTGCACAGGCACCTGCTGGCGGGGGCAGGGGAGGACCTGGGAGGGGGTCTGCCGGGTGAACCCAGTGGGACCCCTGGTTTCAGGCCCTTGTGGTCCTGTCAGTAGTGCTCTCAGGGATGGGTGGTGGGCTTCGTCCCTCCAACAAAGGCCCTTTTTCACATCTATTAATGAATTATTAAACATGATGTTTAGAGACATTTTCCCGTTAAAGAATAACCCTCAAGTCCATGAAAAAGAGTCAGCACCCTCCTGACCCCCCTTTAAAACCTCCCTCCCACGGAGGTGGCTGCAGGGCTTTGTGCTCTAAGACGGAGGTATCCCGCCCAGGCTCTGCTCTTTGTTTTTCCTCCACACAAGTTAATTTTCCCAGGGTCATGCAGCGACAGCTCACTATGGACACAGTGCTTCCCTGCAAGGTATTTTCTGAAACCACCAACAGCCTTTTGGTTTTCAGGATTCCTATTTGAAGAAATTTGCATTAATAGCTCTCTGGGCCCCCTCATTTACATACAAGTTTGAAAGGCCAGGAGTTTGGGGAATGCAATGAAAAAAACGTGAATGGGCTGGCACTGCGCGCTCTGCAGAGATGCCCACGACTTTTAAAAAGCAGAAATTTCCCTTTTGGTGACTGTAATGTGTTCTCCGGCTGCTCTGGGGTTTGGGAGAAGAATAAATACGGACGTTTTTCTTACCTTTGTCTCTGGGATAGGGAACATTGCTGTTAGCATTGGGTTTTCCAGAGGAGAATAACGTTTCTGTGTGTAATGGTATTTCCGGGGGTGGGGAAACAGGGCATTAATTAAGACCCATTAGGGAATGAAATGGAATGTGTACTGTGGAGCCAGCGATGTTTTGCAGTTAGCACCGGATCTGATTCCACGCAGCACCCGACAGGCCAGACTGCTCTGAGTTTATGATTCTGAAATAAATGGGCCTATGGGTGGGAAAAAATATATATATAAATATAATATATATATTATATTATATATATATTATATATATGCAGTGATGTTTTATATTGTTTAGAAACTAGACTGGATTTATTGACATTGGCTAAATCCTGTTGAGACACGAATGTGAGTGTGTTTTGTGTTTTGACTGTAGATTCCTCAGGTAATCGCTTGAACTACAAGTATAAACGATTATTTAAAGTTTTAAAATAAAAAAAGACAAGGAATCATGTAGCCCTATTTCTTAGAGGTACATGAAAAATAAGATAACACTGTAAATTTGAGTGGCATGAAGATTTCTTTAGACTTTGAACCTGACTTAAATCAGGGTCCACGCCCCCCCCCACCCAAATACCCCCCCAAATCCTGAATTCCTCTAATTGAAAATTGCATAGCTTTTAATTGAGTGCAGGTAACAAACCATAGTAGCATTAGCAGACCCATGGCTGCCACCAGATTTCTAAACTGTTTCAAAGACTAAGTGGTTTGGGGCAACTGACGCTGAGTTCTGGTTTCTAATAACCTCACTCTTTCTAGGAGGTTCAGTTACATCCTGCACATGTAAATTACTCACAATGATTTCAAACTTTCCTTTCTTGCTACACTGGTCTGCAGGCTGCTGGGAGTTTGCAGTAGCTCCTAAATATATAGTCAATCTGATGAAAATAAACTCAGCTTAGGGGTCTGTTATTAAGTCGTTTCTTGAGAACATCATAATTGTGTGTTTAGAAGGAACAGAATCTGTCTTCCTTCCTCTAATCTACATGTAGAATCTATTCACCTACTCCTCTGCTAAAATGACCGCACCCTAACGTCCAGGCCAGTGGTTCTTAAAATGTGGTCTCTGGGCCTACAGTGTAGGTATCACCCCGGAACTTGTTACAAATGCACAGTCTCTGGCCCCGCCCCAGACCTACAGCGAATCAGAAACCAAGACCGTGGGCCCTGTGATCTGTGTCTACCAAGCTCCTAGGACCTAGGTGATTCTAAAGCTCCTTGAAGTGTTGTGCTTAACCCACCCTTATCCCACCTCCAACTCTGGGAGTGAATAAAATTGGAGGCAGCTGGTCTCTGCCCTGTGGTTGATTCCTTGCTACTTGCTCTTGGTCGTGGCTGGGTGATCGCAGCTTTTGAGCCTTTTAGACTTGCCTTGGCTTTTGGACCTGCGAGCTTTTTGGAATCTATCTTGGGGACTGGAAAAGCTTCACTCTTAGATGGGTTTTGTTTATCATGGCTACAGGTAAAGTGCCCCTCATTTGCTGGGTTCCAACAGTGGAAGGGAAGCCAGGAGGTGGAGATAGGGGCTGTGTGTGTGTGTGTGTGTGTGTGTGTGTGTGTAGGTGGGGGGTTGGGTAATGTGCTTAGAGTAACTCATTCTTATCTTCACTTTTGTCCTTGGTGTTCCTTCCCCTCTTCCCTGCTCCAGGCCCCCTGGCTGAGGCAGGCTGTTTGTAGCTTGAAATTGACCACAGTGGGAGTATTTACACCATGGAAATTGCAATGCTGCAAATCAAGGTACATTTGTTTCTTTGTTTCCTAGAGAGGTGGTGTATGAACACACCTTGGAATGCACAATTTAAAGCAACATTATCACTTAACTAGTTTTTGTGAATTTTGGAATGTCATTCAGTCTCTCAGCTATTACTATACAAAATTGATAAAACAAAATATCGAAATAAGAGGATGAAAATTACCCGTAATTCCACTGCTTCAAGAAAACCATGTTTCATGTTTCGATGCTAATGTTCTCATGCTATGCATTTTGTTTAAATGCTTGAGATTATACACTTGGGAACCCTTTATTCAACCACCATGATATGGTAAGCATGTTCCTTTATTTTTATTAAAGTTATTTGCAAACATGATTTTTTAAATGGCTGTATAGTATCCCAACCTTGGGAGCAAACACTTTCTCCGATCTGCATTATAAATGATATTGCAGTGCCTTCTCCCCTGCATTTTAATTGTTTTCTTAGATTATATTCCCAGAAGAGGGATACTGGATCCATTTTTGAGATTTAAATTCGTACTTCCAAATTGTTCTCCTGAACATTTGTTCTAGTTGATATTCCTCCCCCCCCCCCCCCCAATGGAGAGGGAGTAACTCCTTTTATAGTTACGTTGTTGACCAAATTAAGAGCTCTGTTTTAACTTGGAAACCAGCATTTTGGCACATTGCATTTGGAAGTCTGTTTGTTGCCTGATAGCTTTAGAAGGAAATGACCAAATTAGGAATACTACTAAAAAACAAAGCCGATGTCAAGACAGTTCCCGAAGCTCTGCTGATGGAGCAAGGCTGGCCAACTTCAATACAGATGAAAGTCACACTCTTTTAGCGTGCCAGCCCTTCGTCACTGGGATGCATTGCAATGGAAGTTGAAATGTGGGTAAAGGCTTTGTATAATATTTGGCCATAGTAGTGACAGTGACACTGACTGAGTTTGTCTCAGAGCAGGGGTGGCAGGGATGCTAACCACTAGATTTACCTATTACTGGGCAAGAGGCCCCTCTAAGTGGCAAATGGCTTGGGAGTGAGAAACAGGAGTAGGTGAGGGGGATTGTATCCAAGATTCTGCCATTGCTTTTAGTAATTAAACATTTAAAGCAACAGCAGCAACTTTTATTGTTTTATTCTTATTATAAAAGGAATATATGTTCAATATAAATTATTTAAATTTTATTTTCTTGTTTAAAGTATTACAAATAGTAGTACATATGTCTCCCTTTTTTCCCCACTGACCTCTCCCCCAGCCCACCTCCTGTCTCCCCCACCCCACCTTCTGCCCCCCCCCCCCAATGACCAATGTCTTGCGTCCATTGGAAGGACTTGTATGCATGCAGTGTAAGTAATTACAAAATATGGACAAATTAAAATAAACATTACTTACCAGTTGTATTCTTCTAGTTTTAATTTAGCGTATGTAATTATAATAGAAAAGGCATAGACTATATGCTGTTGTACACTCTTTTTCTACCTTTTAGTCCTTTTACATTGAGTGGATTGTAAATACCTTTCCATGTCATTTCATAGCCTTCTAAGCAGCCTTTCAAATGTCTGCCCAGTATTCCATATATGGACATCCTATTTTTATTTAAGCCATTCCTTATGGTTGGACACTTTTGTATCATGTGTTTCACATTATTGTCAATAATACTTTTTGTCCACTGAACTCTGGGTTTTATAGCTAGCAGCCTTGTTTGGGAACAGTTCAGAGAGAACTGACTCAATTTTAGAAAATCCCAGCTGACTAACTCCAAGATAGTTTATTGTGCTTGCCATTTTCATTTCTTCTTTCCTTTTGATTGTTCCCCTCTCTTCCTTTCCCAGATCTATATCATAAGGGTGTCCAGGGCTCTCCCTGTGTCCAGCTCTCCGCCTTTGCTCTTCATGTTAGCTCACAGAGCCTGAGGCTGAATACTTCTAACTATAGGGTGCTGCCTCCTCTCCTTGTTTGTTTAGTCACTAGGGGCAGAGTCAAAGAGTAAGATAGTACTATGAGGATTAGACAGGAAATGACAGTTGCCTTCCTGACCCCTGCCAACCTTCATTACCTGTCATTTCTCAGAGGTAACCCGATACAATTGTCTTTTTTACTTGTTTCTTCAGATGTTTGTCTCCTTGTTTCTATAGAAACATGCTCATATAGCAATTTTTTCTCCATATTAAATTTTATCTATTGTTTTTCTTCTATAGATTTAGAGAGTATTCTATTTTACCCAATTCCCCTCCTTATATTCTACTGATGGAGTTATAGAACAGTTTTAATTAGATCAACATTTGGCTTCACCATGACTATATAGACACTGTCCCAGCTGAGTCAAATGTGTACTAGAGTGAAACATTTTCTTTTTCCTGTAGTTAATAATTGCCCTTTTGCTTTTCATTTGCACCTATTATTAATATATCCTTGAAGTCCCTACCAGAGCTTAAAAATATTTCTTAGCATGGTTGAAACTACCAGCTAATTTTTCAGTCCCCTTTTTTGGGAGATATTTTTCTAGACCCCTCTATCCACTTTCTCCTCAGCTGTTCTGGATTTCTCTTCATCGTTCTTTGGAATTCACTTCCATTTTTTCCTAAGTGGGGTTCCCATTTCCAGGATTCCTTGTCTCTTTCTTGGTGTCTTCCTGTAGGGTGCTAATAAATGTTTAAGGATCACCTGGGGGTGGGGTGGCAGCTTTGGAGAGGGAGGAAGCCCTGGTTTGTAGCGTTGTATTTTCTGTGGTTATTCCCACTTCGGCTGATTTTAAGTGACCAGTGTATGTTGCTAAACTTGGTCTATTAGTCAGGGTTCTCCAGAGAAACATAACATATGAATATATATGTATGTGTGTGTGTGTGTGTGTGTGTATGTGTGTATATATATATTTCCCCCCTCAAAATTCAGAATGACAGATAGATGATTGATAGATATTGGCACCTATCTATCCAGTTATCATCTGAAGAGATTTATTATGCTCTCACGTGATGACGGAAGCTGAGAATCCCACCATGTCCTTCCACAAGCTGGAGGACCAGGAAAGCCGGCGGTGGAGTTCCAGTCTGAGAACCAGGGGAGCCCTCGGTTTAATTTCCAGGCAAAGGGCAGACAAAGACCGCTGTCCAAGCTTAGCAGGCAGCCAGGAAGCCAAAGGGTGCATCCCTCCTGCCTCTGCCTTTTTGTCCTTCCAGATTGGATGATGCTGGTCACGTGGGGGTGGGGGAGGTACTTTACTGAGTCCACCAGTTCAAGTGCTAATATCACCGAGAAACACCCTCACAGACACACCCAGAGATGCTGTTCAATCTGGGCACCTCTCGGCCCAGTCAGGTGGACCTAATTTAACAATGGAGCTCTGCATTGGGAAGGGATGTCCTGTGGGCTGGTAGGAGCCAGCCACAGCACGCCATTGAGTTGCTGCCTTAATTTTATGGAGCATATCTTCCAATAGCCTCCTCAAAAAGAGGACGTGGGAAGTCAATGTTTTGAAAACTTTATTTGTTTTGAAATGACTGTTTTACTCACACTTGATTGATGCTGTTTTGATTTTGAAATCTGGGTGGGGAATGGTTTTTACTGAGAATGTGAAGACTGCTGCTCTATTTTTTTGTTTGTTTGTTTCCAGTGTCGATGGTGAGAACTCCTGTGCCATCCTGGGTCCATTGCTTTGAATGTGTCTTATTTTTCTCCTCTGGAATACTCTAGGATCTTTATCCCTGATAGTAGAAAGTTTCATGATGATGTATCCCTGCCCCCAGTTGGAGGGCGGCTCAGCTCGGCAGGCCCTGCTTAAACAGGCGGGTGGAGCAGCTGGGGCTGCTCAGCGGAGCGTGGGCCAGGACTCGAGTGCAGGTGCCTGCCTCTGAAAGCGCAATCATGCAAATCCCAGGACCCAGACTGACGTGAGTTGAAAGCCTGGTGTTCAGTTCCAATAAACTCAACTGTCTGTTGCCAGAGCAGCCTGCATGGGTCATCCTCCACTCATCAATTCAAACGAGCGATTCTGTGCTGATAGAGGGAAGGAGTGTGGGGTGAATTCCAATCAGAGCTCGCTTGTGGGGCAGGAGGCATCTGGGAAAGGCTCAGGCACCTTTCCCGGGAGCCATGCTTTGCAGGAACTGGTCATGAGACAGGAGGTGCTGCCAGGGAGGGAGGTAGAGGAAGCCACACCCTCTGGTCCTCAGATCTGGAAGATCACCTGATCTTCGTTCTCTTTTTTAGAGGAATTAAGTGACAGCCGGTGAGGATCAGGGACTTGCCAAGGGCACACAGCAGGGGACTGGGCCCCTTGGTCCTGAGTCCTGGCTTCCTTGTCCCCTTTCCACCCATCAGGCTGTCTCTAGCTCATCACACCAGGTCACAAGTAAGCCTAACACCTACCACAGCTCTCTTCCCGAAGCCACTTGGCGAGACTAGCAAACAGTATACTATGAAGAACTGAAAGGGTTGTTTGAAGCACAGAAAAGGGGAAGCTAGGGGCAGGCTGTGACGCACATGTTTGTCTGGGCATTGTCTCAGAGACAGACTCACAGGTCACAAGGCCTCTCTGACCTGTTCCCGTGGACGCCCAAGGAGCCTTCAGATCAGATCTTAACTGTAAAACATCTGTTCTGTTTGTTGGGGCCCTTGGGTTGCCAGTATTAGGAAGCAACTCCCTTTCTCCACCAGCAGAAAACATCCTCTCTGTCTGCCTGGCTGCCACGAGTGTCCTACAGCCCGGGCCCTGTTGTAAACACCTCTGATGCCTCCTCACTGCCCAGCCCTGGCCTCCAAAGTCTACGGCGAAGCTTCCAGATGAATCTCATTAGCCTTCTCATTTGCAGTAAGTGCCGGATCATGTTATTCAAATGCTACAGAGGCCACTGTAAGGTGAACAAATGAAATGGCTTGGGCTTCCCAGCTCTGAATCACCAATTCAGGAAGTTACTTACCTTCAATGCCATCTTTGAGCTCTTGCCTGCCAAGTTGGTCTGTATGCTTAAGCCCCCACACCATCCCTCCAAGCCAGGCAAACAGTAGAGGCTCTTTTGGCACCAAACGGTGGTTACACAATTCCTTTTTTTTTTTTTTTTTTTTTTTTTTTAGTGAAATCCCAGTGTATCATGTCCCAGTGAAACAGGAATTTTGGGGGGTGAAAAAGACAGGTTTTAGGAAATGTTAGAAGCTAAAGAGAACCATGGAAGAAGCACAGGGCTGCAGAGCAACAAAAGGTGTATGTTCATGGAATAGGGAAGCTGAAAGCTGCAACAGGTACATTTTCATTGAATGAAGGAGCTGGGAACAGCAGGTCTATATTTACAAAATAAAGGAAAGGAAGGCCATCCAGAAGGAGGAGAAGAAAGCCCTGAAGGAATAGGAGGACAGTGAGGGAGGAGGGCCTCAGGAGTCACTATAGTAACCAATTTGAAAGGGACTATTAACCAATCAGAGGGGTTATCAGGATACAGGAACAACAGCCTTGATAAACCACAGAAACAGGAAGTCAGTGGGACTCTTTCCCTTTCCCCGCATGGGAGTCTGTTCTTGTTCTTCAGTAAATCTCCATCTTTGCTATACTACCCGCTGTCTGGATTGATTCTTCACCTCTGGTGGGCAGAATCTGGGTTCCAGTCCAAAAATTCTGTTTCACCAGGAGAAATTTTTTGTTTTGTTTGGCTAACACACCTGGGCAATTGTATTTCCCTAAGAACAACCAACACAGATTTTATTTATATATTTACTTATTTATTTTAATGTTTTCATTGCTTTTTTAGAGAGAGGAAGGGAGAAGGAGAGAGAGAAACATCAGTGTGAGAGGGCCTCCTGCATGCCCCCCAATGGGAATTAAGCCCAAAACTGAACACATACCTTGACCGGGAATGGAGCCAGCAACTTTTTTTGTGCATTGGATGACACCCAAGCGACTGAATTACACCGGCCAGGGCTATGCACCTCAGATATTAACGTTCAAAGGCTAGAAAGAAGGAACATGTATTTTCTGACCTAACTCAGGGCAGCCCACAAACACACTTCCTGTCCTAGGTGGAAATAGACTTGCAGTCTCACAATCCCAATTCTGAATTCCTGGGAGACAGAATTTGATTGGCTCTCCATTGGGGGAGTGTCTAATGTTGGCCCAGTCATCAGAAGGAGCAGAGTCACCAGCACTGCTGCTGGGAACCCACTTATGTGACCTGCTTGAGGGAACTTCTAGAGAAAAAGGGTTTCTGGCAAGCTGAGCAGACACCTAAGAGATATCTACTCCTATTGCCTAATTAAAAATCAGGTTAAATGGCTCTTATGCCTCCATGAGTCTGTTTCAGTTTGGGAACTCTTGGCCAATTTTCCCAAGGCCAGACCACCCTACATTTAACCATCCCCTCAGGTTCTGGGAATCAGACTCTTTGGACTGTCCACAGGGAGCAGTGACTGAAACCATCTTCTTAATCAGACTGGTAGGCCTTAGTCTAATCCCTTCATTTTTACAGATGAAACTGAGGTTCCTGGAGGAAGCATGTGCCGTTCAAGGTCAGCCCACCCATAACAGGTACTTTATGAAGTGGGGAGGCTGGTAGAACCACCTTGCTAACTTCTTCACCATCCATTAGTCCTCTGTGGAAATGCTGACTGGATCAGGCAAGATTTGTGGCCCTCAGAGGTCTTCCTGTAACAATGCCTAAGGCAGTTTTAATGATCTGTCCACTGGGCATTTCTGAAGCATTCATTTTCGAGAAGGCCAAGGTGTTGGTGCTATAATTCTGAAGCTAATTTCTCCCTGGGCTCTCATGCCCTGGCAGCAAGAGAGCACGAACAAGGAGAATGACTAGGATTGTACCAGCCCTTGATTCTTGTCCTTTTGTCCTTGTGCTGCAGGAGGAAGATGAGCTGGGTGTGACTTTTTAATACCTGCTTCAAACTGTTGTTACAGAGAGCATTGAAGGATGGGACGAGGGACCCTGCCATAACTGTGTTTCTGCTTGCAAAATATCTCCCTATAGTCCTTATGCTTTTAACCCTGAGCTCAGACTGCTGCTGGGAACCAGTGGAGTGTAGGATCCAGGTGGGGATGGAGGTGGGAGTGGGCTGATGAGAAGAGAGGGCATTGTCACAACTTCTTTGAGCCCGATGTATCCCAGATCATGAGGAAACTAAAGATTAGGGAGGAGAAGATGAAAAGTAACCCGGGGAAAATAGCTGAAGGAAGTAGGAATTAAAATAAGAAGTGAAATTTATGGGAAGCAGATCCAATGTTTTGTCCGTGCTCAACTGAATTAGGAACACATTATGAAAGCAAATAGATTTAATGGGGTGGGGATGATTAACAGTGTGTTGAGATCCCTCAGGAAATGACTGTTCAGGAGGAGGGCTGCAAGAGGAAATTAAACTTAATTCTTATCTCCTTACGATGTTTTAGTTGCTTAGCTTCTAGTACACACCTGTAAAACCAGAAAGAAAGAGAGGCCTGAAGTTTAATACGTTGTTTGCAAAGTAACTTGAGATATGAATGTCTCGAGTCTGTGCTTCAGCTGTACCAAGGAATAGCTTTTTTCCCAGCCCATTGTTAGAATAAGTGGATGTTTCCACTGGTATTGGAGACAGGTTAAAAATCACCTTCCAATGAAATGAAAGTATAGCTTCTCTCAGTCTACTCAGTCCAGCCATTGGTTGGTTTTTCATGGCGCAGCTGAAGTTTTATCTGCACCACAAACCTCCCAACATCTCTTCCATCCTTGAAATCCTTATAAAAGTTTGATTTGCATTACTTACCTTTGAATTGCATCATGGATGGTTTTGTATAGCTAGTGCACTACAGTGGGATTTGAGTTTTTCAGACTGCTCTAATATGGGCTCTTATATCAGGGAAATATAATTGTGTCATTTTCCCTTTTAATAAGACAAGTATGCTCCGTTGTAGAAGGTAATGACTAGAGTATACAAATCTCAGCCTCCCTTGCAGCTAGGTATGGCTAATGATGGAATGTGAATGGAAGTCCACAATCATTCCTTACAAGGAATTGCCTGCCCTCTCGTATCTTCCTCCTTCCTTTCTAATTGGCTAGAATATAGAGCAGCACATACCTGTGGAATAATGGAAAAAGGAAAGGGACTTGGACATCTATCCATGTTCCAAGACTTTGCTCAGCCCCACTGATGACCCTGTGTAACATGTCTCTGCATCACTACCCTGGCATACTGATGAACATAAGGAAAGGCCAGTGGTGTGGAAGCCCTCCCAATACCTGAAATGGGAGTGGAGTTTCCAGACACAGGGGGAAACATACAGGATGCCCAGTAACTTTGAATTTTGGATAACAATGCATCATTTCTGTATAAGTGTGTTCAATGCAACAATGCATGTATTTTATCTGGCAGCCATACTTGGGGTGAGGATTGCCAAAGTCTCTTGAGGTAGGCCAATGGTAACATTATTTTTTCATGAATGTGGATGGTACAAATCTAAAGTAAGAATATTAATTTCAGTGCCACCCATGTCATGAGGCTGAAGTCAGGGTCCTGAAGCTTCTTGGGGAGGAGGGGCGGGGGCAGGCAAATATCAGACACATCTGGGCATTCCATCAGCCTGAGCACAGGGCCGGGAACATGCTGGGCATTTGGAGAAGCCTTGCTGCCCACCGAATCGAAGGCCTGTGCTGAGCTGGAGGGAGCGCTGGTCCGGGAATTAGGAGAGTGGTGCAGTTCCTGATGTTGTCTTTGACTTGGTATATGTTCTCAAGCAATTTTCTCTACCTATAGGCCCTGTTTCCTTTAGGTGTAAAATAAGGGTTTGGATTAGAACTTATAGCTTTAAAAAACATCCTATTATACCATGATTGTCATATCTTGAGGGATACCTCATTAATTTATAAATTGTTTCTGTAAAAAAAAAAAAAAAGAATTTATGGTTTTCAATTGGTGCCCTTTAGGACTGGGGAGAAGAAGAGAGAAGGTACACTAGGGAAGACTCCGCTCGGTGTTGCCTGCTTGAAGCAGATCACCAGCTGCAGCTCAGAATGACCCTCAATCATCTCTTTAGTTCACAGGCTGACGCTCTAGCCACTGAGCCAAACTGGTAAGAACCCACAGTCATCTCTATTAATAGTCAATGAACATGATTGACCCCGTTTCCCCCTTAACCCTCCCCCCCCCCCCCCCATTGATTGGGTTAGGGGAAGGACATTTTCTTCCAAGATGCTCTTGACCTCCAGAGTTGCTGCCCTGTCCAAGGACTCAGCCTGGCTACTGTGGTCCGAAAGTCTGTTCAGGATACCCAAGTTCACTGCCCTCAGGGTGAATCATCATTGCCAAATAACATCACTACTGAGTCCCTGGCTATCTAGCTCCGTTGCAGGTTTCTCTGCTCATTGCCACCCCTGCTTCCCTGGCTCAAGACCTCCAAGAAGAGCCAGCCCCTCCCGGTTTGCTCCAAGCCCAGATGCAGGCCCCTTCTTTTCCTCCTGAAATCTGGGGGAAGATTCCATGGTGCAGCCTAGTGTTGCCCCTATTTCTCATTTCTCAGGCATTTGTTCTTAAGTGGGGCCGGGGACTGGGGAGAGCTGACAGTTCAGTGTAAGTTTCTCTCTAGGAAAAGCCATTTTTCTTCTGCTTTCAGGCACACAGTGTGGCTTGGGAGGATCACGGCACATCTCATCCTATAGCACATAACGTGCCAGTTTAGAAAACCTCAGTTTCCTCCAAGGCCAATAGGTGGGGACTGGTCTTTCACTGATGAAACTGAAAGGCCTTCGGAGCTTCCCCAAATAAAGGGGGCTCCAAAGGAAATGACAACTTCTGCTTCTAGAAACTAAAACTACACCCCCCTCACTGAAATAACACACACATGCCCCCAAATCCCTCTTCACCAGGCACTCTGTTATATGCCAAATGTCCTGTGGTAGGTCTCTTTTGAATACCTAATGTGATGAGTGATGTTCACTATAGTGGGCAGAGGATAATGAGTTAAAATATTTTTATTGATTTTAGAGAGAAAGAGAGGAGAGAGGGAGAAATGTCAGTGATGGGAGAGAATCATTGATCAGCTGCCTCCTGCACACCCCACGCTGGGGTTTGAGACTACAACCCGGTCATGTGTCCGGACCAGAATGGAACCATGACCTCCTGGTTCATGGGTCAATGCTTAACCACTGAGCCATGCCGGCTGGGCTGAATAAAAATTTTGTTAGAAGTTTGGAAAGTTAAAATCTGGTAGAGGCGCAAGAGTAATAAGGAACAAAACCGAAGGGCCTGGGACAGGGCTCCATTGCGTGGAATCAGAAGGCAGCCCTGGGAAATGTGAGGGGTGGGGAATTAGGGAGGGTTGGGGCAATCCATAGGTGCTCTTGGGAGGAGATGGAATCTGAGCCAGGTCTCCAGCAATAAATCTGCTTTGACAAAACAGAAGGAAGAACATTCAAGTACAGAGTGCTGCCATGCGATGACTTGGAGGTGCCAATGAGCATGTGTGTTTGTGGGAAGGTGAGGGGACCCAGGTAGCAGCCCCGGGTGTCCTCACTTCTTTTACTGACTGAGATAGAAGGGGACCATCTAATGTGGCAACTGGGAGTAGCTGCCTGGAGTGTTGTGTTGAGGACAGGACCCCAGCGCTTCTTGGGCTGACTGCTGTTATTAATGAGTGAAGTTCACTATGGTGGCAGGAATGATGAGGGATGTTCACTATAGTGGGCAGGGGTGATGAGGGATGTTCACTACAGTGGGCAGGGGTGATGAGGGATGTTCACTATAGTGGGCAGGGGGTGATGAGGGATGTTCACTACAGTGGGCAGGGGTGATGAGGGATGTTCACTACAGTGGGCAGGGATGATGAGGGATGTTCACTACAGTGGGCAGGGAATGCATGTGTTTTAAGGGTGTGTCACTTTTGCCCTAGAAACTCTTGGATGTGTATTCCTAAGCACCTCCAGCGTGGGGATGTTCTTCCTTTTCTCTCTCTGGAATTTAAGTCAGTGGATGCTGAGAGTGAAGTCTGTGGCTTTGAATGGTATCTTTTCAGCAGGGCAGGGAGCTGAAAGCAAGCACTCTTGCCTAGCTTATACCAACTCCCAGCTATTGCTTTTCAAGCTGCTGAGAGAGGCCAAGGTCCTTGTCTCCACTGCCTGGTTATAGGAGAGAGCAGTCTTTTCAACTGGGCACAAATAACTTGGGTTCAAGTGAAGACGATGAAGGCAGTGAAGGATGGGAGAGCAGGGGAAATTCTGCCTTTGAATACTTGCGGATACTCCTGTGAGTTCGCCGTTATCTAACGCTGTATTGCTTCATGTACCCAAGCCTTATCTCCCTATCATAGTTGTAAGTTCCTTGAGGTCAGGGACAGTGCTGTCGTTATCTTAGAAGTTAGACAGTCAGGAACTGGGTCTGTGCTCTTTGCATCTCTACCTCTCTGAAAATACGGTGGACGCTGTGTTCTTTAGAGTGTTAGATGCTTGTAAAAGGACTGTTAAACCACTTTGAGTGTCCTGCTGGTGGCTTGTCTGCTTAAGAAAAAAAGAAAAAAGTAGAAGGGGAAGATTATGAAATGGAGCTGTGGTCTTTGAGGCCAAGCAGTTGGCAGAATGTAACAATGTACTATTCACACCACCTCCTTCCTGGGCTTTTTCTGAGGTCTGAGCCTCCTTTCAGTTCACAGCAACCTCCCTTGAAGGAGGAGGAGGGTTGTGTGGGGACAAAGAGAGGACTGATTGGATGGGGCACCTTCATAAATGTTTTCCCTGGAGCCTGCAGAATGGCATTTTTCTGTTTGCACTGAAGTTGTCCAACTGGTATTTTCAAGGGATGAGTATCTGGACATTTGGAGCCTTGAGGGTGACTTTTCAGGAAATACGCTTTGCTTTTTGATTCTTTTAAAACACTGGGAAGAAGAGTGCATCACTGCAGCAGCAGAGTAAGCTGGCAGGCATGGTGAGCGGTGGCAGGAGCAGTTTCACATGTGGAGTCGGTGAAGAAGGAGTGTGGCGGGCAGTGGATGGAGCAGGGTCACATCGAGTCACAGAGAACAAGTCAGAGTAGAGACTGGAAGGCCAGGCTCACGCAGGTGCAAGTGCTTTGTAAAATTATATAGCTTTAAAAGTACATATACCTACCTTAGAGGCATATGGAGGTGACATCTGTAGACTATTTCTAGATATCATTATGTGGACTTTGAGTTTGCCCATGTCTTCTTAAGCTATCAGTATTTAAGGCTTTGGTGCAAGGGCGTCATAGCCAATAAGATTGGGGAAACTTCCTTTGCTTTCAGTTTTTGCATTTTTTCCAGGACTGTGGAGAGTTGACCACAGGCTATGCAGGTCATCGGCCACACAATGGGAGCTGAAAGCTATTCCCATCCTCTTTGGGTTCTAGATGAGAACAATGAGACCTAAGTGGCTGAATGTTCACCTGCTTCAGACTAGGCTCAGGACCCAACATTCCTGCTTTCAAGTTTGGACACTGTCCACCTCCTTGACCTGTTGGTGGACAGGAGCTCAGCTGGCTCTGGCTCCCCTGGAGGCTACAGTGGAGCTCTTGCCCCTGCTGTGCTCTGAGCTGTGAGCCTCTGCACTCTGGTTGCCACAGTGAGGACAGCAGCAGGCACCTTGCTCACCTTGCTGGGGAGTGATGTGGGGAAAGAGAGAATGTGCCGGAAATCAGTCTTGGGCTCACCGTTGGAAAGGCGTGCAGTGGTGTGGGGCTGTAATAGTGTTAAGTAGTATGGAGGTTAAGCTTGTGGCCACTATGTCTCTCAATTTCCTCATCTGTAAAATATTCCTAATAGGATTAATTGGGTAGTACTAATAACCCTATCTACCCTATTGGGTTCTTGTAAAGATCACACACACACACACACACACACACACACACACACACACACACTTTATAGTCCTTATTATGGTGCAGAGTACATAGTAAGCTCACTTAAGGACCCTTACTAATACTTGTGTGCTATTACCTAATGTGTGGTCCTGATCTTATATTGCTTCATGTATCCAAGACTTATCTCCCCGTCAAAGTGTAAGTCTCTTAAGGTCAGGACTGTGCTCTCTTTATCTTAGAGGTTAGAGAAACAGGTACTGGGTGGCTATTATCATATTAGTTATATCTTTCTAACTGATAGTTGGTTGTTGTAAGTATGCTTACAACAGCAATTGGGCAACTATTGTATTATATACAATTGGTTATTTGAAGTCTGCAAGTTCCAGTGGACAAGGCATTATAACCGCCTTGTAGAAGGCGCTGTTGGGGCCCAACGCCTCATTCTGTTGTCCTGGGCCACAAGTTTGCTTTTCAGAAGGCTTCAGCAGGGCTGGCTGAGTCTCCTTGCTTTTCTTCTTCAGGGTTTCCTCCCAAGCCACGGAGATCTGTTCAGCCTGGAAAAGGAGGAGAGTGAATGCTCCCATGACCAATGAGAGACAAGAGCCTGTGACTTTGCAAGGCTCAGCACTGCAGTGCCTCCAACACTGTGACCTCTCAAACTCCAATGTGCCCCAGAATCACCTGGAGAGCTCATTAAAATGCAAATTCTGGTTCAGGAGCTCTGAGGTTGACTAAGATTCTGCTTTCCTAACCTGCTCCCAGAAGATGCTGATGCTGCTGGCTCATGGACCATACTTGCAGAAGGAAGTGTCTACAGGGTTTGCTTTGAAAGAACCGCAGGGGTTAGAAGAGTTTCCCACAGTAGAACCTAGCTCAGTAACATGCTCTTATTAGTCTTTTCTGCTTCCCTGTCTCATCATTTCTCTTTGGCTTCCTAGGATCATCTCCCAAATAAACCACCTATTCTGCACCCAAGTACTTACTCTGACTTGGCTTTAGGGGCACCCAAAATAAGATGCCCCCTTTATAGATGACCCTCCTTGACTTAGGTCACACACAGTTACTCCAGTCTGAGTCTGTCTTATCTCCCATATCTGAGTCTGCCCTATATCTCTCTGCCTCTCAGTAGTCTATGACTGCTTTGCATTTTGAGTTCAGTTTCAGAAAACTACATTGAACAATGCATTGAAAACTAAACAGGTTTAAACATTAGGAATTTGAATAATTTTCCTTGTGGTCATTCAAATAATGAAATGTTAATGTTCTTTCCCACTATTTATTCACTTACTCATTGAACACACATTTATTGACCTGGGCCTTTTTGTAAGTGATAATCAGTTGCAGACTTGGGGACTCTCAGTCTTCCTCTTCAGGGACCTGAGTGTTTATGTTAGGGCAGAAGAGGTGGTTTCAGGTTAGGGAAGGTTTTGAATGGGGTTGTTGGAAATCTGGATGCACTTTTTAAACTACATATAAAGGATTTACCCAGAAGGACTTCCTGACTATAAGACATCGGAATCCAGGCCAATGAAAGAGATAAATGAAGCCATGAAGCCAAGAAGCTCCATACACTTGTGCTCAAAGGCAGAGGATAGACCTGGTTGTCCTGCTTTGGGGTTCACATTGCGTATTGTCTCACATTTGACTCTGTTTCCTGGGTAGCCAGTCCTCCCAGTTTTTACTTTGTATGGGGGAGGGGGAAAGGATGGTTCTGACACCCACTGAGATTCTGATGGCAATTATACTCTCCCTGTAGAAAAATACACATGCACATGTACAGACGACTCTTTTCCCCAAATCAGAGGACGTTAAATACCTCCCGTCTCTCACCACACTTCCCAGAAAAAGGGATTAACTGTCCTTGGTTATAAATGTCCTCAATGTGCCCCATTGTCCTCAGTGTTGTCCTGCTTCTGAGAGCAATTACCACCCCATTGTCCAAATCACTCCTGGTGCTATCTCGGGCTGTCCTCAGTTCAGCACTTTTGCAGTGATCTCTGACAGCTATGGGGAAAGGAAGGATTATTCTATCTCCAGTCACCCCTTTATCTAAGTAGCACCACCTATTGATTGCCCCCTTTCCACGGAACTGACCACAGTCCTTAGCTTTGGCTATATCTCTGGAGGCGTAAAGAACGAAGGTGAGGTTGATACTAGGGGAATTGACTGAGGAAATAAAAAAGACAGCTGTGATATTTGGGGGTGGGGTGGGGCCAGAAGGGAAAGGGGAGAGAGGTGAATTAGGTAATGACTGATGGCTGATAACCTCACTACATTCTCTCAAATTGCCATTGTAGGACATGATTAATCAAAGGTATTTGAGTTCCACCAGGCTGTTCCCTCTTCTGGCCCTTGTTTTAATTCCACTACAGTGTTCTACCAGGTTATATTGCTCATCCTTATTCCCAAAGTTGAGAATTTTTGGCCAGTAGAGACAAGGCATGGAGCAAAATCCTATTACCCCCTCTCTGCTGGGTCTGCCTTATAAATTTCTCCACATGGGCTTTTTCTTTCCTGAGCTATTTTGATTTGCTGCCTTTGTCACAGGTTCAATGCTTTTGAGTTTCCTGCCCTTAAAAAAAAAAAAAAAAAAAAGTGAAAGAAGAATTGTTGGTTGGGGCCGTCCTCAGAGACACTTGGGGCTGTCCCCTGAGCTTACTGTTTTTACTATTTCATTTACTTTTAGCAATTAACCTGCCCGTGTTTACAATGAGAGCTTATTTTTAGTGAAAAGAATCTCACTAGAATATTCATTCAGGCAATGCTTAGTAGGACCCACCATCAGCAAGGCAGGGTGCTTCCGTTAAGGAAACAAGCAGTTACAAGTGTTCATTCTGAGATTTTAGGCTATCACTGTCTGAAGAGCACTTGGAGGGCCTGCAAATGTTCCCATGCTTCTTTCTTTCTACCCATCTTCAAGATGATTGAGGATCCAGATCCCCTTTGATTTATGTGCAACCTCTAAACTTGAACTACCTCCTTATGTTGGTGGATCTATCCACAGTTCTAACTCCTTGCATCTCAAAAGCATGTTCCTTTTTCTGGTATGTTTTTTAGTTCACTCCCGTGACTCAAAGATAGTCACTAGCAGCCACTTTGAATTTTACTTGGCTATCGTATGGTCGTGGAAATATCACGTTTCTAAGTTCTTTTATGTATGTGTCACCTCAATACCCAAAATGGTCTCTAAAGTTTATTGAACCGCCAGGGTCAGAAATGTGAGCTCGGCTTTTTGTTGGGCTTGACCTATTGACCCAGGAGAGCAGCTGGTGTGGCTCCTACAGCTGCCCTGGGCTTGCGGAGCCTTTTACCGTAAGAGGTCCTTTGATGGAGCTCTCGGGGAGGAGGCTATTCCTGAATGGATTTCTCTCTGAAGGCTCCATGAGGCCCGAGAGGGAAAACAGTGATAAGGAGAAGACAAACAGAGCTGAAGGATGACTTCAGGAGGAAAACACAACAATGAGGAAAACCGCTTTGAAGTGAAGTAACCCCCTGCACGTTATTAGTTATTCCACCATAACTGGAGGGAAAAGATGGAGGATTAATTATTCCACTGTCACTCCTTCAGGTCTCAGGGGAGAAACTGCTGTCCTAAAGGTGATGCATGGCAGAGGGAGGCCAGTGCATTTGGGCACGGCTGACTGTGGGCCTTTCCTAGGAATTAGGAATGCCAGTTGCCCAGCAACATGGGTTCCTCTTCTCACCCCCCCAGCCCTCCCACCCCACACCCACCCTCCCACCCCACTCCCGCCACACACACTGAGCCCCTCTGAGCTCTGTTCCAGTGTCCACTAAAACCTTATCTGATGATCACATTCTGTGGAGTCAGTCTGCTGCCCTGACTAGAGAGCTTCTCTAGCAGAAGCCAGTCTCCTCCTCTTCCTGAATCCCCAGGGCCTGTGTGATGCAAAACCAATAAACATTGATTAAATGCTGCCATTGCCTCATCCACCCACCGTCCAGTCTCTCACACAGTATTGTTAATCCTCTTTACTTCTCTGCTCCCACTGCTCTGTGAGAATTCAGGAGACCAGAGGTCATTTTTCTTCTTTTATTAAAATCCTCACCCAAGAATAAGGGAGGGAGGAAGGGAGAGAGAGAGAAGGGGGGAAGGAGGGAAGAAAGGAGGGAGAAAGATTGGTTCCTGCCCCTCCCAACCCCAAGCAAGGGTTGAACCCACAACCTAGGTCTGTGCCCTGCCTGGGAATCCGACCTGCAGCCTTCTAATGTACAGGATGATGTTCTAACCAACTGAGTCACCCAGCCAAGGCCAGATATAATTTTTTAGTGCCTTTGTCTTTCCAAGACCTAGAGGAGTTCCTAGGGCCTAGGAGGCTACCAACTACGGGTGTGCGGAGTTTATGTGAGGCATAGACTGAACTGGGCGGGAGCCCTGGCTCTTCTACTCACCTTGGCTGACCTCTGAGGGGAGTCACCCTACCTCTCAGAGGCTGTAATCACCTTTACTCTAAAACCGTGGTCGGCATACTGCTGCTTTCTAGCCACATGCAGCTCTTCGGCCCCCATGAGTGTGGCTCTTTCACAAAATACCATGGTCTAGGCTAGTCTATTTTGAAGAAGTGGCGTTAGAAGAAGTTTAAGTTTAAAAAATTTGGCTCTCCAAAGAAGTTTCAATCGTCGTACTGCTGATATTTGGCTCTGTTGACTAATGAGTCGTACTGTTGATATTTGGCTCTGTTGACCACTGCTCTAAAAGATTGTGTAAGAAGTTGAAGTTCAGGCAGCTATTATAGACATCCCTGGTGGGTGAACTGCACAAATAGTTAAGAATTAGAAGGCCTGGGTGGCCTAGGGTAAGCTGTGGAACATGGTGGCTGTAATACTCATGATACTTACCTCATAGATAGAGTTTTTATTTTTTATATGTTATGGACAAATTTAAAGAAATATAAAATATTTACTTATGATAAGAAGTAATACATCATAGAATAAAACAGGGTGAAAGATCAGAGTTCCATCCTTCTATCCCTAAACCAACCTCTCACACATATCTACCTGCCGCTTACAGGATCTTTTGGGAATCTGGTGAGAACATGATTTAATACAGACGTGAAGCAGTGTGTGTATATAAATGTATAGTTCTTCACACAGATGCCAAGTATTATTACTACTATTAATAGTAGCGGTGATAGTTTAAGATACAGATTTTGGATTTGAGAATTCCTAAGTGAGCTAGTGAGAAGTTAGGGTAATTGTTAAATAGCACACAACTACAACAGCAGTTATGTTCTATGCATCCCCAGATTGGTTTTAAAATGTCCACACTAAACCCAGGCTAGGAGGCTGAAGAATTGCATGGCGATTCAGAATGTGGGGGGTCAGAATGCATGCAGCAGATCCCACTTCACCTTTCACACCACGGGACCTTTGAGGCCAACTTTCCATTTCTGTTTGAGGAAGTAATGAAAGTGTCCTCTTCACAGGCTTGAGAAAGGACTTTTATAGAGTATACAGCACTGAGCACAGGGCCTGGTATTCAACAAGTGCTCTGTGAGTATTAGCTCTGATGAGCAGATCTCTGAACAGGCACTGGAAGAGAGCTGCCTAGAGCTATCTGCCAGCTATGTCCACTTTTGAACTGTGCCAGATTCAGTGCCTTCTGATGGGTCAGCAAGTATTCAGAAGGATTCCAGGGTCCCTGTGTTTATAAACAGCCCTCCCTGGATCAAGCAGACTCCTCTTGGGTTCCCTGTTTTCTGTACTTGATCATTTCACTCTCCTGTATAAGTTATTGCTCTGCGTAATGGCAAGTGTGAAATCCAACCCATAGACAATTCACTTCTTTGGCAATTGTACCCAGAACATGCTTTGTGGAGAATCAGTGGCCACCTTTCGGGATGACTTCTTCTATTATCTTTGTTCATAAAAAAAGAAATTAAATTGACCAGTGGATAATATCATGTAAGAGTGATGGCATTCCTAATTAGTTGATTGGCTTTGGTATGTACAATGTGGGTTTTCTTATTAAAAAATGTACACCTGGCCCTGGCTGGTTTGGCTCAGTGGATAGAGCATCAGCTTGTTGAGTGGAGGGTTCCGGGTTCGATTCTGGTCAGGGGCACATGCCTGGGTTGCAATCTTTAACCCCATTGGGGGACATGCAGGAGGCAAACAATCAATGATTCTCTCTCATTGTTGATGTTTCTGTTTCTCTTTCCCTCTCCCTTCCTCTCTGAAATCAATAAAGATATATTTAAAAAAAAAAAATAAAAGTGTACACCTGGGCAAGGTGTTTTCCAATAGCATGTGTCGACTGTCTTCCCCCCAGGCAAGGTGGATGTCTATGTGGGAAAGATGTCCTCTGCTGTGTGAGGGAATGACTCATACCAGAAAACTTGGGGTGTCTGCCTTCTGAGCTCTAGTCCCCTAGTCCCTAGTCCTGGGTTCTGCTCTCACAGCTTGACCTGAGGCCACTTAAGAGATTAAAAGTAACAATTAGCCTCCAAGCATAAGCAACTGCCCCACCCTGTTGAAAAACTCTCACCACACCTGAGGACCATTTCCTGGGGGCAATTCAAGTTGGAATCCTATTAGTCTGCAGAGGCTTTGAGTCTTTGCTTGATCCAATTAGTCAGAAATAACCTTTAACACTGTCCCTACACTAGAGATTGAGAGTTATAGAGGATCTACCTAAAACATAGTCACAAGCCCAAACAGACAACCAAAATGAGGAAACAAAGAAAGAACTATGAAAGATCTAGTGAATTCTCCAGAAGAAGAGATAAATGAAGCGAAGATAAGAAATTTATTTGAAACAGAGTTCACAGTAATGATGTTAAAAATGCTCAATAGTATAAAAAAAGAACAGTCTGAGATAGAGAATGACATAACACAAATAAAGAACACACTGGAAGAAATCCCCTGAGCACATTAGGGGAAGCTGAGGATTGAATCAGTGAATTAGAACAGCGTTTTTCAACCGCTGTTCCGCGGCACACTAGTGTGCCGTGAGATGTTGCCTGGTGTGCCGTAGGTGCAGACAAGACAAGAATTTTATAATTTTTCACAATTTTGTTTACTTAATATTTCATAATAAAGTAATTATAAAATACTTTCTTTGTGTTTATTTAATTCCTATTCAAGAGAATTACTTTATATATAGTCAATATAGGCACAGAGTTAAATTTTTTAACATTTTCTAATGGTGGTGTGCCTCGTGATTTTTTTCATGAAACAAGTGTGCCTTTGCCCAAAAAAGGTTGAAAAACACTGAATTAGAAGACAGAGTTGAAAATATCACTCAATCAGAGAACCAAAAAGAAAAAAACAATTAAAAAACAGGAGGACAGCTTAAGGGAGCTGTGGGACAATGTGAAACATAACAATATTAGAATAGTAGATGTGGCAAAAGAGGCAGAAAAGGGATTAAGGAATAGAAAAGATTACTATATCCAGCAAGGCTTTCATTCAAAATAGATGATTAAATAAAGAGCTTCCCAGACCAAAAAAAAAAAAAAAAAAGGTAAAGGAGTTCATTACCACCAAGCTAGCATTACAAGAAATGCTACAGGGATTGCTGAGAAGAAGAAACAGAGAGAAAAACCTAGCCATAAATAAGTATCTACCAATAACAATCCTAAATGTAAACAGATTAAATGCCCTAATCAAAAGGTGTAGGGTAACTGAATGGATATAAAAACATGACCCAACTATATGCTGTCTACAAGAGACCCACCTCAAAACAAAAGACCCACACAGGATAAAGTGAAGGGATGGAAAAATTTTTTTCATGTAAATGGAAAATAAAATAAAAGCTGGAGGAGCAAAGCATTATGCTAAATGAAATAAGCCATTTGGAGAAAGATAAATATCATATGATCTCATTTGTGGAATATAATAAACAACATAAACTGATGAACAAAAATAGAGCCAGAGGGGAAAAATATACTAGAATATAATAGAAGTAATCCTGTTATTTGCAGATTTTTAAAATATTTCCTACAACTCTTGTGATATCATACTATATTAGTACAGTTTCGATATTATTATACTTAAAATCCTTTTATTCTTGAAATATTAATGTTTATTGCATGTAATATTACTTTATGTAAGATCATTTTTCTTGAATAATTCGTGTTTATTGCATGTAACATTATTTAAAATTGTTTTTCTTGAGATATTAATGTTTACTGCATGTAACATTATTATACTTAAGAAAAAAATATTAAGGTTTATTGCATGTAACATATTTAAAATGATCTTTCTTTAAATAAAATAAAAACTGAAAAAAATTGGGCAAAAAAAAAAAAAAAGTACATCTGGAGGCATGTCTTCCGCCCCTTGAATTTCTCCTTGGGTTTACAGCTGAGGCCATTGCCCTGCCTGGTACTTTTTTTGTGTGTGGGGAGGGGCTTTCCTCCTTTTACATCCTCTCTGCTATTCAAACTGGTTCTGGAAATCTTGACTTTCCCCACTAAGTTTAAAAACGTTTCTTTTCCTTAGAGTTAGCTGTCAGGGGGCATGGCCTTTGCCTAGAACTCAGAAGGTTGGCAGGGAGGGCAGGCCGTGCACCCCTCAGCACTCCTGGCAGAGCATCCCAAGGACACTGGGCTTTTTTCTTGGTTTCTGGGCTTCGGGGGGGTTGGGGGGTTATATCACATTGCTTCTTGTGGGCTCCCTTGCCCTCACAGCCATTCTGCCTGACGCCCACATTCTTCGAGGTCTGTTTTGACGCACAGTGTGTGTCTGGGAACACCACAATGTCCTGATAACATTTGCGTGACCTGACAGGGCTGTCCTTCCCCTTTCTGGTTAAACAGTGCCTTGCCAGAGCACAAAAGCCGAGGCCTTTGGGCCTTCTTAGCACGTTAGAGTCCATTCTGAGTGCAAATCTTTCTGTGCTTCTTCTCCAACTTCTTTTCCTTGAGAATCCGTGTCCTTTGGCTAATAGCTAAGGAGCTGCCTTCAAAGCAAGCTCATTTTAAGAAATGAGCTGTGAGGTGTGGTGTGCTCTTTGTAAGGAGCAGAGCCCAGCTTTGCAACCGCTGTGGCTTATAGTGAAGTGCTTCGGGCACTTCGGACAGGAACCACAGTGGGTGAGAGCGTGGAGAGGGGCCTGTTCAGGATGCTAATCTGCATTTCCAGTAAGGCCAATCATGGAAGGCTTAGGAAACAGCCTGTGTTTGGCCTTGAATGCCAAACAGGTGCAGACTCCAAGCCTTTCCCACACCCAGGCCATTAAAAAGTGGCTGTTGGTGCTCTCTATATTTGGGTGAGTGTGTGTCACAGTCCCCCTTTCGGAAACGGGTGAAAGCTATGGGCTGGGTACCTAGCAATGTGCATCAACATGCTCAACTTTGTGCTAGAGACTCATTTCCACCTCGGGGAGGCCTGCTGGACCCAGGCCTGGGCTTTCCACAGTCCGCACACAAAGCCGTCATGCAGGCCATTTCCTCGCCTCTGATAGTCCCCATGCTCCTGTGGGGGTGTTCGTGCACTTTGAGCAGTCTTGGTGAAATCCCAGACCACATGGTCATCAGCTTCAGGAAGCACCTGGTCACTTGGCACTGGAGGAAAACCCAATGCTGCCATCAACGTTTTACGTGGGCCTTTGCTCTGCTATTTAACGAGGTCTCTGTTACTGTGCGCCCGGAGAGCTGCCCTGTGCAGCTGGTGACAGATGGGCGGACTATGACCAGGGAGGCTGTGAGGAGTCCAGTGTTTCTGAGAGAGCTCCAGCTTTTAAATCTAGGGCTTGAATCCAGGCTCTGTCCCATAAGTGACCAGACCTCGCAGAACCTTACTTTCCTCATCTGCAAAATGGGATCAATGCAATGGGGACTCCAGCAAGGTGAAGATTCATTGCATGATGTGTTTAAATACTTTTATGGAGCTCACGATTATGGTTTTCACAAGAGTGTCTGGCTTGTATCGAGCCTGTAACTCATGGTACACGTATGATTCCAGTTTGGATGTCAGTCCTGGCATAGGACTGGTACTTGTGCTTCATGTGGCTCATTTGCAAGTTTGTTCTCCCTTATTTGAATTTCCTAGTTTCATAGTCAATTGGCAATGCTGGTCTGAGTGGCTGGCTGTGCTGAAAGAGTCTGTGTGACAGACCTGCATCAGGATTAAACCCTGGCCTTGCTATTTTTATGTGTTCAGCAGCCAAGCTTGGGGTATAAAGGCACAATTCAGGAAATCCCCATTTCTAAATACTTCCTCCTCTTCTGTGGATTTAGATACAAAGGTTAAAGGAAATTCACAAAGGAGAATAAATTTGTGAAACAGATAAAGGATTTTGGTTATCTTATCTATCATCTATCTCAGGGGTCCTCAAACTTTTTAAAGTGGGGGCCAGATCACGGTCCCTCAGAGAGCTGGAGGGCCGGACTATATGAACTACTAATTCCTACTGTAACACCTCGGCTGTGCTCACTGCCCAAAAAACCTGGCGGGCCGGATCAGACTCCTCTGCGGGCCGCATGTGGCCCGCAGGCCGTAGTTTGAAGACCCCTGAATTCTATCTATTATAGGTAACTAGAGGCCCAGTGCACAAAATTTGTGCGAGGGTGGGGGTGGGGGTCCCCTCAGCCCAGCTTGCACCCTCTCCAATCCAGGACCTCTTGGAGGATGTCTGACCACCAGTTTAGGCCTGATCCCTGGGATCAAGCCTAAACTGGTGGTTGGACATCCCTCTTACAATCCTTAACTGCTGGCTCCAATCTCTGCCTGCCTGATCATTCCTAACTGTACCCCCTGCTGGCCTGATTGCCCCTCATTGCCTCTGTGTGCTGGTCTGATCGCCTCTAACTGCTCTCCCTGCTGTCCTGGTCACCCCTAACTGTTCCCCACTGCTGGCCTGGTCACTCCTAACTGCTCTCCCCTCCTCCCCTCCCCCCCTCCCCTGCCTGGTCCCTCCTTACTGCCTTGCCTGCTGGCTTGGTTGCCCTCAACTGCCCCCCTCTGCTGGCTAGGTTGCCCCTAACTGTTCTCCCCTGCCAGCCTGGTTGCCCCCAACTCTCCCTGCCCCCAACCTTCCTGGTTGCCCCTAATTGCCCCCTCTGCTGGGCTGATTGCCTTACACAGCCTGCTTGTTCAGTCATTTGGTCATTCCTCACTACGCCCCCCTCCCGCTGCTGGCCTGGTCACCCCTAACAGCCTGCTTGTTCAGTTGTTTGGTCATCCCTCACTAACCCCCCTGCCGGCCTGGTCATAGGCAGCCATCTTGTGAGGGTGTGAGGATTAATTTGTATGTTACCTCTTTATTATATAGGATAATAGAGGCTCTCCTTGTCTAGAAGGATGTATGTTTATATACATCCTTTACAATGGCAAGAAAAAACACTCTATTAACTCATCTTTCCATTGATATAAGCTCCTTTATCTCCAACCATTCATTTATATGTCTATTATGTATCCATCCAACCATCCATCCATCCTCAATCCATCCATCCATCCATCCATCCATCTATCCATCCATCCTCCATCCATCCACAACTACTATATTCAAAGTGTTATGGGGACTGAAAGATTGAGTTCCATAATTATCTTTTGTAAGGAGCCAGGATAGTGCTTTAATTCTTCCATTTTAGAGTCTGACAGACAGGCTTGGTTTATGGTCCTGCTATTCATTCACTAACTGAGGAAACGTCAGTAGGTTGTGTAGCTATTGTAGGTGCCAGTTTCCTCATCAGAAAAATAAGGAGCAAATGAATTAGGCATGTACTTAATCCTCATAAAAGAGTAACTGGCGCAATGTGTAGCTAAAGTAAATATTCACTAAATAGAAAACAATTGCATAACTGGTCCAGCAATGAAGAAAAAGCACCACTGCAATGTTTAAGTAATGGTTAACTTGCAAAAATCCAAGGCAGTTGCAAGCTGCAGGCACACTTTCCATGTGCATCCAAGCTTTGTGTCTATGTATGGATGTGGGTATAAATCAAGGAACACAGTCTGTGGGACAAACATTCCCTACATGCTTATGGTTATAAATTCTATGTCCATTTGGGTTCTCAAGTGGGAAATTTAGAAGATATTGCCTTCTTCTACAACACCAGATTTATAATATATAAGACCTTTGGGAATATATATTTCAGTTGTGCACATTATAACTGGTAGTTCCTTATGTTGTCTTGGTTGATAATATTCTTTGTAAAGAACCTTGTCTTCTGTGCATGGGAATGCCTATGATTATAACTATTAACATTTTATTGCTCTTAGTTATTAGTTGGGTAGTCTTTCTAAATATCCTTATTTCTCAAATATCCTTATTCCTATCATGGTTTTATTCAGACTATCCACATGCATCTTATCAAGTAATTTAAAAAACCAGACAAATGAGAAAAAGGAGGTTTGATTTTCAGGGAGTGAGGGGATGATTTAATGTCTTGATAAAGAAGAAGTTGTCCTCAGTTGGAAACCGGTCTGTCCTGGTATAACCGTTGCTGGAAGGGAGATTCTAACACGCATAACCACATATTTCCATTTATTCTACCAGGTTGGTTCTGACAGATATTTTATCTCAAGTATCTTTATAGCAAATCCTAAAGGCATATCAAGAGGATTATTTAATAACACCTGGAAGCACAGAAAAAAGAGATGAGACGGAAAATAAAGCAAAGTGAGAGAACAGAGCAAGCCTGGGATGTGGCATCCCAGACAGACCCTGGCGAGGAATGGATAATGGTGTTTCTAACTGTGAGGAGAGGGATTTGGACAAATAACTTAGGGAAACAGACCACCCAGGCTGAGATGTGCTCATTCTTGTTTTACAATTTGAAATGTAATGTAACTCCAAATTAATTTCTCAGGAGAGCATCGGCTCCTTTGTCTAAGGCAACAAACAGCAGGTCAGATGTGTCCTATAAACTCAATAGCAGCGACTTGGTTTTGCGGCAAGGTTCACAGCAAAGGAGTGCCAGCTCCTTGGATCCGCAGTACATTGACGAGAGGCAGAGCCGAAGGCCAGGGAGCCTGGGGGAGGCACCTACTATAGGCTGTCTTTTGGGCCTCACTGATCAAAGTAGCCTGGCCATGTCCTTTTAAGTCATGGATGGGGTGAAAAAGGGCCAGAGTTCAGGCTGAGGCAAAGATGGCTCCGGCAGAAAGACTTTCACTGGTAGCTGGAAGAACAGCGATTCCTCTGCCTTTCAGTGTGCAGGTGAAGGTAAAGAGGAGATTGGGGATGTGAGAAAGGAGCCATGTGCAAGAATATTCACAATGGCACTATAATAACAAAAACATTGGAACTAACTTGACTGTTCACCAAGAGGAAACTAGACAAATGAATTGGGCTGCACTGACGCAATGGAATAATAGACAGTGATGACAAGGGCATAAATTAGAGCTCAAGTGTTAACATGGATGATCTTCAATTATGCAATAGAATGAAAAGAGCATACTGAAGGAAATATGTGCTATTAAACCATTTGTATTAAGTTTAAGAAAATGTAAAACAATACTACATATTGTGTTTGGATATCTACATGTGAAGTAAAATCTTAAAAAAATGCATGAGAATATATCCCAAGAAACTAGAAACACCAATCAGAAAGGATGTATGCAGCCCTATATTCATAGCAGCACAACTCACCATAGCTAAGATTTGGAAATAGCCTAAATGCCCATCAGCAGATGAGTGGATTAAAAAACTATGGTAGATCTACACAATGGAATACTACGCTGCCATAAAAAAGAAGGAATTCTTACCATATGCAGCAGCATGGATGGACCTGGAGAGCATTGTTAAGTGAAATAAGCCAGGCAATGAAAGAAAAATACCACATGATCTCACTCATTTATGGAAAATAAAGAACAGTATAACCTGATGAACAAAAAGATAGACACAGAGGCAGTAAAGCACCGAACAGACTGTCAAATTACAGCGGGAAGGCTGTGGAGTGTTGGGGAGGAGGGAAAGAGACCAACCAAAGGACTTGTATGCATGCATATAAGCACACCAATGGACACAAGACACTGGGGGGATGGGATGAGGGCATGAGACAGGGGGTAGGGAAGCCTGGGGGTAGGTCAATGGGGAAAAAAAGGAGATATATGTACTATATGTAATACTTTAAACAATAAAAAAATATAAAATGTAAAAAAAAGATAAAAAAGTAAAAAATAAAATGCATGGGAATAATAAAAACCAAATTTAGTTTAGTGGTTGTCTTTGGGGAGTTGGAGCAGGGAATGTCACCAGAGTGGAGAACATGAGATGTCAGTTGTATCAATGTTTTATTTGTCAGGTGGGCAGTAGTTACACAAATGTCTTGTTATATTAATCTTTATGTTTATTTGTGGTAAGTCTGAAACATTGCACGGTAACTTACACACCTCCTCCCTATGCACAATAAATATATTAATATTCAAGAAGGGAGCTCTGCTCAGGGAGGAAATGGTTATCGGAGTGTTACAAAGGGATAACACGATGCTGTGTTTTGCAAGGGTAGGTGCTTAATATATATTTGCTGAATTAATGAAGGCTGGGAAGGAGAGAAAACAGAATCAGAAGGTAGCAGAGAAGGTGAATGAGATGAAAGGAGTCTGGGGAGAGGAAAGTTTGGAGCTGGCGATGTGTGGAAAGTAGCAGCACATGCAATAAAGTCAAGCAGGAAGAGCTGAATGGATGCCGAGGCGCTGCTGTGAAAACCAGCCAAATGCCCCACTTCCTCGGCTCCAGAGGTTGGGAAGAGCTTTCACTGTATTGGGAATTCCCACTCCCAGAAGGTCATTCATTCTATAGGTGCTGCCCACCACAATGCCTTGAATGGTTTCGTAAGAAATTACTCTTGCAAAGGAAAAGAGAAAGAAAACTCATTTGAGTTTGTCCCAACAAGAAAGTCATCAAGAGGTGGTGATCAGCGCTATGATTAACGATTTGCTGAATATTAATGACTGGTACATGATGGTTTTTTGGGAGTCACACCATATGTCTTCATTATTGTTACTCCTTTGCTTGCGTGATTTATTCTTCTAGACTCTGAGAACACAAGTTGGGCTCTGAGAGTGAGCAGGCAGGGGAATGTTCATTTTTTACCCTGCTTAACGCCAGTTACTCAACCAAGTCCGTTGTGCCCTCAGCTCCTTTGATGTTGCTCAGTAGATGTTGCGAACATAACAGACAAATTCATCTTTAACTGCCCACTGAGGGTTTGATGATGATCCTCTGGTTGTTGTTCTAGCCTTATGGACCGGCCTTTACGGAACAATGTAGAATTAATCAGGCGGAACAGAGCCCAGCACTCGCCATTCCTTTGGTCAGGATGGAGAGAGCCCTGGGCTCGAAGCTTGTGGAATTAGGGGCCTGAGGACGTGTCTGCCTGTGTTGACTTCTGCTATTTTGCTTAATTTTAAAATTGATTTTAATTTGCCTTCTTTCTCATCCCTTTTCTTGAGTCCCCAATGGCTTGAAGTATTCAAGGTAGTTTTGAGGAAGAAAATGCAAACAAGCAAGACTTAGTTTTGCTGTTAATAGGCCAGGTCCTTTTGCTTTCTAGGTTGAAAGGACTGCTTGGGGAAATGAAGTTCTCTCTCCCGAATGACATTGTTTAGTTTTGCAGCCTATTTTAGTTGGAGGGTGAAGTGAGCCAGATCTGTTTCCAGCCACTCTGACTCTTTGATTCCAGATTGAGGCATCCTCAACAGCGTTTATATCCTGCTGGAATGCTAGGCTATTTTAGGAAATCCCCGTTGGATTGAGCAAAAGCATGTGGTGACCAAACCCTGTGGCCCAGATTTTCCAGGACCATCCTAGTTCAAGTAGTTTGAGGTTTTTCAATAAAGGCATTTTACTTCGTATCAACATAGAGTCTGACAAAAGGTATATATTGTGTGAATATATTGTGGGTGTACACACACACACACATGATTTGTGGGCTTATTTGCATGAAACCTTCTTTAGAATCTTGTGGCTTCAGAACATGTGATCTTCAGAACAAGTATTGTGGAAATTGCTAACTAGCTGAGTGACCTTGAACAAGTCCCTTCCTGTCTCTCCTCCGCCCCCCACCACCCTGGCACACTGCAGGTCTCAGTAACTGTGCTGGAGGGAACCAAAGGCCAGGGCTTGTCCGAATTCTCTCTTGGTCTTTGTCCTTTCTTCTCACTCTGTGTGGAAAGTTTGATGACCTTGTCCTTTGTCCTTGCCTCGGTCTTACGGTGTATGACACCTCATTGCTACCTTGCATGTCTCCCTCACTGGCCTGCAGGAGACTTGAAGGCTGGGATGGGCCTTTGCATTTGTTATCTCCATTGTCTGGCGTAGTGCCAGGCAGACAGACAATAAAAAAATTGACTGGAAAGGAATATACCACAAAGATAATGGTGAGATAATGGGTGATATGTTATTCTGTATGCTTCTTCATATTTTCCATTTAAAAAAAAATCATGAGTAGGTATTTATTACTTCAAGGATCAGAGAAGTAAAACTCTAAATAGAATATTTTTCCCTTTGAGTGCTTAAGATCTGAGAGGATCCAAGAAGCATGGGGAACAGATTTCCACACTAATGGCTATTGCAGCATCCTCTGCCTCAGCTTCTGACATGCGGGGGCAGCTGACTCTTTCCCAGGCTCTCCCACAGGCCTGGCCATGCCCTGTGACAGGTGGCCACATTGGTGTCAGAGCTGAGGGCCATGTCTGCTGTGGGCTGATTTCTTCCAGGGACTGAGCTTTGCTGAGGTAATGAAGCACACACCACCATGTATGTTGCCTGCTTAGTATACTATCATCCCATCAACTAGAAGGCTCTCGGGGATCTTGGCCCAGCCTGTGCCTTTGCTGGGGCCGAGTGGAGCCTGGGAGCTGAGCGAGGTGTGAAGGTGAGGCAGGGTGCCAGGCGAGAGTTCCTGCTCGCTGGGAACTAGGTGGGCTAGTCTAGATGGACTAATAATGTGTGTGCCTTCGAAGCTATCCAACCTCACAAGGCAGCATGTAAGCTTGAAATTAATGGTAGAGAAGACCAAAGGGCCATGGGAGTTTCTCGGAGGGAGAGGGAGTGAAAGGCTATGGAAAAATGTGGTGTTTTGAGATGGGATTTGGAGTGACTCCAACAGTAGAAAGAAGTCCTTCCAGGGAAGCGAATAGCTTGTCCGAAGGCGTGGGAGTGGGAGTAAGGTCGGACTGTGTGTTTAGTTTTAGGGGTGGCAGGGAAGAGAGTGACTGGTAGGAACAGGGGAAAAATGTGCCGTCTAGAATGGAAGGTCTAAGACTGGGAAATAGAATGGAGAGCTGGGCCTGGGCCAGATCTGGAAGGGCTGTGAGAGTAGAAGAAAGATTTCACCGTGAACTGGGAGGTGTGGGAGCCATGGTGTGACTCTCAGAGGCAGAAGTGGTGCAATGTAACTGCCCAGAGCCACCGAGTCTTCCCAGAGACTGGAATGCAGCATAAAAATGGTTAAGAGCATGGGCTCTGGGTGATGCTTTCTGGGTTCCATTCCTGGTTCAAAGTTGCGTTGCCTGTTTGAGACTCAGTTATCCCATGTGCAGAATGAGGTAATAACAGCCCCATCACATAGAATCGCTCTGAGGAAAAAGGAAAGATTTCATACCAGTATAAAATACTTAACACAAAGCCTGGCACATCGCACGGGACCTTAATAAATAGCTTTTATATGCAAATTCATATTAATGCTCATTTAATAAGTGGGGTAAATGGTAATAAGTTTGAATACGTATTCAGCTTATTGAATTAGTTCAGGCAGATCTTTGTTGGAAAGTCCTACTCCAGTCAGTCTCACATTTTAGCTCTATCGACCATCACTTAGCTTTTGTGAAATACCTACCTTGGCAGGTTACTCAACCCTAATTTTTTGTTCGTTATCCCCCTACGGTTGGGGAGGAAGATTGGTTTGTTTATCTTATGTTGCAGAAGACACACAGAGATATAAACACAATGACATTTAATGACAACATCTCTTCGGTTAGCATTTACCAGTTATCAGCCAGAGCTCCTCCGGGAGAAAGCAAGGTCTAGGAGTGACGGTGGTCATGTTCTTTTATACCTTGAAGAAGAAGGTAGTGAAAAATTTGAAGAGATCAGACTTCTGCTCTGATTTTAAAAAAGCCAAATTTAAGATCCAGTCCTTGAAGAAGATTAGGAATGAAGAGAATTGCTCAAAGAACATTATTTATTCGTTGGATGCTATGTCTTAAATTATCCCTAATTAAAATGTAACTACTTTTGGGAGGGATACTACAGTATATTCATGCCATTGTCAGTGGACTTCTTAGTGGAGAATTCCAAGCCAAAGGACAACATGCCCAAGCTTGGCTGTCACGCAGACATTAGTATGTGCCGGACATACGTGACTCTCTTTAATTGATAACAATGGTGAGCTGAGAAGGTCCCTTGGGGGATATGACTCACAGTGAGTCAGGTGTACGTGGAGGCTTGATCCAGCCCTATTGTGTTTTGTCAAAAGGTCCTCACCATGCTCCAGCTGGAATCCCAGTGGGTTGTGTGATGTGGATGTGATGGAAGGAAAGGCATTCAGCATCATGCAGGATGCCTGGCAGCATCAGTTTCCACTGCAATAGCTGGCCTGG
Source organism: Pipistrellus hanaki (assembly GCF_964339955.1). Taxonomy (NCBI): domain Eukaryota; kingdom Metazoa; phylum Chordata; class Mammalia; order Chiroptera; family Vespertilionidae; genus Pipistrellus; species Pipistrellus hanaki. The sequence continues at coordinate 18,207,579 of NC_140510.1, forward strand.
GTCCACACTGCTGGCTAACAGACAGACAGTGATGGCAGTTCACATGGGGTATCATCTGGGATTGTTAATTGGTGTGTGGGTCTCAGGGAAAAAGGTGTGGAGGAGGGGCCTAAAAGAGCAGAAGGAGGGTACCATCACAGCCCCTGTGCCCGTCACTGTTTTGCTCAGGGCACACCCTTAACTTGAGCTGCCTCCCAGGTACCAAGTCCTTCCCCTACACTATGACTAATTCTTTCCACAGATGGGCTAAGTGTCAAAGCCCAGCCTGAGGAACTGCACCTCTGTGTCCTCTTCCCCACCCCAAGCTGCCCTCCTTGCAGGCAGAGTGGCCCTCTGTAGGAAGGGGGAATGACTCCCTCTCTTTTTACTTCTTGAAATACATACCCCAGTGCTTGGCCCTCTGTGTTCGCTTTAATTCTCCAGCAGATTCTATCCACATAGTGGCTTCTGGCAGCAGTCACATTATCCTAGCAGATTATAATTCCACTTGATAAGGAACTTCTGTTTTTTTAAAAGTATATTTTTATTGATTTCAGAGAGGAAGGGAGAGGGAGATAGAAACATCAGTGATGAGAGAGAATCATTGATTGCTTGCCTCCTGCACGCCCCACACTGGATCAAGCCCCAAGCCTGGGCATGTGCCATGACTGACAATCAAACAGTAACCTCCTGGGTCATAGGTTGGCCCTCAACCACTGAGACACCCAGGCCAGGCAGAGCTTCTATTTTTTTTAATTGATGAGAGAGAGAGAAAGAGAGAGAGAGAGAGAGAGAGAGAGAGAGAGAGAGAGAGAGAGAGAGAGAGGAAGAGAGAGAGAGAGGAGAGATTTGTTGTTCCACTTATTTATGCATTCATTGATTGCTTCTTGTATGTGCCCTGACTGGGGATTGAACCAGCAAACTTGGCATATTGGGATGATGCTCTAAGTGCTTCTATTTTGTAGTTGTCTGAGCAGAAGCCTAGGACTCACGTTCATGGGTTCAAAGAAGTTCAGTCAGTGTGGTCAGGGTTCGACAGTTAGTATCATGGGGCCACTCCAGATTCCAGCAGCTCCACTCAATGGAGACAGCGTGGGGGAGGAGTGGGGAACATGAATGTGCGGCTCTTACCCGGGGAGGAAGATCAGTGTCTGGATGCGACAGATGCCCACTACTCTTACCTTTAGGGAGGAGGGTCTGTGAGAGGCCAGAAGTTTGATTCTTGGAGCGAAGTCCTAGGGCTTAGCAATGGTATCTGGCCCTCGACTTTCAACCCAGAACTACAACCTCTGAAGTTTTACTCAGCTGCAGAGATGGGGTTTTGCAGGAGAGGTATCAGGTTGGCCATTTCTAGTGGCTTCGCCTCTGATAGTCATCTCGATCTTGGCTGTGCTCCTCCGTTTTCAGGCCACGATAGGGCACCAGGCCAAGCATGTCTCAGACAAATATCTGTATTGTTTGCGGTGTGACTGTGACTTCCTGTCTTCCAATTTAGTTTTCTGCCTTGCTTTCCACTGTCTGGGTCATTTGATATTACATCTGGCGCTTCCTGTTTTTGAAGCCTCTGACTCGAGTCATCCGACTATAGAAACCAGAGGTCAACTCCTTCACGCGCCGCTCCGGCCTTGTTTTGGTGTGCTGGCACAGATTTGCGTAAGGAAAGCTGTCAGGTGTCTGCTGGTTTTCTCAGCTTCAGAGACTTCCCTATTTACGAGTTTTTGTTTTTCTGACGCTGGGGCTTTCTTGCCTTTGTGTGGACACGGTGGAGGTGGGGTGACCATCTGGCCCCCAGCCGTTCAGGAGCGGTTCTGTCTCCCTGAACGAGAGCCCCAGAGCCCCGGGGTCCCACTCTCAGAATGCTGCTGCCCCAGCTTGCCAGGAGGGGCCCCTCCTTCAGTCTCCTCTCCTCACCTTGGTGCCTCCTTCAGTCTCCTCTCCTCACCTTGGGGTTCGCTGGCCTCCCCCTCTCTCCCCATTCAAAGGGGTGAGCTCTGACGAAATGCCTCTAGTCAGGCCAGCAAAAAGCTACTCAATGCAGATTTGCTTATTTTTTTGCCAAAGGGAAATGTTTTAGTCACTAGAATGTTCACTTCATTTAACCTTCCCTTCCACAGAACACACTTTATATCAAGAAAAGGAATATTTATGATGCCACACACACAGCTTTCTGGCCCCCTGGGGAGAGGTGCTTCGTTGGTCTGAGCTGGACCTGACTCATCTAACTTTTTTTTTTGTCCAAATAGAGGAGTGGATTCAGGAAATTCCCTGAGATAATGTAGAGAGAGAATACTTATTCTGTCCTAAAGGCAACGGCAGCTTGGGGGGTTGAGGGAAGGTATGTAAAAACATGGAAATAATCACTGAGGCCTGACATTCTGCCTTTCTCTAAAGTCTTTGCTGCCCAGCCTGTGTGGCTCAGTGGTTGAGCATTGGTCTATCAACCAGGAGATCACAGTTTGATTCCCAGTCAGGGCACATGCTGGGTTGCTGGCTCCATGTCAGTAGGGGCTGTGCAGGAGGCAGCTGATCAATGATATTTTTCTCTCTCTTCCTCTCTCATATCAATAAAAATATATTTTAAAAATACATAAAGTCTTTGCTGAGTGAGGGCCCAGCTAACAGGGCCGTTGTAAAGACCTGGAACATTGTGGCTGGTTCGGCAGTTGGGTTGCATGAAGGCTCAATCCCAGAAGCAGGGCTTGCCTGGGGCGTAAGGGATGGAGGCCAGGTCTTCCCTCACTCTCACTGACTTCGGGCTGAGGGGCCCTGGGGCGGGGAAGATGTCTGGCCGCTGGTGTTTCTGCCCGCAGTGGCATAAGAGGGAGGAAAACTGCCTCCTGTCTCTGACTGGCTGAGATTTGGGGTTGGGGGCGGGGGAGAGAAAGGCATGTTGGAAGTCTGTCCGTCTGTGTAATTCTGCACGTGTGAGGTGTGCCTGCTCCATCACTGATGGGCTCTGTCTGCCCTCTGTGTTCCTAAAGCAAAGGTGAATGCCTCCGCCAGTTCACTGACAGACAGGCGGCGCTGCTAGTGTCATTGCTTAACTCAGGAGCAAACCACCAAATCCCTAACCCGAGCACCCCTGGGTTCTGTGTGATGCTTCAGAGGACCCCGTTTCTTCTCTGTAGCCACCACACGGGGTCAGGAGGACTGGCGTCATGGGTGGCCGGGAGCCCAGATGGGGAGGGAAGGGACCTGTCCAATGTCAGTTCCACGTCCAGGGTGGGTTTGGAATCCTTGTGCTTCAGTTTTGGTTGACGAACAAAACCAAACTGAAAAACAGCCCTTCACCCAGAAACACAAAGGACAGTGATGTGGCTGAAGTTGCTAGGAGGCCATCTAAAGCAGAATTGTCAGAGCCATGAGAAGGGGCGGGCAGATACCAGCAGAACAGAGCATTCTCTGCCTGCCTGACTCCTGCTTCCCCCTGTCCCTGCGGCTGTGACAGAAGTCAAGCTTTCGGAGTTCCCTTGGTGCCTGTAAGGAAGGTAGCAGCTCACCCTGGGCTGGACTCTGGCTCTGTATCCCCTCTGCTTCTCCTTTCTCCACCCCTCCCCCTTCACCCCAAGGAGGTCGTCTGAGAAATGCCTTCTGTGTCTAAGACAGGGGTCCTCAAACTTTTTAAAGTGGGGGCCAGATCACGGTCCCTCAGAGAGCTGGAGGGCCGGACTATATGAACTACTAATTCCTACTGTAACACCTCGGCTGCGCTCACTGCCCAAAAAACCTGGCGGGCAGGATCAGACTCCTCTGCGGGCCGCATGTGGCCCGCGGGCCGTAGTTTGAAGACCCCTGGCTAAGAGGTCTAGCCTTCTGGAACTCTGCTGAGTGCTCTCTGGTGGGAATATAGAGCAGACCAGACTGGCTAGGGGCATAAGGACTCAAAGTCATGGGTTCAAATCTTGACTCCACAGTTCTTACTCACTGAATGACTGCAGGCTGGGCGCTTAATTTCTGAAAGTCCCATTGGGTTCTTGAATCAAGTGTTTTGTATGGATTTCTAAGAGTGCTTTGTACAGTGCCTGGCGCTTAAAGTACTCAATACGAGAAAGCTATTATTAGCATCCTGCCAGGTAAATACAGTCCAGTCTTTTCAATCCTAGCTGAAATTCCAATAACTACCCATTTCGATTATGGTAATCACAGATACAGTAATTTTCAAGTGTCTCCCCTTTCAAAAACATGTATTTGCGTACAGCTTGCATTACGGTGACACCTCACTCTGGAGGGAGACAGACCTGGGTTCATGTTCTGGCTCCCGCACTGATCTGCTGTGTGAGTGTTCCCTCGCCTGAAGGCTGGGACTGAGAGCAGATCCTTCAGACTGCATCGAATGTATGAGACTTGCATGAAAGGAGCCCCATTAATGGTCATCCTTGTTACTTTTTATTAAATACCTACTGTACGCTTAGTGTTTTCACATATGATTTATCATTTTGTCAACACGGTGATCTTGTGGGGTGGGTGTTATTCTAGTATATGCTGTTCCAGTAAATGTATAAGAGAATGGATGCTCAGTGAGGCTCAGTAACCTGTCTGAGGTCACACAGCTGGTAAGTGGTAGAAACTGGATCCTACCACATTGCTTCTCATTTGAGCCCTACACAGCACATGTTTTACCAACCCCGGTATACTTTCTCTTTAGCTCTGGGCGTTCCCAGGATCCATTCTTCTCTGGAGGCGTGGCTCTGCCCTCAGCTGGGATGTCCAAAGGCTTTCTGCCCTCACCTTTGTGGCCTCTGCTGCTTTTCATGCTTGTCTTCCCCCGGTCTCAGGCATCCTCGGGGCTAGAGGCCGGGTCAGTCCCTGCCGGCTCAGTGCCTGTGGCTTGCCCAGCCCACGACAGATGTTCCCCCAGTGTTTGTAAAATTAGTAATTGGTAAAGGGAAGGTGGTGACTGGGGGTTTCAGGGTTCAGGGCCCCCCCACGCTGTCTGCCAGCCTCTATCTCTGCATTACCTGGCACAGATGGGCTGCCCGAGATGTCACAACCGTGTCTGCGGCCTGTGGACTCCACTTCCCTCTGAGTCATCTGCACCCTGTGTACTCAGCTGATCTGCCTCTCACTGGCAGGACGGCCCAGGTCCAGCGCCTGGCATGGGTGCCCCCTTTTGCCCCCATTCTACACAGCCTTTGTGTGGTCTTAGTTCACTCAGATTCCTGGCTTAGTTCACTCAGATGTGTGGTCTTAGTCCACTCAGATTCCAGGCCCCGCCAATTCGGAGGTCTCCAGGCCTGGGCCCCTATGCTGACCACGGCCACAGGCAAGCTCCCAAACAAATACGCTTTCGTTCATTCATTCACTGATTTATTTATCCATTCATTCCCCCATTTATTCCTCCACTGATCCAGGTCCTACAGGTATCAAATAAATAAGGAACTCACAGTTAATGGTAGGGTTAATCAAACGTGGGTTTTGCCTTAGAATCACCTAGAACAGCTTTTACAAATATGGATTCCTAGCCCCCACCTGAGACCTACAGAGGCAGAATCACTACGAGCAGATTTGCAGGAATCTGTATGCCAAGACGCTCTCTCTCAGCAGGACTCCGAGGCAAAGGCAGCTTGGGGCACCTCGGGTCTGGAAATTCATGGTGCAGCAATGCCCTGAGAGGGCACAGAAACCAAGACAGGGCTGGTGGAGGGGAAAGGTGACCTGTCTCATCTCTCCTTCCTTGTATTGGGGCTCGAGGGTCTCCTGCAGAGCTTACTGCTTCCAGTAGGGCGGAAAGGTGAGGATACAAAACCCCTGCCAGAGGCCTGCTCCCGGGGAAGGGACAGCGTCTGTTTCCTCAGGGCTGTGGCCCAGAGCCTACAGCAAGCCTGCTGTTAGTAGGGACCTTCACTCTTTCTGAATGAACGAAAGGAAGAATGAGTGAATGCATTCCCAATTCCCTCCAGGCGTATATGGGCCCCTCAGTCCACTGTTCCCAGGATGCCGCGTGTGGTTCTGTGTCTGGGAGGCAGATGAGGAGCACACGTGCTGAGACGGAGGCCCTTTGGGCTCTGCCACCCAGCAGGCCTCCATCCAGGAGAATGTGGGCTCAGAGCGGAGTCTGCCATCATGCCGGGACAAAGGAGAGTGCTGGGCCCGGACTGTGCCTAATCCTCTGGGAAGCATGGGGTTTGCTATAGAGAGATTGGCCTGGGCTGAGCTTTTGAGCAAGTGAGAGGCTGGCACGGGGCAGTCATTAGAATAGTGCTTGACCTCCTGGCAGCTTGAGTGAGGCCCTGCAGACCTCGGTCCTCCCAGCAGCCCCCTGGGGCCCTCAGAGAGAGGCCCATCCATCATCAGGGCCCCCTGAGAGTCAGTTATGGGGCTCTGTTTTCAGCATAGATCTTGTCAAATTCAAGCTGTCAACTGCACAGATCCTGAAAGCCTGTCACAGAACCCTGGGGACCAGCGTGGGGCAGGCGACCTTGAGGGGGCTCTGCTGAGTGTGGGACCGTGGTGATAAGAGGGACAAATGAGAAGAAGCCACCTGGGCCAATAGCCCATTGTGCTCGCGCACACCCCCACCCCCGTGTTTGTCCTTGAGGGACATGTAGGCAGCTGCTCTGAATATGGTCCCCACCCTGGGCTGCCTCCCTCCCTCCCTCCCTCCGGGCCACTGCTTACAGGGGGCAGGGGAGGGGGGCAGCGCATGGAGTGGGTTACGGACACTGGCTGGCCTGCTACCTGGAAGCCGTGACCATAGGCAAGTTACTAGATTTCTCTGAATGTCTCCTCACACTGTGGGGAAGATTATACGCAACGATACACTGCTAAGCACAGGCCTGGCCTGAAGTCATGGCTGATGATTCTCAGCCAGTCCCAGCATTTTTATGGCGGCACAAAGCAGCCTGGATTCCCTGCCCCTATCCCCCCATTTCAGTAGCCTTTTAACTCAGAACAGCCTGGTATAAAGATGAGTAAGTGGAGGCTGAGCTGGAATTGGAGGCAGGTCTCCCATCCTGCCATTCAGATGATCCGATGAGAGCCTGGCAGTCCTGCCAGCCTAGTGTGGGCACGGCCACCCCAGCTTTCTGCAGAGGGGTGCAGCCCGGCTCTGCGTGGGGCTTGTTCCTGTCCTGGGCTGGAAGGCAGGAGCTGGTCTGATGGGTGGGTTCTCCACATGCCATGTAAGGGCTGGGGCTATTTCATCTGGGGTTGAGGGGAGCTCTGAATCTGGGCCACAAGATAAAAATCTAAAGTCACATTAGGTAAAAAGAACCATCTGAACAGGCTGTGCAATGTGAAGGCGAAGAGTAGAAACCTGGCTGCTAGGGAGATGAGAGGAGCAGCAACAAGACTGAGGGGAAGGAAAGCTGCCCAAGACAATGGCCGAGGCACACTGATGTCTGTGAGGAAGTTCTTTTAGATCTCTGGCAGTGGCCTGTGTAAGGGGCCCAGGATGCTCTAGAAGGCTCCTCTGAGGCAAAGCTAGAGTCCCTTACCTTACATCTGAGTTGAGTATTGGTTGCCAGAACTCATCCAAAATCTCCTCCCTCAGGAGGGACCATTTCTAGTTGAAGGACTCTGCGACCCACAGGCTGGTTCCTCACCAGCATTGATTGGCTGCCTGTTGGGTTAGGGTGAGGTAAGCAAAGAAAGCCCGTCAGAGAAAGACAAGTATCTCATGATCTCACTCATATGTGGAATCTGATGAATAAAATAGATCCAGAGACATGGATACATGGAATAGGCTGAGGAATCTCAGAGGGAAGGGGAGAGGGCGCAGGAAGATAGTAACCAAAGAATTTATATGCATACTAGAGGCCCGGTGCACGAAATTTATGCATGGAGGTGGAAGGGGGGGGGTATGTGTCCCTCAGCCCGGCCTGCACCCTCTCATAATGTGGGACCTCTCGGGAGGATGTCCGACTACCAGTTTAGAGGTTAGAAAAAAAGACTTGTGAGAGCAAAAAACAAAACAGAGGCCAGTCCAGCGAGGGTGGTTTATGAGGAGCTAGGGTTTACTTTTTGCATGAAGGTTCGCCGGGCCAGGTAAGAGGGGAGGAAGGAGTGTGTGTGTGTGTGTGTGTGTGTGTGTGTGTGAAAGAGAGGGACCTCCCCTCCCCAAAGACTCCAGACTCTTTTGTTCTAAAGCACAAAACTGCTTTCCCCACGTTTATCACTTGTCTAAACACAAACCATCCTGTACTTCAAGCAACATGTGTTAGGGAGGGAGAAGGCATCCTTAAAGCAAAGGGTGGGGTGTCAGAAGTGAGAAACGCCTGTCGTCCCCCAGCGGAAGCTCCTGGGGGCCTGCTTTTGGGAATCCACATTCATCTCTTGGCGCGTGGGGGGTGAGGGGAAGGTCACGGGGACTGCACCCATGGTACTCGCCCCAAGTTTCATTTCCTCACCCTCCCGGGTCGCTTTCCACCCCCCTCCCCCCCCATCCCCCAATCCAGTTAATGGGGTTGAGGTCTGCAACTGGATGCCTGAAGGCGGAGAGCGCGCTGGGGGCTGGTGGTCCAGCTCCAAGGCCCCTGTGTCCACACCCCACCCTCCCCAGCTTCCCGCCTGTGGGCAGCAGCTCTGGGTGCAGCGGGGGAGATTGGGAGGCTTCACGGTGGGTGGCTCTGCAGCTAGTGCCTTTGAATTGTGCGCTGCTGCGGGAAAGAAAAGCCTCCCTAGAAAGAGGTTTTTCAAAAGCCTTCAGGGACTGGGATGTTGGCAGGCTGGGGCCCTCCTTCCCCCAGCAGCAGGCCCCACCCCCAACCACACCCGCTTTGCCCTGGTGCTGCCTGCATCCTCCAGCCACCCACCCCAGTTCCCCATTCCCCATGGGCAGTGGGCGCCTGCTGGCTGGGAGGAGGGACTGGGAGGTTGGGTGGCCGAGATGGTCAGTGTGCGTCATAGAGACAGGTCATTCTGGTCCTTTGCTCGTTCCACTGTAAAGGCCGCTTAAGCAGGTAGAGAGATAGATAAGTAGATAGATAGATAGATAGATAGATAGATAGATAGATAGATATAGATATGCATAATCCTTGGATACAGATAATAGTGCTGGGAAGGCCTGGGGGAAAGGGGCAGAGGAGACAAGTGGAGGGGTTCAATGGGGGAGTTAAAGAGGACATCTGTAGTACTTTCAACAATAAAGATATATAAGTAAAACGTTTCAGGGCAAGAGCTGTTGGCCTGGTTCCCCCATTTCACTGGAGGGTCCCTACCTCTTGCCAAGGAAGCTGGCTTGCAAGTGCCCCTCAGAAGGGCTGCTGTCCCTTGATCCTCCCTGAGATCAGACAGGGCATCTGGGGGAAAGGCAGCTAGAGCCAGGCTGTAAGCCAGAGGGCCTTGAATTGTGGGCCATGGCAACTACCGCCTGGAAAAAGGGGTGGTGGGTGGAAGGACTGAAGGGAGGGGCTTGGGGTGTCTGGGCAGTCAGCTGGGTTGTCACGGGTTAGTGAAGGGCACCGCCTGCCTCTGCAATTACTCAGAGGCACCAGCTGCATTTCTTACTGGCTCTTTAAGAGAGACATAGGCCTTGCGAAATGCCAGGGCAGCGTGGAAACCCAGAGAGCGTGACCAGATGCCACTCCCTCTGTGCTGATGGTCACGCAATCCCCAGGTCAGTCCCTGCATGATGCGAGAGCTTGTTTGTGTGGGTGCCCCAGGTCACCCCAAGCCCTGGGCTGCCTCGGGTCACAATAGTGACTGCGGGCCGGTCATTTTCTCTCTCTCCTCTGGGTGTCAAAGGGTTTGGAGTGGATTCGTGTTTCCCAAAATGGTTTTATACAACCAGCAAAACACAGGCTGCATTTAGGTAGTGTGCAGATGAGCTATTTTATATATTTATCTTAATGCTTATCAGAAAAAATTTAACTGGCATATTAAACTTGTGATCTCATTGTTATTCTTGCCTGGGAGAAGGCTAAGTTTATTTAAGGGAAGAAGATGAGTCAACTGGAAATAAAAAAAAAAAATCAGGTAAATAATAGTATAGGTTAGCACTGTCCATTAGAACTACAATGGGAGCCAAAAATGTGAAGCACATATATAAATTAAAGTTTTCTATTAGTCACAAAAGAGAAAAAAGTGAAAGTAGATACTTTATCTAATCTGATATATCTAAAATACCATTGTGACATGTAATTGTTAGAAAAATTGAGAGATATTTTCTATTATTTTTTTTTAATAATAAATCTTCAAAATCTGGTGTTTTATACTTACAGCACACCTCGGTTTAACCTCGCCACATTTCAAGGGCCCCGTGGTGCCTGTGGCTTGTGGCTACCTTGCTGCAAGTGCAGGTCTAGGTAACATGCAGGCCCGGCAGTCTGACGAGGCTGCAATGTGAAAGTCTGCAGTCTAGCTCCTTCCAGCTCAGCTCTAACATCGGTGCTTCTCTCACATGTCAGTGTTTCACATTTATCAGAATTATCTGGGGAACTTCTTACTGTGAAAACTCAAGGGTGATTATGACATTGCTGAATAGGGCATATGATTATGATTGTCCTGGGCATGTGATTCTGGCACACATGGATGTTGGAGAACCACTGCCTGAAATCTACGCCTGCAGAATATAGGCTGCTAATGGCTTGCTGGAGAAGTCCAACTTGGAATTTTGTAGGTCCTGTCATTTCAAACATAAGCCCTAGAGCAGGAAGGAAGTGTGTGCTCTTTTCACCCTGCCATCATGACTAAACTAATTGGCAAGGCTCCTGAAATTTCCACAACGGACTGAGTATTAACTTGAAAGTGCCTTAGACGAAATACTTACTAAACTCTAACCAAGCCAGGCAGAGCTTCCTGGGCCCTCCATGACTATTATTTCCAAAAAAGATCTCACTCTTATTCCCCATTTGTTACCCCGGCCATTTTATCCCCTGTAATGCTCCCCAGGGACCAATTAACAGTATCTGAATGGAAGCATGACTCATAAGTGGGAATGGGCTTGTTCTGGATCGGATTTCAGTGTGTGTGCATATGTATAGCCGTGCGTGCGTGTGTGTATGTGTGTGTGTGCATGCAGGCACCATTACATCAGAGGGAAAATTGCCTGTACCCAGAATCTCAGGGCTCATTAAGAAAGCCATCCTCCCACCTCAGTCCAGAAATAAACCCTTTGAGACTCATGGATTCCAGATAGGGAGGTAGTGAACTCAACTCATATGAAGGAGGAAAACAGAAGAAGGATTCTCAGGTCCAAACACAATAAAGGTAGGACAAGGATCCAAGACAAAACAGTGGTATCCTTAAAGTAAAGGGGAGAGGATTTAGATTCATTAAGGTCCATGCTGCACCAGGTATTTAACGTTTGTTACCTTTAATGACCCCGTAAAGTAGGTATCTGTAGTCTCATTTAATAGACTAAGATGTTGAGGCCCAGAGAGGTCATTGTTGAGAAATTTGGCCACATATGGGCATCAGCGCTCTTGAATTAGGGTTATCTTTGTGTTGCATGGTGGCCCTGCCCCGGCCATTCTCTGCCTTTAGCAGTTGCTTTTCCTCTGTGCTGCCGCATCATTTTCCTGTCGGGTGGGGAGTCTGGAGTAGATGATCCCCACTGGCTCTAATATTTTGTGAATTTCTGATCGTGCATGAAGACGATGCAGAGATATACATAAAGCCACATAAACGAGGACACTGGGACCTATTTCTTAGTGTAGGACCCCCACCCCTGCAAATGTCTGTACCTGCACTCAACCCTTCACTGAGCTCAGCTTTCATTAGGGCTCAAATGCCTACCAGAATGTCAGGACACTCGTCTCACACATCACTGTGGACAACATTTCTGTCAGCTGTGCCAAAACAGCTTTTCTGAGGACCTCTGGCCACCCATGCTCAAACCAGGGGACAGTCCTGCCCCTCCAATCCTAGAATGAGTATCAACAGAACTCCAGTCCCCAAGAACTGTAGGCGAGGTTATCAACTGAGTGAGGGAGGTGACCTGTGTGTGTCTCTGTGTTGATCTGTCTGGGTCTGGTCACACTGTTGCCCCCTTGGCCACTGAACAGGCAAAGTGCTGTGTGCCCTGTGTCAGGTGGCAGGTAGGTGGTAGAGCTGGGGTCTGAATGATTAGAAGGCTGATGCCAAAGCTAGTGCTTTTCTCTGAACACCAAGTGCTTTCTCAAGATACAGTAGCAGTTGCTCCGTCTATTTCTGAGTCTACTATATAGTACTGCTTTGCTTACTCCTCAGAAAAGAAAGAAGCAGGCAGATGAAGTTAAACTGTCTTTGTTGAAGACAGGATCCTATTCTAGATTTCTATGTCCCTAGAAAAGGCTGGCCCCTCCCTGCCAGCCCTACTTCCCATGGTGCCCCTGTGAAGGGGACCCTCTCAGTCTGGGAGCTGCAGCATCATTTGCTGGGTTCACATATGTTGTATCAGCCGGGGACCCACTGGGAGGAAAAGGGATAATGAAGGAGAGTTGAGCAAATAAACCTTTTAGAGTCCTGGGTAGGATTGGAGAACAAACAGGGATGGAGAAGCACCAGGGGCAGCAGTTAGCACTTGGCCTGAAGGGGCAAGCAGAGGAAGGGTTTCTTCAAACTCAAGGAGAACTGCAGCCCTGGCAGAAGCCCCTTGGCAGGAACTGTGAGTATAGATAGAGCCATGCATCACCTACCAGAACAGCAGGGGAGCAGGGAAGGAGTCCCCCAACATTTCTCCACTCACTCTCTGATCCTGTGCCTTGGCAATGGTGCTCACCAGCATACATCCCAAACCTGTAGTCTGGTGCCTGGTACCTGGTAAGGGCTAAGTAAGCACTGGACATTATTCCAGTCATTGGTAACCAGATCCTTCTGCCTGGGGCTTGCCTGAGGCTGTTTCTCCAGAGAATGAGCGGAGAGCTGAAAATGAGTTGGTTTGGAGAAGTGGAATTTGCTATTTGAGCCTAGTAGGGGTCTTCACCCATATAATTGGCTATGATCATATTCACATTATGAGAGAAATTCCTGTTTGGTTAACTGCTTAGTTAAGTGACTCTGAATTGGACTATCTTCCACTAAGAAATGTGGTTACTTATCCTACCTAGGTCAGGAGGTTTTGCGAGTTGTTTGATCAGGAAATCAAGAGAGGACTTGTGCTGAGTTTTCCATAGGTGCCATCTGACTGAGGGACACAATAGTTTCAAACAGGAAACACCCAGAATGGAATGAGAGCCACTATGCTATTTTCCATGGGCACCCCACCTCGCTCCAGCCTCTGAGCCCATCTCCTGTCTTTTGCACCCCACTCTGAGCGCAGAGGGGCTGGCTCCTGAGGCCTGCATTACCCAGGTTCCCTTGCCTGCTGGCTTCCAGTTGGGTTTAGCGAATAGGAGAACACACAAGGAGATCCAAGGGTGGAAAGAGGCTGGGTTATTTCTCCCTTCTAAGTCTTTGGCATTGGCTGCATCTGTCCATCGCTGCAGTTCCCACTGGGCAGCTGTCCTTCTAATTTCCAGGTCCTAATGGGCTCTGGTAGCACTGCTTCCTCCTTGAGTCCCTTCAGCCCCCTGAATGGCTATGGTTTCCCACTGGTGGCTGTTCCCTGGGTGCCTCACCATCCTGGGTCTGTTCCCTCAACCTGGCCCCACCTCTATCAGGGATCCTTTCCTTAGAACTGTTTGTGATGGTTTGCCAAGTGCATACTTACTGATTCTGATGCACTCATAGCCTCCTCTAGTCAATTCCTGCCTCACAAGAATCTTGACTGGAATGGCTCTGTAGCATTTGGGTAACCCAGAGGGCATGCCTCATGTTCTTGTGGAAATCCAATGCAATTGTGTGTGTGTTAAATGTCCAGGCAACTGGGTTCTAAAATTTACTTCAAAGATGAAGATATTCTACAATACTTTTGATGACCAAGAGATATTAGAAGTGGCCGACAGGGTCATGCATGGCCTTGCCATTCACAGATCATCAGAAATGTAGCATATTTTAGTCATATTTAACCCTAAAGGTCAGGATAGTGAGGACTGACCTTTGCTACACCTTGGGTTTACAGAATAATTCCAGACACTCAAATGTCTCTAGCGTGTTATTTAATCCTGTCCTTTTTGGACCGAGGACTTCATCCCACATCGGACTCTCATGGTGTCAAACAAGGAAAAGGAGATATCGGCGTCCTGGTTTCTTAGCCCCTCCAGATGCCATTGTGCAGCCATGACATACTATTCTCTGTCTGTCTCTCTGGGGGCTTCCTTGGCTGTCTTCCTTAGCACTTGGCCTTACTTGAAGCAAAGTGAGCCGAAGGGAAAGTTGGCTTTGAAACTGTGGACCCATTGAGGTTTGAGTGGTTTCCTGTCCCCATTAAGAAGAAGCATATCTGTCACGTTTGTTGATAGATGACTGCTCCTCTGAGTTTTGCCTGGTAAAAGCACATGGAGATATATGGGATTCCCACACCCCCTGCACCCCCAAGGACATGAGTTATTCCCGAAAGCTCCAGCATCTTTAGTATAGGCGGCATATTTTGGTGCACATGCCTTGACGTCAGCCCGTCAATCTGGCTTTGTTTAACTTCCCTGAGAAGCAGTGCTATGGGAAAGACTGTTAAATGTTTCCAAAACATGTTTTGAAAAGAAGCCACTAAAAGGAGGAACAGTTTGCCAAAAATAAGTCACTTACCCATCCCAGTGCTTTCCTTGTTGTTTGTTCTAAACAAGTGAAAACCCCAAACCCTCAAACCCAAGTGTGGCCCACATCTGATGGCCTGACACGAGGAGTTTCATGTAGAAGGACCTACACAGAGTAACTAGGCCTCTCAGGGTTTGCAGTGGAGACGAAAGATGGCTAAGGGTATGATGGTGGCAGGCTGAGTTATTGGAGCCTTGGTGCTTATTACTCCCTTTTCTTTTCGGTTCAGCTGTCCTAACCCCAATCTTGCTCTCTCTCCAGCTGCCAGCTGCAACCAACTGCCCTTGTTCTCATGAAATAACTTGGGCCCTTTCCCTCCAATGTGTTTCATTCTTTTCTACCTCTCTGATTCCAGAGTTCTGTCTCTGTCCCTCCTCTGGTTTCTTTCTTAGCAACTCCTTGACCTGAATTTTTGGAATTTAGTCTTCTGTACTGATGCTCATCTATGTTTGACCCTTAAGTGAGCAATCCGTTCTCAGCCTAGGGTCGCTGGAACCTCACCATCTGGGCTCATCCCCAACCCCCACGCTTCCCTCTGCCTCTACCAAGTGTGGGTGTGGGAGGGGAGGGATTAGACTACTGTTGGCCTCAGAAACTAGAACTGGTTCCCCATGATAAGGGAAATGCAAATTGAAACCGTGAAACACCTTTCATATCTACCAGATTAGCAGAAATTAATTGTCTGATGAGAACAGGGGTGGTGTGATGTCAGCACAAGGGAACTCTGGTGGGGGTGCAAATTAGTACAGTCGCTTTGGAGGACAATCTGGCAATACCAATTCAAGTCAAAGATGTGCTCCTGCTATGAACTTTTAATTCTGCCTGGAGAAACTATCTTCTGGATGTACAGAGTGTGTGTCTATATATACATACACATGTATATACACACATACATGCACACACATATATTTATAATAATAAAAGCATAATATGCTAACTAGACCAGACAGCTGAACGAACTTCTGGACTAAGCTGGGGCTGTGAGGGCTGAGCCCCTTGCACGAATTTCATACATTGGGCCTCTAGTACATAAAACTACCTAATAAAAGAGTAACATGCTAATTGATGTGACGCACACAAGCCAATCAGGAGTGAGTACGAAAATTAACTCAATAAAGATGGTGGGTTAATTTGTATATGTGGGCACTGAACAGCCGGGGGCAGGGTAGGGCAGGACGCTTGTGTCGTCGCCATGGTGACGATACAGGCATTCCGCCCCACCCCTGGCCGCTCCAGGCTTCTGAGCAGTGTGGGAAGGCGGAAAGGCAGCTCTGGCCCAGAGTGAAGGTGGTGCTGGCAGCCAGGGAAAGGAAGGAAGGCCCAATCTGGCACGAATCTTCATGCATCGGGCTTCTAGTCTATAATAATAAAAGCATAATATGCTAATTAGACAGGACAGCTGAAGAACCTTCTGGATGTCATTCTGAAAGTTTTTCTGGATGAAGCTGCGTGGCAGGGGCACAGACGAAGTGGTTAGAGGTGATAAGGCAGGCAGGCAAGCAGTTAGGGGTGATTAGGCAGGTAGGCAGGCAGATGAGTGGTTAGGATCCAGCAGTCCTGGATTGTGAGAGGGATGTCTGACTGCCGATTTAGGGCTGATACTGCAAGTATTGGGCCTAAACCGGCAGTCGGACATCCCCTGAGGGGTCCCAGATTGCAAGAGCATGCAGGCCAGGCTGAGGGACTCCCTCCACCCCTCCCTGTGCATGAATTTTTGTAAATAAAATTGCACCGGGCCTCTAGTAAATACATAAAAGAATACTGATTATGTACCCCACAAGCTGTGGTTGTGATATGTTAATGGAACTGAATACTACTCTATGTGGTAGGTAAAATAAATGTGCTGACTCAACTTTTTATCAACACACAAATTCTAAAACAATGTTGAGTGAAAAAACAAGCCATTAAAGAATATATCTGTATGTTACATAAACATATAATATATGGATGCAAGTTATATTAAACTGTAAACAATATCATTTTTATCAATGGTTTCATATTTATTAAAATACATGGAACTGACATAGGCCATCTTCAGAGTAGTGCTCTCTTTTGGGGAAGGAAGAGAAAAGGGTGAACAAATGGAACTGTGTCTTTAGATTTTCATTTCTTTGAAAGGAGAGAGAAAGAGCGACAGGTCTTAAGTAAATCTGGTAAAATATGTTTAATGTTGGTGATGGGCTTATAAAGGTCTAGCTCATTATTTTCTCTTCTTGGTATAATTGAAATGTTTCACATTTAAAAATTTAAAACAATAAGAAAACTATTTCTCAGGCTTACTGATATCCTGGATAACTGAAACCAACTTGAGGATTCATAGAAATAAACTCCCAGGTGGGGTGGGGACAGGGCCTTTGAGGACACCTGGTTAACATGTGTCTGGTTCCAGAACCCCTTCTGTGACTTGCCCATGGTCCTTGTGTGAGCACCTGCCCTGATACAAGTCTCTGGCCACTGGGCCTCCCCCGATGTGAAACTCGTGGAAGGTTATTGCCTACATTGAAGTGGGCCATTGGTCCCAGTTCCTCTCAGCCTCATGGACTTTAGAGCTGCTGGGATCAGGGGTCTGGGGCCAGCATTGCCAGGGAATGAGGGAAGAAGGAGGAAGCTGAAGGGCTGGCGCCTGCCCTCAGACGTTCCTCTTTGGAAAGGCTGGGAGTGGAGGGACTTTTGCTAGACTGGTTCTCTGAGAGGAGGAAGCCTTGGCCCTCAGGGCAAAATTCCGTTGATGTGCAGCAAACTGTGCCCTGCACGGCTGCTTTCCCAGGCCTCACTTCCCCAATCGCGGGCACATGAGCAGCTGCAGTGGCCGGACCTGGCGCTGTGGGATCTGTAAAGCCAGGCCAGCAGAAGGGCAGGCTCTGGTCGGTGACTCACAGGGACCCTCCAGGGTGCCCTCCTCTTCCCCATCTTTTGTGAGATAAGTTGGAAGAGGAGGTCACATGCCCGATTCCCTTCTGCCCTGCCCCACCGTATAAAGAAAGTATGGTACTAAATAAAGCTTCCTCTGATTCTCTTGTGTCTTGTTAAAGTGTAGCCAGACTCAAGGCCTGACAGGTGAAAAAATTTATGGGCACAATTGAAAGCCTGTTTTCTGTAGTACAAACAGAACAGTGACCCACAGGGGTTTTCGGATTTTAATTTTTTTTTTTTAAAGGCTAAAATGGTAAAGGATTTGATTAAAAAAATCAGCTGCCAGGGTTAAAGTCTGGAATTAGTTCAACTTTAACTTAATCTCATGCATTCTAATTGTTTTAGAATGAGAAACTTGAGATCGCTGAGAACAGGGTGCAACAGCTGTAGCTCCGTTCTCGGTGAGTGGAGAGCTCAGAGCCCTAGGAAGAGAGGGCGATGTTGCAGGGGCGGTAAGCTTGGCTGCTGGAAGGTTCTTGGCGCTGCGTGTTCTCTGGTTATAGGTTCCGTTCCGTAGATCAGAACTGAACCTTCGTCAAACTTTGTTAGATTTGGGGTCCCCAGGAGCGCTGTGTGATGGGAGCCATGCACCTGAGACCAACTGAACCGGAATCTTTGGTTGCGAGGCCCAGGCATCTATACTTCTTAAAACCCCCTTTAAACAAACCGTGTTTGAGAACCCGAGCAATGCCTTGAAATATCAGAGAGGTGTTCTCAGGGCCTGGGAAAGAGAGCAAATGTAAAGGTTTGATTCTCATTAAGAACCCTTAAGGGCCGGTCAGGCAGTGTCCCAGGTGTTTTTCTGTGGATTACCTAATTAACATTTTAGATTGGTTATGCTGCGTGAGGCAGGTTGTTTATTTCATAGAAGTTGAAAATGACCTTCAGACACATTCAGGAACTTGCCCAAGGGGATGCAGCAGGAACACAGTCCCGGGGCCCTGGCTTCAGAGGTTCAACTGGGCACTGATGGTATTTACTAAGGTGGACAATTTCTCGCTGTCCCTCTCATTCTCGTTTCCTTCTCACTTGCACACAATTTAGAAACACTTTCAATAGTGTTTTTTTCTTTTTACACAGTCTTGGCAATCCATTCTTCTTTAGTCGGTATCCAGAAATCGGAGTTCTCTGGGCACCACAGGCTTCCTGAGTATCAGTGCTTCGCTGAGTGAGGCATCCCATCTGGTATTTGGGTACCGAGGGTGAGAGTTGCTTTCATTCTTGTCCTCAACTGGAGAGCAGAGAAAACAGCGAGGAGAACCTCATGTTATTTTTAGGAGACCTGGAAGGTTGATGAAATTTCTTATTTTTCAAGACAGTGTGATGACATAATGAAAAGGACAAATGAGGTCAGGGTTTGTTTTCATTTTTCTGCCCCCGCGCTGTGTAATGTTGAGCAAGTCACTTCCCCTCTCTGGGCTTCCCCACGTGAGAAAGAAGGAATTGAACCAAGTGTTTGTTAAATGGCTTTGCAGCTTTAAGACTGAAGTAAAAGGTAAATATCATCACAGCAGGCTTCCCAGTTCTGAGGGCTCAGCGGGCTGGATTGTTACTGTGGGTCAATTTATTCCTGCCTGAGCATCATATCTGCAGGACCGATCCCCCCCAAATATGGTCAGTGATGTAATAGGGAGCAATCACCTCCAGTCACTGGATAAGTGACTCAAGTAGGATAATTGGGAAAGACACACTTTATTGTGTAATGAAGATTTTGTGTATAGATTTTAACTACATACGGATAAAAATTAAAACAAAAAGAATATGTACAAAGAAAGTCAACCTCATGCCAGATTTCTGGATCAAACTGGAGACTATGGGACTGGACGTTGCTTCAGTAGAGGGGTGTGCTGCTAGGTGGCGCTCTTGGGAGAGGCCAGCTGTCAGTGAGAGCCAGGCACTCAACCTTTGTGTCCCAATACCTGACTCAGGAGATCGGCCCTGGAGTTCACCAGAAGTGACTCCGTCCTGCTAACTTACAGCAAGGGATCTTACTTCCCTGAGAAAGCAGTTTGCATCTGCCTTTGGGGAAGAACCCCTGTACCAGCCAGGGGAGGTGGCTTGGAACTGGAAGGGTGGCCAGGTGAGCATGGAGTCAGGTCAAAGGCAGAGGGACAGCCTCGGAGGACATTTTCTCAGACTGGTGTAGATATTGACTGCCCAGTGCCCGTTCCCACTTCCCAGCACCCCATTTCCCTTCTCAGGAGTTTTCTCACCTTCATCATGTTTAGGCTTTGGGGCCGGTTGGTTCAATGCAAACTGTCTTATGTTAAAAGGCTCCTTTTAATGGAGCCTTCTGCTGAGAAGCAGGTGTGCGATCTCCACTTGCTCCATGGTATGCTCTCTCCCAGGACTTCATTCTTGAATGGGACTAATGGTTAGAGTTTATACTGGGACACACCCAGGTGAGACTGAGCAGTAACTTCTGTGACCAAGACCTTCAGGAATGGCCAGGTCTCATCTGGTCCAAGCCTGGTCTCCAGCCCCTGTGTTGAGCCTCTGCACTTTCTTCTCCCTTCTAATAAAGCATGCCTCCTTTCCACCCCCTTCTTCCCTGAAATAGTCCAGTGTCAGTTGTGTTTGCAATCAAAAACCTCACCAGACACAGGTCCTGGGGAGACATTTGGAGCTCTCCTTGCCTCAGGCAGGGCACACCCGGATAATGAGAGGCTCTGTCCATCTAATTGTCTGTCTCTTCCCTGGAAGTCATGGATAAACATTGCCAACCTTGGCCCTGAGCTTTTCCTTTGAACTCACCCTCTTTCTGTTTCTGCTTCACCAGGTAGGAAACAAAGCAGCTCATTCCTTCTCCACTTGCTACATCCAATTGTATTTCATGCCTGTCACCTTGAGAGGTATCTTAGGTGTTCCCAAACTCTTTAGGCACAGACCTGCTGAAACTTTTAGTTTATTCTCTCTCTCTCTCTCTCTCTCTCTCTCTCTCTCTCTCTCTCTCTCTCTCTCTCTCTCTCTCTCTCTCTCGTATTGGCTATCCATTGTGCATGACTTTCACCATCCTAACTTTCCAAAGGCAACTGCACTTGTAGATTCCTGCAAATAGCTTCACTTCTATTCTTTGGGTAACATCTAAATGCTCAGGTTCCAGTTGAGATGATTAATAGCTCTTTGAAAATTCTGTTTTCCCTGCTTCCTGACTGTGGATAGCCTCCTCTGTTCAAGCTCATGTATTAACTCTGTATTATACTCTGTGTCCTAAATGACAAGCAAGAGATGCAAAGATATAAAAGGCTGTTTTCTTGACTGTAGGGTTTATAAAACTATTGTAGACATGAGATAATCATAGAGCAGCCTATACCTTCAATAACCCCCAATGGCCTGTGACAATGATTTTCAAATTTCTAAAGCCCTAGTTGTTGTGTGATGTCCCCTGGAGGCTACCTGAAGATTTGGGGGTGGGGATTTGGGGATGAGGGGCACCTGTTGCTCTGTGCATATCACTGGAACAGAGTTATCTGCCTTCAGATGAACTTAACCATAAGCTACAATCTTGCTAGCTTGCAGTGAGAGATCTTTCTTCTGTTGGGAAGTTTTCTTCTGCCATTGGGGAGGACCTTCTGTCCCAGCCCAGGGGAGATGGATTGCAATGGGAAAGGTGACTAGGTGAGCATGGGGTCAGGACAAAGGCAGAGGGACGGCCCCGGGGAATAGTTCTTCAGACCAGAGTTTGAGGACTGCAGGGTCCAGTGTTTGGCTGGTGTACAAGGCCCTTTGCATTCCTCCCATGGACTACAGATCTGATTCCATGTCCTGTCTCCCAAACCTCCAGGGGTTTCCTGGCTGTTGGGTGTCTGAGCCGCTTTGCGCTTCCACATGCAGCTCATTCTGCTTTTTGTGAATCACCAGCACCCCCAAAACTATAGCTCACCTCAATGGTAGTTGCATCAAAGACAGAGACCACGCCTCATCTTTATGGAACCCTAATACCTAAGGGAGGGCGTGGCACATGTTGGTTGAATTAAGGATTGCGTTTTGCTTTGCTGTCTGTGTTACCATATCTGGCGATGAGAAAGGTCATTACTGGCTGGGAAGACTTCCTAAAAAACCCTCAGGCTTGTAGTAGGCCTTTGGGAAATGTGGTATATTTAGATTCATGGAAAGGGAGAAGGAGGGCATTTCAGGCATGAGTAGCATCGCTGAGCAAAGGCTCATGGCCAGGTTTATGAGTGCCCCTACAGAGAAGTAATAGAGCTGCAGGAAAATATAGGTGAGGGAGCGTTTAAAATACACCCACGCTGGACCCCACTGCAGACCAGATGAATCCCGGCCTCTGGAGTGGGCCTGGGCTCGGCACCTACAGCTTCCCTGAGGAGTCTGCTGTGCAGCAGGGCTGAGGACAGTCCCGGGACCGTCACAGCCCATAGAAGGCTATAAAGACAGGCTGGGTTTGAAGCATGGAGACTCCTGATGCCATCTCTTCCACCCTTGGCTGGGAATTTTGGACTTGAGCCAATGCATATTAGCGTGCTTTCACCTTTGGGTGTTTTTCATACTTTGCAAACTAGTTTTTATGGCGGCTTAATCTGGTTCAAATTCAAATTGAGGAGAGTGGGAGGCTTGGAAGAGCAGACAGCAGGATGCCACAAAGTTCTAGGTAAGAGGCCCACTCCCAGGTAAAGGAGCAGAAAAGAGGAGATGAATCCAAGAGACATTGAACAGGAAGAATGAATGGAACAGGGTGCAATGAAAAAGAGAACAGGTATCCTAATTAGGTGTGGCAGTGGTGTTAGGCATTTCTTTACACAGAGTCCCACAGTTCTGTCGAAGCAGAAATAGGGCATTAAATCTCTATTCCCTCCCACATCCCTCCCCCATAGTTCCTGGATATTAGGAGCCCTTTTCTTTTGATCTTAACATCTGCTAAACTCTCACTGCCTTCTATTTCCCTCATCTCTCCCTTGAGAAACTTTTTGAAAGGGAATCCACACTGCTGTCCTCACTTCCTCAGCACCCACACTCTGACCCCTTATAATCTGCCATCTACCCTCACTCTCTGGATGGCCTCCCACTTTTAGAAATTCAGTGACTTAAAAACCACACATTTTCAATTAAACTTGTTAGCTGCATTTAGCACTTTCTTAAAGCTTGGACTCCTGGCTGCTGGGCTACCTGGATGCTCCTGCTTTCTTTCCACCACTCAGGTGCTCTTTCTCTAACTTGTATTTTTCCTCCCACATGTCCTGGATTCATCCCTTGGTGAATCTCCACTTCATTTCCACTCTCTTGCCTCTCAACACTTCCCCAGGTTTCATTTTTAATTTCCTATAGTCATTAGTTGTCCACTAGTTGTCCCATCTATGACACTGCTCACTGCCATTACCAATAACAGAATCTGCAAAGTCCTTTATTGCTTAGAAAGTGTTTTACCTACATTGCTTCGCTTGAGCTCCATTGTCCTCCCAACCCTGCATCTTTCATTCTGCTCTTCCCTGAATTTGAATCATGAGAAAGGGTGATGAGGAAGTGAGAACAGCAGTGTGGATTCCCCTTTCAGAAACTTGCTCACTGAAGCCTCAGTGTTTTAATCTTTAAAATGGGGATAATAGCTGAAACTGGTTTGGCTCAGTAGATAGAGCGTCAGCCTGCGGACTGAAGGATCCCAGGTTCGATTCCGGTCAAGGGCATGTACCTTGGTTGTGGGCACATCCCCAGTAGGGGGTGTGCAGGAGGCAGCTGATTGATGATTCTGTCTCATCGATGTTTCTAACTCTCTATCCCTTTCTCTTCCTCTCTGTAAAAAAAATCAATAAAATATATTTTAAAATAAAATAAAATTAAAATAGGGATAATAACTGTATCCTAGGGATGTTGTGAGCATTAAACAAGAAAACATACATAAAAATGCCGAGCTCACTGTCACAGCCCACTTTTCCTTGAAGGTAGCATCCAGGTTTTGTTTTGTTTTTCTCACTAACCCCCAGAGGAAATGCTCCTAAAATAATGGAATGAACAGTTACAAACACTAGAAAGAGAAGTTGCCCAAGTGATGATTTGAGTAAATTTTAAGGAAGTGACAAATTTCCACTGGACTAAGTCTGAGCTTATTTTTCCTTCTGAATATTTTTTAAGAATCTGAGAGAAGCTATTGGTGTTTGGGGTGAGGTGTCTAATTTTTGGAAGGGTCTCAATCTTGACAGGGTTGGCTTAGTGCAATGTACAAGACACATGAGTGCCTTTGATATTTGTGGCCGTGGCCTTTTAAGGTGAGGTCTGTCTTATCAAGGGTATCAAGTGCTTGTGGGCCTCTGAGTTGGAAGATGTGATGGCAAGATTTTTACTGTCTAAGCTAGTCTAGATATTTTTTGTCAATTTTGATTTATGAGTTGTTTTAGATCTTTGAACTGCTGAGCAACCCAATCTAGGACTTGCTGCTTGGATTACTGCCTATAAATATTGGGGGTGGGGGGGCTGTAAAGTGATAAGGTCCTGAGGCATATAGTCAATAATCAGAGTCCCCATGACACAGCTGCCGGCGACTTACTGGTAATGCCCTATTTCCCCAAAAATAAGACAGTGTCTTATATTAATTTTTGCTCCCAAAGATGCACTAGGTCTTATTTTCAGGGGATGTCTTGTTTTTCCATGAAGAAGAATACGGTACACATTTATTGTTAAATGAAAATAAAAGGAAATTTATTATCTGTATACGGTACGGTAGTACGGTAGTTGTCAACACAAACCAGACAAACTGTGAATCCTACAGTATCAAGAATTTACTCATTTATTCAATGACAATCATGTCATCATCTTCTGGAACATCATCATAACAATCCAATTCCTGAGTTTCCTGGTGAATTTCTTGTGACTCCATTTCTTTCAGAATCAGTGGACCAAATCTCTCATGTTTAGCCTAGGGGGGCCTTATTTTCAGGGGGATGCCTTATATTTCACTCAAAAGGAAACCTGTAAGTAGGTCTTATTTTCGGAGGATGTCTTATTTTCGGGGAAACACGGGTATGATGTTCTAGCCTAATTGTGAAAAATCACTTGGCCTTGAGAACTAAAATGCATGTAGGATTATTCAGGAACTATGAACACCAGGTGGCCTTTCTTTAATGCATCATTCTTAATTTACCTTTTTCAATCACCAACAATGATTTGGAATATTGTAGTCTAGGGGTGTCGAACTCAATCAGAGAAGGGGCCAAAATCTAAAATCCAGCCTAAATCGTGGGCCGAATGGTTTACTGAACAGTCATAAACTGACAATGTCATAAACTGACAGCGGAGTGCATTGATGACAGCGCGGTGCGGGCCACATTGCAAGGCCTGGCGGGCTGGATTTGGCCCGCGGGCCTTGTGTTTGACACATGTATTATAGTCACAGGTTGTTGGACTTCGTTCCAGAATTGCAAAGAAATGCCTGATTGTTTTATTTGAACTACTTTGGTATGCTATGAAGGTATTAGATCAGTGTTTCCCAAACTTCTCTCATGATGAGAATCACCTGGTGGAGTTGTTAAAACACAGATTCCTGAATCCCAACTAAGAAGTGCTAAACTAGAATTTTTGGGAACATATAGGTAAAATTGCATACCTAACTTAGTGCTCTGTATATAAAATCTGTCTTAGAGCACTAGTTAAGTATACAACTAAGAAGTGCTAAACTAGAATTTTTGGGAACATATAGGTAAAATTGCATACCTAACTTAGTGCTCTGTATATAAAATCTGTCTTAGAGCACTAGTTAAGTATACAATTTTACCTATATGTTCCCAAAAATTCTAGTTTAGCACTTCTTAGTTGGGATTCAGGAATCTGTGTTTTAACAACTCCACCAGGTGATTCTCATCATGAGAGAAGTTTGGGAAACACTGTATTAGATCAAAGGTGCTATAAAGTAAGGAAGCAGACTATATATATATATATATATATATATATATATATATATATATATTGCTTCATGTGGGAAAGTGAAAGGCAGGTTTCCAAAAATGTCTTCATTAAGTTTAATCACATTCTCTGATTATAGTTAGAACATCTTATTTTCACTACGTGAGTGGACTTCCAGCAAAATAGATGTGAATACTTGGTATTGATGGCCAATGGGCTATGGAGATAAGCGAGCAAACAATGCCAGGATAAGCTGGGAACCATTTAAGTTATGTTTCAGTGACCTTTGTGATTCCTCGTATCAAAAGGTGAAATTTAAACCTCATCCCCTGAATCCATGTGGCCCTATGACTTGCTTTTTTTATCCATAGAATGCAATGGAAGTTGTACTGTTTTGGAGCCTAATTCTTGAGAGGCCTTATGGCTTCTGCTCTGTCTTCTTGAAATGCTGTCCTGAGTTGGCCACGTGAAGAAGCCACAAGGAGCAGAGTTAAGCCATTCCAGCTGAGGCTTCCTGGCCCCAGCAGCAGAGAGCCAGCATCGACCTGTAGATGTTGGGGGTCCAGCCGCAGTCCAGCCCCAGACAACTGCAGTCACATGAGTGTCCACAGATGAGATCAGAGGAAGAATCGCCCAGCTGAACCCAGGTCAGATTGTTAACCCAAAGAATCAGGAGCAAATAAGAAAAATGTTAAGGCTGTGTTAAGCCACAATTTTTGAATTGTGCATTATGTAGCAACAGATAACTGCTATGGAGGAGAAAATAGGGAAATACTATCACAATTAAATGTCAATTGAAAAATAATACTTAAATAACTTGAACAGTGACTTTGATTCCAGAAATTTGGAGCAGGAAGGAACTTCAGAGATGATCCCTCTGGTTCTTTTGGTTCCTGACACCATTTTTCAGGATTCATGTTTTGCCATCCTTAGGAAATGAGCTGCTGTTTGAGAGCTGGGGCCAGGTTTTATGCTTCCTGGTGTAAACCCCCAGAGAGCTCAGAGCCCAGGTCTACACAAGTTCTTAGAAAATCTTTGCTGCCTGCTGGTTATGTGGGAAGTGATGTGAAGGGCCAGGGCCACGGGATCCCAGGGGGGTATGACCCAGGGCCTGTCAGCTGCTGGGCTTCGTTTGGAGTTCAGGTGTGTTAGGCATCTCCCATGCTTTTGCTGGAGTGTGTTTTGGAGAGATCGGGCTTCATTGCCAAGGGTGGCGTCATTATGCATGTTTGTAGGAGGTCAGAGGAGGCAATCTTTAGAACCACGTTTTTACGTACCACTTAAAAAATATATATTTTATAGATTTTTTTTTATAGAGAGGAAGGGAGAGGGATAGAAAGTTAGAAACATCAATGAGAGAGAAACATTGATCAGCTGTCTCCTGCACACCCCCCAGAGGGGATGTGCCCGCAACCAAGGTACATGCTCTTGACCAGAATCAAACCCGGAACCCTTCAGTCCGCAGGCAGATGCTCTATCTACTGAGCCAAACTGGTTCTGGCTGTACCACTTATTTTTGATAATGCAGTCTTAGTGATGCCTTAGTCCAAACAGGTGGACCAAGGTGTTCCTGACTTTTGTATCTACAAAGGACATGGAATTGGAACTCAGAAGTCTGGTCAGTTCAGAATCTGGGATCCTAGGCTTTGGGACCCAAACTCCGGGTGACCATACACAGTTAAGGAAAGTGTGACAGTCATTGGTCTGCACGTGGTTAAGAGTAACTGTCCTTTGAAAACTCTTGCAAAGTGCTTTTAACTTTTTCAAGAACTTTCACAGCATTCGATTTTCACTGCTGAGCTGGGGAAAAGAAGGGGTTACTGTCTATATTTCCAAGACAAGTACACAGGGATGACTCCCCAGGCCTGTGGCCATCAGCTCCTGTTTTGCTCCTACAGACCAGATCATCTCCATGACTGTTAAAAGGTGGCCATGGACCCTGTGATCCTATTACAGGCCTGGCCAGTCATGTTATGCTGAGTTTGGGGTTCTGATTCTGTCCTTGTGGTAGGCAGATATGAGACACACTGTCCAGATGCCCAGACCTTCCTTCAAGGGTATGGGGTCCTTCCACCTAGCTGTGAGGTTGCGGTCAGCAGGCAGCCTACAGCATCCAGCTCCCTCAGGGAGGGCCCCAGCTGCTGAGAGGTGGCTCACCCAAGGTCAAAGCCTTCCTAGGACAGTCGGTATCTGATGACTGAGCCAGGCAGGTTATAAAAGTCCATCAACCATTTTTGGACTGATACTGGACAGCTCGGATAAGGCAGTAATTGATCTAGAACTTTCTGCCAGGTTGGCAGAGGCTCGCCTAGTTCTGTGCCATTAATTGACTTCTCCTTCTGCCTAGTCCTGCTTCTGCCCCCTTCCTTCCACAGGTGTGGATTTCTAGCAAACAGTCTGCACTCAGACTCTGCCTGTCTCAGCACCTGCTGTCCAAGGCCCAGCCTGTCCCCTCTCCACTCATGTTTGACAGAGGTCACTGTCAGGGTTTGTACAGACAGGACGCTGTTGACAGACAGCCCATTGATATATTTTGATTAGCCCATATGATATTTATAAAACTGAGTCAACATAAAGCAATTAAGATATCACACATAAAATCTGAATTTCTAATTTTTATTTTAGAAAATAGACAACTGGGCAGCATTGGCTGTTAATTCTTTTATATCTATATCTATGTCTATATTTACCATCTCTCTATATATTTATTGATTTCAGAGAAGAAGGGAGAGGGAAAGAGAGATAGAAACATCCATGATGAGAGAGAATCATTGATTGGCTGCCTTCTGCACACCCCCTACTGGGGATGGACTCTGAAACCAGGCATTTGCCCTGACTGGAAATTGAACCATGACCTCCTGGTTCATAGGTCAACATGCAATCCCTGAGCAACACCGGCCAAGCAGACCCTTTATTCCTGCCAATATTAGTTTGGGGCTAAACAGTGGCTTCCTCCTTTAGAGAGCAGAGTTCTCCAGCTTGTCACAGTCCTCTGTTCACTTTGTAGCTGTCCACTTTCCTCATTAATGTTACCTGCCTGACACCTATGGACACTTGCCTTTTTACCTTTGACAAAAATAAATGGCTCAGCAGGTGGAACTGTTCAAACCCCCCTCCCCCATTTCTTGCTGATCCTACATGGGCCTTTAAGAATTGGATTCCTCTTGGTCAAAGGCCAGAAGACCTTTTTCACAGACCCTGGGGTTTAACTAAGTAGTAGAGTCACCACTGCTGGCCCAGCCTCACCTTGTCCACGTCCACTTGCCCACCAGCAGAAGGCAGCCTCCTCATGAGACTCTCAGCAGGTGCCTCTCTCCCCAGAAACGCACATTTCTTTCTCTTTAAAAAGCCCAATTACATTGTTTCCCCTATTAAAGACATGTTCATTATTGCATATTGGAGAGAGATGCCCTTCAAAGGCTATTAACATTTTTCCAAAACTAAATCTCTCTCTCAACGTGCCCTTTGGTTAACCATGGACCCCTCAAGCCAAAAGAATAGAAGGGCCAGGAGCGCCTTGCACAGGCCGCCGCCTCCTTCTCCTTGCCAATGCTGCCTGAAGCCAGGGACCACCGAAAGCCCCTTTGCCAGCCTGATCCCCCCACCTCCCCCAATTCCCCAAAGTAAAAATTGCTGCTACTTCTTCAAGGGCTTATAATTATAAGAGACTCAATTATATAGCAAATTATATAAATTATATATAAAAGCCTTAATTATATAACAAATTGCTTTGCAATGAATATTTAAATTGTGTATTGGCAGGAATTGGATATCTGAATATAATGGGTTTCATTGATTGTAAAAGTGTCTTCGCTGAACTGATATACTAACTGCCTTTTGTAGATTGCTGCTCAGAATACCAGCCAGCTGGGAGATGTCAGAAACTTAGCTTGTTTGAGTCGCATGCAGAATAGGTAAGGGGATTGGCTCCCTCTGTAGCTCCTGCTCCTGAGAGATAAGGGGACCTAGGATAGACCCTCAGCCCCACGTGGGGCAGTGGCTCTGCAGGCCGTCTGTCAGGGCAGGCGGGCTGGTTCCCAAGACACAGGACAGCGCAGGGTGGGGAGGCCTGCGGTCTGCAGCCGGAGGGCCGCTTGCCTTGGCCAGCTGGAGGGTGTCCTGGGCCTGTGGTCCTCTCTTTCTCCTCACCTGCTCAGCCCCCCTGGGAAGGAAGCCCATGTCTGTTTGGTGGGCGTGTGCTGTGCTGCACTCCCCATGGCTCTCCCGAGGCCGGACACTGAGAGGTGGGTGCCAGGAGTGTGTTGGAATGTCAAGCTCTGAAGAGTCTCATGACCTCCTTGGATGCTGTGATGGATCCTCTAGCCCTTGGTAGCTCTGTTCTCTTGGCAATGCCCGCGGCTCCTGCAGAACCTTCTGTGCCCAGACTCGGTCCCCCATCTTCCTGCACATTGCACTGATGCCCCTGGAGGCCAGGAGAAGCAGGCTGCTGAGCTCCTCCTCTCCTGCCAGCACTCGGAACCGTGTCTGCTATGCAGCACTGATCAATGTGGTGATGGAGAGATGCCTCGTGTACCCCTCTGGGTGCTCCTCTCTTTTTCCTTCTCCTTGGGTGAATCCTGGCAGGTGGAGAAATTGAAGATACGTTGTGCCATGTGGAGTTCTTGGCAACTGAGACCACGTGAGTGCTTCCTAAAGCTACTCTCTCGGCTCTGGCTGAGCCCTGTGGTCCACCCAGGAAGTGTGGAATGTGGCTGTTGTCCTTGGGTTTCTTGGCTGCTGAGCAAGACGTCAGGATTGCAGCAGAACCAGAAACCTGGACTGCTCCCTCTCAACATCACAGTTGACTTCGTGGACTTGGGTGTAATGTGATTGGTGTCACCCTGTGCTTATGGGGTATTTGACCCTCAGCCTAGAAGTCCTCATTAAATTCAGATTGCTCGGTTCCCTCCCAAGGTAATTTAAGGGTCACTTCCTCTCAGAGGCTGTCTTTTTAAGATGGCAGGTTTGTCAGCATACTCTTGGGTGCTAGCAATAGGAACCACGGATTAAACTGGCTGGAATAGTAGGGAATGCCACCCTCTTTCCCGCCAAGAAGCCCTGAGGCAGGGTGCTGTGGAATCAGTGAAGGCAGCAGCTCTAGATTCAGATGAAGGGCCACCGGCAGAGGGTCTGGCTTTGTCTTCGCATCAGCTTTCCTCCTGAGTGGGTGATGGCTGCCGTAGCTCCAGAAGGCACATCGTCATGACAGAATCCAAGAGGAGCAAAGAGATGCGTCCATCCCTTTGGCTTGCAAGGAAAATTCTTTTCAGAAGCTCCTCACTTCCTCTTATTTCTTTAGCCATAACCACGTCTCAGCCCATCCCTGACCTGGGCCGTGAGCCACCAGGACAGCTTTAAGTAAATCCGGTCTAATCCTCTGGGTCTGGGGCCAGACTTTCTGGGAGCATAAGACACTTTGGGCGGGTGAGGAATTTAGGCACTGTCATGTCCCTTCTACCTACCGGAAGCTGGCCTGACTGCCTCTGCCAGAAAGGTAGCATAGGGTGCTTAGATTTTTAAAAATATATTTATTTTATTGAATATATATATATATATATATATATATATATATATATATTTTTTTTTTTTTTTTTTACAGAGAAGAAGGGAGAGGGAGAGGGATAGAGAGTTAGATACATCGATCAGCTGCCTCCTGCACACTTCCTGCTGGTACTTGCCTTTGGCCAGAATTGAACCTGGGTCCCTTTAGTCCGCAGGCCAACGCTCTATCCACTGAGTCAAACTAGTTAGGAAAGGATGCTTAGAATTTTGACAAATGTCTTGGTAAAAGGAGTAGGAGCATGATTCAGATCCCAGCTCTACCACTTTCTGCTTGCTGGCAGTGCACTCCACTCCGGGTGCCTACCCGGTGGGCTGTATGGGTTAAATGAAAGAGACTGAAGGACATAGAAGAGCTCAGTGAAAGTAGCAGCTGTCATACCAACTTGCTCTTAAATGCACTCCTCTTAGCAAGGAAAGATGATTAGCCGCCCTGCCTCGCCCTGCCCACCCCACCCCATCCCAGTCTCACAGCATCTCACATCCGCCCCCAGGTTTGCGCACAGTGTCATAGGACGCAGTTTGGAGACGGCTCCAGAGAGCACGGGGCACTTTGAGGTGGTTGACACACACTCTATGTGTGAATGGCAGGTTCGTCAGAGACTCCCCGAAGCCGAGATGGCCCGCTGCTGGTGGCTGCGCAGGCAGTGGAGGCAGCTGGTGTGGAGCGGGCTCTGCAGTCTGAACACAGCTCATCCTCTGGCCAAGCAGCTGAGGGAGGCGATAGGACAGAGATGAGCTCTCCTCTGCTTCTCTCCCAGAGGAGACATGAGGGAGCGGGCAGGGGAATCCTCATGCTAGCCTCTTGTCACAGGCTGGGGTTGGGCACCGGGAAGTCCCCTAGCTTTGGTTTCCTCTCCTTTGAACTTGGGGGCACCTTGTCAAGTCTGGCGTCTCAGTGAAAAATCCCCAGGGGGGCGGAAGTGGAGATGGGTGTCTGTGAGATCTAGGGCACCCCAGGCCTGCCCCCGGCAGCTGAGTGAGGAGGGGCTCTGCAGCCTGGAGTAGCTCGTCCTTCTGGCCAAGCTGCCCTGGTGAGGCCAGCTGCCCAGCGGCCAGGGCCTGGCCCATCTTTGGGAACTGATTCAGGCCCGCGAAGCCTTGTCAGCTCTATCCTCTATCAGCCTAGGTGCTATTAAGAACAAGATAAAAGGCAGCCGAAACCGGTTTGGCTCAGTGGATAGAGTGTCGGTCTGTGGACTAAAAGGTCTCAGGATCAATTCCGGTCCAGGGCATGTACATTGGTTGCGGGCACATCCCCGGTAGGGGGTGTGCAGGAGGCAGCTGATCGATGTTTCTCTCTCATCGATGTTTCTAGCTTTCTATCCCTCTCCCTTTCTCTCTGTTAAAAATCAATAAAATATACTAAAAAAAAAAAAAAAAAAAGATAAAAGGCAGAGCCTTGATTGAATCTGGAAGACAAGGCCCACCAGGGCATGTTTCTCCATCATGGTGCCACGGGAAAGGGGAGCAGCCCAGGAAGGAGAAGGATGATGGAGGGGCAGAGGGAAAAGCAGTTTGTGAGTAGACAAGAGACCATGAAGAAGAGAAATCTTCCAGAATCCCCTGTGCTTTTTGGCTTGTTTTTGTGGTGAAGAGGAACACTGAGGGATGGTGGCAGGTCTGGGGGTGGCACCCCACCACCCTCTCCTGCTTGTCTCTGTTGCCTCAAGTGTTCCTATGGCAGGAGCTGGTTTGTTCGGAGGAGAGTCTGTACCCCTAGCCCAGGGTTCCCGCCTTGCTCTTCCTCCCCTTTGCACAGCTTTGCTTGCATGTCTGGAGAGGGAGGGAGAGGGGGAGAGTCTGCTGCAGAAGGCCCTGGCCTGGCTTCCCCTCTGGCCCTCAGACCTTTTATTGAGCGCAGCTCCCTTTTTACTGCCTGTCTTTGGCAAAGCCAGCTCTCACGGCTGAAATCCAGCCAGGCAGATCTAATTTCTCAAAAGCCATTTTGATCTTTTTACTTCAAAGGGAGTTCTTTTCTGTCTGAGCCCCGGGCTGGTGGCCCCCACCCTGCCCCTTCGGGCTGTAGGTCTGGACAGGGCCTGTGGTCTCTCCTTTGCACCCAGCACGGGGAGCCTGGGATCCTGGCCCTGGGGCTGTGACCGATCTGGGTTGCCAGTTGGGACCTCGGCTCTTTTTGTCAATGCAGAGAAGATTGTAAGGCCAACAAAAATAAAAGGAAAACAAAATGGGCTTAATGAAGATCCATTACATTCCAAATGAGAAATGGCCCCGATGAAAGAGAGAGAGAGACACTGGGCTGTTTCAGCTCACGGGGAAGTCAGAGAAAAGGGGGCCTGGTGGCAGGTTCAGGGGGTTAGCCTTGAAGGAGCTTCAGCTGCCCATCTCCCCCGGCTGCCAGTCTCATGGGGTCCCTTAGAGGTTGGGGATACATCCCTGTGGGGGAAGGGAAGAAGAGAGGGAGTGGCATGGCCAAGCTCCTTGGAGGTAGAGCATGTGTGAGACAAAATGGTGGGAGAGCAGGGCCCGAACTCCTGGGTTTAAAAGAGAGATTTTCTGGGTGGAGACTTTCATTTGCATTCAGGGATGATTGACAGGAACTATCCTTCTTCTCGGCATGCTCTTACCCATAATGTACTCAGGAAAACCCAGGGGGGTGGGGTCAAACCTAAATGAAATTTTTATTATAATTGGCCCAGGGCCCTGGTAAGGTCGCATTGGGATTGAGGTCATGTCATTTTCCTCTGAGCCTGCGCCAAGAACCAGCTGGCTATGAACCTTCCTGCTGGCCGGCCACCTGCTGGGCTGCCCAGAGAGAAGGAGTCTGAAGGCAACATTCAGGTCCCCAGGGCAGGCCCTACCCAACCATTCAAGACAGGCTTCCTACC
Source organism: Pipistrellus hanaki (assembly GCF_964339955.1). NCBI lineage: Eukaryota > Metazoa > Chordata > Mammalia > Chiroptera > Vespertilionidae > Pipistrellus > Pipistrellus hanaki. Next base: position 18,241,280 of record NC_140510.1, read on the forward strand.
TGACAGGGCCGCCTGGGATCCTGGCCCTGGGGCCACCTGGGATCCTGGCCCTGGGGCCATCTGGGATCCTGGCCCTGGGGCCATCTGGGATCCTGGCCCTGGGGCCATCTGGGATCCTGGCCCTGGGCTGCCTGGGGTAGCTTGGAGGCAGTAGGATTTGTTCCCAGTCTTCCTATCTGTGGTACCTTGAGGGGTCCTGCCTTTTTCTCTATCTGGCTCTGCCCCCTTTATCTTCTGATTCCCAAAGTCCTCCTGTTCCCCATCCTCATTCATCTCATCAAAACCCGCTGGGGGGACTGGAACTGACCTTAACTTTGAGGGTCTGTTCCTTCAAAGAGCCTTCCCTGTTCCTCCTACCTTCCACCCACCCCACCCTGCCCAGAGGAGGCACCATTCCCAGGGCAACACAGCGCTCTGTGACTTCCCATTTGCAGAATTATCCCTTTCCTGCCCGTGACCCTCAGGAGATGCTGAGGACCTTGAAGAAAGGGGCTGTTAACCCTCTACCTTGGTCCTAGCATCTAGCACAATGCCGAGCACACGGTAGGCTCTCAATGTGTGTCCAGTGAATTAAGGAAATCTTTCCTGGAGCTCTTTCAAAGCCCTAGGATTTGACTGAGGTGACTCGGGGGCTCCTTGTCTACCTCTGGTGATTCCAGAATCAGCCCTTCTTTGTCCACAGCAAGTTTACTTTCATCTGTTATATATTGATATGCACATATATTAAATTATATATATCATATGCAATTTATATAAGTTGCAATATATTACATACATAGCATATCATACATGTAATATGACACATCTATGCATTCATATACATATATACTGAGTGGCCAGATTATTATTATGTCTGAACGCATAATAATCTGGCCACTCAGTGTGTGTGTGTGTGTGTGTGTGTGTGTGTGGGTGTGTATTCCCTCTAGTAATATATATATTACTAGTGTGTGTGTGTGTGTGTATTCCCTCTAGTAATATATATATTACTCTAGTAATATATATATTACTAGAGGCCCAGTGCATGAATTCATGCATGGGTTGGAATCCCTGGCCAGGGGAGGGAACATGGGCAGTTGGCTGGCTTGCCTGCTGGTCGAACTCCTGGTTGAGGGGACAATTTGCTTATTAGCCTTTTATTATATTGGATATACACTGGCCAGATTATTATGCATTCAGAGATAATAATAATCTGGCCACTCAGTGTATACATATATATTATAAATACATAAATATACAGATATTTTTGTCAAAGGATTCTGTTTAAAAAGAAAAGTGAAAACCAAGACCTTGAGTTTTTAATCCAGGTCTCTTTCCTAGTGCCATTTGCTTTTGAAGTCTTTACTAATTACCACTTAGACAATGGAAAGCTTTTTTCCTGTTGAAAGCATTTTTGAATTTTGCTGTGCAGACGGTGCCCTTATATTTTGAGTAGTGACTTCTTAGTGGTGTACCTGTCACCTATCCCCACCTCCCACATCAGCAATCCTGGCTGGTATTGGGGAATGAAGTAGGATTGGATTATTGTGAGCCACAGAGCTGTGACCGTCATTTATCTCTGTGGTTTTTGTTATCGTTGTTTGGCTCAGCATCAGGCCAGCTGGGAGGCCAGAGTTGACTGTGCGGATGATGTATGAGGGTTGGAAGTCCTCACAGATACAGGTGAAGTGCTTTTGCTTCTCTTGTTGGCTTGTTCGGTGGCAGCTGTTTTTGTCAGTTGCCATCGCCTTTTCCTCTGAGGTAACTCCCCTTCCCCTCTGCACTTTGGTGGGCAGCACCTCTATCCCTCCTGGTGGTTGAATCTGCCTCCCGGTGGGCTTCCCTCTGAGCCCGCCCTTCCCAGTGCAGGAGCCTGAGCTCTGGCCCTTCATTCCTGCTCAGAACCCTGCTAATCTCTGTCCCATGGTGGATAGTGGTCAGAGCACTAAATTTGGAGTCCAAGAGCCTGGTCTTTAAAAAAAATATATTTTATTGATTTTTTACAGAGAGGAAGGGAGAGGGATAGAGAGTTAGAAACATCGATGAGAGAAACATCTATCAGCTGCTTCCTGCACACTCCTTACTGAGGATGTGCCCGCAACCAGGATACATGCCCTTGACCAGAATCGAACCTGGGACCCTTCAGTCCGCAGTCCAGTGCTCTCTCCACTGAGCCAAACCGGTTAGGGCCAAGAGCCTGGTTTTGAGTGTTGCTCCTCCAAACCTTGTCCTACATGTGGGAATCCATCTTCCTCCAAAGATCAGTGATCTTGGGTAAAATATCTAATGTTCCAGATTAATCCTAGGTATTTTCCAAGTAACCTGCGGAGTGTGGCTATCTCAGCAGTGTGATTTGAAGGGCTTAGATTATGTTCCTTACTTAAGGAAAATGTATTTCCCTTCCCTTCCCAATCATGGTACGTGTAACTCCATCTTAGTTCAGTCATTCTTCTTGAACTCTTCTCACTCACCTCTAGTTTGATGAATTAAAAAAAAAAATCATGAACAGTGGACCTATTTGATTCCATCTCCTTGTTCAGTTTTCCTTTGGCTTCTGGTCACCTACAGGGGGAAGCATATCCCCAGTTTTTGTTAACAAAAGCTCTTTAAGGTCTGGCTCACCTTTCCAGCTCCCACGGCTCTCAATATTCCAGCAGGACTAACTGCATGTAATTCTTGGAGCATCATGCCATTTTCTTCTCTGGGTGTCCTCTTGGATTGCTCCTACATCTCTTTACAGATGTCACTCCTCTTCTCTAAACTTTTAGATGGCTCAAGCTTGCAAGTCAAGTCCTCAAATGGTCTCTAAGCCCCTACATGATCTGTCCATCAACCTCCTTACCTCTCTGCCTTCATCTGCTACTTCTCTGTGTTAGTTTCCCAGGGCAGCTAGCTGTAACAAAGCCCACAAATTCTTAAAACAACAGAAACTTATTCTCTCATGGTTCTTGGGGCTAGAAGTCAAAATCAAGGTTTTGGCCATGCTCCCTCTGAAACTTGATGAAGGGTCCTTCCTTGCCTCTTTCTATTATAGCTTCTGGAGATTGGTGACATCTTTGGAATTCATTGCCTTGTAGCTCAAGCACTTCAGTGTGTGACTCTGTCTTCACATGGCCATTTTCTTATGAGGACAGTAGTCTTACTGGATGATGGCCCACCCTACTCAGGTATGACCTTATCTTAATTTAACTAATTACATCTGCAATGTTTGGAAATAGAGTCTGGGAAATAGACTGCCAGGATTCACGAGTGGGGAAGGAAAAAGAGCTGGGCACCCAGAGGGGTGCATGAGGCATTATTCAGTGCTGCATAGCAGACACGGTTCTGGGTGCTGGCAGGAGCAGAAGAGCTTGGCAGTCTACTTCTCCTGTCCTCCAGGGGCTCCTAGAGTGGACATCAGTGTGAAGGAAGGAGATGAGGGATTAGGACTTCAAAAATATCTTCTTTTGGGGGACAATTCAACCCATAACATCCCCCTCTTTCTTCATTTTGTTTTGTCACAGTGCCTAGAGATGCCAGATTTAACACATAAAAATACAGGACACCACATTAAATTTGAATTTCAGATAAGCAACAAACAATTATTTTATTAAAAATATGTTCCGAATGTTGCATGGGGCAATTTATTTTTAGTATAAGTATGTCTCATTCAATATTTGGGACATAGTTATGCAAAACACACACACACACACACACACACACACACACTTGTTGTTGATCTGAAATTCAAATTTAAGTGGGCATCTCATATTTTGTCTAGCGATCTGTACTCTTGTTCCTTGAACACAACAAGCATGCTCCCACCTCTCAAAGCCTCTGTCTTGGCTGTTCCCTCTGAGTTGAGTTCCCTTCCCTAGCTCTTTTCGATCCTCATTCTCTGACTGCCTTCACACAAGTTCAGCAGGCCCTTGAATAATCTGGTTTCATTGATGAGATGCTTTAGAAACTTACCTCTTGTTTAGATCAATTAGCCTGTGGTAAAATAGGTTTTGTTAAACAGTGTTTTGCCACAGTTCCAAGAACCTATCAACGTTAAGTGGGGATTTCCCGTACTTCTTATCCTTCTTTCTTATTTTAGTATAAATAAGTCCCAAATTTATGTCAGCTCAGGCTACTCTGACAGAATAACACTGACCAGTTTGCTTAAACAACATATATTTATTTCTCACAGCTCAGGAAGCTGGGAAGTCCAAGATCAAGGTGCCCACCAGATTCTGTTCTTGGTGGGGGCCTGCATCCTGGCTTGCAGACAGACACCATTCCCTGTGTGCTCACACGCCTGTTCTATGTGTATGCACTCATAGAAAGAGGATTCTGGTGCCTCATCCTCTTCTTATGAGGATACTCATCCCATCATGGGGGACTACCATGATGACCTCATCTGATCCAAATTACCTCCCAAAGGCTCCACTTCCAAATCCCATCCTATTGGGGTGTAGGGGTTTCAGCATATGAATTTTAGGGGACACAAACATTCAGTCCATAACACTTTACCTGGCAGACCTCACAGGGGAAAGTTGCCCCTCCACAGATATGGTGCACAGCCAGTGTGTGGTTGGCTCTGAAGGGAGTTGCAGTCAAGGAATCAGGCCCCCACAGACAGCCATTCTCTTATTCCTGGGACAGGCCTCCTCCTCATAGGCCTTTTTATTCAGGGTAGGGGGTGTTAGAAATAAGGTGAGCCCCCCAAATCAGGGGTCCTGGTAGAACACAAAGCATTCTCAGGAGCCAGTCAGCAAGGCAAATATCTTTACTTCTGCAGAAGGGTGCGTACCAACACAGAGTCTGCCTAAACTCCCTTCTTTGACAGAGAAGATTGTTTATTCTTGCAGGGGCTTAGCTGAAACCTTCTTATGGGGGAAGTGGGAAACGTTGCAGACACTTTTCTCTACTCAGACTCAGTTCTTTGGACTTTTCTGCTCTGAGGCATCGCGCCCCCCCTCCCCCCCCCCCCCCCCCCGGATCCATAGAGAGGAAGGAGCCTATTGTTTGTGGCTCCCCCAGCAGTGAGATGACCTGCCCACCCCACCATCTCTGCTGATACATTGGACCCTCCCCTGGTGCTGTTCCATGAGGGGAAATGGACCATGGGGGAGCCAGCACTGTAGCCTCTTCCACATTCTGAGTTAGTAAGTAAATAAAGGCTTAGTTGTTATTTTCATTTTGCCTGGTTGTCGTAATTGGCTACTTTTGATACCTGGCAGCTCTTCTCTTGACAAACAATCTTCTTGAGAATAGAGCCCACATAGAAGCAACAGAACTGAGAAACCTAGATGGGGGCTGGGTCTCTAGACATCATCCGAGCTCCCCTACATCTAGAGTGCTGGAAGCCATTGCAGCACCTGGACCTTTTTGTTACTGAGCATAAACCCATTAGTTGTGTTTTTGTGTCACTGAGCCTGAGTCAGTGACATCATCTCAGTGACCCTCCAGTGAGCCTTAGGAACTTGCCTTGTTGGTGGCTCAGAGTGTCCTATACTATCCTGCTGTGCAAGCCTGCATCTCCTAGAGACATTCATTCTTAGAAACCAGGGGTGTAATGGTTTTAAAAAATCCCCACACCTTACATTCCCTGGCACAGAGTCACAGGAAAAGCTCTGTAGAATGAGGGGTTAATTGAATGAAACTGCAGAAAGCTGTTTACAATTTCTCAGGTAATTATAAGTAGGATGACAGCTCTTCTTAATATTAAAAAAAAAAAACTACATTAAAAACCATTTGTAATCCCCTGAGGATATCAAATCTGTAGTAGGGAATAAAATTTGTATTAGTTATCTTTTACTGCATAATAAGTTATCCCCAAACTCATTAACTTAGAACAACAAACATTTGTTATGCCAGATTCTCAGAGTCTGGAACGCAGGTGCAGGCTAGCTGGGTCCCCTAGCTCTGGATCTCTCACTGGTATCATCATGGAGTCACCAAAGCTACAGTCGTCTCAAGGCTCAACTGCAAGCTCACTCATGTTCTCACTGACTATTGGCCAGAGACATCAGTTTCTTTCCATGTGGGCTGTTCCCAATATGGAAGCGGCTTCCCTCAGAGTGAATGAGAAAGTGAGAGAGAGAGAGAGAGAGAGAGAGAGAGAGAGAGAGAGAGAGAGAGCGAGCGCGAGAGAGAGGGAGAGAGATATGTCTAAAATGGAAGTCACAATCTTTGTAGAATCTAACCTCAGAAGTGATACCCCAACATTTCTTTATATTCTGTTTGTTAGAAACTAGTCACTGGGTCTAATCCACACTCAAGGGGAAGCTATTATACAAGGGCCTAAAAACCGGGGGGGGGGGGGGGGAGGGGGAGACTCAGCTTTCTTAGTGATTGCCTACTACAGTCTACCCTCTGACCCCCAATGATTTATATTTGTCCCACACATAAAATACACACCTCTACCAAGGTCCCTAAAGTCTCATCTCATTACTTCTGTTCAAAGTCCAAAATTGTATCTAAATCAAGTTCAGATGTGGAAGAGGTTCCTTAAGTGTAGTACTTTAAGTATAGAGCCGCTTGGTCTGGACCCGTGGAACGAAAGAGAGAAATTATCTGGCCCCCATCTACTCAACATACAGTTGTTGGTCAGGAAGATGAATGTCTTTAACAAGGTGGAAAATTGGAGGCAGGAGGGTTTGTTAATCCATAGAAATTCTGAAAACCAGCCAAGAAAATGTTGGAAGTTCCTTGATTAGATCCCAAGGCCTGAGGCTCATTCTCCCTGGTCTTGGTGCCACTCTCTGGGCTGCTGATTTTGCCCTCTCAGTCATCTTTTCTTTTTGTATGGAAGTAGCACATTTTTGTAGCTGAGTAGCTTTCTCAGATTGCTTCATGCCAGTAGAATTCTGAGGGCTGAAAAGCCTCTCTTTATTCGGTACCATCTTGTTCACCCCTAGTCCAAGTTGGCAATGTTTCTACAAATATAGGTATTTTATGAAACTTGTGGGTCTTCTTTGAATCTCTTAGGGGTCTACTCCATTAGGCAAAAGTCATATCTACAAATTTCTTTGATATAAGTCCCTTTTGCTGTTGCTGAGAGGAATGGGGTCCAACATCCTTAACTTCCTAGTGGCCCTATAGTTTGATGAGGCACAATCTTAATCTCTTGTGATCTTATAAAAAACACGTGTTTGGTTTTCATGCCAAGCCTCATGGCAGAGCCTTGTAATGGCCTAAGTGACAAGAGCAATAGGAGCATCTTTTGTGATATTTACCTTTTTATTTTGTCCCTAAAATAGTTTCAGAGTGATAAAGGTAAAAGGAGAGTCTTTCCTTATTCATAAGAAGACCTTCCAATCACACCTGAGTTTATGTTAATGAGGTGACTGTTGCCCCCAAAGATGGGGGTGGGGCTGTTTGCCAGGGGAACCAACTATATAATTAGAGAGTTAGAACTTTTAGATCCACCTTCCAACCCCCAGGGGCCTTAATGGCCAATGACATAATCACCCATGCCTGTGTCGTGAAGCCTTCATACAAACTCTAACCAAAGGGTTTCAGAGAGCTTCCGGGCTGGTGATCACATGGAGGTGCAGGGAGGTGGTGCACCTGAAGAAGGCATGGAATCTCTGTGCCCCTTCCATTCTATCTTGCCCCTGTCCATCTCTTCCTTTTGGCTATTTCTAAGTTGTCTTTTTTCATAATAAATGGGTAATAGTAAGGTGCCGTTGTCTGTGAGTTATTCTGGCAAATTACTGAATCTGAGGACGGGGCGGTGGGAGCCCTCAGAAATATAGGTGACAACCTGGGCCTTGGGACTGAAGTGTGGGGGTAGAAGGAGACAGCATTGTGGGGTGGAGCCCTTAACCTGAAGGGTCTGCACCCACTCCGGGAAGTAACTGTCAGAACTGAGTTAAATTTTGGGACACTCATACAGTGTGTTTGTTTGGTATGGAAAGCCCCACATATCTGGTGTGAGAAGTATTTCAAGTAGAGGAAAACAGTTTTTCTTTTTTCTCTTTAAGGACCCTTGTATGTGACTGTTTGGCTCTTAAGCAATACCTTTGATGGTTTAGAGGTCTTAACAAAAAACTTTATTTTCACACCTTCATTTTTATCTCTATATCTTGTTTTCCTGGCAATGTTCTCTATTTGACATTTGCTTAGAAATCATTAATTTTAGCATTGTGTGCTATCTGGAGGCTAAAAATGGTAAAAACTCTGTTTTTTGTTTTTGTTTTTGTATAACAGTCTTTCCCCTTATTTCTTTCTTTTTACATGCAGTTTACTATAAGTGGCAAAAAAAGGCCAGGTAGCACCGTATCACTTTGCAAACACTCCTAAACTCAATTAACTAGTTCATTAGGCATATTTTTTACTTCCCACAAAACTGCAACTAATGGTGTTGCTCAACTTACTGCTACTACATAATTAACCCCTCTTCCTGTAATTTCTAGTAGCAAGTTCCTCATTTCCTTTGGAGCTCTCATGAGCAGTGTCCCCCAAGTCAAGATTTCTAGTTGTAGTCGGTTCAAGACCATTAGGTTTCTCTAACATGCTCCTCAGATTCCTCCCAGCCTCTGCTCACTGCCAGGTTCCACATGTATTTGTTACAGCAGCACCTGCTTCCAGGAACGCAAGTCTCTATTTATTTCTTTTCTCATCTTACCTCTCTGGTGGCGACTATTCTCATGAGCTTAAAGAATGTTATTTTGTTTGTGAGGATTTCTTATAAAATTATACTCTTGTTTTATGAGCATCAGTTTTTACTTTTCTAAATGGCTTTCTTTTCTGTATCTTATTCCAGTTCTCTTTTCAACTATGACTGTGCTTTCAAGATCCAGCCCTGTTGTTACATAGACATCTAATCAATTGCTTCCAACAGTGTGTAGTATACCACGAGTTAGACTCCAGTCCTAAGCCCCATGTATTTTCTGTTCAATCCCTAACATTGGGTGCCAAAATTAACCCCAGCTTCATGCCATCATCACAAGTAATGTGGCATGGGCATCCAAATTCATGGCCCCTCATGAAACTGTGGGAGAATTTCTTTGGGATATGCGTACACCCAGAATGGGAATCAATGGTAGGTGGGTTACACATATGCTTCATTTGACTAGACAGTGCCAAATTATTCATTATAAGGCTGAAAAGTCTTTATTCCCACCACCCATAAATAAAGGAGGCTGTATCCCACATCTGGGCTGACACTCAGTATTATCATCCAGTTAAAAAAAATTTCAGTATGAAATTATATCTCATTAGTGTTTGATTTGCATTTTCCCTGACAATTGGTGAGTTTGAGCATCTCTTCATATATTTCCACAGACTACCTATCCATATCCTTGCTTGTATGTTCTTTAAGATCAGAGACCAGGTGTAGTTTTTTCCCTCTGCATTCTTCATTGTCCCCAGAACACTGCTGGAGGAGATGAATGATTGATGAGAAGGTCAGTCTGGCTGTTATTTGAGCTTCTGGATTTTGAGGCCTGTGTTCCCTCCACAGAGCCTGAGGTGTTTGCCTTCATTCATTCAGAACACATTTGTCAAATGGCTGCCCTATGCCAAGTCTTCCTGTGCAACTCTCCCTTCCGGCAAAACCCAAATGACTTGTCAGTCACTCTATCAAATGAACAGAAGAATGAAACTGGTCACACAAGTGATTTTGAACCATATAGATTTTAGTAACATTTAAAATGCCCTTTTAAAGACACTAACATTCTATGATCTTGATTCAAACATAGTGACTGATTGATTTTTCTTTCACTGATGTTTTTAACTGCCACATGCCTTAAGCAAGGCAAGACCCAAGGAATCTTGGCCGTGTCTTTGCCCATTGAGAGGAGACTCAATGTAGCATGTTTTCAAAAAAGTTTTTCTGCTTTCTAGGACCAGTCTCACATCTTAGTGAACAATGATTGCTGAAAAATACCATGGATTTCTTAGTCAGAAAGTAAACTCTTCTGCTCACTGTTCCCTGTAAAGGTCTCAGGTCCCAGTGTGACAACACTGATCTAGAATTGCAGGGAGAGGAAGAGTTCTTAGCTCTGGCCTAACTACTCCCACATCCACCTACCCTAGGGCAGGGTTAAGTGCCCAACTCTGGAAGTCTTGACTGAAACATCTCTACGCCATATTGTAACCATAACTGAGTCTTCAACAGCGTGGATTTGTGGGTATTGACCTATTGCACAATCAAAACTCTCCCAAAAGGCTTTGTTGACTAGAAACCTTACTGATAACATAAACATTTGATTAACATATATTTTATACATTATATGTATTATATGCTATATTCTTACAATAAAGTAAGCTAGAGAAAACGTATTATTAAGAATATCATAAGGAAGAGAAAAATACACTTACAGTATTTATTGGGAAAAAAAAAGCCACCTATAAACAAACCCACATGTTGCCCACGGGTCATCTACATCTATTTATTTCTTTTCCTCCTCTAGATTTGAAACCTATTGTGTTTTACTCATTTAGTTATTTTACTATACTCTGCAAGGCATTTGTCAGGTGTTTAATAAGTATTTATTGCAAGAAAAAAAAGCATTCATTGAGCACCTTCTTGCTGTATTCTATGCCAGATGCTTGGAATTCTTAGATGAATAAGACAGGCTAGTGTGCAAAATGTACAGAGGTGGTGTACTGTATCCTTTGGGGAGATGAGTTTCTATAAAGGGAGGTGCCATTTTTTTTTTTTTGCACACACCTTATTCATTTCCAAAAAAAATGTTCTGCCCTTGAATTCTGGATGTGACTTATATTTTAATTGCAGGAAATAGGCTTTCTCTCTATGTGTATGTGTGTGAGAGGTATGGGTATGGATGTGGCTATTGCCTGTCTAACTGTGTTTACCCATTCCAGCCTGGAGCCAGTATAGGGAGGTTGAAGACCTTTTGCCCACCATCCAAAGGGGCTTGTTCAAATGCCTAGAGCAGTGGTCGGCAAACTCATTAGTCAACAGAGCCAAATATCAACAGTACAATAATTGAAATTACTTTTGAGAGCCAAAATTTTTAAACTTAAACTTATTCTAACACCACTTCTTCAAAATAGACTCACCCAGGCCATGGTATTTTGTGGAAGAGACACACTCAAGGGGCCAAAGAGCCGCATGTGGTTCGCGAGCCGCAGTTTGCCGACCACAGGCCTAGAGCATCTATGCAGCCATCCAGGGTTGCAGTGCTGACAAACAAGTGAGCCTCCTAATAATGAATACAATCTCTTTGGAATGTTATCCAACAATTGGTGAATCTGAGTGGCCTGGGAGTGAGCCTTCCCAGCTCACCCCAAATCCATTTTCAACACTTTGGTCAAGCCAAAGGGGCCTGGGTAAGCTCTGTCCAAAGGATTGATGTTTGAGGGAGACTTAGACAAGTACGTTTGCTGTAAGGTCTTGTGATGAACCACTTGGAAAACACACCAGTCAGAGCTCTGTAGGAACCTTCTCTCACTTCACATCACTCTCAGTGAGAAGGTTTGGACAATGACTTCTAAAATAACTAGTAGGTATGGGGCAGAGCCTAAAGTATGGTGGATTTTATGTATTCCATGGAAAAACAAATACCCATTTCTTTGTTCTCATTTAAAAATATATACCTAATAAAAGGGTTCTTTGTGAAGAACCATTTAATGATTGGCATTTGAATCAAGCGAAACAAAGTTGGGCTTTCTTGAGCAAATCCCTGAAGAGATTTCCTTCGTTTTCCTATCTATGGACTTTGAGTAGTGGAGTCTGATGTGAAATAATCTTCAATACATTTTCCCCATTACTATTCTACAGTGCAGGCTTCTGTTATCTTTATTTGTTCCATGATCTTGAATCACTTGCTCAATAAGTACAGCTTGGGCTTCAGTTAAATATGTAATTCCTGCCTTGTCATTCTTTAAAAAAATTATCAGGCTCTTTTGCTTTTATGCAATTGTTAACGCTATCTTTTATGTGCACAGCCACTTTTAAACAAGATCTAGTGTTCATGATTTCCTTCCTCCCTTCCTGCCTTCCTCCCTTCCTTTATTGCTTTTGTAGAATTATGTGAGTTTTTATTAATAAGTCAAAATAATCAAGAGCAGACAAATTGATTAATGCTATCACTAACAATAATTGGGTGATGTGAGGACAACTAATAGAGTAGGGGTCTGCAAACATTTTCTGTAAATGGCCAGTGAATATTTGAGACTTTGTGAATTATATAGTCTCTCTCATCACTACTCATCTCTGCCTTCATAGTACCAATGGTGCACTACACAATATGTAAATTAATGGGCATGGTTGTGTTCCAATAAAACTTCATTTACAAAAACAGGCAACAGGCCAGATTCAGCCTGTAAGCTGTAGTTTGCTGATTCCTAATCTAGAGCAAGTGATAGTATTATCATGGGTTGTTCTCTGTGTCCCCATCTGTTTTGGCTTTTTAAAAAATATATTTTTAAATTTATTTTTAGAGAGAGAAGAAGGGAGAGGGAAAGAGAGAGAAACATTGTTCGACTGCCTCCTCCTACTGGGTATGGAGCCCACAACCTGGGCATGTGTCTTGGCTGGGAATCAAACCAGCAACCTTTGGTGCATGGATGATGCCCCATCAACTGAGCTACATGGGCCAGGGCTCCTTGCCTGTTGCTGGTGGAGGTGGGCTACTGGCAATGCCATGAGAAAAGGAATTTTATGAGACTTGCATGGCAGAATCAATGGTATTTATTTGCATGAAATTAAATCCCTGAGTTTCCAAGTTCCATCTGCCTATGTCCCGCCAAGGAAAAAACCCAGCTGTGTCTTCAGCAGAGCTAGGATTAAAGCCATTGCCCCGAGTTTCTGCTACATATTTGCACATCCCAGTCCAGCACCAGGCTAGCTTAGCTTGTGTTCCCAGCTGCAGTCCATTGTGTGTGGGTTCTGCGCGGTCATGGGCTATGCAGCTTCTAGGGCCACATGATTGCAGAGGGAAAAAGCACACATGCAAGGAAGCAGGAGCAAAGCCAGAGGAATGAAAGGGAGAATTCCTTTGTCTGCGGATTTTAACCTTCTATGATTTCTCCTGCTTGCAGAGGCTCCACCCTCTCTAGCCACTTATCTTTCTCCAAACTAGACTGTCAGGCAAGTATCTTCCCTGCGATACCCCGGCTCCACTGCACATGCTCCCCCCCCCCCCCCCCTTTGTTCAGTCCCTTCCTCCAGCGATCTGTAGGGAATGGGCCAGTGGTTCCCTGGGGAATGGGAAATTGTAACTTCCTGGTGAAGCTGTCCAGATGGCCATGCTTATATGTCTGGCCTTCCTTTGGCTTTCTTCCTATCATTGATAACTAGCTAATGACAGTGGTAAAAATAGAAACAAATAGCTTTGTCTATGAAAAATATCTGACCTTTGACAAACTCAGTTTGAACTGTCGCAGAATGCAGCACCTGTTGGCTAGTTCTGTTTCTTGAGCTTGTGTTCATAGGCAGAGTGTGGGATTTGAGTGAGAGTTTGCAGAGATATGTGATGATTAGAAGCTCAAAGTGGCACCCTGCCCTCTTGTTTTCAAGATAAAACCTCTTGGCCTGTCTTGGCTGGGCCACAATAATGGGGTGAAAAAAAAAGGAGGCTCTGAAATAGAAACCAGGTACTTCACAAAGGATCGGTGTCTCCCAGGGGACTTGGGGTTTGATGCTTGGAAAGAAAAGAAGGGATGTTTTTCTAGGAGTAAATCTTCTAGCAGCTCAGAGCTGAGCTAGAAAAGACACCAGTTTCCTCAAATTCTTCGGGGAGCAAGGTTGTCTGCAGTTTTGGAGAGGTCAATGTAAGGGCAGAGCACCTAGGTGTAGAGCTCCAGATTCGGGCTGATGATTTGTATTTCACCGGCAAAGGAGATACAGTAGCAGTTCTGGTTTCCTCTTTGCAGCTGTTGACAGATGTGAATAATCCATTATCATGTGGACACCTTATAACATGTTAGCATTGCTGGGGCCATGATTCCATTATCTGCGTGAGATTTCAGAGGCTAGCAAGGAAGACCTAAAAGAAAGGCAAGAAACCAAAGGTATCCGTCTCCTGGAAGAGGGCCAGAGAACACCATTAGTGCATGGAGTGGAATTTGCAGCTAAGACCAAATCCCAATTTTCCTTCTGCCTGAGTAGATCTGCAATCTTGTTCTTTGCTCTATCTTTTTTGATTTCCAAGTCTGAGCAAACACAATCATGGAGTTCCTGGCTCTGGTAGGCTCCTGTGTGAGCAGCATCTGTTGGGTGGAGGAGTAGTTCATGCTCAAGATGTTTTTAGAGGGCTGACCCTGCGCTGGTGTCAAGCCATCAATTAGACAGTGGGCGAGGGAAGCGGCGAGGCAGAGATGAGGTCGGTAATTACACTCTATAGTACAGTTGACCTCTAAGAGCAGGTGGCGGGAGCAAGTGAGATTCCAGGCTCTGTCACTCAGGATTCATTTACTCTCTGTGTTTAGGCCTGAGGGGATGCTCATTGATCTGGAAGAGATTGTCTACACTGTTGTTAATAATAAGGGTAATAAAAAATAATGTATTTAATATAGAAGGATATTTTCCTTTTAGTTGCTTGAAAGTTACTGTGATGTCTTTCTATCTGTACACATGTATATGTATTTATATACATATACATACACACATAAGACAGAGGGAGGATTGGGATCTATATCCATATATCAATTCAGAACTTACTACTTCCACACAACTGGCCCTTTGCTAAGGCTTCTGTAGTCCTCATATTTCAATTTCTCCAAAATTGCCTTATCTATTTATATATTTTTTACAGAGGCACCATTTTTCCTGTTTCACAGCTCCAGAGAGGTGTGTACCCCAAAATGATGGAGGACACGCAAGCCCTGGCAGCAGGTTTGGTGAAGATCCTTCAGCCTCCCCAGTCCTGCTTGCAGTTTTCGATTTCACTCTGAGCCGTGGTTCATTTCTGTGTCCTTTGTCTCAGTGTCCCTCCTTGCCAGTGACCAGCTTTTCCTTTGGCCTTCAGTGGGGTGAGGGGAGGGGGTGTGCATGGGTTGTGCTGGTGCCTTCGTTCAGACCCGAGTGGCCCAGAGTCGAGTGGGTGACCGACAGCAGCCCATGAGAGCTTCGTTTCCTCAGCTTCTGAGCCACTCAGACACTCTGTACAGTACAGACCCCGGTGCGCAGTCGATGTCCTGGGCGCACAGAGGTCTGAGCAGACGCTGAGATGACATGCCCATTTCCCTGAGGTTATAAAAACGACATTTTGAAGTTAAGTCCTAGCACTCATGACCCTGAGCATTTTCTTTTTCATTTTTTTTTTGTCACCGTCTTCTTTGAAGAGACCAAGTCACCTGTTCCTTGAGCCTGAGACAGGGTTTCACATGATAAGGAAAGGAAACACATCAGAAACCCCAGAGGTGCCAATTATTTATGCCTTTCATGTTAACAACTTGCATCTCTACTCATTGGTTTAGAGCAAAGTAGCTACCCCTTTCTCTCAAGATTGCTGTGCTTAAGTAGCCAGCTCAGACTTTTTAATGAGCAAGACTCAATAAATAAATAAATAAATAAATAAATAAATAAATAGGGGGGGGAAAAAGAAGAAAAGTAAATTGACTTTTTATGGGGAAACAGGCCATTCCTCAAAAACTATGAAACATTCTGTCATTCAGAATATCCCTATCCTGTTGGCCTTATTTACAGATTTCATGAAAAATACATCACCATAATGTTGATGTATGTATGGACCCTGTAGCATCCGATTTCTTGAAGGCCTCTGCACCTGATAAGGATGCTGGTCATGCGCTCATAAATGCAGGACAACAGAAATGAGACGGCACCCCACGGAATATAATGCACACAGATGCTTTTCTAAAATATGCTCATATCCTTTGGAAAGAAGGCAATTTGGCTCTCTACCTTGGCTCCGAATGAAATAATGTTCCGGGCGGGGGAGGCAGGTAATAAAAGCGACAATTGTGAAGTGTTACTGGCAGTTTCTTCATTTTTACTGCAAGCTGGGCACCCATTTGTCTTCATTGTCAAAGTGCTGGTGTTGTTTACAAGTGAGAGACAAGGAAGCAGGAAAGCTTATTCAGTTCTCTTGGCCGGGAAAACACTGTTTCCTCATCACGAATCCAAAACCACATCTTGAGTGGGAATGAGGTGACACATGGCCTTAAATTTGGTCAGAGCTGGAAGATTATTTTGGTATTTTCCCCACCTGCCTTGCCTGTTGAAATACCTGGGGAGAGTTGGTATTCGAGCGTGAAATCCAAACAAACATGGCCATTGCTGCCCCGCTGGGTTTCCGTGGGCTGGATATTGAGGAGCTGTGGGGTCTAGCCTTAGACAGTTTGGAAAACCTTTCTCAACCTTTCTCCGTTTATGGGAAACCAAAAATGGGCACAGTAATTCCGCAGGCAGTGACAGCTGACCAACTCCATCGCTATGGACAGTAATGCAGGTAGAAAAGCTTTATTCTGCATCTGGGCTGCCAATCAGCTTGATTGGCAGGACCAAGCTCAGACCTGGGAGGCGCATTACTCTCTGAGTGCCTTGCACACCTATTGGATGAAGAATAAGAAGGAACTTTAATCCCCTCTTTATGCTTTTGAGAAAAACCAGCTCAGCCCTTTCAGTTGGAGGCATTTACTTAGGCATTTATTGTGGGGAACACGGCTGGAAGGCAAGCGCACACTCATACCTCAAAACAAATCTGAAATGCAAGGGACGAGTGAGGTGGGAGCAGGGACTGAAATCCCAGCTCAGAGCTGGCGAATCCTTGGCAACCAAACAGCAACCCTCGGTGCGCTCCTGTCCTCATTCATGAATGGTCAACAGAGCAACTGCAGGTGATTTGGGCTGATGCCGCTGAGCCCGCTCAGATGGCCAGGCCCCTGCGAACTTATTCATCGCCTCATTAAAGCAATTTCAAAATCAATTCCAAATTTGACAGGCCATCAGTACATTGTTGCTTCTCCGTGATGGGAGTGACATGTTAACAGCAATTAGACTTTTGCACATGCACGCTGGAGCCTGTTCAGCATATTCTTTATTAGAAGAGCCTAAAAAGCGTTATTATAATCACCTAACCTGGGGTCATGGACACATGCTCTGTGATCTCTATCTCCGTCGGTAGCCCCTTGGTGAAATTTTGCCTATTGTCCGTAGAGATTAAAAGGAAGTGCTCACCCCAGATGCGATATTGGAAAAATCAAAGGTCAGAGCAAAGCTTGTGGTAGCCTTTACGCTTTTTAATACAAGCTACCAGAGCAATCAGATTAGCATGGCCAGATATTGCTCCTTCTAACAGATGGAGCAGGATTCTTATGCAAACGAGGGCGGGCAGGCTACTGTCATTAGGTGGCAACATTCGGGGGCAGGAGTGGGGGCTGCTCTTATCCCCACTGGGGTCGGCCAATGCTCGGCCAGCCAGCGAGAATGGCAAAGCCTGGACTCCAGGAAACAGAGGCATATTAGTCCTCAAGGAAAACCATATCCTTCTCAAATAAAACCAGTCTCTCCTGTTTGGAATGGCCTCTTTGAGGCCAGCTCTAGTGGTCAGTTCAAGTCCTCCGTGGGAGCTGTTTTCTTCTCTGCTTTGGGAGCCCAGCGGAATCTACCGAAAAAGAGCAGTGCAACCCGCTTTCCCCAGGACTCAGCCAGCCAAGGGAGACCCCGATAAGTCTCCATCCAAGTAAGTCCCCTTGATTTCAGGGGTGGGTGTTCCAAGAGGGAGTCTGTCACAGGCCCACAAACGGCTCCCTCTTGCTCTTCTCTTCCGATTCCAGCCCTGATGGCTGCCATTTGGGAGTGTTTTTATGCCTAGTGTCCAGTGTGAATAAAACCAACATCTTAACCAGTTTTTTTAAAAAATATATATATATTTTATTGATTTTTTACAGAAAGGAAGAGAGAGGGATAGAGAGTTAGAAACATTGATGAGAGAGAAACATGCATCAGCTGCCTCTTGCACACCCCCTACTGGGGATGTGCCTGCAACCAAGGTACATGCCCCTGACTGGAATCGAACCTGGGACCTTTTAGTCCACAGGCCAATGCTCTTATCCAACGTGCTTAACCAGTTTTTAAAGTATTGTACTTCTATTATTCCCATACTGAAGATGAAACGGGAGCAGCAGGTTTCAGCCAGCTGTCCAGGATCTCACAGGTGGAACCCAGGATGCAAACTAAGGCAGTCTGGCTTCTGGTCCCATGGCCAACTTCCCCGAAGCTGGCTCTTGAGCAAAAGCTGATCTTGACCCAAGGCAGCCTCCTCTCCAAACTCCCAGAGTTGCAAATCTTCAATGCCCCATGTCAATGTGCGCTGACGGGTTGACTGACTCGTTGAATGAATGAATGTTGATTTGTTGCCAGGGGATGTGGGGTTCCTGTCACAAGAAAAGCATTTTCAGGGACCCACAAGGGTAGGTGGGGTCTGGTGGCAATATTTATTTGTGGTGCAAAATCAAAAGGATGCCTTTCCGATGTCCTGTCTCTGTCCGTCACCATGAAAAATCAGGACCAGAGATGAAGTCAGTGTACAGAGATGCTGTGCCATATTAAAGCTAAGTTTCAGGCCAGTGTCTGGTGAGCTGAGCTTGTGTTCCCAGCTGCAATCCATTGATTTGCTACGTGTGTGGAGCTACATGGCTCCTAGGGCACATGGCTACTACAGAGTGATGAGAGAGAGAGAGAGAGAGAGAGAGAGAGAGAGAGAGAGAGAGAGAGAGAGAGATATGCTTTGTTCACCTGGCATTACATATTCTTGGGCTTGGGAGGAACCAGGTACTTTTTCAATCAACTTCCCAAGCTTTTGCAGGGCTTGCATTGGCTCCACCCCCTAACCAATGATCTTTTTCTCAGGTTAGACGATAGACCTCTATAGTGAAGCACCACCCCTGTGCCATTTAGACTTTATTGGGCATGTGCTTATCTCTCTCTGCTCCCCCACCTCCTATAACCCAGGAGGGGAAGGTGTTGTATTAATTCTTGATGGGGCAGTGATCTGGTCCCCTGGAGTGTGTGTGAAGCTGTAGCTTCCTGGTGAAGCAGACAGGCCTCTGTCTCCTAGCTGTATATGCTCAACCATGTTTGACTTCCCTGGTTCCCTTCCTATTTGTCAATAACTAGCTACCTACCATCACAGATGATTTTCTGATGGTCAATTTGATGCAAAGCTGTATAATATTTCAAACTTCCAGGTTCATGGGTTTGTCTACAGCACATGTGTCAAACACACGGCCCGCGGGCCAAATCCAGCCCGCCAGGCCTTGCAATGTGGCCCGCACCGTGCTGTCATCACTGCACTCCGCTGTCAGTTTATGACATTGTCAGTTTATGACTGTTCAGTAAACCATTCGGCCCACAATTTAGGCTGGATTTTAGATTTTGGCCCCTTCTCTGATTGAGTTCGACACCCCTAGTACAGAGTGGCATATTGAAAATTGCACACACCCTTAACTCTGTAGTCCCTGTTCCTCTTCCCTGCTTCAAGCTTCTCTGAGATGCTTGCCACCACTGACATGATATATTTTGTTTGTCTGTCTCTCCAAGTAGAATATATGGGAAGAACTTTCATTGTCTTGTTCGCTGTTGTCTGAATGCTAGAACAGTGTCTTCAGCAAACTGGGGCCTTGATCATTGTTGAATAAATGGGAGCGTTGTGTATTTCAGGCATAAATAGGATAGGGGGTGTATCCCATCTTTGGTTCAGAAATATATTCATAGGTCTCTGTGCATTATTGATGAGAAAAACAGCATCAAAAGCTGGAAGGAACATTAGTGCGAGTCTTGCCTCCTTTGTCATTTCCAGAAAATGCCATTTGCTTTTGGTACCACGCTGATGGCAGAACCAGAACCAGAACTCCCTTGTCTGGGAGCTTTTCCAACCCCATATTCCGCATACTTAGGGTGACCATGTAGGGATTTCCTTCTCCGCTTCATGCTTTGTTGAGGGTCTTCTCAGAAAGCCCCCAACTGATGTGACATTGTCCCCACCGCACACTGGGCTGCTTCCTGGTTGGCTGACCGCCTGACCACCAGGGCTTTTGAGGGTCCCTGTGGTTTTGTTGGATCAGGGGTCTGCTAGCTTTTGAAGCAGGCCTGCTTATTGCTGATTTCCCCCAGGCATTTGTTTTTGAAGCCAAAGCTTCAAAGGCAAGGGACTTTTGAAATTTCTCAGCTATTCATCCTGTTGGAGAAAATCAGTGCAGACACTCAACGAGCCATTTGTTGCTTTCATTGGGTTCAATAGATAAGCAGGAAGCTACCATTTGGAGGGTGAGCTGGCACCCTACTTTGAGGAGCCATGTCTTGTAGGGATTCTCCTTGGGCTTAATATTTTGATTTGCAGTTGTCCTGAGAGAGGTTTATAGTAATTGTGCACATGTGTGTATGTGTGCGTGTGTGTGTCAGCATCTCCAATAGGAACTAATAGAACAGCTGTTTTTGAAATGTGGTCCAGGGATCCCTGGGGGTTCCAGAAACACTTAGGATTTCTGTGAAATAAAAACTATTTTCATAGTAACACTGAGACATTGTCTGCCCGTTCCTGTCATCAGGATATTGAGGAGCTTCCAGAAGCTTTCTGGTGTGTGATATTGCCACAGCATGAATGCAAAAGCTGGTATGAAAAACCAGCCACCCTATTAAGCCCGGCATTAGACAGATCTGCACAAATGTAACACAGTGCCCCTCTCCTCACTTCTTTCTTTTGGAAAAAATGTGGCTACTTTTCCATAAAATTATGTTTTTATGTTAACATGTTATAGGGTTACTATTTGTAAAGGAAAATAAATGACTGGTAGCCAGACTCAAAAATAACCAGGCACTTAGGCGATAATTGTTTACTATGTGATTTCCCCATCCTCTGGATGGTACTTATCTTGCAATAAAATGATCAATAGATATCCTGTAAGTTGCAAGTGTGCCCATGAAATTTGTGACCTGGAAAAAAGTCTCAGTTTTAAAATCTAAAATGATGAAGACTGTTTATGTATATATCCCTCACTAAACAAAAGCTTTTGGATCCTCAACATTTTTATTTTTTATTTATTTTTTCTGATTTTTATTATTATTATTATTATTTTTAATAAATCTTTATTGTTTATATTATTAGAAATGTTCCTCCCCCCCCATTGCTCCCTTCCACCAGGTTCCCACCCCACCCTCTGCCCTTTCCCCACCCCTCATTGTCCTCATCCATAGGTGCACAGTTTATGTTCAGTCTCTTCCCACACCCGCCTCTCCCCTTTTCCCCGAGAAATGTAAGTCCACTCCCCTTCCATATCTCTGATTCTATTATATTCAACAGTTAATATTGTTCATCAGATTTTTTAAAAACATTTTAAAAAAAGTAAAGCGGTCCTGAGACCGCAGAGTTGGAAACCATAGTAGTAGAGCTGTGAAAACTCAGTGTAAGGGAAGCCATAGAGCAGGGGTCTTCAAACTACGGCCCGCGGGCCACATGCAGCCCGCAGAGGAGTCTGATCCGGCCCGCCAGGTTTTTTGGGCAGTGAGCGCAGCCGAGGTGTTACAGTAGGAATTAGTAGTTCATATAGTCCGGCCCTCCAGCTCTCTGAGGGACCGTGATCTGGCCCCCACTTTAAAAAGTTTGAGGACCCCTGCCATAGAGCTTCTGCGGCAGGATCTGTGACGTGTGACCTGGTCCATCCTCGCCTTGCTCAGGCAGGCCAAGCAGTACCCTTTTGTACAGTCAGAACAACCCAGAACACAGGTTTTACAGACTTCCCCAGAGATCCATGGCTGCTGAGTGCAATGTCAGGGAGAGGAGTGACACAGCGGCAGGACTGGGACCCATGTCTCATCCTGTCTGGAGCAGAGAGAGCTCCCTACTACCCCACATTGTGAGGGACACAAGTGGTTCGTATAAAAAAACATAAGCTACAGACAGACAGATCGGCCTTCCCTTTTTTCTCTGGCTGTTAAACTTATCTTGGGTAAGTGTGATGGTGAAGAAACTGAAAGTGCTGGAAAGAACCGTTTAGTTGCTTGGTTTGTTTGGTTTAGAAACTGGGGGCTGGAGTTGATTCTGGCGGTCATCCTCTTGAGGCTCAGCTTGCAGAGTTCTGCTTCCACACTCCCTGGTGGGGCTGTGAGCAAACCTCAGGCTGATAGCTCCCCGCCACATGGACCTCTCCTTGGGGTGGCTCATGGCACGGCAGCTGGCTTCCCTCGGGGTGAGCAAGAGAGAGGGAGAAGGGCTGCTCCAGGTGGGAACCACAATCTCCTTGCAACCTGGACTTGGCAGTGACATGCCATCACTTTTGCCAAACTCTGATTTTTAGATTCCAGTCGTCAGGTCCAGCCCACACTCAAGGGGGAGGCGGTTCCACTTGGGTGTGAACGTGAGGAGGCAGGCTTCTTGGGAGCCAATTAAAGGCCGTCTTCCAAGAGCGCTACACTTGATCGCCTCCCTCTTCTTGGAACCCACACTGCCTTCCAAGTGTAGCAGCAGCTTGTGTTCACGACCTCTGGGCCCGCCTAGTGTAGAGTGAAGAGCATGGACCCTATAGCTGGTCTTTCTGGGGTTAAATCCCAGCTCTACCACTTGACAGCAAGTTTCTCTGTCTCTCGGTCTCTCAAACATAGAATGGCTACAATAATAGTTGCTTCTTCATGGGGGTTATTGTGAAGATCGAGTTAATACCTACCATAGAGTGCTGGAATCAGTGGCTGGCATGGAGTGAACATCAAACGGGCACATAGAATTATTACTGCCATAGACCAGGCGCATTACATACATTATCTGATTTATTGCTAACAATATCCGTAGGCATTTTCACACCATCTGACCATTGAAAAACTCAGGCTTAGAGAGTGTAAGCTCCTTGCCAAGGTGCCACCACAGATACATGATTCGACTGGGACTCTTGACCAGACTTGAATACCCCCAGTTCTGGCCTTCTACTCTGTTACATTGGGGAATGCACCAGGGGAAGAAAATGGCCACATTAGAGTTCAGGGCAAGTAAAATTAGAACGTGTTTAAGATGCTGCTGATGTAATTATGAATTAAGACGGAGACATTTTTCAAGCATCCCGGTGGACACCATTGGGAAATTTTTCTAGGACTAAATTTAACTTTGAAAATAAATGACTGGTAGCCAGACTCAAAAATAACCAGGCACTTAGGCGATAATTGTTTACTATGTGATTTCCCCAACCTCTGGATGGTACTTACCTTGCAATAAAATGATCAATAGCTATCCTGTAAGTTGCAAGTGTGTCCATGAAATTTGTGACCTGGAAAATCAACCGTTATAAAAGTGGAGTGTTTAATGGTCTGGAAATTATCAGAGCCATCAAATCCACACCAGTTAGCGGTAAGGCTGCCTCTTTCCTTCGGCATATCCATCCAAAATCTGCAAATGAGTTCCCAGGCTGTGGGTCGGCACCATCTGCAGGGCTTTCTCATGTGAGCTGGAGCTGCCCGTGGCACTGTCTCCTTCCCGGCCGAGAACTTCTCCTTTCATGCTCAGGGAGTTAGGTGCTTTTCTCTAGATCCATCCAGAAAACAGCCCATAATCAGCGTTCAGGCCAGTGCATGACTAAGTCTGGCCATCTGTGAGCTAGTGGCCACTGGATTGGTTGGGCTCAGCAGAGCTGGGCGTGTTTCCTTGTGACTTCCTTTTAGAGAGAAACTCTAAGGAAGACAAATGTCTGTGGATGGGCTTTGGGGAACTGGGGAATTGGGGAGTGCCAACCCCTCTAACATCAGTGCAGGCCGACTACACTGGAGAGAGGGCAGCCACAGGTCATCTCTATATCTTCTTCAAAAAGAGAGAATTAATTCCACAATTACTCATTCAGGGGAAAGGAAGAAGGGCAAGTTCAGGTCCTCTCCCTTAAGAACTTGCATCTTTATTGAGGATTCTTTATGGAGTCATAGGAGCCAATAAAGAAGGGTGTAGGGCAGTGAAAAACTGTGAACAGTGACTGGGAATATCTGAGGGTCGGAGCATTCAGAAAAGGTTTAGTGCATTAGTCAACAGAGCCAAATATCAACAGTACAACAATCCAAATTTCTTTTGAGAGCCAAATTTTTTAAACTTAAAGTTCTTCTAATGCCACTTCTTCAAAATAGACTCACTCAGGCCATGGTATTTTGTGGAAGAGCCACACTCAAGGGGCCAAAGAGCCACATGTGGCTTGTGAGCTGCAGTTTGCAGACCACGGGTCTAGTGAAAAGGGTAGAATTTGAGCCAGTTCTGGAAGGCTTTAACTAGGCCCAGAAGAAGGGAAAATCCAAGCTCTTTAGCTTTTGAGGATATGGCGGTAATCTCCCTTTTTGAGCCTCAGATCCAAGAAGGCAGCTCAATGTCCAAAGAGTAGACAGGCTTCGGGGTTAGTCAGACTCGGCTAAAAGTCCTGGATCTCCATTCACTATATGTTGGAACCTAAAGGAAGTCACATAATCTCTTTACAACTATTTTCCACATACAAAAGAGGAATAATAAAATCTACCTAGAGTGATAACATATGAAAACAAATGTACTGTACATAGCAGGTACTCAATAAACGTTGGTTTCCTTCCTTTAAACTGCCCCTTCAGCGTCTCTGCTGGACCTCTTGGCTATGGGCCCATCCAAGCCAGTTCCTATCTCCTCATTGTCTTATGCCAATCTTAGTCTCTTGAAACCCTCCATCAAAACTGCCACCAAATGCCACCTCCTCCATGAAGTCTTCCTTAGTTCCTCCAGACATAAGGGATACATCTCCGTTCTTTATAGTCTCCTAGCCACTCTAACAGACATGCCTCCCACTATCACTAGAATTTCTTCTTTATCGGGGAATAAACTGCTTGAGTGCATTGATCATATCAGGTTTATCTTTCTAGATCCACAATACTAGCACAGTGCTGAACCACAAAACGTGTTCAGGAAATATTTTTTGCATGACCAACTGAAGGACTGACAAGAGGGCAGAAGGCAATTCTAGAAGAGAAATCGCAGCGAAAGCAAAGGCATGGAGATGGGCATGGCTATGGTGCGTTGGGGATACCACACCAGCCTGGCTACGAGTGACGGTTTGGGTCGGGACAGTTAAAACCGTGTCACCTTGGAAGCTTCAAGCCTTTGTTCCAAACCCTCTCCCCCCTTGCACACCACCACTCCCTTCACTGCGCTTGAGGTTGCCTTGATACAGGCCTGAGTCTAGCTCACTGAGTGTACTTGGCACTCGAATTGGAAACTGCTTCCCACAGAGCTAGTTCTACCAGCTCTCTGGAGCAGAGGTGACTGTATCTGTGTCACAGATTTAATTGGGACAGTCAGCTCTAACGGAAATGCTCAAAAAGAGAGTTGGGTGTGCCCATCTCTGCCAATTAGGAAGCAGATTCAGGCTGCTCCCACCCATCTGTGTAGTGTTTAGTAAGCCACGCAGTATTCCGTTACTCATAGAATTAAGCTCAAGAGAGAGGAATGGAGCTGCTGAAGAGTTTGGTTTCCTTTCCAATGGCAGCATACTTCGAGGAAAGTATCCTAAAATACTCCTGAAGGGTCTACCAGGTGGGAAAAGAGAAGAGGAGGGGTTGGTATTCCACTTAAACTGGAACTACAGCAACTAACCGAAGGGGTGAGGTACAGAGACCACACCTGAGTTGAGTATCCTGGTAGAAAGTCCTTGGCCATTTGAAATTTATCTTTGATTTTTCACAAGCTCAGCGTTTGCAGAAGGGATTTACTTCACTGGTTCCCTTTATAATCACAAAGGTCACACAACTAGCTAGCATCAGAACATAGCCTAGTAACGAGATATTTCATTAACTTTGTGCTTTTTACATTTCTCAAAACCAGTTATATAAAGGAATTACTACCCCCATTTCTCCCCCTGTCCTGTTCCACTTAGTGCGGGGATCCTAACATGAGTGCTGGAGCCACGGGGCCGCCTGCTTTAGAGGCAGCTGTGTGGCTCAGTTTAAGTGACAGAAGGAACCCTCAGAAACACCGGTCACATGGGGAGAGTGCTGGGAGCATCATTTAGTCACCACTCAGCCCTGGAAATCCCCACACTCCACAGCCCGGGGACCACTGTGCATTCCTCAGGAAGTCCTGACAGCGGTGCTGCTGGCATGACAAACCTCAGGCACACGCGGCCAGACAGCTGGTAGCGGGCCACCGAAGTTCCCCAAGACACTTGGTACCTTCATCAAGTCTGTTCTGACTCTGTGGGCGGCGCGGGGTTTCATCTGGCGCTGAAAGCAGCAGCCCCAGAAGGGCTGCATTTGGACAGAGCCGATCCTCAGGTCTTGCCATAGCTTTGCAATCCCCTTTTCTGAGACGCAAACACAACGCTGATACATTACACATCGTTTTTTATTTGCAATCTTTTGCAGGGTGAGATATTTTGAGATATGAGACATTTCCTCTAAATTTATGTACAACTCCAGGTTCTCAAATTCCGTAGAATTATGTGCACGAGGGGACTCCATGGTGGGCTCTAGGTTCTTAAAACACACGTAAGAGATGCTATGCTCACTGGGCATTGCCTCTGGGATCAGCCACTTTTCCTAATGATTTCTGCAATTAGTATGAAAGGCAAGCAGATTATAGTTTTACAAAATGGATAGAGAAGTTTGAAAAAGAACTTTACTTGTCTTCAATTTTTATTTATCATTGAGTCCAGCTTTCCAAAGAATTTCTGGGACTTGGCTGGTTTCGTGAA
Organism: Pipistrellus hanaki; assembly: GCF_964339955.1. Classification (NCBI taxonomy): domain Eukaryota; kingdom Metazoa; phylum Chordata; class Mammalia; order Chiroptera; family Vespertilionidae; genus Pipistrellus; species Pipistrellus hanaki. Next base: position 18,267,833 of record NC_140510.1, read on the forward strand.
CTTAAAGAGAAAAAGACAACAAAAAGCTGCTTTTCTTTTGTGCTCAGAGTGAGCTGCTGGTAGCCAGGGTCAGGGCCGCCCGCTCAGAGACTAGCCAGATGGCTTCATAAACAGATTCCCTGGGTGGCGGGGGCAGAGGTGAGGACAGAGAATGAGGATGGGGGTGTAAGAGCGAAGCTGGAATATCTCTTGAAGACAGGAACGGGAAACAGGGAAGCAAAACATCTGACTTAATGATTAAGAAAGGCTAAGCAATGGGGCTAGTGGTCTCAGATGGTCTCTGCAGAGGACCTCAGAGACATGTCCAAAATTCCCATAAACCTCAGATAGATACATCTTGTCTTTCTTCCCAATTTTCAAAAATGGTGTATATTACTCAAGAAAACCCACAAAACTTCAAACTGGTACTGGTTTGCCCAATTTAAGGTCAGATTTTGCATAGAAGATTCAGGGACAGGAAATACACTGACATAAAAGCAATCAAGAGGGCATTGAAATAACACCACCATTTCCACAGTGTTCATACCTAGGTGTGCTATGTTGTCTGCAGGCATTATTATCATTTCTTTTGATCATTTGTTTGCAAAATGACTGCAGGACCTTAGCATTAGCAGTGAGCCTCTGGTAAAATCTCACAGGATGAACAAAAAGAGCCCTGGCCAGTGTGGCTCAGTTGGTTGAAGGATGTCCCATGTACCAAGAGGTCGTGGGTTTGATTCCCTCTTAGTTAGGGCTCATTCCTAGTTGCTGGCTCTACTAGTATTCCCAGCTGAGGGTCTGCAGGGGATACTAGTCAATGTTTCTCTTCCATCAATGTTTCTCTCTCTCAAATAAATAAAAACATATTAAAAAAAGAAAGAAAGAACCCTGGGTGGTTTGGCTTAGTGGATAGAGGAGCATTGGCCTGCAGACTGAAGGCTCCTGAGTTTGATTCTGGTCAGGGGCATGTACCTCGGTTGCAGGCTCCTTCCTGACCCAGGCCCTGCAACCAATTGATATGTTTCTCTATCATCAATATTTCTCTCTGTCTTTTCCTCTCTCTCCCACTTTTTCTAAAAATCAATGGAAAAATATCCTTGGGTGAGGATTAAAAAAGGAAGAAAGAAAAGAAAGAAAGAAGGAAGGAAGGAAAGAAGGAGAAAGAAAAGAAAGGAAAGAAAGGAAGAAAGGAGGAGAGAAAGGAAAAAAGGAAGAAAGAAAAGGGAATTTTGCTTGCAATCTGGGGTCCATTCTCAGGAGGGAGAAAAAAGAAGCTGCTGGCCAACCGATGAGTTTGTCTAGTGATTTCCAAGTTAAACAAAATAGAACATTGGTTTCTCTCTTATGAGAAGTGGTGTCAAAGTTCTCCAAAAGCAAACACCACTATGCCCGTTCATAAACAGATGTTGGGGGCAGCATCTTCACTGTGCCTAATAAAATGTTATGCCCACAAAGCATCATTCATCTCTGACAATTCTACCAAGTTGACCTGTTAAATTTTAAAGTATTTAATTTTCATAATCCTTTTATAAATGAATGTGCTCCCAACTGTTATTACTCCTGAGAAAACCAGGAAGTGATCTGAAAAAGATAATTTATGATAATATAAAGCAGGACCAATTATCCTCTTGGATTAAACAGTTCAGATTTGAACTAAAGTCTAGGGACTTAAATTTCTAATTAGTAATATCCAGTGTTCAAACTTTCTGGGCCAGTCTTGTCATCAGTAAAACTTTCATTTAAAAGATAATAGAATGCATTTCCTAAGAAGAATTAATTTTATCATTTTAGTCAATTATTTCACACAAGATTATTAAAATTTCAAATTATAATGATACGTATTAGCAAGTATGTTCTGATTTTAGGTTGAAGAGTCTGAGATATTTCCAAAGATCTTTTCATATTAAGTCAACATATCTATAAATCAGAACTAATGACATCATCACAGGAAGGATAACTTGATGTTATCCTTCAAACAAGGCTTATTGAAAAATTTTATGGAGCAAACTACTACTCCCAGAGATCCCCACTCTACATCAAAGCATACATATTGTAAGGCATCCACATTTCACAGTACACACCTGTATACACACGTAATTTTATGGATTTTTATAAAATAGATTTTTAAAGTATATGATTATTATAACTTATTTGTAATCAACTGAAATTGCATGACCATAATTTATGTATAGTTAGAAATTATTTTATTGTTTTTTTAATTAAATAAAAAATGTTTAAAGTACAGTGTACATTCAGTATTATTCCAGATCAATCTTAAATGTACAGCGTCATGGTTAGACAATCGTGGCCCCCCAATATTTCAAGTACCCTCTGGCCCTGTTAGTAGTTGTATTGACTATATTCCCTATGCTGTTAAAAATCTTTTTAAAAATATTTTTTTATTGATGTTTAGAGAGAGAGAGAGAGAGAGAGAGAGAGAGAGAGAAAGAAAGAGAGAGAGACATTGATGTGAAAGAGACATATCAATCACTGCCTCCTGCATTCCCCCCACTGGGGATTGAGCCCATCCCCCAAGCATGTGCCCTGACTAGGAATTGAAACAGCACACTGGCCAGAGCTAGAAATTCTTTTGAAACGAGAAAAATGTTACCTACAAATTCTTTGACAATGTAATCACATTTTTAGAAATATTAAATTTAACAATTAGTGACTTTGTCATGTTTGCTGTATTTGTAAGTATTGAATTAAACATATTTTGTGGTTTTATTCTTTTGTATTTTTAAATCAACATATTTTCTCCAAGTCTCTAACATTTTTATAGATTCTTGAGATATTTATAAAATCCTTGTTTACGAAATCCTTTAAAGTTTAAGATATTTTTTAAAATTCATAGGGCATTGGACAAGTATCACTGTGTCATTGCTGCTTTGTGCCTCTTTTCCTCAATAGCTAGCTTACATAGGTCCAGGAGCCAAGAGGTAAAAGTTGGATTGGCCCCTCTTATCAGCAATCCTAGTGACCTACTTGTGGAATTCATACTTCTCATCCTTGAAAACTTAACCTCTGCTGGATTACAAGTCCTGCTTTTGCTGAGAGGGGCTAGAGAACTAACCACAGGGGAATTAGTAAAAGTTCTCCTGAATCTGAAGCTATGACCATCACCCAGTTTAGACTCCTTGTGCTGATGGACCGTATTTGCAGGAGTAATTGCCCCTGATAACCACGAAAAGCTAGGATTATTGCTACACAATGGGGACAGGAGGGAGTAGGTCTCAGATTAAGGGGATTCACTGGGGTGAATATATATATATATCTCCTCCCCTAGCAAGGGCTGTATTTCTTCACTTTGGCGGTACTATAACCTGACTCCAGTTTTTAGGCTGGATGCATTGAGGGGAAGCAAGGTGGTTTTGAGGACAAGCAGTAGCTTATAAGGATCTGCCTCAGATGAGGTCCTATCACTGCTGGCAAGCTTGCTTCTTCCAGTAAGGGAGCGGGAGCCTCTTGCTAGACTAAAAATTTGAAAATTTCTGAATGGTTCAAATTCTCAGGCTTATCTACCCAAATGTCCTTATTCTGGGTCTCTGAGTCCCTCCCTTCTTTTCTCTTCTTTTCTTTTCTTTTCTTTTCTTTTTTCTTTTCTTTTCTTTTCTTTTCTTTTCTTTTCTTTTCTTTTCTTTTCTTTTCTTTTCTTTTTTCTTTTCTTTTCTTTTCTTTTCTTTTCTTTTCTTTTCTTTTCTTTTCTTTTCTTTTCTTTTCTTTTCTTCCCTTCCCTTCCCTTCCCTTCCCTTCCCTTCTCTTTCTTTCTTTCTTTCTTTCTTTCTTTCTTTCTTTCTTTCTTTCTTTCTTTCTTTCATGTGTGTGCTTCTGGTTAATAAAATTATATAGGTTTCAAGTATACAATTCTATAGTACAATTCACTGTATATTGCATTGTGTGTTTACCACCCAAAGTCAGATCTCCTTTCATCACCATATATTGGACCCCCTTTACCCTTCACTTTCTCTATCAGGACTCTGACTTTGTCAAAGAGACCAGTTGAGACTGTTCTCTCAGTCCCCTTTGTCATTCTGTTACCCCTATTATTAAACCCTGAGCATGCTTTCCAGCCTCGCTATGGAGGATAAGCCCTGCCTCTTGGCTTACACACTGCAAAAGAGGCATCTTCGCTTGCACAGGATATCCTGAGGTTGATAGTTGACTAACTAGAACCTCTCTTTATCTTTCTGTTTTCAAAGTATCTAAAGCCATTGACAAAATTTGTATAGCCCCATAATTCTTAAAATTACCGTTGCCCCTCCCCCTCAAGGGCTTCCACCCTGCCATAGAAGCTCATGCTCATCTTCTGCCTGTGCTTCATCTGAGTCACCACCAGTGAGGGTCCTAATAATTGTGATGCTGCTGCACTACAGAAGGTATCACCACCTCGCTTACTACCAGCAACTGAGTCTTTCTGACTCATGAATGATCCGATTCCAAATTTACATGCCATGGATCTGCTTTCTAGGGCCACTTCTGCTATCTACTATCTTAACCTGTGTTCTCCCAGGAAGTGTGAGCCTGAGAGAAAGCTTACCTTTTACGAGATTATTTTAGGGCATGACCTCAAGGTATTGGGAAGGGAGTAACAGGCAAGGAGGAGAAGTTCATTCAAGAGGGCATTGTTAAGTTAATGAGTTGGTCATCTCTATGTGACACTTGGGCTTGAGGAGCTGTACAGCATGCGCCTCAGGAATGTCTGCTTAAGAAACAGGAGTATTTATCCATTGTATCAACCATATTCTTTTCTCCATTAGCCAAGCTTTTTCAGTGGGGCTTTAACTCCTCATGCTTGCAGGCTGTGCACCTGTTAGGAAAGCATGGTGTCCCACATGGCAGTGCAGAGCCCTGGGGCAGCTGGGACAAGTTGTTGGCAGGTTATTCCCGCACATGGCTGTTGCCTCGGCATTGGCTTGAGTGAAAAGGTGAGCCAGGAGGACGTGAGATGTTCCATCAGGACCCATCCAAGAACGTACCTGTTAAGCCAAGAGCAGAATAGAATGTAAAAATCCCACCAATGACATATGTTTTATGCAGTGTGCACTATTCTATTTTTAAAAAAGTGTCTAAAGAAAGAATGTTCCATTTCATTGTCTTTAAAAAACAAAAACAAAAAAACCCTCCAACATTTAAACCATAGAGATAATACAATGCCCATAGGAGAAAGGTGCTTGTATATTCCAAAGGGGCAGGGGGGAGGGGGGGAGAGAAGAAGAAAAGGAAACTAGGGGAAAGCTAATTGCCCAAAGGGCTCAGAACAATATCTGACCTTGAATGATTAATTTGCCTCTAAAATACCTCACCCCTGCGTTTGTGAGAACCGCTCCTCACCCCTCAGGTTCCAGGTTAAGGTTCTTTTCTCCTCTGTGGTTTCTCAACTCCTCCCAGCTCCCCCCACACTGCAATCCCAGCTCCTCTCACGGGTCCCTTACTTTCCCATCTGTGCTCCGTTCCAGCCTCTGCCACAGGATATAGCAGCTTTTCGTTTGGCCTTCTAATAGGTTGGGACCCCTCTCATTTTTACCAGCATTGCCTTTGTAGCACCTCATATGAGTTCAGTTTCTAAATTTCACTCCTTGAATCACTTAGCAGTTGACTTTTTGGGGTCTGTCTTGTGCCAGGCACAGTGGGAGAGGCACTGTATTGTAAGGCCCAGGTCTGTCCTCAGCAGGAGGTAGAGAAATCCAGTGGGCAGGTCAGGAAGTAGCTGATCAAAAGTCTAGTGCCCATTATGAAGCCTGAAATCCTAATTTCAGCTCTTAGACAGATGGTTCTATCGGGGGCGAGATCCAGGGGTGAGTCAGGGACACAGGTTCCATCAGAAGTGAAGACAAGAGGTGGGTGACCCTCCTTGGTTGTCTGAACATTGATTTCCCTTCTCACAGGAGTGTGTGGGGAAGGGCCCTGAGTGGCCTGAGCCAAAGTGGGCCTGGAGGGAAATGGGAGGTCCAGGGTATGGGCCACATCAGATTGCCAAAACCCATCTAGTTGCATTGAGGAATAGGGAACTTGTTGATGTTCTCATTAGAACAATAGTTCCCTTGAATGAGAAGCAATTACTAGTAAAGCAGGATCTATATTGCCTGGCTCAACTCAAGTGCCACCCCTCCAATTGCCCTTTCCCGTCCCTCTTCTCCTACCCCCCTCCTCTCTCTTTCCATCAGACTCCTCTCCCAGAGTGAATGTCACCAGGTGTTAACAGGATTCTACTACTGTAAAATGTGTTAACTAGACCTTCCAGGTTGTGCTGGCCCACAAACTTGACCTGTGAGTGCTTCAAAAACCGGGGAGGAAAGAGCGATTCAAAGACGCCACCACTCCCACACTGACTGTCAGTTTCTGGTTGGTTTTAGTTCTAGGTCAAGAGTTGAAACAACTCAGACAAATGATCCTCTGCTCCCTCAGAGTCGGGCCTCTTGAGACCCATCTGAGGTTTCTGGTCAGGCAGTTGCGGGAGCTTGTCTGGGCCCTCCCTTCCTTATGGTGGAGTGTTCTGTCAATTTGGAAATTTTCATGAATGATTTTGAAAGCATCCAGACAGGGCCAGTGGTCTGTGGGGAGATAAGTAGCTGCCTGACTTGTCATTTTTTTTTTTTTAACTGAGGCAAATTCACATAACACAAAATTAACCATTTTAAAGTATATAATTCAGTGACACTTTGTACTTAAAAAAAAACCCCACATATTTTTATTGATTTGAGAGAGAGAGAGAGAGAGAGAGAGAGAGAGAGAGAGAGAGAGAGAGAGATATCAATGATGAGGCTGTCCGGTGTAGCTCAATGGTTGAGCATTGACCTATGAACCAGGAGGTCATGATTCAATTCCTGGTCAGCCTGTGTTGTGGGTTCAGTCCCCAGTAGGGGGCATGCAGGAGGCGGCTGATCAATGATTCTCTCTCATTGATGTTTCTATCTCTCTCCCTCTCCCTTTCTTTCTGAAATCTATCTATCTATCTATCTATCTATCTATCTGTATATATTAAAAAAAAAAAAGCATCAATGATAACGGATGGAGCTCACAACCTGGACATTATGTCCTGACTGGGAATTGAACCCTGACCTCCTGGTTCATAGGTTGACACTCAACCACTGAGCCACCACGGCTGGGCACATTTTGTACATTCGCAGTGTTGTGCACCTGGCTTGTGTCCCCTCTTGGAGGGCCCATGTCCATCTTTCTCTAGCCCACCATTCGTGCTAGCAGAGACAGAGGCCAATGGAGACCAGATAGCTGCACCTTCTGTGACGTGACTCCTTACCCAGTCGTGAATTGCAACAGAGGAGATGTGCTAAAGAAGAGGAACCTCAAGAATGGAGATAGTGGGTTTGCCAAGCAGTGACCAGAAACCAGCTTGAGGAGGGAAGACTGGTATACAGTCAGGCTGGATGAGAGGAAAGGAAGCCTTTCATTTGTGTGTGTGTTTGTGTGTCTTGGATTGGGGCGGGGGATGGGGGCGGGGGGTGGGGGGTGGCCAGCCAGATGGTTGTCCCTTTGACTTTATCCCCAGAGAATGAACTCCTAGATATCAAGGCCAAATTTTACTGGCAGATCTTTCTAGAAGAATTTTCCCAGAGCCCATATAGCTGAATGAAGTACTTACAGTAAAGCTGGAGTCTTTCTTTCCCAAATAATTCAGTGTGGTGGGAACTACAGCTTTATGAGGCTACAAGTGTTACCTCGGAATCCACAGTGACCTTCTCCATTATAATATCACTCTGGGTTTAATTTAATTTTGATGCACTCCTACCTTTGAGCTCCTTTTGGGGTCTTAGCTCTTTGTGTGGACAGATGACAAGCCTTCATCCCTCCACCACTGAGTGGTATGATGGAAAAAAGAGAAGCAAGAGGCAGGAGGAGGCTGGAGTGTTAGTTCAGTTCTTGCCATGGGCAAATCTTTTATCACCTCAGTATTGTGATCTCTAAAATAAAGAAGAGGCAAGATGTTTCCCAATGTTTTGTCTGCACCAACTCTTGTAAATCATTGGTTGTGACTCCTGAAAATCATTCAAAGCAGGCTTTGATTTCCATCATTTTCAGCCCGCCTCCTGCCAGGGCAGAGGAAGTCACTGGGCAAAAAATGCAGGTAAGTTAAGTCACTACACCAAGGCCTGAGGGGACATGCGTTGCTCTAGTGCAAGCATGTCAAACTCAAAGGCTAACACGGGCCAAATAAACAAGGCATGTGACCCGTGGGCCCCGAGTTTGACATGCTTGCTCTAGTGGTACACATTTCCCGGTGTTAGATATTTAGCATGTTGCCAATTTTTACATGAAAAACAATAGTCCAAATGGACAACAGTTTTATTGTTACTGTTATTATTTGATATGTAGTGTTATTTTATCACCAGTGTGTCCTGAAATGAAATTAGTTGGCCAAAGAATATTTTAAAACTTATTATGGTTGGGACACTGGTTAAGTTGCTCAAAGATAGGCCCCAAATATAGTGAGTCTCCAAAAATACCGTGATTCAACAAAGAAGGAAGTTTACGTCTCTTTCATACGATAGACCAGAGGTAAGTGGTCCCCAGCCTGAGGAGGAACTGTGACATGTCTACAGCTGCCACCTCTGGTCCTGGGTGGCTGCCCTGGCTCACACCGTGTCCTAGCCCACAAAGGAAGAAAATGTCAAAAGGGCACGTGTGCCTTCCTGCGTAAGGCATGACCCAGAAGAGGCAGAGTTTTCTACTTACATCTCATTGGCAGGACTTAACCACATGGCCATACCCACATGGTAAGCGGCAAGAAGACTTACAGTATACTATGTAGTCTCTAGTTTGGCTATGTGCCTAATTAAAATTCGGGGGTTTGTTTTAAAGATGGAAAGATTGGTTAATAGTGGGTGGCCTTATTTTCTGCCAGAAGATGCATTCTAAAATATTTTCCAAAATGATTTGTGCTCAAGTTCAGTTCCACCAAAGTTGCATGGCTGTGCTAGTTTGACAAGTGTTTACTAAGGACCTTTAATTCTGTAAAGCCTCCAGGCACCATGGAGATATTGATGTAGAAGATGTGGTGGACAGTTGTGTCCACAGGAAACAGCTAGAGACAGGGATTATCTGAAGTGCTGCACCATGTGCTCTGACCCTGCATGTTATGGAAGTTGGTGAGAGTTGGAGGAGGTGACTCAGGTGGAATTCCCAGGATGCTGTTGCTCATTGATTCCTGATTTTCTCTGCCCATAGGGTCAGGGATCACTGAAGAAAGTTTTCACTCAACCCTCAAAGTCATTCTAGCTAACTTGTTAACTTTTTACTAAACCTTTCCACTGCCAGCATGTAGCAAAATGGCAGGGTTTTCTTTTTTGGATCCATAGTGAGTGTTGTATGGATTAAAGGGAGGTGGGAAAGGAGAAAATCTGTGCACCAGAGGAGTTGAAGGTTATTCATTTGCTCAGGGATGTAGGTCTTCCAGACCTGATGGTGTGTGCTCTGCCATGGGGACGGTGAGACCCTTGGGAACAGCAAGGTCTCTAAAGATCTAGTTATGGGCCCAGTCACCAAATTTCTTTAACTAGAAAATGTTCTCTTTGGGTTCTTTTCCCTCAGGTTCCATGAGTTAGAGTAGTAGATGGGTCATAATGAAATAATATTATTGATGGTGAAATACTATATGCAGGTGAGATTATGACTATAAAAACAACTTGGTCAAAACTGGGAAGGAGAAGATATTTATTTTTGTCCCACCTCTCTTAGTTATTTCCATTTCCCTGCCATTCTCCACCAGTGTTTTCATGGCAATCCATACCTCCTCTCCAAAATCTGTCCTATTTGGCAAAATCTCATGTTCCATGTTTTTTTCTTCTCACTTTCTTACTCCTATTGTGAATGATAATGTCTTCTACTTTTTTCTTCAACATTTTCTGGAGTATAAGCCTGACTTCTCTCTACTCCTCCATCTCTCTATTTCTCCATCCCTCTATCCATCCTACCATCAAATCATCTATCTCTCCATTTACCCTGTCATCCAATCCTCCTTCCTTCCTTCCTTCCTTCCTTCCTTCCTTCCTTCCTTCCAATCAGGTAAGCAAATATAAAATATAACCTATACTGTTAATGGTTTTAAAAACATCTCTACATTAAACCTTTTCTCATTGAGGGAATTTCTGGCATAGAGTATGGGATAGATATTTGGGGAACATATGTGAATTTAGCTACCTCATATTCTCTGCTTAATCATAGAACCAGCTAGCTTGCATCTGTTATGTCAGGATAAAAGCAAATTTGAAGATAATTCTGCTCAGTTCACAGTCACCTCTGCCTAATGCCTGTCATTATAAAATGTGAAACAAACCTGTGCCATGCCCACCAAGCCCGACTGCTGGGAAGACGCGGGCTTGTAGCAGGTGAGGAGGCCTCTGCAAGGCACCAGACCTGGGTCTCAGGCTGACCTCTTTGGAGGAGTTCTGTGGTGGAGCTCCTTCTGCGGTCAGAACACTGGGATCGTGGGCACCATCTGTCCCGTCATCACTTTCATTCTGATGAGCTTCATTTGAAGACCTTTTGTCAGCCTTTCACAAGCACGGGCCAGCGTGGGAAAACCAATTCCTCTATATGGGTCTGATTTAATCTCTGTGTAGAGGCTGATCTCAGGAGAAAATACACTCCTTCTCATGTCAGACATGTGGGGGATCTCAGCCCACAGCCACTCCTGGTGCATCTGGGGTTTTCTCATGCGGGCCTCAGCATCTTGGGCCAGCCAGCTAAGAGGTGCCTGGCTGCCTTAGGCCAGTGTGGTGCCACACAGCTCTGGGTGTCATCAAACAACTGTAGCTTGGTGGGACATCCTGCTTCTCCAGGTGACTCAGAGCTCCCGGGCAGCTGGTGGAAGTTTGGTTTGTAGTGGTGCCGCCCACTCACTCCATAACCCCCACTCCCTGTAAACCACTTCACAGGTGGCCTGACTTCTGGTGCAAATAAACTGTTGCTTTCTTTGTGTGTGTGTGTGTGTGTGTGTGTGTGTGTGTGTGTGTAAATTTTTTTAAACAAAATTAAGCTGTGGGAGTCCATTAATAAAAGGTTTCCATGACAAAATTATTGGCACTCTGCAAGGCGCTTTGGAGGAGAGCGGGAAGATCAATATTACCTAGAATAACATAGCAGGGCAGACATTACTCAAGGGACGTGGGCTCGCAAGTATGAGAGGTAATATAGATTTCCACCTGGGCAGTCAATGTTGGAGGATGATGAAACAGCGAGTTGGAATTGGCGATCTGGCAATTATTTGAGAAGTCTTGGTGAGACTCCAAATGTGCTTAAAAAAAAAAAAGAAAAGAAAACAAAACACACAGAGCCTCAGGTAGAGCTTTCCAGAAAAGAAAAAATAAAGCAAGTATTTAAACAGCAGGTGAGAAACCAAAAAACGCAGAGCAGTTGGTTAACTTGTGGCGGCATCTAAGGTCACAGAAGGGGTGCGCTGACTGTTCTTTGGAGGGAGAGGGCAGGGACTGCAGACTTCTAGCCCCGGCAGGCTACTGAGCCGCCATGCCTCATCTTAAGCCCGGCCCTTTCACTTGTCACATGTGAAGCTCTGTGAAAACGAGTGGGAAGCACAGTGGATTGTTATCCCAAGCAGATGGATTTAAAATATAAATTGATTATTGATTTTTTACAGAGAGAAAGGGAGAGAGATAAAGAGCTAGAAACGTCGATGAGAGAGAAACATCGACCAGCTGCCTCCTGCACGCCTTTCACCGGGGATGTGTCCGCAACCAATGCACATACCCTTGACCGGAATCGAACCTGGGACCTTTCAGTCCACAGGCCGACGCTCTACCACTGAGCCAAACCGGTTTCGGCCAAGTTGATAGATTTAATGGGCTGTGCTTTGCTCTCCATCTCTGTCATGTGAGCTAATGAACCTGCAGGCTGTGAGATGCAGCTGGCAGCTAATTGGGCCGTTGCTGGAGCAGTGCACACCCTTGGCACCATTTGTAAATTGCTGAGATAGGGAACTCTGAATGGCTCCAGCGGTGAGGGAAATGGTTCAACAGCAACTGTGGTGGGACATCAGCTCTCAGGCTCAGGAATGGCTGCACATTGCTGGGGAAGATGAGCTAGAGGAAGAGGGGATGAAAGGGAAGCCCCAGATTAAGGAAGGGGTGGGAGGCAAGTAAGGAGAGAGGGAAGGAGAGAGGGAGAGGGAGGGGAAGAAGAAGAAGAAGAAGAAGGGGGGGGGGGAGAATAAGGGAATAAGGATAGGAAAGGGAAGGGAAGGAAGGAGAAGAGGGAGAGAATATAATACTTCTTTCAGGTGCTGCTTTTGATCTTCGATAATAAATAATTGAAGGAGATGTGTACCCAGGCCAGCTTTCCCAAAATGTACCAGAGGTATGGTATTAATTGGTGTTTTGTGGGTATATATATATATATATATACTTTAATTGGGGAATTATTTATTCAAGAACCATATCCTGGGACAAGCTTTCTGAGAAATGGAGTTTTTGCAATAATGAACCAGGTCTTTGCCCTGGTATGAGGCAACACTGAGCCATTTTCATGCTGGTTCTACCTTAAGTTGAACAAACCCTGTCATCATCCTTTGGTGAGAGCTACCTGCCAGGGCACGGTCCAGAGCAGGTTCTCACGACACCAACACTTTGTTCATTCTTTCATTGATGTGCCCATTCATTCAAACTCCATCCTGCTCACCCTGTGCCTCTGGTTCTGGCCCTGAGCACTTACTCTGAGCTCAGACTTAGATGCTCATAGACACCCATGCTTGGCTCCTATCCCCAGAGAGTGTGAAACATCCTGATTTCCTCTCTGGCATTTGGCATTTACTGCTGCTGTGCAGTCTTGGATATGTTCTTTAGCTTTGCCTGCTTCTCTGAACTTGCTGTCTCCTTTTGTCTTCAAGGTCAAGACCCTGGTCTCATATACCCCACCTCTTGCTCATTTTTCGCATAAGCTTGAAACCCTCATCAACTTCTCTTGCTCTTGAGAGTGTGCATTTGAGTATCTTCCATCCTCTGAGCCTCTTCCAGGGTCTCAGCTGCTCCCAGAGTCAGGAAGTTTTTCTTGTAATGACCTAAATGTTTTTTTCCAGTTGATGAGTAAGTTACTTCCTCTTGTTTTTCCACAAGAGCAGTGAGAATGAAGGGGTGTGTTAGTGCCGAGGTGGGCGGGCCCCTCTTTGCTGTTTGCTCTGTCTGCATTCTTCTTGGAGGGGAGCAGCTCCCACTCAGGAGCAGCCCTTCAGATGTCCTCTGAGGGCCTCCACTGGGGGTGGAAGAGAGACAGCACAATACTGTCTAGTCCTATATTTACCTCCCCCATGGTCTCATTAAAATGGTGACAACCCCCTGAATTCTCATCCAGGAGAGAAACCCTTTTAGAAACATGGCATCATGGGAATGTGTCCTGTGGAGACAATCCTACTGTGTAGGTCTATGAGATGCTGCCCCAATGTCATACTTTTGTGCTGATTCATCGCTTACCCCTAGTGAAATTTACTTCACATGTTTTATGGGAGGTGTGTGAACACACAGGAGAAAAATAACTGCTACCCAGAAGCTCATGGTAAACAAACAAAGAAACTGAAGTACTGAAGATTCTCATCCATGCCATCCATGAAGCCTGGAAGAGACTAGACAGAGTAACCACTATTAGAAGCTTATTAGATCCTATTGCTTCTTGGCCTTTAGGCTAAGATCAAGTGTAGAAGCTTATTAGATCCATTTTCTTTTACTTTCTTACCTCACCAACTAGTGGGAACAATCAGGAACATACTAGTCTAATGTGGATGAACACATGTATCTTTCTGTCTCCAAAATTAATAGAACCAATACGCAGGTTTGAAGGGAGGTCATGTTTTCTAGAAGGCTGGTTTACTTGACCAAAAATGCAATTGTTGTCTCCTCACCATAGACATTTTGGAAAATATAGACAAGTAGGAAGAAGAAAATTTTGTCTATGAAGGTAAATGGGGAAAACTTCATTCTGATGTTAGCAACCAAGATGGTTGTATTTTTCTTGAGTGATTGTTTGGTTTTTACCCATAAATGTAGTCAATCTTGTATTTAAACGTACCTCTAACTTTACACCAATTTCCAGGAAACTATGCAATGTTCATTCATGGAATAACTAATTATTCACAGAACACTGTTCATTGATGCCTGCCCTGTGCCAGGAACTCTGAGGGGCCTGGAGGGTATGTCTTGAGCAAGAGATGTGGGGCTGCCCTACATAACATCTTGCTAGGTGGTGTGATCTGATGGATGTTGGCGGTTATTAATACAACTCATTGTGTGTGTAGCATTGTGTTAGCACTTTGTCTATGTTCCAGGAAAATTTAATTTCTTCTCTGTATATATATTCTCTCAGCGTTTTTCCTTCTCCCAATTCCAAGGGGCTAGCCCACACAGGTGTGCTATTACCTGTGGGTGAGGTTGTCTGAGGACACCTTCTCTCCTCATCTTTTGTGGAGGCCTTTCGGCATGAGCTCTTGCAGAATGTTGTGTGGGGGTTCCAGAGGAGGAGGGGAGGGAGAAGCATGGCTGGAGAAGAGAGAAGGGGGAACTAAGAAAGCCAGCAGTTTCTGCAGAACTGAAAAGTGGACAGAAAGGGCTGGCTGAGAAGGTCGGGATCTGTGTCCTGCTCCCTGAGGGGAGATGGACGGGAAAGGATGGTGGCACAGTGAGGAGAGGGCTCTCGGTGCCTGTGCTCCCAGAAATAGCCCAATGGTCGGTAAACCATGGTTCAGAGCCACATGTGGCTCTTTGGCCTCTTGAGTATGGCTCTTCCACAAAATATCACGGCCTGGGGGAATCTATTTTGAAGAAGTGGCATTAGAAGAAGTTTAAGTTTAAAAAATTTGGCTCTTAAAAGAAATTTCAATCATTGTACTGGTGACATTTGGTTCTGTGGATTATTGAGTTTGCCAACCACTGCTCTAGCCAGTGTGACTTAGTGGTTGAACATAAACCCATGAACCAGGAGCTTTTGGGTTAATTCCCAGTCAGGGCACATGCTCAGGTTGTAGGCTTGATCTCCAATGTGGGGCATGCAGAGGTAGCCGATTGATGATTCTCTTTCATCATTGATATTTCTCTTTTCATTTCTCTCTGAAATCAATAAAAACATATTTAAAAAAAGGGAGGTGGGGTGGAGAAAGATGGGTCTTTAGAAGAAATCCTTCAACTGTTAAAGAAGAGAGTTGAGGAGTGGAGTGATATCTTAGTCAGTTTGAGCTGCTATAACAAAGTCCTGTAGACTGGGAAAGGGGCGAGCAAACAACAGGAAAAAAAATATTTAATTTATTTTTATTTTTTTATTTCAGAGAGAGAAAGGAAGAGAGGGATAGAAACATCAATGATGAGAGAGAATCATTGATAAGCTGCCTCCTGCATGCCCCCTACTGGGGATTAAGCTAAAAACCCGGGCATGTGCTCTGATGGGAATGGACTGTGGTTCATGAGTTGACAATCAACCACTGAACAACAGCTGGGCAAACAACAGAAATTGTATTCTAACAGTTCTGGATGCTGGAAGCCCTTAATCAGGGTTCCAATATGCTTGGGTTCTGGCAAGACTCCTCTTCCATGTTTCAGACTGTTCTTTGTATCTTGACACTAGGAGAGTGGAGGGAGGAAGCTAACTCTCTCATGGCTTTAAAGGGCACTAATGGTACTTTTGGTTCCACCCCATAACCTCATCTAATCCCTATTTCCTTCCAAAGCCTCATTTCCTACTGTCATCACATTGAAGGGTAGTGTTCCAACATATGGATTTGGGGGAACATTCAGTACATAACAAATGATCAATAGTTCCTCTAGAGCTGGTTGGCAGACTCCAGACTCTGATGAGGGCATCGGAAGTGTCAGGACAGGCAGTACTGGGGGTGCCGGGAATGCCCCCCTGGGTGTGTCCTGGCTGCCCCGAAAGCTGGAATGACTTTGCCCCATTGATCCCATAATTATTCCCTGGCTCTCTACCACCTTGTGGTCTTATTTGAGTTTTTGCAAAGTTTGATGTCTATGCTGTTCAACCTACCATCGATGTGGTAGACTGCATTATTGGCCTCAATTCTTCACTTTCCCTTTTTTTATACCCGTTGTTCAGATAAGCAGGACATCTTTTCATCCCATTGATATTGGGTTTGGCCACGTGACTGGCTCTGGCCTGTTACCAGCTGTGCTGTGAACAAAGGCTTGACACATACTTACCCAATTGAGTTTATGCTCTTGCACTTTAGCCCTTTGCCACGAGAACATAATCCAGCTAGTCCATTGCTCCCAGGTGGATTAGAGAGACATTGAGATGACATGGACCCAACCTTCTAATAGTCTGAAAACAGCTGAGCAGAGCCCAACCTAGGTCAGTTGACCCCTAGCTAACTTACAGATATCTAAATAAGAAAAACTGATCATTGTTTTAAGCTACTTGATTTTGGGATGGTCTGTTCTGCAGCATTATTGTGGCAAAGGCTGACTGATACGTACGATCTCTGTAATTGTCATGTCCATCACTTCCCACCACTGTCACTACCATTATTGCTGCATTACTGCTTTGGGGTGCCAGCAGCACAGGTAAGAGTTCGAGCCCCAGGACTAAGGCATTTCGCAGCATAGGGTTGGATTCCTGAGGGGCACTGTGCAGAGATGAGCCCTTCATTGTCCAGATCCTAGAAGGAAGGAGATGGTCCCCTTCCGATCTTGCACAGGGCTGTACCCACCCCTCCCGCCATCTCTCCATGGGGGTCCGGGCCTCTGCGTGAAGCCCGGTTTCTGAAGGAGCTTCTGCCGATCTAGGAAGCCCCTCACTCTGTCTGTAGACTCAGTGTCTGGTCATAGGCATGGATGCTTACAGCTTGACTTGAACCAGTCAATGTAAGCTGACCCCCATCCTTTCTACCTCCCTAATGCCCACATCGCAGCCTTGGCTTCAAGCATTCTTGAGGGGCTGGCAACTTGGCAGAGAAGCTTTTTGGAGACAGAAAAGAGAGCTGTCTAAATCTCTGCAACTTCCATAAGGAGCTTCCAGCCAGGCTGGATCCCAGTGATTTATCCAGATACAGGATTATGGTTCTTTAACAACAACAACAACACAATTATTTGTTCTATGTGTTTTCTAAACCCTACAAATTGTGTGTTTTTTAATCTAAAAAACAATAAGTGCTGCTGAAATCAATGTAACCAGCCTCCAGCTTTGGGTGAAGGCCTGCAGGTCAGGTGACAGGGAGGGGCAGAGTGGCTGGAGCAGGAGCTCTGCCCGTGGCCAGTGCCCAGTGCCCAGTGCCGTCAGCAGCCACCGCCTACTGCAGCCCAGCCTGGTCCGTCACTTGGCTCTGGCTTCCAGACCTTAGCTGGCAGCTTGCAGAGGCTGCAGGAAGGAAGCGTGAAGGGCCCGAGGGCCGGAGGGAGCATGCTGGCATCAGCGTAAATCCGTCGGCACGATAGGGGCTTTTTGTTTTGTGGGGTAAATGGGTTTCTGAAAAATAGTGAGGACCACAATTCTAAATCAAAAAGCCATTTTACACGAGCCAGGGAACTTTCCTGAATAAAAGGCTCCTACTGCGGAGCCCTGGTGAAGTGAATAATCCCTTCCCGTTTTATCTGTGGCATAAATCTGGATTTTCACTCGGGGTGTCTTGGGTTTCCATGAAGAACCAGATGACAGGTGCTCTGAAGAAAGCAACTCCCAGAGCTTCTGTGGAGGGTCAGCAGCAGCATCTTTAACTGGGAGGACAGCCGGCCCCGGGCAGTCCAGGGCCTGTGCCAAGACTTTACGTTCTTTGCAGGTCCTGCCCTCCTGCCTGGAACGCTCCCCCCCCCCCCGCCCCCCCCGCAGCAGGGCACATGGCTCCCTCCCTCCCTCCCATCCTTGGAGCTTGTGCTTCATAGAGAGGCCCTCCTCATCATCCACCTAAAACTGTGACTCTTCCCCTTGGCCTGCATGGTTCTTCTCCCCATGACTCACTGCCTGTATCATACTGTATGTTTTCCTGCTCTTGTTTCCTGCTTGTGTCTCTCACTGGGATGGACCTCGGGTCGTTTTCCTCACTGGGTGTTCCTGGGGCCTGGCTCAGTTCCCACAGAGTCTGTGATGCCACAGACCTTGGTTGAATATGTTGAGGAGTGGCCTTGGGCATGTCGCTGATGTTTCTGCAGTCTAAACCCAGAGGAGGGGAGTGGCCACTCCCGCAGCCTGAGGGTGGGAGGCAGGAGGGGCGGTGGGTGGGGCGGTCTCTGGGCAGCTCTCCTCCTTCTCCGGCCGCCACCCTGCAGCTGCAGCCAACTTGCCTCCCCTTGAGCTCGCCCAGTAGTGCCAGGTTTTAAAGTTGTTCTTAAAAAGAGAAGCCAGAAGGGGAAATGTTAAATTTTAAATTGTTGGTAACCAAGTCATCGTTTTACAGAAACCTTGCACAGTTTAGACAAAACATATCTGTGAGTCAGGTCTGAAAGGTGGGCCAAAGATTGGACTCTCTAGATTAGATATTCTCCACATCCTATCCTATTCTATCTCCTATCCTATCCTATCCTATCCTATCCTATCCTATCCTACCCTATCCTAAAATTCTATATTTCTATTAAATTGTTTCCACCTTTTCCATTGTACTGAGAAGTATAATATATAGACTAATCAAACTCAAATCAAATTATTTCACTTAAATGCTAGAGACGAGGCCATAATAATTGTCTCCAACCGGACAGGGGAAAGTTTTCTCTCTGGAAAACCACTGGCTACCTCTTTAATTGCATAAAAGGAGGCAACACACGATGTGGAAAGATTGGCTCAAGTGGCAAGGCCATGGACTCCCATCCTGTTATTTTTCAAGTTTATGGGATGTGGAAGATTTCCTCTGTGCAAGATAGCAGCTCCACTGGGCCCTCGCTCTGGGCTGCGTGGGTCACTTGGAAGGAAAAAAAACACCGCTCCTTTTCCACTCTGTCACTCAAAAAATTCATTTTTTGCAATGCATTTTATTCTCACAGAGTGATTCTGCTCCTTGGCTGCTATTAACAATCCTTAATGCATGTATTTGATAACTTGTGAAATGTCCCGGGGAGTCCTCTGGGATCTGCAAAGGACTGTGATGAAAGCATGCTGGACCAAACGGAAAATGTCCAACAAATGAAATGGCTGTGATGACCTCCCGTTCCAGGACCGCTGTGATGAATGATTCTTTTTGGCCAATTACATGGCTTGTAATTGGACCCCTTCCTGCTGCAGAGCGAGTTGTTTTATGGCTGTGATGTGGTGCACAATATGGAAATGTGGGCCTTGGGACTAATAAGTTGCTGGACAGGGTCAGATGGCAAGAGGTGCGCGAGAGAAGGCAGGGAATGTGGGTATGTGCTAATACAGAGGAAAAGGGTGTTGGGGGAATGAGAGGGGAAGGCATGGGAGGCAAGAAAGAGCAGTCATTATGGTGGGAGAGAATTGGAGGGAGACAAAGTGCCTGGTTTTAGACTCACAAAGACCTGGTTTGAGCACCAGTTCCATCTCTTACCAGCTGTATGTGCCTGAGGGCAAGTGACTCTGCCTCTCTGAGACTCAGTGTCCATCATCTGTAACATGGGGCAAGTAAAGCCTCCCTTCCAGGGTTGAAATGAAAACCAAATGAAATAACATATGTGCGGTATCGGATACAGCATAGGGACTCAAACTTATTAGTCAACAGAGCCAAATATCAACAGTACAATGAATGAAATTTCTTTTGAGAGCTAAATATATATATATATATATATATATATATATTTTTTTTTTTTTTTAATTGATTTTTATAGAGAGGAAGGGAGAGGGACAGAGAGCTAGAAACATTGATGAGAGAGAAACATCGACCAGCTGCCTCTTGCACACCCCCTACCAGGGATGTGCCCTCAACCAATGAACATGCCCTTGACTGGAATCGAACCTGGGACCCTTCAGTCTGCAGACCGTGTGGTTCTATCCACTGAGTCAAACTGGTTTTGGCGAGAAATTTTTAAAACTTAAATTTCTTCTAATGCTACTTCTTCAAAATAGACTCATCCAGGCCATGGCATTTTGTGGAAGAGCCACACTCAAGGGGCCAAAGAGCTGCATGTGGCTCTTGAGCTGCAGTTTGCCGACCCCGGAACTAGACCAAGGGTGCAAACTCAAATGCTTACAGAGTTGAGACAGATGATGTCAGTAAGTGAAGGTGACCAGGTATTAAAAACTGTGTAGACTAAAAAATGGAGTGAACGCCGACTAGAGCCTACCAGCTCTCCTGTGTGTTCTTAGATATTTAGGGTTTTTCAGAAAAGCCCCAACTCTGGTCTTAAGGTAAAAACTCCTGATTTACAAATGTGGGCATGTGACTCCTTTCCCCCACTTATTAGAATGTAGCCCACTAACGTGCATGCAGGTCAAACAAAACTTAAGTCATTTCCAGTCCATGGGCCACCATTTCCAGCCTCTAAACAGAAGGATTGTAGAAGGATTGTTTATCAGGGCACGTGATTCTGGGTTCAGCTAACACAGAGAGTGTAATTTATTGTAGACCTGGAACCCAAGCTATGCCTATCCATTTTAAAAGTAGAACTACCATAGGATCCTTCTACGTAGGATGCTTTGGGATATCGGGCCAACACCAAGACGGTGGCCATAGTCATCTCTATACCTTGAACTAGTTAGAGAGGAAGGTGATTTTCCACATCTTTGAAACAACCTCCTACTGTAGGATGTCTGGCAATGGAACTGAAGATAGGTTTGGAGCCCAGGGGAGACACCATTGTCGCATTCTTCTGGGCTAGCCGGCTGGCAGTGGTCTTTCCAGATGGGCTTGAGACCTGATCTCCTCAAACCAAGTTCTCTTACTCGCATAGGGCAATTTTCCTTGTTATTTTAAAAGCAAGTTGGTAGTTTCACAAATCACCTGTTAAATTTGACCAGTTACACTTTACATCTATGGTGATTTGTTGACCTCCTCTCTTCTTAATGTTTAATCCCTAGGACTTACTTCTCTGTTTGGACTCTTTCTGGACAACGTTGTGGAGTCATCCGAAGGGCCTCTCCAGGGAGCATGCAGTTGGGGTCTGAAGGTCTAGTCCTGTGGGATGTTATCAGCCGAGTCAGATTTGATTGGGAACAACAAAAATAACCAGCTAAACCACTCTGTGGCCAATCCAATAGTTTGCTTTTCAAAAGTTTTCGCTTCTTAAAATTTAAAGGATATAGACTAGTAAGAATATAAAATAAAAATAATTTGTAACTATAATTCTCAGCAATACTGTCCTTTCTATTTTGGCGAATATCCTTCTAATCTTTTTGGGAGAAAAATATTTCATATACATATAAAATCACACTAGACATGCTGTTCTATGAGTTTGTCATTTAATACCACCTCATGAACATAAATATTTTTTTTCGAATGAATATTGAAATATTCTTTAATGGTATTGTGACAATGGTTATGCTGTGATGTATGGTCTCAGGGCTAACTATTTGGGTACATGGATCATCATATTGTTAGGCTGAGTTTCCTGAAGTGGAGTCAATGGTTTGCCAATAAACTGATAATACGTGGCTGGTATTGGCATAGAAGTGCAGTGAAGCAGTGTGTGTATGGCCTTAGCCATGTGCTTACCATGTAGGGGTATTTGTTATGGGCTACCCATTGGTGATGTTGGGCATAACAAGGCTGCCTGGAATCTTCCAATTTGAGGCTTGAGGTAGTCTGAGTTTGTTTGAGACAGTCAAAACTCAATGAATAGGGGCTATGTATGTTTTTAAAGTAACTCTGCTAAATGCGCTTCTGTTTAGTGATACATACCCACATAGTCTTGGCTTGGACTGTGGTGAATAGAACAAAACTCATATTATAATGTCAAACAGATTTTTTCACCTGATAGTCTCCTATGTATGGTTGGAAGGAAAAAACAGGAGAAGCCATCTGTTGTAGGAGCAAGAGCTAGGAGATTTAGTGCTCAGAAGGATGACTCGGTCACGTTTGTGGTCACAAGTCTAGCCATGTTTTGAAATTTTAGGATCATAATTTAGGTAGGATCCATGAATTTAAGGAGTCAGTAATTTAATAAAATGAAAGAAGTGGTAGTGAATTCTGGTTCCAATTATTACTTTGTTGGAATGTTTTCCTTTGGCATCTTCCAAACTTGAACCGCTATTTGCATTCTATGCCTCCCCTGTGTGGTAATGTGATATTAATTTAGTAAGAGAGTTACTAATAAAAATGGATCAATTACATTAATAATTAGTCTAGGTCTCCTACTGGGAGGTTTTTAACTTTACTATGACTGTGGGAGTTTATAGTAAAATTTAAATTTCTGTTCAATATTTTTCAAACTATATGTCTATATTTATATGTTGATATCTATTGATTCATTTTTTTACTATACTTTCTTCTCCTCTTCTCATCTTGAACTCTCAGGAGCATATAAGGGATGTGAGCTAATGACAGGCTTGTAGGCTCTGAAACCAGACAGGCCCAGCTATGTTTCCTGCTTTTCTGTCTCCTGGCCGTGGGACTGTGAGCCAGTCATTTAATTTATCTCAGCCCCAGCTTCTTTATTTTAAAAATGAGTATTTCATAAAACTGACTGTTATGAACTGAAACCCCAAAAAAGGTTTATAGCAAGACTACTGGTTAGCTCATGCAATGTAAGAAAGAGCTAACCCACAAGTCTTGGGAAGGGCTGGCTCAGAGATTCAGCCCAGGAACCCTGCTCTCAGCCCTAACCTGTCCCCACTCAAGTCAGATTCCCAGGAACAGTAACTTGATTGGCTGGGACTGATCCCATATCCTGCTCTGATCCCTTTCTCTCCCCAGGGAGGTGGTCTTGGTCATTTGATTGGCAGTTCCACTGGAGTCATGTGAAATGGGGGAGTGAACTTCCTCAATACAAAATGGGGAGTATTATCAGAGGGAGGCGAATTATGGACACATATAGGAACCCAGAATGCCTCCTCACAGTTCACAGGAAGAATCCATGTAACTAAGGTCCCTGGTACATGGCATATGCTGCTGTGGTGATCATTGCTGTCACCAGACCAAAATGCCCTGTTTTAGGATGAGAACAAGGACAAGAATTATTTTCCTTTTCTTTTGAGTTTAGTGCATTCTTTTTACACCCCATGTGACTAAAAGGCAGATTTCCTGAGTTCCTTCTCAGACCTCTGTGGGGAAGGGTTCCCTGGCCTCTTCCTGCTCAACAAGCAGCCCAGGGGAGTCCTTTGAGCCCTAGGTTTTGGGACCCCGAGCCCTCGGTGATTAGGTGGAAGGGATGTTTCTCTCCCACCACAGCTGTGGAAGATGTGCTGAAGGAGCAAAACAACCGGACCGGTGGGCTGGTCCCTGAGTTGTGGCTCTCAGCCCCGGCTGCACATTGGGAGCACCTGGCAGCACTGACAACACACCAACACCCAGGACCCGTCCCTGAGCTCGGCATGGCTAGTTCCCAGCAGCAACCAGATGTTTCCAATGCATGCCTAGTCTGGGAGTCACGGAGACTCCTCCTACACCCTTCTGGAAGGCAGCGAGGGATGGGTAGAACTTTGCGGTTTCAGAGCATTTTTGCATTTTTTTTCTTCAGTTAGCCATTTTATCCTCTCGGCAACCCAAGTCCTCAGGCAGGTGAAGTAGGCAGTAATCTACTCCTGATTTTGGAGGAGAGAAACGGACCCCTCCGAAAGAGTCCTTCGATGGTGATTCCACTGAAGGTACACACACAGCTTAGAACAGGCAGAGCCAGAACTCAGGCCTGTTCTTCCGGCCTCAGGCTCGCAGTTCCATGCACGTCCATCTGGAGATGACAACATTCAGATTTTCCAAGATTTCTTTCAGTTACAGTTTCAAGGAAACCTTAAGGTGAGCTCTAAGTCCTTCACAAGACACTTCTGTGAAAAACATCCTGTGGGCCTTCGGCGCTTTCTGGGAGGTCTTTCAAGCCATTTTAGGTCCCTGGTGCTTTGGTTTAGCTACCAGTTCTGCAGACTGTGCCTCCCGGGGCTGAGAGGAGTGAGGCTGTGAGGACAGTGGCAGCGTCCCTGCCAACATCCTGGGGGTGGGCTCGTCTCCCGCAGGAACATTCCCAGCGGAGCTGTCAGCCCTGCGCACTAGAGCCTGCCTTGGATTTCCCTCCACACAGCGCCGGGCAGAGGACTCAACCCAGTCAGTAGCTGATGATTAGACAGTGACACAGAATGGATTTTCTCGCCCTTTGACTTCCTCAGCATCTGCTGCCCCGTGACTACTTCTTAAAGCTTTTCCCCCCATTACAAAGCTAATCTAAATTCTCCGAAGGACAGAAGTACGGAAAAGGAGAGGTGCAAGAAACCCACTTGTAATAGTGGAAGTGTTTATTAAAAACACTGTGTTGTATTTAATCTGTATAACCCTCAACTTTACCCCTGAACTCTCAAAACTGAACTCTCACCCATCGCCCACTGCCCATACACAACTGCAGGATCCTACATGGCCTCGGAGCTGTGGCTTCATCCTTTGACCTCCTTCCTGTGTCTACGCCTATGCAAACGCTTGATGTAAAGCCAGTCCCTGAAGGAGACTGGTGTTCCCTTTCCCTGGGTTTTTGCTCTGCTGGGCTGGGCATCAGGAATAGTTGTTTCACCCTCCTGGTCATGGTGGCTCTGCTGCTGAGGCACAGTCCACAGACAAAATCTCTGTAATGGGCTGAATTGTCTCCCTGTGGGGGGCCTGACCAGGGTACACATGTGCAAAGGCAATGATTCAGCAGTAGCACTATGCATACTGCGCAGGCACACCCTTATATAACCTACTTATGTTAATTGCTAATTACTACTGACATTACTAATTGGCACGAGGCCCCTTTTGTTTGAGCGTATATATATAGTGTCCCTGACCAGCCAGTGTTGGCTGCTGTGTTCATAATAAATCGTGTCCCACCTACATACAGTCACTTGTGTGTCCTTCCAATTTCCTGCGCCCAGAGGGGTCAAGTTCCTGGCTGTGGAACTTGCACCCAGCACTCCCCAAAAGTTCATGCATTGAAGCCTTAACCCCCCAGTACCTCAGAATGAGACTATTTTGTAGATAAGATTGTCAAAGAGGTGATTAAGTTTAAATCGAATCCAACTGGTGTCCTTATAAGAAGAAGAAAGCTGGATATCCATGGAGATGCCCTGGACACGCCCACACAGAGAACAGGCCATGTGAGGACAGAGCGAGAAGAAGGTCATCTGCACACCAAGGAGAGAAGCCTCAGAATAAGCAAACTCAACCGACACTTTGACCTTGGACGCCAGTCTGCGGACTGTGAAGAAATAAATTGCTATTGTTTAAGCCTCCAGTCTGTGGTACTTCGTTATAGCAGCCTTAGCAGGTTAATATGCTCTGGAAAGCTTTTTAAACACCAGCCTGACCCCCCAAGAAGGACTCATATTCTTTCCTTGGTGTTCTCCCAGGCCCCCTTTTATTGGCCCATCTTCCTGGGTATCATCCCCTCCGGGCCTCAGGTTCCTTGAGAACCAGGCCTGGCTCACTTTTGCATGTCTATCTGCTAGCCCAGTGCTGAGCTCCACCTCAGTTTGGGGGGGTAAAGGGAAAGGGAATGAATGAATGAATGAATGAATGAACAACCTGCTACTTTAAGTCTTGCCTGGTATCCTGGCTACAGTGAGGGGTCCAAAAACTGCTTGTGATTCTTCATGCAAATTAAGGGAAGGGTTGAGGGCCTCAAAGTGGAGAGGAGTGAGGCAGGGCCCAGGGAGAGGGGCCATCCAGCCCCACCATGGCATTTCCTTGGGCTGCTGCGCATGCCTTGGGCCAGTCCTGGGCTGTGCAGCCTCCCGCTTGGGCCCTGGCGCTCGGTCCTCTTTTCAGTCTGTTGGCCACTTAATCACATACAGAAGATGTGAATTCCCTGAGGCCCCGCTGTGTGGTCCTCTCCTCACAGCCTGCTTCCCCACCCCAGTTTCTGGAAGTCCTTGCGGAAGGTCTGACAGACGGGCCTTCCTTTCCCACCCCCCCAGCTGGACAGGGTTAGGGAACAGAATGAGATTTCTGGGAACAGACTGGGGAGGAGGAGCTGGGAAGGGTGACAAAGGCCTGAGCTGGGGCTTTATGTGCCCTGTGCTTGCTGCCCAAGCAGGGCTCTGGCTGCCTCCACAGTAGTCTGTTGGTAATAGTGGAAGCACAGGAGATCTGCTAACAGCCCGGCATTTACACATAAGCCAGCCCACCCTGGGATGCAGCCCTGATGGCAGAAAGCCTCCGAGCATAAGGAAACCCTCTGGAGGGAAGTGTTCTAAGTGAGAAAGAAGCCAGGCAGACATGCCTGGCCAAGGATCAAAGCTGCGGGCCTCGAGGGTGGGCTGAGGGGAGGACAGGCTGGATAGAACTTCTGGGTCAGCGCCCTGAACACAGCAGTGGGAGCAGGCAGGTTTGGCATGCCGCAGGGAGGACAGCATCCCTCTGTCCGCTCTCAGGACCTGGTTCCTGGGCACCCTGGGCTGTGAGGCTCTGGGAAGTTGTCAGGAGTCACCGCATGTGGTGGCCGAAGAAGTGGAGTGCTCCTGCAGGGTGGGATGTTGCCTGGGGGCTGGCCAACTTCTCCCGCAGGCTCAGTGCCTGGGCCCAGGATGCTTGTAAGGGCCACAGCAATGTTTTTCTTTATTTTAAAATCAATAAAAAAATATGAACTTTAAGACACAAAAGATTGCATGTTATATGATTCCATTTACAGGAAATGTCCGGAACAAGCAAATCCAAAGAGACGGAAAGTAGATGAGTGGTTGCCAGGGGCTGGGGAACAACTGTTAATGGGTTCAGGGTCTCTTTGGGGGCGATTAAAAGTGTTTTGGACTTAGATAGTGGGGAAGGTTGCACAACCTTGTGAATGTACTAAAACCCACTGAATTGTATACTTTAAAATGATCTGTTTTATGGCATATGGATTATATTTCAATAAAGCTGTTATTTCTTTTTTACGGTAAGGGCATCAGAGACGAAGGAAAAAGAAAAGAAGATAAAGAACAATAGTATAGCATGCCTGGGTAGCTCAGTTGGTTAGAGTGTTGACCAAATATGCAAAGGTTGTGGGTTTGTTCCCCAGTCAGGGCACATAGAAGAACCAACCAATGGATGAATCAATAAGTGGAACAACAAATCAATGTTTCTCTCTCTCTAATAAATCAATAAAAAAGAACAATAGTATAAAACATAACCTTTAATAGTAATCTTACCTAATAAAAGAGTAATATGCAAATTAACCATCACTTCACTACATCCACAAGCCACACCCACCAGCCATGTCCCCCAGCCAATCAGAGTGCTATAGCCACAGAGAGCAGGAGGGAGACTTCGGTTTCCAAGGCAATGGCTTGCCCTTGTGGGCCTAGGCCTCCATTTAAGGCTACAAAGTTTCAGTTATAGAAGGTAAACAAATCCAAACAGAAATAGCTGCCGGCCATGAAGCGAGCAGGAGGCTTGGCTCCACTCCAGGCTACAAAGTTTCAACTGTAGAAGGTAAGTAAATTCCAGATACCAGGGCCTCTGCTTGGGTCGCCAGGGGGCATGGCCAGCCTGCAAACCACCCCAGGCCCCTTGCTCAGGCCACACCACGCCCCAAGGGAACATGCACCCTGATCCGGGACACCCTTCAGGGCAAACCAGCTGGCCCCCACCTGTGCACCAGGCCTCCATCCTATCTAATGAAAGAGTAATATACAGATTGACCATCACTCCAACACACAAGATGGCTGTCCCCATGTGGTCAAAGATCCTGCCCCTATGTGACACAAGATGGCCACCACAAGATGGCCAGCAGGGGAGGGCAGTTGGGAGGCACCAGGCCTGCAAGGAAGGGCAGTTGAGAGGGACCATGCCTGCAAGGAAGGGCAGTTTGAGGCGATCAACCTTGTAGGGGAGGGAAGTTAGGGGTGACCAGGCCTTCAGAGGAGGGAAGTTGCGGGCAAACAGACTGGCAAGGGAGCAGTCAGATATCAATCATGGGAGTGGTTAGGGAGTGATCAGGCTGGCAGGCAGAAGCAGTTAGGGGCAATCAGAAAGGCAGGCAGGCTAGCAATTGGGAGCCAGCAGTCCTGGATTGTGAGAGGGATGTCCGACTCCCGGTTTAGGGGTCCCAGATTGGAGAGGGTGCAGGCTGGGCTGAGGGACACCCTCCCCTCCAGCCCCATGCACAAATTTTGTGGAGTGGGCCTCTAGTCTAACCTAATAATGGAGTAATATGCAAATTAACCATCACTGTTACACAAAGCCACACCCACCAGCCAATCAGAGTGAGTATGCAAATCAACACAACAAAGATGGTCATTAATTTGCATATTGCAGCGGGAGGGAGGAGTGAAGACTGAAGACAGCATAGAAGGAAGGGGGAGGGAAAGTGGAAAGCAAGGTGGCTGCAGGTGCTGAAGGGAAAGCACTGGTAGTGCATGCGGAGTGGGGCAGGGCAAGGTGCTCAGTGGCAGCATGCACGGCCCACGGAGGCAGCACGGCTGTGGCGGCGAGAGGCAGCGATGGCGGTAGGTTGGGTGGGCAGGGCGGGGTGCACAGCATCGGCATGCGTGGCCCCAGAGGTGGCGGTGCGGGTGCGGCCATGGAGGCAGCAGCAGAGGTGGCGCAGCAGGTTGGGCGTGGGGGCAAGGCACGCTGCAGTGGTGGCAGCGTGCACAGCTGTGGTGACGGTGGTGGAGGTAGCTGCAGGTGTGGTGTGTTGGGCAGGAAGGGCAGGGTGGGCCCTGCCCACCTTGCCCACCCCACCCTGCCTGCCGCAGCAGGAGAGGTGGGGTGGCAGGAGGGAAGCCTGCCGGAAGTCTTGCAGGAATATTCCTGCAACAGGTGCCTAGTAAATATATATATATAAGCCTAAGTGACCGAATGACTGGTCTACCAGTCAACCAGTCACTATGATGCGCACTGACCACCAGGGGCAGACACTCAATGCAGGAGCTCCCAATGGTGACCAGTGCACTCCCACAGCCAACCTCCCACAGTCCCTCCCCCTAGCCAGCCAACTTCCTTTGGTCCCTCTTCCTGCCCAGCCAACCTCCCTCGGCCCCAATCAGCCCTGATCACTGGCCAGGCCAAGGGACCTCACCTGTGCATGAATTTGTGCATTGAGCCTTTAGTAACATATAACTTTTAATTGTAATGAACAAGAAATGCTTTTAAAAAATGAGATGAGGTTAGATAAAACTAAAATTGGAAAACAGGTTTTGTTTGGTTTATAAAGTCTGTTGGTGCCTTTTTGGAATGCAGGGCTTCAGACACTTTTGAGGCTGCATTTAGACTCACAAAGAGCAAGCAGAGCGATCCATTAGTGATGTCTACTCTGGAAAGAGGTCCAGGTGGCAAGGAGGTCCAGAGTGATCGATTAGTGATGTCTTCTCTAGAAGGAAGTCCTGCCTGCACCATCCCTCATCCCTGCAAGTTTTTACACTCCCTGCCCTGGGATGCACATGGAACAGGGAAGGGAATTTGGGTTAGTAGAGGAGTGGGACAAATAAGGCAGAAGCTTTCTTACATCTCAGGCTGACCCTGCCCCACCCACGTCTGCCGGAGTCGTCTGCGTTTCTTTCCCACACCAGCTTCATTCTTTAATAGTCAACTCTCCGGAGAACCCACTGTCTCCCAGTAAGTAACCATTCCCACGGACAACTCTTAACCAACTCTTAACCAGCTCCGCGCAGGTCAGCAGGCACACCATCTCTTTTCTACCTTCTTCCCTGCCCCAATTTTCTCCACAAGATTGATAACTCTTCTTGTTGCAAAGGATTTAGACAAAGCCCTCCTGGCATAGACCCTGCCGTTAAAATGTGTGCTTTGTGAAAATATGTGCATCGTTAGCACTCTTCCCCTTTTCCAGTGGGCTTAGCAATTAACATACCCCCTCGCTTTTCAAAGAGTGTGTCAAGAGACTCGCTCTGGGCAGCAAAGAAAAATACATTTGTCATTGGAATGACAGCCACAGCAGCCAAAGCCAATTTTATCCGGTGGCAGTGAGCTGGCCTTATCCCTTCTGGGAAAAATAATATTAGAGGCTCTGTTTACAAATATGCACCTTTTGCTGATTTCTCTCACTGCCCGGCAATTTTTCAACAGGACAGCTTTCCCGGAAACACTGTACAGAGCCAGAAGATGATAAAACCTGGTATCCAGAGAGATGCCCGAGGCTCTGTTTGTTTAACCACTGTAATTGAACTCAGCTCGAAGGTCATCTGCCTGCAGCCAAGTCACCCCAGGTGCATGTCTGTGAGGAGGCTCCCTGGTTAAATAATCTGCTCTAACACTGCTCCTCCCCCTCTTCACCTGCTTCCCAAAGGGCCATCCTCTAGGTCAGGTCCACAGACCCCCTACCGACCTTGATGCAAGCAAACCTTGAACTCTCTCATCCTCAGACCTGTCTAGAAAGAGCCAAGTGCGCGAGGCTCGTTTCTACTTGAAGCTGAATAACAGCATTGCTATTTGAAGCTAAACCCACTTTGCTTTCCCTCCTGGCTCACTAATATGTTTAGGCCCTAGAACTGCTAATGAGATTAAAAAGTGATTAGCTGTCGGTCCACAAGTGAAAATGATCAGTGATGGTTTCGACTAAAGCAAAGAAAATGTCCCCACCCACAGTCCATGGGTATTTTGTGATCCTATCTGTGCGCCTTTGCATTTACCAACTTAGGGCTGACTGTCTCTACGGGACTGTCCACAGAGCCTGGTGTGTGCTGTCACGTGTCCACTTTCGAAAGCCCAGAGAATCTATTTTCAGGAAGAAGGCCCAGCATTCTGAGTTTGCTAGCCAAGGTGGTTTTGTGTAATACCCACCTCTCCCCTTACGGGAGGCCACATGGTGTGATGGAGAAAGATGCCCAGACTGGGGTGTGGTTTTGTGACTCTCACTCTCCACGCTGGGTGACCTTGGTAAGCCACTAGCCTTCTCGAAGCATTCTCGAGATTGATAACTCTTCTTGTTGCAAAGGATTTAGACAAAGTTATCAAGATTCCCCACATCTGTGCAATGGGGAGGCCTCCTTTGTAGATAGCATACCTAGCAATGTCCAGGTGAATAAAGAAAGGAGGCTGGATTTCAAAAATAAGCAATTACTACTATTTTTATTTCTCAAGGCCACGCCCAGCCTGGTGTTAAAATAAGGGCACTTTGAATTCCGTGATTATTTCTATGGCTCTCACTTGCACCTGCTCTTTTAGGACCCACAGCCTAGCAAAGGCCCCTTCAATGGTTTCTGGAAGCCTCCAGGACAAGGCTGGCCGCTGCCATCACTCTGTCATTTGCTGTCTCTCCCAAGCCTGTGATGTTGGTGGCTCTGTCTCAAGTGACCACCTCCCAGTGGGACAGTCAGGCCACACTCAGCAGGGCAGCAGAAAGTTTAATTGGTCTCTTTTTCCACTTAAAATCGTGTATGAAAATTATATTTTACTAGAGGCCCGGTGCACAAATTTGTGCACAGGTGGGGTCCCTTGGGGTGGCCTGTGGAGATCAGGCCCCAGCTCACACCCCTAGCCTTGCAGCCCCGTAGCCCCACCTGGCACCCCACCTTGGCCTGGCACCGCACCTCATCTGCTCCACCATCCCACCTGCGGGGTGATCGATTGGGACCAGCCCCCCCCTTTCCCCCCGCCCATCCCAGCTCCCTCAGCACCTGGGAGCCAGGAGGCGGCCCCTCCCCCTGTTGCCACTGCTGGTGACCGTGTGCAGGGCAATTGGGCCTGCTTGCACCTGCCTTGATCTGGCGCTGCTCGCTCACCTGCTTCACCATTCCCACACAGTCCCACTCTCATTGGGGCCCATCAGGGCCAGCAGTACCTCCACTGCCACCTGCTGCCAACACCACATTGCCAATGCCCACATGTTTCGTGCCGCCCCCTGGTGGTCAGTGATATCATAGTGAGCGGTCAAACTCCTGGTCGAATGACTGCTCAAGGGGACAATTTGCATATTTGGCTTTTATTATATAGGATGGCACAGTTGGTAAAATATGAATTTAATCCAGGCTGATTAAAAGTTAAAACATTTCTTCAACTCTAAAAGTTCTTTATTTTTTGAGGTGAATTCACATAGCATAAAGTTAGCCACTGCCAAATGTATTCTTAACGGCATTTAGCACATCCACAAAGTTGTACAACCATCATCTCTCTCTGGTTCCAAAACAGTTTCATCTCTCTCAAAGGAGACCTTGGACCCATGAACCAGTCAGTCCATTTCCTTCTTTCACTTAGCACATGCATGTTGTGGCATGTGTCCATACGTCATTCCTTTCTATGGCTAATATTCCATTGCATCAATATAGCACATTTTGTTTATTCACTCATTGAATGATGGGCTTTGGGTTGTTTTCATTTGGTGGCTATTACAAATAGTGCTGCTATGAACATTTGTCTAGAAATTTTTGTCTAGAAATTTGGTTCATTTCTCTTGGGTATATACATAGGAGTTGGATTGCTGGGTCATATGTGACTTGAAGATTAACTTTTTGAGGAATTGCCACTATTTTCCAAAGCAGCTGCACCAATGTACATTCCCATCAGCACTGCACGGGTTCTCATTTCTCGCTATTCTCACCAACACACGTTATTGTCTGTGTTTCCATTATAGCCATCGTAGTGGCTGTGAAATGGGACCCACCTCATTTTAAAGATACATAAACTGCAGGAGAAAGCGTAGGTTTCACCAGTGCAGCCCCTGTGTTGCAGTTAGGATCTGGACAGCACATCTCTTTCCCCCACAATCTGATGCTTGTTCCCATCAGACCAGATGTCCTTTTTTTCCCTTTTCTTTTCTTTTTTTTTAACATTAAGAGAAAACCGAAGTCAGGCTGCTATCCCAGGAGTGGAGGGATGCAGCAGTGGGCTTCAGCTGGAGCTGGCCGCTCTTCTCACCCAGCTAGTCTGGCTGGGATTTTCCTAGGCCTGTGGTCGACAAACTGCAGCTTGTGAGCCACATGCGGCTCTTTGGCCCCTTGAGTTGCTCTTCCACAAAATAGCATGGCCTGGGCGAGTCTATTTTGAAGAAGTGGCATTAGAAGAAGTTTAAGTTTAAAAAATTTGGCTCTCAATCGCTGTGCTGTTGATATTTGGCTCTGTTGACTGACGAGTTTGCCGACCCCTGGTCTAGGCCCTTGCAGGGCTAACTTTACTTTCTGAGCTTTTCTTTGATGGGAGAGAGCTATAGCAATGCCGTGCCTGCTCCATCTATACATTTATTGAGAACCTATTAGATGGTAGTTATAGTTTTACACATTGGAGGCACAAAGATAAATAAGATTAACAGCTTGAACCCAACATATTTACCTATTACCTCTGTATTATTCAACGGGGACAGTGAGGATAAGGCACGAAGGGAGTGAGGATGAGGAGCACAACCCCAGCTGAAAAAGGGGAACAAGAGCTGAGCCTTGAAGGACTCCAGAGAGATGGTGGGAAGCTTGCCAGGCCTGCTCTGTGCACAGAGGTAGGTGAAATGTGCAAGAACTTGTCTGGATGGGTGAGAACAGCCAAAAGGTCAAGTAGAACATTCAGCAGCCTGGGGCTGAAGCCTATTAGAGTGTTTTGACAGAGCCAGGCACAGCTAAGAAGCCGATGGGCCACTCAGCTTTGTGGGCATCCGAGCACTATAACCCAAGGAGGCTTTTTTCACAGGTGGTCAGAGGAGGAGTGAGAAAGGCCACCATCGACTCACTCAGCACATAAAATCTGTAGCCGCAAAGCAGGTTCTGCCTTTGAGTGTGAACAGTATGGAAAGTACTGGGGCATCAGGCTGGCTTTGATGGCCACACCTCCCCCGCACACAGTGTTACTATTGTTTTCACATATGAAAGCCATAGTAAGTCTCCAAACAACCATACTGATAAAGAAAAACATACATTGATGCATTTTTTTCCATCTTGGTTTGTGTAAAGCACCTCTTTTTTTACATTTGCCTTTGCCAGGTAGTTTCTGCCTGTCAGGGCTCAGTGAAACTGTGAAACAGGTGAGGTTTCCTCCTTGGGCCCATCGAAAGCTCCTGTGAATCTCTCTGCTGGTGATCTGGATTGGACAGTAATGCCCAAGGTGGCCGTGCCTCAGGCGCTATTTACTGTAAAGTCAAATACGATCTTTATTATTTTTTTAATCTTTACCCGAGGACATGCTACAGAGGGGGAAAGGAAAGAGAGAGAGAGAGAAAGAGAGAAGGGGGTGGGGGAGAGAGAGAGGGAGAGTTGAGAGAGAAACATTGATCAGTTGGTTGCCTTCCATACACGCCCTAACTGTGGAACTGAACCGGCAACCTTTTGGTGCACAGGACAACACTCAACTAACTGAGCCATTCTGGCTGTCCTAAATATATTCTTGATTTTTAACATTGGTTTGGAAATCCTGTCTTGTTCAGTGTTTGTTTCCAGTGTTTTGGGCTGGTAGAAATATCTGCCAAGTTAGTTATGAGGGTCTTTCTCTCTCTCTTTTTCTAATGAATAACCCAGAGATCTGGTGACCAGTGATAATGGCACATAAATATGAGTATAATGTGAAGCAAGTTTCAGCTGACAATCAGAATCGGTCATTTCTATGGTAAGAATCCGTCATAGTTCAAGACTACATACCTAGAAGCAAATGGAACAGAAATTTGAGTATTAAGAGGGTGGGAGAGTAGAGACCTGTGTGAAACTTAAAAAAAAAAAAATTGCGTAGATTGCATAATAGTGATCAATAAATAAATGACATTTTTCTTAAGACATTTTTAGTTTCATTTTAAATAAAATTGATGAGATATCAACTGTCCATATCACAGAACATTACCATTTTTAAAAACTGGGAGGGCGGGGTGGGTGCCATGGCCTCTGACCCACCCGTAGCATCACTATTGTGGAAGAATTGCTTTTTTTTCTGGAGAATGAAAGACTTTCTTCTGGTTTGGAATGAGGTCTTCTCTCCAGTGTGCTGGAAAATAGACACACCTGTATGAACCTAGTCTCCTTGTTTCTTCTAGAAAAGGAACAGCTTGTGGAAGGGTTTCAAAGAGGACACTGGCATCTCTGTTCCTCTTTTCACCAGGGCTGGGTCATGGACAATAGGAGGTGGAAGGCTGGAGGGAGGGCTGAGAGGAGACTGTAGGAATGAGTCCATTATAGAGGAGAATGTCTAGGGTTGTGTCTTGGGGGCCTGAAGAGGGAGCAGGAGAGAAGGGTCCTGGGATGAATACTAAAACAAGCTCACGTAATGGTATAGAAGTGAGGGTGAGGGGTGAGGAACATGTGGAGTTTGATGTTCAACTCTCCCTCTCAGCATCCATTCATTCACTCAACAGTTTTGTTTTTTTAATGAGCACCTACTACATGCTAGAGACTATGTAAAGTATGTAAGAGATGCTTGAGCTAAGGATCCTGGACACTCAGAGCCTGCAGCAGGTCAGGGTTGGGATGTCCTGTAGGTAAGCTGGTCTGGGAAGAGAGTCTGCAGAGCACAAATCTTACCTGTTGATTTCGGGCAGTGTGGGGCTGCTCACACCTCTCTCTTTTTCTGAATTTAGTTTGCTCCACAAATATCTGCTGCTTTTTCCAAATTGAAGTTTCCTGAAACTAGACATAGATCACAATACTCATAATTCCCTACTTAGGTACACACAGGAGATGGTGAGGTCTTTGAAGTCCGAGGCCACACCTTACTCATCTGGTGTTCCCACTGTCCAGCACAGAGAAGAAGCTCAGCAATGTTCTTGAAAGAATGAACGAACGAACCTCACACTGTGGATTTTGTTTCTTGAGGAGCAGTTGTTAAGGTCATTTTCACTCCAGCCTGCAGACTCCTAGTTTAGCCAGGGATACTCACAGAGAAGTTCTGAAAAATTTTTTTTTTGGCTATTCAAGCAGTTGGGCCATTATTTTCTACTGCTGCTGTTACTATGAACTTAATATGGCACCCCAAGCTGTAGCCAACGGTCAGAGACTATAATCCCTAGAGAATGTTTTGTAACATGCGCTGAGCCAAGGTGATGGATGGTATATTTAAGAAAAGACATTAAAAGAAAAAAAAACACACATTTAAAATTGGGTGCAAAAACAACAACAAACAAAACACCAAAAAAACAAACAAACAAACCATAACCCCCCCCCCCCCCAAAAAAAAAAAAACAACTCAATAGCTTAAAGCAATGCAAATTCATCTTTTGACAGCTTTGTAGGTCAGAAGCCTGAATCAGGTTTACAGGGGCTAACAGCCAGCAGGGCCCTGCTCCTTTGGGAGGATGGAGGGGAGAATGTTCCCTCCCCTTCACCCTTTTCAGCTTCCTGAGGCCCCCCTCAGAGCTTACTCATGGTTTCTTCTTCTTCCAGTTGCTTCCTCCAGCGGTAGCGCTTCGAGTCCTTCTCAGGATACCATCTGCCTGGTTTCCTCTCTTCTGCATCCCTCTTCTACTTACAGCATAATTTCCCCCCATGGCAAAGCCAGCGGATTGGCAGCCCCAATTCCATCTGCAACCTAAGCTCCTTTTCACTGTGTAACCTCACATGTTCACAGATCCCGGGGAGTGGGATGTGAGCATCTTTGGGGGGCGGGGGAGGGAGGCATTGTTCCACCTACCACCACCTGCAGTAGATTTCAGATCCCTAATCCGGAGTCTTGGTTACTCACCTGCTTTAGCCTGGGCTGCTATAACAAATACCATAGTTGGGGTGACGACAGAAATGTGTTTCCCGCTGTCTGGGGGCTGGACCAAGATCAAGGCCCTGCAGATCTGAAGTCTGATGTGGGCTTGTTTCCTCGTTCACAGGTGGCTGTCCTGCTGCTGTGCCCTCACTGGTGGGAGTGGTGGGCTCTCTCTGTGGCCTCTTTCGCAAGAGCACTAACCCCGTTCATGAGGCCTCTGCCCTCAAGACCCATTCACCTTCCAAAGGCCCTTCCTCCTAAAACCATCACCTGGGGTAAGGTTTCAACATGAATTTGCAGGGGAGGGGGACGCAAATATCTAGACCATGCCACTCCATAGCTCCCTTTCATCCTTCGAATTGCAGGGAGCTCCCTGTTTGAGGATTTGCCATTCAAGCCGAGGACCAGCATTGGGTCCAGAAAGGTGAGGCAGATGCTGTGGCGATCCTTCCCCCAAAATGCGGGGCGACCGAGACATGCGAGGCTCTGGCTTCTCTCTGGTTCTGAATCATCACCCCAAGGATGTACTCGACCGCGGAGGAGCCATCCCTGGGTCGGAATGACCTTTAGTAATGACAGCCATGTGGCGGTCACTCCTTTGCATTTATCATCTCAATCACTGCCAGCACGAAAGGGTATG
Source organism: Pipistrellus hanaki (assembly GCF_964339955.1). Lineage (NCBI taxonomy): Eukaryota > Metazoa > Chordata > Mammalia > Chiroptera > Vespertilionidae > Pipistrellus > Pipistrellus hanaki. Next base: position 18,304,999 of record NC_140510.1, read on the forward strand.
TCTTATCATTCCCAGGTCCGAGGGAAAATTAGGGTTGATTCAAATTGAGTAACTTGCCCCCGGGTCACATAATAAGTAGCCCAGCCGGGTTTAGACCCTCGGCTTATCTGATTTCACATCATTTACAGTCTGCTCCGAGGAACCATTGCTCTTAAAGCACCACCAGCTATTTCTGTGAGTCCTTAGGGTAGAGACTGCACACAGAATGACCTGTGTGCTTGTACATAAAGCCAATGACGACTTCAAACCAGTTGCTTCTGAGGCATTGGGAATGGGGCTCGGCCACCTGTAGTTTTTGGTTCCCTGGTTGCTGTAATGTTGTTCAGGGTGAAGAACCACTGCCCTGGGAAAGTGTGTCCGCTCTCCAGAACCCAGCTGCGTGTCACTCTGTGCCCTCAACCGCTGCCCAGCCTGCCCCTCATTGAGTATGGTTGGTGGTCAAAGAGGAAGAGTGGAGCAAGTGGGGTTTTTCTAATTCCCCAGGGGCTGCATGGCCCCCTGCTTGCTGGCTGGCAGGCTTTTCCTTTAGGCTCCAGATGAGGGGGAGCCCCTCTCGGCACTTTGGCACCCTGTCTTGGCACCCTGTCCTGGGCATCTGCTTCCCCAGGTGAGCTGGGACCGGGAAGCAGCCCCACGGAGTGCAGGAGTGATATCTGTACTTCAGAGGAAGAAAAGTACTTCATTCCACTCCGTCGCTCCCCGCTCCCTCATTGATTCGATGGCGGAATAAGTGCTCAGCACTAGCAGAAAACGGAATTTGCAAAGACAGTGATTTAGGTTTCTCCCCTGACTTCTTGTTTGTTCAGTAAATCCACATCCCACTTCAGAGTGGAAATAACTGAGTCCCTGCCTGGAATGGCAGGCATGCACCTTTCCAGAAAGAGCAGGCGATGGTGGTGGAGCGTCGCTGAGTTCAGCTCCATTTCTGCCCCAAGTTTGTTGTCTAACTTCAAGGAGATGCTGAGCCCAGGAGGGGGCCCAGGTGCATTTGGGGATTCTTCAACTTTCTAGACCAGATGGTATGTTAATATGTGTGGGGGGAAAAACCCTTTTCCTTATTTATGAAACACTTCAAAGAGCACAGATTAGAGGAAATAATATAACCGATCTTATGCATCCATCATAAAGCTTAAAGAATAGCTATTTTTTTTGTATATGTCCTTCAGTGTTCTTAAAAAGGGAAAGATAAGTTAATACCTGTACTGCTATTGTCCTCCCCCCCCCCCCGAAAATCTTTTACTATTCCCCCTGCCCCAACTGTAGCCATTCACTTGAACTTGGTGTGCTCATGAATGACCTTATATCTTAACTATGAGGTATGTGTCTGTGAATGGTCACACTATGATTGTTGGTTTTTTTTAATTTTTATTATTAACTGTATATTTCTTTTTCCTTTTTTTTGTGTGTGTGTGTGTGTGTGACTTAAGAAATCCTTCCCTGACCCAGATTCACAAAATATATTTTCCTATGTTTTCTTTAAAGGTTTTAACTTTTTCTTTTCGCGCTTATGTGTTTAATCCCTTAAAATTAGTTTTTGTGAAGGTGTAAGGGAGGAACCTAATTTCATTTCATTCATCATTTCTTCAGTAATTCATCCTTTCCCTGTTGATTTGTAATGTCATCTGTATCCTATGTCTGGCTTTTGTGTGTGTGGATCCCTTTAATGCTCTGTATTTAGTTCTATTGTTTTAATTACTGTAACCTTATAACTTCTTAATTATTTTTTCACTAAGGTATAATTCACCCTATCAAAGTGTAAAACTTTAGTATATTGATAAAGTTCCACAACCATCCTCACTATCTAATTCCAGAACATTTCTATCACTCCCCAAAGAAGCCCTAGCCCCATTACCACCACTCCCCACTCCCCTCCCCTCTCCTCCCCCGCAGCTCCTGACCACCACTAATCTACATTCTGTCTCTATAGATTTGCCTATTCTGGATATTTCATAAAAATGGAATCATATAATATGTTTGACTTAATTTATGTAACATTTTCCATGTTTCATCCCTGTGGTAGCATGTACCAGCATTCCTTAAAAAAAAAAAAAATACAGCTGAGTAATAGTCCATTCTGTGACTATAGAGTTGTTCCCCCAGTATCCATGGTGATGGGTTCCAGGGCCCCCACAGATATCAGAATTCATGGGTACTCAAGTTTCTTATATAAAATAATATAGTACTTGCATATAACCTATGCACATAACCCTGTACACCTTAATCATCTCTAGATTACTTTTAATACCTAATAACTTGTAAATGCTTAATGAACATTTGAGCTGTTTTCACTTTTGTGTTGTATGCATAATGCCACTATGAACATTCTTATATAAGTTTTTGGATAGGCATATGTTTTCATTTCTTTAAGAGTGGTATTTCTGGGTCAAATGGCACTATTATGTTTAGCATTTTGAGGGACCAACTGACTATTTGCCAAAATAATTTTACCATTTTACGTTCCCACCAGTTATATATGAGGGTTCCGATTTCTCTACATCCTCACCAACACTTGGTGTCGGTATTTTTGATCATAGTCATCCTAGTGGGTATGAAGTTGTATCTCAGTGCAGTTTTGATTGGTGTTCTCTCATGACTAATGATGCTGAGCATCTTTTCATGTGTTTATTTGCCATAGGCCTGCCTTTGGAGAAATGCATATTCAATCCTTTGTCTCATCATGGTATACGCTTGTATAGAAGCAATACTAGCTGGCATCCTTATATTTTCACTATTTTCTAGAAAATATGGGTAAATTTAGTCTGTGTGAGATTTCTAATTCCCAAAGGAGACATTTTTGCTCATTTGGAATCCAGAGACAGGTGAGACTTGTGTATCTGTGCCTACAGATTTTGTTCTAGTCTTTCTTTTCAGAGAGTCTATCACTCCTTGAGAGTCCTCAGTTCCAACTCTCTGACCTTGCAGCATCTTGACTCCTATAGTTTTAAAGCTCAAGCCACGACACTGCTCACCCTGTGGTAACCACAGCGTTGCCAGCTTCTAAACGGGTTCACACTCCTTTTTGGTAGTTAGGAATTTCCATTTATTTATTTTTTCTTTGTGAGTCTAAGAATATATTTAAAAAATATTTTTCAATGAAATTTTATGAGCAATTCTTGTTTTATGAAGCAAGCAATTTTCTTGTTGTTTCTGATTGTTATCTTAATCTTCCATATTTCCAGAACTGGAATTCATCCTTAGAGTCCCTTTTCACTGTGAAAAATGGAAGTTTTAGGACACCATGAGATAAACACCTATCAGAGTGTTTCAACTGTTTGTTTTCTATTGAATTGAGCATCTAACAATGTTGAGTTACACCCTTCATTGCTGTCACCTGAAGGAGCCAGCATCACTGCTGTTGGGTGACTGTGGACATATCAGTGGGGCCAGCATCCTGTAGAGGTCCACCAGTTGAAGGACCTCTAGGCGGTGGATCTCATGGAGGGAGGAGATGTTTAATCTCTCTTCAGACACCTTTCCTGGGGCAAAAAGGGCAGGCCTTGTGGTGAAACTCCCTTGAACTGCTTTCCTGGTGAAGACCTCTTTGCCTTCTGCCTCTGGGAGACTCTGTTATGAGATTTTTCTATGCTTATTCCAAAAACAAAGGGCTCTCCTTGATCAGGAGAGAAACCAAGCAGAATTCCTAAATGAGGGCCTTCAAGAGAAGATTTTTCTGTTCCTCATTCTCTCTCTGTTCAAATACTCAGATACCTCATAGGGAAATATACAGAGGCCTTAGTAGGCATTTCCTGGCTTAAGAAAAATATATTGATTAAAAACCTCCATTCCTGTAAAAAGAAGCAGTCATTATACAGTTTTAGGTTTGGAAAGGAGTTCCCCACCTGGCACCTCTAATTGCAGGCTCGGCCCCTTCCCAAGCCAAAAGCCTCCACCCCAGGCTTTAGGTTTGGGAAGAGGGACCTACCCTCCCCCCCCTCCCCCCCACCTCCCATGGCTGGCTAGGTGTGACCTGGGGACCTAGGAGGTTTTTGGGACCCAGGTGTGTATGCAAATTAACCACTAGTTTTGTTGGATTAATTTGCATACTCACTCTGATTGGCTGTGGGTGTAGCGGAGGTATGGCTAATTTACATGTTTCTCTATTATTAGCAAGATGGCCCCAAATTGGAAATGTCCATCAGCAGGTAAATGGATAAATCAAATAATATTCAGCAATAAAAAGGGTTGAACTATTTATTGACACACACAAGAGGAATGAATCTCTAAATAATTATGCTGAGAATGAAAGAAGACAGAAAAAAAAGATTACATGCTACATGAGTCCATTAAATAAAACTGTAGAAAATGAAAACTAATCTATAATGATAGAAAACAGCTCAGAGTTTGCCTGGAGGTGAAGTTGGGGAGTTCAGGGAGATGAATGACAAAGGATCATATAAAAACTGCTAGGGATGATGCATTAATTTGTTTATTATCTTGATTGTGATGTATAACTATGTAGAAACTTACTGGATTATTAACTTTAAATATATGCAGTTTGCTGTAGGTCTATTATACTTCAATGAGGTTCCTTAAAAATCAAAATCCTACATAATAAAAGGCTAATATGCAAATTGTCCCTTTGACTGGGAGTTTGACTAGGGGGCAGGCTAGCCAGCCAACCACCTGCAGCTCCTCCCCCTGGCTGGCCCCGTCCCAAATTCATGCACCGGGCCTCTCGTAGAGTAATAGATAGGTGCTTGGGGAGAGGTAAGTTCAGGGAAGAGGGAATGCCTAATCTGAGTCTGGGAATCTGAGTCTATGTTATTCAGGGAAAGGAGGAGAGGGAAGGCAGGGGGAAAGGGAGTCTCCACATCAAAGCTTTATTGAATGCAAAGGCTCCAAAGCATATAACCGTGCTGTGCATTTGGAAACCTACAAGAGCTGGGCATGTCTGAAACATGGGAGGCTCCCGAAGAGAAGAGGACAGCGGAGGGGAGGAGGATGGGTAATGATGCTTTCATAGTTCTTTCCAGATCTATGAGTTTATGAAATGCTCATCATAATATGCCACTTGTGTATCCAGCATGTCCAGGCATCCCCATCCCTAAATACTAAATGGGCTCACATTACCATTTATGTACAAATCACAAATCTCTAGCCCCCTACCTGCCCAAAGTCTCCCTCGGTTATTCGGGGGAATCTCCAGGCGGGCTCACAAACAGCCCGCTTTGCGGGGTTCTTCACCAGATGCCCGTACCGCTTGGTGGTGAAGGGGCCGCCATCTCCTACAGATCACCCAGGGCATCGAGGTTGGAGATGGTGGGAGACAGATGCAGGTCCATTTAGTCCGTGTGGGTTCCAGTTTGTCCTGGCCCTTGTCCACATCCAGTTCTCCTTCCTGACTGACAGCCTAACTGATCTATAGCAACTTTAACACCAGACATAGAGGCAGCATCCTGTATAGAATGGTCTACTGCCACTCACAGCGGTGCGAGGCCCACCCTGCAGTAAGTGCCTTATTTCATGTCACTTTCAGTGGTCCTGCTTCTCTGATTGCCCCTGACTAACACAGGCCTCCCCGGTCCCAGAGCAGCTCTGCTTTGCCAAAACCTTCATAAAGGCCTCTCGTGAGAGCAAACTGTCCTATGGCTGACCATGACCTTTACAGAGACCCAAATTGCAGGGCTGGGGAGCGGGGGGAGAGGCTATTTTCCTCTCTTCTTCCTGCCCAAGCCCAACCAAATGCCTTCCTCCTCTCCACTTAATAAAACAAAGCTCCCTGCTCTTCTGCGGGTGTGAGCAGATGTTCCGTGTGGGCGTGGGTGCTGTGAGGGCTGCTCTGATCGCCCACCAGCTGCCCGGGCTCCGCGCAGACAGCTCCCAGCGCCGGGAGACACGATGAGCTCTTCCCAGAGTCTTTGATTCTCCCGTTCAAAGCGTCCCAGCAACTTGACCCTGTTCTCATGTGTCTTTGTTTGCACGCGTTTCCTCTCTGTGGTGCTGTGCCAGAATCCTGGACGGATGACAGGGCCTCCGGGAAGACAGCCGACTGAGGGCGAATCACTTATTCCATGGCTTCTGCGTGCCATGCTGCGCTGTGTCTGGTCAGCGTGAGTCTCAGAGCCCACAGCGAGGGCGGAGGTCTCCGGGTGGACGAGGATGCCCAGAATTGGGTTAATGGAGGCCCTGAGCTCGACTCCCCTGCATGAGTCCCCCAGGTTCCAGGCAAGTCCCTCTCTGTCCTCCCTCTGTAAAGGTCCTGTGTGCTTACAATACTTCCTTCCTCCTGGTCCCGCGGGACACTGCGAATGTGGTGGAGAGAACACGCTCTGGGCCTGAAAAGCTGTGACCGGGTGCAGCCGTGTCTGAACCTCGCTGATCATAACCACTCCATCAGGGGTTACTCTTCCCACAGGCATGTTAGGAACCAACAGCTCTCCAGCTCTCCTGTCCCAGGGACCGTCCCTTAGCAGGCTGACGGGGGCATGGAGTCTGTACTGAATCAAACAGGCCGTGGAACAGACCACTCTGCCGTGGAATCCGACGATCAGCCAAGTTTAAGAAACAACTGAGCTAGTGAAGGCAAGGGCCTTACCAACCTCAGGGGTTCTCATTCCAAATCCAGGGAAAGGGGAAGCAATTATGCATAAAATTCTAGCACAAAAATGCATTTTCATTAGAGTTACGTAAATCACGAGTAACTGTTTTAGAGACATTTGGGTGGAAAGCAAAATCTTCTCACCTACTTCAGTGCAGACCAAGCCCCTGGAGAAAACAGCAGTGGAGGGAGGTTGAGTTGAGTTTACTCCTATTGTGGTCACCAGATATCTGGATGTGCCGGGAGTCTCTTCCTTTCACACACGCCTATTGCTACTTAGAGCTCACAAACCGTGAATTTCTATTTTTGACATGAAAAAAAAAAATGATGCCTGTTGCTTATCGTGCACCATACTCTGGCTAACCATGAGAGAATCGATTTTGAGACAGCTTTCCACTTGCTTGGGATTTAAAATTACTAACTAAGGTGGCTGCATATCCCAACTGTTTTGGGGAATGCACAGATCTGTTATTCTGCCCCATCATCTCCTTGGTACCAGTGGCCAGTCAGTAGCCCGCTCCATGTTTTCTACTTTGAGTGAGAAATTGTGGTTCCATCTCCAGAGACTGGGCGAAATGCATGCAGCTGGGTTCCGGGTCTCTGGTGCAGGGTCTGCGTTTGCTGGATGAAGCATTTCTTCAGTGTCTGGTTTCCTGGGAGGAAAAGCTGCAGCCTTGTTGGTTCTATCAAATGTGTTCATCCTTTACTTCTGTCCTGATCTGGGTAGCCGCCCTGAGAGGAAGCAGGGTCTGGGGGACCAGCGTCACATTTCCTGTGCACACCACCTCAGCACTGCCATCTTGTGCCTGGGCAAACTCAAAGACTACCAGGGACATGAGTTGGATTCAGAAAAGGAACCAGAGTTTTAGAATGCATGTTCCCTACCTGCTCAGCAGAAAAAGTTTACCATGAATTCCTAACGATTGTGTTGTCCTCGCTTTTCTGTCTCCAGAATGGAGAAAGTAACTGCTCGATTATTAAGATAGAGCCCACCAATTCCTTAAAAAGAGAAAGGAACTTATTCTTGTTTTGGTTTTCGTTGCTTTTGGATCAGCCCTTAGGTGATATTTTGAACCATTTGAGAAGTTTGGAGAGAAGGCCTTAAAAAGAAGATGCTGCCCAAGACCAGAAAGAGGGGCAGAAAGCAGAGACAGACAAGTCTTACCTGAGGGGCAGAGATTCTCAAAGTGTGGCCCCTGCACCCGCAGCCTCGAGGTGCTGGTGACATCCACAGTCTTGGGCCCAGCCTAGGCCCACTGAATCCGAAACTCTGGGTTGTGCCCAGAAACCTGTGTTTTCAGGTGACGGGGGCAGGCTCCAGGTAGAGGACCAGGGTCCTGGGGAAGAGAAGCCATCCCCGCACACACGTGAAGCAGACAGCACTCAGCATCCATGGGGTTCACCACTGACCTGTTTCCGCCTCATTCCTTCTCCCGGTGTTATTTACTCAACAAACAGCAAGTGTGATTGAGTCACTGATCTGGACAAGCAGCTGTTTCAGGTGATGGCGTGGTCTGAGCAAGGGCTTGAGAATTTGCATTTCTAAGAGTTTCTCAGGTGCTGCTGCTGCTGCCGGGCTGGGAACCCAGGTGTAGAGACCCGGACAGCAGGTGCAGGAGCCTTTGTGATTTCAGACGGAGACTTCAGCTGAGGCTTTTGGGATCCACGTGGCCGTGAGACCTGCTTCTCGACCCTTCCTGCCTCTTACGGCAGGCACCCGGGAGACATGTTTATTTGAACTGCACTCCAGTTCATTATAAAGAGATTAGAATAACATGCTGTGATTTCACCACCCAAAGGTTAGGCAATTTAAAAGGCAAAGCAGGCATGCGATTATTACAGGGCCTTAGAGAAAATTGTCAATAGACTCAGAAAATTTGGCCATACATCAAAAGACCTGCTTCCCACTCTGCGTTGACTCAGCCTGATCAATAGCACTTGCATGCAGCACGTTCCCCGCCCCCCCCCGCCCCCCCTCTTGTGTAACTTGCCGTTTATAAGTTTGGTCGGTCCAGCGAATCTAAGCAATTCTGAGGCAAAGAATAAAGAAGCTGAATGGCAAATCAAACCAAATGTGAGTGCACAACTATCCAGGGAGAAATTTTGGACCTGGGAGCAGAACTCTCTCTGATTGCAGATGAGAAGACAGATGTCTGCTTGTATGTCACACATCTATATCGGATGAGGATCAGCAGCTCCTCTGGTTGAGCTCCTAGCCCAGTGGTCAGCAAACTGTGGCTCACGAGCCACATGCGGCTCTTTGGCCCCTTAAGTATGGCTCTTCCACAAAATACCACATGTGGGTGTGCATGTACAGTGTGATTGAGACTTCATGGCCCAGGCGCAGAAGTTGGTTTTTGGCTCTCAAAAGGAATTTTAATCATTGTACTGTTGATATTTGGCTCTGTTGACTAATGAGTTTGCTGACCACTGTTCTAGCCGACATTGCTGGGAAGGTATGAGCTGGGTTTTGCTTTGCAAAGTCTTTAAGTCTTAGAGAGAGAATGGATGAAGCAGCTTAGTGTGGTGGCATATACTCAGGCAAAGCTGGCCCCCAAATCCTTTATACCACATGGGAAGTGATTTGATCTCTCTGGATCTCATTTTTTTTTCTTTTTCCCTGTAAGTTTAGAGCAGTGCAACCTACTTCCTGGCGTGGCTTTAAGAATCAACTGAACAAAGGTAGGTAGGTACACAGTAGGTGCTCAATATACAGTAGCTGTAGCTAAGCTCGCAATGGCAGATGGCAGGGCCAGCAGAGGCGAGGAGGTGAGCATCTACACTCACAGCCTTCGCGCCCCAGGCCCTCCTCTCCCTCTTAAGGTTGCTCTGTGTAAAAATGGGAATAGGAGTCCCCAGTGGAGGGCCCCCCAGGCCTATAACGGCGCTGTTCCGCCAGGGCAGGAGCAGCAGATGATCACACTGGAGCCCCAAACACAAGACTGCTATCGGATTGACTGGGTCATAATAAGATGTACTTAAATTTTAAAGGGATGCCCGTATATATGGTAGACCCAGGCTCATTACAGTCACTGGGTTTGTCAGACGCTTTCCTCCTGCAAAGCTCGCTGAGTTTTTTTGTGGTGGAGCGATTGGAAGGAGTGTTTGGGCTCAAGGAGGGTGGGCCTGGGTGGGGTGCTGTGGGGGCATGGAGAGTCCAGGATTTGGTGTGGACGGGAGAGCAAGAAGAAGGGGTGATGAGAAAAGCAGGGCGGGTGGATGTGGATCACTGGAGACTGAGTATGTCATTTTTCTGAAGAAAGACCCCTCTGGGTGAGCCCTACTCTGACATGGTTTTCATGGATCACGGGTCAGTTCTCCCACAGATAGCCCGTTTGCTTGGAGCTCTTATTTGAATGTGAGAATCTAGGAGGTAAAAAGTCATTCCTAGCGGTTCTGCTGTGGTCATGTGATGAGTGTGTGGGAAAAAGAGTTTAGGCCATGGAGTTGGATTGGATCCTGTGTGTAAATCCAGATCTGTGACTTCAAGCTGAGTGGCGTTGGCAGTTATATAGCTAACCTGTGCCTCAGATCCAACTGGAAAGTGGGATTAATGAAATACGTGCCTCTGTGTGAGGATTGACAGAGGCAATGCAAGGAAGCATTTAGCAGGATGCCTGGTTTATGGCAAACACTAAATATAAATTGGTGTTATGACAAAGAGCCCCTCGTATGAGGTTTTGCTGTGTGACCTTCACGAGGTCGCCTGTTCTTTCTGAGATGAGTTGCCCCAGTTCTTTAAAGGCAGAAATAGCCCCAGGAGCTGCAGGTGGGGCCACGGGTCCCACGAACTGCTGTGTGGTTCTGGATGTGTTTAGACAAAGTCATTCATTATGAGACTGAGCCGGTGGCAGGCGGCTTGAATCTGTACATGTGGGGAGGCGGGAAAGGGTCCGAAGCTCACCAGCAGTTTGTTTCGAGAGAAGGTGCCTTCCGTTTTGAGTGAGAGGAAACGGGGCGGGGATGTGGCATAGCACGCAGAGGCAGGGTTGGCTGACGAAACTTCGTGGTTGTGTTTCTCAAACCACCGGCGCAGGCCCAGATCTGTAGCCTGAGCTGATTTGCACCTGCCACTGATGACCTTGTTTGACTTTGGGCTGAAGTGCTGAGGCAGCCGCAGCGCCTGGGGCCTGGAAGCAGGCCTGCCATCCCACAGCCCCACTTTCCACATGGTGCCGGCTTTCCTTCACTCAGTCTTGTGCATGGATTAGAAAATTCTGGGGGCAGGAGGCTTGGCAATGACCAAAACACATACAAGTCTTGTGCTCAGAGACCTTTGGGCCTTGTAGGGGATAAAGGCAATAGACAGAGTAGACAACACGCATACCGTATACAATTACTATTTATTTACTTTTTACCGTGAATTAGAAGTTCTTGATGCCACGAGACAGTGGGCCAAAACCCAGTTTAGATCAGGGGTTCAGCAGCACGACTAGAGGAAATGGGGTGAGCTCGGGCGGCAGAGGAGAAGAAATTGCCTGGAGAGCAGACAGGCGTTACGTGTGTTTCTCAACACAAGCCTCCCTTGCTCAGCAGGCGCTGACCATGGGAACGGCAGCTCCCCCGCTTCCTGGTCTGTTGTCCTCGAAGCGCACACACTCTGTGGTCCCACTGCCCGCGCACTCCACCCTCCTCAGGGATGCTGCCTGGAAGCATCTGGACTTCAGGCTCAGCTCCAGTCCCATGTGTATGGAGTCTTCTGAACTCTCCTGCTCCCCAAGCTCTGTCTTTTCTAGACTTTTCTCAGGATGTGTCTGGTCTGCTCTTCCACCTTGATTCCACCAGGTGATATGGCGTGTTGTTTGTTACTCCTGTGTCACGTGTGTGTGTGTGTGTGTGTGTGTGTGTGTGTGTGGCACTTCTCTGCGAAGGTGTAGGAAGCATCTCCCCAGTGAGCATACTGATGAGGCCATGGAATGTTAGAGCTAAATGAGCCATTGCACAGGGGTGGGCAAAAGTGGGTTAATAATAAATAATAAATAACAATACAAGAACAAACTGCATTTTGTGTACTCACAACTGTAAACCTATTTTGCCCACCCCTGTAGATCTTATTCTCCAAACTGCTCATCCTGAATAAGATAAAGCTGAAGACTAGAGAAGCTAAAGGACCCCACTGGTCCCTGGATGGGTGTCAAGGGCTTTGATCATGTCTTGTTATTTCATGTCTTGCATTCATCAGGGTGCTCGTTCCAGAGTCAGGATTCAACACTGATTTCCTCACTGTCTGTTTATTCTTCTAGTTGGACTATGTATACACTGTCTCACATGCTTCCCTTACTCACTTCCAGCAGTAGACATAGAAGGTGGTATCATGTAGCCCTTCTGAGTGACTTGATTACCTGGTCAAATGGGTATAGTCATTTAAGTGAACAAACATTTGTTAAACACTTATTGTATGACAGACACTGCACAGCTTTGGGACAGAAGCCTGGTTGATAGATCTGGTCCCTGACCTAGGGGAGCACACAGTGGTAGAAGTTGGTAAAGAGCAGTTACAATGCAGCAAAAATGTCTGTGATAAAGGGTTGTGCAACATATGGGAACACACAACAGACCAACCGATTTTGCTTGGGAGAATTGGGGAAGTGCATTAATACCTTCTCAACTCACCTCAGCTTTGTGTTATGAGATGCCGATGGGAGAGTGCAGTGAAGATGTAGTAGGAAGTACAGAGAACTGTGTGTGAACACGCTCATGGATGGTGTTATGATTTGGGAAGCATCAAAGAGGGGTCAAAGAAGACAACAATGGCTGAGAGAAGGGGGGTAGTCATCCTTTCTGATGAACCAGAACATTTGACACAGAGAAAATTCAACTTCATGCTTGTAGACCATCAGAGCTACAGCCACCCAGTTTGTAAATAGAGCTTTTTGTCACAGGAATGATTAAACATGCTCATTCTGTTAAGGTTACTGAAAGCATGTCCTGTGACTTAGGGTGTTCGTCACCCTTATCTTCTCATTGGAAGAAGATGGCTGGGAAGACCTGAGATAGAAGAACAGACAGGACATGGGGAAAATTCAAAGCAGTGACTATGTTGTCTGAGCTATTAGCCCTGAGGGGCTCAGGAGAGAGTCACTTCTCGCCTCTAGTCCCCTGCATCCTGGAGCTTTGAACAGTGTGTTGTTTTGAAACAAGTAGTTTGCAAACATGAGTCACTGTCATAATGAAAGCACAATGTTCAGAGACTGATTCCTCGATTAGGATCCACATAGCATCGTCAAAGGATTTTGCTCAAAACAAAATGATTATATGTGGTTTCTGCCATCATCTCAAGAGGCATTCTTCAAAAAACAAAAACCCTTAGTGTTAACTTGGGTGATGCATTTGACACTTGGTTTGTCCAAATTCTGGATGGACATCCAACTTAGAGCTGAGAGGGAAACGTGACCACAGGGCACCCTCTGGTGGTAAGGCAGCCCCACTACAGTTCATGGCCTGACCCCCTGTCCCTGCAGGAAGGAAACCTAGCTACCTCAGGTTTTAGTATCCTAGATGTAGAGGGACATCTGTCTGTTGAGAGCATGTTTTGAGGATCTTCTTGCTGGGCTGTGTGGCAATAAAACACGCAAGCACTGTGGAGTCTTCCATAGATGACTCATTATTGGATGAAAATGATGCAGGATCAGCCCCGCTGTCCATCACTGTAATAAAGTAGGGGGCCTCTGCCTTCTACCATCTTTTCTCCTTTCTTCTTTGTCTTTTCCACTTTGTTGATATTAACCAGCAGGGGTACTCTTTCTTTGAAGTGGAATCTGTATTGTAGTGCTGTGGAAACAGCAGTAACTGCCTCCTCCTATCCCCAAGAAAAACTACCACCATTATGGGCTCTCCTCTTTTTGGCTTTGTGAGCCTTTGAAAAGTACAGATGGAGAGAGGGAGGCTGGAAAGAAGGTAATTAAGATGACCTGTTGTCCTCTCACCCCAGGAGAGATGCCTGCAATATTGATCAATAAACACAAGTTGCATTGCTGTGGGCGTAAGTCCCTTGAGTGACCAAAGGCCTGTGATTTCTGGGATCTTGACTGGAGTTGTCCTCAGCTGGGTTCCAGGTGATGCCTCACCTGTGGCACCTTCAAAACGAGGGCAGATACACACACAACAGCACCTCAGTGCGGCGGTGTCAGTCTTTTCCTAAGGCTGACTGAGACCCCGGAGGTCAGCCAGGGATGCCCGCTTGGACATTCAGTAGGACAGGCATCCCAGCTGGTGCCTGGACATCGTTGGTGACCTGCAGGATCATTTAGGGTTATCATTTGTGTGTCGTGACATAATGGTAAAACCAGGTCACAAAGCATAGAGTCTGGCATCTCCCACTTGCAAATGCCTGGGGTGGGCCTGCAATTACTGCAGCAGGAGTTTGACAGCCAGTACCGGGTGGACTGCGGCTTGAATTTGTGGTCTGAGGTTTTGCCTGCTTGTTCTTTAGTCATTAGACTGTTTTTCACCCATTCTTTGGCAATAGACAGAATGCACGGTGGCCAACAGTGGGTTTACTCTCACACAAGCTTTGTCACTGCCTAGATCCTTTGAGCAGCCCTGGGTGAGTTGGAGAGGAGGACAGGGAGGGAGGGAAAGAGGAGAGACAACTACTCCCCATAATGCATCAGACACACGGCTGGCCAGGTAGTCCCTGAGCCCCAGAGAACTATGTGTCTGGCCCTCAAGGGAAGCAGAGCATACAGTGTGTATCTTCACAGGCAGCCTGGAAGGACGAGCCCATTTTGCTCAGTGCCTATGATTGTTTGGGGGCATAAAGTAGGGGTGGGCCACATGGACAGATGGTGACCTCCAGTTGCAAGGATACCCCAGAGGGAACCAACCAATTCAGCATCTTTTTCCTTTTTTTTTTTTTACCACTAATCCAATCCAAATACTTTGCACATTTAAGTCATTTGGCACAGTACACATTTTTAACTGAAACATGCAAACCCAATGCCAATGGTTATGACATCATTGCAAAACCATTTTGATAACCACTTACAGTTTTTTAATATTCAGACAACTCCTGTCCAGCATATACTGCATATTGCTATGTCAGGACACTTGTTTGCAACTTAACAGCCTCCCGGAACCACCAAAGGGAAACGTGAGGAAGTGACCAGCCAGGAGTGTGCTGGCCCTTAGGGGACTTTCCCACTGTGCTTTTGAAGAATGTTGTACCACCATGAAAAGTTCTTTCCCTCAAAATCCTCAGGAAAGTCTCTTACTAAGAGAGTTGATACCCAAGGATGAGTGGAGGACTTGGGCAGAGTATGTCCAGTGAGATGGTCTATGCTGTCAGCTGTGGTAGACGTTTGATTCTCTCCAGGTGTTAGAAAACCAGGTAAAGCTGGACAGCTCCAGATAACAACTGCATCCTTCATCTCTCCTCTCAGATCTCCCTGGGGGTGGGCTGCCCATGTTGACAGCTCTGGATGCTGTCATTCATCGGGGCACCTGGTCCATGCCCAGAGCAAGTCATGGGATTTACTATATGGAATACTTTGAAACCGTGGGACTTGATCAGCAAAAAGAGATGCTCTTTTGATGTTGAAATTTCAAGTTGACAGAGTATTCCAAAGTGCTCTTCTAGGTTTGTCAGAGGCGAGGGCTAGATGGAGAGTCCAGGGATGAACCATCTCATTTATGAAAACTCAGGGCGTCAGCTCTGAGGATGAAGCACAGATTGTAACTTTTGTAGCTGGTGCTCACCAAACAATTGTTCTTATTTGGGACATTCCATTGGTTAACTAAAAAAAAAAACAAACAAACAAACAAAAAAACTTATTGAACACTTACCACGTGTCAGGCAGTGGGGATGTGAGAGTAAACAATAATTTAAATCTATCTTTTCAGAAATTTTGCTTTGAATGTTGACCAAGTTATGGTATAGAAGAGCTTGTATGGCAAACAGCAGCCTTGCACTTGGTCATTACCCCTCCCCAGACCATGCTTTAGTCTATTTAATATTTAATTCTTCTGGTAGTTACCTCCTTATAATATGTTATACCTCAATTCTTGATTTATGAACATTAAATAATGTTTTGTGACTCTACTATGGAAAATGTGGATTTTGCTCATTCATTTATACAATGCCCGCTTATTTTCTCCTCTCTTCTTCCTCCTTCATCTCAATATTTGAAAATTATTATAATATTATCATGTGCTTCCTTTTGACCTCAAACTAAGAAGAGAGTTTAAGATCACCACTCAGAAAAATGGGAGTCTCTGCCAGAAAGATGTTTTCTCCTTTAAGTACCAAATTGCTCAAAGTGCCCTTTTTGTGGATGTTGCTTGTGGTCACCTCTGAGGTCCAAATCCTAGATCTCTAGCTTTCACTTCACCTCTCTATATATGCTGATTTATGATTTAGACTCTTTGCCGAAGGTGTGCACATTGACCTAATTTCTTGTCAATAACAGGGGACCTCAGCTTCCTGATGTGTATCATGCCCATTGGAAACCTTTACTTCACACGTTTAGACAGGTGGTGCCAGGTCTTTGGGGACAGGGAGCACAGACTTCTCAGCTGCAAGTACTCAGACTCTCAAACTCTTCACATGGTTTCCCTTCTGCTTCTTCCATTCCCGCAGCCTTTCTAATGAAAGCCATGCTCTCTTGTCCCCCAACTGGTTGACTCCTCTCCCAGTCCCAGGATGGCCAAGAGATTTTTATGTATGGAGCCTATTTGATCAGTAGCTAGTGGGGGATGCCATGACGCTGTAAATAATTAGATTTCCTCAGGAAACATGATTCTTCAACACCCATTCCAGCTGAGGCAAAGGAGTCTAAGTTGGCTGGGACCATTTCCTTCCCTGGGCCAGGAACTGAGTTAGAAAAGGACAAGTGACCCACCCCTGAGCACTGAGACATGAGAAGAAGGCAGCTGGGTTTTCTTGGAAAGGTAACTTTCCTCAAGTAGGGACAGATGATTTCTGCATCCTCTGGACCTGTCATCTTGGATACAATTTCTTGGGTATGATTTCTACTGCAGCCGCCTTGCAGCCAGGATGACTATGAAGCCAGCTTTGAGGATGGCCAAAGAGGTAGAGGAGAGAAACTGGGTGCTTGATGGCTCCATTGAGCTACTGAATCAAGCAGCCCTCAAGTCTACCTCCCTAGGATTCCTATCATGTGAGAGAATGCATTTCCATGTTGTGGAAGCCAATTTGAGTCAAGGATTCTGAAGTCAAACCAACTGATTTGACTTTATTTCTGTACTGAAGTCATTTCCGGAATCAGTATGAAGGGAAACTCACATCGACTAGCTATGTCTGTCAGGTGTGAACAGACATAGGTATGAACCCTCGCTAGCCTGTTCCCTCCTATTGCTTGTTCTATTCTTATAACCCTCTCTCTTCTTTAGTGAGGGGATTTAGAAATCCAGCCAGGACATAGGCAGGAACACAGCACAGTGCAGCCTATTGGAAGCACCAGATGGGTGGTGCTGACAAGATCATGGATGAGGCTGGTCTGGCTGATGCGTGTGCCAGCCCATTCAAGGGCCTGCTTGGCTGATTTGAGGGGTAGACTCTGTCCCCTTTGTCTGGCCCTCAATGATCCGTGAGCAGACTTGCAGTGGCTGTACGCTTGGTCAAAGAGGTCGCCTTTCCAGAAAGAGAAAGAGCTGTCCTGTGTCACGGGTACACAGACACTGTACTGATGGTTCGAGGAGACACAGCTTTTGAGCTCCTTTGCCGACATTTTTCTATGAGCCTTTCTTAATTCCTGGTGTCCTCAATGCATTTTCCAGGCATTTAAATAAGAAGTCCAAGAAGCTGAGTGGAAACAGTGGGGGTACATTTTCTCAGCTTTCTCATTTTTTATTTAATTTGAAAGTAAGTTGCAAGGGCTCAATGCTGTTGCTTGTAAATTAAACCAAGAATAAAAAATGGTGAACACACTTGTGTGTGGCTTTTGGAAGAGTTCATAGTGTCCCTCAACAACAAATTCATACTTTTTTTTTTCCCTATTTGCTAATTGATTAAAAAATGTGTATGTATTGCAAAGTTCATTTATTGATCCAGAGGAGAGTGGAAAGAATAGCTTCTCTAATTAAAATGGATGGAAGCTGTAAAAGTTTAATTAATTGGAGGCATGTCACTTTATTTCCATGTTATGCTGTGCACTGCGCTCTGTTTACATAATTAACGCCTTGTGTTGGGGTGGTGGGTGTCTCTCTAATTAGCAGTCTAAGGGAAAAGTGATGTATGGGCCTGCTGAGCAGGCAGAGTGGGTGGAAGAGAAGTCCCAGCCAGAATCCACGTTCCTATTCCCCGTGGCCTGCTTCTTGCCATTTTGCCCTCCTTTGTTCAGTAAATGAGGTTTTGGTGGATCTTCCCAGAGACTGCTGTTTGTTTGTTTCCTACTGTTTCTTCATCAGAGCACAGGACGCGGGGTGACACTTCCAGGAGTGGGGAGAGTCGCTCCAACTGCTCTCTCCTCTGAACTCCCCACAGTCACCGTAGTCACTCCCCATCCCGCAGCCTGCACTTGCCCACTTGACAGGACAAACACTTGCTGGGCAATGCGTGGTGTAGGGCGGGTAGCTTTGAGTCTAGACTGCAGCTTCTTATTAGACACTAGAGGCCCAGTGCACGATATTCGTGTACTGGGGGGGAGGGTCCCCTCAGCCGGGCCTGTGCCTTGACGGATGGCGAGCAGGCCTAAGTCAGACATCCTTAGTGCTGCAGCTGTCCTTAGCGCTGCAGTGGAGGCAGGAGAGGCTCCCGCCACTGCTGCTATGCTCACCAGCCATCACCCTGGTTTCTAGCTGAGAGGCTCTCCCGCTATGGGACCACACTGACTACCAGGGGGCAGCTACTGTGTCGAGCATCTGCCTCCTGGTGGTCAGTGCATGTCATAGCGACTGTTCTGCCATTTGGTTGATTTGCATTTTACCCTTTTATTATATAGGATGTGACCTTGGGGAAGTTACCCAGGTTCTCTGTGCTGCAGGTTATAAAATAGGAACACCTGGTAAGCCTGCTGAGGATTAAATGAATAGCATAAATGGCACCCAGTTGTAGATTGTAGCTACTAACTGACCTCATTCTTGTGTCCTAGTCCTGAAACCCAAGCTCTACTGGAAACAGAATTCATTTTTTTAGAGTGAAAAGTTGATTATATGAATGCTTTCCTGAGACTCATGAAAGCACCCTGTTGCCCAGATGATGTTTCAACCCTGCAGTATAGGGATTCTACTCCCTGCCCCCCATCTGCTTGGCAAATCTCACCTCCTTCAGCTGGCATCTCCTTTCCTCAGCCCTCCCACCTCTGCACACCCCCTCCCAAGCTCCCTTTCACCTGAGCACAATATACTCTTTTTTTTAAAAAAAATTAACATATTTTATTGACTTTATACAGAGAGGAATTGAGAGGGATAGAGAGTTAGAAACATCGATAAGAGAGAAACATCAATCAGCTGCCTCCTGGACACCCTTATTGGGGATGTGCCCGCAACCAAGATACATGCTCCTGACCAGAATCGAACCTGGGACCTTTCAGTCTGCATGCAGGCTGACACTCTATCCACTCAGCCAAACCGGTCTCAGCAATATACTCTTTATCTCTTCTGCCCAGTAGGCTCTTTTTCTCAGAAAAGCAAAAATCTTTCCCTTTTCTTCGCATTCAGCTCAAGTGAAGTTATCTGTCTTTCACTTAGCATATGTTTTCAAGATTCATCCATGTGGTAGTGTGCCTCAGTACTTCATTTCTTTTTATTGCTGAATAATGCTCCATTGTATGAATATATTGCATTTTATTTATTCATTCATCAGGAGATAGACATTTGTGTTCTTTCTTCTGCGTGGCTATTGTGAATTAAGCTGCCATAAAAATTCACATGCAAGTTTTTGTGTAGAACTATGTTTTATTTCCTCTCGTGTCTATACCTAGGAGTGAAATTGCTGGGTTACATGGTAACTTCGTTTAACCTTTTGGCAAACTGCCAGACTGTTTTCTAAAGTGGCTGCAACATTTTTATATTCTCATCAGCAACGCATCAGGGTTCCAGTGCTTCTACATCCCCACCAACTCTTGTTATTATGTCTTTTTTGTGTGGGAAGGCATGAAAATCCTTTACCTTGCTTCATGTGGTTTCCTGAGTCTGATAGGGTCATATTCCACCCTGGTCGTCCAATCTCTGCAGCTGGAGGGGGGATTTGGTGCACTGACCGGCTTGAGACTGGATCTTATGTTCAACCTTTGGAAGTGAGAGTAGGTAGGGTTCCACATGGACCATAAAAACAGAAAATGAGGAAGAGATGGTGTTGTATAATAAAATAATCATTTGGTCTTTGTCCTCAGTTCCTGGCACAGGAGCTTCTAAGACTCTTGAAATTGGCATCTTTTGTATGCTAATGAGATGACTAAAGTGTGTGTGGGGGGGGTTGGGGGGGTGGGGGGTGTTCCTGATAGCATCAGGATGAAGGCTGGCCACTAGAAAGACCACGTGGTGATTAGAGGATTAGAACTATCAGCCCTCCCCAACCCCACCCCCTGCCCCAGGGATGGGGGGGACACTGGAGATTGAGTTGAGTCACCAATAGGCAATGATGGACATACTCCTGTCTCATTTTGGAACTTCCATCAAAACCCCTGCATTATGGGGTTCAAGGAGCTTCCAGGTTGGTGAGCACACCCAAGGGAAGATGGCACCCTAGAGAGGGCATGGAAACTCCACACAGACCTCTCATACCTTACCTCATGCACCTCTTCCATTTGGCTCTTCCTAGATTATATTCTTTATAATGAATAGTAATAGTAAGGAAAGTGCTTTGCTGAATTTGGTGAGTTATTCTAATAAATTATTGAAACTGAGGGGGGTTTGTGGGAACCACTGAACTATAGCCAGTCAGGAAAATGGGTGTCAACCTAATATTTAGAACTAGTGTCTGAAGTGGGGGCAGTCTTATTGGGACTGAGCCCTTAACCTGTAGGGTTTATGCTAACTCTGGCTCATTAGTATCAGAATTGACTTGAATTGTAGGACACTACCTTGGTGTTAGAGAATCAGTTGATCAGTGTTGGAAAAGATGCACATATTTCATCAAGGAAAAAATAGCCCTCAGGTGGATCCCTAGACAGCTATTAACAGGAATAGGGAGAATGGAGGCTGATCAAAAAGCATATGCCCATTATATACGCTGCCCACTGGGTTCCAGCTCTGTTTCTCCCAATGGACCCATCAATCCCATGGACATCATACTCTGATAGGACACCACTTCTATCCAGTCCGGATACCACAGCTCCACTGGGAAGTGATTCAGAGTTTGATATAGAGAATAAAGGTTAAAACCTATTGGTGGCTGGGGGAGTAAAAATGGGAACAACTTTTTTTGCAGACCATTTTATACTATGTGTTGGCTTGCAAATGTTCATTCCCTTTGTCCTAAAAATCTTAAGTTTGAGGAATTCTTCCTAGGGGAATGATCTTATATGTGGGTCAAGCTTTAAGTAAAAATTATCTATTGAACATTATTTATATTAGGGAAAAACTAACTCCAAAAACATGTCCAACATTATGGGAATGATTAAATAAATTTTGGCATATCAGCATATCTTTTAGATGGAATATTTTATAACTACTAAAAATTATAAAAATTTTAAATCCCTGGGCAAATGATATAATTTTGTTGTTATTATACATTAAATAAATAGTATTTGGTATATTAATTTAATATATAATATCCAAATTATATACACCAGACATTAATAAAAATATTGGAAACACAGTACTATCTTGGGTGGTAGGCCAATTGGTGTTTGAATTCTTTTTCTTATATATTCATTCTGTATTTTCAGATATTTCTATAAGGTCACTCGCTGTCACTGTGTTGAGTCTCCAGGATAAGATCCAGAAGAGTGAGAAATGTAGTTCTCCTTTTATGATCAGGAAATAATAAAACAATTCATCAGCAGTGCTTTCCACATCAGTTGAATTAGACTCCGGTCCTTAGAGCTGGGGAAAGGCAAGGGGATGAGTGTTTATAGGCTGCATTGATTTTTCACTCCTTTTCTTTCTTGCTTGTATCCTGTAACCCATTGGGGGAACCCTGGGAGGTGAATGCTCTCAGGAAGTGCCACAAGGAGTACAAGTCAAAGGCTGGACAATTGAGAATAGAGGGTGCACTCAGGTGGAGAAAAGCTTTGGAACACACAATTCCCCTGAATTGACTTAGTGGGGGAGAAGGGTCTTGTGTGTCTTTCAAATCTCAGGGATGTAAACTTTACCAATTGGGCAATTGAACTGAAATCACTACAGGGGACAATGGGCCCGAGACAATTTCTTCCCACTCCCCACCCCTCTTTTTTCCCCTGAGACAATTTTCTGAAATCATCACTTTGCAGCCTCCAGGTTCTTTGGAAGGCCCAGCTCCTCAAAGAGGAGGCCCAGTAGTGAACTTGGGGAAATGCTCTCCACATCTCCTTCTTGCCCTCTCTCAGTGAATGTTCAGGTCTCTGCTCTGAGACCCCCTGTGCTCCCTCTGCTCTGGTCCTCCCCTGGCTTTCTTTGGGTCTGACAGCTTCAGCCATACCCTTAGTCCTTGAGTCTGTATCTCCCATCAAACTTACACGTCCAGGGTCTTGATCTGTCAGTAGCTCTGTTCTCTGCCAATCAGCAAACTTAACAGTGGTTCTGGGGAAACAGGCACAAATCCTGTACTCTCTTCCCAGAATGAGCTTGAGTTTGCATTTAAGCCCTGGCTCAACATTTAAAGACAGGCAGGAATGGCAACAGGGACCTCCGACCCCTAGAGCCCTTTCCACGGTCAGCCCTATGTTCTGTGTTGTGTGGTCTATTGCAAGGATGGCATACTCACTTTTCACCTGTGGGGTTTCAGCTCTGCTCCTGGACAATCCATTTTTCATCACGGCTCTATTCACTTCTCTCTCTTTTCCCTTCAACTTGTTAAAGCAGGCAATGTTCTGAATAGTTCTAACTTCAAAACTTCCAGAAGCATGGAGGGTAGGAGTCTCTGACCCTTCTCTGCTCCCCATCTGCTCAGTTCTCCACTCCTCATTAAAGCGGGTGGGGAGCACGCCGGCTTCTCCAGATGGCTGCTCGGTGGTCTCAGCCCCATTTATTGAACAGCCCACTCTTGTCCACTGACTTGAGAGGGTATCATGTTTCCGGACTTTGTATTCTGTCCCACTGTCTGTCTACATGCCAACACCACTGAGAATTGAGGGCAGGCAGCAGCTATTCAAGCCTAGGAAAAGGTGCACAGCTCCACCCCTTCCACCCATTCTAGACCTCAGTGCCTCTCCTCCTTGCAGACTGAATGCTGACACTAATAATGATATTTTTCATGGTGACATCTGCAGCGGGTACTACTATTCCCGTTTTATGGATAAAGAGGAACAGAGAGGTTGAGCTTGCTCATGGCCATATAGCCGGTAGGTGGAAGCGTAGCAGGAGCCCTGAGAGGGACCTCACTGCCATGCTATCTATACTGTTGTTGAGAATGTCATTATAATGAGCACTAATACCTGCAGCTTGTGGAGAGCTATCTGCCAGGTATAGCCTCAACTAACTCACTCTCCATAATAACCCTACAAGGTACTTGCAATCATTAGATTGTACGTATGAGAAATTGAGGCTGAAGGTGATCTAAACGGGTAAAGGCTATTACGTGTTGCTCCAAAGACCACTATCTTCGAAATTATGCTTTACTGGCTCTGTTTTCATGTTTACAATAAAGAATTCTTCTTTATCCCTTTGATATCACTTCCTTAATCAGCTACCAGACCTCAAGCAGATACCCAAGGTGCGGAGGGTAGAAGCACAGGTGTGAAGTCCTTAGGGTGCTCTCCCTTCTCTTTGCTCCCATGGCAGCCCCACTTGCCTCACATTTTGATTTCTTAGGCCAGTGGTCTGCAAACTCATTAGTCAATAGAGCCAAATATCAACAGTACAACAATTGAAATTTCTTTTGAGAGCCAAATTTTCTACACTAATTTCTTCTAATGCCACTTCTTCCAAATAGACTCACCCAGGCCGTGGTATTTTGTGGAAGAGCTCTTTGGCCACATGTAAACAGCATTTAACTCTCTTGGTCAGGGTCTCTGTCTTCTAAGGCAATTCAGTGCTGATGTTGAGAAAGCTGGTAGGGAGATCCTCCTTAGTTAGAAGGGTGGAAAGGTGAGTTGGGAAACTTAGACCTGACAGGCAGTGAGGAGCCTCAGAAGATTCTTAAGTAGAGAAATAAGACACAAAAATGGTGTTTAAGGAAAAGTTAGTCACAGCTCATAAGCACTCTGTATAATCTCTGTGAGAGGAAAGAAACAAGACAACAAAATCCCATTGACCTTGTTTGTAAAGGTTTGATCTTCAGGCACTTGACTTTATCCATTTGATCCGAACACCAGTTCATCTGAATAGCCTAGTACCCTTTACTTTTCTCTGTGAATCAGGCGGTCTTGGTGTCCTAAGAGTCTAGGACAGTGGTCGGCAAACCGCAGCTCATGAGCCACATGCAGCTCTTTAGCCCCTTGAGTGTGGCTCTTCCACAAAATACCATGGCCTAGGTGAGTCTATTTGGAAGAAGTGGCATTAGAAGAAGTTTAAGTTTAAAAAATGTGGCTCTCAAAAGAAATTTCAATCGTTGTACTGTTGACAGTTGGCTCTGTTGACTAATGAGTTTGCCGACTGGTCTAGGAGAACAGGAGATGCTTTCTCTTTTAGATCAATATTTCTTTCTCAAAGCCTGGGAAACCTTGGGACCCTTAAGTCTGATGATAGTACCATTTAAGATCTGCCTCTGGCCTTGTTTCTCTGGCCATCACCTTCCTCCTTTCTAGGCTGTGCCTCTACCCAGTCTGAGGAGAGGAAGGGTTAGACTGGAAGGGGCTTGGGAGTTCCCTGGAATAGTTTTCCCCTTCTGGTCTAATTCATGCTCTTCCTCAGGTCATGGCTGAGATGTACCCTTTTGAAGGAAGCCACTCTCAGCTCTCGGAGGCTGGTGGGTGCTCCTTCAGTGGCTGCCCACTGTGGCTGCCATCTCCTGATCTTCTCTGCTGGCTCTGTGATGGACTGATAATTCACTCGTCCCCTGGACTCTGGGCTCCCGATGGGAAAGGCCCATGTCCCAGTTGTCCCAGGCCTCGCACAGCAGCTGTCCCGAAAATGCTGGCTCATGAATAATGAAGGAACCTTGCCATGAGCCAGCTGTCCCCATCTGTTGCACCAACTGACTAGTTGGTGGCTCTTGGCTCTTTAAATCTCCTTGTCACCCCAACAGGAAGACCTCTACTCCCAAATCAGAGGCAGAGGAGCACCTTCCTTCCCAGGAAAACCTTTGGCCTCATGTCCTTTTCATCCTGGCTCTCTCAAGGAGCCCTCTACCAGCATAGTGGGCAGTGCTCCTTCCCATGGGCCAGCAAATCAGAAAGCAATGCCTCCATTGGCCATGTGACTTTCTGAAGCTGCCAGCCTGCTCTGACAAAGACCTCCTTCACCAAACCTGATCAGGCTTCCCAGAGTCCTCTCTGGACTAAGCGTCTACCCTGGGACCTGTTCCCAACCTGTTAACTCCAGTTTTTGCAAGAATCCTGCTGTGTCAGCTTAGCAAAGCTCTCTGCACCCTTGGAATCTGATCAAATTCCTTATCTCCCCTACTCATCTGTCTGGGCTGTCTCAGCTAGAATGTTGTTAGGTCATTAGACAGAATCCTCCTCACCCCTGATGTCTCTCTCCTCTCAGTAATCTTTCATCCCCCGACCCCCACCCTGCTCCTTGACTGTAAATCTGCCCTGTCCTTGTATTGGGTGTTAAGCCCAATCTCTTTCCCCTCCTCCAACTCCCCCATTGCCGTGGTCCTTGAAAAGTCTTCCTTATCCTCTTTGACAGGTGTCATGAGTTACTTTTCCTCAACAGTAAACTGCACCCCAACCTTGTGCGCCTCTGTCTTCTCAGGTGCCAGTGGCCGCTTCCCTACCACTTCCCACTGCCCTCCCTTCTCTTCCTCTCAATAGCACTTTGGACTATATTCTCTCTTGGCTATTTAATTACTCTCCTCCTTTAACTCCGTGGCTTCTCAGCATTTGGCTTTTCTCCCTACGCTGGTAGAAGTCCATGTATTTCTTAAATACGATTTATTATTATTATTATTTTTTTACAAGTTTGTGTTTTTAACCTTCTGCTCCTCTTAGTCTGAGCACACCACCTCCCCAGGAAGTGACCCTTAAGACCTCAAGATGAATACTGTCTCAGAGTGGTCGAATTCTCTTAGAAAATGCTCAGAGCCTGTGGTCTCAGAGCAGGATTTTTAATCCCTTAGGATGGCTGACTGAGCCTCAGATGTCTCAGAGAGTGTCTGAATGAACTGCGGGGAGTCTGATGATGTCCACAGTTCTGCTATGAGTTCATCCCTTATTTGCCTCATTTCCTGGACATCCACTTGGACAGCCAGTTGCAGAGACCACTATTGCCCACTGAGGATAAGGGAGCAGTGTGAGGAGCTGGTGTTCCAGGTTCCAGGTGCCCAGTTTACAGCTGGAGAAGTTAATGCCCCAGGGGTTGGGAAACAGGTATGTCATCTAAGGTCTTGGCCAGTCAGGGTGTCCTGGTGGGGCCAACTCCTGTGTCTTCACATATGTGGGACAATTATTTTTGCAGCTCTTATACACTTTTAGTATCATCCAAGCCAGCTGTAAGCTGACTGTTCTAATAATTCTTGCACATTTTTCAAATAAACATATCATCATTATTTTGGAATATGTGGCATGAAAAATTTGATTAAATTTGAAATCTGTTTATACTATCACAAAAATGTCAATATTACTTATTTGTCAATGAAGGGAAGGGTTAGTAGGTTATTCCAATATAATTTAAATGTAGATTTTTGAATGGTTGTAAAATTGATTTAAAAATTTGTATTATACTCTTGTGAGAACAAAGTTTCTTGTTGAGGGAGATCATCAGGAATTTGAAGAGACTACCACTAAAGAAGTGCTGTTCCAGAGACATATGTAGCCATTTCCAACCTGTGTTCCCCAACAGAATGGGGAGAGATTACGAAAAGAATGTTCAACAACACAGATTTAAGTATCTCACTTAAATATTTAAAAGCAGTTATTTGGAAGTTGTATATAATTCACTATTTAATACCATCCTACAAGTTTTATATTTTATTATACAGAAATTTCCTGTTACCTGTGGTTTCACTTTTCATGGTTTTAGTTACTCAAAATCAACCATGGTGTGAAAATACTAAATGAAAAATTCCAGAAAGAAACAATTCATACATTTTAAATTGCATGCTATTCTGTGTAGCATGATGAAATCTTTCACCATCCCACGCTGTCCTGTCCTAGGATATGAATTATCCACTGCCCAGTGTTTCCACGCCGTACCTGATTGACTTCTTAGGTACTATCTTCGGACTCAGGCAACCCACTGGTGTCTTGCAATGTATCCCCTGAAGATAAGGGGCCTACTGTTTTGTTATAAAGTCTAACAATTTTTCCCCACTATATTCCAAATTTCCTTCCATTTACTCAGGGTGTGATACAAACACTATTGTTTTTTTCCTACATGCTATAACATAAAGACTGCTAGGAATTAAAAAGAACAACCTTTATTGAGGTATAATTTACATACTACACAGGTCACTCATTTAAGTGTACAATTCAATGATTTTTAGTAAGTGTATTAAGTTGTACAACCTTTGCCATCCATTTTTACAACATTTTCTTTATCCCAACAGGATGGATGGTGAGAAGGGACTGGAAGGAATTCCTAGGGAGAGCGGACTTTTAGGTGCCATGCAAGTGTAAAGGTGCTGAGTTCCCAGGAACAGGAATTCCAGGAGGGAAAGGGAAGATCATGGGATGGATGTTGCTCTGGGGAGGGGCTGTGGCTCAGTGCAAACATCACCTGCTCAGGGAGGCCTTCCCAGTGCACACAGCAGCTTGCTGTGTCTTTTCCTGCACTCAGTGTTAGCCTGTTCAGGGTCATGGGTCTGCTGGCCCCTCTGGACTGTGAGTCCTGCTTTGTGTCCCCAGAACTTAGCCTCATCTCTGGCAAGCAGCAGGGCCTCAGTAATAAGTGCTTTCTAGCTCTTCATCCCCCTTCTCAGCGGCTGGCACGTGGGGACTTTCCCCAGCAAACAACAGTGATAGGAACGGAATCTGACTGTCTGGGTGTGTGGGACCGAGTAAGTGCAGGCTAGGCATCAGGCTGGGTCCGGTCTGACCATTGGTCTCTCTATGCTGTCTTTGTGCCTTTCAGCTGGTCCATGGCCTCCAGAGTGAGGCTGTCGGAGCAGATGCTACCTCAGTTGCCTTCCTGCTGTAGATCCCACTGCGTTTGAGGGGACACTTTTCAGGGAGCAAGGGAGGCTCTGCCTGGGGTGTGGCACCAGAGCGTTTGCGCAGACTGCTGCCGCCATGCCTAGCCAGGCATGAGAAGACAAGCAGAAGGAGTGCCCTCGCCACCTTCAGAAGCAGGCCCTGGGCATCATGGCTGCTCTGGATACAGGAACAATGGCGAGGTTTAGAGCAAGCACATCGAGCTAAATCTGTGTCTACTTAGTAGCTGCCCAGACTTGCAAACCCTTTTTAAAAGCAGAGCTACTTCACTAAGAATAGAGCACCGTTATTTTTTCTCACCAGACTCAATTCTGCTCCGGCTATCCCTTTGGTGTCCTGCTCTCTAACCTGTATCCACGCTGAAAGCTGACATACAATACAGCCAAGACACCGCGGAGAGCTTTCTGGCATTGGCTCAGGCTAGCAAAGTGATTGTGGCCATGACAGAGAATATCTCCCTGACTGCCCTGTTTCCCCGAAAATAAGACAGTGTCTTATATTAATTTTTTCTCCCAAAGTTGTGCTAGGTCTTATTTTCAGGGGATGTCTTATCTTTCCATGCGCTAGGTCTTATTTTTGGAGGATGTCTTATTTTCGGGGAAACACGGTATCTCCATCCAGGTGCCTCCAGTAGATTTCTGGTTGGGGTGGGAGCAGTTCTTGGTGACCAGCTGAAGTTGAGTAAGAGCGCCAGGGCTGACACCTGGTGCTGGGCCCATCAGCAGTCCCGGAGGAGATGGTAGGTACCTCCTCCACATCCCCTCAACTCTCTGGGCAATACAGGACCTGTCTGGGCACCCTGAGACAGATCAGGCCTGACTATGGTTTTCCAGTCTCTTCCTGTTGTTAATTAACATAACAAATCTTCACAGCTGGCGCCTGCCACTTGCCTCTCCTCCCCTCCTCCTCCTCTGTCACTAATTAGTGCTGAAGGGGGAGCAGATCTTCAGGCACTGCTTTGTCTTTGTAGTGGGGATCATTGTGGGAGCTACCCACCCCCTCCCAGCACATAAACTCCCCGCACTCTGAGTTTGATCACGTGCTTCCTTCCTTCCACGGACTGTTGGCTTTGCTAGGCTGGGTGGGAGCCCAGACACTGAAGGGAGCGACATCACATTTGTCCCTGGTTTTGAGAAACAAAAGGGACTGTGAGGAGGGAGGGGAGAGAACACCCCTGGAGGATGTGATTCAGGAAAGGTGTTGGTCGGTCTTCTTTTAAAAAAGTTGACGCCTCTGAAGTGGCAACCTCGTCTAGACAAGTGTCACATGGAACATGGCAAAAAGGCCTCCACCGACACCTCTGTGCTTCTGAAGCGGGTCCACCTCAGACAGCTTTCAGCCCTGCACGTACCTCTGTGCATCCGTGCCCAGGAGTGCTGTGAAGCTGTGGCCTGAAGAGGGATTTGGCGGAAGGCTGCTCCTCCTCGCCACTAGGGTGCTTGCCCATACACCTCTGTGGCTGGTTAGTCCCTGGTAAGGCTGCCTGGTACTGCAGTAACAGAAAAGGAGTGTGTGGCCTTCTGCTCACTAGGCACTATTTTAAAGGATGGATTCCACATAGTGTGTCTTAGGGGATCTCATCTATTGGGTCCTTTTTCCTTCCTAGTACTCCCTTGGTGGATAATCTCCTTTGCTTCTCTCCCACTCTCCATCTCCCAAACACACAGACACAGAACCTTGGTCATTTTTCTTTCTCCTATCTCTTCTCCCACTGTCTCCTCAGTCTCAGGGGCTGTGAGGACTGGGCTCTGTGTGGGAGTGTGCAGTACTCAATTAGCAATGTCTGCCGGAGTGGGGTGAGGGCAGTGTCAAGTGAGTTATGTATCTACCACCCCATCTTTAAAAACATTTTTTAACTGTGGTAAAATACATGGAACATACAATTTACCATCTTAATCATGTGTAAGTGTGCAGTTCATTAGTATTAGATCCATTCACACTATTGTGCAATCTGTCTTTAGAACTTTTTCATCTTTTAAAACTGAATTCTATCTCATTAAACAGCAACTACCTATCCCTCACTCCACAGCCCCAGTTAATCTCCATTCGACTTCTGTTTCTATGAGCTTGACTACTTGAGATGAATAGAATAACACAGCATTTATCTTCTTGTGTCTGGCTTATTTCATGTAGCATGTCTTCAAGGTTCATACTTGTAGTATGTGTCTGAATTTCCTTCCTTCTTAAGGCTAAATAACATTCCATTGCATGTATATACCATATTTTGTCATCTGTCAGTGGACATTTGGATAACTTCCATATTTTGACTACTGTGAATCATGCTGCTCTGAACATAGGTGTGCAAATATCTGATCCTTTTCTTTATGTTTTTCCCCAAAAAATTCAATGATCTAACGTTGTGATTTCCTGGTTATATTAGAACAACCTGTGGAGCTTTAAAAAAAAAAATACCATCCCCTGAACCACCACCATCCCAGGGGTTGAAACAGTTGATTCTTTCAGATGTGCTTTTAAATACAGATTCTCTGGGGGTTGTGATTCTGTTGGTCTGGGATGGGGCCCAGTCATCTTTACTTTTAAAAAGAAGCCCTAAGACATTCTCACAATTAGGCATTTTAGAAATTTCTGTTTAAATAATCAATGAAGGGCCCCCCTAACCTCCACAAAGCCTTTGTCTTTGGGTTAGGAATGGCCTCAAACTGTTTACTAGTTATCTTATGTATCTCAGTCTTATATCCAACCCAGATTGTAAATTCATAAAATTATAGACTTGTGAACTCAAAGGGGCCATAAGAACTAGATAATCTGTTCTACTAAGGTCATTGGTTTCAGAACTGGGTCTAATTTAAAAATTTTCCTTACTCAGTGGTTATTTAAAATGTTGTTTCCCTAGTGTCAAGGCAGCCCAGTGCTTTACTTAAAAGAAAACACACACACACAAAAAAACAGTGTGACTACTGTTGTCCTGGTTAAAGGTTGGGTGCTTACATTTATACTTTCTGCTGCTCTGAGAAACCCCTGTCAATCAAAGACTGGCAGCATCATGAAGTACAATATAAGTGATTGAGTGACAAATAGATTTAAACTGTGCCTATCATAGCCCAAGGTGCATATCACTGATTTGACTTTTAGGCCAAGTTCAAGTCCACATCAGCTATGAGACCCTGGACCAGTATGAGAGATATACTTCCCTCCTTAAGTCATGAATCATAAGAGCTTGCGTTAATTGAACATTCACTATTCACCAGTTGCCATTTCATGGGTTACATGAGTAATTTGATAGGCCTACAAGAAAATGAAAGATTAAAAAAATTAAAAAATATATTTTAATTGATGTTTTAGAGAGAGAGGAAGAGAAAGGGAGAGAGAAACATCAATTGGTATGTGCCCTGACTGAGAATTGAATCAGCAAACTTTTGGTGCATGGAAATAAGCCCAACCAACTGTGCCACACCAGCCAGGGAAAAAGCTTGATTGAATATGTTAAGTTAACTTGTCCAGGATGACTTGCTAGCAAGTGACAAGATTTGAATTTGAGGTCAGGCTGATTTTTCAATGCATTTTCTTAAATGCTGTGCTGTTTTGATTGATGGGGAGAGAAGGTAAGTAAAATGCTTACCAGAGTGTCAGTTCATTAGAGAAGCTCAGTAAATGGCCAATGACATTATCACTGCAGCAGAAACTAACCCTTCCTGACATGGCTCTTATGTACCAGGCAAGGTTCTAAGCACTTAACATATATTTATTTGCAAAATAACTCTATGAAGTAGTATTATGATAACAGATTTTACAGATGAGAAGTCTGAGGCACAAAAAGATGATGTAACCCAAAGTTATACAGCTAGTAAGTGGCAGAGGGGGGATGTGAACCAGGGAGTCTGACTCTATACTTAAGCCATTAACCAGTACACTAGATGCCTTCCATGTGGTGAATGGAAAACAGTACTAATGATAATGATAAGTAATATGGGCCTCAGTTTCTTTGAACATAATATTTTTCTACATGCTTTCCTTGTAGGTGTTCTTTTTATGTCTCCCCTTCTGCCCTCTTAAAATTCTTAAATGGGTCAACCTAACATAATTTCACATCATCTGATTTCTTAGTCATTTTGGAAGTAGTCTCTGGGGAAGGGATATTCATGGGGTCAATATATCTTTTAAGCCGGAAGAAACTTGTGGAATTCTCCAGGACAGAGATCTCTAAAATAAAGTGTTTGATCCCTGCAGGCAAGGTTAGTCATCAGATAGGGGGAAACCAAAGTTAAGGGCCATAGTACTAAGTCTAATTGCTAAGACCTATTGCTAGGTCCAATGGCCATCTCCTAAACATTATCATAATGATGCCTGAGCTCCAGCAGATCCTTTCTTCTTCTTTTTTTAAATTTAAATTCTTTATAGTTTAAAGTGTTACATGAGTCTTCTTCCCCCCCCCCCCCATTTATCTCTCCCTGACCGCTCCCCACCCCCCCTGTACATGCCCTCACCCCTTACTGTTTGTGTTCAATGGTTATGCTCACATGCATGCATATAAGTCCTTTGGTTGATCTCTTACCCCCTCACCCCCTGCCTTCCCTCATAGGTTGTACAGTCTGTTTGATGCTTCTATGTCTCTGGTTCTATTTTTTTATTCATCAGTTTATGTTGTTCAGTATATTCTACAAATGAGTGAGATCATGTGATATGTATCTTTCTCTGACTGGCTTAGCATAATGCTCTCCAGTTCCATCCATGCTGTTGTAAATGCTAAGAATTCCTTCTTTTTTACAGCAGCATAGTATTCCATTGTGTAGATGTACTACAGTTTTCTAATCCACTCATCTGCTGGTGGGCATTTAGGCTGTTTCCAAATCTTAGCTATGGTAAATTGTACTGCTATGAACATAGGGGTGCATATATCCTTTCTTATTAGTATTTCTGTTTTCTTGGGATATATTCCTAGAAGTGGGATTTACTGAGTCAAGTGGAAGTTCCATTTTTAATTTTCTGAGGAAACTCCATACTATTCTCCACAGTGGGTAGTCTGCATTCCCACCAGCAGTGCCCTATAGTTCCTTTTCCTCCGCAATATCTCTAGCATTTGTCTTTGTTGATTTGTTAATGATAGCCATTCTGACAGGATTTGTGTACCAGTGGGGTCCTTTGGCCTGGCCTGTGGGATCTGGCTGAAACTGGCTTTCCAACATCCCTTGAGGGGTCCTGGATTGTGAGAGGGCACAGGCCAGGCCAAGGGACCCCACTGGTGCATGATCAGGGCTGGGGAGGGACGCAGGAGGCTGGCAAGCCAGGGAGGGACTGCGGGAGGGCTCCAGGGTGTGTCCAGCCTAACTTGCTCAGCCCAAATTGGCCGGATCCCAGCAGTAAGCTAACCCACTGGTTGGAGCGTCTGCCCCATGGTGATCAGTGCACATCATAGTGAGCAGTTGAGTGGCCTTAGCATATCATTTACATATGCTTTGATTGGTTGAATGGCCGACCAGTCAATCAGGATTTAGCATATTAGGCTTTATTATATAGGATGTTGGAGGGTGATTATTCTATGAGGAAAATATAACAAAGAAGGGGGATAGCAAGTTAATGGGTACAATTTAAATATAGGATAGCAGGGAAGGGCTCACTAAGACATTTACATCAAGACTTAAAGGGGGGGAAGGAATACGCTGTGGAAATATGGCTTGGTAAGAGCATTCCAGGCAGAGGGAACATCAAGTGCAAAGGCCCTGAGGCAGTGAGGTATTGTAGAAAGAGCCATGACACTGCTGTAAGCTCTGTACTCTGCCCCCCTTCGCCCCCCAGGCCTCATTTCTTCATATGAAACTGAGGGTTTGAGCAAGGAGATTTCCAAGGTTTCACTCAGTTCTAATGGTTAGTGATTCTATAGCAAACCCTTCTCTTAGGAAGAGCAGGAGGGTATTGGCTAATGTGATGTGCTCATGTAAATAAAGGGTCTTTTATTATTTCTCTGAGCAAAATGGAATTTGGGGAAGGTGGCTTTTGCTCCTGACTTATATCACAAGGGAAATAAGGGTCATGATGAGGTTTGATGGCTGAAAACACACATTCTCGCTGATGGGTTGGAAATAAATGGAATTGGCAGAGTTCATGGCTGTCTTTTCTATTGCTGTTCGGTGTTTTACTTCTTCTGTGGTTCTGGAAGATGACAACAGATTGCGGGGCATAAGATTATTTCTTATCTGGTCATTCTCTGCGCATGTTGGGAGTTTTGAAAAATTAAACAGCATGGACCTTTTCACACCCCCCCCCATCAACTTAACCTATTATTTACAATCTCATTCCTTTAACTTTCAAATTATTTAAACAAAAAATTAGGCATCAGTGATAATGTTTGGAAGATGAATGTTGGAGAAAAAATAGACATCTGATCCCTGTGGGGGATCTTTAGGTTTGACACACCATCCCTTTTTTATGCTTATGGGGTTGACTTCCAGGAATTCAGCAAATATTATTTAAGGATGTCATGCCAAAGGTTTGGCCTTATAAGGGGGCTAAGTGCCTGGAGGAATCAGTTCTCAATAATATGCAGACAATTATTCTGGGATTTCTCTAACTTAGTTGAAAGTTAAAAATATTTCTATTTTCTGCGAGATAATTGGAGCTACGGGCCCAGTGTTTATATGCAGGAAGTGGGCTTGGGAAATAGTGTGTGTGTGTGGGGAGTGATGAAGAGGAAAGGGACAGCCAGTTAGTTAGCTACCGTACCTGATGCCAGTGGACTCCTGACTCATTGACAACAAACTTGATTATTTCCACAACGGCAGTAGCCTGAGTATTGGCATTTATGCCAGTTCCCTGAGCCCATTTTCTCAGGTGATAGGAAGAGGGCCAGGTGACACCTCCATGTGAAAGGCATTGTGCTATGGAGAGGTACTCTAAACTTAGGGAACCTGAATCTTTTATAATTGGCAGTAAGCCTGCCTGACTTTATCTCCAAAGGGAGACATTATCTTGATTATATAGTTAGTAAGCAAACTTGTCTGTTGCTCTGGAGAGAGGTACTATCTCTGTTTCCCAAGGCTGTTCTGTTTACAGACACCATGGAAAAGGGATTCTGGAACAAAAACAGTCAGTGCCTTTGCTTGCAATATGTGCAGAAACCCAAGGGATACATGAAGAATCTTCCTCCAATAGGGACAAAGACGTGTTTTTCCCTAAGGTTGCAATTTCTTCCCTCTCTTCCCAGCTGTCTCAGGTGAGTTCACCCTGGCTTTGGGTCCTAGTAGATTTCCATCTCTAATTTCTAAGGATACCTAGGCAGACAAATTCCTGCCTGAGCTCGAGGTACAATTCAAATTCTTCCTGGGGGTACTGGTTGAGGAGAATCTTCAAAGTCCTATTGACTTTATGTCCATTACATTTCTCTTTTACCTTGCGCTCTTCACAGGGCAGTCAGACACTTCAACTATTGAAAATGTTAATTTCACATCATCTTTGAATTAGGTGGGACTGTGGGTTGTTATTGGTTTAGGTCAGTCTTCCTTGATCGAGGTGTATTTTAACTTGAGGCAAATAAGTTCCTGAAGAATCAAGTGTCTTATTCAAAGTCATTTAGTGAAGATGTGGTAGAACCATGATTCAAAGTCGGGTCTACAGAAATAGAAAGCTTCTTGTAGTTTTCCTCATAACCAGATTTTAGACTAGGGCTATGGTTGGCAAACTGTGGCTTGTGAGCCACATGCGGCTCTTTGGCCCCTTGAGTGTGGCTCTTCTACAAAATACCATGGCCTGGGCGAGTCTATTTGGAAGAAGTGGCATTAGAAGTTTAAGTTTAAAAAATTTGGCTCTCAAAAAAATGTCAGTCGTTGTACTGTTGATATTTGGCTCTGTTGACTAATGAGTTTGCTGACTACTGGACTAGGGATCTTTGCAGACAAGCTTGACCATGAAAGG
The DNA here is from genome assembly GCF_964339955.1 of Pipistrellus hanaki. Classification (NCBI taxonomy): domain Eukaryota; kingdom Metazoa; phylum Chordata; class Mammalia; order Chiroptera; family Vespertilionidae; genus Pipistrellus; species Pipistrellus hanaki. The sequence continues at coordinate 18,340,702 of NC_140510.1, forward strand.
TTGAGGAAAAGTAGGTGAGGGTCCTCCCAATATCTTTCTGAAGCTTCAGTAATTGTCAAGAAAGCAGTGTGTAAGAGAGTGCTAGTTGCCTACCCAATATCCATTCTCTCCTTTTTTAAGGATAGGGCTCCCATATATTTGACTATGGCAATTTGCCCATCTTAAAAACCAACAACTTCAATAGCTAGTTTTCCTTGAGGTTGGGTAGTCAGTGAGGTGTGGGTAGAAGTCACTTCTACCATATTTTTGTCAAGGGGAAAGTTTCAGAAGTTCTTGGAAGCAGGCCCTGCTTATTGAGCTCATCAGTTATCTAATTTCTTGTCTTGTGTCACATGGCCAAGATGCAGCCCTCGAGGGAAGCAAGTATTCCATTGGCTGAGCCAAGGTCACATGACCACTCTATGGTAAGGTCACATGACCATCCTATACCAAGTTGGTAAGAGAAAGGACAGAGTAGAAGGAGCCTTCTGAGAGGCTTCCCCCCCCCCGCCCCCCCCAATCCTACTGTGGAGGAGGAGGCACCTCGATTCACTGTCCCGTAAGGAATAAGGACTGCATCCAGTGGGGGAGGGCAGAGGCAGGTTGATAAGGAAAGCAGTGCTGTTGGGAAGTTGCACTGCACTGAGTGTTCACTCGATTAAAAAATTATTCAGTGCAGCAAAGGATTTAGAGCTTTCCGGTGTGAGGAGAACTGCTCAAGATAAAAGGTCAAGATTGTTCAGGCTTCAGGGATGAGCAGCTCCTGACAGGCCTGCCTCCTTGGGAACAAAGGCTTATGATAGTGACCATGGGCAGATGCTTTATGTAAGGAGCTCTTTTAATCTTCTCCATTTTGCAGAGATGAAAGCGATATTTCATGGTGCAAATACTAACATCTCTTTCCTTGGTTGCCTCTTCTTTCCTTAACTGGGCTGCTGTTTCTAATTCATACTTGTTAACTCATCTGCAGCAATTACAGGTCTTAACCGACCTCCGGAAGTGGGGGCAAATAATGTTGTTCCCCTGTGGTGGGAAATAAGATCTCCTGAAAATCAAGTGCTTATTCCAAGGCCGTGAGGTGTGATGGAAGTTTAGTGAGGTAAAAGCAAATCACAGAGTTCGCAGTGAAGGTGGACACAGGCCATCGGCAAAGCAATGGCTGCTGAGAGAGCTGGCCTCAGCATGAGGATGCTTGTGTGTAGAGAAATTAATATGATGCTCTAACCTCACAGACTCTAACCATGGATGGTGTTAGTGAAACATGTTCAAGGACACAGAAACTTGGATACTTGGAACTTCAAGGTACCCACCAGACTTTGGTTTCCTATTATAAACCTATTTAATATATATTACTGAGGAAGGATAACAGGAGGAAGGCAAAAGCAAAAGTCTCTACCTTACTTAAAACTTTCCAGTGAATTTCCAGAGTCAGTAGAATAAAATCCAACCTCCTCTTTATGGCTATTAGGATCTTTTATAATCTGACCCTGTCTTCTTATGTGCTCTCTCCATTCTCCCCTCTGATTCTTCCTGCTGCTTCAGCCACTTTGGTCTTCTTTTAGTCCTGGAAGCCGGTTTTTGCCCCTTTGCATTTGCTGCCTAGGAATGCTCTATCCCAGAATTATGCTTGCCTGACTCCTCCTTGGCATTCAGATATCAGCTCAGATGTTGCCTGCCTTGAGTAGGGACTTCAGAGCCCCACTGCCTGGCTTTCATTCTTGGCTCTGTTGTGTGCTGGCTGTGTAACATTCAGCAAGCGCTTAATTGTGTCATTTTTCTGAGCTGTAAATGAGGCTCATGATATCTTTATTTCTATGATTTATGCAAGTTAATATAGTGAAGCCCTTGGGACAGTGTCTGGAGTCAGGGCTACATAAGTGGTTGTGTCGACAGCCCTCACTCTGAGTCACTCTGGCTTGAAACCTGGTTTGTTTTCTTTATAACACTAATCACTGTTTGAAATTACTTGGTTTATTGTCTATTTCTTCCAGGCTATATGCAGACTGAGTAACTGGAACAGCACAGAACTCAAATTTTATTCCTTAGATAGGGGAGGATGGAGCCAAGCCTCACCAGTGGCATTCTCACTTGCCTTCCCCTGCTGCCCCTGACCCTGGTTTCCCCTGTGTGGTGAAGGGGTAGGATCACATTAGTGGTTCTGTTGTATAGCCAAGTCACCCAGGGAGCCTGGGAAAACTAAAGGTGCCAAACTATTGTATGGTCTGTATATATACACTGCTGGGTCTATATCCAAAATAATGGAAAATAGGGTCTCAATAGACACATTTTGCATTTCCAAGTGGCATTATTTTCAATAGCCAAAAAGGTAGAAGCTCTTTAATGTCCATTGATAGATGAATGGATAAACAAAATGTGGAATACACATACAATGGGATATGATTCAGTCTTAAAAAGGAAGGAGACCCTGTCATATGCTACAATGTGGTGAACCTTGAGGACATTAGGCTAAGTGAAATAAGCCAGTCGAAAAAGACAAGTACTGCATGATTCCTTCCACTTGCACAAGGTAGCTCACGTAGTCACATTCCTGGAGAGGAACATAGGGTAGTGGCTCCAGGGGTTGGGGGAGGGAGAGGAATAGGCACTTGTTTAAAAAGTACAGCTTCAGTTTTATAAGATGAACAGTAACACTACTAAACTGTACACTTAAAAATGGTTCAGGTGGTACATTTTATGTGTTTTTCTTTCACCACAATAAAAAAAAAATGAATGAAGACTCTGGATATAAATCCTGAGTAAACAGATTAAAGTGTGTGTGTGTGGTGGGGGCATTTACATTATATTCCTAGGTGAGATTGTGACACTCAACAGTCTTAGAATCACTGGGCCACATCATCTTTAAAAATGCATCTGTGGTTTGAATTTAGGACATTTGAAATTTGCATTATCCCCGATACAAAGCCTTAATTATATGGAGAAAAAATGATCCCCAAATCCTCCTCATGCATCTTCTTTAATTTTGTGGAATTAATTGGCTTCTCATTTGTATTCACATCTCTCGAAGCCATCTCTCAGAGTGGGTCTGTGGACAGAGGGACAAATTTGGAACCAGTTTACCAGGGGTGTTTTTCTGATAGTGTCCACAAGGTGGCAGGCCAGGTACTTGGATTTGGCCAGCCAATGGTACAAGCAGTCAGCAGCTGAGAGCTGAGTTCCCAGCCAGGTCACTCACTAATCAGGTGTGAGGGATCCAGGGCCCTTGCATGGTTTGGGGGTGCCTGTGCCCTTGCATGATTTGGAGGTTCCTAGAGGAGGCTTTGGGTTCCTGTGGATGTCCAAGCAACATTGAAAGTTTTCTGAGAGTGGGCGTGCATTTTTCTCAGGGCCAGGTGAATAACTTCCCCTTACCTGACACTGATGGTGGAGTGGACACAGCCACCTTCCTCTGGGCTCAAGAGCATCTGTCCAAGGAAGGTGGGACTTTGAGTGTGTGCATGTGAGTTGAGGAAAAACGTCCACAAACTGTTCTGTTTTATTCAGAGGGAAAGCTAATGTGTTGCTGATCTCCCTGCGCCCCCGCCCCCCCCTTTGAATAATTAAAAAGCCCAGGAAGAATAGATGTTCTGTGCTGTTGGAAACTCCTAAGTGATGGGGAGAGGGTGGCTGACTTCAGTTAACACATCAGCTGTTGGAGGCTTAATGGGCATCTTTAAAATATTGATTTGCTGACCCTCTTCAGGCCTTGACCTAGTAAAGTCCACACAGTAAATAAATCAGTGAGTGGTTTAGAGACACATTGAGATGAAAAGTAGAGGACTTTTAAAAGTTTTTTAAAATCATTTAAAAAAAATTCAGCTATGGCTGACATACATTATTATATCAGTTTCAGGTGTATATGCCAGTGATTAGACATTATATATCTCACTGAGATATCATTCTGATACTAGAGGCTCAGTGCATAAAATTCGTGCATAGGTACAGTCCCTAGGCCTGGCCTGTCATCAGGGCCATCTCTCCCAGCTGCTGGCCCTGCCTCCCACCGCCACCTACCTCCAGTTTCCCATTCGCCATCAGGTGATCATAGCCTGCTGGCTGGGGGGAAGGACCAAGAGGTGGTCAGTGCACCTCATAATGACTGGTCAAGCAGTCATTCCACTATTAGGTCAATTTGCATATTACTCTTTTATATATGTGTATATATATATATATACACACACACACACACACACACACACACCGTATTTTCCGGCGTATAAACGAAAAATAGTCAACCGAAAATCAGGGGCAAAAGACCAAAATTGCACAAAAATTACCTGCAGATCTTGAAGGCAAAGTAAGTCTTTTCTTTGAAGTGGTGGGTAGTCTTATACAGCGAATATAGGCCTAAACCTATGTTTTAACTGTAAAATTAAGGGGTCATCTTATATGCCGGAAATTAGACTAGAGGCCTAATGCATGAATTCATACACCAGTGGGGTCCCTCAGCTTGGCCTGTGGAATTGGACCTAAACTGGCTCTCAGACATCCCCTGAGGGGTACCAGATTGCAAGAGAGCACAGCCCAGTCCAAGGAACCCCACTGGTGTATAGTCAGGGCTGGAGAGGGACAGGGGAGGTTGGCCAGCCAGGAAGGGACTATGGGAGGGCTCCAGGGCATGTCCAGCCATCTTGCTCAGTTCTGATCTCCTAAACCCCAGCAGCAACCTAACCTGACCCCTGCACATCATAGTGATTGGTTGAGTGGCTTTGGAATATTATGCTTTGATTGGTTGAACAGCTGACCAGTCGACTGGACACTTAGCATATTAGGCTTTTATTATATAGGATTACTGACTATGTTCCCTCTTCTGTGATTCACATCCCTATGACTATTTTGTAACTACCAATTTGTACTTTTTAATTCCTTCTTGTTCACTCACTCTCCCAGAACCCCTCCCACCTGGCAACCATAAAACTGTTCTCTGTATCTGAGTCTGTTTCTGTTCTACTTGTTCACTTATTTTGTTTTTTCAGATTCAGTTGTTGGTAGATATGTATTTATTGTCATTTTATTGTTCATAGCTTTAATTCTTTTTTCTTCTTTTTCTTAAAGAAGACCCTTTACCATTTCATGTAACAGGAGGGTGTGCACAGACCGCACAGGGGGCAGGTGCACCTGGAGTGCCCAGCTTGGGTGACTGGGGAGCTGTGACACTGGACCTATGGAATGCTTACTACATAAAGTCACTCTACCAAGCCCAGAAGACATAACAGCTCTACCTAACTCATATAAAACACAGGAAGCCTGTCAAAATGAGGAGGCAAAGAAACATGTCCTAAATGGAAGAAACAGAACAAAACTCTGGAAAAAGAGATAAATAAAATGGAGATAAGCAATCTACCAGATACAGGTTCAAAACACTGGTTATAAGGCTGCTCAATGAGCTTTTTGAGACCTTCAACAGCATAATAAAAGGACATGGAAACCACAACAAAGAATGAAGGATGCACTAACCAAAATGAAGAATAATTAACAGTAGAGTTGATGAAGTTGAGAATCAAATTAGTGATTTGGAATATAAGGAAGCAAAAAACACCCAATCAGAACAGCAAAAAGGAAAACAATAAAAAATATGAAGATAGTGTAAGGAGCCTCTGGGACAACTTCAAGTGTACCAATATTTGCATCTTGGGGGTGCTGGAAGGAGAAGACAGAGAGAAAGAAATTGAAAGCTTATTTGAAAATATAATGACTGCAAACTTTCCAACATGGTGAAGGAAACAGACATATAAGCCTAGGAAGCACAGAGAGTTTCAAATGAGATGAATCCAAAGAGGACCACACCAACACACATCATAATTAAAATGCAAAGGGTTAAAGACAAAGAGAGAATCTTAAACACAGCAAGAGAAAAGCAGTTAGTTACCTACAATCAGCTCCCAAAATATTGTCAGCTGATTTCTCAACAGTAACTTTGCAGACCAGAAGGGAGTGGCATGAAATATTCAAAGTGATGAAAAGCAAAGACTGACCTAGAAAATTTATCATTTATAATCCAAAGACAAATAAAGAGCTTTCCAGATGAGAAAAAGCTGAAGCAGCTCATCACCACTAAACCAGTATTACATGAAAAGTGAAGGACTGCGGAAACCGGTTTGGCTCAGTGGTAGAGCATTGGTCTGCATACTGAAAGGTCCCAGGTTCGATTCCGGTCAAGGGAATGTACATTGGTTGTGGGCATGTCCCCAGTAGGGGGTGTGCAAGAGGCAGCTGGTCGATGTTTCTCTCTCATCGACGTTTCTAGCTCTCTATCTCTCTCCCTTCCTCTCTGTAAAAAATCAATAAAATATATTTAAAAAAAAAAAAGAAAAGTGAAGGACTTTTGACATGATTTTAATGTACTGTCTATATATATATATATCTCAAGCCAAGACTATGGCTTTCAGTAGGTACAAAATGTTTGCATTGAGGAGAAAAATGATATGCAAGGAGGTAGGGTGATGCAGCCCGAAGACACAAGCTTGGAGTTAGACATGGGTGGGAATTGAGGGTTTGGGCAAGTCCCACATCCTGTGTAGAGCTCTGTTTCCTCATCTGTGTAATGGGTATAAGAACACCAGCATCCTAGCTGTGCTGAGGAAAAATGAAATGTGGATCAGTCATTCACTCATTCAGCAAACATATATTCAAAAAGCCAGTCACAAGCTGGGTTCTGAGGGAGAGGAGACTGATATGTCCATGAATACTTTTAGTACAGTAGGAGAAACACGCTAACAGAAGTTTCCAGGGGACTTGCACCGGGATGTTCAAGGAAGGGGGAGAGAGAGGCCGATATATCAAGCAGACGTAACAGATATGAATCTGGGGGTGGAGAGCTCCAGACCAAACATACCTGTGGTTTGGGATGTGCAGTGTTTGCCACTATTTTTTTCCCCTTAATTTTTTTTTTTTTTTTTTTTTTTTTTTACCATAGTTTAAACATTGAGTGATGTTCCAGATCCTGGAAGAATATAGATTTGGCTACAACAAGCCATTATTTCTACTTGAAACAAGGGTCTGAAACTAAGTAGTGACTGCCCTTTTTAGACAGTGTGTGCCACAGTCCCCACCACACCCTATTGTATGCCCAACTGAAATTGGTTTCCTTGTCCCTCTTTCTGGAGTGTGCAACCTCTGCTATAAAGTACCTAGAACAGTGGCAGACAGGGACTTACTACCAGCTATTTCCTTTCCTTTTAGAGGGCTAAGATGGCCTCCGGCCCTCTCCCCCTGTCCTTCCCTCCCATCCACCCCCCCCCCTTTCTCTCTCTCTCTCTCTCTCTCTCTCTCTCTCTCTCTCTCTCTCACACACACACACACACACACACACACACACACACACACACACACGACAGGGATCGGCATCTGAGAAGGGATTAACTAAAGAAGAACCAAGGGACAGGACACTCTTTAATGGAGTCACAGGTGTAAAGCTAGGACTCAGTCCGCTGGGCTTTGTTCCATGTGGGGCCCCTCCCACATTCAGAGCGGTGTTCTGGTCCTCGCCAGCACCCGGTGACTGTCTGGCAGGCCGGCTGAAGTCACAGTTTGTATGCAGGCCTTTGTTAGCCATGCTTGGCTCATTTTAGAGAACCACATGCAAAGAGCCACGTCCCACAAATAAACGAGAGCTATTGTCGAGAGGACGAGGAACCTGGGGTTCTATAGTAATAGCATTTTCATGAAGGAAAATCACATCCCCATAGTGAGCTCAGCTGAGAACATGAAACCTGCTATTGAGCCATTCTGGCTGAAATAAGGCATTATCCCACAAGGTGGGCCTGGCCGCGGGGGAGCCGGGCGAGAGGGCTTTGCAGGTCCTGCTGGAAATGAGCAGGTAAACACCTCGGTCCATCGGAGCATGATTAATCTCAGTCATGGAGCCTTAGCCTCCCTGTCCGGGCAGAAGGCAAAATAATTCATGTCACAAAAGAAGGAGTGAGGAATAATGGCATGGGGGTGGCAAAGTAGAAGAGGGAGGGAGAGGAGGCTGCATTGTGGGATCCCGACTTCCAAACTCAGAAGGGCTGCACTCTGGGTTCTTAGGGGCTCGAGGGAGGGCCAGCTGTGTGGCAGTGGGTGATGTGGTCCCACCGCCTCACATGGGCTACCATCCTGCTTCTGGAGCCAAGAGGCAGGGAGACAGCTACCGGCAGGCAGAGGGGCCTGGGGCTAGGGAGTGAGGGGCGCCAGGGAGCCCTCCATCCCCTGCCCCTCCTCAGGTGTTTAACTGCCTTTTTGTCACCATTGTATTAAAACAGCCATTTTTTGTCCTGAAAATTATCAAACATGCTCATAAGTATAGACCAGTGTTTCCCAAACTTCTCTCATGATGAGAATCACCTGGTGGAGTTGTTAAAATACAGATTCCTGAATCCCAACTAAGAAGGGCTAAACTAGAATTTTTATACGTATATAATTTTACCTATATGTTCCCAAAAACTCTAGTTTAGCCCTTCTTAGTTGGGATTTAGGAATTTGTAGTTTAACAACTCCACCAGGTGATTCTCATCATGAGAGAAGTTTGGGAAACACTGGTATAAAGAATAGTGTAACTCAGTAGTTCCTACATATTAGAATCACTTGGGGATCTTTTAAAATTCCCAGAGCTGATGCCCTCCCAGACCTTTTCATAGTCCCGTTTTGGGAAACAGGCACAGTATTTTTTTTTTAAAATATATTTTTATTGACTTCAGAGAGGAAGGAAAAGAGGAAGGGAAAGAGAAAGAGAGGAGAGAGAGAGAGAGAGAGAGAGAGAGAGAAACATCACTGATGAGAGAGAATCATTGTTCAGCTGCCTCCTGCACACCCCACACTGGGGATCGAGCCTTCAACCCTGGCATGTGTCCTGACCAGGAATTGAACTGTGACCTCCTCATTCATCGGTCGATGCTTAACCACTGAGCCACGCTGGCCGGGCCAGGCACAGTATATTTTAAGCGCCCTGACTGGTTCCCCTGGACAGACATCTGGGAAGCACCTGTCATCTGCCTTCTGCAATGATCAAAGATAGCCACGCTTGCTGAACCTGTAGCTTGTGTGTTCTAGTCCCTCATCTTCCATTGTCCCCTCTCCCCCACTCATTTGAAAGTGAAAACCAGACTTGAGATACTTAAATAATTAAATACTTAAGTGTATATCAGGAACTTAAAAAACACAAGCACAATAACATTATCATACCAAAGAAATTAACAGTGATTCCTAAGTGTCATCTAATATAGACTATCCATCTTGGATGCTCAGCTTAGCTTTTGAGACATTTCCTTTGCTCCCTTATCTTGGATTTTAATTTGGTTGCAGAGGGATAAACATGCACCCGCCTGTTTCTGAGCTACTGACGTTGGTGGAAGGAGCACACAGTTGGCTCACCCCTGGTTCCCCATTCCCTGACCCCCGTGTGACCCTGGGTCCTGAATCTCTTCAGGGACAGCCCAGCCCATGTTTCTGGGTGAGAGCACAGCCCCTGAGGCAGCAGATGCTCATATATTCAATTAATGACCCTTGGTAGGGAGCCCCTGTGTGTCCAGGCACTGTGTTAGGTGTGGGGACTGGGTTTGTGGCTGTCACCTTTACATGCTAGAAGCATAGCACCTGGCACATGGCGTGGACTCGGAAATATTTAACTCAGGGATCAAAGTGTTTGTTTTGTTAGCAGTGCAGCCAGATGACCTCAATGGTATACTGGGTCCAGGTGTGCAGTACCCCTTTGTAAATGACATAGGCACCAACCTTTCACATCACACCCCTTTACTGCAGGACAGTAGTTTTCACTAGAACATCACATGGATTTCCCAGTGGAGATGGAAGAGCAAAGCCGAGTTAAATCTTAGTCTCAGGGAGCAAGGACTGTGGATAACGAAATGCAAGCATCTGTCTCAGCATCCTTTCAGCTGCAGGGCTTCCACCTTCTCCTCCTATTGGACCCTTAAAGGAGCCCTAACACATGGCAGACATGACTGGTTTGAAGCTGACAACTTTTTATTTCCTCTGCCCAGTCCCTAAGCGAGACACTTAAAAACAACCATGGAATGTCCACAGGTAACACAGTAAGGAAGAAATGGAGGTCTCACTGACAGACAGGTTTTTTAAAGTGTTTTCTGCTATCACACTTATATTATAGAAAATTTGAAGACAATAGGATAAAAGAATGAAGAAATGAAAATCACCTGTTTTACCATCTAGAGATAATTGCCATTATCTACTAGAGGAACTTGACCATTTTGGTGTATTTCCCTCTAGTCTTTTTTTTCTTTCTTTTTTCTATGCCTAACTATAGATTGTCTTTTCTGACTTAATTAAGTTATTGATAATTTCTTTAGGTGTACCTTTCTGCTTAATATGTTTTCTTCTTTGTTTTTTATTATCTTATATAATTCTATATAATAAAGAGGTAATATGCAAATTGACCATCACCCCAACACACAAGATGACTGCCCCCATGTGGTCAAAGATGGCTGCCTTCATGTGGACATAAGATGGCCACCATAAGATGGCCAGCAGGGGAGGGCAGTTATGGGCAATTTGGCCAGCAGGACAGGTAGTTGTGAGGGATCAGGCCTGCAGGGGAGAGCAGTTAAGGGTAACCAGGCCTGCAGGGGAGGACAGTTAGGGGTGACCAGGCCTGTAGGGGAGGGCAGTTGGGGGAAACCAGGCCTGCAGAAAAAGGCAGTTAGGGGTGACCAGGCCAGCAGGAGTGGGCCAGCAGGGGAGGGCAGTTAGAGGCAATCAAGCCTGCAGGTGAGCAGGTAGGCACCAATCAGGCTGGCAGAGGAGTGGTTAGGTGCAATCAGGCAGGCAGGCAGGGGAGTGGTTGGGAGGCAGCAGTCTTGGATTGTTGGGATCCCAAATTGGAGAGGGTGCAGGTTGGGCTGAGGGACAACCCCCTCCCTCCATGCATGAATTTCATGCACCGGGCCTCTGGTAATTCTATAAAGGACATGGGGGAAGGTATTCTCATTTTACAAGTGAGAAGTTGAGTTACAGAAGGCTAAGTAATTTTTCTCAAGGTCACACAAATGGTCCAGGACTCTCCTTTGTAATCCAGGGGTCTTTGATCCCAGTTGTCACTGTATATAGAATCATGACCCAGCAGTGGGATAGCCCTAGAATTATTTATGGCTCTGGAGCTATTTATTTTCCCATCTTCAGAAGGTTTAAGTCTGGCCTAGACACCTCTTGGTTCAGTCTAATTACAGATGCAAGGAGGGAGGGTATAGATGATAAAATACCATCATTTATGGGGCAAGCCAACCTATATCTGGATAACTTTCTTTTGTCAGGCACGTGCTTATTGTACCATATATTATGACCTTTGACCACCAAATTTTACCTACCTATGTCCCCTTCTAAGGGAATCTGCCCAGCCATTACTTCTGCAGCCACAGGTGCTGGGCTTAGTGCCAGGGGTGTCCCGTGCCTCAGCTCCATCTGCTTGATAGGCTGAGGCTGGGGCCTGACACAGGCACCACCAGGCCACGGTGGGTTATGATTAAGAACTGGTATAAAAAGATGAACTTGAGAACTCAGATGTTCTTTCTCAGGAATACTAACTACTAAACCTGGGGTTAGGATTTACCACTGATCTGCTGAGGCAGAGTCAGGACAGAGTCACGGCCAAAGCCACATGCCAAATGAGATTATGAGGGAGAAGAAACTGTGCATATGTTGGCAGAGAGAAGAGAACTGCGTGGATCACAGAGCCAGTTAGAAGTGCCACTGAGGGAGGAGGCCTGACCCCAGAGCTGCTTGGGCCCTGGTTTCCAGGTTCATGTTCAGCCACTATGCATCTGACAATAACTTTTTTCACCCACCCCTCCCTGGAGGGAACTTGCTGGGTCTCTCGTCCTCACAACTAAACAAGGCAACTTGTCTCATTACCCCTGACAAATTGGTAGAGACCTTCCGGAGGGCCTTGCTTACCCTCCCGACTGTGCAGATGGGAGGCCTAGGGCTGGAGAGGGGAGTGAACTTGCCCACACTTCGCGGTCTCCTCACTTCCAGCCAGGTTCCCTGTTCTCTCCAGGCCACATGCTTTCTTGACTTCTTTTTGCCTCTCAGCCTTGGCTTCCTGCCATATCATTGAGCTTGAGGGGTGGGCCATTGCTTTCTACAACCTTTCTTCCACTTCCTTGTGCTTCACATGCTGCTAAACACTGAGTAGGTGCTCAATAAATACTTTCTGAATTAAACGGGAGGATTCTCCAGGTTTGAGGGAGTGCATCCAGGGAAAGCAGGCTCATGAATGCATGTGCATCTGATTGGCCTGCACATCTGTCTGCTGGCCCAGAGTGGACATGGAGCCTTACAGGTGGCGGTGGTTTAAATTCTCTGAATCATTCAAAAAAGATACAGTGGGGGAGGGGGACAAAAGTAGGTTTACAGTTGTGAGTATGCAAAACACAGAGTTTATTTTTGTATCATTATGTATTAATTATTATTGTTTTGTTAATCCTCACCTGAGGATATTTTTCCGTTGATTTTCAGAGAGAGTGGAAGGGAGAGGGAGAGACACAGAGAGAAACAGTGATGAGAGAGACAAACATCGATTGGTTGCCTCCCACACCTACCCCGACCAAGGCTAGGGATTGAGCCTACAACTGAGGTAGGTACCCTTGACCAGAATCAAACTCTGGACCCTTGAGCGCTTGGGCCAAAGCTCTACTCGCTGAATAAAACAGGCTAGGGATACTCATTAATTATTACATTATTTCCCACAGGAATAATCATAACTTGACTCTTGTCTGCCCCTGTATTAACCAGGATTTGACGTGAGTGGAGATAGAGGAGAAGGGGAAAAGAATTCAGCAATGGCCTTTTAGACTGATCTCATGTAAGTCTTTAATCTCTCTTCAGTAAATGTTTATTGAGAGGCCATGTTGTATCAGGCATTATTTTAGACACTGGGAATACAGCAGTGATCCAAACCTATAAAACTGCTGCTCTCCCGAGCTCTTGCTCTGTTGGAGTTGCAGAGTTAGTCCCAGGGAGTGTGGCGTGGTAGTTTGCTGCAACAGCAATCTTACACAGACTGGGCGGCCTAACAACACAAATGTATTGTTGCACAGGCCTGGGTGCGAGAAGTCTGACGCTATGGGCAGGATTGATTCCTTCTGAGGCACTTTCCCTGGCTTGGAAATGGCCATCTTTCCTTTGTGTCCTCCCTGGTCTTCCCTCTGCCTGTGTCCACATTTCCTCTTCTCCAACGGACACCAAACATATTGTAAGAGGGCCCACAGATCATATTGGAATAGTGACCCCATTTTACACTTAGCTTGTTAGACCCTGTCCCCAAAAGAAATTATATTCCAAGGGACTGGGAATGAGGGCTTCACAGATTGTGTACATTTGGGGAGGGAACAATTGAGTGCATAGTATGATATAAAAAAGCAATGTTGCTGTTGGTACCTCACAATAGTTTAAAACACAAAGGTTTTGTGTTGCTTTTCCAAATCCACAACACACTTGGGCATTGGTGGTTCAGTGGTAGAATTCTTGCCTGCCAAATCCACAACACCCCCAGCACGTGGCTGACCTTGGTGCAGGGAGATGGGGGATTGTGCATGGAGCCATCCTTGGTGAAACTACCACGTGAGACCTGACTGCTGACCGGGGCTCAATTAACACGATCATCTAAACAACCTGGAGAGCGGTGCGGGCTTTTCACATACGCACGTCTTGGCCTCGCTTGCGGGCAGTAAGTGAATTTATTTCCATGAAGGAGGATTCCTGGGAGGCTACAGCTGTTACAACGTGGGAGCATTAAAGCGGTCTGTGTTTCCCTTTATCACCTCCCGTGTTCCTAATGGGACCGCAGTGTGCGTGGTTCCTGCTGTTTTATAGACTTTGTTGCCCTGTGGCTCATTGGTTTCTCTCTTCATTTATGCTTTTGCGGTTTTATTGAACGAACGACCTACGAACGACCTTCTGGGTCATAATGAGTCTCTGGGTCCCGCGTGCTGAGTGTAACCTGGGATCGGGCCCTCTCTTGAAGAGTCAGTCTGGCCTTGGCAGCCGGCTAAAGGTGCAGAAAATGGTAGCCAAGCACCCAGGAGAAGGGCTGAAGGTCCTCTGGGGCCTGGTCCAAGAAGGGCTGTGGGCTTGATCCGTCTATCTGGGAGCACCATCCATTTGCCAGCCTGACAACGAGGGGGTGGAAGAATGAGGGGGGCTTTTCACTCTCAGGTACCTGGGGACTAATTTGTTAGTAAAGCGCTTTGCAGACCAGAGTCCCAGGGAGTAGTGCGGCAGCAGTGAGGAGGGTGAGAAGGCTGGTCAGGTTGCTGCCAGAGCGATCAGTTGGAAAATGAAGGATTTTGATGGCTAGTAGAGACATTTGAGCTGACTAGAGAAAAGAAAGGAAAAGAGAAATTTTTCTATGGGAGTTCTTTTCCTTTTCCCTCCCTCCCTCTCTCCCTCCCTTCTTTCCTTCCTTCCTTCCTTCCTTCCTTCCTTCCTTCCTTCCTTCCTTCCTTCCTTCCTTCCTTCTTCCCTCCCTCCCTCCTTCCCTTTCTTCCTTCTTTCTTTCCTTCCTTCCTTCCTTTCTTCCTTACTTTTTTTCCTTTTTCTGTTCTTTCTTTTTTTGCCCTAAAAATGTATGGAGGAACTTCTGTTATAATGATCAAATCCCCCATTTCTGGATTTAACTTACTGAAACCTCAGCAACACAGTGAAATGCCTGCCAAGAAGCACTGGGAGAGAGGGAAGGCCAATATCATTCTGCCTGCTTATCCCACTATCCCCCTCCCCCCACATCCCGCTGCCCTCCCACCCCCCACCTTCCTGGGGGTGAGCAATCTGTCTTCTGGCACTGCCCAGGCACCTGCTTTGACGTCAGCCCACCCAGAACCTGCAGGCTGATGGATGGAGGCAGCTGGGAGCAGGACGCATGGCTGTGGCTACCAGTAGGTGCCAGGTGGTGCCCGAGCACTTTGTGAAGTGCATGATTGTCTGCCCACTGCTGTGTACCTGAAACTTATCTATCTATCTATCTATCTATCTATCTATCTATCTATCTATCTATCATCAATCTATCTATCATCTATCTATCTATCTATCAGAAAGGCTAATATGCAAAGTGTCCCAATGGAAGTTTGACCAGGAAACGGGGAGTTCTATTGCTCGCTATGACAAGTGCTAAACACCAGGGGGTGGCACAGAACAAAGGAGGGCTTCAGCCAGCAGCCAGGGAAGGGAGGTCCTGGCTGGCACCTAGAAAACCCTAATTAGCCCTGATTGCTGGCCTGGCCTAGGGACTCTAACTGTGCATGAATTTTGTGCACTGGACCTCTAGTACAAAATATTACTGAATGTCAACTGTAACAAAACTGAGGATATTTATTCTAAAACAGGGAATCTGAATCTTCACCATTGGAGTTTTCCTTTTTCACATGTGCTTCCTCTTTGAGGCTGAATCACTCTTTTCCATTCGGCCTCAGACATGTAGTTTTGAGTCCTAGTTCCATCACTGTGAACCTGACACATTGCTTAACATTTCTGAGCCTGTTTCCTCAGTGAGGCCATGCAGATAGTACTAATGGCTGTCCGTGTTGTAGCTGTTGTTTTCTTTTTCTTTTCTTTTTTTTAATATATTTTTTTATTGATTTTTTACAGAGAGGAAGGGAGAGAGATAGAGAGCTAGAAACGTCGATGAGAGAGTAACGTCGACCAGCTGCCTCTTGCACACCCCCTACTGGGGATGTGCCCGCAACCAAGGTACATGCTCTTGACCGGAATCGAACCCGGGACCCTTCAGTCCGCAGACCGACGCTCTACCACTGAGCCAAACCGGTTTCGGCTGTAGCTGTTGTTTTCTAACGAATGTCTGTGTTATAGTTGTTGTTTTCTAACCGACTTGCCTGTTTTATTATTAATTATTATTATTATTATTATTATTATTGTAATAATGTTAAATAAATATTTTCAACACCTGTACCATTTTTATAAGTAGATAATTATCTCCCTATACCTGTTGGCTCAGTAGGGCAATAAAGCCAAAGTCATTTCCTATGATTGAAACTTAGAACACAGCTCAATCTTCTATATTATTTTATTCTTAAAATTTTTATTGCTGAAAGTATTACATTTGTTCCCCATTGACCTCTTCTAGCTCCTCCTTGCCCTAGGCCTTCCCCACTCTATTGTCAGTGTCTATAGGTTATGCATATATGCATACAAGTTCTGTGGTTGATCTCTTCCCACCCACCAACTCACCCACCCACCCTCCCTGCCTTACCTCTGAGGTTCAACTATCTTTTTACTCTTCCATAGCAGAATGGCAAAGCGTGGTAAGTATATGTCCCTGGCAAGTAAGAAAAGCAAAGTGCATAATTTAAATGCATAATTTCCAAAAGGAAGCTTCACTCATCTCATTATAACTGATTGAAATAGTACGAAATTTCATTTAGTAAAGATGTGGCTTAAGTTACTAGATAAGTATGGGGCTAAATATTACATGTATATAAATGTTGAGTAAATTAAACATTTAAGTACTCAAGGGATGGTTTGATACTTAATGTCATTCTATTGTTGTTTTTAATAAACAAAACCATATCCCTTTTATTTCTCTTATGTAAATTCAGAGGTACCTCTATATTAACATTTTGAGATTCAAAATTATATTTCTAAAAGTACAAAATAAGAAAAACAACAACTCACAGAGTAAATGTTTTCCTTGAATTGTGTTATTCTGTCTTTTACACATATTTATGCCTTTATGATCTTTCCATGGTCGTATTCCAATAAGAAACATAAGTAATCTTTATTATGAGAAAAAGATTACAAAATAAATAAATGCAATACACACATAAGACATTTATTTTCATAAATTATTTTAATTTAAATTAATTTTACATAAATATATTTTTTTAAATGTGGACCCTCAGGGTAGGCTCAGAAGCAGGCAGGGAATCATCTAGCCCTGTTTCCCAAACTTCAGTCATTTGTACATTAGCTTAATGCTTTTTTTTTTAAGATCTGTGTATGACCTTAGTCATATGTGTTTTAAATCTTTTCTTTCTTCAAAAGACTAATTGAAAATGAAATTCTATATCCCAGTCCTACCTGGAAAATGATCTGATTTGCCACGAAGAAAAGCATAAAATAAATATAATTAACATAATATTAAATTTTAGCCAAAAGCCATTTCTTATTCAAAGATTCTGATCCTGAGGTTTGTTCACTTTTGTTTAAAAAGGAAGATTAGTTGGAGTTTGAGGGGGTTCTGTCTTCACTCAGCTTTGGGGCAGATAGAATATGAAGGCGTGCCCTGACCGATATGGCTCAAGTCGGTTGAGTGTTGTCCCATGAACCAGAAGGTTGCTAGTTCAATTCCAGTTAAGGCACATGCCTAAATTTCAGGCTCGATCCCCAGTAGGAGGTGTGCAGGAGGCAGCCAATCAATGATTCTCTCTCACATTGATATTTCTCTTTATCCCTCCCTCAAATCAATAAAAAAACATTTTACAAAAGATAGGGAGGAGTAGGGCTGGATTTCCAGGTATGTGGGCCCTTGGTGAAGCTGAGGAAAGGCCAACAGGTAGGAGCCTTGCTGTGCAGATTAAAGAAGATGATTCCTCCCTTCAGGGGTACTTGCTGAAGGATGCAGTGAATCTGGGCCTTCGATGAGGCTGCCAGGTATTTTTACACGTTTGATACCCATTGCCAGATTACACCAGGGACTTCTCAGGCGACCTTGTGTAGTCCATTTAGGTAAATTTCTGCATTACTTAAACGAATCTCTGTGAAGAGAAGTGATGATGAGGCATGTTAATTTATATTTGTGAAAACACTGAAATCTCTGGGTGCAGGGATTTCTGCAGAGGTGCAAGGATGAGACAATGTGTACCATCAAATTCTACCCTTTTGTGGTGGCAGAGAGAGAGCTGGCAGACTTGAGGACACTTAGGGGGAACCTCTAGCACATTACATTTCGAACTGATCTCAGAAAGCTCCCTACTTTCAGTACACAGAGTGTTTTAATCACACGCATAAATTATTATTCTAGTAATTGCTTGCCTTCAACATTTCTCTCCTAAAGTCTCAGCTTTGTGCGAAGGGAATCTTCACACAAGCCTGTGAGGTTTCCCTTCTTCAGTTTTTTCATTTTTATCTTACTTTGGTGATTCTTCACTCCTAAGCATGGCAATCTCTGCTGCTGAGCTGACCCAAACCCCAGACAGTGCCATCTCATCAATTCTAGACAGATGTTTACAAGCTGCAGTCAGAGATTAGAATAAGCTCAGGAAGGAGAGAGGAGAAGGAGAGCTTGAACAAAAGCTCCAGTCTATGACTTAATCATGACCAATTATAAAAATGGTTTTAGTTAGGAAATAATAGAATAGAACATTTTCTGAGCATAATGATTTTTTTCAGGGAGGCAAATACAGACTCAAAGACAGTTAATGAAAAACTATCAAGGCAAAGCCAAGCTTAAGAAGAAGAAGAAAAAAAGGAATCAGGCAATCATTTTCAATATGTTACATCAATTATATATTTGTAATTGCACCCAAATGAATATATAGCTTTTGAAATTGTTTTCTTGACCTTGTAATTGGCTTAGTTTGGAAGCAAGAAAGCCAACAAATAAATTTTTTTTAATATTTTTTTTGATTTTTTTATAGAGAGAAAGGAAGAGAGAGATAGAGAGCTAGAAATGTCGATCAGAGAGAAACATCAACCAGCTGCCTCTTGCACACCCCCTACCGGGGATGTGCCTGCAACCAATGTACATGTCCTTGACCGGAATTGAACCCGGGACCTTTCAGTCCGCAGACCGACACTCTACCACTGAGCCAAACCGGTTTCGGCAACAAATAATTTTCTTATTGTTCTCAGGGGTAAGAAGACTATTTTGCTCTTCTGTGCATGGCTCTTCCTGAAAGAGGACTGAGCTCCTTGACCCCTTCAATGGATCCAGACAAGTCCTGGGAGCAGCTCCTTCTGTTCTTGATGGTCTTCCTCTATTCATCATATCTCCTTGGGAGTTTCTTTAACTCTTTTTTAAAAATATATATATTTTATTAATTTTTTACAGAGAGGAAGGGAGAGAGATAGAAAGCTAGAAACGTCGATGAGAGAGATACATCGACCAGCTTCCTCTTGCACACCCCCAACTGGGGATGTGCCCGCAACCAAGGTACATGCCCCTGACCGGAATCGAACCCGGGACCTTTCAGTCTGCAGACCGACGCTCTATCGCTGAGCCAAACTGGTTTCGGCAGTTTCTTTATCTCTGAAGTCTCTTCTTCCTCAGGAGATAGCAGGGGCCCTTCTTGCTGCTCAGAGGCCATAGCTGAGTTCTTTCCAGGTAAGGTCCTGCTTGTTGTCCCTGAGCTCATCACACCAACCAGCTCATTACTGGGTGCTTCTAGACCACAGCCAAGGTTCTGGTTAGATGAACATTGCACATGGAGCTACAGGAGAGGTTGCTCCCATCCAGCCTTAGGTCTCAGGATTTCTCCTTGTCTCCTCATGCAGGATCTGTGTGAGTGGAGGGGACCTATATACTCATTGGTCACTGAGTGCCCTAGCTCACTTTTTGTGCCAAACTTTTCTCAGTTTTTGAATAGTTATCTTAAGAGATACCTATCACCTCCTGATGACAAGAAAGATGGAATTCAAAGTCCCTGGGGACTGATTTGAAAACTCTTGTCCCTCTGAGTCATCACCTTGACAATATACTCTTGAACATCCTATATAATAAAAGCCTATTATGCTAAGTGTCAAGTTGTTCATTCAACCAATCGAAGTGTAATATGTTAATGATATGCTAAGGATGCTCAACTACTAACTATGATGTGCACTGACCTCCAGGGGGCAGACAATTGATGGTCACTTAGGCAGTCACTATGAAGTGCTCTGACCACCAGGGGAAGATGCTCTGACTGGTAAGTTAGCTTGCTGCTGGGATCTGGCCAATTGGGACTGAGCAAGAAGGGCCAGACATGCCCTGGAGCCCTCCCACAGTCCCTCCTTAGCTGGCCAACCTCCCATGTCCCTCTCAGTCCTCATTGTGCACCAGTGGGGTTCCTTGGACTGGCCCGTACCCTCTTGCAATCTGGGATCCCTCAGGGGATGTTGGAAAGCCAGTTTTGGCCCCATCCCGCAGGCCAGGCCAAGGGACCCCACTGGTGCATGAATTCATGCACTGAGCCTCTAGTTATAACATAAGAGAAAACAGTTGAACCACTAAGTCCTGTACTCTGGGCAAGGCATCCTGAATAGAGACTAAAGTGCTATAAAGAAAATATTTGACATTTCCAAATAAGTGGCTTTTGGTGATTGCAGGGTGTTCTCTAGCTTTTGACAGAACACTTGTGTGTGCTGTTCGATTGGAAAGAACCAGTGGTTCTTGACTTGAAAGAAAGCAACTTGGGGTATCATCACCATCACCTACTCAGCCAACATCAAATACTCATTGAGCAACCACTTTAAAGTATTAATCCAAACAAATGGAAATGCTCATTTTTTGGTCACTTATATGAGCACAATGCAAATAGGTTTGGTGTGTATAGAAGTAGCTTAATGCAAAAAAAAAAAAGGAAACAAACACCTTTGCATCCAGCTACTGGTCCTGTAAATTGTTTCAGAGTCTTCTACGTTGAGACAAAATCCTGCAGGGACTGTAAAAAATAAAACAGGGCACATCTTATTAGCAAAACATCTCAATTTGATACTGATCAGACAGCATCTGTGTTAATATCGAACATGTTAACATATTGACTATTATCATAACGATATGTTTAGTGCCTTCTTCCACGGCTCACCAGAAGTTTTCAGGGAGGAGTGTGGTCTGGTGTAACAGAAAGACTTGGATTTGAGTCCAGCTTCACTACTTACTTATAGTTCTCTCTCTGCAGGTAAATGACTAAATCTTGCTTTCATTTCTTTATCTCTAAAATGATGCAATTGCTCTGAATTCATATAGTTGTGCAGGGGAAATGAGATCAAGTGCAAAAAACAACAACAAACAAAACAAAGACAAAAACAAACAAACAAAAAAAACACCCATGTCTGTAGAAAGCCTGAAAAGAGTAAGTATTCAAGAAATTTAACTAATTTCCCTCCCTTTGAATTAAAATATATGTGTTAATGAGTGAAGGACACAAGGACTTTTAGCAATTGTGGTCTCTTTTATGAATTTGTGCATGCTGCACTTAAAGTTCCTGTGTACAGTCAGGTGTTATTGCTTGTGTGGTTTAATGCTTTAATCACACTACACACTGGTTACACATTTTTTAAACCATATTAGATACTGTATCCCCAGCTGAATAAAAGGCCATTGAATACTTTTATATGTGCATTTTTAGGGTTTTTAAAGTGTTAAAGATGTATCTACTCACTTGCAAATTTTTTGAAACCATCAACTACAGTGTTTAGGTACTTACTGAAGGTCCAGTATATGTAGGAAACTGTCTTTATACACAATTATTCTAGCCTCATTGGCTCCAATGTTATGACCTTACTCATTTTAGCATTCCTAGATGCAGCATTGTTGCTTCTTGCACATAAAAATATTCTATATATGGTTGATGCATAAAATAATAAATGGTATAAATGTTGATGAAATTGAAACACTTGAGTGTAGCTCTATGAATTAAGTGGATGTAGATATAGTCAAGGGAAAAATATGGTTACCAATGATCTAAATAGTGGCAGGCAATCTAGGTCTGTAGAGCTTTTTCAGGTTGGGGGACCGATACATCATGCTGGGACATCCCTGGTGAAGACGGCTCCAAACACTGCATCATGATAAGCTGACTCTGAAACATCTAATGATAAAACATTCCTGACCCTCTGCTGATTTCTCCATGGGATAAAAAGAAGAGAAATGATTGTTTGCAATTATTTTAGGATTTGCAAATTATACTAATAATAGAGGAATATGCAAATTATCTGGGTCACTGTCATAGTAACAGTAATGACTAAACAGTAGGCTGCGTGGAATGACCAGGCCAGCAGGGGGGTTAGTGAGGGACGACCAAATGACTGAACAGCAGGCTGCGTGGGGTGACCAGGATAGAAGGGCAGCAGTTAGGGGCCACCAGGCTGGCAGGGATGCATTTGGAGGCAGAGGGGCTATTGGGGGTGACCAGGCCTGCAGGGGGACAGTTGGAGTTGACCAGGCTGGCAGTGGGGACAGTGACGGGTGACCAGGCCAGCAGAGGGGGATAGTTAAGGGTGACCAGGCCAGCAGGGGGGGCAGTTAGGGATGATCAGGCCTGCAAGCAGAGGTAGTTAAGGGAGATTAGGCTGTCAGGCAAGTAAGCAGTTAGGATCCAGCAGTCCTGGATTGTGAGAGGGATGTCCGATTGCCAGTTTAGGCCTGATCCCTGAGGGGTCCTGGATTGGAGAGGATCAGGCTAGGCTGCAGGGACCCCCCAACCTGTGCACGATTTCATGCTCCGGGCCTTTAGTTTGAAATACATGTTTATCTCAGTGGTTCACTAGCTACAAGAATCTTCAGTTGAATTGATCCTACCTCTGACAAAAAGTGATTAGTCTTGTGATTCATGAAAATTTTAAAAAAGCTTTTTCTTACAGTTTCATGGGATTGAGGCCCTCTATTGTAGTGGCAGAAGTGCTTTAGGATACCAACACAGAGGGATAGGATCTCAACTATGAATTGAGGTGTGGGACACAAACATCCATTTATAGCAAGGCAGCCCTACACTCACTCACTCTGCTCTCTGTCTGTGCTATTGGCATTTCAGGAGGAATTTCATCATACCTTCTTCCAGATGAATGCAAGGTTGAATAGCTGGTGAACCTCCCTAAGGCTTCTGTGAAGTTTAGATAGAGAAGGTTCCTGTTTTCCCTGGAACTGAAAAAAATAAAAGGCCAGCAATTGGCCTGGCAGTAATAAGTATGTATAATGATTCACCTAATCCAAATGGCTGCTACCTGAACACTGGCTTGTACAAGAGCTTAGGCAAATCCTTGCTGAGGAGTGTAATATATCACAGGGAGGAGCTCCTGGAAGTGGCAGCTGGAATTGCTATGTTCTCCCAGAAAATAGAGTGTGATGGTCTCTCCCACTTATGGCTGTGCAAAATGCAAATGCAGGGCTGTCCATGGAGTTTCTGGCTGGAGAGCATGCTGAATGTCCAGGAGCTGGTCTCTGCATCATGGAGAAAGATGTGATCTCGCTACAGGATCAGTGGCCCTGGTTTATGGCTTTTCAGCAGCTCCTGCAAAGTTCCCACTGTTGAGTTAAGGGAATGTGCTCCATACTGGACTTTGGGGGAAGCACAGTCTTTGTGGTGGAGGGCTGAAATAGTCTCTCTGTATGCTAGCTCACACCCTGTTTTCTTGCCAGGAATTCTGTCCTGTTCTGCCTCCCTCCATGTGTAGCCTTGCCACCCTCCAAGCCTTGGCTCAAAGCCTCCTTGGTCGTTGGTGTGGAAGGCATCCATCCCTCTTTGAAGTCATGCAGCAGCCCTTCTGTTTCCTTCCTTGAATATTGCAGTGGACTCTGTGGGAGGGCATCTCTTCTATTACCTTTGTGCCTTATGGGAAAAGCTGACAATGTCCACATGAAAGACAAGAGCTCCAGGGATCTCCAATGGGAGGCAAGCCATAAGAAGGTGGGACCTTCATCCTTGTTGGATTATTGAGTCCTTTAAATGAAACGTGGTAAATTTGGGGACCGGCAAGTTATTGGTATGAATGACAACAGAGTGAGGTTGACCAGGTGGCCCAGGCAGCTCATGTGCTAGTATTCTTATAGCTGGTCTATTTTTCCTGTTACCCTTTAGTTAGGATGTGCTTATACAAAACTTACACAGCCTCAATAATTTTATTTTACTATTTAATCTTTTTAATATGTACCATTAGCTTATATTATTTACTTCTGCTTTTTCATCTCTAGTTTTTATTGTATTACCTATTTTTTATGATGTAATCTGTTTATTTTATTTTTATTGTTCTAACATTTTAAGTATACACTGTTCAACTCATCAAATTTATTTTGCAGCATTTTTCGATTTTACTGGTATTCATTCTAACATGCTTTAAACTAACATTTACTTATGGCTTTTACTTTTTACTTTCAAAACTGGTTTTGCCCTTTTAGCTTATTTAATCGTATTGCTCTCAGAGATTACTGTGCTGAGGTCTGGCCTCAGGCATGACTTGCCTTTTCATCCTCCCCTGGCCCCTGGCTACCTTGTGGACAGAGCTGGTGGCCCTGAATCTTTACAGACAGAGTGACTGAATGCATAATTCATTTATGCTGAGTCAATCACTGGCCATTTTTACCTCCTGATCACTTTAAATCCACCCCTTTATCCCGTGCACTCCTGTGTTAATGCAGGCCACCACCATCCTGGGGCCCTGCTCAGCCTCCTAATGGCCTCCTCTATCCTTTCTTTCAATTTACTCTCCATTCTGCAACCCAGTGATATATATATATATATATGTATATGTGTGTATGTATATATATATATATATATATATATATATATATATATATATATATATGTTTGATTCCAGAGAGGAAGGGAGAGGGAGAGAGAGAGAGAGAAACATCAATGATGAGAAAGCATCATTGATTGCTACCTCCTGTATGCCCCACACTGGGGATGCAGCCCATAACCAGCATGTGCCCTGACCAAAAATCAAACCATGACCTCTTGTTTCATAGGCCGAAGCTCAACCACTGAGCCATGATGGTCAGGCCCAATGAGATATTTTTTTAAATGTAGAAAAAAAAATATCCAAGCACATTTCCACTTATTTTTGGCTAATGACTTAGGATATATAACATTTAAA
This sequence comes from Pipistrellus hanaki, assembly GCF_964339955.1. Taxonomy (NCBI): domain Eukaryota; kingdom Metazoa; phylum Chordata; class Mammalia; order Chiroptera; family Vespertilionidae; genus Pipistrellus; species Pipistrellus hanaki. The sequence continues at coordinate 18,365,428 of NC_140510.1, forward strand.
AATAATTTAACATAAATGCTTCTGATATTTTAATAATAGTTCATCCAATGAGATGAAAATAGTTCTACTATGGAAAATCTCAAACCAAGGTGAAAGTAGAGTGAATAGTATAGTGAACCCCATGTACCTGCCACCTGCCTTCAACCATTATCAACAGCTCACTACTTTTTTTTTTGTATTGATCCTACTTTTTGGTTTTATAATTGGCTTGAGTAGCAAATTTTTGGATTTTGTAATTCCCAAACATCATACCATTTCAGCGCGATTGTTCTAAAAACACACACCTGGACTTGTCACTGGCCTGCCTAACACCTTTCAGGGTCACCTCAAAGCTTCAGGATAGGGTGCCCCACCACAGTCTGCACCCACTGGCCTTGGCTTGTCAGAAGCCTTGTCTATTGCTCCTCATCTGTCCCACAACCAGTCCCTGCATAGATCCCCATGCCTGTCCTCAAGCTGCTGCTCCCTCTCTCTGCCTGTAGGCCTTTTTACTTGCTAACATCTTTGCCTGGGCATCTAGACTCTTCCACTCCACTCCATACCCTGTCACCTTTTATTTCCTTCCTGTATTTTAGATCCAGCTTCAAGGTCCTGAGCTCTGGGAAGTCATGCTGACTCCCCTTCTCCACTTCCTCTCCCTACTCCCTCTCCACCTGCAATATGCTGTACTCTCCTGCCATAGAATTAATTACACTTCTTTGTAATTGTCTGCTTGCATATTTCCCTCCTAGACTCTTAGCTCTTTGTGGTTAGATATTTATGTCCCCCCATACTATTATTTGTGTCCCACTTTTAAGTATAAAGAAAAATGAATGAAGAAGCATTTGACTTTGTCCTTGGTTCTGGCTGCCTGAGATTGGGGTGTCACTCATTCATTGTTCATGTCACCACTCATTGTCATTCACACATCACCATCCATTGCGCTCAGCTCAGCCTGAGATGACTTTGGTGAGAAGGGATGGCAAGATGGAGCATCCATGGACCCCCTCCCTCCTTTCCTGATGGACTCAGGACTTTCTAAGAGTCTCTGTAGCCCCCAAAGTGTGAGGTTACGCTGTGCTAATGCCCCATCCTAGTCCTGGGAGCTGGGGGCGTGGGCCAAGTCTGCACATGAAACAGCTGACAGGGCAGATGCACAGGCTGGCTCTTTATCTAAATGTCCCAGGCTGCCCTCTGGAAGGCGAGCAGCAAGTCTGACAAACAGCTCCCAAGTCTCCATGGAATTGCTTTCTGTTAGAGGCATAAGCATTGGTCTGCTTGCTGCTTTGACCTCTGTGTAAGAACAGAGAGTATTCTTCATTGGGGCTGTATCTTACCCATTATCCTTGAAACATTTATATCGGGATGGATTAAGTGAGCCCTGTGAATGGTCTCTCTGCTTCTCTAGAGAAGGCAGGGTTTTACACCCACACACAATCTCTTGTCTGAGAATATTGTCCAAAAACTAGGTCATCTATTGTAAAGGAAATTAGGCGGCAATTAAATTTAACTGGATGATACAGCATTGGTGGTTTCATTTTAGAGGGAGCATGTCTCCCTAATTACTTTATTGCTGAGTTACATGGGCTGAGTGCTGCTGCTTTGTATGGGGAAAGCTGTATTTCATAAGTTAGAGGATGATTTCTGGGCTCGCATTTTAATCAGCAGATCTCACCTTCAAGGGCAAGTTCTGTTTCCTGTGGCTTTTTCAGGTCACCTGGTGGTTGTTTGGCTCAGCCAACCTGGGATATCTTTTGAAAAAAGAACAATGCAGACAGGCAAGACCAGGCTGGTTTTGGTGGGTTCTTTTCACATATGTGGAGTATTGTCACAGCTCTCTCTCTGCTCTCTATTTTCTGATGGGAAAGGGGACAGAGAGGCAAGTCCTGTGGAAGAGCAGCCTATGAGCCTGCAGCATAGCTGGTAGGAGAACCTGGGTTTCATGACTTGGGTTCAGCCATTGCTTGCTTATCATGGTTCCATAGGATAGCTTGAGGTCAAGGCTGGGAGAGTTGCGCCCCAGCTGGGACTGGGTGCCATCATGCTTATTGGAATTGCTGAGTGACAAGGCCACCTTGGAACAGTTTGGTTACACCCTTGTTATGGAAAAGGGGACCTGGACCCAGTGGGTCTGCCTTGGGCCCACTGGTAGTATATGTGTTCTTGACTTTGTGCAGGAAAGATTTCACAACACAAGTCCAGGTGATTTTTAGAAGATGTTTATTAAAGCTGGGACAGTGACACAAGGAAGGGCCTAGGGCAGAAGAAGCAACCAGCGAGGGACTAAGTGAAGAAATGAGGGTAGGCAGGGATGCTTAGGTTCCCCAGGAAGTCAGAGGAAGGGGGGCCTTAGGGACAGATACAGTGGTTAGCCTGGGAGGAGCTGTAGCTAACCATTGCTTCCTGGTTGCAAGTCTCATGGGGTCCCTTAGAGTTTAGAAGAATAAGCCTTTGGGGGGAACGGAGGGGAAAGGGAAAGGCCTGGTGTGTTTCTGGGAGGGAGAGTGAGTGTTGGGACCTTCGTTTTGAGGATTTTAAAGGCTGGGAGTTTAGGGGAGATCTTGGGGAGGATAGCAATAGAATATCGTTTTTATGCTGATGAGCCAAAATGATATGTATTCCCTTAACTTCATTGGTCCTTGGATGTGGTTGGCAAATGGCACTAATTGGATTTCTGGTATCTGCCTCCCTGAGTAGGGTGATGTAAGCTATTTACCCTCTAGTTGGGGAGAAGTGTAACCATATACTCTTGAGTGTCCTTAGCTAGGGAAGATGGGATTTTGCGATTTATTAGCTAGTTAGCTGTAAACTGGTTGGCCATTTAACTGTCTGTCTCAGTTTCCCTATTCTGCTTGTCTTGGCTCACTAGCCTGTTTCACCCTCAAAATGTAGATGATGTGGCTTCCTTCCATTTCTTTTAGACCTATGGCCCATTTAGATCACCCATTTCAGTGGTTCTCAATCTTTCTAATGCTGCGACCCTTTAATACAGTTCCTCATGTGTGGTGACCCCCAATCATAAAATTATTTTCGTTGCTACTTCATAACTATAATTTTGCTACTGTTATGAATCGTAATGTAAATAAGTATCTGTGTTTTCTGATGGTCTTAGGCTCTGTAGCAGCGGTTCTCAACCTGTGGGTCATCTAAGACCATCGGAAAACACAGATATTTACATTATGATTCATAACAGTAGCAAAATTACATTTATGAAGTAGCAATGAAAATAATTTTATGGTTTGGGGGTCACCACAACATGAGGAACTGTATTAAAGGGTTGCGGCATTAGAAAAGTTGAGAACCACTGCTTTAGATCTTCTATTTAGATCACCCGGACAGCAGTCCCAAAGCACTGTGGGTCACCACCTGCTTTCCACACTGCCCTTCATTCACTCAATGCCTGACCTGAGACCTCCTCCTCACTCCCTTTGCCTCAACATTCTAGGCAAATCACATGAAGACCATTGAAGTTCCTGGATGCGCCATTCCCATTTCCCTGTGGTTTCTTTGCTGGGAGCTATTATCATTAGTGTTAGTGAGAAAAACTACTATTAAACCCACAGCTTGCTACATGCCTTTAAAAAAAGGTTGTTTATTTCTTTGAATGCCAAAAAATAGGGTCCAGTGACCCTTTCCTAGTAAGTCCTTTCATGCTGACTAACTTCCAAATTAGACAGTGCAGGGGACCAGGCAGCCAGCCCTTGGAAGTCATGTGTGTCCATGTGGAAGTCGCAGGATTCAGATGGGAGCCTCATGAGGAGGTGACACAGGTTGTGCCTCAGAGTCCTCCCTTGGCTCTGTACATGTGAGGTTCTGGCAATTTCTATAGCAAGGAGATTTCTTAAAGAGCAATGAAGAATCCCACTGAGCACAGCCTAGCTGGCTAATGAGAAAGCCAAGTACATGGGTTTGCATCTAGCCTGTTCTCACATTCTATCAATCTCTAATTACCACATATTTTCCAATCTGCCCCAGGAGGCATGGCAGGTAAAATAGACTGAGAAGAAAATAATGGTGCTTGCTGCACAATTTATTAGATTGATACCTGTTAATACTTGAGCAGGTTCCTTGCGGGTGATGGGAAAGCCCTGGATGCCCTCAGAACAGACAAAGCAGAGTAACCGTGGAAGCTCTTTGTTTTTTAAATACCTCTGTTCACAGACCTGGCAGCATGCAGAACAATCAATGTCTTAGAGGTTTGGGTCTTGCTGCGGTGACCCGGGAAGCCTCTGGGTTACATGGAAAAATGATTTGTCTCCACCTGCCTCCCTGTCCCAGTGCCAGGTCAGCCCTGGAGGCTCCCTCCACCCCTGTTGGGGCTGGTGGGGGGACTTAGGAGAGGCCCTGCAGTGCAGGACTTCCTGTCCTGCAAGTGACCACTAGGCCAAGACAGCCTCCAAGTTCTGTTTCCCTTTTCTTCTTCTGTAGTGAAAAAACAACAACAACACTATTTGGAAAATAGAATTACAAATACAGACACCTAGAATCCCATTATTTTACCTTCTTTGCATATTCCCTTTTGGTTTTTGTTCCCTTTTGGAGTGGTTAGGGGGTGATCAGGCTAGCAGGCTGGTGAATGTTTGGGAGCCAGCAGTCCTAAATTGTGAGAGAGCAGTCAGACATCCCTAGAGGAGTCCCAGATTGGAGAAGGTCCAGGCTGGGCTGAAGGCCACTACCACCCCCCCCCCCACCCTGCCCCTGTGCATCAATTTTGTGCACTGGGCCTCCAATCTATAATAATGAAAGCATAATATGCTAATTAGACTGAACAGCCAGGCATCCTTCCAGACAAAGCTGGCATGGCGGAGGCCAAGACAGAGGTGGTTATGGATGATCAGGCAGGCAGGCAGAGTGGTTAGGGGCAATCAGATAGACAGGCAAACTGTTATGGGCAATGAGGCTGGCAGGCAGAGGTGGTTAGGGGTGATCAGGCAGACAGGCAGAGTCATTAGAGGCCATCAGGCAGGTAGGCAGGCAAGTGGTTAGGAGCCAGCAATCCCAGATTGTGAGAGGGTGCAGGCAGGGCTGAGGGACCTCCCCCTCACCCCCTTCACAAATTTATCCTTCCAGATGAAGCTGGGTCAGAGGGAAGCCAGCCCAGGTCCCTGAGGGAAGCCAATGCCAGCACCTGGGGGAAAGAAGACCTACTCTGGCATGAATTTCATGCATCGGGCCTCTAGTATATACATACGGTATGTTCTTTATGGTTAAAATTATTGTACATATACTTCTTGAAATTCTAATTTTTTCCTACATTATACCCATTTCCCCAATGTTTTACCCAGATTTCATGCTAGTCATCCTAAACAAAGTCTGCTTAACCTTTTTCATTTTGATGATACATCAGACATTTATTTATTTATTTATTTATTTATTTATTTGTTTTTTCAATCCCTGCTACCACACATTTGGGAAAATCGCAGAGGCCAGCACACCTGGAGTGCAGTGGATAAACCTCACCCTGGGAAAGCCACCTTTGTGATCATGGCACTTCCCTGCCAGGTAAGTGCATCAGACCTTCAGTAAGAGATGTCTGTGAGATGCCCAGCACAGTGACTCTCACTTATTTATTAATTCATCTGTGAATTCATTCATTCATTGAGCAAATACACCACAGATCTATTCTGGGTCAGCGCTGAAGAGGAGATAAATAAGATCTAGTCCTTGCCCTTAGGGAGGCCCCGGCTAGTGACATGTAAATTAGGGATGAGATTAACAGAAAAACAGATTTTTCTACTCACAAAAACACAGATTTTTTGACTCACCATACTTCTGACACCAAATGTGTGGGAAGTTTTTCCACACCACCCATTTTCCAAGTCTGCAGACCTTGACTGGGTTTCCCACAGTTCAGTTCTGACACTAACTACCCGAGTTAGCACAGACCTGAAGGTTAAGGGCTCAGGTGCCCAAGACTGCCCCCACTTTAGATGCCAGTCACAAGAACGGACCTCTGTCCAACCTGCTATAAATGAAAGGTCCCAAGACACCTGCCTCAGTGTTGATAATTTGCTGTAATGGCTCACAGAACTCAGGGAAACCCATTACCAGTTTACTAGAAAGGATACAGGGAGGAACAGCCCAGCCTCCATGGAAGAGATGCATTGGGCAAGGTATGTGGGGAGGAGCTCAGAGCTCTCATCCCACTCTGGGTGTGGCATCTTCCCAGCTCCTTGACTTGTTCACCAACACGGATGCTCTCTGATCCCCGTGGTTTAGGGTTTTTTAATGAGATTCCTTTACTTGGGCACCATTGATCAAACCATTGACCTTTGGTGATTAACTCAACCCCTGGCCCCCTCTCCCCTCCCTAAAGGTCTGGGAGAGTGGCTGAAAGTGCTGAACATTTATCACTTGGTTCTTCCTGTGGCAACCAGCCTTGAGGAAGAGTTGCCTCTTTAGCGTACACGTGGGCATAGTTGACAGAGGCTTATTCTGAATAACCAAAGACACTCCTCTCATCCCTGCCACTTAGGAAATTCCAAGCATTTTAGGAGTCTGTGCCTGGTGCCAGGGAGAGAGACCTGAAATACTATTACTTTTATTGTATCAGTCTGACAGCCATCTAGGCAGCACTGTGGACTCTGTGGCTGTGGGTCCCCAGTTCAAAGGTGGAGGAATCTGTTAGCTGCAGTCCTCAGAGAAGGATCGGGAGGTGCTTGGACCTCAGCACTAGATGTGTGGGAGGTTTTCGTGTGGGCTCAGGGCAAGCAGGCAGGGGTAGGGCGATGGCTCTCTCTAACTTGGGTGATGATGCTGTTTAAACTGGGATGCTTTCGAGGGAAGGGGCGGCCCCTGTTAATAATTATGCAGGACACTGGGTTTAAAGGAGCCTGCTCTTGGCAAATGCCATGTGTGGTCATGCTTAGTGGAATCCTCTTATCACCGTGGTCAGCAAACTGCGGCTCAAGAGCCACATGGGGCTCTTTGGCCCCTTGAGTGTGGCTCTTCCACAAGATACCACAGCCTGGGCGAGTCTATTTTGAAGAAGTGGCATTAGAAGAAGCTTAAGTTTAAAAAATTTGGCTCTCAAAAGAAATTTCAATCGTTGTACTGTTGATATTTGGCTCTGTTGACTAATGAGTTTGCCGACCACTGTCTTATCAGAACCACGACGTCTTAGAGCTCAGGGTGTGGGGTGGGGGCGCAGTAAAGAATTTTGGTTGCTGGGTCTCACCCACACGGGCAGAGGAGGAAGGAGGTATCTGAAATTAGATATCATTGTCTCTGCCTCTATATGTTTATTAATGTTTTTACTTTATCATAACTTTTAAAACCATGGTAAATATTTATGGCAAATAGCCCTGGCCGGTGTGGCTCCGTTGGTTGGAGTGGTGTCCCGTATACCAAAAGGTGGTTGGCTCAATCCCTGGTCAGGAAATGTATGGAAGGCAATCAATCAATGTTCTCTCTCACATCAGTGTTTCTCTCTCTCTCTCTCCCTTCCCCTCGCTCTAAAAAGAAAAAGTATATCCTTGGATGAGGATTAAAAAATTATAAGTATATTTATAGCAAGTAATGCAAATAGCTGAATAAATACAGAGTTGGCAGGTTCTCTCTGATCTCTTTATAGTCTCAGCTTCAGAAGTCGTCTGTGTCAACAGCCTGGTGTGTGCCAGTCCTTGGCCTTGGGCTGAGTCCTGGGAGCCGAGAGGGCCTTCTCCAGGTGGCCAAGGCAGGGCAAGGCCTTTGGAAGAGGTTTCTTACTGTGGAAGATTCTCTTATTCTGGGGCTGTGTGCTAGGACTAACAGGACCACAGGGCCAGGGGAGATGGGAGCACCTGACCCATGCCATTAGGCGGTGGCAATAGAGAGAGGAGACACGTGACAAAGGGGGTGAGGAGTTTCTTTTTCTTACTGGGGGCTCCTGTCCGCACTAACAGAAAACTGGCGTTTGTTGGCCATTACCTTTACCTGATTCACCAGCTACCCAAGGTGTCCCCTTGGTTTGTCACGCAGCCCTCGGGTGGGCTGGCAGCAGCTGCTTGCACATTCCCTCAGCAGGGTCTTCGGTGGAGTCCTGGCTCTGCAGGGCCCACGATCATTAATTAATGACACATGGCTGTGGGAAGGGAGTGGTAGCCTGTGTGTGGTGTTCCTGGCCCAGCTGCCATGAAGGTGGTAGGGCAAGGCCCAGGCAGCTTGTGGGACTGTAAGAACCAAGGCAGCAGCGTTGGAGATAAAAGCATAAGCTTTGGAGCTGGAACGATCTGTGTCCACACCCCGGCTTTACCACCTTGGATGATCTTGGACCAGCCAATCAATTCTGACCTCGGGCTTCTGCACCTGTGAAGTGGGAGGGACGAAGCCTGCCTCGCCCAACCTCCGGGACAATGACATAAGGGAATAATCACAGAAGCTGGCACATTAAATCCTCAAAAGGTTTGGAACAAAATAAACATCTAAATATCTAAAAAGGGAGAGGCGGGGTGGAGGGGAGAGAGGACACACAGAGCATAGAGCACAGTGCCTGGCCCAGTGGGAGGGGTTTTGTTGTGTGATATCATTATGTCATGGGTCCATCCTCAGGCTGTGAAACATGATGGTTTTGAGACTCCAGGGCCCTGCAGAGGAGCCTGGCCAGTTATTGAAGGCCCAGCAGCCAGTGGGCAGCTGGGGATTGTTCAGGCTAATGCTAACTTCCCTCCCCTCCTCCTCTCTTATCCCCAGGCTGACCATTGCTCCATTTGTCACTGTTTGGCCTCACCGTATGATCTTTGATATGCATTTTAATGAGGTATCACCCAGGGCAGTGCCTGGTGGCGAGGCTTGCATTTTATATTTGTCCACCTGTCAATCCATCAGGCCTGACATTGATGGGCATCCACTATGCCTCCCACCTAGGCCGTGGCTGGTTATGGTCCATGCATCAGTACCTAAAGGGGCACCGTGTTTATAGCATCGTGTCTGTGTCCTACCTTAACCTTGAAGTGGTGGCTTTCACTTGTTTTGTTAACCCAGTGAGGAACAGCCTGCTGATTCTTACAGCCCTTCCCCACCCGGTTCCATTTCTCTGCAAAGATAGCTCTTTGTCTCCGGGGAAGAACTCTGCCATCTCTGTTAGCTCAAACCCTGATTGAAAACGCTGCCTGGGGTGATGGTGGGCTGTCTGGGAGTAGAATGTGCCTGCAGTTTCCAGTCTGTTTGTCCTGAAGCAATTATTTGTGCATGGAATTGGGGAGAGGAGGAACCCCATGAATTAGCCATCTTTTTCCTTGGGAAGGAGCGATGTCAGCCTTGCTAATATTAAGTCACCTCCTGTAGCATCTCCCATGATCTTCTCTGGTGTTCAGGAACTCTTTCTAGTTCCCAAATTCTGATATCAGGGCCCTTGTTAGAATTGCCCATATACATGCTGGGATTTTCTGGGACAGTGTTTGGTGGCCCAGATGTAGCAAAGAGGGATGATGGAGGGAATGGACAACACTTTCTCTAGTGACTTCTCCCTGATCGCTGTTTTTAAGATAACGTGTTGACATGATGGTGAAGACTGTTGAAAACACCTTTGGGAAGCAGTGTGAAAGAGGCAATTAAAATATCAGTGGGCAGATGGACAGATGAGCATAAAAGCTTACCCACAGGGGACAGCATTTTCACGTGCTAGGTCACCCCACCAACCAGGGGTGCTGGCATGACCTGCCCCTGGCCCATGCTCTCTGCCCACACCTTTGCAGGTGCCTGTTTTCCAGGTGGTGTCTTACCCATGTGCTTTTCAAAGAATTGAAACACAGTAAGATTTTTTTCCTTTACTTTCATAGCAGCATGACTTACACCTGACATTTTGTATAACCTTCATGCGCTGTAGAGTATAAATTCAATAGGGAAAGAGAGGGAAGTCCCGGGAGCTGGGTGAGGGGGGAGTTTCAGCTTTGAGTACTGATAGTATGCTGTGGTCGTCTGTGCCTGGGGTCCACCAAGTTTGGGGATAATTTATTATGCAGCCATAGATAACTAATGTCTATTGAATTAGAAGAGTGTTTTCAGTCTCAACCACACACTGTGCTCAGAAACAGCATCTCTACCCCCTGTCCTAGTCCAAGTCAACAATTTCAATTTCTCCCTCCTTCAAGGTGGGATCCTCTTGGCAGTCTGGTAGGTAGTGGTTGTACTAGATCAGTCAGGATAGGGTAGGTTATGCTGTAGTAACTAACATCTGCTAAATTTCAGTGGAATAAAATAATAAAGGTTCATTTCCATACTTGTTCATATTGCATGCTCTGTGTAAATCACAGAGGTGGCTCCATCTATAATAAGAAAAGTGTAATATGATAATTAGACTGGACGTCCTTCCCTTCTGGACAAAGCCGTGATGAGTGGGGGTTGAGGCAGAGGCAACTGCCACAGTGGTGGGGGCCAAGGCCCTTGCACAAATTTCATGCATTGGGCCTCTAGTCTATACCAATAAAAAGGTATATGCTAATTAGCCCAGGTCGACCAGACATCTTTGGTTGTTGGATCCTCCTTTTGGGCAAAGCCACAATGTCAGGGGCTGAGGCAGAGGTAGTTGGGACGATCAGGCCAGCAGCAGAGGCAATTAGGGGCAATCAGGCAGGTAGGCAAGAGGGGTTAGGGGCGATCAGGAAGGCAGGCAAGTGAGCAGTTAGGAGCCAGTGGTCCTGGATTTTGAGAGGGATGTTGGACTGCCAGATTATGAGAAGGATGTCCAACTGCAGGGACCAGGCCTAAACTGACAGTTGGACATCCCCTGAGGGGTCCCAGATTGGAGAGGGTGCAGTCTGGGTTGAGGGAACACCCCCTTCCCGATGTTTCTGACTCTTATATTATACTTATAATATAACTAGAGGTCTGGTGAATTTCATGCACCAGACCTCTAGTTATATTATAAGTAATCAGACCCCAAGCTGACTGAGCAGCCACCATCGTGAAAGTTGCTGGCCCCCATGTCAGAGGGAAAGAGTTCTATAAGGCCTTTCAGCAGTAAATAAATGCTTCAGCTGAAATATGTCAACAAAAGAATGCCTAAACCTATAGCAGGTTTTTATGAATAGGTATTTGAACCAAACAGAGGATACACCTGAAATCAGGATCTCAACAGACTGAGAAAAATGCTCTGAGAATAACAGTTTGCAGTTTCCTTTATGCATTTGAGATGAAGGAGGGAATGTAAGGAAGCTTGCCTGAAGGTGGGGGAAAGCAACGAGGGGATCTGATTACAGGATAGTTAAGAGGATGGACTCTCATACTTCAAGGGGGGTCTGAAATGGGACCTTTCAAAGGTGCGTTAACCTAAAAAGCACAGAAAGGATGGACAGGACTTGCTTCAGGCAAGGATAAGTTTATTAGTACAGAAGTCATAGACCCTGGATGTGTCTACTCACCATGACCTGCCCAGTTAGGAATTTATGATCAGATCATTCTGTGAGGTTCCTTTCCACAGAACTCCTTTTTTTTTATCCACAGAAGTGGAGGGGGTCAGAATATGTCACTCCAAAATATACTACATTGACATAAGAATTATTTTGAGCTAAGGTAACTGAGAAATAGCAGGCAGAGGAGGGACTGTCTGCCCTCTTCCTTTCTGCCTTGAAGCATGGCATGCAAATGTGAAGGTATTTCTTTTTCCCTACCCTTTCCTGTACAACTTTTAATATATATATATTTTATTGATTTTTTACAGAGCGGAAGAGAGAGGGACAGAGAGTCAGAAACATCGATGAGAGAGAGAGAGTCCTCGATCAGCTGCCTCCTGTACACCCCCTACTGGGGATGGGCCCGCAACCAAGGTACATGCCCTTGATCGGAATTGAACCCGGGACTTTTCAGTCCGCAGGCTGATGCTTTATCCACTGAGCCAAACCGGCTTCAGCTCCTGTACAACTTTTAATCACCAGAAAGGACATCACTAGAGATGGCATTGAGTTTTCATAACAACCTTACTATTATCTACCATTAGTTCCCTGCATATAGTTACCTTCTTACACTCACCACCCCTAGAAACTCGGATCCCTTTGCCTTTGTCTTGTCACTTCTCCACAATTTCTTTGTTAAAATGATATTAAGCTCTCAAGCCTAACTACTTCTTTGGGTTTTCACTTCTTTCCTGTGAAGCTCTTGGGAGAGACGGGGGTGTGTGCATGCAAAATAAACCTTCACTGCTGTTCATCTGTCTTTTGTCAGTTTACTTCACAGGTCTCAGTCACCAAACATAAGAGGGCAGAGAACAAGTATTTTTACATCTCTGCAGTAATGACACACAGCAGGCTATTGTGTAGAGCTACTCACATGGCCACTCCTTGCACCCAGAAGTTTTACTAAGTGTTTATTATATGTTAAGCCTGTGACAATTGCTTGATATAAATTGTCTCTTTTTATATTCCTAACAACTTTATGAGGTACGTGACAATTGCCATCTCTCCCATTTTACAGAGAGGAAAAATGGGGTTAACAGAGGGTAAGTAACCTGAAGGTAAAACAGTAAAGTGGTGGACCTTGAATTTAAGCCCAAGAATCCATATTTGAGGCCTAAGCTCCCTAATTTCCTGCCTCTCTGACCTCTCTGATCTGATCTGATCTGAGTTGGAACCATCAGGACCACCAAAGATGATATAAAAACACTGAACCTCAAGAGAAACATGCAGCATCTTGGTATCTTCTCTCCCAGGAAAATCTTGGGTTTTTATGCAAATTTTCTTAATTTCTACTCAGATGCCTTCCATCTTCACATATCAAGTGGTAAGGGGAGTGTGGTGGGTGCTGGTATGGCCGTTATAAAATGCAGAGAATATTTTGTGTTGTTAAAATGAAACGCTAACATATAACATTTATCAAGGGCTTACTGTGTGCCAGGCTTATTCTAAGTCCATTACATTTAATAACCCTCATAACACATCTATGAGGTATAGGTACCATTATTATCCGCATTTTACAGATGGGGAAGAAGAGGCACAAAGTTGCCTAGAGTCTCATGACTGGTAGGGGGAGGAGCCAACTAACCTTTTGGGAAGGTATGGATGGGATTGAAGAGTGATTGGATTTTATTTTCTCACCCAACCCTGTAACACGGTGTTAGGTGATGTTTTAAGGAAGAGTATCAGCTCTCTCATTAGCTGTGCTTCCTAGTTTTTTAATTTAGAGCTTAAGGCAGCAGTAAAAGGGAAAAGGGGGAATTGGAGACATGGAGGGAGAAGGCCACTGAAAACTCAAAGTGGTCCTGAAGAGAGGACAGCCAGGTTAGTGCTAAGAGATGGGATGTTATTATACACATCAGTTGTCAATGAATGTCTTTAAGAATTTAAAAACATTTGGTTCTCCTACGTGTCTGAAATGGCCTGTTTCCTATTTTATGTATTTTACTTTGCATTACCTATTAAGAAAGGGTTTACTGGGCATTGCACAGCTGCCTCACTGACCAGATAGCCTCAATTCTGGTTTGGTGGCTTTGGAGTCGATGAGGTTGTTTATTGAATGTGTATCATCTCAAAATTGAATGAAACTGAAAAATACATTACAAAGGACTTCTCTTTTCTGGACATGTGAGAGGAAGTCCCATTACCCCTGAGTACTTCAGTTTTTTTTGTTTTTTTTTTTCTATTCCCCTGCATCAGAGCTCCCGCTGTGGGGCCTCTGCACCAATGGCACTAGTATCTGTTAATGATTGGTTAGAGATGCAAATGCCTGACCCCCCACCTCCCCAATCTCCGGAATCAAAAACTCTGGGATGAGGTCTCACTATCTGTATCTTAAAAGTCTTCTAGATGATTCTGATTGCATGATGTATTTTGTAGAATATCCTATATTATTAATCTCACCACAAACATAGAAATCAGGAAAATAATACCAATGCCTTATTACCATCTACTCCTCACAATCTGCTAATTTCCCCCATTTTCATGTTCTTTATAGCAAAGACAACACCCAGACTCTCCTATTGCATTTATTTGCCATGCTCCTTTAAGATAGCCTTCCATTGGGAACAGTTGCTGAATCTTGGATTTTCATCACCTGGATGCTTTTGAAGATTACAGGCCAGTTATTTGGCAGCATGTTCCTCCATTTGCCTTTGTTTGATGTTTCCTCATGAGTAGATTCAGGTTATAGACCCTCATCAGAAATATTATAGGTGTGCTGCTCAGTTCTTCTCCTTGCATCCCATTAATTGGCACACCATTTCAGTTTGTCCTATATTTGATAGTGTTTACTTCAGCTACTTGGTTAAGGTGATGTCTATCAGACTTCACTATAAAATTGCTTTTTTTCTCTTCATAATTAATAAGGATTTTGTGTAGAAAAACTTTTAGATTATGTAAATACTAGAGGTCCAGTGCACAGAATTCATGCAGGGAAGGGGGCCCTTAGCCTGGCCTGCACCCTTTCCAATCTGGGACTCGGGGGATATCTGACTGCCGGTTTAAGCCCAATCCCACAGGGATTGATAGTCAGGCATCTTTCTCACAATCTGGGACTGCTGGCACCTAACCATTCACCTCCCTGCCTGTCTGATCACCCCTAATTGCCTCTGCCTGCTGGTCTGATGCTCCTAACTACTCCCCTGCCTGCCAGCCTGATCACCCTTAACCACCTATGCCTGCCAGCCTGATTGCTCCCTAACTGTTCTCTCCTGCAGGCCTGATCTCCTGCCCTCTAACTGTTCTCCCCTGATGGCCTGATCGCCTGCCCCTACCTGCTCTTCCCTGCTGGACTGATTGCCCACACCCTAACTGCTTTCCCCTACTGGCCTGATCGCCCCTAACTGCCTCTGCCTCGCCCCTCCACCGTGGCTTTGTCCGGAAGATGTAATAATTAGCATATTACTTTTTTATTAGTGTAGATACCGTTCCTTATCAAGCTTTCCATTTACTTATTTGTTTGTTCACCTACCCATCCATCTACCCATCTATTCATCCATCCATCCATTCATGTGGGTATGGTACCCAGGACTTCCTATTTTAGTAAATGGGTGATTTTATTATCATTATTGTAATGCTCAGAGGATCTCACGATAGGCCAGTTTCAAGGTTGCTTTCAAGACCTTTCTTTCAAGGTTGCTTCTGTGTCCTGTTGACTTGTCTCCATCATTTATTGACCATTCCATGTTTTCTGCTAAAATATATTCCAGGCTCATTTTACATTTTTTTTCTGTTCCACCGCTGGAATCAGCCATTTCTCTAAAGAACTCTAATTGCTTTTCCTTTTTTTTTTTTTTTTTTTTTTTAATAGCGGAATGGTACTTAGAAAGAAATCAGGATCTGAGTACTAGGTGTGCTCATTGCTCCCAGGCGTCACTGCTTCCATTCCAGACCCACTCAGTGGATAGAGCTAGAGTGTTGTGCATGTCTATGTGTGTACACAATTGTATCTTTGTTTCAGTATTTATCTCTATGCATCAAATACCATGATTTCCATGGATAGCTCCAATTCCAGCTCTTCACCACAGGGCTTACTCTAGCTTTTTCTCTTTTCATATTTGTAGCTTCCTGCTCTGATGGTAAGAAATTAAATTCCCACAATCTTTACTGTCTGAGGTATTTATTTGATCAACTTCTCTGACTGTATAACCAGTTCCCCTCTCTACTGCTGCCTGCTCCCTGCATGGACCCTCTTCTCCCCTCCCTGCCTAGGCTCTGACACCTGTGCTGGCCTGTCCAGATGCCCTCACCCAACTCAGGCTTTGATACCTCATGTGGGCTCCTCTCCTACACAGATGACCCTCCTACCCTCCTCAGACTCTGACACCTGGTGCTGGGCTGCCCTCACATGGACAATTTTCTTCACCCAGCTGGGGCTCTAATACCCACACAGTTGCCCTCCTGTCCCACTCATGCTTTGAAGTCATGTGCTGATGCCCTGCCAGTCTTTCTCTATCTCTTGTGAATGCCTTCCTCACCACACTTAGGCCCCAACAGGCCATCTTGGATTGTTCTCCTCTGTCCTCTCCCCTAACAAGAGATGCTCTTCTCACCATGGTAAGTGCCAACACCCCACTCTGGGCCACTGCAAAGTCCTCCTGGGCTTTGGGATTGCATGGTTCAGGAGGAATGGGATGGGGAAGAAGGAAAAAAGAGGGGAATACACTGAGGTTTCAATATGCTTTAAATAGTTTTAAATTGATTTCAGAGAGGAAGGGAGAAGAAGAGGAGATAGAAACACCAATGATGAAAGAGAATCATTGATTGCCCCACACTGGGGATCAAGCCTGCAACCGTGGCATATGCCCTGACCAGGAATTGAAATGTGACCTCCTGGTTCATAGGCTAGCGCTCAATCGTGGAGCCACACTGGCTGGGCTTAATATACTTTAAAAATCAATTATTTATCTACCATGCCAGTACGTTTGCTTTTAGCATTTGTTTAGGCAGGATGCAAAGGCATTTCCATTTTACCAGGAAGCTATGAACAGTATACCATCCTGAAATAATAATGTCTTTAATATGTGTATCAGGTTCACTGAGGCGTTCCAAGTGGTTTTTCTGCTCAGGGATGACTTGGCTAATATGGTAGGATGGAAAGATTATTTTTTTGTTGTTTCTCTGAGAGTCCTTGATTTTTAAATCTGTACAATATTGCTATTCTTGCTATGTTTGTTATGCATGTCCTAACTGGAGCATATCTATGTGTTTGCTGCATGCGCCTTGCCCTCACCAGGCTCACTAATGTCTCTGACTGGTGTCATGACTTCTCCCTTCTCTGGCACTCGGGTTTGCGGCCTGGGTCTCCACCTCACAGGCAGCGGCTTGGTGCACTTCACATTTGGAATACAGATTTCTAGGAATACGTATTTGCTTTCCTGAGAGTTTTTAAGTGCCTTCTTTTTTTTCCTCCTTCTTATTGACTGGAGGAGCATATGCCTTCTTCACCATATATCTCTTGTCACTCAGCTTTTAAAAACCTTGCTGCCCAGCTGGTGTGGCTCAGTGGTTGAGCATTGACCTATGAACCAGGATTCCCAGTTGGATTCCCGCTCAGGGCACATGGCAGGTTGTGGACTCCATCCCCCTTGGGGGATGTGCAGGAGGCAGTTGATCACTGTTTCTCCTTCATTGCTGTTTCTATCTCTCTATTCATCTTCCTTCCTCCCTCTGAAATCAATAAAAATATACTTAAAAAGCAACAACATGGGAAACCAACCGCTTGTTGAATTCCCTGACTTTCTAGGTCTTCTGCACAGATGTTAGTCTGGGTTTTTTTCTCACTGCATTTTAAGTTGAGTATGCTGTTTCTAGGATATTATATCTTATTTTTTCTTTCTTTATTTCCCCCCCCCCCCATGTTTTGTTTTAGGGAATAATACTCTAAATACACTTTCCAGAAAATATTTATGGAAGTTCAAGTTTCTAAGTTAAAGCATGTCTGGAAAATATTTTTTAATTTTGCCCTTGAACTTGATGGATGGTTTGGCTCAGTATGAAACTATACTGTATATTCAACATGTTTTTCCTTCTGAATTTGGAAAGCATTATTGACGAATAGCTATAATATACTGTCAATTAAAAAATATGTCCATTTCAGGTAAATTATTTCCCCTTATTCTAGATCGTACAATTAGATTTAATGTTCCTAAACATGAGGAGAGCTGTGGGAGATTGAGCTTTTCATCAGTTTTGGGAAATTTTCTTTATTTTTGTAATTAATTTGTTCCTTGCATGATTTTTGGTTCTTTTTCTTGAACTTCTGCTGAATGTATGTGGCCCTCTTGGATCAATCCTGTCTTGTCTTCTCTCTTCTTCTCTTTCTTTTTCCAGCTTTATTAGACTATAATTTACAAACAAAAATTGTATATATTTAAGGTGTACCTAACATGAATAGTTTGCTATATGATAAAATGATTATCACAGTTAAGATATTCAGTAGATAGTTACCTTTTATTTGATGTGGTGAGAAAACTTAGAATCTACTTACTCTCTTATTTTAGGTATACAACACAGTATTGTTAACTATGTCACTATGCAGTACAGTAAATCCCTAGAATTTATTCATCATATCACTGAAAGTTTGTATCCTTTGACTAACTTCTCCCAATCCCCTGTCTCTGCCCTTATCCCCAAATCCCCAGTAACCGAGGTTCTCCTCTCTAGCTTATTATTATTCTCCAGGGTCATCCATGTTGTCACAAATAGCAAAACTTCCTCCCCTTTAGAACTAAATAATATTCCATTATACACACACACACACACACACACACACACAAAGTGGCCAGATTATTATGACCACCCCATCAGTACTTTGTTGGGCCACCTTTTGCCTTCAATGCTGCAGTGATTCTTCTTGGCATTGACTCCATGAGATGTTGAAAGTTGATGTGAGGAATGTGACACCATGCCTAATGAATAGCACTGTCCAGTTCTGTGAGATTTGATGGGTGTGGAACCAGCTGCCTGATGGCTCTTTTAAATTCGTCCCACAAATGCTCAATTTGTTAAGACTTGCTTTATGGCCCAACATATGACTTATATTGTAGAATGTTCTGTGTATGCTTGAGAAAAACATTATTCTGTTGTTGGGTGGAATGTTTTATATATGTCTGTTAGGATCATTTAATCTATAGTGTTATTCAAATACATTGTTTATATTTTGATTTATATCTGGGTATTTTATCTAATTTGAAAGTGGAGTATCAAAATCCCCTACTATTATTCTAGTGCTATTTTTCCTTTTAGCCCTGTTAATATTTGCTTTTTTTTTTTAGGGGTTCTAATATGAGTGTCTCTATATTTTATAATTCTTACATTTTCTTTGTGAATTCACCCCTTTATAGTAAATTTTGACCTTTGCTACTGATTTAAATTGGAAGTCTATTTTATATAATCTGTATAGAATCAGCCTTGGGGCAAAATGCCATTGCTGCATAGTCTTTTATCACTGCTTCCATTTCTATCCCCCATCTAACCCGGTTCCGCATCCCAGCTGACTTCACAGAGTTCTCCATGTGAAAGGCTTCCCCCTCCACTGCAGCCTCTGTGGTGCAGGCTGTGAGCAGTGCATTTCTGCCGGAGTTCTCCTGCTTGCCTTCTTTTATCTCTCAGAAATGTATTAGAAACTTTGGTCTGCTAGTGTTTTTTTCCTACAAGTCTCAGCACTTAGAGGACTACATTCTCTTTCTTATTCTTACTACAGTCTGTTTTAAGACTAGGAGGAGAAACGTGCATCCTTTATATTCCCTACTGGGGACTGAGCCTGTGCCCTGACCAGGAATCAAACCAGTGATCTCTTGGTTCATGGGTCAGTGCTCAATCACTGAGCAACACTGGCCAGACAATACAGTTGAGATTTTTAATCTCACTCATTATCCAAATATTTTAGCATATTGAGACTATGTGGGGATCTCTCTTTAAGTTATTTTTACTGGGATGGAATTATGTAATCTCTATAAACCTGGCACAGAGGGGAACTCATTAATAACAAGTAGATTAAGAAAAAAACAAAAACATTCCAACTTGAATTCTCTGTTTCTATTCAGTTTAAGGATGTTTTCCTTGATTATGTCTTTGATATTCCTTTTTCCCCCCACACTTATTCTGGTTTCTTTCTCATGATCTGTTATAATATTGCACATTCTTTTTGACATCAATTTGATTTGATAAATACATTTCTATTTTCTTACCTCCACTGTGGGTTTAAATTCTCTTACTGCATTCTAGTTTCCTCTTTTTATTTTCATCCCACTCCGTTATTCTTGCACCACATCTTTCTTCTTATAATTTTCTGTCCTGTTCCACAAATCTATGTCTCTACGTTTCCTAATAAGGATGCCAAGTTTTAACAATTTTATCTGGTTTTAGTGGTAAATAATTTTCAGAGGTACCTATTCCCCACCCCAAGTTTTTAGCATGATTTCCCTGTTCCACATTGATTTCTCATTTTTACCCTCAGTTTCATATTGTGTCTACTTTGGTGTTGGTCACATTTTCTCAGGGGTGGCTGCATGTGCTGTTCCTACCCTCAAATCTGATGTCACCAGGGTTTCCTCTCTGGCCCTTTTTCCGGGCTGAGTTTGGATTCTCTCTTTCCTTCTCTGCCAGACCCAATAGGCACTTTGGGGCATTCCCACTGGGTTTCTGTTTTTCTCTGTCATGTCTTGATGCTTCTCTTGAGGTTTCAGCTCTCAGGATTTAACATGTTAATTTGATCGCCCCCATTCCAAATTCCCGTATCTTCTCCCTAGCAGTTTTTTAGGAGTTATAGCTTTCAACTGAGTGCATAAAATGACCACTCAGTTTGTACATTCATATTTATAGAAGCATTACTCACACAATAGCCAAAAGATGGAAGCAACCCAAGTGTCCATCAATGTATTAATGGATAAACAAAATGTGGTATAGCTACACAATGGAATATTATTCACCCTTAAATAGAAAGGAAATTCTGACACATGCTACAACATGGTTGAGCCTTAGGGACATTATTCTCAGTGAAACAATCCAGTTACTGAAGGACTAATACTGTATGATTCCACTTATGTGAGCCACTAATGCAGTCAAATTCATAAACAGAAGGTATAATGGTGGTTTCCAGGGAATAGGGGTTGGGAGAAACGTGGAATTAGTATTTAAGTAGGGGCCCATTGCAGGAAGATTCCTGCAAGACTTCTGGCAGACTTCCCTCCCACCACCACCACCTCTCCCACTGCGGTGGGCAGGGCAGGGTGGAGTGGGGCTGGCACACTGCTGCGCACCCCTACCCGCTGTGCCCACCACTGCTACTGCTGCTGTGTGCCCCGCATCGTGGCAGCACACACCTTCCCTCCAACAGCCACCTTGCTTTTCCCTCCCTCTTCCTTCTCTGCTGTCTTCAATCTTCATTCCTCCCTCCCTCAGCGTATACAAATTAACTGCCATCTTTGTTGGGTTAATTTGTATACTCGCTCTGATTGGCTGTGGGTAGATTGTATTTTCCATTTTTATTAGTGTAGAATGGCATAGAATTTCTGTTTAGGAAGATGAAAAAGTCCTGGAGATAAATGATGGTGATGGTTGTAAAACAATATGAATGTACTTAATACCACTGAACTAAACATTTAAGAATGATTAAAATTACAACTTTTGTTATATATATTTTTACCATTTTTAAAAAGAGAACACTAATTAGATTACAGAGAAAGTGCTATGGCAGCCTCACAAAGTGGTACTGATGCCTTAAAGATCTGATTGGCACAGACCATGTCGGTAAACTTGGGAGCAGGCAGTGCAGGGAGAGGGCAAAAGGTCTTCCACTTTTCTCAGCTTCTTTGTTTGGTACCAGCGGGCCATTTGTTCAAAGACGGGTTTCACATTCTGTGTTGATGTTTTATTTATTTATTTATTTATTTATTTATTTATTTATTTAAAATATATTTTATTGATTTTGTACAGAGAGGAAGGGAGAGAGATAGAGAGTTAGAAACATCGATGAGAGAGAGTCATCGATCAGCTGCCTCTTGCACACCCCCTACTGGGGATATGCCCACAACCAAGGTGCGAACCCGGGACCTTTCAGTCCCCAAGCTTACGCTCTATCCATTGAGCCAAACCAGTTTCGGCTTGTGTTGATGTTTTAAATCTGGGTTTTGGTTTCATGGCTGAGAACCTTTACATGAAGCATGTCTTTTATGAAAATATGGGAAAGGCCGTTTTCACTGGAAGTTCCATTTTTTGTTATAATTTTGGTGATTTATGGTAGCCATATTATGATATTTGACTTTGAAATAATCTCTGAAAAAATCCAGGGTATAGGGCTATGAAGTATAGAAAGGCTTTAAGGAATTTCTCTTGTGTAAAGGAAACACCTGTAGAACTATACTCAGACTCTACCTGCTCAGTATGAGGAAACTTAACATAGCTATTACTGATTTATATGGGGTTTTTTTTCTTTCTTTCTGTGATGCACTGTGGGGAGATGTAGGTAAAAGAGAAGGCATACTCCTCATATTGGAGAATCTTTTATGTCCTTGGGAGAACAGGATCTACATATTTAGAAGAAATCAGACCTAGTTGTAGCACCCTTGGCATGTGCCTAACTTCCCCAAATCTGCATATCCTCACCTGTAAAATGTGTAGAGGGGATGGGGAATAACAATATCTTATATGGAGAATAACTGTAAAGATTAACTAAGTGCCATACAGGAAAGAGGCCTATGCTTTGCACACAGTAGTTGATAAAGTAGTGTTATTTTTTCCCCTTTAAAAATAAAAATTAAAAATTGAGAAGCTATTGTAGAACTCAAACTAAACATTCACTTTCAATATGGCTAGGGCATATTACCCTTTCTCCTAAAAGGCAAATGTTCTGGAATGAAGAAGCCATAATTGAAATCATTTGTGAGTGAATTTTACTTTGTATTCTTGCCTATGTGGGAGGATTGCTGATTATCTCTAAATCTGTGGAGAAACTAATATATTATACATGTGTGGTTGTAATTTTCATTCAATTAATTCTGTCAACCTATGTTTTAAAAGTATAGTAGAGTACTTATTATCTAAGCTACATTTACCAAGTGTACATACACAGACATAGTTTGCATGCTTTGGGAATTTGCATACACACACATGCACACCACGTAGCTTGCTTGCATGCTTTGGTGATTCAAAGCTCAAATAAATTTTTGTAACCATCTTTATCCTTCTGCCTTCCATGTATCATTTTTATATCTTGACTAGACATAAACTACTGTGATATTTTGGGGTAAGAATTATAAACTGCCCAGGAGGGAATTTGAATAATGCTTCTAATTTTTACTGTTCTCTTTAGACATTTCCCTTAGATGGCATGCCCTTCCACGTGTTTCCATATCATTGTGCATACATCCACTATTTCATGTCCCAATATTATTTAATTATACATGGGTCTCTTTCTCCCCATAGATTGTAAACTTCTCGACAGCAGGGACTGTATTATGCTTTTCCACATCCATATCATCCTGCCCAATCTTGATCACGGGAGGCACTCAGTACTTGTTCATTGAGTTAAACTGAGCCCTTGCCACTACATTCAATTAGTGATCTCAGTATTCTTCCTTTTCGCCTGATGTTGAAGAGGTTTGTTACTATGCTATTCAAACAGAGCTAAAGACTTGAGTTTGAATCAAATGACACAGCAACCTGCAGTGGGTGGGGGGCTAGATTACTTCTTCATTAGTTGAAAATGGTACTTAGAATGCTCTAAATATTATTCAGATTGGTGACATCATTTTTCTCTGACCCTCCAGAAGCGCTATGAAGCCCCATAGGATAAAGGTCAGTCCTAAAGCACCTCATCCTCAGGTCTGCCCCCTTGTGACCAGTTCTATGGTGAGATTCTCCAGTCTTGACATGAGGAAGGTTCAGGATTGTTTGAGTTCCTTTTTCTAGTTGGTCTCCTTGCAGAATGGAAGGGGATTTGGCAAGGATGAGCATGAGCTCATGCTGGTGAGAGCATTATGAGGTGTGGTTTCTGAGAGCCTGGGCTGAGGTTAGGATCTGCTGCTTTTAGTAAAGGAGCTAAGACTGTGAACTGCCACCGATAAGAAGGTACATTTTTTATTATTACAACACAAAGCAAATATTAAGCCCACAAAATTGAGCCAAAAGAATTGAACCAAAAAAGACCCCAAACCGGAAAACCCCCAGCAATCGATGTTTTGAATTTGCAAAAGTAAGATGTAATGGAGTTCAGTGCAGCCTCGAAATAACTTGTTTCATCAACATCTGAAGTGAGAAGGGCCAGCAAAATCTAACTTTGCCGTGAGTGAGAGGAATTTACTGCTGAGCTGTAGATTGGCACTCCCATAAATCCCAGCCTCCCAGCCTTTTCGGCCTCACATTGACTAAATAGACTCAACTTGCGGAAATAAGGCAGTTCCTCCTGAGAATGCAATTGAGGGGGAGAGCCAGTGCTGTCCTAGAGACGCGGAATATTTACTGCATGCCATTGCACACACAATGAAATCACCATTGATCAAGGGGGATAATTCTACCAACAACTGAAAGAGGCAGGAAAGGGTAAAGGCCAGACTGTGAGAGGAAATAGTCCTTTTTAAGCCTGAGAATACTGGGATTCAATAAACGACAAATGAAAATCCCAGTGTTGTAATGTAGATGGCAAGGGGTGAACAGAGAGGTGTCCCCCGGAGCTCTGTACATAAGCTAGGAAAATCAGCTACGTGGGTGAGCTCAGATATCTGCCGAGACATCTTACAAAACAGGACCCAAACTGGAAGAGCAGGGCGTGGGGATGGCTGGAAGGATGGGCTGGCTGGCCAAAGAAAGACTTATCTTGAGAGAAGGAGCTGCTGTCAGTAGGTTTAAGTAAGGGCGACTCAAAGATCCAGAATACGGTTGGTTTACCCCGGCTGTACATGGGAAAAGACAGAGTATCTAGGGTCTAGCTATTTGGCCTCTGCCTCCTTGGAGAAGTCTGCTCCGTCACGGGAAAGGCTTTGTGGGGCTACCCCCTTGTCTGGTGGGGTTGCAAGACAAGGGCGTGCTCCTGTGGTGGCCAGCCCCCTGAGATGTCCATGTCTGTGGAGCCTCAGTTACCTCATCCTGTCAGTCATCCAACCAGGAAGTATTAATCATTTCCCCTGCATCATTACCCAGGATGAAAACATCACTCACTTCGTCTTGGTTGCTATCCTCAATGTAAGCTTTAACACATTTAGCACAAACTGAAACTATTTTTTAAGATGTACTTTCTTCTAAAAGCACTCCAAGAAGTTCCCCCAGCTGAACATTAGTTGCCTTTGCCAAAAAATAATTAAGAAGGTGATCTGTTCCACTTATTCTTTCATCTAACACCTTGAGCTGCTGCTGTAGCCAGCCCATGGGAGAGAGGAGGTATGGATACTGAAGTAAAAGACAGAGGACACCATCCAGTGTGGGAGGCAGCAGGGGCAGTAGAGTGTGATAAACATTCTGAAGGAAGAGAGGACATGATGCAGAGAGGAAGGTCACTCAGCTGAGATTGCTGGGGAGGCTTTCGGGAAGAGGTGATCTCTGAGCTGGTTGTGAGGGTCAAACAGGAGTTAGGCAGAGACAGGAGGGAAGGATGTGCAGAGAGAGCCATTCTCATTAATTTAACCAAGAATCCCTAGTCACCAGCAATGTACCAGCTCCTGTTTCAGTCACTGGAGAGACAACAGCTGCTGTCAGGAAGCTTACATTCTAGTTGAGGGGTGGGGTCAGCGAGACAGCCAATCAATGTTTAATCAATAACGGGTGCAATTTTAGAGAAAGGTACTGTGGAGAAAATAAAATATGGACAGAGAATGACTACGTGGGGTGGCAGGGGACAGCAACTGGCACTTCAGCTAGAAAAGATAGGAGCTGTTTCTCTGAAATGACCTCAGTGATGAAAAGAAGGCCTGGAGGCCGAGCATTCTAGGCAGGGAAGCAGCAGTGGTATGTTTGGAAGGGGTGAGAGCCAGCCAGTGATTGGCTTACAGTGGACATGAGGTGAGGGGGGAAGGGCAGGAGGGAGGGAGGGAAGGAAAGAGAAAATGAGGTCAGAAATAGGCATCTGCTTAACATGGGCCTGTGGGCCAAGGTAAGACTCAGGACTTTATTCCAAAGTTAATGGGGAACTTTGGAAGTTTAATAGGGAGAATGATAAGATTGACTCGTGCCTTATGAAGATCACTCTGGTTGTCACATGGAGAAAGGATCTGAGGCTCAAGAATGGAAGTAGACAGACCAGCTGGGAGGCCACACCGGGGTCCAGGCCAGATGTGGTGGTGGCTTGGATCCGTGTTTGAGCAGTGAGGAGGAGAGGCACGGGCCAGGCCTGGCAGGAGAGTCCTGGAGCAGTGCCAACAACATTTGATGACTGGTGGCATACGCAGTAAATAAAGGCAGGAATCAGAAGTGACTCCTGGGTTTTTGGCAAAAACACAAGCAAAAGCAGGAGGCAGTAAGGACTGGTAAGTAGTCAATTTAGTGTACTGAGTAAGTGATTAACTTAAACTCAGAAACCCTATTTAATCTCGACTGTCACTTCCCAGCTGTGGGACGTTGGACAGAGGACCTGCCCTCTCTGGGTGCTGATGACCTCAGGGTGGCTGTTCATGCCTCAAGGTTAGTGTAGGTGTTCAGTGTGCTGATCTGGTCAGCTTTAATGTGCCTGGCGTACAGTAAGCACCCAATTACTGGTGGCTCTTGTTATATAGGTTTAAAATTGCCTTGTGTTTTGTCCTCACAAAAGGCTTGCATATGAAATTATAAATATGAGTAAATTCGATCCAGGTTTTCCAGTTTTTGCGTGGATATGGGTTTCAGTCAGAGTTTATTGGAGAGATCGGTTCTCTGGGACTGCTGTCCATTTGTTATGAGCATTCTCTCTGTTTGTATAATTGAATATTCACCCTCATTCTTCCATTCTTTCCCCCTCCCACTGCGGGGGCCCACCCGCACCCCCCCCCCCCCCCGACACACACACACTTCTTTCTTTGGTGGATAGTGACTGACCTTATCTGGAATTAAGATACTTGTTGAGTATTGAGCACAGGTGAGTTCTTTCTATCAGCTGGAAAGAGGATGTCTGTGCTGAGTACATGTCAGCCCCCCTAATGCGAAGGCTACTTCACAAGAACCAGCCATTTTCCCTTTTCCTGTTCATGGATAAGTGGTAGCTTATGAAGGCAGCCAGGTGAGGAGGGATGAGAGGATGAGGTGGGGAAGCAGAGTGGGAGGGGCCGCTCCGGGGCCCTGGCTGGCTCTGAACCTGTTGCTCTCCAGACTACTGGACTCCAGTGGACTGAGGGCCCACTGTGCGCGCAGTGTGTGAGCCGATGACGCCAAGCTGGAAAGGTAGACTCTAGACCTCACAGGAGTTTGCGAGGGCAGAGCCCAGCATGGAAAGGGAAAATACAAGGCGACTGAACCGAGGGTGCTGACAACAGGGCAGCGAAAACTACGGGGCTACAGACAAGAGGACAGTTTATTCCAACTGGTGATCTTAGAAGCTTCTTGAAGGAGGTGGCCCTGGAGCTGGACAAACCGAGGACACCTTAGGCTGTGGGCCTGGACTGAGCACAGGTGGCTGTGTTTCTGTTCCCTGATGCCTAGCACAGCGCCTGCCACATACCGGGCTTCCCGAAAACACTTGTTGATAAAATGACTAGGAAAGTCTTGTGTGCGTAACCACACATTGTCCAGACAGTCAGGGAAGGGATGAGAAAAAAAAAGATTCTGTGCTGTTTGTAACTCCATTTTTATTTCACCTTCTCATTTTAAAAAAATTAGTAGGTGGTAGACTATACATACTAGTAACATAGAATTCGACTTTAACCATTTTTAAGTGTACAATTCATGGGCATTAATTATATTTACAGTGCTGTGAAGTCATTGCCACTGTTTCCAAAAACGTTTTCATCACCCCATACTGGAACTATAACCATTAAGCATCAACTCCCCTTTCTCTCCTCTCAGCTCCTGGTAATCGCTAATCTTTTCTCTTTAAGAATTTGCATATGTTGGGTATTTTATAGAAATGAAATAATACAGTACTTACCTTTTTCATTTCTTCCTCTACTATATACATACAAGAAGGTGCTCAGACATCTGCTTTAGCTTCAAGCTTTTTCCAAGTCATGCTGGGTTGTATTATCTATCCTGTGACTGTTTAACTTCACAAAATAAAATCTCTTCTCAGATGTTCAACTCCACGGCTCTGGCTGAGTCTTTCTGTGCTAGACTGCAAGCTCTGGGCAGACTGATCAAGTCCACACGCTCAGCCATATTTGCTGAGCAGACACTTATGTCAACCCAGAAACGGGAGAGGAGAAACAGCACAGGGGCCGGTGCTCAGACTGGAGGTACTTAATAGTTTCCTGTGATAAAAAAGATAGCGCTCAGGGAAATGTGCATAGGTCAGAGTGACACTAAAGTCAGGGGAGCACAGAGACAATAAGGCAGTAAGAAAAGGCTCTGGAGGTATCTTACCAGGCAAGTGGCTGACAGGAGGATGGGAAGGATGTGTTAATGGTGGGCCAGATGAGCTGACAGTGCCTTCTCAGGTCTGCTATGGCCTGAGCCTTCCAAACAGCCTCTCTTTTCCTTGCAGCAACTTTGTGATGTAAATGCTATCTAGAAAAAAAATTTTTTTTAAATGTTTTCATTGATTTTAGAGAGAAACAATGATCTGCTGCCTCCTGCACGCTCCCTACTGGGGATCGAGCCTGCAACCTGGGCATGTGCTGTAACCCTGCACCCAACCAGTGAATTTTTGAGGGCCTCACCCAACTGAGCTCCACCTGCCAGGAGTATTTATCCATGTTATAAGTCAGTGGTCCGCAAACTCAGTCAACAGAGCGGCAAACCACGGCTCTTGAGCTGCATGTGGCTCGTGAGCCGCAGTTTGCCGACCACTGTTTTAAGTTATCAAGTTGAATCTTAGAATGAGTTTCCCACTCTAACTCATCAACCCAGTAAGTGGCTGAGTGAAGATTAGAATTAAGGTTTGTCTGGCTTCAAAGCCCCGTGTTTTTTTTGTTTGTTTGTTTGTTTGGTTTTTTGTTTGTTTGTTTGTTTTCTTTTTTCCCACTGTGGGAAAAGCTGTCCCTCTCGTTTGGAGTATGGAGTAGGGGCACAGATAGATAGCCCAAGAATGGAATTAATGAAGCGCCATAGACACATTTCCTGGAAAAAAAAAATGGTTCAAAGTGCCCCAGAGGAGCCAAAGAAATATTGGATACCGATACTGAAGGGCGTTAGGAAAAAGGAAATGAAAAAGAAAATATCATTCTGCCCACAGCGAAGCTTGAAGAGGAATGACTGTGAGCGCGACGCTGGTATAAACACTGGAGGAGTGAGGACGTGTGACGGCGCCCACCCCTGTGTGTTCCTTGTCATCCTGAGCTGCGGAGGCGCCGCGGATTATTAAAAATAGTGCTGAAGCTCACGGTAGACCCGCCACTTCTTTTCCTTTTGGGTCACCCAGGCTAACACAATAGCAAAAGAAAGCTTGTCAATTTGTTCCAAAATGCACAGAAGGCATTTACCCTGGGGATTAAAAAAACAAAAAACAAAAAACAAAAACCAAAAAAAACCCCCAAAACCCACCAGAGCTGTCTCTACTTAGAGGCTTTTAGTTGCTATAAAGGAACGTCGGCTAGGGCTATTTTTTTTTTTTTTTCCTAGCAAGGGAATCAAATTTCTTATCGTGCTATCATCCTCCTGCCACATCATTTTTAAAGGCGACCCATAAAATGTTTCTCTCTACTGTGGCAGCAAAGAGGAAAACTTTATTAGGGGGAAGTAATGTCCTTTAAAAGAGTCCTGTAAACCAAAATCTGTTTAAAGCACTTAATTCTGGGCTTCACAAGGCACCCACGTCTTTCTTTGCAAATAAACACTCTGGCTCTGCTATTCACATGCCTGCAGGAAAGAGACTTAATGTGGTGGTTGGTTCCCCTGGCTTCCTTGGGAGCAGGAATTTGGGGGCGGGATAGGTGGTAGGAAAGGCTGCCTCCCTCCTGCCCTGACCCAGAGGTGCAGAGGGAGGGGCAGCCTGGGTGAGGACAGTCTGACAGGGACATTTCATCGCTGCTCACGTGCCAGGCTGGAGTCGACGCGGGAGCTAAGTGAGCCTGCCACTCAGTATGCCCAAGTGGCTCTTTCTTGCCTATTCCCCATCCTCCTTTCAAATTAGTAACAATTAGCCTGATGGTTTCCAACTGCTTAGTGATTTTGACTTCTGCTTTCCCTCACCATGAAAACAAGCACAGAAAAATCCCCTCGGCGTTATAAATATAATACGCACGCCTTACAGAAAACTTGGGAAATACAGAAAAGCCTAGGGATGGAGGAAACAGCCCATAGTCTTACCAGAAAAGGTAACCGTGCTGTTTTTGTTTTGCCTTGTTATTTTTTGTTTCTGCACATGTTAAAAAAATATAATGACGATCATATTGCAGATGCAAAACTGCATTCACTGATTTAATTAAGTATTTTTGTGGATGTGGAAGTGATATATGTGCTTTGCCGAAAACTTGAAAAATACAAAACTATAAATAAAAAAAGTACACAGAATTTCACTATCCAGAGATCAATGCTATTGCTTCATTATATTCTATGCATTTTAAAATGTATTTGTTTCAAAGTTTAAAATACAGTAAATACAGGGACATTTGTGACTGTCATGTGGAAGATGATAAAAAGAGGGGTTGAAGAAGATATCTGCTATAGACTAGTCTTATAGACTTACCTAGTTTGATCAATTTAAAAGTCAAAACAAAGCTCTGAGACTTAGGTTATTCAATATAAATTTCAAAGTTGCAGAAAATCATTACTGGAATGCTTTGGCAATGAAAATGGTCATTATACTTTTATGGAAGAAGAAGAAAAAATACTATAGTGATTTCACCCAGCACGGCATCTTAACCATGTAAATAGTTTATCTGTTATTAGAACAAGTACTGGAACAGAATAATACAGGTTATTTTAAGTGCTACTCAAACATGGCAAAAGCTTTTATCTGAACTCTAGGGTAAACAACAGGACTCAAGACATGCCTTCTTTTGTTGTAAGATAAAGAAAGCAGCAGAAAGTAGCATATCAGGACCAACCTATATTCTGAGATGTGGAATCCATCTGGGAACATGAAAACCAACAGATATTCTTGCTTGAGGCCCAAATTAAAGGAAGACTGATAAATCATTTTATACCATAACTAGAGGTCTGGTGTACAAAATTTGTGCAGGGTAGGGTTCCTAGGCCTCGCCTCCCCGCCTCCCCACCTCTTCCTTCCCTTGCTCCCTCAGCACCCTTCCGCTGCCACTGGTTCTCTGCCATGTTCTGAGCCGCCCCCTGGTGGTAAGTGCACGTCATAGCGAGCGGTTGAGCTCCCGCTCTCCAGGTCAAACTCCTGAGTGGACAATTTGCATAGTAACCATATATATATATATATATATATATATATATATATATATATATATATATGTGTGTGTGTGTGTGTGTGTGTGTGTGTGTGTGTGTGTGTGTGTGTGTATATATATAT
Organism: Pipistrellus hanaki; assembly: GCF_964339955.1. NCBI lineage: Eukaryota > Metazoa > Chordata > Mammalia > Chiroptera > Vespertilionidae > Pipistrellus > Pipistrellus hanaki. The sequence continues at coordinate 18,396,307 of NC_140510.1, forward strand.
ATATATATATATATATATATATATATATATATTGTATATACTGATACATTTCTTTGATGTAAATATGATCTTCTTTGGGTTCCTGGAGCATAGCGTCAAGTGACTTCTTTTCCACAGAGGAATATAAGGTAGCATAGTTTATCTTTACATGTGATAGAGAACTAGGCACATAGAATTCTTGGCTAAAACTTGCCTCCTCAAAATAGTCATTGTAACCTGGTTGAAAAATTAGACTTCTAACAATGTTCATAGTTCATTGAATAAGTTTAATAGTTCTTTGCTGTTCTTTACCATTAGAATATATTAGGAGGCACTATTAGTTTTTTGAAGAAATTTTAAAGACTGATTTTTTTCTATGTAGTTTCCAATTTTATATGCAGTTGGGTTCATTTACTTCTGATTGTGTGTGCTTTTTAAGGCTTATTTTTTTAAAATTCAGTTTTTAAATATGTAGAATATTTATATACTTCAAAAATCAAAATTATGCCCTAACTGGTTTGGTTCAATGGATAGAGCCTCAACTTGTGGACTGAAGGGTCCCAGGTTTGATTTCAGTAAAGAGCATGTACCTTGGTTGCAGGCACATCCACAGTAGGAGGTGTGCAGGAGGCAGCTGATCAATGTTTCTCTCCTATCGATACTGCTAACTCTCTATCCCTTTCCATTCTTCTCTGTAAAAAAAATCAATAAAACATATTTAAAAACAATCAAAATTATACACAAAAGTATATTTAGATTAGTTCCTATTCCTATTTTCTTCACCTTCTTATTAATAGCCATGTAGATAACTATTAGCTAATTTTCATGTTACTTTGAAAAACAAGCAAATTATCTGTGTATATACTCATTCCCTTGTCTTCTTACATAAAATATATCAAACTATATATTTTGTACTTTGATTTTTTAACTTAGCAATATTTCCTAGAAATCATATACAAATTCATAGATGCCCTGGATGGCATGGTTCAATGGTTAGAGGATTAGCCTGTGCATTGGAGGGTCAGTCATTTTGAGCGAGAAGAGGCGGGGGAGGTGGCCTCAGGGCGCTCCGCCTGGAGGTGGTTGTCCTAGGGAGGCTGTAGGCAGGCTAACTAGAAGTGGGGCTTCCTATAGGATTCGTTCAGGGCACATATTTGGTTTTCTCTGGTTGGTCCTAAGATAGAAGCAGGGGCAGAAGTTAGGTAAATGGCCAGTTATTAATCAATTCCTTGTTAAGTGGGCCAGCTGCTATAGGGTTCATTGTTTGCCTTCCTGAACTCTCTCTAGATCTACTGAATGATCTGGCTTCCTACAAGTCTGACTCACAGCAGGCTGGCGTCCTGTGTTGGTTTCTTGGGCAGGTTGCTACAGGGTGTAAGCCAGAATTGTATTTTTATCTATAGTCAGGGCATCATTTGTTTGTATATTCGGGTTCTTAGCACTTACGTTTACCAGATATGATACATACTAATTTTTCAAGTTATTGCCTTTCTTGCAAGAGAAGGGAAACTTGGTGAGGTCAGGATTCTATCTTCTTACTGTTGCAATTCCAGCTCCCCAAACTGTACCAGGCACATGATGGGTGCTCAATAAATATGTATGGAATGAGGGAAGGATAATAATGCCTGATCCTTCCACCATGTAAATTCTAAAAATAAAACCTTTTGAGTAAAGCTTTTGCTTTCTTTCTTTTTCTTTCTTTATGAGCTGATTACCTTTTGGCATTTTGTACCAGGCCAACCACCACCTAGAGAAACTTGGAGAAAAGGCCCATTTGGAGAACCCTAGGTTTGGAATTCAGGGAAACAAACCAGGTATCTATAGGAGCGATGCCGGTGGAAGAATGAGCCAGCCTGGTGGAGTGGGGAAGACAGAAAACAAAGAAAGTCTCTGTCTTGGGCAAAGATGGCTGCCTCCACTTGGCACTTACTAATTTTTAACATGTAAGAATTCAGGCCTTTTTCTTATAGAAGCATGAATTTTAAAAATACATATTTTATTGATGTTTTACAGAGAGGAAGGGAGAGGGACAGAGAAGCTTGAATTTTTATAAGAAGCCGGCACCTAGAGTTTTATGTAAATACTTTCAATGTTTAAATATTAGCCACTAATATCTTATCATTGCCATTGGCCCTCCCCTGCCATATTTCCCCTCCCTCCCCAGAGTTTTGTGTCCATTGTTTGTACTTATATGCATGCATACAAGTCCTTCGGTTGATCTCTGATGGTAAGATATGTACACAGATAATAATTTAATTAAAAAAATGGTAAAATAAAATAAAATAATAAATAAATAAATATTAGCCACTAACAAAATGCAATGTATTGGGGTAGGGGAGGAAGGTGAGAGAACCACAATGTTTTTGTAGACCGCCTTCATTTGTCTGAAGGCCTCTGGTCTCGGTTGTCTTCTCAGATCCACTCTGGAAGTCTCCCTTTCTCTGCTTTCCCTAAGATCAAGGCTGGACTTCTAGGGAGAAGAAAGTAGGAGTGGCCCCCAATGTTTAGTCATTAGAGACTCTAAACAGGATCTTACATACCAGTTACATCCAAATCATTTTCCTCATTAGGGATCATCTTTAGATTTGAGGAGTGTGATTGCAGGAGGCCATGTGGCAGCCAGCTGATTGAAGTGCAGCCTCCACAGTCATCTCCCTGATTGGAACTGAGATTTTGAACCCAAATGAATTAATAATGAGGTGATGGGGAAAGGGGTAACTTTGACAGAGCTCTTGTTTATGTTAAGAGAAGTTTTAGGTGCTTTCACTAACAACAACAAATTATTTATCAAAATGTTAAATCACTAATTGGTACCTGGGGTAATTAAGTTTATTTTCCTAGGATATGAACTGTTAGGAAAATCCTTTTCCTAAGCAACATTCATTATTGTTTGCACAGGATTGAAAGGTGAGGATTAGTTATTAATAACAGGAAAGGAGCAAAGGGAAGGCCGAATAGTATAGGTATGCCACTTGGGCAGCTTTCCAAGGAACCTGTAGTTTAACTCTCCCCAGAGAACTACTGGTCTATTCCCTGCAGATTTCTGGGAAAAGGGATTAAGAGGAGAAGAACAGAAACATGCCTACTTTATTCTGGGTGACACAGGGAAGATACTTTTCTGTCAGCCACACCTGGGAATAGGTCATTGGCAGAGTAAGCATGACTACTCTTTGAGATATTTTTTAAAATTGATTTTTAGAGAGAGAAGAAAGGAGAACAAGAGAGAGAAATATTGATCAGCTGCCTTCTGCATACCCCCTACTGGGGATCAAGCCTGCCACCATGCATGTGCCAGGAATCAAACTAGAGACTTCTTGGTGAATGGGTTGAAGGTTGACATCAACCTTTGAGCCACACCTATCAGGCAAAATTTGAGATATTTAATCCCCTAAATAAAGGAACTCACTCTAGGCTCTTGGTCTTTCTTGGTTCCTCTTGGTTGACTCCTGGCCTGCTGGACTCTCACACTGCTGCTCTCTAGCATTCTCCCACTGGCCCACACAATGGGCTGTTGGACTGCAACTAGCCTAATGCTAAACGGAACCCAATTCCAACATGGAATGGAAGCTCTGGACATGGGTTTTGCTTTTAGCTGCACCTCTTCCAGAACTGTATTATAGAAAATGGGAAACCAAGGGATGTAATTCCACACAAATAAAAATCATTCATCTTCCCATGGGAGACTCAGAAAATCCTTTTTCTTGAGATATAGTAAAGACTCCACCCAACACTCAATGAGGGAAAGCATCCCCACTTCCACTGATAACACTATTATCCTGATTAAATCTAAGCACAGACACAGAAAACGATCCAGGTTTTTTTTCTTTTCTTTTTTCTTTCCAGAAATGGTAGGTAAACCTTAGTTGAGTAAGGTTAGTATTTTGCTAAATTTTGTTGTATTACCAAAGCACACCTTACTAGAAATAGCTTAAAATTTTATTTCCCCCAGCTCTGATTGAGCTAATTAGAACCCAGGGGGGGATTACTAGTACATGGGTAGTGGTGGGAAGAGAGGAAGTATAAATGTGCAATGCAATTAGCATCTGCTCTTTTTCTGTGTGATGCAATCTGGGAGCTCATGGGCTTGCAAGATGCCTTGGAACAATAGAGACCACTGATACCCAAGCTGCTAGGAGAGTGCATAATTATTATATGAATTCGTGCACCAGTGGGTTCCCTTGGTCTGGCCTTAGTACCACCTCTCCAACATCCCCCAAGTTGTCCTGGATTGCCAGAGGGTGTAGGCCAGGCAATTGTATACTCACTGGTGCACAATTGGGGTCAGGGAGGGACATGGGAGGGCTCCAGAGCATGTCTGGCCCATCTCACTCAGTCCCAATCTGCTGAACCCCAACAGCAAGCTAACCCACAGTCAGAGTGTCTGCCCTCCTGATGGTCAGTGCATGTCATAGTGAGCAGTTGAGAGGCTTTAGCATATCATTAGCATATTACACTTTGATTGGTTAAATGGATGACCGGACACTTAGCATATTAGGCTTTATTAAATAGGATGTCTCACCAGCTCCTTGCATGCAAGTAGGTAGAAGGAATATGAGTAAATACAAACCTGCAATTTTCTCCATCCATAATTCTTTATATCAGTAGCATATTTTTTTTGTTCATTCTCTTCCTCTTTTTTAACTCCCGAATAAGATAGAAACTTATTCACTTGAACATTTTAAGTACTATTGAAGGACTTCACCTTCATGGGAATAAATTTGGTTTGCAATCAGTTAAATGAAAGATTTTTTTGATGTTATGACAAGTTGAAGAAAACTACTGCATAATGCCCTCTTTCTATCATATGCAGATTTCCTTGACTTTGCTTGCTATTATTTTGTAAATTCATGCCAGAAGATAACTTATTTTTGTCATTTATTTCTTATTTTGTTAGGATTGTACTCAGGTTGGCTGACTTCCTGGGCTTGTGACTTGTGAAGTCTCATTGCTATAGTTGCATTGATAGCATTTCCAATGTAAAGATGCACAAGATTCTTGTTAATAATTTACATAGTTAATATTTCTTTAGAATGACACTAAAAAGCAAATAAAGATACTATGACAAGCAGAGAAGACCACAGAACAAAGGATGCCTTATATTTTAGTACCCTTAACAGCACTTTTTAAATGCTTTTTGAACAAAGGGCTCAGAATTTGCATTTTGCATCAGGCCCCATAAATTATGTAGCTGGCTCTGTACCCAGCACAAATAAGTGGAATTCAGAGATTCATTTACTGACTCAAGCAGTCATTTGCTGAACATCTACTCAGCACACCAGTTTAGGAGGTACAAGAAAGTAAAGGAACTGGTCTCTGCTTCCTGGGCCAGAGCACTTGGTGTACCTGCAAGCAAGTCTTATAGTTGTTGGGTCTATGGAACCTCGAAGCCCAAACCTGGGAGTGGAGAGACCTTTCAGTTGTGCCTGGTGATGGGAGGGCCAGTGATACTGTTGTAATGAACCTAGTTATTAATAACAGGAGAGGAACAAAGGGAAGGTCAAACATTATATGCATGTGACTTGTGCAGCTTTGTCAAGAAGCTATGCTTTAACACTCCCAGGGCTATTCCCCCCAGATCACTGGGGGAAGGAACTGGATGAGGGAGAACAGACACATGCCCAGTGGAGTTTGGATGTCGTAGGGAAGGTACTTGTTGGTCAGTGACACCTGGGAAGAGGCCATTGGCCAGAGTAGGTGTGGCCATAGTATGTGTGTGAAGATTTGAGATATTTAATCACCTAAACAAAGGAGTTCACTCTTGCTCTCTTGTGCTTTTGGGATCTCTGAGGTTCTTGTTGCAGGGCGCATACTCTTTTGACTCACCTGCTATTGCCCACATGGCTCAGAGCCATGGGCTATTGGACTGCGACTAGCCTAATGCTGTGCTGGACCAGTTCCACCAGGGGATGGAAACTCTGCTTGCTGGCTTTGCGACTAGCTCTAGTGCTTGCTACAATCTCCCAGGACTGGGTTAAGTTAAATGGGACTTTAGGAATCCAAAAATATAATCCATGCAAATAAAGCTTTTTACCGCATCGCACCCTCCTATGGGGGCGTCCAGAAATGCTTATTCCAGCAAAACCACAAGAACCCCACTCCCAATAGCAACAGAGTAAGACCATCCTCGCATTTCTCTGGTAACAGGAAATAATTTATAGGAGAGGTGTTATTTCAGATTGTGTCTGAATGTTCAAATTTAGAAATGTTCTCCTTGTTAAGATGAAACCATATAGTTAGAAGTAGAATTGCAGAAATTAGTGGCTTTCTTTCTTTCTTTTTTCCTTCTCTCCAACCTTATGAGGGATGTTGAACAGCATATTTATTCAGATCTGAGATGGGGACTATATTTTGCTAGAAAGTATCAAAAGTAGGACTGTGACCCAGGTCATCTGCATTCAAACTCTGTCCCACTGTATTACAATTTTCTATTCCTCCACAATCCCTCAATCCTGAATTTGACAACTGTTCTTACTTTCTGTTATTGATATTAAAAAACTGGGAAGTGATTGAAGATTTTATTTTATTTTTGCTCCATAGGAAAAGTTACATAAGGGTCATTTTAAGGAGAAAATTTTTCTAGTGCACTTGTTATAATTTGTTTTATAAAAACCAACTTCTCCTTGTGCTTTAAATTTGCATTTCCCGTATAGCTACCACAGTTGAGCATCTTTTCACGTATTTTTTGGCCATTTGTATGTCCTCTTGGGAAAAGTGTCCCTTCAGGTTCTCTGCACATTTTAAAAAATAGGATTGTTTGCTTTTTATTGCTGAGTTGTATGGATTCTTCCCCCCCCCCCCCCAAGAATAAAAGGATTTTAATGGATTCTTTATATAGTTTAGATATTAGTCCCTTAGCAGAGGTATTATTTGGAAATGCCTTCTCCAATATGATTGACAATCTTTTTGTTTTATTGATGGTTTCTTTTACTGTGTGGAAACCTTTTAGTTTGATGTAGTCCCATTCTTTTTTTCTTTCTTTTCTTTTCTTTTCTTTTCTTTTCTTTTCTTTTCTTTTCTTTTCTTTTCTTTTCTTTTCTTTTCTTTTTTCTTTTCTTTCCTTTTCTTTCTTTCTTTCTTTCTTTCTTTCTTTCTTTCTTTCTTTCTTTCTTTCTTTCTTTCTTTCTTTCTTTCACTTCCCTCGTCTTTGAAATCAAGTTTATAAAATCTCTGAGACCAAGGTTTATAAATTTAATACCTATATTTTTTTCTATGTATTTTATTGTTTCAGGTCTTATATTTAGGCCTTTGACATATTTTGAGTAAATGTTTATGCGTGGTGTCAAACAGCAGTCAAGTTTCATTCTTTTACATGTGGCTTTCCAAGTTCCCTGACACCACTGATTAAAGAAGCTTCCCTTTCTCCATTTTATGTTTTTTGCTCCTTTGTAAAGAATTAGTTGACCATATGGGTTTATTTATGGCCTCTCAATTTTGATCCACTGGTCTGTGTGCCTTTTTTCTTTTCTTTTTCCAGTTCCATACTGTTATAATTATTGTAGCTTTGTAGTATTATTTGAAGATAGGGAGTGTAATACCTCCAACTGTGTTATTTTTTTTTCTTCAGTTTTGCTTTGGATATTAAGGGTATTTTTGTGGTTCCATACAAATTCGATGATTTTTTGTTCTATTTCTTTGAAAAATGCCATTGGGAAAATGTAGTACATATATACAATGAAATATTATTTGGTCATAAAAAAGGATGGAATACTGCCATTTGTGACAACATGGATAGATCTTGAGAGTGTTATGCTAAGCAAAATAAGTCAGATGGAACCATGGGATTTCACTCATATGTAGGATATAAAACAGAAAGCAATGAATGAAAAAAACAAAACAAATAAACTTATAGACACAGACAACAGAGGGGTGGTGGGGAAGGAGAATGGGTGAAAAGGGTAAAGGGGGTCAAGTCTTAGGTGATGGAGGGAGGCTAGACTTTGGTGGTGACTGGGTGAAGTATACAACTATAACTTGAAACTTATATAATGTTATTAGCTAAAGTTCCCTCAATAAATGGAATAAATTAAAAAGCAAACAAACAAGACCCAACTTCTCCCTAACCACTGTGTCCTGAGTGAGGAATGCCTGTGTTTTGGAACCACCTTGAGGTGTAGAAGGCGCACTGGTTTACAGTTGGGCCTGGTGCAATAGGAATATTCCTTTGAAGAGCCACATGCCTTTGAAATTGTAATAAGCCCCCTTAAGCCTCAATTTCCTTCTCTATAAAATGGGGATAGTAATGGTTGTGTCAAAGTGATATCAGGGGGCTTAATGAAATGAGGTTGTAGAGTACTCAAACAGATGCAGAAAAACAGAACCCGTAGGACTCCTCTCTTTCTCTCTCCCCCTCCCTCTCTCCCTCTCTCCCTCTGTTTCTCCTTCTCTCTCTCCCTCTCTCTCTTTTTCTCTCTCTTCCCTCAACCCCCCCCCCCACCTCTCTCTCTATGTTTTCTTTTCTTGAAAAGACAAAACATTTTCCCCCATTTTCTTCCACTTCTTTTTAAGGCTTTGCCACATGAAATTGCTCATTTTATACTAATGGCCTATTTTATCTGTATTTGATACTTGAGAAATCTGTGTGACTCTAACTTTCTATTAATATGTTGATAAAGAGAGAAAAATATGAGTTCAATTTCAGTATTTATCTCCAGGCTCACTTTCTATCCCAATGGTGAAATCTTAGGATAGTAAGAATTTGGGGAGAGGTATCAGAGTAATAGAGTTGAATACTTTAAAAAATGATAGGTACATTGGAGATAGCTGGCATTTAAAGAAGGCTTCACTCTGGGCCAGTCACTGTTCTGAGCACTTTACATGTGCTACAATAGTTTAGTTAAAGCTCACAAGGAGTCTTTGAGGGAAGTCTGTTATGGTTTTCATTTCACAGATAAGGAAAGAAAAGCAAGGAGTTAACTTATCCACAGTAACCTTCGCTGGCTGAACACCCACACCTTAACCATTGTTCTAAACTGCCTTAATTATGACCCATTTCAGATCTCCACTTTTACAGATGACAGAGATCCAGACAGAATACCTGATTTTCCCAAGGTCCTTCAGCTGCTTAAACGTGGGGTCAGGACTGGAACCACAGGACACTGAGCCCTGGGACCCTGACTCCCCAGTGCAAGTTTCTCTCCACTCCTCAAAGAATTATTGTCAAGGCGGGCTCACCAGAAGCCCAGAGTGGGAACCAGCTGAGCTAGATAATAACATTTCTATTCCTGTGTCTTTCATTAAAGATGCATGAATTTTGTAATTCTCTCCCTTAACAGTAATTGCTGTGTTTTGTCTTTCAGGAACCTGGGTAGGAGGAGATAAGCCAATATATCTGCCTGTTGAGCCTACAGTTAAAAATAATTATAGTGAACGTGGTGCTGCTTCGGGATCTGTCAGGTGATGCAACAATTTCAAGTCACACTTTACATTATTTCGTTCTCCTCTGGAAGAAATACCTACAGGTGAGATAGAGAAAAGAGTGGGAAGAGATGAAAGTTCTGCCTTTGTTTCTTTTATGGAAAATATCCACATGAAGGTAAGATGAAGATGACACTTGGATGTATCGCTTAATCAGAATTATTTGTGGACTGTGCTTTCATTGGTGGCCTGGTAAAGGCACCAGGTCAGACTGGACCTGGGTTCAGCACACTCGGGACTTGAGTTCTGGCTAGGGAAGAATTTAGAGCCACTAATCAAACTATAAGAGAATATTTATTTAGATGATCACAGAAGTAGAAGTAATTCCTAGAAGAAATGGGTTTAGGAAACAAGTTGTAGAAGCAAAGGCCCTTGGACCTTAGAGGTGAGGAAGGTAAGGGTGAGGTGCCTGGGGGTCAGAGGGGAGAGGGGAAAGGCGCAGGCCTGCTCCTGGGAGGGAGAGTGCACTGGGCCCTCAGTTCTAAGGGTTTTAAGGGTGGGGCTTAGGGGAGGTCCTAGGGGATGATCTCAATAGATTATTCAGTAGCTTTCTAGGTGTGTCCTTTCAGGGTCGGAGTCTGAAGATTGGTCCCTACTAGGGCAGGGGATCATGATTTAATGCAGCTGGTCCTGAGGCAGCTGTGTCATCCCTTGTCCTGTTTTGCTGCATTTTCCGGGCCTAGAGCTGAAATGCAACTGAGGCCTAGATGTTATCTCTAGAGAGGAAAGGTCAAGGGGGTCCAAACTGCATGACCATCGATATGCCAGGTGAAGAATGGTCACCCTAGGCATGAGGTCCTACCCTACAATTGTCCGACGCTAGGCTCTCAGGGCTTTCTGCTCTGGTGACCTGTACCCGCCCATCGTCCTTGCTCTGCTTATGTCTGTCTAACTGCTTACCACACTTTCATTTTCCAATGGTTAGGGTGTGGGTGTTGGGCCAGCCAAGGGGACCTTGGATAGTTACTAACTCCTTACTTCCCTTTCCTTATCTGTGAAACCAGTTTAATTACTTATAATGCGGCTGTGAGATGAAGAGAAAGCAAAGACGCCAGCCCTTAGGGTCCACACTGTGGCTGTGGTTGAGCAACACCTGGGTATGAACTTTGTGGCCCACATTCTTGTTCTTCAGAATGGGAGGAACATAGCAATGGGGCTTAGCGGAGGCAGAGTTTATGTGAATGAAGTGAAAAAACATTTTCTCCCAAAGAGTGTGACATAGGCAATGTCACCCAGTCACAGAACAGCCCTTGTATTAGCAGCCAGAATTCCACAGAGAAATCAGATCCGTCCCCCCCCCCCCCCTCTCCCATCTGTATCTCTATCTGCATTGTGAAATGTATTATAAGGAGCTGGCTCACTTGATTATGGAGGCCGCCAAGACCTGAAATCTGTGATCAGCAAGCTGGAGACCTAAGAGAACTGATAGTTTAAGGTCCAGTCAGAGTCTGTAGGCAGGAGAGGGAGGAGGGAGTAGAGAGTAGGGAGGGGAAAGGAGGGAGATGGAGGGAGAGAGAGGGAGATCCTTGACTTACCTTACTCAGCATTTTTGCTCCATTCAGGCCTCCAAAGGGTTGGATAGGGCTCATCCACATGGGGAGGGTCATTACTCGGTCTGCTGATTTAAATGTTAATCTCACTCACCTGGGAACACCCTCACAGACACACCAAGAAGAACTTTCAACCAAATAGTTGGGCACCTTGTGGCTAGTCATGTTTTCACATAAAACGAACCATCACAGTTCACTCTTTTCAAACATAATCTCCTGTAGTACTCCAATTCACTACGAGGATCAGAATCTGGATTCTGTGCTCAGAATCTATATTTTCAAGAGTTCAAACTTATAATTTACTTATAATAAACAGTCAGTGAGGGAAACGAGAATGCTTGGGTGAACACAAGAATATGCAATGAAGGGTGATGGATGGTAGGTGCAATCTTACAGCTTCTGCATTGTGATTTGATTGCACAATACTGAGATGAATTCACAGATAAGTAGCTGTAAAATGTAGCCTTTTTTTTTTTTTTTGTAGCTTTCCTTGATATAACAGAATACATTTCCACTAAACTCATTTGGAAGCTGGAAGGAGGAGCAGTAGGAAATGTTTGTTTCAACATTAAATCAGCGATGGTATCAGCTCATGTTTGACTTATAAGGTGGAGACAAGTACTAAGGACAGATCAAGCTGTAGAGACTCCACTTCTGTGTCCTTAGGTGCTGCTCCTATGGTGGCATCTGCACCGGAGAGAGGAACTGGCTGGCCTGGCATCGCAATGGTGAGCATGTGGACTGAGTTGTCCTGTTCCCCTCTGATGTGACTTTGTGTCCACAGGTGTGAGTTTTTAAAGTGCAGCGTGAAACGGCACACTTTCTGATTAATAACATATTTACTACTCCTATTATTAGCAACTTGTTAAGTACTATGCTTACACATGGTGGGTACCTTTTTGAGTGATGGTGCCTCTCTGTCTTTCTTTCTCTTTTCACACACACACACACACACACACACACACACACATATTTTCTGGAACTGCTATAATAAAGCACCTTAGATTGGGAGGCTTAAACAACGGAAGTTTATTGCCTCACGTTCTGGGGGCCAGGAGTCAGAGACCAAGGTATGGGCAGGGTGGCTTCCTTCTGAGGCTGGGACAGAGAGTCTGTCCCAGGCCTGCCTCCTTGGCTTGGAGATGGCTGTCCTCTCCCTATGTCTTCACTCATTCTCCCTGTGTGTGTGCCAGTGTCCTCTTCTTGTAAGGACCCCAGTCATATTGGAGCAGGGTTCACCCTCATTGCTCCATTTAACTTGATTACTTCTGTAAATACCCTATTTATTTTTAAAAAAATATTTTTTATTGATTTTTTACAGAGAGAGAAAGGGATAGAGAGTTAGAAATATCAATGAGAGAGAATTATGGATAAGCTGCCCCCTGCACACCCCTACTGGGGATGTGCCCGCAACCCAGGTACATGCCCTTGACCGGAATCGAACCTGGGACCCTTCAGTCCACAGGCTGACGCTCTATCCACTGACCCAAACCGGTTTCAGCAAGACCCTATTTCTAAGTAAGGTCACATTCTGAAGTTCTGGGGGTTAGGGCTTCGACATATGATTTTGGGGGGAACATAATTCAATCCATAATTACATACGTGTATAGTTATATGTATGCATATGTGCACTGTATCACAAATATGGATATGCACGAACACACAAAAACTTATTTAATCCTCAAAACAAGCCCACGAGGTAGCTCCTGTGACTGTTACCCTTCTAACTATGAGGACACTGAGCACAAAGCCCAGTGCCCTGAACCTGGGCCCCTGGGCCTTAGCACAAAGTAACACATTGATAGGCTGCAAAGGGTTAAAGTTAGGGGTTTATTCTCTTGATTTTTAAAAAAACAAATTTAATGAATTTTGAAAAGATGTAGAAAAGATGCCTGAGAGAAAATCCTGCAGCAGAATTTGTTTTGGAAAACCTCACACACTTGAGATGCTTATTTGAAGTCCCTGAAGGCTTGCCCCAAGCAGCAGCCTGTGGGCACCTGGGCTGGGCCCCCCCTTCCCTGGCCTGGCTGCCCTCCTGTACTGACCCACCCTGCGTATTCCTAAAAGCAAACAAAGCCAGTGAGTAGTTATTGATGACCCGGAGTGTGCAAACCTGTCTGGGCCTTCATCGGGGCCAGGTTGAGGATGATGGACAAGACTTGCTCTCCTGTCTCCTTCTCTCTCCTTCCATCATGGGAGGCTCTTTCCTCAGAAGGCCATCAGGATGGCCTGGCAGAAATAACAAGCCGCCAGGCAGCTGAAACTTTGGGCCATAATTGCTTTCCCAGTTGTCCTTCTGACCTAGGACGGTGTATGTAACCTCGATGTTTTTTTGTTTTTATATTTTCAGTTTCCTCATGTGCACACTGGTTAAATCATCTTTCTGTTGACAGGTCTTTGTTAAGGGCTTTGCACATATGTGGTAGGGGTGTGGGACACATAAGTTGAAAACATAGGGGTCTCTGGTGGTTAAGAGCATGGTCCCAGGAGCCAGCCCCCATGAGTTCAAATCTCTGCAGAGAAGCTGACGAGCTGCCATCTTGGCAAGGTACTGAATCTCTTTATGCCTCAGTTTCATCATCTGTAAAACATGAATCATAAAAATTATGACCCCATCTGATTGTCATGAGGTCTTAACACATCAATGTTCATAAAGGTTGAGAGCCGAGGCTGGCACACCTGTGTGTTTATTAAGTAATCAGCCACCTCTGGCTTTAAGGAATTGACCCTGTCATAAGGTTGGAAAAAATATCTATATACTGATGAAATGAGGCATAATTACTAACCCAATGTCACAGTGTCCTAGGAAAGGGTGTGATGAGTGGTCTGGAAGAGTCAGGGGTGAACAGATTCAGAGGACAGAGAGGAAAAGGCCAGGTACTCACCAGTCACTGAACTAAGGACTTTGCATGCATTTCCTCTTTCATATGCGGGCTGTTTCTTTGTCTCCCCATGATCTCTCTTTTTAGGATGTCTGGTTATGTAGTTCTCTCTCTCCTTTTTGCCGTGCAGTGGGGCTCTCCTTTGAATCCAAGTGTTCGCGCCGCCTGGGATCAGCGTTCTGGGGGTCACAGCTGCTTGGTGGTCGCTGCGGCTGTGGATATTCAGGCCTCTGACACGATCCAATTTTCCAGTTGGAGACTCTGCAGCTGGTCATGGGCTTTTGAGTGCGGTGAATTTCCCTCACCTTTTTCCGGTGAATTTTCCACACCTTTTCTCGGTGTATTTTTCCTCCTTCACTCTAGGAGAAAAATACCATCTTCTCCAGAAGTCCAGCGTTGAAGGCACCAGATGTGGGATCCCTTAACGACCCGCCATGGTTCAGGGCCCACTCAGGGTTCGGTTTCTGGAGAAGGCCGCACACTAAAATGAAAAGACTGGATAGGAGTTAATTTGGGAAAATGGGGGCCAGGCAGGAAGTCCACCTCTAGTGGGAAGACTAACCAGCATGCATTTCCTCTTAATCTTGAAAATAACCCTGGGCTGCAAATACTGTCTTCCCCATTGAACAGCAGTGAAGCTGAGGCTTTCAAAAGGTCAAGACTGAAATGTATAAGTGACAAAGCTGTGATTCCTTTGGGGACATGAGTCCAGAAGGAGGCCAGGTGGCCTGGCCCCGGTGTTTAAAGGGTCCTGACGGGTTGCTCCCACGGCTGCCTCTCAGAGGTCCTGGGCTGAGGACCCCCCCCCCCGCCCCCCCAGGTGCCTTGCTGCTCTCCTCCTTTGGATTTTGCTCATTGCTACAGCGATAGTCCAGTGTCAGTATTTTACAGAGTGATTTGCTTACACTTCGTTCCCGAGGCTTTAATGTTTTAAAAAGAATGAATGAATAACTGTTTTATATGTCTGTGGTTAACCGCACTTGCTGATGACAGGGCTTTCCTTGGAGAGCCGGAATGATGCTCCACCTTCACAGGTTTCTGAAATCAGTTACACTTTTGTTAATTGGAGATGTTCCCTTTTCTTGGCCTTCCCTGAACATAGACAATAAAGTCAGGGGGTCGTCCTCTCCACGGATGGATGGCACCCTGGGGCACTACAGGCATTTTTCACGCGTCCACTCTGTTTTCCCAGAAGTCTCTGAGTGGCTATTACATAGTACGTCTAAGGGGCACCAGGGTCAACTTCTATTTATGTGATAGATTCCTCGTGTTTGTTTATTTCAACTGGAAATCTAACCCAGGGAAATGTTTCAGGATGTTGACCTTTAAACGCTGTGGATGACATCGTGCTTTTTTTCCGTGCTTAACAACTCCAACAACTGCCACAATTACAGCGCTGGCTGCTGCTCCCCGGATGTTCGGTGCCTCCCGGGCACCCTGTCAAGGGCCTTCGCCATAATCTCCTGTCATTCTCCTTGCAGCCCTGTGAGCGAGGTCTGTTTGTGTCTGTCTCACGGGTGAGGAGACTGAGGCTGAAGGAAGGAAAAGACCATGCGCAGGGGCACACAGCAGGAGGCCTTCCCTCCCTGGAGTCAAACTCCTCAATGTTCCTGCAATGCAGCTGAGCAGTGAGTGGTCGTACCTCCTCCAACAACCCATGCTGCACGGTGTTGTGTGTGTGTTTCCCAAAGCGAAGGAGGGAGACCTCACCCAGCTTAGGAACTTCTGGAAGCCTACGATGCTCAGAAGTAGCATGCCAGGACTCGGTGACAGGCCACACAGGCACGTGACAGTGGACCTTGGGCTCCTTGACAATTTACAGTTGGAGGGATCACCTGAAACCACTCATTTTTAACACACACCGCCTTGCTGCTCAACAACCTTCCCCACGTGCCCATGGCTCTTCCAAGCAGCGTGAGGATCAGCGAGTCCCTATTTGCCTGGATTGCCTCCATTTTAGCACCGAATGTCTCCCAGCCTAGGAGACCTTCAGTCCTCGGCAAATCAGGACTGTTGCTTATCCCACCTCTATGGGAGACTGTGCAGTCAGCAGCCTGACTGGTACCTCTCACTGTGAGACTGTCCACCTCTCACTGAGAGACTGTCCACCTCTCACTGAGAGACTGTCCATCTCTCACTGAGACCGTCTACTGCTCTTGTACGTAGAGAACCTGTGGGCGCCAGGCCGCTGGGGGGAGCTGTCTGACGCAGGCTCTCCCTGGCCAGACCAGCCAGGCGCCTCTGAGCCACTTCTCCAAGAGGCCTCAACATTGGCCGGTAGAGAATGAACGGACATCTCCACAGGTTCTGACAGCTCAAGGACACATCCATGGGATTATGCCCGTCCTCTTCAAGTGCCTGACTGGGAGAGCTCCAAGCAGCTAAAAATTTTAGTTTGTTTTGGCCAAAACCTGAAGATAAGACCTTTGTTTCCTGGCCTCTGTGAGATCGTAGGAACTGAGCTTCAATTAGCACCAGTTAGCAATTCCAGATGGGTTCACACAGACTAACCTCCTTATGGCTTTTTATAATTTTTCACTTCCGTGAATCTACTGAGCCCCCACTCACCGCTCCCTCTTCCCTCATCCTCCCCTTAAAACACCCAGTCACCTCTGTACAAATCAGAGTTGAGTTTAATTCATGCTGGACTCTTCCATATTGCAAAAGCATATTATTGATTAAAACCTGCCATTACCACTTAAGCTAGTGTTCAGCTTTGTTTATTGTTGACACCTGTATTCTGTGTGTTGCCTCCAATGCCTGCCCCCTTCACCTCCATCTTCTACCACCCAACCCCACCCCTCCCCTTCCATGCACATAGGACCTTCCCTCTGCAGGTCCAGCTCTTGGTGATTTCCTTCCTTTGACCTCCTGTGGCTTCTCCCTAGGAAAACAAGGTATGTTATATCATACTAGAGGCCCGAAGCATGAAATTCATGCAAGAGTAGGCCTTCCTTCCCCGACTGCTGCCAGCACCGGCTTCCCTCCGGTTCCTGGGACTCGGGCTTCCCTCACAGGAAGTCCCGCTCACCTGCCCTCTGAGGGGCTTCCCTGACCAGTCCTCGGTGTCAATAGAGCTGCTTTAACAGCAGGACAAGTGACTTGTTATAAGAGGAAAATCATGGACTAAATACTCCTTTCTTCAGTTGTTAGTTCAATTCTCAACCAGTAACAGTCAATAAAGGGATGACTCTATATCTATATTGGTTGGCTTAAGCCAGTGTACCTTAACCAGTCACTGTGAGGAAGCATAGCACTACCACATTGGCTGATAGTAATCAGGATGTATTTCTGTAGTGAGGACTTAGAGGACTTTTTTTTGTTAATCCTCATCAAAGGATATTTTTTCCATTGTTTTTTTTGTTTTGTTTTGTTTTTTCTTTTCTTGAGTGGAGAAGTGGGGAGAGAGAAACATCGATGAGAGACAAATTGGTTACCTCTCACATATGCCCCAACCAGGTATTGAGCCTACAACTGAGATACATGCCCTTGACCACAGTCAAACCCGAGACCCTTTGTTCCTTGGGCTGATGCTCTCACCACTGAGCCAAACTGGCTAGGGCAGAGAGGACTTTAATTCTGAATATGTAACATTAATACAGTTTGGGCATGACCAATCAGAGTGGATACTAGTTATAAACAACAGCAAGTCTGTCTGCTATGCACAGGCTCATTATCAATCCAGATACCTATCTTCAGTACAGGTTTCACTAAGAAGAAGAATGGACTTTGAGTAGGCAGTCAACCATGTCTGCTAAATAGAATATGTGTCTACTGACTGTTGGGCTTAACCAGGTATTCCCCAATTCCATCTTTCTAGTCTGACAGCTTGTGACCCCAGTGGTTAGATAATCTTATGTTTAACTTGCTCTGTTTAAATAGGTATCATCTAAAAGGTGAGCTTGGTGGGACATTTTCCACCATGGAATACTATGCACCTCTAAAAAGAGGGCTCTCTTACCCTTTGGGACAGTTTGGATGGACCTGGAGACTATAATGCTAAGTGAAATGAGCCAATCTGAGGACAAATATCACAGGATCTCACTTATTTGTAGAATTTAATGAACAAAATGAATTGACTAACAAAATAAGACCCGAAGCATGAAAGCTTGGAACAGACTGACATACCTTGATGTGGGGTTGGGAGACGAGAGGAGATGAACCAAGGAACTTACATACTTATATGCATAGCTCATGGACACAGACAATAGGGTGGTGAAGATCTGGGGGTGGGTAGGGGTTGGAGCAGGGGGGAAAGGGCGAAATGGGAGACATCCATAATACTATCAACAATATATATATATATATATATATATATATATATATATATATATATATATATATATGTATGTATATTTTTTTTTTAAAAAGGGTGAGCCTGAATGTGACCTAACCCAGCCAAGTCCAACTCCATTCTCTGTGTGGACCTGATGGCAAGTCAATCCAAGTTGCATCCCTGTTTAGTGCAAACAACTCTGCTTACCACATAGGCAACATGAGTAAATGGACACCCTGCCAAGTAATCTCCCTTCCCAGCTGAAAGCTTAAGGGGTCCTTAATCAGTCTTTCCTACATTTACTCAGTCAGTCCTTATAATTCCTGACCAAATAGGAGCCCCGGCAGCTTAAATTAGTTGCAGATTTGATTGCAGAAGATTTTAAGAGATGTAAAGTTATGTCAAAGGTAGGCGGTACTCAGATTATGGAGAGAAGCCTTGAAAGGCCCCTACTATGAATATAAATAGATAAGAATAATTTATAATGAGATGATCAATTATTTTTATTTAATTTTTTGCTTTGAAAGGGCTTATGATGGCTCCCTACCAGTGTGTTCTGCCAATTACTCTACCCTTTCCCCAGAAATCTTATTTGCACTATTGATTTGACTCTCAATGCAGAGTCTGAAATAAGGTTTTGTCCTATTCCTGGTTTTGAAATCTTATGTGCTCATCAGGTCCATTTTTTTATTGAGCACATAAAAGGGTATTTGTTTTTTTGGGTGCTAGTTATTTACAAAGTCAGCCGAAGAGTTATTTTTTTGCTATTAATATTCTTATTTAAGGAAAATGTGGAAACTCGATCACCAGAATATATGAAATGGACATGCAGTGAAGTAGTTTGTAAAACCTGACTGTGAACAGTTAAATTAGTCCAGGGACATAAGACTGGGAGTGTGGCCATGTTGAAGAAGTACTAGATCATGGGGAAACCTGAGTTCTGCTGGCTGTGTGACCATGGACAAGTCACTTAACTTCTCTGAGCCACAGGCAGCTCATCTAGGGTTTCACTAGGCCAGTGGTGACAAATACTCCTGGCCACGGGGACAAGACAGAAAATACATGTGAATAAAGAGGCCTTAAAATAAACAAAGCAAAACAGTAAAACAGAAAGCCAACAAAATCCCAACTTCATTGTGGGGCTGGGGAGCAATAGGGGGTGGCAGAGTCTGCAGTCCCAAATAATTGTTCAAGCTGAAGGCAGGGCTCCTGTGACCAGAGCCTCCCTCTACTTTTTAAAAGAGGAGCTTAAAAATCCATAATTTTATGCAAATTGTTTCAGTTCTTAAGCATTGGGTGGAACAATAAACTCATGTGGACCAATGCTCTGTGAACAGAATTACATTTTCCCTTGGGCTGAATCCAGCTTGGGGTTACTAATTTGCAACCTCCAGACAAGATTAACTTAGAAATTCGTGCCAGGGACAGAATGTTGTGGCACTGACAGTTTCCTGTGGAATATCTCCTCGGAGTCCCTGCAACTTGGAGCTGGGAGAGGTGGCAGCCGGCACCTGGTTGCCTCTCACACATTATCCCTGGCAGTTGTTACCTGGCCTCTGCGTGGCTGCTCCACAGATAGACTATCCTGAAGGCGACTCTGAAGCTGTCTCTCATTCAACTTCTCTTACTGGTCCTAGTTCTGTCCTCTGGAGCAAACAGAGTATCTCTCACTCTTGGAGCTGCAGACTCAGATGACCACCTCCCATCCCCCCACACATGCCAGGCAGCGGTTTCCTGACAGAGTCTGGGCTTTGGAAGGTCTTAGGGCCCAGAATCCTGGATGAGCTACAGATGTTTCCCTAAAGGAGAAATCCAATGAAACCTCTCTCATCTTTACTGTGAGCAGTGGGTGGGAGCCAAGTTTAGCAGCTCTTGGCTGTTTCCCTGGCTTGTGGGGGAGGGGCAGGGCCTGGGCAGTGTGGTCTGGAGAGCCACACACAGTTAGCTTGTTGGCAGGCATGAGAGGTGCTGGAGCGACTTGTTTCCTTTGCAGGGTCAGCTAGGGGTGTTTTGTCCCAGTGGGCAGGCCTATGACCTGTGCCTACTTCTCACCGCAGTGTCATCTTCCAACACTTTCTCCCAACACAGGACTGACCTCGGATCAGTTCTCCTGCCCAGCCAGCCCCTGGCCAGGCTCTGCATACAGCAGCAGAGATGGGGCTTTTGCTGGCTGGAGGGAGGTGGGGTGTGGCCAAGGCTTGGATGCCTGCCTGTTGCCAGGGGCTGCTGGGAGTCTGTGCCTGGAGGTGGGGCAGAGGGACTTAGAGGGCCTGCTACTGCTCAGAGCATCCTGTGGGGGCATGGTGCTTCTTTCCAAGTGTGGCTCTGCATTACGGCGGAGTCTTCCTGACATAGTGCGGGAATGATCTTCCGTATGCTCTGTGCTTCGACCCGTAAGGCCAGAACAGGGAAATTAACTAGGTGTAATAAATAATATAGAATGCGGTGAATATTTAGGGTCTGGTAATGATGATAAATCAGGTTGGAAATGTTCCTTGAGGAGATTGTGAGATTCTGAGAAATGAAGCCCGGAAGATTGATTAGAACCTACTGCTGCTCAGAAAACCTGCAAACAAATGCAGGAGGGAGTGCCAGGCTCGCAGGAAAGGTGGCCACAACCCACCTTGGCCTCCAGAAACCGAGTGGGGATAAGCAGCACCTGCCGTGCTCTGTGGGCGAGTGCCCAGGAGAGCCACAGACACCCCACGCACTGATGCTGTGGACTTGATAGGCAACAGCGATAAAGGAACATATTGGGCTTTCTCTGTGGGCCTCACTTCCTTGGAAGCCTTGTTTGTTTATTTGTGTGTGTGTTTGTTTGTTTGGTTCTCTATCTGTCAAGTTTTAAGGAAAGACCCGAAGCATGGAACAGGCTGACACACCTCGATGTGGGGTTGGGAGGCTGAGAAGAGATAAACCAAATAACTTGTATACTTAGATGCATAGCCCATGGACACGGGCAATAAGTGGTGAAGACCGGAAGAAGGGGGGGTTTAGGGGCTGGGAAGAGGGGAGTAAAGGGAGTGGGGAGTGGGGAGATAGCTGCAATACTACCAACAATAAAAAGTGTATTTAAACAAGAGACCCCTCTTGAAGGAATAAAGGTTATAAGGGTCTGTGCCTCCGTGCTTGCTCTTCCTCCCGCTCACATACTTGTTTCCCAGCTTTCAGGGTGAAGATTCATAGCCTGCATTTTGTACGCCTGGACCAGCTGGGGTTTTACATTAAATCCTTTGGTGATAAATCACCCCACTCTCCCCAAATCTGGCCCAACTTGCCGGATGAATTTAGCAGTAATGTAAAATATCAACCCTGTTATCTGGCAAGAGCGTGGCCCTAGTCCTGCAGCAATTAGGGGAGTGTGGGGGGAGCCAGACAAAGCGTTGACTGTCTGTGAATGGACGGGGAAGCAGAAAGATCAAGGCACGTGGGAAGAGTGGTAGCTAATAGTCAAAAAGCCAGGGATAATTTGTGACATGGCGGGAGGAAAATGGGTTGGGGTTCATGAATGGCTGTGTGACCTTGGGCTAGCTCCTTAGCGTCTCTGAGCCTCAGTTGCCGCCTGGGGACAAGGAGGGAGAACACATTTGCATCTGGTGGGAATTAAAAGGAGAAGATGTGTGTCAGTGCCCAGAACAGAGGAGTGTGGTACCTGCTGACCCATCTCCCACCTGGTGGCCCTCTGTCTGCATATACTCTGCATTCAGCCCCTCGGACACAGTGAGAATGTCATATTTATTTATTGATGTACAGAGGCAGGGGCTCAGACAGCATGCTCCAGCCCCACCGTGGTGAATGGCCTGCCTCGGCACTGCTTTCTGACCCTTGTTTGGACCTGGGATAAAATAGGGGAGCGTGGATGAGCACCGTGCGGTGGGGAAGAGGTGTGGTGTGAGGCAGAATCCTCACCCTTGTCCCACGCACATGGGCACTGCATGCTGGGGACATCTCAGTGAGTGCCTGGCATCTTCCTTTCCTTCTGGCCCCACTCCCCAAAGTGAAGATGGTGATGGTGGCAAACCCAGTGCCAAATGAAAGACTGGAGATTTAAGAAGTTTTCCTTCCCTCCTTTTTTTTTTTTAAATGTGAAGGATGAATAGAAATGTTGATTCTGGGTGAATAAATTATTTGATTAAGTAGGACATCAGTGTGCTCAGTGATTACACTTGCCAAGAAACACGAGGCAGGCTGCTCATGGTTTCCCTAATTTACTGGAGGATAAATAATGAAGGAGGCGCGTCGGGTTCTTCGTAGACGGATTTGAAAGAATCTGACCCCTACATCTAGGGAAGTGGTAAAGGAGAAAAATATTGCCGCAAAGCTGGTTTTACTGCTAGGGAAATTTGGAGCTGCAAAAAGCAATGTTAAAATCACATCACAAATATGTCTTCAGCCAGAAAGGGAAACTGAACGTTAAAGAGAAACTTCTCTCCCTGAGTTGGTTCTATCAATCAGCTTTCATACTGGATGTCCATTTAAAGATTAGCCGGTTAAGGCTGATGTGCATGAACGAGGCCCTCCCCCAGTGACTCCACTGTGGGACAGGAAGTGGATTATCAGGAGAAGAATTCTCATGGGTGAACAGTGGTGTGTCACCCACTATAAAGGTTTCTAAAAATATGCGTGCTTCTTTCAACTGGTTGCAAATTGTGGCTGATTGAGGACAGCCGGTGTTTTATGACTGTTAAGTATGCCGTTAAGATGCCTGTTGTCTTTGAAAGTGGGTGGAGGGACAATTTTTCTTTTTGACTGTGAATCATCTCATCACAGTCTGGGATATTTCTACTGCTGTTTCTTTGGGGTGTAAAGTAATGAAACTATGATCATTCATTAACATCAGATTAGCTTAGCCCTGTCCCTATGGGAGACCATCACAGTTCCCCTCTTGCCCTCTTGCCCTCCTTTCCTTCTTCCCTGCATCCCTCTCTCCCTCCCTCCCTCCCTCCATCTCTTCTTCCCTCCCTCCTTCACTACCTCCATCTCACTCCCTCTGTCTCACCCTCCTTTCCTCCCTCCATCTCACCCTTCCTTCCTTCCTTCCTTCCTTCCTTCCTTCCTTCCTTCCTTCCTTCCTTCCTTCCTTCCTTCTTTCCTTCCTTCCTTCCTTCCTTCCTTCCTTCCTTCCTTCCTTCCTTCCTTCCTTCCTTCCTTCCTTCCTTCCATCCTCCCTCCCTCCCTTTCTCCCTCCCTCCTTTCCTCACTCCCTCCCTTCCTCTCTCCCTTTTTTTCCTTCTTCCCTCCCTCTTTAATTCTTTTCTTCCTTCCTTTTCCCCTCCCATCCCTCCTTCCTTCTTTCTTTCAAATATGTATCAGGCAAAGTTCTAAGCTCTGGAGATACATTAGTGCAGTGTTTCCCAACCTTCTCTCATGATGAGAATCACCTGGTGGAGTTGTTAAAACACAGATTCCTGAATCCCAACTAAGAAGTGCTAAACTAGAATTTTTGGGAACATATAGGTAAAATTGCATACCTAACTTAGTGCTCTGTATATAAAATCTATCTTAGAGCACTAGTTAAGTATACAATTTTACCTATATGTTCCCAAAAATTCTAGTTTAGCACTTCTTAGTTGGGATTCAGGAATCTGTGTTTTAACAACTCCACCAGGTGATTCTCATCATGAGAGAAGGTTGGGAAACACTGCATTAGTGAACACCACAGAAAAAGTTTCTATCCTTATGTTATGGTGCTTGCATTTCTCTCTCTCTCTCTCTCTCTCTCTCTCTCTCTCTCTCTCTCTCTCTCTCTCCTCTCTCCTCTCTCCTCTCTCCTCTCTCCTCTCTCCTCTCTCCTCTCTCTTCTCTCTCTCTTTGTAGAGGCAGACAGATACAAAAATATACTTTTGTTTATGTACACATGATTGTACATGTCAGTCTTCTTGCCATTTAAAAGTTAACCCCATGGTCAAGTAGATAGTAGATACTAAGCAGAGGCATTTAAGACCCCAAAGACTTTCTTGATGCTCCCCACTACTTCAAAGATGGGTGAAATGGGGCAAACTACACTATACTTTGATTTCCATATGTTGGTCCTGGGCCACCTCAGGATAGCAGCCTGAGTCAGTGGGCAGTTGCTACTCAAACTCCAAAGTATTTCCTGAATAATTGAAGGACCCTTTATGGGGCAGGCATGTCTTTAATGTCAAGAAGACCTCTAGGGCTTGGTTGAAGGCAGGTTAGTACTGGAGGCCCCTTGAAGCTTAGTTTCTCCTTCACTTTGGGCCAATGATTCTTAAGGTGTGGTCTAGAACAGGGCCCCTTCTCTGAGACTGGCCACTTAGTGTGCTTCTATGTACTGCTGAGTAAATAGGAGTCAGCTATTTACTGGAATCAGCTCAGGTTGCTACCACACAATACACAGAGTGGGTGACTTGACAATAAACATTTATTTCTCATGGGTCTGGAGGCTAGAAGTCAATGTCATGGCGCCAGTTGGCTGCGTTCTGGTGAAGACTCTTCTGGTTGCAAACTGCCAATTTCTCATTGTATCCCCACATGGCTGAAAAATGTGCAATATGCCTGCCTTCAGAGCACCAATCCCATTATGAGGGCTATCCCCTCCCCAAGTCTTCACCTCCAAATACTATCACATTGGGGATTTGATTTCAGATTATGAATTTTGGGAACACAAACATCCAGTCTGTGACACCTGGTGTATTTGTTTTCTATTGCTGTATAACAAATTACCACAAATTTAGCAGCTTACAACAACCCATGTTCGCTATATCACAGTTTGTAGGTAAGGGCAGGGCTTAGCTTGATTCCCCTGCCCCATTTCTCACAAGGCTGCAACCAAGAAGTTGGCTTCCTGGGCTGTGGAAGGATCCACCTACAGGCTTGCTCAGCTTGTTGGCAGGATTTTTGTCATTGGGCTTGTTAGGCTGAGAGTCTGACTTCTCATTGGTGGAGGCTGTAGGCTGCCTCAGAGAGTCTGCGTGTAGTTCTTTGTCTCATGGGCGTGTAGTTCTTTGTCACTGTGGCCACTTACCCCATCAAGCTGGAGAGCAGTCTTGTATAACAACCTACTCACAGGAGTCTCATCTTTCAGCACTATCTCATGATTCATTCTGGACTGTCTTATCATAGGTTTTACCTGGTAAAAGGAGGAAAAAGAGTAAGGGAAGAAAATGCAGCAGTGGTTTTCTGTTGTCTTCTGCTGCTCAGCCTGTGGGTCCATAGCACATGTGCTTGGCTGAATACAAGCATTAAAAGAATCGCAGTGCTAACATATGTAATAATGAGTAACATTCCAGATGGACTTCAAGTCCACATAAAAACAGATTTGCGCTGTTAAACTTAACTGACTGAGCACCAGAAGAACTATGGACGGAAACTACAAATATTAGGGAAGGATGTAAGAAGACAATGCTGGAAGTAAAAAGGAAAGAAAAATGAAGATGGATGAGAGGAGAAATACTAAAAGTGATTCAGAACAGGAAAGAGGCAAAAGATAAAGTTGACAAAGCAGGGTTAGAATCTTGAATACCAGTTTTCAGTGACTATCAGGTAGAGATAAAGAGAACTAGTACAGTAGTCAATGTAAGGAACAACAAAGAAGGAAAAACAAGTGATCTCTACCAGAATATTCATGAAAAAAAGGGAAATTCAAACCTAGACTAGGGATACTGAACATGCAACAAAGAAGCACATCTGCTCAGGAGAAAATGAAGGGAAGGAGGAAGCAGTGCAACAAAAACCCATACAGATGAAATCAAAGGCTGATGGATACCTTTGAAGAAGATTCCTATGAGAGAGAACCTATACCCCTAGAAGGGGATATGAAAGATGCATTGAAAACATTTGGAAAAAATAAGACACCAGGCATAGGTGGGATATCAATAGAATTATCTCAAGCTACAGAGACTGAATGTATCAAAATCCTCGTAAGAATATGTCAACAAATGGAAAACAAAACAATGGCCTACAGACTGGAAGCCTTCAGCATTCATCCCAATCTTTAAAAAAGATGTGGAGGAGTGCCGTAGCTCTAGGATCCTTTTCCACTCAAGCAAAGTGATGTCAAGGGGAAGCAGCAAATGTTCCATATTCTATGGAGCAAGAAATGATAGATTTTCAAGTTGGATTCAGAAAAGGAAGAGGCAGTTAAGATCTAATAATGGGCATTTTCTGGATACTGGGGTGTTCCAAAGACTTTCAGGAGAGAGTTAGTCTATGTTTTATAGAAACAGTAAATTCTTTGTTGATCATGAAAAGCTCTGGGTTGCTCTGAAACAAATGGTCATACCTCAGCATTTGATTGCCCGGATGCATAACTTATATTGTGGGCAGGAAGCACTGTCAGGGCAGG
Organism: Pipistrellus hanaki; assembly: GCF_964339955.1. Classification (NCBI taxonomy): domain Eukaryota; kingdom Metazoa; phylum Chordata; class Mammalia; order Chiroptera; family Vespertilionidae; genus Pipistrellus; species Pipistrellus hanaki. The sequence continues at coordinate 18,422,716 of NC_140510.1, forward strand.
ACATGGAGAGACAGGATGATTTCCTACAGGCAAAGGTGTCAGACAGAGGTGCATTTAATCTCCCTACTTGTCTGATCTGTAGGCAGAACAAGTATAAAAAAAAATCTGGGCTAGACTCAGAGGAGGGAGTAGTGGAAATTAGTGGAGAAAATATTAACAAGATATGCAGATAACACCGTCCTACTGGCAAGAAGTAACAACCACCAGAAATGACTTCTGATGAAAGGGAAAGAAGAAAGGGCCAAAGGAGGACTGCATTTGAACATCAAGAAGACAAAGACAAAAAAAAAATGACTATAGAAAAAACACAACTTTAACATAGACAGTGAAATTGTTAAAGATTTCCCTTACCTTGATTTAGTCATCATTTCAAATTGAGATTGCAGCCAAGAAATCAAGAGAAGGCTGACACTGAGAAGAGCAGCAGTGGGAAAATTAGGATCATTAAGAACAAAGATGTATCGTTAGAGACCGCAGCAAAGATCATTTACACCCTTGTAATCCTAATTACCGTGTACAAATGTGAACATTGTACAGTGAAGAAAGCTAACAGGAAGAAAATGGATTCATTTAAAATATGCTGTTGAAATGCTCTGCGGATACCCTGGACTGTTATAAACACCAACAGGTGGCTCCTAGAGCAAATTAAGCCTATAATGTCACTGGAGGCAAAAATGACAAAACTTAAGCTGTCCTACTTTGGGCACATCATGAGATGGCAGGGTTCTTTGGAAAAGACAATAATGCTGGGGAAAATAAAGGTGGCAGGAAAAGAGGAAGACTATGAGATGAGTTGACTTCATAAAAGAAACCATAGGCCAGAGCCTGCAGGAGCTGAGGGAACAGGGCACTGTGGGCATCACTCATTCATAGAGTTGCCAGGAGTCAGAGCCAATTCAAGGGCATGTTGGAGCTCACACAATTATAGGAATGAGAGTCCATCACCTTTGTCATAATTCATTGGTTGAGAAGTACTAAGTCACAGGTCCCACCCACACTGAAGAGGAGATTACACACAAGTGTGAACCAGGAAGGGAGAGGGGCTGGGATAGCCACAGCTGGTCTGGCTATTGTAAATGTGGGTTGCTAGACTCACCCTGGATGGTCTGAATCAGAATTTCCGGGGCAGGTCCCAGGGGTCTGCATCATAGCAACTCCCCAGGTGCTTCCTTTGCACATTATGGTTGGAGAAGCTGAGGGAGCAGAGGGATGTGGGATAGCTAGAAGCCCCACTGAGCAGCTGGGACTCCTTCCTGCCTACTAGTGCTGTTTACTGGAGGGCACAGGGTGACAGGCCCTCAAATCTCAGGGTCTCGGCAGCCAGCCCAGTGTCTCAGGGATGGAAATGTGTTACCTCCTCAGCAGATCTTTGCACAGTTTGCCCATGCTCAGTGGCCATTTAAAAATGGGGTGGGCCCCAGGATGTGGTCTCTGAATTCCTTGCCTATAGGCGTTTAAAAACCTGTTCATTTGCATCATAACAGCTTCATGCATAATAGCTCCAATTGGAAATAACCCAAATGTCATTTAGTAAATAATGGATTAAACTATAGTACATCCATGCCATAGACTCTTTTCAGCAGTGAAAAGGAGCAAACTACTGATACACATAACTTCAGTGAACAGCCAGGGCATTACATTTAACAAAAAAAAGAAAAAAAAAAAAGGGAAAGTCCATCTCAAGGAGCTACATACTGTATAATTCCAATCTTACATAATAAAACCCTAATATGCAAATCGACTGAATAGCAGAACCACTGGTTGCTATGATGTGTCTGCCCCCCAGAGGGAGGCAACCAGCAGTGGTGATTGGGGGGCAGGGCCAGCCAGCAGGCAGCTTTAGGCTCCTATAGCCAAGGTGGGTGCCAGTAACCCCCCCTCCCCCCCCCCTTGCTCTTCCGCTTGTCCCACAGATCAGCCCTGATTGCTGGTCAGGCCTAAGAACTATTGGGAATAGTCTCTTAGATTTCAAAATTAAAACCTGGCAAGGTTACTCTAGCACTGAAGAAACAGGATGATGCATGGACTTTGGCTTGCACATTTTGTGGTCAGCCCTGATTCTGACACTTATAACTGTGTGACAAAGACAATTACTTAACTTCTCTCTGCTTCAGTTTTTCCACCCATAAGATGAGAAAAATGGTACTACTGCCTCAGAAAGATCATGTTATGTACTACTTTTAAAAAATATATATATTTTATTGATTTTTTACAGAAAGGAAGGAAGAGGGATAGAGAGTTAGAAACATCAATGAGAGAGAAACATGGATCAGCTGCCTCCTGTACACCCCCTACTGGGGATGTGCCCGCAACCAAGGTACATGCCCTTGACTGGAATTGAACCCTGGACCTTTCATTCCACAGGCCGACGCCTTATCCACTGAGGCAAACCGGTTTTGGCTATGTACTACTTTTTATAATCAGGGTAAAAAAATGTATCTGCCTATACAACAGCAAGATGCCTTTCACCTGTATGAAAAGTATAGTCACTGGTGCATTCAGGGATTGGGCCTAACCTGCAGTAGGACATCCCCAGAGGATGCAGGCCGGGCTGAGGGACCTCTCCCCGCCCACGCAGGAATTTTGTGCACTGGGCCTCTAGTTATATAATACTTAGAAATGACAGAAGTTAGAAGTGGAAGGCAGACAGTGGTTGCCAGTTGTTAGGGTGATGGGCAGAAGGTGGATATGTCATAAAAGGGAAACACATGATCCTCTGGTGGTGAGTCTGTACTTACTTTACTTATGGTGTTGGATACATGAAGCTACCCAGGTGATGAAATTGTGTAGAACTCCAGGGAGATACACAGAAATGAATCCAAGTAAAACAGAAATCTAAATGAGAAGAGTGGATAGTAGAAATGTTAATACCCTATGCAGTGGTAGTATAGTATAGTTTTGCAAAATGTTTCCATTGGAGGAAACTGGGAACATTGTACAAGGCATTTCTCTGTATTATTTCTCACTATTGCATGTGAATCTATAATGATCTCAGTAATAATTATAATTAATAAAATAGATCCTGGACTTTTCCCTTCTCACCTCATCTCTGCTATCTCTCTCCCATCTGGAGTAGATCTTTGTTCAAAGTCACCTTTCTTCTTCTACAACCTTTTGGGGAAGAGGTCTTGGCTTTGGTTAAGTCACTCTCCCCTTTTTACAGAAATGGTTTTCCTCAGGTGACTGTCATTCTTGGGTAAGAACTTTAGTCACAGAAAACCCAGAAACCTGCAACATGGAGTTTCTTGGAGGCTAGGTGGGACCAAGCCTCTAGTAATCCCAAGGCCACAGTCTGCAGCTGCAATAAACCAAGAGCAAAAGCAAGACTTCAAAGGCATGCCACCCCCCCACAGCTCTCCATCACCCCCACTGAAAAAATTAGGATGCTGCCTCCCTGGCATGATAGACTCACTTCTGTAGCATCATCACACCATGTTGCCCTGAGATTAGCAGTATAGTTAGTTAGATAAGAAAATCATGGACTAGCAATACTCTGCCTCCTAACACAGGGATGCCCAATAAATCTTGAAGGAAGGAAGGAAGGAAGGAAGGAAGGAAGGAAGGAAGGAAGGAAGGAAGAAAGGAAGGAGGGAGGGAGGGAAAAAGAAAAGGGAGGGAGGCTGAACCTGACTTTATTGCTGTCCAGTTCCACTTGGGGGAAGATGGGGCATACATAGTGGCTTTCTAAGAGAAATGTTATGGATTCATTTCTGGTCAGGGTTCATTTTTCAGGGCTAGACTTAGTGTCAACAGGTTATTGTTCTGTTTTTGTTCCTCCTGATTTGCATTTCAGGAGTATGTTCTGGTTGAGCAATTAGAAAAAAAGAGGAATATTGGGCTAGAGGCTTGATGGAGAGAGTTTCTTTATCCTTTTGGATCATGGACAGTTGCCCTTCTAGGTTTTGAATATTGGGAGAAGATCTCTTTATTGAAATTGGAGGTGAGGATTGAAGCAGGAGCCTCTGTTCAGCTGACAGCCTCACCCTTCTCCTCAAGTCCACTCTCCCCCCTCTTCCCCACCACCACTTTCTGAGCTGCCTTTCTAGGGAATTGACTCATCTAAAATGTTTGCACATTCTTTCAGATTGATGGACTGAAGCTACTCCCCATCTTCTCAGCATTTCTGTAAAGCCAGTTCTGCTTGCAACAAATAGCTTCATTCCTTCACAATTTCAAAAATTGCATTTGACACGTTCTTGAATAAAATGCCTTCAACCCAAGTAAAGAATATCAGCAGAAATATCAAATGGTATGATGTATAGATGAAGGAGAGTTGAAAACTTCAGTGTTTAGGACACTGGCCTGGTTAGCCTGGCATCTTCTCTTCACAACCAGGCAGGTGCACCGTGGTTTTTTTTTGCCCTAGCAGGAGAGTAAGCCATTGGGGTCCCTTACCTTGATAACTATTAGGACTGATGGTGCCCTGGAATCTCTGTTGAGTCTTGGGGTGGGGGTGGGGGGGCAATCTCTAATTTAAAAGATTCCCTTATGGGGAAATGTGCTTGCTTGCCTTCTGGATTTGTGTAGACAAGGCACTTAATGGAGAGTGTCTTGGTATTATTATGGGATGGTGATGATTGCAGAGCCTGTAGGTGAAGTGTTAGGAACAAAACTATCAGATATTCCTAGAGGACAGCTCTGGACTGTGGACTCAGTGGGATGGGGAAGGAGAGGGAGCTGCCTGGAGCTGTAGATCGGGAAGAAACATGTTGACTGAATCAGCATTGTGTCTCACATACATGTGCGTCTTGTCAAATCCTGGTGTCCAGAATCATTGGGATGGGAATCTGAGGCTTCTTCAGTCACTTTTGAAAGGGTTAAAGGGTGAAGGATGCAAAGAGGAGCACATCTGGCCAGGAAATCTTGCTCTTTTCTTTCTATTAACTCCCACAGCCTTTCTCTGCCAGCCTAAAGAATCCCTCCCGCACAGTCTGTCTTTCTTGATCAGCTCTTGACTGTATCAACTCATGCAACCTCTTAGGCTTCTTTGGGTTGAGTGAGCTGTACCCAACCCCTCGCTCTTGGCTCATTCCTGGGGTCAGCACTCCAGAGGAGAGTGCAGGGATGGGCCAGCATGTATGTACCTTTGCTCTCTGGAGGGGACATGCTTTCGGATGTAAGACAGAAGATAACAGATTGCAACCTGCATTTAGTCTTCTCCTATTACCTGTGGTTTTGTTTTCTGTGGTTTCAGTTAGCCATGGTCAACTGCAATATTAAATGGCTCAGAAATATTAAATGGGAAATTCCAGAAAAAACAATTCATGAGTTTAAATTGGATGTCATTCTGAGTGGTATAATAGAATTTCTCCCATCCTGCTCCATCTTGCCCAGGATGCGACTCGGCCCTTTGTCCAGGGTAGTCACACTGAATATGCTCCTGGCCATGAGTCACTGGTATCCCAGTGTTCAAGTCACCCTCATTTTACCTGATAATGCCACGTTCACGTAACCTACTGCAGTGTATGGTCATAACTATTCTATTTTATTATTGGATGTTGTTGTTAATTTCTTACTGTGTCTACTTTATAAACTAAAATTTGTCACAGGTAAGTCTGTATAGGAAAAAACACAATATATGTATATATATAAGGTTAAGTACTAGCCAAGGTTTTAGGCATCCTCAGGGAAGTCTTGGAATACTGCATATCTCATGGATAAGAAAGCACTACTATAATTAAAAATGTTTTATTTATCTCCATGGTAGACACTTTGCTATATCTCAAGTGTGTATGTTGTTATGATCAACATAATAGAAATCTGTTTAGAGGGTCCGTGAATTTATTGAAGCTTTTCATGATTTACATTTTTATAATCAATAGATATTAAGAGGACCACAACTATCAAGTAGGGGGGTCTGTGAACATTTTAGATTCTAAAATGGGGTTCTTGTTATTAATAGAGGTGGAGGCATCTATAGATTGAAAACAATTTTTTTAAAAATCTTTCTTGGATAACTGTTTCAAGTGTGTTTTGTTGCTTTAATTTTTTAAAATTTTTTAAATATATTTTTTATTGTTGACTAGAGGGCCTGGTGCATGAAATTTGTGCAATGGGGGAGGGTTGTCCCTCAGCTCAGCCTGCACCCTCTCCAATCTCAGACATCCCTCTCACAATCTAGTACTACTGGCTCCTAATTGCTTGCCTGCCTGCTTTCCTTATTGTCCCTAACCACTTCTGCCTGCCAGCCTGATCACCCCTAACCACTTCCCTGCCAGCCCAATTGAAGCCTAACTGCTTCCCTGCCAGCCTGTTTTCCTTAACTGCTCTCCCCTTCAGGCCTGCTTCCTCCCAACTGTCCTCCCCTGCTGGCTATCTTGTGGTGGCCATCTTGTGTCTTCATGGGGGCAGCCATCTTTGACCACATGGGGGCAGCCATCTTATAGGCTGGAGTGATGGTCAATTTGCATATTACTCTTTTATTAGATAGGATAGAGGCCTGGTGCATGGGTGGGGTCAGCTCGTTTGTCCTGAAGGGTGTCTAGGATCAGGGTGGGGGTTCCCTTGGGGAATGGAGCAGCCTGGGTGAGGGGCCTGTGATGGTTTGCAGGCTGGCCATGCCCTCTGGTGACCCAAGCAGAGGCCCTGGTATCTGGGATTTATTTTTCTTCTATAATTGAAACTTTGTAGCCTTGAGTGGAGGCCAGGAAGCTTGGCTTCCTCCATTGCTGGGGAAAAACCAAGCCTCCTGCTTGCTCCAGCTCTATGGCCGCCACCATATTTGTTGGTTAATTTGCATACTCCTGATTAGCTGGTGGACGTGGCTTGTGGACCTAGAGGAGGTACGGTAAATTTGCATGTTTCTCTTTTATTAGATAGGATGATATAAAAAAATATCTCCCATTTCCCCTTCTCCTTTATCCTCCCACCCCCTAACACTCCTCCCCTCTTTTAGCTCTTCTCTATCCTATTGCAAATTATTAGGCAATAAGAAATCTTTGTTCATTTTGTTGGATGAGATAAAATGACACTGTGGTGAAGTTAAAAGGGAAAATGTCCCAATCACTTAGAGATAATGCTGAAGTATTTATGAGTAAAATGGTAGTAGATCTAAGCTTTGAATTGCAATAAGAAACAGGTGGAGGGCAGAGATGAAATGACAATGTCAGAATTGTTGGTAATTATTGAAGCTGAGAATAGGTACTTGGAGTTCATATCTATGCTGTCTACTTTATATATTTAAAAATTTCCAAGATAAATGGTTAAAGTAACATTGAAACATGTTCTTGTTTTTGTTTGACAGCCTCAGAGAAATGAAGCAGAAGGCATAAATAATGCAATAGGTCATGCCTCTCATTGATGTTTTCATTTTTCTTTCCTTCTTATGAATATACTAGAGGCCCATTGCATGAAATTTGTGCAAGGGGTTTGGCCCCTGTTGCCACAACTGCTGCCTCAGCCCCCACAGCGTGGCTTCATCTGGAAGGTTGTTCGGGAGGATGTCTGGTCTAATTAGCATATTACACTTTTATTATTATAGATTTTTTGGGTGTTGATGGGATTAGGAAGTGGGAATGCTGTGGCTTGTGGGTCTAGAGGAGGTACGGTAAATTTGCATGTTTCTCTTTTATTAGATAGGATGATGATATGGGTAAAATGTGGGAAGACAGTGCGAATTTAACTGTTTGAGAGTTGCTGTGTGCCATGGTCTGAATGTTTGTATCTTCTTAAAATTCACGTGTTGAATTCTAATGGTCAATGTGATGGGGTTAGAAAGTTAGGCCTTTGGAAGGTGATTAGGTGAAGAAGGTGGAGTGTTCATGAATGGGATTAGTACTTTTATAAAATAGACCCCACTGAGGGCCCTAGATCCTTCCACCATGTGAGTTTATAACAAGTTTGAAACCTGGACGAGAGCCCTCACCTGACCATGCTGTGACCACCCTGCCTATGGCATTTTGTAACAGCAGCTGGAAGATACTAATACATTGAGCCATGTTTAATTCAAACGCTTCTGCTAAACTTAAGGCCAGGTAAGATGTCTTCACTATTGATCTATCCTCAGATGTCTGGGAAAAGGTTGGGTACTTAATAAATGTTGACTTGATGGGCAATTAAATTTCAATTAATTGGCACCAATTTTGTATGTGTGACCTAGTTAATTAGCACCAATTTTGTATGTGTGACCAATTTTGTATGTGTGACCTAATTTTTTATGTGTGTCCTCATTCACCTAGTTAACAAATAACCAATGCAATGAGTAAGTTGATCTAAACAAATCCTTAGTCTTGAAGAGAAAATGGCCACTGTTATTTGTCATGAACATTATACCAAATAAATACAAATAATCTTCATTATAGTTAAGTACTGGGATGTTTTTGAGATGGACTTACTGTACCTGCTTTTCAGCCTCATGAATTCTCATTATTATCTCCTTGATTATAACAAATAGGTGTAATGCTAAAAATAGTACTTTCTTAGGGACAGTATTACTGGCATGGTGACACAAGATTATTTCCAAACCAGGAGACAAAGGGGCTTCAATAAAATTACTTACTATCAAATGTAATAATCATAGATAATACGTTATTATTAAGTACCTTGGAGGCAGGCCACATTCAAGAGATATGGAGACAACGAAATGAGACTTGATATAAAATAAACAAATAAAACAGAGAGATTAAAGGTGAATGTAAGAAAAGAGGAAAATGAAGAAAATGGAGAGGAATAGGTGTGATGAAAATTGCCCTACCAGTCAGTGGCAGGAGTGAAAGCAAATCTCATGTCTTTTTCTGCTTTCAGTTTTAAAAATCAGACTCATTTCTCAGATATGAAATGTGGCTCATTATCTGTCCATGGTGCTCTGAGTTGTCTTTCAGGCAGCAGATGTATGCCATAAAATAAACATCAGACTCCCTCCCCTCCTTTTGATGGGTGTCATAAATATAGCCCATTTGGAAAATTGTCTATTAATGATATTTTTTTAACCCTTGCTGGAGAAATTAATTGATGAGTGTGATGTGTGTGTGTGTGCATGTGTTTGCTGTTAGATTTTTTGACGGACCTTTCTTTCTTTTTTTTTTTTTACATTTAACATCTCTGAAATCAAGATGTGTATCAGGGTTTAATTGGCATCATCTTTTTTTTCTTTCTGGCTGGCTCATGAAATCATGTTGCATATTATAATCGACCACCTCTGAGGTTGAAAGTTTGATTTATTTAGAGGCAAGAGTGGGGGTGGAGAAGGAGGAAAAGGATGGAAGTGAGAGAAAATGTGATGTATAATGGCATAATTTAGAAAAAAAAAAAACCTTTAAAAAATTTTAACTCCTATTATTTGTTTGTATGAATATTTGGGGAAAGAAAGGACATTTGCTTATATTGTTTGGATGGATCTATGAAAGTTGTTAACCTTTTCCTTCTGAATTTTCCTTCATCTTTTTTCTCCTACCTCTTCTCTGCTTCTCAAATACTTATGATTTTGGTGTGGTGTGAGCTCCACATTTACAGTTTTCCAAAGGGTGTACATGATTTATATACACTATTTGAGAAGATCCAAGCATGAAAAATCTGAGAACCGCACCAAAGCTGTACCATAACGGTGAGACACGGAATTCTCCTTCCTGTCTTAGAGAATTCCACTTCTGCTCAGGAAACATCGATGTGTGCCCAAGCCACACTTCTGCATCTATTTCTTGTTTCTGGTTTTCTGGGTGGAAGCTGGCAATTGGGAGCATCTACAAAATAAAGATTGATTCTCTCCCTTTTAACCCTTCAGAGCAATTTCTTTGGTTTCTTTCTGCAGCTGCAGATCTTGGGGCTCTCCACTCAGCAGAGAGCATTACCGGTCATGAATTCAGCTGGCACATAGGAAAAGAGGAAGTGCAGCTGGCAGCCTGATGCCTAGCACCCTCAGGTTAGGACCCTTGAATGTTGAGGTTTTATGCAGGATGAGGCATCTCTTAAACTGGTTTTGATGTTGCGATACAACTGAACTACGATGAACAGATGCTAGACTGTGGCACTGTTGGATCAGCAAGATGGTACTGCTAGAAATTATGGGGGAAAGAGCAAAGGTGTCCATTGGATATTGGCCGCTGGCAGTCAGGTGGAGTTTGCATAATACCCCGTTTTCCCGAAAATAAGACAGTGTCTTATATTAATTTTTGCTCTCAAAGATGCGCTATGTCTTATTTTCAGGGGATGTCTTATTTTTCCATGAAGAAGAATACGATACACATTTATTGTTAAATGAAAATAAAGGAAATTTATTACCTGTATACGGCACGGTAGTACGGTAGTTGTCAACACAAACCAGACAAACTGTGAATCCTACAGTATCAAGAATTTACTCATTTATTCAATGATAATCATGTCATCATCTTCTGGAACATCATCATAACAATCCAATTCCTGAATTTCCTGGTGAATTTCTTGTGACTCCATTTCTTTCAGAATCAGTGGACCAAATCTCTCATGTTTAGCCTGGGGGGGGGAGGGGCTTATTTCCGTGGAGATGCCTTATATTTCACTCAGAAGGAAACCTGTAAGTAGGTCTTATTTTCGGAGGATGTTTTATTTTCGGGGAAACATGGTAGGTAGTAGGGAGAAAGCAGTAGTGCTGGGGTTCTTTTCCCAGCCTTACAAAGGATTCAGCATTCTGGAGAAAGGGGCTGTGAGTAGATGATTAAAGAGTTTATAGATAATTTTGAAGGCATTGGGGATCAGAGGATCTTCAGCTAAAAGGAACTGAAGACTCTTTCCTAGTCTAGGACCCATGCTTTTATTATAACACAATTTTTCCTAAGGTAAGATGGAGATATACATTTCAAAGGGTAAGGTATCAAATGTTATACAACAGCATTGTCAGTTTGGGGAATATCCTTCAGCTGTTCAGGTGTTTGGCCAACAGGAAGCAATAAAATGCCCTGAGCTGTCTGGCAGTTAACAATCCTATTCAGGATGGGGGAGGGGGGGAGTGCTGTTTCGCCGTTTCCAACAGGTAAACTACATACGTGGCTCACCCTTGTTGAGCCCCCCAAGCTTCACCAACCTTTTGGTGAAACTTGTAATTATTACATGCTGGAATTGGTTCCTGGCACAGTAGCATATAATCTCTGGTTGCATGTATCACTCACACAATGGGCGAAAAAACCAGTGAAAAACATTCATCAGGTAATTGAGCCTAGTTAGTGTAGGCAACATTTAAGAGTTCTGGACGTCCCCTCATTGAAGGCAGTAGAACTTCAGAGATGTTCACTGTGTCCTGTGCAGATGTTGTTTTATGCACCCATAAAGTCATACATTTCATCAGACCTATCGATAATCTTTCCTTGCCAGAAACCAAACAAAATATCACTTCCTTTTTGGAGTGATTTCATCATTGACAGACATATACTTTCATTTATCCAGCAAGAAAAATGTTGACATTTGACAAGATGATAGTACCTTTACCTTCAAAACTGTTTTATAGGAAACAATTTCAGCTAAAATAGCTTTTTCTTCCATTTTTCTCAGTTTTATCAGCAATAATTACTCCCTTTGAGGCTCTGCCACGTTGAAACCATGTTCAAAATGGGACTGATCTGATCAGTTCCTGGTTACAAATGAAGATTAAATATCCCCAGGACAGGTCTTGGTGTTGGGGCACCTGCGGGGATCTGGGGCAAGGCTTAGTGTCCTGGTAAGGTTGATCTTATAGCTGTGAGGGGATGGACCAATCATGAAACCTCAATGAACCCTAATGCTGGGGCTGCCTCCTTGAGCATCAGCACCATGTTGAACTAGAATACTGCAGGGAGAAGAGCTGTCATAGGTTCTGAATAAGGACTTGTATGGGAATAAGGGAGAAGAACCATTTAGGCAGGAAAGAGCCTAGGAGAGTTATTAATAGGGAATGAGTGACATGTCCCTGTCTGCAACTTTGTGGTTAGGAGTTTGCCTTGGGATTCACACTGTCCACCTTTAAATCCCGACTCTCCCCCTTCTAATGTGGGCCACCCTTTCCCTACTACTCTCTGTCCCTCCCTCCTTCCTATTTCCTTCATAGCACATTGCACAATTATAACTTTAATTATTTTATTTAATTGTTTTGTGTCCCCTTACTTGCTTTCTGACCTTCGGTGGGCTACAACCTCGAGGACTTAGTTTTTCATTTGTAAAATGAGGATAATGATTCCTATTTCACTGTGGGCTTTGATGATAATGTATATAAATAACTTAGTTCCTGTTACAGAGTGTTCAATAAATGTTATCCTAGCTTTTCATTCCTTTATCAATTATATCAGTCTTTCTCATTAGACTGTGAACTCCTCTGGGATGAGAATTTTATCTTACTTACCCCTTTACTTTAGTATCTTTCTTTACTTCTCAGCAATTTTAGAATAATTTTTAAGATGGCCTCTCTTCTTGACATCATCGTCTCCTGTTTGAGCCTTCCCATCTTTCTGAGCTGTATCTTCCTCTTCCACCAGATCTCTAAGCATCAACTTCTTCCTTAGTCTTTTCCTCTCTCTTTTTTTTTATTCTACCAACTCCAAAACTGGTATCTCCTGAATTGCCCTGTCTTCTGAAAAAAGCTCTAAGATCTACTTCCCTCCACAATATACCACCCCACTAACCCAGACCTCTTTGTCTCTTTTCTGGAATACTGCACCAGCCTTCTACCTGTCTGTCTGTCTGTCTCTACCAGTGCAGCCAGAGAAATCTTTAAAGAAATAATTAGATCACATCACTGTTCTGATTGAAATCTGTCTTGGCTTCCTTTGCACGTAGCATGAAACCCTGAGTTCCAGACAACCTATTGTACAAAGCCCTGCAGGATTTGGTCTTGCCTGTTTCTCAAGCATCATGCATACCCACTTCTTACACTCACCTTTGTCCAGTTCGATGAGCCTTCTCCAAGCTTGTTTTATGCTCTGGATTTTCTCATGGGCTGTTCCTGCTGCCTGGAATCCCCTCTCTTAGCTCCCATGGCTGCCTCTCTTATTCTTTAGCGCTTGCCCTGAATGTCATCTTCTAATGTGGGCCACCCTTCCCTGCTACTCTCTGTCCCAACCTCCTTCCTATTTCCTTCACAGCACATTCCACAATTACAACTTTAATTATTTCATTTAATTGTTTTGTGTCCCCTTTCTAATCAGGGCAAGAGGTCACATTAGGTGATTTGCTGATGTATCTCAGTGCCTAGCACACAGTTGGAATCAGTATATACCTAGTGAATGAATGAATCCAACAAAATACTCAATAGATATGCATTGAATGAACAGGCAAAGTTAGTGACATCTAAACCTGTGTGATTCTTTTTAGGGTGGTAACCTTTTTACCAAGAGATAAAGTGTTAAGTAAAATAGACAGCATGCTGTAGGGCAAAGATGGGGAACTTTGGTGCCAAAAAATACAGCTTGAGTGGTAGCTCTGCCTCTTATTAGGTGTGTGGTCTTGGAAGTGTTTCTGAATTATCCCTGGCTTTAATTTTCTCATCTGGAAAATGGGGATTAAACATCTTTACCTCAGAGGATATCATGAAGTGCTAATGAGGGCATGTATGTATATCCCATGGCATGAAACTTCCACAGGATAGGCACTCAATAACTAGTCATTCATACCTTTCCTTCTACCAAACACAAACCTTGGTGGAATTTCAGGTACCAGTAAACTGGTGAGAAAGGTCATTTTGGAGGAGAGAGGCTTTCTAGGTGCCAGTTCTCTTTCCCACCCTCACTTCCAATCACATTACATTGGAAATCTCAGACCAGTGCAGGGAGCATACTTTTAAATGATTGGCATTCATTGTGGGACATGCCTTTGCTGATTCCTTTTTGAAGTTGAAAATTTCAAATTATCAGATCCTTCTGTTCAGAATATGATGTATTTTGGGGTAAAAACCAGTGTCATTTTAAAAAATAAATTTCTCAACTATGTTTTATGTACTCTCCTGTCTCCTACCTCCATTATCTGAAAAGTGTGCTTGCCTTTAAGAGCTCCCGATGCTATTCCAATAAGCTGCACTCTCCTATTTGTCTGAAAATGTGCTCTCTGCTATTCAAACTCTTCCTCCAAGTAGGTAAATTGAGCTTTTCCCTGGATCCCAACTGTTCCCTCTGACTTGGCTTCTGGACTCCTTCCCTTCCCTTTTCCATCTCCTTCATGTCCTTATTCTGCCTTTCTTTCTTTTTCACTCCATCCTTCTCTGGTCCCTTACCCCCTCTCCATTTAATGTTCATTTCAGCATCTTTCTGCTCTGTGGCCCTCACTGAGTAGTATAACTGATGGAGCAGATGTTTGGGTGCCTTTGTCACATACCTGAGTCTACTTGTGACTTCAGCTGCAGCTTGGAGGGCCCTTAGAGGCCCTCCTTGCTCCTCTGCCTCAGGGCCTTCCCCAATGCCCAGAAGCCTGGAAGTGCAGGGAAGTTATTATCCCAGGAGTACCTCTCACCCAATGGGGAGTGGATCAGTGGCCCAAGGTCTTGGTAACTGATTGGATTTGACATATGAAGTTCAAGAAGGAGTATAGGATGCTGAGGTCAGGGAGAGAACTGGGAGAGTTCCAGTGATGGTGCTAGCTATCAAGATAGAAGATACAGCCCAGCTGGCATGGCTCAGTGGTTGAGCATTGACCTATGAACTGGGATGTCATGGTTTGATTTCTGGTAAGGGCCCATGCCCTGGTTGTAGGCTTGATCCCAAATGGTGAATGCACAGGAGGCAGCCAATCAATGCTTTTCTCTCATCATTGATATTTCTCTCTCTCTCTCTCTCTCTCTCTCTCTCTCTCTCTCTCTCTCTCTCTCTCTCTCCCTTCCTTTCTGAAATCAATACAAATATATTTTTAAAAAAGATAGAGGAAATATTAAGTAAGGTGAGTGACCTTATTCCCAATATTTAGGATATTCTAGCATCTGTGTTCATGTAACATTCACTGAAATGGCCAACACATTTCTGCCAGTACCTTTAGGGGGCTGCTATTTTGGTATGGCTTCTTCAGGAAGCCAGTGCAATTACCCAGACACCTTAATATTATCTTGGAGATATTGATAGATTTTTCTCTTTTAATATTTGTTCCATTGTCACACAAAACAGCAGTATCAGATTCATAAGACGGCTATTTCCTTGTCATTTGTCAAGTCACTTTGAAAGCGATTTGCTTTTTTGGGGGGGATTAGTCATTTAGAATATTAGCATTGCCTGATATTTCAGTAAGTACCCTTAGTGGTTCATCAAATGTAAATTGTTTAGCATTTATATATCACTTATATTCTTCAGGAGTTCAACATCACTTAATTCTCATGATACCTAGAGATGTGTCATTTGAAATCATGATTTGTATGTTTCAAGTTTATAAGTTCTCCATTTGCTTTTTTTGTGTGTTGGTAGACTATTTCACTTTGATCACCAAGACTTCTGTTCAGTTTTGTCTATTAGACTCTTACTGGACTGGGAACAATGGCCACTTTTGTTAGATGAGCCACTGCTATATGAATAGCCTATGGCTCAGAGCTGACCTCCAAGGTCCTACATTCTGCCTGGACATGCTCCTCCGAGTGAGAGGTTGATTATAGGGAAACACAGCAGCAGAAGATAAATCAGGACATTGCTTCATGAACAGCTGAGTGGTTCTGAATTCTCACTGTTATTACCCTTGAGAGAATGTCCACCTACCCCCCAACCTTCCCCTTCCCCACCCCTGCTCCTTGAGTGGAGAAAGTGTGAGTATCAGCCCACGAGGGAGAGCTAGTGGGCTTCCCTGGGAGGTGCTTGAATGAGTGACAGCAGACACACCAAGAAGGACACCCCAGTGGGCATGTTCCCCTGGTGGCAGACACAGAGAGCCTTAGCTGCCCCTTTGAGGCTCTGCGCACCAGGAGGCTGGGAGACAGCAGATGCTGCCACATAGAGCTGCACTCTCCCTCCCCCCAAACAAGGCATAGTAGTAGGTACCACCAACGTTAGATATAGTGCTACCTCCCCTGCTGGCTCCAGGCTGTGGCTCTGGCTGGCATGCACACTTCCAGCACGTCTACCAGAAGAGATGTGAACTCCAGTAGTGGTGGCTGACTAGGCTGCTCCATTCTAAACCGTGAGGAATGGAGAAGTTTGAGGGATGAACCTTGAGATTTAAGTCAAAATTTAGTGCCTAAGAAAGTCTCAATTAGAAAACATGCAGGTGTGAAGAAGGACTCTCCCTCTGAGGCCAGATGTGAGCAGCTGGTCCACTGGTCTCACCCCCTTCAAAGCCATCTTTCTGTAAGGGGAATCAAGCCTGTACTTAGGAGTGACGAACGCACTCATAAACATGTTCAGGTTCTTTAATAGGTAAATGACATGGCATTCTATACTTAGCAAATTGGAAAAGCAATAATAATATCTAGTAGTAATAATAATAATACTCCAAAGAGTGTGGAGAAAACTGAACTTTTGTACTGTTGGTGAGTGGTAAATTGATGCAGTCTTTCGCCTTTTCAAAAAATTCTCACCAAAGGATATGTTTATTGATTTTAGAGAGAGGAAGAGAAAGAGACAAAATTGGAGGGGGGGGGGGGGGGGAGGAGAGGGAGAGAAAAGAGAGAGAGAGAGAGAGAGAGAGAGAGAGAGAGAGAGAGAGAGAGAGAGACATTGATATGAGAGAGAAACATTGATTGGCTGCTTCTCATGAGTGTTCTGACCAGGGATCGAAACTGCATCCTTTTGGTATATGAGGTAATGCTCCAACCAACTGAACCACCTGGCCAAGGTTCGCCTTTTTTTTCTTTTTTCTTTTTTCTTATGTAATAAAAGAGTAAAAAATGCTCATGCCCTTTGATTCACCAATTCTACATCAAGGAATCAACCCCAAGGATAATTATGGTATTGTTTCTAACCGTGAAAAACCATACATGCCCTTAGTAGGTTTCCACTATATATGTGATGGAATATAACAAGGCCACTAAAATTACCATGCAGCAGTAAGTTCATTGACATTGAAAAATGTCCTTGATCTAGTTGGGTGGAAAAAATATTGGTCAGCTTTCTACAATCTAATACCATCTTGAATATCTGAGAATTCAGGGATAGGCAAAAGTAGGTTTACTGTTGCAATAAAGAGAAATACAATAATAATAAGTAATAATACAATAATAAACTCTGTGTTTTGTGTATTCAAACTGTAAACCTACTTTTGCCCACTCCTGTATATATGTGTGTATATATACACATATGTCTGTTTGTATATGTGTGCATATGTCCATTAAGAATGGCTATCTCTGAGAAGTGGGGTGGTGACTGATTCCAATAGAAAGGCAATGTGTTCCTTACCCTTGTTGAAACATCAGAAGACCTCTTGGTATTAGTCCATTTAGATTCCCTAACTTTGCTCACTATCCCTGTGTTAGTGTTCCCTTGGTTCTGAGTTTTAATCTGGCCAGCCTGGCTTCTGGCTGCTGGTCTTCACTGCTGCCTGCTCTGTGTTCCGGATTATTCCACTTCTACCCCATATCCCCTCCCCATCAATCCCAAGGCCCTCATGCCATCGAGGTTTTATTCTTCACTAGTTCATGAACATCTTTCATTTCCTGGCTGTGATTGTTCTTTGCTAAGCTGGTGCCTCTGGGACTCCACTTCTCTGTCCCTCTCCTGGTTCTTTCAGCCATACATATGCCCACTTGGCCAGCTTGCTGCTGTGGTCTGTTAGCCACCCGCAGCGAGGGCCTTGCCATCTGTTTGGCTTTTGCTCATCCCCAGTGTTTCTTTCATTTCCCCTACAATCTCTAACCACCCCCACGCCTTTGCCTGACCACATGGTGGGACCTGTCACTCATTCCTGGAGAATGTCCAGGGCGGTGGGGTTGAGTGGCAGTGTGTTCGCCTTCCATGTGGGAGAACTGGCTGGGATCCAGGTGGCTTTGCTGATGAGTCCGCCCTGCCATTTGTCTTTAAGCATGGCTTGTGCCTGCAATGGATGACATTGTCTTTCCACGGAGAATTGTGCTTAACCTGTGCATGGAAAATGGCTTCCTTGATGGATAGAACAATGGGATTTAGAGGGGGGAAAAAGTTCCAGAAACCAGGATGATTTAGTGTTGTGCTTTGAAAGCACTACCCAAACTCCTGTCTTCCTCATCTAGTATCTCTATTATTCATCCAGGCAACCCTGAGACATAACTGGAAAGAAGGTGCCAGAACCACTGATAGTCTCAGGCAGAGTAAACTTATATGATAATTTGGAGAAAGTTGCTTATTCTTTTTGACTTTCAGTTTCCTCACTTGATGAAAAGAGGCTCAGTAGTAAGTAATAGCAGTAATACAAGTACTTATGTATTTACTATAAGGTGGCTACCATGCTAAACCTTTTAATTTAATCCTAACAACAATATGGTAGGTACCATTAATTTTTCCCTTTATAGTTTGGGAAAATAAAATGTTAAAGAGCTTAGATATCCAAATTCAGACAGCTTTTAAGGCATGGATCCAGCACTTAATCCAACCAGCCAACTACAAGCCTACTCACATCTACACTACCTGCCTCTCCTATGAGCTGGTGTAGGAGGAGAATCTAACTCAATACCAGTGCTCAAAAATTGTCCCCTCTTAGGGACATTCTGAGTCAACATGAGGTCAGGCTTTGAAGCCAGAGGTTTTATTTATGGATAGCCCAGGACTCGACAAGTAAAATCGAGATTGGGGCTGGCTCTATCTGTCTGTCTCAGATCCGAGGAGGTAGACTGAAGCTCTTCTTCCCTATGTGACAGTGAGCAATGAACCGCCATTTATGATCTCCCGCTGTCTTTATGGAGCCTCTGCTCCTATCTCTCATCAATCACTGTCACTTTGAATTTGTGCAGTGTCTTACAGAGATCTGTGTTGATCTTTCTGTTGGTTTAAAACTTCCACAGTGAAGATCTGTATCTATGTTGCTCTCTGAAATGGACTCTGTATGACAGAGAATCTTCGACCAAAAACCCTCAACAATGACAAGGACAATAGCAATGACCTCAGTCACAATTACTGCTACTCCAAATCCCACTCCACAAACATACACTGTTGGGTGAACTGAGTATCAGGCCCAGGGATCTCAAACTCTGATTCCTGCTGGGCCAGCCTCTTACCTGAGGACTCATGCCAGGTGGATGGCAATGAACCTAGAGCCTGTGGCCTCTCCGAAGAGGAGGTAACTACTTAGCTTACTTTTGTCAGATCTTAGCATTTCTCAAAAGATATTATAAATATGGATTTTATGTGCAATTTCTCAATGCTAAAATATTGGCAGTCAATTCAGATTTTAAAAATCCTCATCTGTGGGCTGCATAGCATTTGCTTTATAGTCTCTACCTGGATTCTTTTCAGGTTACCGAGTGAACACTATGCAATAAAAACAGGGTGAACATGATCCTGGAAAGTGGATATAATCAAAGGTTTATGTAGCAGAGGTTGCTAAAGAACCACTGAACAGTCATTGTCACTGTAAGAGGCAGCTGGGACTCGAAAGGGCTCACCAGTGTGACCACACTAATTGCTGTGCCAATTCCAGGATTCCTTCCTAGCTTCCTCATTGTTGCTTTTGGCTTATCCATTCCTTCTGTTGTGATCTCCAACCAACTGAGCACCTTGAAGGTCTGACAGAGGTGAGGCTTTCCCCAGGGGGGCTCCAGGAGCCCCCATACCTCAGCTCTTCATGCCTGTGCTGCTTCCACCCACTGGGCCAGCCCCACCTCCCACCCCCCTGGGAGTCTTTGAGGTGAAACCCATATGATAATGCTAGTCAGGGAATGAAGTCTCTATGCACCCACACTGGTCAAAGGACCCAAAAGGACACAGCAAAGATCTGACCCAGTGCTTCTGGTGCCCAGCAGGGCATGTAGAGTCATCACTAGGAGCCTGACTCGCATCATGCTCTTAGCCAAGGGAAGTAAACAGCTGGTTCAGTGGCAGCTTGGGCACGGATGGATCCTGACCTCTTGGGTTCCTCACCTGGGCCTCAGATAACACAGACATTAGAGCTTATGGCAGTGGACTTAATCCAGAGGGGAGGCCAGTTGTGCTCTGATGGGAGAGATTCTGCCATCAGAGCCTTTGGGATCAAGGGTCCTTGGGCTCTGATTCATTGATGGGAATAAGAGCTTTAGGATAAAAAACTATGGATGACAAAGGGTATTTGAGGCCCATTTTTATGTCAGCTAAAGGGCACGGGCCAGGCCAGCTTTAAAAGTTTCTGGTCTACTACAGTTGATTACATCATTGCAGTTCATTTTCTGTCAGAGGAAACCTATGTATTGAAGTGTTCTGTTTGGAGAATGTTATAGCTTCTCAACATCATTATTTTGCATTGTGTCTGGACCTCCTACAAGTATTGACCAGCATTGCCTTTAGCAAAGCAAAAGCAAGTTAGTTGATACCCATGGAACTCACACTTCAAGAAAAAGGCAAAACCACTATACATAGTGTTTGTAAGTCTGAGGACTTCTACCAAAGCTCCTTCTTCTTCCTGCAAAGCAATGGGAGTTACTGAAAGCTGCAAAGCTGCTGTGGGCGGACACGTGGTGCAAGGAGCCTGCCATTGCTTCTTGCCTTCACCGTGCTGGGCGGAGGCCGCATCCTGTGATATGAACAGCCCCGCTTCACCAGTGATTGTGTCTCGCTCTGCTGTGAGGGTCCAACAAGCTGCAGGGGCAGCATTTTGGTCTTGCAGAGCCTTCAGGTACCAGGTGTGCATTGACCACAGTCAACAGTTATCAATTTTGACAAGGTAAAGTCTTCTAGGACTTGGTGACATTAAATTCATTCATGAAGGCATTAGTGTGAGTTTGTGAACAGAAAGTTTACAATGTAGGTTTATAGAGATAAAAGATACCCAGAGCTCTGAAAAGGGTTTGGAATTATGGTTAATGGGACTTTGGCATTTCTCCTCCACAACCTTCAAAGGCAATCAATGTTAGCTGAATCTGGCTTGCCACATTCCTTCACTTGGACTGCAACCATTCATTTCTCAAACCTTTATTGAGCACTTAGTATGTGCTAGGGACTATTCTAGGTGCTGAGGAAATAGCAATGAGTAAGAAAAATTGTCACTGTCCTTGTGGGCCCTTCCTTCTAGCTGTGGAAGACAATAAATGATGTCACGCAATGACATACTGTGAAGAACACTAGCTAATGGGATAGTGAAAGGTGGTAGTGGGTATGCTTTATGAGTTGGTCAGTGAAGGGCACTCCAAGGGGTGACATGTAAGCTGAGACCTGACCACGAGAGGCAAGTATGTGGAGATAAAGGAACAGAGCACCTAGAACAGAGGGAAGAGCAGGTGCATAGGCTCTGAAAAGACAACACACTTGCTGTAGTTGAGGGAAGGGAGAGGACCCAGTGGAAGGAGATAAGGTCAGGAGAAACCAGTGGGGCAGGTCAGGAATTTAGATTTTATTCTAATAGCCTCTTTCAATAACAGGAAAGAAAGTGCTGGGTTTAGAAATGCAAACTGATCATAAGTTCATGGGGGGAATCAGACAACTTGTTAGTCCCAGGTTACCCCAAAGAGTTGTCAAATCAGTGACCAGATCACAGCCTCTCTACCCTGAAGTGTGTGCTTTTCTCACTATGCTTTTCCCTTTCTACCTGATACTGAAGAGAGAGAGAGTGTGTGTCAGAGAGGACGTGGTTCTGAGACTACCCTCAGCCCCCACCGTGATCATCTAACGCTCTGAGCCGAAGGTCCTCATCATATGAAGAGGCCACAGGTGAGCACAAAGGCCTCAGCTGGGAATTATCTGTAAGGAGAGGTTTCACAGCCTAAAGGTAACAGGGATGAGAGTCTGTTTCATCACAGCACATGTCAAACACAAGGCCCGCGGGCCAAATCCAGCCCGCCAGGCCTTGCAATGTGGCCCGCACAGCGCTGTCATCACTGTACTCCGCTGTCAGTTTATGACATTGTCAGTTTATGACTGTTCAGTAAACCATTCGGCCCGCGATTTAGGCTGGATTTTAGATTTTGGCCCCTTCTCTGATTGAGTTCGACACCCCTACATCACAGGGTCAAAGTAATTGAAGTACATTTTATAAGGAGTAAGTGCTATCTTTTCCTTGAGGACAGAACAAGACAATATATGTCTTTTAATTAGGATTCCTAACTGATGTCCTTAGACCTTTAAGAACATGAAGGGAATAGTGAGGTCCATACACTATTTTCCACATTTCAAAAACCTCTAATGTCCAGTGGATCTGCTTTGGCAGAATCCAAAAAAGCTGAATATACACATATTATATCTCAGGGTCCAATGATTCTCCTACTGGATATGGGTGAAGCATCCATCTTGTATGAAAACTGCTATTTGAAATTTTAACCCTGCTATTTGGCTTCTGTAAATTTAACCTTCCCCAGACAAGGCTGGCACCAGGCCAAGCCTCTGGTTGAGGTCTCAAGGCCCCAGTATATACAGGCTCTTTAAGAATTGGCAAAAGGGGGCCAGAAACACTCCATATTTGGGAGACAAAGAAGGTAAAATCATATAAATAGGGAGAATTCCTGTATGTTGGGGCACAGAATTTGAGAGACATTTTCCTCTGGACCTGCGCGTAATAAATGTAACTCCATCTCTCTGGTATTGCTTTGTTCTTCTTTGGTTTTCTGTAACATGGGTACTACTAGTAGATAGAGAAACGCTTAAATTCCCTCCAAACAGGTGCTAGAATCTTCAAACTAGTGCTGCATAATAAATATCCAACACCCGGAAATTAACCAGATGCCCATCAGTAGTAAAACTGTTAGACAAATTGTAGTATATTCCTACAGTAGACTTTGTGCCAGGAACTGAGAATGATTTTTAATTGTGTAGAATGAATCTTAGCTAATGTGAACCATAGCTAGAGACAATATATACTGTAAGAACCATTTATATCAAGTCCAAAGACAAGGAACTACTCTTTGTGGCTAGCAGGGAGGGGTAGTGTTGCAGAGGGCCTCAGGGAGGGTGGGGATGGTGATAACCAAAGTGCTGATGCTGTTCTGTTTTTTGATCTGAGTGCTGGTTGTGTGGGTATGTTCATTTTGTGAAGATTACCTGAGCAATACACTTTTGACACAGATGGTTTTCTATAGCGTATTATACTTCATTTAAAATAAAAAACATTTTAATGTAAAAAAAATTAAAATATTTAAGCACCTCCCCACAAACATGATTAGTAGAAATTGTGTGATAGCCATTTCTGTTTTTTATTACATGCCTGGTTAAATCTGACTTTTTACAATATAAGATGAAAGAGGAAATTAATTATTGCTGGAAACATTGTTTATAAAGCAATAATTTTAAAAAATGTGAGCCCAGTCTAGGGAAAATGATGAATAATTGTCTTGGGGCACCACTTATGAAATGCTGCAGAGCCAGCAGGATAAACTTTTAAAAGAAATTGTCTCACTGGTGGCATGTATCTTACCAAGAGAGTCCATGGAAGTTTGTGCTATTTCCATGGATGTTATAAGATAATGTTGTTGTTATGGGGATGACTTAGGTTCAGACCTTGCAAGACGCAGGGAAGTGGGTTAATGGTCTTTTCCTGCCAGCACTCTCAGATTGGCTTGTTATGAATTTTCAGTTCCTCGACAGTAAGGTGAGGGTTCCAAGTTCATCTAGGTCAGTGGTTGGCAAACTCATTAGTCCACAGAGCCAAATATCAATAGTACAACAATTGAAATTTCTTTCGAGAGCCAAATTTTTTAGACTTATATTTCCTCTAATGCCACTTCTTCAAAATAGACTCGTCCAGGCCATGGTATTTTGTGAAAGAGCCACACTCAAGGGGCCAAAGGCTCCACCGACCACTAATCTAGGTTACTCCCTTTCCTTCCATCCAGAGAACTGCAGGTGGCCAGCTATGTTGTCCAAGGCTATGATGCCACCTTCCGGTCAGCCATAAACAAGGATCTCAGGAAAGGAGGGGAATCATATGCTGATTGTAAGTGAGTTTGTCATGTGGATCAAGAAGACAAAAGGCTTATGCTCTGCTAGGACTAGTGTTTATTGTTTCTCTTGGCAACTGGGCAACCTTCTACCATCTGCCAGCCACCCCTTGCCACACCATCTGCCAACCAGCCAGCCATTCTAGCTCCCTGCCTGTTGTGTGACTCATTGGGTGGAGTGGAAATCAGGCAGTTCATATAACTGATCCAATCCATCCTGGTTTTGCAAAGACCTTGCCAGAGTAAGCACTGCTGCAGGTGGTGCTGGGAAGGGAGAAACAGCCACCACTATCGCCTTGCTCCATTGAACTGTTTCAGGAACATGGTGATGACTTCAATTTGGATGCCTGGGGGAAGTGAGGTACAGCTGCCACCTAGAAGGACAAGAAAGCCCAGATGCTAGAGAAGACGTGGGAGGGGTCAGCAGCTGGTAGGCAGCTGTCTTCCCTAGGAGCCAGGGCCCTATGGCCTTGGACCCCAAGATTCAGCCAACAGTGCCTGATGGTGCCACCAGTGCCCTGCAGCTATTCTAGTCTTTCATGTGATTCACCCCTTCCTGACTTGGGTGAATCCAGATTTATCTAAGCCATGGGAGGAGTCCAATTCTTCTGATCAATGTTCTGCTTAGGGAGAAGAATTTATCCCAAATTCTAGCCAATTTGGGGATGTTTAGTAAATGTTTCCTCTCAGGAAGGGTGGCCTCATTGTCTTGTCCTGATATAAACCTTGGAATGGCTATGGCCATGTGCAGCCATGAGAATAGCAGGTCTACAGGTATGCCAACATGTCTAGGCTGCGGGGAGAAAGATGGAAAGAACCAGAATCCCTCAGGATCCTGCAGAGCCCTTGAAATAAATAACCCCAAGCTGTCCCACCTCTGGGCTTCCCATTGTGGAGCTAATCTGTTTTCTTTATCGTTTAAGCTAATTGCTGCCCCAAACCTCCCCAATTAACCTGAGGCTTCAGTCCAACTTTTTCCCACCTGCATGTGCCTATTGTCAATTTTCAGCTAGGAAATTATACTTGGATGTATCCTGCGTACAATTAGTTTCCAGATTCAAAAAGACTTAGCTAGTCATCTCCATCTCAAATTTGCATCTCAAATTGATATTACAATTAGTAGTTTTGGACTTCTACTTTCAATCTGTCAATACATCACACACATATGCATGGTCACACAGTTTCATTTTAATAATCGGATACAGTAAAAATTTCTTATTATTTATACAATGCTTTACTGTTTGGCAGGGCCTGTGCTAGGAACTTTATGTAGGTTTCTATAACGTATTACAAATTCTTAAAACAACACTGCAGCCGAAACTGGTTTGGCTCAGTGGTAGAGCATCCGTCTGCGGACTGAAAGGTCCCAGGTTCGATTCTGGTCAGGAGCATGTACGTTGGTTGCGGGCACATCCCCGGTAGGGGGTGTGCAAGAGGCAGCTGGTCGATGATTCTCTCTCATCGACATTTCTAGCTCTCTATCTCTCTCCCTTCCTCTCTGTAAAAAATCAATAAAATATATTTTTTTAAAATTAAAAAAAAAAACAACACTGCAAGCTCAACAATTTTATCTCCATTGTGTAACTTAGAAAAATAAAATAACAGAGCTGTTATGTAACGTTCCCTAAGTCACGCAGCTTATCTTGGGTGTCTGGGGAACTGAGCATAATACGGGCTTTTTCTCTGTAGATGCTTCTCTTCTCTCATCACTTTTTCCTTCTGACACGTTTTGCATCTCTATTTTCATTTCCTCTCCCACTTTCACTCTTCAGGTTTGGCCCAAGTTTCTCGTGTCTGGCTATCACAGGGAGAAGTTCTAGCCTGCCTGAGCTCAAATATAAGCTGCATGTCCTGCCATTGTGAGTCCCCTACAATTGTGGTCATTCCACTTTCCCATTTTAAAATCATAAGTGATTTATCATCATCTCTGGCAGCACTCACAGTGGGTGACAGGTAATACAATTGTGTCAAGTCTTCTGAGATCCAGGCACTGGCTCTAAATTGATTGTATTCGGACCAACTACTGTAAAACAAGGGGCAGTTCAAGTGAAAAGGCAACAGTTGGCTACGTTTGAAACAACTTTTATGATAAAATTCATATTTTTTAATCTTGGTATTTAAGATCATCTGAAATCAGAAACTGAACTAAGTTCTTGTCATCTCCTAGGTCAGTGGTCGGCAAACTCCATAGTCAACAGAGCCAAATATAAACAGTACGACAATTGACATTTCTTTTTCTTTTATTAAAAAATATATTTTATTGATTTTTTACAGAGAGGAAGGGAAAGGGACAGAGAACCAGAAACATTGATGAGAGAGAAACATGGACCAGCTGCCTCCTGCACGCCCACTACCGGGGATGTGCGCACAACCAATGTACATGCCCTTGACCAGAATCGAACCTGGGACCCTTCAGCCCACAGACCGATGCTCTATCCAACCGTTTTCGACTGAAATTACTTTTGAGAGCCACATGTTTTAAAACTTAAACTTCTTTTAATGCCACTTCTTCAAAATAGACTTGCCCAGGCCATGTATTTTGTGGAAGAGCCACACTCAAGGGGCCAAAGAGCTGCATGTGGCTCGTGAGCCACAGTTTGCCGATGACAGTTCTAGCTGAAACCTCTTATTCAGACATAGGATCCTTCCATTTCCCACCAATGGTCATGACACCTCTGCGGTTTCTCATGAGTTTATCCAAGGAATTTTGTTCCTTTAGCTATCCTATTACTCTAGGACTAGGAATGCCCAGGATCAAATCAAAGAGACACTGCATTGAAAGAGGCCTTAAGGCCTTTCAGGTCAGGCATTTGTCATCCTTAGCTTGAGCCCTGCTGGTGACCACGAGCTCACCCCTTCCTAAGGTGTCTCACTGTTCAAGTCTGCTGTGGGTTGAGCCAAATCTTATATCCCAACTTCTAATGTTTGAGCTCACACAGGACAAGCCTGCTTTTTCCTTGTAAATATTTGAAGAACAGCGGCCATCTTCTCAGAATCCTCCAGATTCAACTCTCTCTCAGTCCTTCTCAAATCTTGCCTGTTCTCTGTAAGAGACCAGGTGCAGTGTTTTGATTGTCCAACCAAGTTCTAAAGCTTTTGACTATTAGCAATGAGTAGGTGGTCAGATCAAAGGGGAATAAAGTGGAGAGAAATACAAAAGTGGCACAATTCACAGTGCAGGAGCCATTTAATGCAAAAGTCTTCTTCCCCATGGAGTATTGGGAGTGTGCATGTGTATGTGTGTGTGAGAGAGAGAGAGACTGTGTGCGTGCACGTGCATGTGTATGTGTGTGTATGTAAGAGGACATCCTCTTGTGGAGTGGAATTGTGAAGTTGGGAGTGTGCATGGGAGGACTGGTGTTAAGGTGAAGTCTGGGACTTGAGAGTTGGATGGTGATTTTTCTGAAGGGAACCTGAAAAATCTGCTTTGCTAAGAACATAATTGATCTAAATCTGTAGATTAGGCAGCTGCCACTGTGAACTTGGGTATTTTTTATCCATCTCTCTGCACTGATTGCTGTGGCACTTTCTTGGCAATTAACTTCATTCCTCCTGTGGCATTGTGAGCAGAGGTGGCATTGTTGGCTATGCCACCGAACTTCCCATGGGTGTCTATTGTTTGCCAGGTAAAGAGAGGGTGAACCCCTCAGAGGGAAGATTGTGATCTGAGTCTATTGTCCCTAATAACTCCTGGCAGTGTGGGAGGCAGAGCACAGGTGCTCAAACATTTGTTGTCAGCCCCTAGGGAACAGAAAGACCCTTAAATACAAAGGAACTATTGCCTGATGGGCTTTTCAAGTTACATCAGGCTATTTATTACCCTTATCTTTGCAGCTCAGGGTTAAGGGTCTTTAAAAGCTGTCTGTTTGAGAAGTCTTCCATTTAACCAAGAAACATTTCCCTGTGGCTCCTATCAATTACTCCACACAGAAGCAGGATTCTTGTTTCTTAGAGGATCTCGTATAATAGACAGCCCTATGTCCCTTCTCATACACACAGTGTGGGTGTTTGTGTGCACAGGGGCCTGGGCATTTATTGAGGACATTATCTTACCTGGAGTAAATCCTTGTAATAACTAGCTGTGCTAATCATTAGAATCTACAAGTAATGAAAAATTTCACATCACAAAAGCAAATTTAATATATAAGCCACTTATTTGAATAAAGAGAATGAAAAAGTAGATATCATTTTTTATTGAGTCAGGATGGGGTTTTGTTGTGATTTTTATTTGCATTTTCTTTTTCTCAAATTTATTGGTATAAATTTAAATTATGAGCCTTTAAATAACATTTTTAAAGAAAATCTCAAAAATAACTTCTTTGTTATCCTGAGTGGATGACAAACACATGGGATCCTGGCAGAGAGGTGTTTCATTTTTTTGGAAACCTCCTCCCAGGAAGGACCAAGTTGGGCAGTAATTTCCAACTCCTTTCTTTCATTGTTCTCACCTCTGATGGCTCCCAGCACAGCCTAGTACACCAGCCTGTCTGGGCACGAGGCTCCATAAGA
Source organism: Pipistrellus hanaki (assembly GCF_964339955.1). Taxonomy (NCBI): domain Eukaryota; kingdom Metazoa; phylum Chordata; class Mammalia; order Chiroptera; family Vespertilionidae; genus Pipistrellus; species Pipistrellus hanaki. The sequence continues at coordinate 18,451,088 of NC_140510.1, forward strand.
ACCGTTTATTGCCAGGTCCCTGCTGAGCCAGAAAGGTTATTCAGAAATAGTATTCAGTTCTCAAAAGACAGGCAGAGTCTGTGCTTTTCAGCTTTGGTTTCTATAGCAAGTATGAGCATGGGCAAGAAAGGATGTATATTGAAAAGGACCATAACTTGCTCATCAGTGCATTCCCTGTGCATTGGCCATTGATTGAAAAGAGTACATTGATTTTATTTTCTTCTCAATATTTTTTTATGCTGTCTAAATGTTCTTTAGTGAGAATAAATTCATTTTTCCATTCATTCATTTCATTACCGAGCAGCTATTGAAGTACTGACAGTGTGCCAAACGTGCTAGATTTGGGATACACAGTTGGTAAAAGGAAGCCCTGCCCTCATGAAGCGTTTTATCATCTGGTGGGGCAGTTCCTTTTAGTGAGTGAGTGCTATGTTTCATACATTGCACCCAGCATTGTACTTACATGATCTCATTTAATTCTCACAATGATTCCATGGTATATACTTAATTATCCTCTTCTAATAAATGAAGACTCTGAAGATCAGAGAATATAAGCAACTTAGTCAAAAGCTAATGTGTAGCAGGCCAGAGTTAGAACTCTTGGTAGAGGGTTTTTCTGGTCACCCATATTTGGTGGCACCTCCCACCCTATTGACCTTGCAAGGCCATGTGACTAACATTGACCTGTAGGAGGAGAGCAGCAGAGATGCCCTTTCTGAGATTGTTCTCTGCCCTGGTGACAGTTTCAGGTAGAGGCTGTTCAGCTAGCCAGGGTTCCAGAGTGAAGATGACATGGAGCATGGCGCAGCCCATTCATATCGGGCATGCAGAATGAGTGAGAACTTTCCAGAATTCCTAAATTGCTGTTGGAAGCCACTAAAATCATGGGGTCCCACAGCACGACCTCTAACTGGCACAGAATCTTGAAATTACAACCCAAGAGAGTCTTCTTTTATATTCTTTCTGTAATTAGAAAGAAAAACAACAGAAAATGGACAATGCAGTATTTGGGCAAGATTTCTCAGTGTAAAATGTTTCCTAGTATATGAATGCCCAATATTTTCTTTCCTTCTGCCTTATCTGCTCCCACTCCCACACTGTTACAATCTTCCATACCCTGAGGCGTCACCTCATCACCATAGAACTCATCCTACATCTTGCTCTTTTGTTGCCCTTGCTGATTCTTCTGTCTGGATTGTTTTATAGTTGAACTCAATTCCACATTATTTATGAAGCATCTTTGGGATGTCTGTTTTCCTGCTCCTGTGAAGACCCAAACTCTCGCCTCCATGAAGTTGTTCTTAATGACCCAGACTCTAATACCATTGTATACCACACATTATTGTAACCAAGGGCTGCTTACTATCCTTTTGAATTGAAATAAAATTCACATAACAAAATCTTCCTTTTTAAGTACTTTTTTAAAAATTTAATTTTTAACTATAGTTTGATACACAACATTATATTAGTGTCAGGTATTCAGCATAGTGATTAGACATTTATATAACTTATAAAGTGATCACTGCAATAAGTCTAGTACCCATCTGACACTGTTACATAGTTATTACAGTGTTATTGATTATATTTCCTATGCTGTACTTTACATTCCTTTGACTATTTTTATAACTGGCAATTTGTATTTCTTAATCTCTTTCACTTTTTTTGCCCATCTCTCCACTCCCTTCCCATCTGGCAGCCATCAGTTTTTTTTTCTCTATACTTATGAGTTTGTTTCTGTTTTGTTTATTTTGATTTTTATATTATGCATATGAGTGAAACCATATGGTGTTTGTCTTACTCTCTCTGACTTATTTAACTTAGCCTAATATTCTCTAGGTTCATCCATGTTGTCACGCATGGCAGAATTTCATTCCTTTTTTTATGGCTGAGTCATATCCATAGTACATATGTACCACATCCTCTTAATCCATAGTTCTATTGATGGGAACCTAGGTTGCTTCTATATCTTGGCTATTGTAAATAATGCTGCAATGAACATAGTGGTGCATATATCTTTTTGAATTAGTGTTTTAGATTTCTTTAGATAACTATTGAAAGTGAGGTTGTTGGGTCATATGATAGTTTTAGATTTAATTTTTTGAGGCATCTCCATACTGTTTTCCAAAGTGGCTGCAACGATTTATAATCCTACCAACAGTGCACTAGGGGTACTTTTCTTCACTTTTTCACCAATACCAATACTTAGTTACCTTTTTGATAATAGTAATTTTGACAGGTAAAGTCATATATCATTGTGGTTTTAATTTGCATTTCCCTGAGTTAGTGATGTTGAGCACCTTTTCATGTGTCTATTGGCCATATGTATGTCCTGTTTGAAGAAATGTCTATTCAAGTCTTCTGCCCATTTTTATCAGATTGTTTGACTTTTTTGGTATTGAATTGTATGAGTTCTTATATATATATATATATGTATATATATATGTGTGTGTATATATATATATATATATATATGTATATATATATAATATTTACCCTTTAACAGATGTATCATTGACAAATATCTCCTCCCATTTAGTAGGTTGCCTTTAAAAAGTGGATGGCTTGTGATTTTTAGTTTTTCACAATATTGTGAATCATCCTCACTCTCTAATTCCAGAACATTTTCATTACATTTCCAAATCACCTCATACCCATTATGTAATCACTCTCGATTCCTCTCTTCCCCCAGTTCTTGGCAACTACTAAATACTTGTTCTCTATGGTTTTGTTAATTCTGGATATTTCATATAAATCATACCTTCTTTTGGCAAATGTGTGTTGTGTTGAGTGCTTACTTTGTACCTGTTTTTTTTTTTTTTTTTTCCTAGGCACTGCAGTTGATTTGAGAGTCCTAGTCTGGATCTGAGAGGTCAAAAGGTCCAGCTTTCCATCAGGGAGAAAAATCCCATGACTGGGTTTTCTGGTCTTTGTGTAAACATTAATCCTCAAACCATACAGTTCAGCTCCTTAAAAATACTTTTTTATTGCATTTTATGATTATAGAAACTGTAGAAAATTTGAATGTAAAAGAACTATAACCCCCCCCAAAAAAATTATCTATAATTATATAACCCAGAGATAAACACTATGAGTATGTCACTAAATTTCCTTCTAGATGTTTTTCAGTCCAATACTTGCACTTCCTATCACTGGAAACATCATATACTTACCAGATACCTCTTGTGAACTTCTTCCAGCCTCCTCATTGGCACCAGCCATGGCTATGGGCTTTAACCAGTTTCCCACAGGTGTAACCCAACAGAGCCTCACCTTGGGCACACACCAGGTTCTCTTCCTTCTTTGACACAGTGTTGTTACTGTGTTACCGTATTTTCCAGCGTAGACGACCCCCTAATTTTACAGTTAAAACATAGGTTTAGGCCTATATTCGCTGTATAAGACTACCCCCCATTTCAAAGAAAAGACTTACTTTGCCGTCAAGATCTGCAGGTAATTTTTGTGCAATTTTGGTCTTTTGCCCCCGATTTTCGGTTGACTTTTTTTCGTTTCAAAAGTCGTCTTATACACCGGAAAATACGGGTACATGTCTGAGAGAACCTCTCACCATGTGCAGCTCAAACCTTTGACCAAATCGACATGCCCTTTGTTCCTTAGGCTTCTCAGAAAGAGACGGAGCAGCTGAGACCGGTTTGGCTCAATGGATAGAACATCGGCTTGGGGACTGAAGGGACCCAGGTTCGATTCAGGTCAAGGGCATGTACCTTGGCTGCGGGCATATCCCCAGAAGGGGGTGTGCAAGAGGCAGCTGATCGATGACTCTCTCTCAACGATGTTTCTAGCTCTCTATCTCTCTCCCTTCCTCTCTGTACAAAATCAATAAAATATATTTAAAAAAAAAAAAAGAAAGAGACGGAGCAATCAGTTTTCTCTTGTAGTGATCAACACAATATTTCATCTTTATATTCTCTTTCCCTTGTCCTCTGCTCAATCTTCCTACTCCTGTATTTTTGCTTCTTGAGACCCTATTCCTGAAAAACCACTCACATGTCACAGATGTTGTAGATGTTACTCTGGGGGGAACACCGGGTAAGGCACTATATATGTAATTTCAAACAGATTTCATTTAAACATTGTACCACACATTTAGTGTATATATCTATACTCATAAAAGAGTAATATGCTAATTAGACTGGATATCTTCTGGACATCCTTTTGGACAAAGTCATGATGGCAGGGCCAAGGTAGAGGTGGTTAAGGGCGATCAGGCTGGCAGGCAGAGGCGATTAGGGGTGATCAGGTCATCAGGCAGGCACGTGGTTAGGATCCAGTGGTCCTGGATTGTGAGAGGGATGTCTGACTGCTGGATGACCAAAAAACCAACAGCAGTTTTACATCTCCCAAGGGGTCTTGATTGGAGAGGGTACAGGCTGAGCTGAAGGACTCTTTCCCTCATGCACAAATTTTGTGCACTGAGCCTCTAGTACAGATATATAAATTTATATTTATTAATATGTTAATTATAATTCACATTTATATTCATATGTGTGTACATATATCAACATATACAAATATAACTTATTTATATATATTGGTCTTCATCCCTACTCTCTTTTATGCTCTTCCTGAATCAGAGGGGCTGGAGAATAGGACAGTGTGTCCCAGAATCCTGTGCCAGCTGGGTTCTAACTTAGGTTGTCAATGAGACGGCTCACACATGATTGGAAAACGGAGAAAAGCAGAAGGTAGTATTGCTCTTCCAGGGCTGGTGAGTGAGTGCATGTAGATGAATGTGAAGTTTTGCAGCAGCTTCTGTAGACACAATTTCAAGACATAATACAGAGAAATCTTGTGTAAATTTTACCGTTTTCTCCAATGGTAATGTATTGCAAGATGGTAGTATAATATCACAATTAAAGTATTGGTATTGACACAATCCACCTATGCTATTAAAAGTTCCCCAGTTATGCTTGTACTAATCTGTGGTTGTAGTGTTTTTAGTTCCATACAACTTATTAACATTTAGAATATACACTTTAGGAGTTTTAGTATATTTACATAACTGTGCAACTTTCACTACTGAATGTTTGCATCAACCTCAAAGAGACTCTATACTCCTTAGTAATTATTCCTAATCTCTCCCTCCATCTCTAGGTAACTACTAATTTACTTTATTTATAGATTTTCCTATTCTGGACATTTCATAGAAATTGAATCATACAATATGTAGTCTTTTGTGACTCTTTTCACTTAGTATTAATAACATTTTCAGGATTAATTTGTGTTGTAGCATGTATCAGTATGTCACATTTTTATTGTAGAATAATATCCCATTGTATAGATATACTACATTATTTCATACATTCATCAGATGAAAACATGTTTCCATTTTTGGATGATTATGATTGATGCTGCTATGAACATTGATGAGCAAGTTTTTTTTGTTTGTTTGTTTGTTTTTGGACATGTTTCCATTTCTCTATGAGTACCATTGCTGAGCCATATAGTAACTCTATTTTTAATATTTCCAAGAACTTCCATACTGTTTTCCAAAGTAGCAGTACCATTTTCATTTCTACCAGCAGTGTTTGAGGGTTCCAGTTTTTTACCCCATCCTGGCCCAAATCTGTTATTATTTGTCTTTTTTGGTAGTTTTATACAATCTTATCATAATTGTAGGTTCATGTATCCACTACCAAAGTTAAGATGCAGAACAGTCCCACTACCACAAGGACCCCTCCTGTGGCTCTTTTATAACCACATTTCCTCCCTTCTATGCTGCCCTTCCTCCCAACAACCCCTGAAAATCACGAATTTAGTCTCCATTTCTAAAATACTGTCATTTCAAAAATGTTATATCAATGGAATCAGACATTAAATAACCTTTTGGGACTCCTTTTTGCATTCCACATGATTCTCTGGAAATTCCAAATTGTTGTTTTTTTTATTGCGGAGTCATGGTCTATGGTCTGGAAGCAGCACTATACACCATTGAAGGATAACTGGGTTATTTCCAAAGTTTGGCAGTTAGGAATAAAGCTGGTATAAACATCCATGTACAGGTTTTGTGTGAACATTGTGTTCATTTTTCTGGGATAAATGCCCAAGAGTGCGATTTCGGTATTATAGGCTAATGAATATTTAGTTTTATAAAAAAATTGCCAAAATGTTTTCCAAAGTGCCTGTACCATGTTACATTCTCACCAATCACGGATGAGTAATCCAACTTCTCTGCACCTCCACTAGCAGTGTGTGCTTTACTCTGTTGTTTGTTGTATTTTTTTTTTTAAAATCTTAGTTTATTGTGTCTTTATGCAAAATTTCAAAAATTTTATCTTGTTAACAAAAAAGTCCTTTTTATATTTATGGACATGATCCTCATGTTATAATTAGGGAAGACCTTTTCACTCTGACACCATGAAAAGTATTCCTTTTATTTTCTGGTATTTTATAGCGAGGCAGTGTAGGATAGCGTAGTTAAGGCTGGTTGGAATGCACTCTGTAATGGGATTTGCTCTATTCCAATCCTGGGTTTACCACTTATTACAGTTCCCACTTTGGCTGATGTTCTGCTCTAAACGCTTCTCGCTTCTTAAATGGTATCTCCTGTCCATCAGCCATTACTTAGGTGATGTCTTTTTATGCTGTTTTCATCCTGGTCAATTTCTGCTGGAAGATCCTCAGTTTGACAATGTCTGTTTCAAGATGACATACCCAGACCTGTGCACTCTCCTAGAGGTGAGTTTTGAGAGGGAGAGAAAGTGCCCTTCACATGAGCTCTTTTGCGCCTTCAAGGTTAGCCACAACTGCAGTGACTGTTGGAGGCACCTGTTTTAACCCCATGGTCATTACTAAACTTATGGAATTAAAACCCATCCTTTTAAATACACTATGTTCAGTTGAGCTCTTCCATCTTACATTTCTGCCTGCAATTTAATGATTGTTATTCCTGGAGTTGTCCTCTTGATTAATATTTAGTGGCCCTATTTATTCAGGTAAATTTTTTTTTTACTATAAAGTCCGTTTTGCCTTGTAATCATTATTGTAGTAGGCATTTTCTGCCAAATTTTTCCTGTTTCTTTTGCCTTTATGTTATTTTCAAATTTATGATCTTATTTTTTAGGGTATCCTATTATGTGTAAATGTATTTTAAAAAAATCCTATTTGATACTGTGAGTTTTTAACAGGTGAGCTTATTTATTTATATTTGTTGAAAAACTGATGTAATTCGACTCATTTATATCTCCTATTTTGTACTTTTATTTTATCTTTTTCCTTTTTTTTTGTTTTCTGCTTGATTTTTTAAACTTCCTATTATTTTTTTTCTCCCCTTTGCAATCTATGAATTGTATCTCCAGTTTCTAAATGATTATCATTAATGGTTTGAACGTTTTCCCCTAATCTTTTAAACCATAAATGTATTTAATATCTTTATCCTGTTCCCAATCTATATTTCTTCTGTGTTTTTCTTTTAAATCTAGGGAAGAATTTCCTATTTTTTTAAATTAAAATTAATCTCTTTAGTTTTAATTTATCCTGATAGCCTCCTGAATGAACTTGACCCCCTGACCCTTTTCTCTAAGTTCTCTTCTTGTTTTCTGTCATTCTCCACTTTAATGTGCATGTGTTAATCCAAGCAGTGATAATGATAATAAAACCAAGCAGTTAGCACTGGCTTCGGGGGCCCTGTGTTCTCCATTTAGGAGCTCCAGGCCCCAGGGAGGGAGGGGTGAGGAGTCAAACATAAAAATCCACTCTCCTAAATCCCATGAGTCCTGTCTGACTTCGACCAGCCTTCTCTTCCTTGCCTGTTACAAGACAATTTTATCACTTTACCCCCAAAGTTCCTATCACATCCACTCCATCATTCAAGGCTGACGGTTGATTAAAATTAATTGAGGAAAAGCTGCTCCTCTGGTTGCTCCTGGAGCCTCCTGAGTGATGAAATTGTCAACGAAGCAAGGCAGGAATCAATCAGATTCTCAGCCTTTACAGTGGAATGTGATAGCTGATCCACTCTGATATGCGTCCTGCTGCTGCGATGGGGTGAAAGGTGTGTCTTCCTGCGTGGTGTGGGGATCCAGCCATCGGGAGGCAGGAAACCTGGGTTCTGGCTAGGGCTCTGCAGCTGGCAGTGTCAGAGGTCAGGGACTGAAAATTCTTCGCATTTGTAAACAGGGATGTGAGATGTGATTTAGTTACTTTGGAGATTTCCTCTGGTTGCACCCACCCAATTCTTAACCCTTTGCTTTCTGTTTTGTCTTCATCTTCTGTTGAAACTATTTTTTCCTCTTGTTTCACCAAAATCACAAAGCCTGTTTTGTTTTTGTCCTAATTCTAGGAACCCCTCTTTTGTATTCAGAGTGATGGGCCCTCTGCTTTCTTCCTGAAATTCCTTACTTTTTTATTTCTCTGTTCCCCTGTTATCTTGCTGTCCCCTGCCCTTTCCTTAGCTGCTATAACATGTTCCTTCCCTTTGTTACTTAATTGTGGACTTCCCCAGACACAGCCCGCTGCTGGGTGTCTTCCTTCTGCCCTTTAAAAGTGAGTGTGCCCCATGCTGAATTCTCCACATGACTGCCCAAAGAAATTTATTCTCAATTTCTCCAATTTTCTTAATAATATACCATCATTTCCCCAGTGACACCAGTCAGTATATTGAGTCCCAGAATTGTGTGCCGAGCTATCTCTGGTCTTATCACAATTAAAGAAACATGTGCTGAGTGCCTACTGGTGGTTCTGGGTTGTAGGCTTTCCATTGGAGAGCTCAGGGTCTGGAGAATTAGAATGAGGCCACCATGTAACCAGGGCTGCAGTCAGCAGGTGTGCATGTCCTGGTAGCCCAAGGATGGAAGGGAGGGGGAGATGACATTCATTCACCTCCCAGGTGCCCTTTCCTGCACTAGGCTGTTCATGAAGATCATCTCAGTTAAATTATGACCCTCTGAGGTGGGCACAGATGAGGAAGGGTAAGCTCAGTGGGGTCAAGGTTATATGACTACATAATAAACGCTAGAACTGGGATTCAAAATTGGTCCTGTTTTTCTAGGACATCACGTTGCTTCCTAGTCTATCACAGAGGAGGTAACAAGGGTGGTAATTGTTTACAGATGAACTTTCTCGGTAGTTCAACTACAGAACATGATTCGGAGCTGGAGAATAGAATGTAGAAAGTAACTGTGGTTGTGCAAGTGTGTGCATTTGTGTTCTAAGGAAAATAGGAGAGTGACCTTTAGGGGAAAAGGATGCATTAGATTTCAGACTAGTTAAGTTTGGGGTGTTTATAGGCTGTCCAGATTGGCAGGTTAGTGACTAGTTGGAAAGATGAGTTTGGAGTTGAAAAAAGAAACAAGGGTTAGTATTGGGTCGGCAGCTAAGTAATTGCGGGTTTCACACATATATGGCTTCAGTTGAATTTTTAGGTTTGCAGACGCAGTACAAATGTAAAACACATTTTGTTATTTGATAGTTGGCTATTCAGCTGTTAATCAGTAAAAAAAAGTTTTTTGATCTGTTTTGTAGTTTTCGTTTGGCGTTCGTTGAAAAATGGAAAATCAAAAGGAACATTTTCGTCATATTTTGCTTTTTTATTTCCGCAAAGGGAAAAACGCATGGCAAGCTCATAAAAAGTTATGTGCTGTTTATGGTGACGAAGCCTTAAAAGAACGGCAGTGTCAAAATTGGTTTGCCAAATTTCGTTCTGGTGATTTTTCACTCAAAGATGAAAAACGCTCTGGTCGTCCAGTTGAAGTTGATGACGCCCTAATCAAAGCAATAATCAATTCGGACTGTCACAGTACAACACGTGAGATTGCAGAGAAGCTTCATGTATCACATACATGCATTGAAAATCACTTAAAACAACTTGGCTATGTTCAAAAACTCGATACATGGGTTCCTCACGAACTGAAAGAATCACAGTTAAGGCAACGCATTAGCAGCTGCGATTTGCTAAAGAAACGTAATGAAAATGATCCATTTTTAAAACAACTGATAACTGGCGATGAAAAATGGGTTGTTTACAACAATATCAAGTGGAAAAGATCGTGGAGCAGGCCAGGTGAACCAACTCAAACAACATCAAAAGCTGATATTCATCAAAAGAAGGTTTTGTTATCAGTTTGGTGGGATTACAAAGGAATTGTCTACTTTGAACTCTCACCACCCAACCGAACGATCAATTCTGATGTCTACATTGAACAACTAACGAAATTAAACAATGCAGTTGAAGAAAAGCGGCCCGAATTGACAAATCGAAAAGGTGTTGTATTCCATCATGACAATGCAAGGCCACACACATCTTTGGTCACTCGGCAAAAATTAATGGAGCTTGGTTGGGATGTTTTGCCACATCCACCATATAGTCCTGACCTTGCACCATCTGATTACTTTTTGTTTCGATCTTTACAAAACTCCTTGAATGGTAAAAATTTCAATAATGATGATGATGTCAAATCGTACCTGATTCAGTTTTTTGCTAATAAAAACCAGAAGTTTTTTGAACGTGGGATTATGATGCTGCCTGAAAGATGGCAAAAGGTCATTGATCAAAATGGGCAATACATTACAGAATAAAGTTATTTAGTTCCATGAAAAAATTGTCTTTGATTTTCTTTAAAAAATCCGCAATTACGTAGTTGCCGACCCAATATTTAAATAGATGCTATAAGAGCAAGGAAGTAGTTGGATCCTTGGAGGTGGTGAAATTGTCTAGGTAAAATGTCTAGGGTCAAAATTAAAAGATATGAACAAGGAACCACAGAGAACAGGGAGATTGCCAGAGAGATAGGGGGGTGGGGGGTAGCAGGAGGGAGCAGATGATGAAAACCAGAGAGGAGTTTCAAGAAAGTCAAGATAAAAAGGGTTTCCCAAAAGATAATTTGGGATCAATACTGAAAATGACAATTTAATCTGGCAAGTAGTAGGTCACTGGAGAAATTGGTTACAAAACATTAATTGGGTGGAATGTAATTTTCAAGAGGTTGGGACATGAGCAGGGGGTGAAGAGCAGAAATAGATATGATTGTGGGTTACTCTTTTTAAGTTAAGGATGTCTGAGTTCTTCCTATGTGGTATTGCCTTTCATTTTCAAGGCCCAGATCAAATGCAATCTTACCTATAAAATTTCCCTTCACACCCTTTCCCTTTTTTAGTGTTTCTAGATGATTTTTATCTCCATTATAATCCTGACCACACTCCAGTGTGTGTTTGTTGTTTGAGCCCAGCTTCTAAGACTAGATTGTAGCTCCTTGAGGTGTAAGATACTCTTCTTGGTGTCACCCATAATACCTAGGCTCAAACACAGTGGGCGCTCATTAACTGCCTTGCACACAGTAGGTACTCATGTGATAGCTACTAAATTGAGTTATTTTGAAACTATCATCACAGAAACCAATGTAAATTCTTCTGAGGTCTACTATTTATTTATTTCTCTCTCTCTCTCTCTTTTTTTTTTTTTTCCTTTGGGAGGGGAGAGAGTATATGCTGAATGAAAAAAAAGTAAAGTTTTCTGACTGGGTTTTCTCCCAGGTAGATGGGTCTGTGTCCTAAGTTAGATAACAACTCTTTGACCAACAACTCTTTCAGAACTTTAATATTTTGTCTACATGAAAGCACACAATTAGCATGGAATTTTGTTCCATTCTATGCTTTGTTCAATTTGTTAAGGTTTTTAAATAGATTTATCTAGGAGTTTTAACTTTTTTAGAAATGAGCTTTCAGGGGTTTCAATTAATCTCCATGTCCTGGATAGATTTGGGGTCATGGGATGGAGAAAAAGGGATGCTAACCCTGAGGCAGAGGATAGCCCATCGGTGTTCTGGAAAGAGCACTGGACTTGGGGCCAGGCTGCCTGCTTTCTGTCCCAGCGCCGTCCTCATTAGCAGTAATGCCTGGCTCTCCTTTTGTCCTGGTTTCCACTTCGGTAAAATAAGGCGGTGAGACAAGATGTCTCTAAGATCACTTTTCCCATTTTAACATTTCATGAATGTATGAAAAACATTTTTATGGTCATATTCCTACCAAATATTTCAACCCTCATGCTCACTACTTTCCCATATCCATTTGGCAGTGAACATGGACTTGTTGGGGGAGGGAAGAAAGCTACCAATTGGCTCCTTTCCTCCCTCCCCTCCATCTGAGTCCTGCCTTGCTGTCATTATAAAGAACTAAATGCAACTTGATGGCCTGGTTTGATTACTGAACCGTAAGCTCTGCAGAGAAGGGCACCAAGTCCAATCTCCACTGGGTATCGTTCCAGAACCGCGGTTCCGGATCCTGCGCATGCCGCTCTGCCTGTTTGCCCGACTGGCCATTAGAGTGCTTGACTGTGGTGAATGCGTGTGGTGACCTGTTGAAGGTGAATTGCTCAGCTTGGCAGGTAATTCATGATTTCTAGTCGTTGCTATTGATTTTAATTATACTGCATTCCTATAAATATTCTACCTAGACCCAGAAACGAGAAAAGGCACACTAATATATATATATATATATATTCTTCAGTTATGCTGTTTTCATATATATATATATATATATCAGCATAACTGAAGAAAATCCTTAGCAGTGACTTCTTCCTTGCATTTCTGTCACAGTTTAGGTGACAGCTGCTGCAGCTTCTAGCTTCCTGAGTCCTGAGCAATTTCTCAGCAAGATCCCTCAGCAAGGTAGGAGTGGGTGGAGATTGTGAAGAACCTTCTTATCTGATGGGACAGGATTGCTAGCTGTTGCCATGTAAAGACTGGCTAAAATGGGAATCTGAGAAGCACATACATATCTCCCAATCCTGTCATTTTACTTTAAGAACCCGTGAGTGCACAGCCCTTTCCCAATCTTGTGCTGCAGGGTCAAGGCCTCACACCTGCATGTACATTACCACCCAGTCAAGGGGAATGTAACACTTGTAAAGCCATCTGAGCACAGGATCCTTCCAGATGTTTATGGTCATTTCCCCAAGCTTTAACAACGTCCTTCCCCCCCTACCTAATTACACACAGCTTTGGAATCTTTTTATAGTATCAGCCTCATTTTCATAGAATTAGATCTCTTTTTCACTCTTATTTTATTGGTTTGTCTAGTAATTTTAATAGCATGTAAAACTGTTAACAACAGGCTGAGAAACAAATTTAACAAGCTCTTGGCAGGCACAGAATGTAACTGGTGGGCACCAAAGCACAACCAAGGGCTCCTACAAGCGGCCTACTCGCCACGTGCCTGGACTGGGCCGCTGTGTTTCCCTGTGTTTTGTAGAGCAAATGGAGTATGTTGTTTCATCTGCTGATTTGGTTCATGGAGGCCTTACAAGAGCATCTCCTGTACCTCTGATGTAGCTCTTAAGCCAGAAAGCCAGAGGTCTTCTTGATCTTCCTGCAGCCTTACTCCAAATGGCCAAAGCAGATTTTTTTTTTTTTTTGCCTGATACTTACCCTGTGGATTGAGCACACTCACAGGCTGATTTTCTTCCCTTTATCTCTGAAGCCTGTTCATGGACAGGTACAATTCTCTCCATGCTTCTTATGCACTGAAATCACTAAAGTAGTCTTGGACAAATCTTTTTCATTGTCACAACTGGTGGTTAATAGTTTAATGTGCTTTTAAGTGGGAGGTATTGCATCAGATGCTGACAATGCACACTATGAATGATTGACCCTGCTCTTAAGGAGCATAAACTCAGTTGGAGAGGAGGGATGTTTATATGTATATATGTACACATATGTGGAACAATGATAGTATGAGTAATTTATGCAAATTTCCAAATGAGTCCTTTAGATGGTAAGGGCCATAGAAATTCAGATGGACTAAATATTATAGTACTAATGGTGCTCTACCCTGAGGGTTTCCATCACTCACATCATGTGGCTTATTTGGACATAGGTGAGATGACTGGACTAGGGACATTGCAAGAGGGATTGGCATGAAATTAACAAGTCAGTGTGTGGGGCATATGCAAGGGACCCACTGCTGTGCTGGTAAAAGTCAGTGTTTTGAGCCTCTGTGTGCAGGTGGCAGGTGCTCAGGCCAGGGGGCTAGCAAATCCGGGTCCTGTCATGGGGCTTCTGTGGGCCCACTGTTAAGAGACTGGGTCAGGCAGGTGGTGTCAGAGGAGACAGTGCTCAAGCCAGAGTGCAGGGGCTCATGGGGGCTGCAGCCAAATGTGACCTAGCCCCCTGTACTGACCACACTGAGCCCTCCTGACATTAGACCCTTTACCAAGGAAGGGAGGCTTATTTTAGCACCAGAAAGTGGCACAGACTTCCATTCTCCCAGCCCTGTTTTGGGAAAGGAAACTTTTACAATGGAAGCTTTTACAGAGGAGAGTGTGGCTTCTTTTGGACCAAAATTGGTCTCCTCTGGGCCCCTGACAAGCCTCCTCTTTAGGAAGAACTCAGAGGAGCTGTGTGCACTCTCCGAGTCTCATCTGGAGAGCCTGGGTAGTCTCATCTGGAGGGCCTGGGTAGTGTCCTTTGGGGGGCATGGGTAGTGTCATCTGGAGGGCATGGGTAGTCTAATCTGGGGGGCATGGGTAGTGTCATCTGGGGGACAGGGTTTCCTCATGTTGATTTGTCCTTCAGAACATGACTGGTTGCCTCCCACTCAGAAGCTTATTTTCTTCCAAGACAGAAGAATGACTATTGGATTTGTATTGTCTTAATGAGTTTATCTTATTCAGCAAAGCATTTAGCCGATACTAGAAATCAAAACCTATTGCTAGCTGGGTCTCATATACACGTTCTCTGATTACTTGTATGTTTTAAACCAAATCAGAAACTCAATATCTAACTCTGCTTGCTCTGAAAACCAAGTGTTTGAATCCCCCCCCCCCATCATCCTCCCCGCCCCTCCCCCCCCCCCCCCCCCCCACACACACACACACACGATTCCCCAGAATGCTGGCAGAAGAGAACACACAACTTTCAAAGCACTAATTTCTGGTGCAGAAACAGTCACATTGGTTTATGGTAGGGGCACTCTCCTCAAATTTATTTCCTTAAACATGGTTTTCTGAGCGTCTGCTCTCCCACCAGTCTTCACTGCTCCATTGGAGTGCAGTGCCAGCTGCTTCTATTCTTTCCCCAAGGATGGCATTCATGCAATATATCTCCTGGCTATTGAGAGCCCAACCCCTTGATATCACAAAGAAAACCAGGCCATATAGCATGAGTCCTGTTCTATGCTCCTAATCTCCCTTCTGGGTTTGCTTCACTCTCTGCCCAGGATTTTTGTGTTTCTCTGAATTTCCAAATTACCTGCTATAAAGTGCCCATTTCTCTTTCCCAGCTGCTTCTTATGTTATTTATAAATAGGCCCTTGAGAGAAGGTTCAGTCAAACCAGAAAGAGATTATGTCAGAGAGGAGAGAGATTTGGCAATAATATTTGGAGTTGAAACCTGTGACATTAAAAATATAAAATATGCCGAGCTAGGGTAACAGCAGAAGATAACTGACCACATGGCAGCCAAGATCCAAGTCCTCTGGGCTAAGGACAGGCATTATTGAATGTGTGATCCAGGACTTGCAGGAATGAGTTATTTCTATGTGAAAAAATTATTTAAGAATAAACAACCTGAAACTTGTGATTGCCAAGAGCTAAAATAATTAAGTGAGCTATCTTTTGAGAAATATGGTAAAGAACTAGACACTTGGAGGAAATGAAAACTTTCTGTTTGATCTTATCTAATCGATGCAGACTCCAGAAATCCCTGTCCAATTAAAAAATTCGAAAGATCTCTGGCATTCCCACAAGGTTTCTGAAAATCTTCATATAAATTATTTAGCAACTGATGGATTTGTTTGCTCCAGAAAACTAGAATCCAGTGTGAATTCTACATTTAAAAGGACCTTTGGGCATCTGTACAGGATACAGATGATATGTTCCTTATTTTCTAGAAATATTGATGCCAGTAGTGATAGAAAAAATTCTAGGACTGACATTCTACCTTCGAATTTGGAGTGACTGGTTCCCATAGACTTGTTATTTCAATTTGAAGATCTGCATAATTCCTTAATGGTCTGGAACTATGTGGTTCCATGATTGATGGAGAAGTTTCTACGTTTCTTTATCAAAACACATTTAAATCTAATTGAACTAAGGACCTGCTCTGTTTGCAGGGTGCCATATCTGATGTTCAGTCTTGTAACTAATATTCACCCTTCCCTCAGCCCTGAGATCTGGTTCTCTTCCAAGAGAATACGTCTCAGTATGTGGCCCTGCCACCTAACTGGTTCTTCAAGGCAGGGATCTCTGAGTCCACCTGGCTCCTCTCTCTCCCTTAGCCTCCACACCAGCCCATCACCAAGTTCTGTTGTTTCTTTTCCCTAAATATCTATTGAATCCATTTTCTTCTTTCTATCAGCCTAGTGAAAATGACTTCTCTCTCCTGGACTTCTGCAAAGGTATCTTAAAGTGTTGCTGCTCATCTTGCTCCTCACCCAGCCTCCACCCAGTATCCCTAACGCCACGTGTGATCATTAACAATGCAAACCGCTGATGTCAATCCTGGATCTAAAACTTATGGTTTAAAGTCCAGTAGCCTTAGTGTGGCTTTCAGTGTGCCACATGACCTGGCTCCTCCCTGCTGTCCAGCCTTGTCCTTGTCCTTTCCAGCCATGGTGCCTCTCCTTCAGCAACATGCCACGCTCTTTCCTGCCTGTGGTCCTTGGCAGATGCACTTTGCTGTATTAGAAACTCTCTCCCAACATCTTCTCTCTACTTCACCCAGCCAACTCCTATTCAATTTAAAAATTCATCTTATACTTTATTTCCTTAGTGGAGTCTTTCTCATCACTCTAGCTCCATGGGGATCTCTCGCTTTAAGACTCTACAAAACACTATTCATTGTAGTAGCACAAATATCATTAATATTTGATGGGTAGTAGGCTTCACAAAGACAGGGGTGGGTCTGTCTTGTTCACAGGGCTTAGAACATCAGCTATTCAGTAAATATTTGTTGCACAAATGAGGAATCATAAAATGACCAGTCACCCCTTCTTAAGTGGTTTTCTGTGTAGAAAATGCCTGTCAATGAAGCAAAATAGTAGATAGAGGCTTTATTTAGTCAGTATAGATCAGTACATGGGATATAAAGGTAGATTTGATCAATGCTAATTTGACATCCAAAGCAAATTCCCCAAGTACAAATAAAATTATTTAGTCTCCATATACAGTTGAACTTTGGACAATGTCAGGGTTAGGGACAATTCCCTCCACAGTTGAAAATTTATGTATAACTCTGGCCACCCCAAAATTTAACTATTAATAGCCTACTGTTTATTGGAAGCCTAAAAACAACATAAACAGCTTATTAACAGTTTTTTATGTTATATGTATTACTGTGTTCTTAAAGTAATCTAGAGAAAATAACATGTTATGAAGAAAATTATAAGAAAGAAAAATACATTTACTGCATTTATTGAAAAAATCAGCGTGTAGTAGACCCACACAGTTCAAATTCATGTTGTTCAACTGTGTATATATTTTTAACCTGAGTGTGACATCTGCATTCTGATTGAGTTTGGTTTTAATTAGTCATCCTGTGTCAATTCTTTACTGGTCATTTGAGTTCAGCTGGCAATGGAAACACAGAAGTCTTCCATGCTGTGCCTTTTTAAAAATTTATCTTTATTATTGAAAGTATTACATATTGTTCCTCCCCGCATTGACCTCTTCTTCACCCCAGGCCTTCACCACTCTATTGTCTGTGTCCATGGGTTAGGCATATGTGCTTACAAGTTCTTTGCTTGATCTCTTCCCACTCACCCACCCACCCCTGCCTTCCCTCTGAGATTCCACAGTCTGTTCCATGCTTCTATGCCTCTGGATCTATTTTGTTTATTTTGTTCATTATATTCCACATATGAGTGAGATCATGTGATACTTGTCTTCCTCTGACTGGCTTTTTCCCCTTAGCATAATACTCTCCAGATCCCTCCATGCTGTCTCAAAGGGTAAGAGATCCTTATTTTTTTACAGTTGCATAGTATTTCAGAGTGTAAATGAACCACAGCTTTTTTTTTTTTTTTAATCCACTCAAATACTGATGGGCACTTGGGCAGTTTCCAGATCTTTGCTATTGAAAATTGTGTTGCTATGAACATAGGGGTGCACACATTCTTTCTAATTAGTATTCCAGGTTTCTTAGGATATATTTCTAGAAGTGGGATCTCTGGGTCAATTGGCAGTTGCATATTTAATTTTTTTTTTTTTTTTTTTTTTTTTTTTTTTTTTTTTTTTTTTTTTTTAGGAAACTCCATACTGTTCTCTACAGTGGCTGTACCAGTCTGCATTCCCACCAGCAGTACACTAGGGTTTCCTTTTCTCCACATCCTCGCCAGCACTTATCCTTTGCTGATTGGTTGATGGTAGCTATTCTGACATGTGTGAGGTGATATCTCATTGTTGTTTTAATTTGCATCTCTCTAATGTTAGGGACATTGAACATTTTTTCATATGTCTCTTGGCCATCTGTATGTCCACGTTGGAGAAGTGTCTATTTAGGTCATTTGCCCATTTTTAAATTGGATTGTTTGTCTTCCTTTGGCTAAGTTGTATGAGTTCATTATATATTTTGGATAATAACTCCTTATCATGTGTGTCATTGGAAAATATGTTCTTCCATACAGTGGATTCTCTTTTCTTCTTTTTTCAGTATTTTTCAGGGTTGGTGTCTTTCTTCCCTACTTCCATACACTTTTTAAAAAATTATTCATTGATTAAGGTGTTACATATGTGTCCTTATTCCTCCATTACCCCTCCTCCCCAACAAACACACACTTTTTAAACAAATACATACAACAATGTTTCATGGGGTGGAAATGGCTTAGAGGCATACATCTTATATTATTTTGGTACTTAATCTCCTAAAGGCAATTGCTTTTTGGTAACATGTTGAAATTTACAACCATCCCAAGCCATAGTCTCTTTCAGAAATATTACTGTGTAAAAAAATCCGAGGAAAGACAAAGCCGTTTGTTGGCCTGCCCCTGGTTCCAACCATAGACCTGCTCTTGGAGACTTGCCTTGGGCTGATCTCGGCCTCTGTGTTTATGAAGCTTTGCTGCCATAAAAATGATGAGACCAGAAATGGTGCTGTGCTCACGGGCTTGCTTCAGTGAGAGGGTTGCCATTTCATTACACAGAACACCATGGGTTTTGGCCTCTTCAGATTAGCACCAGTTCAACTCTTTGTCAAGGTATTTGGCATTTCAGATAATTGTTACTGCTGCAGTTTGATAGAAACATTAGCATCATTCTTGCCCTGGGCAGCATCTCCTTGGGTTTTTCTGGGATGATCCAATGCAGCTTTAGCCTTTTGAAAGACAGATGGAGGCTTCGAATGGCCATGTGAAAATGGCTCTCCTCCTACTCCTGGGAGACTGTGATGTTTTTATTTATCACCAGCAGGGGCAGTCAATGTCATCAGCATGTTTGAGCACACCACTAAGGAATTTAATTTACCCCTTTGAGTGGAAAATGATTTTGGGGAGAACTTTTTCTTTAGCACATCAATGGTTTCACTATTTGATTTCTGGAAATATTTTATGTCTACTTATTTGTTTTTCCTGGAAGTACCTTTTATATTAAGGTTCCTGAATCAACACTTAACAAATCATTACAGCTCTCAAAGCACCTTTAATGTATATTGCACTGGCCATCTGTATGTTTTTCCTTTATGTATACAGTAAACTCAGGATTATATAGACCATTGTCCAACTCATTGGCAAGTTTCTGGAGTATCTAGGTCTCTTGCCTATCTTTTCCCTTTTCTCATCTCTTTCTATCTTTTGACCTGTGTGCATCTCTACAGAAGGAGGAATAGGGCCATAGAATCTACCATTTGGTTAACAAATGCTTAACACATATGTATGCCCCACACTGTCTCTGTGTTATGGGAGTGCGCTGTCCACTTGGGGAGATGGTTCCCTTTAAAGAAGGTGTGGTCCCCTCGAGATGGCTGATTATCAGGTTGTGAGATGGTAGTTTAGACTGCATGAGAGGCGGGAGAGACAGAAGGAAGAGGCACAGCACAGGAGGGGAAACATCTGAGGACGAGGAGGAGTTGGGAAGAAACAAGGTAGAGCATCAAAGACCTTCAAGGCACTGTTTTTATCCAGGGATGTGTGATGGGCAAATGGCAGAAATGACTGGAGGCTGAGTGGGCTGGAATGTAGAGGGCTTTGATTGTTGGACAGGGCGTGAGTTAGGAGGGGCTTTTAAGGGGATTTTTGGCTTTGTGTGGTAGGTGATGGGAAGGCATATGATTAAAAATTTTTTTTCTTTATTGATTTAGGTATTATATATGTGTCCTTATACCTCTATTGTCCCTCAACAATATCTGCCTCTCCCCCGCCCCCCGACTCATGCCCTCACCCGCCTGGTGTCTATGTCCATTGGTTATGCTTATATGCATGTATACAAGTCTTTTGATTGAGCTCTCCCCCTTACCCTCACCCTCCCCGACAGAAAGGCATATAATTTTGACCCAATCCCTGCAAGTCAAAAGAATTATGGTTCATTGTAAGAAGCTTTGGGTAGTCTTGATAGCGCCAACTAAAGTGAAAGCTTAAAATTAAGTTTGGGGATATTTGTCAGTTAACTTCAAAAGTTTTAATTCTTCTGGTTTTCCTAGATGACTGAGAATTAGCTTAATGTCATTTTCTCCTTCTTTATCTTGCCCCTCTGTATGTTTATTGATAAGAGATTTGCATTTGGAAAGTGTTATTATAAAATCCAGTAGGAAACTTACACATTGTTGAGAAATGTATATATTTTAACCCTTGCTGTTATTGGAACACTGCTAATTTTATTAACACTGTCTCAGAGAAAATATGAAATAAATAAATATGAAATAAATACAGCAGCCTTTATTATCTTGTCTGCCCTTGCTTTACTCACTTTGCTGAATTCTAATGGAAAAAAGGGGGCTGGCCAGTACTATTATTTTCATGTGACATTTTAGCACCCCTCCAGTCCATTGCTGTAATGAACATTGGCAGTTCTTGAGAAAAACAGTAACCATTCAGTGGAGAGCACCTGCTACATGGACCGTGAACAACAGAGGAACCTCTCCAGCCCAAATATGATGCCATTCTTCAAATGCACTAGAGGCAACCCTGTTAGATGCTGAAATGTTAGTCTTTTCCAGGCAGGAGATGGGCAGGCCATTTCATCCCAAATGCCTAGTCATCCATCATCTTGCTCACAACGATCAGAAGTTTGAAGTTCGAAGGCAGTAATGCCCCAGAGGCATTATTATTTCTCCTTGGATTTTTCAGGAAGAAGTTAGGGCTCAGGATGTCATAACGGCATTAACGTCAAAGACTATTGGTTCCTTAGTCACTTATTTTTTTTTTAAAGGAAACATTCTATTCATTGGCAGTTAAAGCAACATCTGATTGATTTGCACTGAAGAATGACTGAGGTATGACAATTGTCCTACGAATGGTGTTCTAATAAATATACAAGGCCAGTATTAAGCTTCATAGGGGCTAGTCTTGGTGTCTGTTTCTATTGCAGTGATGGAGCCATTGATCAGAATCAGCTGGGAATTTCTCTGAGTTAGTAGGTAAGACACACAAAATAACTACACTCTTTTTCCTTAAAGTTAAATTATGTCACTTCGAAGTGTTACCATAGTTTTTAACCAGCTTTGCTCTGAGTGACTGGTTGTCTCCTAAATAAGCTCTGCTCTTAAGTCATGAGGATCTGCCATCAATGAAGATAATCCAAAAAATGTACTTAGGTCTACAATGGGAATTTCGTAAGTGCGGCCCCACGTGATTTCATCAATGGCAACATCACTGGGTTGACATCGTGTCTCCAGGTGACTAATTTGAACAAGAAAATGTACGTTACACTTAAAATATAAATATAAATAACACTTTTTTAATGAATAAGTGGTGTAATAACAGCATCGGATTGGGAACCAGACAAACGGGGTCTAATTCTATTTCTGCTACCTTGGAGAAGCCACTTGCTATGAGATTCTTCAGGCTAAAGGGAGGATTGACATATCCATTTCATTTGTGCTTGTTAGGATTAAGTTAATTACAGTGAAGTAAAGCTGAATTAAATATATATATATATATATATATATATATATATATATATATATATATTTATACTTAGATGTCTATACTTATTTATTTGTCCATCTGTCCATCCATGCCATACAACAAGGGTCCAATAAATGGTAGTTATTGTTACCAACACAAAAATTGTCATTCTAGTGATCCCTCCCATTCTTTATGGTTTAAACTTCTTGATGCCTCCATTGGTTGTTCTCCTCTTCCTTTCTCCTCCTTTTCCTCTTATACTTCCTCATCCCTTTAAAGTCTTTTTTTTTCTTCCTGGTCATCATTTTCCTCTCTTTCATCTTTCCCTCTTATAAATCCCTTCTCTCATAAACGAAGACTGGGCTCAGGAGAGGGCCTGCTACCCCCACGCGTAGAGGAAGTGAGGATGGACAGGGTTAGTGAAATCCCTTTGGACGTGACCATTTCATGCTGATGGGGACATTTACATCATTTTCTTGGTAAACGGACAAGTTCGGAGGCCTCTCTGCTTTGTCACACCGTCTCCACAGGGAGGGCTGGCCTGCTCCTCTGAACAGAAGGCATGCGTCCTCCATCATCAGCTCCTCTCCAAGCACTTTCTTTCCCCACCCAGTGTGACATGGCGAAATTAGAGTTTCCTCTTCTGTTTTTGTAGTTAATTAGACATCAGGACTGTGATTCTCAACCAGGGTTCAAGGAGCCCCTGAAGACAGGTTTTTTTAATAAGGGGCAGGCAGGTTGTATGCAGTTTGAGAAGCATGTTAACTATTTTGATGCATTATTAAAGACAAAGTCAAACAAAACAAAATGTTATTTTCTTAAAGTTCAGAAAATAAGACATTAAATGTTACTTTGTGAAGCGGCACTGTCTTTGGAGGGACAGCGATTATCAACAGGAGGTTTTAGCATCTGATTTTATTTTCAGATAGGGAATTACATGAGAATATTATATTCATCAAAAGGGGCTTACATTTTTTAAAAATAAAAAAATACTGTTGAGAAACATTGTTTGTTTAAGGAAAACAGGCATCACAACCCAAGCAAGACCTGCAGGTTCCTGGGAGACTCATTCCTGGGTTAATGAGAAGCCAAGACTGACAATCCCCTGGTATTTGTTTGGGGCATTTGAAGTTGATGTTAACCTGACCATCAGAGGAAATGCACACAAGGTCTTAATTATAATAAGCACCACTTTGTACTTCAATAAGTGGAGTTAATAACCTCTGTATGAACTGGAGATATGAAATTGATGATCACCTCCCTTGGGTATTTCTGTTTGCCCCAATGTCATTGGCAATTTCATCAGGTCTTAGGGCAAGTGAAATACCACTAGTTATGCTCAAAACCCCAAAAATCTCCAATTTCACTAAAGTGAGTCTCCAAGATATTGGTACCTTGGATATTTAGATTTGAAAATTACACCTTACCTACCTAAGGACATATACTTAATTGACTATTGTACATCAAAGGGCAGACAAGTATTTGGTATAGATATAAACTCTAGAAAGCACCAACTATTGATTATAGCTTTTTGGATTGAGTGACACTATGAACATTTTCCATAGAATATGTGGGTTACAAGGAGTAAACATGGATAAAACATCATCTAATGGAAACAACACTGAATTTAAACAGATATGGGTTTGAAACTTGCCTCTGGCATTTAATAGCTAGGTGGACAGCGTGATGTATCTAACTTTTTGAGTCTCAGTTTGCTTCTCTATTAAATGAGGATAATGTGACTCTTTCTGCAGGGATTTTGTGAGGTTTGAAGATATTCTTGAAAAGCACCTAGCAAAATACAGGTGTACAGTACAGTTCCAAAGCTCATTTGCCCACATTGGCTAACTTCGCTAGCTCATGTTGCAGTTGACTTATTCGATAGAACGTGTGATATATGCATTTGTTAACTTTTGAAGAAGACTAAGTCTATCTTCAGCACTCACTATTAAGACATGATGTGCAAAGATATGGGAAGTTGGCAGAGAAGCCAAGGCCACTTTGCATTCAGCCCACTGGTGTTGATGTTATGATTGCCAAGCAAGAGTAGTTCAGAGCCACTCACAGGAGGTACATTGCTCCATCAGGTACAATGCATCCTGACTGAGCCCCAGCCCTTTGAGTCTCTGACATGGAGAAAGCCTTGCTCATTAGCCCAGAGAATAGTTGGCATGGCATGAAGATAGGGGGTGGGCCTGATGGATGCGGGCAGAGCTGGGTGTGAGAGCTCTGGGTTTGTTATTTGCTCCCCGCCTCCACCAGTTTCTGCTGTGTGTTTTGTACATCTCATAAGTAGCATGGGAGCTCACTGAGGGTAGGTCCTGTGTCCTCTGACTCTTCTTTCTCTGAGGACTCATTGCACCCAGGAGAAACTTATTGACTGGGAGAGGGGAGAGGCACTGTGGTCTTGTAAGCTGGTGGGTCATTGATTGGCACCTGGCTGGCTGTTTGGTGCCAACTCTTTAGCTGATTAGCTGTCTGTACTTCTTTTGTCAATAAACACGTGCTCTTTTTCTGACTTCTGGTAAGCAAGGGTTTTTCGAGGTTAGGCAGGGGAAGAGAGAAGAGGGAGATGCTAATCAATTACGATGATCTTTATTAATGGTACAGGCTTGGTGTGATGAATGGTAAATCTATTATTGAAGGTCATGTGTGGGAATTATATGTTGACTTTCTTCACTGTTTTTTTTCTGATTATGTAAATAATATACATTCATTTGAAAAACAGTCATCCAACACCAAGAAATATAAGGAGGCAAGTAGAAATCACCTAGAATGCTGGCACGCTGACATGTTTCCCATTAACATTCGGGGACCTATTCTCTCAGGACATTTTTATGCAGATAGGCACAGAAATATCTCCTGCAACTTCATGCAATTCACAATGCAGTATTGTTTATTAAATCTGTGTGCATCATTTTTCTCTCATGTTAAAAATGATGCATATATTGCCAAAATCGGTTTGGCTCAGTGGATAGAGCGTCGGTCTGAGGACTGAAAGGTCCCAGGTTCGATTCCGGTCAAGGGCATGTACATTGGTTGTGGGCACATCCCCGGTGGGAGGTGCGCAGGAGGCAGCTGGTCGATGTATCTCTCTCATCAATGTTTCTAGCTCACTATCCCTCTCCCTTCCTCTCTGTGAAAAATCAATAAAAATATATATATATTTTTTTAAATGATGCGTATACACTGCCCTGCACCTTTATTTTCCCAGTTCACATAATGGAAACCCCTCCATGTTAACAAAGTGGATCTAACTCATGATTTTCAACCTCAGCACTCTTGACATGTGGGCTGCATAATTCTCTGTGGTGGAAGGGCTGTGTGCCCATTGCAGGATGGTTCACTGTATTGCTGTCAGCTGCATGCTACTTCCCAGCAGTACCTCACCTTCCCCCGGCTCCTGCCCACGTTGTGACACCAGAAGTTTCTCCAGACATTG
This sequence comes from Pipistrellus hanaki, assembly GCF_964339955.1. Lineage (NCBI taxonomy): Eukaryota > Metazoa > Chordata > Mammalia > Chiroptera > Vespertilionidae > Pipistrellus > Pipistrellus hanaki. The sequence continues at coordinate 18,476,535 of NC_140510.1, forward strand.
CCAAATGTCTCCTAGGGCACAAACATGGTCTCTGATTTAAAGCTATTGATCTGATTCGTTTCAATAGTTGCATAATATTCCACAATACAAATGTGCCACTTTTTTGGTAATCATTTCTCTCTTTGTGATTATTTAATGTGTTTCCAGTTTCTGCCTTGCCTGTCAAGTTTAGGATTTAGCTGAGTGCTGCCCTTGGTCCCTGGTTATTATTTAGGAACCTGAAAGCTGTATAGGGACAAACTCCCATGCCTCTCCCTACACAAATACAGTGTTGGTGCAAGCATAAGGAGTGAAGCTTGTGCCACAGTGGAAGCCATGTCCCATCTATCCCGTGCAGGTGCTCCTCAGCTCCAGATGATGGCCACCAAGTGGGAATGAAGGCTTAGCCATACCAAATAGTCCATTTTTCAAGAGAAGCTGGAAATCTGTATTTTGTGTAAAAAGAAAAAAAATCCCACAATTTTTAATGTTGAAACTAATTTAATTTTTTGGAAAACACTGTGCAAGCTGAACAAAACTTGTCTCCTGTCCAAATCTGGCCCGCTGGCTGCCAGCATAGTATTTGTCATGACTGTGGTCTCTGCCTCACGGGGCTTTCGGATCCTGGAGTGACTAATGGTGAGGATCTAGCGCAGCTCTGACTGTGAGCACTGAGCTGTGACCCACCTTGTCTGCAGCGATGCTTGCCTCTCACTAGGTTCCCATCCTTTCTTGGAGAGAGCCACGCTGTCATAGCTGACACTGTCTCCATGTCCCATGCCGTCTGAGCCACCCTGGATGCTTGGCAGCTGGTGCCTTAGGTTCACCTCTGGAGAATCTGCTAGAAGCCTCAGAATCTACGCGTCTCCCCTGTGGCTGGGGTGGCTCTGGGGGAGGGGGTGTGACTGGGACTTGGTGGCTCTCAGCAGCATGGAATTTGCAGTGCTCTTTGGAATCTGCTGTTCATTTAGAGAGCATAGGCTAATCTATATACCTGGTTTCCTTCCCAGGAAAATTGTTAGACGTGGAAGGGACATTGGAGATCTTTTAATCCAACATTTCATTTCACACTGCGAAAAGCAAGGCTGAAGGAAGGGAAGCGGCTCAGCGGAGGCTCCATAGCCGGGGCCAGGAAGAGGTGGCTCTCCTGCCTCCTGCCTCCCTTCCCAGCATGTCTTAACCATTGCCTATAACAGCTGATTTCACAGAAATCCCCTTTTACTGTGTCTACCTTTCAGCTCACCTATCCAGTGATCCTTGTTTCCATGACTCTATTAATCTCTGTGAGGCAACACTTAGGGGCCATGTGTTCTGAGTTTTGGCAAAGCTAATGAGTTCTTCCCCCCACAATCTTTCAAGATATTCTTCTGTTTGGGCAGTGTTTTAAAGAGGAGGACTTTGGTTTGGGCATCGATTACAGAACAATTTTGTGGTGTTCTAGCTCTAAGACTAGATTGTATCCGTTTTGCTGATGCTGCCTTAATAAATTAGATATTGGGCTGGTGATAATTTTGAAGACACAGCAACATGTGATAAGTAGCAAGCTTTTAGTGTGATGGGATTGATGGACAACTTGCCCTTTTAATTGGAAATATGCTGCTCTGTGGTTCCTATGGATGCAACTTGCTGCCTGTCTGCACCCACAGTTGCCAACAGCTCTTAGCTGAAGAAAGTGGGCAGATTGGGTAGCCCGAAAGGAATGCCCTGAATGCCCTGAATAGGCTTTCATCCCAGTGCCCAATCTGCTGTCAGCACAGTCTGAGAAATGCTTTAGAGACTGCCCACCAGCTTGACACCTGTGTTGGCCAAGGTCAGAACCCTCAGGAGTCTGCTTGTTGGCGGTTCAGCAGCAGAAGTGATGGCACGAGAAGAGACATGTTGCCCCAGGAGAGAAGAAAGCGTGCTCAACTGAAAGTCTACAGACGTGAATTCTCCTAATTCTTTCACTTCTCTGAGCCTCAATCATCTTATCTAGAGCACAGGGCCCAAACTTTTTGCCTTTCCCAGCCCTTAGAGATGACATTAAAGCCAAACTGTGTGGCCATACACATATCCACACACATATGATGTGTGTCTTACGCATGGATTGAAATGCGTTCTTCCAAAATTTATATGTTAAAGTCCTAATTCCCAGGATCTCAGAATGTGTTATTTGCAAAAAGAGCTGTTGCAGATGCAGTTAATTAAGATGAGGATATACTGGAGTAGAGTGACCCCAATCTAATGACTGGCATCCTTATAAAAAAAGGAAAACTTGAGCACAGACATGCCCTCAGGGTAAACGTGATACAAATACTGTCACAGCCCAGAAACTAGCAAAAATAGTAAAGAGGCTTGGAGTAGATCCTTTCCTAGTGCTTTGAAATGAGGCATGGCCCTGCTGATAACTTGACCTTAAACTTCTAGCCTTTAAAACTGTGAAACAGTAAGTTTCTGTTGTTTAAGTCAATTGCTATATGGCACTGTGTTTTGGCAGCCCTTGAAAACTAATAGAATATTTTATCTAATAAAAGAGTAATATGCAAATTGACCATATCTCTGCTACACCCACCAGCCAATCAGAGCAAGTATGCAAATTAACCCCAACCCAGATGGCTGCAACCACAGAGAGCAGGAGGGAGACTTGGGTTTCTCTGGCAATAGAAGAAGCCAAGTTTTCCGCCTGCCCTTGCCAGCCTAAGTCTCTACTCAAGGCTATAAAGTTTTCATTGTAGAAGGTAAATAAATTCCAGATATCAGATCCTCTGCTTGGGGTGTGGCTGATCTGCAAACTACCACAAGCCCCTTGCCCAGGTCGCCCCATGCTCCAAGGGAACCCCCACCCTGATCCGGGACACCCTTCAGGGCAAACCAGCTGGCCCCTATGCACCAGGCCTCTATCCTATCTAATAAAAGAGTAATATGCAAATTGACCATTACTCCAACATACAAGATGGTTGCCTCATGTGGTTAAAGATCCTGCCCCCATGTGGACACAAAATGGCCACCACAAGATGGCCAACAGTGGAGGGCAGTTGTAGGTGATCAGGCAAGCAAGAAAGGGGAGTTAGGAGGCACCAGGCCTGCAAGCGAGAGCAATTGGGGGTGATCAACCCTGTAGGGGAGGGCAGTTAGGGCTAACCAGAATGGCAGAGGAGGGAAGTTGGGGGCAAACAGGCTGGCAGGGGAGCAGTTAGATATCAATCAGGCTGGCATGGGAGTGGTTACAGGATGATCAGGCTGGCAGACAGAAGTGGTTAGGGGCAATCAGGAAGGCAGGCAGGCAAGCAATTAGGAGCCAGCAGTCCTGAATTAAGTTAATTGGTACATGGCACTGTGTACCAATTGAAGGTATGTCTGATCATGATCAGGCCTAAATGGGCAGTTGGACATCACTCAAGGGGTCCCAGATTGGAGAGGGTGCAGGCTGGGCTGAGGGACACCACCACCCCCTGTCCCTGCCATGCATGAATTTCGTGCACTAGGCCTCTAGTGTATAAATAAAGACATTATAGACACACGTATATAAAATTACTGGAAATATTTAAGGTTCAACAGCAACCTCTAGTATATCTTGGGTCAGTACAAACCTGGTTATGCCTGCATGGGGTTAATTGGTTCACACTAGCAGGCTGGGCTGATGGTCAGGATCAAGGAGATGGATGAGCAGGCTAGTTAGTAAGACACATTAGAGTAGTCAGAACTACTCTAGGGTGTGGGGTCCTTAGATCTCTGCTCAGTGTATCCCCTGGGCCCACCTCCTTCTAACCTCAGCTGAAGTTGATCCAGACATTTCTAATAATACTAGTGTCCCAGTGCATGGATTCATGAACATTGAAAGGAAATTAATTAGAAGAAATGTTTTAATATCACTATTCACATCTTTCTCATGAAAAGAAAATAGGATTCTACCAAATCTTCTATATACCTACTCCAGGACTTCTGTGAGGATCAAATGAGATGAGACATGGGAAAACACTTCACAGCATTTTGCTAAAGTGTAAAATGTTTGCACCTGGCTATAAAGCAAGTCAGATTCCTGGGCTGAAGAAACTCAAAGGATGCTAATCACTAGGAGAGGAAGCCAGGCATTGCTATGTGATGTCATTATCCAGCACCCACAGCCACCATTTTTGGGCTGGTCTGTAGGCTGAATTTTGCACCCACATTTTGCATTTGGCCCAATGCACGACTACCCAGAATCCTCCTGGTCTACAGCCAATAAATGAAGAGGTGTGTAAGACATTACTCAAGTCTAGAGTCCACCTCTGTTCTGCAAGTGGAATACTCTTGAACCATGAGGTCTTGGCAGCATTGGCTGCGATTTGGTGGGGGAAGTCAATTGTTGGTTTGTCTGCACCAGGTCCTGGCGCCCATTTATTTTTAAATGGCCAGTGCATGTCATGGCAGCTCCTGCATTGAGTGTCTGCCCGCTGGTGATCAGTGTGCATCATAGCTATCAGTCAATGGACCAGACACTTAGCTTTCTATATATATATATTATAGAAACCAGTTACCCAAGGCCACACTGCTGATAATGGCCAATGCCACTTCCCTCTTGTTTTTCACTACTGTGTCTGTACCCCACCTCTGTGGACTCAGAGATGTAAATAAGCTAAAATGAATGATTAGTTCAGTGCCACTGAAAGCTCAAGAGTATTCCACTTCCAGAACAGAGGACTCCAGACATGAGTAGTCTTACACACCTCTTCCTATATCTGCTGTGGACCAGCAGGATTCCTGGTAGTGGTGCATTGGGCTGAGCTTCACTTTCAGGGCTCTCAGTGATCTCCCAGGGACTCATCTCTGAGACAAAGGAAGTCACTAAATAACTCCTGTCCCTAATAAACAGCCTGCGAACCAGTGCACTGCCATTCAGCACCTTAACTATATTTACTGCCTAAGAGACCGAGAGCAGCCTGTCTCATTTGATGGGGAAGCCATAAAGTTTTAGTGAATGGGAAGTAAATCACGGCTTTGGTTTGCCTTGTAAAAATGCACAACCTCCTGCTGGGGCTCACCCCTCACGTGGAGGAGTGAGTTTTTATTCCTCTGCACAAATAAAACATGATTCGAAGTCACCTTCCTGATTTGCTCCTGGCTCTGGGTTCAACAAGCAAAAAGTTAAAGTGATACTTAGAGGTGGGACTCAAATAAAAGTCTCTGAAATAGTCCACATGAAGAGGGAACCATTAATAAAGCACAAATTTTACTATGACTGAAAGACAAAAATGAACCAGTTGTATAGTAGAAAAATACTTATTTCTGTTACTAAAATCACAGAGAAACTTCTCCAGTGGATTCTCAGAGAAGATGAGGAGATGAAATGAATAATATCCTGGTCAAAATCTTTAATGGTCAGACTTGGTGTGAGTTTAATGATATTGTTCCTACGTTTAAATACAGGCAAATAGCTTTCCCCAAAGCATGATTAGTAACAGCAGAGCTAAGGTGGGGAAGGGGATATCAAGATAGAATGGCCCTTTAATAGATGGATGACTTTAGACTAAAAAATGAACCCATGACTTTCAGAGTTAGTCTTTAGTCCTGCTGTGGGTGTGTTTCTTATCATATCTCTTTCTCTTTCTCTCTTTTCTCAAATATCTCTCACCCCTACTTCTTTCTTTCCTTAATAGAAGAAAGAGCATGGGCTTTGAAGTAAAATTCAATTATGAAAACTCACAGTAATTTATCAATTACTAGTATAGGATGAACAAATTATATTTCTGTTCTCATATTTTCTACTTATTATCTCTATTGACTTGTTCTGATGATAAAAGCAGGGTATTTTTTTTTCCAGAAACATTTGAAAAGCTATAAGAAAGAAGTTTGAAAAACCATCTGCAATTTAACTATATATATAAAGAAATGGTGGTTAAACTATTTTTATAATTTCCTTTCTAAATTTATGGGTATATAGTTTTAAAAATTATACTATATATACTGGGTTTTTTTTTTTGCCATATCATTATGTTACAAATATTTTCCCATGTTAATGAATATATACTGAAATAATCACTTTGAATGGACACATTATCATCCATCAAATAGTGTGCTATCATTTGTTTAATTATACATGATTATCAAATATTTAGAGTGATTCCAATTTTGGAGTATTATAATTAAAGTCATGATAAGCATTCTTATACATAATTCTATGAGTTTTTCATCCAAATGTTTCTTTATAATCAACCCTTATATTTGGAATTGCTGGGATAAATGATGTGAAAATTACAAGGCTTGGATGCATTTTGCTAACTTGTCTTTTAAAAATGTTGTATCCACTTACTCCCCCACCAGCAGTGTATTAGCATGCCTGTCTCACCAAACTTAGGTATCATGACAATTATGCACAATATGTGTCATGACTATAGGCTGGCTTAGTCTAAAGTTAGGGACCAATCAGGGAAATAGAAGCCACTCTAGGTAATACCAAAAGTGAATTTAATCAGGCATGGTTTGCATAGGTGTTGGAGGAGATGGGAGGCCAAATGGGATGCTAAGGACTAAGTTGTGTCTTTCCAAAATTCACCTGTTGAAGCCCTAACCTCAAGGGAATCATGTGGAGATGGGCCATGGGGAGGTGATTAGGTTTAATGAGGTCTTGAGGCTGTGGCCCCTCCTGAGGGGAACAGTGCTTTTAAAGCAGACATGAGAGAACTTTCTTCCCCCTCTCCCTTCTCCCCTCTCCCTTCTCCCCTCTCCCCTCTCCCCTCTCCCCTCTCCTCTCTCCTCTCTTCTCCTTTTCCCCTCATCTCCTTTTCCTCTCTTCTTCTTTTCCCCTTCTTTCCCCTCTTTCCCCCTCTCCCCCTTTTCCACCTCTCTCCCTCTCTCCCTCTTTCCCCCTTTCCCCCCTCTTCTCCCTATTCTACCCTTCCCCTTCTCTCCCTCCTCTCATCCCTCCCTACACTTCTCAGCACCCTTCCACCACACCCCCCCTCTCTCTCAGGCCAGGAAGAGTGTCTTCCCCAGGAACTGAATGGCCAGCACTTTGATCCTGGATTTACGATGCTGCAGAACTGTGAGAAATAAATGTTTCTTGTTCAAGCCACGCAGTCTGTGTTGTTTTATTATAGGCTGACTCGGATCATGATCACTGGAAGCCACTACTTGCCCTAGGGCCTAGTCCAGAAGCCCAAAGGGAGCTACAGCATTATTGGCACCTCCTGGGGTCCTCTGAGGAGGCTGGAGCCAAGCACCCTGTCTTTTGGGAGCCGAAACAACAGAGGAGATGCAGTCTGAGCAAGAGAGAAATGGGGCAAGCACCCTCACTTTTCTTCTCTTCTGACTCCCAGTCTTCCATCAGGGCCTCTCACTGGCAGGACAAGGTGCAGCCAGCTGATGTGGGCACTGAAGAACGCTGCAGGGTGGTGGACCATGTGACAGAGCAGAGCAGGGAAGGGCGGAGGGAAGATGTGAGGACGCACAGAGCCAGGAATGTAGATGCTATGTGGCTGGCACCGAGTCTGGCCTGTGGATGGGAGATGCTCTTTTAGGTTAGGCAGGGCACCGTGCCCGCACAAGCCCCTACACACATGCTTGATCCCCGGAGGCACTAAGGTTTGCACCCTGCTTTAACTGACGTGCCTCTTGAGATGGTGGTGCAGGGCAGGATAGGGTATATTAAGAGTTAAAACAGTGTAGGGAAAGGCATGGGGCTGGAATGATATGCCACGGAAGTCAATTTCTACACTTTCCCTCTCACTGTCTTCTCAAGGTGTCATTTCTAACAGACACAGATAGCCCTGGTCCTTAATATTCCATTTTACAAACCAGAGAACAAACAAGGTTCATAGTGTCTTCCCTTGTGTGAAAATCTTTCACGTGCCTGTGGAGTGGACCAAATTAGGCAACATGAAACTCACCTGGGCTCTGTACAGGTCATTGCAGCTGCTGAGAGAGCTGCAGGTGCCTAACCTCCCTGGGCTGGGGCCCAGGATTCCCTTACTGACTAGTGCGCACACCCCATCCAGCCAGACATTTACTGACCACAACAGAGACCCAGCAGACATCTGAGGACACGAGAACAAATGAGGATGTAGATGGAGAACTTTACAGAGGCTGAGGGGAATGGCAAGGTGAGTCAGTGTGGCAGGTCTGGGAGACCTGAACTGCAGGATATGGAGGTTCTGCTGCCTGTCTTACTGCAGCGCAGCCTCTGACTGTGGCCTGAATTTGGGAGGCTGGAGCAGGGCAGTGTCTGGCTCTAAGTTAGGCAGGTGCCATGGGGGGGTGAGGGGGGGGGGGGCTGTGAGTCACCTGCCTGCTCCCACAGAGCCCTGGCTGTGGAGGTCCAGTTCTTATTTTAAAACTCTCACTGTTTCAGCGTGTCCTGTGCCAGCATTTCCAAATGCAGAGATAAGCAGGCTTTTCTGCGGCAGGCTGGACTTCCGGCCTCACCTTTCTCCCAGGTGGCTCCTAGCTGCATTGAGATAGCCCAGTGGTCGGCAAGCCAGGGCTTGTGAGCCATCTGCTAGGTGCTAGACTACGCCCCTTGAGTGTGGCTCGTCCACAAAATATCACGGCCTGGGTGAAGTCTATTTTGAAAAAGTGGCATTAGAAGAAGTTTAAGTTTAAAAACTGTGGCTCTCAAAAGAAATTTCAATCGCTGTACTGTTGATATTTGGCTCTGTTGACTAATGAGTTTGCCGACCACTGGGATAGCCCATTCAGTTTTGCTCATTTGTCTCTCTTATTTTGGGATAGTCTCTTGCTTTAGGCTGACCTGGTTTGGCTTGAGGAGAGCAGGCTGTGGGGACAATCTATTCTGAGCAAAGATTGCAGGAGCCACAGACTCCGGTGCCGCCAGGGCAGGGGTCCTGGGAGCAGGTTGAGCGGGTGGGGTGGGGGTGGCCTGTTACACACACCTGACAGGGCATGCTCTCCTGAGTTGATTGTTGGCAGGGGAAAGCTCAAGCTCTGTGTTGCTGGCTTTTTAGTTTTGTTTTTCAAGAAAACTTAGCGATCTGTGTGTAAGTTTTCAAATATGAGAAATGGGTTCTAAACATTTACAATACTGTGTGGGCCATAAAACCCACTTCTATGGGCAGAATCTGACCCAGGGGCACCTTGCCATCTTGGACTTGTGGGGTGATTCTTGTGCCAGGCCTTGGGCGGCGGGGAACAGCGAGATGAGTGAGATGGGGTCCCTGTCCTAAAGGGACTTCAGTGGAGAAATGGAACCCCAAAACCCAGTCCTGTCACAAGGCCAAGGAGACCTGAGATACCGGGAAATGGTGTGGGTACCCCAACGGAGGTTTTTCTCCTGCTCGTTTCCTAATATAGGGTATTGGCATGAAATAGTAATTCCACTTGCAATAATTGAACTTCAAATACAGGAAAAGGTGTGCAATCTGTTTGTGGGGCCACAGTATGCGGCTGGTCAGAGGTGGGCCCACTCTAATAATGAGGCTTTCCGGTCCTTGGCTGAATAAATGCCCTTGAGGAACACATTTGTACTTGACTGATTTCCACTCTGGAGTGCTACAGTGAAACCCCCGTGTAAACAGTGAAATCGGGTTTTTAAAGATCGCTTTTGTCAGGCAGGATGACTAATGGGAGCGGTAATGCCTTAAGAGGCGGCACATGCGCTGCAGCCCAGTGAGTCCAGAGCTCCCCTGGCTTGGCAGGAGGGGCCCAGCCAGCCCAGCAGCGCTGGGGCAGAGCTGTGCTTGGGGGCAGGGCCAGCTGGGCCAGGCTCAGGGAGAGGCCAGGAGTTGGCAGGACACCGGGGTCAGGACCTGGTTATTACTCATATCCCTGGAGCCCCCGTGGCCCTGGGCTCCCTCTTTGTCCAAGGCTCTTCACGTGCTGTATTCCAACCACCACACACTCCCCTCCAGCGGGCCAGGAGGAGCTGGGGCAGAGCTGGTGTCTTCGTAGTCTAGCACCTAGCAGATGGCTGGTCTGGAGAGAGACATTGGATGTCATTTGAAGGAATAAATAAACGATAAACCGAACAGAAACATAGGCAGGTGTACAGCATCAGGGAAATTAAACAGGAGGTGGTGGTGGGACTGGCGGGCAGGTGAGTGTGGTGACGTGCAGCGTGGAGGCTGGAGGGTGAGTGACGGGTGGGACCCTGCTTTGGGACTGAGAGCTGGTCATCAAGGCAGGACTCGGTAGGAGGAACCATGTGCTGGGTTCAGTTAGTGGGAGGGAGGAACCGAGCACAGCTTCAGATCAGCAGGGAGCAAGGGGTAAGATTGGATGCTCTGGCACCAAAGAAATTCAAGTTCAAATCTCACCTCAATCTTCCCCGAGCTGGATGACTAGGCAATGGGCTTGACCTCCCTGTGCCGCAATAACCATAGGTTTTAAATGGAGGGACATGGTTAGGAAGATCAAGTGAGATGTGTGAAGCACTCAGCACTTGGCAGAGGGTTACTAAAAACATGGGGAGGGTTTGATCAGTAAAAGGATGCTTGATGCCGAGACGTTCAGTAATAACCAGGAGCTGTGGACACAGCCTCAGGCATTTTGCAAACTATACATCTCCTCACCTTCACCCCAACCAAGGTGTTGGGAATTAATATCATATTTCAAAAGCTTTTTAGGAGGTCCTGATAACTCCCTCACCCTGCCCTCTCGCTCAGTCCACACTCTATTTCCTTAAATCAACCCCACAAGACCAGTGTAGGTCTCATCTTGTAGGGGATTTGACTGGAGGGGAAGGTAAAGTAGCCCCAGATTGTGTGGGCTTTGAAGGGTATGAGCAGGCAAGCCAATGCACCCATGAGACGCGGCACACAAAGTGCTTGGGGCCCACAGTCCTGGGGACCCCAGGAAATGTGAGTTCTTTTAAAATGAGAAGAAAAAGTGAACTTTCAGCTTGAAGAATGTGTGTGTGTTTAAATATATATTTTTAAATTGATTTCACAGAGGAAAGAATTGGGAGAAAGAGAAACATCAGTGATGAGAGAGAGAGAATCGTTGATCAGCTGCCCCCTGGAGATCAAGCCTGCAACTCCTGCATGTGCCCCTGGCCAGAATTGAACCTGGGACCTTTCAGTCCACAGGCCTACCCTCTATCCACTGAGCCAAACCAGCTAGGTCTGAAGAATGTGTTTTAATTAATATATTTATCTTTATACCAATACAGTCGTTAAAAATAAAACTTTCTGTCTTGAGGGAAGTGTCCTGCCAAGGCTGGAGTGACTAGGGCCCATGAAATCACAAGTGAAAGTTGTCATGTGGGCTTGGGGACAGGGGCCCCAGGAAGTCATCACACCAGTAGTTCTCTAAGGGGGGTGGGAGCGCCTGGGGAGTTTATGAAAATGCAATTCCTGAGTCCCTTTCCAGAAAGTCGGGTGCAGCCTGCGGTGGGCTCAGGAATCCCCATTAGCAGAGGCCCCGCTCATTCGGAAGCAGGTGGAAACAACCTCGAGACCCCGGACCCGCTCTCAGCTGTGGGTCTCTTCCTGGCAGTAGGGTTGGAGGGTGCTAGGAGAAGGGGAGCCTCCTGTCCAAACTGACACATCCACCCAAGCATCAGTCAACCCAGCCGGAAGCAAGATCAATTCGGCAGACAAGACAATCTGATTCTGTGGCACAAATGACTCCTGGGTTGAAGTGGGGGGGGGGGGGGGGGGGGTTGTGTGTGTGTCTCCATCTAAGTGTTAGAATCTCATTTAAATATCTTACACCTGTAAAGAAAAATGCTTGAAGCAGCTTTTCTTTAAGTGAATGTGTTGTGCCATTGCGAGATGTTACTGTGCGTTTAACACCAGTTTCAAAATGTTCTTTTACAAAATCATTACATGGAACTTCTGCATTAAGTTACAGGGCATTGCACAAGCGGCTGATCCACTCCACCTTCCACGAATAAGCAGATTTCTTTAATTAAGTATATGATTTTCTTTAATTATGGCAGTTAGTTAGAAAGGAGATAACTAAATAAAATTTTGCCACACAAAATTTATAGAGTAAAAGCAGTATTAAAATAACATTAGCATTGCCGGTCAGGCTCAGTGAGGGAGCAAACAGGCAGAAAATTGACAAATCCCTCACCTTAATGACTCGCAGCCACTTGGTCAGGAGAGGTTTGATTCTTATCTGCATTTCCTTGCATTGGTGACTCTTGCCAAGAGAATCCAATGGTCTTTTAATGCTCTTGTTTTGTCTCTACTGCTATTCCTGCATGAGTGATTCTCTCCACTTTCATGATTCTGCAGAAGAGTCATCACTGGGACTTGAGCATGACACAAAGTAATTTTGCAGCTAATTTCCATAAATTGGTTCTGAAGTAACAATCTAGATCAGAAGTTTCTTCCCTTAATTCTACCACTCTCTTTTTAAAGAAAATATTTTGTAATGTCTTTTTCACCACCCTGAAAGAAATTTCACAGATAATCTAATCTATCTACTTATAGTCCTTAAAAATCAATGGAATGACTTACCTATATACAATAAACTGAAAATATAAAAGTTAAATGATTTATAATACATTAATATGCATTTCAAAATGTAAATGCTTCAACAGGACTATATTAGAAGCCATAATGAAGTTGTTTCTTACACCTTTATAAAGGAGTGTATTGAACACAATCTTATTGGTATGTTTTATTGGTAACTTAGATACCCAGATGGAATTGCTTTCATTTATATTTTTGAAAAAAATACTTTTTTGGAGTAATTGTAGGTTCACAGGAAAGTTGGGAGGGAGGTGCAGATATTTATCATATACTCCATTCCCCATACCTGCCCGGCCTCCCCCATTGCCAATATTTCTCACTCCAGTGGTATACTTGCTTCAATTGATGAACATACATTGATACATTAAATCACTAAAAATCTAGAGTTTATATTAGTGTTCACACTTGAAGATGTATATTTTATGGGTTTGGATAAACACACAAAGACTAGAAGCCTGGGGCGTGAATTCGTGCAGAGACCTCTGTTGACTCTGGTCTGGGACAGAAGGGACTAATAACTATTTTCTTGTGTTTTCACTAATTGTACATGCACCAGGGAGCCAGGCAGTGATTTAGGGATGTTGGAGGCCAGGTCAGCCGGGGGGAGGAGCTGTGGGTGGCAGGCCTGCCCCTGATCAGGGTGTTGGGGCCAATTGGGGGCGGGGCTGGCTGGGGTGGGTGAGGGAGCCTATTGGGGCCTGGATCAGGCTGGTTGGCTGCCGCAGTGTGAATCATAGCCACCAGTCATTTTGGTTCTTCTGCCTCAATGGTTGCTGGAGATATATATATATATATATATATATATATATATATATATATATATATCATATGGCTATGATATACACACACACATTGCCATTATTATGGTACCATACAGAATATTTTCACTGTCCTAAAATCCTTTGTTCTCTATTTATTGATCACTCCCTCCAACTTCACCCTTGGCAGCCACTGAACTTTTCACAGTCTCCCTAGTTTTGCCTTTTCAAGAATGTCTTATAGTGGGTATCACATAGTATGCCACCTTTTCAGAATGTCTTCTTTCATCAAATAATATGCTTTTAAGGTACCTCCATATCTTTTCATGGATTCATAGGCCATTTCTTTTTAGTGGTGAGTAATATTCTGTAGTCTGGTTGTAGTAAAATTTATTTAACCAATTATCTATTGAAGGACATCTTGGTTGCTCCCAAGTTTTGGCAACTCTAAGTAAACCTGCTATAAATATCTGGGTGCAAGATTTTGTGTGGACATAACATTCAACCCCTTTGGGTAAATACCCAAGGAGCATGATTGCTGAGTCATATTATAAGTGTTTGTTTAGTTTGTAACAAGCCATCAAGCTGTCTTCTGTGGCAGCTATTCTATTTTGCATTCCCACCAGCTACATATGGCATTCCTATTGCTTCACATCATCACCAGCATGTGGTGGTGTCAGTGTTCTGGATTTTGGCCATTCTAATAGGTGTGTAGTGCTATATCTTTGTTTTAATTTGCACTTTCTTGGTGACATATGATGGGAATCACCTTTTCATATGCTTACTTGCCATCTGTATATCTTTAATGAGATGTCTATTAAGGTCTTTGGTCCATTATTTTAATTATTTGAGGTTTAAGGGGTGTTTTGTTTTTGTTTTTATTTTTGTTTTTGCTTTTTTGTTTTTGCTTATCTTGGATAACAGTCCTTTATCAAATATGTTTTTTTTGCAAAGAGTGAACCCTTTGGTCTTTTCTTATAAGAGCACTAATTCAATTGGGAGGACTACACCCACATGAACTCATCTAAACCTAATTATCTACCAAAGGTCAGGTAATTGCTATTTGGAGACAGAAAATAGCAAATTGAGAGTTATGACTACAACATCCAAATTTGGGGAGTTGGAGCGGGGATGATACAATTCAGTTCACAGCAAAGAACTTCTGGTGAACTTCCACATGAAGCAAAATAAAATTTTCCCTGGTAGTTGTGTTCCTGAAAATGCAGTGTATAATGAAAAAATGGTGCAGAAATATTTGTGTCTTTATATTGATAACTAATGGAATGAGGTTCTAGACTCAGATAATTTTAAACAATATTTTACCCTGATGAATGTTAGGATTCTGTATTATGTGAGCTACCACCCTTAATTTCTCTGTTCACTAATGGTCAGAAGCATAAAAAATTGACATAGACTTTTAAAATTCACCTTCATTATAAATAATTGAAACAGATTTTTTTTTTTAAATGGAAAGCACATTGTCATCATAGAACAGAAAAGGGAAGAGAAAAGGTAGTTAACTAACATTTCTTGAATGCCAGGGCACAGATCACAAACTTAGAGATTCAATGAGATTTTATCCTTAAAACCATTTTAAAAAATTGAATTTGATACCAATCCACCACAATTTCATCACCTTTTTATTGCCTTTCATCTACTCTGTTTTATTCATGTTATCTGCCAGTCTCCTAATGACAGTCAAGTTGTTTTTGCTGGTCTGAGTGACTCAGATGCTGAATATGCATTCACTTGTTTAATCCCTGCAACGTTCTATGCTCTCCATTTGCAAATGAAGAAACCAAGGCTCAAAGAGATTAAGATATTTGTTCAACCTCACGTGGTTTGTAGGTGGTAGAGTCAAGATCTAATCCTGTATTTGTTTGAATCCAAAAAAAAAAAAACTCTGCTCTTTCTACAACACATTCCCCATCGATAAAGCCCACACCTGACTGTGAAGATGCAGCTCTTCTGAGTTGATCTGGGAGAAATACCTTCCACCTGGACCTTGCAAATGGGGTCCTGATTCCTGACCCCGATATCAGGGACAAGGGAGTGATGGTCCCTGGACAGGTGACACATGACCGCAGGTTTGATTTTTCCAAGGGAGACTCGAAAACATTGAACTTGCATTGTGCTTCTTCCTCGCTGAGTCTATCCACGCCTGTTAAGCAGCCTAGCAACATCTGTAGAGATTTTTTCTCCACAGTATGCTTTTGAAAATTAGTAGTGTACCCAATAAAACCTTCCAAGAAAGAGCGTGAATGCATGCTATGTTGATAGCCCCTCAGCGAGTGCCCATTCCTTCCCGGGATCCTGGTGAGGCAAAGCCATCTCCCATCGTGGCTTTCGAGGTTTTAGATGAACTTGGGATTGCAATTCAGTGAGACAGTTCCAGTGGTCTGATTCCATCCTAAGGCATATTTCCTCGGAATTCAATGACGTACCGCAAAACATGATGAACAGCCCATTTCACTGGGTTTTCCTGTAATTATCTTTGGGAGATAAATCTCGCAGGTATGAGAAGGCAAGGTTATAGAAGGAACAGGATGTTTGTTTGTCCTGCCATTTGGGGCAATAATTATAAAGTGTAGTTATCAAGCACCTGAGCAGTGCTACATGGATACTTGTACTCTGTGTCTTGGAACAGCTGGCTGGAGTAGAGATGGACACCAGGTCCGATTTGAATTTGCTCTGGGAATTTGGAATTGTGACTGCAAACATATAGCCAGTAACTGTTTATTCTTAAACTTGGAAGCTATTTTGGGGGGAGGTGTGGGAGAGAGGGTAACTTCTCTCACTGAGGGGAGAGTGAGGTCCAGGATCAGAGAGGCAGAGGTGGGAGTCCTTGTGGCTCCAGAGAGAGCGAGGAACTTCCGGAAGCAACACCTTGTTTCCTGAAAGTGTTCAATTGTTGGTTTTAGTTTCATGGGAGGCCCAAAGCATGCCTAGCTTTTGTCATTAAGTAAAATTAATATTTCAAATAAATTCCATTTTTTTGCCTAAGTAAGTCTGAGTAATTTTCTAGTATGTTCAAAAAAAACAATTCCTGGCTGAAACAACAAGACCCCACTAATTTGTTTTACAGATGAAGAAACTGAGACTCAGAGCACTTAAATAACTTCCTCCACAGCTAGCAAATGGAAGGGTCAAGAAGTTAAACCCACAAAAATGGCTTGTGTGTCTTTATGAATGTGAAAATTAACCCCTTACCCTTGTGTGACATTTTATATTATCAAAACATATGTGTTATATTGTTTAATCCTCACATTGATCTGAGGAAAAGAGTATTGGAGATGGAGATTGAGGCATGGAAAAGTTAAGCATACAACTAAACTGAATCTGAATACATTTTACACACACACACACACACATATGTATGTATATGTAAATGTATATATATGTGTGTATTATACACATTTTAATTTTTAGAAATTGAAATTATATTTAATACATATAAAGAAATGTGTGAATAAGGTATGAAGCCAAATGAGATGAAGATCTGTACAGATGTATGTGTGAAGTGAAATGTTACTAGAATGATGGAAGCCTCCCATGTCCCCTTCCTGATCACATCCCAGGGATAATATATATATATATGTATTATTGATTTCAGAGAGGAGAGAGAGATAGAAACATCAATGATGAGAGAGAATCATTGATAGGCTGCCTCCTGCACTCCCTTCACTGGGGATCAAGCCTGCAGCCTGGGCATGTGCCCTGAGCAGGAATCAAAGTGTGATCTCCTGGTCCATAGGTTCACACTCAACCACCGAGTCACATGGCTGGGCAGGATAAGCAATATTTTGATTTGAGTTTATCTTCTTCCTTTTTGTCACATTGGTATATAACTGAGACATCTTCATGGATATATTATTTAGTTTTGTTCCTAAACTTTGTCTAAAGAAATGCTTTCTGTATTAGTTTTCAGCTTGCTTCTTTTTCCCAACATCATGTTTCTGAGATTCCTCCCTGGCCATGCATTCATTTTCACTGCTATAAAGCATTGCCTTGGACGAATATATTACAGTTTATTCATGCTCTCTCTTGTCCATGAACATTTAGGTTTATTTCATTTTTTTGTAATTATAAAGAATGCTGATTTAAAGAAGTAGTATTTGTGTCCTGGGTGCAGCTATAAGAGATGCTCTAGAGCAGTGGTTCTTAACCTTTCTAATGCCTCGACCCTTTAATACAGTTCCTCATGTTGTGGTGATCCCCAACCATAAAATTATTTTTGTTGCTACTTCATAACTGTAATTTTGTTACTATTAATGAATTGTAATGTAAATACTGTTTTCTGATGGTCTTAGGCAACCCTATTAGCGGTTCTCAACCTGTGGGTTGCCTAAGACCATCAGAAAATACAGATATTTACATTACGATTCATTAACAGTAGCAAAATTATAGTTATGAAGTAGCAACAGAAATAATTTTATGGTTGGGGTCACCACAACATGAGGAACTGTATTAAAGGGTCGAGGCATTAGAAAGGCTGGGACCCACTGCTCTAGAGTGTACGCAGGAATAAGATTAACTGTGTTGTGCTATATGTGTGTCTTCAACCACAATAAATGGTTATCCAAATAACAGCATAAACAGTATCAAAGTTTTTTTTTTAATATATTTTATTGATTTTTTACAGAGAGGAAGAGAGAGAGAGAGAGAGCTAGAAACGTCGATGAGAGAGAAACATCAACCAGCTGCCTCTTGCACACCCCCTACTGGGGATGTGCCCGCAACCAATGTACATGCCCTTGACCGGAATCGAACCTGGGACCTTTCAGTCCGCAGGCCAACGCTCTACCACTGAGCCAAACCGGCTTCGGCCAGTATCAAAGTTTTTATATGATTTATAATAGCAGCAACAGTCCATGAGTTCATATTACTTCACATTTTTGCTTACTGTTAGTATTATTTGGTTTTGAAATTTCTGCCAATGCTGAAACCAGTTTGGCTCAGTGGATACAGCATTGGTCTGTGGACTGAAAGGTCCCCAGTTTGATTCTGGTCAAGGGCATGTACCCTGGTTGCAGGAACATCCCCAATAGGGGGTGTGCAGGAGGCAGCTGATCAGTGTTTCTCTCATCAATGTTTCTAGCTCTTTATTCCTCTCCCTTCTTCTCTGTAAAAAACAATAAAATATATTAAAAAAATAAAAAATAAATAAAATTTCTGCCAATTTGATGGGTTTGAGATCCTATATAATAAAAGCCGAATATGCTAAGTGTCTGGTCATCCAGTTGGCCATTTAACTCAAAGTGTAATATGCTAATGATATGCTAAGGGCACTCAGTTGCTCGCTATGACTTGCACTGACCACCAGGGGGCAGACAGTCAGCTGATCAACCAGTTGCTATGATGTGCACTGACCATGAGGGGGCAGATGGTCTGATCCATAGGTTGGCTTGCTGCTGGGGTCCAGCTGATCGTGCACCAGTGAGGTCCCTCAGCTTGGCCTGTGCCCTCTCACAATCCTGGACTCCTTAGAGGATGTCAGAGAGCCAGTTTCTGCCCGGTGGCTGAACGACTGGTTGCTTAGATGTGCACTGACCACTGGGAGCAGAGAGAGCACAGGCTGGGCTGAGGGACTCTCCTGAATGCACAAATTTTATGCACTGGTCCTCTAGTAGTATATAAGCTTAATCATTTACTCATTCTTTTATTAGCACATTTGAGCTCTTTTATATATTCTGGATACATGTGTTAACAAATCTTTTCCAGTTTGTAGCTTTTTTCCTTCCTTTCGTATCCTAGCAAATGGAAGTTTTCAATTATAATAGAGTCAAATTTATCAATATTTTTCCTTTGGTTTATGGTTTTATGTATTAAAACATTTTTCCCCTGCTGTACAAAAATATAGTCCCCCATATCATTTTCTAAAACTTTTAACATTTTGTTTTCACATTTAGTTCATATAGAGTTTGTTTTCTGCATATGGCATAAGGTAGGCTTCAATTTTTATTTTTTTCATATTCTATCCAGATGTCTTGGATTATTTATTATCATTTCCATACTAATCTGAAATGTACCTCACATAATAACATCGAGTTTTTATATATCTCTTTCCTAGTCTTAAATATTTCACTGGTCAATTTCTCTCTCGGGCACTCTCATACACATATCATATATACGCACATATATATGTATGTATGTGTAGCTTCATGTTGTCATAGGAAACAGTAGGGCTATTTCCCTACCTTCTTGTTCTTTAGGAATGTGGAGGAGAGAGTGGCTAAGCTGTTCCCCAAACCTGATGCCGCTTTCCTTTGGACATGCTGCTAGGCTTCAGTTCCCAGCCTCACGCAGTTAGGTGTTGCCAGGGGGGTTGATGTGCGTCGCTGCTGGGATAAAGCAGTTTAGAAGCACTTTTTCTCTCTTCTCTCCTCATTGGCCGGCAGAACATGGCAGGCTTTGAATCCAAAAGGCCACATGGAAGATTCTGACTGATAAGAATGGCAAGTCTATCCTGTTGGAATGGTTGCATGAGAAATATGATCTTTTACCCTCATTGAATCTGATGAACAAAATAAACAAAATAGGCATGATTCACAGATGTAGAGAACTGACTGACAGCTGTCAGAGAGGAAGGCATTGGAGGCTGGTGGGGGGAAAGTGAAGGAATTAAGAAAAAACAAAAACAAAACACAAACAGAATAAACAACAACATCACAGACATAGACAATAGTGTGGCTACCAAGGGAAAGGTGGATAAAGTGAGGTAGAAGAGTAAAAAGAGGAGATAAGTGGTGATGGAAGGAGAGTGGATTTGGGGTGGTATACACAATACAATATGCAGATGACCCAAATAAAATAAGAAATTAAAGAGATGGAGTAGCAACTGACATCACAAACATACAAAGGCATGTAAGAAAATATGATGAACAACTATATGCCGACAAGCTGGACAAAATGGACAAATTCCTAGAAAAATACAATCTTCCAAAACTGAATCAGAATCAGACAACATGAATAGGCCAATACCAACTGATGAAATTGAAGCAGAAAGCAAAACAAACAAAAAAAAAACCTCTCAGCAAACAAAACCCTGGCCCAAACAGCTTCACAGGGGAGTTTAAGCAAATATTCAAATTATTATAACGCTTATATATTTTTATTTTTAAAAGTTTTATTAGGTTCTTTTCCCAAATCTTCCTAGCTATTTTTAGTAATCTCTTTTGTCCTTACTCATATTTTGTATAATGTATTTTAGTTCTTTAAACCATTTTTTACACCATGTTTTTATATATTCATGTGGTAATTCTACGTTATGGTGCTTTGAGGAGCATATTCCTTATATATCTGTGTGTTTGCTTGCTTTATTGATTCTTACTCAGGGTAGGCTGTTTCCTTATATGTTTGTCTATTTTTTTTTTTATTGTGAATTCAATATTTAGCTGAATTTAATCTGGGTTTCCTGAGAGGTCAAGGTTGTTCTGCTTCTCTCCAAAGAGGGTTTGTGTTTGGTTTCAATTAAAGCCAAGAGACTCTACAAATTTTCTTCCCTTTAACTCCTTGGTTTGAATTTTCCTAGCCATGAAGATAATATAGACTCAATATCCACATCCATGTGTAGGCAGGACCATGGTTATCTGTATACAGAAAAGACAGTGTGATTATCATTATTATTTCTCACAGAGCTATGACAAAGACAGGCAGATTTCCTTGTTAATCTCCATTTGCTGCAGGCAGAATATTTTTTCCTGGCTTTCTCATGTGTGTGTGTGTGTGTGTGTGTGTGTGTGTGTGTGTGTGGTGTGTATTGGTGAGGAGATTAAGTTTTGTTCAAGTTTTTTTTTTTTTTTTTGCATTATCTCCAAATTGTTTAATCCTTGGTAAGGGCATTATATTTACTACCCTGATTTTATTTACCCCTACTGTGTTTTAACTTGTTTGTTGGTTTTTGACCCTTGGGATTTGCCAGGCTAAATTTTTAGCTCAGCAATGTTTTTAACTTTGTTGGAATTTATCCAACATCCAGTTCTTTTGGAGTGTTGTTTTTATTTGTCTGTTTTTTTGTCAGAGTATCTAGTCCCCCTTTTTGCTGGATACAGAAATCGTATAGCACACTTGTTTTCTCTTAACCCTCCTATTTAGTTACCATGTGATTGAAATCCAATTGTCCTTCCTGAATTACGTTATCCCAGTTTGGGAATTAATCAAAAGGAACCTGAAGTTTGGGAGGCACAGATCCAGGTCCCAACAACGAGACTCCAAACTAAAGGATAAGAGTAAGTAAGAATGTCAGAGTTTCTGTGGGTCCTCGGCGGATTCATGAAACAGACTGGGTCAGCATCTGCTGAAAGAAAGCTGGAAATTTTTCTTCACATATTTTTTAGAGGTTTTTATAGAGGTATTTGAGGTTGGTCTAGCCACTTATTGGTTGGTTTGCTCGCCTTATGTAGCAAGTTCCAATTATCAACTTTTCTGGTAAATTGGCTCTAAAAAGAGCAATGAATCTTAGAAATGATATGCATATATTTGTATATTACAACTCAGAACCCCAAATATTCATTTCAATATAACTGAAATGAAACAGGTGGCCTAAAAATAATTAGCATTTTTTAAATTTCTCTTTCATCTTCAAGTTCATTTTTAAAAATATAAATGTGTACATATGGTAATCATAACTAGATAAGTGAGGGTGTCATACAGCCTTCGGAGGAATGAGCTAAGCCTTTCAAAAAGGCTTTCTGAGACCATGCAGAGTTGTGCTCAGGAGACCTACCTGTTTGGAAATAACAAGGCCAACCTGATCTTTTTTTCTCCCCATAACTCCCATACACCTGGTTCCCACCATACCCATTGCCCTTACCCCTCCTCCCCCACTGTTCTCATTCATAAGTGTTCTATTTTTGTCTAGTCTCTTATCCCACCACTCTGAGAATTGTCATTTTTATGCCCCTGATTCTATTAAATTTACCAGCTTATTCTGTTCATCATATTTTTTATTCACAAATTTTTAGATTCACTTGTTGATAGATATGTATTTGATGTCACTTTGTTGTTCATAATTTTTTTTATCTTTAACTTTTCTTCTTCTTTCTTTTCTTAAATAATACTTTTCCACATTTCATATAATACTGGTTTGGTGATGATGAACTCCTTTAGCTTGTTCTTATCTGTGAAGCTCTTTATCTGACCTTCAATTCTAAATGATAGCTTTGCTGGGTAGAATAATCTTGGTTGTAGGTTCTTGCTTGTCATCACCTTATCACTTTGAATATTTCTTGCCACTCCCTTCTGGCCTGCATAGTTTCTGTTGAGAAATCAGCTGACAGTCATATGGGTATTCCCTTGTAGGTAACTGACTATTTTTCTCTTGCTTTTAGGATTCTCACTTTGTCTTTTTCCCTTGGCATTTTAATTATAATTTGTCTTGGTGTGGTCCTCTTTGGATTCCTCTTGTTTGGGCTTCTGTGCACTTGCTGAACTTGTAAGTCTATTTCTTTCACCAGGTAGAAAAAGTTTTCAGTCATTATTTCTTAAAATAGGTTTTCAATATCTTGCTCTTTCTCTTCTGGCATCCCCCTAATTTAGATGTTGGTACGCTTGAAGTTGTCCCAGAGGCTCCTTACACCATCTTCATATATTTGGATTCTTTTTTCTTTCCTGGTTAGGTGTTTTTTGCTTCTTTGTATTTCAAATCTTTGACTTGATTCTTGGAATTCTCTGGTCTGCTATTGGATTTTTGTATATTATTCTTTATTTAAGTCAGTGTATGCTTAATTTCTAATTGGTCCTTTTTCATTTCCTTGAGGGTCTCACTAAATTTATCAGTGGTTTCTAGAAGATTCTTGAGTAACCTTTTTGTGGTTTTGAACTCTATATCCAGTAGCTTGCTTTCCTCCATTTCTTTTCTTTGTGACCTGTTTCTTTGTCTCCACATTTTGGCTGCTTCCCTGTGCTGATTGAGTGGCTTTGTGTGGTAGGAGTCCTACAGGGCCCAGTGGCTCAGCCTTCCTAATTACCTGAGGTAGATATTCTTAGTTCACCCCTTTGTGGGCTGTGTACACATTCTTGTTGTAGTTAAGCCTTGATTGCTGTTGGTATCACTAGGTGGAAATGATCTCCAGACCAATTGGTTGTAAGGACAAGTTGTGTCTACAGAGAGAACTGCTGTGTTGGCAACACCCTTATGGGGCAGAACTTTCTTCAGTGGGGCTTTGGCCATCACTGAATCTGCCCCCAGAGTGTATCTTTTATGGATCTGAAGAGTTGTAATCTGGTATGGTCTCACTTTGACCACTGAGTGCACTGGCTCTTGCTTCTCCAAGGAGGTGCAAAGTCAACCCCTGCCTGAGACCACCCAGCAGGAGCTACAGAAATTTCTGCAGATTCCTCCTCTTAGTTTGGGGTTTGAAGGTGCCCAGATGAGGCCCACCTGGGAAGCAATGCAGGCTGCTGAGGAGCCTTAGGCTTCTTTTGGAAGCTCTAGGGTTCTTTGACCCAGTTGCAGTTTGTTACTTAGGTTGCAAAAGGCCAGGCCATTCATATGCAAATGCATCTGCTCAGAGCTTGGGTGGGGTTGTAAATTGGGTGGGGTATGGTTTCAGGGACTCACCAAGATTATTCTACCCAGCAAAGCTATCATTCAAACAGCAGTAGTTGCCCATTGGCCCTGCCCTGGATAATCCCTGGGTCTCTGTGTCCTGGGGCCATTAAAGAACAATGAACACTGAGACCATCTCTGAGAGAAAGCAGCTCTGGCCCTTTGTCAGACAGTCCAATTTATCCCCATATGAGTCTGGGTCCCCAGAGTCTCACTCAGTATGGAATTCAGAAGAGTTGGGAGTTTGTATCTCCCTCCTGATTGAAAGAGACCACAGTGTACCCAGTTGCCAGCCGGTTTCTGTGCACACCTCCATACCTTCACTCTTCCACACCTCTGCACCTCCTACCAGTCTAGATGTGCTTTTCTCTTTCCTTCTTGTTGTAGAACTTCCACTCAGCCAGCCTTCCCATCTGGATGATACTCATTTTTTCTTTTAGTTGTAGTTTAAAAATATATATATATTTTATTGATTTTTTTACAGAGAGGAAGGGAGAGGGATAGAGAGCTAGAAACATCGATGAGAGAGAAACATCAACCAGCTGCCTCCTGCACACCTGCTACCAGGGGTTGTGCCTGCAACCAATGTACATGCCCTTGACCAGAATCAAACCTGGGGCCTTTCAGTCTGCAGAGCGACGCTCTATCCACTGAACCAAACCAGTTTTGGCTTTTAGTTGTAGTTTTGATGTGGTTTTTTGAGACAGTAAGTTCAGGTATTTGCCTATGCCATCATCTTGGTTCCTCCTCCATCTTCTTTTTTAAAAAAATATACCTTGTTTTTGGTGAGATGTTCCATTACCATTTTCCACTTCATGAAAACTAGAGCAATTGAACTTTCTTGACTCTCCAATTCCCTTGAAAGTACAATTCTGGGATCCAATAGCAATCTAGCCAGTTCTAGGAAAATGGTGTGAGGTGGAAATAGAGTTCAGTGGCTAACAAGAGCAAGAGGCAATTATTTAGAAAGATAGCATATATTTTGTAATTTCTACTAAGGAAAGATTCACTGCCCATAATACTGGCTGGATTATAGATAGAAAACTTTAAAAACAACTGCCTCAAGTGATTCATAGTATACAGTATTAAAGCCTGCATTGATGGAAGCAATTTTTACTATTTTATTTATTAAACACGAGTCTGTTTGAAAAACGGAGATGGTGATGGATGTGGATTTGCTTTTTGGTGCCAATTTCAGGCATAAAATCTTTTTAGTACCCGGTAAAAGTGATAATAAAAATAATTCTATCTAGCAGAAAATGCGGGCATGTGTGAAGGTGCCCATAGTAACTAGTGGGTGTGTGTGTTTGAATATATAAATGTATATGTGATTTAGTCCCCATCACAGGGTCATCTTGTAGGCTCTGCGATTGCATACAAATCTCTCGTTAGCTGTCACCCAGGAGGTAATGGTAAACTGTTTATCCTCTGCTTACATTGCAGTGCTCTGTGGTTATGTGCTTCAAGTGATGTACAATGCACCCATCTTTATTGCTGCGATGCAACGGCTGAAGGAAATGGCCCAAATAAAACTTTCAATGCCGTATTCCACAGCCTACCTACACAGAGAACCCACATAACCTAGGAAGGTCTGGAGCTACTGGTATTGCTGTTGAGAGGGGTGACTCAGACCCACTCCAGGGGATTATCTCTGAAGCATCACCTGACCAGTTAATACTCCTGTAATGATGGAATCAGAAATCCTGTCCCTTCTCCAACACTGTGCCTTAGGTTAGCCTGGTCCTGGAGCCCTCTTCCCAGGGATGTCACTCATCCAAGGGGCACAGCAACAAGGAGTTGTCAGGCACATTTCCTGAACAACCCAAGAACAATTTCATTCATTTCATGGATGTTCCTTCTCCTCATCCCCACAAATCCAATAAGGCATCTACACATTCTATATATTCCAATATGATGCCCCAAAGATGAGGCAACCTGAAGTTTGTTTGTTTTTAAATATATTTTATTGATTTTTTTTTACAGAGAGGAAGGGAGAGGGATAGAAAGCTAGAAACACTGATGAGAGAGAAACATTGACCAACTGCCTCCTGCACACCCACTACTGGGAATGTGCTCGCAACCAATGTACATGCCCTTGACCGGAATCAAACCTGGGACTTCTCAGTCTGCAGGCCGATGCTCTATCCACTGAGCCAAACCGGTTTTGGCACAACCTGAAGTTTTAATGCAACTTTGTTCTGAGCTTTTGGATTTCTTATAGTTCACTGAATACATTATAGTATTTTAAACCTTTCTACCTTTGCACATGATGTCACTTTTCCAAAATTACATTCTCATCTTTTCACTTAGAAAACTCCTTTTCATTCCTTAAAGTCCATCCTTCCTTGTAAAGGTAAGTACTTCCTTCTCTCAGTAAATCCTGTATCATTTTTATTTCTTACTGAAAACATCCTAAATTTAAATTGTTACCAACATGTTGTTAATACTTACTAATTAATGTCTTATCCACTATGATCTCTTTGGTGGCAGTGCCTGTTTCTTATTCACCTTCCTTCCCCTATTTCTATCATGGCATGTGTTTGACGTATAGTACAGCTTGATTAGAAATAAATTCCACTACATGTGTCTACATGTTATGGAAAGAGCTGCTCTAACCTTTAGACCACTACTCTATTCACAAAACAAACAAACAAACAAAAAACTGAATCATAACATTGAAGGCAGCCCACAAGTGACTCATTATTGCATTACTCTAAAAAATAGACAGGTGGCATAATTCACAGTCTTGGGTTAAAATTAGAGTTCATTCCCATGAACTAGGTTCCCCACAGCTCACATCCATGGCTTTCCAGGAACACTTTTACCCAGAAGGGCCACAGATGGTTTCTAAAAAAGATCCAGAGTCTAGATTATTTTCAAACAAGATAAAATCTTTCTTGAGCCCTGACCAGTTTTCTCAGTGGTTAGATGATCTCTCTCTCTCTCTCTCTCTCTCTCTCTCTCTCTCTCTCTCTCTCTCCCCCCTCTATCTCCTCTCTCCTCTCTCCTCTCTCTTCTCTCCTCTCTCCTCTTTCCTCTCTCCTTTCTCCTTTCTCCCGCCTCCTCTCTTCTGCTCTCTCTAAAAATCAATGGAAAAAATCTCCCCTGGTGAGAATTAACATCATCAAAAAATCTTTCTTGAGCTAACAGGTAGATTTATCTTAGTTTTTCCACCATGGATCAAACTGCCTAAAATCCACTGTGGTTAACAGATTTCTAATATTTATGAGTATTTTGGGGTGTTATTGCTATTGACTGTTAAAGAGCAAATGATTTCCCACCAGTAACTGGAATCCCCAAAGGTGATATCCTCTGTGGGTTCCCAGCCTGTCAGATTCCTGATCCTGGGGACTCTGTTGTTTTCTGCCTGGAAAGATGCTTGGGAAGAGGAAGCTTCCTGCATTAGAGAGTTTCTAACTAATGATCTTTAGTTAAAAGCAGGCATTGTAATCACTCAGCAGCTATTCTTTTCATTATAGCGCTTAATATTTTTAATTGTTTGCTCTTTCAGGTAGATTTTAAAATTATTTTGTTAAATTTTCAGAGAAATAAGCTACTAGTATTATGATGATGATATAGTAAGTTAAGAAAGCAAACACCTTTTAAAAACATACTGACTTTCCTTCTTCTCACCCTCTTCACCTCTTCCTCTCTCTCCCTCCCTCCCCTTCCTTTTTACAAAGGGCCTTGGATGCAAAGATAAATAATGCCAAATGTTCTCAACTAGTTCACAGTATGGCAGGGAAGAGGTCGAATGAAAGGAAAGTCAGTGACCAGGTTGAGGAATACCTGTATGACTAGGTTGGATGCAGAGAGAATGGGCACCTTAGCACATTTAGGGCATGGTCCAGGAAGGCATTTGAGAGCCATGACCCTGCCCTAACTCCTATCCCCGACAACACACACATTCCAGAGATGGTGGAGCAGTGTCCAGGCAGGAGGAAGAGCGTGTGCAAATGCTGGAAGGCCTAGGAGGAAATTACGTGCTCTCTTGAGAGTGAGATATTGACTTGTGCGATAGAATTGGTAGATTCTTCAGAAAGGAGGGAGCAGACATTACAAATGGTAACTGAAGCCACACATTGGGGAAGAAGATTTTTGGACCCAGGCAGTGATTCTGGGGAAAAAGAGCTTGGGACTTGACTATATACTAGGGCTCAGTAAGTCATGCTCCCTCGGGTCTCTGGGCTCTAAGCCCTGGCCCAGCATTATACACATATCCAGGTAGATAGTGCAGATGGTGGCGATGAGTGTGTGTGTGTGTGTGTGTGTGTGTGTGTGTGTGTCTTGGGGCTAGGGACATGGGGTGGAGGGGTTTTTATCTCACAGATGAGAATGAATATGATAGTAGAGAGGCAGACACTCTGCATGAAGCCCACTTCAAGGTACTAATAATATTATGCAACACCTTGTTGCAAATGTCAAAGACATTTTCCCATTGAACTTTATTCTTATCTACTAGATTAAAATGCTTTTTGAAATAATGAAATTGTGGAGAAACACTGGAAAAATCGCATTGATGGTAGGCAGATCCCTGACAGGAAACTTCCCTTGTGATGGTTTTGGAGGCAATGAGTAGTCTCGATCGAAGTTTGAGGGGAAAATAATGCCAAAAAAAAAAAAAAATTCTTGCCGTGATGGGCATATTATATAGTAACAGGAATTAAGACATTAAGATGGATGAATTCAATTGATCATAAGTAAATGAAATTGAAACCGGTGATAGTGCTGGGACCCTCCACAGGGCAAAGGGAGTTTGCTCACCCTATCTCCTGGAGAGTAGCAACTGGAATGAATGAAGGACAGTGGTTTTTATTTCTAAAGAAGAATCATCTGTCATTGTCAGCTCTGAAGGCAGATGGAAGCCTCAGCCACATCACCTGAAAGCCAGAGACTTCCTGGAGAAACTGCTGTCCTGGGGTTTACATCCACCAGAGAGCAGCCTTGTCAGCCTGCCTGGCTCCGCCTCCACCCTCAATCCCCCAGAGGTGGGGGCAGTGACACTTATGGAGGATAATGGCGTTCCTGGCACCGAGCATTGCTTTAATATTACACAGGCATTCCCATGAGGAGAAATGAGCCCGATGACTAAGGCATACTAACCTAATATGCTATGCTATGCTAATTATAATGCCATTTATAATGCACCGTCCATTCCCATATAAAGCCTCAAAGTAGATCATATCAAAAGCATTATGAAGGCATTGTATCAGAATCTATGTAGAACACAGAGGTGAGACACACCTAAGGGAGCTTATATGCTTGCTGGAGAGAGAAGCAGCAAACCACTTATGAAACTGAAAACAATTCTTATTCATGACTATTTATAAGCTCAAAATAGTCGTTAAAACACCAGTAAGAGAAGTGAATTTCTTATGAATTCTTCAAAGGTCACAACCCAGCAGACCAGAGCTGTTATTATTTGCCTGGCAGAGTGCATTGTTTCTCCTTTCCTCGTTTTAATTAAATCGGGATGCCTTCAGGGAAGACAGGTTCTTGCCAGGCTTCCCAATTTCCCATTTGTGCCACCTCCCTGGCTCCTGGAAACACTGGAGTCACATCTTTAAGTCAATGCCTGGTTCAGAGGAAAAGGAGAGCATTTTGAGGTGAGAGAGCAAAGGGAGATATTAAGGCCGATATGGGAAATGTGGGCCTGAAAGGGAAAGACTTGGATAGAGAGTTTTAGGGAGGATCGAGCAATAGATCCTCCTTTTCTAACTTCTAAATTTCATATCCATTAAAATGAAGATACAGGGCCAGACAGGAGCCCAATTTGAGCATTCACTTTCTCATGTATGCATTAGCCAGGCTAGGTGAGCTTGTTTTGTGGTAAGAAACATCTCCAGTTACAGTGGCTTAAGACAACAGAAACACTCATTTCTCATTTCTGCTACATGCCCCACTGCAGTCACGCAGGGACTGAGACTGACAGATGGACATCGGTCTCTGACCTGGGTGTGTGGGCTGCTGCGGAATCCTTTTCCAGATCCTGGGTCTCCATAGGGCAGTGGTTGACAAACAGAGGCTCGTGAGCCTGATTTGCTGCTCTGTTGACTAATGAGTTTGCCTACCACTGCCACAGGGCCTCCTCCTCAAAAGTGGGCCACTCGAAAACTCCTCCACCCTCTCCAATTGCCTTGCCCACTTATTAAAACAAACCATATCTTTAACCCATCCCCAGTTTTACTGTTCCTTTCTCCAGGGTGTAAAAAAGTCTCAGGAGCACTGAAAAAGAGAGAAATAGGAATGTTCAGCTATGAGGGAGAATCTTAGCAGAGTCTTCACCTTAGAAAAATTGAAGGGATGAAGGGAACTGGTTTCAGAATCATTGCCAGACACCTATCTTCCCTCCCCCCTTCCCTCCTTCATCCCTCCTCCATCCCTCCCTCCCAGTTACCTATTGGTTGATTGATTGGTTAAATCTATCATAGTTTTGTAGAATTCAGAAGTGAAATGTTTGTCACAGACACTAACACTTTGGGTTAAAACTGAAAAACGAAGTCATTCTTTTGTCAGGATAACAATTGACGTGGCTGACGGGTCCTGCAGTGGAGACCACCTTGTCTGTTTGGTTATGTCCAGGCACTTTCTGTGAATTAAATGTGCTAAACCTGCAGCGCCAAGGCTTTGGTGGAAATATATTCAGAGCACACACACAATATACAGCCCGAAGTCACACATCTTTTAACCATTAACCATATGATAAACATCGAAAAATTATAAGTGTAAGGTTTGAGGCGCAGGAAGCTGACCACCAAGGAGTTTTAAAGTAAAGTTTATTCCCCAGTAATGACGGAGGTAGAGAAATCAGAATTGAAGGAGTTGGGAGGGGGGATGGACTCAGCCGGGCTGCTACCTGGACATGGAGGATCAGCAGCACGTGGCTGGTCTGGGGGTCTTTTTAAGGGGAGGAACAGGAGAGGGTTGGACCCAGGGCAGAACAGGAAGGGGTGGGCTCCAGGACACTTTGGCAGGCTCTGATTGATGGCTCAATGTCTTGGAGATGTCTCTGTGACAGGTGCCAGTAATGTCATAACTCTGCCCACCAGTTGGGAGGAGGGAGAACCTTATAATAAGGAGATCTAAAAACCCTTTTAAAGGTCTTTTGGTCTGGCCTCACTGTTGGCTGAGGAGGCAGCCTCCAAGGAGAGAGACAATGCAGAGGAGGGCTCAGACAGTGTGAGGGAGGAAGTGGGGGGAGGAGGGGAAGGCTGAGAGGTAAGTGTCACAAATGGCCCTTCGTGGCTCCTGCTGGAGTGACAAGCATTGGGCTAGTGTGCCCATGGGCCAGGACTGTTTCCTGAGAGCTTGCCTTTGGCAGTTCAGATGGCACCTCCGCTGTCTCACCAAGGTCTGTGCTGTCACAGAGAGGACCAGCAAAGGTGACAGGTTTGTGCCTTGGACCAAACCCGTCATCACTACTATAAAAATAGCTCAAAGCCAGCGTTCCGAAGTGTAAGGTCAGGAATGGATCTGGGTGAGGAAAGCAACCCTTAAAACAGATGTGGAAATCACTTTGAACACTCTTGTTAAGGACAAGGATGGGAGGCCAAGTGCCTCCCTGGTGCACCTGTCACCCTACTCCATTCCCTTGGAGTTTTCTAGACAGCCCTACTCACCCCTTGCTCCTGCAGGGGACTCCCAGGGGGTGCCAGTGGGTAAAGACAGTGATTCTGAGCACAGATGACATCCAAAGCACTGTCCCTGCCCAGAGGCGGCTGCTCAAGGAATGCTTCTATTTTTCTAATTTCTGGGGGAAATGTTTAGGTGGATTGAATATAAACAGACAGTGACGGCTGTCTTTGGCAGGGCATTTTCTTCTTGTCTTTTTTTTTCCCCGAAGGAAAAATAATTAGAACGTGAAGAACTGTTGATACCAACTTCGACTGGGAAGTATGTGAAATAAAACAGGCCCTGGGGAAGAGGTGTTGGGACTTAATTAATCAGAGGCCAGAGCGGGGAAGGCAGAGTGGACCGTCTTCCTCTGGGGCTGGGTTTGGACTTGGCCTCTTAGAGTCCGACTGTGGGCAAGGCTGAGCTGGGCAGCACCCACCTTAGCCTCTGGTAGGCAGAGCTGGGCTGAGAGGGAGGGCAGAGAAGGCTTAGAAGCTTAGGCTTGAGTCAGCCAGACCAGGGCTCAAGCCTCAGCTGTAATATCCCTGGGGACTCTTAACCATAATAATCATTATTCATATCTTAACAGTAATAGCTTGTAACACATTTGTGGAGTGCTTAAATGTGCCCGGCACTATGCCAAGCTTTTTCTCTTATATAATCTTCCAAACAGCCCTATAAAACCTATTCTATTATAAGGAAACAGGCTCAGATAATGTGCCCAGGTTCCCATGGACTGTATGTCAGATTCCAGAAGCCACTCTGACACCTGGGCCCTGCTGCCTGGCTTGTCGACACTCTTCTCCGGGGGCAGCGTGAAGCCCTCCACAGAAGGGCTGTGAGCATTCAACAAGCCAGGGGTGCTGAGCAGGTGGCAGAGTGACCGCCGTCCTATCGAGTTAACAGTAACTGCTGACGACTGCACATGCTGACCGCTAATACTCACTGTATGCTCGCTGTCAGCTAATCATTGTCCTATGCACCTTTTGTACGTTTACTCTTCTTTTTCTGGCAGCCCCATTAAGTAGACACCACTATTATCCCCACGTTACAAATGAGAATATTAGGGCCTGGCGTGAGTACATAACTCGCCCAGGGTCGCGGAGCTAATCGATGGAAGGGCCGAGATTTGTACCAGGTAGTCTGGCTCCAAAGCCTGAGCTTTGATGAAGCAACGCTATATCATCGCTGTAATAGGATGTTAGCCAGGGTTCTCCAGAGGGAAAGAACCACCAGACTACATAAATGTAGTGTCCCCCCAAAATGTAAACACGCTCTAAGTAATTATAAAGTCATGGTTTATTAATATGCATTTCATTTTCAAAATTGAGCTACCAGCTGTTCAAGTGTGTATAAACAAGTGTGTATACATTTGGGGGACACCCTGTACTTAAAATAAGGAATTGGCTCTTGCACTTATGGAGACTGGCAGGTCCGTCCAAGATCTTCGAGGGGAGCTGACCAGCTGGAGACTCAAGGAGCCCTTGCTGTAGTTCTCCTCGGAAGGCTGGCCAGCTTGAGAGCCGCGGAGAGCCAGTGTCAGCTTGAGGCCAAGGGCAGGAAAATGTCCCCCATCAGATAATGTCAGGCTGAAGAGAATTCTCTTACTTTGGGGCTGTCAGCCTTTTTGGTCTAGTCAGGCCTTCAACTGACTGGATGAGCCCCACCCACAGTAGGGAAAACAGTCTGCTTTGCTCAGTGCACACACTGAAATGCTAACCGCACCCAAGAACACCCTCACAAGAACACCACAATAATATATGATCACATATCTGGCCATCCCTGTGGCCCAGGCAAGTTAACACATAAAATGAACCATTACACATTCACCTTTGTCAATATGCATCTCCTTAAGCCACAATTAATCTCTGATGAAGACAATATTGAGGTCATAATTCTTCTTAACTCTGTTCTTTGGTTCATTCACCTTTTTCTTTTAAGAAAGAAATGATATTCTGTGACATAGCTTTATTATATAATACAATTACTTGAAAATTGGATGGTTTGCACAATTGTAGCAATTCTACTTGATCCTCTACAGTAGGAACTGGGTTTTTTGTTATTGTTGTTGTTTGTTTGTTTTTACCTTTCATTCCAACAACTTCACAGGAAATGGGTATAAATAGAAATGAACCCTGCTTGTATATTGAGCACACCAAGTGATGCCATAGTAAAATGGTTCATTTTCTTGTAAATTAAAAATGGAGGGGAGCCCTAGCTTATGTGGTTTGAGCATCATCCTATATACTAAAACGGTTGCAGGTTCAATTCCCAGTCAGGGCACATACCCAGGTTGCAGGTTCAATCTCTGGTTGGGGTAGGTGCAGGAGGGAACTGATAGATGCTCTCTCTTACATTGATATTTCTCTCTCTCTCTCCCTCTCTCTCTCTCTCTCTCTCTCTCTCTCTCTCTCTCTCTCTCTCCTTCAACTCCTCTCTCTCCTCCCTCTCCCTCTCTCTCATCTTTCTTTATCTTTCTCCCTTTCTCTCCCTTCCTCTCTTTCTCAAATCAGTTTTTGCAATAGGATGGAGAGGACACCATATAAGCAAATAGTGAGACTGTAACTGTGGTGCAGTAATAGAGCCATGGTCAGTGTTTTATAAGACAAGAAAGCCTTTCACGCCTCTGAAGGTAGGATGAAGTCCGGGATAGGGCAGGGCAAGACATGCAGGAGTAGCTTCCAGAGGAGGTAACATCAGGCTTATATTTGAAGCATACAAGAGGTTTACCAGGTAGGAAAGATCTAAAGTATAACCAATGGGAGCAGCATGCAGAAGGAAAAATCTAGATATAGCCTACCGAGTGATGATAAGGGGCTTTGTATAGGTGTTTAAGAGTTGGTGCTTAATTTTCTCCCTTGTAGGGATCTACTAAAAGATTTTAAGCTGGTCAGAGGCATGGCCTGATTTGCATTTTAGAAAGATCTCTGGATGATGGATCAATTGGGTGGGGGCCACGTAGGGGACCATTGCTGGAAAACAAGCAGCGATGACAGGAATCTAAACAGCTCATCGTGGGCTGGCTCCTGAGGAGCTTCTGATGGGCATTGTGAAAGCCGGGTCCCTCCCCGCAGCCTCCTCTGCAGGGTCTGTGCAGCAGCTCCATTTGCAAGAGGGAGTAATAATAGCCTTAGCAATTGCACTTTGGGCTGGGATGTGCAGCTCCTCCCGCAGGCATTTGATAAAGAAACAAACTAAAGGAGAGCTGACAGGAGCAAAGACCAAACAGACTGGTGACTACCAGCTGCCTCCTCCCTGTCTTCTGGAGATAAGTTTAATGAAGGAGCCACTATCAGGTGAGCTCCGGGAAGGATGTGGGGTGATGTTACAAATGTGTAAAGGTTTGTTATCTCAGTCAACTCTTGCCTAACAGATATAAGAAAATGGTTGCCGTGAAAAACTTAAGCAGGAGGATATAACTCTGGGTGAGATGAGGCATTGTTCTGTTCCCTTTATTTTTATGGCTGTTGAGCAGGAATAACTAGTAAAGTATAATAGAAACAGGCAAAGTTGTCAAGAACTTGTGGCCCAAACAATACGTGTCTTAACATGACTTGTTCCAGGCCATGGAAATAATTCTCTCTGTGTTGTCTAGCTGCTGGAGCCTTTTGCTGTGTGGACACTGTGAACGTTACTCTGGAGAGCTAATAAGACATTTTTTTGTGTGACTTTCGGTGAATACAGATGGCCCTGTCTCCCACCCTGAGTAAAGCTGGAGGGAGAATGCCACTGGGGTACAATGTAAGGGGCTCCATCTCAGGGCTGCTTCCAGCATGGAGGCTACGTACTGCAATGTTTATTCACAGAGTGACTAAGCTGGGGAGGAAAGTTGGAAAGATTATCAGGAAGCCCAAGCTGGATAAAGAAATAGCATTATGGGGAAAAGTGTTTCCTCTTTCCCACCCCTCTTCTCACCACCTCCACCCCTATTTGCTGGCTTAGTAAGTGGCACTTCTATCTATCTAGGTACCCAAACCTGAAACCTCAGGTAACCCTAGATTCATCACTGTATTAGTTAGGATAGGATAGGCTTTGCAGAAATAACAAATGACTCCAAAATCTCTGCAGCTTTACACAACCAACATTTATTTTTCATTCACACTGAATGTCATTTGCAATTGGCTGAGTCTGTGCTCCAAAGGGTCTTCCCCTAGACCCAGCCAGATGCAGCTACTCTCTCTGGAACAAAGCTTGTTTGATGGCAGAGGGAAAAGAGAATATGGTGGTCACACACCAAATCCTAAAATTTCTGCTGGAAAGTGATGCATGTTACTTCTGCTCACCTCTTATTGGCCAAAGCCTGATGCCAATGAGACAGGGAAGTACAATCATTTCCCAGAACAGATACTTCCGTCCCTAAAGGTGTGATATCTGGAGCCACAGAGAACAGGGTACAAATGGAAGCTCTTTCATTTCCCAGTGGGTGAAGTCGCCGGTCCATGGTCTCCAGCTGCGGCTGGCCTGGGTGAAGCCAGCCGGGGTCCTGGGTGTCTGAGGGAGGGAAGCCTAGGTCCCAGGTATGGGGCAAGGCAGAGGTGGTTAGGGGTGA
The DNA here is from genome assembly GCF_964339955.1 of Pipistrellus hanaki. NCBI lineage: Eukaryota > Metazoa > Chordata > Mammalia > Chiroptera > Vespertilionidae > Pipistrellus > Pipistrellus hanaki. The sequence goes on from NC_140510.1 coordinate 18,512,376, forward strand.
TCAGGCCAGCAGGGAAGCAGTTAGGAAGGCAGGAAGATGTGGTTAAGGGGGATTAGACAGGCAGAGGTGGTTAGGGGCGATCAGGCAGGCAGGCAAGGGGTTAGGAGCCAGCAGTCCTGGATTGTGAGAGGCAGTTGGACATTCCCCGAGAGGTCCTGGAGTGGAGAGGGTGCAGGCTGGCTGAGGGATGGCCCCCCTCTATGATGAATTTTGTGCACTGGATCCCTACTTGTAAGATAAAGACTAACTGCATAGAAACTGCTTTTATTTAATATGACTTTTTCTTCTTTTGATTGAAACTGGCTTATCTAGCAGCTCGACTCACCTGCTTCCTCCTCCCTTACACAACCACTTCCTTAAACATTTAGCCTCCAGGATAATGAGGTTCTGATCAGCATCAAATAATCTTAGAAACATTCTTCATCTATTGACCATAGAGACAGTTTCAGTCAAATTAGAGATAACCTCAGTTGTGTTTCAGCTCCAGGTCCAGAAAGCAGTGAAAACAGACAAAGCAACATTACAGCTGACATTAGGATGAGATGCACTGATCAACTACCCCTATCCTGCCAGCACTGACCAGTCAGTAGAGACCAGGATCCTAGCTCCCTTAGTGACTAAGTTTCCCCCTGTATAACCATCCCGTGGAAGCCATCAGGGAGTCAGGCCTTTGAGCATTAGCTCACTGGTCTGCATGACTGGCCCACTTCCTGAACTAACAAATCCTTACTTTTTTTGCTGAGAACTCCCATTCATACCTTATTGGGTTTTGATGCATACAGACAAATAAACTCCTTTAGACTGGAAATTTTTGTGCTTGATGTGAGGCCTCCCTTGTTCCTGTAAATTCATGAACCCTGGCTCTGGCCCCGCCTAGCAGCTTCCCAGACCTATTGTCTGCGGGTGGGGGCTGATGGAAGTCCATGATCTACTGTGCTTTTATTTGCATCATAAGAGAAAAGGGATTGAAAAGGCCTAGATTGGGAATTTGCTCTGGTTTTAGAAACTGAAGATGTCTTATAGTAAGGTTTTGCAGGTGATGACCCCAGAAAAGCCGTTCTCTTTTAGGCTCAGAGAAAGCTGAATGGGAACAGGGAAGGAACTGGTTCTTGAGAAATTCTGGTTAGTTTGTCTGATCTAGTCTCCTTCTCTTGGACTTGGGGAAACTTGGAAGGACCAAGAGGGAGAAATCTTATTTGTCAGTTTGCTTGAGGCTGTATTTGTTGTCTGTTAAGTCTGTGTCTCATTTTGTTGTAATGGAGCCAGCTTTGACCACATTGCAGCAAACCGCAAAGGAGTGGGGAGTGGAAGCTAATCCCTGTCTAACTTGAGGCAGAAGTTCATCTCAGATGGACCAGGTGAGCAGACCTTGTGTTTGTCCCCTCTGAGGGAATAGTACTCAGAGTTCTAGATGTAGCAGGAAGTTTGGGCCACTACATTGTCTATGTGGGGGGATGGGGGCGAAGGGGGGCATATCTAGGGAGGGGTTTGGGATGGGAATGGGGGAATAAGGACAATTATGTGAGACCATAATCAATAATAATTAAAAAAAAAGATGTAAGGGGTTGCTGAGTTGTTAGATATTGTAACTGCTTGTTCTCTGCTTGTTCTTTTGTGTGAATTATCTACTCTTAGGACTTGTTTAAAATTGCCCAAGTTGAAAATGAGTAATTAATTTGATTAATAAAGATGTTAATTAATAACATGGGTGATTCCATCTCTGTGCCCCAAGGTAACTCTCAGGGATGCATCTTACAGAACTGGAGTATGTTTAGATATGAACTTATGAAAGGAAAAAAATGGGCTAAATAAAACAAATATTAAGGGGGCAATACAGGTTTTAGTACAGCACTACCAAAAATTGTACAGGAGCCAAATTGATCCTCTGTTAGTGTTACTGGGAAACCCCCAATTGGGCTCAGGCTGCCTATTACTGTCCGATAATGAAGGCAGGGTTGAATCATATAAGGCACTTATTGTGAAGGCCAGGCAACCAAGAAGACAGGGTGCTTACACTCAAATCCTATCTTCCCAGCAAGGTGTAGGGAACAGGATTATAAAGGGGGAGGTGTGTAAGATGAGGCTGGAAATGGAATGCAGCTACTTGCCGCCCTTGGAGATCTGCAGAAGTTAGCTATTGTACTTAGTCATCAAGAGATGAGATGATGTTGATAAGATGATGTTTTGATTCCTGGTGGGTCAGTCTGACCATGCTTATCAATTCTGCTTGCTCGATTCACAGCTGAGTCACCTTCTTAATCACTTTGTACAGGCCTTGAAAAACTTAACCCCCTATTCACTTAAGTATATGTGCTCTAAGATTTAAAATAACATAATTATTTTTCAGCTTAATTCAGGTGCTCTATCTGAGATAAGTCCCCTTATCATTGCCCACCCCCCCCCCCCAAGATTCAACAGCCCCAAACAAGTTTACTCTATTTACCCTGTGTCAAGAAATTAAAAAGACCGGAAGTTATACTTGTATTTCTGTATCATGATCTCACTTATATGTGGAATATAATGAACAAAATATATTGACAAAAAATAGATCCAGAGACTTTGAAGCATGCAACAGACTGGGAAATCTCAGAGATAATAGTGGGGGACCTGGTGGGGAGGGGGGTGGTTAACAAAAGAATTTATATCCATATATGCATAACCCATGAACAGACAATAGTGTGCAATAGTGTGGTAAAGGCCTAGAGAGGGGACAGGAGTGGGGTGGAGGTGGTCAATGGGGCAGAACAAAGGGGGGCATCTGTAATGCCTTCAACAACAAAGATTAAAAAATAAAATAAAAAAGATTGGAAGTGTTAGCAGTGGAAAAATGGCACCAGGTGTTAGACCTTAGTTTAGTAACCTCAGTAGTACTTGAGTTCTGGCTAAGAAAGAATTCAGAGCCAAGAGTCAAACTATAGGAGTAAGTATACTTAGCAAGTCACAAAAGATGAAGAAGTGAGCCAGCTGGGCTTCATGGGCTTAGGAAACAAGTTACAGAGGCCAAGAAGGGCTCTTAGAATTTAGGAGAAAGAAAGCAAGGATATAGATGCATAGAGGAAGGAAAGGGGAAAATGCTCTTGTATATTCCAGAGAGAGATAACCTGAGAAAGGGGGCGGGGGGGGGGGGAGTAATGGCTATGCTTGAGATAGATAGAGAGAGAGAGAGAGAGAGAGAGAGAGAGAGAGAGAGAGAGAGAGAGAGAGAGAGAGAGAGATTGGGAGAGAGGAAGGGAAGAGGGGAGAGGGAGAGAGAGCTGAATATGAGTGCTCTGCATCCTAGGTCCTGTGTTTTTTTTCTCTCTCTCTAAAATTGGGAATATTAGGGAAGGTCCCAGATGGAATATGTATCAGCTCTCCAGATGTTTGCCCATTGCTTTCTGCCCTAATGACTTTCTAACTGCCAACTAAAGTATTTTCTACCTCTGGATGGCATTGTTAATTTTAAAAAGGACCTCTAAAAATTTGCTTAAAGACACAATTGCTTATAGGAGAATTCCCCAAAATATAATAGAAACAAACCCAAATGCTTTTCAGAATCATGTGATCAGGGAAAATATTTGACATTTTTCTAGTTTGTATTTGGTTTGGATGAATAAGCATATCTTTAAAAGCATCAACTTAATACTTTTATTCTACCTGGGTTTATTAGTTAAATACATTCATGTTATCTTTACTGTAAAGTCTGTCAGTAAGAAACTTGGTCTGATGGGCCTTAGGTACACCTCAAAGGATTTTTTTTCTCTCCTTGCAAAGAAGACATTTTGAACTATTAGGACTATTTTATATGCTTGAATTGCACAGGAAGCTTTGTTAACTAAGAAAATAATTGTGTGGTATTTGTATTTATATATTCTTATTATGAAACGTATATTATACAAATGGGGCAAAAGTAGGTTTATAGTTGTGAGTACACAAAACAGTTTATTTTTGTATTATTTATTATTGTCTTTTCCACACAAACAACTGTGAACCTGCTTTTGCCCCACTCTTTATTTTAGAGATCATATAAAAACCTCCAGGAGTCTACAAAGTTCTGAATCAATACTAATTTGTAATCCTTGTTATCTTAAAATGTTGTTACAGAAAAGCAAATGTGTTTGTCAGTTACATTATAATAAGATCTATTATGATACAATGTCATCTATAAGTTTTATCATTTTCAGTCATAGTTTTATTCTGACACTTCTGCAAGTATGTTTCATCTTCAGAAAGATCTATGAAATGGACTTTGACTTGTTCTAAAAGAGTTTGCTGTAACTAAACTTTCAAATTATACCTTTAAACTAAATGAAAAATTTTAAAGCACTAAGGAGATTCTGAATTCATGAACTTCTGGCAAAGGTTCTATATAGATAAGCAAGAATCCTATATAATAAAAGGTTAATATGCAAATTGTCCCCTTGACCATTCAACCAAGGGGTGGGGTCAGCCTGCCAACTGCCTGCAGCCCTTCCCCCGCCACCCCCCCATCGCCAGGCCCAATCACCCTGATTGGGGCGGGACAGCCAGACCCCAGCCATGCACAAATTCATGCACCGGGCCTCTTAGTTATAAAGGACTGAATTAACTATGGATCATAATTTTTATAACTTTTTGTGAAATATTGTTAATTTTTAATCTTTCTGTTTTCTAGATATAAGGATATTGTTATTGTGTTTTTTTTTAACTACCTATGGCTTAGACCAAATTGATAAGTTATATTTTTGTAAGCAATGTTAAATAATTTATATATTGTCCTACTTGATCCCTTTAGCACAGCGATCTCCAACTTTTTGGATCTTATGGACCACAAGTGGTCTTTGGACCACTGGTTGGTGACCACTGCTCTAGAAGTTTGAAGAGCCTGATGAGTGACTTTTATTATTTTCATTGCAAAATGGTTGTTTGCATAAATTCGATCAGTATATGTTATTTTTCTAACAGGACACAAATAGAAATTGGTTTATTACCAGGCCTGACTGGAATGGCCTGTTTTAGAGAGACATGCATAAACACTGTATGTCACTGGAAAGCTTTAAGAAATTAAGATTAACTTTGGAAGCTGACAAAAGCCCTTTGGAGAAATGGCTTAATACCTTATTTGCATGTTCACAGCCATTTTTCCAGTTAAGGAATGAAGATTGTTTTTCTGGAAGATTGAAAAGGAAGAACCTCAAGACATTTTGGAGAACCTTGAGAACCTGAGGAATTTACCCAAATCAATAGGTACTGCACACAAATGCTGATAGCAGCTATGTGGCTTGGCTTCTTAGCCCTGAGAGGCTAATTAAAGTTCAATCTGGGGTTAAATGCCTTATGAAATTTCAGCAAAGCAGATTTCAAAGAGCCTATATGATCTATTACTGTTTTTATCATACTTATGCAAATAACAGGCCTAATATATTGAAACTGAACTTACACAATAGGTTAGTGTTAACTTGGCTACCTTGGATAAAATGAGGATAATTTTAGAGAGAAAATTTGTTTCAATTTTGGATATTAGATGCTTTTGATTAATAGTCTTTAGAATCTTATTTTCCACCTGTGAACTGGACTGGATCCTATTTTTTTCTAATGGAAGTGTTTGGCTGCAGCAGTCTGAACTAGTATTTTATTTTCCTCCCATCCTTTGCCTTTGAATTCTTAAGAACTGAAACTTTTCCTTTTTTTTCTGAGCCCTACAATTGCAGACCCCAGCTAGATGACATAGTGTAAACTTTAGAGAAATCATCATAACAGCTCTTGCTTGGAAGTTTTCAATGACTGATGCAGTGGAAGCCACACAGCTGACTTGAATTGGCGTCAGGACACTCATCAGAGATGCTTGGATTGTGGTTCAGGGGAATCTTTTGGATTTGTCACCTCTTGCCTTCCTTCCAGAAAAATGAAGCTCTGAGCCTTTCATCTAGAGGTCTTCCCAAATGGTACTCTTAAAGACTCAGAGACTAAATTTGGTTTGCTTTGATTATTAATTACAGTATTCATATCTGGCCTATTGCTGCTTCTGTTATTGCTGTGGTTCCTGCTTGTAAATCAAACCCCTATAATTTCCCCTTATAGCTCCTGGATCACTGAGGAACTGAAGAGATTATAAGAGCCAGATAATGGGGGCACAGTAAGTAAACAAATCTGACTTCATGTTATAAGCTAATCCTCCTTTGTGATTGAATCTGGACCCAGTTGCCCTATATTCCTCAAGGTTGAAGAATGATCAAAAGAAAGGAGGGGGGATTATAATTGTATAGAAATTTCATTTCTTTAATATAATCTTTAATTCCTTCTTTTTCTTTGATTAAAACTGGCCTCATCTAGCACCTGGACTCACCTGCCTCCTTCTCCCAACATGTTATTTCCTTAATCACTAAGCCCTCAGGACAAGGAGATTTTGAATAATTTTAGGAACAAAGCCTAAGGTCTATTCACCACAAAGTCAGAGTTTCAATCAAACTAAAGATAACATCTAGGCTCCAGTTGTGTTTTCAGCTCCAGGTTTAGAAATTCAGCAAAACAAGATGAAGTGACACCATGGCTGACAGCAGGCCTGGAAGCACTGATCAATTACCCCCTGTCCTAGTATCAACCAATCTGTAGAGACTATGACTCTAACTCCCTTAGTCACCATGATTAGTGATTTTTGCCCTGAATAACCCATCCCCGGAAGCCATTAAGGAGCTAGGCCTTCGCACGTTTGCTTACCTATTCCAGGTTTGGGCCTAAAGATAAACCCTTACTTTTTTTTTTTTTTCCCTGTAAACTCCTTTCTTTGATGCACCCAGGCAAATGGATCCATTAGTCTGGGCTCAATCTCTGATTATTAGTTCAGCCTTTTCATCTCACTGTTTTTTATTTCAAGTACAGTAATTCTTCTGTTCCTTGTCCTATTATTTTCTCACTGTCTATGTCCCCACATGTCATCATCTTCTTCTGTATCCAGCCTAGATGCTTCCCTGCAATTGGATAAATTGTGATGTTGAGGGCATAGTCCTTCAGACTGCCCTGTCTGCCCAACGCTTCTAACACCATCCACAAGTTTGGGCATGTCACAAAGTGCCACAGACTGGGTGGCTTAAACAATAGAAATTTATTGCCTTACAATTAGGGAGGCCAGAAATCAAGATCAAGGTGATGGGGGGGTTGGGCCATTCTGAGGGCTATGCAGGAGAATGTAGTCTAGGCCTTTACTACTAGTGTTTTGCTGGAAACACTGGAAGTAAAGGCCTAGACAAAAAATTTCCAGCAAAACACTCGCTTCTAGTGTTTTGCTGGAAATTTTTGGCTTTCCTTGGCTTGCATCACCCCAATCTCTGCCTTCATCCTCATATGACATTCTCTGTGTGTCTGTGTCCAAATTTCCCCTTTTTATAAGGACATCAGTCATGTTATATTAGGACCCAAACCTACTCCAATATGACCTTACCTTAACTAATGATATCTTAATGACCTGATTCCCAAATAAGGGGTTCTGATGTTTAATTTGGGGGGATATAATTCAAACCATAACAGAGGGGTTTTCAAAACCATCAGGTTTGATAATTTGCTAGTAAGACACAAAACTCACTGAAAGGCTGTTATGCACACCGTTATACTTAATATGAGGAAAACATATATTAAAATTAGCTAGGAGAAGAGACTTACAGGTCCCAGTCTGAAAGGGTTCCAAACACAGAGCTTCCTTGTTCTCCTCCCAACATTGATGTGTGACAATGCACACTAAGTATAGCCAATGCAAGAAGTTCATCCAAGTGTTTAGAGTTTAGAGTTTTTATTGGAGTGTCATTCAATAAGGAAATATTGATTGATTGCCCTGTGATTAAACTCTGCCTGAACATCAACTGATACCATGTGACTCAAATAACCGCTCTCTAAACTGATTGGGTTTTATGCAATAGCCAGATCTCACTGCTATAGATGTGGTCATTCCCACCCTCAGCCACCTTGCTTCCATAAACTATTAGGTGTGGTCTGAGGTTCCACTATGAATAACTAAATACACTTATCCCCGAGGAGACTCCAAGGGCTTGGAGGTTACCTCACAGTTGCCAGAACAAAGGCCTGACCTCTCTTAGGGTAAAGCCAATTTCCTTATTACACAGCACCTGTCCTTCTTTGTTCTCTGCCCCATTAACTCCTCTGATTAAACACTGGCCTTGTGAAATTCAAGTCCTTCTACTCTGTGTCTGCCCCCAAGCGGCTGAGCGCTGCTGGAGAACATTTCCAAATGGGCAGACTGGCCATACACCTCAGTGGGCACTCAGCTCTGCCAGACACTGTTCTTCCTATTACAGCCCCTGCCTCTTCCTGCGTTTATGACTATACTTTTCTCCACATGCCCCATTTCTTCAAGCCTCTCTCAGATGATAAATATTTTATTCTTCATTTGAAATAGCAGTTGCAGTAAGAGTGACCTCATATTTTCTCTACCAAATCCATTAGCCTTTGTGTTGCTTTACCCCACATACCCCTCATAACACAATATACCCATCTAGTTCTATGGCTTTAAATAACATCTTCACCTCAGTGATTCCCAGATGCCTCCTAAATGTCCAATTCATGTACAGTAGCCTCCCCCTATTATTTTGAGGGTTTTTTTGAGTTTTCAGTTATCCATGGTCAATCTTGGGGGAGAAATAGAATATGGAAAATTCTCGAAACAAATAATTCATAGTTTTAAATTGTATGCTATTCTAAGAAGCATGATGAAATCCTGACCATTTCATCTGGAATGTTTATCATTCCTTTGTCCAATAATCTCAGTTATCAGATTGACTATCAAGGCATCACAGTGGTTGTGGTCAGGTAACCCTTATTTTACTTAATAGTGGACCCAAAACACAAAGAGTCGTGACACTGGCAATTCAAATATGCCAAAGAGAAGCTTTGGTAAAGTGCTCTTTTAAGTGAAAAAGTGAACACAGTGCAGTGAGATATTTTGAGAGAGACCACATTGACATAACTTTAAGTATATTCTTTTAATTGTCCTATTTTATTATTAGCTATTATTGTTAATCTCTTATTGCCAAATTTGTAAGTTAAACTTCATCATAGGTACGTATGTTATAGGAAAAAACATAGTATAGTTGACCATTGAACATGTAGGATTAGGTGGCACTGACCTCCCTTGTGGTCAAAAGTCTATGTGTAACTTAAGTTGGTCCTCCACCTACGCAGATTCTCAAGTTTAGGTAGAAAATACAGTTGGCCATTGAACAACATGAGTTTGAACTGCATGGATCCACATACATGCAGTTTTAGCTAATTACCAAACCTAAAGGAGGGATTGTGAGAACCCTGAATTTGTAGCCAAGTAGGACAGAAGTGCAGGTAACCCGGGAACCTCAGACTTACTTGTGACTGGCGCCTGAAGTGATGTAAGTCTTATAGGACTGAGCCCTTAACTTCAGGGGTCTGTGTTACCTTGAGGAGTCAGTGTCAGAATGAAGGACTTTATTCTTAACTTGTGGTTATGTGCTAAATCTAAGTAGTTAGTGTCAATATTGGATGCATTATTGGTTATCCATTTGGAATCAGAACTAGAGAATTAGTTGGCATTGGAATGATAAATTTGCAGTCAGAAAATACCATACAAAGTGGGAATTCATTGGTTTAAAGTAGTATATAGCTGGCTTCTTACCACCAAACTTGTTCTAGGAAAAGGACACTTATTTTGGTTTTGTCCTGCAGGTGACAGACAAAATGGAGGACTCTATCCTTTCTTGAGTTCACTTTCCCCACTCAGTGCTATTGCTATGGTGTTAGGGACCTGGTTCCACAATGCAGATGAGGAGAAGGAAGCAAAGAGAAAATGAAGAACTCCATCTTTATGTCTACTCTAGTACAAACTATTGCTGTTGCTTCTCCCAGGCCACAGCAATAGCTCTAAATGCTACTCTGCCTCTCTCTCAGTGTTATATTTTCTGCCACCCCCACACCTTTCTCCATCCATCAGACAGAACGACCTTCTCAAAGATATGGTTAGGACAGCCAGTGTTGTATGTGTTCAGGGTCTCTATGGTCCACTATGTCTACTCTCTGACTTCCCCATCTAGGCTTCAGCAGGACCCTGTGCTCCAAACACCTTTATTTGTGTTTATGTGGTTAATGTCTTCTCACTGGAATCCATGTGGTTGGGGTTTTATTAATTTTTTATTACTATTTTACTTTCAATGCCCACTACAGTGCCTGGCAAATAACATCCTATATAATCCTATATAATAAGAGAGAAATATGCTAATTATCCCCAGGGTGTAAGGACCAACTGCATAACCACTGGATTACGGATCTGCAGAATGGTGGGACAACGAACTACAAGTGGGCTGGAGAGCTACAGGAGGGGGCAGGGCAGCAAGCTATTGGGGGTGGGGGTGGGCAGAGAGGGAATGGGAGTGGGGGGAGCTACAGGAGGGCAGCAGCGACCTACTGGTGCATGGATTTGTGCACAGGGCTACTAGTATGTTTAATAAATATTTGTTTGAATGAATAAGAACAGAATGACCTTGTGTCGCTGTCCCGCCATCTGGCCCTGTGGACCCACGCCATGCAACCAGTTACAGACCAATCTGCCCGGCACTTGCATGCACCATGTCTGGTTCCCCAGCATCACCACTATGAAGAAAGTGGCTCAACCCAGTTTCCCAGGAGGCTGCAGGTTTGAAACAATTTTGTCTGCAGAATGCTCAACAAGACCCCCTGTGAACTGGGGTATCTTCAAGTACCCATCCCTTCAGACCCCAGAAAGTTTGTTCCTTTTTGTAGTAAAATGAATTTTGAAGGTATTCTAAATCACTTTTCTTGAACCAGTGAATATTCAAAGAGCTAAATCTGAAGCCTGTACCAAAAGCTTATCCTATGACATGTGCTATACTATACAAACTTCTGCTTTTGTCCTTAACATCTACCTCCCTGAATTTCCATGAATTTCTATTTCATAAGAAAGATTATTTCATATATACTGGCAGCAGCATACAAATAAAATACTTAGTTTAAAAAGAAAAGAAAAGAAAAAAAAGAAAATAAAAAAAGGAAAGAAAAGAACAGAATAAATGGCATTCAGGTCACATCTTGCTGATACTAAGGTTAAGGCTCCCAAAAACACACAAGTTAGTGCAAGTCAGTGAACTCTATTACACAGATAGGATGGAAAGAAATTGTCATCACATCATTTGTGGCCACTTTGGTGGGAGCGTGAGAGGACAGTAACCTAGCTGTTCAGGTGCCTGCTGTGAGGTGGACTCCAAACTCCTCGGAGTCATTAAAGTCCAGAGGCGTTGTGATCACCTGAGGGCTCACAGGAGATTCCTGGAATCCTCAACGACCAAACTTAATCACCTGCATCACAGCCTCTGGTCACTATGGTGCAGGCCAATTGAGTGACCTTGACAGATAGACTGATTTAAAAAAAAAACCTATTTTGTCAGTTTATAGACTACAGTCTCCTGTTTGTCAGGTTCACATCATTACATTTATACCCTTTAGAACTAGTGGGAAACATACTACAAGAAATTCTCATATCAGGCACCTTGCAAAAGACTTAAGTTGACAAACATAACAAATAATAGTTTGAAGATATTGATAAACTGTAATCCCCCTTACCTCAGATAGTTTTTAAGCATCCACTGAAAGTCTTGGAATGCAAAACTATAGATAGATTTGCTGACTCCCATGTTGATAAGGTGGCCTTGTGTAGGAGTGACCTGTGGGACCCAGTGGCACAGACTCTCTGATAACCTGACCTGGGTGCTGCACATTGTGTGGGTCTTCCTATTATAATTGAGTCTTGGTTGCTATTGGCTCATTTGTGTGTAGGATCAACCCCCACCACAGTGTGCAAGCTGCTGTGCAGGTGCTGATCACAGGAAGGGGAATTCGCCTCAGTAGGGTTTGGTGCCTGCTGATTATTTCCCTGTGGATGTGCTGCTGGTTAAGCATATTGGATCCTGCTCTGGTGTTGTCGTCTGAAGCTGGCCACTGGGTGTGTTGGTTCTGGGCCTCCTGGACAGGACTCTGGTGCAGGCCAATGTTGGACCCAGTCTGTCACTGACCTTGGGCAACCTATTTGGAGTTATCAGTAATCCACAGCTTGTGGCTCCCTCTGTTGGGCCTGGATGTTTGTGAATAGGACCAAGCTACATAACAAGGTCTGCTTTTACTATCTCCAGGCCCAGGACAGGTCAGCAAAAATCTCAAACCACCCAGAGATCCACCTCTGCCTACAGGCTGTTAGGCTAAGTCACTTAAGGAGCCTTGGTCTGTACTCCTTAGCTGGGAGTAAGCTCCACACGGTGGGGCAAGAGGAATTACAATGGATAATTATAATTGCTTCCCTGCAGGTTGCTGCTGCTCAAGGGGAATGCTCACCTGAGAATGAGGGCATTCTGGGGGAATGACTCCAGCAGAGGCATCCTGGCCCTGTTCTCTCAGCTCATTCTCCAGTCACCAACCTCAGACTCTCCTCACGCAGCTCTAGTCTGCTCTGCTCCCTTCCACTGGACCCTAGGGCAGTGGTCGGCAAACTCATCAGTCAACAGAGCCAAATATCAACAGTACAATGATTGAAATTTCTTTTGAGAGCCAAATTTTTTAAACTTAAACTATATAGGTAGGTAATTGTTATTAACTTAATTAGAGCACTCCTAAGCTGGCCTTTGCTAAAAACTCAAGGGGCCAAAGACCTGCATGTGGCTCACGAGCCACAGTTTGCTGACCACTGCCCTAGGGTGAGTGGCTGTGAACAAAATTTTGTGCATTGGCCCTTTAAGAGGGTACCTACATTTCTAGCCATCTTGGATAGAAATCCTGCTGCTTTTTCAGCCAGATGTGCGCACCTTTTCCCAGTTCTGATGTTCTGAAGCATGGCTTGGGTTTTAGACCCTGTACTTCTCAGAGGACCCCCCTCCCAGCTGATATATTCCCCCACAACTTCAGCTGCTGCCCCTGAGTGCCCAGCCAGCCCACTTGTGCCTCTGTACCTCCTCCCAGTCTCAATGTGACCTCTAGTAAGTTCTAATCACAAGGCTTGTCTCCAGCTAGTCTTCAGTTGGTTATTCAGGATATTTTTTCTTTATTTCATTTGTAATTCCAGTTTGGTCCTGAGAGGAGGTGAATGTAGCTTACAACTAATTCACCTGCAGATGGATTTTTAATGTGGAATTCATCTCTCTTAATATAAAGTTCTTCCAGTACTTTCTTAATTCTCTTACATGGTTCACAATGTAAAAATTTCTTCCCGGTCTCCACACTGCATGTCCCTCTGGGCGGAGGCCGAGGCTGCAGGGGAACTCACAGGAAATCCTGGGGGCTACCAACACTGAACTCCCTGCCTACTCCCCACCCACACCCACAGCCCCAGCTGGGTGGGCTGCTGAGACTGCTGCCCATCATTGCCTGCCTCAGGCACCACAACCATAGTCATTTTAAACTTTTTTTGTGTGTGGCAAATTATATTTGGGATATACACTGAGTGGCCAGCTTATTATGATCTCTGAATGTATAATAATCTGGCCACTCAGTGTATATTCTATATAATAAAAGGCTAATATGCAAATTGTCCCCTTGACCAAGAGTTCGACCAGTAGGCAGGCTGACCAACTGCTCATGTCCCCTCCCCCTGGCTAGGCTGGACCCCACCCATGCATGAATTCATGCACTGGCCCTCTAAAATACACACACACACACACACACACACTGAGTGACCAGATTATTATGCATTCAGAGATCATAATAATCTGGCCACTCAGTGTATAACAGGACCACAGGACATAATTCATACCTTTTTCAAATTTTCCCAAAATTAATTTAAAAATGTGTAACACAAAATCATTCATGCTAAAAAATAAAACTTCATAAAAGTCCACTTTATAGCCAAGATTTGGAAGCAGCCCAAGTGTCCATCAGTAGATGAGTAGATAAAAAAGCTGTTATATTGTAGAATGGAATACTACTTGGCAGTAAAAAGGAAAGAAATATTACCTTTTGGGACAGCAAGGATGGACCTGGAGAGCATTGTACTAAGTGAAATCAGCCAGTTGGAGGAAGACAGATACCATGTGAGTAAAATTATGTATGGAGAAAGACAGATACCATGTGAATAAAATTATATAATGAGCAAAATGAACTAATAAGTAAAATAGGGACAGACCCATAGAGAGCAGGCTGACACCTATTGGGGGGTTGTTTAGGGAGTTGGGGGTAGGGGTGAAGCAATTGAGAAAAAAAGAAAAAAAATACATGGACAAGGACAACAGTGTAGTGATTGCTAGGGGTAGGGCAGTGGGGGAAGTGGAGGAAGGTACAGGTGCGATAAATGGTGATGGATTGAGATTTGACATGGAATGGTGAACACATAACACAGTGTACAGATGATGGGTTGTGAAATTGCACAATGGGTTCAGATTGATGGTATCTGAAACCGGTATAATTTTGTTAACCAGTGTCTTCACTGAATTTAAAAATTCACTCTAAATACCTAAAATAGGGGAGTAGTTAAAAAAATGTGATGTGGCCACAGAATATTTATAAAGCATTTTAATGCTCAGATATTTAATAGAGCATGGCACAAAGTTGTATGAAGCATTTGATGTCAACTATTAAAAATATTTTCCTGCAATAAAATATATAAAATGTTTTTATGTCTAGATATAAAGAGAAAATTAAAAAAGCATACTATCATAATTCTTGGTGCAGATATAAGATATCATTCTTTATGTTTCTCCAGAAGCTTTTTACTAATATAAATTTAGAATATGATGGAAAAAAGTTACTAACAACACAACACAGATAGTGGTTTTTGAGGCCTGGGTTCTGTTGGTGGCTCTGCTACTATCTTTAGTAAGGTTGTCAGGATCCATGGGTCTCAGTTTTCTCATCTGTGTAGTGGATATAATAATGTGCATAAAGGGTTGCTAGTAAGATCAAATAAAATAAAAAATGTAAAGTACTTAGTATAGTGCATGGCATGCACTAGATTTTTGTGAATATTAGTATACACATCTTAGAATAACATAATTTGAGAATTTCCAATTCTGTGGGGCAGATGGTGATGAAAAGGCATATGGCACCTCAGGTTCATAGCTCAGAAGCAGCAGAGCCTCTGTCCTGTTGTTATTGTTCTGAATTTGTTTTGCTAAGCTGGAAGAAACAGTTAAATCTTGAATTGTTCCTGTTTTTTTGTTTGTCTTTGGTTGGTTTTGATGTATTCTCTTGTTTGTTTATTTGTTTTGTTTGTTTGTTTTGGGCCATTCACCCTGCAAAGCAGATAAAATCTGATGCCAAAGCCAAGTAAATTACATTCAGAGAGAAGAATTTGAATGACAAATACTTCTTAATATCAGTTGGGGATCACTGAGTGCAGGAAAAGTGACAGGCCAAATCAGAAGAAGTTGGATTAATCTACAGTACTGTATATGGAAAGTTAAGCTTTACCTTATAACAAAGCAAACAGGCATCTGGAAAGGTCTTAAATCACCACTAGGCAGCCTAATAACTTTCATCTTTCCTCTGGCCTCCCTTCTTGTCTGTCCAGCTTTAATACTTCAGGCAGAATGAGTTCTATAAAATTAACCTCTGCTTAACCCCCTCCTGGCTGTTTATTGACCGTAAGGTAAAGCCTGAACACCAGTATGGACCAAGCCCTTTATAATTTGCCACCTATTTATCTTTTCTACCCTGTGTGCTCTCTGTGGACTGCTATGCTTCATCCCCTTATTGGCCTATCTGATAAACTCCTACTCATACTTTAGAACCCATACCAAATGTCCCTAGACTATAAGTTCCTTGACTAGACTGTGTTTCCATAATGTCTGAGTCAGAGTTTCATTCATCATTGCACTCTATGAGTTTGAATGTTTCTGCTAAAAATAATAGGATATGGTATAGTGACTTAAGCTTCAGTAATTTATCATCTCATGTAATAAGAAGCCTGGAGATGGTGGTTCTAGGGTTGGCCCTGTGGCTCAACAATTTTTTGTCCTCTTTCTCTCTTTTTTTTTTCCCTTCTGCCAACCTAGCAGGCTAGTAATGTTTCCTTTTGTGGTTATGTTACAACTGTAGCAGCCACAACCACCAGGCTAGGTTCTGTTAGGAAGGAAAAGATGTAAGATGCTAGATAGGTAGGACCATGTGTAAATACAGAATGGCAGAAGTGGTGGATCAAAGACTTTTTGTCTTCTGCCTCTTCTTTTTTGTTAATCAGGTAGAAATTTCCCAGAAGCTGCCTAGCTAATAACCTCTTGTGTCTCATTGGCTAGAAATAGGTCCCATGGTCACTTCCCAGCCAATCATAGGCAAAGGGAAATGGGCTGGCCCTGACTGATCAGACCAAACCTAGCTCATCCTTTGGTCTAGAACTATCTAGATTTATATATATGAAGAGCCAGGGTCTGAAATGATTGAATGTTCCATCCCTAGGTTCAGTCTCCATTAATCAGGGGATGGCTAACGGGGGACCCTGAATCCCTCAGACTTCAATGAATCCATGGCAGCAGCAACTGGTGAGCAGCTGGAAGGAAGGCCTCTTGGTCCCTCCTCCTGGCCCTCAGACTCCAATCAATCTGTGGTGGAGGTGGGATGGAACTGGGGATGGGCTTCCTTAGTGGCCCTGTAGGTTCAATCTCAGAGGACGGGCCAGGAACCAATGGACCAGTGCCTCCTGCACAATCTCAACGGTGCTGCCAGCCTCCTGAACTTGGCCTTGGGCACTGCTGCCGCTACCCTTCCCTAGACACTCCACAAGGAAGAAAGGATATCGCCAGCAGCACCAGGGGCAACCAACAGTGGCTAACTGCTCTTCCTGTGCTTCTTAAGCTGGCAAATGGACATTTTCTGAGGTGTCCTGGACTATAAGAGGGTGTAGGCTTGGCTGAGGGACCCCCCCTCCCCAGTGCACAAAATTTGTGCACTGGGCCTCTAGTGTATATATATAAAAGCCTAAGTGACTGTTCAACCGTTCAACCATTTGACCATTTGATAGGAAGCTATGACACACACTGACCACCAGGAGAAGATGCTCAATGCACAGGGCTAGAAACATGAAATAGACTGATGGATCTCAGAGGAAATGTGGGAGGGGATATGTTGGGAAGAGATTAACCAAAGTTCTTATATGCAAGCTAGAGGGCTGGTGCACGATTCCTGCACTGGTGGGGTCCCTCAGCCTAGCCTGCGGGAATCAGGCTGAACACGTGCACTGGGCTTCCGAAATCCCCTGAGGGATCCCGGATTGTGAGAAGGCTCAGGTCAGGCCGAGGGACCACTTGAGTGCACAGATCCATGCACTGGGCCTTTAGTCTTCTCGAAATTTGTTTGATGCTTGAACATGAGGAGAGTTCTTTTAGAAAGAAAAATATATAACATGTTAGATGAGTTACCAACTGCTTTTGCCATAGGAACCTGGTAATGCACATGTTAGAAAGGTTCTCTGTAAAACCTTAATCTCTCTATAAAATTTTAAAATTGTCTGTCTTCCCTGTCTCTACAATCTATTACTGTTGCTATATCATCACATCTCATTTCTGTTTTTATTAAATTTATGTTGTGGTACCTTACTGTCCATTGACTTGGCTATCTCCTACATAGAACTGTGAACTTTTGAGGGCAGGAAACATATTTTATTTAGTTTTAGATGCCCAGCATTTATGTACATAGCTTCTCAAGAAACATTTGTTGAGATTATTTTTTGTATAACTATTATCAAATATAATCATTTCTTTATTTTTTTTTTCTTGATGTTCTATCTTCATTTAAGCCTTTAGTGATATTATTAGTGCTTGAAATTCCATGTGTTTAAATTTCACACATCTTGGGTCACCACCCTTTGGAATATAGTTCTTGTATCTGTGATAAAGTCTAGAGCTCTGGTTAAAATAAATTAGCTATATAAATAAATTTTGATAGAAAAAATTCATTAACAATTCTTTTCTTTGGGAAATAAAAGCCTGCATTTATTTAGCTTTATCAAAGACAGCATAAATTGAAAATTGAAAAGTTCAAATGGTTTTCATGAAAAATGGATTTCATGCAACCAAAAAACAAACAAAACAATAAAAGTTAATCCAGCTTTCTTGAAAATGACAGCTTCAGTCAAACTGATTTATAGTTTGCAAGGGGCTTTTGTGACTCTCTCTCCCTTTTCTTCTTCTCCATTATACCCATGTATATTTATGCTGAGAAAATATAACTATCTACAGAGGAAAGAATGAGGGACTGTCATTCTCTAAATGACCATGTCTCAGAATCCATGAAAAAAAATTCCATGTCATTATTTGTGCGGTAGGCATTATCTATTGAGTGAGAGATCACTGTAACTTAATGTGGCATATTATAATAACATATCACATCTGTTTCTTCTTCTGTAAAGCTTTTTCTGACCTTCCTATCTGGGTTAGAAAAGCTTTCTTTTAGTTTCCTGAATACCTTCCTTACTCTATAATTATCTACAATGCTTAGCACAATGCACGTGCTAAAAAAGATTGTCAAATAGATAAAATTATACAGTATATATATGTGTGTGTGTGTGTGTGTGTGTGTGTGTGTGTGTGCGTGCACATGTGCACGCATATATACATATATATACACTTATTTATTTAGCAAATACACATATATAGCATTTAGTGTATGCAAGGCATATTTCTACTTTATACATATTTATTTAAAACTTTACAATTTACCAAATCCCTTAAGAAACATTGGCTCATTGGTTCCTAATTTTAACTTTAGTGAGCAGATGGATAGAAATTATCTCCATATCACAGCTAGGCAAACACACTAGAGAAGTTCTTCTATTTACCCACAATTACACCATTTGCAAATAGAAGAGTTGGGATTTTAACCTCTATATTCTGACCCTTAGCCCAGTGTTTTGCAAGAAGAGCCCTGGTGGAGCCTCTTTAACATTTTGGGATAATCCCATTTGTAATAGTTGAAGATGTTTAGGGAAACAAAGATTTTTTTATATATATTTAAAACAATTTTTAGTAGTGTTTTACTAGTAGTTAGTAAATGCTATGTAAGTGCTGCATGAGAGATGACTTCCAAATTCAGTCTCTGAAACAACTACAAGTTGGCCAGGAGTTGGCTGATCTAGGCTGGTCTTGACTGGCCAGCTCTTCATCAAGTAGAGGATTTGGTGGGGCTCAGCTCCTTGAAGTAGCCTGAGCTCAGAGCTGTTCCACTTATGTTCATTCTGGGGCTGAGCTTCTCCCTGGAAACACAGCAATGGGGAATACAGGAATTCAAGCCCAGCTGCACATACCCAATTCAAGCCTTTGGTTGTGTCACACCAGCTAACATCTCATTGGCCAAAGCAATTTACATGACCACGCTAAATTCAAGGGAAGAAGCACACTCTATCTGAGGTCAGAGCAAGTTACTAAGATTAAATGTGCTGGAGTGGGAATTTAAATTTCCACATTGAAGATGGGTGCAAAGTTGAATCTGACTAATTTTGAACAATAATATAATCTACTACAAGGGAATTTCAAGTAGGTTTGCCAAATTAGGAAAAAAAAATTACAGGGCACTCAATTAAATATGAACTTTGAATAAATACACTGAGACATACTTATGCTAAAAAGTTTTGGTGTTTATCTGAGACTCACATTTAATTGGGTGACCTATATTTTATTTGGAAATTCTAGTTTTAGATGAATCAGTAGCACTACACAAGGTTAAAATAATAGTAACACTATATAATTTACCAGATTATGTAAAAAGTATGCTCATATTGACTTATCTAGTAACTACTCTTCTCCCAGGATTGGTATTACTCCCAGATTTCCCTGAAAATATCACTATTTTAAGGAACAAGATGAATGGAACCCTCAAAGCCAGTTATTCACTGGCCTTCTAATTAAGCTGTAAATGAAGGAGGCAGTAGAAGGTGTTGGAAATTTTATAATTGTAAGTGATACTGGGGAGCAGACCTGGGCAATCTGTTTTTGTAATCTCTCCCTGCAGAAGGATTCCAGACTTCCTAATTGTATATTTTGAGAGCATTTGTGTTTTTCATGCCTTTAGCCTCCTCCTAACTCACTACGTTGGGAAATATGGTATCCTCAGCAGCAGATAAAGAATCAGATGCCCACTAATTGGTCATAAACACCAAAGCAGGTTCATTTTCATTGGGGGGGAGGGGGCACTGACATTGGTGTGAAATATTTATCTGAATGATCCTCCCTCTTTTCATCTCTCCCTTGACTCTTAACCCTCAAATAATTATTGATTCATACCTCTGCCATGGCTATTAATATGGAAGTACAAAAGATATACCTATGAATTGCTCAAGCTAGCCATTTAAGGAATTTGTTTAAACAAATTACTTTGTTCAGTGTTTGATTGCTGTGGTGTCAGTATTTTTTTGAACCAGAACAAAATGTGTTAGAAGATCCAGATGGTGGCAGAGTGGGTGGATATACACTCATCTCCTCCCAGGACCAACTGAAACTACAACTAAAATATAGAGCAATCAACCTGTATAACCACCTGAAGACTAGCTGAAGAGAAGTCTTACAACCAAGGATATACAGAAGAAGCCACTTTAAGACTTCTGGGAAGGGTGGAAATGAGAAAAAGGCTCGCCCCCTCACATGGGCCATGGCTGAGATTCTGGAGGTATAGTTCAGCTGCAAAGATTCCCAATGAGAGGCATGGGGTCTCAACTCCAAGCTGGGCTCCAGAGCACAAGAGTGGGAAAGAGGTGCTCACATAATATCTGGCTGTCATAATCAGCAGGGATTCTGATTTCCAGAGAGAGACAAAAATCTGCTAGAAACACAGGTGCCCTCTTAAAAGCCAACTCACACAATCTTATTTGCAGTCACTCACTCTGGGCTCCTGAAGAGGGAGGGTGGAACAAAGGAGTCAGGGGAGGAGAGACTGGGGTTTGTGGGTCTGGGGAGACAGCCACCAGGATCCATGTGCCTAGTCATTCTCCCACACTGCAGTTGCCATCTTTCTTGCATGGAGCACTTCCCTTCATATGGCATTGACCTGGGGAATGCAATAGCCCCACCCTCTGCACTCCCTGTTGCCCTACCCTGCAGAAATCACATTCTACTGAGGAGTCACCTGCCTTAGCCTGGGTATAGAGTTTGTTACTACCAAAATTATATTACAAGAAATGTACACCTTAAACCAATGTAATTTTATTAACCAATGTCATTCTAATCCTATATAATAAAGAGCTAATATGTTAATTAGACCAAATAGCTGACCGATCTTCCAGACATTCTTTTGGATGTCCTTTCGGATGAAGCCATGGCTGCCAGAGCCTGGTGCCTTGCATGAATTTCATGCATCAGGCTTCTAGTAAATTAAATAAAAAGTGTACATGTTTTTAATAGTTGAGGAGAGCCCTAGCTAGTTGGCTCAGTGGATAGAACATCAGCCTGTGAACCAAAGCGTCCTGGATTTAATTCCGGTCAAGGGCACAAACCTCGGTTGCAGTTTCCTCCCCAGCCCAGGCCCTGGTCTGAGCTCCTGCAGGAGGCAACCAATTGTTGTGTTTCTCTCACATCGATGTTTCTCTCTGTCTTCCACTCTCCCTAAAAATCAATAGGAAAATATCCTCGGGTGAATATTAACAACAACAACTAATAATGATGATGATTATATTAACAATAACAACTAAGGATGATGATGATTGAAGAGGAAGGGTAAAGATGAATAGCATGGGAGAAGTTTTAGATTTTCTCTAAATCTTGCTTTTCATACAGAAATATTTATATTCCAATGTGAGGCCTGGTTTTTCTACTTTAATGCCAACCCCATAAACTGAGGATCTTAATTTTCATCTCTGCTGGGATTGGAGATGATTCATGGTTTGCAGGAGTTAGACACCAAAGCATTTTCTATTAACACCGGGAGCTGACTACAGAGGTGAGAGGCAGGTCTCATATGAAAAAGATATTCTCAGGAAAGAAGAATGTTACTTTTATGGGTTTTTTCTTTTGTTTGTGAAGATTAGAATTTTTTTCTTTAGAAATAATTTCTTTCTTATTGCAAAATGTCACTGCAAAAATTGGTTTGAGAAAATAGTGAATTTTTGTGTTAATTCTTTTTGCTGTGTTCACAAAAATATCACCTTAAGCATGTGGTAAAAATTAAGGGACAATAAGCCATTTCACTTGGTTTTATAAATGATCACATATTTTTATATTTCTCAGTTCCATGAATGTTACAAAGGAAAATTTCCCTTGGCTAGCTTATTAAATAAACATCTATTCAAGAAGCACTGAAGAGGATAATAGGGGGAAAGTGACAAAATAAATGGGCACTTAAGTCTAATCATTTCTCTGGGCAAAGACTGTATCCTGGCAGCTGGGAGGCTCCTGGGTCAAGAAGGAAGATTTATTCTCTCATATGGGCACAGATCTTGGCTTTCTTGTTTCCATCCCTTTTAACTACTAACTCAAATCAGTTTTCAAGGAGTCCTGATAATTATTATGTGGATTATTAAAATCCCTAGCATTAAGATGATATGGTCACATGTCACAGTGGAAAAGTGAAGCATAATGAGATTAATAACTCACCTGTGGTTCCAAAGTTATTAAAGTAGTTAGCCGTAATTTGAACTCAGGTCCTCTGACTCCAAAGCTAAGTTTTAAGCTCTAAATTGTATCTTGGGTTTTGGTATTGGTGTGATATGAGAGACATTCTAAGATGTAACCATGTCTCCCCTATTGGACTATGGCTTTGCTTGATGTATCAGTTTTTTCTGGGTTGTATTGTGAGCCTTGCTTTCTAAGTGTTGGTAAGTCGCTGTAGAGAGTGGCTGTCAGGTAGAGAGTTCATGCTAGGAAGTTTCCAGAGCCAAGGAATGAGAAGGAAGGTGGTCACAAAAAGCTCAGAAAAGTCGAGGGAGGAAAAACATTACATCCAAGATGGTATAAACTGTCAAAAGTGTGACAGTGTGAGAAGTGGGGAGAAAAGATGCAGGAAGATCTAGAGTGTTTGTGAGAACAACTGCTGTGTCCCTTTTGTTGTGTGCTTCGGGCATGATGGACACTTGGTCAGCCCGTTAAAGATCAGGTAAAGGCCAGTGTCCACGAACGTTATCCTTGCGGAAGGTGGTTTTATGACTTCTCCAGTCTCTGTGACCGTTACTCCATGTGCATGTGTGTGCACCATGGGAGGCATTTCTAATGGGCAGTAGATACTTTAGGTGAACAAATAGATTTCCTCTTAGGGAAATACTGGGTTAAAGTTTTGTATCTCAAGAATATGTTTTTGTTAAGCTTAGTTCTGATGAGGATAATATCTTTACCCATTTTTACGTTACCATGGATTACTCAGATACATTGATAGATCTTGCAACGGGAAATGTCAGGGCAGAAAAACAACAAGTTTGTTAACTTTAAGGGCAAGCCCAGGCCTAGGCCCTGCAGAGGTGGGGTGCAGGTCTGCCTGAGAGCAGTGGACACTTAGTGGGCTGGTGGCTGAGTGGGGGCTGGGAACACAAACTTTCAACTTCCCAATTTCCCACTGCCGGTCTCTGCCAGGAACAGCGCTGCCTTCACTTACCAGGTATATGGGTGGGTCAGAAGTGTGGGGGCGCTTACAGTATCCCAATAGAAAATCATTCCAACTACCAAAAGGTCAGCATCCCTGCCCAGTATAGGCTTTCAGATCTGTGTGCCACCAGTGGCCTGTCCTTCGTGTTATGTCCTTTAGGCGTGTTGCAGGAGCACAGAGTCAGAAGTTTTGTAAGGAGGGTGCTGTGGCTATTGAGCACTTCAGATGTTAGTATGAATGAGGAATAGAATTTTTAATTAGATTTAATTTTATTTCATGTAAATTTAAATAGCCACATTGTAGCTAGTGGCTACTGCTTATATAAATTTACTTTGGAATAATTTTCTTGTGACAGTAAGAAAAGAAAAGAAGAAAAAAAAAGCATGAACACATGCTTACCCTCAGTATCCTATCTACCAAGTCTATACGTATCCATCACTTCATTCTCATATCCATGATCTCATACACCCTGGAAAGATGATTTATTTTCATATTTTATAAATGAGAAAACTGAGTCACAGAGAAGTTATGTGTTTTATCTGAGGTCACTTGCTAAGCATGCGATGGAGCCAGGGCTCACATTCAGACCTGTTTCTGAATCCTAGAAACAGTAGGAGGGCTGTAGGAGGCCATCAAAAAACACTGAGCCTCACAATTCATGTCAGTCTATCGACCATGTGGCTGGGGCAGCTTTTAGGTGGTCCACCTGCAAACAAAGCCTGCAGCAATGGCTTAGTTTGCATAATTTATTTTGGAGAGTGATCCCAAAGGAACATAATTGAGGGTCTGGAAAGTGAAATAGGACAGGAGAGAAAGCCAACCCAAGGGAATATTACTGATAGACAACTGGGACTCAATCCTGCAGGGGCCATCTAAGAAACCCCGTAGAACGCTCCTTAAAATTGCTCATCAGACACACCTAAGAAAAGAGTATTTGTACACCAGCTCCTGCCTCCATTGCTCAAAGGCCCCCTTATAGAGGGTTCATGAGTCCACATAGATGAATGCACATCCCCCGGCTCCCCAGTGGTGGTGCAGAATGTAAGAAGCACCTGGTGTGACTGAAATGAGGAGCTGTCCGGTTATCTCTGCGAGCAATGGCTGCCACAGCAAGACTGGAGCTAAAAAGGAGACAGAATATGAGATGGGTCATAAAAGATGTCCACAGACCCAGGGGAAGGAACTAAACTAACACAGCTGGGGAAAGTCAAAAATGGGAATTAGTAGTCTACAAAGCTCTGAGAATGGATTTTTCTATAAAAATTTAAAACAAACGGTCCTAACCTTTGATGCTGTCAATGAGCTATAGTCTACTTGGTTGTTGGTGCAATGATATTATTTTTGTACATCATGCATGGCACTGCTTTAATATAAGGCATGATTCCTCCCATTACCCCATCTCTTCCCGTTTGACTTCTTTATGTCACCTAGATGGAGTGAGCTTAGGGAAACCAATAATTCAATGGATTCCAAATTTAAATTGCTCTTACCTCATCCACTCATTTATGGACAGCACAAACAATGTGGACACTAAGAGCATTGGCTCTGCAACTATATTGCTGGGTCTTTGCTCTACTACATACCAGCTTTGTCGCCCTGGACAAATTGTTTAACCCCTTTAAGCCCCAATTTTTTCATCTGGGAATTGAGGTTATATTACTTATCTTATAGAGTTATGGTGAAGATTAATTGAAAACACACACACACACACACACACACACACACACACACTGCTTAGAACACTGCCTGGTGTACAAATGCTCCCTCTTCAGTGTGTAGAAAGTACTGTATTCATGTTTGCTATTGTGTGTGCATTCACTAATTGATAAGGAATTATTTAATATCCAATACACACCAGACGACACTCCTCTGCTTGATCCATGTGCATATGTGCATGCCTGGGTCTGACAGGGTCTTTGTTGCTCACTCCAGCCTTTTGAAAATTTTTATGCTCTTAATTCTGAGAGCACCTTCCTCTCCTCTTTTTCTTTTTTCCTTTTCTTTTCACTGATTGATGTACTATAAGTAACAAAGGATCAATCTGTATAGGAGTAATTAAAAGCCAAACACCGCACCACATGCAATGTTACTACAGCCAGTATGCACAGTTCTTCCAGTCCCCTCGGGTGTTTTGAATTTATAGACATTCTTTATCCTGGGTTTACTTTTGGACTTGGCTGTCTCTGGAGCAGTGATTCATGTAACTGTAGTACAAGAATCACCTTCAGACAGATCGCAGCTGAATTCCTTGGCCCTCAAATCTTTACTCAATCTGACAGTCTTAGACAGCGCCCAGAAGAGGAAGATATCTGTATAGAATGAGTTTTCTCTTAGGACAGGAGCTGCTAAACAACATGATGAAGGAAGCAAGGCCCTCCATGAAAAGTGGAGGGTGAGGGGGTATTTCTGGGCAGAGACTACTGGTCTACTCTGCCTCAAAATGATCCCATTTAGACCCAAATCATTCTTCTGGTGGATGGAAACCTTAAGATTTCAGTTAAAAGCCAGAGTAAGTGCCAGTGGAATTCCCATTTATTGGAAGAAAACTCCTAGAACTAAACTACTCTGTGAGAGAAATTGTTACTAGCATTTAAAACCAGACACTGAAAATTCTTAGTGGTTTGGACATCAGTGTGTCACTAAGATGACCCTCTAGCCATGCTGGGAAGCAGACTCGCTCTGCTTGAAATAACATAATTATAACACTTGGCAAAAGCTGGAGGACAACAGAAATGAAGTTCGAGAATTCAAGCACACCAGCCAGACAGGAAGGCAGAACATTTCGGTCTAGACGTCCTGGGGGGAAACGAGGTGATGGGGTCTGAAGAGCACACAGGCAGTTGTGCTAAAAATGGCAGCTGCCTCAAGTAGAGATTCTTATTATAGGACTAAAGGAGGAATTCAGGGGCACATTGCTGTAGGTGAATGAGTCAGTGCAAGTCTCCTTCTGAATTTTAGGGTCACAAGCTCCAGAGAGGCTTTGAAGATGGGAAGGCACAAAATCAAAATATGAATGTTTGAGGTTTGAGAGGAAGGTGATAAAAAAAGTGGGAGCCTGACTTGCATCGATGGTCCTGTCTCTGCCATAACCAGGTGCTATCTCTGCTACTGATTACTAGTGATGAGTGCTGATGAATTACCTAACCCTGTATGGTCTGTGGATACCTTTAAGACTATCTAATAGGGCATATTCATGGCCTGGAGTTTGAGGGTATCCATACCCCCCCCCCTCATTTTGTTGTCCTCTGGGGCATTCTGTAGCAGGAGCTCCTTGTGGCAAATGAGAAGAAATAGGGCAAACACATTTGGTGTTATAAACCTGAAGCTGCCACCCTCAAGACAGTAGGAAGCCGCCAAATTCATCTCACACAGGCTTCATTTCTATAGCCTTCTGTTTGTCCCTGAACAAACCGAGAGGATGGAATTAGGTAACTCTTATGTTCCCTTATAGATCTAATGTATGAGAATATTCCGAGGTGAGTGAAAGGTGAAATCATTGAACCTATGATTTTTGGTTAACTCATTTATTCAAAAATGTATAATAGTATTGAGCTCCAACTATGATCTAGAAATTTAGAGATCAATCCACATGGTCTCCACCTTATGGGTCTTACTTAGAGATAGTCAAGCAAATGTCCTGTAGCAGACAGTGGTGGTTATAAGGGAGAAAGTGGTTCACCCTAAGCATGAGTTTGAGTGAGGGGTCCTGTTTTGCTTATCTGCCAAAAGAGTTTACTTAGTTGTGTCAGACTCTATCTCTGATATAAAAAACAAAATAAAAATGCTTAAATGTTAGCATTTAAGCACATTGATCCTTTTCCAGGGGAGGGAAGGTATTTGCTGAGTAGACAGCCATATGGCAAGAATGGTTGTTGAACAAAGACAGGCACTGTATCAGCCCGAGAAAGGAGGCCCTGTCCTCAGTAGGCAGTGCAGGGAAACTGTGCAGGAGGGCGGTGGGGAGGCTGCCAGTGGACCAGCTTCCTAATTAGGCTCCACAATTATTTGTGAATTCCTAGAGCTCTGGACACCATGCAAATTTATCAGTCCAAATCCTTTGTAAAGTCAAGTAAAAATGGTCCTTAAGTTACCACCATTTTGGAGTCTTCATCCTAGCTCTATCTTTTATCTGGGCATATACAGGCTTAGAGCATTCTGAAATCTCTGGTTGCATAAGACTATGAAACCAAAAGTGAGCTTTGAATGGAGGTCAGCTTCCTTCCGGATCCCAAGATTTCTCTTTTTTCCCCATTGAT
Organism: Pipistrellus hanaki; assembly: GCF_964339955.1. Lineage (NCBI taxonomy): Eukaryota > Metazoa > Chordata > Mammalia > Chiroptera > Vespertilionidae > Pipistrellus > Pipistrellus hanaki. The sequence continues at coordinate 18,540,113 of NC_140510.1, forward strand.
TTTTGTCTGTGTTCCACCCGTCAAGGTATTCTGTGACTACTGCTTCTCAACAATGCCCCTTTGTTTCTCCCTTCACCTGGCTCAGTGAGCCCAACTCACCCTGGCTTATTGCTGGTGTTGTCACAGTAAATTAGGGCATCTCTGAATTCTTTGCTGAAGAGTAACTCCTGTCTTTCAAGATTCATTTGTGTATTTTGCCCATCTCTGATTAAAATGATAGGTGTCACTCACACAGGCCAGAGCCCATGAGGGAGCTGATAAACAGCACTGATGCAAGCTGCAGGTGAATACTGATGAAAATACCATTAAAACATTTCTGGGGAATATTTTTAAAAAAGGAATTTGGTTAACTTTCTATCCATGCTAATGGAGGTGAGCAGTGGTGCAGATAATCCAAATGTCAGTTGTATTTAATTTGGCTCTGCCTGCCATATGCTCTGTGTGGCTGAGGGGGAGAGGGTAGGAAAGGCTTCTAAAGGTGCCTCACAGTCCTGAAGACTTTATGTGGCTGGGACCACTTGTGATAGTGAGTTTTCTTCTGATGGTGGAGCCATGTCTCAGTGCTCTGACTGTGTTTTCAGTTTTGTTCAGCATACATTTATTTAGAAGCTGCCATGTGCCAGGCACAGTGTTAGATACTAAGGATTCAGGATGATTAGGTTATGTGAGTGCAATGTGTGTGAGAGCGACCTGCTGGGAGCCGGGGTACATGAACCATGGATGTATTGGTGCAGTTCACTCCTGCGGTTGAGCAGTAGGCTTGACCACTGTCTAGTGTCCTCTGTGCTCTGCCAAGTGTTCCCTCAGGATATCGAAAGGTGTCTTTGAACTTTTAATCCTCTGAGTTTTTGAGCTTCTGAATTTTATCCTATCTTTAGGCTACTCGTTTTTATCTTCTTGATGGGAACACTTCAAATACCCAGCCACTGAATGTAGAATTCCCTCGTCCTAGGTCCTCTCCTTTTCTCTATTATGAATACTTTCCTTACTTAATTTCAGCCATGCCCATGGCCTCGGTGAGCAATTTCTTGCAGGAGCTCATACACATGTATCTTTAGGCTAGATTTCTGTAGCTTCAGGCCCCCATATTCAGGAGCGTTCTACACAATACATCTTGGATGTCCTGAGGAACCGCATACTCAGCATGTCCAAAGTCCAGCTCACAGTCTTTCTCTCCAGGTTTGATCCTCTGCCAGACTCCTTCTCTCAGTGGATGGTAGCAGCATTCTTCCTTCTAGAAAGGTCATGGAAGCCTAGACACATTCCACTTTCCCAACCCTTGTGTCTAATTCGTCCCCATGTCCTGCTGGTTTTACCTCATAAATGTTTCTAGAACCCACTCAGTTATCTCCATTGCCACCATCATTACCAATTCCAAGTTAACCTAGCCCTCTTACATAGGCCAGCAAGTTTACCTACTTCTATTTTGGATCCTGTCCAATCCTATCTTCATAATGCAGCCAGAGTGATTATTTCACCACACAAATCTGAACAACTTGCCTTATCATTGCAGATGCATACTGAAACATTTATAGATGAAGTGGTATAATGTTAGGGATTTACTTTAAAATATTCCAGAAAAAATAATAGGCAGGAGAAAGACCAAATAAGATAGGCACAATGTTGATTACCATTCAAGTTGGGAAATGGGCACAAAGAGGGTTCATTTCATTCTCTCTATGTTTGTGTGTGTTTGAAGTTTTCCATAATAAAAAATCAACACACACACACACACACACACACACACACACACAGGGGCACACAAATGTGGTCATGCTACTGCTTTGCTTAAAACACTACTGTCTTCCCACTGTTCATAGTAGAAAGACAAGATTTTTTAAGAACTCATGTTCCTAAGCAATCTGGTCTCTACTAATATCCTCAGGTCTCTCTTCCATCATGTACTCTTGCTCTCAGCATTCCTTTACTTCCTATATGCTACTCTGTCCCAGTGCAAGTTGGGTACCCTCTCCCTTACTAAGTCACATCACTCTAATATACTCTAATATAGACTCTCAAAACATTGGGTACTTCCCTTTCATAGTACATGCCATAGTCTTTATATGATTGTGAAAGCCATTCAATTAATGTCTCTCTACTGTACTATAAACCTAGGAATCACCATTCAATCCAAAGCATGGTGCCTAACACATCCTATATAATAAAAGTTTAATAAGCAAATTGTCCCCTCGGGCAGTCCTTTGACTAGGAGACAGGGAATTCAACTGCTCGCTATGACATGTGCTGACCGCCAGGGGATGGGGCGGAACATGGCAGGTATCAGCTATGTGCTGCCACCTCTTGCTGGCTACCTGGGGGTTGGGAGGTGACAGGGCCGAAGGTGTGGTGAGAATGGGGAGTGTCCACAGAGCTTGTTCTCAGTCTTTCTGCTACCATCTCTTGGGATAGTAGGGCTTGCGTGCTGGGGAAGCCCCTGTGCTCAGGTGCCAGGCACCCATAGAAAGCCTGCCTCATACTCGTGTGGCCTCTTCCGGGTGAGTTGGGCCGCAGCTACCAGGACTGCAGGGACTGGTCAGGCTCCCTATGGGTTTGCTCAAGAGCTGGTCTGTGAGGCCAGCTGGGAGAGAGCATGCTGCCCATTCAGCTTCCTGGTGGTGATGCAGGGCAGCCCAGAGGCCCACACTGCACCTTGGCCACGCTCACATCGCTATGTGGGAACTCAAGAGTTATGACTCAGGTGGAGGGAGGCATGCGTGGGCCTGGAGGTCAGCTGGGACCTGCCTTTCCATGCCAGACACTCATGGTTAGATCACCGGCCAGGCCTAGAAATTGCACCAGTGCACAAATTTCATGCACCGGGCCTCTAGTGATATTACCAGTATAATCAACAATTATTTGCTGGCTGAATGATTGAGTTAATTAGAAGTGGTGAAAACAGTACTCAATTTGAAACTGGATCATAGAAGCTCTAGGATCTAGTGAAGATGAGTTCAGATGGGTCTTCTGGGGGCACTGGTTTGCTCACCCCCAGTGCCTGTGGGGTAGGGAGGTGGCCCTACCTCACATTTCTTGAGACAATAGACAACAAAGCAGACTCAGGCCCATGATCAGAATAGTCTTCTTCCCAGACTTAAAATCCATCAGCTGTTATTCTTAAGATTCCTATTTGCCAATTAATTGTGGGACTCAGTGCTTTTGGGAAAGAACCTCTTCCTGTCTTCTGCTGGTACAAGTCTGGGTTTTGTCCTGTGTCCCTTTTATGGTCCATCTCTCTGAATTCTGACCAGTTACCCAGCCTAATGCCCCAAGCTTCTCTAAGGCAGGCCTAACCTAAACCCCCTCCTTATGGAGCCTTATTTATATATTATAGTCCCCATTTAGATGCCCACCTGGCAGTTCAGCTTGGTGACAGAGACCACCCTGGGTGGACAGATCACCTAGCTAATCACCATCTGTCAGCCAGTCTGCTGACCATTGTCTGTCACCTGGATTCTTTACCACCATCTCTTGTCCCTTAGCCAGGGAATGGCTCCAATCTCCCACCCATTCACTGATTTTCAAGGTCCTCCCCAATCCATAGGGTTTTTAAATCTTTCCCCACAGTTTTCAGTTCCCAAAATTGAACATAGACTCCCTCCATCTGATAGAACTCCAGAAAGTCATGTCTGACATTAAAAAAAAAAAAAAAAATCTAAGCAAAGTGGAAAAGAAGGGGAGAAACCATAGCACATATTAATGGGCCGTGACAAACATAGGCTACTTCCTAACAGCCCTTGCTATTTGTCTTTATTTTTAGAGTGTCCCCCTGCTGCTTTTATCATCACTCTCTGTTTGTTTTTGACAAGGTTCATAGAACAGGGGAGAAGGAAAAGAGGCAGGAGGGAGTGTAAAGAAACAGTTTATTACAAAGAAGATAAAAAAAAGAAAAGAAAATAAACCAGTCACTAGGATCACCACCACCCCAGCTGATAGGAGCCTAGTGATGCTCAGGTTTCTCCCTTTAGTGTCATGCTTCACCTGTGTGACCATAGTTCTGCATTCCACTGTGCTGGTCTGCTCAGTCCTCAGAGGGATGCTTCATTGTTCTTTGATAGCCAGTGTCTTCTGAAACTGACAAGTAGATGGAACAATAGGAAAAGAGGGCAATGTTGCTCAATTTTGAAGTATTGATTGAGACTATTTGGATGTTTGGAAAAACCAAAGGTGGGTAAACAATGTCCTTCCCTTTGGAATAGGGACCTTTGCTTCAGGGGAAGGCTCTTCCTCAGTAATGATCACTTGCACTCCTGGCTCCTGGTACTTCAACAAGAAACTAATAACTGCTTTGTAGTTACACTTCTGTAAAGTGTGCTAGCAGCTGTATTCAGATTCCCTAGTAGAGTTTGTCATCTGATAGTAGATATAAAATATTTACACAAGAAAATATTAGAGAATGATGCTAGATGGTACAAATTGCAAAACTTTGTCTTCTGTGTAGAATCATTAGATGACAGAATTAGAGGACTAGATACATTTTTTTCCTTCACTGCCTTTTCCCCTAACATAAATCTCAAAACACCCTCCACCCATACAGATAACCACCACCAACATATATGTATTTGCTACCTAGTGATGCAAACATCACTGAACTCAGCCAATTTCCTTTGACTCCTGACCCTTAGGATGGCCCACTCAGGCCTCTGTGCCCTGCTCTTTACAATACTGCTAGCTTTCTCTCTCCATAACCCTTCATTGTACATATCTATCCATGGACCCACTTTCTCTATTGCATTGCCAGGTTCTTGAGGGTAGAGGTCTTTCTTACCAACCACGAGTCCTAGAGCAGATCTAACTAGATGTGTGACCTTAGGCAAATAACTTACTTTCTCAGAATCCTAAATTCCACATGTATCAATTGAAAGTTGATATTGTTCCTATTGTGTTAGGTGGTTGTTGAGACTTAAACAAAACTATAAAGATAATGCAGGTTATGTAGTGTCTGGTATACAATCAGTAAGTGCTAAAGAAAGAATAGATGAAACACAGGAGAAAATATGCATTTTCAATGCCAGTGCAGCCTGGGCTCATACATAAAATACCCAGTGAATGAGTGAAGCAAGGATGAATGAATGAATCAAATGCTTTCTTCAAGGGGGACTTCCAGCCAATGAAGAGTTTCTAAATGGAATTGTTCTCAAGCTGTAGATAAACAGTGATATCTAAAATTATTTTTCAATTAAGCATAAATCTGTATATATTTTTCTGATTCCTTATAGCAATAAATGCAATCTTTGTTAAAAAGGGAACACAGACCCACTGAACAGTTCAGGACAAATTGCTGAACAGGCAAAGAAAAGCACCAGTGTGAGGCGATCTGAAATTTTGGGCAATGCACCACTGAGCAGAGGTTCACAGGTGGCCTGGCCTTGCTCTGACCATATTCCAGCCAAACTGGGTCGTGTTCCAGCCCCCTGGGCTGCACATGGTAGTCACAGAAGACTACTAGACGTTACTTACTGAGAGGTGACTTTAGGGTCAGAGTCTCCACAGTGTACTAAAAATAAATGGGCAATAAACTTCCCTCTTACTCACATCCAATCAATTATTAATGAATAAGAAATAAGAGAGCAAGTGAAGTACAGAGGTGAGATAGGTAAGAGAGAAAATGAAAAAGTAGGTGGATATATTGGTTACTATTTTTGTGCCCATTCTTTCCTCTTGCTACTCTCTCCTTCCTACTTGTACCCAGAGTCTCTGTGTTTTATAAACCCTCAGTCTGGCTCTGACATCTTCAGCCTGTCCATTTGAATCAAGGAGGTGTGGTACTAGAAGAATTGCCCCAGGAATTTAAGGCTCTACCCCAACCAACAGGCAGGGAAGCTATATTGTCTGGACTCCAGACTTGGCAGGGGCACAGGCATTCTGCCTAGTTCCTTCCCTCTGGTGCGCACTCTGTATGCACTGACCCATATTTTATTCCAAGCTGTGAGGTTAACCACTGCCCTCCTCCTGACTCCATGTGATCAGCCATGACAAGGCTCCTGCTGCTCTGTCTCACCCCATAGATCAGATCCCCATTGATGTGGATATGTGTAGTTCAAGTTCATCATTCCTTTTAAATAGTGTAATTCAAAATGCTAACTTCTCCCTGTAGTTTCTCCTGGTCCATATCCTGCAGACTTTACTCTACTGCTTACCACTAAAGTCCTAGTGTGCCTTTAGTTAACAAAGGTTGTCAGCTGATTGATTTTGCCCACCAAAATGCATGTGTTGAAGTCCTAACTCTTAATGTGATGGGGCCTTTGGGAGGGCACTAGGGTTAGATGAGGCTATGAGGGTTGGAACCATATGATGGGATTTGTGTGTTTAAAAAAAGAGACCCAGAGAGTTAGTGGTTAGTTCTCCCTCCCTCCCTTCCTCCCTGCCTCCCTCCCTCTCTCTTTCCCTCCCTCTTCCACCCCCCACCCCAGTCTCTCCCTCCCCTCCCCCTCATGTGAAAGCACAGTAAGAAGGCCAGGAGTTCTTATTGGGAACCAAATAGACTAGCACCTTGGTCTTGAATCTCAGCCTCCAGAGCAGTGAGAAAGAAATTTCTATTAAGATACATAGTCTATGGTATTTTGTTATGGTAGCCTGATCTGATTAATACAACAACCCATTTTCCTTGGACTTTTCATAATCTGCCTTCTGATAGAAGGTGAATTAGAAAAAAACATAAAGTAAATGAGAGAGAGAGAGAGAGAGAGAGAGAGAGAGAGAGAGAGAGAGATGGAGGCCTAATCCAAAGTGATGGTGGAATTGTTATGCTCTGAAGACTAGTTACTGAGGGAACTGGCAGGAGGTCACAGACTCTCCTAGCCTCTCTTAAATGTCCTCACATAAATGGTTAGCTACTCTACTGCCAATCAAAACTGACCTGGTAAAAATCTATTTTGTAAATTAGCATGTATAAATGCTTTGCTCTGTTTTTCCTCTCATATCACAGGATTTTTGCTAATTTTAAATGACATTGCCTCTTCACTGGAGATTAATAAGATATGAAGCAATTCCAATATTTTAATCAGTGTTTAAGGATGATTCCTGCTGAATAGCAAGAAATGTGGTCCTTCTGGAAATCCATTTTTCACTTGTTTTTTCATTTGCATCCCTAATTTAAAGAAAATTGACTTTTTATAAAGTGAGTGAAAATTAATCTTTGAAAACACTGCAGATGTTGGGCTTTATTGCTATTTAAAAACACCCTGTGTATACCCAAGCCGAGTGGCCCTCGACTGTGTGTGTGTGTGTGTGTGTGTGTGTGTGTGTGTGTGAGTGAGACAGGTGGGTTAGGTTGAATGAGTGTGAGAAGCAGAAGCTGAGCCATGCAGGTGCACTGGCATCAGGCAGAGTACCAGGCCAGCTGGTGAGGAGGGGCTGGGAAGCATGAGACCAGCTCTCTGCGGCCCCCTTAAGTGGTCTGAGAAATGCTTGTGCTCCTTGGAAGCACTTCACAGTCTTTGTGCAAGTGGACAAATTGCCTGTTCCATTCAGATTAACTACAAAGCCAGACTGATAGGAGGTTCAGAAATATGTTGTAAAAATTAAATTATAAAGGAATAGATTTCATCTCCAGCAATATGATACTAGATGGGCTGACAAAGCCCTTCAGGTATAGAACAGATAAAAACGCAAGATAAAGTATTTCAACATTATTTGTAAAGAAGGTGGATCTGGCAGTGAAGATGAACATTCGAAGACTATAAATGATAATACACAATTCTGCAAAGTAAATAAACATTAGAGCCAGTGATGGTCCTGAGACCATGTGCTTCTGGGAAAACATGGTCAAAGGCATTTTCATGCACACACACCTGGCTGTGCTTATTAAATGAGAGCTCAGAGCTCTGGTATCCTAAAGCCCAGATTTTCTGGCACCATGAAGGTGCATAGTGTGCAGATGATAAAGCTTGGGCTTGAGCAGGATGGAAGGCTGGATTAGAAATTTTTGCACCAGGTTTCAGGCCTCAAAATTCAACATGTTTGGTAGGTGAACTCTAATATAATCTTCTTTACAGAAGGAGAATCGTCCATCTCTGCCTTGGTTCTGTGTGGAGTGAAAATGAAAAGATATAAAGCTCCACCAAATATTCATACCTCATATGCCTACTCTTAATGTTTGAGGATAGAGTTAATGCCACATGTGAAATTAAAATAAAAAGAACACAAAATACACAAACACATCAGGTATAATATGCCCCTGAGTTGACAGTGCCCAGAAGAGGTAGACAGAGGCAAATGCAAATTCTTTATGGACTTCTAAAACCCAGGTCCCAAAAGTTTTAACCACCAAATACACAAGGAGTAAAGCCACCATGAGTGAGAGTGAATAGAGAATAACAAACTATAGAGTCAGGCTCCTGAAGAATGCAGATATTGAACTAATCACATAGAGAATACAACATATGTGTGTTTCATATGTTCAAAGAGAGACAAGAGAGGGATGAAAAAAATGACAAAACATAAGACTAGTAAGATTTGGAACAAAGCAAACAGACTACTTAGGAATAAAATAGAGTAATTGAAATTGATAAACATTATATACAGACTAAATAGCAGGTTGTACATAAATGAAGAGAGAAACTGATGTTCCAGAAAGTAGATATGAAGAAATCTACCCTGAATGTAATGTAGAGACAAAGGGTTAGAAAATACAGGTGTTGTCAAGAGACAGAGGGCAGTATGAAGAAAACCCTATCTGTTTGGAGTTCTAGAAGGAGAAAATTGAGAGAATGATGGAGAGGCAACATTCAAATTTGTAATAGATGAGAATTTTCTAAAACTGATAGAAAAACTGGATACTTTGAATCCAAAAAATTGTAGGCTAATCTCATTCATGGGCATATACATAAAAGTGCTCACCCAAAGAGTTCCAAAATCAATACAGCAATTTATAAAGAAGATAAATAGTGTGTTTTGACTAGTCCTAGGCCACCTCTTTTCCTCTCCTAGGTCACTTTATTATAGTCATGGGGTTTAAATATCTCATTTATGCTGACTACTTTCAAATTGATATCACTAGCCCAGACCTCTTTTTTCCATGTAGTCTCAAGTATCAAACTACATACGTATCACTAACATCCCAGCCCAAACAAGCCCAAGTGGAGCCTTCAGTTTTTCTACCAAGTCTGTTTCTCTCATTCTGATTTTCTTGCCCTCTCACTTCCAGGCGTTTTCCTTGGTTATTCCCACCTACCTTTCATTTTTTTAAAAATGAAATTTTTTATTTATTTCTTTTTTTCCTTCATACCTCAAGTTCCTCTACCAAAAAGTTTTTTTGTTTTTTGTTTTTTTTTCCTCATCTACCTCTTCCTTACCCGCCAAATCAGGGTTAATTGTCCCTCTACAATGTCGAGTGTAGCACTTATCCGTGGTATTGCAATGGTTGTATACTTCCCTGTCTCTCTCACTAGGAGCTTCTTGAGTGACAAACTGTTATTTATTGAGAAAACATCAGCTGGCCCTTAGTCGTCAATTCCTCAGTAAATATTAGTTGACTGTCTGAATGAATAGAGTAGGAGAAATGTTTTAGTGAGTCATACACAGAAAGATAAGCAAGTTTCAGAGAAAGACACAGAGGCATGTGTTCCACCTCAGTCTGAGAGGTGCAGCCCAGGGAATGTCTGAGATGACTTTGCTAATCTATAATAATAAAAGGTTAACATGCTAATGAGGCCAGACATCCTTCCTGACATCCTTCTGGAAGAAGCCAGGGCCAGAGGGAAGCCAGCCAGGTCCTGGGTGCCTGCAGGCAGCTGGAGGGAAGTCAGCCTGGGTCCCAGGTGTCAGAGGGAAATTGGTGCCAACAGCTGGAGGTAGGAAGACCTATTCTTGCAAGAATTTCATGCACCGGCCTCTAGTATAAATATAAGCTTTTGCCTCCTTGAGAGGAAGGATTCGGGTAGTGGTCGGCAAACTCATTAGTCAACAGAGCCAAATATCAACAGTACAAAGATTGAAATTTCTTGTGAGAGCCAAATTTTGTAAATAAGTAGGTGCATTGTTGTTTTTAAAAATATATTTTTTATTGATTTTTTACAGAGAGGAAGAGAGAGAGCTAGAGAGTTAAAAACATAGATGAGATAGAATCATCGATCAGCTCCCTCTTGCACAGCATTTACTGGGGATGTGCCAGCAACCAAGGTACATGTCCTTGACCGTAATCAAACCTGGGATACCTCAGTCCGCAGGCCGATGCTCTATCCACTGAGCCAAACTGGTTTCAGCAGGTGCATTGTTATTAACTTAATTAGGGTACTCCTAAGCTGGCCTTTGCTAAAAATTCAAGGGGCCAAAGAGCTGTATGTGGCTCTCGAGCCGTGGTTTGCCAACCACTGGACTAAGGTGTAAGGCAAAACATTTGAGATCAAGAGAATGTCATGAGCAAAATGCAAGCAGAATAATCAGAACAAAGAATACATGTCTGGAAAGTGCAGAAATATCTCTGAAGAGACCAGATTCTCCAGAACTTTGGAGGTCAAGTCTCAAAGGTCAGTCATTCTCCTTGAGCTGGGGGAGCCTCTGAAGGATTTTTAAAGGGAGATTTGAGTGGCCAGATTCATGTCTCAGAATGGTCAATCTGGAAGCAGCAGGGAGAATGGCCCAAAAGGGTATGGAATTGGACACAGGAAGACACATTGCAGGGCTTGCAGCCATCCAGTTGATAAATGACAAGGGCTGACCAAGGACAATGATAGTTTGTTAGCAAGGAGGGGAGCTGATTGTTCTGACCAGAGCGCTATGGGAAGAAGCTAGTGGTGAACTTAAATATTCTGTTAGGGCTGTCATTTGGGGGCCTATCCAGCTGTCAGCACATTTGCTAGCCTGGCTGGAGCTAAGCTGATCGTGTTTGTGTCTCCCTGGAACCACTGCTGGGGGCAGCGGAGACACGGTTCCCCCCTCCAGGACCATCTGGAGAAGGTCAGTCTGACTTGAGGGATTTATTTTCACTAAAAAGTTTATGAAAGCACAAGTCATTGCTCAGAAGAAGAGAGATCACATCCACTTTGATCCCTTCTGTTGTTCAGTGTCTTCTGCTGGGTGTATTATCATTTTGGCACCATTCTCAATTTTAAAGCTGAAACCAAATGGTGGCTGGATGTCCAATATTAGTTAATAAGAGAAATATGTTAATCCTCAGGAGTCTATTATTGATATTAACATTAAATCCATGTAGACTTCTCTTAGCATTTTGAATGCCTTTTGTGGAAACTGGGGACTAATTGATAAAGGGAGGTTATGCCTCGTAGGTTGATTATAAGGCATTTCTCTTTATTATATTCCCCCTTTTTTTCAAAATAATGTTTTATAAAATACTAATTTCTTAAGCAAACACAATAATCTCTGCAGACTGTTATCTAAATATTTAATTTGCCTCCTGAATCATCCATCTGACACGGTGGAATAAATGTGATTAAATTCATTAATATAGATGTTCCAAGACGAATATTCTCCTGACTGCACTGTGATGTTTTTCCACTCAGATTTGTGTTAGAAGCTGCTGGCTTTTAATGCCCCACATTACTATCTCCTCTGTCTTTAATGGATAATGTTGTCGATACCGCTAAGCAAACAAACACTGGCCAAGGAGTTGTGTGTAATTTCGGCTCCCAGGAGGAGGCCAAGTGAGTGGTGGGGATTGAGATGAGTTCATTCCAGCAGCCTCACCATAGGCCCAGGCACAGCTTATGAGCTTATGTATTTATCTGCACCAGCCTACCAGGCAGAGTCACATGGCCCCCAAGGCATGGTGGGGGACTGGACCACAAGATGGACTTCAGAGGAAAATAATTATTTGTCTAAATGAGTGTTAGGGAATCCAAAATAAAACTAAGACTGAAATCCAGTGTGCTACACAAATGTGTGTACTAGTTTTTTACTGAGAAGCAGTATTGCATAGAGCACATGTGTCAAACACAAGGCCTGCGGGCCAATTCCAGCCCTCCAGGCATTGCAATGTGGCCCGCACCGCGCTGTCATCACTGCACTCCGCTGTCAGTTTATGACATTGTCAGTTTATGACTGTTCAGTAAACCATTCGGCCCGCGATTTAGGCTGGATTTTAGATTTTGGCCCCTTCTCTGATTGAGTTCGACACCCCTAGCATAGAGGTTAAGGGAGTTGACTTTGGATTTAAACTTCCTAGTTTCTATCTGTGCCTCAGTTTTCTCATTAGTAAATGGGGTCTTAATGTTATTTGTCTCTTAGGATTGTTGTAAGGGTTAAATGAGTGAATACACATAGAGCATTTAGAAATTGCCTACTGCAATATAACCAGTTTTTTCCCTTTTTCTTTTGTCATCGGCCCCTCTAGTACTGGGTCTGACCTGGATATCCAACCCACTGGCATTCTGTACACATTGACTGAATATCCAGTAGGTGCCAAGCCCTGGGCCAGGTACTTGGAACACAATGATAATAAGACACAAAGACACCAAAGTCTTGTCAACAAGACAGACATGCAAATGGTAGATCCAGTTCTGTGTGACGAAAGGAATAACAGAAGCAGATATAAGTCCTAGAGACAGTAGGCCAGAGGGAGGCTTGGCTCTGATTCAGGTGGTTTATAAGGAAGTGGTTTACATAGGTTCTAACTACTAAGCTGGGTTTAGAGGACTGACTATGTAGGAGTTGCATTGTCAGGAGTGTGAGATGAGAAAGAGTAAAAGGGTTAAAAAAAAGTAGTTATAGAATGAAGAACAAGGGAGGACATATGCTGTGTTGTTCATCTTTTTGTTGTTTCTTTGATTTGTTGATGTGGTTTATAGTTCTGCAGCATCACCAGTTCTCAGTCTAAGTTTGGAAACAGTTGCATGCCTAAGAAAGAGTCGCATAGGTGAGTTCCCTCCTCTTCTGGGAAGTGGTGTGTTGTTGTCCAGCTGCAGGTGAACCACCATTTATAGACCACCGGCTTCTCTCCAAAGCTAAAGTCTAGACTTGGTCCATTACTGTTGATTTTGATTTAAACAAATCAACAAACTATTTGCACACCAAGTCTAAACTCTTAGTTATTCAGAGTGTAACTGGACAATCAATGGGTCCTGGCTGCCTGTCACTACTTGAGCTAATTAAGCAGAGACAGACTTAATCATATATTTATTCCAATACTGCGGGCAGTATGGGAGAACAGTTGGTCATCCATAAAAATCTGTTCTGCCCCTCACTATAAGCCAGCTGTTTATATTGGGTAGAAGAACAAAGATTATGTGGGAAGGTAAGAATTGCACACATGGGAAAGTAGGCAAGGTATAATGGTTACAGGTTACAGGCAACAAGGGCTAGGGAAAGTGTTGCAGAGGATGGGTGCCTCTAGGCCCAGATTATAGGGAATAGAGACTGGGGGTTGCAAAGGGCTGGCACCTATGGGACTAGATTGATTCAGCCATGAGAGATGTAAATATTTCCATAATGATAGGCAGCTCTCAGAAAAGGACAATGGGCTGCATTCTGATGTTAGTGCCCATGTCCCAGGGTATACAACTCTTAGCCAGGTTAGAATGTGCTTTCCCTAATCAGAACAGAGCCATCACAGTTAACAGAGCATGATTAATATTTTTTATAATTATAGCTAGTTCCCAATATTCTATTTCTACCCCCGATAAGAACTTCAATCTTTTGGGAGAAATACTATGGCAAAAATTGAGACAATTTATGCATTTTTAAAATAGAACCATATTTTTGTGGGCAGAAGACAAAATGATTGGAGTACCAATTCTCTTAATGACTTTCTCTGTTTCTTCTGCCCTCTGTCACTTGCCTATTTTTGAACATACTATCAAAGTGAGAAATAGATTAAAAACACCTCAGATTCCAGTTTATTAAAATTAAGTGTGTCACATATTACAAGTTGAAAATACAATTTTCAGATGAAAAATGAAAACATTTTTCTCTCCTATTTTGCTATTACTGTCCCCACAGTCTCACAGTTGACAGTCTTAAATTTAAAAGGCTGTTTCATGCAGATATGCCCAGAATTCATATTGGGAACATTAGGAGTTCGGGGTGGGGTGGAATTCCCATGGCATTCTTGAGGAAGAAAGGCTATGTGAAGGACCTATGTGCTGTTTCAGGAGACCAAAGAAACACTAAGCATACTTCCTAGAGAAAGGGAGGGACCCCATTTATTAACTCTGGGAATTATTCCCAGTGGACTCTGGGAATAATTACCAAATCAGAGTGAAGAAACATGCAGAGAACCTGGGGTCTTTGTCTGGCAGATATGCCCCCTGACCCCTTCATGGCCCTGAAAGAAGGCCCCCAGATTCAGGCCACATCTGATGGTCTGACCTGGCACCAGCATAACAACCCTCCCCCCACCCAGGGCAGTGCATTGTTCACAGTTCTGTGGCCTCTGCATTTGGACAACAAGTTCTGCAAGACTAATTTCCTCCTCAAGCTGATCATGGGAACCATACTTCTTTTCTGAAGTCCTGCCTGGCTGAATCAACTCGACCAAGACATTCATAGGTTATTCTCCCAATACTATTAAATATACAATAAGTATTGCTTCTAGGTTGACCTTATTCTTGTACTGCTTCTACCTATTGGCAGAAGGAGAAACACAGAACATCTATTTTCCTCCCTCCATTTCTTCCTCATCTTGGATTCCCATTCTTAATGATGCTGCCATCTTCCCTTGTGAGAAATCTGTAAGTCTGTCCATACTTCTCATTGACTTTAATTTCTTGACCTAATCAGTGGCTGTTATTTTCATCTCCTTAACTTTTTTTCACACTTCTCCCTTTTTTCTTCTCTTATGACTAGATGAAAGCTCTTAATAGAAAAACATCACCATTTTAACATTATATTTTAGAACGTAACTCATCAGTACTTTTTAAAAATATATTTTATTGATTTTTTTACAGAGAGGAAGGAAGAGGGATAGTCAGAAACATTGATGAGAGAGAAACATCAACCAGCTGCTTCCTGCACACCCGCCACTGGGGATGTGTCCGCAACCAATGTTTATGCCCTTGACCGGAATTGTACCTGGACCCTTCAGTCTGCAGCCAATGCTTTATCCACTGAGCCAAACCAGTTCCGGCTCATCTATACTTCTGTAGTACCCTATCATTGGGTCTTCCTGTCTTTGGTCTCATTGTTCCATCCCAGATTTGTGAAATCAATCATGTATTATATTTCAGTAGCTCTAAGACAAAGTCTAAACCTCTTCACATGGCACAGAAAGCCTTCTGTCATTTGGCCTCACCCTCCTCTTCAACCTTCCTTTCTATGCTGCCCCTCTCCCCCCATATCTATATATCAGACATACTTAGCTATGAGGAATTCATCAAGGATGCCATGTAGTCTCTTCCTGATTTTGCATGTTTTCCCAGATGTTGATCTTCCTTTCTTTTCTAGTCTCCCTGTCAAACCCCTTCAACTCATCTCTCTGTGAATTCCTTCTAGAATCATCTGTATCTTCTGGCAGGAAACAGCTCATTCAAATGGGTAACTTGAGAATGGTTTTAACAAAGAATATTTACAAAGACTTGGGCAGGGTATGAGGAAATCACAAAGGGTGGAATATTAAGTACCCTGAAGCTCAAATAGGGAGCTGCCAATTGCCCCCTTCCTGAGCAAGAGGACTGTTACCTGAACACAGAAACAAAGAAAGTTGTTTGAGGAATGAAGCCAGCCCATAGCCACCTACCTACTCTATTTGCAGGAAGGAAGCCAAGGGAACAAATATCCTAATCTTATTCTTTCCTCCCGTCAGTCTCCTGCCAGTGCTCACCAGTGGCTGAAACCAACAGGAGCGGGGAGGAAGGGCAGGGAGCCTTGACATAGATCATATTAGTCAGCCTCCTGGGGCCCAGAGCAGGGTGAAGATTGAGACATGGATCCGAAAGAGCAAACAGGAGATATCTAACACCCACCCAAGCAGAAATGATCACTTTATGAGCACAAGGACCTTGTACACACTTCTCTTATTGCCATTGTAATGTCACTTCACAATTACTTGTTTGTATATTTCTCTCCCCTACCATGTTATAATCTTTGGATAGCAGGAGACATGTATTTTATTTTAAATTTTTATATTCCTGCTGCTTACCATATGTCTCACATGCAATAGACTCTCAATAAACTTTTACCTAAATGAAATTGGTTAATCCAGACAACCATGAAGAAAGTGATAGCCCTGGAAGGTGAGAAAATGGACACTCCTCTTCTTGTATGTGGGAGGGGAGGGTACAGGTCACATGGCACTAACAATACCTTTTCAAGCTCACTGCCTTCTTTGTCTGATATTTTCTACTTCTTTCCTCGCTCCCTCCCTTTAGTCCATTGATCCATTTTCTCAAAGGATTCCAATGTCTTGAATCCCTAAATCTCAACTTATTATCCAGGTGCCTTGAGGTACTAAAAAAGACATAAGACAGACCACTTTAGAAAAATCAGGTACACTCCTCCCTAGTTTCAACACCAAGTCCTAGCTGCACTTCTGCTCTGGTTATGTTGGCTGAAGCACTTATGAACTTTGAACTTACTCTTCTTTGATCTTTCTTATCTAAAATCTTAAGCAGAGTTATCCTGTCAGTAACCTCTTCGCTGTTTCCTCTTTTAAGTCCTACCCCAGTCTCTATTGGGTCCTTTTAGGTCAAGAGTATCTCAGGAAAAAACTTTTATCCCCAACCTAAAATATACCAGGGGACTCCCCCCTCCCCAACTCCTACCCTGTATTCCAGCCCTCCAACTGGAATGTCTATATTCAGAACAACCAAGATGGTAGTTCCAGCTAGTTTTCCTTGTGCCCCAGATGCATGTCTGAACTCTAATTGGGTTTAAGTGACAGAGTGAGAAGCTAAGGGCTTGGAACCAAGCTTGGGGAAAGGTGGTACTATATGGAAAAAGCCAAACAAATTGCCTTATACAGTTCAATTTCTGAATGGAGCTGCTTAGCATTGACTTTGGAGTGAGCTATTTTTGGTGGTGACCACAGCTCACTGAGGATATCATTGGAGGTTTGTATGTTTTAGCCTCCTAGTTTCTACTATTATCATTATTAAAGTCAACATATATTAACTGGGCACTAGATGTTTAAAAATCTTTTTTTCTAAGGACTGTTTTCAGTACATAGAAGGCATGTGTTAGTGGTGACTATAGTGATGAACCTAGGTCTTTTCATCATGGAACAGGAGGTGGTAGAGGGGAAAGTGGTGATGTCATTGAAGAAGACAGAAGGAAGGAGCAGTAAACCTCTGGTGTGGGTATTCTAGCTTGGGATTCATGTTCTTGCTATAGACTGCCTGTCCTTTTCCATAAGATCTCTTAATACAGTTTACCGTAATTGCTTTTTAATGTACAACTCCTCTATTAGAATACCTGTCCATGAGTGCAGGGACTTTGTCCTATTTATAACCCCAGTACTTAGCACAATGTCTGGCTCATAGCAGATGCTCAGCAATTATGTGTGTGAAATAATAAATTTGTACTGTTTGAAGAACATCTTTGTGCCAATGGGAGGCCTTCACTTATTCACTTAATGGGGCCATGTTTAGAGTGAGCTAGGTGTGTACTGTGGCCATGGGAAGAAAGAGTCCTTTATTTCTTTCATTGAAAGATAAATGTGCAAGTTATTTTCCTCAACCTGTACAATAGGACCCAGGCAGGAGAGATAGCTATGATAACATTTACTCATTCTGTTTTGAAAGCTCTTGTGGCCTCAAGATATCACCCTTCACCACTTGGATTAGTCATTATCAGCTTCTGTCAAAATGAACATGTATGTCATGTAGAAGCACGATGATTCTTTATGAGCCACAGACCTGCTAATTCTAATGTCAGGTCAGCTGGAGTAAAATGTGGGCCTGGTACACAGGGTGGCTGGGTTTTGATAAAGGTGAGGAAGAAAAAGGGACTTTTATACACTGGTCCTCAGTGTGGGGTGAGGATACAGGAAGTCAGGTACTCTGTAGGTTTTCTGGTTGTCTGACCGACATGGAGTGGTCTATCCCAGCAGAGCAGGTCAGGGTGGAGCACTTCAGCCTGGGCACCTGGAGAACCAAGAGAGAGTAGTATGTGGAGAAGGGCTTTTAAGTGTTTCACATTTTACCTGGCACTCTGCTGGGAAATTTTTAAGATGGACTAGGACACCTGCCCTTTGACATAAACGGTCCTAAACACACAAACATAGACCCTGCATAATCTCAGATGGAATACTCTAAGACAAAATGGATTCAACATGATCATGAGCACCTGATAAATACCTGAGCATCACTGTTTTGGATGGTTGTAGGGTATACACAGGGCATGTAAGACACCAGTCTTTCCTCCAGGAATTTCGCACTATAGTTTTTTAAGTTTTATCTTTCCTCCAGGGTATGTTTATTGATTTCTAGAGAGAAGAAAGGAGAGAGAGAGAGAGAGAGAGAGAGACATCAGTAGAGCTGAGAGCACAGGTGCAATGCAAACATGGCGGAGAGCAGCTATGGGGAGTCCTGAGGGATGTAACCAGTGGGGTCTGTGCGAGCAGGAGGGCTCACTGTCCCTTAGCAGTCAGCTTCAGAGAAAGTCATGCTCCCTTTTGTCATGAGGGAACCCCCACCCCCAATCTAGGTATGCACTCTGACTGGGAATTGGACCTGCAACCCTGTGGTGTCTGGGACAATGCGCCAACCAACTGAGCTTCCCAGGCAGGGCACACTACAATTTTGAGGACTTTGTAACAGAATTTCAAAGCAGCCATTTCTTTGCCTTATATTTAAAATATGTCCATCTTTGCTCAATCAATAAGATAGACCATCTGCCTTTTGGACTCTTGTCAGAGAAAATAGCCTCAAATTGTCAGTTCTCTAGTCCTTATCAAAATCCAATCTGAGAGAAGACATATTTAAGAAAGATAGTCTCTATGGAATGGTTTTCAAAGTATATGGGATTTTTTTTCCCCAACAGGCCTTTTTCTTCCAATGATATCTTACCTGGGAAGTCAGTGTAGAAAATTGAGAAACATGGAGGTGCTTTGATTGAGAAGGTAGAAGGCCATAAACCCCTCAGCCTGTCTCTGGCCCTGAAGTACCTACATGTGGCCCCACTGCCCCCACCTAAGGGGTGCAGTTAGGAAGCCACAGGTCTAAGGAAATGCAAGGTCTTTACTCCGCTCCCCACCAAAGCTCTGCCCTTGCAAACACACAGTGGAAAGGGACAACCAGGACTCATTTAGCTTACCACGCTCAAATCTGCCTTCTCTGAGTTATGCCCTAAGTTTACCTTAAGGACAAGAGCAAGAATAACTTTTTTTCTTCATCATTTATTTTTGAATTGTTGAAAAAAATTATAAAGACATTATGTTGCTTTTTTAACTAAAAAAAACCCCAACAAAACAAAACAGGAAAGGATGATGTCATAAAAGCAGTGCCTTGGGGAGATGGGTCTGGCATTGGACTTGGAACAAGCTGAAAATATTAAAGACTGCAGACAGAGAAGAGGTTGGAAGCTGAAGTCATCAGCCAAGAGTGACACTGTAGACACCCGGACCAGGGTCTTACAGGTACAAGACGGCAGTCAATGTTTATGAAACCCGTTCATTGTGAGGGCGGATAGATGGGGGTGTATCAGAGAGATCAGTAGAGCTGAGAGCACAGGTGCAATGCAAAGGTGGCAGAGAGCAGCTGTGGGGAGTCCTGAGGGATGTGACCAGAGGGCTCTGTATGAGGAGGAGGGCTCACTGTCCCTTAGCAGTCAGCATCAGAGAGAGCCACAGTTGATGAAGCCATGCTCCCTTTTGTCATGAGGGTCACAGTGGTGAAGAGGATGAAATGAATTGCACACTTGGAAATGACAATATCGGATACTCATTGAAATTCTGGTTAATGATATTCTTCCTTCCCCAACTCATTTCAGATGAGGGAGTTGCCTACAAACTGAGATTCTCTCTGAATCATGCGGTTTAACCAGATCCTACTGATTAAAAATAATTATATATATTTGGATATATTGTGGATGATACATTTCTCTATAGGGATTTCACATCATTTCTCTAGGTTAGTCCTTCCAACAACTCTGTGAGGGAGCTAGAGCTTGTAGAGTCTTGATTTCATGAAAGAGATACAGACAGAAGGGTAAGCAATACCCTTGTAGGTAATGGTAAAGCCAAGTCTGGGGCCCAGGTTTTGGCCTGCTGCTCTGTACTCTGGGCACCTCCCCACAAAGACTCATATGCAGGGCTCTGCAACACTGTCTATGGAAGCAAAGCAAGTCGCAGACTCTTAAGTTATTCAGAGTTTCTGCTCTGTTTGGTAGTCTGCACATCACCTTTCCAAACTTTTCTGGATTGGATATTGATGTTGACCACTTGGCTCAAAGGGCTGTGTTTCATCTTCCCAATGTCTCAATTTTATTCATTTAGCCGGTATCTTGTCTCTCCTTATCCATATTTTATCCACATTAGCACCATCGTGTGTGTCTGAGCCCCCATTTAATATGCACAGGCAGGTGTGGTCTGCATGTAGATGCCTTCGACAATGTCTCCCGTGAAGCTTCTTGTCCTCCCATTCTGGGTATTTTTGCAGGTCCTGTGGCATGTCTTTGGTCCTTGTCAATGCCCTTACAGGGATGTCCTACATAAGTTGTGTAAATGTGACCTTTGCAGTACTTTTGAATCAGCCTTTTTTGCTAATGAAGAGTGATTCCTCTTGTTTGTAAAGCAGTGCAATTAAGCACTTTTGAAAATAGACATAACCTTAGAGGTCAAGTCCAAACTCTCATCCTATATAATAAAGATGGAATATGCTCATTGACCCTCACACCATTGCAAAGATGGGGGCACCCACAGCCAATAAGGTAATATGCTAATTGAATGCCATGCCCTCAAAGATGGCAGCACCCACAGCCACAAGATGGTAGTGCCCAGTCTCCTCAGCTCCATGTGCCTGCCTCCAGAGTCCCCCAGTCCTTTTTGCCCTCCAGTGGCTCAGGGCCAGCCCGAGGTGCAGGCAAGCCTTGGATGGCAGCTGCCCAGCCACCCAGGGCTGCCAGAGGCTCAGGTAACCAGGGCCGGCTGAGGCTTGCACTGCCAACAGTGACAGCAGCAGAGATGTGATGGGGCATCACCTTCCCCTGATCGCCAGGTTGCCCTCTGCCCCTGACAGCTCCCAGACTGTGAGAGGGGGCAGGCTGGACTGAGGGACCCCCCCCCCCCACCAGTGGGCCTCTTAGTTTTGTAGATAAGAAGACAAAAGTTATGTAACTAGCTTAACATCACCCAACTCACTACGACTAGACTGCAGTTAGAGCCAAGGAATTTCCAAATTTCCCTTTTAATTCCTCTTATGTCCTTTTTCTCTTTTCTACATGTATATTTGTTTTCAGAAAATATATTTTCAGGGAGAAATAACAATTAGAGTTTCACATAATCATCCCATAACATTTTATTATGGTGTGGCTATGAATGATCATATTTGACCCTGATTTTGCCTGAGACCACAGAGTGTCTAGGGATGTAAAGGACAGAGGCAGAGAATTAAAAGCCTCACGGGTGAAAAGGAAAGCTTTAAACACGGTAAGCAGGAAACAAGGGCTTGAAGCTACAGATGATCAGAGGCACCCCTTCCCTAGCCTCAGGTGAAGGAAGACCACACTGTCACCTTCTGTCATCTTTCCATTTCCCCATTACCCCCTGTGTATTGGAGCTAGTCAGCAGTTGTGCAGACTCATGCTGCTCTGCTTTCTAAGGAGAATATAATTGCTAAAGGGTTGTCTGATCTCACCACAAGGCTGTCTTTTCGCAGTCACCCCAGATCCAACAGGAGGTTTGGGGCATTAAGTAGTTACTTAGGTTCATTCTATGTTGAAACAACACTTGATTTATGCAGTTTGATCACCTGGCAAAATCCCTGGTTAAAAACCAAATAGGCTGACTCTTTTTGTATGTGAAAGATCTGGCAATATGAAGCAGCACCCTTAGCCTGGCAGAGCACCAAACCCAGCCATGCACCCAGACAGTCTTGATGAATATCTATGTCTATATTCTTAGGTAGACATTTTGCAAGGGAATTACTTTTAAAGAGCTGGCTGGTGGGATTTTCCACTCTGCAGAGAGGAAGCTGAGAGGGGAAACCTGCAGTGGGGGTGGGGCTGAGCTAGCAAGGTGCTGCTTATGTGCTTAGGGGTGAGGTGGGGAAAGGTCTGGCAGCTGGTGCTTTCATGTGGCCACTGGGGGTCAGGCCACTGAGAACTTGGACTGGAGGCCTGGTGATAGAGCTGCTTCTAACTAGTGAGTGACTCATCATTTAAGCTCAGTGAGATAGAACCTTGTGCCTAGCCAAGGTTCCTAATTAATATCTACTAATTAATAATGTTTGCCATTCATTCATTCATTCATTCATTCATTTTAACTTTGATTTTGAAATACATTTAGATTTATAGAGGAGTTACATTTTCTCTCTCCCTGCCCCTTAAAATATTTTAGGGTGTATTTAAAACAAAATAATAGCCTTCTCTAGTATAATCACAGTACAATATGTAAATATTGTTTCTCATCAAACATTCTCCCATTAATTTTAGCATTCATACATGCCATATTCATTCTTAAATGGACAATTTAGCGACTATCTACTATGTTTTGATTATTGTCCCAGACACAGATAATTATAACTCAGTCTCTGACCTCAATCTATTAGAAAAACAAATAAACAAATACAGAGTGGCAAGTGCAACAAGGACAGAGAAAGGTCAGATCAGAGGTGAGGACAAACTCTGTCTGGGGAGGGGAGGTCAGGGAGGATCACACAGAAGAAGCAGTTTCTGGAGGGAGTGTTTCCAATTTAGAGCTGAGGGCACCTTCTGGGCCCCGTACATTACTATGGAGATGTGGAGTCCTAGCTACTTTAAATTAAGGGCATTCCTGCTACATGCTTTTTTTAAATCTTAGCATTTCTCAGTGTTTTTAATCTTTTTTTTTTTTTTTTTTTTTTTTTTTACCTCTATCCACTATAAAAATACACTTTACACTTATGGTGTACACACACACACACACACACACACACACACACACACACACAGAAATACGATCTCTAAGAACATTCTTCATTTTATTACTTGTGATGTATTCTCATATATTTTATTCTATTCTATTTCACTCTTTTTCTATTCTTTTAATTAATACATAGCTAATATATTCAATATGTGGGAATGAAGATGTAAGATCTACATTTCCAACAAGTTATCTGCATCATTCTGATACTGACTTAGGATACTGGCCTTAGGGAAAGGTGGGAAGTATCCTAAGACAACAGGGGTGGCCCCAGATGGCTCAGAGTAATTGGTGAGTCAGTGGATCATAAAGCTCACCTGTAGAAACACCCTGCTCTATTTGATGTGTTAGATTTACATCAGAGCTTTGTTTGCTGACTTATAGGTACTGGCACAGGGAAGGGAACTGATGCCAAGATTCCTTGAAAGCTCAAGTCCATCAGCCCTTGAGGTTGGAGGCAGAAGCTGATGAGAACTGTCCAGAAGCGGTGGGAGAGCTCTCCCATAAGGGAGCGGGAAGGAGGCATTGGTGAAGTGACTCATTCCATTGTGCTAACGCTTCACCATCCCATTACACTATTGCAGATGCTTGAGCTGCTTGTTGTGTTGAAAGGCAGCTGGACCTGGAAAAAAAAAAAAGACTGCAATCGTGGGGCTCTGAATAGGGATTTCTTGTGTCTCTCTAGAAGATGCTTAAAAATGTGGGCCTTTGATGAAGATTCAAGCTTATCCCTGAATGACATATACTTCTTCTCTTGGTAGTACATTTGACCCTAAATAATAAAGTCTCTCAAGTTCCTATAAATCCATTTGTCCATTGTTTTAAGAACACAAGACCTAAAGAGGGTTAGAAAAGGGGTTTCTGACAAGTAATAGGGACCTCACCCAGCAGTCAAGCAGGAGGACTGGGTGCTCCAGAGAGAGCAGCCTGTGAAGAAGGCAATAGGTGGGGCACCAGCACATAATGCTGGAGTCACACATTTCGGAAATTGTGTCAGGAGCCATTTCTGGAGATAATGGAGGTGCTTTAAAACTTGTTAAGGGGACCTTGGATTTTATATTGTAGTGATAGGCAGTGAGTAAAGATATGATCATTTATTGACATTCTTAAGAGAGGAAAGTACAAAGAAGGAAATATAGTTAGGTGGTAATTTCAATGATTTTGACAGAAAGTTCCAAAGAGCTGAAAGTCACGAGTGACAGTGGGGATGCTGTTTTTAACTTCCAGTCATCCTCCTCCTACTCTGGTCACTAGGATGTAAGGCCATGAATGGAGAGACTTGGTTTTTCCCTCTTCTCAACTGAGAAGTTGCTGGTATGTAGCAAGAAATCAATGGGAACTTAATATCTATAGAATTTCCTCATATAATTATTATATGGGAAAACATACCTTTCAGGAGAATCATTTGGCTTAAATCAGAGGTTCTTGATCCTAGTGTCTCGTTAAAATGACTCAAGAAGTTCTTTTAAGATGGATAGCCCGTGTTTCCCAGGTCCTCCCCATTACAACTAAAAAGCATAGTATGTTTCTGAAAGATGGAGCAGTGACAAAGCAGTGAATTCTCTGGGCTTCTTTATTGCCTCCCATATGTCTGATACTGCCAACAGGCACAGGCTGAAAACCTTCCAGGAAAAGCCAGTTCCCCTGGTTAAAGAACTGTCTTAAAAAGGTGAGCTGACAAGAGAAAACCTTTCTGGCAATATTACTTTACTCCAAATGAGTACCAATGTTAAAACTATACCTCCTCATCCTCTCTCTATTACTTCACCTGATCCAGTAAGAACTGTATCTTCCAAGCGCACATACCCTGATGTCCCCACTGAGTGGTGTGCTCAGGGACAGAGAACAAACTTCCCCTCCTCACCTGGCAGATATTGGCAATGTACTGTTGTTATTCCTGCCGGGGAGTTTGGGCAGTGTATAGTGACAGGCTGAGCTTCCACCTGCACCCAGCAACGATGAGGCAGAAAAAGGTGGTCAGAAGTGACATAGTTGAAGGTCTGCTTCACTTTCTCCCCTTGTGTCCAAAGGAGCCAGTGAGGAGCTGAGCCTCCACTCTACCCTGCAGCAACTAAAAAGAAGAAAGAAAAAAAAAAAACCTTAAAAGAATTGAAATCATACAGAGAATATTATCTGACCACATGGAATCAAACTAGAAATGAATAGCAGAAAGGTAACAGGAAAATCTCTAAACACTTAGAAATTAAACAATATTTTTAATAATCCATGAGTCAAAGAAGAAGTCTCAGAGGAAACAAAAGAACACATAGAACTGAATGAAGATGAAAGTACAGTATGCCAAAATATATGGGACACAGCTACAATAGTGCAAAGAGGGAAATCTACAGCACTAGAGGCTTATATTTAAAAAAGAAAAGGACTTAAATTATTTATCCTAAAAAACTAGAATAAAAAGAGCAAGTAGAAGAAAGGAAATATATGTAAGAGTAGATATTAATGAAACCTAAAGAAGAAAACAGGAGAGAAAATAGATAAAACAAAACCATTCTTTAGAAAATTATTAGACTTGATCAACCTCTAAGAATATTGACAGAAAAAAATTCACTGAGTGGCCGGATTTTTATGATCTCTGAAGGCATAATAATTTGGCATATATATTAGAGGCCCAGTGCAGGAATTTGTGCATGGGTGGGGTCCAGCCACCCTGGCCAGGGGGAGGGAACATGGGCAGATGGCAAGCTTGCCTGCTGTTCAAACTCCTGGTTGAGGGACAATTTGCATATTAGCCTTTTATTATATAGGATATATACTGAGTGATCAGATTATTATGCATTCAGAGTTCATAATAATCTGCCCACTCAGTGTATAAAACTCACAAATCATCAACATAATGAATGAAAAGAGACTATTACTACAGATCCTATAGCCATTAAACAGGTAATTAAGGAACACTACAAACAACTCATAAATTTGACAAGTTTTTTCTCAAAAACCATAAACTATCAAATTTCAACCAGATGAAATAGACATTGTGAATAGTTATGTAACCATTTAAAAATTTAATTTAAAAAATATATTGATTTTTTACAGAGAGATAGGGAGAGGTATATAGAGCTAGAAACATCGATGGGAGAGAGACATCGATCAGCTGCCTCCTGCACACCCCCTACTGGGGATGTGCCTGCAACCAATGTACATGCCCTTGACCAGAATCAAACCTGGGACCTTTCAGTCTGCAGGCCGACACTCTATCCACTGAGCCAAACTGGTTTCGGCTAAAAATTTAATTTTTAATAGATACTGGAAAAGAAATCTTTAGGTTTATATTGTTTCACTGAGAATTCTACCAAACATTTAAAGGAGAATTGACATCAATTTTATTCAATCTATTCCAGAAAATATAAGAGGAAGAAGCATTTTCTAATTAATTTTATGAGACCAGTATATCCTATACAAACACCAGACAAAGACAAAAAGAAAAAAGATCCAATATCAATCATCAAAAAAATATTAGCAGATTGAATTCACCAATATATAAATTATATAAAAAGAAATATACACCATAACCAAAGTGGGACTTACTTTAGGTATGCAAAGCTGATTCAAATTTCAAAATAAATCAATAGAATATACAATATCAACTGACTAAAGAAGAAAAATCAGTTTACATAACCATATCAATTGGCACAGAAAACACTATACAAAATCTAACACCCATTAGTGACAAAAACTCTAAATAAAAGTAATTACAGAGAGAAACTTTCTCAACCAAATAAAGAACATCTACTAAAGTTTACTGTAAATGTCAAACTTAACATTTTGTGAATATTAATAATAAAGTGAAGGATTTCTCTCTGAGGTTGAGAACAGGCAAATACATCCATCCTCACCACACTTACTTAACATAGTACTGAAAACATAATCCATACAAGGAAAAACAGATAACTTGGATTTCATCAAAATTTAAAAATCTTTGCTCTATGAAACACCCAGTTCAGAAGATGGAAAGATAATCTGCAAACTGGAAGAAAAATATTTGCAAGCCACATATTCAATAAAAAGCTTGTCACTAGGATATATTAAAAAAAAAACCCCAAAACTCCCCAAAGTCACCATTTAAAAAAAGAATCTAATTAGAAAATGGGCAAAAGACAGAAGAAGTTGTGCAAACACATAAACACATGAGAAGATGTGCAACATCACTAGCTATCAGGTAAATGCAAATTTCAACTATATTAGTATACACAGAATAGCTAAAGTAAAATATAGTGACCATGGCAATAACAGATACTGGGAGGATGCGGAGAAACAAGCTGACTCTTATTTTCTGGTGGGACTGTAACATGATAGCCACACTGAAAAAACAAATTGGCAGTTTCTTCTAAAATTAAGCATGCAACTACCATATGACTCAACAAATGCACTCTTGAGCATTTACCCAAAGACATGAAAACTTATTTTCACACAAAAGTCTATACACAAGTGTTAATATGTGCTTTATTCATAATAGCCTAAATCATGAAACAACCCAGATATCCTTCAACCAGTGACTGTTCAAACTGTGGTACATCTATACTGTAGAACACTACTCAGCAACAAAAAAAGAAGCAAATGTTGAAAAATACAACAATTTAGATGAAGTCTAAAGGAATTATGCTGAGTTAAAAAAAATAAAAAGGCTAATCCCATATGGTCACATACTATATGTTTCCAGATGTACAAAATTCTTGTAGTGACAAAACGGTAAGAATTGAGAACAGATTAGTCATTTCCAGGGTCTGAGGATGGGTGGAAATGGGAGAGGTGTGGGTGTGGCTATAAAAAGCAATAGGAAGAATCCTTGTGGTAATGAACTATTCTGTGTCTGTACCAATGTCAGTATCCTGGTCATGATATTGTACCATATTTTTGCAAGATGTTACCAGCAAGGGAAACTGGGTAAAGGGGAACACAAAATCTCTAAGCATTCTTTCTTTAAAAAAATCATTTGAGAAAAAGAGGAAGGAAGGAAGGAAGGAAGGAAGGAAGGAAGGAAGGAAGGAAGGAAGGAAGGCAGGCAGGCACCAGGCAGGCAGGAAGGAGAAAGAGAGAGAGAGAGAGAGACCAACCTATGTGAAAAAGAAATATCGAATGGGAGAACTCTGACGGGGGACCAGTCCTGCAACCTGGGTATGTGCTCTGACCAGAAATTACCTGTGACCCCTTGCATGCATGGGAAGATGCTCCAATCAACTGAGCCACACTAGCCAGGTTCTTAAAACTGCATGCGAATCTATAACTATCTCAAAATAAAAATATTTTTTTTTGTTCATTCTCACCTGAGGATATATTTTCCATTGATTTTTCTAGTAAAATGGGAGTGGGGAGTGTGAAATGGAGGGGAGAGAGAGATAGAGAAACATTGATGTGAGAGAGACATATTGATTGATTGTCTCCCACATACTCTATGACTGGGACTGGGGATTGAATGAATCTTCAGCCCAGGTACCTGCCCTTGACCTGGAATTAATCTTTCAACCCTTCGGTGCATGGGTAACACTCTAACCACTGAGAAATGCCAGATGGGGCACAAAATAAGAATTAAATGTTTAAACATCCAAGAAGTTTTAAGAAATATTGATGCTTGAGTCCTCCAACACATTCCTCTCTTCCAGGTTCTGCTGTAGTTGATTTGGGGTAGGGACTATCCAACTCAAAATTTGTAAGGTTTCTCAGGAGATTTTAATATGAGGATTGAGAACCATTGGGCCCATTATGAATTGTTTCAATCAACAGGATTGGGGAAGCAGCCTCATCCAGCCACAAGTCTATCTTCTTTCTTCCTCTAGTTGTGTCACTTGACATTGATAAGCTTCCCAAGTGCAAGAACTGGTACAGCGCCTAGCTCTCTCAGAGGGACACTTATTTCTACTAATGCTGTGGATGGTGGTGACCCTGCTGCTGCTGCTGAGTCAGATGGTAGCAATCATTAATGTGGCTGTATTTCTGTCACCTAGTCAGGTGAACCTGAAGGATGCAATTATACAATTTTCATATTGGATCCGCAGGGAATCTGAGAATGGGAGGGATAAATAGGCATGTTGCCTTCTCCTCTTGCATAAATTACAGCCACTGGCTTAGCATTCTGAACATATGTTTGGAAACAGTTATGAGTTGAGCATATGTTGTTTTAGGAGATTATTTAAATCTTACTCTAAATCCAAAGAAATCTCTCCTGAATATAAAGAGGCCGGCAAAGCACTCTGAACAACCCGAGATTGTGTCATGAATCCTCGCCTGTTTTTCCCCCCAATTGCATGGAACCATGTAGCAGGTTTGCTGAATGTAAACTTGGTCATCTTTCTTGGTCTATTTTATTTTCTTATGAAAAACTAGTTTGCTGAAATGATTGGCTATTTATTTTAGCAGGTAGTCATTTGTTTTAAATTATGATTTTATTTTCATTATAAATAAAAATGTATGGCTACTAGGAATAGACAAAGGTTGTTGTAGAGTAACTGACAGGGCCCGAGCCTGTTATGGTCCAGGCAGTCTGCTAACAGGCCCTTGGGATGCCAGGGAGTTCTTATAATTTGGAAATAAATATCCTATATAATAAAGATATAATATGCAAATTGATCATCACTCCAACACATAAGATGGATAGCAGGGGAGGGCATGTGGGGGAACCAGGCCTGCAGGGAAGGGCTGTTGGGGGGAACCAGGCCAGCAAGGGAGGGCAGTTTGTGGGAACCAAGCCTGCAAGAGAGGGCATTTGGGAGGGTCAAGGTCTACAGGGGAGGGCAGTTAGGGGTGACTAAGTCTGCAGGGGAGGACAGTTGGGGGAACCCAGGCCTACAGGGAAGGATAGTTGGGGGAGACCACGTCTGCAGGGGAGGTTAAGTTAGGGGTGATTGGGCCAGCAGGGGAGGGCAGTTATTGGGGACTAGGCCTTCAGGGAGGGCAGTTAGGGACAATCGGGCCTGCAGGGGAAGGCAGATAGGGGAAACAAGGCTGGTAAGGGAGGGCAGTTAGGGGTGACCAGGCCTTCAGGGGAGGGCAGTTGGGAGGGACAAGGTCTGCATGGGTGAGCAGTTAGGGGTGACCAGGCCAGCAGGGGAGGACAGTTGGGAGGGACAAGACCTGCAGGGGAGGGCAGGTGGGGACAACCAGGTTTGCAGGGGAGGGCAGTTGGGGGTGACCAGATTTGCAGGGGAGGATAGTTAGGGGCAACCAGACCAGCAGGGGCGGTAGTTGTTGACAAGGCCAGCAGGGGAGGACAGTTGGGGGCAATTGGGCCAGCAGGGGAGCATTAAGCATCAATCAGGCTGTCAGGGGAGTGATTGGGGGGTGATCAGTCTGGCAGGCAAAAGTGGTTAGGGGCAATCAGGAAGGCAGGTAAGCAGTTGGGAACCAGCAGTCCTGGATTGTGAGGGGGGTGTCCCAGATTGGAGAGGTACATGCTGGGTTGAGGGACATCACCACCCCCCGCATGCACAAATTTCACGCACCAGGCCTCTAGTATTTTTTATAAAAACTAATCTTATTTGGGGGCATCATGCATATTTTTGGCATGTTGGAATGATTGGTTTAGCTTCTCCTTAAGAGTTACAGCTCTACCCTGGTCAGTGTGGCTTAGTTGGTTGAGTGTCATCCTATGCACTGAAGTATCACTGGTTTAGCTTCCTAATTAATGTTTCTCTCTCTCATCAATGTTTTTCTCTCTCCTTTCCCCTTCCTCTCTTTCTAAACAAATTAAAAACAACAATAGTCATATATATATATTGTATTCTATTTATTCTTCTTATTTAAACCCAGAGTACTAGATGTTGGTTCCATCTCCAAAACCACTAATAGTGCTTGCCATACATGCTTTGGGAACCTTTCTTTTTCTCACCCTTCCTTTCTTTCTCCAGATGGAATCTCCATCTGTACACTTCCACCAAGAGCACTAGAAGAGGTCTTTCATCTCTTGTTCATCAAGTCAACGTATTCCATCCTGTTTGGTCTTCTTTGTGATTTCACTTCAACAATTTTCAACTCTCCCTCTCATATAACTCGAACCTTTCCCAACCTTCTGCATAAATACATGCTCAACTCTCTTTTCCTTAGAGTTTTTGGGCCTCTTTAATGTTCCCTTTGGATCTTCATTTCTCTTCTTTCTTTTTCATCAAAAATTCTTGAAAGAGTTGTCTTTACTTCACTATCCTTACTTGCTCATCTCCCATTTACTTTTCAACCCATTGCTGCGGGGGCCTGATGCGGTAGGGGCCAGACATGGCAGGGATCTCCCTTTTCCATGTCATGCACAGAAAGAGAGATGAATGAACCAGTTCTAAGTGGAGGCGGCCAGGGATTGAGAAATAAGATAAATAAAGAGAGAAGACACAGAGATAGATTTTAATCTGGGAGCTGGGTGGGCCTCCATCCTGACTGCTGGAGAGGCAGGAAGAAGACAATAACAACGACCCCTCCCAGCACATTTATTTTATACCCCCAATACCAGGAAGTAACACCAACTTATTTGCATTCTTAAGTAGGCCCTATCATACCTGGATTTACATATCTAGTCCCGCCCCTGCCGACACCTGGGCTGATATGAAGGCCAAACTGACATTTCCACCATCTTGGGGAAAGATGTTCCCAGGGTGTGGCTCTGCCTACACCTTGAGTTCAACGGACTATAATTAAGAAAATTGCCCATGTGCCTTCCTAGGCGGCCCTCTACACATTGCAATCTGGCTTCTCCTTGAATCTGCTGCAATTGACTCCTGTTCATGCCAATGCTTCTTCCTCTGGTGTGGTTTCTCTAAAGGCCTCCACTGCGAAGCTTTGTCTCAACCTGCCTGTATATACCTCTTCCTGAGAGCTTACTGCTCTTTAGTCCTTTATGAAATTCTAAGATTTTTTTATGTCTAAATCTTAGCCTATCATCTAGTGAGTGTTGATTTAATGAATAAATCAATAAATAAATGCAAACTCTCAAATCTGCATCTACAGCCCAGTTCTTTTTCATATGTCCCTGATACATAGAGCCAACCATGTATAGAATATCTGAATATTTCATCAGAATTTTATACTCAATGTATTCAACACTAAAATTTATAATTTTCTCTTGAAAACTGACTTAAGTTCCTGATCATTTTAACACCAGTATCACCAGTTTCATTAGATCACACACACACACATACACCCATACACACACACACACAAATCAGTCTTGCTAGACTCTTTCTTTTCCCCCGCCAACTTATTTTAGTCAGTCACTAAGACACACCAATCTATTTTTCTAAATATATTTCAAAATTATACCCTTATTCTCACTGCTATTGCTTTAGTTAAAAATACATCATCTCACACTTCAACAATTTTAATAACCTCCTCACAGGTCACTCAACAGCCATTATCATCCCTTCCAATTCATTATCTGCACTTCTGTGCAATGCTCATTTTAGAACTCAAATCCGACTCATTTATTCAATAAATATTTATTGAGTACCTACTAAATTTCAGATACTATGTAAGGCACTAAGGATATAGCAGTGAACAAAACTAACTCTTTGCTCTCACGGAGTTAACACCTTACTGAGAAATGAACTTCTTGCTTCTGTAATTATGATCTTCCTCCAGGTTGCAATTGTCTGTGGTAAAGTTAGATAAAAGCCTCTTAAAATGGTACACAAGGTCCCTTCCCTATATAGCTGAGTAGCTCTCAGCCTAATGTGTGCATTCAAATCACCTGAAATCTTATTTAAAATGTATCTATGTTGGCCTTCTCTTAAAAGATTCTGCCCTGGCTGAGTGGCTCAATTGGTTGGAGTATCATCCCATATACCAAGAAGAAGTTGCAGGTTTGATTCCTGGTCAGGGCAAATACCTAGTTGTGGATTTTATCCACAAGGGGGAAGTGTTTTGGGAGTAATCAATAGATTTTTCTCTCTCCTTCCCTCCCTTCCTTTTTCCCTCCCTCCCTCCTTCTCTCTCTCCCTCTTTCTCTGTCTCTCTCAAAAGTCAATGAAAATATATCCTTGGGTGAGGATTACACCATACAGAAGAATAATCTCAAAATAGATAAAAGATTTAAGTGTAAATAGTGAAACTATAAAATGACTAGAAGAAATCACAGGCAAAAATATGTTTGCTGATAAATCTTCTAGGGCAAGGGAAACACAGTAGAAAATAAACAAATGGTACTACATCAAAATAAAAAGCTTCTGGACAGCAAAAGAAACCATAAAAAAAAAATAAAAAGGGAGCCCACTCAATGGGAGAACATATTTGCCAATGATACATCTGATAAGGGGTTAATATTCACAATATAAACTACTCATACAACTTAACAAAAGGAAGACAAATAATCCAATTAAAAATGGGCAAAGGACCTAAATCTTAGATACTTCTTCAAAGTGGACATATAGATGGCTAAGAGACATATGAAAAAATGCTCAAAGTCACAAATCATCAGAAAGATTAAAATTAAAATGACAGTGATGTATAACCTCACACCTGTCAGAATGGCTACCAACCTTAAATCAGCAAATGACAAGTGCTAGCGAAAAAGTGGAAAAAAGGAAACCCTACTACATTGCTGGTGGGAATGCAGATTGGTGCAGCCACTGTGGAAAACAGTATGGAGTTTCCTCAAAAAATTAAATATGGAACTCTCATTTGAACCAGTGATCCCACTTCTAGGAATATATCCTAAGAAATCCAAAACTCCAATTAGAAAGAATGTATGCATCCCTATGTTCACAGCAGCATAATTTACAATAGCAAAGATATGGAAACAGCCCAAGTGCCCACAAGTAGATCAATGGATAAAAACCTGTGTCACATTTACACCATGGAATGCTATGCAGCCGTAAAAAATAAGGATCTCTTACCCGTTAAGGCAGCATGGAGGGACCTGAAAAGTATTATCCTAAGCAAAATAAGCCAGAGAAAGACAAGTATCACATGATCTTACTGATATGTGGAATCTAATGAACAAAATAAACTGGTGAATAAAATAGATCCAGAGGCATAGAAGAATGCAACATACTGATTAATATCACAGGGAAGGCAAAGGTGGGTGGGAAGAGATCAACCAAAGAACTTGTATGCATATAAGTATAACCCCTGGACGCAGACAATAGGGTGGTGGTGGGGGGCAGGTGGAGGGGATTAATGGAGAAAAATAGGGGGACATTTGTAATATGTTCAACAATAAAGATAATTTTAAAAACAGATTCTGATTCTGTAGGTCTGTGGTATAGCCCTCAAAACTGGAGTATCTTTTGGCTCCCACGTGATTTGAATACAGATGTTCATGACTACACTTTGAGAACTTTACTTTGCCTACTTGTCAAGCCTGACATCCTGCCACTTCTTCCTGTTAATCTTGTGGTTTAGCATTATAAACTATTTTAGTTTATTAACTACAATGAGATATTTCTTACCTTTGTGCACTCACTTATGTTGGTTGTATTAGGCTATTTAACACCAGCTGCTGTAACAACAACAAGAAGAAACCAATAACTTATTACAATGCAGTTTATTTCTCTTTTACTCAAAGTCCAATGCAGGTATTCCTGAACAGATACCTTTTCTAGGTGGCTCTCTTTTGAGTGACTACTCAGGCTCCTTCAATTGGAACTAAACTCCTTCTGTCCTGAGGTGCTGCAAATATTTGTCCATATAAAGAAAAAATAATATGGGAAGGAAGGCACATTGAATAATTAACCACTAAAGACTAGAAAGATAGCATATGATTTCTGCTCATAGTTAATTGGCCAGAAGTAGTCACATGGTCTCACTTAGATGCAAGGGCAGCTGGGAAATGTAGTCCTGGCCTTAAAGCCTTTTTCGTGGACAAAACTCCACTCACAAACCTCTGGTCATCAGAGACAACCCTGCTACCTTCAACACTTCTGATGATTAAATATCCATGTGTCCCCACCTACCCCCACACAGCACACATTTACTTCCCTCCCTGTAAGGGCTCATCCAAAGCCTGTCTAGTCACTGTATCTAGCTCAGAGGCCATGATTTCTCAGTGATGTGCAGTCCCCTCATTAGGTTCAGATGTGGCTGTTAAAACATCTTGGCCAAGCAATCTGCAAGGTAAAAGAACAAGTTATCCTCCCTGCTCCCACCCCCCATCCAGTATTCAGTAGTGGAGCAGGGACAGGGTAAATCCAGGACAGGCATTCGTTTAGGAAAAAGAAGCATATAAGACCCGGAATAGCTATGATCTTAGAAGTTATGGGATCTCCAGCATTTTGAAGGCCTCCTACCTTGATGGTGGGTTATTTTCTTGATTAGGCCCAGATATTGCTCTCTTATCCATGGTTCTTAGTCCCTGGATCCATTCATGGACCACATTTTTCTTTTGTTTTCATGTACATTATCTTCTGGGTCACATCTGAAAAGGGTGCTGGGGGGCATGCCCTCCTTGGGAACTGCATAGCTTTTACTACTTACTTCTGCTCAGGCAACTTAGAGGACCCAATGGCTGTTATACCACTGGAACTATCAGACTTTTGTTTGGCAGAAATGTTTCTTCAGAACTTGCTCACCTTCTGATCTATTTGCTTGTAGTCAATTTCAGGGGCCTGTAAGCATGCTCAGGAGTCACCAGATATAACACGTGGTACTGATTCATGGCATTGCTCCCTCTCCTCTGTGCCCCTTTATATTGCAATGTTAAGAATATCTGAAACTATGTGTGGGACAGGTATAAGTTAATATGATCTTTTCCCTGAACCACTTGAATCAATATAAACAGGTTTTAAATGTCTGTGAATCAAGACTATCTTTATTTTTTAAATTTCTATTGGTTAGTGTTTGGAGATCTATTTCTCTTTTACTCAAATTCCAATGTAGGAATTCCTGAATAGACACCTTTTCTAAGTGGCTCTTTTTTATTATTATTAAATATATTTTATTGATATTTTACAGAGAGAAAGGGAGAGAGATAGAGAGATAGAAACGTCAATGAGAGAGAAACATCAACCAGCTGCCTCTTGCACACCCCCTACCGGGGATGTGCCCGCAACCAATGTACATGCCCCTGACCAGACTCGAACCTGGGACCTTTCAGTCCGCAGACCAACCAACGCTCTACCACTGAACCAAACTGGCTTCGGCATAGGTGGCTCTCTTTTGAGTGACTACTCAGACTCCTTCAATTGGATCGAGGCTCCTTCTATCCTGAGGAGTTTTGAAGCTTTCAGCTTTTCTATAATGCAAAACCTTACATATTCACTGTCTATGCTCTCTAATTTCTCTTGCCAGTTCTTTACAAATCAGCACTTATTACTAATTCTGTTTTTCAGTCTCTTCTCTTAGAGCTGTAGACTGAATAGGCATGTCTGCCTCCCTAGTCACCATATAAAAAAAAGTTTGACAGGTGTTTTGCTTCTACATAACAAAAACTGCCATCTTCCTAACCTTTGATATCCATTTTCTTGCCACCTGAGAGCCAAGACAATGTCACATTGCTCTATTCCACTCTTCAATAAATTCATAACTGCAATTGCCATAGTCCTCAGCAGCCTGGAGGTATCGATGTCATCCCATTCATAACATTAACTCTAATGCCACTGGAACATGCTCACAGTCCTGTGTAAAGGATCTGCACATTCCTGACAAGTCTTCCCCATATTATGAGAATCACAATGGATTTCCAGACAGGTTGGCTTGCATTAGGCTGCTTTTGCTCTTCTGCCAGTATCCTCTGGGCACTGCATGCTGCCCAGCTTCCATTATCTTCTGCTAGGCATCTGCTGGGCATTTCCATGTCCACTGGGCCTCTTCCATCTCTTGTTGAGCATGTCAGTTTCTGCTAGTGCTCTTCTAGCTTTCCTTCCGGGATGAATGAAATTTCTCAGTGCCAAAAGAGTGCTGTATTTTGCACTGATTTGTGCCCGACACTGGCACCACTCTTTAGTGTTATTCACAGCGTCTGTGCATCATGTTTCAAACTTCACTCTTGTACTTTTGCTGCTACATCCTATTTCTGTATTACTCTTTGTTTATAGAGCTTAGACTTCACTATCAAGCCTATTATGGGTCCAGATGTGCCTCATACACATACTAGCTTTCTCATCTGTATCCAGGCATAGTCACAAAAACTTTCTCCTATCTGGACCTTTTTTCCTTGAGAAATCAATTTATTCAGCTGATCCCTTAAAAATTCTTAGGCTCATACCTTTCAACACTTTAAATAACTAAGACTAGACTCTCCCATGACTCCCCAATACAAATACATAGTGTCATGTGAGTGGATAAATGTTCTCTCTTCCTAGATTGTCCCTCATACTTTGTTTAGCCGGAGAACTCCTGTTCAGTCTTCAAAACCCTAGTTCCAGATGACCTTCTCAGTGAACCATCTCACCCCACTCCACCTGTCACCAGATAATCTCACTTTCTGATCTGTGATAACTCAGTTTGTAGCTTATTAGATTGACTGGTAAATATTACTTTGCCCATCTGTCTCCTCTATGCTATAGTGAGATTCTTAAGTACATTCTATATCTTCCATATAGAAGGTACTCTGCCAACATTAATTTGTTTAAGTTTACTAAATTTGCATCTTATCTCATCTTCATAGGTGGCAAAGCCTTTTGTAACCTGGCCTCCCTCTTTCATATGCTTGTGGATGAACTGGCTGCCTCTCAGAGACTTGGGAAGTGAGTTAGGCACCATGTGATTCTGAGAGTCACACAACATGTAAAGATGTGCTTCCCTTCTCTGCACCTCACTATCTGAGCAGTTGGCTTACCCTTGATGTGTCAAGGTTTTATCTGCTCCTAAGAGAAACACTTTGTCTTACCACATTATTCTAGTTGTGACACAAGGCTCCTTGACCTAAGTCATGAGAAAACACGATATTGTTTTGATCTAAAAACTGCTAGAGAAAGTAATTGTCCTCTGAACCACATCTCAGACAATGCAGATACCAACTTAAGTTTTCTCCTTCCCTGCTGTTATTTATGAGGCAGAGGCTAGGAGAAGAGAGATGCTTCTAGATGAAAGGTGAAATATTCTATTGTAGAAGTATGTTTTATGAGGAAGAGAAAGAGATATATAATTTCTGACACTGGGTTTGCATAGGCTCCAGATATCTTTTAAGTTACTATCTCAACACATTATTTAAGGCTCTGTTCTCTGGGATCTTGAAATCTTTTAGATATAAAGTCCTATCATTCATGGGTAAACGCTCCACTAACAATTGCTAAGCCAAGGACATTTTTCCCCGTGCACATTCAAGGTTAAAGGGTTTCATTTGCTCAGAATGTATTTAAAATATACATATATCTCGCCGAAACTGGTTTTGCTCAGTGGATAGAGTATCGGCCTGCAGACTGAAGATCCCAGGTTCGATTCTGGTCAAGGGCATGTACCTTGGTTGCAGGCACGTCCCCAGTAGGGGGTGAACAGCTAATCGATGTTTGTAACTTTTTATCCCTCTCTCTTTCTCTCTGTAAAAATATCAATAAAATATATTAAAATACATATATCTTACCTTAAATATGATTTTAATAATATTTGGCTTATACTGTATTATTGTTATTATTTTCTTTAATGACATTACCTTTCTCTGCTATGGTTTGGACTTGGAATAAGGACCATGAGTAGAATTGGGGAGTTAAAAATAAATATGAGGCCTTCCAGGGGGGAAGCATTTCAGGGAATTCTCCCAGTGAACCTGATTCTAACACTGAATGGTCACAGGCACTGGCCTTACACCTCAGATTGCACAGGTGAGGTGATGGCTATAGGGAAGGCAGCTTTAGCAGGGCTCTTTGGGCCTTTGTGGCTGAGTGAGGTCCATTTCTTACCGTCTCTTCCTAAATAAGGCGAGTCCTGAACTGACCTTGAAAGGAGCTAAGGGTGGGGCTGGCACATGCTGGGAAGGATATATGACAGAAGACAGTGATGGGCCAGAGAGAGGTTTAAACAGGCTGGTGAGCTCTCAGTGGAGAGGAGAGTGGGGCATGGAGGAAAGGGAAGGGGGCATTGGGAATGACAGATGTGACAGAGGAGGGCTTTATATGATAAAGTCACATGTTCTGGTGGAAGTCTTCTGGAAGATATCAGAAGTCAGACATTGTCTTGGGATCCTAGGAGTGGCCCAGCCCCTATTTGCAGGCTGCACAGAAGTCAGGCATGGCCTTAAAATTTCCTCTCATCTCCTCTACTCAGACCCCAAACCAAAAGTTGACATCACCTGGAGCTGGCAGAAGCCAGTGACCCCTGCAGTATCCACAGTGCCAACTGTGGGGGAGGTTGGGGCTGCCCGAGAGACACTATAAAAGCTCTATAAAAGCTCTCTTTCCACTGGGCCAGGCTTTATCACTTGGCACTACTAACCTTTCAGATGGGATACTTCTTTGCAGGGGAGGGGACTGTCCTGTGCATCTTAGAATGTTCAGCAGCTTCCCTGAACTCTGCCTACTAGATGCCTGTGAGATGAAACAGCCCAAAATGTCACCAGTTATTTCCAAAAGCCCCTTCAAGGGCAAAAGTGCTTCCAGTTGAGAACCACTTTCTAGGTCATCATGGAGACAAAAATCACTCATCCTTGAGTCCTTATTTCATTCAGAGCATTCTAGAATATGACACTGGGATTTTGAGTTGTTCTCCTAGATTTCAAACTTGCAATCTCTCTGAACAACATACTTTAAACCAGAATGATGACCAGAAAGTACAGGAGTCTGTCACTGCTTGCTGACCTCTCCACTTGGACTCCTGTTTCTATAAATGGAAAAACTCTTTGAGGATAGAAAGAGCAGGAAGGTGTGGGCATTTGAAAGAGCTGATATAAGGAGTTCCAACAGACCTGATCTTTAATTCTCTTTCTGCCGTGGGAATCTGAACAATTTACTTAATCTCTCTGGGCCTGTCTTCTTATTGGTAAATCATGATTAAAAAAACAACTCTCGCCCCATTCCAATGAGGCATTTTGAGGGGAGGTAATGTATGCATATTGATTTGCACAGAGCAGGTTTTCAGTGAACAAACAGCAGCAATTACTGTGGTCATATCTCTCAGCAAGAAGCTATATTTGGGGTAGTACTTAGGAATGATAAGAGTATAGACAGACTTCAGCCATGAACCAAAGAAGAGGGGATTGTGGCTGTATTCCTACTACAGTTTCTTATAAAAATGTTACTGTGGACCTAGCTTCTTATCAGCAATATGTGCAAAGAATAGGATACAAAGCAATGCAAGCCCAGGCCATGATCACCAGCACATCAGAACACTAAGCGCCTGGGCCACGTACACAGGGCAGGTATTATTTACCTTTTGTCTCAGAGAAAGTGGGTTCTGAGCTCCACCTTTGAGCCCTTCTGTGAAACATGAAAGGGAGAGAAGGGCACCCCGAGTTTAGAGAAGGGAAATCTCAGGTGTCTTTGGGGGAAGGCGAGAGGAGCGAGCAGCTTTGTTTGGCAGAGCCAGCGGGAAAGCAGTGCAGAAAGATGAAGGTGTATGGCTGTGGGGCTGGCTCAGGAAGAACTGCATGTAGTTCATGGCCCACAGTGAGCAGGTCTGCCTAGGGGAGTGGAAGACAGTGAGGGTTAAAGAACGAAAGCTCAGGACCAGAGGAGACCCAGATGCTGAAGAGCCAGGCTGTATAGGCATGATGACAGTGAGGTGCCTATACAACTGCTGCTCAAATTAAAGGTTTAAAAACTCAGTTTTATCTGATGACTAAACATTAATAAAATCCTAGTAGTTTGGATTGC
Source organism: Pipistrellus hanaki (assembly GCF_964339955.1). Taxonomy (NCBI): domain Eukaryota; kingdom Metazoa; phylum Chordata; class Mammalia; order Chiroptera; family Vespertilionidae; genus Pipistrellus; species Pipistrellus hanaki. The sequence goes on from NC_140510.1 coordinate 18,580,733, forward strand.
TAAACCATTACTGAATTTTTAAACTAGCTTGCTCTTTTCTCATTTCATATTAGGCAATATTTTCTTCTGTGATATTCATTTTCTTTTTAATCACAGTATAGGCTTATTGAGGATATATCATCATTAGAACTTTTCATTTTATAGCATAGAAAATGCAACCTCATTCCTTTCATACTATATTTTTAAAGAGCAATAATGAATCTCTTGATATTTTTAACTGGCCATTTAATGGTAGACTTACCTCGAAATTCTTCTAGACAATCAATAACTGTTCTATAAAAATGCAGGAATATTAATTATTGCTGATACTCTCTCATCCTCCCAGCTGCATCCTTCAATTTGATTCAAATGTTGCTCATCTTACACATGAGGATGGGAATAAATAGGACAGGAAAGTGCTAAATTAATGATCACCTCATTTCAAGACAGTATGTTCTGTTTTCCTAAATGTGTTTTTAAGATTGGATAAGAGCACTGATTTCTGATGACACATGAGAAGAGAAACTTTGAAAGCTCACAGGAAAGCTTTCCCTGAAGGGTCAGAGAGGGTGTGTGTGTGTGTGTGTGTGTGTGTGTGTGTGTGTGTGTAAGGTCAGAGTGTGTGTGGGGGCGGGGGGCGGTGGGGAGGGAGGGCTATGGAGAAAGAGGAGAGGCCAGGGGCTAGAGACCAGATTTGGATCTAAAGGCAATGAAGAAAAAACCATTGCCATTGATAGAGAAAGGAGGAAGTCCTATCTCAGGTCCAGAGTAAAGATCAAGGTCCTATCTTGGTCACTGAAGTCAGTCTTAGGGAGCTAGATTTCTAAGCACTCATTCGACAATATTTTGAGTTCTTATTATGTTAGGCACTACTGTAGGTACTGAAGATATGATGGGGAACAAGTCAGACAAGGTTTTGTTCCCCTGAAGCTTATATTCAAATGAAGGACAGGTTGTATGCACCTATAAGCACATATACAAGATGATTGTAGTCTAGAGGGTGGGAAGTGCTGTGAAGAAAATGAAATAGGGTAGGATAATAAAGAGCTTCAGGTTCTTAGGATAAAGATTAAAGAGAAGAAAAGTAATTATTTTGAAATACCTCCACAGTGTCCTTTTCTTTTTAACAAAGGTCTTCCTTCAAGGAATACTTTTACCAGTCTAACCAAAATGGGTCTTACAAAAGCCTAACCAGTAAGGGTAAGGTATAAAGGTAGCACCAGCCTTCTCTAGCCATCCTGTCTTAGCTTAGGGGAAAAAATCTGAGAAGAACTGGGCCCAGGCACACTATAAGACTGATCTCCAGTCATAGGATTATAGAATGCTTTCCCTCCCCCACACCTCACCACCAAGTCCACGGGGCTCTGGTGTTATAAGGCAATCACAAGGGAAAGAACTGCAAGGCTCAGACTGTATTAAAAAAGGTTCCTCTAGCAGTGTTTCCCAAAGTGTGGTACGTGTACCCCCAGGGGTACGGGAAGAGTTGGTGGGGGTATGCGTTGCACTGGACTTTGGTGGGGATATGCACTGCACCGTGCTTAGCTGCGCCTAATTCTACGTTCTCATGAGTATGAGGGGTACTCAGCGTTACAAAAATTATAGAAGGGGTACACATATGTCAAAAGTTTGGGAAACACTGCTCTAGGGAAACTCAAAGATAACAAATGGAGACAAATATAAGGACACCTTTGACTCCTACAGCAAACAGTAAACTACCCCACTCCTAGCCAGATAAACATAAAATCTCACACTAAAGGCCTATTTACTGTAGCTTCTTTTACCCAGCAATCATGTCTGGCTTCCAGCAAAAATTACAAGGTATGTGTGATATTGTGATATGATAAGAAATGTGTATTTGGTCTTTGTTTCCAGTTCCTGGCATAGTGCTTCTAAAACCTTTGGCATATCTGGAGTGTCTTTTGTATGCTAATGAGATGGCTGGTGGCAGGGACACTGTGATAGTTTCAGGATGAGGGCTTGTCACCAGAAAGACCAAGGGGTTGATTAGAGGGTTGGAACTTTCAGCCCCACCCCAGCCTCTGGGGAGAGATGGGGGGATGGAGAGCTGGAGGAAGAGAGGGTGAGTTAATTACCAGTGGCCAAGGATTTAATTAATTATGTCTATAAAACTAGAGGCACAATACATGAAATTTGTGCACTGGTGGGTCTGTCAGCTCAGCCTGAGCCCCCTCACAGTCTGGGACCACTTGCTCCTTACTGCCCACCTACTTGCTGCTCCTTAACGCTGCTGTGGAGGCAGGAGAGGCTTGTGGCTGAGCAGTGCTTTCCCTGTGGGAGCACACTGACCACCACGGGGCAACTCCTAGGTATAGCATCTGCCCCCTGGTGGTCAGTGTGCATCATAGTGACTGGTCATCCTGCCGTAACAGTCCTTAGGCTTTTATTATATAGATAAAGCCTTTATAAAAATCCTAAACAATAGGGTTCCCAGAGCTCCTGGTTAGTGGGCACGGTGAGGTATTGCTGGAGTGGCATGCCTAGAGAGGGCATGGAAGCTCCAGCCTCTTCCCTCACTCCTTGCCTTATGCATCGCTTCCACTGGCTGTTCTTATATAATTAAGTGTAAGTGAAATGCTTTCCTGAGTTTTGTGAGCCATTCTAGCAAACTATGGAAACTGAGGAGGGTTTGTGGGAACCATTGATTTAAAACTAATTGGTCAGAAGTATAGGAAGCTCAGGACTTGCAGTTGGCTTCTGCAGTCAAGGAGAGGAGCAGTCTTGTAGGACTGAGCTTTTGACCCGAGGGGTTGTTAGGGACAGAAATAGAATATTAGGGCCTACCTATAATTATAAGAAATATTAATCATGCTCTGTTAACTGTGATGGTTCTGTTCTGATTAGAGAAAGGACATTCTAACCGGGCTGAGAGTTGTATCCCCTTGGACATGGGAGCTAACATTGGAATGCAGGCCATCCACCTTTCCGGAGAACTGCCCCATAATGGAAAGATTTACAACCTCTTCTGGCTGAAACAATCTAGTCCCGGAGGCGCCCTCCCTTTGCAACCCTAGCCCCTATTTGGTCTCAGAGCTGCCTGGAGGCATCTGTCCTCTACAACTTCCTCAGCCCACATTGCCTGTAAGCTGTAACCTGTAACCATTATACCTTGCCTACTTTCTATGCCTGTAATTCTTACTTCACCATATAATCGTTTACCCTCTACTCAATGTAAGAGCTAGCTTATAGGGAGGGTAGAGCAGATTTTTGTGGATGACCTGCTATTCTCTCATACTGCCCACATTATTAGAATAAATGCTCATATATGATTCGACCCTGTCTCTGCTTAATTAGCTCAAGTGGTGAGAGGCAGCCCGGACCCTTAGTTGTTGGGTTACAGGGTCTATGCTAACTCTTGGTACTTAGTGTTGAATTGAATTAAATTATAGGGCATCCAGTTGGTATCTGCAGAGTAGGAAAATTGATTGATGTGGGAAAAACAAAAAGCAAAACCCCCATACATTTGATGTCAGAGTGTTGTGAGAGAACACGATACAGGTCAATGGGGCATCAAGAGGTGGTGGCCCTATTGGGTTTCTCCAAGAAGGTGGACCTGAGCCAAGGCATGAAAGATGAGAAACGAGCCAGATAACAGTGAGCAAAGGCAAGGCCCAGAGGTGAGACTGAGCTTTGCTTGAACAGGAAGCAAAAATGCCTGCCAGTGGGGAGACAGCAAAGATGAGGTCAGAGAGGTGGGCAGGATCCATGCATGTAGGATCTGGTAGACTGGTTAGAAATTGGGATTTTATTTAACTTTACTCAGGTAAATATGAAAAAAATATTTCCATATTTTCTATGTCCATGATCTAATCAACATGGCTGCTCTGGTCTTTATGGTGCGATGATGACCACGTTCCCAGCAGGAGGCCAGGCCCCTCTAGGACAATTACAGTCTCCCTGCTGGAGGGCTGCCAAGTAAAACACCAATCAGTTCCATTACAGGCAACCATTGGCAGCAAACCTCTATTGGTCAACCTCCCTGTCAGCCTGCTGCACCTTTAGCCTCCTGTGTTCCTGCCTGTGGCCCAAATACCAGGCCTGTTCTGCCCTGGACACAAGCTTGGTTCTCTGGCCAAGTTTTCCTCCTGCCAACCTAAGAGAGCCCCAGCCTTGCCCCTTAAGCCTCATTAATTTTTGACCCATTATTAAAATAAGGAAGATCTTGATCTACAGTGGATGGTCTGGTCCTGTTCTGGGCTTTGTCCTTTGCTCAAAAATGGGTTCTGTGGCCACCTGGGACAGGGGGAGAAGCAGGTCTGTAATCCTGCATCATCCAGATTGACCTTCAACCAGCCCCACGTGCCTCCACATCATTGCTTGAGGCTGGCCTGGCTCTTCCGCCACCCCTGAACCTCTGGTCCCCTGTAGCCAGGTGAGAGCCCTGGAGCTACCTTCAGGTGCGGCTGTAGCAGATGGCAGAGAGGCAAATACATAAGCAAATCAAATAAAATAATTATCAGGCTGTTGTCATTTCCAGATTCTTTCTTATAGTGATGGATTTCCATAGAATACGCCTGCTTCAATATAGTGCATTTATCTGAGTAGCCCAGCTGACAGAGCTAATCATGGGCCCTATAAACCAAGAGGAGGCACTTTATGCTCATAAGTATAGCAGATATTTACCTCTTTGTTCTGTTCACATTTATTCTTTATGAGCTGTCTATTTATTTTGTGAAAAGTTAAAGGTCACTCTCAAATATTTGTATTTCAATCCTTCACAGCTGTTATTATTAATAATAGCTAGGATCTTAAGTACGTACCACCATTCACTGAGCTCCTTCTACATGCCAGCATGGTAACATGCCACCCTTCACACCTACCCACCCTGCTACACACACACACACACACACACACACACACACACACACACACATCTGATAGCAAGGCTGTAATGCTCAAGCTTTCATTCCAAGTTTTCAGATTAGGAAAGTGATGCTCCTAGATACCAGGCAATTGGCTCAAAGCCGCCCTTCAAGAAAGAAGCAAAATTCAAACCCTCGCCTCTCAGAGTAAAAAAAATCAATGCTCTCTAAGGTGTTCTCAGGCTGAAGCTCCTGAGACCCCCTGCAGAGGTTCCTGCAGCTGTGGGAGTTGTCAGTGTTTTGTCGCACCAATGATCACAGTAGGTCAAAAACACCTCTCATTGGGATCCATGGCACAGGAAAGTGAATTTACTTTGCAACAAGAAAATATGTTAGTGGGATAACCAGTTATATGAGAACATATCACGCCATACTCCTGCCCTTATATTACCTATAATATTGTTTTATTTTCTACTTGAGGTCCGATGCATGAAATTAGTGCAAGAGTTGGCCTTCCTTTCCCCGGCTGCCAGCACTGGCTTCTCTCTGGCACCCGGGACCCTGGGCTGCCCTCTGGCCACCAGTAGACATCCAGGATCTGGGCTTCCCTCCCAAAGGGAGGCCCCGCCCACCTGCTGCAGCCTGCTGATGGGTGGCCTGGGCCTCCCTCTGCGGGTGATCATGGGGCTATGGCAGGCCCCCAAACAATCGCCTGGACCAGTGGGGGTCATCTGGACAATTGTCCAGTCTCCTTAGCGTATTAAACTTTTATTATTATAGATATTCAGTCTCTGAATCTTTGGCTAGTCTGGGAAGCTTTCATCTTGCTTCAGCCATCCCTGCTGAGTAAGGTGATTGAGTAAGTCATTCATACCATTGAGTGAATGACTTCTCTGCCTTCAGTGGGACTTTCTTTACTGCATGTCAATCCCTCATCTTCATGCTTAGATTAAAGACTTTTAGAAGATCACTAACTATACCTTTAAGCAAGTTGGTATCATTTGATATTTAAAATTTTTTATGTTAAATACAATTGATTTATATTTAATGGGTAATCATATACATAAGTTTTAAAAGCTTCCAAAGGGTATATAGTTACACGTAAATCTAATGTCTAATACTTCTTATGTATCTTCACGTTTCTCATATGTCCTTTCAAAGACAGGCTATACATGTCTAAGAAAATGTATGTGTGTGTCTCACATTTAAACATACCAATTTAAATCACTCCTTTTGAGAATTGCATGTGCAGTATGTTATCATATATGTTAAAAACATTTCATTTAAATTGTTTTTTTATGCCAATGTCCTGATGCATTTACTAAATTTAGAGTGTTCCTAATGCCAAAGTACCAGAGACATTTACTGAAAATTACACTGTATTATTTCATACAGTACCATAAAAGTAACCATAACCCTTTACTTTGCTGGATTGGGTACCAAGTATTATGCAATACAATTGCTGACTGGCTTCCTAGTGAGCCCAAGGGACTGGCACAGCTTTCAATTGTGCCTTCAAAGGGTAAATCCAACTAAGACTATTCCATGGTGCTGCCTATACAAAGAGATTCAAGTGGCCTCAGGCAGCTCTTGATCCCTGGTTCATAATTCTGGCTTTTCTAATACCTTTGCTATCAGAAGTGCTACTGCACCAATTAGCAAGACATCAAAAAGCAATGGTAGTATGCTCAACTGCTTCAGCGAGTGTCAGTCTTGCTCAAAGTTTCAACTTTCATGAATTGAAAAATAACAAAGAAAACTATAAAGTGAAAAGTTTCATTTTAGAAGTCCAATGGGAAGCTTTAAAAATGTTTTTATTTCTTTTTAAAAAAAGAAATTCATGGTGCTCAGGTTTTATCTTGGCTTAAGGTGATGCCCTGTAGTATGAACATGTCTCTAAAGTAGTTTGTTCTTATAGGATGGTGGGTATAAAACATTTTCTTATTGCAACCCTGGGGACTGGGTTCATTAAGAGAATCAAAGAAAAGGAAACTCAGGTTGGAAAAAGGGGGGAAAGCTCAGCTTTATTCTTTTTGTCAGGTTCTCTGACTTCATTAGGGATTTCTCCAAACACTTTCCTCAATCAGAGCCACAAGGTGATCATTATTATTAAAACCCAAACCCAAACCCAAACCCAAACAAAACCTCCCCAAAATAGGCATGGAAAAATATAATAATTATCCCCCAAAAAAGTCAAAAGGACCAAAGATTGTAGAAATTCCACACATAGAGCCCTGGCCAGTGTGGCTCAGTTGGTTAGAGCTTTATCCCATGGACTGAGCACACATGTAGGTTGTGGGTTCTATCCCTAGTCAGGGAGCATATGGGGACAACTGACCAATGTATCTCTCTCCCTCTCCTTTCAATAAAAACAAACATATCCTTGAGGTGAGAATTAAAAAAAAAAATCAAGAAATCAAACAAAAAACCTCAAACAAGCAATAAAAAGAAATTCACACATAGAAAGCCCACATATTTCAGTTAGCAAATTTAAGTAACTTGTGTTCAAGCAATTAACAAAATGATGAATTTCCAGAGTGTAGTAAAAATGACAGTGTGAAGTGGAATTTATAAAATTGATAAACATAGTAATTGAATTTAAGAACTTATGAGAGTTTAATAACATATTAGGCATAATTTAAAAGTAAAGCCGAAACCGGTTTGGCTTAGTGGTAGAGCATCGGTCTGCGGACTGAAAGGTCCCGGGTTCGATTCTGGTCAAGGGCATGTACCTTGGTTGCGGGCACATCCCCGGTAGGGGGTGTGCAAGAGGCAGCTGGTCGATGTTTCTCTTTCATTGACGTTTCTAGCTCTCTATCTCTCTCCCTTCCTCTCTGTAAAAAATCAATAAAATATATTTAAAAAAAAGTAAAAAAAAAAGTAAAACTGAATTATAGGATGAACAATAATATGCATAAAAGCATAAAAATTATAGGAAATGTGGTGAAAAGGCCTAATATTTAGAACAGAAAGTTGTGTGGGAGAGAATGGGTGAGAAACAATATTTGAAGAGCTATTGCTAAGATTTTTCCAAAACTTCAGGACTTCAAGAAGAAAGATCTAAGAACTATTTCAAAACCCTAAGTGAGATTAATATAGGATACCCATGCCTAAGGACATCATAGTAAGACTATCGAAAACTAAACACACTGGTGAATATAATAGAATCAGAGGTATGGAAGGGGAGTGGACTGACGATTCTCAGGGAAAAGGGGAGTGGGGTGTGTGGGAAGAGACTGAACAAAAACTGTGCACCTATGGATGAGGACAATGGGGGGTGGGGAAAGGGCAGAGGATGGGGTGGGAATCTGGTGGGGGGGAGCAATAGAGGGGGGAAAAAAGAGGAACATTTGTAATAATCTGAACAATAAAGATTTATTTAAAAAAAAGAAAACTAAACACAAAGAGAAGGTATTGAAAGCAGCCAAATAGAAAAAGAAATATTACCTTCAGAGAGATAACATCATATGGAAACCATGGAAGCCAGAAGACTATGATTGACAACTTCAACATGCTGCTGGAAAAAATTCCTGATAATTTAGAATTCTATACCCAGTGAAAATATTCTCCAAAGAAAGATAAAGTAAAGCTAATTTCAGACTAACAAAACAGAAATTATTACCAGGAGACCATAGTAAAAGAAATAATAAAAGCTCTTCTTCAATTAGAATGAAAATGATCCCAGAAGAAGTATGAAAATACAGGGGAAATAAAGAACAAATGGAAAGTATAAATATGTGGGTAAATAAAAACGTCTTAAAAATATAATAAATGTAGCATTGGATTGAAAGCATATTTAAGACATGACAATAAAAGCTCCAAAGATGGGGTAGCTGGAGTTAAAATGTCTACAATGTATACCATATATTAACTTGATTTTAATAAGTTCAAGATTGATCTTGTAATCTCTAGGGTAATCCCTTAAAGGGTAATGAATAGCGGAGAAAACTGTTATACTTTGAGTGTAGTCAAAAGCAGTTCCTGTGACAAGGGTTTACATGCATGTAGCTATTTGGAAGATAACCTCCAGTAAAAGTAGGGGAATGAGGGTATAAGACCGGGATGGGAAGGAAGCCAACGGCATGCATGCATCATTAGGTAACTTACCTGTGGGAGCAGCTGAAACTTTATGCTGGGTTCCCTGGGAGCCAGGATAAAACCCATTAGAATGATCTCCTCAGAAAGGTGATTCCATAATTACTTATTCCAAGTTGATAGTTTCCTAGTACTTCTGGTGGACAGAGATAGCTTTGAAGGTAGAGTCACAGGTGTGAGCAGTTGGAAGTTGGGTCAGAGTGCAAGGAAATGATAAACTCCAAGGAGATGTAGATGGGTTAACAACATATATTACAATACCCAGGAAAGTGTGTACACATATGAACGAAAGACATATGAGTGCATATACATAGTAGCATTATTGTAACGGTGCCAAACTAGAAACAACCAAGATTTCTCAATAGTAGAGTAAATAAATTTTAATATATTCACGCAATGACAATTATATAGCAATGAAAGCAAACTGCAGCTATAAACAAGAAGATGGCTGTCTCACAAACATAATAGTGAGCAAAAGAAGCCAGATGCGACAGAATGTATACTGCAGACTCCACTTACATTAACAGCTCAAAAATATGCAAAACTAATCTATAGTGTTAGAGTAATGGCTACCTTTGGAGAGGAGGGGCTTTTTAACTGGATGGGGAGAAGAGGGAGGCTCTTTGGGGTGCTGATGATACTCTATTTCTTGATCTCAGAGAGGGTTACACAAGCATGCTCTCTTTGTGGTAATTCACACAACTGTACATTTATGATGTGTGTAGTTTTCTGCCTTATGTTAAACCTATCTTAAAATGTTTATTAAAATGAAAGACAAATGAGCTGGGTGGAAAGGCAAATGAGGGGCAATGGCCCACACCAGTGACTGTACTTGAAGCATCTCCAACCATGAGGGGAGTGGAAACAATGGCAGGGAGATGAGAATGAGCAAGATGTGTGGGGAATTGGGAAGAGGCTGGTCTTTGGGAACTGGAAAACTCTATAGTAGGTGCTGTTGGGAATATCAGGCTCAGTTAGTGAGGTGTGACCAGTTGTGGGAAACTGAGGAATTCTGCCTTACAACAAAGAATCCACTGTTGCATAGAAACTCTGGGCTCTGTTCCAATAGCCTTCTTTTTTTCACACATAACCCCACTACTTCATTAACTTGGTAAGTTCATAACACAGGTAGGAATTTAATGGGTAGTGATGAAATTAGAACTAGCAGTGATGGGGGAAACTTAGTTTACTTAAAACAAAATGTGGATAATATTGCATTCCTTATCTGGTGGCTGTGAAAATCATTCATTTGGAAATTCCAAGCTTCTATCTTGAGGGCACTGAACTAGATGCTAGGGGTAAAATACTGGAATCGGTTGTGTGGATCTGTCTGACCCACATCATGAACTAAAATTCACCATCTGTGGTTGACTGTAAGAGAGAGTGAGTGGAGAGGCAAGTTCAAAGTAACTTAGTCTGATTTCTGGGAAGAAGTGTTTTGCATATGAACACGGGCATGCTTTTTGGGGCCAAGACAACCTATATTTAAGGAGGTGCCATTGTTGTGGCAGACAGCTTTCTCATGAAGCGTGTATTCTCATCTACCTGCCACCTTGTCTGTATCCCCCTCTAACATAAAAGGCGAGTGAAAATTAAAACAGAAACTCTGAAGGGGCAAGTAATGAGTATTCTGATTACTAAAGATTCCTTTCAAGCCTTCACATAGCATATGGGGTTGAAACTGTCTCTCTTGAAATCCCATTAAAAGCAGAACAGCTATGACTGAGACTGTTACAATGAGGTTTCCTGCCAAACCTTCCTTATCAGCCCCAACCCAAGGAAAGTGAAGTTCCTCTCTGGTTAGATTGGAAATTAACCTCCTCAGTGTTAAAATGTCATAATGGATTCCCAGTAGCAATGGACATTTGTCTATGAGGGGTTGTCTACCAACTGAAGTTCTGAAGGACGGATGGATGATGAAATCTGGAGTTGAGGAAATGAGGGATTTCTCTGGTTGCCAAAGAGAAGAAGAGGCTAATACAGTGGAGAAATTTGTGTTCATACCCTGTTTCCCCGAAAATAAGACAGTGTCTTATATTAATTTTTGCTCCCAAAAATGCACTGGGCCTTATTTTCAGGGAATGTCTTATTTTTCCATGAAGAAGAATATGGTACACATTTATTGTTAAATGAAAATAAAGAAAATTTATTACCTGTATACGGTACGGTAGTATGGTAGTTGTCAACATAAACCAGACAAACTGTGAATCCTACAGTATCAAGAATTTACTCATTTATTCAATGACAATCATGTCATCATCTTCTGGAACATCATCATAACAATCCAATTCCTGAATTTCCTGGTTGCTCTTGAACAAAATACTGCTTTTAAATTCTTATTACTTCAATTAACAGTCAGCAGAAATGACTAGACTCAAGTGACTGTCACAACTGGTCCCATGGTTTAGAGGACTGTTGCAAAACCCAAGGCCAGGTAACAGTGTTTGTTTTTATAAAAGCCAGTGTCCACAGGTGGTCTCAATCAGTAGCTGGAGGGGAGAGGGCCTTGGACTCCCACTGCCTGGGCTCCCTGTCCTCCTGCCTGGGTCCCGCATTTAGCCCTGGGAGCTTTTGACTATGTCCATGCTGATATACAGACAAAAGAGCACAATACAAACAATGGCAGCATGGGGAAGCTGCCTGTCAAGTGTGACAAAGCAGCCCTCAACTCAGCACGGGCATCTGAAAAGCAGGGGGGAAATTATTCCATGCTCAGGCTTAGGAACTGTGCAGGCTTTTTCCATCGAGCTCCCGTGCTGAGTGGTTACAAGCCCCTCTTTGCTCCAGCTGTGAAAAGGCTGGCTAGGTTGTCTTTGTCTGACAACTATTACTGACGTGGCACAGAATTTTCTATCTCCCTTCTCACTCTTCTATTTTTCTATGGCCCTTAAATTGTAACTTACTTTTGGGTTTCTAGGTAAAATGTGTGTGTGTGTGTGTGTGTGTGTGTGTGTGTGTGTGTGTGTGTACAAAATAATTAATAAATTTAAAAAGCACCTCCATGAACTTCTGCATTGGTAAATAGCTTAGCTCTCTTTAGCAGAGAGCTCTCTTTCCCTGTGACCCTACCTTACAATGCCATTGTTCCAGGGAGAAAAGGTATTCCTGGGAAGTGCACTTTTATTTTTAGAGAACCTTGAGGATCCTCTGTATCTTAAAGACATTCAGCTGAGTTCTCTGGGCCTAGATACCAACTATCATATATCTGGTTAAAAGTAAAGAAGGCAAATCAATGCCTGATGCCTCTCTTCGGTGGTGAGTTCCAAATGCTCAAGCTGATTTTCTAGTGAGAACTCAGTGAAGAATAATAGCTTGTCCCTTGACAGCCTTTCCATGTGAGTCATCTTATCAGTTTTTTAGGGTGAAAATCATAGCATCTTGGAAAACGGATGACTTTTCAGGGGCAGGTCTGGTGGGCGATTGAAATAGAGTGTGTGGGTGCAGGCACTGTGGGTGATGCTCAGAGCCAGTGACAACCGCTGGAGGGTCCTCTGCTGTGGCTTCACTGTCTGGTATGAAGCAGACAAGAAGGGAAATTACCTCTTCTTTCTCAGCCTTGTTTGAGCCTTCATTGTATGGTTGTTACAGAACGCAGAGTGAGCCGGTGAAAGCCAGGTTGACACTTACAGATTTTTATAATTAAAATACAAATACTTACAGGAAGGAAGGAAACTCACATCTAGCAAGAGATGATGCTTTTCCTTTTGTCTTTCTAAAGAAAAATGAGAGTGGTATTGATCTCTAGTGTCTTGTAAGCTTTTTCAATAATGATGACAATGATGATATGATGAACCCTTCCCTACGTACACATTTTAGGTAGAATATTCTTTGCTTCCTTAAATCCACACTCTTTATATACACAACTCCAAATTTAAATCTTTTTATTTTTTTCTCTTCTAATTTCTGGCCCAGATGTAATGATAACCCAATAAATTTTCAACAGATTTAAATTAAAAAATTCTACTCTGATTTTTCTTTTAAAAATATATATATTATTGATTTTTTTTTTTTTTACAGAGAGGAAGAGAGAGGGATAGAGAATTAGAAACATTGATGAGAGAGAAACATCAACCAGTTGCCTCCTGCACACCCCATACTGGAAATGTGCCCACAGCCCAAGGTACATGCCCTTGACTAGAATTGAACCTAGGACCTTTCACTCCACAGGCCTATGCTCTATCCATTGAGCCAAACCAGTTTTGGCTACTCTGATTTTTCTTATCCAATCATGACTCTACCTACTACACATTTATTCACCATCTTCTTACTTTGCTAGTCACTAAGGACCAGCCTGGGTAAGGCAAAGTCCTTGCCCTCAAGGATAACAAATAATCACAATACACTGTGGTTCACATATGGTAGAGATACTCACTGAGTGACATGGTACCAGACATTCCAGGTAGCAAGAACTTCATGATCAAAGGCATGGAGGAATTATAAAATAGTGCTGGGGGACAGAGGGTGGAGAGGTATAGATCCTGGAGGACCTTGTAAACTATACTAGAGGCCAGGCTACTTTTGGAAAGCTAGTACTGACACCCATGTTGAAGTTGATAAAACTTTGAACTAGAGCAGTCTTAGTAACATTGACAATTAAGGAAAATAGAACTTTGAAACATATTCAGGAGATAAACCCAGGAGAATTTGGGAGATGCATAGATGAGAGAAGACTATGATGCTCTGCAAGTTTCTTGCCTGACTATTTGGCTGGATGTAGGGGGTAAGATGATGATGTTTGAGATTAGCTAGATTTGAGGTACTTACAGATATTCATGTCAGCGCCTCCTACAGAGAGTTGGATTGATGAGTTTGAGGATTAGAAGAGAAGGTTTGGCCTGGTGACAAAAAATGGTGGTCAAAACTCTGAATGTAAACTGACTGAATTATCTAGAGGAGGGAGACAAGAGTGAGGAGAACAAAATATTGAATTCAGAGCCATGAGGAAGACAATATTTTATGGGTAGGATGAAGAAAAAAGAATGCATGAAAGAGACAGAGCAGGAACCATCAAAGAAGTATGAAGGAAAGCACATTGCTATAGAAGCTAAAAGAGCAGATTACAAATGAGGAAGCAACCAATAAATGCTACAGATAAAACCTGAAACATAGCCAATGGATTTAACTCATTTTAATAGTCTAAGTCCCAGCATCTCCTTCTTTTGAGTCCAGTTTATCTTCTCAAAAAATGTTAATGAGGAGGAAACAGTGGAAACCAGATGTTGTTGTGTCAATTTCATGCTCCATGGCTTGCCTAGAAGACCAACCTCTCCGCAAGGTTGCAGTCATACCTGGTGTGTGGGCCTGGGTCTCAGCATGATTTCCCAAAACATCTGGGTTTGTTGTTTCTCCTCCAAGTGAATGTTGAAAAGGTAATGTTCTTTGAAATAGATGAGCTTGTGTCACATCCTTGTCATTGCCTATGAGTTGGAGTCCAAGATCTGTAAACTTTCACCTAGTTTTCTCCATTTTCTGACTCTCCCTTAGGGACAGAATTACACTAGAGGACAGGTGTAATTCTTTTTAGTACAGGTCAGCAATAACCATTCCTTAAAAAAAAAAATGTTTTGCCCGAGCCAGTGCTCAGTGGTTACAGCATCAGCCGGCAGACCAAAGGGCCCCAGCTTCAATTCCAGTCAAGGGCACGTACCTTGGTTGCAGGATCTTCCCCAGCCTGGGCCCTGGTTGGGGCTCATGCAGCAGGCAACCAATCTACGTGTTCCTCTCTCAATGATGTTTCTTTCTGACTTTCCCTCTCTCTTCCACTCTCCCTAAAAATCAATGGAAAGATGTCCTTGGGTGAGGATTAACAACAACGACAACAACAACAACAAAACAAACAAACAAACAAATAAATAAAATGTTTTTATTTATTTCAGAGAGAGGAAGGGAGAGGGACAGAAATAGAAATATCGATGAAAGAAAAGCATTGATTGGCTGTCTCCTGCACACCCCCTACTGGGAATTGAGCCTGTAACCCAGAGATACGCCCTGATAGGGAATCAAACCTGCAACCTCCTGGTGCATGAGACAATGCTCAACCAACTGAACCATGCTGGCTGGGCAGCAATAACAATTCTTAACATGACCATATCTTATGTACCACTGAACCATGTGTCTCAGGTTTGGAGATGAATCTACTTCCTGCCTCCACCCAATGTGTGAGTCCCCTCTGAGCACCCCAGTGCACCACTCTCCATGTGCCAGATAATCTCACACAGTGGTGACCTCACTACCTCTCCAGGTAGTGGTGACCTCACTACCCCAAAAAGAATATCTTTCATTTATTTTAGAATTGGTATCATAGTCTGAATTTCAAGTCATCACAGAGTGGAAAAAAAAAATTGAACTAGTGATAAACTTGGAATATGAACAGAATGTTTGGATGCTCTGCAAACATATGAATATAGCTAGATTACTGAGATATAATGTTTGTTTAATATGTGTCCTTGGTTATTTTCTCTTCAAAGTGAATGTTGTAAAGGAAACATCCTTTGAAACAGATGGGCTTGTCTTGAAAAAATGTGTCTCATCTTGAAATGGTTAAAGGACAGGGAGGGCAGAGAATACGTTTTTTGTCTGAAATCCAAACCTGTTTTCTGGGCACCGAAAGAGTTAGTGTATGTAAGCTATTATAATTTATTGGTGCAGTATTGACAATGGGCTTATTGCTGTGTAAGACACAAACTTACATCAGCTTTGCCTTTGGGACATACATACATGGTTAATGAGGCAGGATGCTTGCTGATGATGTTGAGTAGATTATTTTAAACACCTGGATATTTGTGCTTTCTTTCTTTCTTTTTTTTTTTTAACTGATTTTGTTGCTTTGTTATTGTTTTCATCTTTATAGATAGTCTCAGGGGCATCCTGTTACTCATGATTCTTCAAAGGCCCCTATGGGCCATGTCTTCAGCTTCCACTTGCCCCAGACTCTCATGTTAAGTCCGACTCTTGACCTGACCTGGCAGCATTGATTCCTGCCCTGATTTCTCTTTCTGTGCAGTGGCTGATATTGAGAGCAAATTCAAGGTCTTAACACACTCCTTAGATATAAATGTGCATCTTATTAAATTATTTAAGTGAGGTGAAAATAAAAGACAAAAGTAAACGAAACTGTTATATTTTTTCATTAAATTGTCTTTTACTGGTCAAACAGTAACAACTGAAGGCCGGAGATACTGCCAATTCCTTTCATGATATGCAGACTAATGCCCTATCTACCTCTTTAACAAACTATAGAAATGATCCCTGAAAGTATAGTCTTCCTATCCACCTCTTTAAAACGCCCATGTCTAATCCCTAAACCTTTGAATATGTTAATTTACACTGCAGATGTAATTAAAAGGGCAGTCCTTGAAATGGGGAGATTATCCAGATGGGTCCAATTTAATCACATGAGTGTTTAAAATGGAGAACCTTTCCCAGGAGCAGCCAGAGGGCAATGCTACTGTGAATGAAGAGTCAGGGAGAGATTCCATTCACTGGCTTTGAAGTTGATGAAAGGGGGCCATGAAACAGGAACTTTGCGTGGCCTCTACAAGTTAGAAAGGACAAGGACACTTTCTCCCTTAAAACTCCCAGAAAGAGTTGTGGCCTTATGACACCTTGGTGACAGCTCTGTGAGAACTGTATTGGACCTCTGACCTACAGCAAGAGAATGAGCGTGTGTGGTGGTGAACGCACTAACTTGATGGCAATTTGTTACAGCAACAGTAGACAGCTAATACACTGTATTGTAAAGCCTATAGTGAAAGTAAATATATTTATGAAAATAAATATGGTTTTCAAATTTATTGAGAGTGATGTCATTATGTTCTGTACCTAGAAGAACTTGTAGTAAAGTCAAATGCAGCCTATCTATATAAAGCTAAGTGTCTGTGGGAGGTGTGCATATCTAAGCCATCCTTTCTGATTGCTGTTAGTTTTGGAATCATACAGAGTTGGAGGGACTGATACCTCTCTATTAAGTCTTAGAAGTTCAGCAATTGAGGTTTTGTTTTTGTTTTTGTTTTTGTTTTTTATCTACAAATGACCTTTCTAAAATGCTAACTGGATGACATCCCTCATTTTAGGTCCTGTAGTTACTCTTCTTTTCCTTCAGTAAAATCCAAGCTTCTTAGCATTCTCTTTAAGAAATAGCCCCTTTCTTCCTTTTGACCACTTCCTCTGTTCCAGCCACACCATCCCTGGCTCTTCTGAAAGCCTCCTACTCCTTCTCACCTCCATGCCATTCCCATGTTGCTGCAACCCCCTGCCCCCATGGCTTGCTCCTAATTCATTCATGACTCAGTCCTGGCATTGTTTTCTCTTTGGAGACTCCTTCTTTCTGTCTATCCGTTCCTAACACCCTTTCCCAATCCTTGTTACTCCTGTACAACACTCACCTTGAAATCCATATTAGCATTTATCATACAGTAGTATACCGCATTACTTCTCTGTATTTTGTATGATCTCTTTATAGACCATCAGAGCAGGTTTTATCTCTCACCTTAGTAACTATGCCTGCCTCGCTGGTGTCTGAGCGGTGCTCAATAAGAAATGAATGAAAGAATATACCATGTACTCCTGTCCATGAAGGCTCTACAGCCTTGATGGGGAATCAAGAATTTGGAAAGCACAGCACTTTCAGGTAGCCCAGAGTTTCCTGATTCTTCTTTCCTTCCCCTTCTGGTTCCCCGCTACCCTCCCAGTGTGAGAGAGTCCCCCAAGGAAGTAAGGAAGGAGCAATATTTGAAGAATTTTTAAACTGAAGCCTAAGAACCTCTTAGAAATTCCATTAAGGGCTTTATGGGGCCTTGTGGACTACCTCAAATATGTACATTATTTATAAATTTCTGGTTGAAAGTGAAAGCTTTTCTCAAACCTATACTAATAATAGAGAAATATGCAAATTATCTGTTACCATGTCACATCACAACCAGATCAGCAATCTGCATCCCTGCCATCTGCTCTGGCAGTTGCAATGCCCAAGGCAAGATAGGATATGATAGGAGGGGATAAGATAGGAGAGGGAGAGGAAGGCAGGCCTGCATTGCAGACAGGCCAAGAGGAGAAATAGAAATTCAGAAAGGGAACAAGAAAAAGACACAGGAATGGAAAAGGGAAGGAAACGCAAGGCTGCACACAGGACAGGGTGGTGACCAAGGTGGGGGGGGGGGTGCGGGGAGCAGGTGTGCCCGGTGAGGGGCAGGGTGGGAGCCCATCCAGACGTGGGAGGAGGGCGGTGGCCCTTGGTGAGGCCATTGGCAGGGAGGTTCCCATGGGTCCCCGGACAGAGTGGTGGATGGTCCGAGGCCTTCTGGGCAGAGGCACTCCTGCTTCTCGGCAGCAGCAGTGCCCAGGCCATGCAGGCCTCAGCTACCCTGGCTGGGCTGGGTGTTCAGGACAGGGAATGGGAGCAGGATGGTGGCAGGGAGGCCGGGGAAGGGTGGGAGGGGGAGTGAACACCTGGCCTGGGCTGAACCCTGGGCTGGGGGTTAATCCCCCCCACCCCCCATGGAAGCTTTAAAAAGGAAGGGATGAAGGGAAGAACTTTATGAAGGAGTCAGTAGAGAGCAGAGTTTAAGAAGGAAAGAGAATGTATGAGTGAACTATAGGAGCTATAATGAAAATCAAGTAAAGTTGTATACTGGGGATAGATTTTAAAAGTAGGAGTCATGCAATCATGCTAGGTCCTAAGATTCTTCTAGATAGATTTGGCTACAAGGGGTCCATTTATTCGAGTAGAAAAAGCCAACAATTGCCTCTTAGCTTTGTTTATTCTACTGAATATTAAAGTATCCATATGTATTCATTAGATTCATATTAATCCTCTTCTACCTGAGATATGAGAGTAACTAGAGTAATTATGCCTGCCTGGCTGGCATCTGAGAGGTGCTCAATTATTATTAGTATACAGGCAGAGTTATGAGAGAAGTGCTGGCAGAAATAGAGTTGACAGAATCTCCATCCTTAAGGAGTTTTCTGTTTACTATTTGTTTCTTTTAAGCACTCTTTCAGAAGCAGGCCTGTTATCCTTTATAATAAAAAGCCAATATACAAATCAGGACAACCAGTTGCACATTGACCACCAAGGGACAGATGCTCAATGCAGGAAGTCTCTCTGAAATGGTGTTCAGGCTGATAGCTCTTTGCTAATGGGAATAGATGGCGTGGTCCTGACACTCCTCTGGTAAACAAGTAGGCTGGTGAGCACAGTGGTGGTGGCAGGAGCCTCTCCTGCCTCTGCTGCAGGCAATCGGTAAGGAAGGAGGGGTCCTGGATTGCTAGAGACCTGGACTGTGAGATCCTGAACTGTGACAGTGATGTTTGACTGCTGGCTTAGGCCCGATCCCCCAAGCTTTCCGGCAGACATACCCCAAAGAGTCCTGGACTGAGAGAGGGCACAGGCGGGGCTGAGGGGCCACCCTCTGCCCCCAGTGCATGAGTCTTGTGCACTGGACCTCTAGTACACTATAAATAAACATGTTTTTCTTCTCATTTGCTTCCCCTTTCCTTCTGGAGAAAGATTTATTATAAGAGTGCTATTCCTAGAGTTTGCTGAACTGGCAAGGCCAGCTCAGTTTGGCTCTAAGGGGTTGGTACTCTCTTGCACCATCTAGGGATAGTTTTGCTTAAATTCAGGCTCATCAAATTTTCAGGCTTCATAAAATCATAGAATTAGCAAACAAAAAATACTCTTAGAAGGTTATTTTACCTCTTCTTTTCTTTATATAGAAGATTATCTCAACTACTGCGTGGAAATCTTAAAAAAATTTAAAAAGAATTTAAACTGTTTCCATTATTTTTGCTTAGATCGTACACATTGTGAATTACCCATGTTTTTCTGAAGCCCGCCTTCCTTCTACCTCCGAGTATCCTTTACCCTGTTATCTGTGAATTTACATGGAGTTCCCTGTGTTTTCGTGGAGCTCAGACTTTTCCTTTGCTTTGACTTGTGAGGAAGCCTACCAAATCTGAGTGCTTCTTCCATTTGACAATCCTGTACTAAATTTTCTCTTTTCCTGCCATTGGCTAATTTGATTGTAATTTGAAGTCAACCTAATTACCCTAACTGGTAACTACCCTTCTATTCATTACTGTAGTTAACACCTGTTCATGATTAACTATACACATAGAGTTATCTCCTTTCTGATTCTTCCCCTTTCCTCATTTTGTGCTACCTCTGTCTTTTTATGGACTTCCCTTCAGGCTAAAAACAAATCAGAGCAATTTTCTGTGAACATTTATCTCTTCTCAGTGTCTATGGTCCTGAAGATCATTATTGAATTGAAAATTTTTCACTTAATTAGAGGGTAAAATATTTTTAGATAATGTTAATAGTGCTTTTTGATGTTATGAGGAAATTTCCTTTGTAAAAACACACACACACATCTTATTTAAAATTCCTTGTAAATTGTAATTTAATTAATAAGTCACAAAATAGAAGAAGATATATGCAAATAGTTTATGCCATTTTTAAAATACTTGTATGCTGTTTTTAGAAGAAAATATTCACTGATTGACTTGAAGGGAAATTTCTATTTATAATAGAGAAAAATATAGTTAGGATAAAGGCTAATGACTCCCTAACACCTTTATGTTAATGATAAATACTCCTGATATCATTCAGTGGAGAAGTCTGATAATTCTAACTCTAGATAAGAAATAAGGGCACCCTGTTCTGTGCTAGCATACCATATAGTGCTTACACTGATTAAATATTTATCACACTGCATCACTGTTCTTGTTTCACTAACTATAAGTTTCTTGATATCAGTAAATAGTTTTTACTCCTTATCATTACTTTATTGGTTGGAATACTTTTTGCTCACAAAGATGAGAAACTGACTCAGACAAGCTTATGCATGAGAGGGAATTCATTGGCTTAAGTATTGAAAAAGTCCTGGAATGAGGCAGACCTGACTTCAAGGAATCAAATGATTTTTATCAGCATTCCCTCTTTTGCTCACTGCCTCTCATGCAGATTGAATATTAACTGCGTTTTCTCTCACAGAAGAAGGCACCCTCATTTAGCCAGAGGAGATGGCCAAAACAGCTGGTGTATATTTGGATGTGCAGCTTGTGATGAGAATTCCTCTTACAGAAAGCTTCCAGAGGGGACTTAGGTCAGTTCATCTCAGGCTCTATGCTTGTTCCATTGTGGCCAAGGGAATAGAGGACTGAATTGCTTGTGCTTGAGTCCTGTGTGTAGTCCTGAGGCAGGTGGCTGTGGTCAGCCAATGGGAAATGGGAGACAGAGGATTCCCAGGAGGATGAAATATTGGGGAAACAGCCACCCTGTTAATAACATAGCTTTGGGCATATAAAAGATAACCCAGTAAATGTGGAAAACAGATGAAAATATCAATGTGTTCACTTTATTGGAACTATTAAATCTTGTCTCCCTCCAAATTCTAGCATGTATCCCTTTTCCCAGACCACCCTCAGTTTATTATAATTGTGACTAGCTTTTCCACTATTAGAACAACATAGTTAAGTTTTGGGGCCATTAATTTGAGAATGGGGCATTGTCTTGAAGCTTTTCTGCATTTCTGTCTTGCTTTGATATCCGAATACAGTATTACTATTTAATTTTTAATGTACCTAACAGACTGTCACTAGAAAGAACTATATGGCAAGCCACCTTTGCAAATTGTCCTTTAATCTCAATATTTAAGATTTGGGGATGAATACCCTCCTTCTCTTTGGGTTCCCTTCCCATTGTGGTAGAGGTACTGTGGATTGGTGATATGAACTAAGCTAATGGATCTCCTTCTTATTGGGCACTGAGGAAATTATTCTTCTTCTTTATCTTATATCTCTCCACATGTAAAATATGAATAGCAGAACCTTTGATTCCAGGCTTTTGTGATAATACATTAAATCACATTTTATTTTATTGGCATCATAGTTTTGACTAGTTTGTCAATACTGAAAGTTGTTTCTCTGCTATCCAGAGTGCTGAATAAAGTCCCATTATTGTAAAAACAGGGAGTGTATGTCTACAGAATCTTAATTTCTAATAGTGACCCCAGACAGGTCTAATACAGAGTTAAATTGATCATAAAATGTGCCTGTGTGTGTGTGTGTGTGTGTGTGTAAATAATATAGAAATGTCATCTTTCACACATATTTGCCTTATACTTAAAATAATTTATATCTCTATACATAAAAGGCTAAGTAAGTGACCGACTGTCCAAACATCCAACCATATGACCAACCAGCCAGTACATATGATACACATTGGGAATTTAAAAATAAACATTGACTTGCACATGTGTGATATATATATAAAGCTCCCATCAAATTTCTTAATAGTATTACTCCTTCAGGAATTCCATGTCATAAAATTGAAAGTAGGTGCAATCATCATAATACTGAAAAATCTTAATAGTAAATGGGATCTTTACAACTGTATTAGTTTTATTATCAAAAGATTGTGACCTAATATAATTGAAGCTGAAGTACTAACAGGATCTGTGGAAGGAAAGGTTGTTCTGATTCCAAGAATTGGTTTGTCCCCGTCTGACACTGGCCTCCCATTTAAAGTAATTCGAAAGTAGTTTCCCATGATGCCAGCATTTGTGATGACTATTAATAAACCATAAGGACAAACTCTAGACAGAGTAGGAATATTCCTTTCTGAACCCATTTTCGGACATGGTCAGTTTGAAGAGTGTGTGATGTTAAAGTTAAAGTTGTAAATACTTCATCATAAGGTAAATTAGTCATGTACTCTGAAAGTGTTTTTTACTTTTTTAAAAGATATATTTTATTGATTTTTTACAGAGAGGAAGGGAGAGGGATAGAGAGTTAGAAACATCAATGAGAGAGAAACTGTAGATCAGCTGCCTCCTGCACACCCCCTACTGGGGATATGCCTGCAACCAAGGTACATGCCCTTGCCTGGAATCAAACCTGGGTCCTTTCAGGCCACAGGCCAACACTCTATCCACTGAGCCAAACCAGTTAGGGCTGTTTTTTTACTCTTAATGTGGTATAGAGAAAGATATTAGAATAAGTTTAATCAATTTATCAGTCATTTTTATCAATGTTGTTTTTATATCATGTTTTGTTTTTATATCATGTCTTTGTTATTGTTATATGATGTTGCTATTGTTTATTTATTAATCAATTTATATATTATTTTCATATACATTTTACTAATTTTCTTTAATCTCTGACACTTCTATCATAGAGAAAGGATGAAAAGCAATATTTCTTCTAATTAATTTTTTTTTCAATGTGTACTAATCCATGCACCAGGCCACTAGTTATTTAATAATTTACTCACGCACCTTGGCCAAGTAGCTCAGTTGATTGGAGCATCATCATCATCACAATGAAGATAAAGATTGCAGGTTCAATCCCTGGTCAGGGCACGTACCAGAGTTAACCAATGAGTGCTCTCTCTCTTTCTCTCTCTCTCTCTCTCTCTCTCTCTCTCTCTCTCTCTCTCTCTCTCTCTCTGTCTCTCCTCCCCTCTCTCCTCCCCTCTCCCTCTCTCTCTTCTCCCCTCTCCCTCTCCCCCCTCTCCCTCTCCCTCTCCCCCTCCCTCTCTCCCTCTCCTTCTCCCTCTCTCCCTCTCTCTCTTTCTCTCTCCCTCTCCCTCTCCCTCTCCCTCTCTCCCTCTCTCTCTTTCTCTCTCCTCTCTCCCTCTCTCTCTTTCTCTCTCCCTCTCCCTCTCCCTCTTCCTCTCCTCTCCCCTCTCCCTCTCCCTCTCTCCTCTCTCTTTTTCTCTCTCCCTCTCCCTCTCCCTCTCTCCCTCTCCCTCTTTCTCTCTCCCTCTCCCTCTTTCTCTCCCTCTTTCTCTCTCCCTCTTCCTCTCCCTCTTCCTCTCTCCTCTCCCTCTCCTTCTCCCTCTTTCCCTCTCCCTCTCCCTCTCTCTCTCTCTCTCTCTCCCTCCCTCTCTCCCTCCATCCCTCCCTTCCCTCTCCCATTTCCTTCACCCTCCACTTTTCTCTCTAGAATCAATAAGCAAAAAAAAAAAAAAAATGATTTACTCATTTATGCAATATATAACAATTTGTTGCTGAGAACAGGTAAGACAAGATGCCTGGTTTACTCCTGGTTTGGAGATTGCAGACAATGGTTCTTAAACATCTATGCATAAGATTACCATGTTACGCTTATCAAAATGCAAATTCCCAGAGAATCTGACTCAGTTGGTCTGATGTGAGATTCCCTAAACATCGATTTGTGTATACTCCAGGTGGTCTTCAGAATATATTTTCAAAGCCAATGACCTAAAATATGTGAAAATTCTCTGAAGTGGAATCATTATTTTGAGAAGGTAATGAGGAAATTCTGATTGATTTCACTAAAAGCATGGATTAGCAGATTTAGGGGAAGAAACTTGACTACCGACAATATCAAAGCCACTAAGCCACTTCACGATGGGTTAGAAAAATGCCCAAATATATCATGGAGAAATGAATGCCCTTGAATAAAGGTTCACAAGACAGGGCTGATCTCAGCAGTTTTATTGCCAAGTGAAAGTGATAGAAGGGAATCCCTGAACCATTTCTATTGAGTTTCCTAACAGAATTCAGCCTTGGAAACTTGCAGGTGACTTGAACCTTTATCCCTCCAGTTCCTGGGAGATCAAAGGTTTAACAAGAGATTTTTCTGACTCTAGATATTGATTCTGCCAAAATCCTTATTGGTCACCAGCTGCAGTTTGAGGCCCTTTATTAATGTGTCGCTCTAGTCCCTTCAGGTTATCCCCAAGATCCAGCAGTCTTACCAGCTATATTTTTGAAAGGAGTGGCTTATAAATTTATCCTATTTTTTAAATAGTCACTTCAGGTGTGCATGGCATTACCTAAATATAGATCATAGCTACTGTTTTCCCAGATCAGCAGGCCTCTCTCCACACTCTCTGTGTGGTAATGTTCCTGTGGATGGCTGTTTGACTTATGAACCTTAAGTGACTGCAGAGTATTCTCCTTCAGTTCAGCAGGAGACAGACAAGTCTTCAGAATTGCTCCAGGGTTTCTTCCCTTCTAAATACACTTGTCTAAAAACAAACAAACAGAAACATTAAGATTGCATTTTTCTTTTTGTAAGGCAAATATTATCAAGGTTGAAATTCAGCTGTAGGCATATTTGAATAATGAATATTTTGGGGGGAAACTATCCAAAACACTATATACAAGCATATCTCTCTAAAAACAATATTTTATTTTAAAGAATCTATATATCTGATTGCTTATATCTGCCAAACGCAGTCATGTAATAGATTCTGCTAAATAAAGACTTACATTTCTAACAATTTGTACAGCTAAATAAATAGCTATGTAAATCATTTTTGTATGCTAACAGGTAATATAAAAACACATAACTGTAAATTAGATTCCAATCTCCCTCCCCCCAAAAAATATGGCTTATCACCTTTATAGACAGTAAAAATACATTTTTCATGTAATCTCAGGCTCCAGTGCCATAATAGCCACCAACATTCTCATTCAAATATTGCCTATAGAGATACCATTGAGTAACTCATATATTGCTGAAGATAACTGGATAATGGACTTTTTAAAAATTAAAAATTATAGAATAATTTTTTTTTCTTTTGAAGAATTTGAAGACAGGCATATTGAAATGCATGAATTTATCTTGAAGGATCTGAGATCTAGGGACAAGCCTTGATTTCTAATAATCCCCTTAATTAAATCATAGCATCTCTCTCAGGGTCACTCAAGGTCTGTCCATCTCCTCTCATTTCTGTGCATAAATAAAGACCACCCAAGTAATAAAATACTATTTATTCACAGTTTGCTACAGTAAGGGAGTCAACCACCATCACTCTGTGTTTGGCAGAGACTCAAAGCCAGGCAGAATGTTGGAAAATCTTGATGGTGTGGAAAAGAGATGATATCAGTTATGCTCTTATCAGAAGTTGTAGGCACAGGGCAGCTAGTGGCAGTTAACTCAAAGTTATGTGATTGGTTTGAGGATAATATTTGGTTTTCTTTGGTTGGTCTTAAGTCAGAAGAGGGGACAAAATAGGGAATATGGTAGATATTGACCAAATCCTGACTGTTCTGGGCCAATGGCTGCAGAGGTTTTAGTTAAACATTCTGGGCTAGTTACTATAAAAGCTGTGAGTCTGAGTTCTATTGTCATATGTGGTCTGCCATTATCTGTTTGTATATGCAGCCTCATCTTTCTCCCTTGTGGTCATTCTCTCAATTATGAGAAGTTGAATAATTCATGGGAGACTAGAGATTCAGATTTCTTCTCTTGAGGATTGTCTAGTTGTCTCCATAGTCAACTAGACAATAGTATTGTGAGCTTTACTTGGCCCTTTTTGTTCTTATATCATCATGGCAGTCATATGATGAGAGAGCAGCTGTACAGAAGCATTTTAGGCTCTGGGTAGAATGCAGTAGTCTAGCATAATGATTACTATGGTAAAACAATAAAATTTAATAATCATCGTAAGGTGCTTTGAATCAAGAACCCCAAGTGCCCAACCCAAGCTAGAGAAAAAAAAAATCCCATCTGCTGTAAAGAATATAGCCTATTCTATCTCGTCTGTTTTAGTAATCCAAATACAGCTAGGAGTATTTGTATTTATAATGCTAATTTTAGCAGAGTGAGAAAAAAAAAATCTAAAGCAAAGTGATTGCCCATCAGTACTGTGCCAATAAGTTTAGACCACTTCCTATTCTATCTAGGGCAGAGGTGGTATTGTTAATGGCTACTGCCAGAGTTTGTGACAAGTTTATTTCACTCCTTGCTATTAGAATAATCCCTACCCTCAGGAACACTGCTCTGGCTGTTCACAGAAGGAATAAGTTAGCAATTCCCTCAGGTACAGTACTGGAATAACCAAGGATGGGCCTCATTGGGAGCTCTTTTCTGAGTTGGAATTTCCAACCTTGATGATTTATAGAATTAGGATATTTATGAATAGATAAATATCAGAATACTTTTGCTAAAGGCATCCTGGCCACAAAGGAAGTAGTATTGTAGACTACTGGAATATTAATCCTAGCATTAGGAATAAAGGAGCTGTTCATGAGACAAGGTCAGAAACCAGACCTTACATTAGCTGGGTTGCATATTTGGATCTGTATTAGTCTTGGCAATGATTTGGCCCATAATCCTATGAATTGTTGAATTCAAATTTAGAGTTCTCTGGAGTCTTTTCATTAGATTATAATAATTGGTTATTTTTTTTTTCTGAACAAGAGGGACACTAGGAAAATCACAGTCAGTTTTGTTTAAGGCCACTTGTGCATATAGGTGCATGTGAAAATACCACCAATTGTAATTTTCTATAATCTCATTCGATGAGACTTGAATTTCCCAGAGGTTTTTTTTTTTTTTTTTTTTTTTTTTATCATGGGATCTGGTGATCAATGATACATTCTACAGACTGTAAGATTTAGAGTGAATATTATAATAAAGAGAGGATTAAAAAAAGAGGTCATTATAGGGATGACAACTATTTATAGAAAATGAGAAAAAAAAATTATAAGCAAGAAAAAGCCAAACAAAACTTAGACAGGGACCTTGGTCTGATGTTCTGGGTGGAACCTGCCCACTGTCTCTGGTCATCAGCTTGTTTCAAAGGTGTGGGGTCAGCTGCATACTTCCAATGGTAGGTACTTCTAGACTCTAGAGGATCCAGGAGAATCTTCCATTTGAAAGGCCCTGTTGAAGTAGCCTTTCAATTCTGTAAATTTGAAATTGGTTCTTTAGCTGTGAAATATGAACCCAAGAATGGACTATCTGCAGTCTCACTGCTGCATTTGTTGTTAAGAATACAATATTTTCCAATAAGATTGAAGAGCAGTTTTTCTCTGATGTCTCTTCCAATACATAAAATCTTCTGCCTCATAATCAAGAAGAGTATGTTTAAGGAGATTTTTTGGGAAGGTGGCCTTAAACTGCTGGTAATAGGACTGATTATATTATATTTATCCCTCGTAATATTTTGCCATAATTGCCATAGAAGGCCAGTGTCTAGGACCACAGGTGGAATTCTAAAATGAATGGAACTTCTAGTTATCAATTCATTGGGTGATAACTGATATGTCTTCCAGGGAGTGAACTGTGTGGCCATAGGACTAGTGGGAGTACCTTTGGTGAAAGGAGTTCAAGGGTTTCTGAAAGTTTTTGCTCTTTTTAATTTAATGATGATAATGGCTCTTTCAAATTTTCCAGAAGATTGTGGGTAGTAAGGAAAGTGTAGTTTTTGAATAAGGCTGATACCTTTCAGAGTTCTTATTTATAATGATTTTTATAAAATGTGTTCCTCAGTCACTTAGTATAAAAGTTGGTCTGCTCTGGGTCAAAAACAAAAATCAAACAGCTTTGTAGCAACTGCAGCTTTTGGGCAGGGAAAATAATTCAATCAATCCTGAAAGTAGACATACAATAACTAGAATATATTCAGATCCCATGGAGAGTAAAAGTTGAGTAAAATATATCTGAAGGTGTTCAAAATGCTCCTGAGGTTGTGGTTCCTGGCTATGTCCCGCTTTTAAAGGTTTTCTACGATTATGTTGTTGTTGTCAGGTAACATGACCTGTAAATAACTTCAGCGATCCTTCTAAAGTTTTCCCGCCAATACTGATTTAAGATAGTAACTGTTTTGTTTACTGGTTAAAGCTACTTGCATGGCATAATGATCTGTGCAAACATTTAATTTAATTTCCATGGGATCTCTTTTGCAAACTGCTCTTCAATTTCATTGAAAAAGGCCATATTGTTAACAACAAATGCAGCAGGGGATAGCATGGAGAGTCACCTCTACAGATAGTAGAGTAATCTAAAAGTTCCTTAATTTGTCCATTTGTGATGGAAGTTCCAACAGAAATGAGAAATAGCCTTTATTTACAAACCCCCCCCAAATGATGTACTACTCCATACCTACGTTTCGTGTATTTGTTCACTTTCTAGTCTTTGGGTAGTTGAGAAGTGCTTATCATTTAACACCATCTGGCTGATTTTATGGGGTGGAGTACTTATTCTCCTGTAGGGCTTAAATTAGTGATGTCATATCCTGCTTTGTAACCACCAGTTTTGGTTTAGTTTTCCATCTACACTAATAAAAGAGAAAATATTTAAATTGACCATCACTTCACAATGCTCACCAGCCAATCAGGTGTGAGTATGCAAATTAGCAGGACAAATATGGCTGCAGCCACAGAGCCAGTCAGAGTGAGTAGGATGCTTGGGTTGCCCCTGGCAATGGAGGAAGCAAGCTTCCTGCCCGCCTGGGATGGCTGCTGAATGAGGGGCCTATGAGCAGAGGTCAAGAGCTGGCCCAGGCGGGTGCCAAAGGAGAGGCCTGTGGGCAGAGGACACGGAGCTGGCCTGAGTACACAGGAGGCTTGGGTCACTGTCACCAGGGCCAGCTGCTGAGGGAGGGGCCTGCAAATGGCCCTCAGCCCCTTACCTAGGCTGGCCACCCCCCTCCCCTTGGGGTGAGGGTCTCTGCTTGGATGTGTGGTCAGCCTGTAAATAGCCATTAGCCCCTCACCCAGGCTGGCCAGGCATCCCAGTGGGGACCTCCACCCTGAAGGGGGTGTGACCAGCTTGAAAACTGCCCTCAGCTCCTTATCCAGGCTGGCCACACTCCCATGGGGTGAGGGCTGGCTCTGTGTCCTCCTCTCACAGGCCCCTCCTTTAGCAGCCAGCCAGGGCAGGCACGTGGGAAGGGCAAATGGGAGCAAGAAGGATGGTTGGGGGGTGGGGGTGGGGCAATCAGGCCAGTAGGCAGAGTGGTTAGGGGCAATTAGGCAGGCAGACAGATGAGCATTTAGGAGCCAGCAGTCCCAGATTGCAAGAGGGATCCCAGATTGGAGGGGGTGCAGGCCAGGCTGAAGACACCCCTCCCCTTGTGCATAAATTTCATGCACCAGGCCACTAGTTAGGAAATAATAGCTCAGATTCTCAATGTGAGTCTGTAACAGATCTGAGTGAGATAAAAAGCAAGCTCTTTAGAGGTTCCCTTCTACTGCTGGGAGCAAGAGAGTGGCAGGATACAGTGAGTAGTAAGCTCCTACGGGGTAATTGCTGGGTGAAAGTGCTATGTGCTCTCCGCCACACCTAATGTCTGTACTGCATGAAGAGCCATGAGGTTCTATTACCTAAGACAAGTCATTGCAACAGGACCAAGGATGAAGTTATAGTAAGGAAGGGTTTGATAGTTTCCACAAAATTGAATTAAAATCCCAAGGGCTTATTGAGACCTCTCCTGCACAGACAGATAAAAAGTCTTTTTGTCGTTAGGGCTGTCTGGGGAAGGAGGCCATAGGAGAGCCTTCTCCATGTCACAGAAGGCCTGTTAACATCTGGGCTTCCAGAGAAGAGGTTCTCTTACTGAGGACTGGGTCAATTCATACAGAGTCAATGTCATGATCTCAGGAAAATTCAGCACCCTTTTTCTGCAATGGCCAATTCAACCCAGAGACCCTCGCAGTTTTCATTTTGTAAGAGACCTGGGATGAGTTAAGATGCTTTTTAATATATCATGGAGAAGTCTTCTCCCTCTTTACATAGGGCATGCCCTAAACAACAAACTGTGCCTATGCAGCATCTTTGTCTCTGTTTTTGGCTAAGACTGAACAACAAAATGGAATCCTCTTTATATGTTTCTTTGTTTGCTGAATATATATTAGCAAAGGTTATCTACATATTATATTAGAACTGAATTGCAAGGACATCTAAGATTGTTTAGATCTGAGTGAGGAACTGGAAACAGAAGGGGGCTTCAGTGAAGCCCTGAGCATGCCTGTCCTCCCCAGATGAAGGCAGAAAGACAGTCACTGTCCAGTCTTAAAGCACACTTCAGCATGTGCCTCGGTGAGGCCAGTGACATTGCTTATTAAATCCCAGGGGTGGTATCACTTTTTTTTCAGTGAAGGGCTCAAGGGTTACAGTTAAAGCCTGGACATAGGAAAATCTGTGGGTTATTTGAAATATCTGCCACATGTGAGATATGTTTACTCTAAAGAGGAGCTGAGAAAAGGTGGCAGAGTTTCATGGACAAAGAGCAAGCCCCATATCTACCAGGAATTGATGAAGTTGAGCGTCTATATTTATAGTTAATCCACTAATTTGAGGATAAGGTGAGATATTGGGCACATTCTCCCTCCTGTCTCAGTGATGTGAATTTTCTGATTTTTTCTTAAAATATATTTTTATTGATTTCATAAAGGAAGTCCTGGTTCATAGGTCAACATTCAAACACTGAGCCATGCTGGCTGAGGCTTTCTGATTTTTCTTCATCTTGGTTTCTATTTTGCAAGATGGGACAGTCTTTTTTTCAGTATCCCTTACTTGCACAGTACCTAAGGTAGGTCTGTCAATAGTGATCAGTTTAGAAGTGGGCCAACAGCTGTTTGATATGCAGGACCATAAACTTACATTGGGTTCTGTCTGATTTTTTGTTCTTAAACTCTTTCAAAATGTTCTGCCAGGAGCTGTAGTTCAGGTAAAGGGACTATTTTCCATTCTAATTACTGTTCTTTAGTTAAGTCTCTAATTTAAGGTTTTACTCCAATGACAAAATGAGATAAAAGAGCTGCTGTTACCTCAGCATCTTTTTAGCTCCTAAATGTTGTTAGAAGGTATTTTTCTAGTGTATCTTGAGAATATCCTATAGTTTCAAGTTTCACATTTTCTTTGTTTAACTTATTAAAAGAAATTATATCAGAAATGTTCAGGTATAATTAAAAAACAAACAAACTTTGATCTACATTTGTCTTACCTCCCCCTCACCACACACACACAATCCTCCCCCCCCCCCGCCCCCAATCCTTAGATTTATTGTGGAAAGAGAGATCCTGTAGGTCTCTTCCTGAGTTGGTCCAATCCACTTTGGCCATCAGATTTAGCCTCTGAGTTTCTGTCCAATATGTACTCAATTTAATATAGACCAAGTAACTCTGGGTCTTATGCATCCAAAAAATTCTAAAATTTATGAATATTTGCTGATCTTCTTTGAGATTAGGGAAATCTTTAATTACAGCTCTTACTTTAGATTAAGTCTAAGGTTTAAGTTCTACATTTTCTGCACACCTGGCTCATTGGAAGATAGGTAACTAGCATTTGGGAATTTTAGGAGAATTATGTACTGGGAAAAAGTAGAGTCTAGGCAAGTGAAGGAGAGAGGAGTTAACTGGCGTGGGAGAGAAACAGAAGGGCAAGATGAAAGCAAGAAAGCTGGCTGTCTGGAGACAACTGAACAGGGATGGGAGGACTTACTGGGGGAATGAGTCTAGTTTGTGTGGCTTAACTTTGTCAAATTTCTCATTAGTTTTGGTCACAAATTTTTTAGTAAAGCAATTTTTGGTTCAGAATTCATTTGTTAGCTTCTGCCTATCAATAAAAAAAATGCTATCAATAGTGACTAGGTAAACTTATTATCCCTTTATTTTCTAAGATCTTTCTCCAGTGAATAATTTTGTCCATCTCAAATGTTTCCCAGAGTGGCCACTCAAATGCCTGAATCATCCTTGGAAAAGTGATACCATTTAGAAAGGTAAATGTAAGAATTAGGATTATAATGATAATACGTTCAAGAAACAAGTTTTTTTCCTAGAAGATTTAGACTTAAACAACCCTGTAAGAGGTGACAACAGTTGGTAGAAAAGCAATGTTGTGCACTTCATGTTTTGTGCACTCACCCTGATGTTTGTCCTCTGAATGCAAATCCTATGATCCACACCACCAGCAGGCACATCACTGGAAAGAATACTCTCTCTGTCAAAACCAGGCTCTCAGGATGAGAGAGATAGATAGATAGAGAGAGAGAGAGAGAGAGAGAGAGAGAGAGAGAGAGAGAGAGAGAGAGAGAGAGAGAGAGAGAAGAGAGAGAGAGAGAGTGAGAGAGAGAGAGAGAATGAATGAGAACCTCATCTGGTTTTATTGGTGACACAAAGCCCAAATCATAGCTTGCTCAAATGGCCACCAGTCTGGTGAGAAACTCACCAGTGTGTGAGGCCAGCTCCAATATGCTTATGGAGCCTGTGCCTGTGTAGAACCCTGTGATTCTTCCTCTTATGAAAAGCAGCATTTTTAGACAGCATGACACAAAATGAAAACACAAAGGAGCAAAAGGAATGAAAAGAAAGGTCCCAATTTCATCACAAATGATAACCAAAGAAAAAAACCCAGGTTAACAAGAGGAGAATAAATAGCCGAGGAAAAATGTTTAAAGTACAATCCTGTGTCCTTTGCCCTGTTTACATAAAAAACTGAACACTGCATGTTCTCTATTCATTTAATATTTGTAACATTGATATATATTTTTCTGGGTCATAAATTTTTCCTGCTCTCCTGGATCATTCCCATCAGTAAGTAAACATGTAATAATATTTCCCATATATCTATATATATTTATTGATTTCAGAGAGGAAGGGAGAGGGGGAGAGAGACAGACAGAAACCATAATAATGAGAGCAAATCATGATTGGCTGCCTTCTGCACTCTCCACACTGGAGATCAAGCCCACAACCCAGGCATGTGCCCTGACCGAATCAAACCATGAACACCTGGCTCATAGGTCAGTGCTCAACCACTGAGCAACATTAGCTAGCACATTTCCCTTATTTAAAAAGTCCTCCTTGACTACACATCACACACATACATACATACACACACACACACACACACACACACACACACACACACACACACAGTATCATTTCATTCTGCTTTTCTCTGTAGAAAATTTTATCAAAAGTTATAATCTATATCCAGCAACTTCTTCCCCTCTTCAACTTCAACCCCTGTCTTGCTAGTATCTCTTGAACCCTTTCTGACAAGGCTTCCTTCCACACCACTCCAGCAAACATGCTTCTGCCAAGGTCACCAATGACCTCATGCTGCTAGACCCAATCTTAAGTCCTCATCTTGTTCCATCTATCAGGAGAATTTGACCCGACTGATTACTTCTTCTTTTTTAAAACACTTTCTTTGATGATTTTTTAAAAATATATTTTATTGATTTTTTACAGAGAGGAAGAGAGAGGGATAGAGAGTTAGAAACATTGATGAGAGAGAATCATCGACCAGCTGCCTCTTGTACACCCCCTACTGGGGATGTGCTCGCAACCAAGATACATGCCCTTGATCGGAATTGAACCTGGTTCCTTTCAGTCCCCAGTCCGACACTCTATCCACTGAGCCAAATCGGTTAGGGCTTTGATAAATTTTTAATAAACCAGTCTCCCTTAATTCTCCTGCCTTTTTGTCCTCTTTCTTACTTGTACTTATTTGCTTCTCATCTCTCAGATATCTAAGTAAATTTGGCTATAGGGCTCCATCTAGTCATTGCTCTTGTTTAGATATATTTATTTCATAAGTGAACTGATCCAGTTTTCATGGCTTAAAATTACATTATATACTGTTGATTCTCATATTTATAGCTGTACTTTGGGCCTCTCTACTGAACATCAGTTGAATGCTTAATAACTTGGGTGTTTAATAGACATCTAAAAAGAAACATGAACAAATTTCACTAGTCGTTTTCTTAATTGAACCCATTTCTTCCACAGTATTCCCCAGTTTTGTTAACTAATGATTCAGAGCCAAATTCTTAGCATCCTTCTTAACTCCTTTCCTACTCTCCATTCCACATCTGATTCAGAAGTAAAGCTTATTGGCCCAATCTTCAAAATATATCTAAAATACAGATAAATAAAATTCCCCACTACTTCCTAGGCAGCTGCGGTAGCTCCCCAACTGATCTCTCTGCTTCCATTATTGCTTCCTTACACTGTAATCTGTACCCACAGCCAGAAGGATTGTATGGAATGTAGGCCAGATTGTGTCAGCCCCCTTCACAGGGCTCATTAATGGCTCATCAATTCAGATTAAGTACCAAAGTCCTTCCAAGGCCTACCTTGGGGTCCCCACAATATTTTGATCTCTTCTGCTAATGCTTTTAGTTACTCTGCTCCACCATTCTGTGTGCCTGGATGTTCTTTAAATGAGCTAAGTCTGACCCAATCTGAGGGTCTTTTCACTTGCTTCCCCAACCTACGATACTCTTCCCTCCGATATCTGCATGTTTTACCTTGATGTGTCCCTAGGATCTCTACACAAATATCACCATATAAATGAGGTCTTTTTTGTCTAAGTTGCTTAAAACAATCACTGCTTCCATCACCACAGCTTCAAGTGACTGTTCTCTGTTATATCAGGACATACAACTCTCCCCATAACACATGTTGTATGTATTAGTTGTTTGCTTACTTGTTGATGTCTGTTTCCCACACTTGGAACGCAAGCTCCACAAAGGCAGTAACTTTGTTTTGTTTCCTTCTGTGTCCTATGCTCACAGCAGTCCCTAGTACAGAGTTGATTGCATGAATGAATAAAACCATATCTAAGTAATCTATTTAATAGGAATCCATTATGTGACTCTGCTTAGCTACTATGCTACTCTAGCAGACCCAGAGGGAATCTAAGGCAGTTTGAAATTTAAAAGACAGGATTGTGGGGGGAAAAAAAAAGAAAGAAAGAAAGGCTGGAGAGTGACTGAGTGCTAGCTCGACTACAAATGCTATAGAAATTC
Organism: Pipistrellus hanaki; assembly: GCF_964339955.1. Lineage (NCBI taxonomy): Eukaryota > Metazoa > Chordata > Mammalia > Chiroptera > Vespertilionidae > Pipistrellus > Pipistrellus hanaki. The sequence goes on from NC_140510.1 coordinate 18,616,151, forward strand.
AGAGGAGGGAATGATCTTAAGGATTAAGCAAGGAAGGTTTCTGAAGGATGGGAAAGTGGCCTAACAGATATCTTGAAGCTGAGTGAAAAGAACCCAAAAGAGAGAAGAGTGTCAGTCTTGCACCATCTCTAGTTCCTATTGTGAAAGTGATCCAGTCTGGAAATTGAATGGACAGGGATTCAACCTAGAGAAGGAGCCATGTTTCTTAACACTCAAAATCTCTGGCTTTAGAATTCTTTGGATAAATCATAACGATGTCTTCCCTGGTGAGTCATTCTTCATTTATGCACTTATTCATTTTTACTTTTATTCTCTGAAGTATTTATTGAGCATTTACTTTTTACTCAATATTGTGCTAGAGCTGAGGGTGATGAAAAATATATAATGTGATCTTTGGAAGATTTTACAGGCCAGTTAAACAGAAAAAAGCACATAAAGCAGCCAAGTGAAAACATAAGACAGCATATAACTGGATGCCTAATGACTGGCAGAGTCAAGGTCAATCTGTTTTGGGTGTTTTTACAGTGCACTGTCAGATAACACTGCCTGCACCACAGTAGCTCTATGCCTTACATGAGCTGTCATACAACAAAGTACTTTGTATACTCTACAGTGCACTCAAACATGTATTATTGCTATTTGAAAGCAGGGAGAGGCTATGCAACCCTGTGGGATTGATCTGTGCTTCCAATGGAAATTGTAAAGCTTGAGAATCATAAATATAAAGGCCTTTAGAGTTGACCAATGCATAGCTGTGGCAAATACAGAATTTGTAAGTCTCAAGAGAGGGCAATGAACTTAACTTCCCCAAACTTCTAACACAAATAAGGACCTTTCAAACTCAGGAGTCAGTGAGAGTCCACCCTTTTCTTGAATTACTTTGAGAAAATGCATTCTTTAGAAACCTTTCATGAAATCTAAGTCCATAGGTACACCATTTAATAAAGCCTGTTAGGCAAAAGTGCTATTGGCATAACACTTGTAACTTACTTTTAACCTTCTAGCATAGAAGAGAGTTTAGTAGCTAATATTTCTCCTGCCTAAACTCGGGCCTCCGCTAGCTGTTATCTTTCCGATGGTACCATCTTTCATACATATGCAAGAATTATGCCTCTGCAAATTGTCATCACCAGAGAGAACACACTATTTTATTCCAGTTGTCAACAAAGTTAGATTGAATAGTTCTTTTTTTTTTCTTTTCATTTTTAAGAATTGATGAGATGAAGGTAATTCACTTCAATTTTAGAACCAAAAAAATTGAAGTAAACTTTTAATGCTTAAGAAAGTTCAAAGTGGGAAAAGGGTAGGGGCATTTTGACACATAGTCTTTAAAAATATTGATTTTTATAAAAGAATTGATCTGAAAGCATGACAAATGTTTACGCCGACACCCAACACAGTATTAAAAAACCCAAATGTCAGGGCAAAAATCTGATGGGCTACAACCTTGGTGGAAGGAAGGATGAAATGTCTTATGTGACCCAGGGGTCCTGGAAATGCCTGATTTTCTCTTTCTGATTTTTTTTAATCTCAAAGAGAAGTTTATATTTATATTTTTAATGATTTTTTACAGAGAGGAAGAGAGAGGGATTGAGAGTTAGAAACATTGATGAGAGAATCATCGGTCAGCTGCCTCTTGCACACCTCCTACTGGGGATGTGCCCGCAGCCAAGGTACATGCCCTTGACTGGAATTGAACCTAGGACCTTTCAGTCCGCAGGCCAGAGGCTCTATCTACTGAGCCAAACCAGTTTCGGCTGATTTTTATTTATTCACCTCAGTGGCACTCACCTAGGAGAGAAGAAGGAGAAGTCATTTCTATTAATGTTGCTAAAAAAACGAAACAAAAACAAAACAAAACAAAACAAAAAAAACTGTTACCCTTCAATAGAAGGGATTTTTTTTTCTTTTTCTTTAAGTAAGAATGAGTAAACTTGCTAACATTGTACCTTACTCTTCTAGTAATAGATGTTCAGTCATTAGGCAGCTACTTAGCGGTGATGAATCAGCACTCCATGGGAACGAAGGGCAGCCCTGCCAGGCTAAATAGTTTTCCTTGCAGACCTCACAAATGTTCTTTGGGCCCCAGAATTTATTGATCTCGTTAGATGTGCTAATTTAGCAATTCTCTGCTTTGAAGACCATGAGTATAACACAATTTACAAACTATGTATAAAGGCTTATTGCAAGGAGAAAAACTTTTGCTTTCAATATATTAACAGCAAATGTACACATTCTTTTCTGCAAGTGCTGGTTATAAATCTACCTTATGTATGCACCAGGTTCTGTTATTATAGAGTTTTTTATTAATAAACTAAACAATTTCATACAATATTAATGAGTTAGTGCTTATCTCCTACTCTCTTTTATGGTGAAAATGTGCAGAAGACCTGGATAATTTATCTGAGCATGGGCATAACTAAGGTACACACTAGTTTAATAATTATTACATCTATCTCTATTTTCATTGATGAAAAAATGTTACACTTGATTTTCTCATTTTCATAGCTGTATCAGAGTTCAGAGAAAACAAATCAAATATGGTAATATGATAATAGAGCTGAATTATAGAGCATTTTCAATATAAGTGGATTTTTACTGCATTCTGTGTACACTGTGCTTTTGAAACAATTACTAAGGCATGAGGAATAAGTTATGTTGTTCTTATTATCTTTTAGAATACTAATTTTATTTAAGGCACAGCTGCCTGTTTGTAAATGCTTTCTCCCTTGCTGCTGTATTTCAATTTTTTCCCCCTAAGAATCAATTGCAACCCTACCATGTGCTGGGTACTGTGCAAAGAATCTCCTCTTCCTTCTACCTACTTAGCTGGATTTATTAAGGGTGCAGGGTGCTAGTGGAAGTATGTGTATGTGTGCTGCCCTCTACTGGACATGGTTCCTAAATAAGTATTTGGGAGTTCTGGCCTGCTTGCCTTCCTTCCTCCCTTCTTCCTTGCCTCCCTTCCTCCTTCCCTCCTTCCCTCTCTTCATTCCTTTCTTCCATCCTCCCTTCCTCTCTTCCTCCCTTCCTCCCTCCCTTCCTTCCTTCCTCCTTTCCTTTCTCCCTCCTGCCTTCCCTCCCGCCCTCCCTCCCTCCCTTTTTTCCTTCCTGGAAAATAGGAGAAACAGCCAAAACTGGTTTGGTTCAGTGGATAGAGTGTAGGTCTTACCAGGGTTTGATTCTGGTCAAGGGCATGTACATTGGTTGTGAGCACATCCCCAGTAGGGGATGTGCAGGAGGCAGCTGGCCCATGTATCTCATCATTGTTTCTAGCTCTCTATCCCTCTCCCTTCCTCTCTGTGAAAAATCAATAAAATATATTTTTAAAAAAAGAAAATAGAAGACACATAACTTATGGAGGACTGTTTTTCTTCTTTTTAAAAATTAAATCTTTATTGTTGAAAGAATTAGAAATGCCTCCCTCACCCCCTCCCATTGACCCTTTCTAACCCACCCCTATCCCTTGCCCCAGGCCTTTACCACCCTATTGTCTGTGTCCATGGGTTATGCATATGCATACAAGTTCTTTGTTTGATTTTTTTCTCACTCATCCACCTCTGCCTTCCCCCTGAGATTCAATAGTTTGTTCCATGCTTCTATGTCTCTGGATCTATTTTGTTCCTCGGTTAAGTTTGTTCACTAGATTCTATTATACATGTGAGTGAGATTGTGTGATACTTGTCTCCCTCTGACTGGCTTATTTTGCTTGGCCATTCTCTCCAGGTCCCTCCACACTGTCTCAATGAGTAAGAGGGCCTTCTTTTTTACTGCTGCTTAGTATTTCCTGGTGTACATGTACCACAGCTTTTTTATTCACTCATCTACCTCTGGGCACTTGGGCTGTTATAAATTGCACTGCTATGAACATAGGGTGTATACATTCTTTCGATATACATTCTTTCGATTGGTGTTTCAGGTCTCTGAGCATATATTCCTGGAAGTGAAATCACTGGGTCAAATGTTAGTTCCATACTGTTTTTCACAATGGCTACACCAGTCTGCATTTTCACCAGCAGTGCACTAGGGCTCCCTTTTCTCCACATCCTCACCAGCACTTGGTATTTGTTGATGTGTTGATCATAACCATTCTGACGGGGTGATGTGATACTTTATTGTCTTTTTAATTTGCATCTCTTTGATGATCAGTGACTGAACATTTTTCATATGTGTCTTGGCCATCTGTATGTCCTTCTTTATGTTACTTAAATATTTTGGAGGACTAGAAACTACATCTTATGTGGCCTAAGATTCCCACAATCTAGCATCTTATACATAATAGTTGCTCAATAAATGTTCGTTAAGTAAATAAATAGCTAATTAGATGGAGTCTGTAGTTATTAAACCACAGAACATTGCCTCACCTTGAAACCTATAATAGAATTAGGAAAAGAAAACCACAAACTGTAGAGATAGGGTAGGTCTATACAAGACCCCACATGTTACATATCTGCTGAATATTTACCCAAATGGACAAAATTTTGAGACAATCAATTGAGCTGTGAATCAAGCAAGTTTATTAAGGAGAGAGGTTTATTTTTTTTTAAATCAAATATCTTGTCTTTTCAGTCATAGAGCAAATTTTACCTTTCTGAAACCCAGCCACCAAACAAATAAGAGGGAACGCCTTTGAAATGTGCTCTATAACAGTGTGAGAGAGGTGGGTAATTGCCTAGCCCAGAGCCACATGCGACTCTTTGGCCCCTTGAATGTGGCTCTTCCACAAAATATCACGTGTGGGCGTGCACATACTGTGCGATTGAAACTTCATGGCCCATGCGCAGAAGTCGGTTTTCGGCTCTCAAAAGAAATTTCAGTCATTGTACTGTTGATAATTGGCTCTGTGGACTAATGAATTTGCTGATAACTGGCCTAGTGAAAAGCGTTGCCATCACCTACATGATGAAATTTTAGTGGGAGAATGGCTCTTCAGCCTGGGACTGAAATTTGCAAGCCCCCTTGCATCTAGATATGGCCCTCTAGCGATACCAGTCACAAACTGGCTCTCACTAAAGAAACGAGAACAAAAGTGATGAGTGGCATTTCTACTCAAGTCTTTTACAAAGCTGGTGCACCTCTCTAACCATCTCTTTCCCTTTCCATGGACTGGACTGACAACAGTCTGGCACAGGACACGGAGGCTGGGGACCTACCTGCTACATTCATGAATTAGATGGAATACTAGTGAAAAAGAGATTTTTTTAAACAATATTTTTAATAGATTTTTTACAGAGAGGACGGAAGAAAAATAGAGACTTAGAAACATCGGTGAGAGAGAAACATCGATCAGCTACCTCCTGCACAGCCCCTTCTGGCAATGTGTCCACAACGAAGGTACATGCCCTTGACCAGAATTGAACTAGGGATCTTTCAGTCCCCAGGCTGATGCTCTATCCACTGAGCCAAACCGGTTAGGGCAAGAGACCTTTTTTTGGTATAAAGCCTTCAGGATTTGTTTGTTACAGTAGCTAATATTACTTCCCTCACTGTACAGAAATATATGTTTAGTATATTCTTCTACACTATACCAATATACTATATTAATATTATAATACCAATACTACTGTATTGTACTCTACTATAATAGTGAGTCTACTATAATGGTAATTCTGTACTATGCTATACTATACTAAATTAATGTACTAAGACAAAAGCACATATCTTTTAAGAAGACACCCAAATGAAATTCTTAAAATTAAAACAACAACAAGAAGAGCTTTGGTTAGGTATCCAGAAGACACATGACCTAGTGGTGTTCAATAGCAGGATAGCCCTGCAGTCTATACTGGTCAGAAATGTGTACATTTGGTGGTGGCTCAAGGAGAGGTGGCTGCAAATAAAAAGAGCAGAGTCTAAAGACACATGGATTGTATAATATTGGATACACAGTTTCCTTGATCTGAGTAACAATGAGGCATCATTGAATGTTGGGAGCCATCAGAGTTGAGACAAGCAACTCCGTCTTAAGAAAATACAACTCCATCTTAGAATTAAGTTCCTTCTAGCAGAAATTATGCGGTGCTCTGCGGGTTTGGCCAGAAGCTAAAGATTAACCTGCGGCTTAGCACATCTTGCTCCGGAGGATCTCTGCAACTTCCCCTTCCTGATCCTCCCCCATAGCTAGCCGGGCCTTGGAATGTTACACCTTGGAATGTTACGCCGCCCTGGCAGTTAGCCAATCCTGTGTTGCCAGATACCTTACCATCTTGTCACTCAGTGCCTAAACCAATTATACACTGTCAAAGACCCCACTGCGTAGGCAACCCTGCCCCCCTTTGTTCCTGCTGTATATATACTGTTGTTCCAAAAATAAAGTTTGAGGCTTGATCAGAATTCTGTCTTGCCTCCATTTCTCCGTGTCCCTGTCCCTTCTTTTCATCCTCCACAGGTCCTCCCTCTCCCCACGTTGTTGTGCCCCGCGGGTCGGGGCAATTGAAAGTATTAGTGGCACCTGGGCATGAAAGGAAATGGGAAATCTAATGCTCTGGCTTTGTGTTAATTCATCATGGAGAAGCCAGTTTCTACTACCTCTATATAAGTATTTTTATCCTTAATGGACAACCTACCAGTCGTTTTAGGATATAATTAATTAATTAATAACTCAGCTACGTAATTAAATACTCCATTTGTTATCTTCATTCATTTTGTAGTGATTGAAGATATCTGCCTCTGTGTTTTAATAAACTTGAGAGTATGAGGAAACCTGAGAGTGTGTTTTGCTGAATGTAGTCCCGATGGCCCCGAGGAGATGTCCTGACCCCTGCAGCATGAAAAATACATCTAATGATGAGCTAGGCTCTAATGGAGTTCTGATGCATGACTTTAGGCCCCATTGTTCCCACCCTCTTTTCATAAATGATCTTTGCATTTTTTTAATGGGGAAGTGTATATAAACACTCACTTTTGGGTTAGAAGGTGCTCAAACATATTATGTTTCTCTTTCTCTTCTTGTTCACATTTTATTGTACATTTTCCCAGGGGCTCTTGAACAAGAACATGTTTATTAATCCAATAAAGAAACACATGCAATGATACTCATCTACTTCTGACCTATAAGAAATAGGTATTTATTTTATTGGTGTAATGAAGTTTTATGGTTTCAGATTTTTTTTGCTCTTTAATTTCTCTTGGAGTCCAGGGCTTTCAGCTTCAAAAAATAAAAAGAATACAGAGTCGTTGGCCTTTACATAGCTTTTTCAAATTCTTCTCCTGTTTGAGTTTTCATTTTCTGGCCCACTAAAATATATTTTGTTGGGATTTTGCCTTATCAAACGCTGCTTGAAATAAACTGGCTGATTGTTGGATCAGAGGGATCTTTTTATCATTTGGAGATGGGAATTATCATGGGTTCTAATAAGGTTGACCTGTAGACACAGACAGAAATGTGTTCATGGCAGCTTTGTTGTAGTTCTGCCTGGAGGCAAGGCTACAAACTAGATAACCTCCCGTGGTTCCCTATAACTCCATAGTTCCATGATACTAATCTCTTTGAGTGAACCTAGCGTTTTCATTCCGCCTTTGAAGATACCACTTCCCTATGATTTGAAAATATGCTTCTTTTTGTTCTTGAGATATCAAAATATATTACCAAAGAACAAAGTGAAAATTTTTAGAAAATTTGTGAGCATGAGGTTCACTTCATTTATCTCAAAGGAAGAGGGGATATGGAACAAATCTGTGGTTTCCAAACTTAATTTCAATTCATTTTAAATTGATAAACTAACAGCGAGAGTCTATTTATAGGGCAGGTTCTGTGGTACAAAAATGAGGGAATAGGGTCTGGCTTATTTCACTGGTTTGTTCTAAAGATGCAATAAGATGGCAAGTATGCACAGAGCCTGCCACATAGAAGGTCCGTGATAGTATTTATTGTCAGTAAAAGGAAGCTCCTAGACAACATGAAAGAACTTTGAACTGTAATGTTTTATGGATGCCAAGTTTCAGTGTCTACAGAGTATTGTTCTGAGTGATACTGCATCAAAGGCAATGTTGAGTCTCCAGCAGATCTGGGTTTGAATCCTATTCACATCCTCACTACATCATTTTCAGTTTTCTTATTTCAGTCTCTCATCTCTGAGTAAAGCAGCTAGCTAATGGCAGGCTCCCATCAAAGGAAATGATGATTATGATTAAGGTGTTCTACCTGTGTTAGGCTGGGTCCTCCTCAAGGCAGAGCCAGAATCAAGCCTTGGATGTAGGTAGATGACTTGGGAAGTGAGTCCAGGAGTGGGGGGCTGGAAATGGGATAGGAAAGGAAACTTATGTAAGTGACTGAGTTGGCCACTGCTACAAGTGACATGTCCACTCTTGTTAGCCCTTTTGGAGGCCTTATGAAGTGTGTCCCAAAGTTGTCTAAAAAGAGAACTGTATTAGTCAAGGTTCTCCAGAAAAAAACAGAATTAATATGACATAAAAGAAAATTAAGTATGAGGGGTTGGCTTGCACAATAACGGAGACTGAAAAGTCCCATGATATGCTGTTTGCAAGCTGGAGATCCAGCAAAGTTAGGGGTGCAATTCAGTCTGAGTGTGACAGCCTGAGAACCAAGGGAGCTGATGATGTAAATTCCAATTTGAGGGCAATGAGATGAGATGAGATGAAATGTCCCAGCTCAACAGGGAGGCAAGAAAATGGTGAGCTCCTCCTTCCTTTGCCTTTGGTCTATTCAGGCCAGGAATAGATTGGATGATGTCCACCCACATCACTGAGGGTAATTATTGAGTCCACCAATTCAAATGCTAACCTCATCCAGAAACACCTTCACAGACACACTCAGAAATAATGTTTCTGGGCACCTCTTGGCCCGTGGAGCTGCCCTACAATATGGACCATCACAGGAAGTATTTATTCAATGTGTCCCAGGCAATAGATGTGAGGGAGGGAGAGGTGTGGGGGTCCAGTTTTGGCTTGTGGTGCAGCACCAGAGTGAAGCTGATTGCTCAGAAAACCAGTTGTTACAGTGCCTTAAACAAGGAACATGGTCAAAAGAATATGGGACGGTGAACAGAAATCTCCCCCGAGGAAAAATAATGAGGTGGTTGCACAGTATGCTAATCTAGGAAGACACACACACATCTGTAAAGTATAAAATGCATTTAGAGAAATTAATAAACTCAATTTCAAGCCGGAGTTCAAGGATCGCTGGTCTCAGTAGGCATATTTCATTTGTGCCTGATGCACATCCTTTGAACCCTGTTCTCATATCACATCAGCTGTAGGGTTTGGGAAATAAAAAGAATGCAGAAGGTTCCTAACCTTGAAATGTAATAAAAACTCTGGAGTAGATCATTTTTGCTGTCTGTTCCCACTTTCTAATATTGTTCAACCCATTTTCCCAAAGCAGACCTCCACGAACAGACCTCTCAGTTTTAAGTTAGTCTCAAATCTTTACCTGGATGAGGGAAATGAAATACAGATGTCTTGAATTGTAGCGTTGTAGCTCGAGTCAGAAGAAGGGTCCTCTTTACAGGTTTTTTGAACTAAAAAAATGTTTAATCTTTACCAATTGGTGGAAAATTGGTTTTAAAAGGAGAACGAGAGAGATGACTTCTATTCTCATCCCTTCACAGCTATTAGAATTGACATTTATAGCAACTTTTGTCCTCTCCTGAAGAAAACCTTTATTCACCTGTGAGAATAGTCAGTGTAATATTAGCCTTTCCTGGTAAGCTGCTATCAAGGACTTCTATAGTTCTATAGTCTGCAAGTGTGAGGGCAGAGATTTGGTACCAGAGGAAACACTTACAAGAGGAGAAAATTTGAGGCTGTCACCCAACTGCCATTCAGTTTTGCTTTGAACATCGTATAAAAGGAATAAAATTCACTAATAAGATATGCTCATCATTTAAGAAATAATCTACTTAGACATATAATTATATATTTCTGAGTTAGGAGCATATCTAATCTAAACAATAAAAGAGTCATGGTTTTATATTACTTAGTGAAAATTTTAAGTATGACATGCCTTTATTACTTAGTAAGAATATAAGAGCTAAGGATTTGGCTGAAAATAGTGAAATTCTAACTTCTAAATTTCTATAGTTTAAGAGAATCTGCCATGATAAGGTTATTTAATATTTTGGAGACCCTCTTTCAAAAATATATACAAATCATCAATCATATATTTGGTCTACTTTGACTAACAGAGGGATCAATCTATAAAAAAAAAAAAGATGGGTTTAAATTAATACTTAATTAGAAAGAAAAAATTTTAAAAATCCATAGTTGTATTAATGACAAACTGGTAGAACCTGCTTAACATTAACAGTTGGGATGGTTACTTTTCCTCTTTTCCAAGACATCTTTTGTTTTTCTCCAAATTACTTGAATGCCTAGGCAAAACTCAGAAATTCAATCAGAAGATGAAATATTGAAATGTCTTTTTTATTATCGTTCTGTTGACTTAAGAATGAGAAACAGTTTTCTGATTCTCACAATCATGAGTCAGAGTTCTTATTTTAAGAAATAAAGTGAAGCCCTGGCCAAGTGGCTCAGTTGGCTGAAGCATCCTTCCATACACCAAAAAGGTGAAGGTTTGATTCCAGGTCAGGGCACATATCTAGGTTGGGGGCCCTATTTTTGGTGGGGGCACACATGGGAGGTAACTGATCAACATTTCTCTCTCACATTGATGTTTCTGTCAAGTCAAAGCTTATTTTTGTTTGTTTTAAAAGAAAGTCAATATTTTGAAAAAATGTTGAGTGAATTAAAGCTATTTCTACATTTAATCAGCAATGCCTGTGTCTGCACAAAATTATTAGTTCATCTTTTTTCACTGAAATAATTGGTCACTTCCAACAACAGATTTGAAAGATTCTGTGAGGTAGATGAAAAAAGACAAACATTGCTTACATGCATTACATAACCATTGAGACTGAATTTTCCATTGTATTGACTAAATGACCTAATTAAGAGCTAAATTTAGCATCTGTCTACATGAAGGTGACTTTCCAAGCATAGCTTGCACATGGAAAGGGGAAGGCCAGTGTCCCAAGACATCTATTTTGAGTGAGGACATGGCCTTCTTTGGGTGGACAGCCAGCTTTGTTACAATATTGCTAATTGTGTTTAAGCTTGTCTTCTTTTATTTCAGAAAGGTTGTTGCTTGTTATGCATCTATATGCACCTGGGAAATGACATTTCTATGACTAAGAATGGTATTACTTTGAGAGCTAAAGATTGGTCAAAAAGCCTTTTATCTATAATTTTGGAGTTGAGCCTGAGTAAACTGTTGGCCTCATGTCAAGAGCTTTGTCTCTATCAGTCTATCACATGGGACTGGCAAATGAAATATTTAGGTGATATTTTTGGGGAATTTCACCTATTTAGATATTTTCTTTATCTCCTCTTTTAGACAAACATCTAAACATATGAACACAGATGTTCTCTTATATTGGGCCCATTTGAAATCTGAGCCACATACTTTCAAAGTGAACTGGTGGATTAAAAGAAGTGCGGTATTATGTTTTTCTCTGGCACTACTTATAGAGGTTTCATCTCCCTCCAGACCCATGTGTACGTGTCAGGAATTGGTTATCAGTTCATTATTAACCTCTTGGAAGGATTCATTAATTTTATAACATAACATCTCTTTACAGTGAACGGTTCCGCAAACTGAGAGCTTTGTTATTCATCCCGAGCCTGCTTGGCATGCTGCAGGAATCTTTGGGGATAGAGGTTTGTAGGATGAGACGATTCCTATTTTAAATAACCCGTGCGTCTGTTCATGCAATGTCATCAGTAAAGCAAATAATAAACCACGCTCAACAAAACCTATAAAAGGCTCTCCTCCCCATCCGGAGCTGGAGCATAATCCTCCCCAAAATCAACTCTCATTCAGGCCCAAGAAAATGATGTAAGTTAATTATCATGGCTATTAATCTGTGAGACTATGGAAGGAGAATGAAAACAAATGCCTGAGCTAGGGAATCCAACAGATCTCTCTGAACTTTAGATTTCTCTGCATCAGTAAAATGGGACAACAGTGCCTTCCTCATTGAGCCAGAATAATAATTGTATGAGATAGTATATGCAAAGGGTAAATGGACATCTTCAATTATTGGTCAATATTCCAGTCATCAGTTAGAATACTAGTATTTCAGTCATGAAAATCCAACTCAAATGCTTAATAAGATGATTTATATGCTGTGTTACAAGAAATCTGAAAGTAAAGCAGGTCCAAGGTTAGTGAATTCAATTGCACAGTGATGCCTGCAGAGGTTCGGATTCTTCCAACATCCCACTGGACCATTCTTAATATCCTCTTTGGGCTAATTCATTTCACAAGGTAGCATGTTTTTATTTTAGAGATCATATCTTCATTCAGAAATGTCCAGAGTCAGAAAATGGGTGTTTTTTGTTCATATATCACTTGCAATTGTTCTGGAAACTTTCTCCATCTGTTTCCTTCATCAATAACTTGGCTGTACTTGTGCCCTATTCCCATACCCCCTGCTGTCTAGTTACTGGGAAGAGAAATGGGATCATCATTATCAGCATAAACCAATTGTGATTTTCCCCTGAGCCAGGGACTGGAGATGGGGCTAGTGCTCACTTCCTTTCGGGCACCTGGACATGCCTACCTGATTGAAGTCTAGGTACTGTGAGCAAGATTTAAAGTGAGAAATAGCTACTGGACAGGCAACCAACAGAGTCTGCTACACAAATATTATTTTAAACTTCACCATAGACTTGTCATGGTGCCAAATGCTGAAAGTTGCTCCCGTAAGGTATAAGAATTGAGTTGGAGGAGATATGAGATTTGAAGCAAACTCTAGTGGAGTATTATAGGGCATACAGCAGTGCTTCTCAACCTTGAATGGACATATGAATCACTTGGGGATCTTACAAAAACCTGATAGAGTAGATCTAGAGTGGGGCCAAGACTTGTCACCTCTGACAAGTTTCCAGAAGATGTTGATATTGCTAGTGTGAAGGCCATACTTTGGGTAAGGAAGGCAGAGACCCTATGTGAAGCTAAACCTGTAGGAAGAATGAAAGCTAAATCATTCTGGAGTGCTTCCCACAGGTGGCAGGGTACTGTGTGGGCCCCAAAGCTTGTAGGATTTTGATAGATGGAGGAGACAAAATATATGCTTTATTTGATAACTAGTGGTCCAGTGTATGAAATTCATGCACATTAAAAGGGAATTAATTAGAGGAAATATTTTATTATTGCTATTTGCCCTTTCCCTATAATAGAAGTGTTTGGTGGGCCCCACCCCAATTGGGCAACACCAAAACCCAGCTGGTCCCACCCCATCAAGCCTGCTGGGCAGGAGTGTGACCTCAGGTCCCCCATCCCTGATGCTGGGGCAGGCAAGGGGATACAGCCTCAGGCAGGCATAGCCTCAGGTCCCTCGCCCCTGGCCTGACACCAAGCAGCCTCAGGTTTCTGCTGATCGGTTCTTAAGGCATCATGGCATTATGGCCTCATGGTGTGATGATCATTTGCATATTAGCCTTTTATTATGATGATACCAAGGAAATTAATGCAACTATTAAGATTAAAAATAAGAGTATAGATATTCTGGTCTTAGGATCACCTGCTCTTTTCTTTCAATCTTAATGCTTGAAAAATAAATAGATGTGGTAACAGCACACCTGTATGCCAGAGCAGAATTACAAACTAGATAACTCGGCCAGAATTTGGATATATTTTTACAGTCCGCAGTGCGCTTTGTTTAAAAATGAACAACTAACCTCTGATTTTTTTAGTGTTCCTTACACCTTCAAAGACCATAACAAAACAATACCACTGTCTTAATGGTTGCATTTTATTAATGCTATTTGTTTTATGAATAAGTTACATGAGTCACTTTTTAGAAAATCAAGAATGCAATGAGGAAAATTAAAAACAAACAGTGGGTGTGTTCTTAAATGAACTACCTCTTAAAGAGTATGTATATATGTAGGTAAGATGGCAATTATAATAGCTGATACTTGACCAGTCAGTAGGGCCTGAGTTATGATAATGCACTTTTTTTCTTCTGGGGTGTAACTGAGGATTCCCTGCAATCATCAGAACAATAAAGCTGTAAGAGACTAAAAGGGAGGTCATGCAGTTATGGAATGTCATTGATTTCACAGCTAATTGGCAGACTGTTGCTTGGAAAGCATGCCTGTCCTCCCCCGTGAAGGGGAGGCTGTTGTTTAGGAGCATCTGGGAGGCTGTTTCATTTTTTACATGGGTTAAAATGAGCAGACATTGGGAGTGGAAAAATAGGAGAGGTCCTATGTCCAAATTCTGGGTTCTTCTGCATTTGGTGGCTCATACTTGGAACACGATATTTTACTATTATGCAGTGTTATTGATAAAATGAAAACCAATAATAGAATTAGGTCATCAAAATAAATTCAGTTTGGAGATTAGGATGCTAGCTCTGGCATGGCAATTAATTGCCTATCTGACTCTATTTCCTGACTTGCAAAATGGGTGAGTTGAAGTAGATAGTGATTTCCAGTTGGGCGTCACACTAATCTGAGTTTGTTAAAAGCACAAATTCCTCAGGTCCCCTTGACACCTGCTGAATTCGAAAGCCCCAAGGTGGGGCCTAGGGAATTTAAAAGGCTCTGGTCTGACTCACAGAGCACTCTCTTCCCAGGTGAGAGGAACCCATATTTAAAAACCATTGTGCTAGAAAATCTTTTAAGATCCAATTTATCCCCATTATCCCCAAATCCTATGATTTTAATGCAACAGTTAGAGTGGTACTTTAGGAATAGAGTATGATAGAAAAGAAAATTATTTGGATAACCACAACCATAATATTCTCAGATGATTAGTTTACCATGAATGGCTTTCCCAGTGATTGGGCTCCCAGGATTTTGCCTCAATTTTGCCCTCACCTAACCGTTGCCTTTGGGGATGCCCACCCATTCAAGCAAAGATGATTTGGAGGCAGAGAGAGGGAGGGAAACCACTACATTTGCACTCATAGATCCTGGTTCGCATTAATTCAAGCACAATTAAAAACAGTAGGGCTTCCCAATTAACATTTGGTAAAACACACAAGAGAATGTTGTTTTGCTAATGCTTGGAGAGGACTGTGGGGGAGGAAACGTGTTTTGACAAAAGTATAGTCTAAAATCTCCAAATATAAAATTGTGTGATGGTTTTTGCATCAGTGTTAGTGCTAAAGGACTTTGTGGTCAAATCCGAGGGCCACCGGGAGCAGGAATTCTTCCTAAGTGTCTTCTTCATTAGCTGCTGTGGCTTGATTTCTTCAAAGGACTGAATCTTTTCTTAAAATGATGCTGCATTGTTGCATCGTTGTTGGAGTTTTATATTTTGGTAGTGCTTTTGCCTCAGTGTGTGTTGAAGAGGTGTTCGAGAAAAGTTTCCTTTTGTGGAAATACATCCAAATCTCATCAGATGGATGGGCTTTTCCTGGACTTGTGCCTTTAAACCAGGCCAGTCCCTCAGTCCACACAGCTGATCCCCAGAAGCAAAGAGCTTTGCCATCCTAGCTGGCTTTTGTATTGGTGATAATTGCCCCTGTTCTGGTTGTGTTAGGTTCTTTCACCTCTACTTCATGCCATCTGCCAGAGTTGTATTTTGAGTGTATTTTATTTTTGTTCTTCTTTCATAGATCCAGATTATACTTGCCTTCTTGTTATATCTGCTACTTCAAGTAGCCATCTGCCAAAAAAATTCCAATCACTAATATCACATCCTCTTTGCCAGCCCCCTAACATTTCCTCTCTGTGCTTGTGCATGGGACAAAGTGTATTTGTCTTATTTGAGACTTACCATAGCATTATGGAGCTAAGAGTATAACTCGCTGCCTCTTAAACTTCAACATGTAGATGAATCATTGGAAGGTCTTATTTAATGCAGATTCTAATTTAGTAGATCTGGGGTGGGTTTTTCTAATAAACTCTTAGGTGATACAATGTTGGTGGTCTATGTTTCACAGTTTTCATAGCAAGAGTATAGCTGACCCCTGAGGCAGTATAATCTAGAGCCCTGGTCGGCAAACTGAGGCTTGAGAGCCACTTGTGGCTTTTTGGCCCCTTGAGTGTTGCTCTTCCAAAAATACCACTGCCTGGGTGAGTCTATTTTGAAGAAGTGCTGTTAGAAGAAGTTTAAGTTTAAAAAATTTGGCTCTCAAAAGAAATTTCAATCATTGTACTGTTGATATTTGACTCTGTTGACTAATGTAGGGGTGTCTAACTCAATCAGAGAAGGGGCCAAAATCTAAAATCCAGCTTAAATTGCGGGCCAAATGGTTTACTGAACAGTCATAAACTGACAATGTCATAAACTGACAGCGGAGTGCAGTGATGACAGCGCGGTGCGGGCCACATTGCAAGGCCTGGCGGGCTGGATTTGGCCCGCGGGCCTTGTGTTTGACACATGTGGACTAATGAGTTTGCCCATCACTGATCTAGAGCAAGGGTTTTCAACCTCCATTCTATTGGTAGTTTGGGTCAGATAATTCTTCATTTCGGGAGGTTGTCCTGTGCCTTATAGAAAGATTAGCACTATCCCTGGTTTCTCCCCACTGTGTGCCAATGGTGTTCTTCCTTTCCAGTCATGACCATCCAAACTGCAAATCTTCAGATTGCCGAATACTTCCAGGGGTAAAACCATCCCTGGTTGAAAAACACTGGTAGAGAGGTTATTAAAGGCTCTGGGTTAGAATGCTTGAATTCAAATTCTGGATCACCTATTTATTTAATGAGTGGCCATGGACAATGCACTTAACTTTTCTGCGCCTCAGTTTTCTCTTCTATAAAATAGAGGTGATAAAAGTATTTGTGTTAGGTATTCATAGGATTGCTGGGAGATTAAGTGATTAAGTTTCCATAAAGTGCGTAGAAGTATATGCATGTAGGTATCAGGAAATTAATAAGTGTTATCAAATATTATCAACATTTTGCTCTGCACTGGCCTTTTCATTATAGAATGCCAATTTACTCTCTAAGAATGTATTTTGATCAATCAAAAAATATAAGTTTTACATATACTTGAAGACAAATGTAGTTTATTTACTTATCTAGATTAATATTGGGAAGACAGCTTAATTCAGTTAATCATGATTTTGGTATTCACTGTGTAATTAATGCCACTTGAATCTCATATAGCAATGGGGGGTGTAATAGTATGCCTCTTAAATCTGTGGCTAATCTAACTACCATGCAATCCAAAGGATTCTGAGATTTTGGATAATTGTCCTGCAGTCTCCCAACATTCTCTCAGAGCTTACTGTGTACATCTCTTCCGCTTGCAATAAACATAGTAATATTTTCCAGGTTGACAGAACTATGACTTGATTTAGTTATTCATGTTTCTCTATTTAACACCTAATTAAAGCCACCTGCTTGCCTGGTAGGGTTCTTCCAAACTCTTTCCTTTCAAAATTGTGAACACTTCTGTGAGGATGGCAAATAGTTTACTTTGTAGAACTCTCTCAATCATGATACTTACATTATTATTTTTAATCACATATCACTCCTTGACCTTGCATAGAACCTTAAGCATAAGATTTCTTTAGAGTTTACAGACCTCTTTATGGGATAAGAAAGTACAGTATGCCAAAGTGATATTCACTTAGGGCATCTCTACATGGTGATAGAACAGCTGTTCGTTTCAGTGGGGAAAAGCCCACTGGTGTTTGATTTTATGTAGATAAAAAACAAATGGATGAGAAGATAAAATTTTAAATGGTTGACTGAATGTTTAACTTGCTGTCACCACATTGGGTCTCTAAGCAAAAATAAAGTGAGATTCATAGCAACCTTACTTGTTATCCAACTATAGTCAGTCATGTGTGGCCAACAGTTGAGTGTTTACAGTGTGCTAGGTGCTATTAAGCACCTGATGTGAATGATCTTGACTTGATCTTCATTTCAAAACAATATATTTTTATTTATCCTTCCTCATTTCATAGAGTTGAAGAGAGATTAAGAATTTTACCCAGGGCTAGTACGTGACAGGTCATTATTAGAACTGAGGTATTTATAATAATTAATAATATTTATCAATCATTATAATCCTCACCCAAAAATATGTTTATTGATTTAGAGAGAGGAAAGGGGAGGGCAGAGAGAGAGAGAAAAAAACATTGATTGGTTGCCTCTCATTCATGCCCCTACTGGGATCAAACCCACAACCTAAGTATGTGCCCTGACTGGAAAGCAAACCCACATCATTTGGATATGGGACAATGCTCCAACCAACTGAGCCACTTGGCCAGAGCTGGACTGAAGTATTCAAACTTAAGAGCTTTTCCTTGTAATGCTACCTCTATCAAGATTTTGCAGTAATTTGTTTTAAAACTTTCTTACTATTCATATTCTAGGTAACAGTAACTACACTCTGAATATGTGAAATGTGAAGTTTTGGTTGAAGAATTATTTAATTAATGTAAGTGGCAAATGCATTTATTCTGCATGGGTATCATTGGGTCGCTGCCCAATTTTATTATCTGTTTACATTTTTAAGACATCTCTAATAATATCTTGTCTTCTTAGGAGTACTTATATTTCTTTAATATTATAGAATACTGTGTTTGCTATTTTGTTTACATTTTTATAGCAAGAGAAGACTAATTTGCTGCTCAACCAACTACTTATTAAATCAACTCTTACTTAGTAAATCAGAGCTGGTGAACGTGTTAGATTGATAGCACTGCTCTAGGAAACCACAGAAAGGAAGCGTAAACCTTTCACTCACTTCCTGCCCATAATCTCTGACTGAAACGGGGATGGCGCATTTTTAGAAAGGAGAGACTAATTTGTGGTCTGAGACAGTCACTCTAAAGTTTCCTTGAAAGCCCCAATTAGGAAGTGAAAGTATACACTATGGAAGAGTTCAATTCTTTTGAGTTGTCAAGATTAAAAGAGAAAACACTCTTGGAAAAAGAGACTTTGTATTTATTAATCACCTTTAAACCATTGTCCTTTTTATCTTCAAGTCTTGTTGTAAAGTCCTGGTTAACTTCTTGGTGGTCTAGAGTTAACCAGGAGAGAGCCATCCTTAGAACAATCTGATTTTGAAATGAATTGTAAGAAATGGGAGTGTTTGGACTGAACAAGAGAATTGTGAGTGGCCTACTATAGTTATCTTGAAATATTTAAAGAACTGTTATAGTAATAATATCTACTCTTTATCAAAACCTCTAGGTATTAGGCAAATTGCATACACCTGATATGATTCCCACAACAACTTAAAACTGTATATACTGTTACCACCCTCATTTTACAGGTAAGCAAGTAGGTTAGAATGGTGGAGTCAGGACTTCATCCAGTTTCACCTGCTTTTAGTGCCATTTTCTCCATCACAATGCGTAGCCCTCTTTGTGAATGGGGACATAGGTTGATTCTTATGCCACATACAGTCCTTAAAAACAGATTCATTATTAATGGATCAAAGTTTCAGGGTGCATAGTTAGGCTCAGAATGTTTAAAGTAAGTCAATTTGAAGTAATCTATATTGTATGATAAAGAATTTAGAATTTATTCTTTCTCAGTAGGGAGCCATGGAGGTGTTTTTTAGTAAGACCGAATTAGATTAGTAAAGGTAGAATAAAATAAATTTTTATGTTATTAGAAGATTGTTATAATAGTCTAGGCAAAAGATGAAAGAGTCTAAACTTTGGGCAGATGATGAGGGAGGAGAGAGAGTACAGGAGACATATTCCAGAGCTACCTAAAAGATAGGCAGGAGAGACTAGTTTTCAGCTGGGTGTGAGGGGTAAGGTAGAAGAAAGAGTCAGGGATATTTCTTAGGGCTCAGCTTAGGAAACTGAGTTCCCGGTGACACTACTAACCTGGCTAGGTTATAAAGCGAGAATAATTTGGGGTCATGGGAAGGGAAGTAATGGATTTTGTCTTAGACTTGCTGTGTTTGAAGTACCTATGCCACTTCAAGGTAGGGCTACACCTCGGGCAGTTAGAAATCAGAATGAAGTTTGGAAGAAAGGTCAGAACTGGAGAATTAGTTGAGTTCTCTTCAGTGGGAGCAACAGGAGTGTATGGAAGCTCCCATGGAGAGCAGGAGGGGGAAAGACTAGAGCCAAGGACCATTCATAGGGCAGTTGTGTCTGTTCTGGCCATTTAGCAGGTGGTTGCTGGAGGAGGAGCACCACAAAGAGAAAATTAGATAATCAAGTCTCAAATCACAAGAGAACATGCTGGTTTTTGTTGTTGTTTTTTTAGGTTGTCTGCTAAATAAAGCAATCTGTGTGCAGCTGAACATTTTTAGTTTTCTCTTACAAAAGGCTCCCAATAGGACAGAAGCAAGAGAAACCAGCTCCAGGGGCTGTGATTTAGGTTGGTATTCTTAATCTCTCTCCTCCTACTCCCTCCCATGACCCTTTGCCCCAGTGATCTGGGAGTTAACCCTCTTTTTAGAATTACGATTTTTTCAATGTTCTGATGTTGTGAAGAATGTCTCTGTGTTAATGACATACCATCATTGACTTGTGATAAAATACATAGGGAAGGCATCAAGTTGGTGGTTTTTTTATGTTGTTTTTTGTGGTTTGCTTGTGTAGTTGTTTTTTTTTGTGTGTGTGTGTGTGTTTTTTTAAAACAGCTTTAAACTTTCCTTTTTATCTTTTAAAACACTTTCTTCAACTGCAGGTAGAGTGGTAAGAAGGCCATCTTGCTTGTTATCTCCCCTTCTGTTTCTTGACAAGCTGGGTGACCTTGTACAACACTCTTCAGCTATCTGGGGCTCAACTTGCCTTATCTTTAAAATACAGGAATTGCACTATATTTTCTCTGAGGTATCTTTCAGCTCAAAAGTTTTGTAATTCCATAATTCAAGCCCTGCACATAAATGCCATTTAAATGTCATTGGCTAGATCACCAAAAGGCTAATAATTGTATAATCAAGGATAGATCAAATACCATTGAAATAAGGTTCCTTAAGGATTGAAAAAGTTCTCGTTATAGAAATGAAGTGAGACACATTTCATTTTTCATGAGATCTAACCCTCCAGTTTGGTATGATCTCTAATTAAATTAAATCATAAGAAATATAGACAAGAAGCATAGAAGACTTTTCTCCCTCCCACTGACTCTAAAAGTTATGAGATAATGGAACATGGTTTTTGGAAAATGTAGACTTTTAAGAATAGTGAATAACTATTGTCTTGTCTCAGGCTGCTATAACAAAATAGCACAGTCTGGATGGTTTAAACCCCAGACGTTTAGTTCTCACAGTTTGGGAGGCTGGAACCTCTGTGATCAGGGTATCAGTGTGTTCAGGTTCCTGACTTGAAGGTGGCCATTTCCTTGCTGTTTCCTCGCATGGCAGAGAAATAGAATGAGTGAGATCTTTGATCTCTCCATACATGAGCACTAATTCCTTCATGGAGATTATGGGACCCCCACTCTCATGACCTCATCTAAACCTAATGACCTCCTAAGGGCTCTTCCTCCAAATGTCAGTCACACTGGCATTTAGGGCTTTAACATATGAATTTCAAAAAGCACATATTCCATCTATAGTGACTATCTTGCAGAGGAAGTTGTAGCTCTGATCTATAACTTAAAGTGGGATAAAAACAAAGTGGGGCTCAGCCCTTATTTGCTTTGACAAATATGGTCTCACAGAGATGAGACTGGACTGTGTAGGTCCTAAAACATTAGAAGCAATTTCACTTGAGAGATGAACCAAATTATGGTTGACCCAGAAGACATATTGTCCTAGAAGAAGAAGCATGCCAAAAGGCCCTGAGATAATGTGTCAAAGGGAGGCCATAAACAGGAAGTTAATGCTGGAAGGGCCAGGAGGAAGTATAGAAGCAAGATATCTATAATGATAAAAGTGTAATATGCTAATTAGACCAGACGTCCTTCTGGATGTCCTTCTGTCCTTCTGGACGAAGCCAGGGCTATGAGGGAAGCCTGGGTCCCAGGTCCTTAGGGAAGCAGTGCTAGCAGATGGGGGAAGGAATGCCTACTTTTGCATAAATTTTGTGCATTGGGCCTCTAGTGGGAATGTATTAAGGGATATCAGTGCTGGATAAAGGTTGATACACTATGAGGTACCCTACCTATCCTGACAGTTTAGAGAAGCCATGTAGAACCAGACACTAGAAGACAAACTGCCTTTAGTCTCTGGGCAGCCTCAGTCTAGGGAGAGGAGACTGCTAAGGAATAGAGAGGTTTCTTCTCCTGGGAGCTTTAGAAATTATATCAAAGTTATGTAATGCTGTGGCATCAAGATGTGCCTTGTATTATGGCACCTTTACTTTCTATTTCTTTCCATGGACTTGGAAATAGATCCTCGGATCAGTCCTGCTTCTCCATCCATCACTGTCCCCTCGCCTGCCCCCCCCCTTGTCTTGGGTGAGTCATCCTTCCAGAACAGTGACAGCCATCACCAAAATTGAGAACTCAGTGTGACAAAAGGGCTGTTTTCACAGTTCTCTTGCAACATAATAGAAAAGTTCATCACATCAGGCACATCATCTTAATCACTGAGGTCAAAAGAACTTCTAGATATGACAAGTAGCTGCCTCCTTAGTTACATTCCTCCTTCTGATTGGCAAGAGAAGACTGCAGATCACCAACACATGAATGCTCACTCCTTCCCTTCTTTAGATTTGTCTTCATGAGTTAGAAATAAGAATCTCAGCCTGAGTCTTTTGTATTAAAAGGACATATGGGAAAGAAGCGAGTGCTCATGAAGAGAGTGACTGGTGGCTACTTTATTAGGGAGTTCAGAAGGTGACAGTGAGCACTGCCCCAGAGTCTCTTAGTGAACTGGAAGTTGATCTGTGTGCTTTGTCCTGATCCTCTAGGCACTGAGGGTCCAGGAGTGAACAGGTAGACCAGGTCTGACTCTAATGTAGCCTACATTTCAGTGGACAAACAGTTACAGAAAGAACAAAATATCAAATAGTGACAAGTATTGTGCAAAAACAAACAAACAACAACAACAACAACAAAAAACAATCAGGGGGTGTGGGGTGTGGAAGAGAGTGACTGGTGGCTACTTTATTTGGGAGTTCAGAAAGGCCTCCCTGAGAAAATAACGTTAATGCTGAGATTTGAATGACTGAGAGAGGCAGCCACGTGCAGGTCTGGGGATGAGCATTCCAGGCACTGGACAGAGTTGGCCCAAAGATGCTAAGGCAGCCCTACAACAGCCTGTAAGGGGTGTAGTGACAACTCAATAGAGAAGTAGCAGATGACTTCCCAGAAAAAGATAGGAACCGGACATAAGGAGTCTGAGATTTAGTCTCATGTATTAGGAAATCACTGGAAGGTTTTAAGCAGGAAAAATGTCAGCCTGGCTGCTCTGTAGAAAATGGACTGTTTTGAGGACAAGAGTGTTAAAATGTGGCTGAAGCGTGAGAAAGATAGAATGAAGGGTTATTCTTAGAGTTGTAGGTAGGGCAATTAAATGGATGGTGGTATATATTGAGACAATAAAGACTGGAAGAGAAGCAGGTTTGGGAGAGGGGAAATCAATGTTCCTGCTGAAGATCACAGGTTTGGAGGGGGGGAAAAATCAATGTTCACTTTGAAGTACAGGTGATGTCAAAAAGATGTCAAACAAGCTCTTGAATATGGAGCAGGGGCACCGAGGACGCTCAGTGCTTTTCTATATTTTCAACCATTTTGCTTTTTTGTTTGTTTAATCCTTACCTGATATGCTTTTTTTGACTCTAAAGAGAGAAAGCTGGGGAGAAGGGATGGAGGCAGGGAAGAGAAAGAGGAGAAAGAGGAGGAAGAGGAGGAGGAGGAGGAGAGAGAAATATAGATGTGAGAGACACTGATCGGTTGCCTCCTGTACATCTGTACATTCCCTGACTGGGGTTCATGAATGTGCCCTGAGCAGCAATGGAACCACAGTCTTTGGGTATATAAATGATGCTCCCAACCAACTGAGCAACACTGGCCTGGGCTTAACCACTTTGCATTTTGGTGAGAGTCCTGTGGCTGCTCTGGCCAACAGGAATATCACTTTGGGCAGAAGCACAGAAGCGCAATTAGAAGTGTTCTGTGATCTCCCCTTTGCTGTCATAACAACTAGCAGTGTCCCAGATGGCAGAGCTTTCTAGCTCAGGCCCTGAGCTGTGCATGTGGAGCAGAGTCACCATTCCCTCTGCTACCTGTGATGGTCACTCAGGATGAGAGAGAAATAAACCTTGTGTTAAGCCACTGAGATCTGGGGGTTCATATGTCACTACAGCACAATTTAGCCTATACAACTGCAGCCAGAACAATGGAATTAAGCATTTTCAGTAAAAATATACTACCTGAGATAGTGGGAATGGACAGGACATATTCATTTAAGGAGAAAGTATAGATGGAGAGGAAAAGGGATCCCAGTCTAGAACATTCTCATATGCTCTAAGACACAAGGGTTCAACAAAAGAGGAAAGCCAGGATAGTGTGGTAGCTAGGACACTAAGAGAAGATTAGGTTTAAAAATAGGATCCTGCCATAGCTGGTTTGGCTCAGTGGATAGAGTCTCGGCCTGCATACTGAAGGGCACCAGGTTCAATTCTGGCCAAGGGTTGCAGGCTCCATCCCCTATAGGGGGCATGCAGGAGGCAGCCAATCAATGATCCCCTCTCATCATTGATGTTTTCATCTCTCGCTGCTCCCTCTCTCTTCTTCTCTGAAATCAATAAAATACAGTAAAAAAAAAAAAAAAAAAGCTTTAAAAATAGGATCCTCAGAGTTTAAATCCTGAACACCTGACCAGAAGGGCTGCTTTGCAACATGCGTAGATATGGCAAAGATAATGTTTTTCCCTAGATTGCTGGCTGTAAGAGGGAGCTTGTGTTGTGATTTTTTAGAAGGAAGTCATGGGTGGAGCACAGCCCACTGTAAAAATGCTATATTGATAAAGTATTTCCAGCCAGCAGGTCCCACAGGCAGAGGAATTTTTTCAAGGTTCTGAATTTGGGCACAATCTCCAAATTGGGAAGCTTTTCCTGATTCACTCCACATGTGGTTAGATGTTGCTCCTTGATATTTCCACTGTGTCCACAGGATGCCACTAAGGCTTATTACATTGCAACTTCTGTGTCTGCTTCCTCAGATAATCATCTCATCCAAGCTTCGCCCCAGTGCTTACAGTGGTATCTGCCACAAAGAAGGTCCTGTGTGTTGGTTCAATGAATGAACAGTCTTGCCTGGCACCTGGTAAGATCAACTCCCAGAAGCACAAAGTGATAAGGGTGTTGGTTGTCACAAACATAAGGTGATACGTGTTTCTGTTAATGTCACATGACCAACAGATGCCTAATACCAGGTTCAGATTCTCACATATCTCTCCTCCTTGCATATCACCTCCTCCATCAACAGGTACTTACAGAATGCCTGCTGTGCACCAAAAATGTGAATTGAAGGGAAGAAAGGAATTACCTATCACAGTTTCTACACTCAGAGAAGAAACAGTGCAGTTAGGAGGGCTAGGCTAAGGCTATAAAATCATTTGAGAACGGTTCATTGAAATGGCACAGAGAAGGGGCATTATAAGAGCTTGGTAAAGGAAAGCAATAGATAAATGTGAAAGGAAATTAGATTTAGGAAAATTTCTTAGAAAAAATTGGAGTTTAAGGGGAGGTCAGATCTGCAAGGCTGTGGAGGGAGACATGGAGAGGTCCTGAATTAGAGTGTAATAGACTTTGAAAGGAGAGATGAGGAGATCCCAGAAAACAGAGGAAAGAATGTTATTGGACAATGGCAAGAAACATGGATAAAAACGTAAATTGGGCCAGATTAGAAAGGATTTCTAAACTCAATAAACTAGTCATTTATGTCATTAATTAATTCATTCAACATTTATGGAGTGCCTGCCAGGCAAGCCCTATTATAAGCATGGAGTATGCATGTGTGTATGTGTGCTCGCATATAGTCCTGGCCTCATGGGGCTTACATTTTTGATGAGAGGATAAATAATAAGCATTGAAACGACTACCTAGTAAAATTTCAGATTGTGATGAGCTGTGAAGCAAAGTAAGATAGGAGGAGATACGGAGAGATAGAACATGCCATGTTCTCTAGGAGAAGGTCAGGAAAGGCTTTTGGAAGGAGCTAATAATTATGAAGGGACTAAGTGACAAGATAAAAAGAATAGTAGGTTTCTGGGAATCAAAGTGATGTGACAGAGTATATCAGGAAGATAACACAATACAGAGAAAGGCAGTTAGCTTGCAGCAAGAACATGGTATAATTCAGAATCCCAGAAGAATATGCTAGAAAGCTTTAGTTACACAAGGTTCCCTTATATAAAGTTTCCTTTCAATATATATATATTGGAGATTTTTTTATTTCCTCTATAATGGGATATTATAGTTTAAAATATTAAAAAATAAGAAAACCCTCTTCCATTTGTTCCATCCCATGTACCACATTCAAGAACACTAGCTTGTGATCTGCTAACAGCGCTGTCAGTTTCCAAGTTTTTATCCTTCCTCCTGTAAAGGGACCTGCTGCCCCCCAGATAGATGAGTGGCCTTGGCAAACAAAAAAAGAAGGTATGGGCTCTCCTGCCCATCTTGTCAGTCAGGCCTGTGAGTATTGTGTGGCTTTGAGCCCAGCAGAAGAGGAGCAGGGTTGCCAAGTCTTTGTATAATAACAAGCTCCAATCTACATAACACCTGGTCTTTACAAACCCAGTCATTAGGAATATGATCCAAGTTGTCACTCCAGGGGTTTGATTATTTCCAAATTAGTCAGAATTGTTTTTTATATATATGGCATTGCCTGCCTGTGTTCCCTTGTGGAGTGTGAATCTGGTGACTGCCTCACCCGATTTTGCCATGGCTCGGTGATGCTAGAGAGCAGTGGGGAAGAAGGGATGGTGGTAATCATTGTTCTCTTGGTCACTTAATATTATTGGAGGATCAGCAGCAAAACAAAGAACTCAAATGCTGTGCCTGGAAGGGTATTCTAAGACAGGGCACAGACACTGAGGTCCCAGAGCTGGCCAGATGGGGAGCTCAGCTTATCCACAATACACATATATGAAAAGAAACAGACCTATGGTCCAGTAACTGAGATAGAGAATTAGGGGAGAGGTGGGAAGGCAGAAGCAGAGATGAAGAGGTAAACAGATAGCCATCAACATGCATGGTTCTCTCCCTCTCCATGAAGCCACCATCATCACCATCATCTCTTGCCTGGATAACTGTTCCACTCTTTCTGCTTTGACTGTTATCTCTGAACAGCAAGCAGCGGATGATCTTTTAAAAATTGAAATTAACATATCATATATATATATATATATATATATATATATATATATATATATATACATACACACACACATACACACACACGCACACACAATATACATATTGCACCCATTTAAAATTGTACCATTTGAATAATGAAAAATTTATACATTATTGTAACTACAACTAAAATTAAAACACAGAACATTAGCAACCCCTTAAAAATGCCAAATTAGATCACATCACTCACAGTTAAAACTACCTATTAGCTTACAAGGACAAGAGAACTTGCTGAAACCAGTTTGGCTCAGTGGATAGAGCATCGGCCTGCGGACTGAAAGGTCCCAGGTTCAATTCCAGTCAAGGGCATGTAGCTTGGTTGTGGGCATCCCTGGTAAGGGGTGTACAGGAGGCAGCTGGTCGATGTCTCTTTCTCATTGATGTTTCTAGCTCTCTATCTCTCTCCCTTCCTCTTTGTAAGAAGTCAATAAAATACATTTCTTTAAAAAGAGAGCTCTGATTTTGATACAAATAAAAATCCTGGCCTGCCCCTCCTCCTCTCCCTTCTTGTCACTCTTTCCCAGGCTCACTATCTCCGGCTACATTGGGTTCTGATAGGCTCTTTATGAACCAAGCACTTAAAGCCACAGGATCTTTGGTCATGTGTCCCTGTGTCCCCCTTCCTAGTTGATGTTTACTTATGGGAGATGCAATGCTAACTTAGTGGTTACAAATGTACATACATATCACTGCCTCTGAAGAGGGAAGGGGATATATGTCCATGAAAGACTGCCTGGCCGGATCCTAGCCTTTCTACCATCTGTGTGCCTTTGAGTAGTTGACTCTCTATGCCTCTATTGTAAAATTGATAATAGTACCAGCCACATGGGCTAGTTAGGATTAAATGATACATGTAAAAGACTTAGCCCAATGCTCAACATCTAGACAATTTTCAACAAAGGTTCCCCATTATTGTATTTGGGCCTCTACCTAAACACCATTTTCTCTGAGAAGTGTTGCCTGAACCTGATCCTTTCTTTCTACTCCCCTCTATTGCATTTCTTTTTCCTTAAAACTTGTTTCTTCTTCTTATAGGTCTATAATCACTTGTATATTTGTATATAATCATCTGTTTATTGTCAGATGCTCCTATAAGATTGTAATCTCCATGATAGCAAGGAATCAGACCGCTGTGCCCCTGAACAACCAACATGCAGAGTGCCAGGAACATAGCGGACACTCAATAAACACCTTGCTGAATGTATGCCTGAAGCTGTGGCTCAGGCCTCCGTTTGTGAATGCTGAGTGTCTGCTGGGAAAGCCTTGGCCCCTCAGAGCTCCTGAGCTGGGCCAGAGGCCAGTGCAGTTTCACTTCACTATTTTTCAATACATTATCTTTACTATTTCAAGATGTTAACACATCAAAATCAAATTACTGGACCAAGCTCAAAACTTACATTTGTATGCCAGGATTAAATGCTCTTTTTTTTTTTTTTTTTTTTTTTTTTTTTTTTTTTTTTTTGGCAGAAAAAGAGCCTTCAGATTTGCCATAGAATCTCATCCAATCTGGAATTGGCCTGGATGAATTGTGTAAATGAGCCAGGCATGGTTTATTCCCCTACTCGGTTGGGTCAGTGTGGACCTGGGTAGTGACTTCCTGGGTGTTGGGCCCAAGATACTGGCTCAGGATGAATTTCTCAATTCTGTTTTAAATCGGGCTTCTTTATTGATGTGGCTTCTTTATCTCTTATTTGTTTAGTGTTAATGTTTGTCTATTTTAGTTATACAGCACTTTCCTATCCAACCTTGTTAGACTGTATGGAGAACATGGTGTTTGCATGACCAATGGCAAATACAGCCTTAAAGAAACTTTAAACTCCAGTGATATTTGGGGAGTATAGGATTACTTTCCTCTGTGGCTTCCCCTTGGTCCTAACTAGTATCTGGGTCCCAAGAGACCTTCTCCTCCCACCCCTTCTCCTCTTCCATTGTTCTGTTGTTTTGTTCCATACTCACAGGAAGCCTGCTGGTGATGGGAGCCTTTGGCATCTGTGTGGAGAGGGTTTTTCACATTGGAACATTGATCTGTTCCTTACACGTTGTAGTGTTAACTGTTTTTTTAGGGCTACCTTCTTCCAAATCCTTCCTTCACTTATTTTATAAAACCCCCCTATCCACCATCAACCAATTTTCATTGACGCGGCCTCTTTCCCTACCTAGGTTGTTCTTTTAATGTTTCTAACTTAATCTACATATTGAGGGCAGTGCTTTTTATTAAGGAGCAAAGTTAACTACCTTGGCAAGAAAATCATATTATTAGTATAATATGTATTTAAAACTTAAATGGGGAGTTTGAGCCAGACATTTCTGCCTTTCCTTCTCCCAGATTTGTATGCAGTTGAACGATGTCAGGGAAAGTTCGGGCACCTCACACTATTTGACTATACAGGGATACCTGTGGTTGGCAGAGTGCCTTAAGGAAAAGCCATGCCTCTGTAGATTTGAGAAGTCAGCAAGCTAACAAAAGGTAGCAATGTTTAAAGTTCATGTTTCTTTGTATTTCAAAAATAATTTAAAATTTATTCTTATAAATTACTTATTTTTGACTTTTAGAATCCCAATGTCTAGGACATAATTATCGTATAGCTATTATCCTAGATACAAAAAGCAAGAGACCAAATACAAACCGTGTGATGGAGGAGGAGCGCTACCTCTTAAGAATCAAACTATTCTTGTGAGCACCATAAGTGATCACTGACACAGAGCAAGGGTTAATGAGAATGGGCTGAGATATTAAACTAGAACTTACATTGAAATCTAATTACCAATCTGAAAAAAACTATACATATCACTGCCTCTGAAGAGGGAAGGGGATACATGTCCATAAAAGACATACACAGATGCCCATGGTGGCCTCTTTCCAGAAGGGCTGCAAACACCATATGGCTGTTTGTGCACAGGCTGTGGTCTGAAAATGCTGCTTTGACTCTGGGAAGACTGAAACCTGGGAATCCTGGATGTAACAGTTCAGGTAACAGATTTTTTTTTTTTTTTTGGATGTTGTTCCTGAAGTTACTTAAATGAGGCTCATTGACTATTGATCCATGTATATTGAGCTTATAATAACACATAATGGACCAGTTTTTCTTTCCTCGGGCTTACAGGATTGTCACTTTATTTCTTGGGAGTATTAAATCATGGTCTAGGACTTGGGGAAATAGTCTAGGATCTGGATGATTTATTTTCAACAGTGATATCAGAAATAAAAACATAACTGGAGTGGGATGGCAATAGCTCACTGGGTGAATAGCAATGGCTTTTTAAAATATTAAGTAAAGCAGGCCCTGGCCCTTGTGGCTCAGTTGGTGGGAGCATTGTTCTATGCACCAAAGGGTGAAATGTTTGATTCCTGGTCAGGGCACATACCCCTGTTGTGGGTCCAGAGTGCCTCCTGGAGGTAACGGATCCAAGTTTCTTGCTCACATCGATGTTTCTCTCTTTTTCCCTCTTCCACCCTTTCTCTCAAAAACAAAACAAAACAAAACAAAAAAAACAAAAAACAAACAAACAAACAAACCAAAAAAAACCCAAAAACAATCACATAACCTCAGGTGAGGATTTAAATATTAAGTAAGGTGGGTTTCCTTTCTCACTCTCCGAATCCATTCTCCCAGAAAAATGGATCCGAATCCCTCACCAAGGTATTCTTGTTTCCCTTTTCAATGGCATGAACACACCTTCTTTTGATTTTTTTTGTGTGTGACAGCCCTCACTATTCTATTTATCTCTTTAATTTAATTTTCTCTGTGACATCACACTTTAATTTTGCTTCCTTTTAAGCACCCATGGCGCGCCAAGCATTGGATAAAATAGAAAAGATACAAACCTTGCTGTCCCTGGACTCGCACATTAAAAGCAATATGACAGGCAAAATATCCCCCATTGGCAAGGGGTAGTCCTTATGCTTTTTTCCCTTTCTCCCTTTGAAAGAAACCCTGTTTCTCTGAATAAACCTAAGAAGTTCCCTCGATCAAAGTTATAAAAAACCAGGAGTGTTTGAAACCAGTGTCAGAGAGTGAGCAGAGGTGTAAGTCTGACTCTGCTCCCAGCCTGCCCTCTTGCTGTCTGCACTCCTGCCCTCCTGCCTCACCTGGGCAGGCTCCCCTCCACCTACTCAGCAGTTACCAGCGTCCCCCTCCCACCCCCAACACATACACACATACACACACACACACACACACACACACACACACACACACTACCACCCAGGAGCCAAAGGAGTGCTCCCTCCCACCTCCGCTGCCCGGCACCTCCCACATGCAGGGACTGCAAACCCTGGGAAGGAGAGGTTTGCTCATGTTCTGGTCTGGGAGGACTGGCAGTCTCTGGGCGCCCCTGAGCAAGGGGAAATCCAGACAGGTGAGGACCCAGCTCCTCATGTCCCCCCAATCACCCCCAATTTTTCCCTTTCTCCCTTTTCTACATATTCCCTCAGGATCTGTGTTTTTCCCCTGTAACGCTGAAGCCCTCTCATACCTGCGGGGACTGCAGAGGGACACGGGTACACACCTTAGTGTCTGACTCTAGTGTGTGTGGGAGTGGAGGGGTTAGAAACTGGGGTTAGAATCCCCACTCTGTCTTCCTCCTACGCGCTTCCCTCCCCCCCCCCCCCCTCCCTGTCACTCACAGCCCATCACTTCATGGTTCTTGAGGCGCAAAGTGATCTCCCCTGTTTCTGCCATCAGCGGCTTGGGCATCCCAGGCTCAGGTCAGCTGGAGGATCCCCATTCAAGGGGTCCGCACCTGCACCCCAAGCTTCAAAGTTGTGCAAAAACAGCATCCGGGAGCAGAGGAGCTGCCAGCGGCTCTAGGGGAGGTGGGCGGGGAGAAGAGGGTGAGCCACCTTTTAGAAGGGGCAGGGAGGCGGAGGGGAGGTGGGGAGTGGGTGGGTGGTGGGGACCAGCTGCTGGGAGGCCAGAGCAAGGTGGCCCCCGCAGCCTGGGAGCCGGCTCTGGGGACGCACCAGCAGCCAATGGCTGAGCCGAGTTGTACAGCAGATGGCGTCCGACTGCGCTGTTCCTTCCTCCTCCTCCTCCTCCTCCCCCCCGCTTCAGTGCTGAGGAGCCAGAGTCGCCGCCGGGTTGCCAGAAGCTGGAATGGGTGGTCTCTGGACACACATCCCCATCTCTCTGGCGCTCGGGAAGCTCGGGGCGAGGGGGCTCCCTGAGGCTGCGGCGAGGCAGGCGAGGCGGGTGAGTGCGGCGGGCGCGCCCGGAGCGGGATGCGGGGAGCCGGCCAGCGGCCAGCGGGGGCTATTGGAGGCAGCCACCAGGACTGGAGGGTGCACCCGGGCAAGGACTTTGCTCTTGCCTCCCCGGACAGCCTGCCTCACCCCTGCTCCTAGCCAGATGCCGGAACTTGCTAGCAGAGCTGCGAGGGCGCTTCTGGCAGCCGGCGGGCAGGGGCTGCGGAGGGATGGGCTGCCCGGGGCGCACGCCCAGACCGGGGATTGGGGAGCAGAGATGCCCGGTTTAGGGACTTGGGCACAGACCTCAGGCGGTGGGACTGAGTCGTCTGATTAGGGCGGCTGGAGCTCTGTTTCCTCCACTTCCAGCTGCTTTGGCAGGCACTGAAGAAGGGAGTCTGGGTCCCCATCCTGAACCGGGAACCTTGGAACCCAGGATGGAAGGGTGGGGAGTTCTGCCAGCTGTGGCTTTGCAAACAGGTTGACAGAGGGGTTCCTTTGGATGGCTGGGATGCAGACTGCGTGCCTGCGAGTGGGCGGTCAGTGCTCCAGAGGGTGGCTGAGCCAGCCCAGAAGTTTTGCAGCTTCCCCTGCTTTATCACGGAATGTCAGGAGGCTGCAGCAACAGTTTACATTGCCACTGTCCCTGCGGGGGGCGAGGGGCATGCCTGCCGGAGAGAACTGGATTTAGGTCTGGTGTGACATTTGGCTGTTCATCAAGAGAAAACTGTCAATGGACCCTGGGAGTGAGGGGCAAGGAGGAGGACATGTGTAATTTTTAAAGCCTTACCATGGGCTCCTGTCACCTCTCCTTGCTAACATCTCAGGTAGTATTTCAGTTGCTTGAATATGCAAGTGAAACCCCCACTTTTGGGAGTCCACCTAGTTTGAGTCTTTGGAGTTGGAGAACCTGGGTGTGTGTTCGGCGAGGGCATCATTCTGCTCTCTCAATCTCTTTTTGAAATAAGGGGAGGGGGGCTTTATTTCAGGGGAACGGTGATCCAGATAATGGTACTTTTTTTTTGGGGGGGGGAACCCATTCAGAGCCTTCCTTAATTGATTACAGTTCAGTTCTATTCCCTGTGGTCAAGGTGGAGTTCAACTAAGGTTACGGTACCTGGGCATGTTCCCTGGAAGACTCCGGGCTGTGTGGTGCTCTGTTCATGGCCAGGGTGGTCTGCTAGTAGTCTGCAATTGCCCATCTTTATGTGCGTCCATGCTCTTGTGCGTGACAGTGGGCGGGAGGAGCCTTCTTGGTGTTTTCCAGGAGTGCACCTGTGGGTGCTCTGTTATCACAGAAATGGTGACCCTTGCAGGCTGGGTGCAGGGCAGCCAGGCTGCGGGGGGAGTTTTTGTGTGTGTCTGTGCATGCACAAACACACACGTGCACACGGAGTGTCCTTTTGGCAGGCAGTCTTTGGATGTCAAAGCGATGCGCTCATCTCCCAGGCGGCGTGAGGACAGTGTGTGTGCTGGGGGCAGTGATCTCTGGGGAAGCCTTTCTGTGCTCTAGGGGTACTGCAGCTTTTATTCTTAAGGCTTCATGAAAGCCATTGAGGATGTTACTAACAAATCAAGAAGTGCTATCCAGTGGAGAGTGAAAAGCTCATGGGTTTGTGGGTTGAAAACTGCATAAAGTTTTCTGCTTTTTGTGGGCAGATAAGCCATCTGAGTAGGTTCCTTGGAATTAGCTTTCTATATGCCGGGGCATTGTGGCTTTTTGTTGTCTGTTTGTTATTCCACCTACCAGCTGGGATTTGAGGACTGGAAACTCTTCTTCATGTAAATCTAAGAACTACAAAGATAATTCCCCTGTCCCTGTTACCACATACAATAGTTGACTTCAAAAATGTGGGCTAGGCGTGCACATTAGCACAGACTCAGCACAGACAGTTCCAGCAGCACTGACACCTACAAACCAGTCGGGGTTCTGAGGATTGGAGATGATCCGCGCTAAGTGCTTGGAGATGTGTAGTCCAGGAAAGGACTGCCTGATGGCCCATTCTGAGGGCTCATAACATGTGGGATTATTTTATATCTACCTGTATAGTAAATCCATGCTTGAAAAATGATCTTTACAAAGTTTCTTAATCCTTAAAGTGTTTGCTTATTAAAGAATTGAAGAGCTAAGAAGCAGAAAAACTGTAGACAAGTAGACAAAGTAATTACTTATCATAAAACATATTAACACAGACTGTACAGTTCGGGGGTTGACATTAATTAATTGTCAACTAAAGGTACCTTTCTGTTCTCTGCTGAGTGTGCCTTTTGAGAGAAAGAAGGTAAAGATTTAAAGAAAAATGCTATGTCTCTAATGTACTCTATCAGGAAGGCCATTAGGACCTTGTCTACTTGCTGCAGATCCTGTTTCTGAGGGAATAATACTTTTATTGATATTTGTAAAAAAAAAAAAAGTTTAACTTTAGATAACAGACTGAAAAAGCATAATAAAAAAAATTAGGAGTTAACAGGACTGTCCAAACAAAACAGTTTCCAAAGTCTGTCAGTTCATTTTAATTATATTCTACCAACTGAAGCTGGAGTCACACGATTTCTTCAAAGGAAAACAAAATCCTGTTCAAACTGCAATTTTGCTGTTCTGCACACCTGTATAACGATTATTAAAGCAATAACATCATTTCAAAGGTTTGAATAGAATCATGAAGAATAGTTGACTGGTCCCATTGAGTTAAGAGTCAAAATGACAAATGATACAATATATTAAGTATACAATCAGACAAACAGATTAAAGGAGTCTAAGTAGTGATTACTGTACTACTTGGTGGAGAAAAGA
Source organism: Pipistrellus hanaki (assembly GCF_964339955.1). Classification (NCBI taxonomy): domain Eukaryota; kingdom Metazoa; phylum Chordata; class Mammalia; order Chiroptera; family Vespertilionidae; genus Pipistrellus; species Pipistrellus hanaki. Next base: position 18,651,345 of record NC_140510.1, read on the forward strand.
AGAACACCGGTAACAATGCAGCAGCTTCACAGACGCTCTGCAGAAAACGTGTGAGATGGTCTTTGACTGCCTGGAGGGCATTTCAGTTAGAAACTTTTTCTATAAGCCACTTAGATATGCTTTTGGATTTTTAAAATATGAATTACTTCGAAGTGCTTTATGTTTTTAAAAGAAGACTTTCTCCACTCTGTAACCAGACAGGAAGCAGGTAGATACACTTTAACACCAGGTAGCTTCCTAAATATAGCACAGATCCTTAATTTAGAGCTGTTAATGGGATTAATATCTAAGTGATAATTAACTTGTTCAACCTGTGAAAGGAGAAGACTTTTAAATTCCACTCTCAATGTTAGGAGTTTTGGAAGTTGTGGGTTTGTGTGGGACCAGTGGTGTAGCAGATGTGAAACCGTGGTCTTCTTGCTCCAAGCATTTTATTCAACCTTTAAAGTTTCTCCATTAATTGGGATTATTTTGCTGGTGTTTTACTAGCATTTCCATGGGTGGTTTTTCATAGCTCACAATAGCTAGTGAAGAAAGCAAGCAACAGCGGTTAGGAGCAGTTCCCTGTCAGCTTGTACACAGCTCTTGACTGAGGGGGAACTAGGATCATAGTCACTGAGTTCCTAGGATTAGGCTTTCATTCTGAGCCATGTTGCCTGGAGTAGGCCAGTTGCACAAAATGTAAATACTTAGTTAATTTTTTTCGGTTGTAATCCACCTGGGATTTATTATGAGCATTCTATGGCTCCCAGATCAAGTGACTCATTTGACGAGGAAACTATAGAATATCAGTGAAATCATTTGCTCCAAGTCTTTTGGTTGACTTCTAACATCCACCCTGGCGATGCCCCTCACTGCTGGAGGGGGCTTAGTGACCGCAGGGCAGACAGTTCAATGCAAGCATGGTTTATACACCAAACAGTTATGACCTCCAGCATATGCACTAACTACTCTACATTTTAAGAGGTTGTGTATATGCTTTTGTGATGAATAAGACACATTACATTGAAAAGCAATACTATTTCTACTAGCTACTGGTCATTAGGCATGTTTGCAATTAATGGCTTCTAAAACTGTAACTCTCCACTGCGATGTGGAAAGCCGTAGACATTTTTGAAGTGAAAATAAAAGAGGTCCTTCTATCAAAGAAGGCTGGACATTGACCTAGATGTAAGGATCTGTGAAAAGGTGGAACTGTTCCTGCGGGGAACAAAAGGCTCTCATGGTTGCACGTAGGTATTTTGCAGCAAGAGACACGATGCCTGCTTTTTATGTTGCCTCTCTAGGCATATTCTAATTATGAGCCTCTCATAATTAAATACACGGCAGCTAAAAAGAGAGTCCTAAGTAACTCATGCACAGGCAATTCCTCAGTGCCTTGACTGGGGAGGAGCTCTTCGCTGTGTTCGGCCTGCGTGAGGGTTTGACTGCAGATTTGTAGTCTACCGTTGTGTTAAGGAACAGCTCATTACTTCTGGAAGAATCACAATGTGGAGAAAAGCACTCAAGTTCATGGCAGTTAGGCACCATCGCCACACTCTTAGACTAGTTTTGCAGTAATGCATATTTTAATTTCGCGTTTTTCAGGTGCTTATTTTTAAAAGCATACCACGTAGTACACACTAATGAAAGATTTTAATTATAATAAGACTAAGGCTTGCAGGAATCTCTCCTTGCAGAGTTTGCTTCTGGGCTCTCTATTGATTTCTACCCTTCATGCTTATGTGAGACATTTTCAGGGTGATTTGGCCAGTGTGCACTGATACAGCCTTGCTGGCTATAAAAATATCGAAATACCTCTGCACTGCTAGGTAAATGAGTGCTGTTCTGAGCCTCCTGAAGGGCCTACTGCCACCTCAGGCCTACTGGCCACCCCCCTGAGACCTCATAGATCTTTTTTTGGTGCAGACACTTGGTATGGCAGGGGGGCTGGGGACCTGTTCCAGGGATATTGTTGGAGCCTGTTCTGATTGGTTGGTGCTTGAATTCTACCACTTGGTGAATATTTTTTATATTGTCCCTTGATATTTTTATTCTTAACCTGTATAAATGCAAGCATTGGCATTATCAGGTAGTTGAACTTGAAATCTGCTTAACTTTACATTTTAATTTTTTATATTTAAGATTTATATCTATTAAATATTATTTGCATATACTTATATTACTAAAAATCCCAAGGTTACCTAGATACCTTTCGTTTAAAGTCACTCTACTTTCAATTGCATTTGTTTCCCCCGCAAACAAACTAACCCTACTAAAGTCATAATGGAAAGGGACAGAGCCAAATTTCTCAGCTAGGTCATCTGCCAGAACTATATACACCTTTCTACCCCACCTAATTAAAATGCATGTATATTGGAGTAGTTCAACAGGCTATTTTTTTGGGTGAAGGGAAGCAATTATTTTTTTTTCTCATCTCCATTTCTAGTCCTCAGAAGTAACTTAGTTATTTGTATCTACTTTCACTCATTTTTGTGATTCAATATTGTTAACAGGGCTTCGTGTCACCCAAATTGACCCTTTCTGTGAAGTGGAATATATTCTGGCCAGTCACGGAGAAGAAAGGGATATTGATAACTTTGAGGCTCTTTAAGAAAAATCCTTTGGTTGTTCCTTTTGAATCTCTTCTAGCTAAAACTAAAAGCAAACACTGCTAGACGGGGCCCTGAACAATACTATTAAAGTTTTGCTTCTTTCTTTCTTTCTTTCTTTCTTTCTTTCTTTCTTTCTTTCTTTCTTTCTTTCTTCTTTCTTTCTTTCTTTCTTTCTTTCTTTCTTTCTTTCTTTCTTTCTTTCTTTCTTTCGTGGCAAAGTTCTGTTTCTTTTTCTTTTTTAAAAATTTCTTTATTGAGTAAGGTATTACATATGTGTCCTTATCCCCCCATTATCCTCCTACACTCATGCCCTCACCCCCCTACTGTCTGTGTCCATTGGTTAGGCTTATATGCATACATACAAGTCCTTTGGTTGATCTCTCCCCCTTACTCCCACCCTCCCCTACCTTCCCTCTGAGGTTTGATGGTCTGATCGATGCTTCCCTGTCTCCAGGTCTGTTTTTGTTCATCAGTTTATGTTGTTCAATATATTCCATAAATGAGTGAGATCATGTGATATTTATCTTTCTCTGCCTGGCTTATTTCACTTAGCATAATGCTCTTTGGTTCCATCCATGTTGTTGCAAATGGTAAGAATCCCTTCTTTTTTTTACCACAGCATAGTATTCCATTGTGTAGATGTGCCTCAGTTTTTTTATCCACTCATCTGCTGATGAGCACTTAGGCTGTTTCCAAATCTTAGCTATGGTACATTGTGCTGCTATGAACATAGGGGTGCATATATCCTTTCTGATTGCTGTTTCTAGTTTCTTGGGATATAATCTTAGAAGAGCAATCACTGGGTCAAATAGGAGTTCCATTTTTAGTTTTTTTTTTGTGTGTTTTTTTAAGGAAACTCCATACCTGATTCTTTCTTAAACAGAAAAAAAAATAGTGTTCCAGATCTTACACTAAATTTACTCATGACAGCCTTTAACTTTCTATTATCCCCTTCTTCTGTGAAGTCTGTTTCCTTTAAGTGGCTCACAAGACCTCCACCTAATTTTTTAATATGTTTTTATTGATTTTTTTGGAGAGAGAGGAAGGAAGAGGGAGAGAGAGAGAGAGAGAGAGAGAGAGAGAGAGAGAGAGAGAGAGAGAGAAGGAGAGAGAAAGATTGGTTACTGCTTTGGGCCCCTAGATTCCAATTATCCAAATTTATCTATTAGGCAAGACTCAATTTTAATTAAACTTCCATTGAGTTTTCTCTGATTACACCAATTCACGAAGTCTTCTATCTGAAGAACTCACAGGGTAGATTCTAATTTTAATAGCTGTTGAAATCTATTTTCTTATTAGCATCTACTTGTGGAATGCTTGTAGTAAAGGCTTTGAATAGAAAGGGCATCACACTCTACTGAGAATTCTGGGAAAAGTTTGAGAGGAGAATGTGATGCAGAGTAGAGCCTGGGTGGAACAGCCCTTTGAGGATCTGTAAGGCAAGACTCACAATAGCCAGGGAGGCAGCGAGAGTGGTTATCTAGGCCATGCTGCATCAGTTTATCTAATCCTCATAATAAAGTTGCAAAATGGGTTCGATTACGTAGTCCCATTTTACATGCTAGGAAACAGAGGCTGAGGGACCTTTGGCACCAGGTATGAGGCCAGTGCAACTGGATAGATACAGAGCCAAGATTTGCATTGCAGTCTGTTGACTGCCAGGCCCTGAGACACCAGACAGTCCTAGAGACTGAAGTTTGGGTCATCAGGTTTAGTCTTACCCTTGGTTGGAATTTTCCCCAGATGCAAGAGTGTACATACATATGTTCACATGGAAATAAACACACACACACATACACTCACTCACTGCCAGAGCCTCACTCACAGTGGAGAATTGCTGAGTCACTTCTCCCTGGACATAGATGGCTTATTTGGAAATATGAGAAAAGGCTGTATTTTGATTTGACACAGATCTGATACATGAAGATTATAATATCTTAGATTTGCAAAGAGCTTGAGACATTTGTATATAAAAGTGTTGGCTTCCTGGGGAATCACTGAAATTCAGAAAATCCAGGCATACTTAAGGAAACCCCATCATATTCCTTTTCACTATTAGCTTATCGTAAGGCAGCCCTGTTCTGACTATGCATAGCATTAGCTTTGCAATTAGCACAAAGAGCAGAAAAGGAGGAAGAGCAGTCTTCAGTTGTGAGTGGGAGTGGGCTGGTCGTGGCCTTGGTCAACTCCCATGATTGGGCTGAGGATCTGGTCAAGCGAGTGCCCTTCTCTGTCCTCTCTGCTCCAGGTACAACTGGACAGGAAAGTGTCCTTGGTGGAAGGGGACAGCTTTACTAAGGAGACAAGGATGATTCTTTGGTTAAGCCTACATAAAAAGTCGCATTTCTGAAGGTCTGTCTCTTGAAAGTGTTTTGCTGGGTCAGCATGAGGTCTCTTGATATGAACTTCCATAGGAATATATAATATCCCAGATTCTGATAACACGATAACAAAGTTTTGTAACAATTTCTATAGAAATGTACTGTTGAAGTATGACCAGCTTTTCTCCTTTGACACAATCATATATTAAAAGAGCTTAGGCAATTTGAAATTGTAGAGATATTTATACTCATTCTCAGGAATTAATTTCTTTACATTCACAGTTATCTAGGAATGTGCTAGTCTATATCTAGGAAATGTGGGTTCCCATCTTTGGGGGTATTTAAACAGAGGACAAACAAGTACATGTCAGGGTATTATACAGAGAGAACCTGCACATTGGATATTAATAACAGATTTATTGAGCTTATACTATGTGCCAGATACTGTTGAACATATGAAGTCCCCTCAAAAAGCTTGGAGTCCATTGTATTATTACTATTCCCGTTTACAGATGCAGAAATAGTCAGTCACTTGCAGTCTCACAGGTCAGGATCTGCACTCAGTCTGATTCTAGAGCAGCTTTCTTCAACAGAAATTGAGCATGAGTTGCAAATACAATTCATACTATATAGAATCTTTAATTTTCTAGTAGTAGCATTGGGAAAAGAAAAAATTAAGTTAAGTTTAATAATATATTTTAATAATCTAATATATCCAAATATTGAAATTTTTACATATATTGATTACCAAAAAAAACTAAGAAAATATATATATATTTTACTAGTAGCCCTACACACGAATCTGTGTGCCAGTAGTTCTCTATGGGGCCTGGCCACTCATTACCCGCTGCCCAGAAGTCCTCTGTGGCCCAGAGACCCATCCATAGCTGGGCACAGAACGCTTGCCTCATTCTGCCAGGCTGCTCACACTGCTCTTGCTCAGTGGCCGCCTTCTCCCTTTGCCCCCCCTCACAGGACTGGGGAACTCTGCCAGGGCTGAGAAGATTGGGTGCCGCCATCTTGTGGCTATGGGTACCATCATCTTTGTGACAAAGTGATAGTTAATTTGCATATTACCCTTTTATTAGATAGGATTGATTTTTTTACAGAGAGGAGGGGAGAGGGATAGAGAGTTAGAAACATCAATGAGAGAGAAACATTGATCAGCTGCCTCCTGCACAACCCCTACTTGGGATATGCCCACGACTAAGGTACGTGCCCCTGATAAGAATCAAACCTGGACCCTTTAGTCTGCAGGCTGATGCTCTATCCACTGAGCCAAACCAATTAGGACTATATTTTTTGAACTAAGTCCTTGAAATCCAATCTGCATTTTACACTTGCAAGCGCCTCTCAGTTCAGACTAGCCTTGTCTCAAATGCTTAATAGCAGCACATGGTTGGTGGCAACCATATGGGATGTGCCTAGAACTTGCACTATAAATAATTCCACTCTACTGGCTGTCTGTTGTCTTCCAGTTTCCTTACAAGGCTTCTATCATCAGTCTTTGCATATATAATGTGGTTCATCTATTTGTTAACTCCACCTTTAAATATCAGCATGAATGATCTCTTAAGTAAAAGACTTAAAACACATCTATAACTTCTCTTAGGATCACACCTACTTTTATTATATTTCATTTATTTTTAATTTATTTTATTTTTTAAAAATATATTTTATTGATTTTTTATAGAGAGGAAGGGAGAGAGATAGAGAGCCAGAAACGTCGATGAGAGAGAAACATTGACCAGCCACCTACCAGGGATGTGCCCGAAGCCAACGTACATGCCCTTGACTGGAATCGAACCTGAGACCTTTCAGTCCGCAGACTGATGCTCTACCACTGAGCCAAACCAGTTTCGGCTCATTTATTTTTAAAGAATATGTTTTTATTTATTTTAGAGAGAGAGGAAGGGAGAGGAAGAGAGAGTAACATGGATGAGAAACATTGATTGGCTGCCTCCAGCACACCCCCTACTAAGGATGTAGATGGAAATCTGAGCCATGCCCTGACCAGGAATTGAACTGGCCACCTCTTTGGGGATGAGAGGATGCTCAACCAACTGAGCCAAACCAGCCAGGCAACTTAAAACCTACAAGATAGAAAGATTTCTCTGTATATTATATGTAAAAAAAAAATAAGTCCTATATGCCTTTTGTTTGTGAAGCTGGAGCACATCTGGGTAGTTTCCACTTTATAACTATTTGTACACATTATGGAATCACTGACCTTTTTATTTACAGGCTAAATAATCCCAGTTTCTTTTGTCATTTTTGTTTTGTTTTGGTTTGCTAGCATATATGTGAAGCCTGCTGCACATGAAATGGGCATATCCTATGATGTACTTATCTCTAATAAGAATGAGAAGGGGAAAATAACCATTAACTAAGGTTGAACATCACCAGTTTTTCTCATTTACCCTTGGTGTGTGTTACTCAGTCCTTTTTTCTTTATCCTTATTGTGATTACGGTAGTCAGAAATGGCATGTGGCTCACCAAAGTGATGTTTCTGATTAAATTATAGTGATTTTTTTGGTAGGCTTGATTCATTTCCTGGCAGGTAGAATTCTTCTCAGTTATCCGAAGGGCTTTTCTCAAGTTGGATTTCTGGCAGTAACTGACCCTCTGGGCTGTGGAAGGCTTCAATTGCAAAAGCAGAATGTGACATGCCTTTTATTGTGTGTTACATATAGAAACATCCTGTGTTTCCTTTGTAAGGGCAAACTATATTCAGCTATACATGTTAGTGTGACATATTTTAATAATTCCAAGTCTCTGTCTGGAGGTGAGGGACATATTACATGATTAGCTTAAATCTGACTTCAGTTGCTCATTAAAAGGAAAGTATTAAGTACAAGGTTTCAGTTGCAAGTAAAGAAAAATGTTAAACCTTTTAGGGAGGAATTTCCTAAGACAGACTCTAAGGATGTGTCATCTAATATTATGTACATGAATATTAGATATTTCAGTTAGATTATGGTGCTGTTTGAATTAAAATATCATGCTTGTGGACAGACATATCCCCAGTACAGCCCATCTTTCAGGTGATTATTATTATTATTATTATTATTATTATTATTATTATTATTTTAAAACTAAGCAGTATTAACACAGCAAGACAAACCAATGGAAATTGCAAGGTGCATTTATTTGTTAGCTGTATGAATACGTTCTAAGAGTTTTTATTGAGAACCTGGTGTGTCCAGGGTGCAGAGTGGGTGAAAGCAAGTATGTAATGCCAGCCCCAATTCCCAGAAATTTGCCATCTCCCTGGGAAGATGTAGCATGCACTTCCCCTGCCCTTTGCAAAGCAGAATCACCTTGTGAGATATGTATGAGATTTCTTCAAGTAAGAACAGAGGATGCTTCTTATTTATATTTGGATCTCCAGCACCTTGCGGAGAATAACTGCACAATCATGATGTGTTGGATTAAATGAAAGTGGTGCATTGATTTAATTTATGTATGTGAGTTAAATACAGCTTTCACATTATCTTTGTAACAGAGGCACCTATATAAAACCTCATTTTAAATAATGAGGATGAATAAAGTCTCATCCCAGTCCTTCTGCTATTCCCTGGCTGGACCTGCTCTGCTAACTCCGGTTGGTAACTCCTAGCAGCTTAGCTGTGGTTGAAAAGATAGTTCTAACAGGAAAGGAATGTGGGCCTCTCTTTTCAGCATGCCCAGCTTCTATCAGGAGTTAGCCTCATCACAGAGTCCTTCAGTGTACCAAAAAATCTATTTTGTTTTGTGGATGAAGAACCTTGACATTCACAATGACTAAATAATCCTTTATTTTGGAGCTATATAATCCTCGTAAGTGTGCATAGGAGAGGTGGGGAGTAGGATGGGATCATTTGTTTACATATGCCTGCATATGGCTTCCGATGACTGTTGATGAATACAGAGCTAACCACAATCAGGACAAGCACTTTGTGTGTGTGAGCAAGAGGAATCAATGAATGATTGGCAAGGCTACGTAACCTACAGAGGTGGTTATGAGTATCTTATCAGTGGTAGAATGTGCTGCATTGCTAGTTTGGCAATTTGGCCAGCTACAAAAAAAAAAAAGAAAAAAAAGAAAGAAATTGACATAGACAGTGAGGGCCTTTGCTCATGAGGAAAGTATTTCTTTAGCATTTTATAAGCAAGGCCTTCAATCTACTTTGATAGAATAAAATAGTTCTATTCAGCATATCATTTTCCCCATGGAAAATTTAGCCAATGGTTATGCAGTGTTTTCTATGATGTGCAAGGCACTATGCTTGGCCCAGTGGGTGTGCAGCCAATCCTGAGAACTGGCCATACCCCTGGGGACTTTTCATGGATTCACACACGGAAGGAGAAAAAAAGGATATTTCAAAGATAAAATTGCATCTGTAGAGTTTTATATATTAGTAGATTCTACTAATGGGAAGGAAGAAATTGGGCTCCCTATAACCCTGCTTGTTTTTTCCTTATAGTTTCCCCAACATTATCTCTGATTCTGTGTTAGATATGCTAGTCACTAAGACTGGTTATATGTATTCTCTTTAATATAACATCTTATGTCATGTAGTGTTTTGAAGCCCATGGCTTACGAATCCTCTTCAAGATTCATTAAAAACAACAATAAGCTCTCCTGCAGCCTGGCAGTGTGGGCAGATTGGCTTAGCTCTGGTTTACTGGTCTGTACAGTACTTTATCCCATTCTCAAATTCTGTGTTTTGAAAACTTGTGATGCTCACAGTCTAAATAAAGTGAGACCCAAATCCTTATAATCTAAGGTAAACAGCTTTGTCCTGGCGTGTGTCAGTGAGTGGCGGAGAAATGTACACAGGGACAGAGTTATCCATTGATTTGGCAACAGGGTTGGCAAGCACAAATGTTTGGTAAATGCCTACAAGATAAAAGCATCTGAAATAGCAAAGTAGTCAATCAGCCTCAAGAACTGAGAGCTGAGAGGTGCTCAAAATAGTATGAAATCATTCATGTTGTGAAGGCTTAAGATGGGACCATAGAATGCTGGAAATTTGGTAGGGTGCACGTGTAAGCACTCCTTCCCCCCGAAAGAAAACATGCATATTTGAATGATAGGAAAGTGATAGCAAATGCAAGATGAGAAATGACAGGAAGAGAGGAACAGAGGAAGGGAATTATTCAACTGAAAGGGGAAAAACATTCCCAGCTGTTGTGACTAGACATGTGTTCGGAAATGTCATTTAACTGAAATCAAAGATGAGCCGGTTAGAAGGGAGAGGAGGAAATGCCTGGGAAAGAGTGCACACTACCCTGGAGATTGAGCCAATTGCAAAAGTGGGAAGAATCTGTGTAACTCAGGTTATGCATTCTCTTGGATTTAGAGAAACTCAATTTAAGAGAGCAACAGCAAATGGCAGAGCAATGAAGCAGTGCGTGATACAGTGACATTGAATGCTAGGTCTAATGTACCATTATAAATTTATATGTAGAATATGTAAGTGCAAGTCTTTCCCATTTAAAACAAAAAAATCTACTCCTGACTCCCCTTCTACTTACCTCTTCATCTACTTGTCTTCCTTTCAAATTATACCTTCCCAAACTAGTCAGATTTGTCACTTTTTCCCCTGACTGGCCTATCCAGCCTGGATTGTGCCCTCCGATGCTCCAATGAAAATAGCTCTTGCCAAAGTCATGGATTACTTCCCAGTTGTCAACTCCAATGGACACTTTCCAGTCTCTCTTTATTGTGATGATTAAAAGAAGAATCTTGGTATATTAGAGGAGCCAAGAACGGATTGGCCAAGTTCCCATGATCTTGCCATTTTGATTCTCTCTTTTGAAGCTGCCAAAATAACTACTGAAGATTTAGACAAGCAAAATGGACAATTTTGGACTAAATGTAAACTGGAAAAGATTGAAATGTATGGCACCTTGCCAAAGAGAATAGCTCTGAAATAAAGTTGAAATTGAAATACCAGCCTTCAAATTGAGCAAGACATGGGTAAGTAAAAGGAAATTTAATTAAGCTTTATTAGTAGAAAATATGATAATCATTTATGAAAGATCCCCTGTTTGCTCCACAGGGATGAAGGGAAACATTGCTCAGTACACAGATGTGTTTGTTCCTCTTCCTAGAAGCCTTTGAAGCCTAAAGAAGTTCAGAGGGCGTGGTTTTAAGGAATACATAAAGATGAACATGCACTCAGACACTGGTGCCCCGATGATCACCAAACTCATTGATCCAGAGTGTAGAGAAAATGAAGGATGTGCTTGTAGAATATTTGGATTGGCATCTTTCAAAGACCACTTCAGTCCCCTCCTAATCATTGCTGGTGGGTAGGGTTTCCCAGCTAAATTCAAAGATAACTGTTTACAGACTTCTAGATTTATTTCATATTTTTTCCTTATTTTTTATTTGTTCAGAAATTGCCACTTTAAAAATATTCAAGACAGAGGAGAGATGGAAGGGGATAAATATTAGGTCAGTCCCTTTTAAAGAGAAAAGACACCACCACCACGATCAGGAGCAGATGTTTATTAAACACCTGCTCTAGTCCTTTAAGTTGTCTCTAAGGTCAGTGAGAAATTCTGAGTGCTCAGACACTCTGCAGGGAAATGTGTCTAGAGAAAAAGAATGCATCAGCTCATCTTTACAAAGGACTCAGGCATCAAGGAATCCCCCAAGCACCCTTTCAAATCCAACAAGTCAAGCAAGCTATGGTTAATGATATGCTTGTGTTTGCCAGAGCTGACATTGTGGCATGAAAGAAAATTTATGAAATGTTGGAGTTTACATTAGAGTTTTATTTTTGTGCTTTTTGTACACTTGAGTACACTGGATCTCAAGGTATAATTTCTACATAATTATTATCTCATTTGTGGGACACTTGTATTAAATGGTTACCAGACTATCTTGTAATTTTTGTTTGAATATGTTATGCTATTCAATATAATGCCATTTAATACCTGTGTATGCACATATATGTTTATTTGCGTTTGCATAGATGGTTCGTGTGTGTGTGTGTGTGTGTGTGTGTGTGTGTTCTTTAAAACATCAAGTCCTTGATCAGGAAAACAACTTCTACTTATAATCTATAACATGTTTCCTTTGGGAAATATAATCCAATTTATGGCCCAGTTTCTCAGTACACATTAGAGCAGAAAGAAAAGTGTCTTTGTTGGCAAAAGGCATTAATATAAATACTGTTACAGTGCAGCTTAATTTGTGTTCTGGCTTTTCTTTTCATATGAGTATTATAAGTACTTTAAGGTCCCAAACCTTGTATTATATTTGGATTCTCTCCATTATGCTGAGCACATTACTGTATATATAGTAGGAGCTAATTTAAGCTCTTCTTAAATGAATCATATTAAAGGAAGAAAAAAACAAACTTGGAAACCTTATTGAACACAGGTAATTCTTGCTTTGATGATTTAGCATTCCTTTAGGAACTTGGAGTATTCCCAGAAACACTAAGAAAATCAATTACCATTGAATGGCACTACAAATTGTGTTTATTTAGGATTTCTGGGGTTTTAGACATATAATAAATGGAATTTTATTATATTGTATATAAGGATAGATATGCATGCACATGGATCCATTCAGTCTACGACAACCCTTTAGCAGAATGCAAACAGACCAGCTATGGATGCAAATGGCGCGAATCCTATGGAGGGACTGATGTCAGACCTGCTGCAAGAGGTGGGAAACTCAGAATACAATGGAGAGAAATTATAGAAGAGCCTGCGAGACTGGCCTGAATCTGGGTGAAATTTAAAGGTCAGAGTTAAAGAAGTCAATTGGCAAGGGATGCAGACTGGTTGACTACCAGATGATAGGTGTGTGTGTGTGTGTGTGTGTGTGTGTGTGTGTGTCCTGTTTTGATCTCTGTGTCTCCAAATCTCACCTCAACTGAATTTGATTTTCTCTATGCAGGGTTAGCAGATTCTACTTTGCCCCAAGTAACAGATTCTACTTCACTTCTTTTGGAGACTTGTCCAAGCGCCTGTTAGTACACTGTTAGTACACTGTGGCCCCTCACCACTTCCTGCGCCTGGCTGGCTCCCCTTGCAGCCCCTGTCTACCGCTCCAGCTCTCTGGCCTCCTCTCAGACCAGTCCTCCTGGTTTCCACTTATCCTCCTGGCTTGCTTCCAGGTCCTTGTACCGATGCCCTGCTCCCTCTTTCCAGGACAGTGGCCCTCCCGCAAGCCCCTTTTATTTCAGTGCCTACTTTCATAGCACCAGTGCCCTTTCCTTAAAAATATAGTCAGTGTAGTTACTATGCAACACGTGCATTTAAACAATTACCATGTCATGCAAAATGGTACCATAAAAACCACAGGGCTTATGGGAAAATGGGGTAGGAGTACAACATTCAAAACTCACAAGGTGGCACATTGGAAAAAAAAAAAAAGAAAAAGAAAAAAAAAAGGTAGCCCTGGCTGGGTGGTTTAGTGAGTTGGAGTGTCATCCCATACACCAAAAAGGTTGCATATTTGATTCCTAGTCAGTCACATACCTAGATTGTAGGTTCAATCCCAAGTAGGGCACATATGGGAAACAACTGATGAACATTTCTCTCTCACATTGATGTTTCTCCCCCCCCCCCCCTCTCTCTCTCTCTCTCTCTCTCTCTCTCTCTCTCTCTCTCTCTCATCTCTGTCTCTTCCACCATGACCCATCTGAAATCAATGAAAACATGTCCTCAGGTGAGAAAAAAACAGATCAGAATCTAATACGAAGTGGTCGTATGCTTTTGCACATGTAAAATCATTAATGCATAAAGACTTCAAATGCTGTCTTTTCCATTGAAAAAGACATGATGTTTACTTGCGCAGGTGGGCTTTGGAAAGGCTGCTGCTTGTGAGTAGTGAAATGGTGGAAGGAGGGCTGTCTGGAACCCTCTGGAGAGCTGTACCACCAGAGGTGACCCGAGGTGCCTGGAAGAAGGCCCCTGGCCTGTGTTCCATGGTCCCTGCAGGGCTCTGCTCAGGCGGGTGCAGATTTCCACCGCTCCTCTGGAGTTTCTCACGGGTGAAATTGCTGTATAAGCAAACACAAAATCCTGTTATGCTCAAACTGTTCCCTAATACGTTGACTTCACCATTTTAAACAACTATTAAAACAGAACGCACTGTGTGCTGTTGTAAAGTTAAACTTGCACTTATTTGTGTTATTTTCCATGGACGCCTGTATTCCCCATCAGGTTGGGCACTAGAAAGGCAGGGCTTGCTCACGCTCATCTCTGCAGCTGTCACTGAGCATGTCTCCTGGTCAGTGGTAGGCACCTGATGAGGGAATTAATGAATCTTTTCCTCTCATCTTCCACTTTCTCAGGACCCTCATGCCCGGGGCATACCCTGTGAGTAAAAGGTTTATGGCTGACTAGGGCTTAGTGTGTTTTTCTTACATAGAAAAATTTTGGGAGAGTTTCTTAATTATACACATGGTCCCTGTATCAGGCAGAATTGAGCTGGAATTCTGCCTGATACAGGGACCATGTGTATAATTAAGAAACTTGCCAGGTTGCTCAATGGAGGGGAATTAAAGATGGGCATTCATTCAGAGGGTGCTTTTGAAAGCTAAAATAACCAACATGTTTATCCATGCATGGATGGATGAAGAAGTTGTGGTATGTGTACAAAATGAAATATTATTCCACCTTAAAAAGGGCGATTCTGCCATTGAAACAACATGGCAGAATCGCCCTTATTAACTGTAGTAAGCCAGACAGAAAAAGAAACTGCCTATCTCACTTATATTGGAATCTAGAAAAGTCAAATATGTAGAAGCAGAGAGTCGAACCATGGTTACCAGGGGCAGCAGGTGGGGGAAATGAGGAGATGGATAATGGGTGAATAAGTCTAGAGGTCTAATGAGCAGCATGATGACTGTGGTTAATGAGACTGTATTGAATGCTGGGAATGTGATGAGGGAGGTTTCAGGTGCTCTCATCAGATACACAGTAACTGTGAAAAAAATATGTTAATTAGCCTGTCTGTAGTAATCATTTCACTATGTATACGTACATGAAATAATCATGTTGTACCCCTCAAATATATACAATTTTTATTGAAAACAGAAACAAGCGATGGTGCAGCAGTTCAGAGCTTGCCTATAGCAAGAAGCTGCTGCCCACTCTGGGGCTGGAGGAACCCCTGTGTGAAGTGGTATCAGTGGAGCCTGGGCAGAGCCACCCAGAAGCACCTGCAACCACAGAAGGCATAGCCATTGATGAAAATGCTGCCCAAGTGGTGTTGGGGGTAAAAAAATACCCAGTTTCTCCAGTCCTACCCCCATCTCCTGCCAGTGCCTCTCTTGTAAGAATTTAAGCAGCCTTGGCTGGTGTTGCTCAGTGGATAGAGCATTGACCTGAGAACTGAAGGGTCCTAGGTTTGATTCTGATCAAGGGATGTGCCTGGGTTGTGGGCTCAATCCCCAGTAGGAGGCATGCAGGAGGTAGCTAATCAATGATTCTCTCTCATCATTGATGTTTCTATCTCTCCTTCTCCCTTCTTTTCTGAAATCAATACAAATATTTAAAAATAAGAAAAGAAAAGAAAAGAAAAAAGAATTTAGCAGAGCCAGTTGGCCAGGGAATCCTGGAGTGTAGTTTTCAGAAATCAGTTCCCTGCCCCACAGAGCGGAGCAGGACTGAGGTGATGAGCAATGGGGCAAAGGGTTGGCTTAGACCCACTGTTTCATCACTACCCCCTTTTCACCAAATCAGTCCATCATTGGTATCCGTGCTGCCTATGGATCACTTGGCAAAAGGCTTCGCCATCAATTCATCCAGAGAAATACACAATGGTTAGGCCTTTACCATTAGCGTTTCCTTGAGAAAACTTACTGGTTAAGAGATTACTCACATTAACATGTAAAGAGTGGGCCACAGAGATGAAATTTTGTTCCTAATGAGTCGTAATGCAAAACATTTGTTAAAAACTCAAGTCTCTCTCCAGCTTCAAATCACAGCAGCAATACAGTGCCTCTCACCTTTACCCCGAGTTATTTTCCCTGCAGTTTTTGGCAATATTGGCCTCCAGAAATTATATTTCCAGCTGCATATTAAAGTATTCTCCAGGGCAAAACAAAAGTAATCAAAATGGTGCTTTTACAAATAATGATTTTGAGCACAGATTTTCCTTGAGAACGAGAACATCCTATTTGGGTTGCCTTTGTGTTCAGTTCATTCCTTGTATTATTTAGCACAACAATGCCATGCACTGCAGAAATGGCTAGGAACATATTTTTTTAGTAAGATATTAAAGGCCCAGGCCAGTGAAAAGACTCTACTGAGTTTGTAAGCTCCATTCTTTGTTTTTGTAAATATAGGAAGAGATGTAAAATGTACAAAGCAGAGGCTTTAAAAGTCATTGATAATTTTTCCTTAAAAGGGGGAATTATTATTGAAATAAAAAATACAATTTAATTTTAATAAGTGCATCTTAAATTTTAAAAAAATATTGAATTTCTTTGTACGTGTTCTGTCGTTCTATTTTAGAACTAACATTTAGTTCTGAATTTCCAAGGCCTTATAAGCAAGATACCTTTTTTATTCTTGGTCTATAAAATTGCCATCATGGTGAATTATTTGATAGCCTTTCCTCTGTTAGTAGCTCCGTGAAGTGCAATTTACAAGGCATGTTACCCTGCCATCCACTGGCTTTGCAAATGAGGATAAATTTCACTAGCTATCTTACGTTTAAGCCACATACTTAAAAGTGCAAATAAGTAGATTTTTTTTTTTAAATTTTACTCTTGCATGACAACCTCTATTTTCAGAAGCCTTTCAGCCTAATGGCAGAATTATGGGTTAACTTCCTTGTGTCTGTTCTCCCCTTCCTCCCCCCCATTTAATTCTGAATATGCCTCTTGCTTTTATCCCCTGGGTTGTACCTATTGTGGGTTCTGTCATGGGCTGAGCTGGCATCTTCTGAGATGTAAACCCTTTGCTGGTTCTTGGGCATTGTTAGGCCTTCCTCATACTGGCCTCTGCAGAATATTCCACTTCCCACCTGCTCTCTCTTGACCGCGTCCTTCCTGCCCTCCACACAGCATCCTCTTTCACTGGGGCAGGCCCTTCGTGTCTGCTGTCTTGCCCTGCCTGTCTCAGCTGAGCCCCTCTTGGTCATGAAGGTTGTGCCTGCTCCCTTTCTCATCAGTTCATGTGGAACTCCGTGAGGCACGTTAGCTTCTCTGCCTAGTCCCTTGCTGCTATTGCTACCCAGACTTCTGGGCCCTGGCACCATGGGGACAGTGAAATGTGGGGGTGGGGACCACTTGGAAAGCAGGACATAACTTCAGGGGGACTTACTATTCTCTTCTGCCCCATTTCTTAGAAACCCAAACTATATCTAACTGTTCTGTTTCCCTTTAAATGTTTTATCCTTTTTTTTTTCTTCTCTGAACAAACATATAAGGCCAGTGTTTAAGCCTAAAAATCAAAGATTTGAGATTTATGTTTCTTGATTCTCTAATTGTCCCTTAAGGCAATGAGCAATTCAGTAGGAGGCCTTGATATTGGGAGAAAAGGTCTTATAATCCGAGGTAGAAATTCAATAAAGCTTGGGTGAGGGAGCCTCAGTTAACACCTAGTGCACATTTAAAAAATGTTTTTTAAAATTGATTTTAGAGAGAGGAACAGAAAAATAGAAACACCAATGATGAGAGAATTATTGATCAGCTACCTCCAGCATAATGCTCATTGGGATTGAGCCCACAACCCAAGCATGTGCCCTGATCAAGAATAGAACTGTGGAGACCTCCTGGTTCATGGGGTTATGCCCAGTCACTGAGCCACACTGGCTGGGCCTGAGTGTACTTTTTTAAACTTTATTTTATTTTATTTTATTTTTAAAAAATATATTTTATTGATTTTTTTTACAGAGAGGAAGGGAGAGGGATAGAGAGTTAGAAACATCAATGAGAGAGAAACATTGATCAGCTGCCTCCTGCACACCTTTCACTGAGAATGTGCCCACAACCAAGATACATGCTCTTGACCAGAATCAAACCTGGGAACTTCCAGTCTGCAGGCCGATGCTCTATACACTGAGCCAGACTGGTTAGGGCTACTCTTTATTTTTATTGTTGACACTATTATAGATGTCCTTATTTCCCTCCCCTTTGCCCACCTTACACTCCTTCCCCTTGCCCTCACCCTTCCTTCCCTCTGGCCATCACCACACTGTTATCCATGTTTTTGAATTATGGGGTTTTTGGTTAATTTCTTCACCTTCTTTCATCCAGTCCCTCCACCCTCATATCTATGCTCCTGTTTCTATTTCATGGTCATTAGATTCCACATATAGGTGAGATCATACAGTATTTTCTTTCTCTGACTGGCTTATTTCACTTAGTATAACATCCTCCAGGTCCCTCTACGCTGTTGCATGTAGTACTCCATGGTGTATCACAGATTTTTTTTTATCCATTTGGGCTGTTTTCAGATCTTGGCTGTTGTGAATAAACCTGCTAGAAGATAGGGGTGCATATATCCTTTGAATTAGTGTTTTGTATTTCTTTGGATATATTCCCAGATGTGAGATCTCTGGCTCAAAAGGCAGTTGCACTTTTAATTTTTTGTGGAAACTTCATAATGTTTCCCACAGTGGCTACACCACTCACTATTCCTACTAATAGAGCGAAGAGTTCCCTTTCTCCATATCCTGGTTAGCACTTGCTATTCATTGATTTATTGGTAGTAGCCATTCTGGCAGGTATGAGATTATCTCATTGTAGTTTTTAATTTGCATCTCTGCTGATTAGTGACATTGATCATTTTTTCATATGTTTATTGGCACTGTAAGTGTCTAGGTCCTTTGCACATTTTTTTTAAATATATATTTTATTGATTTTTTTTACAGAGAGGAAGAGAGCGGGATAGAGAGTTAGAAACATCGATTAGAGAGAAGCACCCATCAGCTGCCTCCTGCACACCCCCTACTGGGGATGCCTTTGCACATTTTTAATTAAGTTATTTGTCTTCTTGTTATTGAGTTGCATAGTTCTTTATATATCTTGGAAATTAACCCCTTATCAGATGTATCATTGACAAATATATTCTCCCATACAGTTGGTTCCATTTTCATTTTGCTGTGCAGAAGCTTTTTAATTTGATATAGTCCCATTTGTTTATTTTTTTATTTGTTTACCTTTTCCTAGGAGATATATTGGCAAAAATATGGCATATTTCACAGATATAGAACAAATATTCCAAAAAATTATGTGGAACCTAAAAAAGACCCTAAATAACCTTAGCAATCTTGAGAAAGAAAAATAAAAGTAGGTATCACAATAACAGATATCAAGATATACTGCAAAGCCATTGTCATCAAAACAGCCTGGTACTGGAATAAGAACAGGCATATAAATTAGTAGAACAGAACAGAGAGCCCAGAAACAAATCTATGTCTTTATAGTTAATTAATATATGACAAAGGAGGCAAGAGCATACAACAGAGTAAAGATGTTCTCTGGAGTAAATGGTGTTGGGAAAATTGGACAGGTACATGCAAAAAAGTGAAACATGACCACCAACCTACACCATGAATAAACTCCCAAGAATAAATTCAAAATGGCCAAATGACTTAAATGTAAATTGTGAAACCATAAAAGTGCTAGAAGAAAACATAGGCAGTAAAATCTCAGACGTAACTCATAGCAATATTTTTGCTGACATATCTCCCAATGTACTTTCTTAAAGGATAATATGTTACTCTTGGGAGCCTATTTTCCCACCTGTGAAAGAAGAATTATAATATCTGGTTTCTAAAGTTAATTATAAAAATTAAATGTAGCAGATTAAGTCAAGTGCCACACCCAGTGATCAGTCAAGAAAGCCAACTGCAGACTATAATCCAGAATATTTTTTAAAATTTATCTTTGTTGTTGAAAGTATTAAAGATGTCCCTCCTTTTCCCCCCTTTAATCCCCCTTCACCACAAACTCCTTAGGGCCTTCACCACACTATTGTGTATGTTCATGGGTTACATATATATGCATATAAGTTCTTCGGTAAATTTCTTCCCACCCAACGACTCCCACCTTCCCTCTGAAATTCATCATACATCTACTTTGAGACAAAGCCTCTAAATACAGTCTAATATTATTACAGAAGTAGTACATGTATGTCATAGGAAATTAGATAATACCAACAAGTAAAAATAAGTAAAAAAAAAAATCACCATATTCCAACATGTAGAAATGACTACTTTTAACATGTCAGTGTGTATATTCACTTAATTTCTCTCTTTACATATACATATATGCGTACATATAAATTTTTATCTCATTCAGAACCAAAAAATGTTTTAATTTTTCCAGTTGTCCCCAAAGTGTTTTATTGCTGGTTATCCCAGTCAGCATCCAAAAGAGGATCACATATTCTTTGTTTGTTATGTCATCTAAGAGCATCCATTTTTTTTAATGTCATTGGCTTATTGAAATTTCTCACCTTCTAGGTGTGTCTAATTGATTCTTTAAGGTGTTGTTCAGTTTGTTCGCCAGGTTTTTAACAGGACATTTTGTCTAAAGTGTTTGTTAATGTTGTTTAACTTTGCTTCATTGGCAATGCTTCAGATTGCATGGTATCAAAAGACATAATTTTAGCAATTCTAAAATTAAGGTTGGATTAGAGTGGTGATTCTCTGATACTTCCATAGTACAACTATATGTTCCCCCCTGTCTAATTAGCAATGTGTATGGAGTTATTTTCACATTACATGAACATCTAATTCCCCATCATCTATTCACCTAATAGTTTTAGCATCAGTAATGCTGAATAAAGGTATTTTGAATAAGAAGACTGACTAGGCATGTTATAGAGATTGACATGAGAAACATTAATTAAAAAGTGGCTACATAAGCTTTTTTTCTGTTTAATTTCAGAAGGCGGTCAGGTATCAGTAGTCTTTAGATGAGATGTATCTTGGTGGCCAGGACAACACATGATTGTCAGAAGTGTCAAGCAGTGAGCCTAAAATTTCAAAGAAAGTATAGAGTTTTTAAAAATAAGAATGAGGCTGAGATTGTGCCTTGGATGAGTATAAGGGAAGGGTGCAAGTTTAGAGAATGATGGAATTCATAGTCTAATATATTCGAAGTATTTAAGGCACACCAAAAATTAAATGTAAGGTGCTTGTAAAATTGAAATTGGATGTCTCTTTATTTTTTTTTTCAAGGAAAAGTCTTGAGTTGGAATATATTTTTAAAAGTGTCTGCATAGTACACGTTTAAGTTCCAGATTTTTATGAACTTTGACAATTTGTTCATAGTCTTCTCTTTTCAGCTCTTTAGATGTAAGTTATTCTTTTCTGTTCACCAGGAGTAAATTACCCTCTGCTGTAGCACAACGACCACATCAGGCTGCTGTCAGAATGAGGCAGTGTTGGATTCTTAAAGAGTTGCAAAGTCTAGTTTTTAGGTACAGCCACTTTGTAAAATGTTCCTGGAGCAGAAGTTTAGAAGAGGAACCTGTTGGCTGTTCTGTTTGTTGCCTTGGATGACAAGATTCAAAATCCTTTAAAGAGTTGGAGTAGAAACTAAAGTTTTCCTTCAGAATTATAAAGGCTGATGGTTTTAGAAGGAATGATAAATACATTAGTGTATTATTTCCTTATTATTACTTATATTATTATAACCCATTGCTGTCCCTTGTTCCAAGGGCCTCTCACACATAGTTTGGCCAAGTGACAAGCTTTGGCCAAGGAAATTATAAGTCCTATTGATAGGGACATTTTGGACTGGAACATGTGGTGCTCCCCTAGGCAGACTGGTTCCTGTGCTCCTTGTCCTTCAGAACAGAAGAATGAATCCATGGACAGAGGATAATATAGCAAAGGTGGAAATTTATTGAAGAACAAGTACAGACTCCCATGTGGGGAGAGGAGAAGAGTCCCACAGAATTGACTCCCACGTGGGGAGAGGGAAAGGATCCCACTGAGTTCCTTTTCCCTATCTATAATAAAAGCATAATATGCTAATTAGACCAGATGTCTTTCCAGATGTCCTTCTGGACAAATTTCCGGATGAAGCTGGGCCTGCGAGGGAGGCCTGGGTCCCGGGTGTCAGAGGGAAGCCTGTGCCAGCAGCCTGGAGAAGGAAGGCCTACTCTTGCACAAATTTTATGCATCGGGCCTCTTTTGGCTTATAAAGACTGTAGATCTTTGTGCCTTGATATTCCCTCTGATTGGTCACTATTCCCTTAGACTGGTTACTAACTCCTGGGCTCAAAGGTCAAACCTCACTTGGGGCATGTAAGGTTCTTTCCCCTCCTTCCTTATTGTTTTTCTATTCCCTTTGGGCTTTCTTCTTCTCCTTCTGGGTGAAGGGCTTCCTTTCCTTTATTTTGTAAATATAGACCTTCTGCTGTTCCCAGATCCCTCAATCTATGGAAATGTACCTGTTGGCAGATTTCAGCTTCCCTATTCTATGGAAATGTAGCTTCTGCTGTTCTGCAGCCCTGTGCTTCTTTCATGGTCCCCTTCATTTCCAAAATTTCCTAAACCTGTCTTTTTCACCCCCCAAAATTCCTGTTTCACTATTTTTAAGTTGAAGTTTTAAGAACCATTGTGTGGTTCAACCAACACTATTTTTCTTCTTGAGTTTTAGGTGTCCTACAAGGCAGTGGCTCTTTCAACGCGGCTCTTAGATCTGTGATGAATGTGTAGCATTTTTGAGAAATGAACCCATTTGTGGGTGGAAGCCACTAAAATTTTGGTTTCTTGTTATTGCAATCTAACTTAGCCTACACTGACTGCTTCAGAGGAGAAAGACATGCATGAATATAATACAGGATTGTGCTGATACAAATCAGTGTAGGGCTGAGGATTTTAAAGTCAGTGGTCCACTTTACAAGGTTGATTTGAAGGCATCTGGCTTTTCCATTCAGCTCTGTGACTTAGTGAAGTAAGCTGCCAAGCCAGAATGGGCTTCAGGTGCCCACTGGGAGATACTGTAAACTGCCAGAGTCCTGTCTCGCACTGCAAATCGCAGCTGATTGCAAGAATGAGAAATAGCTTTCTCTGATTGGAGCATTATTCAACTCTGAGGTTAGGTCTAGTGATCTGTTCGAACAATTAACTGAAAGTGAGCTGAGACTTTTAAATTATTTTTCTTTCAGCTATGCTATTTGAGATAGTTATTTGAATTGCAGTGTCACATTATGAAATAACACAATCTGCTGCTTTTATAGTCACACTAATTAATTTTCAACTTAAGTATAAATGTCAGCTGATGTCTGTCATACTCAGCTTAGAAAGAAATACCTTTATATTTGATTTTTTTTCTTTAAGAGAAAACATGCTCAGAGTACACTGTGAAAGCTATGAATTGAGAGGAAAAACCAATCTCTCTTCAATTCAAATTAATTTCTCAGAACTGAAGCAGTATAAATACTTCTGCTGAAGTGTGTGCTGTAATTACAAACCTCAGGGATCTTAGGTTCTGTGGCTCATTTTGAGCATGCCAGTCTGTGCAGCATGCCTTGTCTTAGTCAAGTTCTCTACTAGGTGGTTATAAATCATTATTTTGCATAAGGAGAGTTACATAAAAATTAGCAATCAGAGACTTTTTACCTCATTTAGTGTAGTGAAGTTGATATTTAAAATACTATTTTTCTCAGCAGATTATATTGCCAGAAATTGTACATTTTCAGATATATTTAACTCAGTCTCTATAATTTATAATTGAAATATAGGCTTCAGATTAACTTCATTATTATGCAGCAGATTAGGACTTAAGTATTTATTAAATGAAATGATCGCTAGGTTTGTACATTCAGTACAAAATAGGTTCTTGGAGGTGTAAGGAAGTTTTAAATCACTATTTAAAGGGTGATTATTATGAAGATTTAATAATTAAAGTGACAATTTGGTTTTAAAAGTTTTTATAGCCTTAAATTGCTTCTAGGCCATTTCCTTCCTCACTTCAGTCCTCAGTAAAAAGTAATCTTTTAACATGAAACACACTCACAAATTTTCCAGTTCTAAAGAAGTGATAATCACTACTTAGTTTTAATTTGAATAAATGATTTTCATTCAGGTCACTGAGCAACTCCTGTTGTTGGTCCCTGTGCTAAGCTGGTGAAATAAGGTCACCCTTCCTGCCTTCCTGTCTAACTCTCTGCCACCCCCTAGTGCCCAGGACCCTTTCCTTGGTGTGTGTGTGTGTGTGTGTGTGTGTGTATGATCCATACTACTTGCCTTTGGTTTCTTTGGACACTTGTCCCCTACCCTCAAGAGGTTTACAACCTAAAACAGGAGATAGACACTTAAAAAACAGTAGCTAGCTTTATACATTATGTAATTGTGATATAGAGGAAAGAGTAATTTTTTATTATGGGGGAATAGGGAAAATTAATAAAACATTATGAAACCCATATTGTTTTCAAACTTGGCTTCATTTAGGTTGACAAGTTTATTGCTATAAATTTGTTAGTAATATTTGCTTATCATTTTGTCTGTAGTGATACCTCTCATTAATTCCTGCTAGGTGTTTTGTATTTTCTCTTTTTTTTTCTCATTCAGTCATGCTAAGTATATACGTTTTACAAATCTTTTAAATTAAGCAGTTTTGGATCTATTGACTTCTGTATATCTTCTTTCTGGTTCACTAATTCTTGTCTTATTTCTTTTTTTATACTTTGTTTAATTTTATTTTTTTGTTATTTTTGGTAAGCTTAAATAATGGATTTTTCATCTTTATGCTATGTAATATATACATGTAGTTAAAAATGTCCTCTAAATACTATTTTAGTTGCATAGCGAAAGTTTAGGTAAGTTACATTTTCATTCTCTTTCACTTAAAAATATGTTCTCATTTCTACTTTTTCCTATTAATTTTGAAACAGTTGATGGACTTTTCTAGTTATCTCTCTTCTTTTTATTTCTAATGTATTTCCTCTAGGATCAGAACACATTGGCTGTATGATATAATTCCTGGGGACTTGTTGAGTTTTGCTTTATGACCCAATGTATGATCTTCTTTGCAGTTCAATGTGCACTGTAAAGAACGTGTATTCTGCAGTTGCTGGGCATTATTCTACAAACTTTTGATTAGATCAGTTTATTTCATTGTGATGTTATGACTTATACACCCTTACTAATTTTGTCTGTACTCCTTTCAGTTATTGAGGGAAGATTGTTAAATTCTCTAATAATAGTGGATTTATCTAGCTCCTTATATAATTTTTGCATTTCCTTGAGTTTAAATATTTAGGACTGCCATGTCTTCTGGTTTTAACTGGTACTTTTGTGTTTATGAAATGTCCCCATTTATTTGCTTTAAAACATCTTGTCAAATAGTCTAATTTGTCTAGTATTAATATAGCCATACTTGTTTTTTTTGTTATTTGCTTGACATATCTCTTACTATCTTTTACTTTTGACTTATCCATATATTTACATTTAAGATGTCCTTCTTATAACCAACTATTTTAGTTTCCTAATGCTGCTGAAAAATTTTACCATAAACGTGTTGACTTGAAACGAGCACAAATCTATTTTCTTACAGTTCTAGAGGTTAGAAGTTCACAAGAGGTCTCAATGGACTAAAATAGAGGTGTTGGCTGGGCTGCATTAGTGCTGGAGTCTTTAGGGAAAAATCCATTTCCCTGCCCTTTCCAGCTTCTGGAGGCTGTCCACATGCCTTGGCTCGTGGCCCACCTCCATATTTAAGGCCAGCAATTGCCAGCCTGATGCTGACTCGTCTGATTCCCCCTTTCGCTTATAAAGACACTTCTGATTTTATTAGGCAGCCTGGACGTTCCAGGATAATATTCCTGTTCTAAGATCCTTAACTTTGCCATGTTTGATAGCATATTCACCAGTTCAGGGGATTAGGCCATGGTCATCTTTGGAGGAGCTGTTATCCTGCCTTTACATGCATTTTTTAAAGTTCTCAAACACTAACTCTCATACAGCGATTGCACATGAATCTGCTTCTATTTCTTTTGATTACTAGTGTCATTTGTATATTGAATACACGTATAATATCATAACCTCGTTTACTGTCTTCTCACCTGGAAAGTGTCCTTCTGTTTCTGTAATTTTAGTTCATCTAGACTTCATTTCTCCCAGAGCTTTTTTTTTTTTTTTTTTAAATATATTTTATTGATTTTCCACAGAGAGAAAGGGAGAGGGATATAGAACTAGACACGTCGATGAGAGAGAAACATCAACTAGCTGCCTCCTGCACACCCCCTGCTGGAGATGAGCCCACAACCAATGTATTATACTTGCCCTTGACCAGAATCTACCTGGGACCCTTCAATCCGCAGATCGACGCTCTATCCACTGAGCCAAACCAGTTTCGGCTCTCCCACAGCTTTTTTTTTTTTAATGTTATTTTTGAAAATTATCCTTTGTTATAGTAGTTGCAGCAGGACCTCAACAAGTGGCCATGTCCTATACAACCATCCTAAAAGCACAAGTCAGGGCGTGTCATTTATGATGGAGAAAAGTTAAAGGGACTGCATAGAGCAGATCATTATGGAACCAGGTACAGACCCTGGACTCATCTCAGAAGTATCATTACCTGGTGTTTGCAGATACTTCACTTTTGTTTTTTTATGATTTTAGTAGTTCCTTCCTGGAAAGGTTTGCGTGTTTTGACATGGCATGAATCCTTCCTGAAACTGTGGATCTTCAACAGAAGACTATATGGTTAGCTTATTCACACTGACCTGAGAGGTTCTCCTTGGAAACTAGTTGTACCAGAGGCCCATAGAAATCTTTTAAGAGTGGATTGTAAGAAATGAGGACTATCTGTCGGTTGCAGTAGAGAGGTATTTAGTTACGGAACATAATTCAAGCTCTTCAGTGACTATTACTAAATTATAAAATTTAAATATCTCCAGTATTTTAACATTTATACTTCCAAAATTCTGGGATTTTTGAGATTTCAATATGTATCTATGACATTATAGTCCATGTTTTAATGATTACTTTTATCACATATCTTAAAGTTAATATTCTATCAAGACCAAGGTTATGAACTTGTCTTTTTTCCTTGAAGAGTTTCCATTTTGAATGTTAGGGTTTTTTAAATAGCAATTTAAAATTATATATAGAATTTGCTCTACTTCTAAATCTTGGACATTTATGAAGAAACCCTAGTTAAATTTGGGAAGTATTTGGCAGAATATAACATTGTCAGTTTTACTGGTCAAAATATTAAGATACCATATTTGATGACCTGCCAAAAATGGAAGTGAAGATTCATTTGTTTTTATCACACAGGAGAGAAAGAATCTCAGTAATAAGTGAAGTGTCTGGGACATTTTTTTGTAGAAATCAAATTTTGTTCACTGAAGAGCCTTTGAAGAATAATGGAGTGATTACTCCTGTGTGTTACTGACCTTCAGATACTGGAACAGGTTGTTGAGAGAGGATGAGAAATTTCATTCCTGGGAAATTATGCCAGTCTCTATTGGCTGGTTTGGATACTCATCACTTCCCTTCATCCCCACGTCAAGGGAAAGATTTAAATGACCACTTTCTTTAGTTCACTCAAGGCCATGAATCCCTAAGATGCACAAATTAATTATATAACCTCTCTGCATTTTGGATTAATGGACTTAAAAACAATTGGTGAGCACATAAGTCTTTCCGTAGGCAATGTTGTGATGAACAACCTTAGGGCAACCATCATTCTAGTGAAGTCTCACTAGTGTAGAGGAAGCATCAGAGTACCAGTAAAGGCCACAAAGTGATACTTATTAAAAAATGGGCCTGTTCATGTGTTGCAGATGAATAGGCCATTGATTACACATAATGATTGTTCATGATGATTTTGAGACTGGTCAGATAGAATGCAGTACAATTAATTCTGCACACATTTTAATCATTTTTATTGAGTGACAGCACTTCCATTTCTCTGAACCTTTAGGGGGACAGTTCATGGTTTTCTTTTTAGTTAGCCTAGTCTCTTTCAGTCTTATCATTTAAGCAAAGCATTTGGACTGATAATTAAGTGATGTTGGCTTCAAAGCATTAGCGCCTTCTTATAGATCAAATGACATTTCCAAGTAGTCTCTACCATGTGTAAACACATATAGTTATTTAAAACTAGAACCTGTATATAGTATTTTTGTTTGTTTTTGCTTACCTATAGCAAAGGGGCTGGTGAATTTTCTGTCTTGCTAGTGATTATATCTGACTTTTACTTTGATGTAATTGTACACAAGATAAGCCACATTCTTGCAAAAACTGGTATATAGGATGGTTTTCAGAGAACTTAAAGGACTGTCACTACAAAAATTATAAGTGAAGAATTTACAAAATTTATGCATCCTATTAAGTTTAATTTTCCTTTTTCTCATACTCTTTTATGACCATTTTCCACTTGAAATATAATTTGAACCTCTACCTGAGACACAAGGATGCTTATTGGTGGGCACAATGATCTGTCAACACTGTACCCAAAATAAAAACAAACCATCAAAAGCCAAACTGGTCAGTAAACATTTTTACTCTCTTACAATCAACATTGGCCAAATCCACACTGACTGGCTAGTCACTCTCAATTGAACTTATGTAAAACAGTAATTATTTGTTTGCAGTTTACCTAGCAAATTTCCTTTGAAAACTCAAATTCCCAGGAACTTTGATTAAATAGACAATAGAAGTAATTTAGCAATGTTTTCATCTTGGTTTTACATCTACACTCTTTTCCTAACTTTTGTTAGGGTTTACCTAGAGATTCACTTATCAGTGTTTGACATCTTGCCCTACTAGGCTTCCTTATAGCTACTTTCAGTGTTAATCAGAGATCTTCTGGGGTTTGTCTAAAGTTCCCTTTTGCAAGCTTCCTTGATGAATGAACTCTTTTTCCTATTCTCCTTTACCAAACAAAAGAATATCTTCCATCTAAACTTCTCGTGTAGTGTAGGATAGTGCTCAGCACTTACCTGTTAGCTGAATAAGAGAAAGGATTTATTTACACATAGCAAGGACACAGGCTGGCTCTGAGATTTTCCTGTAATGTCATCCTTGACCTACACTATACTAGTCCAATTTCTTAGTAAAAAATACATTTTGGAAGTGTTTTAGGAGATTGAAAAAATAATTTTAACATTTAAGTTTTATAAATGTTACAAATGTTTCCTTTTGAACAGTTGGAACCATTAACTAGAGCCTATTTATTTTAGTGCAGTGACAAAAAAAAAAGTCCTTGATTTATTCATCAATAACTTCCATGAATTGCTTCTTTGTTTTGTAGCCTGATTTCACCTTCAAATTCACTGACCTGTGTTCCAAGCATGTCTGTAATTTAATTCAGGTCAGTTCAGATATATTGTAAGGCATTACCTCCTTTCCAGTCAATCAGCATTTGATTTCTCAAAGTCACTTTTTAATTTCTCTGAATGTACACACACCATACACAAAGACCGAGATATCCAAACACATCTTTATTTGTATATTAAACATACTCTTCTTCTCACTGTGGAGTAGTTCTTCTGGATCAGTGTTACTTTGAGAGAAATACAGAATGTCCATAAATAGAAATATTGCTTTTTTAAAGGCATCAACAGAAATGTTTATATCCCAAAGTAAGTTATTCTTAAGAGGCCCATTCTATTTAATTTATCTATTTACACAGGAGGGCATCTCCATTATTCTAGATTACATGATGAGTCACTTTGATTCTACCTCTGCCCTGAAAAGCATGAACATGATTGAGTGTGCAAATAAAATAACTAAGTATTATTTTTAAAAGGTATTTAAAAGAAGAAAGCCTTTTAAAATATATAGAGTTTCTTTGAAATATATATCCACTCTTGGTGGAATAAAAGATATTCTGTTAAGTGCTGGTATATAGAAATTTGATTTCATTTGAAAAACAATTTTATGTACTACTAGAAGTCTGGTGCACAAAATTTGTGCACAGGTGCAGTTTGTAGGCCTGGCTGGTGATCAAAGTGCGAGCATCTGTCATGGAAGGACAGGTCCCAGCTGTCCTCTGGGCCCTGAGCAGCACTTGGGTCCCCAGGCCCCTGCATGCCCCCTGCTGCCTGAGTCACGGTGCCCGAGTGTGCACATGGAGATGTGGTGAAGACAGCCGGACTCATGGGCTGGGGAGCAGCATGGGCCTATGGGCCACACAGTAGCACTACATGGTAGCCAGGCAGACAGCTCGCTCTCTCCTGGGCTGGCCTCATAGACCGCCTCCTGCACTAACCCATGGGGAGCCTGACTGATCCCTGTGGTTCTGGAGGCTATGCTGGATCACCCAAAAGAGACTACATGGGTGCAAGGCAGCTTCTCGCAGGTGCCCAGCACCTGGGCACGGGGGCTTTCTTGGTACAGGAGCTCTGGCATCCCCCAGGGAGGCTAGCAGGTGGAGTGAGAGTGAGCTTGGCAGACCACATGGAGGCATTCTCACTGCACCTCCATCCCTGTCACCACTGACCCCAGGTAGCCGTAGCCGGTGAGAGGTTGCAGTCCCCAACCCCGCCCAGGTGCCATGGGAGGTTGGTCACTGCTCCCTGGTGGTCAGCACACATCATAGCGAGCAGTCAAACTCCTGATCTCCCAGTTGAACTCCTGGTTGAACAAATGCCTGAGGGAACAATTTGCATATTAGGCTTTTATTATATAGGATGATTTAAGAAATCTAACCTATTTGTACTGAACTTGTACATAATTTCTGACATTACATTAGGTTCTATAATATTTTATGTAGTATAGTCTTAAATATATTTTTTATTCCAAAATATTGTCCATGGATTTTATTTGCATCAGGTTCAACTATTTTTACAATAACTATTTTTTTTGTGTGTGTGGCTACCTTCTAAAAATATTATATTAAGGATGTAGATTGTTGGCTTTGACTGAATTGAAACCCATCTCTAGTATCTCATGGTTTATTTTATCTTTCTGTGCTTTATATTCAGTATCTATCAGTAGGTGATTATTTTGTGGTCTATTCCCCCACAAAGTGGGTTGTAGTATTGTGTGACTTATTGCTGCCAAATCAGAATAGAAAATTTTTAACCTGTAATCAAGAGAAAAAGTGGGTGTTGTCATCTGTTAATTACACAGCTATGTGAATCTGATTAGAGTAATATTTTGTTCAACTGGTATCAAATCTGCTGATATTGTATTTTGGAAATAAAATTATTGCCAGAGGGAGTGAATGGGTTTTCATCCCTAACTTTTGCTTGTGGGAGTACAATTCTTGTGATATACCAAGAAAAGGAATATTCTGAAACTTGCATTGGAGAAGGGATGAGTTTTATTTGTGTGGAATTTCTAAGGTCCCCTCTCCCTCAGCCCTGCCATAAAAGAAGTGCAGCTATAGTTTCAATAGAGTCAGTGTTCAGAGGTTTCATTCCATGTCTTCATACAGGTTAGTTTAGTCTATGTCCAGCATCAGGTTAGTTTACTCTATGTTCCCTGTTGCAGTCCATCAGTTCATTAAATGTCAAGTTCATAGGGCAACATGGCTGTGGAGGAAACATGGGTGAATGCAAGGAAGCAGGGATGAGTTAGCCTCATGGGCCAAGACCTAAAGAGCAACAAAAGCCAAAAATCACAGGAGAGAGGATTTCTCTGCTTAGCGATTATGTATTCTCAAATTTTCATGGGCTTGCAGTGGCCACACCCATTCTGGCCAGCTGTCTCTATTCTCAGGTCTTACTGATAGCCAAGCACCTTCCCTTTGCCACCCCTACTTCAGGGCACAAGCATCTATGTCCTGTGTGTTAGTCCCCTTGCCCCAGTGACCTGTGGGGAATGGGCTGCTAGCTGCATGGGGAGTGCAAAGTTGCAGCTTCCTGGTGAAGCTGCCCAAATGACATGCCTGCAATGTCTAGCCTCTCTTTTGCTCCTTTCCTATTCTATCTGATAAAGAGGTAATATGCAAATTGACTGTCACTCCAACACACAAGATAGTTGCCCCCATGTGGTCAAAGATGGTCACCCCCATTTGGACACAAGATGGCCTTCAGGGGAGGGCAGTTGTGTCAATTAGGCCTGTAGGGGAGGACAGCTGTGAATGATCAGGCCTGCAGGAGAGAGCAGTTGTGAGTGACTAGGCCTGCAGGGGAGGGCAGTTGGGGGGACCTAGGCCTGTAGGGGAGGGAAGTTCGGGGGAACAAGGCCAGCAGGGGAGGGCAGTTGGGGTGACCAGGCCTGCAGGGAAGAGAACAGGTTGGAGGAGGGACCAGGCTTGCAGGCGAGGGCAGTTAGGGGCAATCAAACTGGCAAGGGAGTAGTTAGGCATCAATCAGGCTGGCAGCGAGTGGTTGGGAGCCAGCATAAGTGACCAGGCTGGCAGGCAGAAGTGGTTAGGGGCAATTAGGCAGGCAGGCAGGTGAGCAGTTGGGAGTCAGCATCCTGGATTGTGAGAGGGATGTCTGACTGCCCATTTAGGCACATTCTCACTGGGATCGGGCCTAAATGGGCAGTCGGACATCCCTCGAGGGGTCCCAGATTGGAGAGGGTGTAGGCTGAGCTGAGGGACACACACACACACACACACACACACACACACACACAGACCCTCGTGAATGAATTTTGTGCACCAGGCCTCTAGTTATTAATAACTAGCTAATCACAACTATATCAAAATGTTTGCAAGATGAGCTATTTTAAAACTGGAATCAGATTTATGTGAGCTTTGATATTTTTTCATGTTTTTCATCTTAACATTTGAGATGATAGGCTATGCCCCTGTAGGCATCCACTGAGAGAAAGAGGTAAGACAGAGAGAGAGAGGGAAGAGGAAAGAGACAGAAAGATAAAGATAGAGTCATAACAACTTTCCAAATTTTTTTATCCTGGACTTTCTATCATCTCCAATAGCACAGGACTTTAGTAGTTCTATGCAGCCACTAGAATCTTGAAGCCTTTAATATTTTGACCAATGCAGTTCCCTCAGCTTACAATAAGCTCACCCTGTTTGTCTGGTAGGTAAACTCTGACTCATCCTTTAAAACACACCTAGAGTCACCTCATTCACTAAGTCTTTCCTGATTTTCCCTTGTAGACCTGGAGTTTTGTTTTGTTTTTTTTTCTCTCCTAGTTCTCCCTCATCCTCTGTACACATGTTCATTCTTGGAATGGGCTTGAATCTTTGGGTTTACATAGTTCTGCCCCCCAGTATAACTTAACACTTGGAAGGCAGATAAGTTTATTCTGACAAATAATGTACCCTGTAGCAGTCTGTCGTGATTGATGGGGAAATGGGTACAAATAACCTTTTTAGTTCAGATTTCTCATTTTACAGATAAGAAAAAAATAAGGACTCCCAAAGTTCTGTTTCCATTCCGGAGACTTGGTTGTACCTACAATTATTTGATTGCATTGGATGGACATGTTGGGATAAAACCAATTTTAAGGAAGAGAAATGGTGGGGCTGTCTAGCCTGGTTTCTTCTCTCCCTTTTTAAAATTGGATCTCAGCCAGAGGTAGTTTGGATCACCTCTTCAGGTAAGGTTCAGAGAGTGCGCTCGTCCTCCTGCTCTCTGTCTCAATGTTCTTTGGTTGGCATCTTTATTAGGAGAAGAAAAATGCCAGTTAAGCAAAGGAAGAGCCCATTAATAAGGCTCTTAACATGTGTGAGAGAGCATTCTGAAAGCAGGGAGGATGGTTTGAATAGTATTCTAATGCAGTTGGCAAGGCAGTGAGTGGAGTTGTCTGAGGGCTGGACTGTGATTGTGTAGCTTTGAGTGGCTAAAACGAGGCAGTAATTTTCAGTGCATGCTGTGATCTGGAGGGCTAGAACTAAGAGGAGACTTCAGGGAAGGAAATGATAGTATCTTAAACCAGAGCATTATTTCATTGTGGTGGCATAATGTAGACACAGCAGTTATCGGTTATTGTAGAGAAATGGCTTATGCATATTTAGGGAGCTGCTTGTATTGATATGAGTGGCTGTTACAGTAACCAAATGCATGTGTGGTTTCCCAAACAGTTAATAATTGTTTAATAAGCAATTCCTTTCAAACCCCCGAGTCATTATAACTGGGTAGAGATGGATTATTCTTCTCAATTATTAGGGACAGAATAAAATATAGCTAGTAATGAGAAAAACACTTTAAATATAAGGGGAGCACTAAAGGGGTAAGTTGCCAATTACCATCACCAGAGAGTTTCAAAGCTGATAGAAATGTAGCATGTGGGAAAATAAGTGAGAATAGCCAGAGGCAATAGAATCTCATTAATCCTCGGAGAATTAACTTTCTTTCATTTCAAAATAGATTTAGCAATATATGTACAGTGAAGGCAAACAGGAAAGCTATGCATTCGCAAGAAAGCCAAATAATCTTGGCTGAAGTACTGACTTCCTTTGTGACAGGAGCAGTGAGCGTAGTTTCTCTTGATTTCAGTAATGCACAGAGCAGGAGGAAAGTCTGCCTATCCTAAGGTCGATTCTCCTGAGAGGATAACAATATTCCACAAAGAAAATGCTGTAATTGCCTTATGATAATCAGCGTTGTGGTCTTTAACCACTGCTACACATGTACTGTAATGCCTTTTAAAATGATTTATGAATTAAATTTTTATATACATGTGGTACTTGATCACCGTTTTTGTACCCGAGTGGGTCAAACCCACTATGATTTGTCTGTAATGAAATATTAAGCACCCCCTAAATATTTAATTCACCAGCTGAACTGCAACGGAGTGGTTTAGAAACGTGAGCCCTTCCGCTTCACTTAGAGGGACACTGCTGTATAACCAAATAAATTATTAATGCCTTTATTATTATTTAGATCTTTATTATCACCTAATAATGGGCACGCGAGGAAAAATTTGTCCTGCACAAATAGAACTGATATCTAATAACAGACTAAATGCTGTTGTTTTTCAGAGAGTAAATCCATGCTCTTAACTTTTATGAGCCATAGAAAAATAAGGAAAAAAGGAACTTATTTATAAAAACTTTTGATAACCTATCTGGTAATGTTCTCAATGTTATGGATTCCTACTTCATGGATTTAGATAATGTTGTGGATCAAATCATATTTTCTAAATATAAAACATATATAAAAAGATGTGTTCTGTCTAAATTTTTAGTAAGCACATAATACACTGATATAAAATAAACATATGAGACCATAAAGAGAAAGAAAGAGCAAATTCTCTACCAGAACCCTAATGGTGCTGTTGTGAATGAGATTTAAATTGGATGCTGGCAGTCAAACCTAGGCTGAGGCAAATTATGGTGGATTGCAAAATTCTGGTTATCAAGAAGGAGGGAACATGTCAACTTTTAAAGGTGAACGCATGTCCACATGCAATTCTATGAGAAATATTTTCCCCATGACCATGTGTAGAAGACTTTGAGTGTGGTTAAATGTCAACAGTGGCAGTTTGATAGAAAAATGCAGATGGAATATTGTACCTGAGTGTTCAAGAAATCATAAAAATGAGATTAAATACTCCTATACAAAGCTTGGTAGGACATGTGACCACTAGTCTATCCATTTATAACTGTGTAATCTTCAGTAATTCAATTACCTTCTCATATTCAGTTTCCTCATCTGCAAAGACCTTCCTTGTAGAATTGTCACAAAGGCATAATGAACTAATGTGTGAGTGTAGAGGTTGAAGTTCATTGTCAGTTCATCTCTTTATTCCTTGGCCCCATGAGCACCAGTGTTTTGGATGGTTGTACCACCACCACACACACTCTCTCTCTGCTTTTCACTTGAGATGTATCCATAAATGTATTAATGCTGAGGAAAATAGATCTGTTGCCTTATTAAATTTAAGGCCATGAGGATCAACATGAATATCAAAGTTTAGCTGGAAGCGTTTCCATAAGGTTACAGGGCAGAGTGTTAAGATTGTGGGCATTCTTTGAAAGCTTCAGCTGGTGTCCAAGCCTCATCTTTCCCACAGACAACCCAAGATCTGCTGTAAGTGGCATTCCTTTTCCCTGCAGTCACCTTTTAGTTTGGGTACCTTAAAAATACATCGAAAGTACTCTCTGTTTGGGTACCTGTTTTTTAAAAAGAAACTTGTTTCATTATTAAGACTGGTAGGTCATGGTGCTGTCAGAAATTTCCGTGCGTCCTTGAGTCCGGGCCAGGACTTTAGGCTGCTCCAGATTTACTTTCTCTCTAGGGAGATGTGCCTCCTACAGTCAACTGATGGAAACGGTGGTCCAGGAGTGGGCAACACAGGGCCCTTTTCAGGCTGGTGGCTAAACGAACAAATTCAAATTTGTGGCATCCACATGTCCACATAGCAAACCAGTACATGAACCTAAATCATCAAGGACTCAGACCATGACTGCTGTTCTTTCCCTTTCCCCAAAAAATGCTTTTAGTGCAAGCAATTCCATGCAGTCCTTATCTTGGGGGAATGGATCAATTAGCAAGCAGTGTCTCTTATCAGCTCCCTTCAGCTGCAGAATTTCTGTTGGAATAGACTCTTGTCTATGCAACAGTTAAACAATATGGTGATCAAACTTGGATATTTTTAGGTTCCTTTGAATTAGGAACAGAGGGGGAAATGTATTAAAACAGGTTTTTGTCACCTGATCCCTGGGATGGGACAGGTGATCTGTTTTGTGAGTTTAAACAGACAGCTCTGACTCTTAAAAAGGTAACAGAGAGAAGAGCTTTCCTAAGTTCAGCATGAAGTCAGTGTGTGTGCAGGTAGAGCAGCTAACCAATTTCCCATGTGTGTGGGAGAGCTGTAGTCTCCCCCTCTAGACACCCCCCTCCCCCCCCAACCTTTTTTTTTTTGTTTACCCTGCTGTGATGCTATGAACTTCAGGAGACAAATCACACTTGTTTCTTTTTAGTCTTCTTTGCCCTTAGGCTTCTGACTGGGCTTGGCCAGTAGGGGAAACTGGGGTGGGAAAAAAGTGAGGCTTGAGCTTTTTAGTCCCCTGGTTTCCTCCCTGTGGAGTCTATAATTCCTTTCAGTGGCCTTCTTCACCCGGCTCTTTCTCTTGGGCTTTGGTAATGGCTCTGTCCTGTGGTCTTCAGGTTGAGGTTGGGGATAATTTGGCTGTTGCTAGTTCTGGGCACTGCATTAGTCCTCCTGGCTTTTTCAGACCCAGACAACAGCTTTGTAAATAACACCTTTATTGAACTCTCCTCAGATTATCCAATTCCAGTGTGCTACCCATGCCTGCCTGGGCCTTGGAATGCTTCTGCCATTTACTGCTGGTGCCACTGAGAGGGTGGGAGGCCCTCAGAGAGATTTGGGCCCAGGATGACTCTGTTGTCTGCTAAATATGGCCAGATAGAAGTTGAGTTGTCCATGGCATTGCCAGAGTTGACTCTTTTGGAGGTTATAATTTTGGAGCTACTTCGTCAGAATTGTGGAGTTAAGACATTTTTGTTTGTTTGTTTGTTTGCTGTTTTCAGTCTGTGTATTTTAGAATTTTTTAGGAATTATACTGTGGCATTAGAATAGTATACTGGATGGAGCATGGATTGTGGAGTCAGGAAAACAATGGGTTTGAATTCTGCCTCTGGTACTTCCCAGCTGTATGGCACTAGGCAGTTTATATAATTGTAATGTCTTCTTATGTAAAATGTGAGAATATATGTTCAATCAGTTGGGTAAATATCTAGGTGTGTGATCAGAGAGGCTGTACCATTTTGCATTCCCACCAGCAATGAATGCGAGTTCTAATTGTTCCATATCATCACTAGCTCCAGGTATTAGCAATTCTTTTTATATTTAAAATTATCTAAATTTAAACACATGTATTTCCTGTTTTTAACCATTCTATAGCTTCTAGCCACAGTTAAGATTACCTAGGGTCATCTGGCCTTTTTAAGAACTGTGTCCTTGTGTTGAAGTTTGACCAGGTTACTTGTCAACTAGTTAATTTTCTTTCAGAAGGCAGAAGTGCCTAAGATCTCTTTTCAAGGTCTGAAAAAACTAGTTTGAATACCTGACTAAGCCAATGTTCATTAGAAACACTAATTTCATATAGTCACCGATTCATCAAATATTTATTGAATATCTACTTTATATTGGGATTTGGGGATAGAGTAGTGAAAAAAAGTGGCAAGATCTTACAAGATCCTTGTGGTTATAGAAATTGTATTTTTGTGGGGAGAGCAATTATTCATATAATACATAACATAACATAACATAACATAACATAACATAACATAACGTAACATAACATAATGTATATAATGCAACATAATACAATATAAATTAGTGATAAATGCTGTGTCTAGGAATTTAGAGAACCCCAGAGCTTTGAGTAGAAAGAGAGGTTGCCAGAGAAAGGTTCACTCAGAAGACGACTGTGAGCAGGTATCAGGAAGTGCTGAGGGAATGAGGTAGACAGATGTACACAGGGTTGAGGTAAAGGAGTGTGCAGAGGGTTGAGCATCCCAGGCGGAAAGGTTGAGTAAGAACAGATGCCCAGAAATGGTGGGGTGTTAGCCATGTTTGAGGAGCAATGAGGAGTGCAGTGTGGCTAGAGCTGAGTAAGTGAAGGTGGTAGGACATGAAGTTGGAAAGCAGGTTGAGCTGGGTCTTGTTGGTTTCTGTAGATCCATGTTTTTCACAATTAAATGTGCCTGGGCACCTTGTTGAAATACAGGTTCTGATTCAGAGGTCTGGGCTGGGACCTAAGATTATTCCTTTCTAATGAGCACCTAGGTGGTAACACTGCTGCTGGTCCAT
This sequence comes from Pipistrellus hanaki, assembly GCF_964339955.1. Classification (NCBI taxonomy): domain Eukaryota; kingdom Metazoa; phylum Chordata; class Mammalia; order Chiroptera; family Vespertilionidae; genus Pipistrellus; species Pipistrellus hanaki. The sequence goes on from NC_140510.1 coordinate 18,689,850, forward strand.
AGACCACAGAGTGAATAGCAAAGTTGCAGATTCTGGTCATGGATTTATTCCAAATGAGACTTAAAGTCAGAGGAGAATTTTGAGCCTGGGAATGATGTGATTCGATTTAAAATTCCATCTCCTCTTTGTGTGTGGATAAGCCTCTGAGTTAGTAAGGAACAAAGGCAAGGGACCAGATAGGAGGCTACTGCTGTAGTCTGGGGGAAGCTTCTGGTGCTTGGTCTTGGGTGGTAGGGTAGAGGCAGTATGAGAAAAACGCCAGGAAGCACAGTTGTGCTGTTAGTGCCCTGTACAAGGTACCAGTAGAGTAGGCACAGTGAGCTGGGAGTCCAGCAGGATTCCTCACGCTAAGCCTTTTACTTTGTGGCTCAGCAGCTGTGAGGAAGATACCCCACACCCTTTTTGCAGTGCCTCCTCCCAGAAGGGGAGGGGTGGTCTTTGTAACTTCTGTAAAAGCAGCGTGTGCTGCCTGTGCCTGGGATAAGCAGTGCTCGGATTTCATTTCGCAGACTCTGGGTAGTTGACGTCCGGAGAGGAGTGTGGCAGGAGCCTTCCTCCTTTAGTTTTCTCCATTGCGGTCAGGTGCTGCTGCCTGAGTTCACAGCCCGTGAAAGCTGTTCCTGAAGAGCAGAGCGGCCGCAGATTTGCTGTGCTGAACTTCGAACTTTCCAGAGAGCAGTCTTTCAAAGAAATTGCTCCTGTCAGGGAAGGAGGAAAACACAGCGAGTCATTTGTTGCAGGCTACCCTCCATGAGAACATAGGAGTGAAATCTCCTGAAAAACATCTCTATACAACTATAAAAGCGGTCACTAAATATAAAAGGAGAGAGCCAGCCACCTATGCCAGTTTCAAGCTCGTCTGGTAGTTAATCTCCTGCTCCTCACTGCAAACCTGGCCAGTAGATATGTCTTCTTCAAAAAAGAAACCATAAAAAGAGGCATGGTGTGTTCTGCTGCTGCTGAAAAGCGGTGGTTTCTCCGAGAATGTCTTCATCAAGCTGGGTGTTGGATGGTGCTTACGCAGGGTTCCTTCACAAAGGCAGCTTTGCCCTTTTGGGTCTCCTGGCAGCGTAGTGGGCACTGCCATAGATGTTTCCCACTGGTGTCCTCTGGGACTATGTCCTCTAGTTGGTTTGTGTGCCATTTTTACTAACGTAGGTCAACATGACCTGATCCTTCAGACATGTTCCTGCAGATCAGACCTTGGCACTGGGCCAAACCTGCTCGAAAGATACAGAAATAAATGTGATCATATTGTTGTAACCCTTGGGTTGGCAGTGCTCTTGGCATGGATTGAGTTTCTTCATGGGGGTATCATGCTAGACTTGTGCATGAACATGAGGTGACAGGAACCATGGCAACAGGAGTTGGAGAGGCAGCAATTCCTAGTGAGTCTCATTTGCTACGCAGGTCTCCTCTGTTGAGCTGGATCCTGTCCATCAACTCCTTTCTAAACCAACATGTTGAGTGCCAATGAGTGCGGCATGCGAGTCTGTCAGCACGATCTATCCATAATTAATTTTGTGTTCATTTAGATAGAAATTGGAACTAAGACTCATCTGTAAAACACAGTCTTGGACGAATTTATTCTTTAGCGCGGAAGAGTCAACACCCAATACTGACAGAGATCAGCCATCCAACAGTGACGACTGTGGAGGCCGGTGGGAGCCTGGAGAGCTGAGTGTGGCCACTGCTGAGCACACGCTGGTGGTCACCACGTACAAATGCTGTCCCTGAGTGACCATTTGGAGACATTCCAACAGAAGCCAGAAATTACAAGTCTTCTGTAACATCTCCCAGTTTTTAAATAATGGAAACTAATGTAAAAAGATTCTACACATTGTTCAGACCAATTGCATTATATGAAGCAAACCATGTCTAAAGGTTAGATTCAGCCACTGAAATGCTGTTCTTAAGTTCAAACCTAGAGTGTAAATATCCCACCATTTTTAAAATAAAGTGTTTTTACAATAATGATAAGCTAATGAGCTGAAAAGGAGCTGTGGAAAAGAAATTTTCACACAAAAAAACAAATAATTCTCATGAGCAGTAGAATTCATGTATTTAATCTGAAGAGGAAACCTAATGGCAGTTGCTGAGCATTCTGTGGTCTAGATAAGAAACCATCCCAAGAAGTCAGGGGGCAAACTCCATAGTTAGAAAGCTGGAGTCCTCACCCTCATTCCTCCACTATCTCGCTTGGCAATTATTTACCCTCCACGTACTGTGCATGCATTCTAAGGTCGGAGGGTCTACAAATGGGAAAAGTACTACTTCTTACATCTACTCAGTAACTTTGTGAAAACGAATTCCAATCTTTTAACCAAAGGAAGCCATGTCAGGGATGACCAATAGCAGGGAGCACAGTATAGGAGGAAATCAGGGACCCTCCTCTGTGAGGAGGCAGGACTTGGCTCTGCAGTTGAAAGTTTACTTCTTACTCCCCTCTCAACTAACATAAGATGAATTATTATGGGCTATCTGAATGAAATTACTTCATTAGAGTAATATTTTTGAACATTTTAGAATCTTATGAATCATGTATAAGTGATTTATTCATTCTAAATATAATCTAGCTTTGTTTTAAAATGTCAATAATTTGAAATATCATTCTAGAGCCCTTCAAAGGTTGCTGGAGGACATTTTGAGCACAGTTTGTATTTTGGCCTACAATTGTGATTCTTTTTCTTTCTTGTTTAATTGGCCAACACCTTATCATGTTATTTGCATAATGTTAGTAATGAAAAATTTTAATAACATATTAGTGAATTATCTGAAAAGAATATAATAAATTTACAAAACTAAGTTGACCTGAACCTTAATAATTTACATTAATAAAGTGTATTTGTAACATAAAAAGCACATTTTTATGCTGTAGCTTATGATTCTAATGTTGGCGAAAGAGCTGTAAGCTAAAACCCAGAATTTGAGCAAAACTATAATGATGTTAGTATTATGTATTGAGAAGTTTCTGTGTGCCAGGCACAGTGCTAAATACATACAGTATTCTATTTGTTCATCAGAGCAACTCAAAGAAGTAAGTGTAAGTATCTTCAGTTCTTAGTTGAAGACACCGAAGCTGAGAAACTTGAAACTGTTTGCTGAAGGTCACACAGAGAGGCCATAGAATGGAATTCAGCCTCAGGCTTGTTTAGCTTTAATGTTACTACTACACCCCCCCTAAGTTATACTACTAACAAATTATAGAATTAGCCTTCACTCTTGAATCTTTTCATTTAGGGTATCATTGTTTTTTGGACTATTTTACCTTTTTCTCTAATAGTACAGTTTTCTTAAAAGTTCACACAAGCAGTCTGTATTGGGTAAATATGAACGGGTTCCCATATACCTGATGATGCAAATTAGCAGTTAAATCCCCCATCTCTTATTAAATCAGTTGGTTTTCAAGATCAAATAATATTATGATTGGATAAAAGTATGTCTTGTGTACCACATTTTTCTTCTGTTTAATTAGTCTTTTTCTTTTTAATTAATTTCCTTTCTGAAGCCTTACACTTGCTTCTTTTTGATGAATATGCAATGAACTTTTCCCAGAATGCCTACATTGGATTTGAAGAAAATATTGACCTATGTGTCAAATGATTTTTCTTTTTTTATTATTACTCTTAATTAATGCCATTTAACCTGCCCTCAGACCTGCTGTGATTCACTGGAGACCGCTGTGTGTTCAAACCCTTTGGATTAGCTCCACAGCATGATAACAAAGCTCACATTGGTTGGAAAATTAATGATGGATACCTCTCACTTCCCAAGAGAAGGGGAAATGAATCGACTGCTTTTTGAGATGACTTAAACACACACACAGAATTGACGAACGGCTCGACTATATTTACCCTGGTATTAGTTTGGAGACAGTTGAAGGTTTTTAACTCCTGCTTTCAAATGTGAATTCATACAACTTTGAATGTGAACTACAATATTAAGAATAATATTTATGAAAATGTCATGATTTAATTTAAGTGTTATTCTGTCATTTTTTAGTGAGCTCTACTGAATGACTTTTCTGTTGTTTCCAGAGACATAGAGTGAAATGATGGCCATGTCCTTCAAAGTGAGATTGCTTGATGTATTATGTAATGAGTATGGTTAGCTTATTTCAATGCTCCCCAATACTACCAAAGTTCTTTTTTGGATTTCTTTAATTTTCACATTAACCTCCTCAGTTTAAAGAGGGCTTTTCCCCTTGGATTCTCGGGAAAGTTTGTGAGTTAAGTGATCCCCATTTTATATATAAAGATCTGTGGCTTAGCAGGTGACACGGTGATGTGCTGTATGAGCTTGGTGTGTGCAGAGGGGACTGTGACCTCAGGCTCTCCGACTGTGGCTACAGTAGGCCCTTGGATATCTCAGTACCTCCCAGTGATCAGTTGCATAAGCTTTCTAGAACTGCCAGTCAGGAACCTTGACTTCCATTTTTCCTTGAACTTTGAACTAAATTAGAATTTCCTTAGAGTAATTATTGAATAGCAATTACATGAACTGCCTACATTGATTTATTCCTAGATGAAGATGCCAGAATTCCCATATAAAATGAAAATAGGCCTTTAATTGGAAGAGGGGGGGAGTTAAAGCTTTATTATCAATGTACATTCATTTAGTTTCAGAAAGCCTCGCTGGTGATTATGTATGTGTGATTAAATGGCACCAATTATAGTTCTTATAAGTCTTTTTTCAAAAAAACATCTTGGATAAAATACATGTTCTTTTTGCCTAGATAGATAATATTTTGTATATATGAAGAAACCTCCAGGAATATTATTACTGATGCTGAGCCTTTGGCTTCCAGTCACATGAGCAGTAAGACTGCCAAGCCCGATGGTCTAAGCAAGGGGTGGCAAACCGTGGCCTGTGAGCCAAATCTAGTCTCCCATCTATATTTTATGGCTCTTGAGCTAAGGCAGTATTTTATAGTTTAAAATAACTCAAAAGTTTGAATATATCATTTCAAACTTCAGTGTCGATGAATAGTTTTATGGGGACACAGATACATTCAGCTCATTTATTTGTGTATCTTCTAAGGCTACTTTTGTAATGATAGAGTCATGCAGTTGTGACAGACTGTTTTGCCTATAAACTCAAAAAATGTTTACTAGTTTACTCTTTATAGGAAAAGTTTGCCAACTCTTGACCTAAAGGAAAGTATATCTGCATTGTTTTAAGTACACATTTTATTTTATAAATAAAAGGGGTTGTGTCTTGGATTTAGGGAAGAAGAAGCATGGTATTCATTGACTACAGAAGAATTGACTTACGTAGGCCAGTCAGGTAGGAGGATGTTAAACTTTTGGCCTTTTCTAAAAGCTGCCTGCTCCAGCCTTCAGGGACACTAATGTGGATTAAGACATTGATTCGCCTGATGAACCCTGTTAAACTATCTGCAGCTCATCTATACTGAGTGGCCAGATTATTATGATCTCTGAACGCGTGAAATTTGTGCAAGAGTAGGCCTTCCTTCTTCCCCTGGCTGCCAGCACCGCCTTCCCCCGCACCAGGGACCCGCGTGCCCCTCGCAGCCCTGGCTTTGTCAGGAAGGTCATCCAAAAGGACATCTGGTCTAATTAGCATATTATGCACCTATTATTATAGATATCTGATTGTATTTTATGGGATGCTTTCAGATTTGGGGATTGAAAATCTTGAAAGATATCTTTTGATAATGTTGTGTCGAATACATGCATCTTATGAAATATTTTTCCTTTTCAGTTTGGTGTCTTGGTTTGATAGTTTATTGTTTAAGGCTATTTCATATGCTTGAACACAAGGATTTTAATAGCTGCTTAGGGTTCCATTGCATGAATTAAGTAGTTTAATCAATTCTTAAAATTTGTATATTTTTGTTTTGGTTTGCTATTAGAAATAAAACTGAGATAAACAACCTTGATCCTTAGTTAAATTTCTGATCATTTCCTTAGAATTGATTTTTATACAGGGTTCCTTGCTTAAAGGGTATGCACATTTGTAAGATTTAATGTGTAGTGTCAATTGCCATCCAGAAAAGTTGTACAAATTTACATTTTCACTGGGAAGGTGCATGAATGCAGAGTTTGTTTGTTTATAGATCTACATTTCTATATCTGAGAAAAAAAATTATAAGTGTTTAAATATAGAATTGGCACATTTCTCATAAATAGTATGTCCAAGAATTTATTTATCTATTGTTATGATGACAGAGGTTAGAGGAGATCCTAGGAATGAAAATCTTTTAACTTTTCTCTCTTTTGGGGAAGATACACATAAAAGATTCTATTATTGATCAATCTTACCTAAACTCCAAAACAATGATCATAAGGAAAATACTGGTCTAATTTGGATGAATACATCTGGGTTAGCCTTTAATTTTGGAGGCTTCCCTTTAAGAGTAGAACTTTTAGAAATATGAAAGTATTGTTTGGTGTTACTTGTGAAATTTATTTTAAAAAGAGAGAATATGATTAGTCTTAGAAAAACAGTTGAATTATATTCAGCGTTATAAAATCCAGAATGGATTTGGGCATAGCTGTAGTTCCTTGCTTCTTTTAGCTTAAAAAATGTTTTATGTTTTAATTTAGTTTTTCAGACTCTATGTGAAATTGTTTAACCAGAGTGTTAAGGTCAATGGTATAGTAAAATGCCACTGATTCCTCACTGCTACTTTTTTTTTTCCATTTGTTCATTGGCTTTCAAATAAGTTGAGTTTTAGAGGACTGGATTTGGCTGCTTGTAGCTCTAATAAAAGATGCTGTCATAAAAGAGAATTGCCATTTTAGGTGCTATCAAGCTTTTATGCTCTTGATATCCTAGCATCTCAGTGAAGAATTAGGTATCTATGCACGGGTGGAAGCAGATTTAATGAACACAAAAAGCACCGTGAAGCTGTGTGCTTAATATTTTGTTTTGTGTGTGCTTATTTCTTCTCAATCTTCGAGTGTCATCACAGGGAACAAAAGGATCCAAGTTAGTGTCCTTAAAAACAAAATGATGGGCAAAATAATCTCAGTCAAAGTGTCACTTATGGGCTTTGAAAGTCAAGATTATTATTATTACGTTTAAGGATACAATGTATAATTATACCATTGCACTAATAATATGCATCCAGGATAGGGAAAAATTAGGCTTACAGTTGTTTGTATGGAAAATAACACAATAATTAATAAATAATAATACAAAACCAAACTCTGTTTTGCATACTCATAATTGAAAACCCACTTTTGCCCCATGCTGTATGTTGTTTTTCTGCTCAGTACACCTTATGCCTTTTCTTATAATTAGGACTTTAACCTACTTCTAGAGAGAATCAGCACTTACTCATTCTTTCCTTGTGTTCTAGGGTAAGAATGGCCTGACCTCAGGGTGTGGATTTGTGATCCAGACCTTGTCTCTGACCAAACATTGTTCCCTTCCTCTTCTCCCTTCACTCCTTAGGGGTTTACTCGGGATTGGACCCAGTAATTTATATCAGGCTGACTTTTTAAGATCCCATATTCCATGTACTTGCTGAGGAAAGAAAGAAAGGAGATGTAGAGTTGCCAATAAGTAGCTTCTCCGCCCACCCCCCTTCGGCCCCCGAAAATTTGTCATAATCAATATTCATTTATAATCAGTTTGGAACTCTAAACTTCTCCCTGTGCAAATAGTTTCAAGCCTCCTGGTCCTAGCTTATCTGGAATGTGTCTGCTGGAACTGGCTCACAAGGACTCTCTCCTCCCTCTATCTCTCCTCCAGGGCCCAGTCTCCTAAGCAGCTAGTGGCTGGGTGGATGTGGGGTACAGGTGGGTAAAGAGGCCTCTATGTGAATTACAAACACAGCAGCTGGACTAACTGGAGGAGGTTCCTTTTCTCTGGCTAGTGCTGAAGGTACATGGCTGTGACTTCTGCAGGGTCTCCTTACTCATTCATATATATATATATATATATATATATATATATATATATATGTAAATAATTGATTTTTTACAGAGGAAGAAAGAGGGATAGAGAGTCAGAAATATCTGTGAGAAACATCCATCAGCTGCCTCCTGCACACCTTCTACTAGAGTTGTGCCCACAAACAAGGTACATGCCCTTGACCAGAATCGAACCTGGGACCCTTGAGTCTGCAGGCCTATGCTCTATCCACTGAGCCAAACCAGTTAGGGCTTCTTTCTACTCTTGATTGTGGTCTGCTGTGAGTTCTTCCTGCCTCGGCGTTCTCAGCATAGGCAGTGCAGGTGCTCTGTCATGGCTCCAAACTCAGTGGCCTCTAGGGGAGCCTTTATGCCTTTTTATAACCTTCTCGCAGTGATGCCTGCCACAACCCACCTTTGGTTGTGAACCTCTTTGCTCCCTTGCAAACCTAAGCAGGGCGCAGCCTTGCAGTGTTCATGGGACCAGATAAGAGTTGAATAAATGTGCACTGTCTACAGAGAACACAGGAAATTATATCAAGACATGAGTGACCAGCAACATAATGAGATGGCTTGGCTCTGGATCATGAATTGAGGTACATGGCTCAATTTCAAGCCCCTCTGAAGAGGGAGAGTGAGCCATGTTCACACTAGAGAAGACAAGGTAACCAGGGCATAATTGGATGACAAACTGGGAGTTACAAAGAGGCTGTTTAACCCTCTCTCCTCCTGCATTTCCCTGACTGATGCTGGGACCAGGGCACTGCCATCTTGGTGAGTTCACAGGTCAGCGTTAGGAAGACTGGTGCTAAAAAGGCCTGCCTCCACTGAACCCACTTTAAGATAATTTAATTTCACAAAAGATTGCTTAGGCTGTTTGTGTAGGTGTGTGTGCTGACATACAAAAGCCCAGGGCATTCTGTCCTAGGAGCTGTCACATCCCCACCCTCAGGATGACTTTGGCTGCTGCTCCCACCTGGGACAGCTAACGGTCCTTCAGCATAGGGTGCATGAGTGCCAGACACTCTTTAAGCACCTGAGTCATTTGGTCCTCAGATCAACAGAACAAATTTGGGAAATGATTGCTATTCCCATTTTACAGATGAAGAAACTGATTTAGGGAGGTGATGACTTAGCCATTACATTCTGTAGGAGATTTTGACTCTAGCTCAGCCTGGTTCAAAGTCTGTTGCTCATAAACCCTGGCTTAAAATATCCCTAAGTATCTATAATAATAAAGTGTAATATGCTAATTAGGCTGTACATCCTTCTGGATGATTTTTGGGACGAAACTAGGGCTGCAAGGAAAGCCCCAGGGTCTTGGGTGCCTGCTGGCGGCCAGAGGGTAACCTGGGTCCCAGGTGCCAGAGGGAAGTAGGAGCCGGTAGCCAGGGGAAGGAAGGTCTACTCTTGCATGAATTTTGTGCATTAGGCCTCTAGTGTATAATAAAGGAGGAAGTGTCCCAAAGAAGGAGCGAGTAGAAGATGGCCCACGCATATGATTACTGTTTCTAAACATCACCACAGAGCATTTTAAAGGGAGATGCCTGTCTCAGGATTCTGTGGGATGGGGAACGCAGTCTTTTTAAAGCACCCCGATGTCCTTACTGCCCTAGAGAGTTAGCTAGATTTAGCCCTGGGCATTCAGTAAACTTTATTCTAGGAAAACATGTAAATTCCATTTCATTTTGTGGAATATTGTTGGAGATGTTACCTACCTTGAAGATGTTTGAGATCTAATTATAAGGCAATCTGATCAATAAGCACCTTGTTTTATGATTTGGATAGTATTTAGAGTAATTAGCACAACACATTTTCTGTTGGTTGGTTGGTTATTTAATATGGAAGAGATGAGTACCATCTGGAAGAGATGCATTACCTTGTAGGATATCCTAGTTTAAGATGGCTTTTCAAAGACAAAGGCAGGGATAATGGATAGCCAAGGAGAATGAGGCTCTTAGTAATAACATTTACAAATTCCACAACTTTCCTCCAATGTGGGCCATTAAGACTGCTCATTTGAAGATATCCAGCAGCTAAAGTACATTTCAGTAAGCTCTCTCTGAATTCTGGTTCCCTGCTCTTTTTTTTTTTTTTCCTCCTGACAGACAGTATTTGCTGTGGTTAGCAGAAAGCAGATTTCTTTTATTTTTAAATCTTTATTGTTGAAAGTATTACATATGTCCCCCTTTCCCCCCATTGGCCCCTTCTAGCCCCCTCATCCCTTATCTCAGGCCTTCACCATCCTATTGTCTGTGCCCATGGATTATGTATATATGCATATAAGATCTTTATTTGATCTCTTCCCACCCACTCACCCCCACCTTTCCTCTGAGATTCAACAGTCTGTTCCATTCTTCTATGTCTCTGGATCTATTTTGTTCATTAGTTTATTTGTTCATTAGATTCCACATATGAGTCAAATCATGTGATACTTATGTTTCTCTGATTAGCTTATTTCGTTTAGCATAATGCTCTTCAAGTCCCTCCATGCTGTCTCAATGGGTAAAATATTCTTCTTTTTACAGCTGCATGGTATTCCATGGGGTAAATGAACCACAGCTCTTTTATCCACTCATCTACTGATGGGCACTTGGGCTATTTCCAGATCTTAGCTATTGAAAATTATGCTGCTAGTGGTGCATATATTCTTTCTGATTGGTATTTCGGGTTTCTTAGGATATATTCCTAGAAGTGGAGTCACTGGATCAAATAGCAGTTCTATATTTAATTTTTTGAGGAAACTCTATACTGTTTTCATAATGGTTGCACCAATCTGCATCCCCATGAGCAAAGTACTAGGGTTCTCTTTTCTCCACATCCTTGTCATTGGTTGATTTATTGATGGTAGCCATTCTGACAGGTGTGAGATGATACCTCATTGTTGTTTTATTTTGCATCTCTCTGATGGTCAGTAACTTTGAGCATTTTTTCATATGTCTCTTGTGCATCTGTATGTCCACTTTGGTGAAGTGTCTATTTAGATCGTTTGTCCATTTTTTAATTAGATTGTTTGTCTTCCTTTGGTTAAGTTGTATGAGTTCCTTATATATTTTGGATATTAAATCTTTACCAGATGTATCATTGCCAAATATGTTCTCCCATACAGTGGGCTCTCTTTTCATTTTGTTTAAGGTTTCTTTTGCTGTGCAGAAGCTTTTTATTTTGATGTAATCCCACTTGTTTATTTTCTCCTTAGTTTCCTTTGCCCTAGGACAGTGGTTGGCAAACTCATTAGTTAACAGAGCCAAATATCAACAGTACAACAATTGAAATTTCTTTTGAGAGTCAAATTTTTTAAACTTAAACTTCTTCTAATGCCACTTCTTCAAAATAGACTCTCACAGGCCATGGTATTTTGTGGAAGAGTCATACTCAAGGGGCCAAAGAACTGCACATGGTTTGCAAGCCACAGTTTGCCGACCACAGCCTGAGATGTACCCACAAGCATATTGTTATGAGAGATGTCTGAGATTTTGCTGCTTATGGTTTCTTTGGGATTTTTATGGTTTCACAACTTACCTTTAAGTGTTTTATCCAATTTGAGGTAATTCTTGTGTATGGTGTAAGTTGGTGGTCTAGTTTTATTTATTTATTTATTTTTTGCATGTATCTCTCCAATTTTCCCAACACCATTTATTGAAAAGACTGTCTTGACTTCAGTGTATGCTCTTCCCTCCTTTGTCAAATATTAATTGAGTATAATGGTTTAGAGTATCTTTTCTTTTCCATTGATCCATATGCCTGTTCTTGTGCCATTATTAATCTCTTTTGATTGCAGTGGCTTTGTAGGATAACTTGATATCTGGTATTGTGATCCCTCTAACTTTGTTCTTCTTTCTCAAAATTGCTGAGGCTATTCAGGCTCTTTTTTTAATTCCATATAGATTTTTGGAGTATTTGTTCTACATCTGTGAAATATGCCCTTGGTATTCTAATATGGATTTCATTGAATCTATAGATTGATTTGGGTAGTATGCAGATCTTAATTATATTGATTCTAGCAATCCATGAGCATGGTATATTCTTCCCCTTGTTTATATCTTCCACTATCTTATTTTTTAATGTCCTGTAGTATTCATAGTAAAGTCTTTTACCTTCTTGGTTAAGTTTACTCCTAAGTATTTTAAATTTCTTTTTTGTTGCAATGGTAAATGGGATTGTTTGGTTAGTTTCTTTTCCTGAGAATTCATTATCTATATATATAAAAGTCTAAGCAACTGGAAAACCTGATGACTGCCCAGTAGCTATGATATACACTGACCACCAGGGGGCAGATGCTCAATGCAGGAGCTGCCTCCTGGTGGTTCGTGGGCTCTCACAGCAGGAGCACCACTCAGCTGACAGACAGGTGCCAGATGCTGGGCTGATGGCTGGTGAGTGCAGCTGTGGCAGCATGAGCCTCTCCCACAAACCCTCCCCACATGCCCTAGCAGCAGCAATGACAGGCACAGCAGGGCCTGGATAAACGGGAGTGTCATGGTACCCAGCCCAGGCTCAGGCTCCTTCCAAGCTGACTGCCACTTCATACACTACTACGTGCTGTGTGGGATTGACATGGGCAGAGAACTGGAGCCGAATGAGCTGGTGGGTAAGGCCGGGCTCCAGTGGCATGGAGGTCCACTGTTCCCTGCAGGCTAGGCAGAGGGACCCCACTAGTACAGGGATCTGTGCACTGGGCCTCTAGTTACTGTATAAAAATGCCATTGGTTTCTGGATGTTAATTTTGTATCCTACATTGTGAAAATCATTTATTAAATCTAGTATTTTTTGGTGGAGACTTTAGTGTTTTCTGTGTACAATATGATGTAATCTGCAAATAATGAGAGTTTTACTTTCTCTCCAATTGAATGCCTTTTATGTTTTCTTCTTGTCTGAGCCCTGTGGCTAGCACTTCCTATATAATAGAGAGCTAGTATGCTAATTAGACTGAACAGCAGAATGACCATCCAGATGACCTTCTGGATGAAGCCAGGGCTCTGAGGGCTGGCCAGGGCTGCAAGGGGCTGTGAGGGCCAGCCAAGGCATCAGGAGATGAACCCCTGCACAAATTTCATGCACTGGGCCTCTAGTATTAACACATTAAATACCCAACCTGTGTTGTCTTCTGGATGGAAAGTATAGTGTCAGAGACAGGTGACTGACATGGCACTTAATGTGTTATAAATAAGAATTGTTAAAGCAGTCATCCCTGTCTTGTTCCTGTTTTTAGGGGAAATAATTTTAGTTTTTGCCCATTGAGTATGATGTTGGCTATAGGTTTGACATATAAGGCTTTTATTAAGTTAAGATCTGATCCCTTTATTCCCACTTTGCTGATAGTTGTTATCAAAAATGGGTGTTGGATTTTGTTGAATGCTTTTCTGTGTGTCTATTAATATGATGATGTGATTTTTGTCTTTCAAATTTTTTATCTGATATATTACATTTTTTGATTTGTGATTATTGTACAAGCCTTGCATCTCTGGAATAAATCCCACTTGGTCATGGTGTATGATCTTTTTAATATGTTTATTGCTAGAGCTGATACTTTGTTGAGGATTTTAGCATCTAAGTTCATCAGTGATATTGGCCTGTAATTCTTTCTTTGTAGTGTCTTTATCTGTTTTTGGAAATAGGATAATGCTTGCCTCATAAAAAGAACTTGGAAGTATTCCTTTCTCTTATTTTGTTTTTGTTTGCTTGTTTGTTTGTTTTTTAAATAATTTGAGGAGGATAGGTATTAGTTCTTTGAATGTTTGATAAAACTTCCATCTGAAGCCATCTGGACCAGGGCTTTTGCTTTTTGTTTGCTGGGAATTTTTTGACTACTGCTTCAATTTCATCAAGTTATTAGTCTGTCTATTCAGGTTTTCTGATTCTTCCTGATCCAGTTTTGAAAGATTGTATTTTTCTAGGAATTTATCTATTTCATCCATGTTATCCAGCCTTTTGGCATATAGTTACTCATATTATTTTCTTATAATCCTTTGTATTGCTGTGGTGTCAGTTGTTATTTCACTATTTTTGTTTCTGATTTTATTTACTTGGGTCCTCTCTCTTTGTTTCTTGATGACTCTGGCTAACAGTTCATCAATCTGTTTGTCTTTTCAAAGAACCAGCTTCTGGTTTCATTGATCTTTTGTTTATTTGTTCATGTTTTTTTTTTGTATGTGCTTTTTTGTTTGTTTGTTTGTTTTTAGTTTCTATGTAATTTATTTCTGCTCTTGTCTTTATTATTTCCTTCCTTCTATATATAATACTTGGGGTTTTTATTGTTATTCTCTTTCCAATTCTTTAAGTTGTAGGGTTAAATAGTTTATTATTATTACTATTGCTTTTTGAGATAGGTCTGAAGTACTATGAACTTTCCTCTTAGGACTGCTTTTGCTGTGCCCCAGAGATCTTGGGTTGTGTGTTCATTTTCATTTGTTTCTAGAAAGTTTTTTTTATTTCTTTCTTGATCTCATTGGTAACTGATTCATTGTTTAATAACATGCTATTTAGGCTCTATATATTTGAATATTTTGAGTATTTTCACTGTAGTTGACTTATCGATATAATTTCATTCCATTGTGATATGAGAAGGACCTTGATATGATTTCAATCTTTTTGAACTTGTAGAGACTTGTTTTGTGTCCTAACATGTGGTCTATCTTTGAGAATTTCCCATGTGCACTTAAGAAGAATGTATACTCTGCAGCTTTGGGGTGAAATGTTCTATGAATGTCAACTAAATTTATCTTATCCAGTATGTCCTTTAGAGTCACTGTTTCCTTGTTAATTTTTTGTCTGGAAGATCTATTCAGTGAAGTCAGTAGGATGTTAAAGTCCCTTATTATGACCTTATTGCTGTTGATCTCTCCCTTAAAGTCCTCCAGAAGTGTTTTTTGTTGTTGTTGTTGTTTGTTTGTTTTAATTAAATATATTTAGGTGCTCCTATAGTGGGTGCATATATGTTTACTAGAGTTATAGCCTCTTGTTGGATAAATCTCTTTAGAATTATGTAGTGACCTTTATTGTCTCTTATAATGGCCTTCATTTTGAAGTCTATTTTGTAAGATATGAGTATTGCTACCCAGCTTTTTGTTTGTTTGTTTGTTTGTTTCCATTTGCATGGAAAATTTTTGTCCATCACTTCAGTCTCATCCTATGTGTATCTTTTGTTTTGAGGTGGATCTCTTGTAGAAAGCATAGATATGGGTCATATTTTCATATCCATTCAGCTACCCTATGCCTTTTGATTGGAGCATTAAACAATTTACATTTAAGGTTTATTATTGATAGGTACTTATTTATTGACATTTTAATTTTTTATGCCTGTGTGCATTTTTCTCTCTCTATTACAGCAGTCCCAGCAGAATTCTTTTAAATGTATAATTGGAAATACAAGCTTGCCTCCTTACAATTATCAGTTTACCTATCCTCTCATGTCTCTCTGCTTTATAAGGTCTTCTGTATTTCCCCAGTAACTTTCTTTTCAATTTTTGAAACTTAAATCTACATACATGTATTTTTTTTTTTTTTTTTTTTTTTTTTTTTTTTTTTTTTTTGTAAAACCTGGCCTAATTTTTACTTTTCATGACATTCCATTTGCTCTTTATCTTTCACAAAGTTCTCATTTTAGCCAATTTATTACTTGGGCAATCATCTTTTTTTTTGTTGTTGTTGTTTTTCTAAAGTTTTCTATTGTCTTCCTGGTTTTTCTTCTCCTTTTGTCAGGGTTTGTAACTTATAAATGTGTACTTCCTTTTAAGATTTTTATCCCAAAGGGATTCCTCTGTGATTCTTACTGAATTAAGAAAGAATGTCTGAGTAAGCCCCTTCTTTTGAATTGTCTCTCTTGTATAGGAAATTGATCAACACATGGAAAGCAATAGATCTGATGGACATTGATCTATTGACTGGATTCTCTGGTGGATTTTGTGATAGGTTATTCCTACCATGGTGATGATGGTCATAATGATGAAAATAATCCTTAAGTTGTGTTAAATGCTTACTGTGGCTCAGGCATTGGGCTGAACATTGTGCACCTATCATCTCCTTTATTCTTCATAACAATGTGCTGAGCTTAGTATTTTTTGTGTGTTTTAGAGAAATAAAACAAATAAAAAATACTGTTTTACATCGTGTGTGTGTGTGTGTGTGTGTGTGTGTGTGTGTGTGGTGGACCTGTGGAGGAGAAGGAAGGGACAGAGGTGAAGACAGAACCTCATGAGGGGGAACAGCCAGGAATAGGTGTCACTTTCTGCTCTATGCAACCTGATGATGCCAGAGGGATTGTTTCACTGGTCCCCTCTACCCTGTCTACCTTACTCCTGCTCCAAGGTGTCAGAGAAGATAGGGATGTAGATTTTTATCATTGTGCTGCTGCTGTTAACTATGGTGCAATTAACCAGTCCTTTTTGTATTTTGATGACACAATGGAAATGAGAAAGTTTCACATATAAATACTCGGGGCTTTTTTTTTTTTTTTATCACATAAGGGCTAGACTTCTGGTAGGGCGGCATGGCAGGGGAAAAGTAGAGTGAGAGAGGAGTAGAGAGAAGATCCTAACTTTACGTGCTTTATTAAATGCATAATTGTAAAATGCTGTGACATATGAGGAAACCAATGTGAAAAGTGTTAACCTAAAAATAAAAGGCCAAGGCCAATAAGAGTCAATAAGCATGTATTTGATATTAAAGCAGTAGTTATTTAGGAAGCATTGATTCAGGCAGAAGTCCAGATGGTGTTTCCTTTAGGAGACAAAGGCAAGGGGTATTTATGAGAAAGGCAAGAGGAAAATTACATCAGAAGGAGGATGAAATATATTGGTGTAGATAAGCTAACATAGTGATGCTAATTCAATGTCTTTACTTTTCAGTCCAGTAGCCATCAGTGGGTACTCATAATACCTTCTTTCTTGTTATGTTTGCAAACAGTTGTTTGGGATACGATGTTGCTTTAGACCCGGCCCAAAGGTTAATTTGTCATGTTTCAGCATTCTAAGGGGTTGAGACATTAGATCTGCATGACAGTTCTTTGGGATGGCGATTCTGACTCCATTTTAAAGTGGCTCCCATTATGTAATTTTCCTTTTTTTAAAAAAAAGAAGTGAAGAAAGTTTCCCATAATATAAAGTATGTAATATGTAATGTAGCCAAAATTTGAATGTAGAAAGTTGTTTTGGACATGTTTTGTCTCTTTTCTGCTTTTCTTTAAAGAAACTATATAAATATTAGTTTTGGCATTTTTATTCTTTGTTGAATATAAGTAATTTCTAATTATTTAATACCAGTAGTCCTGCACATGAATCTGTGTGCCAGTAGCTCTCTGCAGGGCCTGGCGGCTCCATGCCCTCTGCCCAGAGGCTTTCCTCGACCCAGAGGCCTATCTGTGGCCAGGTGCAGAAAGCTTGCCTCGTCACTGTGGCAACAAAGCAAGCATTCCACCAGGTCCCCGTTCTCAGTAGCCACCCTCCCCCCCCCCCCACCTTCCCCAGGACTGGGGGACTCCAGTGGGCCTGAGAGGTCTGAGTACCACCATCTTGTGGCTATAGGTGCCACCATCTTTGTGATAGAGTGATGGTTAATTTGCATATCACCCTTTTATTAGATAGGATTATATGAGGCTAAGATTTGTTTTATGTTCATGTCCACCAGATGATTTCCTGTTATGTGAGCTTGAAGCTTATTTTTGTACCCATGTAATATATAAACCCCAAAGTAATTCCTTTTAAAGGGCTATTCCTAGAGTGTTGACAAATCATTTTATGTGGTGGGGCTTCAGTATTTTGAGTGTACCAAATATAATCAGTGTTTGACTGATTAAATATGTTACTTGAAAAATGTTTTATAAGGTTTGCAAACTCTAATACATGGCCTGCTGTCCTGTTTCTGATAGTTAAGGGTGGATGTGGAAACTTTTAATACATGGTGTGTCTCCTCTTTGTTGATAGATGTTTCTGTAAAAAATGGATAAGGTGATGAGATCAAAATCAACTGTGTTTCTTATGCAGAGCCAGCGCTTGAGATGCATGTTAAGTCCCCAGCTATGCATCTCATTAACTTGCCAGCAGTTGGAGATCTGCATCCTGACTTTGAGAATATTTTATTACTGAATTTTTCTAAGGAAGTTTTTAGATTTGCCAAAGAACTGAAAATATATGTGTCTCTATAACTCAACTAGTTGCATATTATGATCAATCTGAAAGACTGCCTGTGATTACCTGGGGATGCCGTAAAACTGCTAAACTAGATTAGGTTTCTGGCTTATTTTCTGATTGACTGGATCCTATAAGGTTTAGGGAAAACAAGTGCATTGAAGAACATTTTTAAATGATATTTCTTCATACTCAGCTTTTTTTCTTTAAAGATCTTTGTCTACTATCTGTCTTTTAATTTTTGCAACAATTTAAAAGAAAAATGAAAAGCCAGCTAGGCCATTTTACAGTGGAAAAAATAGAAAGAAAAACAAGTGATTTTCCTATGGATGTTATACAAACTTAATCCCAAACTCAGTGGCTTAAAATGAACAAATTTGTTATCTTACAGATCTGTAGGCTGAAAGTCTGCCCCGGGTTTCTCTGGGTTAAAATCAAGGGAGGCTGCACTCCTTCCTCAAGGCTCCCGGATCTAGCCACTGCCAGGCGCTGCCTTCTTCCTTTACCTTCAAGTCCAGCAATAGCAGACCAGCACCTGTAATGTTCCATATCTCTCTCCCTTCTTCCCTCTCACCTCTTGAACCCATCCAGCAAAGTGTCAGCTGTTAAGGGCTCATGATTAGATTGGCTCCACGTTGATAATCCAGAAAAATCTCTCCATCTCACCATTATGACAGCAGCAGTGCCGTGTAAGGTAACTAAACAATCACAGATTCCAAGGATTAGGACGTGGACACCTTGGGGGCTGGGGGCATTCTTCTGCCTCCCTCAGGTTTTCCAATGTCAGGACACAGGTTGCGAAAGGACTTATTATAAATAAGTGTCAGTGTCATCCTTTTAGGTATGAATTTAAATACTCTGAGATAGACTGAAATGCAGCATAGTTCATAATCAATTAAATAAACTTCAATGTAATAGATTTCAGGAAATGGCAGATATGAAAGAAGGAGGCTCTATTTACTAAATTTCCTTAGGTTAGAAAGCCAGCTCCCTAGGATTTTAATTGAGAAAATTTGGTATGGTCATCTGTGGTTTAAAATTGCTTTGTGTGTTCATTATACACTATATAATCTCCCACATACACTGTGGCTCCCAAGCAAACTAACAGTGAACCCTACCCACCCGCTCTTCCCCAGAGGATCAAGCTCAGTGCTGAGCCCATGGTTTCTCATTCAGCTGTGGATTGCTGCTAAAGAGAGGTTTGATTACCGAGGACCTTCAGTAGGGCTGGTCAGATTGGATGAGGCTCAGATTGTTTTTTTGACTTTCAGTTCCTTTCTTCCTCTCTCTCTTTATCAGAAGGTTCCATCTTGCTTCCTCTGGGAGGTCTGAGAACCTTTAGACCTAGCAAAGTCTGCTGTTAAATTCTTCACTCATGATGCCTGGCAAAATGTGTTAGTTTGCATTGTAATAGTGATAAAATATTTCAAAGAGAGTGGTGATGGAGCCTCCCATGCAACCAATAAATGGAAGAATTATTTATTTATTTATTTATTTATTTATTTATTTATTTTAGCAATAGATGTTTTACTCTGCCTGGGTTGCTCAATTAGTTAAATAATCTTCCTAATGCACTAAGATTTTGAGTTCAATCCCTGGTCAGGGCACATACAGGAATCAACCAATGAATACATAAATAAGTAGAAAAATCAAATGTCTTCTCTCTTTCTCTCTCTCTCTCTCTCTCTCTCTCTCTCTCTCTCTCTCTCTCTCTCTCTTTCTTTTCTTTCTCCTTTCCTCTCTCTCTCTAAAATTAAAAAAAAAAAGACTTTTCTGGTAGTCCTCAAATCACATTACACTCCCTGTCTTCTCTGTACTGGATGCTGTCTCCATTGCTCTAAGACCAATGAAGGAAAATGATAAGGTATTTAGTAAGAGCCTGGAGCATAGTCCCTACCTCTGGATAGACTTATTGAGTCATTGGTTAGTTTATATATTTACATCCTCATCTCTTTGAGGACAGAGTTTCTTATCGAAGGTTCGTGCTGATAAATAGAAACCTGTACTTTAGAAAAGCAGAACAAGAACAAGCTAAATAGTAGTGTAGTTAATACAGTTTCTGTGATTAACAAGCAGATTCAACCTTATCGTAATCATAGATGAGAGAATCATGAGAAGTCAGGAATCCCTCTGGCAATGTTAGGTCAACTCCAGACTTCTCTAGGATTTTTGACCCAATTTTTCAGGGGAAGTGGCTGTGTCTTTCATCCAGTTGGAATACATAGCATAATAAAAAGTATCACAATATGCAAGAATTTAGAAAACTCTTACTTATGGTACTAGAGGCTTGGTGCACAAAATCCATGCACGAGTAGGGTCCCTAGGCCTGGCTGGCTATCAGGGTTGATCTGTGGGGCGATCAGTCGGGCAATCAGGGCCCCTGCTCACACCTGCCTTGGCCTGGTGCCACCCACTCACCTGCTCCATTATCCCACCTTGGTCCAGCTTTCATTGGGGCCCATTGGGGTCAGCAGCACCTCCACTGCCACCTGCTGCCAGTACTGTATCTTTGATGCCTGCCATGTTACACACTGCCCCCTGGTGGCCAGCACACATCAAACTCCCAGTGGGTCAAACTCCTGCCTGTGGGACAATTTGCATATTAGCCTTTTATTATATAGGATTCTGGTGTCCAGACTTACGTGGGTCAACATCCTGAAAAGAAATATTGGTAATATTTCTAAAGTGTTTGGGAGAAACAGAACAAGAATCATGTGGCCTTAAGCAGCAAGGAGAGAAAAATAACAGTCTACTTCTCCAGGCCAGGCCAGGCCATTGTCAACAATTCATCTATATGCTAAGGGTTGAAAGTGAAGTTTTATGGGAGGAAAGAACCTTCCTCAGAGGGCCAGCCTCTGCTGCTGGTGTGTGTGCAGTTTCCTGGAGGCATACAGGAGGGGGATGAGGGTGCTAAGTACCAGAAAGGTCCGCACAGCCTCAGGTGCTAGAGTGAAAATTAAGTTGGAAGGTGTGCCAAGAGTGTATCATGCCCTGGCTGGTGTGGCTTAGTAGATAGAGTGTTGGCCCAAGCACCGAAGGGTCTCAGGTTTGATTCCCAGGCGAGGGCACATACCTGCATTGCAGGTTTGATCCCTGGCTCTGGTCAGGGCTCTTGCAGGATACAACTGATCTATGTGTCACATTAATGTTTCTCTTTTTCTCTCCCACTTCCTCCTTCCCTTCCACTCTCTCTAAAAATAAATTTTTAAAAAAATATATCCTCAGTTGAGGATTAAAAAACAAAAGTGTGTCATGAATGACTTCCATTAGAAGAAGATACAGGTACATTTCTTTTTAAAAAAATATATATATTTTATTGATTTTTTTACAGAGAGGAAGGGAGAGGGATAGAGAGCTAGAAACATCGATGAGAGAGAAACATCAGTCAGCTCTCTCCTGCACACACACCCCTGGGGATGTGCCTGCAACCAAGGTACGTGCCCTTGACTGAAATCAAACTTGGGACCTTTCAGTCAGCAGGCTGATGCTCTATCCACTGAGCCAAACCGGTTTCAGCCAGATATATTTCTTGAGTTGATATTTACAAAGATGTATTAGTATCCAATAGAAATAAAAATCCTTTTAAACTATTTAGGGAAGGTTGCACTAATTTCTAGTAAGTGATGTGACTTGCATGTGTGTGTTTGAGTGTATGTTTGTTCTTATGTGTTGTACTGATGAACATAACATAGCAACAGGAAGATGCTAACAGATGAGTGAAGGTTGACATATACTTTTACTATATTGTCTTTACTTTTTTATCTTCAGCTCTTCTCTAAGTGTACACTAATCTGTTACCTGACCTCTCTCCACCTCAGATTGCTAAGGTCTCTGGTAACCTTCATGTTTTTAAGCTCAAATCCTCATCTTACTTAACTCTCAAGAGCACTTGGCACTTACCATCCTGTCTTCAAACAGCCCTTTCTTTGTTCCTTTCTCAGCTAATGGCACAATCATTTATTCATTTATGCAAATCAGAAACCTAGAATTATCCTTGATCACTCCCTTTTCTTAATACCCATCAGCAAATTTGGTCATTTTTACTTCTTCCATCTCCACAGCCACCACCCTAGTCCAGCATGTTATCACTTCTCATCTGGTCTATTGAAATGATGTTTACAATATCTACCCATATCCATTCTTCTCTTGCTCTATTCCTTTTCCCATATAGTTACCAGAAATATGAATCTGAAAATGTTATTATTTCAAAGTGAAACTGCTAACAGGGCCTACAGGGCCCAGCATGCCTGGTTTTGACTTCCTCTGATGCATCATCTTGCACTTCTTACTCTTTGCACACTAGTACAGGGCTTTAATATATATATAATCTTATTGATTTTTTACAGAGAAGAAGGGAGAGGGGTAGAGAGTTAGAAACATTGACCAACTACCTCCTGCACAATCTCTACTGGGGATGTGTGCGCAACCAAGGTACATGCCCTTGACTGGAATCAAACCTGGGACCCTTCAGTGATACTCTATCCACTGTGCAAAACCAGTTATGCCTTTTTTGCAGTTCCTAGGACCTGCCAAGCACCTACGTGCCACAAAGCCTTTGCACATGTTATACCCCCAGCTTGCTATATCCTTTGCCTCTTCAACCTGGTTAATGCTTTTTTTTTGTCTAAGATTTTAGCATGAGTGTCACTTCTGGAAAGTTTCCTTTGAATTTCCTTACTAGATTCCCTCCCCTTGTTGGTCTGACATAGCAGCATGACCCCTCCTATCAATGACTATTCCCCACTAGATTGCAAGTTCCGTGAGAGCAGGAACTATGCCTATTTCTGCACCTGACACAGGGTGTGCACTCAGTAAATATTTGATGAATGAGCGGAATCTTCTTTCCTCTATGAAGTGTTCATTAATATTCATGCCATACAGTTTTCCAGTTTCTCGGTTACCCTAGTGTTCATCACTTAAGTGTGAGTCTTCCCTTGTTCCCTCCCCCTCCCAAGTATATTGGGGTGTTATTCTAACTAGATAGGAAGTCATATAAGGGCAGATGGTAAATTCTCTGAGAACTAGAAATACATCTTAAGCTTTAAGAAGTCTTCACATGCCCAAAGTAATTCTGAGCACAAAGCAGGTTTTGAACCAAGACTTGGGGATTGGTTTACCTTTGCTCATACGTATGTGGGAGTTCAGCCATGATCTTTTACATTTGCTGCCATGTTTCTTGGCTTTCTTCTTCAGTCTCTTTAGATATGGAGTTTGTGGGGGTAGGAGAGGCGTGGAAGTAGCACCATTGACTTGCACCCCGTCTCTGTGTGAGCTTTATGGAGCCTGAGAGAGAGCAGTCTTCGGCTCTTCACCCTTCAGATCAGAGCCTGAGACCTGGAGAGGAGAGGCTCTTGCCTTTCGAGGGGCAGGTGCACAGTAAGTGGGACCAGGTTGCCTGACTAATTAGATGAAAAGCTGTGGCCATCACTAGGGTCCCCTGACTCCAGGCTCATTGTTCTTTGTGGAGTTGTCTCATTTAAATTTAGAGAAAAAAATAAGCTCTCATTAATAGGATGAGCCCCACATGCTGGGAATTGAAATTAATAGGGATGGGAAAAGCCAGGAATATCCTGGGGGAACAAATGGGAGTGTGGACTAAGTCAGGTGAGGGAGGGATAGGTTTTACATTTGGTGAAAACCATGTTATAGAATCTATTTCTGTTTGAAGCATATACATCATACCTAATTCCCTTATGCCTTGCTACTTTAACGTTTATTTATAGAATGATTATACATTAAAACATCCCTTTAAAATCTCCTTTCCTCTCCCCTCCTTTTCTCGGTTTTACACATTTATTATCCAAGCCATGCTTTGTGACTCCACACGGTATCACAGTCTGTAACTATGAGTGGTTGCGTGTGTGGCTTAGTTTATGTTCACACAAATCTCACTGCCTTTCCTCCTGGTCCTTTCCTCCTTTTCTTTTTTCTAAGCACCAGATGTCATTTTATTTTTTGTGCACCCATGTGTGAGGGCTCACATGTGCGCATGCGTACACACACACACACACACACACACACACACACACACACACCTGGATATGTATAGACAAAGATTGCACTGAGAGGAAATACTGTGACATATGGCACCTGAAAATTCAGGGTCTCAATAGCAGGGCTGTAATCAAGGGTGCAGATGTTTGGCATTTGACAAATGAAAT
Organism: Pipistrellus hanaki; assembly: GCF_964339955.1. Classification (NCBI taxonomy): domain Eukaryota; kingdom Metazoa; phylum Chordata; class Mammalia; order Chiroptera; family Vespertilionidae; genus Pipistrellus; species Pipistrellus hanaki. Next base: position 18,714,018 of record NC_140510.1, read on the forward strand.
TTTGTATGTAAAACTGTTTTGGTACATTAAGTTAAAAGAGAGAAAATTAGCTGCATAGTTTAATGAACATATCTTTCCATTGAAAAAGGATGAAATGGGAAACTTAATCAAACAAATAAGTCAGGGATCTTCTGATTATGTTTATCTAAGTCTCAGATTTCATTTTTATTTCCTCTCGAGGGTTCTTTGCTTCTTCCTCTATTATTCAGTTTATATAGAGAGTGTGGGAAGGTGTTTTGAGTGTCACTGGCCTTAAAGTTTTTGGAAATAGACTTTCAATAATATACTTTAATGTTTTCTGTCATAAATGTTAATTTTTACTGTGAATGTGTATGTTTTCTTCTCTTTACCCTTCCAGACCTTTGGTTCCCCATGTTCTCCAGTTTCTAAAACCTCATTTCCTTTCTAAACACCTTTACTTAGGTATTTGAAATGGACGATGGCTTCCCCTGAAAAAAAAAAATGTTTCATTGGCTATATGATTGTCATTGAATTTAGCTCAATATACAATTTGTCACTTACTTAGTCTTTGTCCAGAATTGCTCCTTGTTTAATGTTTGCTAATTTTTATTCCCCTTTGATTGTAGCTCTCTTGAAATTAGAAGTTACATCTTATGTAAGTGATTTATAAATACACATTGATTCATTTTTTAGATTGTTTTTAGAAAAGAAAGGGGCCACATTACTTAGCAGAAAATGACATATGTGGCACAATTATAAATACATAAAACAATCATCAACTGGTAATTGCTATCAATAAAACTAGTCAGCATTTCTCCTCTCAGTCTTTGGAACTGTGCCCGTGTTGCCTCATTTGCCTTATTTGGATGGTACTGCAACTTCTAGGCCTGCAAATTAGTTCTTTCTAGGCTGCCCTATTTGCCAAAGGAGTTTTAAAAATACATTTCTTATCAGAGGCAACTCAAAATGCTATTTCCTAATAATATATTTTAAGAAGAAATCAGGATCTTAACTAAAGATGAAAAAGAGACATATTTAGTAACTAATATTTTTATGTTTTCATTCATCTTTACATTTGACCCTTATAGCCCACAATCCTCTAGGTAGGCAGATGTTTATATTCTCTTTACGAAGGATGAAACTGAAGTGCGAAAGGATCAGGCAAAGGCTGTCTAGCTGTGAAACAATGGAGCTTGAGCTTTGACCCTGTGAGCTGCCTTTGCGCACTCCTCGGTACATCTCCGTGTCTTTGGTAGAATAGCTAGCCTGTGAGTGGACACTGGCATGTTTGAAGTTCCATGCAAAGAGAACTTCCCCCAAATACATGTTAAAGGCATCTCACTATGGTAAAGACATGCCTCTTACACTATTTTTCCTTGTAGCACAGACTTGATCAGTAATCCCTGAACATCAGCTGTTGGTGGGCGTGCCACGGGGTAACATTAAAATACTAAAAAATAATAATAAATACCCAAAGTTGTCCTGATGAGAAAGGTTCAGCAGTTAGAGTCAAATGTTTCAGAGGCTTTAGGAGAACTTGAGGCTCTTCCAAATATCACTGCTTAGATTGGCAGGTGTCCCTTGGTATGCCACCCTCCCTCTCCTGCCCTCACTCTCTTGAATAAAGGCTTTTCATCCCATAAAGTCTGGCACAGCCTTTCTTGTGGGTCTTCTCCATGATCCCCAGGGCACTCGATCTCTTTCTCTTGGTGCTTCCTGAAATAATTGTCTGCTCCACTCATTTAGTATGGAGTAAATGTTCTAGCTTGTTGTTTTTGCAAATGTTCTATTTCCTCAATGGGATTCAAGGGCTGGTGAGGATGGAGCCATGCTTACATATTTTTTTTTGGTATTACTAATTTGGCCACAGTAGGTGGGATGGCACTGTCCCCAGTGGCCATCCCGGTCTCCAATCTTTCATATGCCATTTCAAAAATATGGCTATCATTTGTCTTGCATCTAGCATATCGCAGGTGCTATGCTAACTAAATCCTTATGGTCACAGTGTTCCCACTTTGTAGTTGAGAGACAGTAGCTCAGAAGTTAGGTAACTTGCTCAAGGTTGGCCAGCAAGTAGCAGACTTGGGATGCACTCTATCTCCACCACGCTGTCTCTTCAAGTGTGCCCACTGTCCATCCTCCACATATAACTTTAATCTTGCTTTTGCCTTTGCTTTGTATCTGGGAACATTTGCAGCTAGTTAAGAATTGGTGGATTTTCCAGATAAAACCATAATTTTTTTTTTTTACTTATTTAACCAATATTTATTTATTTATTTTTAAATTTTATTGCTTAAGGTATTATAAATAGTAGTACATATGTGTCTTTTTCTCCCCCCACTGAGCTCCCCCTCCCTTCCTCCCTAAGCCCCCTGGCACTTGCCCCTCATCCCCCCCCCCCAGTATCTTGAGTCTGTTGGTTGTGCTTATATGCATGCATACAAGTCCTTTGGTTGTTCTCTTAGCCCCCCAACCCTCCCCTTCCTTCCCGCTGGAGTTGGACAGTCTGTTTGATGCTTCTTTGCCTCTGTCTATTTTTGTTCAACAGTTTGTAATGTTCTTTATTATCCATAAATGAGTGTGAACATGTGGTATGTATCTTGCAGTGACTGGCTTATTTCACTTAACCATCACTTTTTAATAACCTATTAATGACCCATCTTTTTTTCATTTTAGGTTTAGAACAATAAATAGAGGTACTCTTGGCTGGATACACATGAAGCATCAAGTGTGAATCTCATAACAAAAAGGTCTTTGCAGTGACTGTTGTTAGGAATATTCTGTGTCATAATTTTGCTTTTGTGTATCCAAGTCAAATTGCTTTTGTGTATCTAACTCAAATTGCTTATTTAGAGTCTGGCTCATAGAAGGAAATGTTTTTCACTCAAGCTTACTGCAAAAAGGTGAAGTAGAATAATTTAGACCATCACGAAGCACTTATCTTTTCTCATGTGTAACAGATCCACTTGCTCAGTCTTTGATGAGGGCAGGAAGGAAAAGAGTTTGAGATCAGATGGGAGGAAAGTTTCTTGAGACATGGAAAGTCATCTATAATAATAAAAGCACAATATTCTAATTAGACCAGACATCTTTCCAGACTACCTTCCGGACGAAGCCAGGGCTACAAGGGAAGCCCGGATCTCAGGGTGCTGGAGAGAAGCCAGTGCTGGCAGCCAGGGAAAGAAGGCCTACTCTTGCACACATTTCGTGCATCGTGCCTCTAGTATGATTCATAAAAAGTATAAAATCACTAACATTAAAATAATAAAAAATTGCCATGGTTTTCATTTTGTCTAAAAAGTGTGACATAACCTTCAAATCCCTACAGGTTTCTGTGACATTTATCCTGGAATTTTGGAGCTCACTGGTATAGCCAGACCTTGTTCCTGCTGAGTTGTCCCATGGCTAATATGTAGCTGGTACACAGCAGGATGGCCATGCTGCTTGTCAAAATATTGAAGTATTTCCTTGTTGGTTCGTAAAAGTCCCTGTCCCAGCCTGCTGAAACATCTCATAATCCAAGTGATAAAGAGTCGATGTCTAGCACATTAGAAACCACTGAAGACCCTGCTCTCTTCTATATCCAACCTGTTGTTGCTAATGGTTTGAATCTCAGCCACGGCTGTTGTTACACAGACTCTTTGCTTTAGCATGCAAGATATGGAGCCTGGTGGCCTGGATCTTTCCTGCTCCTTTCCAAGTTCAGAGTTGCTTTATAATTGGTGTGTGTATGTGTGTGTGTGGGTGTGTGTGTGTGTGTGTGTGTGTGTGTTTCACAGACATCATTCCAGGTTAAAATTGATAATGAAATCCTCCAAGTGGCAGATATCTTTCCTTGATAAAACCACACATGTCTAGGCAAAAGTGAGTGGAACAATGCTTTGTCTTTGCTTTCTTGTTTTGTCATTAGCATTATTTCCTGAAGGAACACATGGAGATTGACTATATGAAATATTTGTGGAGTTCTCAGAGTTTTATGTTGGAGGTATTTAGGATTGGAGGCTAAAAGTTTACTTCTATGAATGTAGATACCAATATATTCTTTGGATTGTCGTATTGCTTGGACTCCATGGTTTATTAAAAGAAGACCAAACTGGTGGCTTCTGACATTTATGTTTCCTTCTGTATTTTATAAAGCAATCAAATGTTTTAAATCATTAATGAAACAAGGTTGGCTATACTAGTAAATAAATATTGAAATATACCCATTGTCTCATTTTCTCCTCATAAAGTCAATAAGAAGTTGCTCCTGTCTGTATTTTATAGGTTGAGTTGAGGTTAGCTAGATGCCTCTGAGCAGCAGAGCAAAAGCCGAGACCTCAGATCCGCCCTGAGCCCACAGGAAACTGCTCCCCGCACTCTGATCCTGACTGGGTCTCCATACAAAAACCAGTATTTGAAATAAGGCTCTTAAAACGTTAGGAAACAAAACAAAAGCAAAAATGTCTGTTGTAAACATGTCAGAGGGGATGCTGTCCTTGTATGTCAGCATCATTCGTGGAAAGAGCCGATCAGGGTAATATTTTGAGCTCTTTAACTGAGTTGAGGTATAATTTTCTAGTGACTGCTAAACCATATATTCTTTAGTTACTGACATAGGATTATTCACGCTAGCTTACTTCTCAGGAGATGTGATCGAGTGTCGAGAAACTTTTAAGTTAAGAATATTGATGATGTAAATTACCATGATGTAGAACGAGAATGCATTAAGCTCTGTCGCCCTGAGAAGGCTCTGGCTGTCACGTCTGCCTCTCCACTGATGTCAGGAGTGGAGGAGGCTCTTTGGCAACAACACCTGTGTGCCCTTTCCCCTCTTCACTCTGTGGACAACTTTTTGAATGGCATCCTGGGTCTTTTCGGGGAGGTCACCACATTATCATTAATTTATTTTAATACTTTTATGCTTAGGCATGGAGAATATCTAAAGTGTTATCTCAGACTTTTTGTTTCCCCACAAACAATGGTGAGATAAAAGACAGATGCATTTTTTTTTTTATTTCTGAAGTACATGCTATACTTTCTGAATGTTCCATGCTCAAAAAGAGAGCCTGGGACGCATTGGAGATGTTAGATAAAGGACTGTCTCTGCCCTTGCTCTTGATAAAAGAACACAGAAGTTTGAGGACATAAAATGACTGAGAATTAATGTCTGTTTATCTTTGCTTTGGGGGAAGAAATTAAACTAATCTCATCAAAGTTACTTAGGAAGTTTCTGACTGTACTCTTTAATCTTTGTTTCAGAAAACAGCAGCCTGCATTATTAAAAAGGCGATCACTGTGTGTGGGAAGAGCTTTCAGCTGGTGTCTGTTTCCAAATATGAAATTAAAGAACTTGAAGTTAATTTCACAGATAAAGGAACTGCTAGGCAAAACAGTGTAGGCCATTTTGGAAATGTTATTACATTTTTCAAAACATATTTATTCAAAAATATGTATGCGAGCTGCTGTACAAACATCCTATGGGTGTAATCACAAACAAAAGTTTCACTGATGCTGAGCTTCAGCTACAAGTTGGATAGAGATATCAATTTCATCTTTTTTTTTTTTTTTTTTGAGTGAGTACATATACAACCTTTTCCTGAGTTGAGATGATAGAATTTAAAAGCTTTTTGTTTCATTTTTACTGTGAGGAGGTGTGTGGCTGCAAGCACACCCGCACATGCACAATATTTTAAATCATATTGTTCAGTTCTGTGGTTAGCAGGAAAGAGATTCATTAGTTTCCTGCATTAACAATTTATACAGCATAACAATTGGTAAAACCACCTTGCCACATAAAATCCTCCAAGGTTGTGCTTTCTCCATCATTTTTTCTAGATTCCATCCTTTGTTGGCTTCTGAACGTTGGATGCTCTAGGACTCAGTTCTTAGACTACTCCTTTTATGCAAACACTTTCACAACTTAGGTGATTTAATCCAAGCCCATGGCTCTGTGCCGTCTATATGGTGACTATGTCTACTTTCTTTTATTTCCAGCCCTAGCAGAAGATTTATTGTATGCTAAGAGGCCCAGTGCACAAAATCCGTGCATGGGTGAGGTCTCTAGGCCTGGCCAGCAATCAGGGCCTATTGGGGCCCGAAGGCCCTGATGAGGTCGGGAGAGGAGGCGATGGTCACTGGGCTGGGCACAGAAGGAACAGATACTGGATGCCAATGCCACCCTCAGTGCCCCTCCACTGCACAGTTCCCCACTTCCCCCCTTCCTCCTTCCCTCACTGCCACACTGCCACCAGGGCCCCCCAGCTGGGAGGGAGGGATGGGGCCTGCTGGCTGGTGGAGGAATGAAGGAAGGGACCACAGGAGGTTGGCCGCTGGTTCCAAAGGGGAAGCTGGCCCTTGGTCCCCTGGGGAAAGGGGCCATATCTACCACCACCCATCCTCTGTTCTCCATCCCTGCCTGGGTCCTGGCCCGATCAGGTGATGGGGTCCTGCCAGCCAGGGGAAGAGACCACATGATCAGGTGGGGTCCCGCTGGCCCCGCCCCAATTAGGGCCAATAGGGGCCAGGCCTGTCCAGGGGAGGGGATGTGGGAGGTTGGCTAGCCTGCCCCACCCCCATTTGGGGAGTGGCGATTGGGCTGGGGGGGGGAATGGCTGTAGGAGGTTGGCTGGCTGGTGGCTGGCTAGCCCTGTCCCTGATCTGACCAGTTGGCTGGCCACAGTGCGAGTCATAGCAACCAGTCATTCTGGTTGTTCCAGTCATTCCACATTCCAGTCACTTGGCTGGAAAGTCAATGTCAACTGCACACCAACTTTATCTGAGATGATAGCTGTTGTTCCTTGTTACACACATACCCCTCCCTACCTTGTTCCTTTCTTGTCTTCTCCAACTCAACTGGCATTATCATTTAACCAGTTGCACAGGACAAAAAAACAACAACTAGGGATTAGTCTTGAAGTTTGTCTTTCTCATCCATTTCACATTCAATCCATTAGCAAGTCCTTTACTTTCCAGATATATCCCACATATATTCCAAAACAAATCCCAGCAGCTCTTCCGACATTGGGCTGGCTTCAACTTTTTAAAATATCTATTTGTGTCTAGTGTTAGCCTGATGGTGGTCAATATATATCCTCTTATTCAGAGTAAGCAATCAAACATATAAAACTAATCCTGTTGCTCCTATCTTCCAAAGGTGTTCTGCTCTACTGAGAAGTAATTTCAAGCCTTTACCATGGCCTTCAAGGTCCACCATGGTCTGGTCATTGACTATTGCTCCTTATTTATTTTCTACCACTTCTCTTCTGCTTCCACCTCCTTCACTTTGCTCTAATTATACTGGCCCCTTACCTTGTTCATCAACTCTCCTCCTCGGGCCTCTGTTCCCACTGATTGCAATGCACTTTCTCTAGGTATGTGTATTGCTTATTTCCTCCCATTATTCGGAACTCCTTTCTCTTCCCCCAGGTACTTGCAGGATTCCTTCCTCATCTCATTTGGAATTCTTTTCTTTGACTAAAAATAGCAACCTTGTCACTCTCCATTGTTGCTTAATATTTTATAGTACTTTTTATTACCTGAAGTCATATTGGTTATTTCATTTGTTTGCTCATTGGCTTCTTAGAAAGTATGGAAGCTCCATTTGAACATGGTATTTTGTGTTTCTCTAGCAATGATATCTGGCATCTATTTGAGTGAATGGATAAACAATATGATTAAGTTCATCTGTCTTCCTTGATATCTTGACCCATTTTCTACTTTTCATCTTGTGATTATATAAACTATCTTTCTATGTTCCAATCTCTGTTGTTATGAATATGCAACAATGTTCTGATCCTTTTAGAATAGAGACACAGTTGATTTAAGAGGCAATCAAAAGAGCATAATGATAATAAAGAAACTCAGAACTTTACCTTTATTTTGCTAAACTGTGACCTTCAAGATTATTGTCTCACTGTAGACTAATTAATATAAGCTTTGAGACTCAATATTTAGCACTGACATTCTTCCTCTAGGCAAAACCTTCCCCTTCTTCTTAGGACATACTTGACTTTCAAAGTGTAGAGTGTAAAGGGAAAAGATCAATGCCTCTCTTTACCACATTGATAATATTATTGCATTAAAATGTTTTATATTTGGGCCAAAACCGGTTGGCTCAGTGGATAGAGCGTCGGCCTGCGGACTGAATGGTCCCAGGTTCGATTCTGGTCAAGGGCATGTACCTTGGCTGCAGGCACATCCCCAGTAGGAGTTGTGCAAGAGGCAACTGATCGATGATTCTCTCTCATTGATGTTTCTAACTCTCTATCCCTCTCTCTTCCTCTCTGTAAAAATATCAATAAAATATATTTTTAAAATGTTTTATATTTGGGTATCATGTGGAGAATTGAATATATGGGCATGAGCCTGCTGGAAAATGAGGCAAAAGGTGATAATAGGAGAGTATAAAGTAAAGAGGCATGCAGTAATAAAGTGATAGCACAGGATGGATATTGGGACTGTGGGAAATGAGAGAGAAAATATGGAATGACTCTAAAGCTTTGAGCTTGTTTGATTGGGTAGTTGGTGGTGCTACAAAGAAAAGGGAGCAGAACAAGAAGAGCTTCCTATGCTATCATCACTGCAAGTAGCATTTAATGAGCTCATGTTATGGGCCACACATGCTCATTATTAAATGGTCTTATGAGATAAGAATCATTACTGTCTTAAAGTCTACATATCAGAAACATGAACTCAAAGAAGTTAGATGCCTTGGCCAAAGTCATACAATTGAAAGTGTCAGAGCTAAGAACTGAACCAATTCTGACTCCATAGTCTGCTTTAAAATATTTTAAATTTATATATTTAATATAATTTAAATTTAAATCTATAAGCATTTGTTATATAAATTAGGCAATATAAAAAAATAGGAACAGGTGAAATGATCATCCAAGTAGGCTCTTGACACCCAAAAAGCCAAGTCTTGGCTTGATTGTCCTGGGTAAACTTTCAATGAGGACAGAAGAACATCTACAGGTTACACAGTTAAGGTTGAATATATGACTCTGGATTTAAAGTTAGTCATCAAAGTGAGAGAAACACATTTGGAAATTATCAGTCAATGGTGATAGGAAAACCATATAAATGGAGAAAAAAAATATATATGTATATATATATATATATATATATATATATATATATATATTTAAATACATGACAACAAAACCTTTCTTACTCTTTTTAAAAAATATATATTTTTATTGATTTTTTCAGAGAGGAAGGGAGAGAGATAGAGAGCCAGAAACGTTGATGAGAGAGAAACATCAACCAGCTGCCTCTTGCGCACCTCCTACTGGGGATGTGCCTGCAGCCAAGGTACATGCCCTTGACCGGAATTGAATCCGGGACCTTTCAGTCCACAGACCAAGACTCTACCACTGAGCCAAACCGGTTTCGGCTGAACCTTTCTTACTCTTTCAACTTTATGGACCCCGACTCTTTACAAGGAAAATAAAGAAGTGAAAGAATCAATTTGTGCAAGCAGATTGGTAAAGATTCTGATACTTATTATCATGATAAACTTTTCTCAAAGATTCTAGAGATTTCTAATGTTTTCCTATGTTAGTCTGTTGCTAATTTGTCAGTGTCTTCTGCTTCACCATTATGGGACATAAGTCATTTTCACAGGTTAATTGAACTCTAAAAATGATACTCAGAGGAAGCTGTCTATGAAAGCATAAATTTGTCAAAAAGAAGGATTTAAAGACAATTGTTTTTAAAGAATAGCATGCACTCTTGCTTTATCACTTTCCTTTTTATCCAAATGATTGCTATGCTTTTGTGAAAATAGCAGTATACATCATTGTTAAGTTGGGAAAAAGGAATACCCATACCAGGTTATTTTTATGTACTATCTCAAAAGCTACACAGGAAGTAAAAAAAAAAACAAACTATGAGGTATTAACAGTGTGAAACACTTTGTGTGCCTTGTACCTTGTCCAAAAATAATTGACTCATTAATCTCAACTATATCAATCTGGTCCCATTATCAGGGTCAAAGATAGGTTAATTTTAATAAGTGGATAAGTATCAGTTCACAGATAGGCATGCATTTAACAGATATTATCTCAGAAAGGAGGCAATAATTAGAAAAAGTATTCTGAGGTGATTTCAGTGAAAAATACCATAAATGAAACCCTCACCTTCTACTTTAGTATTATTAGGAGGCTAAAAACTGAGCTATGTTCCTAAAATTGACATGTGGAATTACAGCACAGTGTAAATTTCTCTTCTCTTTGGAAAAATGTTTCTGAAAATAATAAAACATTTTCACACAGGGAACAATAATTTCACCGGAATCACAGAACAGTAGTGATGAAGAAATATGAGTATTTGACATCAGATTGCTTTAGTTTTGAATCCTGACCCCACCTTTCACTATTTGACTTTGGGGAAAGGATTTATTCTTTACAGGTTTCTGCTTTTTTCTCCATGAAAGAAAGGGGTAAATAGTATATTTCACAGACTTATTTTAGAAATTGAACAAGAAATATACGTGAAAGCATCATGCACAATCCTTCATATGCAGTAAATTGTTCCATAAACATCCTTTTTATGTTTCTGAATAATGATCTCTAATCAGGTACTCATTGGCATGGTCTCCCTTAAAAAACAAAACAAAAACCTGTTATTGTAATTTTGAAGTTGAGCAAAACAACTGTTCACTCATACCAAGTGGTTTCTTTTGTTTTGCTTTTTTCCCTTTGCTTCTCACTAAGATATTGCTTTCTTTTATTTCATTTAACTTAACTGATTTAAAAGTACTGTTTATACTTTCATTGTCAAGGGTAATCATGCTTTTAAAGTAAAGTAATGTCCCATTGTTGCACTTTTTGGTGCCTATTGGGGGGAAAGTTAGAATTTTATCAAGTCTGTTTAAACATCACATTTCTTACATATCCCATGGGGAATTACAGCTTCATCTAAAATTCTAATGATACTTATATTATCATGCTTATCTCTTATAATGAAATCATGTTAATGAGTATCCTGCATCATAACTATCCCACATTCATAGGAAAAACCAAAAATTAAAAAATGGAGAAAAATACTAAAAACATTTAGTATTAAAAAATACTAAAACATATATAACATTTAAGAGAAAATAAAGAGAATTGGCTATATGTCATCCACTTTCTTACAAGTGGAGTTTGATAAGACAGAAATTATTGACATGCTCCAATGGGAGAGACAGATACATGAAAAACCAGTGGTAACCCAGGGCCATATGGAGGCATGCATCTATTTTTGTAGATATCTAAAGATGACTCATGTGCAGGAACTCATCACCTGGTGTGCAGATAAAGGTACATGTGTTAGTAAGGTGGTTTCTCTGTACTGGGCGGATGAGAAGGAGCCCAAAATAGGGCACTCAGGCAGTTGTGAGGAGGCTGCTTATCTGTGCTCTTGCACATGGTTGGGTTCTTGGGTAATCTGTGTGTCCTTGAGCTCTGGGCATTTTATCCATTTGCAGGATCCTGTGATCCAACAGCCATGCACTGTCCCCAGCTGTGGGGCAATGTGTAAAGTGGTATTTGAGGGCCATCTGTTGTGGATTGCAGACTGTACTCTGAGAGGCCAGAGCCCTAATTGGGACAGGGAGCACAGTACTTTCAATCCCATTGGCCAGAGCTCCATGACCCCAATCTTTTTATGTATGCTTATATGTATGTATTATTTTTCAAATGTATTTTTATTGATTTCAGAGGAGAAGGGAGAGGAACAGGGAGATAGAAACATCAGTGATGAGAGAGAATTGTTAATCAGCTTCCTTTTGCATTCCCCACACTGGGGATCAAACCCACAACCCAAGCACATGCTCTGACTGGGAATTGAACTAGACCTCCTTGGCATGGCACTCTGATCTTTTTTAAATGTTGGGTATCTGCATATGATTTTGTTTCTGACAGAGTAGTATTGGGGTTCAGTCAGGCAAACAAAAACCATTCTTGATATTTCAAACACAGAGTTTAACAGGGAGGTGGTAACAAAGAGCTGAGTAGCTGACCAATGGACAATGTGATAACTATGAAGTGTCAGTTGGAAGCTACGACCATTTCATAGTCTGGAGAAACAAGGTTGTGGAAGAGTTACTGCCAGAGCCTGGATCTGGGACCACTTGGTGGAAGGTAGAATTATGGCTGGCTTGCATATTAATGCTGGACCCACAGAGGGCAGGTGTTCCAGCAGGAACTGGGAGCAGGGAGGTTAGGCCACTCAGAGTGACAGGGAAAGAATGCCTTGGCTTCTCTTTGCTTCTAATTGCCTGCTGTTGGCCAAACTTAAGGAATTTGGGACTGGTGAAAGGTAGTTTGCAGGAGAAGGTCTGAGATTAAATCTGAGCCCAAATAAGTGATGACTGCTTAGGCAGACATGGAGATGAGCCTTCATTCAAGGTACAACTAGTTGTAGAAAGTGTGGCCAGCAGATTGCATTCAAATGTCAGCTCCTTCCATTTGTCTCAGCTTCTGAGAGGCTGAGGTCATGCCCAGTCTGTGAAGCCCACATCTGGTGACTGAGCTAGGAGAACATACAAAGGACTGGTCATCTAGGTCCAGGTAGCACAGCTCTAACAGCAGCGTTCCCGCCAAAGCTCTCAGATGTGTGGCCAAGACTCTGTCAAGCCTGAATACCAGTTTGATTTCTCTCTCTGCCCAATTCCACTTCCTCCCTTTTTCTTTCACAGGTAAATGTCTTCTACCCCAAATGCCATTTCAGCACTTGCTTCTAAATAATTTGAACTTGGATCCAGACATACTTGTCAACTCTAACATCAGACACCATCCAGGGCAGAGGGAAAAAAAGGGAAGGTTAGGAACCTGGGAGGGGAAACAGGATGCTGATTCTATATATTCATAGATTCAAGAAGCAGCAGGAAAGGGAGAGTCCCTTGAGCATTGGAGCAGCTGGGCAAGTCACCCAGGAGGAGGTGGAAGGATTGGGGGGTTTGAATAGGTGGGTGGCAGTGAGAGGAGGATTCTGGAAGAGATGAAGAGCTCAGTCAAAGGTGTAACAGTGGGAATTATGCTTAGTGAAAGAAGTAGTTCAAGAATTTAAGACTTGGCATTGGTACCAAATTCTGCTCCAGGGAAGGACTAGAAGTCACGAATAGAGAAAGAGGAATTTCTTTTAAAGTTTGCTGCATCTGGGGAAACATATTTCTTAGTGTGGCAGAGTCATACAGATTTTAAATAAGCTTTCTAACAAGATTTTGTATACAGGTTTATTTTCTCCCCATACAAAGCTTTAATCACAAAAGCATAATTGAGCCAGGTAGGAAAAAAAATCATTGTTTCACTACAAATTCTTTTTTATTTTCTGGGGTTTCACATTAGGAGGAAATAAAATCAGAAAGGCACTCTTATAAGCAATTACATAATGGAATGGTGTGTTAATCTACTATGAACTTTAGTTTAGGAAAGCTTTTTGCTTGTACACAAAGGCAAGACATGTTTTTTGGTTCTTTTAGAATGGATTTAGGTTGTGTGTGAGCATGAGTTTACCATGCTTCTAAAGAAAATGACTATACTGAAAATTCAAATACTGTTTTATAGCTATGTTGAGGAAGAGAGGGGGTTGTCATCAAAAGTTATTACTCAACATTTGGGAGCTTAAGGTGAATGTTCCTACTGATTTCTTGGGATATTATCCAATCTTAGGATATGTATGCATACAAAAGAAGTATATGAACCATCCTCAATACTGGCCAAGGTGTGGCTGGCCTAATGAGGGAACTTTGGTGAATGTAGGAGGTAGTCAGATGTCTTCTTGTCACTGTCCTGCATCATGGCCTAGGGAATACTGGCTAGATTCCTGATAATGACTAGGACGTTTCAATTTTTATTAATGATGATGCTTATCCCCAGGGAAAAACTTACAAGTGGAAAACCTTCCTAATAAAATGAGGCCTTTGTTGCCACCCATAGACCCACCCACAGCGATGTGGGCTTCAGAGGAAGAGCTTCCCAGCTTATGATGGGGATCTAAACATGGTAGCCAAGGAGCCTCCAGCTGCCGAGACAAGTGTCTGAAAGGCGCTCTCAGGATTCTCTTCTATGCTGATTGTCGTGTGGGAAAGGAGCTGTAACTAGGTAGTGCAGTGCGATCATTTTGTTCATTAAAGAAATGAAAACACTTCCTGCAGCAGTAATTTGATAATAAAATATACCTATATGCAAGAAGCAGGAGCAACACCCCTGTGCCTGCCTGATTTTCTTTAGTTATTAAGCAGATGCTAAGTAATCAACATGAGAATAGTTTATAGATGCCCTTGTTTTATTAAAAAGTACTTCGTGATTCCATTTTAGCCTTACTTAGTAATTCAGAGTGCAGGCAACAAAGGCATCATCATAATTATATATTAAAAATTGTCCTACTAGGATATTACCATTTTACTCCTATGATGTAGAGTTCAAAGAGAGTATGTCCAGTGCTTGGTGTGTGGGGAAGGTAATCACACCTTGAAGCACTGTATGGGTCTTATGAAACACGGATTCCATGGCAAATTCAGGACAGTGTTCAAATTTCCTGGCAGCTCTCTTTCCTAAAACTCTATTGATATGCAATAAATACCAACAGCAATACCAATAAATGCTGGTGAAAAGTTAAGATTTCAATTTGTGTACATCCTATTGGATCTATATGTAACCTTATGGGTTGTTCAGAGTACAGGTAAAGCTTAGCTCTGGCCACAGGACACACATCTGAAAGGGCATCTATCTGATACAATCTTATGGTCCTTCCCACCCCTATGAGGAAGTCTTTTACTGCTGAATTAAATATAGGAATGAAGATGGATTGTGAACGCATGTTACTTTGGATGGAAATAAGAATCTCTTTGATTTGGAACAAGCCCGCTGGCAAGCAAACCTGCCCTCTATTGGGAAAACACTCTGCTGCTTCTCAGGTCCCCTCTGAGCTGATGAAAGTCATGGAGAAGTGAGAAAATGTGCAGAATGAGTAAGTCAGGTTTTGTCCATGGAACCTGAGAGTGGACCTTCCAAGATGGAAATGAATATGCAGAGAGGGTTGTTTAATTTTAGCACCATCTAGAACTCTCTGTGAGGCAACCTTTGGAGTCATCAGAAGCCTCTTTTTTGTTGTGTAGCGATATTTCCGGGGGATGAGAGGGGATGCTTCCTGTCTCCTGGATCAAAGGGATGGATATTCCTGGGAGTGGCACTATGCCTTTCAGAGGAAGACTTTAGTGGCCAGTTTGGAAACAGATGAGTATATGTCTGGGTTCAGAGATTGAAATGGTAAAATATTTGATGAGGGGATTGATACTAAGAAATTATTCACAGTAATTTAAGAAGTTTCCCTGTAGTAAGTCTGAATAAGGGATGCATGTATATGATTGTCAACTGATTCTCAATAGAGGCACAGAATCCTTGAACTTGATAGAATCTCACTGTCAGGGCCCATACAAGTCAGTTTACTGAAGTCTCACCCTTCAAAATCATGTCAAAGAGAATGGAAATATAATAGATCTTTGGCTTTTGAGAATCTCATGTTCGTCTCTGATTATTTGAGATACTGGCAGGGTTATTTCTCTACTTGAGGCTTTTATGAATATGTTAAATTCAAACCACGTGGACTTGTAAAAGCATGCAGCCCAACTCAACCATATTCATCAATTCTTACAGGAAAACGTTTGGTAAGGTAACAGTGTTCGTTTGAGGGTTTCCCCAGGCCACGTGGGCTGTCTGTCATGGAACTTTGGACTAGGAAGGTGATCCTGTGGAATGCCCTGCTCTGGGCTTTGGAGCACAGGGGTACTGAGACCCTCATTTGTAGCACCAACCATGTGAGGGAGCTCAGAGGTCTAATCCCGGTCTAATCCTCATGAGTTCCTTGCACAGCATGCCTCTGGGAGACATGGTCAGGGCATTGCATGGAACACTGGGCTGTTCTTTTCAAGATTTGGAAACTGTGGCTCTCCTGTTATGTAAGCCAGTGCTTTTAGCTCTAGTCTGTGTCATAATCACGTGGAAGGCTGTGAGACATTGCTGGCTCCACCCTGGGAGGTTTTTACTCAGCAGGCTTAGGATGAGCCCCCAGGATTTGCATTTCTAACAACTGCCCAGGTGCTGCTCCTGTGGAGACTATACTTGGAGAACAAATATAACCTGTAGTTTTGGATGGTTCCTGAGCTTGGAAAATTTAAGAAAGGATAATATAAAGAAAGGTGGTAAATTAAGTATTCAATATGAATTCTAATATTTTTTAAAGCATGTATCTCCACTGAATATCTCCATTTTATTTTTTTTATTTTGATTAAGAATATATTTATTGAAAGCAATGAAGACTTAAGACCTAAGCACATATTGTGTCTTTTAATTCACTTTTTTCCAAGAAGTAAGACTACCAATCATTTTGAGAAAGGTAGAGGGGTTTTAGTTATGCAAAGTTTTGTTGAGGATGAAATGTCCTAATTTTCAT
The DNA here is from genome assembly GCF_964339955.1 of Pipistrellus hanaki. Classification (NCBI taxonomy): domain Eukaryota; kingdom Metazoa; phylum Chordata; class Mammalia; order Chiroptera; family Vespertilionidae; genus Pipistrellus; species Pipistrellus hanaki. The sequence goes on from NC_140510.1 coordinate 18,730,398, forward strand.
GAAATCTGTGCAAAGACATGTTATACGGAATGAGGGTTTTAGTGGTTTCAGATATCATAGTTAATTCCTCAGTCTGTGACCACAAACTTCAGTTTGTTTTCTCTCAGTTTTGAGAGAATAATAACATTGACAACAGCAATAACAATAACTGCATGGCTGAGTGCCTTTTTGTGTCTGACACGTTAATATCCGGGGCCTTCAAGTCTCCCAATAACCCTGCAAGTTACATGTTTTTATTCCTATTTTCCAGATGAGAGAATTGATACTGAGAAATGCCATGTAACTTACTGAAATACATATGCAATTTGATAGTTTAGGTTGTAGAGATTTGTATTTCCTCCATTAGAAACACATTTCTCCCCATCCCACAAATGATGTATCTGGTTCCTGAAGCATTTTGTCTTTGTGTACGTCAATATTGCTTGCAGGCAGTTTAGGACCCTCACATGTTGAGTGCCTAGTAGATGCCGTATATTTTAGAGATGCGATTTCATTAATTCCTCTCTATACCCTGCAAGTGAAGTCATGAAAAACCTCATTTCAAGGATGAGAATTCTGAAAGTTCAGGAGTGTAAGGGGCCTGCCAAGTAATTCTCGGAGCAGTACTTGAACCCAGGTCTTTCTGCCTCCTAAACATGTACAGCAGTGCTTCTCTAAGTCTCGAACTGGTTATAAATGTTATTGGAGTTGACAACTGTGTGGTTAGTTCAGACTTAGCCATGGGCAGAGCAGGAAGTCTTGCTGGAGAGAGTTGTGGGCAGGAGGAAATCCTGTCCCTGCTCAGCCTCCTTGGTAAACCATCAGGGGCCGGCGAGCCAGCTGTCTGTCCATTAGTGTTTTATCACTGCAAATGCAGCCTTGCTCCCTTCAGTTGTCCCCTGCAAATGGAACCACCCTAGGGAGGGCTAATGCACTAAAATACCCTCCCAGACTGCTCTCATTCTCTGCCGAAATAAGCCAAATGGTCTTTTGAGAAAATGTTCAGATATTTTTTGTATAGCATATTAGAGAAATCCATAAAGCTCAAGCAAATAATATAGCATTTGTGTGTATAGCATCCAGCTTTATCAAATTGTAATAATTTCCCATATTTACTCCAGAAGATTTTTTACTACTTGAATTTGTTATTATTATTATTATTTTAAATATTGGAAGCTCCTTATGTTCTTTGTTGCAAACCAATTCTTTGACCCCATCCTCCTGAGTTAATCACTAGTCTATATTTGGTGTTTATAATATATATATATATATATATATATATATATATATATATATATATATATATATATATATTATACTATCATTGCATCTATATACATTTATTAAAATATATTCTAGTGTTTTATGTTTTTAAACTTTACATAAATAATTTCATAATTTATGCATTATTCTGCAATTTGTTGTTTGCTCAACCTTATATTTTTTGAGATTTATTTATATTGATCAATGTAATTTCAGTTCATTGATTTTCACCCTGTATAATGCTGTATTGTATGAGTACACTAATGCTGATCTATCCATTCTCTTCTGAATGGCCATTTAGCTTGTTTCCATATTTTGCTATTAAATAGAGTGAAGTAGTGACATTTTTGTATATTTTTCTCCTTGAGCATATTTGAAAGATTTTCCCATTATGCCTAAAAGAAAGGTAAAGCAAATAATTTAAGACATTTAGAAGTGGAACTGCAGGGATGCAGGGCACATGCATCTTCCATTTTCCTAGATAATGCCAGTTTTCCGGAGGGGTTGTAACAGTGGACACTACCACTAGCAGCTTATGAGTTCCTTATTGTGTGACTATAATATCAGATACTTAAAACCGTTTCCATCTGGGGCATATAAAATGTTATGTTAATGTGTTTTAATTTTCATTTTCCTAATCAGTGATGTTGAACTTTTTTTCAGATGTTGCTTGGTAATGGGTAAAGGATGACTTTATCTAATTTTATGCATTAAAAAGTGTTATAGCTAATGTTTAATTATATTTTAAATATATTAGTTAATTTTATTAATATTTGGCTCACTAATACTTCTTATTTGGCTCACTAATACTTCTCTTACACTAGGATCCCAGAGCACAAATTCATGCACCTTCAAAGGAACTGTGGACCAAAAGGCTGCAATAGGCACAGGGGCAGGTTTTGGCCCATTCTCCTCGACCCGCCCAGCCCTTCCCATCACACCTCCCTTCACCTGACTTCTGGCAGCCCCGCTCCCGCTGCTGCCTTTCCCGCTGCCTTTCCCAGCTCTGCTGGCACCCACTGCTGGTGCCAGCCTCAATTGCTCTACGCCATTACCTGGTGCAAGTGGCGGCTGCTGCCCCTTTCTCACCTCAGGAGCAGGAGTAGGCAGAGAAGCCCTCAGGAGTGATCAGGGCAAGCATCCATCACTCACACCTGATGGCGCCAAATGATTGGACCAGTGCCAGGCACCAGTAGTGGGTGCCAGCAGTGGCTCTGGTGCCAGTAGCAGGGGCAAGCAGGGCTGGCACCCGTTGCAGGTGTTAGTGCCAGTAGGGACCACGGCATGCAGGAGCAAAGAATTTTCAGTAACCACCAGAGGCTAACCCCTATGACAGCAACTGGAGCCCCACATTGGTCTGGTGCCCTCGATTACCTACTCCACCATCCCACCGTGGCCAATGCCCTCCATGTTCCACATCCTCCCTGGTGGTCAGCGCATGTCATAGCGACTGATTGCTCAGTTGTTCTGGTTTTCCCGTTGTTCTGCCATTGGTCTATTTGCATATTGGCTTTTTATTATGTAGGATATTCTCTTTATTTTCACTTTTCCTCCTTTTGAAGTGTATTCTTTAACAGGTTTCTTAATTTTCCTAGTATTTGTATGTCTAAAATTATCTTTATATTGAGCTCGGTCAGCAGTGATAATTTATCCAATTATAAAATTAGGGGTTTAAATTTATTTTCTTAACCATTTAAAGATATTGCTCCATTGTTTTTTTTGCTGCTGATGAGACCTCTGCTGTGAGAATAATTATTCCATTATAATAATTTCTCTTCTCATTCCTAAAGTGTACAGTCTTTTTTCTTTATTTGTCAATTTTTATATGTCGAGGTATAAATTTAACTTTAATTTTATTTTTTTTAAATCAAAATACTGAGGATTCATGTCTTTCCTAAATTATGTCTAATTCTCATCTACTTATGTCTGTAAGTAATCTTTTTCATAACTCCTTTTATTATTTTTTTCTGTACCTACTCTTGGTTGTACATTTTACTACCCTTCATTCTACCCTCCATCTCTGTTAACTGCATCTTATTGCTGCTGACTTCTCTTTTGTCTTTGAAAGGATTCTGGATGAATTCTTATAATATTTTCTGATTATTTAACTTTTCCTTTTACTCTGTGTAAGCTAGCATTTATCTCACTGTAGTGTTAGTTACCATCCTCCAAATCATCTTCCAATTCAGTGGCATAAAACAACTATCTCTTATTATGACTTATTTGTCTGTGGGTCAGCTGGAAATTAGCTGATCTTGCCTGGGCTCAGTTGTGGTGGCTTTTTTAGCACGAGTCCCTCATCTTTCCTGAATGAGGAACTAAAGAGGGATGTTCTTCTCATGGTAATTTGAGAGAGAGAAATAAGAGAACAATGGAAACACTCAAAATTTATTAAGGCTTAGTCTTGCATCATTTATGGCTCTATTAAACAAAGTAATTCATGTTGGTTGAGCCAAGGTCAAGGGATGCAGAGATATATTCTGCCTTTTCAGGATGAATACCAAAGTCAATGACAGAAGGTATAATAACCATGGGGAAATATGAAGTATTGAGGCCAATAATGCAGACTGCAACAAATATACACTGAACACATAATAATCTGGCCACTCAGTCTATATACTAGAAGCCTGGTGCATTAATTCATGCATGGGTGGGGTCCAGCCAGCCTGGCCAGGGGGAGGGGACATTGGCAGTTGGCAGGCCTGCCTGCTGGTTGAACTCCTGGTCAAGGGAACAATTTGCATATTAGCCTTTTATTATATAGGATATACACTGAATGGCCAGATTATTATGTGTTCAGAGATCATAATATTCTGGCCATTCAGCATATTTATATATACTAGTAACCTTGCACACAAATCTGTGTACCAGTAGTTCTCTGAGGGGCCTGGCCACTCTGTGTCCACTGCCCAGAGGCTCTCCAGGGCCCAGAGGCCCATCCATGCCCTGGCCTGGCCGGAGGCCCATCCTTGGCTGGGAAATGCAAACGACTTTCCTCTCTGTTCTCAGGAACTCCAATAAAGGGCTTCCTTCCTTTCTCAGCCAGCTTTCACCCCTGTGCTTCTGCCACCAGCCCTTCCTGTCACACTATCCTCTACTCCTCTACCTTCTGGCTGCCTGGACTTGATCTTGCCTGGGAGGCAGGGGCCACTTGACTCTGCTCAACTCACCAGTTCCTTCTCTTCTTATGCAAGCGTTTTGTACCCAGGCCTGGCCAGAGGCCCATTAGCAGCCAGGCATGGAATGCTTTCCTGCGGTGACGAAGCAAGTATTCCACCAGGCCACTCACGCTTGCCCACTCTCAGCAGTCACCTCCCCCCACTCCCCTAGGACTGGGGCACTCTGGCAGGGATTATAGGACTGGGCGCCTCCATCTTGTGGATATGGGTGCTGCCATCTTTATGATGGAGTGATGGTTAATTTGCATATTACCCTTTTACTAGATAGGATATAATTTATGTAGTAAAAATAATAACTCCAAAAAAGATGCTTATACTCTAATCCATGTGCATATGTTCTATTTTTAGATTTGACAAGTGGTATGGTCCTTAAATAAGGAGATGGTCCTGGATTATCCAAGGGCCCAGTATAATCTCATGAGTCCTTAAGAACAGAGAACTTTTGCCAGCTCAATATGAGTAACCTGGGAGAAAATGAAGACAGAGAGATATAACTTAGGTCATGAACTCTAGACAGGCTATTATACAATAGAAATAAATGTGTGTTCTTTTCAGTACATAAAATCAGGAGACTTACAATGTTCACCCATCAAATCACTGCTGATGCTAACCTTAATTACCTGGTCAAGATGGTATCTGCTAGGTTTCTCACCTTTCAAAATGACCACTTTTCTTTGTGTTTTATTAGCATTTTGGGGGAAGATACTGCTATATTATGCCAAACCTCCTCTGACCAGGTTTGGCATTCACTGATATTCCTGCTTATATTAACTATTACTGCCATGATTGGCAAATGGTTATTATCTAGTTTCATCTATTTTACATTTGCTGATTAGCATTTAGTTGTGAGAAAGAATTTTCTCTGATTTCCCATCTATCTGTTTATTCATTTATTTTAATTATATCAGCAAGGAGTCTTGGATTCCTATTTTATTCAACAGGGTATAATTTTATACTCTCATTAGTTTTTTTGTTTGTTTGTTTGTCTTGTTTTATTGCTGCTAAGATTGTCCTACATTGGCCTGTGGTAGATCTTGAAGCTTGTTTATATCCTTTGAACATATCCTCCTCATTCTTTGAGTACTTCCATACTTTCTGGCATAACAGGATGTTCTGGGCTCAGCTTGTCAAAGTGTACTTTTTCTGACCCAGCCTGGAATCAGCAATTTTTCCTGGAGGATGGTATTTTAAGACCAGATCAAGACAGATAATATGTTAACTGCTGCTTGAATGCAATTGCTTATAGGATGACTGGATATCATTGCTCCTGAGAGAAATGTCATGAGAATGAGCTCTTCATGAAAAAGCATTTAATGTATAAGCAATAAATAAAACTTTATATTGATTTTAATTGCCACCAATTTATAAATGTGAGTTCATGAAATTATGTGACTGAGATTAGCCAAAGAACATATATGCATAGCCAGGCACACAGACAACCATGCGGTGAAGGCCAGGGGCAGGGGCGGCAGGGGTTGAGTGGAAGGGAGCAAAGAGGGAGAAAATAGGGGACATCTGCAATAGGGTCAACAACAACAAACAAGTTTCACCACAAAGACCAGATCTTGAGTTGCCAGAGTAGGCCCTCAATGGGGACATTTTGTATGTCCACCCTGTGCTGTGGCTGTGGGGTGGGAATGCTCTGATCTCACTGGACTGATGCTTCCATGGCTGGCTACATGCTTATCGTTCTATTAGATGCAGCAGTAAGGGGCTGAAGCAGTAGCAAACTGTGTTTCTCTGTTTCCTGACCCTGGCAGTGTTAAAGCAGCTGTCCCTTTTCCAAGTTCTTCTAGGCATCCTATCTGTCTTTTTTTCTCCCTTGTTTAATTTTGCACTTGGATCTATCTTATTCAGTGCCTATGACATTTCTATAGCCATGTGAAATTTGCTGGTAGGATATATCCTGAGAAGTGATTGGGAGGTACACCAGATATGGGTTGCTAAATTCACACAAGACACCTCCAACAAAATCTCACACAAGACACCTCCAACAAAATCAGTTTTACAATAATTGAAGGAGAAAAATGGAGCCATGTCTTTTATAATAACGCTCACCATTATTGAACATTTATATATTTTTCTCTGTCCAAACTAAATCTTATCTCCTGCACCTGCAGCTTAATCCCATTTCTTGCTGTTTTAGCATCTGTAGAGAATAGTGGTATGCCTTCCTTGTCTGTCTCCTACTCATTGCATTGCTTGAAGGCAATTATATTTATTCACTGGCTGTCTTATTTTGTATTCTGAAATATCTGTAGTTCCTGTAGCCTCTTCTCCTAAGCCTAATACCTTAACTTTTACTCTGCATGGATATAGCATTGGAAACGGCCATCTTAAAAACATAATATAGGAGGAAAAACGTAATATTGGAGCCCAGCATTGAAGGAAAATAACTATTTAAACGATAGAAATTTGTTATTTAGATATGCTAATTAAAATAATTTACAAGTAATGATTATTGAAGAAATAGCTTTTTAGGCTTGGCTAGCATAGTTTCTTTGGAATTTTTTTTTTGGAGATTGAAAATATCTATTTTGAAGATATCAACAAATAATTAAAGAGATCCATTTTTTATTTAAAAAGGAATCTCTATCCAATGATCAATAGGTCTAATTTGAGAATTTCAGAGATGCAGAAATGTGGTTCATCCCAGACTTGTCCCAAATTGCTATTTCCATTTTATTTTATTCCACACTAGAGGTCTGGTGCTCAAAGTTCACCCGGGGGGTGGGGGGTGGGGGTGGGGAGGGAGGTCCCTCAGCCCAGTCTGCACCCTCTCCAATCTGGGACATCCCTCTCACAATCCAGGATTGCTGGCTCCCACCCACTCACCTGCTTGCCTGCCTGATTGCCCCTAAGCACTTTTGCCTGCCAGCCTGATCACCCCCTAACCACTCTCCTGCCAGCCTGATCAACTCCTAACTGCTCTCCTGCTGGCTTGATTGCTCCTAACTGCCTTCCTTTTCCAGCCTGGTCACCCCTAACTGTCCTCCCCTGCTGTCCTGGTTGCCCCTAACTGCCTTCCCTTGCCAGCCTGGTCACCCCTAACTCCCCTTTCCTGCTGGCCTGGTTGCCCCCAACTGTCCTCCCCTGCAGACATGGTCCCCCTCCCAACTGTCCTTCCCTGCAAGCCTGGTTGCCCCTAACTGCCCTTCCCTATAGGCCTGGTCCTCCAACTGTCCTTCCATGCAGGCCTAACTGCAGCCAACTGTCCTCCTGTGCAGGTCTGGGTCCTCCCAACTGCCCTCCCCTTAGCCAACTGCCCTCCCCTGGTCCCTCACAATTGCCCTCTCCTGCTGGCCATTTTGTGGTGGCTATCTTGTGTCCACATGGAGGAGGCCATCTTTGACCACATGGGGTTGGCTATCTTGTATGTTGGAGTGATGGTCAATTTGCATGCTACCTTCTTATTATATAGGATAATTTAAGCTAATGGTCTTTCACTTTTTATGTCCATTTGCAGATCAACCTTGGGCATTGTGTCATGTGCCTGGATAATACATCAAAAATATGTTATTTTACACAATACACACTATTTAGGTACTGTTACTTTGATTGGCAGGAGCTTCTGCTAACACTGTATTTTATTTGTCTGATCTAAAAGTGATGCCATTGTGATCATGCAGCTTCATAAGTCCAATCCATTTGTGTTTGTCTTTTTATATTTCTTTTAAATAAGTGTTGGAGTGCTATACTGGCAAATTGTCCTAATATTTCTAAGTGATGAAGTACCCTTCTCCTTCCCATTATCTGAATTTCTCTTGCCACTCAGTGTGAAAATGGAAAAAAAAAACAAAAACAAAAAACTTAGGCTGATGTCCCATAATATCTTCCCATGGTGTGTCCTCATTGAATTATTTCCAGGTGGATGCGACAGATGTTCATCAAGTCGCTCCCGGCTTCCACTCTTAATTGAAGCATAATGGGAGTGACAGCAGGGAAGAACAAATTACAGGCGCAGAGATACAATTTGAACTCTGCATTCTTATGACCTTCATGGAAACTTGGGTTGGGCTGACAATTTCTGTGTTATTTTTTTTCATATGCTTGGGAAAGAATGTGATATTATTTCAGCTACAATATACCAATGAACTAATGTCCTCTAAAATTAGTAGTGTCTCACAGTTGACACCTGTTATCAATGAACTTGTCATTTCTTTAACTGTGATGTGTTAACAGGTTACTGAACCAGGAATTATAAACCCTAACTATTAATCATTGCTTTAGAGAAGTCACCTATAATTTCATTGTTTTAAAAAGGATAAAACATTACCTACTAGTATATAAAATGATTCCTTCACATGTTTGCCAATTATTTTTGAAAGGAGATACACATTACCCATAGTCTTATTTTAAAAGTCACTTGAACTAGAATTAAAAATTTCCCACTCAAATAATTGAATTTGATGTAGAAGATGGACTTGGAGTGGCTGAGTTTAACAAGCACTGCATTGATATGTTAATAGACTATAGCAACCAATAGTCAGAGAAGACACTACATTGAGATTATAATTGACAATGATCCTAGAAATGAGTTCAGAGGAAGGGTGGGTGGTCATCACCAAATAAGAAGACTAGCAAAGGGGTTGATTAGAGGGGTGGGTTGGCTTTGAATGTAAACCCGCTACCTGTGAGTGGCATCCAAGAGAGAAGAATGTATGGTCAAGCACACACAACAAAAGGTGTTTTTATTATTTTCCCCACTGGTCCTACCAAACCATGGGGGGCGTGGCCTCTCAAAAGGTGTTTTTAATGTTCCTTGCAAAGAGCTATCCTATAAGCTCATTAGTGTTTTATTTTAAGCAAAGTAGAATGACCAAAAAGGAAAGGCCCAGAACTGGAGGGAAGAAATAATTCAGACACATTAGTTGAATTGTGGTGGGAATGACAACAGGGACTGACAATTCTATTGTTTCTCAGTGGATGATGAGAGCAGCAAAAGAAACCAAAATCATCCCAGAAAAGGGGATTGGAAGTTAAGTGTGGAACTCAGTTTAATATTAAAGTGGATTGAAGAAGATGGCTCATGGTTTATTTGAATGGTGGAGAGCAGTCACTCTGGAGGCCATATGCTCCTTCACTCATATCTCAGAAGAGAAAGAGATGTGAGTGGAAGGAGCATATGATTGTTATTGGTGGGCTCAGAGCAATCCTTGGTCTCCTCTATTCTCACCACACTACCTTGATGACCTCATTTAACCTCACACTATTTATAGCTAATGCCTTCCAAAATCACCAGCTCCAGGCTCTCCCCCTGAACAATAGATTCATGGATATAATTTCATATTTGTCATCTCTACTAAGATATGTAATAAGCACTCTGATCTTGACATCTAAAACTGAAGTCCTGGCATCCCTCTTAACTCATATCTGGTCGTTTTGCCTCATAGTCTTCTCCTTTCTGTTAGCTGCAATTTGTTCTTTAAATTGCTCATGTCCAAAATCTTGCAGTCATCCGAGATTCTACTCTTTTACTCCCTTCTAGTTTATCAGCAATTTGTTGGCACTGCCTTGAGAATATTGCTAGAACTGGACTAATTCCTACCGCCTTCACTCATAACTACCTGATATCTAGTCTCCATGTTTCTATATTTTCCCCCCTTGAAGTCTATTTTCAACACAGCAGCTACAGAGATACTGCTAAAATATGTCACAGAATGTCACTGTTCTGTTCAAAATATTCTAGTGGCTCCAGATCTTACTGACAGTAAAAGCCAAATTTATTATGCTCTGCAGAAGCCCTGTACTCATTCTGTTGCATTTCTGGCACCATTTCCTCTATTTCTCCTTTTGCTCACTTTACTCCAACTTCATTGCTTCCATGTCTCAGAGCCTGGGCACTTATTGTCCCTTCTTCCTGGAACACTATTTTCCAAGTGTCCATAGAGCTCACTTCTTATCAACTTTAAATTTATTTTGTTTACTGCTGTATTTTTATCCCTAAGAATAATACTTAGTATACAGCGGGCACTCACTAACTATGTATTGAGAGAATTAAGTTGTTTTGAATTCAGATATGTTCCTGAAGGCTAGCCTACCTATTTGGGTAGCATGGGAGGGATTTGCTGATGAAGCGAGATGGACCTGTTCTACCACATGTAAGAGGCAACACCTGGTGTAGAAATGTATTGTGTGAGGCAAAAATAGAATTTTAGGACCTCATTATTTTGTGGTTTACCTTCTATAATGGTTATTTCCACTTATTTCTTACACTTTTAATCTGGTTTCTTTGTAAATTATCTTTAGACTTTTATTCAGTTCTTATTTATTGAACATCCAACTATGTGTTGGATCCTATGATGATGAGTGCTCAAGACATTTTATCTCATTTAAGGCAATCCCATAATAGACCTGTGCATTAAGTATTTTTCTCATTTTGCAAGGCAGGTGGAAAAAGAGATCCAGAGTCTCAGAGTAAGCCAGTTACAGAAAAGGGACTTGAATTTGGTTCTTTCATTTTTGAGTCAGGTTAATTCCACTTTGCAGTCTTTAATCCATCAGTAGAATAATCATGAGTCTATTCTTTAAGAGTCATTATCATTGACTATTCCTTAATTTCTTTTTCCTTTTGGGAAAAATATCTAGAGGAATTGAAAAAGCCTAAGTGTATTAGGCACTTATTGATGTGTAACAAATTACTCCAAAATTTAATAGCCTAAAACACTTGTTATCTCACATAATCTCTGAAGGTCAGGAATTTGGCCTGGCGTATTTTAAGAGATTGCAGTCAAGGTTTTAGTTGGAGCTTCAGGCACTTGAAGGCTTGACTGGGGCCAGAGGACCTGCTTCTAAGGGAACTTGCATAAATACCTGGCATATTATTAGTACTGCTTGTTGGAGACAGTTTCAGTTCTATGCCAAATGGACTCTCAGTAGGGTTGCTGGAGTATCCTCATGATATGGGAACTAGTGTTTCAGGTGGATGAGCAAGAGAATGTAAGGCAAAAGCTGCAGTGTCTTTTATGGCATAGTTTAGGAAGTCACCCATTATCACATTCACAATTTCCTATTCAGTGTGGGAGGGGATTTTATAAGGTGTAAATACCGAGAAATGAGAATCACTCATGGCCATCTTGGAGGCTAGCTACCACAGTCTGCCCTATGTCAAAGCAAAAATGGTCATCACTTTTAACTGGTTCCTCCTCCCAACTCTGTCAGCTTGAGACCTCATTGTTAGCTATAACCATCTCCTTTTTTCTCTATTGTGTGCTTTTTTGTTTGTTATTTCTCTTGCTGTCTTTCCATCTTTCCATTTTCATAGTAGTCACTGTATCTACAACAGGACTTTACATGTAAGCCATTGTCTTAGTCTACTGTGAGCTCATCTTCTTTATCCTACATGCTGCTGTGAGCTATATCCTAAAGTACAGTTTTATACTGCCTCTTGTTGGAGAATCTCATTATCATCCCACCATTGCCTGTTGAATAAAATCAGAAGCTTTTATATTTTAGACCATTTGCCCTGTGGGTCCAATCTTCTTTTAAAACATTATCCCAACTCTTAGTACTTTACTGCATACAACTGCTTCCTTAAAATTCATGGTGGCCCCATGCCTCAACCTTGTCTAAAATCTACTTATTTTTCAAAGTCTTCTCTTTAAAATAATTCTAGGAACTCCTATACTGCTCAAACTCTGTAATGGGAAATTGACACTTAGAAAGGCTACTTGGATTAGTTAAGTGAATTCATACTTATTCATTTCAAGTAGTTGGTAGGCATCCCAGAAAGGGGGACTGTGTGAGAATCTTTTTGGTTTCACCTGAGCATAGCATGGTACTTTGTCTCTGCACTCCGGTATTAACTAAATATTTGATGATGGCAATATTTGATATGAAATGTGTTAGAATCATGGAATTCTATTCACTATATTTTTGAAACAATATCATGAAGTTAGACTTTAACAGCACTCAAGGGGTCATTCAGATGCTTTTGCACTAGAAATTCATATAATATTAAATGAAATAGGCTTTCAGTTGGCTGGAGCAGTGACTATCACTGAGATAGAATTTGGCCTCACTTCTCTGAATGGACAGCCAACTGCTTGGGAAAAATATTTCCATGGATTTCAGTTGCCTTGGGGGCCTAGAGAGAGTGCGACTATGGGAGATGGAAAAGGAAGCAGAAGGAGTCGACATATTAATCTCTGTGTGATTATAAGCTTTCACTACTAAATGCCTGAGCAGCTTCAATACAAATAAATCAAACTTGAAAGAGGCAAATGGTTTACATTTATTTTCATTTTCATGATAAAAGATATCAAAGTTATACTGCAAGAGGCCTTGATTTCTTATGGGGACCATGAAACTCAAGGGTCTTCTTTCTATCTTGCGGCAGGCATTTCCATTAAAAGTTGGTAGTAACTCTGTGTTTAGATGAGCTTTGTGGAGCACAAAGGAGTGAGGAAAACACTTCCCCTTTTGCTACTTGGAAAAGAATGGCTACACAGGGAAACAGCGCTTCTTTAAAGTAGTCATTAAAGTTTCTGTTACAGCAGATTATTTTCCTTCCTGGGAAAAACAGGGTTTCCCTGACAAATTGCCAAAATCCACACAGAGCGGTGAAATTGTCTCGCTGAGTTAGCTTCTCAAGGGGGCAGCAGATGCTTATTAAGCACCCATCATGTGCTCCAAGTGGTGCTGGGTTTTGTGTTGGTGAACACCGTGTGTTCTCTGTGTTTTCTCTTTTTTAAAAATCTGTGAAGAAAAGGTAGTTTGGATTATATATCCCGATTAAGACTTTTTAAAGCTTGGATAAGTAAGAAGACAAAGGAGAACAAATCTGGTATTTCTACTACATCAATACAACTAACATCCTTTGCATATTTTCACCAAAAAAAGTAAGGCATAGAGTTTTCCTCATAGTCAGTCAAATATAACATACTAGTAATATCGAGATATTTCAACTTATTATATACACTTTTTAAATTCTTTGAAATTATGTAATATGACTCCACGGAGATGATATAATAAAGTTAATTAATCATTCCCTTATAGTAGGTTGTTAAGTTACTGTCTTTCTGATGAACATTTACCATGTTTCTAATTAACTTAATAATAAGTCCTGATATGAATACTTCTGTGCACAGGCTTCGCACCCCACCCCCTTTACTTAGGGCTGTTTCTACAGCAATTGCCATCTCACCCAAATCTCCTTTTCCAGGTTGGCTGCTAAGAATCAGGCTGCTGGTAGCTTATGGTCATGCCCTTCTCCAGAGAATGGCCCTACATCTTCTGGAGGCATGTCCTGAGAAAGGGGCCGTATTGGTGAGGGATAGAAACCATGACTAATGGGGAATGGGGGCTGGACATGTTTAGCAGAGAAAAAAATAAAACTTTTGTTAAGGGCAGACACATGATATATACTTTATCTATAACTGCAAGGGAAGTGTTTTAAGATCAAAGGCTTTAGATAAAGGAAAACAACTGTTCACATTGAGCTACATATCCAGAAGAAGTGGGATGGGCTGCTTTGTGGGGTCATTGAATTAATTCCCTGTCATTGGAAATATTCAATTACTGCTAAGAGTATTAGAGAAATGTACAGTTATAGAGATCTCTCCTAGCAGTCTTTTATCTCATGATCCTTTAAGTGTATATGTTTGGGCTACTGTTATTCTCCTATGATTCCATATTGACTTCAACATTCATTTCTTCTTGTGTTTGCAAGCTAGAAGAGATGCTAGAGGACTTGTTTTACTGTAAGAGGAGGGGCGGGTTTAGAAAAACATGCATTGGAATGTAACATCAGTTAAGAATTGATATCATCACTATATTATAATGACAGATAAGTGTCATTATAAATCTGTCTAACCCCATTGAATGTATAACGCCTAGAGTGAACACTAAGGTAAACTATAGACCTTGAATGATTATAACCTGTGAATGTAGGATCATCCTTCAAAAAGCATGCACCATTCTGGTGAGTTATGCTGATAGTCAGGAAGCATATGCATGTGTGGAGACAGGGGATATATCTCTGTATCGTCCTCTCAGTTTTGTAAACCTGAAACTGCCCAAAAAAATTTATCTTTTAAAAAGTGTGGGGTGGGTGGGGGGAAGAAATGGCATCATCACTGGAAGCTGACATCACAATTTAAAACCGGTGTCCTCATTGGACTATAAGAATCATTTTACTTTGTTTTTAAAAATAGTGACAGAGACTTGCTGAAGTGCCCCATCTGCCCTTATCTAAGCTTATTGAGCACCCTACCCCATGACAAGCTTTTCTAAAGCAGGTGGAGTATCATTGCCAAATATGTTCTTTCATACAGTGGGCTTCCCTTTCATTTTGTTGATGGTTTATTTTGCTGTGCAGAAGCTTTTGTAGAAGCATTGAGCAGACTATGGAATCTTAGGGAAAGTGGGCGCTGGTGTGTGGTAAGAGGTCAACCAAATAAATTATATGCATATATGCATAATTCATAGACCCAGACAATAGGGTAGTGAAGGTCTGGGGTGGGAGTAGGGCAAGGGTTGGCTACAAGTAGTCAATTGGGGGAGAAGGGAGCATTTGTAATTCTTTCAATAAAGATTTTTTAAAAATTAAAAGATGGAGGGCTAAGATGCATCATTGGCCATAGACAAAGTGATCCAAGTAACCCACAAGGTGAAATGTTTTATTTCTTTTTGTCTCATTAATATACAATTTCACATTAGTATGATTTGATAAACATGAATGATGATTTTTTTACTTCTGCTTCCCCCAAAGCATTATAAAAACCTACATAGTGGGTGTGGTTGTCATTTTTCCAGTGATTTTACCAACAAGGCAGAAGGGACAATTCTTTAAACATTTGTGAGAATGCCTATTTTAGTTTCATTTTTGTCATTTATCTGGTTCTTCATAAGGAAAAAACCTTGTGTTTGCACTAATGCATTTGGTTCGCTCATTTTTGTTTGAATGAGTTTAAGAATTTTCTGGTATTTATTTATTTATTTATTTATTTATTTATTTATTTATTTATTTATTTATTTTGCTCTTTCTTATACTAAAACCTTTTCCCTTCTACAGACATCTCTTCCTGGCCTTCAAATTTCTGAACATTATTTGAGTTTTTTCCTAGCTGACATTGGTCATGTCTGGGCTGCTGTTAATATCTAGTGCTCTAATATAGCAAATATCAGATCTGTAGGAAGTTATTTTGATTGGTAATAAAAATTACTATACTAATACATTATTTTTAGAGGATCAGATTCCTTAAAAGCTTCTGGAAATTCACTCGTAACTCTGTAAAAATGAGTGATTATTTCTAGAAATAATAAGGCACATTTTGACTCTTAATCCAGGGACACAGTCACTTAACTTTTTAAAGAATTACTTAATTATTAACTCATGCTTATTTGGTTTATCAAATTATCTATTTGGAGTTTTATTTTCCATGTATTGTTACTCTCAGAAAATTTTTCTTCTTGGGGCTAAAGAGATCCTCCAACATTAGACTCATTCCAGCTGTGGATTTGGCAAGTGTGGAAAGTGTTAGCAAAGGTGTACTAGTAAGGTTGATAGTGTGAATATAGATGTTAGGTATCTAAGAAAATCTATGAGAGTGGAATTTGCACTTTGGGAAGAATGGCACATAATTGTATGTGTTTTAGATTACTGTCTTTCCTAGAGAAATTCTTTTTGGTTCATTATAATTTTATTAAACTAGAAAGTAGCTATTTGCTTCATTCATTTTTTATTTATTCAACATTGGCCATGCACCCTACTGGATCTAGATTGTGGGCTGCAGCTAGGAATACAAGGAGAAGAAATCATGGTTCCCAACTTCAAGGGACAAACTTGTAGTTGGACAGTTCAGAAGCCACAGGAATATTGTTGAGTTTGGTGTGTATGTGTGTGTTTGAAGGTTTTGTAGTAAGTATAATGATAAAATATTTCTCAAAATATGTGTGAGAAAGCATTTGTCTGTGTTGAAATGTTTTTCTCAGCTTTATTGAGATATATTGGACAAATAAAATTGTGTGTGTTTAAAATCTACACTTGATCATTTGATATACATATACATTGTGGAATGATCACTACAATCACGTCAATTAACACATCATCCCCTCACATAGTTACCTTTCTTTGGTGGGTTGGGGTGAGATGGTGTTAAGAGGAAATGAAAAGAAGCTCACTTTCACTTTCCGAATATGTAGGCTGTATAGATGGCCACAGAATGCCTAGTTGGAAATTACCTCTAGTTGCCCTCCATTCTGTGTACAAATCAGAATTTCTCTGTGTTTTGGATGACATCTTCCATATTAATGATAAGACATCACTAAATCAGGCCCTTATTTGAATTCTTCATGTCTTCAGCTATTTTGTGGCCACTCTAGATACTTCAGAGTCAAATCTAAATATTTACCATTGAAGTTTTTATAACTCCTTTTTAAAAATATATTTATTTATATTTATTTATTTATTTATTTATTTATTTATTTATTTATTTATTTATTTTTACAGAGTGGAAGGGAGATGGACAGAGAATTAGAAACATCAATGAGAGAGAAACATTGATCAGCTGCCTCCTGCACACCCCCTACTGGGGATGTGCCCACAACCAAGGTATTTGCCCTTGACAGGAATCAAACCTGGGGACCTTCAATCCACAGGCCGATGCTCTGTCCATTAAAACAAACCAGTTAGAGCTGTAACTCCTTCTCATTCCATTCCTCCTCCCAGGCAGTCTAAGGAACACTTCATCTTATCAAATCCCATTTTGTGTGTCAATCATTGGAAACTCATTCTTAATACCAGATTTCTGAAGACTTTTTTTTTTTTTTTTTTTTTAGCAGAATACCTATATCTAGACTCCTTTTGTTTTGATATGAAACTCATTTTTACTTTCTTCAGTTTCAGATTCAGAAATCATTGGTATTTTTCCCTGTGGTATATTGAGTCTTTCGAAACTGCATGTATTTAACAATCAAATATCCCAAGTAAGTAACTCAATTAATGCCAAGAATAAAAGTGCAGCTGTGACATTATCAAACACCGGTCTCAGCCGCCCTCTTGGCTGTCCCAAGGGAAACAGTGCGAACATTCAGGGGACACTTTGCTGGTCACCCTTGGCTCATTTGCCTTCTTCTGAAGCCTGTGGGTCTCCACACAGTGTGGAGCCAGTTCAGACACAGTTCACCAACTATAGCAAGCAAAAACATACATGGTTTTCAGTCCCACACTTCACCTATGGACCTTTTCCTTCTTCCATACCCACAGTTTTCCCTATCTTCATAAGACAAATGGAAAGGTTTAGGCATACTTTAAAGAGAGGAATGGTTTCAAAGACTATACTCTACAATAAATCATTTTACTGAACGGTAGGTAATAGTAATATCATTTCACAGAAGAGATCCATCCTATTGCTATTTAATTAAAATCTTTCTACTGATGGGAACTTCTCTCTCTAGTGTTTTCTTTAATGCATTCATGGTGCATCTGTCTGGGCTCCCTTGCTAGATATATTTTTCATTATAATCCACTTATCTAAGTTTGTAATTAAAGTTCTAAAGTAAAATTTCCAATGGCAAATTGCTAGAGTGCCCAGTGATCTTGCCTTCTGACTCTAAGAGAAATCCCTCTTTGAAAATTTTGGTTTTATGTTTCAATCATTTTATTACTTTAAAGTGTGTGTGTGTATGTATGTATGTGTACACACACACACACATACACACACACACATATATGCACACACATTGGTAGTATAATGTGGTACATGAAGATGAAGAGTAGCTTTTTGTTTGGTGTCACCAATTTCTGCCTGCTTCTGTGACATTAGAGGTGGGTAGCATGGTGTGAGTGTGTTGCATTTTTTTAATGTAGGAAAATAAGAAATAAAAAACATTTCAAGACAAGTGTTTTGAGATTCTGTTGATATGTTTAAAACATCTCAAGAAAATAAAAAAAGAAATACCCTTACTGAGGCTAGTAGAAATGATAAAGTCTGTTTTTTGTTGGTCAAGTGTGTTCTTACACATTTCCCTGTGCAATAAAAGAATCTAAAACATCTTTTGCATTTCAATTGAATTTGGAAGGTTCCCTTTCAGATTTTAGTTTATTCTTTTGGGAAAAATGAGATGAGACTGGATTAAAGTACATTCTGTCAGATCTCCTGAATCTAATGAGAAAATTATTATTGGTTAGTGCCCAACCATAATAAATGAAAACTTAAAGAAGATAATAGAAGATAGTGCTAGAAATTTTTAAAGGCTTATAAACATGCAATTTTTTATGTCAACTGTGAACACATTTTTCAATAAGTTCCTTTGGAACAGTAGATGCATAATTAATCAAGAGAACACAAAGCTATATTTACAGTTTATTTGGGTAGTTCTCTTGACATTAAATATTTATAATCCTACATTGCAAAAATATTAATGAGTAATTAAATATTTTTAATTTTAATGGTCAATAGCTTGAGAAGGGGATGTTATCTTGTTCACATAGTCTAGATATACTGAATTTTTATAAAGTTCTTTATAGTAAATGTTATATATAACCCCACAAAAAATCACACTCTTTCTCTCATTTATACATATAATCTACCTATAAATATGTATATTTACATACAAATGCAGATATATAACAAATTTTACATACTATATATTTATATATAAACACTATATGTATATATTGATTTATTGAATTTGGTTAGAAGAGATTACTAAATTATTTCCTTAAACTTAAGGCAGAATGGACTATAGACAAATATCGTAAGGTAACTAGTTTAGTTCTTAAAATATCTGCAGAAGTAATTACAATGACTTTATTACTCTTTCTAGCATGCAGTGCTTTCAAATTGAATGCATTTTCTTCTTATAATTAACCTAAACACCTCCAGATTATAAGGACTTTATTTTTCTCTAGTGATTACCTTATGTATTTTTATATTATTTCCATTGCACTATTTAATGTTCATTTTTTATTACTTTATGAAAATGAGTACTCCACTTGAGGATTTAAAAATTGTAGACAATGTGTAACATTTTCTATTATTTTTCTCTTAGGGGACTGGTAGTGTGTTATGTTCATAATTTACTTATAGAACAAGAAGAATTTTTATCTACTTACCATCACCCAAATGATTTTCAGAATTTCACAACTACTAAATTAACTTTACTGAGCACAGAGAAGGGAATTTAGAAACTCTAACAAACCAAAAGAAACTCATTACAAAAAAAGTTTGCCATTGACTTGTACAAAACTACCTTAAAGTTATTCAAGAGATAACTATTGCTGTTGTCAGTTTAAGTAATTTTCATTTTTATATAAGCTAAACAAGTTAAACTGAAAAATATACATTTTAATCAAATATTTTCTTTTACATTAACTGCAAAGATTAGGATCCTGACAACATCTTTATTGAGACTGATTAGCATTCAATAGTGATAGTAGTTTTTTAATAATAATGTGAGAAAGGCCCTAAGATAAGAAGTAGGGAGTTATACATTCTAGAAGCCATTCCTTTTACGTAATTTTAAAAATAATTATATTGTTCCCCACAAGAGGCAAAAACATTATGCTTGGAAACAATCTTGTGCTTAAAAAATAAAAGTAAATGAAAATCAAAGATCAGATGGCTTTACTAGTAAATTTTACATTCAAAGAAAATTTTATACCTATCCTTCTTAAACTCTTTAAAAAAATTGAGAATGAGGTAAAACTTCCTAACATATTTTATGAGACCAACATAATCCTGATACAAAACCTGGCAAAGATAACACACAAAAAAAGAAAAGTACAAACAAATATCTCAAAAAACCTAAATAAAATACTAGCAAGTAAAATAGGACAGTACATTAAAAAATAATGCATCACAATCAAGTAGGGTTCATTCCACAGCACAAGGATGGTTCAACATATGCAAATCGATCAATGTTATATAGCAAATTAACAAAACAAGTTAAAAATCATATGATCTTATCAAGAGATGTAGAAAAAAAACACTTTATAAGCTTCAACATCCATTTATGGTTAAAACATTAAATAAAATGAGTATAGAAGGAAAGTACCTCAACATAATAAAAGCCATGTATGACAAAATCTTCTCTAATATTTTACTCAATGGTGAAAAACTGTTCCTCTAAAATAAGGAACAAGACAAGGATGTCCACTCTTAACACTCTTATTCAAGATGGTTCTGGAAGTCATACAAGAGAAATGAATAAAAAGCATTCAAATTGGAAATCAAGAAGTAAAAGTTTCACTTTTTGCAAATAACAGAATTGTGTACAGAGTGGGGCAAAATAGGTTTACAGTTGTGAGTACTCAAAACACAATTTGCCCTTGTATTATTATTTATTAACTAGAGGCCCTGTGCATGAATTCTTGCACATGTGAGGCCTCTCTGGGTGGCCTGCAGGGATCTGGCCCATGTTCATTGCAGAACTATTCACTGTGGCCAAGGCATAGAGACAATCAAAGTGTCCTATGATAGAGCATTGGATAAAGAAGATGTAGTACATATGTACTATGGAATACAGCTCAGCTATAAGTAAAGATAAAATGCTGCCTTTTGTGACAGCATAGATGGATCTTGAGAGTATTATGCTCAGCAAAGTAATTCAGGCAGAAAAAGCTAAGAACTATATGATTTCATTCATATGTAGGATATAAAACTAAAACTCATAGACATAGACAACAATATGTTGGTAGCTGAGGGAAGGTGGCTGGCTGAGCATATTACGGGGTAAAGAAAGCCAAATCTATGATGATGGAAGATGATTTGATTTTGTGTAGTGGACACACAGTGCAATTTATAGATCATGTATCATAGGAATGTACACTTGAAACCTATATATTATTATTAATCAGTATCACCACAATAAATTGAATAAAAAAGGCTAATTGGAAAAATTTGAAAATTCAGTTGAAAAAATGAAGATATGATTTTTAAAAAAAATGAAAAGTCAATACTTTTAGTTCTGTCTTATGCAGCAGATCATTCTGCATGTTGTATAAGATCCCATACTACTGTACTTAAATGTGTATGTTCCATATGTTAGGGTTTTGTTCATGATTTTTAATATATTTTGAAGCAGTCTAATTTTTTAGGTATATGTTTTTATCTGGTCACCTGTCTCTCATTGTATGCTAAAGACAAGTTTATGGTCCAAGATCAAGAAAACTTAATTAGAAAATCATTTACAAATGTAGACTCAATAATCTGTTAATTCATCTTTATTGAATATCTACTGTTTTCCAGGCAATATATCAGGCACTGAACATATAACACTGAATGAGATAAAGTATGTTAATAATATTTGAGAAGGTGAAAACAAACAAATAAACCAATATATACTAGACTGTCAGGTATCCATCTTTTCTAAGACAAACAAACAACAAATAAATGTCAAGAGGATAGTGCAATTGCAAATGTCATGAACAGTTGGTGGTCTGAGAATAATTAGTTATGTGGATACCTAAAGAAAGGTAGTACAAGGACCTTGAGAAAGCGTATCAGTAAAGAACAAGAACAAATCCAGTGTGTCGGGCTAGAAGACTGGAGAGCAATAAGGAGAGGAAGCAGAAGTCCAACCAGCAAAGTCTTTAGATTATTAGGGAGGGTAATGCATTAAAAAAAAAAAGAAGATTATTCTGGATGTTCTAAAAATGCCTAAAAGTGAGTGAAAGTGGAGGAACCAGTTAGGCTGATACAATAATTCAGGTGAAAAACAATAGTGGATTGCACTAGGAAGGTAGTAATGTGTGGGAACTGGCTTGGTACTGCATAGATTGTGAAGGTATTGCCAACTAGGTTTGCTGATAGATGGTTTTCAGATGTGAGAAAAAGGATTTCAGGTTTGGTCTCAAACTCCTAGGCTTGTGGTCTGATGAAGTGTGGTGCCATTATTGAGGCAGAGACACTGAGAGAGGAAGGGGGCTGTAGGCATCATGGGGAACATGAGCTCTGTTACACATGCTACATGTGAGTTGCCTATCATACATCCATGTGGAGATGTTCAGTGGTAAGTTGGGCGTACAAATTCAGGAGCAAGCCAGCAATAGAGATACAGGAATGGATATGGAGAAATGGGAATCATGAAGCATAGTTTTAAAGCTGGGGACTAAATACAATCACTTGAGAAGTGGGCAAAGCTGGAGAAAAAACGGAGTCTGAGAAAAAGAGCCAGAGATATCAATTTGCAGGTCAAAATGAGAAGAGATGCTGGAAAAAGAGGCTGAGAAGAAATGGTCAGTGAGAAGTAAAGAAGTGAGGAAAGCTTGGTCTCAAGTGAGAAGAGAAAAAAGTGATTAAGAAAGAGGAAGTGGAAGATTTGAGCACCCATCAGGAATTATGGGAGTAATGAGGATATGATTCTGTGAGTTGGTAAGATTTTCCATGAGGTGATGACAAGGTGGTTCTAAAAGTACAACACTATGTTCATAATACCTTCAGGATCACGGAGGGTTTAACAACTGTATAGAACACAGCTACATAAATATATTCTTAATTTGGAGTAGGTCTGTATAAAGGGATTGGTTTTCACTGGGGGATCTGAGAGAGCTAGTCACTACCTTTCTTCTTTACGTATAGTTTCTCACACACGAAGCACCCTTTCTTCACTGCAATGACACTTATAAAAAACGACAACAGATACATTTACATTTCTGTGAGTAGTGCATGTATTACGTGAAGAAGTCACTATAGGAAATAAATGAACCTCGCCTGCTGAGAAAGAGGAACTTCTGCATTCAGGTTTGACAGAGTCCCAGTGTGAGCTTGATTCATGTGAGAATCTGTGTGGAGGCACCTCATACAAATAGCTATGGCTGGAGATATGGGTGCTGCAGGAGTCACAGTGGCTTTCAGCTCATGTAACAGCACACAAAAAGTAGCTTAAAACAATAGCGTTTATTTTCCTCACAAAGTACAGAAGTCAGAGGCTGAGTATCCAGGACAGTTGCTGAAGCTCCATGAAGGGATCTGAGTCTCAGGCTCCTGCTGCTCCCTGGTTCCTGGTGGGCAGCACCCATCTTAATGCTCTCCAGATGGCTGTCTTATTTCCAGGCATTCTGCCTGTTTTCCAGGCAGGGATGATGGGAAGGGAGCCAATGGCAAAGAACCACACTTCCATACTTTCTCTTTGGGGTTTTGTATGTTTTTCTGGAGAAGGGAAAACATCCTCCCTGATCCTCTTGATACTCTAGATACCATGCAAATCATTGGAAGAACTGTCACATGGCCACTGTAACTGCAAAGAAACCTGGAAATATATATAGTGGTATATTCTACAGGCCCAGTGCACAAATTTGTGTACCTTGAAGGGAACTGTGGGCTTTGAGGAGGCTGCTGTGGGCACGAGGGCAGGTCTTATGCCGCTGCCTGGCTCCTCCCACCGTGGCCTCTGGTCCCCTGTCTGCAGGCAGCCCCTCTCCTGCTTCCACCACTCCCACATGCTATAGTTTTGGACCTGGGTGTGAGCAGGGCTGGTGCTGTCAGCAGTTGTAAGGGGCTGCTGCAGCCCTGATTGCCCCCCAGGAGCAGGGGGAAGTGGAAAAGCCCTCAGGGGTGATCAAGGCCAGCAGCTGCTGCTGGCACCTGCTGATGGTGCCAAGTGATTAGGGCTGGTGCCTGGTGCTGGCAGCAGGTGTGAACAGTGAATACACTAGCAGCAGTGCGATTGGGGGGCAGTGTGGGGGGAGGCTGTGGTGCATGGGAGCAAGTAATTTTCGGTAACCACCAGAGGCTCACCCCGATGACAGCAATCTGAACCCTGCCTTGGTCTGGCACCCCCACTCACCTGCTCCACCATCCTGCTGTGGTCAATGCTCACCATGTTCTATGCTCTGCCACCTGCTGCCAACACCTACCATGTTCATGTGAGTCCCCTGGTGGTCAGCACATCTCTTAGCAACCAGTTGTTGGGTTGTTCCGCCATTTGGTCTATTTGCATATTAGGGTTTTATATATAGATATAGATATGAAATATGTATCTATATATTTAATCAGGGTAGGTGGACATTCTGAAAAAGTTGTAATTCTAGCAGAAAGGGAGAATATAGCAATGTCTGCCAAGAGGTAGTCTAAAGGTTTTTTTCAACTCTGCTTTAAGCCATCTTTTAAATATATATATATATATATATATATATATATATATATATATATATATATATATATAATTGACTTAAGAGAGAAAGATGGAGACAGAGAAGGAAACATCAATGATGAGAGAGAATCATTGATTGGCTGTCTCTAGTAGGCCCCACACAGGGTTGAGCATGCAACCCAGGCATGTGCCCTGACCAGAAATCAACCCCTGAGCCACACCTGTGGGGCTCAAGCCCCCCCTTTTTTATCTATTATGTCCTGTGACAAAAGTTTATTTTAAAACCTGTCAAATATTTATGTTAAGACCTTATGCAAAATGTTCTGTGAACTCATTACAAATAATTGCAAACCTAATGCAATTATTAATACAGTAAGTAACCAAAATCCACAAGATTGTCTCTTTTTATGGTCCATTTGCAGCTTAAATTTATGTAATTTCGGGTTCTGTAGAGTAAGGTACACGGAGAAAGAGGCTGGTGGTTAAATGTCTTGGGGGAGTTACTAACCATCATGTCATTGTGAGGCCAGAGGGAACTCTCATGAAATAGAGATGAAACCTGTTTTCTCCTTCACGGGGTCAGTGGGAATCTTTAATGGGGCTCTTGGTACAGAGTGCCTTTAGCTCTTCAGAAATAAGGCACCAGTTTCGAAGGTTGGGCAGTTGAAGAAATCCTTTCTCACTCCTCTGCTACAGGGCAGGGTTGCACTCAAACTGTTCCTTAAAAATTGCTGAAGAAGGAGTTTTACTGAATTTTGAGAGAATAAGGACAACCATAGCCCTTTAGTGAGTTCTCATTCTCTGGCTGGCGCTCACCTAAGTACTTTCCATCCATTATTTTATTCCATCTTTACCCATGAAGGGAAATGGGATCACTGTCCTCATTTGCAGACGAGGACCCAGAGGATCCCAGGCAGGTCACCACATGTGATGTAGGGAACAGACCGGGGCTGTTGTGCCAGCCTGTTTTGTAATCCAGCTTTGATGTCTTCTGGCTGAGGTGACCTTGGGATTATTATTTAACACCCTTATGATCAGTCCTTTTTACATTTGAAAAATAGGAATAATTTGCTCATCGTGTTATGTGAAGATTAAGTAAAATGATATGCAAATTGCCTTGCAGAAGCTTCTGAGAGACACGGGTGTATAAAAGATCTACATTTTCAGGGTTATGATAAATTTCTTGTGTTGATACTGGTTACAACGTTATTCTCTCGCACTTCAGAGGAAGACCATTGAGATCACTCGCAAGCCGCTTGCTATCTCTGTGACCTTGCCTTAGCTTTCCATGCCTTAGTTTCCTCATCTCTAAAATGGGGGCAAATAGGAATACCCACTTCATAGAGCTTTGGTTCCAGTTAAATTAAGTACTTAGGCCAATATTTTATACATTGACAGGTTATGAAAGATAAAGTGGAAAGCTCAGCATTGCAATTAGAAACTGGGCAGATAGCTGAGACAAAGCAGATGATTGCATTTTCCCAGTGATTATTTAGTTGGCCACCATCTGCACTGGCCATCCTGGCATTTGAATTGGTCTGGACAATGGGTGTCCTCATCTCCAGCCCAGTCACTCAGCCATCTTTTTATTTTATTTTTAATATATTTTGTTGATTTTTTACAGAGAAAAAGAGAGGGTAGAGAGTTAGAAACATTGATGAAAGAGAAACATCAATCAGCTGCCTCCTGCACACCCCCTATGGGTACATGCCCTTGACCCCTTGACCGGAAATGAACCTGGGACCCTTCAGTCCACAGGCCTACTCTCTATACACTGAGCCAACACCAGTCAGGGTGACTCAGCCATCTTTTTTGAGCCATCTTCTCTGGACAGTAGCCATGAGATGGCGCTATGAGGAGAGGGAGGGTCATGTGCATTCTCCCTCTTAGTGCTGTTCCTGCAGACTGAGAGCAAATTGGAGCAGTTTTTCTTTTCTTTTATTATTTTGAGTTTTGTGCCTTTTAAACATTCAAGGACTCCGATGATAAGAAAATGTTTAAGGGAAAATGAAATGCATATGAAGGTTAAGATACATGTTTCATAGTTTGAATGGCTTTTAAATTATAAGAAAACTGACGCTAAAAGGAGAAGCTGTATTTTTTGTTTTCTCTTAGTATTCATCAGTTTAGAACTAACCTTGCAAATATAGTTTAGATGCTAAGATATATAGTAAATAAGTTAAAATTTGGAAGTTCAGTGGCCTTCATACTATAAATTATTCATGCCATCATAGGTAGCACATATTTCTTGCATAATAGCATTTTTACATTTATGTTATACAAAAAAAGAGAGGAATCTAATTGTTTCTTGTTTCCTCTCACTTTGTTTATTAACTCTTGTATGCCTTTTCAAGTAATGGATGGAAGAATGACTTTCAGTGTTTGCCAAGGAATAATTTAGTGAATTTCAGGCATTTGGAGGAAAGAGAGGCAATATAGTTTAGTGAAGTAAGACACACTCATTTCCAAATTCCAAGCTGCCCTTTCCATCAGTCAGTGGAGATTCTCATTTTACTTATGTGTGTAAGCCCTGCAGCATGGCAAATGGGGAAAGCTTCATCAAGCCTGGTTTCCCATCTTCTGTCCTTGAGCTTCTCGGGAAAAGGGAGGCGATGAGGTATAGGGTTATGGGTAATTAAGATACTAAAAACATGTGGGTGTTTTTAAGAGTAGGATTGCTGTGGCATCCTAACTTAACATGCTTTTGTTCATCATCTAAGTTCTCTATTTCATATATATATTTTTTTCAACATCAGTTTTGGGTTTCTACTGGTATTATCCTTGTTAGTCAGTGACAACAGAGTGATGTGGTGACTACAGGCGTCTAGTAAGCTCTCCTCCATGGAGTTGTGGATCCTGGCTTATGTGAACACAAAAGAAACCATAAAGACATTGGGTCCATTGGCAGAGCCAGTGCATGTCTTGGACTAGAGAGGAAGCTTATGAGGAGAGCAGCATTCATAGCATCCTATACTCAGATAATTTTAGTGTAAGTTATTGTATTTTTTTACAGTAAAAATCCAAAAGTTGATGTAAAATTCAAAGTATGTATATATGAACTAGAAGCCTGGTGCACAAATCTGTGCACAGATGGTATCCCTCAGCCTGGCCTGTGGGGATCAGGTCAAAACCAGCTCTCCAACATCTCCAGGGGGGTCCTGGATTGCTAGAGGGTGGTTCTCGGGTGACGTGCCATGGAATTGGGCTCCCTGTCAAATCACTACAGCTCGGCAGCTCCTGCATTGAGCATCTGCCCTTTGGTAGTCATTATGCATTATAGCTACCAGTTGAAAGGTCTAATGGTAGAACAGTCATTTAGGCTTTTATATATATAGATTCTCAGTTAATCATTTCAGCTTGTGTGCAGTCTTACTGAAATTCCTAATTCTTTTTTTTAAATTTTTATTTATTTTAGAGGAGAAGAGAGAGGGATAGAGAGAGAAAAACATCAATGATGAGAGAGAATCATTGATTGGCTGCCTCCTGCATGCCTCCTACTGGGTATCAAGCCTGCAACCCAGGCATGTGCCCTGACCAGAATTGAAAGTGGGACTCTTCAATCTGCAGGCCAACACTCTTACCTACTGAGCCAAACCAGCCAGGGCTCTTAATTCTTTTAAATCATTCTGATTTCCACTTGAGCCATTTAGAGTGCAGCAGATATGTATTTGGTCTTCCCTCTCTGGTTTACATTTCAATAATTTGGATATATTTTTATATATGCTTGATGTTTGTGTCCCACTAATGAGAATGGCGATTTCCTGTCATAGAAGAGGTAGCCTTAGTAGAGAGCTGGTCCTGCTAGTTAATTACTTTATCAATAATAACAACAGATTAAGGATCAACAACCCTAAAACACAAATCATCACTTTTATCAACACTTCTCTTATATTGCAGAGACTTTTACCCATCATTCTTTAGGTCAGTCCACTTGCTTTGACAGGGATATACAAGTAATTTGTTTATAGAGTTCACTTGGACATTACATTGTTTTAGGTGATTATATATATATATATATATTTTTTTTTTTTTTAACAGAATCAATGGTGTCTTCTAAAAAATGTCCAGACTGAAGTCTTTGAATCAAATCTACATTGTGAATAATTAATCATCCGTGTGTGTGTGTGTGTGTGTGTGTGCACGCTCACACAGACCTATGTGCATTGTACATACCTTGAAAAAAATTCTGTTTGTTTCTGAGGAAAATAATGGTCTGGCTTACTTAGTTCACCTTTCAACAGAAGTGAAATTACTATTCATCGAGATAATGGACTGAGGCACACTTTAAAATTCCATTATACAGTTTCTAAGCATTTGTTGTGTTGTTTTCTAAGGCATTTGGATTTGACATTAGCAGCATGAAATATCCATAGTCTAGGGTGTGTGTGTGTGTGTGTGCGTGTGTATGTATAAAGTTGTTTCGATAAGGGGGCATAGTTCACCTGGTAGACAGATGCTAGCATGTTTACATGGGAGCTGAGGTTGCTGGGCTTCTAGATGGAAGTGAGCCCTTTCCTACATAAATCCATAGTGACCCCTATGGCCCCGTACACTCAGCAGAGCAGGCACCGACAGGCAGACACACACACCATGGCTGCACTCCATTTTAACCCCACAGGAGTCTCTGAGGCACTTCTCTAGTTCCCCATAGCTCCAACTCTGAGTACAAGAGCATCTCCTCATCTGGAGAGTAAGAGGGAGAGTGCAGCATATGCTTCTTACTGTTATTACACATGTCTGTAATTTTCATGTGTGCAAGGGGCTAGAATGTCCCTGTGTGTGCACACAGGTTTGGCTGCTCTAAGGAAGGTCTCCTGGCCAGAGCAATTTAGGTTGTGTAATAATATAGTAACTTAAAATGTTTTTACTTTTTCTGATTCACAAATTGCCATATGATCCAGCAATAGCCTTAGCATAAACTAAAATTAATATTTGTGTTTTCCAACCTTTAGCAAAACCTCAGTTGTGGTAAATCCTACACTTGCATGTTTGCGCCAAAGAAATGTGGCCAGTTCAGTTGTGTAGGTCAGAGGTTTTTGGATTGTATCCAAGAATGCTCCAAAGGTTCCATGAAATATTCTAACAGGCCCCTGAGGACAAAGAGTCAAGCAACAGAGCCCTCTGTTATTCCTGCCGGAGCACTCATTTTCAGGCTTTGCAATCTTGGTATGCAATTCCGGTTTGAAGAAAAGCTTTTGGTTGCTTATTCAAGTTTTCTCTTTGTTTCTGCATTGAGGCAAGCAACAGAGAGCTGTTTACTTGAACGTCATTGCTTGACTCCTTACAGAATAATTTTTACTGATGTGTACTTTGTCATTGCAACCTGGGAGTGTTCTAGGTGTGCATCGAGACTCCACTGTATACTGATTTCCCTTGTCTATTTTATTGGTGACCACCATCTGTATTAAGAGAACTTTTGGGTCAATTCCATAAACAAGGTCATGATTTCTTCTAAAACAATAATTTTAAAAAATACATAATTTTATTCTATGTATATCATGGCTATAGTAGCTATTTCTTTCCTTTGGTCAGTAGGAAGCTCACAGTCAGCTTTGCTCCCACTTTTAGCGCATGTGTGGCTAAATATTTAAGGGAAATAACTTTAATCCTTGATATCTTTTAATCTTAATCATTTTATCCCTTTTTAACTATGACTTTTAAAAAATATATTTTATTGTTTTTTTACAGAGAGGAAGAGAGAGGGATAGAGAGCTAGAAACATTGCTGAGAGAGAAACATCAACCAGCTGCCTCTTGCCCGCAACCAAGGTACATGCCCTCGACAGGAATCAAACCTGGGACCTTTCAGTCTGTAGGCTGACACTATCCACTGAGCCAAACCGGTTAGGGCTCAAATATTTTGTGTGTGAGAGATTCCCTTTCTTTTTTTCTTTTCTTATTACAGAATAAAGTCATTGTCTTGTCCTTAGTCTTTCGATCTCACTTTCTTAACACTACTGCTAAAGCAGTCCTCACCCAATTTTAGACTTTTTGTGTATTTGTATCTTTCTCCTCAAATTGTGAGCTCCTCAAGGAGTTGTGCTAAATAGAAGGTGGGAATATACCATGTATCTGCCAATGGTCTTTTTAAAAATCAAAGTAAACTGAATTAGGGCCTGTGGATTTCTAACATTGATAATGTCTCCATTAGGTAGGGGTTAAAAACATGGCTAATTAACTGCTAACCTTACAATGTGCCCTTTCTTTATGGTAATTGGAAATTTGTAATGCCATCATGAAAAAAGTTCTAGCAGTCAACGTGAGTTTTTCGAATTTCTGTACAGAAGAAACTTACCTGCTTTTCTTTTTTTCTTTTAGGAATAGGCAAGTTGAGAGGCTGAAAATCTGAAGAATGTTTCCAAAGGGTAATGTGGCTGTCATTTGCTGGGTATGGAGGAACATGAGAAAGCTATTTCTATTCCTTTCTCTCTTGCTGTCCCAGGCAGCTCATTTGGAAGGCAGAAAGGATAATCACTTCATCTGGAAACCAGGTAGGAATGTCCTGGCTGTTCCTTTGTCCCATTTTCATTAATGAGAAGAGTATTCTTTCTCTCCTTGCTCTTATTTGTGGAGTAGTGGGAAATATCCAGAGAGGAAAACTAGGTTCTTCATTTCAAATAAAACTTACATTTGATTTTTATTCCTGCATAATTGTCACCTCTATCCTGATGCTTGTTATCCTTCTGAGTTTTCACGTTGCTGTCAATTAAATATATGATTTCCGTAGTTACATCTGCTTCTCCTTTGGCAGATATCTCACCACTGTGCAGTACACAGGTAGCCAGAGTGACACCTGAATTTAGCTGATATCCTCAGCTTAAAATGTCTTGAACCATTTCCATATGTCTCTTTCTTTTAGGGTACAAACCAGTTAGCTACTTATCATTGACTACTTTCTAATAAGCCTGTATTCCTAGGTTTGAGAGCATGAAAAATTTTCCTAACCATATGGCTTATTAGTTGTGACTCTAAAGTCACCGTGATGTGTTCTGTACAAAACCAAATGAATAGGGTGAATTGAGTTTGGAGGCTTTCATATAACTTATGTTTTTCTCTAAATACTTCCTTAATTTGGCTGTAGGAAAGATCTGCTGAATTTAATTTTAAAGACTGATAATTTATTAACTTGTATTATTGAACCGTAGACATCTTGGTGCTTTGTATCACTGATGTTTTTCTTTGCTCTAGATTTTAATTTTCTTAAAGCTCCATAATCAGATCATATAAAATATGTATTACTGTTTCAAGAGTCCATTCTTATGAATACAGATAACTTATATACTTAATAACTTGGAATGGAAAATGTGATGTTGTAGAAGATGTATGGTCCTCAAAGAGTTTTCATTTTAGTCTCATCATCTGTAAATTAAATAGACTGCAAATGTATCGTGTCAGCAAGAAAATATGTGTAAAAGATAAATTTGTAATATTTAAATGACTTTGCAAGAATAAAGTAAATTATGCTGTAAAGTATATTAAGTAAAAAACCCAGCACCATTAGAGATACAGTCTGGAGGAAAATTTAATTGCATTAAAGTCACTATAAATTAATTTAATTGTGGGCTCTAATATCACATTAGTGATTTGCATTTTTACCATGGTAGTTTTAGGAAGCTTTGGAAATAGTTCTAAAAGTCAATGTTGTATTTCTATGAATCAGGCTACTTTGTTTTAATCACTAAAGACTAAATATTTTACAAAAAAAAATCTTTAATTTAAATCTTTATTGGTGAAAGTATTACATATGACCCCTTTTTTCCCCCATTGATCCTTTCTAGCCTGCCCCCATTCCCCACCCCAAAAACGTTCTCAAAAAAGTGCAGTTAAAATGGAAAGTAGCCAATCTGAAATATGAAAATGTGAACCATGAGGAAGAAAAAAAGATACCTACTAAGAAGGGCTGCTGGTGGCTAACTGTGCTCTAAATTTAAAACAAACAAACAAACAAACAAACAAACAAAAAACATACAAAGAAAAAACAGCCCAGTGGCTGTTTTGGCACAGCTGCCTCTCCTCAAACTGCACTTCATGAGCTCAGCACTGAACTGCCTATCTGCACTTAGCTTTTTCCATCTGAGCCAGGCCTTCTAAAGGGGTTCCTGCAATCCTATTTCAACGAATAAAACCAAGGCTCTCCCCATTCAACTGAAGTTATGCAGCTCTGGCCAATCAGAGAGGCTTTATTCTGACCAGTCAGGACAGTGCCCTTTGGACTAATCAAACTTCAAGGATTTGGAGTCCTTATTTGCATGGGAATTGGTCAGTCAGGGGCTGTCCACATAAGCCAGCTCCCCTCTGGCTTAGGGGTAGACTTCCCCTTTACACCAAGGGTAGTCTTATGCATCTCCGTGGCTGAGCTGAAACACGGAAGAAGTCTCAGGAGAGAAGCTCGAAGCAGAGTAGCCAACCAGACCATGAGGAGCAGAGCTGCGCAGAGTAGTCAGTGCGGGACGGCTCCAGGGCTGCCTGGCACTGAGCTATACTACAGCATTGCCATATCACAATCCAGCTGTTGTGCACTGAATAGTTTCCTTCTCCACTGCACCCCAAATTGGGATCCCTGTTTGGGTTGAATTAGTGCCAATGAGCATCTGTTGACAAATGAGAAGTTTTAAGAAAATGCGCTCGTTTTGAACAAAATTTTAAAAGTAAGTCTGCTTTTCTAAAAGTAGGTCAATGAAACAAGATGATATAAATCCACTCTGCAATAGATGATACTTTGTTAATGGTCAAAGCATTTGATTTTATTTTTGCATTGCGTATTATTTACTTGAAGTTGACCAGATATTTTTAAAGTAGAAAAACTTTAAAAGATACAAAATTAAAAACAAAGATCATACCTGTGTATATAAATCACAAAAAGCACACACACGCAAATCACTATTATCATTAATTAGGGTTCTGCCGAGAAAATAAATGGTGCTTGCAAAGTAAGTAATTAAGAATAGTTTAATAAAAGGATCATTTGCTCAAGTGGGAATGTGGGAGCAGGGTTGAAGAACAGCTACAAGGAATTGTAGAGTGCTCCCTGGGCTAGAACTGCATTAATCTTTATGATTTTCAGGACTTGGGGGGGGGAGGAGGAGAGAAAGAAAATGGTTTCTAGAATCTGGGGAGAAAGCTCTATGGAGATAATGCCAGACAAGGGCATAATCAACTTGCAGCAGAAGTATGGAGGGGCAAGCACAAACCTTGTCCTTAATCTTCTACCCGGGTTCTCATTGGCTGAATCCAACCAGAAGCCACAACACAAGGGAGCCTATTGATGTGTCCACAGAGACAGCCTCCTGGGCAGGTAGCATGGTGAAGGACAGTGGGGAATGTTAATATGAAAACACCAAATTCATATATATGCATATGTGCATACCTATGCACACTTTGCTTCATGCAATCAGTCATGCTTTGCATGTTTTTATAGTTTGCTTTTTGTCATATAATGATGTCTTGATGAATGTTACTTTTCAGTTCAAATGGATCAATTTCATCTTCTAACGGTTACATAGTATTATTTTATATTCTATTCCATAATTTATTTAACCAGCATCCCATTGCTTTATTTTTTTTTTCCTCTATTGCTTGGAATTTCATTGTTTTTTAGTGTTTTGCTATTATAAATAATACTGACATAAATACAACATTATTTTAAAGATAAACAGTAAATCAATTTGAGGATCCATTGAACAATTTTGGGTAATCACCTTTAAAGACAGCCCAAACATCTTAGATTCTATTCTCTACTTATGACTAAGTTTATTATATTTTATTTGGATTAAAAAATGTACTGCACTGAAATTTGCTGAATTCTTTGGAGTGTGTTATCAGATTTGCTGAATTCTTGAATTACCAGCCATCCAAGTCCAATGTAATCTGAAGTTGAACAGATTTCCAGGGAGACCCACTTAAATATACTTTGTTTCAGAAACCTAGAAACCATTCTTTGGTTTAGATTTTAGTGTCAACCACTAAAGCTCTTTGCTGGTATCTTTTGTTTTCCCCCGAGTCCATAGATGTTAGTCAACCTCATCCAATTTACAGGCATTTCTCAGTGAGTCTTGGCTTTGGATAAACAATGGATTGATGAATCCTAAGAGAATGATATATATGTTGCTGAGGATTTCTGTTCTCAGGGAGAGACAAGAGCTGTAGGCTGCAGGATCATTGATCTGGCAAGTATGTTGAATGCCTGTCATCATTGTGCTGCCATCCTCTCATCTATATTTAGTGTCAGGCAGTGTGTCTTGCATGCCAAGAAAGAAGGATCACGTCAGCAACAATATCAGATAAGGAGTGATGTTGGTGGTTTTAAGTAAATGTAACTATTCATGTCTACACACGTTGTGGAGATGAACAGGTCATAATTCTGAAGTCACAGTGACTAATGGTCTCTGTAAAAAAAAGTCCTCAGTGTTGGAGGCTTGTTCATTCCACTAATACTTGACGAGTCCTTATGATGTGCAAGGTACTATTATAGGCACATGAGATAAATCAAGAATACAATAGACAAATCCTTGGTCTTCATAAACAGGGTGAAAAACGTAATCAAGAAGTTAATTGTTACGTGGTGTTAAGTGCTTAGAAAGAAAGATAAGGCAAGGAGGAGAGACACACAGTGATAGGTGAGAGATGGAACTTTGGCAAGGAGGAGAGACACACAGTGATAGGTGAGAGATAGGTTATAGGGTGACTCACTGAGGAAGTGAATTTGGGTAGAGACTTGAAGATAGTGAGGGGCCAGTCATGGAGACATCAAGGTGAAGAGTATTCCAGTTGGAAGGAACTGAGTCAGAAGGCCTTGAGGCAGGAGCATGTGTGGTATGTTTGAGGACCAGAGAGGGGCCAACATGTGGAGCAGAGTGAACATGGGGATTGTGACTGTACAATTGATCGGAGAAGAATGGGACCTGAATCAGATATGTCCTCATAGGTCAACAGACAACAGGAACAATAGTGACTCATGGGGGAGGAGGTGAGGAGTGCAAAGTGATGGGGGTCAATGAGGAAAGAAGGACATCTGTAATGCTTTCAACAATGAAGATAATTTTTTTAAAACATACTTTTGGCGTTTGCTCTGGATGAGATAGAAAGACACTGGAGAGTTTTGAGAGAATAGTGACATGACCCAACTTTCCTTTCAGTAAGATTTTAATAGAATCATTGTGGGCAGTCAGTGAGAATAGTAGAAGGGGGAGACTAATTAGGAGGCAACACACAAATAAAGAGGAGAGGTTACAGCTTGAACCAAGGTCAAGGCAGTGAAGATGGTGGAAAAGGATTGGACTTTGGAAATATTTAAGGCCTTGCTTTTCAACCAGGGGTAATTTTTTTCCTGTAGGGGACACGTGGTAATATTTGGAGGTCTTTCTGATTGTCACTACTGGGGTGTGCTGCTGACATCTGTGAGTAGAAGCCAGGGATGCTGCTAAACATCCTATGTACAGGACAGCTCCCCACAACAAAAAATTACCAGGCCTCACAATGTCAACAGTGATTGGGAAACCCTGGTTTAAGGTAAAACTATCTGGATTTACTGATGTGTAGGAGGGGGTAGAGATACCAGGGTGATACTAAAGCTTTTCCCTGAGCCACTGGAAGAGTCGATTTGTCATCATTTAATATGGACTGACTATGGAGGAGCTGGTGTGGAGGAATTACAATATTAGGACATTGGTATTGAATGTATTGAAGTTTTGAATCTGTTAGAAATTTCTGTGGAGATGTTGACCAGGCAGGTGAATATGTGGATCTGAATTCTGGAGAAAGGTATTTCTTAGAGATGTGAATCTGAACAATACTAGCAAAGAGGTAGAAATTCAATGTGTAGCCTTAGAAATAAAGAGGTAGCCTTGAAATGTATGATTCTGTATATGTAGAGAATACATTTCCAAAATGTACTTCCTTTGGGTCAAGTGACATTTAAAAAATTATTGTGGTAAAATACACATAACATAAACTTTACCATTTTAACCATTTAAAAGTATACAATCCAGTGACATTTAGTATATTCACAATGTGATAGAAGCATCACCATTGAGTGGTTTTAGAACATTTTCATCATTCCAAATTACATTTGCAAGTGAGTTTATGATAAAGAATGAAAAAAATTTTGTGCTATGAATAATAAAGTCTGAAAAAAACCCCACATATTTTCTCTTTGTGGATGTTCTTTTAATTGTATTAAGTCATCATAAGAGATCACTCTAGTGTACTAAACAGATCTAGAGCCTTGCACACATACAGAAACAGATTTAAATCCTGTCTCTAAACAGAAGAAAGATATTGCTCCTCTCTAAGCTTTATTTATTCATCTGAAATTGAGGGTAATAAATACTTCACAGACTGTTATGAAAATTAAGTAAAACAATATATGGAAATAGCTAATATATAGTGTCTATTCAATAAATATTAGCTATTATTTGTCATTATCTATGTAATAAAAGCCTAAGTGACCATTATGGTGGAATGACCAAAACAACCAGTCACTATGATGCGTACTGACCACCAGGGTGCAGAGGTTCAATGCAGGAGCTAACCCCTGTGGTCAGTGCCCTTCCACAGGGGGCGTGCCTCTCAGCCAGAAGTCAGGCTCATAGCTGGCAAGTGCAGCAGTGGTGGCAGGAGCCTCTGCTGTCTCCATGGCAGCACTAAGGAGCAGCAAGCCGAATGTTAAAATGCAGTGAGCGTGCAGGCAAAGGGATGTCTGACTGCCGGCTTAGGGAGAGGGATGTCTGACTGCCGGCTTAGGGAGAATGAGCCAAAGCCAGCAAGTGGACATCCCCTAAAGGCTCCTGGTCTATGAGAGGGCACAGGCCAGGCTGAGGAACACCCCCACACACACTCGAGTGCATGAATTTCATGCACCTGGCTTCTAGTTATATAATAATTGTATGTTTAAAATAGTCTGCTTTTTTTGCTTTTCATTTTATACATATTTCTCTTCCCTAGACACACAACAGAGAAAGCTCAGTTTGATAGCTACATAGATTTTTTTAAATAAATGTATTTTTATTGATTTCAGAGAGGAAAGGAGAGGGAGAGAGAGATAGAAACATCAATGATGAGAGAGAATCATTGATTGGCTGCCTTCCACATGCCCCCTACTGGAGATCAAGCCTGCAACCCAGGCATGTGCATTGACTGGAATTGAACTGGGACCCTTCAGTCTATAGGCAAGTGCTCTATTCACTGAGCCAAACCAGCTAGGGCAATAGCTATATAGATTTTATTAATTGTCTAATTTCACTGATTGTTTAGGTCTGAAATTTTCTATATGATTGACTCTTAGAAAGTTATAATTTCAGTAGCTCCTTCACAGTGAATAAAAAGGGTCAAAATAATCAACTGTATTCTAAGAACTAAGTAAATAAGTTGGAATTAATCTTCTTAGGAGAAAAAGAGAAGAGAGAAATAGACTATTAAAATAAAATAAATTAAGAAAAAGGGATCTTACATAAGTTAATGCTTAGTTATAGCTTAAATAATAATGTTTTCATTGTGGAAAATACTTTGAGATAAAATGTATGAAAATATGTATATTTTAAGTTTAGGAATCTTAGAGAAATAAAATGTTCTTAGTAGGGAGCTAATTTTGAATATGAGCTAGAAATCCATGAAATATTTCTTTTGGGAATTTGATTAAATTGAAATCATTTTAATTATTTTTATGAATATTAATTTATCTTAGAGGCATGTGTTTAATGAACTCTCAGTGGTGTTATTTCTGTGATATCAAAAGCATAGGAAAACATGGCATGGGATTTATGGCAGAAAGTTCTAATTACTTTTCTTAGAGACCATAAGTACTAATTTTATCATGCTCCTGATAAGTCTGAAACAGTCTATATTATCCAAGTAATCTATATATATAAAAGCCCAGTGACCAGGGGGAATTATTGGAATACGTAACCAGAACCACTGGTTGACTAGTTGTTATGATGTGCACTGACCACCAGGGGGCAGAAACAATGCAGAAGCTGCCACCAGCTGGTCTGTGTACTCCCACGGGGGAGCGCTGCTCAGCCAGAACCTGGACTCATGGCCGCACTACAAAGTGGCAGCAGCAGGCACAGCAGCCAAGATGAGCATGAGTCACACGGTGCCCAGTCTTGGTTTGGGTTCCTCCCTGGCTGCCTGCTGCTTGGTGCACTGCTATGGCCCTCCGGAGATATCTGGCTGAAGGAGATCAGGCCTAAACTGGAAGTCAGACATCCCCTGATTGCTATTTAACCATCATTGGTTTCCTGAAGGCTTTTCAAAAGCCTCTTTCAGGGAAGGCTTTTCTTTCCCCCCTAGTAGCATGCAATTCAAAGCATTAGCCACAGAGCCACCACCGTGGATCCGCCCAATCTCTTGGGGCAAGTACCGCGGGTGCAG
Organism: Pipistrellus hanaki; assembly: GCF_964339955.1. NCBI lineage: Eukaryota > Metazoa > Chordata > Mammalia > Chiroptera > Vespertilionidae > Pipistrellus > Pipistrellus hanaki. Next base: position 18,769,225 of record NC_140510.1, read on the forward strand.
TCCCTGTGACATTCCCCTCCCAGGATGATGCTGCACTCCCTAACGTCCCACACACCAAGAGATAAATGTGGATTCTCAAAGGCAGGCCCTTCGAGGAGCTTCATCTGGGGGATGAGAGGAGTTACTCACTTCTGACACCCCACTCTTTGCTTTAAGGCTGCATTCTCCCTCCCTAACACATGTTGCTTGAAGTACATGATGGTTTGTGTTTAGATATGTGATAACTATGGGGAAAGCAAAGTTTTGTGCTTTAGAATAAAAGAGTCTGGAGTCTTTGGGAAGGTTTCTCTTTCTCTTTCTCTCTCTCACACACATACACACACACTCACTCCTTCCTCCCCTCTTCCCTGGTCCATTCCCCAAAAGATCCCAGATTGCAACAGGGCACAGGCCAGGCTGAGGGACACTCCTCCAAGCACAAATTTTGTACACCAAGCCTCTAGTCTAGTATAAAATAAACAACTCTCCATTCCCCTCCTAATGTATGCTTCCCTGAGGACAGAGATCTTTGCTGGTTTTATTGACTGATAAATTCCAAGTACCAATAACATAAATAGCTGTTATATGAAACATAAAATTTGTGCACTGGGGTGGGGGGTGTCTTTAAGCCCAGCCTGCACCTTCTCCAAGCTGGGACATCTCTCTCACAATCCAGGACTGCTGGCTTCTAACCAGTCGCCTGTCTGATTGCCCCTATCCGCTTCTGCCTGCCAGTCTGATGACCCCCTAACCACTCCCCTGCCAGCCTGAATGATGCCTAACTGCTCTCCTGTCAGCCTATTTGCCCCTAACTACCCTCCCCTGCAGGCCTGGTCCCCCCAAATGCTCTCCCCTAAAGGCCTGGGTCTTCCCAAACTTCCCTTTCCTGAAGGCCCAGTTGCCCCCAACTTTCCTCCTCTGTCAGCCTGGTTACCCCTAACTGCTCTCCCCTGTAGGCTTGATTGCCTCCAACTGCCCTCCCTTGCAGGCCTGGTCCCTCCCAACTGCCCTCCTCTGCTGGCCATCTTGTGTTGGCCATCTTGTGTCCACATAGGGGCAGCCATCTTTGACCACATAGGGGCAGTCATGTTGTATATTGGAGTGATGGTCAATTTGCATATAACTCTTTTATTAGATAGGATAGAGGCCTGGTGCATGGATGGGGGCCAGCTTGTTTTCCCCTGAAGAGTGTCCCAGATTGGGGTGGAGGTTCCCTTGGGGTGTGGGGCAGCCTAGGCAAGGGCCCTATGATAGTTTGCAGGCCAGCCATGCCCCACCCCCACCCCCACCCCCCCTACCCCTGTCACTCAAGCAAAGGCCCTGGCATGTGGGATTTATTTATCTTCTATAATTGAAACTTTGTAGCCTTGAGTGGAAGCCTTGATCCGCCCAGGGTGTGGGGAAATCTTAGCATTCTCCATTATGAGGGAAACCCAAGCCTCCTGTTCGCTCTGTGGCCATAGCCATCTTGGTTGGGTTAATTTGCATACCGTACTCACTCCTGATTGGCTGGTGGTTATAGCTTGTGGGTGTAGAGAGTGATTATTAATTGCATATTGCTCTTTTATTATATAGGATGTCTGCATCGCTATTGTTCTCCACTGGGCCAGGCAGGGTACTATGCTTTTATACTTTTTTTCTTTCAGCTTTTTACTTTACACAGAACTTATATTTGAAAACAGAACCTCATCTTTTGCTTCACCTTCTTTGAGCTTACATACCCATTTTTTATTTTTTTGACACTCTCGTGCACTGCTCCAAACCATGTGTCATGGTTTCCTTCGCGAGTCCCTTCCCCCTGACACAGTCTGGCTTGCTACACAGTTGTCATCTTCGGAACCTCCTTGCATTTCTCATCTTGCACCCCATTGCTTTATTTTCTGAAACTGCTAGTCTTATCGTGTAGAACTGCCAAAATAGGGTACTTTTGAAGTAATTTTTCACATCTGAAAGATTCTCTGTGCTTGTCATATTTTGACCGAGAGTTTGCATATGGAGTTCAAGGTTAAAGAGCATGTTTTCTGGTGAATTTTGAAGGAAATTCTGTGTTCTAGCCTCCAGTGTTGCTACTAAGAAGTTTCATGTTATTCTCATCTCATCTCTTTTCACCTTACATGTTTGTTTTCCTCTCTGGACTTTTCTTTTTACCATAGAATTCTGAAATTTCATGATTACATACTTTTGGGAGTCCTTTCTCCTGTACTGAGTTGGCAATAGGATAATATTTCAATCACTATGCCCATGTCCTACAGTTCTGATATGTATTTTCTATGTTTCTACCCCCCTCTTTTCTCTTTTTCTTGTGAACTTTTTTAGACAGTGGTTGCAAGTATCCTCAACTTCTAGATATTTTTTCTACTTTTTCTTTTGTTTGTGTTTTTCTAATTCCTAAATTTTTATTATCCTTCTTCTTCCAGCCCTTTCAGTGTATTTGTTCTCCTCAAGAATGTCCTCAGAGGAGATGGATTTTGCTCTCCGTGGAGACTGAGGAAAAGACAGAGGAAGGGATCTGAGGGGTTAATTAGTTCCATATGTAGACTTTTAATTATTCCCCATAAAGCTGCAAGCTTTACTCCTTTCACTGTCTCTAGACCCCAGACCTTCTCAGAGTCCTACAAGTATAAATGGGCTTTACTTGTTGCTGCTGCCAAACTCTTCTGTAGGCATTAACCTTCAGCTTACTTCCTATTGGCAGAGCGCTTACTGCCCCTCTATTTGCTCTCCATGCTCCAGAATGGGTTGCTTTCTGTTCTTTGCCTATAGCTCTGTGTTCTTGACCCTTATTGAGTTATATCTTTTAGTGCCTTTACTGTCATGTCAGTGGGGTATTAGGAGATTAGGAGGGAGTGAGAATATGTATTTGTTTCATGTCCCTCAGTTAATGGGAAGTCTCTCTATTGCTATGTATTGGTTAAGCTTCTCTTCTTAGCAACAAAAAATGAATATGAACTAACCATGTCATTCTTATGTTTCTTTTGCTGTTTGAGTTACTCTGGTAAATAAACTGTGGTTAGTGTAGGGAATCTGAAATACTATTACTCTCTTATATTGATCATTTTTGCCCCAAAAGAGGAAAATAATAAACTATTGTGGAAGTAAGTAGTTTTGGATTTCACTCATGGGTACACTTTACTAGAATGGTAACATAAGAAATGGTAAGAATGACATATGGATACTGGTGTGTGTGTGTGTGTGTGTGTGTGTGTGTCCATCCTCAGGGTTAATAATTTTTTAATTGAATGCAGCTGCTCAAAGATTTTTGTTGCTTAACATATGCACTATGTTGAAAAGAAGTGGCTGCATTTTTAATCTTAAAGAAAACCATTTGAGGCTTAATTATTTACCTGTGTTTTTAGAGAACCTGTGAATAGTAAAGATGCTGATGCTACATACTAAGCAGACTGATGGGTTTCAGAGCAGGGACACTGGGTCAGACTGAGTGCTAAGCTAAACTGTGGGCAACCTCAATTTTATGCCTTTGCTTTCTCATCAGTAAAGTGGGAATAAATTAGAAAATCTGAGTAAAACATAGTTCATACTCTGTAATACATACTCAGAGCACATTATCTATACTCAAAATAAATATTTCATGATCAAAATCATAACTCAGTACTCATCATTATTTTTATTGTTGTTTAATGTTTGCTACTTTATGAGATGTATGCCCTTCCCACCTTCTGTCATGTAGAATATACTTTAGTTTGCATATATAAACATACACCTATATCATTTATTTTAAAAGGTCATTTGTTATTAGTTTACTTCACTTTAAAGTTTATTTTCTAAAATAAGTATTTCCATTTTATTGCTTATTTCTAGTGATATTTTTCATGTTCCTTAGCTATTTCTAGTATTGGACCTCTAATATTTCCCCTGGCATTTCCATTCATAACACTCTGTATTATTGTTTTCAAAACAAGGGCTATGGGATTCTATCAGAGCAATTACCAGGCAGAATGCAATCTCAAAGATTTCTCAAGAGCCAAGAATGTGTGGCCTGTTTGACCAAACCTGGATTTGAACGTAGATGGGTCTATAAGATTGACTTCTATCTTCACACTCAAAATGAGAAAAAGTGAGGATGCAAGCAACACTTTTATATTTAATAATAGGTAAAAATAATATTATATTATAATACCTTTTATTTATCTTATATACTCCTCACAAATCCTGAGACATAGTCAGGTTTTCTCATTTTTTCAGGAATAGACTGAGTTTGAAGAGCACACATGTTGAGTAACAGAACTGAGACTAGCCCAGTGCCTTTTCCCTATTTGAATCTTCATTTTTCAAAGGTCTTTCATTTTCTGCTTTGAAATTTTTATTGAAACTGCTAATGATATTGCTGAGTAGAGAGGCTCATGAACCAAAAATATTACTACTCTTTAAGTATTTCCTCAGATTTCATGTTAACTGGTTATCATTTTTGGTGGTTAATAATCTAGATACATGTTTATAAGCGGAGGCTTCTTTTTTTTCAGCTGTTACAATTCTATAATGTTTAGCATGAAATATTATTTTAGCAACTTTATTGAAGTATAATTTATATACCCCAAATACACTCATTTAAAATGTACATTTCAACTATTTTAACTACATTCACTAAATTGTGCAACCCTCATCACAATCTAACTTCACACTTAATCCCTTTCCTACCCCAGCCTTAGGCAACCACTGGTCTAGTCTCTGTCTCTATAGATTCGCCTTTTCTGGAAATGTCATATAAATGTAATAACACAGGATGCATTATTTTTTTGTGATTGACTTTAATCACTTAGAAGAACATTTTAACTTGATATTATGGCATATATCAATATTTCATTCCTTTATATTGCTGAATAGTACATTCTCTATTGATATAGCATTTTTTTATTTATTCATGAATTGATGGGCATTTGGTTTGTTTTCACATACTTGGCTGATATGCTTTCCTCATTGCATTGACTTGGCATGTTTGTGAAAATCAGCTAACTATAAATATAAGGCTTTATTTCTGGACTTTAAGCTCTGTTCCCCGGATCTATGCCATCCCTGTGCCAGTACTATACTGTCTTGATAACCAAAGCTTATCATGATAACTTTATAATAAATTTTAGTATTAGGAAGTGAAAACCCTTCAACTTTTTTTGTCCTTAAACATTGCTTTTGCTATTCTGAGTCTTTTGCATTTCCATTTCAATTTTAGGGTAAGATTGTCAATTTCTGCATGAAAGCCTGCTGGAATTTTCATACAGATAATGCTGAATCTATAGAATAACCTAGAAATAATTGCCATCTAGAGAATATTGAGTCTTCCAATCTAGTTTGAGAGCTATTGTGATTCTGTTTCTGTAAGCTCTATTCAAAGATCAACCCAAATGCCTGTGTCTGGTGCTCTATAATTCTAGCCTCCTGGGAGTTAAATTTCTTGCTTTTGTTTTAGTTTTAATCAATATTGTATATTATTAAATACTTCAACTACAATTGATCAATCAACTGGATGGCATAAAGATGTTTATTGTATTCTTAAATGTGATTTTGAAACTGTATTTTGGCACTGTAATTTTTCTTCTAAGAACACCTGCCCAATTTTATAAGGTAAATCTATTGAAGAATGTATTTCAATTAACATGAATCAATTTTTTCAAGAATATGCATATAGTTTCCAGTGAAACACAGCTATATTTACTGTCTGGAATTAGTGGGAGGTTTTAAAAAGTTCAAAAAGTAAAAGTAAGTGAGGATCTTGTTTATTATATCCAAGTGAGTTTGTGTTATAGTTGTAAGTGGAGCTCCTAAAGTTGCTGGTGGGAAAATTTCAGGATTATGAATAACTGGACATTCATATGTTTGATACCTCCCAGCATTATCGTAAGTTCAGAAAATCAGATGGATTCTGGTTTTCCTAGGAGAATATTACATGTTGAGTATTGTAAATTGATATTAAGATCCAATCATTGAATAATTTAAACAAAGTGTGAGTTCTGTAGTTGTAGGCATGTTGAGAGTATGCTGGTAGAATCTTAGCTGTCAGCTCCCTGCACATAAGCATGTCTGTATGGCTAGACATGAAAAATCACTTTTCAAATTAGAACTTAATAAAAACTTCCCTAATCTGAACACTAAGCTCTACTCCCTGTTCGATTAGTGGTTTCATTTCTTTCCCAGCAGTTGGGTAATGATTATGGCTCCAGATGCAATGAAAGTGATAAAGAGATTGATTAATTTCACTTGAAAGAATATATGTTCAAAGAGAATCCAATTGGAACGCCATGAATGAAGATGGGACATGTTTGCCGCTGAGAGGTATACCCTTACTTTGTATCCCATTGCTGCTGAGAGTAAATCCAATGGGATCTCTATCCACTTGGCCCTATAGACTATGGGGTCTTGCTCATAACCCAGTATACAAGTGTATAGTGTGTCTCTTCTTGCTGCCTTTCTCTGTCTTTGTAATACACTACTAGTGACAGTCAAAAAGATTCCTTTGTCTCCTTTACCCTAGGGATGCCTTTGAGTTGTGTGTTGTTATTGATCAATACAAACAAGATTTTCTCCAGACTAGGGATTAATGCAGAACACACACACACACACACACACACACACACACACACACACACCAAAACCTCTCTATAGTTTAGTGTGGAAAACATTTTGAATATTAAAGCAGTGTGATCATAAAGAAAAGCCTTTTATTACATTTTATAAAAATCAATAAAGGGTTTGTTTATTTAATGCTTTATCAGCTTATATTTATTGAATATTTCATATTTCCAAGGACACTTTATCATAAATATGACTTTCCTCTACTACTCTTTTTATTTTCATGCATTCTGCAACTTTTTAAATACTTTTGACAATTTAAAAGTGATTGAAAAGTTACTTTTTAAGATAAAAATAAAACATCTAAAATGTTAATGAAAGAAAGATCACAGATGTGATTTTAGCATGGATCTCAAATGTAGTGAGTTTTGTTTTTGCTTCTGTAAATCAGCAGGCATATGTTCCTGGGTAAATAAAATACATGCGTTCTCCTCTTGAGAAAGTCTCACATACAAATCTCCATCATAAGCCATGAGGTGAGAGAACATATACATTCATGATACTTCTTAGAAAAAAGCGTGATTTTTACTTAGTGATACTGTAAGTCCAGAAAGTATTCTTATTTCTTGAATTTTCTGATTGTTTTTATTTTAATATATTTTTATTGATTTCAAAAAGGAAGGGAGAAGGAGAGAGAGAGAAACATCAATGATAAGAGAGAGCCATTGATTGACTGCCTCCTGCCCACCCCACACTGGGGATCAAGCCCGCAACTTGGGCTTGTGCCCTTGGTTGGAATCAAACCTGGGATCCTTCAGTCCTCAGGCCAATGCTCTATCCACTGAGCCAAACTGGCTAGGTCTGATTGTTTTAATAGAGAATAGTATTGTTCTGAAATATCTTAGGTTCCTTTTCTTGCCTGTATGCTTAAAGGTTAAGATTCTATTCATGCATCAAACAGTCCTTGGGTGTCACTTTATGACAGGTGCTCTGCTAGGACAATTGCAAAGTGGAGCAAGACACAGCCCCCACTTGGAGCATGTAGACTCCCCACTTCAAAGGCCCATTCTGAGAGAACATCAAGAGGAATTTCCCTCTAAGTTATATTGATGCAAAACTTGGGATGTCTTAAGAATATATCCTTTCCTCGGTGCTTCTTATTTTTTAAAACTCTAGAATATTGCCCGAGAAAGCCTAAGTGCTTCCTAATCATTAAATAATGGAATAGACAGTAAAGTTGGTAATGGTGGGTAACAAGATTAGTGGAAAGGGGACACTTAAGAAGAATTTTATGGGTATTTAAATAATCCTCAGCACTTACAGTAGGTTACGATTTTTAAATCTACTGGTGGATGCAATACAGTTCTTTAACCCCCTCTGATATTTGGGAGACATTTCCATTGGGGTGAATTTTGACGAGAAGCGATTCCCCCAGGGAGTTATATTTATAACTCTTAAAAGAAACTGTGTTCTCACCAGTATTTTTGCAAATCAATAATGCCTTTTTTAAAGTTTTTTTTTTGAAAAAGTAGTTTGTATTCAATATTAAAGGCAGTAATACAGTAAAAGTTAGGTTTTACCATATGTTATTCCATCTTTGTTAGAATCTATGATTTGTTTGCCCTTGATTAATTTTGAAATAGATGAGCCAGCTTTCAGAGCAGGAGGATGATCTAATTATTACAGAACCCAAGGCTCAGAATCAGATTTAAAGGTATATTCAGAATGAATTAGTGAACAGATGCAGAATATGTGTTGCTGATACTTTATATACATGTGCTCACCCAAAAGTAATGCATTTCCCTTCAAGTCTTTTTTATTTTTTTAAATTTTTTTAGGTCCATCTGATTTTATTTTATTTTCCCCTTCAGGTCTTTAACATTAAATGTCAAAAGGTTGAAGTTAACAGTGCCTCTTAATTTGGAATTAAGTCTCATAGTGGGAATTCTGAGGTTATTAAGGAATCTAGAACATGAAAATGAAGGGGAGGACAAATGCAGTGCTGGAATTATTGGAAGATCAGGGACTAAGTTTTAAGGTGATTAAAATAGAAATCTGAACACCAATGTCAGTGCTGACACAGGAGACCTGCTGATATACAAATTATTACTTTAGTAGTTTCATAGTTTGCTATGATTGTTTGAATCACTAAGAAATATTAATTTAAGCCAATGTTTTCAAATAATTTTGGCGCTGGAAGGCACCTTGAGATTAGTTTTTATTTATTTACTAGTGGCCCAGTGCACTAAAATTGTGTATTTTATAAGGGAATTAGAGGAAATATTTTAATATTGCTTTTTGCCCTTTCTCTATAATAGAAGTGTCAGAGATAAAAGAAAATTAGTAAAATGTATATGAAAATCTTCCTCCTGTCAGAGTCTGGGGCATGCTGCAGGACCCAGAATCAAGTCCCTGCCTACCTGCGTGTGCCTCAAAATCATGAGTGACCTAGACCTGGCTGGCCCCACCCCCATCAAACCCCACTAGATGTGGGGGGCACAGCCTCAGGTCCCCTAACCTGGTGCCAGGTGTGGGGGGGTGTAGCCTCAGGTCCCCCAGCCAAGCCCAGGGTGGGGGCAGAGCCTCGGGTTCCCTGGATGAGGGAGAAGGGTGTGGTCTGAGATGCCCCAGCCATGCACCAGAGCAGGGGGCATGCCTTGAGGTCCCCCATTAAACCCCACCTGGTGAGGGGTGTAACCTGAGGTCCCCTGGCCCAGCGACAGGGCGGGGGGCATGGCCTGAGGACCCCTGTCAAGCCCCACTGGGTGGGGGGGGGGCCCAGCCTCAGGTCCCCTGGCCTGGTGCCACACAGCCTCAGGTTCCTGCTGATTGATTCTTACGAGAACCCCACCTCCTCTGTGGGTGTAGCCATCTTGTGTTATGGGAACACTACCTCCCCTGTGGACACAGCCATCTTGTGGCGGCATGAAGGTTGATTTTCATATTACCTCTTTATTATATAGGATTTTTTATAATTTATCTTTATTGTTGAAAGTATTACAGATGTCCCCCCATTGACTTCCTATTCCCCACTTCTACATTAAACCTGGCCTTCCCACTAACAAGTGAGCTAGCTGAGGGCCAGGAAGACAGGTTGGAGCAACAGAGACAGCACTGGGACAGGTGTCCTCTGAGCCCATCCTCCTAGGACAATTTCAGGTTCAGTTTCCTTTCTTCTTCCAAAAGGGCAGATGATGGAAACACCACAGCCTGGCCATCAGTGAGCAGATGGTGGACTTCAGTAGTACACATTCCACTGCTTCTAGTCTCATAGTAGGAGGCCATTAAAAGTGGGGATAAGATCAATGAATTCAAAGGAGAGTTTTCAGAAGGGGCAGATGAAAGAATATAGCAGATTCCTCTCCCATCATTGGACAATGGAGAAGCACCTGAGAGACAGGACCAGCATTGGCGACTCTAGAACCGGGTGAACAAAAGTGGACACTTCAGAATATTTATGTGGGAGAAACTTCATTTTAACGTCAATGCCATAAGTGGCCAACATTACAGTTTAGTCCAGCATAGAGGTATTTTGAAGTTGGATTGAAACTGGTTTGTGTCTGAGCTTTGTTCTCACTAGTGTGTAAGTTTGGGCTAGCTGTGCATCCTCTCTGTTCCTCAGTATTCTCCTTGGCTCTGAATTCCTTCCCTCATTCACTTGATAAACATTTATGTAGCATTTATTATGGCCCTACCATGTTCTGTAAAATAGGGTTATGATATCTACCCAGAGGGCTTTTTCAAAGTATGAAATTAGATATCATCTACTGAAATACTTAGCACAGTGCCTGGATGTATGTTCAATGCTCCATAGAAGATACAATTGAGCTAACATTGAACTGTTGGCATAGGAAAACCAAGTCGGCCCCTGGATGAGGCCCCATGTCCTGTTGCAGAGGCCACCTCTCACCTGACCAGGACATCCAGGGGTAGGGCAGCTGGTGCATCACAGTTGGAGAGAAGCAATGAGTGGTCTGGAAACCTCCAGGATCCTTCGGTGATTGGCCCTGGGATTGCATGGGGAGGTAATTTTGGAACAAATGAAATACTTTTTTAAAAAAGGAGCTAGAGAAAGCTGAGAAAAATTGCTTCCAACAAATGTATGTTCTGTTTGATACAATTTTTTTTTTCATTCATCTGAGAACTTTGGTGTAGTTCATCTGGGGATTCCCCGGATTCCTATAATGCTGGAGTGGGTACCACCTCCCACTTTTTCAACTGAGAAAACCGTCTGTGGAAGGAGAATTGGCTCTTTGACAGAGTCCCTGGCCTTCATCTTCCCATTTATCTAGTGTGATCCTCATAGCAACCCTACGAAATTTGTACCTGAGTTTTGTTCTCCAACTTCACGTGGGTTGCTTAAGACAATGCAGAAATGAAATGAAAATTAAGCTTTCTAGATAAATGGTTGAGTTAAATTTCATAAAACTTTACTATCATTCCTTCAGTAATCTGTTAGAAATTTATGAGGCATTTTCCATGGAGCTTGCCACTTCTAAACCCTGAGGTTACAATGATTATTTGCTTTTCTGTACCCTAGGGAGTTTACCAGCTAGTTGGTGATGTAGTACATAAACATAATTACAGAATGAAGCGCGAACATATATCAAAAGCATTATGAGTATGCAACAATTACACGAGAAATATTGCTCTGAACAGTGGAAAAGAGCTGTAATAATCTGTATCCCAGGCACTATGCTAAGTGTTTAGCATGAATTTTGCTGTATATGCATTAGTAAGACTGTTTCATTGGTAATAATTTAATAGCTAGGATCAAAGTCAACCTTCCTAGTCATTATAGTGCTTGTACTCTTCCCCAAGCTTCAATAGAATGTTCTGATGTCTAATATAATATTATATAACTTTTGGTTTTAGACAGATTAACCAACTATAACCAATTTGAGACAAGTTCCTCATAACATTGAGACAAATTATGATTATGGATCATCTGAAATTGAAGGAGCATGTAGTCTTATGCAAAGATAGAAAAACAGTAAAATTCAGATTGGAGAGGCCATTTGGGGCTATCATCAAAGCCTTACTAGTACATATTTGGGAGAGGAGAAGGCATGCAGGTGGCTCTGAGTTTTGAACAGCAGTGGGATATGCTCACAGCTACCAGCAGAATCAAGCTGTGGCAGTGTTCCTGCCTGGCCAGCCTTGCAAGTGTAGACATGTTCTCCCTTAATTGCTGGTGGAATTAAGTACATTTGTACTTAATTCCACCAGCAATTAAATTGTAGCACATTTAACATGGTCTTCCTCCCTCTCCTTTTTTAGTGATCCCGTTTCTCATTTTCTATTTCCTAGTAGAGGTCTTTAAAATATAATTTATTTCCTCCTTTGTCCAACTTCTCTTGTTTGGAAGGAATTTTCAGGGCAATCTCAGGTTGAAGGAGAACTCTTAATATTCAGTGCAAAAAGATACCTTATGAGAGTCTCCTAACTTTAAAATATCTAGTCTTCCAAAATGTGTTCTGAATATTGGTGAGAAAGAAAAAGAATGTGTGTGTATATATATATATATATATACTAGAGGCTCAGTACACAAAATTCATGCAAAAGTAGGCCTTCCTTTCCCTGGCTGTAGCACTGGCTTCTTTCTGGTACCCAGGACATAGGCTTCCCTTGTAGCCCCAACTTCATCTGGAAGGATGTCTGGTCTAATTAGCATATATACTACATTTTCATTATTATAGATATACTAGAGGCCTAGTGCATGAAATTTGTGCACTGGGGTGGGGTGGAGTGGGGGGCTGGGGGTGACCAGGCCAGCAGAGGGGGGTAAAAAATGCACACATAATTTTCATTTCATTTCTGCATTGCCTTAAGCAACCCATGTGAGGTTGGAGAATAAAAGTCAGGTACAAATTTTGTAGGGTTGCTATGAGGATCACATTAGATAAATGGGAAGATGAAGGCCAGGGACTCAGTCCAGACTGCACCCTCTCCAATCTGGGATTCCTTGGAGGATGTCCGACTGCCAGTTTATTGGGCCTAAGATCTCAGAGATCGGGCTTAAACCGACAGTCCAACATCCCTTTTACAATTCTGGACCACTAGCTCCTAATTGCTCACCTGCCTGTCTGCCTGGTCACCCCCAAATGCGCCCTTCTGCCAGCCTAGTCACCCCTCACTGCCTTCCCACCAGCCTAATTGTCCCCAACTGCCCCCCCTCCCCCACCAGCCTGGTCGCCACTAACTGCCCCCACCACCAGCCTGGTCACCTCTTATTACCCCCCTCTGCTGGCCTGGTCACCTCCAACTCCCCCCCGCTTCTGGCCTGGTCACCCTTCATAGCCCTCTCTGCCGAACTGCACTTCTGTTCAATCATTTGGTTGTCCCTCACCAACCTCCTACTGGCCTGGTTGTCTCATGCAGTCTGCTTGTTCAGTTGTTTGGTTGTCTCTCACTAACCCCCAGCCGGTCTGATCATAGGCAGCCATCTTGTGAGGGCATGTGGGTTAATTTGCATATCATCTCGTTATCATATAGAATATGTACATATGTATGTAATATATATATATATATATATATATATATATAGTGGGGAGGAGAGTAAAGGGAGGTGTATGGGTGGAAAAAATGCATATATTGGTTTTCTTGCACTTGTAGGGTGTTTCCTAGTAAAAAAAGTGGATTTATTTGGGAAAGGGGAAGAGTGAGACCACATAAAAGAAATCTGATCTTTTGGGGTTCATCATGCAGCCATTATGGAAACTATGGAGGTTCCTCAAAAAATTAAAAATATTACTCTCATATGATCCAGCAATCTTACTTCTAGCTATATAGCCAAAGGAAATGGAAAAAAAAAATCACTGGCCCAAAAGATATATGTACACCTCCATGTTCATTGAAATATCATTTATAAGAGTCAAGACACAGAAATCATCTAAGTTTCTATTGACAAATGAATAAAGAAAATGTGGTAGATATGCACAATGAAATATTAGTCAGCCATAAAAAGGAGAAAATCTTTTTGTGACAAATCATTTGTGACAACATGGATGGACCCTGAAGGAATTATGTGAAGTGAAGTAAATCAGAGAAAAACAAATATTATATGATCTCATTTACATGTGAAAAATTTTAAAAATACATAAATTTTCTAGATAAGAAATAGAAAAAAAGATTTCCATAGGTTTTTCACTAAAAATTATACAAAAGAGGAAGCATAGCATGCAGTTAGTAGCCTTCAACATTTATTCACTAAATCATTTGTAAATGTAGAAAATATTGATTATTTTTAAAATTTTAAGTGAATATTTAAACTTTTTATTTTCAAGTCTGTATAAGCATGTACATTTTAATCCACTTGTTTATTCACCTGAAATGGATCAAAGAAATGTTTGATAACTAAGAGTGTTTGATGTTTGATAACAATACAAAAATGGCAAAATGATAATAAGGAAGAACCATGGGATAACTTTAATTGATTTAATGTCTAAATTGTTAGAACTACTGCCGAAGCCGGTTTGCCTCAGTGGTAGAGCGTCGGTCTGCGGACTGAAAGGTCCCAGGTTCGATTCCGGGCAAGAGCATGTACGTTGGTTGCGGGCACATCCCCGGTAGGGGGTGTGCAAGAGGCAGCTGGTCGATATTTCTCTCTCATCGACGTTTCTAGCTCTCTATCTCTCCCCCTTCCTCTCTGTAAAAAAATCAATAAAATATATTTAAATTGTTAGAACTACTATTATCCTAATGATGTTTACATCTAGAAGTAATGGAGAATTTCATTTCATGCACTGTTTTATCAATATTATAATCCTACTTCTTAGAATCTAAAAATTTTTATTTTGTTTTAATAGGAACTCAAGTAGTAATTATGATCTCAAATACTGAAATATTGCCTTATTTTTCTTCTTTTGAAAAGACAACTACTGTATTTCACTGGCCTGCAAAGATTTCAGTTTAGAAGTTTGCTTTTTCTGTCCAAGCTGAAAAATAGAGGTCACCAGCATTAAGCAGCAGTATTTTAGGCGATAAGCTTTCTAGTAGAAGAAGTTCGACATAGGTGGTTCTACCACATGAAACAAAACAAAACATTTATCTGAAGTTTTTATATTTTCCTGAAAATTTAGCATTTTAAAGTTCTAAAAAGTGAATGGGTGAATTTCTATTTAATTTTTTTTAGGGAATTGGTCAGGTTTCATTTAAACTGCTTCATGTTTTTTTAATAGTTTGAATTTTGAATTTTTGAGAAATGTTGAGTATAACTGCCAAATTTTGCTTGCAAGGCTCATTTTAAAATCTCTAGAGCTATTGTGTCATGTAAAAATTTAATAATGTATAAGAAAAACCTTATAAAATTCCAAGAAAATGTACTATAAAAAATAGCAGCAATAATACTTATGGTGATTGACCAGATTTTATATTCTGATGGTCTTTACATGCTTTATTTCATTAAATCTTCACAAATATGCTATGAGATCATTTTTTCCATATTAAACTTGAGGAAACTGAGTCACACAGTGAGGTGTAGCAGAGTTGGAATTTGAGCTAGAATAATCTTTACAGTAGATTTGTGCTCCTAAATAGCTGCTTTAAAAACAAAATGTAGCCTCAGCCCAAGCTGGTTTGGCTCAGTGGATAGAACATCAGCCTGCAAATTGAAGGGTCCCAGGTTCAATTCATACCAAGGGCACATGCCAGGGTTGCGGGCTCAATCCCTTAGTGGGGGACATGCAGGAAGCAGCCAATCGATGGTTCTCTCATCATTGATGTTTCTATCTCTCTATCCCTCTCCCTTCCTCTCTGATATATATATCTGTCATATATAAATAAAATGGAGCCTCAGATGAGGTCCATCAGGAACCTTGGAGTCTCATTTGAAGGAGGCTATGGAGCTCTAAGGTCAACCACTTAAGAGATATTCTACACACATGTGGCCATAATACATGCTTATTGCATGGACAGATATAGCAGAACAGAGTTTTGAATGAATGGCATCACACCTTAGTTAATCACATTGACTACATCAATAACAAGCAGCAAAGACTGAGTGCATTAGAGTTTTCTATATAGGGGAAAAGTAGGACATTTTGGTATTGTGGATTATATTTTATAAATACATAAAAATGGAACATTACTTAATAAGTAAACTTATTATTATGGTAACAATGGGAAACATTAATTAAAAGTGGGACTGCCCTAGAAAATGCATCATAATTGTTCCTTTAGCTTATGGCAGCAATTTTCAACTGGTGTTTTAAAATATGCAATACCTGACTATTTAGTCTGGGGCACTTACCTCTTTTCCTTTTGATTGTCAAATAAAAAAATGATTGATATCAGCCAAGACAACAATAGCCATCTTATGTGAATGAATCAGAATTATACCTATACTTTATCAGATCAGGAAAAAAAAAGAAAATATATAGGGCTCAGTGGATAGAGCCTCAGTCTGTCTGTGGACTGAAGGGTCCCACGTTTGATTCTGGTCAAGGGCATGTGCATTGGTTGCGGGCATATCCTCGGTGGGAGATGTGCAGGAGGCAGATGGTCAATGTTTCTCTCTCATTGATGTTTCTAGCTCTCTATCCCTCTCCCTTCCTATCTGTAAAAGATCAATAAAATATATTTTTTAAATAAAAACATAATATATATATGTTTTATCAATTATATATATGTTTGTGTGTGCTGCAGAATCTTAGTAATTAGGTTTTGCATGCAAAGAGATGAAAAATGTTGAAAATTTCTTGTTTAAGGCTCTAGAGTAGAACAGGAGTGAAAAGTGTAGTTTAGATACTGACAAAATGGCAAGATTGGAGAGGAGTTGGAGAAATGAGGGTTGGATGATAAAAGAGACAGAAAAAAGGCCAGGACAACAAGAGAAATTTTTGTTCTGTCCATCACTGATGGTGGCCAGTGCTCTGCTGTTTGCACTCTTGGAGTAGAAAAACATTGAGAGCATAACTATTTCTTACTCACCTTTATTCCTCCCTAAAGTCTGGCTCATTTTGAGCTCAATAAATGTATAGAGAACAGAAGAATAAATTGGTGACAAAATACACACATGACTTTGGAAAATCCAGTTTGAGTTTCTACTTATCTGAGAAACCTTGAATATGAATCAGGTCATATCTAAAATATAGTCCAAAACTACAAGTGGATGGCATTACTAACATGGCTTGTGAACATGTCCCAACCACGTTCAAAACAAATAAATCAATAGAACATATGTGATGCTTTAGTACTCATAATATGGCCAAACTATCTAAGCCCTTTTCTGTTGTTACTGATAATGTTTTGTTCTGGTTTGAGTCCTTGTTGCTGCTCATTCTTCTGCATGATTTCCTTACACATTATTGGCATAATGGGCCAACTTGCCAAGAACCCTTCCAGCAGAGCATAGGATGGAGTGTGGTTGGCAGGAAGAAAAAGCTGTCATGTTCATAGGTAAATATTGATGGTAGGGACCCCTCTTGAATCTTTGAGGAGGTATCTCCCTTGGTTTGAACTGCTTTCAAAAGCAGGGCCTAGGTTTGGGGACTCCAGGGAAAGTGGTGTTGAATAGTGTATCATTCTGTGAAGATACTCTGCCAGGATGAAGAAACTGACTTGAACTAGAAACAACTAGAATGGACTATAGACTAAACTCAGTATTGAGCAAGAGGTGCAGAGCAGAAAGGGGGACAAGCAAGAATAAAGAGAGGGTTTTAAGGGGAAAGGCTAAAAAAGTTCAATGTGCAGTTGGTTCTGGAACTGGCCCTGTCCCTGGTGGTGTCTCAATCTGGAATGTGTCACACCTCTAGGGCTAAGGGGCTGTATTTGGAGAGGGTCTTAGTCATCTCTATATGGGGATTGCATGATACCAATATATATTGAAAACTAAAGTAACTAAGTTGAACCTCAAGAATCTTTTCTTGCTTTAAAAAATGTCTTGTCTTCTAGCATGCACATGGGGTTTGTGGTGATTGACATGTATGGACATAACTTTATTGGTCTAAATATTAGTGATCCTGGAGCATTGACGATTGTTTTGAAAATATTTATTCATTCATAGGTTGTATTATGTAGTGAACCCCTTTCAAGTCCCGCATGGTTCAGGGTTCTGGTTCAGGGTTTGGGCTTTGGAGGAGGCTGCACACAAATGAAAGAGACTAGAAAATATTAATTTGGAAATATTGGGGGCCAGGTGGGAGCCCAACTCAAGGGGAAGGCCTTCACCTGCTCTGGCCTTGTTATCCCTTTTATTAAGACTATGACATGCACCCATAGCCTTTAGTCAGGCAATTCCAATAATAGTCAATCAGCAAGAATTTACATAAAACTAAAAGGTGGAAGTTGCTTTAGCTACCATTATCTCAACCACAAAGTGGGTGGTTGGCTCTGACCTTTCAGAGCTTCAAGGTTGATCAGCCTTCCGGATTCCTTGTCCACACCTCTCTGCTCGTGAAGATAATGGGAAGCTTCCAACAGTATTATATATGAGGCAGAATAAAAGTTGTTTGCATACATGAACTACTCAGCGGTTATAATGTGGGTTCTGGAAACACACAAACATGAGTTTAAATGCTGGCTCTGCTACTTGGCAATTATATAATTTGGGGCAAATTTCTTGATATCTATACCTCACTTTATTTATGTATAAATTGGGCCTTATGGTACTGGGATTATAAGATCTCAAGGCAATACATAGTTCATTCTTTGTTTAGTAACAAGTAAATAATAAGGGCTGATGCTAAACGAACTGGGGAGATATTGATTTTGGTCAGCAGTCAACTTTTGGTCTGCTTTTACCTTTAAGGGCAAGCAAATTTATGTTATGCTCATGGAAATATTTAATGTTCATACTCACTGAGAAAATTTAGAGTGATGATTATGTTGATAATACCCATATTCACATTGAAATTACTCTTTAAATGTCATTGATTAGTAATTCTCTGATCATCTTTCTGTTTAACAAAATTGATAAAATTGCTCTCACCATTTCTTTTTAATAAAAACCTTTTGGTGTTCCTCTGGAGATTTTATTGATAAACTCTCCCTTAAGCATACATCCAAATTAAATGTGAGAACCTGCAGCTAAAAGAAATTGCTTCAAGGCAGTGATTCACTAGGATGAAAATCAATAGCAGTTTCATTAAGGAAGAATAGATAGCTTAGACCAACTCCTACCTAGACTTTGTCTTACTGAAAAGAGCAATTGTTGATTATGTCTTTCCTTTTGTATATGATGTTCATATCTCAGTGACATGGCTGCTGAATAGTAAGATTGTACATGTCCCTTCAAGGCTGCTGGGTTTCTCGAGTAGAGCCATTTTGAAAAATGGCATTTAAAGTACTGTTTCTTTAATAATGCATGCTATGCTGAGCCTACTACTACAAGTGAGGACTTAGCAGCCACCAAGTCCCACTGATGCATTTGAATTAAATTCCAAATTTCTTTGTAAGCATGTGATTTAATTCCTTCTTCTTCCCCCTCTCCTGTCTATCACTAGACAGGAGATGGGTAGATACAAAGAAACATGGCTGGTGGAAGGCATGCAGGGAGGAGAGAGAAAAGAAGAAATGGAGGAATTAAAGAGTTTAGTGTATGTGTGCCACAAGCTGTGTGTGTCTCTGCTGTAAGATCCTGGGCCATGTACTCAACTATGAAGATGAAAATGAGTTATGTGAAGTGTTGCTTTCAGGGTCCATAGCATGATAGGTACTATGCAGCTATAGAATTTGGAGCTATGTTGTTAGTAACTCTACAGAAAGAGATAAAATAAATAAAATAGCCAAAACCTGTTTGGCTCAGTGGATGGAGCGTTGGCCTGCGGACTGAAGGGTCCCAGGTTCGATTCCGGTAAGGGGCATGTACATTGGTTGCGGGCACATCCCTGGTGGGAGGTGTGCAGGAGGCAGCTGGACGATGTTTCTAGCTCTCTATCTCTTCTATTTCTCTCCCTTCCTCTCTGTAAAAAATCAATATTAAATAAATAAATAAAATAAAATTTTTAAGATACCATTTTATATTAGAGCAATACAAGATAAAATTAATTGCATTTTATCAGGGGGTTGGAGATTGGGGGGCTTAACATTTTGAAAAACTGTTAAGCATTTATTTTGAGGTAAAAATGAAAACTAATTCATAATAAAAAAAAATTTTGCATTTTAGCTAAAAGGAACATAAATAGGCTTTTGGGTAATCACAGATGGGTATTGGGCTGTTCGGGAAATAAAATGCCCTAAACAGAAGATGGTTTTGTCTCCAGGGCTGGATCTTAGGTAAAGTAGAACCACACCTATGCAATAGAATGAAGTACCAGTCTTTTTCAAGACATTTAGGTATTGAGGAAACATTCATTTGGTGACTGTCCTCTGAACGAAGTTAGGGACTGGAAAATTCTTTGCCAAAGCCAGGTGAAAGGATTGGCTTTTTTACAGTGTAAAAATAATCAGGACATTCAGCCCACAGGTAGAGGACTTTATTATAAATTGCTTCCCTCTGGCGCTCCGGACCCATGTTTCCCTTGCAGCCCTGGCTTGGTCCAGAAGGACGTCTGGTCTAATTAGCATATTATGCTTTTATTATTTTAGATGGCTTTGTGTCCTGTATCAGGTGTAAATGTGGTGATGGGATATTGTTTTTCCTGTGATAAGAGCAAGCAACATGAATAACAAAGAAATTTTCAGCGACTTTATTATGAAGTGTTACTTCAGACTCTCAAGAGTTAAACTAGGCTTACCAGTCTTTACTTAAAATATTTATCTCAAAGACTTGTTAGATTCACTCAGTAATAATGAAGTATAATTGCTAGCATCAACTACTTTCATTTTTTATTTTTATTGTAAACTGGAAGGCACATATACACATTTTTATCTTAGAAGACAAAGGTCATGAAGGGATTTTATAATTTATACAGCAATTAAGATGTGAATTTAGGAATCACATGAGTTGTCTTAATACTTTCATTTTTAAATTTAAGGGCCCAGTGCACGAATTGGGGCACCTTGAAAGTAACTGTGGGCCAAAAGGCTGTGGTGGGCCCGGGGACGGGTCTTGGCCCATCTTTTGTGCCACCACCAGGCCCCTTCCACTACAGCTCTGGTCCCATGTCTGCTGGCAGCTCTGCTTCTGCTGTCCCTGGTGCCATGTGCTGATGGTGCCAGCTCTGTTCGCTCAATACCATCAGTGGATATGAGTGGTGGCTGCTGCCCTGACTGCCCCTCAGAAGCAGGAGGAGGTGGAGAAGCCCTCAGGGGTGATTAGGGCCAGCAGCCATCACTCGCACCCACCGAATGTGCTGAGCAATTGGGACTGGTGCCCAGCACCGGCAGTGAGTGGGTTTGAGCAGTCTCCAGGGCCAGGTGTGGGTGTGAGCGGGGCTGGTGGTGGCAGCAGGTGTGAGTGCCCAGTGGGACTGCAGCATGCAGGAGCAAAACATTTTTAGTAACTACCAGAGGCTTGCCCCAATGACCCACCATGTCCCACTTGTGCCCCTGGTGGTCAGCACACATCATAGCTACCAGTTGTTCCATTTGGTCTATTTACATATTAGGGTTTTATATAGAGAGATGGTATTTATTCTTTTTAAATCATCTTTATTGTTGAAAGTATTACATATGCCTTCCTTTTATCCCATTGATATACTACTTTTAAAAAACAGCCACTGTTCCACTTGCTTTACGTGGGTTTTTATAATTCCTTTTTCTCACATAGATTGCTAGGAACTTGGTGCTATTACTATTTCACTTTTGTAGATCTAGAGACTGGAGAACAGAGAGATTAAGTATCCTTCCTAACATCACACAGCAAGTGGGAGAGCCAAGATTCAAACCCACTTTGATTCAGAGCCTGAATCCTAAAATCATAACTTATACAGTAAGTAGCATTTTTAAATGATTATAAAAAAATCTAATATTAAACACAGCAAAACACACACACACACACACACACACACACACACACATTTCTGCTCAACATGACAGTTCTTTTCCAGGTTTGTAGCTTCTTGCCGAGTGCCTATACTTGAAGGACATTTAAAAACAATTGTAGAAATAATCAAACATCTCTTTTCCTTCAGGTAGAAAAGGAGATAAAGAGCCACTTTTAAAGTGCTAGAAGAGCACATTTCAATGTGCTTCTTATATGAGAGAATGTTTTGATTGTCTATTGCCTGTTGGGAACTGTGTGGAAAAAGCACGTATTAACTTGTGCCTGTGATGGGCAATGGGAATATTTGGTCTATCAGTTCTATCAAATTGATCCTTGTGGCCTTGAAAGGACTTGGTGGCTGCATGCAGCAGGTGTGCTAAGAAAGATGCTATGGATGGAGGCCTAACATGCCATGTAGACTTTACTCATTTCTTTGCAACAAAGCAAAGAATGCATATTATCCCTGCATTAGAGGTGAGAAGAACTGGGCACGGGAAGTTTAGAAATTTGCCCTAGTCACACAGCTCATGGGCAACAGAGCTCAGTGTTGACCTGGCATCTCTGACTCCTCCCAAATTCCGCCATCCCATAGTATCTTCTAGAAGTGATCTAGAAAATGCTTGGTCCTCAGTGCTTCTTGCCGAGCATATGGTACAGCTGCTAGCTGGTGAGGTTTTGCTGCAGTTCCTCCCCTTCTCCTGCCTCCTTTTTGATGCCACTAGCTTAGCCGTGTGAGGACTGCTTTGCCACTTCATCTGGCTCATAGGTAAGGATTAAGGCAGCAAATAGAACTTAATATTTTATATTGGAAAAGGGCATGAACCCTGGTGTCATGAATCACTGGTTTGATTATTTAGTTTTGAAGTTACACTTCTTTACTAAATAGATCTCAGGGCCCCTATCTATAAAATCTATAATTAGAGTTATCCAGCCTACATTACAGAGGGCATGATCCTATCTAGGAAAATAGCATTCACATTTGACAAGGGTTTCACTGGTCTCAAATAGGAGGCAATTCATATGAATAATCAATTGATTTTCACGAGGAACCTTTTTTTCCTTTTTATAAATGATGACATCACCCAATCTCAAATTTTAAAGCACAAAGTTTGAACTTAAATGGAATCTTCCGTTTAAAATAGTGGTATTGCCGTCCCTCACTTTGTTCCTGTTGGTAAACGGAAGTATATGCACATCACCACAGTGTTTGTAGACATTCTCTAGCTTGCTGCAATATCAGTCATTGCTGTGGTTGTTGTTGTTTTTTCAATGAGAATGGGGAGGCTGACTGCTGCCTGGTTTTGTCTATGAACCCCCAAAGCCAGCTCTTGTCTAATTGAGTCAGTAAGTCAGCTTCCATTACGGAGCTCTCGGCTGGGGGTGGGGTAGAACGAGGCATTTGAACCAGAATCGAGCATCTGCTCAGCGCCTAAGTAGCATGAGCCTCCGGATTCCACTAGCCTAATGGACTCTCCACCGCATCTCTGCTGTTGAACAGTGATTAGTATACAGATTGGGACATATTTGGTTTCAGTTCAGTCTGTTTCCACAGATGAGGCCCTCGTATGATCACATCATATGAATTATTTAAGGTGCAGAGTCTATGTAATCGGAGCCATAAGTAAAAGTGGGCCCACCGTCTGCTCTGTCACCCGGGGGGACGCCTCATTTTCCAAAGGAAATAGTCCACCTTGCAAACTGACATCATTAGAGCCATAAAAATTCAAATGTGCCTTGAGCGATATCTTTACTTTGGCATAAAGTCTCAAGTACAATATCCAAAAGCTGAACATCCTTTAACTGAGTGATAATGGCTTAGGGATAGATGGAAGAAATTCTTAGATTACTAATGCAGCTCTAAAACAGTGTTACTAGTTGGGGTCTGCAGACATTTGAATCTGTAAACTCCATTAATCTCCACTGATTCTGAAGAGTTCAAGTTTTATTGCTTTCATTTGTGAAGTTAGCTTGGTCATAAATACATTTAGCATGGACTTTTAGGGGGAGGTGAAATAGACTACAGACATTATTCCTGTATCATCTCTTCAGTTTGTGTGTGATGAGCTCTGAGTCTAGAAACGAAATGGACTAGTTCAAGGTCATAGGGTTAGAACCAGAATCCAAGTCCCCTGACTTCTGGAAGAAGCTTTCCATTACATCATCTCCCACCTACATAATTCTATTTTAGGAAAATATTAAAACCTAGGTCTCTTTTATGTTCATTTCCCCACTCTGGTTTCAGCAAGTTGGAAATAGATAAAAGAAAGAGGAACAAAATCCATCTCCCCTTTCCTCTCGTTGAGTCACCTTGCTAAATATAGTGGCTACATCTTGTCTATTCTCATCCTTGTCTGGGTGAGACCTGCTCCTGAGCTTGTCCTCAGTGTTCTCTGAATGCGTGTCATGAAGATATCGGGGGACACTGACAGGTGACAGCACCTCTGAGGTACAGGTCTGGCAGTTACAGACCCACTGCTGATGGGTTTATAACTACACTTCTGGGAGGGAATGATGACGGCAGAAAGTGTCCACAGCTTTGTTTCTGCTCTGTTACAAGGGTTTTGAATTCTAGCTGTGGGCACCAGACTCGGGAACCTGGCCTCTTTAGTGATTTTTCCAGAGGTGATACTTTAAATTGGCTCTCCCTTTTAAAAAAAGATATCCATGCTTATCAGTGGAGTAAAAAGGGATGCTAGTTTCTTCCTTTCTGTCATTTATATCGTGCTGGCCTTCTGACTCGGGCGAACATGGCAGAAAACTCCTCCTAACTCTGGGCCCTGGGCATGAGTCCCGTGGGGGGAGTGTTGGCCTTGACTGGCATTCTCCTCTTACAGGCCCTCATTTATCTGGTCTTCATGTTATGCACACAATTTAGAACTCCTTTTACAGTGGCTTCAGTACTGGTCCTTCAAAGTAGTACTTCCCAAGCCCCAAAGCAAAACAAATTCCCAGATGATGAATTTATAAAATTGCATGCAGTCTAGGACAGGGGTAGTAAATAATTGGCAATTCAATAGCTTTAGTCCTTCAAGCCCTTAACTAAAGATGGCACTCACATCCAACAACCCCCCCCAAAAAACCAACAAAACAAAACAAAACCAAACAAAACAGTTGTTTAAAGCAGTAATGCATGTAGTACAATTTTCCATTTGCGAAAATATAGTCTTGATCATTTCCTTGTAATTAGGACCAGCCCCCCACAGTATGGGAGGAGGCAATTCCCTTGAAGAGTCCCCCTCTTTTTCTTGTCTATACTTCCTTTAACCTTGCAGCGATCTGCTTTTTAGGAGCCTGGCTTACTTCAGTCTGAGAACCCAGACCAAATTATGTTTATAACCATTTTTAATATAAGTTACTTCTCATTGGAATTCTTACCTCCCAATAGATTTATTCTAAATGGGCCACATAATAACCCCAAGGACTAAATCTACATGCATGATAGGCAGACTTATATATCATACTAGTGGCCAAGTGCATGAAATTCATGCATGGGGTGTTCCCTCAGCCCAACCTGCACCCTCTCCAATCCGGGACCCCTTGGGGGATGTCCTACTGTAGTCAGACAACCGGCAGTCAGGCATTCCTCTCACAATCAGGGATCACTGGCTCCTGATCACTCACCTGCCAACTGGCCTGATCTTGCCCCCAACTGCCCTCCCCTGCAGGCCTGATCTTGCCCTCAACTGTCCTTCCCTGCCAGCATGATCTCACGCCCAATGGCCCTTCCCTGCCTGCCTTATCTTGCCCCCAACTGCCTTCTCCTGCCAGGCTGATATTGCCCCCAACTGCCCTCCCCTCCAAGCCTGGTTGCTCCCAACTGCCTTCCCCTGCTGGCCTGATCTTGCCCCCAACTTCTCTCCACTGCCAGCCTGATCACCCTTAACTGCCTCTGCCTTGGCCCCCCCCCTCCCTCCACCATGGCTTTGTCTGGAAGGAAGTTGGACATCTGGAAGATGGCCTGGTCTAATTAGCATGTTACCCTTTCATTAGTATATATAGATTATATAAGATAAGATTGCTTAAATGGGATAGAGGGGTTTCAGCAGGAGGAGATGCTCTTGGCAAACAAAAACATAATCCCTATATCTGGAATAATAGCAAACCATATGCATTATACTGCCATACCAGCCATTAAAAAATTGAACCGCTTTCTTACACCTTACACCAAACAGCTATTGCCCTTAAAACCCCTCCTCAGCCCCCACTTTAGGTTCTGCCTTCATAGTTCACCCAGATTAGATTCTGATTGGTCAGTTTCTATGCCAGCCTTTGTCTCCTCACCATTCACCCAGATTTGGTTCTGATTTGCCGGTTCTATGCCAATCAGTGTCTCGGGGCCTATCTCTAGGCCTGATCAAAGAGATGGGACTGATTTGCAGCCCCTGCAGCTGCTGGTGAGGCCCAGAGAGAAAGAGAGGCAAGAGCTGATCAACAACTGTCATGGAGGCTATAGGTCAAACCCTGCTTCTCTTTCCAGGCCTCTCTCCAGGCCTGATTCACAGCCCCTTAACAGTCAAGTGATGGGTCGCCACACCTGCACTGACCTCAGGACTGACTTCCACGGCATCGACCCAGCACTGACTGCCATGTGGGCTGTGGATCAGATCCTGCTTCTCTCCTGGGCCTCTCTTTGGGCCTGATCTGGAGCCCCCTTAGCAGTCAGTGCTCGGTAGCCACAGCACCGGCAGCACAACAATCAGTGTGGAGACAGCACTGACTGCAGGACTGACTTCTAATGTTCCATCATCTGCTCTGTCATTTTGGATGTTACATACCCTGGCTCTTTATATATATAGATTGTGTGCCCTTCTTTCCCACTTGATTATATTGGTACCAGGCCCTGTCTACTTCCTCCTCCCCATAATCAATTTCTCTAGGCTGGAAATCTTGCCACTTCTACCTTTTTGAAGGTGGAGAGAAGAAGGGAAGTTGTCTAACAAAGCTACATTATTTTGGAAGAGAGCATCCACTTAGTTGGCCATGATATGCGATTTCTAGTTGATAATCTTTCAACCTATCAACCAAACATTAGACCTCATAATGTAATGAGCTTTTTTATCTTTATTACATGTTTCTGTTTCATCTTGTCCAGTAGCTTGAAACATAGGTATGAGACATCCATTTGTTTGCTATACTTGATTAATGAACCCTATTTGCTACATTTAACTTGTAAAGTAGATAATCTGACAATTATATATATTTTTTAACATATGCCTAGTCTCTGTTTTTCTTTTCCATGACTAGTCTCCTTTTTATTAAACTACCTACAGCTCACCTTTCTATTAAAATAGGAAAGCCAACCTTTTTATTATAAATTTTTATTGCTTTCAGAGAGGAAGGGAGAGAGAGATAGAAGCATCAATGGTGAAAATCATTGATTGCTGTCTCCTACATGCCACCTACTGGGAATGTGCCATGACCTGGAATTGAACTGTGACCTCCTGGTTCATTGGTTAACACTCAACCACTGAACAACACCACCCAGGAAGGAAAGCCAATCTTTTAATCCTCTTATTTGCATGTCACTTTATTTTACCCAACTGCCTTTCCCCTGTATGTTCATGTAGTTTATGTGCATGTGAATTCAAATTGTTTTTTTGTGTTCTTTTTTAACATGATAAAAAACATAGACTATAAAATTTATCATCTCAACCACTTTGAAGTGTACAGTTTAGTGATATTATGTACAGTCACACATTTAGTGATAAAATGTGTACAGTCACATTTTAATGTAAGAAATCCTCAAACATTTTCATCTTGCAACACTGAAACCCACTAAATACCTAATAAACCAGTGGTTCTTGACCTTTCTAATGCAGAGACCCTTTAATACAGTTCCTCATGTGGTGGTGACCCCCAACCATAAAATTAGTTTCGTTGCTACTTCATAACTGTACTTTTGCTACTGTTAATGAATCGTAATGTAAATATCTGTGTTTTCCGATGGTTTTAAGCTCTACAGCATCAGTTCTCCACCTGTGGGTCACAACCCACAGGTGGAGAACAGCTAGCAGGGTCGCCTAATGTTTAGTAACTAAACATTAGTTTCCAAGCTCCTTCCCTCAGTTCCTGGCAAACAGCCATCTTTATACTTTTTATTTCTATGATTTTGTCTACTTTAGATAGTTCATATCAGTAGAATTATACACTGCTTATCCTTTGGTGGCTGGCTTATTTTGCTTAGTAAAATATCCATGCAATTCATCCATGTTGTAGCATATGGCAAGATTTCCTTCTTTTATAAAGTCATGTAATATTAAAGGTGACCAAATGTCCCGCTTTTGGCGGGACAGTCCCAATTTTTAAATTTGTCCCGCATGCTAGGACTTTTTTAGAATGCCGTGGGACGCGGGACAAATTGTTAAAAATAGGGACTGTCCGGCCAAAAGCGGGACCTCTGGTCATCTTAGTAATATTCCATTGCATATATGTACTACACATTTTCTTTATCCATTCATCTGTTGTGGAATATTTGGGTTGTTTCCAAACTTTAGCTATTATAAATAATGCTGTGGTGAATATGAATATGCAGATATCTCTTCAAGATATTGCTTTGAATTCATTTGGATATATACCCAGGAATGGGATTTCTGGGTCATATGGTAATTCTATTTTTAACTTTTTGAGGAATTCTTCCCCACATATAATGTTCCCATAATGGCTGCTCCATTTTACATTTCCACCAAAAATGTACAAGGGTTCCAAGTTTCTTCATATCCTTGCCAATACTTGTTATTTTCTGTTCAACTGATGGTGGCAATCCTAATGAGTGTGAACTGATATCCAATTATAGTTTTGATTTGCATTTCTCTTATGATTAGTGATGTTGAGCATCTTTTCATATGCTTGTTGAACATTTCATCATTTTTTTGTTTGTTTTTTTGGAAATTGTTTATTCAAGTCTTTGCCCATCTTTACATAAAGTTGTTTATTTTGTTGTTGTTAAGTTGTATAAGTTTCTTATATATTCTGGATACTAACCTCTTCTCAGGTACATTATTTGCAAAAATTTTCTACCATTCTGTAGTTTGGTTGCCTTTTCACTCTATTGTTTTATTTGATGCACAAAAGCTTTTTAAATTTAATGTAGCCCTGCCCAGTTAGCATGGCTCAGTGATTGAGCATCCAACTCAGGAATCAAGAGGTGGTGGGTTTGATTCCCAGTCAGCTCATGTAATTGGCTTGCAGGTTCCATCCCCAGGAGGGGTACATGCAGGAGGCAGCCAATTGATGATGTGTCCCTCTCATTGATGTTTCTATTTCTCTATCCCTCTCTCTTCCTCTCTCTCTCTCAAAATCAATTAAAAAACACACATATTTTTTATAAATCTGATGTAGTCCCATCAGATTGTCTATTTTGCTTTTATTAACTGTATTTTGGATGTCACATACAGGAAATCACTAAAATACAAGGTTCTGAAGATTTCCCCCTATGTATTTTGAGCAAATTTTATAATTTTACTATAATACTTATATTTGGGTTTTTAATCAATTTTACATTAATTTTTGTATATAATGTAAGATAAGGGTCTGACTTCATGTTTTGCATGTGGATACTCCAATTTTCCCAACACTTTGTAGACACTGTCCTTTCCACATTGTGTGTCTTGGCATGTTTATGGAAAATCATGGGAAATTTATGGGAAATTTAGCTGTATTACACAAGTTTATTTCTGGGTTCTCTATTCTGTTCCAGTGATCTATATATGTCTTTATAGAAGTTATTTTGCATTATGTTTTGAAATCAGAAATTGTGAGGGTTCCAAATTTGTTATTCTTTTCCAAGATTGTTTTATCTATTTGGGTCCCTTGCAATTCCATATGGATTTTAGGATGGGTTTTATATTACTGCAAAAAATGTTTTTTAGGATTTTGATTTGGTAGGAGTCCATTGAATCTGTAGGTTGCTCTCAGTGCTATGGTCATTTTAACTATAGTATGTCTACCAGTCCATGAGTATGGGATATCTTTCTTTTTGTACCATCTGTGATTCTTTGAGTAATGTTTTATAGTGTACAAGTATTTAATCTCATTGTTTCAGAGTATTAATAAGTATTTTATCCTTTTTGATACTCTATAGTTGAAATGGTTGATTAATTGTAACAGTTTTTCTTTTTTACCTATGAATCTTGAGTTATCCTATCTAATAAAGAGGGAATAAGCTAATTATCCCTCACACCATTGCAAAGATGATAGTGCCCACAGCCAATAAGAAGGAGATATACTAATTGACTCTTATGCCCCCAAAGATGATGGTGCGCACAGATACAAGATGGCAGTGCCCAGTTCCCTCAGTCCCTACCAGGGCAGCAGGCGCACAGCAGACTCCTCTGGAGTCCCCCAGTTCCCTCAGCCCTCCAGCCGCCCAGGGCTGCCCAAGGCTCAGGTAACCAAGGCCAGGTGAAGCTTGTGCTGTCAGCAGTGGCAGCAGCAGAGGTGTGATGGGATTGCCGTTCACTGGATTGCCTCCTGCCCCTGAGGGATCAAGGACTGTGAGAGGGGGCAGGCCAGGGTAAGGGACCCCCACTTCAGTGCATGAATTTTCATACACCAGTCCTCTAGTTGATATATAAGATCAATAAGATCATGTTATCAGTAAACAGATAATTATTTTCCAGTTTGGATGCATTATATTAATTATTATTATTATTATCTACTTGCTAGTACTTCTAGAACTGTGTTGAATAATAGTGATGAGAATGAGTAACCATGCCTTGTTCCCGATCTTAAAGGAAAAGCTGTCTGTGTTTTGCCATTGAGTATGTTGTTAGCTGTAAGTTTTTCATATACAGATTTTATTATGTTGAGATAATTTCCTTATCTTAAAAGTTGGTTGGGTGTTTTTATTGTAAAAGAATGTTAAAATTGTCAAGTGATTTTTCCACATTATTTGAGATGATTATGTGTTTTTTGTGCTTTACTTTGCCAATATGGTTTATTACATTGATTGATGTTGTTGTGATTGTTGAACTATCTATGCATTTCACATATGAATCCCACTTGATAATGTGCTGCTCAATTAGGCTTGCTAGTAATTTGTTGAGGATTTTGCATCAGTATTCATCAGGGATATTGATCTGTTGTTTTATTTTGTTATTGTGTCTCTGTCTGGTTTGGTATTAGAGCAATATTGGCCTCATAGGATGAGTTTGGGAATGTTCTCACCTCTTCAATTCTTTTGAAGAATTAGAGGAGAACTGGAGTCAATTGCTTTCTTAATGTTTATTTAAATTATCCAGTAAAGCCCTTTTGTCATGGATTTTTTGATTTCTGCTTCAATCTCCTTACTCTTACATATTTCAAAAATATAATTTTTGAATTATATTTTTGAATATATAATTTTATTTATTTTCCCTTTCTCCTAAACATAGAATACATGTATTTTATGCAATTATTTATAATAGAAAGGAATATGACATTACCCCTTTAAGAGTATAAAATAACTTAAAATGCTAGGCAGAATGTTATAAGTTTTTCTAATACTTTCACTCTCCTTCCTCTTTGCAAATAGATTTTTGATTAACTTTAGCTGAAAAACAAACAAAAACCTACAATAAATAGATCAGACAAAATATCTCTCCACTTTCACAAACTCCTTGCTGCTGCATTTGCTGTGTACATAGAACTCCCTTCTTTTCCCATATCTGAGACAGGTGGCTCCCTCCTACTACTTTTGTCACATCCTTTCCCCTGGAATCTCCATCTTGATAATCTCTTTATCAACTTGCTTCAATAAATGATCTGACTCACTTCTTATATTGTTTCTATCTCTCTATTTTCCTGCCTCATTCTCTCTTTTCTTCTTCTTTATATTTATATTAGAGGCCCAGTGCATGAAATTCATGCATGGTAGGGTCCCCTTAACTCAGCCTGTACCCTTTCCAATCCGGGACCCCTCTGGGGATGTCTGACTGCTAGTGTAGGCCCCATTCCACAGGGATCAGGCTTTAAACTGGTACTCGGACATCCCTCTCACAATTTGGGACTGCTGGCTCCTAACCACTCACCTGCCTGCCTGCCTGATCACCCCTAACTGCTCACCTGCCTGCCTGATCACCCTTAACTGCCTCTGCTTGCTGACCTGGTTCCCTCCTAACTGTCCCCCTGCAAGCCTGGTCACCTACTAACTGCTCCCCTGCCTGCCTGCCTGATTTCCCCAATCACTCTACTGTCTGCTTGATCGCCCCTAACTCCCTCTGCTTGCAGGCTTGATTGCCCCCCCAACTGCCTCTGGTTGCTGGACTGGTCTCCCTCTAACTGTCCATAAGGAAGTCAGACATCTGGTTGACCCAGTCTAATTAGCATAATACCCTTTTATTATTATAGATTTTTTAAAAAAATGCTTTTTCCTTCAACCTTCACTTTCCTTCAGTCAAATTTTGGAAGGTCATGGTAGAAAGAGCAAGTTTGAAAATGTGGTCTACAATAGTCTGAATTCAAAATTCTGCTCCATGGCTCACTTGTCTTGTGATGTTGCAAAAGTTATATAAACCTTTAGAGCCTTTACTCTCTTCATTTGTAATAAACATAACAAAATATCAAGGATGATACCTCCCTTATAATATTGTAATTATAAAGATTACCATTACCCTCTTCTTCCTGTACTCACTCTACTTTAATTCTTGCAATCAGCCCTGGCTCATTGTTCAGGGGTTAGAGCAGTGGCCTGTGCATGGAAGGGTTGTGGATTTTATTCCCTGTCAAGGGCATGTGCCTGGGTTGCAGGTTTGATCCCCAGCTCCAATTGGGGTGTGTTAGGGAGGCATTCAATGTGTCTCTTTCACATTGATGTTTCTCTCTCTCCCCCCTCTTTCTCCTTCCTTCCCTTCCACTCTCTTTAAAAATCAATGGAAAAAAATATCCTCAGGTAAGGATTAACAAACACAAACAAAACATTATTAAACAGGCATGTTGGTCTTGACTTTTCTTGAAATCCCTTGCGCATTTCACACAATTGGAATATTTTCTTCATAGAAATTGTTTCCTCTCTTGAAAACCTTTCTCTCATTTTCTACATGTCTGGTTATTCATTTTTTCTTTCTTTTAAGTTAAGTTTCTTCACTCGCCTCTCAGTGTCTTCATTCCTCAGGGATCTATGTTCAACTCTCTTCTTCCTGTACTCACTCTACTTTAATTCTTGCAATCAGTGGCACACCTACATTTTAATATTCGTGTGGGATTCAGAACACATTCATGGCAGATACACACACACACACACAAAAACACATTTCCAAATTTTTAGATATATTTTTATTAAATTAAGAGAAGAAAGGAGAGGGGAAGAGAGATAGAAACATGAATGATGAGAGAGAATCATTGATAGGCTGCCTCCTATACACCCCCTATTGGGGATGGAGCCCACAAGTTTGGCATGTGCCCTGACTGGAATCAAACCAGGGACTCAGTCCACAGGCCAAATCTCTTTCCTCTGGGCCAAACCAGCTATGGCGACACATTTCTAATTTTTGTGTTTGAAATCCTCACATGCTTATTGTGTGCAGATCTCCCTCAAACTCAACTGGTCCAAACTGGTGCTCCGAGAACCTCTTCAGTCCATCCCATTGTGAATTTCTGTGAGATCTTCTCAGCTAGGCTGGCTGTATTAATACATAATTATTCCTTCCACCCCACCACCTTCTAAGTCCCTTCCCCTTTCTTGTCTTAAATGATCCTATTATTTATCCTTGCTTTTCAAATGCATTGCTATCCTGTTGTTTTTAAGAGGTTTCCTTATCTCCACCTTTTGAATTGTTGGATAAGTACAAACTTATCTTTATAAAATGCAAACCTGCTTTTAACACTTTCCTGCAAAAATCCTTCACTAATTCTCCACCAGTTTTAGGATAAATCTGAATTTTGTTATATACCCCCTCAAAACAAACAAACAAACAAACAAAAAACAAACAAACAAAAAAACCCCAAACAAAACAACCTCCTTATGATTTATCTTCTGCCTCAGCTTTACATTCTGTCTTTCATTGAACACAGTTTTGAGCATTATGGAATTACTTGATTTTCCTTGAAGTCTATTTCTCTTCCTTCATAGCTCTTCCCCTTCCCCTTTCTACCCCCCCCCCCACTCTTTTTCTCCCTTCCTTTCCCTCCCAATTTTTTATTTTCTTATCTCTACATATTTAACTAGTTTTAATCTTTTAAGAACAAGTAAAACATGACCTGCTGTGAGCTCTTTCATGATCGCTCACCTCACACACATACACACTTGGTTAGAACAGGAGTAGCTCAGATGGTCACCCCATATGCTAACTTCCAGGGGAGCTGTGTTTCCATTGTAAAGCCTGGGTTGAGTTTCAGAAAAATTGACTCCTAGAATACTAGCAAGAAAAATTTCTTCCATTTCCTTTTCACTAGAACAGTGGTTGGCAAACTGCGGCTTGTGAGCCACATGTGGCTCTTTGGCCCCTTGAGTGTGGCTCTTCCACAAAATACCACATGCAGGCATGCACAGACACTGCGATTGAAACTTAGTGGCCCATGTGCAGAAGTCAGTTTTCGGCTTTCAAAAGAAATTTCAATCATTATACTGTTGATATTTGGCAATGTTGACTAATTAGTTTGCCGACAACTGTGATTAGAATATACATCTTTTAACATTTAAACGATGTCCTGGGATCCTTACTAAATGATTAGCTTCAGGGATGGAGCCCTTGTTTGGTACTGAACATTAGTCACCTGTGTGAGTAACAAAGGGCTTAAGTGTGAGTGAGAAAGGGCAGAGCATTTACTTAGCATTTATGGGGAATGGGTGTTCCATTCTGAAAAAGGTTGACTTGAACCTAATTCAGGGAAATAAGTCTACCTTGGTCCAAACAAGTAGACTGTATAGAGGTCAGGACTGACTGATGGAAGACATTGATAGAGAACAACCATTGCATAGGTATGTAGGAATGTCAACAAGAATGGAGATTTTTCAAATTAATATTTGACACAAGTTATTTCAAACCAATAGTTTCTTCTTCTTAAGGGGTAGTAAAAGCCCTTTTGATTGTGAGGACACATTGGGTTATTTCCATTTTTTATGTGCATCCTCTTCAGGTCTGGGGGTCAGTAGAGAGGAAGATGGGTAAAGGAGAGATGTATTTTGTACATTTTAAAAATTTTATTCTGAATGTTTTCCTCAATCTGAATTATTTTACAATTTTGCTTATTGCTGTATAGTTTTTAATATTTTGAAAGCATTTGTATGGCATTTGTTTTTCAGTGTAACCCACTGCATTCTGTTTGGTTATCTTAAATCAATTTATAATCATATGATAATAACATCATGTGACTATATTTCTGGTATACTCCAAAGAATACATATTTATTGCTCCAGATTTGGAGAGACATCCTTAATACAAATAGGTAATAATTTCTTTTTGTGAATGATTTTTATATAAATTAACCATATTTTACACATAAGCTATATCACTGAAATTCATAATTGAATTATATGCTTCTTATTTAAATTCAAAGGAATCTAATACAAAAATATTATTCAAAAAAGAAAACAAATATTTTAAAAAAGAAAGCCATAAGAACAAATTTATTAAAGATTTCAGGAGCCCAGCTCACATATATTTACAGAGTGGGTTGATAGAAAAGTCATAAAATATAATTCATGCAAAAAGAAAAAAAAAAGCTGTGAAAAAAATCATGCTTCTCTTTTCCCCCCTTTATTTTAATCATAAAAAAATCATGGAAATTGTTCTGTAAACATGAGTGAGTTAAAAAATATTACCAGAGTATTAGTTGCTGGAGAAACAGAAATGAAATTTGGAGCTGAAATTTATCATCGCCTCACTTTAATTTGTAGTCCTGCTGTACTGTAAATGTAATAACCATCACCATGAAAAATGTAACAGATTGATAATACCATTGAGTTTTAATTAAAGCACTGAAATGAAAAGGACCCAGATGGATAACTGGGAAATGTAGTTATCCTTTATGAACTATGCTGGATTGCCCATTTGTTCTGTTTCTTATAAATTGGTTCTCTGCCAAAACAACAGTGTCCCATCAGAAGATTTACTAACAATTTTTCATTTAAGTTTATAAAACAGATGGTTGCTTTAGTTTATTCAATTTCGTTTTGAAACACTTATCACTCTAAATCAGCATTTGTTCACTTTCCTTATCCCTTCCCACTATGAATTTCCATTTCTGCAGCTTTCCACATAAATAGATCAATAGTACTAAAGTATGTGCATCTTGTTTTTCTACAGTCATTGGCCTGATCTATTTGCTTCAGAATGTCAGCTTTCTTCATCTAATTTTTAGTAGGTTTTAGGTTCTGTGAATTTATAAGTCAAAAAGAAAAAAGAAATGGCACTTTAAGAAGCCATTAAGTTGGGCACTTTTTATCACTCCTGAAAATAGCAACCACCTATCAGTTAGGACATGAAGAAATGGCATTTTTCTTCTCAGCCTAATATAAGGATGAATTAGCTACTTAGGATTCAGGAGTGAAGGTGTTCAAATGTTTTTAGAAGATGATTGCTAGTGTCCACAGAGGCAGACTCCTGACCTATTTATGAATGAGCACACCAGGTCTCCCCTGTGGAGAGTCTCTGGCCATGAAAAGATTGTAAACATGGGAACATCTCAGTCTCTGACTCCCTTTCTGTCACATGACCACCTGAGGATGACCTTTATCCAGTAGCGGAACTGGACTTAAATGTTGAGTTAGAAACAACATTTTCATGACAGCTACAGAGAAATGAGATAGATGAGTTTAATCATAGAACAGTTCTGTTTATTTTTATCCCAGGGTTAACTCTTTAGAGCACCTGTGTCAAACACAAGGCCCGCGGGCCAAATCCAGCCCTCCAGGCCTTGCAATGTGGCCCGCACCGCGCTGTCATCACTGCACTCGCTGTCAGTTTATGACATTGTCAGTTTATGACTGTTCAGTAAACCATTCGGCCCGAGATTTAGGCTGGATTTTAGATTTTGGCCCCTTCTCTGATTGAGTTCGACACCCCTACTTTAGAGCATTGACGTTCTCTGTTTGCAGAGGGCATGCCACTCGGGTACTTGTTGCTCAGTGCCCCTGAGGCCCAGCACTGTGAGAACCTTGTCTCTAAGGAACTTAATCTTAGGATGGTATTGCAAAGCTGTGTCTGTGCTCCCAAAGCACTTATCACCTACATGGAGAGACCACAAAAGAAATTAGGAAATAATAAATTATTAATATTTCTCTTGGATTATTATTATTATCATCTTGGATTGTAAGAATTCAAGGAAGGACAGAATCAGTATGAGTTTCATATAAGAAGAAAAGAAAAAAATGGAACATTAGGTTGCAAAGGTTGATTGGATTTGGAAATGCAAGTGGACCAGTTTACCTAATGAGATTAGCATAATCAGAGGCCTGGGGATAATGGTTGCAATATGACAGGAAATATTAAGTACTGAAGAATGGAGAATGGAGAAGAATGGTTCATCTTAAGGAACAGTTACCAGATAAGAAGGCTGAAGAAGGAAGGGCCAGGCATTGAAATGGCTTTATGGCTAAATGACATATGATTTATTTATTATTATTATTATTATTTTTGGACACGCCACGCAAAATCACTGTTGTTTCTTGAGCCTGAAAGTAATGTGAAAGGAGATTGGCGGGTAGATGAATCTGGAATGGGTACCCAGCAAGAAAGCTACTGTAGTCATCCAGGCAGATAGATGTATTTGAGGAGTGAATAATGACTAATGACTTAAAAATGTAAGTCTATTTATTCTAGAAAACGAGGAACTCAATATGCCAATGTGGTGCATATATAAGCCATTATCTGTCTCCTTAGGGTGCCCACCCCGCTTCTATTGCCTGAGACCTTGTGCCCCTAAGTCCTGCTCACGCTGCTTCACTATAGTGCTACATTCCCCAGGGTAGAGTAATTTGGCTAGCCATGAGTCTTTAACTCGATATGGGCCAATGAAAGTGTTTTCCCAGAATTGTTTTCTGATGGTTCTAGTTAGGAAAAGTCCTATATTCCCATGAAACTATTAAGATATACCACTTGTTCTGACTTCTTCTGTGGTTACAGCTTCATGGCACAGCAAGTCCGAGACGGTAAAGCCAACAGAGAAAAGTAGTGATGAGATCAGTGACGGGGGTGGGGGTGGGGGGTTGGGGGGGGGGGGGTTGGAGAGAAGTGTGTGTGTGTGTGCACGCATGGGTATATGCATTTGTCTTATGCAGACCTGCCCGCATGCATTAGTACAGCCTTAGAATATAGCCTTACTAGCCACATTTCGTAGATGAGGTAATCATCACTCAGAGAACCTAGCAATCTAGTCAAGGTTAAATAGCTACTTACATGGTAGGTTGAATATTGACACCTAAGTTTGTCTGGTTCCAAACCATTGCCTTTTTGTTTTTATGAGACTGCCTTTCATCACAATGGGGGCAGTTCATGTTCAGACTAAATGCTGATTATGCTGTGAGGGTGTATTCTCAGCAAACATAGCGATAATAGCTCTGCTCTGTGCTGTAGGAAGGTAACGTTTTCTTCTCTACAGTTATTGGATGCACAAAACATGAAAAGTTTTTCTCTCCAGAGAAAGTGTAGTGTTTAGTCAAATCCAACCAAAAAAAAATCTATATCATCAATTATAGTTCATAAAATATTCTATATTCTATGTTAATAACAAAAACATAGAATGCAAAAAAGCAGGAAAATTAATATAGAACTAGCTTTTACTGTATAGCACATATAGTATGTAGGCATATTTAGTTAAAAGGTTTCAGCAAGTGGGGAAACAGTTATAGAGATTTGAAATGATATTTTAGTCACTTTTCAAATTACTTAAGGGAGAGAGTAGTAGTTCTAATATATTTTCAATTACATTTAATGTAGAGTTACTGAATCTAACATTTTTAAAATTACATCTAATGAAGATAGTACTAGGTCTGATATTTATCTAAATTATATTTGTGAATTTTATTTACTTTATATAATTATATCCCATTTATGGCCCTTTGATATGATTTTCTAAAGTCCTGTTACCAGAAATTATACACTTATTAGTGTGATTTACCTGAACCCTAAACTCATTGATTCATATTTAACTCATTATAGAGTTCAAAGAGTGAGATAGGAAGAAGGTTAAGGAGATAGAAAATTATTTTCCTAAAGAAATTTACTGAGTTGGAAGAGATATAATAACTGAAGATAATAAATCCATAAATCCTTAGATATGTAAATATCTGAAAATTGATTTCTTGAGATGAAATTATTTGAGTCAAGCAGGAAGATATGAAAATATTAAAAAGTAAAATGTGCATTTTTATAATTGGGGGAGAAATAAGGTGGTAATGAAGCATGTTCTCCAAACTGGCCACCAGGGGGTGGTAATATCCCAGAGAAGCATGGAGAATGTATATCTAGCTCGCTCTCTCTCTCTCTCTCTCTCTCTCTCTCTCTCTCTCTCTCTCTCTCTCTTTCTCTCTCTCCCCCTCACCCCCATTTCTATCTCTATCTCTATCTCTCTCTATCTCTATCTCTATCTCTATCTCTATCTCTATCTCTATCTCTATCTCTATCTCTATCTCTATCTCTATCTCTATCTCTATCTCTATCTCTATCTCTATCATTTATCTCCATCCCTATGTCTATATTTATATCTATCTACTGATTGGGGTGTAGATAAAGCATTGGCTGCATTGAGAATTAAATAAGAAAAACGTAGTATTTGTAAATCTGGTTAGGGAGTATCTTAATTTCTAATTTTATTTCCGGGGAGTAGTTATTCAATTTCTAGAGTATCATTTTCTTTTTTGACTAACATTTTACTATTTTGTTGTATTTTCAACACATTCTAAAGTAGGTTACATTCAGAAAATAAAAGATAAACTCATATCTATTGTGGTTACTACCTAGTGGTTGTCATAGAAAATTATTGACTGGTTAAGAGACTCTAACTAGATTTTATATCATTGATAGATTTGAATTATATTACTCTAATTTCTATAATCTCTCTCTCTCTCTCTCTCTCTCCCTCTCTCTCTCTCTCTCTCTCTCTCTCTCTCTCTCTCTCTCTCTCTCTCTCTCTCTTTCTCTCTCCTCCCTGCTGCCCTATCCTTAGTCATTATCACAGACAAGATGCTTCTACTCTTTTTTCATACTCTAATTCTGAATTGCATTAATCTAATTAGGTAGTGAACCTAATTGTAAATTTAAGCAATTGCTAATCTCTTCTGGGGATATATTGGGGCAAGTAAATAAGTAGGTATGAAACTACATGGATCTTCCAAATGCCTAGTAACTTAGTTTGGACTATTAACTGTGGTTCCCAAGCTAAAAATGTATTAATTTTCCCTCTTTGGAGAGACATCAATTCAGAAATTTAGATAATTTGCCAGATAGCCTTTATCTGAAAGCCATGCTCACATAAAAGACATTAGTCTAATTGAATTAGGGGCTATTAAATCTACAAATTAACATACAAATAAGAAAACTCATCTCTTATTAGTTTTGAAACCTTTTATATAATTCCTCTTTGTTGTTTTTTTTTCAAAAAAAATTTTTTTGTAGTAAAAATCAATTTTAAAGCTTTCCAAAACTTGGTGATCAATAATTATTTTCTATTTGCTGAGAAATTCTTCTATATTTATTGAATTGCCACATAGTCTTATTGAACTCCCTGCTAGTCACCATGCTATTCCTGGCTGAAAACACATTAGCTATAAAAATTCATAAAATGAGAAACACATTATAGAGACTTTGTTTAGGTAGAGTAGTTAATGGATTGTGCAGAACAGTGGAACACTCTCTCATTTACAGTAAAAATAAATTTATATCCTCCATTGTTTTACACTTAAACACAAATGACTGCACTTCTTTATCATTGCATAAACAAATTATTGCCAAATGAATTTGGAGACCCACAGAGTTTTTATTTGTCTGGCAAGATGTAGAAATCTCAGCATATTCTGTGAATACAGATAGACAACAGTTGTATATGCACTGGGGGAAATCAGTTTTCACTAAGAAGAGATTATTAGTCAGCATTATCTTTAGAAAATCAATGTAGTATAGCAAAAAGAAATTAGGCATACCTAAGCCATTTTAGTACTTTAGCATATAATCCCCCTTTCCTCTAGGTGCATGTTAAATTTTAATCATTTTAGCTTATCTCAAAATTTCTACCAGCTCATTGTGTAAAAATGCTCAATTTGTACTTAGACTTTTTTATTCCTAAATCACATCTCAATTTTAGCTAGTGAATAGAGAGCATAATACTAATTTATATTTCATGATTTCAAGGACACTCAAAAAAGTTTTTAAATTAAGATGAATGTAAAAGTATTTAGAGTTTTCCAAGATAAATTTGCAGTATTTATGCAGAATATGACCATTAGAATGAGCTCATGGATCACAAGGCAGAGTTTCATATTCAGTTTTAAAAGTATCTGAAGGCTTTTAAGAAGTGATTCAGATATATCCTTCCCCTCCCCCCTTTTTTTTTTCTTTTTAAAACTTAAATGTATTGGGGTGACATTGGTTAATAAAATTACATAGGTTTAAGTAAAAAATTATATAATACAACATCAGTATATTGTGTTGTGTGTTCACCACCCAAAGTCAAAAGAAGTCAAATCTCCTTCTGTTACAATAGATTTGACCACATTTAGCCTTTACCACCTTCCCATCTTTCCCTTTAGTAACCTAACTATTGTTGTCTGTGTTTATGGATTTTTTTTGTTTGTCTTATTTGTTCATTTGATGCTTTCTGTCTTATATTCCACATTTTAGTGAAATCAAATGGTTCTTGAGTTCTTCCGTCTGGCTTATTGCACTTTGCATGATATTCTCAAGACCTATCCATGCTCTTGCAAATGGCAGTATTTCCTCTTTTCTGAGGTCCAATTAGCATTCCATTGTATGTAGCACATTTTCTTTGTCTAATCATCTGTTGAGGGACACTTCAGTTGTTTTCATGTCTTGGCTACTGTGAATAATGCTTCAATAAGCATAGGGTATCTATAGCTTTATGAAAAAATATCTTCAAATATTTCTAATAGATATCCAGGAGAGGATTGCTGGTCATATGGTAACTCTATTCTTAATTTTTTAAAAAATCTCTACACTGTTTTCCAGAGTGGCTGTATCAGTTTACATTCCTACCAGTAGTGAATGAGGGTTTTTTTTTTCTCCACAACCTCTCCAACACTTGTTATCACTTATCTTGTGATAACAAGACATGTGATGAGTAAGGAGTGAAGTGTGAGGTGGTATCTCATTGCAATTTTGATTTGCATTTCCATACCTTTTTTTTTTTTTTAAACAGCATTAGTGAGATGGAATTCACAACCCATAATATAAACCCATTTAAAATATTCAGTTTGACGGTTTTTAGTATATTGACATTATGCAACCATAGTCTAATTTTACAGTGTTTGTCACCCCAGAAAATGTTCTATATATGTTAGCAGTCACTCTCTATCCCCCTCACCTGGGACATAGGCAACCACTTATCTACTTTCTAACACTTTATTTTTGAGG
Organism: Pipistrellus hanaki; assembly: GCF_964339955.1. Lineage (NCBI taxonomy): Eukaryota > Metazoa > Chordata > Mammalia > Chiroptera > Vespertilionidae > Pipistrellus > Pipistrellus hanaki. The sequence goes on from NC_140510.1 coordinate 18,811,093, forward strand.
CTTTCCCTTGCATTTCCTCTCATTGGCATTTCTACTCCAGCCACTCTGGTTTACTCAAGTTCTCTAGTGCATGGATTTTGCTTTGCCATCTGTGCCTTCTTTTCCCATTACTACCTCCACCCATCTTGCTAACCCTGTCTGTTGCCTGTTCTACCCAGCGAGACCCAATTAATCCCAGTGGACATCTCAACTCCTCTGTGAAACCTTTGCTGATGTCCCAGGATTTATTCATTAAGTCTTCTCTGACTTTGGGTTGCTCCAATTGGCAGGCAGCTTTTATACTATCTTATATCAAACCTCCCTGGTATTTTAAACTAAAATCTCATTTAAATGTTCTGGTGTTGGCATTATTTTATCAAATTAAGAGTTGATAGTAAATATTTGTTGATTTTTTTTACCTCAAAGTAAAAGTTAATATTAGCCATCATCCTTACTCATTCATTAGCTTGACACAGTTGCCCAAATTTGGCTCTACGTCATCTTCACTTTCTTATAATGAACGTGTTCTGCTGCTTGGATGGATGGTAGATACCTCTTTCCCAGAAAAAGCTGTGGCCTCATTTGCATTTGAAGAGATCTCATGCTTAATTATTAAAGGAATAGAGCTGTTGCTTGATTCTGTGATTAAGTAAAATACTTGCATAGTTAAGCATGCAACCTAAGGAGAGTGCCTTCCACTTGGGTAGGGTTTGTACCAAGACATACTGTTTCTTTCTGGATTTACAAAGGCTGGATTAAAGTAATGAAAAAAATAAAATAAAAGATTGCTTTTAGAGGTGAAAGAAGTCCTCAGAAGATTATGAGGGCAGGAAGGGGTGAGAAGTCCAATTCACTTTGGCCTGGGCTGTATTTGAGAATATGCATTTGGCCTACCCGAAGGGAGAGCTGATATGGGAGGGCCAGGGCAATAGACCACTGTTGACTCATTCCCATTTTTCCTCAAATAAAAATATTTAAAAATGTATTCTATATAAATGTATACATATTTTTATTCAGGCATTTGTGGTATGTAGGATCTGAAATAAATGTTCTTCTCCTCTAGTTTGGAGTCAAAGAAAAAATAACATAATGTCCCCTGCTTTTGTTGTCATAGGCATGAGACTGTGTTGAAATAGATTTTCCTTTTTTTCCTACTGTGGTACACAACTGGGATGATTTTTATGTGGTGCTGCAATATGTGGACAAAGCTTTTGAAAAAAAGATGAGGACCTGAATTGATGGGGCCCCTATTGTATCCGTGTGTGTAATAGGGTAATTTGATGAATAAGCCAATCTGACTTTGTGTGGCATAATAGAGGTGACTGACAAAATAGAATATTGTTCTCATGCAGATTTTCATCACTGGAGAATTAATATGGGGGGGGGGGAGAGGGAGGAAACTAATACAGTGCCCACTGCTATAGATATTTAGATAAATCCATGTGACTTGACGATGGCAAGGGGAAGGATTTTATATAACTCCTTTGCCATTGAGTTCACGTTGCCCATTAGCTCACCTGGCCATGCAAAACACAATCCCAGCCCTGACCGGTTTGGCTCAGTGGATAGAGTGTAGGCCTGTGGACTGAAGGGTCCCCGCTTTAATCATGGTCATGGGCACATGCCTGGGTTGCAGGCTTCAGGCCCAGTTCGGGGTGTAAGGGAGGCAGCCAATGATTCTCTGTCATCATTGATGTTTCTATCTTTTTTTCCCTCTCACTTCCTCTCTGAAAACACATTAAAGAAAAAAAAAAAAAAACACAATTCCATAGCATCTTTTCCAAGTGTCTTCTTTTCAAGCAGGTTGCATTAAAAATGAATTTCCTATCCCTTTCATTGGCTGAATCATTATCTGGTTACCTGGACCTGCATTCCTAAAGCTGCCTTATTAGCTCAGTTCCATTTATCTCCCAAGTGCAATTAGTCACCATGTTATGTTTGAGAATTTCTCCAAATCACCTTTCCATCCTTATTGCCACCACCCTAGCAGCAACCTCCAAATTATCCTTCACTCTCTTGATATAACCCTTTCCAATAAATTCTAGAGTGGAAGATATGGGATTAATTTTCCCAAAAAACAGATGCTAATATATTGGGATTTTTAACTTTTCCTTCCATTACATGTAGTAAATAGTCCCATTCACTTTCACGTGGCCTGTTGGCCTTTACAATCTGATGCCCTGTGATTGTCTAACATAATTCCTGCTAAGTTGCATCTTTCCCTTTAATGTGAATGTGATGTACACATTCCCAGTAGCCAGCTATTCCCTGAGCCTCAGCTCTCCTATCTCCTCCATGAAGCCTTCCTTTCCCTCTGACCAATGGCGATGGTCTTTTCCTTTCTGAACCATTGTGGGCATATTGTCCATTATACTCTTACCATTGTGTTGTATTTGCATTTCACCACCTCACTTCAGCACAGTTCCCTCTCTTCATTTTTTTTTTCATAAATAAAACTGTACCCTGAACTGTGTTTAGCCATCTGGTGAACGTGCAGTGTCAGTTACAAGGGATCCTAGGCAAGGGAATTTGGATCATTTAGTGCCTACCCCTGCCCCTGCCCCTGCTCTCTGATCCTGAATTTCCCCATGATGACCAGAGCTTGCTTGCTTGCTTGCTTATTTATTCATTTATTTATTTTTGTGAAAGGGCAGCATACGTTTATATGTCTAACTGTCATCCTACCCAGGACACCCTCTCTCCTCTATAATAAATGGGGTCTGCAAAACTCACCCTCAAATAGCTTTTTTTAATGCAGTCTTAATATTCATGACTGCAAGAAACTAAGAGAAAGTCTTTCTTCTACCAAGGAAAAAGTCTTTAAAGCTTTGTCGCTTTCTACTTATTGCTGCGTTTTCAGCTAGTACCACACCATGTTGAAAGGCAAGAATGGAGAGGTGAGAGATGGCACTGATAGGATGATAGGATAGTTGGTTAATTGAGATATTTGGAGAATTTTTGCGATTACCTTTCTTCTCCTTGGATGCAATCTGAGATATCTTAAATCTGCCTTTCACCTCCTTTAAAAAAATTCTTAAGCACAAAGGGAAGGAATTAGATTTCAAGTGATTTCCTAAATTTGTTGGAATGTTTTCATAAACAATACTACCTTTTTATTGAGGTAAATTGAGTATATAATATATTAGTTTCAGGTGAACAATGTAATAATTTGAAACTTATATACAGTACAAATTGATCACTCAATTTAGTCTATCTTTAACTATCAATCACCATGCAATTAACCACCTGAACCCATTTTGCCCATCCCCCAAACTCCTCTTGTAACCACCAATTTGTTCTCTCTATTTATGCCTTTGGCTTGTTTTGTTTGTTCCTTTGTTTTGTTTTATTTATATTCCCATATAAGTGAAATCAGATGATATTTGTCTTTCTCTGTTTGATTTATTTCATTTAATATAATACCTTCAAGTTTCATTGACGGTGTCTCAAATGGAAAGATTTCCTTTTTTATGGCTTAGTATTAGTAGTATGTCATTGTGTGTGTGTGTGTGTGTGTGTGTGTGTGTGTGTGTATACTACATCTTTATCCATTCATCCATTGATGGACAGTGAGGTGGTTTCTATGTATTAGCTATTGTAACAATCCTACCTTTTATAAGAAAGAAAAATACATCAAATACCAGTCAGGGATTAAGTTTCCATTTAATTTACTTTGTTATAGACATGATTTCCTGAAGGAGAGACAGTTTAAAGCAAAAGATTTGTAATAATGCCCACATTCATGAAAGATTATCAACTTGCAGATTGTTTTGTTTCATCTCTCTTATTTATTTGTTATTTTCCTGAGCAGAAGCTCTCATTAATGAGGGAACAAAAGGGGATATCCTATTTAGGTCATTCTTTTTTATTTTTGATTGATTTTAAAGAGAGAGGAAGGGGGAGACACAGATACACACACACACACACACACACACACGCACACGTACACGCACACAGACACGGATTTGTTGGTCCACTTATTTATACATTCATGGTTATTTCTTGTATGTACTCTGACTGGGATGGAACCTAAAATCTTGGCTTATTGGGAAATATTCTAACCAAATGAGCCACCCTGCCAGGGCCAGTCATTAATTCTAAGATGCATATAAGTATGCATCAGACTGAACTATTAATTTTTATAGATCATATGAGATTTCTAAAGATCATTTTTATATAGTTTTGGCTCCTCATTTAATAATTGTAAGATTTTCTCTGTTATATTTTTCTGTCCTGGAAACTTAATAACTCAATGTTACTCGTTCCTGCTATGTGCTTGTGTGCACAGCAGGTGTCTGCTGGTTTGCACTGGATATTCTGCAGGCACATCACACTTGTGTGTCTAAAGGGGTTCTGTCACCTTCACCCCTCACCTGACAGTCCTGTCTGGTGCTGTGAATGGTGACACCATCAGCTGAGTTGATATGGATATCTTCCATTTCCTTATAAACTAAGCCTTTTCTAAACTCACAAGTCCTATCTATTCCTTCTAACTCCATAAGAGGTTTTTTGTTTGGTTTTATTTTTCTTTTTTTTCTTTTTATTGATTTTTCACAGAGAGGAAGAGAGAGGGATAGAGAGTTAGAAACATTGATGAGAGAGAATCATCGATCAGCTGCCTCTTACACACCCCCTACTGGGGATGTGCCCACAACCAAGATACATGCCCTTGACCGGAATTGAACCCGGGACCTTTCAGTCCACAGGCTGATGCTCTATCCACTGAGCCAAACCAGTCCCAGTTGCTTTTTTTTTCTTTTTCTTTTAATGAGTCACAGTGTGGGTCATAAAACAGAGGGGGAGGAAATGTTTGTGCACTGAATACATGAAGAAATCCATCATTACTGCCCAATATGTCACAGATGACTATCTTAGCAATATAAAGTGGCACATGCAATGCTCCTCTTGCTTGCAAACCTCCCCAATGTCTCTAGAAAAATCTCGATTCTTTAGCCTGGCAGACAACGCACTCACAATCTATATATAATCCAATGTGCTATCTTTCAATTCTATCCCTGTGCCCCCTCCACTCCAGACAATCTTGACTTCTCATGGTTGACTGAATGGAATCACAACCCTATCCCCCACCCCCTCCCCTAACCTCCTTCTCTTTGCTCAAGTAGCTGCTGCATCCTGCAGAGTGCTCCTCTGAAGGCCACACTTCAGAATGCCAGGACTTCCCCACTTTACTACATGATACAAGTGCTGTTGTCTCTTAGGAACCTTGTCTAGTTTCATTCACCCAGTTGAAATTGGGTTTTTCTTGCTGGGATTTCAATGATATGACACACACACACACACACACACACACACACACACACACACTAGAGGCCAGATGCATGAAAGATGTAGGCCTTCCTTCCCTAGGCACCTGGGACTCAGGCTTCCCTTGCAGGCCTGGCTTCATCCAGAAGGTTGTCCAGAAGGATGTCCAGTCTAATTAGTATATATATATATATATATATATATATATATATATATATATATATATTATATATATATATAATATATATAATATATATATATAACGTGCACATATATATCTCATATGTAAGAATATGTTTTAAGAAATAATCATATGTAATGTAAGTAGATATATTTTTATATATATGTCATATATGTGTCTTTAAAAATTGAGAGAAAACATCATGAAAATCTAGGTAAGAGAAACATTACTTCCAGTGGAATGAAAGTAGGGTAGTTTACTAAAGACAGCATTAGCCAAAACCAGTTTGGCTCAGTGGATAGAGAGCATCGGCCTGCAGACTGAAAGGTCCCGAGTTCGATTCTGGTCAAAGGCATGTACCTTGGTTGCAGGTACATCCCCAGGTGGGGGTGTGCAAGAGGCAGCTGATCGATGATTCTCTCATCAATGTTTCTAACTCTCTATCCCTCTCTCTTCTTCTCTGTAAGAAATCAATAAAATATATTAAAAAAAATAAAGACAGCATTATTTGCATATGATGTACACACACACACTGAAAACTAAACAATTTGTCACTCAGAGTGCTAAGAGCTGTACAAGTATTTTTTCACTTAAATCTCACACTAAGTAAACGTATAGGCAACATATGGTTCAAATATTACATTAGAGAAACTTTCAATCTAGCATAATAGAAAACTTGAAGATTTTCTAGCATAGGAGAAAACTTTTAAGACTACTCCTGACAAACCTTGTTTTAGTTACCATGTGGCAATAATATAAGTATAACTTACAATTCATTGAGTCTGCTGGCAGAGCTGCCATCCAGTTTTGATAATTTAAAAACAATACATACAAATGATTCACATTATTTCTAATATTTAAATATTATAAGTCCTTATTGCAGTCTTTCATTTACACATGTGCAAATATCTGATGCTACAGGATTGTTGTACTAATTGGACACAATTTCAAAGGGTAGAGAAGAAGGAACAAATATTTTCATGCGTTATAGAAACACAGTGGAGTGGCATCACATGTGATTTTAATTTATGCAAGTTTAACCACTCAATTTTAGTGACAAAAATTTTATATCATCTTGGGAAAAATGGGTGAAGGAAGTCAAAAGGTACAAACTTCCAGTTATGAAATACATAAGTCATGGGGATGTAATGTGCAGCAGACTTGCTATTGACAATCAGTCTCCCTGGGGATGAAGCATACACTTGAGAGTTGGTCTTTAGACTCATTAAGTAACTTAAGGTAGAGAGAGACACCACAGAATAGTTTCTCCCCCCCCCTCCTCATTTCCTTATTATTTTCTCAAACACACACACGTGCATACACACTCAATTTAAGTCGTTTGTTGATTAATGTATTATGGAAATATATTTAGGTAAAAATATAAATTTAATTCTAATATAGTGAACTCTAATATCAATATGCTTTTTGGTAAAGAGATACTGTTAGAATTCATTTATGTATAAATTCTATTCCTAGCCATCATGTCTGGGGAGAAAACACAGCAAATGTGCAGCAGATTTTACAGTGAATAGCTAGGTAGAATGAATCTGGAAGGAGACAGTAGTTACTAAATTTTCTTATTCCAATTTCCTCTCTATTTTCCTTCCTTCATCTTGGCTGAGACTATCAAAGCTACAGAACGGTGTTTTATCAGGGAGGGTGGTTTGATAGTTTTGAATGGTTTTAGAATTCAGATATTTCAGATAGAATAGTCACCAACATTATCATCACTCTGTGGTGGTCAGAAAAATGAACTGTTAATATTCCAACCTCAATTATAAATCAGCTTTTCTCTGCCATTACAGTGTGGTTAACTCATCAAGGTTATTTTTTATAAACAATGTGTTTAAAATAAAGATGGACTAGTAAAAAAAAATACTTATAATGAACTCATTGGAATTGCATTATCTAAACATATTTCACTGGGTTATGATATGGAAATAACTTTGGATATTAGATTGTTCTTTATCTAGGTAATTGTTTTCATGAGACTTTTCCTGCACTTGAATATGATTCATGCACTATAGCTTCTATTTCTCAGTTTCCATGGAATTATAAATGCACTGAGAGACATAGTCTGTGCAGAATACTTTCTTGTGTGTGAAAATTGTTTGCTTGTTAGTGTAAGTTATTGAATTTCCTTTCCTAGAAATCACTGAGATGATTTAAGTATAGGCTTGTTCAGTGGCAGAGGCCTAATCTTTGGAGAATTTTTTTTTCATCTGAGTAAGACAGTAAATCTTCCAAGAGACCCAAAGCCATTTTAATATTTTTATTCTTTGTGAATTACTATGTGAAATATATAATTTACCAGCACTTGTAAAGAGGTTCCCAGAGAACCTAAAATTTTTCATGTATTTTATGTTGAGTATGGCTAACAAGGAGGTATTATTTTTTGTTGTCTTGACCATATTCTCTAGAATCAAATATGAAAACCTGAGTCCATTTCACCTTTGACCTTGAACAGACTATAGGGTTTGAGTCTCTAGGAATGACCTTGTAGAACAATAGGTTTTACCTTCTCCCTTGTAGATATGTTAGATTTCCTATTAGTGTGGATAAAAAATCCATAAACCACTTAGAATTACCATTTCATATGGATTCTTCCAAAGCAAACATTCATGGTAGTTTATAACTTATAGCTAAATAACTGTAGATAAATCACATGCTATTTGGTTAAAGTTATACTTTTCTCAGGAAGATAATTGAAGACCAAAGTTAGTAAATAAGTATGTAATATTTTGTTAGTAACCTGGAAAAATACTTTATTTGTTACTGATCCAAAGTGGCAGAATATTAGGGGGGGGAAAGGAAAAGTTTATAGAGAAGAAGACAGTAAGATAAACATTTTTGAGATTTTTCACTTGCAGTTTTTAACTTATACTTTGAGAAGGAAGGAATGGACAGCTGAAGGTCCCTTTGTAGAGATAAAATTTCACTTAGATTAATTTTGTGGGAAAGACAAACTTCTTTATTGGGCTTCAAAGCTAGCTAACTCCTTCAAAGACACTGCTCCTTAATCCAATTGTTGGTTTCAAAGGCGCCATTAAGCTATCTTAAAGGACAACTATTTTGAGCCTCAGGAACTTCTTTTCACATTAGGGTATAATGTGTACTACTCAAGTAATAAGTGACTCAAACAGAGAAAAAGAAAAAGAGAATTGTATTTTCTTATACTTAAGCTTTACTTGTACATGGAGAGAGTTGGCCACCTTCATTTATTGACACTGCTAGGTGCTGGGGACCTGGGTGTGATCCATGCAGTCACTGATTTTTTAATGTAGTCATCAGGTATTTAAAAATCATATGCTACTCATTATAGAGTCTCCATGTGAAGTGTGCTTCAAAAGAGAAAATTTTCTAGGATTATTTCATTATTATACCCCTCATGTAGAAATGTATAAAAGCCATTGTTAGGTTTGATCAAATAATTGATACTGCTCCCCTGGGAACTGACCTTTAGGTCACTTCAGAGCAAACACTCCCTTTTGCTTAGACCACATTCCACTTGCTAAAACCATACTCTCTCCCCTGCAGACATTTCCAGGATCCGGACCTGAACAGAGAATTCTCCACCCTTAAAAAGCTTAGAGTCCTTTAAAAGTCTGACTCCCACTCTCTGAGTGCTGGCTCCATTTTGAGGCTCAGCCCATTTGGTATCCAGATGACCTAATAAATCTGTAATCCCTTACCACTGTGGCCTCCTGTATTCCTCCTTTGATGACCCTAGCAGTCATTAATAAAGGTTCTCATGGGTCAGCTTTAAATGGAGCAGCATAGTCGAAAGAGAAATGACCCCAGAGCCACTCCACCATCTTTGGGCATTGACCAACCATCACTTTGCTCACACATTAATGTCATCAATTCTAAAACACATGCAAGCACAGGTGTACAAAAAGCATATATTCCTAAAGCACCAATAATTCCTAATGCTTAAATAGAGTTTTTATTCTCTCTTGATAATTTCATGGACATTATCTTATTTTCTGTGCTTATTTCTCTCTAAGCTAATGGAGGTATCAAAATTGCCCACAGTTCAAGAGTTGGGATTAAAGAGATATAAGAGATTTGCTTAATGACAAATGTGCCAGAAACACAGCCTCACCTAGTCATCTAAATAGTAACATGCTTAAGGGATTTATTTTAGAGTCACATTCTAGGGATGAGAGAGTTAGATGGTTCATTCAGTCATTCACTCACAAGAGTACTTAATGGATCATTTATTGACACTGCTAGAATCTGGGACATGGGTGTGATTCCTGCAATCACTGAGTTTGTAGTACAGTTATTAGGTATTTTAAAATCATCGTAATTCATTTTGCAGTCTCCATTGTGAAATGTGCTTTAAAAAAAGAAATCGGGCTGATGTTGATGAGAAACTCCCTTAGGAGATGGCTGTTAAACTGAAATGAGAAGAAATCCATCAAAGGGTAGCCAGGTGCCAAAAAGGTTAAAAGTGTTTTGCAAATCTTTCTTGGTCAGCTCATCTCATAGTGATTTTCCTCCTCATTGGACATATTGACCAGTTACAGACTCTGCCTTGTTTTTAAGCATCACATAAGAGCTTCCTGCTCTTTGTCTTACATTGTTCCTCTAATGGACTGCGAAGGGATGGTTTTCTGGGTTCTTGAGCTTTTCCTGCAGTTGCCAGATATTTTGTTTTGTATTGATCGTTTCCATACGGTTGTTCGGAGTAATTTATCTGCGTCTTTCAATAGGTTCTAGAGTCAACCACTTTGCTTTTTACCAATAGATTATTATCTTGCTTTCTTCGTTTTACTTATCCTTTAATACCACATATTTGGAATAACATACCAGAGGGACCCTAGAACTTATAATGGGGAGTGAGGGGCAGACCAGTCACACTAATGGTATAGAAATGAGTACCACCCACTGGAGATCTTAACAGTCTCAGCATAAAAGAACTCTGCCCTTGTTTTAAAATCCTTTTAAATTGCAAAAGGATTGTATGCAATTTAAGGTAATTTTTGGAGAGCTGGGATGCATAAATTGGGTCACCTCGAGGGAGCTAATGTATGGATGGGGATTTGGAGAACTATTGTTTGCCCAGATCATTACCTGAGTTTGTTCCAGCTTATAATATCAAGTTGTTGTAATGTGATGTACAAAGTCACCTGGCTGAATTAGCCTCACTCCAGAAGGGAATTGGATTTGATATGACTAACACAATCTACTCTGTGTAATTTTCCTACGTGTTAATAATAGCTTCCCGTGTTCCTTAAATAGGAATCTCTCAGGGAAGCAGATGGGCCACCTCGGGAAGCCCAGTCACAGAATCAGCCAGCACAGTTCCTTTACAGTTGCAGTTCCCTTCAAAACAATATTGGTATCAATTAGGTTCAGGGTGTGAGGTATTTTATTTTTAAGATCAGATTTTAAGTTGGTATTGAAATTTATTAGCGTATTATATATAAAATAAGTGAATAGGGCAAAAGTGAGGGTTTTTCATTTACTGGGAGTAGTAGAAAAGAGGAATATAGAAACTACTTGTTTTCTTGAATATGAGAAAACATTACAGTTCTCCCTCTAAGGCAGTAGACATTTATTTAATAGGTCAGGCATGGAATAGGATTAAATTTACCCTAAATGCTTGGAGTATGTAAGAAAGCCAGCCACATGAATCCTGAGCTAAACCTTTGATCTCCAGGGCACTTGGCAAAGCAGACATGACTGGTTTTTAACTTAATGTCAGCAAAATATTCAGCAGCGTCCAATGCCAGCTTGGCCCTGAGTGAGAATGCATCTTAACACTGGCTGGAATGGGAAATGTGGTTGCATGTTTTGCAAATCTGGAAGAGAGCACTCGGCTGTTTGTGCCTGGAAACATTACAGGTTTGTCTATTGGTCTGACCCCTAGCTGACCTATCTTTCTCTTTGATCTACAAAGTGTTCTGTGATCGGTGTACCATGAGAATTTTACTGGGCTTATACAGTGATTGGTCATTTGAGGTTTGCATCTATTTCACATCAATTGCCCCTTCCTTGGGTGGCAGTAGCTCAGATGCCCTCTGTCTTGTTCAGGAAGGGCTCCCCTCCTGGTTCCAGACAAGAAGAGCACATTACTTTGTCCGGTTAGTGTCATTTACAGGCACGTGCTGTATAACGACATTTCTGTCAACAACAGTCCACATATATATAGAGGTGGTCTGATAAGACTGTAATGGAGTTGAAAAATTCTTATTGCTTAGTGACATCTTAGCTGTTGTAATGTCTGTCCATAGTTCAATGCCTTACTTACTGTAACTTTTTTACCTTATAAAATTAAAAAGTTTATACAGTTAAAAATGTTACAGTAAACTAAGGTTAATTTATCACTGAAGAAATTGTTTTATACATTTAGTATAGCCAAGTGTACAGTGTTTGCAAAGTTTATAATAGTGGGCAGGGATGTCTTAGGCTTTCCCATTCACTCCCCATTCACTCACTGACTCACCCAGAGCAACTTGTCCTGCAGTCTCCATTCAGGGAAAGTGCCCTGTACAATAGTTCCTTTTAAAAATCTTTTAGGCCACACTTTATTGTACCTTTTCTATGTTCAAATGTGTTTAGATGCACAAATGTTACAATGACCTACAGTATTTAGTATAGTAACATTCCCTATGGCTTATAGCCTGGGAGCAACAGGCCATATCATACAGCCAAGGCGTGCAGTAGGCTATAACATCTAGTTTTGTGTAAGAGAACCCCATGAGCCAAAACCGGTTTGGCTCAGTGGATAGAGTGTCAGTCTGTGGACTGAAAGGTCCCAGGTTTGGTTCCGGGCAAGGGCATGTACCTTGGTTGCAGGCACATCCCCAATGGGAGGTGTGCAAGGGGCAGCTGACTGATGTTTCTCTCTCATAGGTGTCTCTAATTCTCTATCCCTCTCTCTTCCTCTCTGTAAAAAAATCAATTATGTATCTATCTATCTATCTATCTATCTATCTATATATTTTTTAAGAGCACCCTATGATGTTCACACAGTGATGACATCATCTAACAATGCATTTCTCAGAACATACCCTGTTGTTGTGGAGCGAATGTGAGTAAACGACCCCTGGAGTCCAGACCAATTAAAATGTAGGGAGCCTTTTAATAACCAGCGGGCTGACTGCTCTCTCTCCAGGCTGCAAACCCTGAGAGCAGCCCTGACCCTTTTCAGTACCTTGTGTTTTTGCAGAGCAAACAATTTAAAACAAAGTAGTTTTTCTTAGGTTATGTCAACATGCCACTTACAGGGCCTAGCGCCTGGTGGAGTAAGTAACTGCATTCCGTTATCAGGAAAGTTGACAGTGATCTATCTTTTAAGGCTATTTTGTTAGTTGCAGCTGGGATTTATGGCCAAATTGACTAGGAGAAAGCATGCTCAGAAATTCCCACTCTCTAACACTGTCATTAATCGACTCATGGCTGTACTTTCTGTGTTGGTTCATTTAGCCTGGGTCTTGGGCTGATATTGCCAGAAAGGGACCAATATTTTCAATCAAGAATTGAATCTGAGAGGATGTAGGTGAACCATGTGCAGCCAACAAGGAGGAGAGCAGAGCTAAGCGATGGAGAGAGACCAGGTCCTGATGGCACTCTGTGAGCCTAGAATCCTGCTGTGGCTACTAAGATTTTTTTTAGTTACATGAACCAATATGATTTATTATTATGTTTCTTGCCTTGACTAGTTTATTAATCATAATTATTAGTAATTATTATTAAGTCTTCCTTTTTTAATCTTATAGCAGAGTCCTGGCAAATACAGTTTTATTGGTCTCACTAAAGCATTTTACTTTTTTGTTATTATATTACAAAGAACCCATAGAGTTTTGTATTTTGTGTCTGGATTCAAGCACTCTACATCTGAATGAATGTGGTCTTGTACATTTCAGTAATTCAGATGATACCATATAGCATCATTTTGTGGGTAAACTGAAAAATTTGAACTCAATGATAGCCCAAAGTGTGCTGTCTTCTTATTTGAAAGACTGTACATGAATTGTGAGGATTAAAGTTTCATTACTAACCAAGTACTAGTTGCTAACAATGTGCCTTTAGGTTGTTAGTAGTTACAATCTGCTATTTTCCTTAGCATATGGAAGCTAACCATCAATGAGGATATTTACTAATGAGACACAAAGTTAAAAGTGATTAATAGTATCTTGCATATCTAAATCAGGATATGCAAAGGTTTGCAATAACGACAAAAGTTCTTGGTATATAGAAGAACTTTGAATTTTGATTTTTTATAATGGTGCACAATGGTAAGATTTGTCAAGCCTATTTATCATATTATTTATAGCAGTAAAACACATTAATATTTCCATTTTAATTTACTTTGAAGAAACAAGTTCAAATGTAGAAGTCATGAATAAAAAGAGAATAAATATATTTTGGAATTCATCCAAATGCAAATACTGGAAACTCAATTTAAAAAAAAATAAAAGCTCAAGGAACTCTATAAATAAGATCTATAGTTGTGTCCTTCAACTAAACTGCAGACTGCATGAGCACAGGATGAAGATGTGTGGTTTATCTGCAGTTTGGTGAAAATATTGAATGGTTGTAGTTGATTGCAAGCACAATATAATTTAGCGATCTGCACCTGGTGTACTGGCCAAAATGGTTCATCTGGATGCATAGATTCAGAGACAGCCTGGTTTCCTCCAGATGCAGAACCCTGAACTTGGGAGGTAATAATCCTTCCATTCTGTGATAATGAAGCCACATCTGAAGAATGGGGATTTGTGCCTGAGGGATATTGACAGAGGAAGGAGAGAACAAGGGTGAGAGGACCTGTGGCTATTCTCAGAGAACTGGGGGAATTTGCCTGGGAGGAATGAAGAATTGAACAGAACCTTCTTTAAATATTTGAATGGTATAAGTGGGAGAATGAGCAAAGAGCAAAACTGGGCATGAGTTTTTGAAGGCAGGTTTCAGGTTACTACAGGACCAAGCAGTCAAATAGGCAGCACTGTCCCAATGTGAGCTGGATCTCCTCCAGAGTGGGTTCCCAACAGGTAAGCCTCAAAAACAGGGGCCAGGGTGTGTGTGTGTGTGTGTGTGTGTGTGTGTGTGTGTGTGTGTGATCCTGGGAGAGGTGGTGGTTGTGGTGGACAGGAGGACAGAGGCTGGTGTGTATGTGTGTGTGTGTGTGGTGTGTGTGTGTGTGTGTGTGTGTGTGTGTGTGTGATTCTGGGAGAGGTGGTGTGGTGTACAGGAGGGTCAGTGTGCCTACCCCGTCAGATTGCCTCAGCCTGGGATTCCTCTGGCAAGTTCTGTCAGAAGTGGAATTGGTCTTAAGTGATATTGGCCGCACAGTTACAAGGAAACCTGAGAGTAGTCACCATCTAAGGATCATTAGCACATCCTAGAGCGGAAGCTATTATACTTGGACAGAGACAGTTTCTACTAACATGCTCCAGCCATTATGACTTTCCTAGTGATTTCCTGCTTCTTTGGAAGTGCAGCTTTCTCCACAGACTTCTCCTGCTTGTGGTTGCCCAGGGAGATAAGAAATGAGTCAGGGAAGTGGTGGCTTTCTCCTCTTGAACAGCTCAGCAACCTTACATTCCAGTTCGCAGTATTTGCCTAGGTGAATTACTGAAACCGGACTCTTCTTGTTAGAATGCTTCTTATTCCCTAAACTTACTGCTTCCCTTTGACCCTAAACACAGGTTCTGTAGAAACCTGCTGCTTCCTACATTCTCTCAAAGTCACCTTGGTGTCAAAGTCTCACTTCATGAACTTTTTCCATCACCACATATTAATTGGTCAGAGAAAGCATCTTGAGTTTCCTTGTTGACTTTGTAGCAGGGTGGTCAGGTCAGGAATTTGTTACTTACAGCCATTATTTCTCCAAATCCAAATGTCTTTTAGTCTGAAATCTGGGTGACAAGACAGAAAATGCATGGCTCAACAGAGAGAGGTGTTCACGCCCCTACCAATTACCTCCATGAATATATTTGCTGAGATAGTTAGGGATGTTTTTCTGTTTATTTGATTTAAATAATTCTGACTTTAATCCCCAAAAAGAATAGAGAGTTGGCAAGAAAGAAAGACTCTGGAGGGGATTTCAGTGGTAGGAATCAATTGGTGAGTTTAGATAAAGAAGCAGGACACCAGACTGGAGGAAGGAGTATTTGATTCAGAATGAAAATCACCCAGTTTCAGAACTGAGAGCTAAAATGCTAACCTTTTAATGTTTATTTATATTGATTGATTGATTGATTTCAGAGAGGAAGAGAGAGATAGAAAGATCAATGATGATAGAGAATCCTTGATTGGCTGCTTCTTGCAAGCCCCACATTGGGGATTGAGCCTGAATCATGGGCATATGCCCTGATAGGGAATCTAACTGTCAGTTCCTGGTTCATAGATTGACACTCAACCACTGGGTCAGACCAGCTGGGCTAAAATGCTAACCTTTTTGAGTGAGAGAGCTCTGGATTGTTTGTTTGACATTGCAGGATGGATAAGCCATCTCTCAGGTAGTCATTTGACGATTGGGGCCTTGACTGGAATGGTCTCAAATGTCGCTTCCAAATGTACAGTTTCTATGTTCTTTCCTCATCATTCATTACTGATAACAACAGGGCAGCTGTGGGTGGGGAATGCCTTACCCTTTTCCTGAGATTTGTCAGCTTCACCCTGTTCTTGGATGTGAGTAATTTCAGTATTGTTTCTTGGAAGTGCTTTCCAAATTTTTACTTTTGATGGAAAGCTTATAGGTAGTATTGACATTTATGCATATATTATTCAATGGAAATAATAAAGCTAAGAGGGAATGTTCAGAATGGCTCATTCCTGGCTGGATTTGGTGTCTGTTGCTATGGAGGTATTCAAACAGGCATGTCCAGCTTGAAGCAAGGAAGCACTCATTATTATGGATTTACTGCTTCCTTAACTTTATATTTAAGGAAGACAAATGATCATGAAGGAGAGGAGTTCATGTGGGCTGTCATGAACAGTGAAATGGTTAATGCCATCTTGTATAAGGCAGAGAAGTCTCATGCAACTTTTAATGATTGTATCAGCAAAGAGTTGGCAGAGTAATGCACCCCCATCCCCAAATATGCCCAAGTCCTAATCCCTAGAATCTCACAATATGATATGTTACATAACAAAGGGGAATTAAGGGTACTCATGAAACAAAGTTTGCTAACCATCTGAATTTGAAATGGGGAATGTGGAGAGTATTCCATATTTTCTGGATGGGCCCAGTGTAATTGCCAGGGTCTGATGAGTTGGAGAGACACAGAAGGGTGATGGTTAGAATGATGCTACATGAGAAAGACTAGATGCTACTGCTGCTGGCTTTGAACATGGAAGGGAGCCATGAGCCAAGGGACACAGGCAGCCTCCAGAAGTTGCAAAATCAAGGTCATGGGTTCTGCTCTAGACCCTCCAGAAGGAACATAGCCTGGCCAGCACCTTGTTCTTAGTCCAGTTCGATACTTTGAAGATTTCTGACTTTGACAATTTGTGTTATTTTAAGTCAAGTTTGTGGTCATATGTTATAGCAGCAATTGGAAACAGATAACTATTTGTATTATTAATATGTGTTATCTGTTCCTCCACAGTATATATTTTATATGGCAATAAAAATCCTAAAACTTGAAGAAAACCTTGCCTTTGCAAGGGGTAGAGTAGGGGATGGTTCAACCCTGCTTTATAGGCAAATACTGAGTGAAAAGAAGGAAGCAGCACTTCCAAAGTGATGTTCATCAGGTCAGCCATGGAAAACAAAGGAAACCATCCCTGAGGCTAGTTGAATAGAAGAAAGGGAGGACACAGGAGCTGGCCTGGGCTTCAAGACTTTAGAAATACTCCCTAGGCATTTGAGGGAAAGTTGACAGTGCAATGATGTTAAAGCACTTCAGAAAACAATACATATTTCTGCTGAGAAATTTAACTTAAGGAAGATAAGTAATCTATTATTCTTCCAAAGGAAATAACACATTTGTGGGGATTTTTTTTCCAGTTATAAAACAAACATAGAGCTTGAAAGAAGGAACATAAAAGCTAGTTCTTCAATTTTGATCATAATGTTTATTTTGAAATACAGGCTTTATTGTTCATTTGTTATTGGTTTCAACAGAAGATCAAAGTAGAAGTTCTAATAGAATGGCAATTAGAGATTTCATTACTATTTCTGAATATTATATTCCAGAGATGGAGACAATGGTTCTTTGTTTTTGGGTGTGTGTTTTGTTTTTGTTTGGGGGAGGGGAGTCAGAATTATGTAATGAAAGTGATGTAACAAGGGTGCATGTGTGACATTTGGAAAAGTCCCTCCTCTTTCCAGAAGATTTTAACTGGCTTGGCTGACACTGTGTGCTCTCTAACATCCCTTTCACTCTGCCCTTCCATTTACTTTTCTGATCAGAGTAATTAGTAGAGAAGCACAGGAGAAGACAAGACAGGCAATCTGTGTTGGAAAGATTCATGATTTGCTCAAGAAAAGTGGAAGGAAATGAGGGCAATAGAAAAGGGAAATTAAGGGGACGAGTGGAGCCCATGCCGGCCTCCTGTCACAGCTTTGGATTGGCAAAGTTGTGAGTAAATTGTGGTGAAAGGTTTTAAGGGCATCCCTGAGTGAGGGAGTTCGTGAACAGAAAAAGGAATGGCATTTTGTGGTTTGAATTGGATCTCCTCACATACTAGTATTCTTTGAAAAGTGTGAACAAACAATTCCTTTTTATTATTATACTTTATGTATGTGTGTGTTAATGTCCTAATGTGGTGAGACGAGACCAGATGAAGAACTGTTATTTGGGCTACTGTTATTTGCATTGCTATTTATCATTTGGTAGAAAATAGTGCAAATCAGAATGGTTAAACTCAACTTTAATCCACTCTACAATTGTACCCTTGCAAATGAACATAGCTGGGGGAAAAATCATAATTTTGTTGCCAAATGTTCTCACTTAAAATATCATATAGGTACTCAGAAGTACCTAGAGGTTCTGTCATATCTCCTCAGTAAATTAGTTTCCTCATTCCCAAGACAATGGTTTCATGTCTCTTCTGATAAAATCTTCAGCACACATAATTCTCCTTCACTAAGAAAGAAATCAGAAGAGAACTGCCTTTTCTTCTGTCAACTTGCAACTATGCCAGGCCTGGCTGCCTTTCCCAATGGGGTAATGGTTTCTCCTTCAGGCTAGGGCCATGTCCAACCATGTATACCAGAATCTCCACTTCTGGACTTTTTAAGAGCATTGCTTTACTCACTCTTCCTTTTATTTTGATTATTACCAACTCTCCCCCTCTCTACTCAAACATTCTCATCCTGATACAAATATTATATATTATCTCCCATCCCAAAGCAAACACAACCTCCCCAGCTATAATATTATCCTATTTATCTATATAGCAAGCCTCCTTAGAAGGGCTGTTATATTGCAAGCTTGACTTCCTTACTACCCATTAATGCTTTTACCCACATCAATCAGGTATTTTTTCACAGGGCTCATTTGACATTGCCCTTACCAGTTCTCTGTCCTCATGTCATCTGACATTTCATGTGACATGATTAACAAGCCTTCCTCTGGTTGCATCGCTTTGACTTGGTTTTCAGGACATTTTCTGTGTGGACACTATTTTAGGTACTGGAGCTATGAATGCAACATAAATTCTTGCTCTCATGCGGTTTATGTGGAATGAGAGCATATAAACAACTGTATCTGAGAAACATTTGGTGATAAATGCTGTGATGAAAATAGAGTATAAGGATGGAAAAGGAGTGCTAAGTGGTTATAGTTTTAAACAGGAGAATTAGGGGCGTTCTCACTGAGATGACATTTGGGCAAAGACTTGAAGGAGATGGAGCAGCCAGGAGGGAAGAGCTCTGGGTGGAAGACACAAGTGCTGAACTCTCCCTTCCTGATGTGTCTTCTGTCCACTTCACATTAATAAACCTGCTTTCCTGAGTCCACCATTAACTTTTTATTTGTCAGTGGCATTTAAAAGACCCTATCTTTGTCATTTATCCTTAAAATATCTGTTTTATTGGCTCTTTTAGTCTAATACCACATCTTTTTTACTGTCCAATTGAGATAATCTGGTTTTCCTTTTGCTTCTGATTTTTATTATTATATTGCAATACAATTCACCCATTGAACTACATGGGTTTGCATGGTGCAGATCCACTTATACATGAATGCTTTTCAATAAATATCATGCAGTTTTCAATCCATAGTTGGGATTTTGTGGATAGGAAGGGCCAACTGAATGCATTGATCTATGCTATTTTATATCATAGTTATGAGCATCTGTTCATTTTGGTATCCAGAGGGGTCCTGGAACAAATCCCCCACAGAAACCAAGGAACAACCAGTGTAGTTACGTTTTTGGTAGTCAGAAGTTATACCTGGATTTTTGACTGCTCAGGGAGTTGGTGATCTAACCCTCATGTTGTTTAAGGGTCAACTGTGTGTCTTTGTTTAAAAAATATTTTGTGGTAAGAACACAATGTGAGATTTTATCCTTAACTCGTGATTTTTAAGTGTAAATACAATATTGTTAACTATAGGCACAATTTTGTCTTGCATAGTTAAAACCTTACACCTGTGGTTGACAGAGTTTAAGAGGAGGGGGAAATGAGGAAGATGCTAACCATAGTCACTTTTAAATGGTTTGTTTTCTTCCCACTTGTTAAACTTGTGAATTCCTTGCATTTTATCTCTATAATTCTTTATCTATATTCTTGTTATGGTGCATAATGTGTTGGTCCTCAATACTTGTTTCTATATTGAATTCATTAGAGATATTTATCACTTCTCTAGATTCAACTCTCACTTTTCCGTGCATGAATCTTAATTATTCTGCTGACCAAACATTTCCCCAAGTAAGTACTCTAGTTTTCCAAGACCATCGTGGGCTTTTTTACTTGATTAATCAGCTTCTGACTCGTTATCCTCCCAGTGCCTAAAATTATACACATGTCCCTCTCCAAAATCTCTCCTGACTCTCCTCTTTCTCATGGTGGTCTCAGGGGTCTTTCTGTCTAGACCAAATGTCAGATTTGGCATTAACTTTACCCCCTCCCCCAAATAAAATATATATAAATGTTTATAAATAATATTTTATTTTAGTCAGTTCCTTCATTTGCATTTCTATTGCTATATTTTAGCTCAGGTCTTATATCTTTTTGTTTTGACTGATATAGAGGCATGTTTCTTTAGCTTTTGTTTTCTTATCTCCTATTCATCTGATAAAAAAAAAAAAATCTAGTTCCATTGAACCATTTCCATGTTGTCTTTGCTGGTCTTCTAATTTTACCCAGATTGGTATCTTTAGTTTCCTCTGAATATACTATTAAGCACCTTCCCTGAGTCTGGAAAGACTTTTTCCTATTTTCTAAGTCCTACACTTGTTTCAAGACACAGATCAAAAGAAGTTACTAGTTGTGAATCATTTTCTCTCTCCACCTCTTCCTATCTGTATATCTATCTATGGATCCATTCATGCATCCACCCATCTACCTACCTACCTACCTACCTACCTACCTACCTACCTATTATACTTACCTACTTACCTACATACCTACCCACCTACCTTTTCTCCTCCTCTAATAAACTATCTATCACTTATCATATTTGGAACTCAGTTAGCCTTGCCTTTTATTTAACTGTCATTTCCTTTATACATGTCCTGTTTCTTTGACTAAATTGTAAGCTTCCTGGGAAAAAGAATGCTACTTATATTTTATTGTGGCCTGTACAGTGCTCAGCATGATACCTTGCAGGTTGGGGGTGTTAAAAAAAATACATTTGTTGGTTGAATATTTGAAATAAATGATTGCAATGGAATTATATTCTACACCAGTCTTTTAATATTATTGCATATCACTACAGAGCTGTCACACAGGGATGTTAAACTCAAAATATCCCAGCTGCTCCTAACATCTTCCCCACCTTGCTCGTGCTAACAACTTGTTCACTTTCCTCTATTGCCTCTCCCAGTTAAATGGTGCATTTATCCTATCAGTCACCTGAATACAATCTTGAAGGCATCATTGTTTCCTCTATTTCTCTTTGTTGTTGTATCCAATATTCACCAAATCTTATTAATTCTATCTCAACTATGATAACATCAGTCCCATTTCTCCCCCTCTTCTGGGTATTTCTCCTGGGTCATTGAAATAACCCTTTCTTCACTCCTCTGCTTTTGATATTTTCTTCACTCAGTCATTTCTCTTATTTGTGTATTTTGAAATATTTAAATATTATTTTATTTTTGGTAGATATCCTTAGAGAAAAACATAATGCAGCTTTAAAATATAATTGTTAAGTGAGCCACAATACAACAACCTAGTCCTAGAAATAGAATATTGTCTTGTCCCTCCAGGTGCCTTGTCTTTATCACACTCCTCAACCAGAAGGAAGCACTTTCCCTTTTGCTTGTAATATTGTCATTTCTTTTCTTTAGAGTTGGGACTATTGGATGCTTCCCTAAAGAAAAGAGCTTAGTTTTGAACATTATGTAAAAGGAATTATCCTATATAATAAAAGTCTAGTATGCAAATTGCCCCCTCAATTGGGAGTTAGTCCAGGAGTTGGACCAGGGGGTGGGGCCAGCTTGGGAAGGGAGGGAGGCCCCACTGGCAGCCAGTAGGTGCTAGGGACTCTACCAGTGTATGAATTTTGTGCACTGGGCCTCTATAAGGATCTTCTGTGATTTTCTTTTTTTATTCCCCTTGTTTTTTCTGAGATTCATCCTCACAGTGCAATGTTACTGTATGCTTTATTGCTGCACAGCATTCTATTAAACAAATATTATACAATTTACTTTTTCATTCTATTCATAATGGACATTTGGATTGTTTCCATTTTTACTTTTGCAAATAGCACTGCTCTGAACATTTTGGTACTATATCATGATACAGATGTGCATGACTTTCGGTGGGATATGTTTGTTGGAGTTGATTTGCTAGATGTGTATATATTTAATTTACTATTAATGACAAGCTTTTTTTTCCAAATTGATTAAACAAGTTTATACTCGTTTTAGATTTATAGGGGTATCTATATTATTCACATTCTAATGATATGTAGTATTAGCTTAAATATTTTTGTTTATTTTGTGTGAGCATATATATGTTCAAAGGCATGCATTTGTAGTTTTTATTTGCATTTTCATGATTAATGGTAAAGTTGAGGACTTTCTCATTTTTATTAGCCATTTGAATTTCCTTTCTGTTAAATACCCTATTGATACCTTTTTGCCCATTTATTTTGTTTTCTCTTAATTTCTTATTGATTTGTAGGGATTCCTTGTATGTTCCTGGGGTGGACCCTTTGTTGGTTATATGTAATGTAAGTTATTTTTCTTGTATGTTGTCCCGGCCCGCGGGGTAACAACGGGGGCACGCAGGAACCACCTAAGAGAATGAGGCAAACAAGGAACGCAAAAGAATGGAGGCAAGACAAGGTTCTGATCAAGCCTCAATTTTATTTTCTGAAATGGCTGTATTTATACAGCAGAAACAAAGGGGGGCAGGGTTGCCTATGCAGAGGGGTCTTTGGCATCTGGCAACACAGGATTGGCTAACTACCAGGGAGGTGTAACAGTCCAAGGTGCAACATTCCAAGGCTGGGCTATCTAGGGGGGAGGATCGGGAAGGGGAAGTGGCAGGAAGATGCTAAGCAGGAAGATGCTAAGCTGCAGGTTAATCTTATCTTCTGGCCAAGCCCTCAGGGCACCACATAACCTCTGCTAGAAGGAACTTAATTCTATTATCTTAAGACTGAGTTGCTTGCCTCAACTCTGCTGGCTCCCAACAGTATGTCTTTATTTTCATTTCTTTGTACTGTCTTGTAAAAATAGGAGTCTTAATTTTAATGTAGATAAACTTATCACTAACTTAAGTTAGTGATTCTTGGTATCTTATTAAAGAAATAATTTCCTACTCTGTGTTTATACAGACATGTCCCACAAACTTCCATTGTATTGTGGAAGTTTGTAATACTTAGGTCTTCATGTCATTTTTTATTGCTTTTTTTTGCTTAAGTTTTAAAATGGAAGCATTAGGGTTTTAACTTTTTTGGGTTTGCCCTCTGGTTTTTCTCTCTTTTCCCATCTATCTTACACTTTGTGACCAGACTCATCTCTAAAACAACAGGTTGATAACTTGTATATAAAAAGTATGCAGCATGGTACCTGGTGGCTTTACAGTAAGGATTACCCAAGTGGATAAAAAGTACTAAGGATTTTCAGTTGCTCAGAGAAAACAGCCTACATTTTTTATCCTAAAATGTAAGATACATTTTTCTTTGAAAACTTTTCCTTTCTTTTTTCTATCTGATTTGTTCCTATTGAACTCCTTGCAATCTTCTAAAGTCTAGCTCATTTTCAAAACCTCTCTCTAGTTTCTTTGGTGAGAAATGTTGGCTGCACTCTTATACCACTTTATTTTACCTCTCAGCCCTGGTGGGAGTCTACCTCCATTTCTAGACTTACCTTTCTATAATAACATGAAACAGATCTTGTTTTAGTTTATTGTGCCAGTGTCTCTCTTCAGTAGGTTGTCAACTATTTTGGAGCAGATATTTAATCCTAATAACTTCTGAACTTCAGAGAGCATCAATCATAATGCTTTACATGTTGTGGGACCTCAAAAATATTCTCAATTTAATTGTTCATTAACTCATTATGTTTATTTTTCTTCCTTAATATGAATTTATTTTTAAAAATCTCATATAAAGGTAATTTTTTTGCAAAAAGAAAGTGTAAACAAAAGGAATAAATTGAGATCTCTAGCCCTCATTTGCTACCCTGTTCCCAGAACACACCAGACAGGACATAGAGGATTTTTCTTTAGAGAAGCTGAATAACCTCAGAGGAATACCAATATTTGGGGAACCCAGACTTCCTTAGAAAAAAATACCACCTAATCACCATAAATACAGCCACCAGTTGACAAGCTTCCAGTTAACTTCTAAGTGTTCCATGTATCAATATAATATAATGATCACCATATATTTTAGGGAAACTTCCAACATGAACACCATAAATTGGAGAAGCAAAATAACCACAAATCTACCAAAAGAACTTCAGGAAGTAGAAACAATACTGGAAAAAATATTTAAAAAAAATTAATATAAAAAGAAATAGGAGAAAATATTGAACCCATGACACAAGATTAGGGTTCTTAAAAAAAGACACTCAGAATATCAAAGTGCTTTAGGACTTGTTAATTAAAGGGTAGACATTTATTGGAAGCAAATACAGACTACCATGTAGGAAGGAGATACCATGCCTCTTTTTTCTAAAGTTTATAAAGGCTGTAGTTCTTTGTCTCTTTATGCTCCCTTCTAATTGGATTCCTTCCCCATTTTAAGACTCTGTGATTTTCTAATTGGTCAGTCTTTTGAAGAGTATCAGCTTCAAAGTCCAAAATCCACGTGGTGCCTTTCTCCTTTCTCTCCCCCATACCTTGTAACACTTCTCTAGCTCCTGTGAACATATGTTTCCCTCTTTCCAGGTCTGTCCATATTTCTCAATCCTCTGTGAAAGTCTGTTTGATTTTTCCCCATTCTCTGTGACTTTTCTCTATCTATGTCAATGTATGCCTTCCTCTTCCCTTATCTGTGGCACTATTCTAGTGTCTGTGAATATATGCCTTCTGGAGGCTCCAAGCCCTCACCTATGCATTCCTCCCTGCACAGATCCTCTTTATTCCCAAGACTCCTTAAAGCTGCCTATTTTGACCCTAGAATTCCTTTCAATATCTATGTTTCTGGAAGAATCCTTGATAAAACCACTTTTACTCTCAGAAGTGGTCATTCTAGACATGTTCTGCCATGTGAAATATTGCCTTAAAAGTCTCATATGGTATAGGCATACAAATAAACTAAAAATATGAAACATGAAGTTCATTTTAAATTTCAGGGACTTGAAATATTTTGTAGAGAAGCAAATATACTAATTTTTATCACTGAACAAACATCTGTAAATACTAAACACAAACATTGAATCATTAGCTTAATAAAAACATCTCATAAAATTATATTGTATGCTGGAGAGGATAACTGAGGGATATCAGTTAAGATACATCCAACTGTAATGGGAAATGCCATCTCAATTTGGCTTCACCAAAAGTTAAATTTGCCTTCTCAGATAAGGAGCCTGAGATCAGGAAGCTGCTGCCATGGTGGTATCAGGGCTGGGCTCTGCTTCTCCTTCAGTGTTTACTTCTCCTTCCTTTGTCTTCAGCCTCAGGCAGAGAGCAGGAATATGCCCAAGTCACAGGCATTGCATTCAGTCATGAGAAAGTCCAGAAACAGAAGGGCCATCATCTCTGCTGTAGCCTCCTTGTTAGGACCTAGGAAACCTTTTCTAGTAACTTCGCAGAAGCCTTCTCACCAAGGCTCCATGACCAGGATTAGTTCTATGCCCACACCTCAACACTGCCAAGGAGAATGGACCACTCTGAAGGGCTTGGTCTTAAACCAAGGGTGTGTTGGATAAGCAACCAGCATTTTCTCCTGAACTTGGCATAGGGATTGTTCAGGAGTAGTGAGAATTATGTCCTTCTCTTCCTTCTCTTCACATGTTCTGCCATGTGAAATATTGCCTTAAAAGTCTCTTATGGTATAGGCATACAAATAAACTAAAAATATGAAATACGTAATGTCCAACACTGATGAGCTAAGAAATAGAAATATGAATATAGAATTTGGAAATATGGTAATTATCAACAGAAATAAAAACAATTTTTCTGGGGAACAGGCAGGAAGGGGAAAGACAGGTTTCTTTTTATACTTTATTAAGTTTGTATTGTTACTTGATATTTCAAACAATGTGCATAACAGTTTGATAAAAATCTTGTTTAAAAATAAATAATAACTGTTAGACCTACTAGCATGATTTAAAGCAACAGCCTAACTTTTCATTACATAGTTTTCTGTAGCATTTAATCAATCCCTTATTGAAATATATTTAGGTTGTTGAACACTTTATTACAAATCATGAAGATTGATCCTTGGTTCATTTATAATACTTTAGAGATAGTTATAAACAGTAAGTAAGACTTGAGGCAAGTTATTGTCTGACAGAAAGTACTAGAGGATTAAATGGTGCTTCTCAAATGCCATGGCAGCGCTTAAGGATTACTGCAGACATTCTCGATCTCAGTGCTTGAGCTGTGCCCCAGATCAACCCAGTCAATACCAATACTTTTTTGGAGGATGGGGCAGCTACATAGGCATGAGTTTATTTTTAAAACTCTTCCAGTCATCGCTGAAACTGGTTTAGCTCAGTGGTAAAGCGTCGGTCTGCGGACTGAAAGGTCCCAGGTTCGATTCCGGTTAAGAGCATGTACATCGGTTGCAGGCACATCCCCGGTAGGGGGTGTACAAGAGGCAGCTGGTTGATGTTTCTCTCTCATCGACGTTTCTAGCTCTCTCTCTCCCTTCCTCTCTATAAGAAATCAATAAAATATATTTAAAAAAAAAAACACAAAAAAACCCCCAACTCTTCCAGTCATCTAGTAAAACAAGAATCACTGACTTCAGGAAAATTATTCTCCCTGCCAATCCTTGACACACCCTTTCCAGTGATTTTAAAATGTTTAATATGTCTGTGATATAAATTGAATTATACTTATAATTATACTAGAGGCCTGGTGCATGAAAATTCATGCACTGGAAGGGGGATCCCTCAGACTGGTCTGCCCCTCTCACAGTTAGGGAGCCCTCAGAGGTGGGAGGTGACCCAACAATCAAGGGTAGGTGATGCCCCATCACCCCTCCTCTGCTGTCACTGCCAGCAGTGCAAGCCTCGGCTGGCCTTGGTTACCTGAGCCTCAGGTAGCCCTGGGCAGCTGGGCAGCCACCATCCAAGTCTTGCCTGCACCGCAGGTCGACCCTGAGTGGCTAGGGGCCTGAGGGGACTGGGGGACTCCAGAGGCAAGGGTGTGGAGTGGCCAGGCTGCCTGAGGTTGGGCCCGGCCTTGCCTTGCACCTGCCATACCAGCTGGGCTGAGGGGACAGGGTACCACCATGTTGTGGCTGTGGGTGCCGCCATCTTTGAGGGTGGAGCAGTCAATTAGCATATCCCCTCTTTATTGACTGTGGGCACTGCCATCTTTGCGACAGCATGAGGGTCAATTAGCATATTCCCTCTTTATTAGATAGGATACTTTCTTACACCGATTACCCTATTCAGATTTCTCATCTCCAGTCTTGCCTTCTCTGGCATGCTCACACTACCATCCCCGTGCCTCCAGATAAGGGATCATAGGAAGCACACAGGTTAGAATTGGGGGATATTGTTCTTCTTCCTTCACTTCCTATGGTAGCCAGTCTTATTCTTCCAGAGGAACGGAGGTGTCCCACCTGTCCTGGCCATTCTGATTTATGTACTTCCCTCACTGACCTTGCTTTCTCTTCAGATGTAGCTTGTCCAATGTTATGTCCCTCACATGTGGAGTTCTTTATATTTTCTTATGGCCCCAGTTTTTCAATGCGGAAGACTATTTTTATTTTTACATTCTATTGTGGCAAATAGATTGAATTTAAAGACTAAATATTTTTCTTTATAATGTGCTTTTATTCCTGTGATGGAGTTTTTAAAAATAGTATTTGCCATTGTCATTATAGGACAAGCAAAATTCATTATTTTCAAAAGTTATTTGTGAAAATGAATTTCCAAGTCTTCAACAGTAATCCACTCCATGATTGTACTAGTGGAAAAGTGTTTTCCTTTGACTTTTCTTTTTTTTTTTTTTATCAAACCACACTTGAAAAATACATTGTATTGCTATGCCATCTGTAGCTAGTTGCTATAATTACCTGTCTGTCTGTTTCAAATTTCTGTTTTGTTAGTACAGTCTTGCATTTGGTGTTTTGCATAATTAAGTTTATTAAAATAATAACCTTGAGTTTTAATATTTAGAATAATATTTTTGAACTCTGGCATTCTGGAAAGTACAAGTTAGTATATGGAGTTTTGATAAAGGCAGATATTTTATTCTAAGTGACTTGTGTTAGTTAGAGGAACTATTTTAAAACTAATATATCATGAGATATTGCTTTGGGTAATCATGTATTTCAAAAGGTTTATATACTTCAGTGAAAGACTAAATGAAAGTGATTAAGTAATGATGATTCAAATTATGCTTTTTCATTATGGTTTCTATAAGAATTTGAGTGTTCACCTGAACTTATTTATTTTCACACTGCTATTAATAACTATTTGCTCTTTGCTCTTTCTATTGTTATGTCTATAGTATTTTAGTATTCTTATGATTTAAAATGTTTTTATGTGGTTTTCTTCAAAATGTGCTATTTTACTACTTTTATTAAGAGTTTATAGATCCAACCGAAGGACTTGTATACATGCATATAAGTACAACCAATGGACACAAAACTCTAGGGAGGGAGGGTATGTATGGGGGGGGCAATGTTAAAATATGTACACAGATAATAACTTAATAAAAAATAAATTAAAAAAGAGTTTATAATAATAATAATAACAACATCTAAAATAGATATTACTATTATATTTTATTTATATGATTAGGCAGAGGCTTAGAGGCTATGATTCCAAATCCACACAGGCCTTATGGCAAATATGAGTTTGAACCAGATGATATATCTTACTTTCTTTCATACATTAAATAACTATTCTTTTAAAATGTATTACATAATATGCCAATCAGTCTCCATTCAAAAAATAGAAACTACAGTAGGCATTTAAATAAGAGTGAATTTAATACATGTGTTGGAAAACTTTGAGAATATCAAGCAATCAAAGAGATAGCCCAGAAACTGGTAATTGTAGAAAGCGGCTATCACTCCTAAGGCTGGGATAACTTAAGAGCTCAAGGAGTGGCCGCTATGGGCCAGGACTGGTAACTCCTCTGAGAGGTACCATCCAGCAGGCTAGCGGTAAAGGATGGGAAATGAACAGGTATGTAGAATAGGCTTCTAAATGTGGAAGTAGATGGGATAGTTCTGGGCATCTTAAGAAATATCAAACCACATGGGTATTGCCATAATTTTTTCAGATCAGAGTACTTGTAAATTATCTGAGAATATAAATCACAGGGTAGATAATCATTCCTGCCAATAGAAACAGATCTGCCTTTGTAAATCATCATTTTAGAAAGTGTATTTCTGTCACTTTGTCAGCTCCCACGAGTAGGAAACTGATTTTGACAGCTTATAATTTTGGAAGCAGGACCTGCCTGTTTTGACACATTAAAGACTTGTCTAGTGGGGTTTGGGAGTAACTTTGTGCTATCTTAGAGTCCAGAGATTTTGGTTGCAAAAAATATATATATATATATTGACTAGAACTTATTATGTACCCTAAACTCAGCACCTACATTGTGAGAGCACCATGGTGTTATCTCACTATCTGTCAGCAATATGGAAAGGTAGTTATTGATATCTCCGTTTCTCATTTGAGAACTCTTAGGTTCACTATGGTTCATGCAACATTCCAATGTGCGCCATACCTAGCTCTATCTGTCCCATCTGGCATTCACAATACAGAGCAGAGAGAAAATAAAAGAAGGCCCTTCTTTAGATTTGGCAAAGGTGTTTAGCCAGGGCAATGACTGTGACTGCTGCAGAATGAAAGATTGGTGTGTCCTTGGACAAGTATGCTATAGTGATAGCAATATCATGGCTATTCTCTTATTTAGTGCCCCGATGAGAGGACAACTTTTAAAAACGTGAAAGTACTTTGAAAACTGAATCAACAGGAATAAATGGAATAGGAGCAATGTAGACAAGGTGTGGGGCAGGTTAGAGGTGAGAAGCAGGGATGCTTTCCGTGCAGGGGGCTGCTGAAAAAGGCATGGAAGCCCGCCATTCCCACCACCCCTTCCACCACACACAGACTTCTGTCTTTAGTTCCAGACTGGTGTCATTTTAACATGGTTTGTATTATTCTATCAACAATTCAGATAACTTAGTGATTGCATCCTTTTGTATTTCATCAAGTATAAGATATGTGCCCAAGGATTTACATCTAGCCACTTTCTGTTTGCCAAAAGAATTTTTAAAAAATGACATATTTTTGGAGTGAAACTACCTTTTCTGAGAACTTCTGGCAATGCTGGCAAGTGATTTCCCCAGATCCTCAGATTAAGTTGAGAGTCAAAAAGAGAAAAAAATATTTTTACAAGGAGTAGAAATGGTTTCCCCCTTGAAACTGAAAACCAGGGTAACTCAGCTGGTTAAATTAAAAGACTTCATTTTTAAAAAGCAGCATAACTTTATTGAGTTATAATTTATGTTTCATAAAATTCACCCAATTTAATAATTTTGGATAAGTTTACTGACTTTTTCGACCATCATGAAAACCTAGTTGTAGAACATGTCTACCACCCCAATAAATTCACTGGTGCCCTTTGGTTGTTAATCTCGTTTCTCACTTCCAATTCCCAGGTAGCCACTAATGTTCTTTTTTAAAATATATAATTTTGTAAAAAAAATGTTGATGTCAGAGAGAAAAGGAGAGGAAGAGAGAGATAGAAACATCAATGATGAGAGAATCATTTGACCCCCCACTGTAGATCAACCTGGGCATGTGCCTTGACTGGAATCAAACCGTGACCTCCTGGTTCATAGGTCAAGGCTTAACCATTGAGCCACTAACACCAGGCATCACTAATGTTCTTTAGGTCTCTACAGATTTGCCAAAGGCTTTATTTTAAGGAAAACAAGTTGGGCCAGGAAGTTCCTAGAGTGAATTTGGGTTGTCTCTGGCCTCACAAGTGAGTAGGGATGCTAAATATGAGCTCAGGTACTGCAGTCTGAATTTTGTAAAAATATTTTGATTTTTACCTGTAGTATCAGACAGTGGCCTCAGGCTGTGGAAGGAACCATACCTAATCTGAATTTATTTTCAAATCTGCCAGGGACAGATGAGACACTTCTTTAAAAGGCAGTTTGAGATGTTTGATTCTGTCTCTGGCCAGTGTGACCTCAGGTAATCTTACTGGGGAAGATCGGCCTGATGTGAGAGAATAGAGGTTCCATGTGTGAGGAGCTTCCACCCAAAACTGTCCCTCGGGTGGCTGCAGGCGAGAGAACTTTGCCTTCACCCTCTGAAAATATTGGCATTTTCCAAAGAAACTTGTCTGTAACCTTGAGGAGCCTTTCATGCATTTCCAACTTTGGGCACATGAGTTTTGACACACCATCATGATGGCCAGTCTTCTCTAGTAAGGTCATGTGAGGTCATGCTCTTGCCAGAGAAAGAATTAAACAAACTGTAACTACTTTTTAAAAGAAATGTCTCATCTTTCTTGGCAGATTTGGAAACAAGGGTCTGTATCCTTTAATTTCATTCATAATGTAAATAATTTACTCCAGCTCAATTCAAAGTCAAATCTGTCATTGAAAATGTCCAAGGAGGATTCACTACCCTAATAACTGTCCCATCTCTCATTCATCTACTGAACAAGAATTTGTCATTTCAAGCATTGTTTTAGATAATAAGGACATAGGTGTGAATACAAAAATCTAAAGCTTGTATCCCTGAGAAGTTTATATTTAGTTGCAGGAGAAAAATAATAAAGAAAGAAAGAAGGTATATTCAGGTAGAGGTTAAAAATCAAATCAGGGTGTTGGAGTAGAAAGGATGGCTGATGCTGGATGCTGGGGTTAATGTAGATAAGGTGATGAGGGAAAAGCCTCTATGACATTATGGACATTTGAGCTGAGAGTGCAGTCACACAGGAAGCCAGCTGTGTGAAGATTTTCTAGACAGGCCGATGGTGTAACAATTGCCAGAAATAGATGGCATGAGGTTAGGGTGTTTGAAAGACCAAAACAAGATTGGTGCGGCTACAACTCAAGAAGAGAGAGAGTGATTCAAAATGAGGTCAGAGAGGCTGGGGCCCATATAAAGGCATTTGGGATTTATTCTAAGTGCAATAGGAAGCATTTGAGATTTATTCTAAGTGCAATATGGAGAGAGGTCATTATATGTTGTGATATACATGAAATGCAGATAATTCTAAGTGCTGCATGTAAAATGGAATTTAGAAGTTACTGGAGGGAGCTGGGCATCCTTTTGGAGATGATAATGGTGGTGGCTTGTCGTTGGGTCATAGTGCCTTCTGGTATTTTCACACATGCTGATAACTTAACGACATGCTTTCCCTCTTCATTCTTTGTGCATCTGTCCTGTTAATGACATCTTCTGATTTATTTCTTTTTTACAGCCAAGTGGAGATGCATTTCAATCATTGAGTTAGAAATGTTTTAGAGAGAGTATAGTGCAACCCCCTCATTTTAGAATTGAGGCAACTGAGGTCAAGAGGGAAACCAGGGTCTTGTCTGAGTTGATACATGTATGTAATGACAGAGCCAAGAACAGAACTTAGGACTCCTGGTTTCTCATCAATTGCTCCTTCCAAATGTCCAGACTGATTGAGAGTCTCATAAAATATGACCATTTTAGCCCTAGTTGGTTTGACTCAATGGATAGAGTGTCAACCTGCATACTGAAGGGTCCCAGGTTCAATTCCAGCCAAGGGCACATGCCTGGATTGTGGGCTTGATCCCCAGTGGAGGGCATGCAGGAGGCAGCCAATCAATGATTCTATCTCATCATTGATGTTTCTATCTCTCTCTCCCTCTCCCTTCTTCTCTGAAATCAATGAAATATATGCACATGTTAGTATTCTGTGATGTAGAGATTAGATGGATTGATCAGTGGACCGAGAAGCCTGAGCTAATAGGACAAGCTGGTAGAGTGGATCATTCATTGTGTCAACCCAAGATGATCAAAATACCTGAGCCAGGATGGCAGAGTCAACAAATCAACAGTACTTTAAAAGGTCAGAGCAAGGAAGTCAGCAGATGGACAGACTGTAGGGGAAAACACCAGGCAGGGAGCAGATGAACCTAAGACTGTTTGAGGGTATTGCAGGTCAGCAGATGGGCTGCACCGGAACATGGGGTGAGTAACACTGTCATTGACACTAATTACTAGTGATGGAGGTGCTTTGCAAAACATGGGGAGGAAACAGCCTTATTTTATAGGACATTTGCTATAATGATGGACAATTGCACAACAGCTTTCCCCATTAAATGCACTAAATTGAAGTGCCAGGGAGATATTTGCAGTTTTCTCTTCTAATACCATGTTTGAGATGGAGATGAGGACACACCATAATACCTGGGCAATGGCATTTCTTCTGAGCATTGAGCATTTTAAAAATTTAGAATTTCTTTAAAAGTTAAATATTCAGGAGGAAAACAATGCATAACATGACAGATGAGCTGACTTTGTAACACAAATAAGCAGGTGAATTAGGAGAATCAGATGTGGGAAAAGCATTGAAACTACCATATCTTTGTTGGCAGAGTTGGATACCAAAAAATAAAATGAAATAAAGAAAGATGGTTATATGTTAAATATAAGGAGATTGAACAAATATGAAATTCAATAGAAAGGCTATACTTTTATCCTCATTAGAAAGTTCTAAGTATATAAGTTAGCATTTTAATTCAAAAGATTTTATTTTTTTTGACTTAGTTCCATGGTTGAGCATTGATCTATGAACCAGGAGGTCACAGTTCAATTCCAGATCAGGGCACAGTCAGTTTGGGATGTGCAGAGGGAGCTAATCAGTAATTATCTCTAATCAATAATTTTTCTATCTCTCTGTCCTCTTCCTCTCTGAATTCAATAAATTATGTTTCTTAAGAGATTTTTTTGAGCACTTATTATGGGCCACATGCTAGGTTCTGGTGATGCAAAAGTTGAAAATGATCCTATCCCAAATCTCAAATCACTCATTATTGAGTCAGAAAATACACATAAAATGAATTAAACATAGCTGCTATAATGGAGGTATGTAAAAAGCATTTCAGTCATACGAATGATAAATGTCTATGATATGAGAATAAGAAATTAAAATATGAGGTTCAGCCATGGTCTTTAGAAAGATGGGTTGGCTAAATGATATATCTGCAAGATAAAAAGTCTGTCTTGTGGTTACTTTTGTGTTGTTGGCAGTCGCTATTATGCCTGGCTTGCAGTACTTTTCACTTCTGTACTTACATCACTTTGGCTCCAGAGTAGCAGAAAACTAGATGGAAGCTGGATGATTCCCAATGCGCCTCTGAGTAACAGCTGGGAGAGTTGGGTAAATTGGGTGCAGTGCATCAGTTTGCTGGTAAGCCCTTTCATTTGCTGCTCATTTATAAGGCAGCAAGAATTAACAATTCTACTTAGCCTTATTTTTTGCATTCTGTCCTCACAGCCAATTCTTTCACCCCATTAATTTTTCTTCTGCCTCACTTCTTTGAATTCTCGTATTTCCTCACCACTGCCCCAAGGCCAAATTAAATTTGTCAAAGAGCATTTTGGAACTTAGGACCATAAACTTTGAATGCCAAACCACAACTGTTAGATTTTCACAATTTTCAGAAGCTTGTCTTGCCCTAAAACAGGATATCTTATTTGGCTTCTGCCTTCTCCATTCGTCACTTTACAGTAATGAAAATTATAGAGTTCCCTTCAGCAGTCACATAAGCTACAAAGTTGTGTTCGTGAAAACCAATTAAAATTTTATCCTTATTGTCTCTCTTGCCCAGTACATAATAAGTATATAATTTTATTTTAAACTTGGAAAAAATCATTTAGTTGATTGATATAGCAATAAAAAGAGATTTTTAGATCAACTAAGATAAAAATCCTTGACTAAAATATCTTTGTCTCACAATGATATTTCTTAAGTTACCAAAACCTATCTTAAATGACTAAAGTATGGTATATACAATGTGTTCTCTGGCAAAACTTTTAGTGATTGAAAGTTGTAACTAATCTGAAGGAGTTCCATCTTAAGGTGTGATTTTGGTACTATGAAAATCATGGCAACTAATTTGCTTGTTTCTTGGTAGTCTACCTATTTCTGACATACATATACTTTATTGTGGGATCACCTGGCATCAGATCTGTAGATTGGGATTGAGTGAAATAAGTGTGTTTGAGAAGTACAGGGAAAACCCCTGGGGAGTGGGGGAGGGTGCAAGAAAGGGAATGCAGCCAATAAAGATGATCTAGTAAATGAGCATTATAGTGGATGCCTGGACCTTGACCCAGAGGAAGACTCTGGGAAATAATGCAACACACACAACTGAGATATGATGAGGTAAGACAATTGCATACTAAGTCTTAGGTCATTTGTTGAAGATTCTCCTGACTGAGAGTGTTAACTCCTTGGAATTCCTGGCCTGCCATGCAGAGCAACCTCTGGACAACTCACCTTTTCCTCATTCCAGGAACAAAGGTCAGTTATTGGTTGAAAGTCAGCTGATACCAGCACACAATGGCCCATATGTCCCAGGGCAATGTATGGGCCATTGACAGTGCCTGCTATAATGCAGTTGTTAAATTTCAGATTATTTGAAGATCTGCCAAATAGAGGGAACAAAGTTAAATTATAAAATCTTTGCTCCTTTTTAAGCCATTGATCCTATATTTTACCTCATTGAAGTTTAATCAAGAGATTTCTTCATCTCTCTACTCATGCTTTTGCACTGGGGGAGATACACAGAGGCAACCAAGTAGTGGGCAAAATGGAAAGAAACAAATCTACTCAAATAATTCATAACCTGTGAAGCAGACCATGAATAATCAACAGTTGTCATAAAGGCTTTTGCAACTCAGAGGATGACTTAGATGGTTCAGCTGTATATAAGAACAAATCATTGAGTGCTATATCACTGTCATCATTAATATCACACATTTATTTGGCATCTCCATTGGAATAAAATACATTTAAGCAGTATAGAAAGCAGTCAAACCAATGTGCTTATTCCCCCCTTCGAATCTAAAACCTGAAGAAGACACTGAAATGAGTATAAAAGCATAGTCCAGAATAAGCATAGTCCAGAGTATACAAAATGAAGTGTAGTGAATGGAAAGCAAGCCAGGTTAATATGAAGTAGTCAGTACTACTTAGTGAATGGTAGAGTCTTTAGTAAAATGGAGAACTTGAGCTCTGTCTAAAGCAGACAGTTTTCATATGGAGATGCAGCCCTAGTGTTAGGGATCATCCAAGCTTTCCATAGTAGGTGTATATTGATGTTCATGTGACATTGTCAACAGTTTTAGATGAGTAAGTAATACGCTTTGGTCCACATATATTTAGGCCAAATGAAATACATTTGCTGACAAGATTAAGAAAGTAGGTCAAACTTAGTTGAAGATATCTGACACACAGAGATGTATGAATAGCAGATGACTTTCACTAGTGAAGGAGGAAGAGCTTATGTCTGTGTATGTGTGTGTCTGTGCGGGTATGAGAGTGAGAGGACAGGGATCACCTGGTGTGTTCATGAATTTATATATGTGCATATGTATACATATTGAAAACAATGAGATAAGCATATTTTCTGAGATGATGAGTAGACAAGATAGCAAAATCACTGTTTTCTATATATTTCTGTCATTTCAATTATGTTCTGAATAAGACCATCTCAGACATTGCTAT
Organism: Pipistrellus hanaki; assembly: GCF_964339955.1. Taxonomy (NCBI): domain Eukaryota; kingdom Metazoa; phylum Chordata; class Mammalia; order Chiroptera; family Vespertilionidae; genus Pipistrellus; species Pipistrellus hanaki. Next base: position 18,847,977 of record NC_140510.1, read on the forward strand.
ATCACCAACTCCTTGCCTTTACTGGAAAATATTTTTGCAAGAGGGGTTTCTGGGTGAGTAGATTGATTTAGAGGAAACTCCACAATTAAGTAGGTTTGGCATAAGGTAAGAGATTTAAACTGCTTATTTTGTAAGAAAGAGTTTGGAAAGATTTGTAAGAACTTTGGATTGTACCTTGAGAATTGAAAAAGCCTATATTGATAGCTCCTGGATGTTGAATACTAAGATAGGTATTTTGCCTTTGTTGTCTCATTTAGTCCCAAGAGCAATCTTGTATGTTGTCAAGGAACCAGTTTAGAGAAAGGAAAATATACCCTTCTATACCTACATGTATACAAAGGCAGAGGTTAAACAATTTGATCCTGATTATAGGAATAATACACATTAGGCCCTAGCTGGTTTGGCTTGATGGATAGAGCATCAGCCTGAGGACATAAGGACCCTGGGGTTCCATTCCAGTCAAGGGCACATGTCCAGGTTGCAGGCTCAGTCTTCAGTAGAGGGTATGTGGGAGGCAACCAGTCAATGATTCTCTGTCATATTTGATGTTTATATCTTTCTCTCTCTATCCTGTCCTCTCTGAAATCAAGAAAAAATATAATATTAAAAAAAGAAATAATACATCAGTACCAAGGTTCATGTATAGAACACATATAACCTATGCATAAGGTTTTCTAAGCAAGTATTGCCTACATTTTTCTGGAAAGTAGGAATGTAGGCATTAATGTATATTTATGTGTGACGTCCCTAGTTGGAATAGAGGTTGATAAGTGTTGCTTGATTTTGAGCATGTGTCTTTTATGATAATTGAGCTAGCTTGACTCTGGGTTAGTCCCAGGGCTTATGTGTTCCCTGGGGTCTTTCTTACAGGTTAGTTAAATTTTTCACAGCAGTGTGCTGCTCTGTCCATAGACATTGCAACCTATTGAAAGCTTGACCTTGAGAAGAGGAGGATTGACCTTTACTTAACCCAAAACTTCCTGCTGTGAGTGGCTTTTTCTGAGCAAACTCTTGTCAGGATTATGATCAAAAGGTGGGAAGTGGACATTTGCCAATAGATGTTCAGTGTGATGTGTCATCAAAGCAGCAATGGCTGCAATGGGGTTGGATGTTGGAGTAGGGGAGAAGGAAAGATTGAGGGTAGCAGAGCCAAAACTCACTGAAAAGGGCAGAGACTGGCAAATCTGCCTCCCTGAGAAATGGAGGGAGTAATGATGCTACGTCACCTCTGGCTTCTCAGAGACCAAGCTTTTCTTCCTACTTATATTTCTATTCTGTTACTCTGTTCTACAAAATTTTCCAATAAATACCCATTTTTAATTTGAACAAGTCTAACCATGTTTCTGTTTCTTGAAAGGGAATGACCCCATCTAAGTGGTCATTACTTGGGCAAGTGTGAAGTGGATCGATATTGAAGCCATCATTTCCCCCCTTCTTTGGGAAAAGAGCAATATGGTTTCTCTAATCATTAAATCCCTTAACGTCATTAATTTAAGGAGGCAAAATCTCATGAAAACCTCATGTGTCAGGCAGTAGTTAAATGCCTTATTTTTGGTCCTCATTTTAGAGAGGAAGTTGAGAAAAAACTTGTCAAAGGTAGACCTCTACATGCCATATTGAGGCATTTTTCTCTGGGCTATTCATGTTAATGCCAGGTATTATTTATGGATGAGTGGATGAGGACAAAGAATGTATTGTTACTGAGACTGGAGTCAATACAGGTATGTTCTATATCATATTTTTTTTTTCCAATCCTAATTTTTTGGTCTACCAACTGATTTTTCTCCTTAAGTTTTTAAGGAGTCATTTTTCCCCCTTTCATCTCATATAACATTTTGTTTCTCTGACTAGCAACATATAATTTAAAGATGTAATAGCATTATTTGAAGTTATATTGACTTTTCCATGTATTAATCCTGTGTGTTGACATCTCAGCAGAGATGCTGGGTTAGCATTAATCTCTGATTTTGCTGATCTGTCTGTGCACAGAGCTAGCAGACTGGAAAAAGCTACTTCACAATTCTCAATACATAATTGGAAGAGACATCACAACTATTAAATTATTAACAAATGAGTCATACTGTGTTTCTAACATGTGATTTAGAAGCACACTAAGAACACAAATTTGTGCTTTTAATAAAATAACCTCATCAGTAATCAATCAATATTCATTGGGCACTCATGGAAAAAGCATGTTGGATGCTAAAACAAATATATCTCACAAATGAATAAAAGAGCTTTTTACTTTAGGTTTACATTATTAATGAACTATTGTACTTTCACTGCTATTAGACTGAATTGGAAACATTTATGACTTAACTTTTTCAAACAAGTAATTGGGGAGTGGGTTATCTTTATGGAATACATTTTCTAAGTGGGGATGGAAAAAATGTAATACTTATTGTTAAAAATATATAATACTATTTTGTCTAGTCTTCTCCTTGGAAACAGAGTCTAATAATGCAACTGATAGTTCTTCAGAGTCAGGATCCCCAATTTACTACATCAAGGATTACTAATTTACTACATCAAGGTTATCATAAATTGAGGAGTAAAGCAGACTGTGCTAAATCTGTCTGTGTCCAGCTGAGAACATCCCTAGTGTTGAAAGCTGCCCCTCTTTTCTTCCTCCTCTTTCTTTTTTTTTTTTTTTTTTAGCTACTTCCTATCTTATCTCCTTCCTCTTTTTTCTTCAGTCATAATCCTACTTACAAAATTGTTTCATTGACGTTTACTTTATTCTTTTAACACTAGAGTGCAAATATAAGTAAGACAAACTTCCTCTGTTTGATGGATGTGTTTAAGTGGGATTAAAATATAAAATATTTTATACAAGTTATATCTTTGATTTTGCATGAATGTTTTCATATTCTAGACACAGTGGAGTTAATTTCTCTACTCCGGCCACTTTCGAAAAAGTAAAGCAGGCGCACAGGCACTGCCAGAGGTTGAAGAGGCTAAGACAGAGCCCTTAAGTCTAGAGAGTAGAAGTAAAGAGTGACATGACTTTTATGTGTACTTTCCTTTCTCCCGTCATGGCAAAATAGAAATGTTTATCAGGAAGAGGGCCTAAGTCAATGGCCCCTTGACTAACCAGGTTGCTTATGTCCTAGAAGTGATTCAGACATTCTCTGCTGAAATTATGGGCATGTAGGAGGAAGCTGAGGTCAAACCTTGGTACCACATAGTTTGCAGGCACAGAGCTTAAGCTGAGGTAGAGCCTCAGGACATGGCTACAGCACTAGCACGGGATGAGGTGGGGAAGAGAACTGGCCTGGGTGGGCTTGGAAAAACACAAGAATTCACCAGTCAGACCATAATAGACAACTTCACAAGGCACGCAGGATAAACTGGACTAGCAGAAGACACAGACCAATGATCCACATAAAAATCGAGGGTCCCACCTAATTGCCATGTCATCATTTAAGATTTCTGTTATGCTTAAGAAGTCATTTTGGGAAGAGGAAGCATTAGAAACACCGAAAGCCTACAATTTATCTTTGAAAGACACAGTTTTCTTTCTAAAACTCTATATAATAAAATGGTGAAATGCAAATCTATCCAACAGCAGAATGACTGATTGCTATGATGCGCACTGACCACCAAGGGGCAGACGCACAACAAAGGATATGCCTCCTGGTGGTCAGGGTGCTCCCATAGGGGGAGCACAGCTCAGCCAGAAGCCAGGCTCATGGATCATAGCTGGTGAGTGCAATGGCTGCAGCACTAAGGATGTGCTAAGGATGTCCAGAGAGTGGGCCTAATCTCTCAGTTGGACATCCCCTGAGGGCTCCCAGAATGCAATAGTGTGCAGTTCAGGCTAAGGAAACCCCCCCTCCCCCAGTGCACAAATGCCATGCACTGGGCCTCTAGTAATCTTATAAACAGGGACTAAAAGACCTGTATTGTAACGTTTAAAACTTCATCTTTTTCTGTTGTCTCAACAGCCTCATAAACAGGCTGTGAGCATCCTCCCAGGAGCCCTGTGCACTAATGGATGGGACAAGGTGGGACCCTGCCACAAGTTCTCCTTCCTACCGCCCCCACCCCAACTGTAACCTAATAATATTCAAGTGCACCGGTGACATCACTTTGCACTTTTGCTTTTGTATTCCACCCTACCCCCCTGTAAAAGCACAGGGGAGCTTGTTTGCTCTGTTTGTCACCTGCTTGGTTGAGCCCGCTCCTGGTGCTCTCTCGTCTGGTCCCCTTTGGTGTGAGTGACTATCTCTCTGGGGCCTGTGAGCATAATCACCTTAGTTTTTACCTGAGCTTCTTCTCTCCTTCCTCCTGTGGTCACACCTCCCTGGTCATCTCAGAAAAGAATACAAAACAAGATGAACACACACACACACACACACAGAGAAAGAAAAGATGAGGACACCTTTAGCAGCAAATTCAAGTTGTTGTTTTTTCCATTGGCTTTCATGTGATATGGATATGTTTTCCTTTATATTTGTTTATAACAAGTATAAAATTAATACATAACTCACAGTACAATGTCCAAAGACACATGTTCCTTCTGTGGGAGGGCACTCCTAATGTCAGAGGCTGAACGAGCTTTGCAAAGTTTGCTGAAGAATTGGATTTTGAACATAAAGCTTTACAATATTGAGTTATGTGGGGTGTCCTATCACACATACCGCTTTGAATGGGAGATAATGGTTTTCTAGCATCGATGTATAGACCTGTTTTCTTTTAATATTTAGATCCCTCAAGAACACGGTAGGTGGTGACTCCTTTCTGGAGAATATGAAGTTCAAGTTTCAGATTCTCAAATTCTGGGTCTAAAGCTGTTTCAAAAAGCACAAAGATAAGCAACAGCTTTGAGAAGCTTAAAATCATACTTGCTGGTGGGTAAAAGATGATTCATTTTCTGATCATCTGCTATATCATGCTCATTGAAATAATAATCCTCAAAACACACACACACACACCCCTCTGCTTTCCTTTTATCCACATATTAAACCTGGGTGAAGATCCTATTTTCTGTGTTCCTTAATTAAGGACTAATTCTATTTTACCTCAAGAGTTATCAACTGTTTAATGAGAGCCCAGTGTTTCTTCAGGAGACACTGGAAGTTGCATAAAGACAGCAACCGTGTTTTGCGATCTTTCCCTACTCTTCTGGGCACAAAGGAGATAACTTCTACTTGTTACCTAAAATCACAACCATACAACTATCCCAAATAAATGAGTCTTTTATTTTTTAATTTTTATTTTTTTTTTAAATATATTTTATTGATTTTGTACAGAGAGGTAGGGAGAGAGATAGAGAGCCAGAAACATCGATGAGAGAGAGTCATTGATCAGCTGCCTCTTGCACACCCCCTACGGGGATATGCCCGCAACCAAGGTACATGCCCTTGACCGGAATCGAACCCGGGACCCTTCAGTCCCCAAGCTGATGCTCTATCCATTGAGCCAAACCGGTCTCGGCTAAATGAGTCTTTTAGAAATCCCCAAAGAATACTTCTAATCAGCTCTGTTAAGTCATTTTTAATAAAAACTGATGAGCATGAAGAATGTTTGTACTTACTGATACAACAACTAGGAAGGCTCTGGGTAAAGGTGGAAGGTGGTTGATGTATGTCAGAACTCATGTTATTTGTTCAAGCATGGCAGTAGCTTTGATTTATCCTATTTGTGCATCAGTATGAACTTGACTGACTCATCCTAGAAGTCCCCAAAAGCTGGCAGGAGTTAAGGGACTAATTAGTTCACCAAATCTAGAAGTCTGCTCCCCTACCCTCCTAAAGTATGATTTGGGCATCTGTCTCACCAGCAAGCTGCTCTGAATCTACAACATTGTGAGGAGAAACCCACATCAGTTTAGAAACATGAGCACACTGTTTAGACTACATATTTCATAGATCGCACCTCCCTGTCAATGACTTACTAAGTTCCAGCCGGGAAGTCACCTTGGTGCAGTAGAAGCTGTATGCCAATTTGTACTTTTACCCTTTGTTTCAAAGCTTAGTCAAGAGGACCTATCCTGTGCTAATGTGTTCAGTCTGGCACTTTATGGAAATGAATATATAGAACAGTTGAAGCTTCAAATTGAACTGTGTGAATTATTCCAGGTATTTTAGGGTGGATTCTAATTCCATTTTATTATTAGAGAGTTCTATGTTGAGATAAATTACATTTCCTGTCTTTTCATAAATTGTAACAGGAATGTCTAACTGCTGATATTGGCTAAAGTTCCTTTTCAGGGGAGTTAGAAATCATTTCGTGAGGCTGAAGGAGCAAACACACAAAGTTAGGATGCAATGGACAGAAGAAAAACAGTTGTTCTTATACTCTGGACTTATAAAGCAGACCTGTTTACTAAGCCCCCCACTTCTCCTGGAAGTTTAACTTTTAAAAATGAAAGGGGACTAAAAAAGAATTTTGTTACATGACCTAGAAACCGTACATTTTCTTATCTATCAGAATTTAACTGGTGAGTTATGTTGACATCATAGAACCTAGAATGTTTTCAAAGTCTTTTCATGCCTAATGGCATTAAGTGGTAGTGTATTTTACTATGCAGCCCAGTTGTGACTGTTCTCTTTAGCCCTGAAGAAGGAAAAATGACCCTGTAGGGTTTGATGATGAACTCTGTTACTATGTTCCTAGTGAACTCATGGAACTGTTTGGTAATGCACCAATCATTTATCTTTATACTAGGGGCCCAGTGCACAAAATTCGTGCACAGAGAGAGGGTCCCTCAGCCTGGCCTGCACCCTCTTGCAATCTGGGACCCCCTCAGGGGATGTCCGACTGCCAATTTAGGATTGGGTCTAAACTGACAGATGGACATCCCTCTCACAATCTGGGACTGCTAGCTCATACTGCTCGCCTGCCTGCCTGCCTTATTGCACCTAACCACCTCTGCCTATGCCCCCACTGCCATGGCTTCATCCAGAAGGTCATCCAGAGGATGTCCAGAATGACGTCTGGAAAATCTTAGGCTTTCCAGTCTAATTAGCATATTATGCTTTTATTATAGATTTTGGGAGCATTGTTACAGGTTAATTGGCTCTATAGTTTACAAGTTTGCATCACTAATATCAATAAAAATCTGTTTATATTGTTCTTTTGGGATTCTGATTGCATTAAGGAATGATTAGTCCTAATTAAATCCTGTAGCCTGTGCTAATTACCATCAAATTAAGACTTTACATGAAAATGTGAGCTTATGCTAAAGTAAACTCATTTTAAACATTAATTAGATAAATACCTTTGCAGTTGCTTTTATTTTATTTTATTTTATTTTATTTTATTTTATTTTATTTTATTTTGACAAGAAGGAAACATCAACCACCAGCCATTGCTTTATGAAAGGGTGTCTCCCATAGTTGCTACACAGACAATCTAGTTAATTATAAATATGAGTGATGTTTCTTTATTTTACTCCTCATGAGAACTAAACTATCCTCAGCTGTTTCTCATCCACCCTCCAGGTAAAATATTGTGTTTACATTATAGAATAAAAATGAGAGGCTGAAGGCTTTAGAGCGTGTGTTCTATTATATTGTCTCATTTAACTTTTATGCACTGCAGTGCTTTCCAGTTTGGCATTTCCCTGATTCCTTTTTAATGCTGCGGATTCATTTGGACTCTCCTGTGTGAGGTGATAATGATGCTTCTCCAGGTACTTTCCTGTGTGCTGACACCTTAGGGAAAGTATTCTTTTGCCCTCAGCGCCCGATTTTTTAATACTCTTCCTTAATAGAATGGTTGACTTTCATATGCAAATGAAGATGCTATTAACAGGATGGAGTCCTACTTTCTGGCCACGTACATCTTTATTCTTTCATAGGGATCACTAGATGAAATTGTGCCTTTAAACACAGCATGGTTCCCGGTGCATGGAGGGTTCCCTAAATGTTAGCTAAGATAATTATTGTTAGGATTGCATTGCATTCAGTCCCACCAGAAGTCCAATTATAGGCCAATTAATTGGTTTTGACGCCAGGAGGAAGTAATATTTCATCAGAAATCTCCAACAATTTCACTTCCTCTTCTGCACTTGTCCTGCTTAGAGATGCTTTGAGTTTGGCAGCTAAAGCAATGGCAGGAGCCAAGCTCTCTTGGCTGTTTTATTGACCTGAAATGCCCATTCTGATGCCATGCTGAAGGCTCCAATTCAGAAGGAATGCTCAAGGTTTTGACTATTTATCTACCTTCTTACGTTTATCTACTTTTACTAAATCCCCTCCTACTCATTCGTTTTCTTACTCTCATTTACTTTTGTCTCCTATTTACCAGCCCAAGATCTATTTTCTACTTTTCTGACTTTTAATTGTATTTTAATTTCATTTTTCCCCTTGATCAAAACTTTTCCTTTAGCCTTTAAGAAATAATTGTACTCATTCTTCAAATACTATCTTTATCATTTTATTCCTATTTGTTTTTGCTGTTGCCCTTTCTTCAATGGAGCAGCTGATCTCCATGTCTCTACCTTCTTTTCCATCTCATTACTATTATCTCTCTCTTAAGTCCACATTTCAACCTATCAGGTATGCATTTTGCCTTACACACATGACTCTCATTTCTAGCTTGGATTTTTGTACATGCCATTTGCTTTGCCTGGTATTTCCTTTGTAACATGTTGTCAATATCCATTCTCACCCCTCCTTTATGTTCCTTCTCAAAATTATTTTCTTCCAAAAGGTTTTACATCAAGATTATGAGCTATGCAGCCTCAGTGAACTAGAACCACAGAGTGCTCTAAATATCTTTGAGATCATTACAGACAAGGAAACAGGTTCAGAGAGGATCACCTGAGTGGCACACAAGAGTCTGAGACCCTTCAGTGTCAGAATAGAACATAGTGGACTCCAGAGTTCATACTCTTCCCTTTCACCTGCTGTATCTCAGCACATACACTAGTATTTCCTCATTTGTCTCAGGAGGTATTTTAAAACACTTCCTTCATGTATGTGCTCTTTCCCCACCTCAGTTATTTTTTCTGTTTTTGAAAAACCTTTTGCCTTTTACTCTTTGTCTTCCTCCTTTCTCCATAACATTTAACACAAATTGAATTTTGGACAATTCACTAAGTATAGTTAAATGCCATTGTCCATCTCTATAATTTGTTTCCTGTTTCCTGCCTTAGTTTATATACAAGGTGTCCCCCAAAAATGTATATATACTTTAACAGATTATAGTTCAATTTTGAAAATGAAATGTATTTTAATAAATACTGCCTTTTTAATGATTCAAAGTGTGTATATACATTTTTGGGGACACCCAACATATTTGACTCCATATCATTGTTTCCATTTCTTCCTTTCTTCCCTCTCTTTTGTCTTAATACTTTCCCTCCAATTCCCATTACCTTAAAAATTGCATATCTCTGCATTATATTAACTTTCCATTTTGTGCTCAATTTTTTTCTTATACTTCTTATATCTAGATTTCAGTTAGAAGATAAAGGTAGATAGTGACTCTCTTGTTGAAATCCCTGAGCTTTATTTATACAGTATCTGAATAAATTAACCCTCTGTGTAATAACTCAGTCTTTTATCTAGTTAACTATAGTTAAAGCCTACACTTTTCAAATGTTTAACATTGTTCAGTAGGAAATCTCTTTATTTATTGATTTGTAAGGCAGTTAACAACTATCTGGTGATCTGCCTAATGGGAAGAGTTGAATTGGGTGCTGGTTTGCTGTGTTGATGGAGTGGAAGCCTATATATATATATATATCAATATATATAACTTTTTAAAAATAAATGCTTAGCATACAAAACTCAGAGACACAATTTGGTTGTTCTGGAATTGTAATCCTATAGGACCATTTATTGAAAAGACTGTCTTTTCGCCATTAAGTTATTCTTGGTTCCCTTGTCAAATATTAGTCAACTGTATATACTTGGGTTTCTTTCTGGGCTCTCAGTCCTATTTCATTCCTCTATTTGTCTATTTTTATGGCCACACCACACTCTTTGGATGACTATATCTTTTTAGTATAGTTTGAAATCAAAGTGTGATGCTTTCTGTTTGTTGTTATTTTTCATCATCACCTGGGGACATTTTTTCCATTGTTTTTTCAGAGAGAGTGGAAGGGAGGGAGGATGAGGGGAGAGAGAGAAACACTGATATGAGAGAGACATATCAGTTGGTTGCTTCTGTACATGCCCCAAATGAACCTGCAACCAGGTATGTTCCCTTGATCAGGAATCAAACCCATAACTCTTCAGCAACATAGCCAGGGCAGATGTCCCTGTTTTATCTTTCTAATGATTTTTTAAATTATTATTCAGTGTCTTTTGTGCTTTCATATAAATTTTAGGAAAGCTTTTTTAAGTTTCTGTAAAACATGTTATTGGATTCTTAAGAGTTTACATGGAATCAACAGATCCAATGTCTTGCAGTTTTTAAAGTAGTGATCATTCACCTCCATACTTAAATTTAAGTATATACATTTTTTTGTTTTAGATGCAGTGTAAATGGGACCAATTACTTTATTTCTTTTGCAGAAAATTTGTTGTTAGTGTATAGAAATGCTGCTGACTTGTATATGTTAATTTCATATCCTGCAATTTTACTAATTTTATTTATTAAGTCTAACAGTTTTTTAGTTAAGTCTTTAGGATTTTCCCTAAAAAATAAAATCATACCATTTTCAAATAGAGACAATTTTACTTATTTTTTCCAGGTCTCATACCTTTGATAGCTTTTTCTTGCCTGACGGAATGCTCTAGCTAGGACTTCTGGTACTATAATATGTTGACTAGGAACAGTGAAAGTAGCCACACTTTATGTTGAAATATGTTCCTTCTATATTAATTTGTGAGGAGTTTTTATGGTGAATGAATGTTGGATTTTCATGAAATGATTTTTCTCTCTCAATTGAGATGTTCATATTAGTCTTTTTTCTCTCTCTATTTTTTGTTAATCCTCACCCAAGAGTATTTTCCCACTAATATTTAGAGAGCGTGGAAGGGAAAGATAGAGACACATAGAGAGAAACATCAATATGAGAGAGACAAATCAATTGGTTACCTCCTGTACAGGCATTAAGTAGGGCCAGGATCGAGTCTACAACCAAGGTACATGCCTTTGACCAGAATAGAATCTACAACCTTTCAGTCCCAGGGCCAATGCTCTATCCACTGAGCCAAAGCAGCAAGGCTTCTTTCATTACATTAATGTCTGGTACAATGTTGAACCATCCTTGCATCCCAGGGATAAATCCACTTTTGATCATGGTAGATGAACTTTTTAATGTGCTACTGAATTTGGTTTGCTAGTATTTTATTGAGAATTTTTACCTCTATATTCCTCAGTGATATTGGCCTATGGTGTCCTTTTAAGATGGCATCCTTTCCTGGTTTTTGGTGTTAGGATCATGCTTACCTCAAAATAAGTTGGGAGACATTCCCTCCTTTTCAGTTTTTGGAAGACTTTGAGAAGGATAGGTGTTAATTCTTATTTAAGTGTTTGATAAAATTCCACCAGTGAAGCCATTTCATTCTGATCTTTTCTTTGTTGATAGAATTAACGTTACTGATTCAATGGACTTACTATAATTGATACATTTAGATTTTCCTTTTCTTCCTGGTTCAGTTTTGATAAGTCGCTTGTTTCTAAGAATTTTTCTATTTTTTTCTGGATTGTTCAGTTTGTTGGCCTCCTAGTTATTTTGAATTTTTATGGTTCAAATAAATTGCACTTACCCTATTATATTTATAATTTTTTCTATTTTTCTTCATTAGTCTAGCTAAGGGTTTATCATTTCAAAGAACTAACCAATCATTTTATTGCTTTTATATTCTCTATTTTTAAAATTTTCTGCTCTAGTCTTTATTATCTTCTTCCATCTGCTATCCTTGTTCTTGTTTTTAATTCCTTAAGGTGTAGAGCTACAATAGATATTTTAGTTGTGATATTTCTTGCTTCTTAAAAGAGGTGTTTATTGCTAAGTACTGCTCTCTTCGAACTGCTTTTGTTATATCCCCAAAGTAATTTTTACTGTTTTTCCAATTTTTTTTTTTTTGTCTCAACAAACATTCTTCTAACCCCTTAATTTTTTTCCCCTTGAGTCCATTGGTTGTTCAAGAGAGTTTTATTTAATTTCCAGGTGTTTGTGAATTTTCTATTTTTCTTTGACTTCTAGTTTCTGCTATTGTTGTCAAAGAGAATACTTGTTTTGATTTTAATCTTGAATTTGCTAAGATTTGTTTTATAGCTTAACATATTGCTTATTCTAGAAAGTGTTCCATGTGCACTTAAGAATGTGTATTCTGCTGATCATTAATTTAATGTTCTTTTTTATGTCTGTTATACTTATTTGGTCTCTAGTGTTATTCAAATCCCTGTTTTCTTATTGATTCTGTCTATATTCTTTACCCATTGTTGAGAGTGAAATATTTAAGTCCCCAACTATTATTGTTACGGATTTTTTACATTTTTGCTCTGTTAGTTTTTGATTTAAATATTTACATGCTTTATAATGTTGGGTCTGTAACTATTTACAATTATTATTTTATCTTGATATATTGACCCCTTTATCATGGTATAATAATCTTCTTTGTTTCCTTGTGCAATTTTGAGTTTAAAGTTTATTTTTGTCATATATATATATATATATATATATATATATATATATATATATACACACACACACACACACACACACACACACACACACACACACATATATGGCTAATATGCAAGGTGTCCCAGTGGGAGCTCGACCTGGAGACGGGGAGTTCAATCAGTCGCTATAATATGCACTGACAACAGGGGTGGTGTGAAACGAAGGGAGGCCCGCAGCTGGGGAAGGGAGGCCCTGGTTGGCAGCCAGAAGGCCCTGATTGGCCCTGATCACTGGCCAGGCCTCTAGTGCATGTATAACTACCCCTTGTGTTTTATTGTTGTTGTTATTTGGTTACCGCTTGCTTGATGTTTCCTTTTCCATCTCTTCACTTTCAATCTGTGTGTGTCATCAGGGTAAAGTCAGTCTCTTGTAGGCAGCATAATATTAGATCTTATGTTTATTTTGTTTTTTAATCTATTCAGCCATTCTGTGTCTTTTGCTTAGAGACTTTCATCTGCTCTATAAAGTAATCATTGCTAGGTAAGGCAACGATTGCCATTTTGTTCATTGTGTTCTGGTTGTTTTGTAGTTTCATTGTTCATTGTTTTCATCCTGCTGTCTTTGTCTGTGTATGAGTTTTGATGTCATTTTTATATCGGATGCTTTGACTTTTTTATCATGTATTTTGTATAATTACTATAAATTTTCCCTTGTGGTTAGCATGAAGTTTACATAAAATGTCTTAAAATTGTAACATCCTACTTTAAACTGGTAACAGTGTATCTTTAATATAATCAATAACTTTTAAACTTTTACTTACCCCCTCACATGTTAGGTTATTTTTGTCACAATGTACATATTTTTGTGTTGTATAACTAACAACAAATTACTGTAGTTATTGATATATTTACTACACTTTTAAAAAATGTTTAAAATAGAGTTGTAAGTAAATCGTGCACCACCATTACCATATTGCAGAATCTAATTATGACTCTTTATTTATCATTACTAGGGAGATTTATAGTATTTTTCTATGATTTCATTATGTTCATTAGCATCCTTTTCCTTTAACACATTGAACTCCCTTTAGAATTTCTTGTAGTTCAGGTCTGGTGGAAATGAACTGCTTCAGCTTTTGTTTTTTAGGGGACATCTGTATTCCTCATTTAGTTTTGAAGGACAGCTTTGCCTGGCTATAGAGTTCTTGGCTCACAGTTATTTTTATTTAATTTTTTTTGTTGTTGTTGAGCAACTTGCTAATAGTCTTATGGGAATTCACTGGCGTGTAACTTCTCTTTTCTCTTGCTGCTCTTAAATTTTTTTTTTTAACTTTTGATAATTTGGTTATAATATGTTCTAGTCCTATTCAGGTTTAAACTCTTTGAGGTCCTTTAGGCCTCATGGATATGTATGTCCATTTTTCTCCCCATGTTTGTAGCTTTTCAGCCATTATTGCTTTAAATATACTTTCTGTCACTTTCTCTTTCTCTTCTCCTTCTTGAATTCCCACAATACAAAATTTGTTTGTTTGTTTTTTTGTAATTCTTGTAGGCTTTCTTCATTCTTTTTTCTTTTTGCCCCTCTAACTGCATAATTTTCAATGTCCTATACTCTAAGCCACTTATTTTTTTGTTCTGCATGGTTGATTCTACCTTTAAAACTCCATTTAATTCTTTTATTCAGTTATCATATTTTTCAACTCTAGGATTCTTTTATTTATTTTTTGATGGTTAATATATCCTTGTTGATTTTCTTGGTGTGTGTTTTTTTCTATGCACTGTGCTTTTTGTTTTATTTTGTTTTTTAATATCATTTAGTGGTCTGTCTGTGTTTTTTTTAGAGTTCACTAAAATTCCTTAAGAGGATTATTCTGAATTCTCTGTCTGAAAGTTCATAGATATTCATTTCTTTAGGCCTAGTTACTGGAGCTTTATTATTATAGTTTACTTTGGTGGTGTCACATTTACCTAATTTGTTTTTTTTACTGATTCTTGATTCCTTATATTGATATCTGCATATTTGAGTAACTGAGCTTATCTTCCAGTCTTTACAAGTTTGCTTTGCCAAGCTTGGGGTTCTGGATGTTTCTGCTGATAATGTCCTAGGGTAGGTGGGCCTCTATTATGATCAATTTTGGGGCAAATCAACTGTTCAAGCTGTGCAGATTGGAATCAGGGTGGTGTGCCACTGGCTGAGAATAGTTGGGTAGGACTGCTGACTTGGTTTTCTACTCAAGTGAGGCTGTAGACTGGCCTCTTAGGGGTGCCTGGGTTCTCTGGTCAGGCTGACTAGATGATCGGGACTGGATATTGTGTCCAGTTGTAGTTGGAGCTATGAATTGGCTTCCCTGCCCTCTTAGTGCATCAGTATTGAGCCCAGGATTTGCACAGCTCTGCATTAAGCCAGAGTGTGTACTGAATGTTGTGGTCAGGTGAGGCCAGCATGCTGCTCTGCAGACAAGGGAAGCAATGGTACTCTCAGTTCAAGTGCCACTGAATGGAAGGCTGTTTAATGGGCTTCCTGAGTGCTTGGTTTGGTTCCCTGGGTGGGGAGAATGAAGGCTGTATTCAGCGATGAGCAGGGCTATGTTTCTTTTTTTTAAATATATTTTATTGATTTTATACAGAGAGGAAGGGAGAGAGATAGAAACATCGATGAGAGAGAGTCATCGATCAGCTGCCTCTTGCACACCCCCTACTGGGGATATGCCCACAACCAAGGTAAATGCCCTTGACCGGAATCGAACCCGGGACCCTTCAGTACCCAAGCCGACGCTCTATCCATTGAGGGCTATGTTTTGTTGATGAATTGGACTTTCTGCTGAGGTGTAGGTAAAAAAAAAAAAAAAAAAAAAAAAAAAAAAAAAAAAAAAAAAAAAAAAAAAAAAAAAAAAGAGAGAGAGAGAGAGAGAGAGAGAGAGAGAGAGAGAGAGAGAGAGAGAGAGAGGGAGAGAAAAGCTTCTATGGCAGTACATCTCTTTGTTGCCTTAACTCAAGCTGCCCTGTATCCCAAGTTGCCTGACTGAACAGGGCCACTGGAGTTACTCCTCAAATGGTCAAGTGCTGTTGGCCCACACAGCTTCCAGGAGTTGTAGCCAGCCTTCCTGTCAGATGGAGCCAGAAGATGCTCTCTGCAGAGGGTGGGGCCATGTCTCATCTCTCTTGCCTGAATGTGGGCAAACTGGGCTTGAGGGTCAGCAACACTCTTCCTTTGTGGATCCAAGTCAAGCAGACCTGCACCCCACTGATTTCCCTAGTCAGGGTATATCTCCAACTTGGTTCTGCAGATGAGCAAAGCCACTGGCTGGGATTACTGCCTGGACACTGAAGGAATGAACTTGGTCTCCAAGATCTGTGTTATTGCAAGCCCCTTCTCACTTTCCCTGGGTAGGTGGGCTCTATTATGGTCAATTTTGGGCCAGTGGGTTGAACCCTGCATGTTCCCCTGAAGTCCCAGTGGTGTAATAGCAGTGCAAGGGCTCCTACAAAGCTACCCCTAATTCTGGGGGCACTCGTGGTTCCTCCTGGGGTCTCTTTTCCCACTGGAGGAGCCAGCGGCTCAGGGATACCTTTCCCACTGGGGGGACCTGAGCCTCAGGGGGTGCTTCAGTCTCACCCTGGTGGGTCCTTTCTGTGGTGTCTCATTCTTTTTTTTTTTTTTAATAAATTTTTATTGTTCATATTATTACAAATGCCCCCCCCCCCCATTGCTGTCCTCCACCAGGTTCCCACCCCACCCTTTGCCCTTTCCCCACTCCCCATTGTCCTCATCCATAGGTGCACAGTTTATGTTCAGTCTCTTCCCACATCCCCCTCTCCCCTTTTCCCCAAGAATCATCAGTTCACTCCCCTTCCATACCTCTGATTCTATTATATTCAACAGTTAATATTGTTCATCAGATTTTTTTTTAATTTCCTCGGTTTTTAGATTCACTTGTTGATAGTTACATATTTGTTGTTCATAATTTTTATCTTTATTTACTTTCTCTTCTGAAAGAACCCCCTTCAGCAATTCATATAATTCTGGTTTGGTGTTGATGAACTCCTTTAGCTTTTTTTTATTAGTGAAGCTCTTTATCTGGCCTTTGATTCTGAGTGATAGCTTTGCTGGATAGATTATCTTTGGCTGTAGGTTCTTACTATTCATCACCTTGAATATTTCTTGCCATTCCCGTCTGGCCTGCATGGTTTCTGTTGAGAAATCAGCTGACAATCGTATAGGTGCTCCTTTATAGGTAACTACCTTCTTTGCTCTTGCTGCTTTTAATATTCTCTCTTTGTCTTTTGCTCTTGGAATTTTAATTATGATTTGTCTTGGTGTGGTCCTCTTTGGATTCCTTTTGTTTGGAGTTCTGTGCGCTTCCTGGACTTGTAAGTCTAATTCTTTCACCAGGTGGGGGAAGTTTTCTGTCACTATTTCTTTCAGTATGTTTTCGATATCTTGCTCTCTCTCATCTTCTGGGACCCCCATAATTCTGATGTTGGTTCACTTGAAGTTGTCCCAGATGTTTCTTACATTATCTTCAATTTTCTGGATTCTCTTGCCTTCTAGCTTCTGTGGAGGAGTGTCTTCTGGCTCTTTATGTTCCAAATCTTTGACTTGATTCTTGCGATCTTCCATTCTGTTTTTAGGACTCTGTATAATATTTTTTATTTCAGACGATGTATTCTTTATTTCTTGTTGATCCCTTATCATTTCTTGTTGATCCCTTATCATTTCTTGTTGATCTCTTATCATTTCTTGTTGATTCCTTATTAATTCTAGTTGATCTCTTTTCATATCCTCATAGATCTTATCGATCTTTTCTAGGAAATTCTTGAAAAACTTTATAAGCGTAGATTTGAACTCTATATCCAGTCGCTTTTTGTCCTCTATTTCTTTCGTTTGTGATCTATTTCATTGTCGCATTTCGCAGCTACAGATGGGACAGGGTTTCAGGGTGGAGCCTGCAGCTTTGGCTTCCGTCAGCCCCGCCCTATGCGGTTCCTGGGTCTCAGGGTCCTTCAGTACTTGCTGCAAGCGCCTCTGAGAAAAAGGTGCCCTCGATTTTCGCCTGCTGCCAAACAGTCTAGGCTTTCCCCCAATGAGCCTGGTATTGGGGTTCAGTTCAGTTGGAAGTGGAGTTGGAGGTGGCGTTCAGGGCAGTCTGGAGCCCCTGTCTCCTTCCCGCCAGGGCAATCCTGCGGCACATCCAACTGTCCCTTCTCTGTGCACAATGTGCGCGCCTCCGGGACCTCCTTTCGCCGCTCCCCCGGGGTCCCGCCTTACAGCCCAGCTCCCTATGGATGAGCCTGGGTCCCTGGGGTCTGGCCTAGAACTGGGGTTCAGAGCAGTCAGAACTGGGGCCCAGCACAGTTGGAGCCTTTATCTCCTTCCCGCTAGGGAACATCAGCCAGGCACACAGCCTCCCTCCTCTCCGGCTCTGTCCTCTCCCCGCTCGCCGCGTGTCTCCCTACCTTAGGCTTTTACAGCTCCTCCGCGCTTCCTTCTGGTTTTCTCCTTGCTTCTCGTTGTAGAATTTCCAGTCAGTCGACTTTCCTGTAGTTCTGGGTAACGTCCATTTTATATTTTAGTTGTATTTTATTGAAATTGTGTGCGGCTGCAGCTAGGTGTCTACCTGAGCAGCCATCTTGAATTCTCCTGTGGTGTCTCATTCTTGAAAAGCTGTTCATTTTTAAAAAACTATAAGGAGGGGCGAAATTGGGAACACCCTCTGCCATCCTCTTGGTTTTCAGGCTTTGTAAAAGAAAATGTTATGTCAGTACTCAACCAAATTATTTTACCAGTAATGTTTCTCTTGAGCCAAGAAATATTTATGAGCAAGGCAGTTGGTGGAGGTGAAAGATGCTGAAGCCTGCCAAAGCATGTCTGCTGTTGGATGTTTGAATCCTCTAATGCAGTGTTTCCCAAACTTTTGACATATGTGTACCCCTTCTATAATTTTTGTGACGCTGAGTACCCCTCATACTCATGAGAACGTAGAATTAGGCGCAGCTAAGCACAGTGCAGTGCATATCCCCACCAAACTCCGGTGCAACGCGTACCCCCACCAAACTCTTCCTGTACCCCTGGGGGTACGCGTACCACACTTTGGGAAACACTGCCCTAAGGGAAAAAATGCAGGGCATGAATCAGAAAATGGCATCTGCTATCTTCCTTCCCTGGGGCAATGCTTTACTTTGCCATCAGGGGGACTGCCCACCCTTTCCTGTGGCACGTTGGCACTTTGCGACTTCTCACATCCATTCAGCTGTGAGATGTCAGGATGCTTGGAGACCAGAAACCATGTGGTGGCATCACTGTAGGAAAAAACTGAGGAATCTTTTTAAAAAAAATATATTTTATTGATTTTACAGAGAGGAAGGGAGAAGGATAGAGAGATAGAAACGTCGATGAGAGAGATACATCGACTAGCTGCCTCTTGCACAGCCCCCACCAGGGATGTGCCCACAACCAATGTACATGCCCCTGATTGGAATCAAACCCAGGACCCTTGAGTCCAAAGACCGACACTCTACCACTGAGCCAAACTGGTTTCAGCTGAGGCATCTTAATAGAAGTATTTGTATACCTATGTTTTTGGCTAATCCATATGCAGTTGCCAAGTTTCATGAATTTAAAGTTAGACAATTCACTTGTCTTCTATTGTAGAGAAAAATGAACCCACACCGTAGGCTTTTCATTATACAGAGAGGAGGAAGCAAAGCTGTTTTTTTTCTAGATTCTTTTGTATATATTTGAAATAGTACAATCATGTTACCGTATCAACTAAATACCTTCTAAAGATTTTATGATTGTCTCTGCTTTAGAATTGACTCTAATACAGTATTGACCAAATTACATGGTTTTGGATGTTACTAGAGTGGAGAGAGAACTCATTTAAGATTTCATATGTGTGTACATATATTTATGTATCTGTTATGTACACATTTACAAGAAATCATAAACTTTAAAATTATTAAGAAGAAAGATCTGAGCTAACAATATTATATAGAGAACTAATTTCATATCTTTGAATACAAAAACAGTAAGAACTACCTCAAAACATGTGAAAACTGAATTTCCATCTGAGTTGCTTTAAGGAATACATGTGGGGTGTGTGTGAGAAGCATGTACATTTAATTGTGATGTGGCCTGGGTTCTGTGTAAAGGCAGTTGAAGAACACTGCCCAGAGTCTTTATCTGTTTGAAAGGCAAGTCCTCGCTGTACTCAGCACCCATCCTCCAGGATCGGTGCTGAGAGAGAAAAGAGCCAACTCTTCCAATCCTTTTTGAGATCAGTGGGACATAATAATTAAATGTTTATTGTAATGCATTAATTAAGGCAGGAGTTTTCTGGAAAAGATAAGAGATGCCTAGTCTAATATATTTCCATGTTAATAAAAATAAGAAAATATGAATTAATTATGAATTATGAATATAAAAATATGATTTAACTGTTTGTATCTCATTTCATCTTTGTTGACCATTTTACATTTTGAAATTTCTGTATCATCTAGTCTTCAATGTTCCCTATATCTACACAGTTAAAAAACATTCTTTTATTTTATAGATTTGAAATTTTTGAACCAGCACTCGTGGACTGTATGAAAGAGTGATTTCAAAGACTGGAATCACTATTTACTGGAAACAATTTAAAAAAAATTTTCCATACCAAAAAAAAATAATGTAAAATTATTATCAAATCACTATTATACAAAACATTTTCTTCCTAGTTGTTTAGATGGCAAGCACATTAATGTTCATGTGCTGTTAGTTTTGAAGGTATTGCATTTAAATCTATTAGAGTAACTTCAAACGTTTTCTAAGTCGCATTATTCACATGACAGAGAGTGAAAACTGACATGCAGATGGTCCTTCCTGAGTGTAAATGTGTAGGCTGTATCAGTTGTAAGAGGGTAAATTTGCAGGTGGCAAAAACAGGCAGTAGTAAATAAAGCTGTAGTTAAATCAGACATTTGTCACTTTAAGGAAAGACTTCGTGGGCAGCTTAAATTATATCTGAGAAAATATAGATGACTAAAAGGTATGCTAATTATTACAGGAATGGTTAAGTTATACCATAAAGCCATTCAGCAATTAAAAGTTTCCTGTGGATTTGAATCACATTAACATCCAAGACAGATAGATGACCACCTAATAGAAAAATGAAGGCAGGAGTTTTCTGAAAAAGATAAGAGGTGCCTAGTCTAATATATTTCCAAATCAGGAAATAAATAACTAACAAAGGAAGTACAAATTCATGGAAGATGGCTTGTAAAATTTGCATCAGTAATGGAGAATGGAAATGTGTGACATGGCCAGACCTTGATTTCTACACTTGGACCACAATCCAAAGGTACAGCATTGGGAAACAAAAATTGCAGAGACACTCTTGGGGTGTTTTGGTGGTAACATAACAAAGGACAGCCATCTTGTGTGTTGGAATGATGGTCAATCTGCATATTACTCTTTTATTAGATAGGATAGAGGCCTGGTGTATGGGTGGGGACCAGCTGGTTTGTCCTCAAGGATGTCCTGGATCAGGGTGGGGGTTCCCTTAAGGTGTGGGGCATCCTGTGCGAGGGGCCTGTGGTGGTTTGCAGCCTAGCCATACTCCCTGGTGACCCAAGCTGAGGCCTGGTATCTTGAGTTTATTTATCTTCTACAATTAAAATTTTGTAGCCTGGAGCAGCCAAGCCTTCTGCTCTCTCCATGACAGCAGCAATTTCTGTTTGTTTTTATGTATCTTCTATAATTAAAACTTTGTAGCATTGAGTGGAGGCCTTGGTGGGCCAGAGTGTGTGGAAAGCTTGGCTGGAAAAACACAAGCCTCTCAAGTGCTCTCTGTGGCTGCAGCCATCTTGGGTGGGATTAATTTGCATACCCGCTCTGATTTGCTGATGGGCGTGGCTGGTTGCTGTAGCTTGAACAGAGTGATGGTTAATTTGCATAACTCTTTTATTTGATAGGATGAATCACCTAAATACCACTTTCCTTTCAGGTCATTTGATGCTATCATTAATTCTTTTAATATATGTGAAATAAGTATCCACCCTAGAATATTAAATGATATGTAGACTACTTTTCTGAGCATGACTAATATTAGTTGCTTGGTTTCAGCAACAATTGCTTGGGGAATTTAGATATCCAGATAAATTTTATATGATGGTAAGATAATAAGACTTAATAGTTTCATATCTAATCCATTGTACTAGCAAAGGCATGAATAAGTCTCATATACTATCTTAAAAAAACTATCCTAGTTTGGACTGTACCAAGAAAATATACTGTGATCAAATTGATTTGCAATTCATCTATTTGCAAAAACTTCTATTTCTCTCTAGAGTTAAGCCTTTTTTAATGATGTAATAGTAGAAGTAATGAATACAAAATAAGTATTCATTTTGGGGTGGAAGTGCTTTTAATGTCCTTTGGCAAATAGTGAATTGAATATGTTGAACAATTATTTTATAAAGTCTCCTTTTTGGCAAAAAAAAAAAAAAGTTAAAAGATTAAGAGGAAATGAACTAAGGAGAAACTCTAAAGCAAATAATTCAGCCCAAAGGGTACATTGTGTCTTAAGGTGTCATCTTGTAAAACGTTTTCATTAGCTGTTAATGAAACTGAACTTATGACCTAATGAACAACCCAAAGTGCTTGGTGTATTTCTTTAGTTAACCAGAAGGAAGGAAGTTCTCTCAGAATGCTGATGAGATATCTTGTTTGATGTAGTTGATTTCTATGGTGATTCTGTGTGTGTGTGTGTGTGTGTGTGTGTGTGTGTGTGTGTGTGTTTCTAATGTTAGGAGATAGAACTCTAAATTTTATGAGTTATCTCATAGAAACACTTTTATTTGCATGTACACCGTGAGAGTCATAATAAAAATAGCATTGTTTATAAAGGAGATAGTGATACTTTATAAAATTTACCTAATGTTAGCCATTGGAGATAATGTGACCTTAAAGTGGCCTCCTTTCATTTTTTCATTTTTGAACTAAATCCTTAGCTCCAAATTCATGTACGAACTACAGTACAATCTGTTAGGGAATAGAAATAAAAATTATGCCTACCTCCTTGTCACTGTTAGAGGTCTCTGCTCTGCTCCTCCAGGTGACTCAACATTCTCTATGGAATACTCATCCACTTGGATATAATTGCATTTCCCATTGCTTGTTGCTCTTGCTGGCCTGTGAGGTGTGTGTGTCAGGGGCAGGCTCCGATCTCTCTCAGTCATAGTGCCAATGCATGTTATTCCTCAAATAAAGAATGGAAGTGCTTTGGCATAGCATACTCTATATGAATGTTAGTAACTGTCATTTAGTCATTCCATAGATATTTAATGAGCACCTACTTTACAAAGCCCAGTTGGGAAGCACTTCCTAAATCCAGAAATGCATACAGCAGAGAATAAATCTAAGCATTTGTCTACATGGAGAGTGAATTGTAATGGACCAGGTAGTCAATAAGAATTGACACTTCTATTCATCATCTATCTTCCTAATTTCTGATAATTGTAAATGGGCACATGCTATGGAGAGTAGCAAAGGAAGGCTTCTCAAGAAGTAATTAACGTTGTAGTTTTCATCATTGTCATAATTAACATTGTCATCAAGGTGATGCTAATAGTCTTTCATTAGCAGAACTTGTACTTTGATTCATTTTTCTCATAGTGATGATGAACTACTTACATTCTCTGACCTGGTTCCCCTTGAAACCAAAAGTAGGAAATGGGGATTTAGGTAGATTTTATCACTTAAAAAATGGAGATTTGAACATGAAATGAATAAAAACTATGGCCTTACTAGCCACTCAGCATATGAGGAGCTCTAAAAGGAGGCTTTACTTCTAAATTTAGAAGTAGACTTCTACACTATTTGTTTTCTAAACAACCTCCCACATTTTTTTCTCTTGTTTGATTTAAAAAAGGCAAGTTTAATTAACTACCTAAAATCATTTTTAAGCTCTTCTAGTGTTTCCTACAGGACCGTTTGCTGCCCCATTTGGGTTTGCTTCTGCACCAACAGGAGCTCCTTTCTTTGAACCCCACCCATCACATAAGACCCAACTACACCTTCACCTACTATATAGAGTTGTCTCTATGTGCTGCAGCCTGTGCCACATTTTCTACCTCAGAATTCATATTCCAGTGTTTTCAGTTTGGTCACTGTCATTTTCATCCATTACTGAGCCCACTCTTAGATTTACATCTTTTTATGTCAACTATATTATAAATTCTTTGTATGGAGAAACCATACCTTAGTCATATTTAGAGCATCTAATAAATATGTGGAATAAGGACACTCATTAAGTAATAGATTTAATTTAGCATAAACAATCTTATTCACCAAATTTCACTAACAAATTCATCCTTAACAAGGAGAAGTGATAGATAAAACAAATAGTAGTTTTCATAAATCAATCAATTTGGATTTTTTTTTTTAATAAACCCAATGTTTCATTCAAGTATAACAAATGTGTTCTGGAGGTCTGGTAACTGACAACTGGCGAAACTGAGTTTATAGAAGTACTTTTTTCTGAAAGATTTCAGTCTAGGGTGATAGAGTTGGAGATCCAGATTAAACAATGGTCTTTCAGCTCAACTACAAAGCTCACATACATGTTAGCTCTTTATGCAAACGGTGGTTACATAGATAGTTAAGACCCTGCACTTGATCCTCTTGGTTATCAGGTAACAAGGTCATTTGAGGGGAATATATGGAAAGGGGCATCCATTCAGGGTAACCAAACACTTGTCTCTCTAGAAGCTGATGGTCTTGTTTAACTCTTGGAGGGGAAATGTAGAGGTCTCACTGGAAGGAAATCCTGCATCTAATTCTTTTGCCTGAATACAGCTTGTTCTCCAAAGTACATCTGTTTGTTTAGTAAATTCAGTACTCATGTGGCATTCAGGTAATGACTGAACACTGGAAAACCAAATTTAATGTCCTCTTAATGACATCTGAGAAGTGTAGGATAACTGTAACTTTCTAACATCATATACCAGTGTCTCCAGTCTCCCAGTGTTCACTCCACTTAAGTTATGAGTGATAGTTACCTTTCAGCTTTCATTTGCACATTTAACAGACTGTACAGGGATTTCTGAAATCTGGGCTTATCTCATCTTTGTCATAAATAAATTATTTAAGATTGTAAAATGAATTGTATTATTTCCCAAATATAATTATCTTCCTCAGGTATAAACTTACCTAAGATATGCCCATGTGGAGAAGAATTCATAGATCAAATGCTATATCCATTCATTTTAGTCAGTCAGGATAACCTTGCATGCAATGAATATTTACTAAATTCTTGTGAGAACACACTAAGGAGCTAGCTATTCTACATATAGTAATTCAGTGAATCCTAAACACAACCTTTTGTGAGATTTTCCTTAGAGAATTCCATTTTGAGGTGCCTGCCATTCCTAGTCCCTTAATTAAGAATCCTCCCAGCCTACTCCCAGCCCCTCTCAAAGAGAGCTTTAGGGGCCAGGCTTCTGTATGAGACTTGATGACTCTGGGTCAAAGTTGGGTCAACCAGGAGCTCTCATAGGAATTAGGAATTAAGATGCACAGGAACTAGTTAGTTTTTGCTGATAACTAAATGTTAACCTGTGGTCATGGAGAGCCAAGTCCATCACATTCATGTTGGGAAAGCAGAGGATGTAGAGAAAAACGTAAAGCAGACATAGGAAACCACAGCCATTGAGAGAGTAATTGCTTTCCCCAGGTGTTCTAGTTTCTCTTTACTTTTCCTGGGAGATCTGTCCCTGGTTCCGTAAGCAGGTTCTATGTTATCATCCTTATCCTTAAACCAAAATCATCTTATTTTGCTTGTACCAGTTGACTGGGTTTCAACAGAGCCTTGAAAGAAATTATTTCCTCCGTTTTCTTAGTGAGAAAAGTGAAGTCCAGAGAAGCCAATAACTCACCTAGAGCAGTGCAGCTAGGACATGGCCAAGCCAGGATTCAAGCCCTGTGTTCCACATTCCCATGTTTCTGCAACTATTTGCATGGCTGTAGTTTCTATCTGCACAGTTTAATGCCGCTGAGGATCATTTTGCAGACAAGTTGTGCTGTGAATGATCTTGTGATCGCACACTGATATGATCTGGCCTTTTCCTCTGTGCTGCTGAACATGCATACACAGGTGCCCATTGCCTAAAATGTTTCCTTACCTGTAGGCCAGATTGACAGTGCTCCCTGCTGCTTTCCACAGCTGGTCAAGTCATGCCTACTTGCTTAAAGCCATTCCCTCAGCTTTGAGTTTCCAAGCATTGTCAGAGCACTTTTATGTGGTCCATAAAAATGTAAATGCCTTGACCACTTACTTAAACCATACACAAGAGAAAACTCAAGATGGATAAAAGACTTAAATGTAAGTTGTTAAATCATAAAAATCTTAGAAGAAGCCATAGGCAGCAAAATCTTAGACATCTCTCATAGCAAGGTATTAACAGTTACATCTCCTAGGGCAAAGGAAACTAAGTAGAAAAAACAAACAAAACATAAATGGGACTACATTAAAAAAAAAGCTTCTGCACAGCAAAAGAAACCATCAACAAAATAACAAGAGAGCCCACCGCATGGGAGAACATATTTGCCAATGATATATCTGATAAGGGGTTAATTTCCAAAATATATAAGGAACTCATACAACTTAACAAAAGGAAGACAAATGATCCAACTAAAAAATGGGCAAAGGACCTTAAATGGATATCCAGAAGGCCAAGAGACATATGAAAACCTGCTCAATGCCACTAATCAGCTGAGAGATTCAAATTAAAATGATAATGAGATATCACCTCACACCTTTTAGAATGGCTATGATCAACAAATGACAAGTGCTGGTGAGGATGTGGAGAAAAGGGAACCCTAGTACACTGCTGGTGGGAATTGCAGACTGGTGCCGCCACAGTGAAAAACAGCATCAAGTTTCCTCAAAACTTTAAAATAGAACTCCCATTTGACCCAGTGATCCCACTTCTAGGACTACATCCTAAGAAATTAGGAACACCAATCAGAAAGAATATATGCACCACTATGTTCATAGCAGCACAATTTACAATAGCTAATTGGAAACAGTCCAAGTGCCCTTCAACTGGTGAGTGGAAAGCTGTGGCATATCTACACAATGGAATACTACGCATTTGTAAAAAAAGAAATAAACTCTTACCATTTACCACAGCATGGATAGACCTGAAGAGTATTATGCAAGTGAAATAAGCCAGTCAGAGTAAGACAAGTATCACATGATCTCACTCATACATGGAATGTAATGAACAATATAAACTGATGAACAAAATAGAGCCAGAGAGATAGAAGTATGAAACAGACAGATGAATCTCAGGGGTTGTGGGGGGGGGGGGGGGGTTGATGAGTGGTTAACCAGGGAATTATATGCATATGGACACAAACAATAGAGTGGTGAAGGCCATGGAGGGGCAGATGTGGGATAGAGGAGGTCAGTGGGAGAAAACAAACAAAGGGGATGTCTGTGATACTTTCAGCAATAAAGTCGGGGAGTAGTAAATGCCTTAGTCAGCTCAGGCTGCTATAAAAATTCCCAGTCTGGGTGGCTCAAACAATAGGTATTTCTCACAGTTCTGGACGCTGGGAAGTCTGAGATCAGGGTGCCTTCTGTCTATACCTTCAAATGGCTGGAAATGGGAGGTGGGAAAAGGTCAGGGAGGGGAAGAGACAGAGAGAGAGAGAGAGAGAGAGAGAGAGAGAGAGAGAGAGAGAGAGAGAGAGAGAGAGACAGAAAGAGAAACCAGCACTCTTTGATGTCTTCTTCTAAGAACACTGATCCCATCATGAAGACCCCACCCTTATGACCTAATTGAACCAAATTACCTCCCAAAGGCCCCACTCATTAATGCCATTATATTGAAGAATATTAATTTTTGGGAGACACATACATTTAATTCATAACAATACCCTATACTATGTCCAGTAAGGAAGAGATAGATTATATCATAATCCCTAATTAATTTTCATGGAAAGTCCTCATAAATTTATCAATCGCCCACTCAGACCACACAAGGACATGTATATTGACACCAGGTCTAGTTCTTTCATGTTCTGCTCCAAGCTTCTCTGGTTCCCCTTTGCAACTCCCTGTCCAGGCTGCTCATCATTGGCCTCTTTTTCATCTCCTAATCTTCATGGTCATGACCACCAGGGCTGCACTGGACTCAGCTGTGAACTGCCCTGCTCAAAGCCTCAGAGTCATTCAAAGTGATGGGTCCCCCGAGATCAGCCCTTCGCTGCCCTCAAAGCTCATGTAAGCCACCTTTTCCTTGCTTCCTATTCTAAATGCCACCACTTCATTTTCTTTCAAAAGTAGACTTTGATGACCTATACATTATAGAACCTGAACTAATGCGACGCAAAAATTAGTTTCTTGTCTCTTGAGTGCAGGGAGGGCATAATCGTTAGAATCTCCCAGGAGATGAAGCGAAATGGAAATATTTGTGTTTCTTTCATCTAGTGAAGCAGTGAATGGTAAAGCAAAACAATTAAATTTGTATCATAAAAGAGCTTGAATGTTCACATCCTGCTACTAACATTTCCGTGCATCAGATGTGGTGTTAAATGCTTTATGAGGGATCCTTAATAATGAGGACTTTACATTGTTACCCGTTGTACTAAACTCCTTTATGAGGGCTCAAAGGCTCAGAGAGGGTCAGCCAGGCCTCAGAGTCACAGGGAGGGTTTCAGCCCAGCCAGCCTGACCTCAGAGCCTGCAGCCTCACCTCTATTATTGTTTCCCTTCCCAAGACTGATGGGAGGTTGTCAGATGAATAATCAGATAAAGGAGACCCATGAGAGCTTTCCTAACCAACTAATAATAAAAAAGGCACTTTTACTTTCTGAAGGAAAACAATCACAGTAAGCAGGAGAGTTTTGGGGTACATAAGAATATAGTATCCAGTAGACTTCAGGAGATATGTTTGATAAATGTCACCTGTCACCATCTCTCTCCACCTACATCTTTCAGAAAGCTGCAGTTTTTGACCTCAGTTCCAATGACAGGGCATGTACTTGGTAAGCTGGACAAACATCGACATCCCCGTTACACATACCTTTCTGTGAAAACAGCCCTGCAAGGCACCAGGCAGGGCGAGCGGCTGTAGCTATTTTCTCGTTATAGCTATTGTTTGATTCTTGTGGGAATTATCAAGGTTTATTTCATTAACATGATTCTCCATACTTAGGCCAGAATCCATTCTCTGAAAATATTAAATGGGATGTGAAGAGTGTCTAGACATGTTAATGCACCTTAATGTAGTTTTGTAGGGTGGATTAGACCGCAGACCTGTGGACAAACTAAAGTCGGAAACCTCTCGTGATCCATATCAACCTCTGCATTAATCAAAGATGTAGTGTAAGTACGTTTGTGATTGCTGCTAGATATTGAGATTGATATGAAAGACAGTATAGGTGTACAATCTTTTATCCAAAAATACTTGAGGCCAGATGCTTTTCAAAATACAGTTGTTTAAAAATGTAATGTGGTGCTCACAGATGTTGCTACATGGCCTCCCCCTGCACTAGAATCAATCATAGCTGATGTTTCTTCAGCGATACATAAGCTATACAAGTGTCAGTTTTTATCAGAATTTACTGCCAAATTAGAAGATCAGGTTTTGCCCTCAAATAAGTTGCAAAGGAAGGTTGTTTTTGTTTTGTTTTGTTTTGTTTTACAGCTCAATGCACATTAGCATTGTGGATGAGAGACTGTGGGCCCATAGTATGTATTCACTATTCTTAACCATAAAAGAAACAAAACCAAAACATAAGATGGAATATTAACTTGAGGCAAAACTAAAGCTGAAAGAAGTGGATCTGTGTTTTCTTTCTCTCTCTACATCTCTCTCTCTCTCTCCCTCTCTTTCACTCTCTTTCTTTCTCTCTCTAAGAATAACTTAATTATTAGTAGGGATGGAACCAATTTGGGGAAGAAATTGGAAGACAGACATGAAGCTTTGAGAAAACAGGAGGAAAAGGACTGCCATTGAAATATAGTGGCAACCATACTTTGGTAAAAACTTCTGTTTGAATTTTAACCCTGCTAAGTCTGGCTCCTGCATCTGATTAAAACACTGGGTACTTACCTCAGCTTCCAGGTGGAAACTTGGAGGCTAAGGCAATTTTCCCTTGTCTGGAACCAGGACCACAGGAGATTAATTCTCACTGACTCAGTAGCTTCAGGGATAGAAACTGCAAGATAGGGCCACATTCCAATGTTCAGCAGGATGTGACTGGGAACCGACACAGTCTTTAGAATTTAGTCCCCAGTCTTTAGAATTTAGTCTTTAGGATTTAGAATTTAGAACAAAGGAAAATTCCTGTGGTTTGAACCTTTAAAAGGGACTGCCTACCCCTGAAATGGTGCAGTCATTTGGAGTCCACCTGCGTGTGGTGCTCTTGTGGCTGTCCTGGCCAGTTCAATAAATCCTTGCCTGCTTTTTTTAAAATTAATTAATCAGCCTCCGGTGGTCTTATTTTGAACCCAGGGTTCGACCCCACAACACCATCATAGCCTTGAGGAGAGGAGAAGGGGGCGGGAGGGGGGGTGCGTAGGTGAGCAGCTGCTGTGTGTGTAAAGGAGGCAGGACATGAAAGTACAGGTGTGGTAACTGGTCTTCAAGCCAACCTAGGGGCCAGTGCCACTGCTCAATGTCAGGGCAATATTTGGGCCGGAAATGGCAAATGCTGATGTGCAAAATAGACCGTCAAGTAGAACCAAACCTTCAGCTGGAGTGTAGATCCCTGATTTTCAAACTCCTGGTTGTCTGGGCCTCCCATATGCTCTGCCAGTCCTACAGCCTTCGGTGGTCCCTCAGCTACCACCTGCAATTCCCCAGCTAATGTCTTGCCCTATGATACTCTTCCCTGGCTTGTTCATTTCTGGTTTGAAAGTTGCACAAAATCATTTTAACTTTTGAAGGTCTCATCAAAAAGTAATATCCAATTCATTTATTTTTATATTTTGAGCATTTGGATCCAAAATCAATGCAGAGCCTCAGCTTGCACCATTATAAATATATTCCCAAAGGTACTGTTGTATAAGATGCGATAAGGCGAATTGTTTTCTATGGGACTGAGGAAAAGACACTTTTGGTTTATTTACATTTTAACTTTCTTTGGAGTAGATTCTTCTATTTTTTTTTTTTTTCAGTCAATAACTCTAATCTTTTTTCGGCATCTTTAGACATAGATTGATGCTGCCATGAGCTGAGAAAGCAAGTCTTTAATTCTCTCTATTTTAAAAACCAACAATTTCAAGTACCATATGGTATCACTCATATAACAAAATGAACTAACAAGCAAAACAGTGACAAACTTATATATAGAGAGAGAGCAGGCTGACAGCTCTTGTCGGGGGAGGGCTTAGGAATTGGGGGCAGATGGAGGGATTGAGCAAACAATTTTTTAAAAAGAGGGAAAACACTCATGGTCAATAGACAGTAGTACGGTGACTGCCAGGAGTAAAGGGAGAGGTGGAGGAGAGAACAAGAGGGATAAATGGTGATGGGAGGAGACTTGGGTGGTGAACACACAATACCATGCACAGATGATATATTGTGGGATTGTGCACCTGAGACCTGTATTACTTATTAAACAGTGTTAACCTAATAAATTCAATAAAAAGAAAAAAAATAAATAAAAATAAAACTCAACAATTTATCCTTAATATAATGAAAATTTATAAGTAAATTTTATTTTAGATTAGATTAAATATTAAATTAAAACTACTAATTTAAACAAAGAAAATTTTAAACTTTAGAAAACATTTTTAAAAATTTGGAAAATGTTGTAAAAGGAGGTAACAAAATATACTTACTTCTTATTATGTTCCCATATAGACCTAAGAACATTTTAAAGATTTTTAAAGCAATGATTTATTGGTAAGTAATAAGGTTTCAAAATGATAGCAGATAAAACACCTCATATGAGCATAATAGAAGGACTGGAAACAAACTTACACTCTATAAGTTTGCATAGCTATACTAAAAATATTGAAAAACTGGGGAAAACACAAGGATTCTCAAGCGTACATTGATGGCCTCAGAGTGATGCCATCGTCAAACAAATACAGCTTCTTGGGAACTTCATTGTGAGTTTTATAAGTACTTGTGCCAAATCTGCAGGATATTCACTTTGCATTATGGAAGACACCTTTGGAGCAAAAAGCAAACACAATGGGATTTATTATGTTAGTAAGCTCACATGTACTCTGTTGATAAACATTTACCACATTTGGCAAGTATTATTTACCATTTTTTGGCAAGTAATAGTATCGTAGCTTTGATAAAAATATCAAAATTATGCTATTACCTGGGATTCTGTTGTCTCGTTTCCATTATTGTCTTTCTTTTAAATCCTCTGTGAATCATCATATTGAGTACAAAACTGAATGCAGACCTGTTTTCTCTGCAAAAACACTGATTTTTCTGTTCTGAAAAGCTTCCATCCCATAAACACTATGGGCTAAAGGTTTTAGTCACAACCCTATCCTTCCTTCTCTTCTTCCTTGTTTCCTGCCCATTCTGGTAAGTTAATGAATATTTTGATCATTTCTATGAGGTAATAAGTCTCAAGTATGTTTTCATTGCAGTTTCAATTCTCTCATTTTATTCCCCATCTAATATTCTCCAGTTCATCCTCCTCCAGCCATCCCACACACACACACCCAGTGCGACTTCTCAGGGCACTGTTTCTGACATTTGCCACCTCCTGCCATTCTAACCAGTGCCCCATCCTCTGTGCTCCATATTACCTTACACATACCTCTGTCCAGGAGTTACCGTGTCTCCCCCCCTCCCCCCTGAAATTATTGGGCTATTTGATTCTCTCCACCATTCAACTCTTATTTACTAATATGTCTCCAATTGTAAAACAATGTTTGATCCTTAGTATAAATTTGGTGAATAAATAAAAGAGGTGCCCATCTCTGCATGACCTGATCATCTTCTGCTTAAAAATCCAACTCCTACTTGTGACAAAGCATGCCCTTAACACTGTCCTGAGCTAGATTTCTAGCATGCTCCTTAACTATTTTTATCACTGTGGACTTACAGTGATTTGCCTTTGCACATTTACTCTGTCTCCACTATATCCCTTGCACTCTCCCACCCCATGCCATGCTTTTGACCAGGCCCTTTCCACCTGGTAAAAGTTCATACATCGTGCAAACCCACTGTAAGTGCCATATTTCTGTAATACCTTATAATTCTTTGTCCATGTGTTACCAGATGCACTTATATGATTGTGTTGTAAATGCTTTTAATTAATGTTGTGTCCTTAGAGTTTAGCTCAGTGCCCAGCATCTCTCAGATGCTCCATAAATGTGATCTAATTAAATGACTGTGTCCTGAGTTAGGAGGATAGTACAAGGATAACAGCATAGGTCTTAGAGACAGAAAAAAAATATATATTTAGTTTGAATTGTGGTTCTGATTGGTACCCACTATGTGAGCTTAGGCTAGAAACTTAATAGCACCCATCTTCAGTTGTCTGTGAAATGGAGGCAATACTTCATGTCCAATAGGTTTGTGAGGATTAAGTTGGGGAACAGGAACATGCCAGGCAGACATCTGGGAGCATACAGTTGCCCAGTGAAAGGCAGATGTTATTACTAGCTCTGGGAATCCTACAGAAGTCAAGATCATGTATGGCTGGGTTGGATTCCCAGGAGATGAAGTTTTACCTGGACCTTAAAGGAGGACTAAGACCCTAGTTAAAGGACATGAGACAAGTTTCACTGCAGGCAAAGATATAACTTGATCAGGCATTTTTTATTTGAAGGAAGCAGGTAGACCAGCGTGAGCAAAGGAGGGAGAACATGAAGCCAGCAGGCACAAGGCTCCAGATGGTGGAGGGCCTTGAGTGCTAGACTGAGCGGCTGGCCTTGACTTCTTTCCAGAACTGCTAAATCGCAGCAATCCCTCCAGAAAATTGTTCCTGCTGAGTTTCTCCCAAAGTGATCCAATGGCTGTCCGTTCAAAAAGACCCACTTTGCACAAGTCCCCACCTATGGGAACCACTTGTAAGTAGCACTGAATGTTAAGCTGTGCCAGCCACCACAACCACCCCTAACTGCTATTTTATGGAGAACCTAATCACAAGTCTCCATGGAGAGCAGAACTGTCAAACCCTGCATGCTTCTCTCCAGCGCTCATTTAACAGCTCCCACCTCCTCCATGGCCCTTCTGTACGGCAGGCAACCAGTGCCTGGAGGAGCCACAATTTCATTACATCTTCCGGCTTCATTTGTCAGCTCGTCAGAGAGGAGCCTTCCGTGTAGAGCAATAGCTTCTCTATTGTGAATATCGCCATTACCACTCATCATACTAAATGCCGTTGTTCATGAAGATATAGGGTCGGTGGGGAAAGCTGTAATCTAAAACAACATCCTCTTATTTATTTTATTCATTCTTTTTAAATAAGGGAGTTTAAGGAGGAAGTGTATATCTTATCTGGGAGACAACATCTTGTTAGCTGGCTGACGAACTGTCTAAAGCACAGTGCATCTCTATAAGCAGTTTGTCACAATTGGTTAATTTTTAATACCATGAAGGTTTTACTGCCTTTTTCAGAATTGCAGAGTTTTAGACTGAAAACGTGTGTTTCTCTGCATGAAGTATGCTTTCTGGGAGTGTTGGGTGCCCATTTTCCTATCTAATGGCTCAAATATGGCTGTGGTTTAGCCATTCTAGCCCCGAAAGAGGGTTCAGACTCAGCCACTCGCTGCAAGTGGCTATTGAATGTTTGAACTGTGGCCAGGGCTACTAAGGATTAATTTTTTAATTTTTCAAAGTTTGATTATTTTTTAAAAATTAAAAGCATTTTGTTCAGTTATTAGAAAACATTCAGTTATTGGAAGAACTTTAGTTATATGCATCTACTTTTATTAAAATTTCCTTTTACAAATTTAAATGCAGTTGTAAGAAATCGGACAGAAATCTTATGTATCCTTTATCCAGTTTCTCCAATGATAACATTTTATAAAATGATAGCATAAGATCACAACTGGAATACGGACATTGACAGATTTAGAACATTTTCATCACCACAAAGGTCCCTCATGGTGTCTTTTTATATATTCATAGTCACACCCACATCACTCACATCCCTCACCTCTGACCCTGGCAGTCACTAATCTCTTCTTTATTTCTATAATTTTGTCATTCCAAGAATGCTATATAGATGGAATCATATAATAAGCATCTTTTTAATTCTGGGTTCCTTCACTTAATTAAGATTTATCAACATGGTTGCAGGGTTTTTTTGTTTGTTTGTTTGTTTTTTAATTTATTGATTTTCCACAGAGAGGAAGGAAGAGGGATAGAGAGCTAGAAATGTCAATGAGAGAGAAACACCGACCAGCTGCCTCCTGCACACCCCCTACCAGGGATGTGCCCGCAACCAATGTACATGCCCCCGACCAGAATCAAACCTGGGACCTTTCAGTCCGCAGGCCGATGCTCTATCCACTGAGCCAAACCAGTTTCAGCTGCAGGTTTTTTTAAAATATGTTTTTATTGATGAGAGAGAGAGAGAGAGAGAGAGAGAGAGAGAGAGAGAGAGAGAGAAACAACAATTGGCTGCCTCCTGTTTGCCCCCACTGGGGATTGAGCCCACAATAACCCAGGTAGGTGCTCTGACAGGGAATAGAAGCAGCAACCTCTCCATGTATGGGATCCAACCAAATGAACCATACCAACAAGGCAGGTTTTTTTGTTTATATTTCTATTTTTAAAGTAATATTCTATGACAAGCATGTCAAACTCGCGGCCTGCAGGCTGCATGCCTCATTTGTTTGGCCCATGTTACCTGCCTTTGAGTTTGTCATGTTCTATTGTATGAATGTCCCAGTTTTTGTAACCATTGATCAGTTCAAGGACATACGTAGTTTTTCCACTTTGGGGCTATTATGAGTAAAGCTACAATAAACATTTGTGTACAGATTTGTGTCAACATAAGTTTTTATTTAACTGGGATAAATGCCCAAGAGTGAAAGTCCTATGGTAATTACATGTTTATTTTTATTTTTTTATTTTTAAAAAATATATTTTATTGATATTTTACAGAAAGGAAGAGAGAGGGATAGAGAGTTAGAAACATCGATGAGAGAGAATGTACCGCAACCAAGGTACATGCCCTTGACCGGAATCAAACTCGGGACCTTCCAGTCTGCAGGCTGATGCTCTATCCACTGAGCCAAACTGGTTTTGGCTACATGTTTATAGTTTTATAAGAAACTGGCAAATTGTTTTCAGAGTGGCTGTGGCACCTTGTATTTCTACCAGAACATGAGTGAACCCATTTCTCTGAGTTCTTGCCAGCATTTAGTATTGTTCCTATTTTTTTTTGTCTTTTCCTACTATGTATGTAGGAATTTAGGTATGCAGTGTATAGTGTGACTGTACATTTGCCACCTCCTCCTCCTAGAGTTAGGGTTAGGATTAGGGTTTTAGTGTGACTGTACATTAGGTATGTAAAGTGACTGTACATTTTCAACTGCAAATGTTATGAAATATGCATAGAAATCAAGTATTTTTAATGAAGAGTTAGTATCCAAAATATAATGTGCTTGGGTATAAAGTACACCCTGGATTTTGAAGACTTAGTACTAAAAATGTAAAATATTTCAACATTTTTTTTAAATATCAGTAACAAGTTGAAATGATTATAGGATACATTGGTGTGTATACAATTTATTTTAAAAAATAATTTTGACCTGTTCTTTTTTCAAATGTGGCTACTAGAAAAATTGAAATGATCTGGTGGTCACTCTGCTTCTGTTTGACAAGCTGGTCTAGACCTTAGTGATCACAGCCTCGGCTAAGCCTCTAGAACAGGGCCTTTTTATTCATTGCAGGAATCAGCAAACATATTCTATGAAAGGACAGCTAGTAAATATTTTAGCGTTTGTGGGCCATAAAGGTTCCCTTTTTGAGTTTGCAACTGTACAACTCTGCTGTTGCAGCACAAAACCAATTATAGCTAATACTTAAATGATTGAACATGTCTGTGTTCCAATAAAACTTTATTTACAGTGACAGGCAGTGAGCCCAAGGGCTATTTTCCTATTCCTGGCATAATGAATTTAATTTAAGCATACAAATAGCAGAAAAGTTCATACAGCTTTACTCTGTCAGATATGTTCTAGCAATAGAAGGAATTTAACAGGGTAATGGAGCAGAGAAATTAAACAGGGGATAGTGAACCTCTCAGAAATGAACAACCACTGCAAAATGCTCCCACCTGCAGATTTGGAGGGACAGTGGAGGGGAGGAGGGTGTTCTCAGAGTCATCTGGTGGGAGCCAGTGCCATGGGAGTGTGAGGGGTGGGGGGGCTGCCAGACAGGGGCTGGGGCTATGGAGGGAGTGGCTTTAGGTAATGCAGACACTAAAAGGAATGCAGTGGCTGCCAGGGTTTCCCTTGCCTTCATCCCATCAGATCTGTGCCAGGGCCTTGCAGTGGGTGAACCCACAGCAGGAAGGGGATCTGGGAAATGTAGTTCCAGTGCAGGGCCAAGCCCTGGAAGCATGGATAAAAGGACCTGAGAATGATGCTTTTTAAATCCACGGATTAAACCTAAAATTAAAGGGAAATCAGGAGCTTTGAGCTAACCTGGTGGCCAAGAACAGCATTTTGTGCCACACATTTCCTTTCTTCGTGTGGACTCTTTTGAAGTAGTTTTAGTATTTAATCCCTCAGGAAAGATGGTTAGTCAAAACAGATTAAGATGTCAGGCCCCCAGACGGGCGTGCTCAGATGGAGCCATCAGTTCTGTCGGTAAATCATCGGGAGCCAGCAGATGGGATGGGGATGCCAGTGATGGATCGCGAGCTGGTGGTTTGCAGCAGCAGGAAATGTGACAAGTTTTCCCTCTGGGCATGAGCCACCCATACAATGTGAGATTGGAAAATAGGAAAACTGAATTCCACTTTAAATCCAACTAATGGACAAGGCATTTTTTCTTCTTCTATTTTTTCCCTCTTCTTTTACTATCTGAAATACGGTAGAACAATTTTGCTTCACTCCGTTCCTGGCTTCTTAGAGCTGGGTTTGAAAGTGCAAAGGTGAAGGCCACTGACAATATGTCCACTCATCTTTGAAATGACATCTGTCCACTGAAAAGCCCCTCATTTGTCCTCACAGTGTCCTGCAGAGATGCTGCCAGATGCCTCTGACATTCACTTAGTCATTTGTTTCAGGTGACAAACTCCTTCTCCTTTTCTTTATATTTCTATTTGAGGTAAAGTTCCTGGACTCCTGACCCATTGCCTCACTCTCTTCAGGAGACTTGGGCGGACTGAGCTGAATGGGATGTGGGAGAGAGATCTAGGCATGTGTCCCAAGCCCTCGTAGGCCCATTTCTTAGCGATCATAAACTGGCCTATGCTCTCCCTTTGGCCTTTGAAGACCTCGCTACAGTGTGGGCATGCTTCTGTTTAGAGCTGCCTGTGATAGGAGGAGGGAGGACTTAGCATTTGCTTTCCTTTTTTATTTTAACTTTATTTTACTGGTTGACACTATTACAGATACCCACATCCTTCCCCACTTTGTGCACCTCCCCCTTCTTCTGGCCATCACCGCATTATTGTCTATGTCCATGGGCTATACATATATGCTCTTTAGCTAATCCCTTCACCTTCTTTCATCCAGCCTCCACCTCCACCCTCTGACAGCTGTTAGTCTGTTCCATGTACCCATGCCTCTGGTTCTATTTTGTCCATCAGTTTATTTTGTTCATTATGTTCCACATGTAAGTGAGATCACATGGTACAGTGTTTGTCTTTCTTTGACTGACTTATTTCACTTAGCATAATAATCTCCAGGTCTATCCATGCTGTCATAAAATGTAAGATTTCCTTCTTTTACAGCCACATATTCCATTGTGTAAATGTCCCACAGCTTTTTTATCCACTCATCTACTTAGGCTATTATAAATGACACTGCTAGGAATATTGGGGTGCGTATATTCTTTTGAATTAGTGTTCGGGGATTCTTAGGATATATTCCCAGAAGTGGCTTCACTGAGTCATAAACAGTCCATTTTTAATTTTTCACAGTGGCTGCACCAGTCTGCATGCTCACCAATAGTACATTAGGGTTCCCTTTACTCCACATCCTTGAACTGTTGTTTGTTGACTTATTGATAATAGCCATTCTGCTTCTCTCTGGTGACTAGTGACATTTTTTCATATGTCTGTTGGCCATCTGTATGTCCTCTTTGGAGAAGTGTCTATTCAGGATTCAGTATATGCAAATCTACTAAATTTATATTATTTTATAAATTTGAGGGTCTAAATTTATATTATTTTAAAAATTAAATTTGTCAATCTAACATTGATTAATACAATTATATAGATTTCAAGTGTACAATTCCTTGATATACCATCAGTGTATTTATATTCTTTAATAAGCATCATCATCTATAAAAGTGATTTACATCTCTTTGCAGTTGATTCTTATATTTCTCTTAGAAAGTTTTAAATTTAGGAGAAGGGGTATGTGATATATTTATATGTCCCTCTAAAATCTCCAAAATTAAGCACTCCTCTCTCATAATAGAGGTAACCTGAAAGCAAGAAACATGTGTTAGTACAAATGTATTGAAAGTTGGTATTTAATATATAGCCTGGTTAGGTATTCTGCTAAAAGTTCTCCCCCTCTCTCTCTTTCTCTCTTTAGTCCTCCCGCACATAGCCAACTTAATCTTCCCCAAATTTTCTACCTTTCAATAAATTATACCACCCTCCACTAAGGGTTTGAGGCCAAACATGTAAGTATTGTGGATTTTTCTTCCTTCTTTATCCATAGCATTCATAGATGAGTCCTTTTAGCTCTAGTTCCAATATAGAGTCCAATCTGTCCACCTCTCAGTACCAACATCACTACCCACCCAGCCACCATCATCCCATGCTTAGAGTCTGCAGTAGCCTACTGCCTGATCTCATTTTTCCATCTTGCCTACTTCGGTCATTCTCTATGCAGCTATAAATACGACCTACTTAAAACTTCTCAGGAGTTTCCTGTTAAACTTAAAATCCATCTAGTCTTTTCACCAAGCCAGTAAGACTCGCGAACCAGCAACTCTGCCTCTCTCCTTTTTCTTTCCGTTCTTCTTCCACACAGGCCATTATGCTCTATCATAAAAGCATAAAATTAGTTTATAATTTAAGAGTTTTAATTTTTGTCTCAAATGCTTATCCCACAGATTTTTTTCAGACTCTACTCTTTCCAACTACAATTTAACCTCTCGAGAGAGACCTGATTTCTATCCCAATTAGTCACCCCAAAGCATCAACACACAGGAATCCATCACCCTGCTTTGTTTTCTTCCTACAACTTCCCTATTTGTAATCTTACGTGTGAATTTGGATTATTTAGGGTAAGTGGTGATAGTAAATAGATCTCCAAATTGTATCATGGTCCTACCACTACAGAAATTTATTTATTGTTCATGAAATAGTCAAAGGTAGATGTTTTGTTTGTAGACTTCTCTCCTCCATGTGTGGATTCAGAGTCCCAGATGCCTTTTACCTTGTGGCTCTGCTATTTTTTATATTTCTGGTATAATGTTCTAGTCAATAGAGGCTGATGTCAACAAAAGGGGAAAATGAGTGTGTGTGAAGCATGCTCATTTCTTAAAATCTTTGGACCACAATTGGCACTTATTACTTATGTTTAAATTCTTTTGGTGATAACTAGTCACATGGCCTTACCTACCTGCAAGAAATTGGAGGTAATGGGCAATAGAGTTCATCATTGTCAAGATGCTAATCATCAATAATAATATTCAGTGGAAAGAGAGAAACAGATTTTGTTGGAAATTAGACATTCTGCCACAGCTGCTCCTTTAGACACTCATTTCCTCACCAATTGAGACAGCCCGAGGTACCATTTCAGATACTGTGCTCACCTCAAGTTCCATAATCTCTAAGTAATTCCCAGTTCTTTTCATCAGGTCCATGTTCTGTTGACTGAATTGAAATATGAGTTGTCATTCACCTACCCCTAAATAAAATGGTACATCAGGGACAAATTATGCATTCCCATCCAAAAAAAAGGGGAGTTTGAATGAGAATTTGAATATGAAATTGGGAAACACATCAATAGTCCAAACCAGTGATGGGATGTTTGAGACAGGGACTGTGAATCTGTTTTTCCAGTGAAGGAATTTTCCTAGTAAGAATCTAGATTGCTTGTGGGGAACTCCCATATTTCTTACTCTTTGTGTTTTTTTCCTTTGCTTTCTAAGCGGCTCTTTCTGTTTCATTTTCTTTCCTCTATGGCCACATCAGCAGTGAGGTTTGGGAATATGTCTTCCTTATAGGCTATGCATTTGTTTTTGTTTTTGCAACTTGCTTCCTGCTCATGTAACTTTGGAGACCAAAGAATTTGAGAGGGCAAGGCTTATTAAAGGCCAGGCTCATGGTTTCTTTGGCAATAAAGTACTCTCAAAACTTATTAGCATTTTGATCTATTTGCTTCCAATCAATGTTGTGTGTCCACAGTATTCTCCTGTACTCTGTCCTCAGTTAACGTTGCTAATAGGTTCCAGGAATTGAAATAACACAACATGTAAGGAAAGCAATTTTACCCCAGCCTCATTGATACAAACTAGAGGGAAGTTCTTGCAGCATCTCAGCAACATTACAATAAAACAATGTTAAAAGAAACAACTTTGATAGTCTATATTTTTGCTTCCTGAAACCCAGAACTCTCACCCCCAGGCCTATGGTGTCACCTGAAACAGTATGTATGTGCTGGAAAGCAACACATATAATCTTATTTTTGTTTCCAACTGAGTCTATATGTTTAAATTACAATTCCAATAAGTACTTGTCCTCATTTTTTATTCTCATCTCCTGATATTTATGGTAATTTATCATTTGTCTCTTCATTTAAACAAGTCCCTTAGTTTTCTGTTTGCTAAGCAGTCAAATGTTCCCCTGAGCTTATTAGTTTTTAATAATATGTTGGAAAAAGCAGTAACTATAACCTGACACAAACTAATACCCAAAAAGTAGAGCAATACGCTAGGCAGGGACTTCCTCAGCCTTCCTAGGTATTGTAGAGTGTTTTCAGATATGTTTAGCTGCATAATGCAGGTCTTCATGTTTCTAGCCTGTGATATCTTTTCTGGCCACTCACTGCTTGGCAACATATTCAGCTTATTTTCATAGCAGAACCCAAATCATGGAACTGTGTTCTATATTGTTAGGGATAGATACCGTGTTTCCCCGAAAATAAGACATCCTCCGAAAATAAGACCTAGTGCATGGAAAGATAAGACATCCCCTGAAAATAAGACCTAGCGCAACTTTGGGAGAAAAAAATTAATATAAGACACTGTCTTATTTTTGGGGAAACAGGGTAACAAACAGACCTCATAATATGGGGTGCAGCAAAACTAGGCTTACAGTTGTGAGTACTCGAAACACAGAATTTATTCTTGTGTTATTATTTATTGAATAGAGGACCATTGCATGAAGATTCGTGCAAGAGTAGGCCTTCCTTCCCCTGACTGCCAGCACCGGTTTTCCTCCAGCACCCAGGACCCAGGCCTTCGTTCTGGCCGGAGCCTTCAGTCTTCGCTCTGGCCAGAGAACCTTTCCTGTAGCTCCCTCTGCCCCCTGTCCTCCCCCTCATAGCAGATGTCCTGCATCACCCAGCTGCTCTATATCGGTATATGCAAATTAACCCACCATCTTGGTTGGGTTAATTTGCATAGTCACTCCTGATTGGTTTATGGGTGTGCCTTGTGGGCATGCCTTGAGGGCATAGCTGAGGTATGGTCAATTTGCATGTTTCTCTTTTATTAGATAGGATATGAAGCAAAGCAAATTGAGGGCTTCAAATAGGGGCATATGTAACCTTAGAGTACTTTTTAATTATGCTGATAAAATCATATAACTAATGGAAGGGTCTCTGTTGTCCATTCTCTGGATATGGAGGAAGTAACATTTCATATGAAACTTAATTTATTGACAAGTTTAAAAAAAAAAATCAGTTGCCCTAATAAAACATATCATTTAAGGGTAGGAGGATTTCATTGTTGTTTCAGAATGATATTACATTATCTTTTTTTTTTTTTTTTGATATTACATTATCTTTGCCACACTTTATGCAGCACACTCAGGAAATGAGAAAACACCTAAACTTCCAGGTATTCAATAAACTTTTTATTTAATGCCTGTCCTATTCCTATTACTGTAGTAGGCACTGAGGTTATAGTGATTAGCTATACAGAAAGGGGTGTTAGTAGGAGGTATATAAACAAGGGAATGGGAAAATGGAATGCCAGTTATAAGTGCCACAACAGGAAATAATACAGCATCCAATGGACACTCTCAAGAAGGGCATCTACTAGCCTGGTTAGTGTGGCTCAATGGTTGAGCATTGTTTTACGAACCAGAAGGTCAAGGTTCAATTCTTGGTCAGGGCATATGCCCGAGTGGCTGGCTTGATCTGAAGTAGGGAGTGTGTAGGAGGCAGCTGATCAATGATTCTCATCATTGAAGTTTCTATCTCCCGCTGTGAAATCAGTAAAAAATATTTTTATAAAAGAAGGGCATCTACTAGAGTTATGAGGTCCCAGATTGTCCCCAGAGGAAATCCTATGTGAGGTCATACCTGGAAAATAGATAGGAGCTAGTCTGGTCAACAAAACTTTGGCTCTTATAGAATTGATTTTTGTTTTATATTAACTTATATAGAAAATATACAGATGTATATATACATTTTCTATATCCCATCAACCAAAGAAAATCAGTTAATATTTCACTTTATTTCATTTCTATTCCTGTGTAAATTTTATTTAATTGAAATTTTATTTCATTTCTATTCCTGTGTAAATTTTATTTAATAATTTATTTTTCTGTTTTGTCACTTAGAATAATGGAAACCTGTTTTAGTTTCTTTATAAGCATTGTTTTAATGGCTAGAATATATCCCATCTCATGGATAAATACAAACATTATTTCATTGTTATACATTTAGATTATTTCCATTTTTAACATTTTAAAATTACTGGGACTTAATATTCTATTTAAATGATGTTCAAAGGTATGTAAGCATACTTGCATTAATATGGAGAAGTCTATATCTCCTGAAGATAGCCCACAGAGAAAAAATAGAGGGCGGATTGTTTTTCCTTGGCTACCCTGATGGCAAAAGTAGAATCTTCTGGTATTTATAATCTCTGTAAATTGTCCTCATTAGAATCAGAGTTTTGCTAAGTGTCCCTGTATTATGTGAACTAGGAGTTCTTAGAAATGTTGGTCAGTATTGAAATGTTTTATTGTGGGATTTCTTGGAGACCTTAATAGGCCTATATGCATTGCTAAACTATAAGAGAGGGGGTATATCACTAAGTTGTGATTCCCAAAATTATTTAGCCAAGATATCCTGTTTATGTAGAGCTTCTCATGGGATAAGTGTTCCATAGAGCATAGCTTTGGGGCTCTTCATCAGTAGTGACATGAAATATTGGATTAAATTTATCCAGAATATTTTCAGATATTAGTCAAAAGAGCATGGCCTCCTTGTTCAGCCTAGGTATGAGTCAGAAAGCTGTGGGTGTAGATGGAACTGTACAATTCAGGAGTGTGTGACCTTGAATTGATACTTTAACCTTGCTAGGTCCCAGCTTCCCAAAGGGGTATGATTGGTGTGCTGTGAAGATTTAATGATAATATATTTTAAGCACTTGGCACAAAGTAAGTGCTCAGTAATCACTGTGTTCTGATTGTTGTCGTTAGTATATTTATTTTTAGCGAGAGGCCCGATGCACAAAATTTGAGCAAGAGTAGGCCTTACCACCCCCGGCTGCCAGCACCACTTCCCTCTGGCACCCGGGACCGGGCTTCCTTAGCAGCCCCTGCTTCATTCAGAAGGATGTCTGGTCTAATTAGCATATTATGCTTTTATTATTATAGCTATTGATACCCTTACTATCTACATACCATAACAAACTAGAGTGAAATTTAAAGTTGCAAAAAATATTGACATGCCTGTATCCATTCTCTATTGAAAGTAGTTGGTAGTCTTCTCTAATTTTACTGGAGTCCTTGTATTTTGTTATGTCTCAGAGGCAGAATGACAAAGATTAAACTACTCTAATTTCCAGGAGGGCAGTGATAGGTAAATTTTGTTTACCAGCATATACCTAGGGATTAGCACAATACCTAGCTCATGGTAGAACCTCATTTAATGTGGTCACAAAGGGGAATAAAATATATTTATTTAATAAACATACTTGTTTTAAAATTACCCATGCCATCACATCTCATTCTCTAACCCATAAGTTACATCACTGACCAACCATTGCATGCTTTTTCATGAGCTTGGAAAGGGTCTCAGGCACCTTACACAGCATTCCAGAAGCACCTGATCCCTTATCACGTCCTCATGTGGTTCAGGATTC
The DNA here is from genome assembly GCF_964339955.1 of Pipistrellus hanaki. Classification (NCBI taxonomy): domain Eukaryota; kingdom Metazoa; phylum Chordata; class Mammalia; order Chiroptera; family Vespertilionidae; genus Pipistrellus; species Pipistrellus hanaki. Next base: position 18,892,950 of record NC_140510.1, read on the forward strand.
CTGTTCGGAGTCCGGTTTCTGGAAAAGGCAGCACACAAATGAAAAAAGACTGGAAAAGAGTTAATTTGGGAATATGGGGGGGCCAGGCGGGAGTCCACCTCTAGGGAGAGGACTATCCACTGCTCTAGCCTTTTACCTTCCCTTTTATTGAGGTTCTGAGATACACCCACATCCTTTAGGCAGGAAATTCCCAACATAGAAAATCAGCAAGAATTTACATATGATTAACAGGTTAAAGTTGCTTCAACTACCAATGTTTCAACTAAACAATGAGTTAATAGCTCCTACCATTCAGAGCCATTAAGGTTAGCCAGCCTTCCAGATTCCCTTTTCACATTTGACTACTAGTGACAATGTTCGGTTTCCTGCAACCTAATATGTTAAGGTTTGAGGTTATAAAACTATCTTGCACTCTGTGTTGATATTTAACCTCGGATCTTTTGTTGGCACTTCAATCCCTGGCTTAGATTTGCTGGTCTCACTAAACAGATTACATGTCCTCAAGGACAGAAGCCCTGTCAGAGTCATCTCTGACACTGTACCAGGCACATGTAGCTCCCCAGGAATATTTTTTAAAAAAAATTTATTCTTTGAGGGAATGAGTGGATTCCAGCTGGTGACTTACCTCATAATATTCGGTGTCTATCACAGATCTTCCCCCACCCCCCAAGGAAAAGGCATCTCCAGCAGTTGCTTGCCAATGCTCACCAATTTTCACTTCTCTTCTTGACTACCTTAGAATGTATTAGTTCACTTAGTAAAATTAGATTTTCACACAACTTGGCACAAAATTTTCTCCATCTGGAAAATTGCTTGAGACGTAAATTTTCCAAAATTGGATTTATAGTTTAAATTCCTATGGGGGCCATCGAATAGATAAAATTCATGTAATATACCCTCCAATTTGTCATTTTTATAATTCTGATTTTCATGTCTAGCAGAATTAAATTATATGGTACCCTTGGGAATAAGCCAAACTGTGTGTTTTCAGAGGTTTGGATATTTCTCTTAATATATTTTTGTTATTCTTTTTCTTAGGATTGCTTTGCCTACTTGGGGTCTTTTGTGGTTTCAAACAGATTTGAGGATTTTTTTATTCTATTTCTGTGAAAAATGCCATTGGGATTTTGATAGGGATTATGTTGAATCTGTAGATGTTTAGATAATATGGACATTCTAACAATGTTAATTCCTTCAACCCATGAACACAAAGTATCTTTCCATTTCTTTGTGTGTTCTTCAATTTCTTTTAAGAATATCTTGTCATTTTCAGTGTATAAATCCTTCACCTACTTTAAGTTTGTTCCCAGGTATTTTGTTATTTTTGCTGTGATTATAAATAAGACTGTTTTCTTTATCTCTCTTTCTGATAGTTTATTGTTAGTATATAGAAACCTGGCAAATTTTTATATTTATTTTATATCCTATAATTTTGCTGCATTCATTTATTATTTTTGGTGGAGTCTGTAGGGTTTTCTCCATATAGAAAGAATCACACCAATTGCAAATAGTAACAGTTTTATTTCTTCCTTCCCAATATGGTTGGCTTTTGTTTTTATTTTTCTTGCCTAATTGTTCTGGCTAAGACTTCCAGTACTCTGTTGAGTAACAGTGACAAGAGAGGAGGGGTATTCTTGTCTTGTTCTGGATATTAGAGAAAAAACTTCCAGGTTTTCACCATTTGAGAATAATGTTACCTGAGGGTTTGTCATATGTGGCTTTTATTATATCCAAGTACTTTCCTTCCACACCCATTTTATTGAGTATTTTTATCAAAAATGGGTGTTGTATCTTGTAATATGCTTTTTCTGAATCTGTTGAGATATCATACAATTCTTATCTTTATTTTGTTAATGTGGTATTCATGCTGATTGGTTTGTGGATGTTGTACCATCCTTCATCTCTGGAATCAATTCCACTCATGGTGTATGACCTTTTAAATATATTGTTATATTTTATTTGCTAGTATTTTTTTTAGGAGTTTTGCATCTATATTCATCATAGATATTGGCTTTTAATTTTTTGTATGTGTTTTCCTTGTCTTGCTTTTAATTCAAGGAAATGCTGACCTTGTAAAATGAATTAGAAAGCATTTGTTCTTTATTTAATATTTTTTTGGAAGATGTTGAGAGGATAATTATTATATCTTCTTTGAATGATTGGTAGAATTTAGCAATGAAGTTTCACAGCCCTAGACTTTTGTGTGTTTTTTTTGGGGGGAATTTGTAATACTCTTTAAAATTTTTGCTGTGAGTGGTGTATTTCAGTCTTCCTGTTCTTCATGATTCAGACTGGGAAGATTTATGTGTCTAAGAATTATTAATTTCTTCCAGGTTGTCCACCTTCTAGGTGGTGTATATCCTTTCATAATGTTCTTGTAAAATACTTTGTGTTTCTGGGATGTCTGTTGTAACTTCTTTTTCATTTCTGATTTTATTTGAGTCATCTATATTTTTTTTCCTTATTGAATCTAGGTAGATGTTTATCAATTTTATTTATCTTTTCAAAGAATCAGCTCTTTGTTTCATTATAGTTTTCTATTGTCTATTCTCTATTTTACTTATTTTCATTGTGATTTTTATTATTTTCTACCTTTTACTGACTTTGGTCTTGTCTGTTCTACTTTTCCCAGTGCTTTATAGTTTAAAGCACTTGTAGTTTTATAATAGATCATTTATTAGAGGTTTTTCTTGTTTGTTGAGGCAGGTGTCTGTTTTGCTAAAACCTTCCCTTTTAGTATCACTTTTGATGCATCTCTAAAATTTTGGTATGTCATATTTTCATTTTTATTTGTCTTTTTTTTTATCTATTATTTTATTTATTCTTTGACCCAATAGTTGTTTATTGGCATGTTGTTTGATCTTCATATATCTATCATTTATCCAGCCTTCTTCTTATAATCGGTTTTCAGTTTCACAGCATTGTGGTCAGAAATAAATGCTTGGTATGATTTCAATCTTCTTATATTTTGGGGCTACTTTTGTGTCCCAAAATATGATCTATCCTTGACATAATGTTCCATGTGCACCTGTGAAGAACATGTATTCTGTTCATGTCAATTAAGTCCATTTTGTCTAATGTGTCACTTAAGGCTGATATTTCTATATTGACTTCCTATCAGCATGATTTATCCATTGCTGTAAGTGGGGTATTCAAGTTCCCTATTATAATTGTATTTTTTGCCAGTTTCTCCCTTTAGGTCTATAAGTAATTGCTTTATATATTTTGTTGCTCTCAAGTTGAAAGCATATATATTAATAAATTGTCAATGTCTTCTTGATGAATTTATCTCTTTATAATTATAAAATGTCCATCTTTGTATCTTGTTACCTTTTGTCTTGAAAACTATTTTATATGATTTAAGTATGACTACCTCTTCTTTTCCCTGAATGGCTTTTGTTTGGAATAATATTTCCTCTATGTACTTTTTAATGGCCACTTTAGATAGAAATACCTCTAAAATATGTTTATGTGTCTATGCTTTATATAATGTAGGTTACAGGGCAGAATTTTTAACTTTTTCTAATGATTCAAGTTTATATTATGGAATGGCTAATATTTACTAAAATGTAGTTAAATTAGATTCTTACTACTTGGTAAGAAACACTTTAAAATTCAGTGGCCTAAACCAAAATAGCTTTATTATTGTATATGTATCCATATCTATGTGACAGGTCATCTGTAGGATTTTACTGACCTGGGCTGGACTGAGCTGGTCTGGCCTGGAATGGCTCTTGCATTTCTAGACAGCTAGAGGGCCTGCTGCAAGTTGGGTGATGTAAGATGGTTACAACTGCTGTGGTTCCTTTCTGCTCCAGGTGGTGTCTCAGCCTTCAGCAGGCTGGCCTCTGCTTTTCATGGGGCCTAGCAGGAGTGTGCAGGCTGCAGGAGTACATAGGGCCTCATGAGACCTGGCACAGTCACTCCCACTGCACTCCTTTGGCAAACAAAATTGTGATGTTAGCCCAGTTTCAGGGACTAAAAAAGTAAACTCCACAGGGTGATGGAATTGCTGAAAAGTTCCATTGCAAAGGGTGTAGACACAGAGAGAGTTGAAAATGGGGCTACTTTTTATAAACAACCTATTACATCATCATCAAGAAACCATGAGCTTCAGACTCTCAGCTCCTGATGCTAACTGGTCCCAGACTAGTATATACTAGTTATATATATACTAGCTGTAATTAGACTAGTATAGCTCTACTGTTTGTCTTTTAGGGTCTAGGTACCTCTTTTCTTGTCATTAGGCTTTCTGTGTTATCTTTGTTGTTGAGGTACCCACTTCTCACAGCCATTTAACTATACCTTTCTCCTTTCAAATGTTCCTTTGGCTCACTTGATTGGAAGCCAGCTGACCAGTGTCTATTGTAAAAATGTCAGTCATTCCCAGTAAATTTTATGGAACGAGGAGCACTCCTGTGAGGGATGCTTTTTCACAGCTTGGAAGCATAGCTTTTGGCGGCTAGAAAATATTGTAGAGCGGTGTGTTTCCAGATTGCTAGGGTGAGGTTACAGATAAATGTTACATGTTGTTTTATTTCCCATACCGTATTTTCTGGTGACCCCCTAATTTTTACAGTTAAAACATAAGTTTAGGCCTATATTCGCTGTATAAGACTACCCCCCACTTCCGAGGCAACACCAGTTCTTTTTTTAATAGACCGCCTCTCTGAGTCTGGCCAATCCGAGCAGGCTTTTTACTAGAACACAGTGTAGCTTCGGGTACAAAACATGTATAATTTGCATGCATAAAAAGCCTGCTTGGATTGGCTGAGTTAGAGAGGCAGTCTATTATAAAAAGAACTGGTGTTGCCTTGGAAGTGGGGGGTAGGCTTATACAGCGAATATAGGCCTAAACCTATGTTTTAACTGTAAAATTAGGGGGTCGTCTTATACGCCGGAAAATACGATAATTGGAAGCATTTCATATATTTCACATTAAATTCCAACAGGGAGGATGGGGAGGGTGCTCCTGTTTTTTCACACCAGCCTGCCCCCAGGTGCTCACACAAGGCTAAGGGCTCCTGCCAGGTAGAACAAAGAAATAAATGTGTGGGTGGTCAGTAGTATTTTAAACTTAAAGAGACCTGAAAATCCCCAGTGCTTTTAGTGTTCCAAAAAAATAAAGGTGGTGCAGGCATGTTTCTTGCCTCTGAGGGGTATTACAAAGTGAACTAATGTCAGGAAAGGGCTTCCGTAAGCCTAGATGGAGGGCATCCCACACCTGTAATGCTTTATTGTTATAATGCCATGAAACACTTCTTGGGGGACATATAGCTTACATATTCTCCATAAAATTAATCCATAAATCATGTACACAATGTTTCAAATCCAAAAGCAATAGCTTTGACCTTAGAATGGCTGCAGCTGTAGTTTGATGATATACTGCCCACAGCATCAGCAGTGCTCTAAAGTGCACTTAAATGTGCTTTCGTAGGTTCAAACTGTGCACACACTTAACACAATTACCATGTGCTTTCAAAAAATTATTAAATGATCCAGAGGTTTTTTTTTTTTCATGTGGAATTATAAGTATTTTTAGACATTATTACAAATGCTGAATTTTTTTTGTCATTTTTACTAATTCACATGATATACTGCTCACTTCAACATGTTTGATAGAATTACCTTATGTTTTTGTGTGTGTTTTTTTTTGGGGGGGAGTAATTATTTCCTGATGTCCCTGCTTAATAGCCATATACAAATGTCCACAGAGCTTTTAATGAAATGTCAGCACACTTAATCGTGTTGTTACATGTTGGTTTTATGTTGCCAATATGGCAAATATAATATTCACATTTTTTCAAAGGAATATTTATTTCTCCTCCTCATTTACACTATCAAACTTACGAATGATGGAAATAGGTTGTCATTGCCAGTGTTGCCAACAAGTGATTATTCACATCAATATCTTTGAAGGAAGAACTTTCTAAATATGATTTTTAAAAGCATAGGAAGGCATATCTGTCACCAGTAGACTTTTGCTTAAATGGGGTTACTTTCAAAGACTCGCGAGTGCCACAGAGTGTCTGTAGAAAAATATTATCCTGCAGGTATTAAATCAGAACGGTGAGTACATTCCTCTCCCAGGGGCCTGAGCAGAACAGGAGAATACCATTGAAAGGGGCTCCCTATCACAGAGGCAAGGTAACCTTTAAGTATTTGCGTAGTGTAATACCAGCCAGCGGGTGTACAGGGGCAATTACTCATCCCTACTGGATTCCACAGCGGCTGGGCAGAACTTTTCTCTGCTTCTCTCCTATTTGATTCAGAAGATCATTTGTTATGAATTCCTTAAAAATTGCTCACACCACTCCTATTTTCTCCTTCTCTGAGAAGAAAGTGTAGTTATAATAATGCTCTGCTTTCCAGGAAACGTCTGGTTCTCTGAGTGAATGATATTTCTGTCTGTTTTTAACCCTTTCTATATTGTTTGTAATGACTTCTCATTCTCCACGTTAACGTTAATTAAGGTATGTATTCATTTCCTAGGGGATTCTAAATGGCATATTAAATATCTGTTTTGAATAGTTCTAATATAATTCTGATATTGTTTTTTGAAGCTACTTAATATTGAAATAAGTTAAATTTATAGATGTGTTATAAATAGTACTATAATAAAATTATAGTATTTAATACTGAATTGAATATTTTCTTTATGTGAATATTTTAGCTCTGAATAGTTTATGCTTATATATCAAAATTATCTAACTATATATGAACATTATCTTCTTTTAGTTAGGCTAATGAAGAACCACATAAAAATGGAGCTTGTATTTTTAGAACTGTGTGTTTGTGTAATATGAATACTGTATTTTTGTTTAAAAAAGAAAGGCTTTCATGAATCCAGTTTATTTTTTCATGTATATACAGTCTTCTGTTTTTATTTTTCACACCTCTGTACTTCAGAGAAGATCTTATTTTTATTTCCCAACAAGTCTTGACCTGGCATGGGAGTAATCACAGTTTTGCTTTTTTTATCCCCTCCTCTCTTCACCTCTTAATAAGATGAATATAGATTTATCTGACTAAAGTTCCTTATGCACTAACAAGTTGCATCTTAAGATTGCTTTTTCTCACATGTTCCCAATGGTGTGACAAGGTGGTGTAAATACGGTAGTTCGTATTAGCTGCATGTCTAAAAGAGTATTTGGAGAAGAAAATTTGGAGTACATTAGACATAACTTTAGGGATACTAGGAAGGATATTTGAAACCAGAAATGATGGATAATGTGACATCAGTGTTGGTCATGTTATCAATGAGGATAATACAAAATGTTCTTATGTAAGAGTAAAATATTCATCCTATCTACACTAATAAAAGAGAAAAATGCTAATTGAACATATCTTCGCTACACCCACAGCCAATCAGAGTGAGCATGCAAATTAACCCAACAAAGATGGTAGTTAATTTGCATACACTGAAGGAGGGAGGAGTGAAGACCCAAGACAGCTTAGAAAGAAGAGGGAGGAAAAGCAAGGTGGCTGCCAGAGTTAAAGCACAGGCTGGGCGGCAGAGCTTGTGGCCACAGTGGCCACTTGCAGGAATCTTCCTGCAAATGGGCTCCTAGTCTACACTAGAGAAACATGAAAATTAACCATCACTCTGCTACACCCATAAGCCATGCCCTCTGGCCAATCAGGAGCAATTATGCAAATAGACCCAACCAACTGGGCAGCTGGCCATGGAGCTGGAGCAAGCTGGACGCTTGGGTTGCCCTGGCAATGGAGGAAGCCTGGCCTCTGCTCAAGGCTACAAAGTTTCAATTATAGAAGATAAATAAATCCTAGATACTTGCTTCCAGTCAGCCTTGGCCTTCGCTCAAGGAGGCTAAACAAAAAGAAAAGAAAAGAAAAAAAGGAGGGAACTTGAGTTACCAGGGCTTGGGAGGGCGGGGGAGGGAGTATCAGGCCATGATGGGATGGCAGGAGCTGTTGGAGGTAAACAGACCAGTAGGGGGGCCAGTTGGGGGAGAGCAGGCCATCAGTGGGGGTCAGTTGGAGGTGAATAGGACAGCAGGGGTCAGTTTGGAGTGAGCAGGCCAGCAGAGGGGGCAGGCCAGTGGGGAGGGAAGGAGAGGGTGAGCAGGCCAGCAGGGGGGAAGTTGGGGGTAAGCAGGCAGGCAGACAGAGTGGTTAGGGGCAATCAGGCAGGCAGGCAGGCAGGCAGGTGAGTGGCTGGAGCCAGCAGTCCTGGATTTTGAGAGCAATGTGCAACTGCTGGTTTAGGCCCCATCCTTGTATTGGAGAGGGTGGAGGCCAGGGCTGAGGAACACCCCCTACCCCCCAAATTTTGTGCACTGGGCCATTAGTTTAATGCTAAAAAAATATGTTGTTGGTCTCTATATTTGTAGAACCAATGAGTTCAGTTTTGTTTTTGTTTTTAAACTTTGTAAAATTTCAATACAGCATAGAACTGTGATTCATAGTTTTTCATTTCACTCTGCATCTGGGATAACAATGGTTATCACTCAGTTTGGAATTTAAGGGGCTCACAAGCCCCTTAGAAATGTTTTTTCCCAAGATTTTTCATGATTTTTAAAGTTCTGGGAGTGAAAAGTGATAGAAATATTTGACATTTTTTCTATGAGATTTTAATGCATCTTCTTAAAGTCTTCTCATTCAAAATCACTAGAGAAGGGTGGAAAACTAGACTGACATGCTCAAACTCACCTGATGAAAGGAATAACTTGTCTGTGCTGGACATCAGGTTTTATTGCCCCCTCCTTTCCTTGGAAAAGAGCCACCACTGTCCTTGTCAGCTAACAAAAACCATTGCTGGGCCCAGTTCCACAGTCTCTTAGTTTAGACTTGGGTTATGTTGGACTTTTACACCCAATATTTCAGGGAGGTTGAATTATTTTGTGTTTCTGTGGGGAGCATGTGAATAGACAGAGTGCATTTAAGAGAGGGAAAATAATGATATTGCTTCTGCACTGTAGAAAAGAGGTGAGGACAAGCTTTCACTCCACAACTGCAATTCTTTGTATCTTGTACCTCTGCTCTGCATAGCTGGCTGCACTGGAGAGCTGGCTGTCTATACAACTATGAGGTCAACAAAATCTGGTTTGCTTTTCTGTAGGATAGAAAGGTGAGAGTAAGTGATTAAGTAAGTGCCGAGAGTAATATAGCTAGAGAGTTGAGGAGCCACAGCTCAAATCTAAGCTGTCTGATGGCAAAGTCCATGTTATTTCTAAAGCAGAGGATGAGAAATGTAAAGCCAATATTAATAAGGTATAACTAAAATATATGTGAAAGATTTGACCTGAAAATTTTGCTTTTTGAGGTTAAAAAATAGGACGGCCCTGGTCAGTGTGACTCAGTTGGTTGAGCATATTGGATTCTGCACTGAAAGATTGCCAGTTTGATTCCTAGTGAGGGCACATGCCCAGATTTTGAGCTTGATTCCTGGTAAGGGTGCATGTGAGAGGCAGTCAATCAATGCTTCTCTCTTGCATCAAAGTTTCACTCACTCTCCCTATACCTTTATCTCTCTGTAAAATCAAGATATAAACAAAAAATGGATAAAAGGTAAAACACAATCATACAAATATTATTTTGGGCAGCCAAAAGCTAAACTCAGAATGCCCTTCATAGCCCTTCTAGACATCATGGCCCTTCTATTATTACTAGAGCCCCAATGCACGAAGATTTGTGCAAGAATGGGCCTTCTTTCCCCTCGCTGATGGCACCTCCTTTACTCTGGCCTAAGCCTTAGCTCTGGCCCAGAACTGCATTTCCACCTTCCTATGCTGCCCAGAGGCCTGGAGCTGCCGAGGCACAATGCAAGCGTCCCACCTCACCCCACCCCTGGCCACTTGGTGCCTGAGTACTCAAATTAGCCCTCCAGCTTTATTTGGTAAATTTGCATATTCACTCCTGATTGGCTGGTGGGCATCATGAAGGTATGGCCAATTTGCATCTTTCTCTTTTATAAGTGTAGATTCTTTAAAATACACATTTTATAAATGTGGAACATGGGGACAGAGTTCAGTGTTCTTGGCTCACTGCCTTAGTCTCCCCTCATCACTTCTACAATTTTGGACAGAGAATCTGGCTTCTTCATAGTGTGGACAAGTCTCAGGATTTTTGTTAGGATTCAATGATATAGTGTACATCAGTGTAACAATTTTCCCAAGGGGCATTTGATAATGTTCGGAGACATTTTTGATTATCACACTGTATGTGGAGAGGTGCTACTGCCATTTCATGGGTGGAGGTCAAAGATGTTTTTAAACATACTACAATGTACAGCACAGCCCTGCCCCAAATGCCAAATGCTGATCTTGAGATCAACACTTGTGTAGATCAAGAGCCTGGTAACTGACAACACCTCCCACATGGACCTGCTGCTCACTGTGTGCCAGGCACTGTTTCAAGAGCTTTACACAAACCATCTGTTTTCACAAGCCTCTAGCTTGCAATTACTGAAGATCAAGTGGGAAAGTGCTGCCCGTGGTGACAGGGGGTTAAAGAGCAAAATCAAGATTTGGACTAAAGCCCATGTAGCTTCCCAGGGCTCCCTACAAACCAACTTTCTTCTAGTTTAAAGTAGCTACTATCATTGACTCATTGCTTCAGCTATTTGGAAAGAATAAATGAACATAAGCATTTAGGGCCACTTTGTCAGACACATGAGCAGAGCCATGACCACTGAAGTGTGCGTCTGTCTATTTACTTGCCCAGGTGCTCAGAGAAGGAGTTGTAGCTAGCTGCTGTTGTCCCACTGTTCCTCCTTACCCTCAGTTCAGGCCAGGCTTCTAGACCTAGCCTGACAAAATATTCATACTTGTAATCACCCCCATAGTAGAACAAAAGGTTTGGCAGCATTATAAGTGATGCTTTGCCTCCATTACTTATGGGAATTATCATGAGAAGCAGCAGGTCAAAGAGGAATAGTGGTGTTAGCCCCTAAAGGGGACTCTTCGGTGGGACATTGCTTTCAAATTTTTTTCTAATAGAAAGAAAGACAGACAGGAGTTTTGGGGTCACCCTCCCCCAAGACTGAGTATGAAAGCTACTTTAGATTCATCTCTTCCTGTAAGTGAGTAGTTAAAGAGGTAGCAATATCTTTTTTCTGGGACCCAGTACATGAGTTGACCAACATGTCCCATGGTTTATGTGATCAACTGGAAAATAAGTAAACGACAGGGACACATGGTGAGGCTGTATCATGAACAAAGTAAAATAAAACCTTAACTAAATCTTAATGTAGATTAGGAAGTGTGGGTTTCAATTATAGTAGCCCCTGCTTATTCATGGTTTTGTGTTTCTTGGTTGTACTTACCCACAGTCAACCATGGTCTGAAAAGATGAGGTGGAAAATTCCAGAAAGCAACAATTCACAAGTTTTAAATTACACACCAGCCTGAGTAGTATGATGACGTCTCACAAATCTAGCTCAGTCCTGCCTGGGAGATGCCTTGGTCCAGCATCTCCACGCTGTATATGCTCCCAGTCTTCTAGTCACTTAGCAGCCCTGTGGTTATCAGCCAGACTGTTGTGGTATCTCAGAGCTAGTATTCAAGTAACCCTCATTTTACTTAAAGATGGCCCCAAAGTGCAAAAGGAGTGATGCTGGCAATTCAGATAAGCCAAAGGGTAACTGTAAGGTGATTTATTATTATTATTATTGTTATCATTATTATTACTTTTGTTTAGTAAAAAGGTGAGTGCAGTATAATATCTCAGATACACACACACACTCACACACAGATGGGAAGAGCGAGGGAATAGGCCACATCAACATAACTTTTATTATAATATATTATTGTCATTGTTCTATTTTATAATTAGTTTTGTTGTTAATGTATTAGTGTGATTAATTTGTAATTTAAACTTTATTATAGGTGCTTATGTTTAGGAAAAAATGGAGTATATACAGGGTTTGCTACAGTCTGCAGTTGCAGGCATCCGCAGGGGTCTTAGAACATATTCCCTGCTGATAATAGGGGACTGCTGTATTTCAAAGTGGTATAGGCTTCGGATAATGTGTTTCATCAAGGTAGGAATTAGGATGTGCCCAGACTAATTCTCTGAAATCATAAGGGGGATAAAGGGTTGTAATAGCTTGTTACAGTCGGTTAGTACCCAGGGAGTAGAATGTTATGGTCCACATTAAATTTCCATATCCAGACCAATGAATTAAATATTGATTTTTGTAGGACAGGAATATAACAGGATAGTTCACTCTAAAATGACAATGAATATAAATTAATCATTTTGCGGGTTTTTCAGAAATACCTTTCTTTGTTTTATTTCTGTGGTCTCTGTGTAGAGAAAGAACTAAAGGATTGAACTTCCTTACCTGCTGGATATCATCACACTGACTTTTGTATTCAGAAGCACAATATTTCCACTAAGGAGGACAGTGTGGAAGGAAGTCTCCCTGAGTAAAGTAGGGATGGAATAGGATGGGAGATGCCGATAAGCAGGACTTTCAGACATAGAGGGAAAGTATATTAGATATAGGTACTGAGCTGCACTAACGAAATATATTAAGATGGTAATGGAGTCATCTGGTATACACACATATATACTCACTTATAAATGAGAGTATAATGTGATATATTATTATCACATTATATACATTTACATATACTAAATACTAAATATATAAATTATATAAAATATATAATGTATAAGAAATAGAATATAATAATATTATATATAGTATTTATTTCCTATAACATATAATATATCGTTAATATAATTTTCTCTCCCTCTCTATAATTATAGTGTAATTATAATAAATAAATATAAATTTTGTTTATTGTGCACTAGAGGCCTGGTGCATGAAATCGTGGATGGGTGGGATCCCTATGCCTGCATGGCAATCAGATAATCAGATCAGGGCCCATCAGATTCCCTGCCTCCCCTTCACCCCCCTCATCCTTCCCTTGCCGCCCTCATGTCATCATGCCACCACCATGTGGTTTCCCGCCATCCTGCCTCCCCCACTCCTCCTTCTCTCATTGCAATGTCTGCTGCCACCCACCCCTGGTTCCCCATCCCAGTCAGGAGTCCGGCCCAGATAGGGCCATCAGGACTTGCCAGCCAGGGGTTGTGGCCTGCGAGCTTGGGGCAGCTACTGCATTGTGTCTGCCCTCTGGTGGTCAGTGCACATCATAGCGACCAGTCATTCCGGTTGTTCTGTTCTGGTCATTCCATTGTTTAGGCGTAAATATATATATATTATTGCAGAATATTGTACTGTTTCAACATGGCATACAATGTGGATAAAGCAGTGTTTTAAACCTGAATTGATGATTACAAAATTCTAATTCACTAATGTGTGGACAGTGAAGTACACCTTCTCATATCCTGAAGTAATACCCAGCACAGCACAAGTTATGCTTGAAAAGATACAGAATATCTAAGATGAGAGGGCTGTAAATTAGTGATGTGTATAATAATTACTCTGAATTGGGTCATGTGTTTCCAGCATTCAGCCTTGTCACTGCACTTTAATCTCCTGTCTTCTGTCTTTGAAGTGGTGGGCTAATACCCAGCATACATGTGAGTCTCTGCAGCATTTTATGTCATCTTGTTCTTCATGAGCTGGCGGCAGACCTGAGATGGTTTGTGAGGTGTTCATTGCTCTGTGTGCTTGTGCATCCAGGACGGAATGTGCAGGCTTTGGATCGGAAGTTGCATTTTAACCTCAATTTATGATGTAGATCCTAAAATTAAAATGAGAAAATAGTTTCACTTTATGTTATTTATAATGATGGAGATTTAAACATATGCCCAACCACCTCATCTAATAAGAGAATAGCATTACACATGCAAAATATTTCCTTTTTGTTTTTCCTCTAGTAAAAGAGTGACTTGGGGAAAGAAGTTTGTGAACTTTTGCATACTAGGGGCAAATTCTCAGGGATTCACAATGTGTATTAAAAACCCTGAGAAATCTTATGGACAAGAAAACTTTAAATGTTAACTTTTTATAGTTCCCATACTTACATAATAACAGGGTCCCTTCCTGCCTCCTGATCTCTGAGGATGCTGCCATTCCCCGGGAAACATGTGGGCAGTTCCCACAGGTCACTGTGGTGTCTTCAGTCCCAGTCGGATGCTGATTATACCAGGAAAGGCAGGGGGGCAGCACCATGCTTCCTTGTCCCCAGAAGCTAGTAAAAATTTAGTATATTTTTAAAATCATTTATATACTAGCTTTAGGTCTATCAAGTGATTAATGCTACCTTATAATAATTATTATGTTCCTTATGCAAATGTAAACTACCCTCATAACTCAAATGACATTTCTTCGATTCCATTTCATTGTAAGTGGAATTCCCACAAAGCACTTTGAGAAATTCCAATAATTCGGAGGAGTGGGAGGGGGTGGGAAGGAGGCGGGGAGGCTAAAAGGAGTTGACACAGGCTGCAGGCCCTGCCACATGCTCACCCAGCTAGAAAAGGGTAATGAGCATGGATTTTTTTCCAGCGCACTATTGAACGAAGAGCTTGAATGTCCTGTGGTGCTGTCAGCCCTTGGGCTGATGAGTTATTTATTATTAACTTCTCTAGTCCTTTTAATTATTATATCTAGTGACAATTATTGTTGCGGGTACCCATCTCAGCTAAAAAAAAAAATAGGTGCATTAGCAATACAATTTTTTGATTCATCTTTAACCCAGTTTGATTATTTAGAGTCCTTTACCTCTAGGGTCCCTCATTTCTTTCTCTGGGACGTTCTCCGTAAGCCATCAGGACACACTGGCCACCACTTAGAGGACCCTTATTCCTGACAGGCTGGCTGGTAACTCTGAGACTCTGTGCCATTCTTGGTCTCTTGTGCTGCTTTCCACTGTGCCAACCCCTTGGATCTCTCTGAGGGGCTCCGTGGCCTTGACCTCATATCCCGACAGCCTGGGCTGCCACTTCCCTTCTGGGGAAGCAGGATGCATTGTCTCTCTCCTCTCCCTGTCCTCTCTCCACTTTATGTCCTTATCTGTTCCTCTGCAGACAGAACCGCCAGAGAGGAAGCTCTTTATTGTGAGCTAGAAGGTATGTGCCTGGGGGAGAGGGTCTCTCCCTAAGAAACATCCAGAAGAACCTTCTTAATAGATTAGACTTCTGGTAATACAGAAACCAGACACTTGGTAGGCTGTGTGCATTTTCAAAAATGTTCTCACATCACCCTCCCTGAATAAATCTGTGTTTCCGTAAGAAAGACATACTTCCAGAGCACATTTCTCCCATTCCCCCAACCCCAAATGTAGGTGGGTACTGGGCTTCCGACTCAAATGCCACCCTTCAGAAATCAGTGCCACCCAAAGCCCTATTAGCTGTGAGTGTGGAGACATCTCCTGCAGGATCCTCAGTGTTCTAGCTGGGAGCCTGCATTCGGGCAGTTCTCGCCGCTGCTCATCTCCCTCTGCTTCTGGTGTTTCCTCCTGGGAGAGAGGTGGTCCCAGTTAGCAGCCTTCATGCACACAGGCCAGGCCCTTTCCTTCTTAGGGGTTTTCCTGGGTGTCTGAAACTAATCATATCAACACATGATAAAAGGACCACATCCACGCTTTTGTTAGACCCTCTGCCAATTTTCCTGAAAATACCTAGAATTTGCCCCTAGTATGCAAATACCTAAGAAAATGAAGGAGTCTGGTAGTTCTTAAAATTGCAAGGCTGTTTTGTGGGCCGGGTGACACAGTTGTTAGTGTTGAGCATAATTTCTATCCCACTGCTGTTGGGGATATTATAATTAACCTGCTATATGGAGAAAGAATTGATGTCAGGGCTGGAGTGGAGTGGGACAGTAGATGCTGGAAGGCCAGACAAGTGGCTACTCCTTGTATCCCTACAAGAAAGGTGGTGGTTTGGATAAGGGTGGTGGTATGGGGTTGACTAGCCTGGACAGATTGTATTGTGTTTGGGAGGTAAAGCTGATTGGGGGATGGGGGGGTTTGCTTGGATTTTATATTTATAAATAGTGTCTTCAGGATGCTTCTTAGACTATCTATAATAATAATAGTATAATATGCTAATTAGACTAGACAGCCAAAGGACCTGTCAGATGTCATTCCAGACAAAGCCCCAGCGGCGGGGGCTGAGGCAGTTAGGGATGATCAGACAGGCAGGCAGGATGGTTAAGGGTGATAGGCAGGCAGGTGAGCAGTTAAGGGCAATCAGGCAGGCAGGCAGAGTTGTTAGGGGCAATCAGGCAGGCAGGCAGAGTTGTTAGGGGCAATCAAGCAGGCAAACAGATTGTTAGGGGCAATCAGGCAAGTTGGCAGGCAGGTGAGTGGTTAGGAGCCAGTGTCCTGGATTTCCCAAAGGTGCAGGCCCTGCTGAGGTCCGCCCCCCCCCAGGCACAAATTTCATGCACTGGCCTCTAGTGTTGGATAAATAAACATTTCTAGTTGTTTCTACATAGAAAATAACATTGTGATTCAGCCATGGCACTGCTGTTTCTCATATTTTTTTTAAAAAAATGCAATAATTGGAAAATTATTTTTCAGAATGTAAGACGTAAGAGCAGTGTCTCACATAGTCATAAGATTACTGCTTTAACACAGGAATCATCACTCCTTTGAAAAAGAAATTAGATGGACTGTATGTTCTGTCCACCAAAATGCAGCTTATGTTTTGTTCTCTCTCACTGTCCATTATGAATGTCTGCTCCTAAAAAGAAAGATGTGTTGAGAAGCAGATATACTCCATGTAACCAGTAAAAAATTGATGAAAAGAAAAAAATATCTCAAGCATGTTCTGGGGCAATTTCTATCCTAGAAACAATAATTCTTGAGTTGTGTTCGTGGCGAACAACCTGGGTGCCATCTGGCCCTTTTGCTCCGTGTATTATAAAGCCGATGGCATGGTCCAGGCATTGGATGAACCTGCCAGGGATGTACACGAGGCCTCCATGACCAAGCCCAGCGAGCATTGGTTATTCCGTGTGGATTTAGCACTTTACTCTCTTCTGGGGGCAGGGACAGAGTTTAAAAACTCAGCCTCCTGAGCACTTGTCTCGGTTTGCTGAGTGGGAAAAAGAAACAGACTTCTGGGCTGCCTGAGTGTGTTCTCTGCCAGGCGGTCAAGGAGCTCAGGAAGGAGGCCCTTCAGGAGAGCACAGCGAGGGACTTGCTTTCCTCTGCGTTTGACTTACTCTTCATTGCCTCTCACTAGCCCGTAGACCCGTGGTCAGCAAACTGCGACTCGCAAGCCACCTGTGGCTCTTTGGCCCCATTGAGTGTGACTCTTTCCACAAAATACCACGGCCTGGGTGAGTCTATTTTGAAGAAGTGGCATTAGAAGAAGTTTAATTTTAAAAATCTGGCTCTCAAAAGAAATTTCAATCGTTGTACTGTTGATATTTGGCTCTGTTGACTAATGAGTTTGCCGACCACTGCACTAGCCCATAGACAATGCCCAGTAAAGGATTCCTTCAACAGAGCTAGAAGGCTTAGCTGAAGTCAAGTCCCGGTTGCACACTTATGGGATGAGAACTCCCCATAAATATCCCTGAACAGGCATTAGAGCCACAGGAGTTCTAGGCCACCTCTGAGCCCGGCCATTGAGCCGGGACCAGGAGCTTGAGGCTGGAGAGCTAGGGTGGCTCTGGGGCCTCACACCAGCTATGCTCAGGACGAAACCCCTTCCGAATATTTACCTGCAGGCTTTGCAAGGCTTCATCTGCTCAAGAGACATTGCTGTTAAAAATAGTTATGCACTGGCCAGGTGGCTTGGTTGGTTGGAGCACCTCCCATACATCAAAATGTTGCAGGTTCCATCCCCAGTTGGGGCGTGTATGGTAGGCAACCAATTGATCTTTCTCTCTCCCTCATTGATGCCTCTCTCTCTCTCTCTCTCTCTCTCTCTCTCTCTCTCTCTCTCTCTCTCTCTCTCTCTCTTTCTCTCTCAAATCAGTAAACATTTGATCAGAATTTTTTACAGAAAAGCACTTAAACTGCAATTGATGTGAAAACAGTTTGGAGTCAATAAAATTGTGGAGGCAAATCCAGTTTCCCAGCCCCTGAGCTGTATGCCTTGGCCAGGTTCTTTGACTTCATGCTTTGATGGTCTCATCTAGCAAAGCCAACCAGTATCAATAAGTATGCATGGGCTTGGGGAAATAGGTATTCAAAAAAAAAAAAAATTAAAGAAAAGAAGAAGACAGCTGTTACTAATATTGCTGTAGTTATTCTAGGGACACAATTTCTATGTAATTGGTACCTGAGGCTTCTTCTGTGTGCTAACCTCCTGGGTGTCGCTGGATATTCTGGAACAGGAGCTCAGCCTTGTCCTCAAGCTTGCACAGGCAGGAGGGACGCCGTTTACATAAGACAGTGAGGGGACCCTGGGAGGAGCTGCTTCCGGTGCCCATCCAGGGGACCCAAAACCTGTGTTTTGATGAAATTCCCACTTTTTGTTGTTTCTCCTCCCTTCCTTTCCCCACACCTCGGATTATAATCATTAAGGGGGTCCTATTCTTTCCTTGTAGTCTTTGAGCTTCATACAGGAAGCCAGTGTGCTGGAGGGTACATAGCACTGGATCTGGTGTCTGGGATGGAATTGTCAGTCCCATTTCTCGCTCAAAATGACTGTGACCTTGGGCACGTGCATGAATTTGCCTGGGCTTTACTGCCTCCTCCAAACACAGTGGGCTAAATGATTCCCTTTCCGTTCCCACGTTCTATGCAGTAAGCAGGCTAAAGGGTTTAGTGATCAGAAAAGATTGTGTCAGAATGCAGTGACGTTTATGAGGTTTGAGAGTGTCTTCTGGGCTTCAGAATTTTTAGAAAGTGGAACAGGAATCAAAAATATTGATAAACAATCTTTAAAGGGTAATTTCCTGTCTGTGGTATTGGTGTTCACTGATGAGTCGTTCAGATATGTTTCCAATCTGCTTTGCTGTCCAACTACTTTCAATGGATGACTTGTCACCGGCAACTAATAATTTGTAGCCATAAGTGGTAAGTAACAGGGGCACTTTGCTTTTCATTAAGAGACATCTGTCCACCAAGATGAAATGGACTCAGAAAGTGCCATGAGGTGTCCCACAAAAACACAAGGCCTCAGAAAGAGCCTAGACACCAGTAAAAATGCCCGTCATACGTTGGAGTTTAAGTATTCAGTCCGAGCCCTCTGTGGTATCCTCACATGGAATCATGAACTGTCTTCAAAAGCATATCTTTATACCTATGAAAAGGAAGTTAGTTATATTTGGAAGCTTTTAACTGTTGCTCTTAAAATTTTCTGAAGAGGTTCATTGGAATGTTTTAGCACGCACATCCTTGAGATCAAAAACGCGTGATTTGGAAATAGTTTTAATATTAATAAAGGAATCGTGGGTCCCAGTAAAAAGTGCAAGGGGTTTTTTAGATGAAATGCATTAGGGTTGAAATGCCTTCAAATTTAAAAACATTTTCTCCATTGTATTTTTATTGATATCTGATGCATGACTCTCACTAATGGCTGTTACTAATGAACAGGTTTCCTCTGCGAGTTTTAGAAATTATTGGGTGGCTAGTCTTGGGAAGGTTATTAATTATCATGATAGATTTAGAAACGTTGTCTTGGAAACTAGCATCACTTTGGGGCTTCTGTGAGCATATCTGCCTCCAGTGCTCTCTCCCAACTTCAGGTTTACTGCTTTAGATCCAATGAGCTTTAGGAAGTCCAAGCATTAAGACTGCCAGTCCTGCCAAAACCGGTTTGGTTCAGTGGTTAGAGCATCGGCCTGCGGACTGAGGGGTCCCAGGTTCGGTTCCAGTCAAGGGCATGTACCTTGGTTGCAGACACATCCCCAGTGGGAGGTGTGCAGGAGGTGGCTGATCAATGTTTCTCTCTCATCAATGTTTCTAACTCTCTATCCCTCTCCCTTCCTCTCTGTAAAAAATCAATAAAATATATTTAAAAAAAAAAGACAAAACAAAAAAAAGACTGTCAGTCCTTCCGGGCTGGTGTGGCTCAGTGGTTGTGTCGGCCTATGAGCCAGGAAGTCACGGTTTGATTCCTGGTCAGGGCACATATTCAGGTTGCTGACTTGATCCCCAATGGGGGTCATGCAGGAAGGTGGCCTGATCAATGATTCTCTCTTACCATTGATGTTTCTATTCCTCTCTTCCTCACCCTCTCTAAAATCAATTATAAATGATATAAAATAAAAAAGACCATCAATCCTGTATATAAAATAAGTATATAAAGGGCTGAAGGAGGGGCCCTGTGTCCTTTTCTTGAGCAAATGGGCATGACATGCAATGCACAGGTTTTGAGAGATATTCAATGCCTCATTCATTTTTATACCCCCAGAGAATAATACACTACCTTTCAAGTAGTGGTTAATTAATAGTGGTTATTTTAACAAATGAATACTCGGATGACACTTTTTTTTTTTAATTCCTTGAGTTCTTTGATGTATTTTAGAAATATGATTTCTTAGATAATGCCATTTCTTAGATAATTGTCCACTATGTAAAGGGAGATATTACATTACTTATATAACGGTTAATATGAAAGCTTTTTTGAAAAGTCACTACATAAATCTCAAGCTTTTTCTTGGAGGTGAGGCATCTTACAGGTAAGCCAGTGTTGTTTGATCTTGCCTTTTGTAATTCCGAGGTTTATGAGTGCTTTGATGTAGCAATGATCTGCAAACAATTTGTTTAAGACACTAAAGCTCTGCATTTGCATTTATGTCATTGCTCACCCCCTTTTGCTCCAGTTAAAAATAAAGCAATGTCAGAATAATAAAAGCTGTGGTTTAAAAAATGAATAATAAAAAAATCATTTCCTATTGAATGAATGGTATGAAATCAGGGTTGCCGCCTCAAACAGTGGCAAAAACTGTGAGGAATGTGCTCATTCTCTCTGTTCTCTAGAATTCTTCTTCTTCTTCTTTTTTTTTTTTCCAGGTATCATAGTGAATACCAAACCTAAAATTCAGACAACCAGCAGGTGGTCTTAAATGTGATGATTTAGATTGAGTGATGCATTCATCCTAAACTAATTCAGTTAGGATAACTAAATCAAGAGAAGAAAGTTGCCAGCAGTTTTCTAGTTCTGGAGGAATATTGCACCAGACTATTCATATATTTGCATTTCCTACAAAAACACAGGCGAGAGAGAAAGAGAGAGGGAGGGAGAGAGAGAGAGAGAGAGAGAGAGAGAGAGAGAGAGAGAGAGAGAGAGAGAGATCACAGAATTAATTGTGAATATGACCTGAGATTTCATTAATGCTACCCTTCCAGTTCAAACAATTTATTTTTCACACCAGAATTTTAACCTTCTAATTGAAACTGACATGACTTAAAATAAGTAGCAAATTATTCCAAAGTAACTTTGTTTATTCCACAGAAAGGATAGTAAGATGCAGGTGGATGATGTTATGTCATATTGGTCCAGGTAAAAAAGTACAGAATCGCTATTCCCATTATAACATTGAAATGTTTTCTGCAAAAATAACACAGTATGCATTTTAATTTAGAGCCATATTATGTCTGTAGTTAAACTTGTGATTTAAACTTTAATTGTTCTAAATTTTGTTTTATTTGTATTACTTGAGACCCATTCTGAGTTAGGAAATATAAAATTATTGATGTCTAAAAACAGGGGTTTCTTATATTTTTCTTTAGATTATCTTTAGATATATATTCTGAATATAATCATATTTTATATGCATAACAGATTTAAAGGTGATACTTTTTTTTCTTTATGCAATGGCTCAAAATTTAAATATGCTCTTTCATTTCTGAACGTGGACAAGGGACATAATATTTCCCAAACTGCAGGTCACGTATCACTTTAGCATGCATGTTTTTTGAAATGGCAGAATTTCTCAGTAATGTGTGATTTTCACTGTTGTGTGTGCTTAACATTCATAGTCAAACATAACTGAGTAAATAGCAGAATACATTTTCTCTTCTTGCCTGAAAAATGAAAATTGTTATAGGTCAATTGCTGAGAGGTCTTGCTCTCCGTCACATACGTCTTGCTTGCAACTTATTTTTCACTTATTCCAAGAAAACACAATTCACTGTACATTTGCTTGTTATTGACTTGGTTTTCAGTTGTTTTAACATAAGAAGAAACTGTTCTTTCTCAACAGTGCCTCCCTAATGTCCTGAGTAGTGTTAATAAACACCCATGCATCTTACTGTGCAGAAACTGCTCTCCTAACTTTCCAGGACTAGGAGTGGAAACCCCTGCTCACATACCATTTTGATTATTTGTTCTACTCATACTCAAAAGATTATTAACTAACAAATAGAAGAGATCACAACTAGCTACAAACAAATCTGCCTTGTGGTTTTAGGATCACACATACAGATTCACACCTAGAAAGGGCTTCTTTTAAATGCAGGGCAAGAGCCTGAGCTAGGAGGCCCAGCGGCCTGGAGTCCCATTCTGGTGACCACATGCTGGCTGTGTGCCCTCGGATGTGCTTTGTAAGTTGTCTAATGTTCGTTTTCACTAATGGGTAAAAAGTGCTCCAGCTCATAGGATCAACTAAGGAACAGGAAGGTACCTGGCAAATCACTGTGGCATGATGTACACTTGCTGTTTAAAAAAACACACAAGGCCTTGATTTGCCTTGATTTGTAGTGTGATATAAATCCTCCCACCAGAACCCATTTCCAACTAAGAATGATTTAATAGCCACCTGGTAAAATTCCTAAATATTTAATAGTCCCCTGGCTCCAGCCAAGTGCAGCCCACCATTGCTAGCCTTCAATAAATGGCAGTAATTATTGGTTAACTAGAGGCCTGGTGCACAATATTTGTGAACTGGGCAGGGGGTGGGGGTGTGTGTCCCTCAAACCTGTCTGTGCCCTGCACCTTTTCACAGTCTGGTAGCCCTCGGGGGATGTCTGACTGACAGCCACAGTCAGACATTCTTAGCACTGCTGCAGAGGTAGGCCTCTGTGCTCACCAGCCATCAGCCTGGCTTGCGGCTGAGCTGTGATCCACTTGTGGGAGCACACTGACCATAGGGGGACAGCTCCTGCATTGAGCATCTGCCCTCTGGTGATCAGTGTGCATATAGCAACTGGTCATTCCATCTTTTAGTCAGTTTGCATATCACCCTTTTATTATATAGGACTAGTGGTCCAGTGCACAAAATTTGTGCACATTAAAAGGAAATTAATTAGAGGAAATATTTTAATATTGCTATTTGCCCTTTCTCTATAGTAGAATTGTAAGAGATGAAAGGAAATTAGTAAAATCTATATGAAAATATCCCTCCTATCAGAGTCTTGGGCATGCCGCAGAACCCAGAGTCAAGTCCTCAGCCACCCATGTGTGCCTCGAAATCACATGAGACACAGATTTGGCCATCCCCACCCCCATTGGGCAAGATCCAGACCCAGCTGGTCCCACCCCTGTCAAGCCCCACTGGGTTGGGGTGAAGCTTCAAGTCCCCTGGTATACCCTCAGGTTCCCCAACCCGGCCTGAGGTCCCCCAGCATGATGGCAAGGCCTGAGGTCCCCCATCAAGCCCTGCACAGTGGTGGGATATGGCCTGCGTCTGAGGGCCCCCATCATGGCCTGCCAGGTGGGGAGGGCAGAGCCTCAGGTCCCCTGACAGGGGTGGGGGGCTTGGCCTGAGGTGCCCCATCAAGCCCCACCAGGCAGGGAGCACAGCCTCAGGTGTCCCACCCTGGCCTACCACCACGCACGCTCAGGTCCTTGCTAATTGCTCCTTACAGCTCATTATAAGAAGCTGCCTCCACTGTGGGCACAGCCATCTTGTGACGGCCTGATGGAGCGAGGGTCAATTTGCATATCACATCTTTATTATTTAGGATAGATATCTTTTGTCTTCCATTGATCTAGAAAAAATATTCCTGTTTAGAAAATTCTGTATAGATGGAGGATTTGAAAGCTAAGGAAAGAATAGTAATTTACAATGTTTAAACTGTTAATGATTTCAAATAACAACAACAAAAAAAACTACTTTCAGAATTTTAGAAGTGGGCAGAAAACAACATTTACTATTAAGAAATATGTTAATTAAAGGCTTTAAAAGTAAGAGTAGGGATCACTTTGTAAATGTTCTGGGTGAATTAACTTTAATATTAAATTTTTCAACATTAGCTTGAAATGATTTATCTTTTCTGGTCTTAAATTCTTTAATCTGCGCGCTCATACACACACACACATCCCAACTGTGCATTTGATTCCTAAGCAAATAGAGATAAACTGGCAGCCATTATTTTAAAACCCAGTGCTTTACAAAAATGTTTCCTTTACATTTATCCAAATAACTTTTCTACCATTCAAGGCTGATTTTGGATTTTAAAAGTTGTCTGCAATCATATGTCTTTTTGAAATGTTTCTTTACTGAATAACTGGGGGAATATTTTTTTCTTGGTAATAATAAAAATTTGCATGTTTAGTCTTACATGAAAGACAGGTATGGCATATTAAACTGAAAACTACTCCAGAACAGCTGAGCATATTAAGCCTGAAAATACCTTTTATGTAACGGTGAATATCTCAATATACAAAGTACAAAGCTGTGAGCGATGTAGGAGGGAATCAGGAGACTTGAGAGCAAATCAGTTTGTGCTGAGAGCACTGCTTTCCGTGCACATGTCCTGGGCCGTGATCAAGGCTGGGGCAACAGGTCCGCGGAAGAATGTGGGAAACCAAGGGTGTTTGGTGAGTAGGAGCTGATTTACTCTAGTGAAACTTCTCTGTCCATTTCTGCAAGAGGGGACTCTAGTGTGGAGGTACTGAAAGAAGAAGGTGTATTTTCTATGCTAAACCCTCTCAGAAAGTAAGGAATCACTGGGACTCCAGCTTCACAGGGTATTGCCTAGATTCTAGGCCCTAGAACATCAGGCTCATGGGACTGTGAGGAAGAACTGGGATGACTGTGTGTATTAGAACCCAAATCATTGTCCACAAAACTGAGAGATCTTCATGTGGCATGTAGCCCTGGTTACAAATACCCATCTCTGGGGCTGCTAAGTGCCCGTGACTATGCACACATGTATTATTCCTAGACACGCAATAGATGTGCATGAAGTATATTCCATCAAGTAATTAAGTGGCATTTTGGGTGTTGTATCCTATTTTGGGAAAGGCGATACCTTCTTCCTTTCACTTGTATAAATTTAAACACTTTTCAAGGTGTGACTTGCTTTTATGATCACAACCCTAATATGGGGGCAAAAGTTACCTGATTCAGCTGAAACACACTTTCCAGGTTCATATTACATATTTAAGTAAAGTGAAAGGGATAAATCTTTTTTTTTTCTTTCCATTGACACAAAACGGGGTCACTTGGAGTCCTTGTGAAAAGATAGATAATTGGCCTTGAGGACAAGCCAGCTGGTATGTCACAAAAAAAAAAAAAAAAATGTGAGGGACATCAAACTGGCAGGTTTTCATCTGCTCATTTCTTGGACTCTTTCCCACAAACACTAATTCATTAATTTAAAGATTTGGCATATGACAAGGCAATGTGGGAGGCTTTACCTGGATTCAATGCCTATCAGAAATCAGAAGGGATGTATTTCAAGGACTGTAGGAGCAGGGTTTCCAAAGGCAAATCAGCACTAATTATTCCTTTATGACCTTACTTTTATCCCCTATATCATTTTTATGCAATTTAATCTGCAAGCAAACATCACAGTTGAGGACGACTATTTAGAAAATGAAAATATATTTAGGATAATTTGGCATGTTATTTTTTAATAACGTATTTCTCTTCTGAGCTATTTAGGATGTGAGCCAAAGGATTGAAAACATGATAAATCCTACTTTATTAAAGCTTGGATTTAAGGCTTTTCTTTTAGATGAAACACTGCCCAGCTGGAAAGTATTAATAATGAATTAGATATACAGACTTTGGAACATAATAATTACAGTGATTCCAATCTTTTTTTTAAGTATTATCTACTTGGCACCACATTATATAATTGATCTTCAGAACAGCTCTATAAGTCAGTGCTTTTAATTATCTTCCTCCTATGTAGTTAAGGAAACGAAGGCTTAGGCATTTACTTATTTATTTTTTGTTGAAAGTATTACATATGCCCCCCTTTTTCCTCATTGACCTCTTCTATCCTGTTTCTCCCCCCACTATCCCCGCAGTCCCAGGCCTTCATCATCCAGTCCATGGATTATGCATATACTTATACAAGGTCTTGGTTGATCTCTTCCCACCTACCCACCCTTCCCCATGTTCCCTCTGAGATTTGACAGTCTGTTCTATGCTTCTATGACTCTGGATCTAATTTGTTCATCAGTTTATTTTGTTCATTATATTCCACATATAAATGAGATCATGTGATACTTGTCTTTCTCTGACTAGCATAATATTCTCCAGGTCCCTCCATGCTGTTGCAAATGGTAAGAGTTATTTCTTTTTTAGAGCTGCATAGTATTCTGTTGTGAAAATGTATCACAGCTTTTTTATCCACTCATCTCTGATGGGCACTTGGAATGTCTCCAGATCTTAGCTATTGCAAATTGTGCTGCTATGAACATGAGTGCATACATTATTTCTAATTGGTGCTTCAGATTTCTTGGGATACATTTCTACAAGTGGGATCACTGGGTCAAATGGCAGTCCCATATCTAATTTTTTAAGGAAACTCCATTTGTTTTCCATAAGAATTTTTTTTTTAATCCTCAACCAAGGACATGCTTAGAGATAGCAAGGGAGAGATAGATAGATAGGTAGTTAGATAGTGATTATGAGAGAGAGAGAAACACCAATGTGTGAGAGAAATATTCAGTTGCATTCTGTACATGATGCTCAGACTGGTGATCAAGCCTTCACCTCAGGTATGTGCCCTGACTAGGAATTGAACCAGCAACCTTTCAGTGCATAAAACCACATTCAATTAACTGAGCCTCTACAGCCAGACAAGGTTTAGAAATTTGAAGTAATTTGTCCAAGCTGATATTGCTAGTAAGAGAGGAAATAAATGGGGATTACATAAAGGCCAACTGATGGAGAATCTCACACTCTTAACCACTAAATTATATTGTCCACCAAAATTTGTAATTTCACATCAGCTGTACAAAAAGTATGCAGACTGTCCTGCTTCTGTGTGGGTGGTGGCATGGAGCTCTGAGTAACTGACCCCTTGTATTTCTGCCTGTAGGCCCCTGGGGAAGGTGCACAGGAGATTGTGGGCCAGGGGGAGTCCAGACGCGTGCACTGTGGTGCTTCCACTTTGAAGGTTGGACCAGTCACCCGTCTAGCTGTGATGAGAACCACAGGCCTCCGAAGGAGAGAAGCTGCTTCCGAGTGTGTGACTGGCACAGCGACCTTTTTCAGTGGGAGGTCTCTGACTGGCACCACTGTGTGCTTGTGCCCCCCGTCCTGGGCCAGGCCAGGACTCGGACCTCAGAGTGCGTGACGGCCCAGCACGGGCTGCAGCACCGCACTGTGCACTGCGTTCAGAAGTTGAACAGAACCATGGTTGCAAGTGAAATATGTGAACACTTTGCCCCTCAGCCCCCCACAGAACAAGCTTGCCTCATTCCTTGCCCCCGGGATTGTGTTGTGTCTGAGTTCTCACCTTGGTCCAAGTGTAGCAAGGGGTGCGGGAGGCGACTGCAGCACAGAACTCGAGTGGCCATCGCCCCCCCTCTCTACGGAGGTTCTCACTGCCCCAATCTGACAGAGACGAGGATCTGCGAAGCGCCCATTTCCTGTCCTCTTGGGGAAGAGGAATACACGTTCAGCCTTAAAGTTGGCCCGTGGAGTAAATGCAGACTGCCTCAGCTCAAGGACATTAACCTGACCGGAAGAACTGCTCTGGATTTCAGCTCTGATTCAAAGGAGCAAGTCAACTTGAGATACCCAAGTTACAAACCACATCACCATGCCAAGCCCTGGGACATAGAAATAGGCTATCAAACCCGGCAGGTCTGGTGTACAAGGAGTGATGGGAAAAATGCCATGATAAGGTAGGAGGCCTTCAGTGTTTACGTTTTTGACTCACCTGAATATTGTACAGTATGATTTTATAAGGTTTCTTTCTGATTTTCTACAACAGGAAAATGGTAAGCAAGTTTGGGATTTAGGTTTTTAAAAGTTTTATTTGAGAAGTCTTCAATTTTAATTCTAAAAATACCAGTGTGGAGACCAGGCAATGTTCTGAATTCTTGCATAATTGGTACTGAAACTATATTAGGTGTCATATATTTCCACACTTTATCAAATATCAACCAATTAAAACTAAAGTCTTTTATTACTATAGTGATAAAAGATATTATAAATATTCAAGTTCACTCAAATTGGTAATATGTTATTCAAATGATCATTTTTCATAATTTTTGTTTCTTATACTTCTTTTATTCTTGCTTTAGTTTTATTTTCATGATTAAGAATGATTTTTTAAAAATATTTGAGATGTAGATTTTTTTTTTACAGCAGAACTAATATTGATATGTTAATCTAAGACTGCTTTCTTTCTTTGGTGTTGATATGATAAAAATATTAACTTGAACAGCAAATAATTAGAATTACAGTCTTTACAGGATCTGAACTAAAACTTAAAAGCCATTGTGTAGGTTTCAATATTATTTGTAATTGTTTTATTTTAAATTGTATTATAAAACATCTTGACATTAAACCCAGAGAACTATGTTGAAAATAATACTGGTTTAATTTTCCCCCATGTGGTCTTAAATGAAAACACTGTTATATTGCAAAGTTTCTTCCAAGTTATGATTTTCAATAGTATTTAAATTACCAAACAATGAAACACTCATCTTTAAAATTAATCGTTATCACCAGTTACTGTTTTCTATGGATCCACAGCTGGCTGGGAGAGATTCAGAAGATTACCTCTGCTATTCAAGAATGAAGAAATGTAATGATTTTTTTTTAAATTTGACTTTAAAAATGAGCATATTTTATCTTGGGTGCTTCATTCTGATTTATGCTATATACAATTTGCAGTCCATTGACGAGTGATTTTCTGCCTCTTTTTGCCTCCCTCTGTGAAGCCCAAGAGATTAAGTAGATGATTTGGGTGATTATTATTTGAATATGTATGTAGAATTCTGTAATAACATTGTTTTCTTAATATTGCACATAGGATTATTACATAGAATGTTTTCATTTTTAGTTTGCTTGTTTTTACCAAGTTCTTTAAAAAAGTTAATAGACTTTATTTTTAGAGCAGCTTTAGTTTTATATTTACAGAGAATTTGAGTGGAAAATACAGAGTTCTCATATGCCTTCTCATCACTCCCCTTCCAAACATACGCTGTTTCACACACATATCTTGCATTGATGTAGTATACCTGTTACAATGGATGAGCCAATATTGATGCATTACTATAGCCCAGAGTACATTAGAGTTCTACAGGTTTGTACCAATGTATAATGATGTGTATACATCATTGCTATGTCAGAGGAAAATAGTTTCACTTCTATAAAAATCTGTAATCCATCTGCTGATCTAATGCTTCTCCTTGAACCCCTGCTAACCAATGATCTCTTACTGTCTGCATATTTTGCCTTTCCCCAGAATGTCATAGCATTGGACTGATGTACTGTATGGCCTTTTTTGTTTAGCTTTGTTCACTTGGCAATATACATTTAAGGGTCCTCCATGTTTATTCATGGCTTGGTAGTGCAGTAGATTTTAGCACTGAGTATTCCATTGTCCGGATGTACCACACTTTTTTATTCATTCACCTATTAAAGGACATATTGTTTGCTTCCAAGTTTCCGCACTTATGTATAAAACTGCTAGAAACATTCATGTGAGATTTTTATGTAGACATGTGTTTTCAGTGCATATGGGTAAATGTCAATGAGAATAATTCATGGATATTATAGTAAGAGTATATGTAGTTTCTACAAAATTTCTAAAATGTCTGTCAAAGTGGCTATAAATATATATTTTAATATTTTAAAATATACTTTATTGATTTTTTTACAGAGAGAAAGGGAGAGAGATAGAGAGTTAGAAACATCGATGAGAGAGAAACATCGATCAGCTGCCTCCTGCACACCCCCTACTGGGGACATGCCCACAAACAAGGTACATGCCCTGGACCAGAATCGAACCTGGGACCTTTCAGTCTGCAGGCTGACGCTCTATCCACTGAACCAAACCGGTTTCGGCAATTTTTTATCCCCAATAACAATGAATGAGAATTCCAACTGCTTCAGTTACTGGCAGGACTTGTTGTTCTCAGTGCTTTGGGTTTTTATCATTTTAATTATTATGCTATCTTGCCTTAATTTCCCATTTCTTAATGATATATGATCTTCATCATCTTTTCATATGCTTATTTGCCATCTGGATATCTTCCTTAGTGAGATATCTGTTTAGATTTTTGTCTATTTATTGATTTGTAGGTTCTTTTTCTTATTGTTGATTTTTAAGAGCTATTTTTATCAGATATATGTTTTAATAATTTCTTTCAGCTCTGGCCAGGTGGCTCAGTTGGTTAGGCATCATCCCATGCATGTACAGGTTGCAGGTTCAATTCCTGATCAGGGCACATGTCCAGGTTTCAGGCTCAATCCCCAGTAGGGGGCATGTTTTGTTCTCATATTTATGCTTCTCTCTGTCCCTCTCCCTTCCTCTCTCTAAAAATCGATATAAAAATATATATATAGTGCAGTTTGTGACCTGTCTTCTTATTCTCTCTGTTATGGATCATTCTTGGGTGTTAAAATCTAAAATGTAAATAAATAAAAATCACCAAACCCAAGATCAACTATATTTTTTTAATGTTATCTTCTACAAGTTTTATTGTTTTGCATTTTACTATTTTGAGTAAATTTTTTTGTGAAAGGTGTAAGGTCTGCGTCTTGATTTACTATTTTTTGGTTGTTCTAGTACCATTTATTTAAAAGATTATCCTTTCTCCACTGCATTGCCTTGTTCCTTTGTCAAAGATCAGTTGACTCTATTTGTGTGTATTTATTTCTGAGCTGTCTTTATTGCATTGATACATTTACATATTCCTTGCTAATAACACACTGTCTTTAATTCTAAAAATTTATTGTAAATCCTGACGTTGGGTAGTGTCAGTCCTCTAAATTAGTTTTTAACATTATGTTGATTGAATCTTCTGGATCTTTTGTCTTTTCATATAAATTTTAGAAGCATTTGGTCCAAAACCACACTTTTGTTCATAATTTTCTTGTAATGTATAGATCAATTCGGGAATAGCTAACATCTTCATAACATTTAATCTTCTTATTTACTTACATGGGCTATCCATTTATTTAAATTTTCTTTGATTTCTTTCATCAAAATTTTGTACTTTTTCTCATATAGACCTTTACATATTTTATTAGGTTGACACAAGTATTTCACATATTTTTGGAGCTAATATAAATGTATTGTGTTTTTACATTCAAATTCTATGTTTTCATTGTATTATAGGTACACAAGATAGCAATTATCTTTTGCATGTTGATTGTGTACCCTACAACTTTGTTATAATTGCTTAATAGTTTCAGGAGACTTTTTGTTGCTATTATTGTTGATTCTTTGGAATTATATATATAGATAACTATATCATTTGCAAATATTTTTTCTTTTCTATCTGTATATCTTTTATTTCCCATTTCTGTTTTATTGCATTGTCTAGGACTTCCATTAAGATCTAAAATAGGAGTGATAAGAAGGAACATCCATGCCTTGTTCCTGATCATAGCAGGAAATCATATGGTTTCCCACCATTAAATATAATGTGTTCTGTAGGGTTTTTATAGATGTTCTTTATTCATTTAAAGAAGTCACCCTCTATTACTAGTTTGCTGAGAAT
Source organism: Pipistrellus hanaki (assembly GCF_964339955.1). Classification (NCBI taxonomy): domain Eukaryota; kingdom Metazoa; phylum Chordata; class Mammalia; order Chiroptera; family Vespertilionidae; genus Pipistrellus; species Pipistrellus hanaki. The sequence goes on from NC_140510.1 coordinate 18,924,666, forward strand.
TTTTATTATGCAGAGGTCTTAGTCTTTGTCAAATGCTTTTTTTCTCCATATATAGATAGGATTATTAAGGTTCTTTTTAAATAATATATTTTATTGATTTTAGAGAGGAAGGGAGAGCGAGAGAGAGATAGAAACATGGGATATCATTGATGGGCTGCCTTCTGCTTTCCCCATACCCGGGATTGAGCCTGCAGCCCAGGCATGTGCTCTGAACAAGAATCAAACCATGACCTCCTGGTTCATAGGCTGATGCTGAGTCATGCTGGATGGGATATTAATATTATTGATTACGTTATTGATTTTGAATGTTGAACAAGCTTTGCATACCTGAAATAAACCACACTCGCTTGAGGTGTATTATATTTTAATATATTGTTGGATGTTATTTGCTAATGTTTTGTTGACCTTTTTTACGTACATATTCATGTCAGATATCAGTCTTAAATTCCTTTCTTGTGATGGCTTTCTTCAGTATTGTTATTAGAGTAATGCTGGTCTCATAAAATGAATTGGGACATATGTCCTCTGCTTTGTTTTTCCAAAATAAATTATAGAGAAATTGCTATTGCTACATTGTCTTCCTTGAATATTTGATGGAATTTGACAGTGAACCCATCTGGTCCTGGTGTTTTATGTTTTGGCAGGCTATTAATTATTGATTCAATTACTTTAATAGATATTGATCTGCCAAGGCAGATCTGCCCTAGCTTGTGTGGCTCAGCTCTTAAGGATTTTCCCAAGCATGAAAAGGTCACCTGTTCAAAGCACATGCCTGGGATTCTGGCTTGATCTGTAGTAGGGGTCTTACAGGAGGCAGCTGATCATTAATTTTTTTCTCTCTCTCTCAAAATCAATAACAAACATATTTAAAAGTTTACTATATAGATCTGTTTAGGTTATAAATTTATCCTTGTTTGAGTTTTAGCTGAGTGTATTATTTAAGGAATTGCTTCAGTCCTAAGGTATCAAATTTGTGGTCATAGACTTATGTTTTTGAATGTTTATAATATTCCAATAGTATACTTTTAATGTCCATGGGATCATTAGTGATGACCCCTCTTTCATTACTGATGTTAGTACTTTGTATCTTCTCTTTCTCTTTATTATCTTAATTTACCCAGAGATTTATCAATTTTATTGAACTTTTCAAAATTTTTGATTTTAGTTATTTTTTCTATTTATTTTCTGTTTCTAATTATGTAGATTTTAACTCTAGTTTTTATTATTTAATTATACTTACTTTGGATTTAATTAGCTGTTCTTCTTATAGTTTACTAAATTAGAAGTTTAGGTTATTAACTTTAGATATTTATTCTTTTCTAATATGCAAAATTAATGCCAAAAATTTTCCTGTTAGGATGCTTGTATTGCATCCTACTAATTTTAATTTTGGTTTAGTTCAAAATATTGTTTAAATTCTCTTGATTTTTTTTTTTTTTTTTTTTTAGTTCGGCCCATGTAGTATTTCAAGTGTGTTGTTTAAACACCGCGGTTCTTCAGCCATATTTCTATTATTTCTTTGTTTAATTCTGTTGTGCTCTGAGTGCATCTTTGTATGACTTCTGTACTTTTAGGTTCATTGAGGTGTGTTTTATAACCCAAATGTGGTCTGTCTTGCTAAATATTCTGTGTAATCCTGAGAGAATGTTCATTTGTTGGAGGACGTATTCTATGAATGTTGATTATATTCAGATCATTTATAGTGTGGTTTAGTTCAACTGTGTCCTTACAGATTTTCTTCCTGTTGGATCTGTCCATTTCTAATAGAGGAGTGTTGAAGTCTTCAACCACAATAGTAGAATCACCTATTCTTCTTTGCAGTTTTATCTGTTGTTGAGTATATACATATTCCAGGATTGCTATGTCGTTTGGGAGTATTGACCATTTTATTGTTATGGAATGGCAATTTTTATGCCTGATAATGTCCCTAGCTGTAAATTCTGCTTTTTCTGCAATAAATATAATTACTCCATATTTCTTTTCTTTTTTTAAAAAATATATTTTTATTGATTTTTTACAGAGAGGAAGGGAGAGAGATAGAGAGCTAGAAACATCGATGAGAGAGGAACATCGACCAGCTGCCTCTTGCACACCCCCTACCTGGTATGTGCCCGCAACCAATGTACATGCCTCTGACCGGAATCGCACCTGGGACCTTTCAGTCCGCAGTCCTACGCTCTACCACTGAGCCAAACCGGTTTCGGCAATTACTCCATATTTCTTTTGATTACTGTTATTATGGTATATTTTTTCTATCTCTTTATTTTTTGCATGTATTTATTGATATTTTTAGATTATTGTTGAAAGTATTACATATGTCTCTTCCCTCCCCCCATTGTCCATTCCTTTATTTTTTTAATCTATCTGTGTGTCTTTATATTTAGTGTCAGTTTCTTGTAGATGACATAAAGTTTGATCTTGCTAGTTTATTCACTTTGACAATCTCAGTCTTTTAATTTATATATTTGTATCATTGGTGCTAAAAATGGTTATTGATATAATTGGATTAACAGCTATCACATTGATTATAGTTTTCCATTCTTTGCTTTTGTTCTTTGTTTCACTTATTGACTTTTTCTGATTTTCATCTTTCTGTTTTCAATTGAACATTTTATATTATGTAATTTTGTCTCCTCTTTTAACATATCAATTATACTATTTTTTTGTACCTGTTTTGGTAGTTGCCTTAGAGTTTACCTTGTAAATTTACCACTAATTTTGTCCACTTTCAGATAACACAATACCACTTGATACATACTGCAAGTATCCGATGGCAGAGTATTCCTAGTCCCTTTTCCCCATCCCTTATAACATTGCTGGTACTAGTTTTACTTACATTTGAATCATTGAATACATTGTTATTATAATTTTAAACAGATTATTAACTATTAGATCAATTATGATTAAAAATAAAATATTTTATTTACCTCCTTTATTTCTCCTCCAACAGGCCTTCTCTATGTGAATCTAAGTTTCTGACTAATATGTATTATTTTCTTTTTTCCAAAGAACTTCTCTTACTATTTCTTTTTTAAAATGTTTTTATTGATATTAGAGAGAGAAAGGTAGCGGGGGGGGGGGGAGAGAGAGAGAGAGAGAGAGAGAGAGAGATAGAGAGAGAGAGAGAGAAGAGAGATATGGGTTGCTGGGGATCAACTGTCTTCTGTGCCCCTGCTACTGGGGATCAAGCCTGCAACCCAGCAATGTGCCCTCACCAGAATCAAATCTGTGATCCTTTGTTTCATGGAAAGACACTCAACCAACTGAGCCGCACAGGCCAGAGATCTCTTAACATTTCTTCTCCTAGGGCTCCTCCAGGCTTTTGTGATCCTCTGTATTCACCTGTTTGTCTCTCAAATTTTGAGGGCACCCATCATCCCTGTGATTGAATTTTCTGTGGGATCTAAAAAAAAGCTGTTGATTTTCAGTTTGTTTGTTCTTTTTGTTGTTTTGAGGACAATAGAGACCCCTTCTAAGCTGAAATGGAGTTCTAGGTAGGATACTGGGATACTGAACCAAAACAACTATTGTATATATTTTTCTTACATTATGTCATGAAATCCATACCAGTCGTTTTAGTTAGTCATGAAAGCACTATGAAATGACTAACATAGTATCATAAAATGATTAGATTACCAGGTGTTCAGAGAGGACATTTCCATTCCGCTGCCTTCCACTGCACTAAACAAAAACATTGTGCTTGATGTCTGTCCGGCAGCATTGCTGACACAGTTGTCTCATTTCCATCCAACCTGATGAACTGTGGACTATCTGGGCACAGTCAACCAATATTATTTTAAAAAGGCTAAATCCATCTCTGAAAAGTACACTGTGTGTGCATGTGTGTGGAGGAGTGGATCCGATTCATTCAGGAAACCATTGTTATGTTTGTGTGTCCATTGGTTTCTAGGATGAACTTTGTTTCCTGTAATCATTAAAAATTGTCCACAAGAATAGATTCCCTTTTACTCTGTCCTTATATCTACCTTCAGATCACTTTCCTTTTGAGGGACTCTGTGAGACTATAGGGACAAGTGGCATTTTGCTGATTATGGCAATGGCTGGTCACCTGGTCATTTATAACCGGAGCGCCATTATTTACTTGGCAATGAAAGCTCCTGCCTATGACTTCCTGGACAGTCACATCATCAATCTAGGACACCATAGAGCTCTAATGAAGGCCCTTTACTGGTGTTCCCATTGATTACTGTTACTTTTGATAATCACCTCAAGCAATTTTCTATTCACAGTTATACTTGCAATGTGGTAGGCAGTTTTATCATTCTTGGTGCCACTCTGCTCCCTAATCATTGATTTGCCTATTGGATTTAAACCTCCTTTGTTTCTAGTTCTCATTGCATGTCTTATATTTTTCTCTTTTATTTTGACAGAAATTTCTCTGAGACTCTATTATGACATTTTAAAATAGCTGTCCTACAGCCTGTTCATTATACATTCTCAGATATCAGTTATGCTATTATTGAATTTTATAATACCTTACTTAGCAAAATGAAGTAGGCTTCTATATTCAGTTTTTGTTTATAATTTCTTTTCTTTAAATAAAAGTAGATCTGAATTATGAAATCCAATCTGAAGACTAGGCAATCAGTCCATTTGCCTGAGTAAAAAAGTGGTTTAATTTATTGTCTGTGTGAATAAAATTCAGGTGAATTTTATGGATTTTACTTTCATATCATTAAATATAGAGGAACTTTTGTCATGGACACTGTTTTTAGAGCTGCGATCATTTGGTACAACTGAAACATACCTAAATTTTCAGGCCAGTATAATGATTTTCTCTGAAAGTAGGATAATAAATTTTAACTCTATCAAAGAAACATCATTGCTAGAGCTCACATACTGTTGTTACTTTGTTTTTTATTTGTATTACCTCCAACCATTTAAACACACATATTAAAACATATAGCTGCATATCATTCTTAGTACCCTAAGAAAATTGTATTCTGAGACTGGAACTTCATTTCATATTTCTATTGAAACTGTTTTGTAGTAACAAGAAATGAATACAATAGTAAAAGCATTTTATGTTGGTATAGCACCACTTTAAGAATATTCCTTCTTAAGAATTTAATATTTCAGTATACATGTGCTTGTCTCCTATCTATAGAATAATCTCTGTCTCACAGAAGCAACTGAAAAGCATATTTAAAATATGATTTCATATTGCTCTCTTAGTTTTAATATATGATTTTAGGTTTATTAACTGTTGAAAGTTTAAAAATAGTATAACTCAAAATAAGAAATTAAGAAGCATTTTAATAGCTCAGATCTATGTTATTGAGAATTAGACAGGAAAATGTTATATAGTTCAAGCAGTGCCCCCCCCCATTTCTATAAATTCTAACCTAATATAAACATTACTTTTGTCAAGCAAGACATAAATTACCTCAGGTTATTTGGCCAATCAAGGAGGTTGTAGAGAAAACAAAATCCATAATCGTCCAGCTAAAATTTCTTAGTAATTCTTAATGTTTTCCTAGTCATTTTAAATTATTTTTTGCATTTAAAAGTTGTCTTCTAGACAATGTTAGAAACAAACTGTTTATTCAAATTATTTTACTTGCTGAAACTTATTTCATAGTAGGTAGCTCATTTTTTAGTCTAGTTTCTAAAGCATCCAGGTATTTCACGTCTATCTTGGTGTGTATATGTTTTTCTTCTTCAGATTATTATTCCTATTTTTAAAAGCTATTCTTATTAGTTTGAATGGTGGCATAAAAATGCTATCCATTTGTAATAAAAATCATTAAAATAAATAGCATATATTTACTTGAATTCCCAAATCTATTCTCTTAAAGCCTCTCTCAGTTCTGGTCACTTCTCTTCATTTCTCCATTCACATTTTGTCCCCTGGTGTTATTTTCATGATGACATCTTGGAGTCATTCTTTAAATTAGAATCTGCAATCTCCTGAAGCAATTTTTCTCTTGTTACTGTGCTATAATTTGAATGAGCTGCTACCAAAGGGATAGTAGTGTTTTTGTTAATAATTGGGATAACTGTGCTTTCAAAGATTTCTAATGTATTTTCTTAGTTGTACTTTCGCTTCTAAAAAAAATAACTTTTTTTGCTGTAAAGAATGTGTTGGAAGTATTCAATTGTTTTTTATTTATTTTTTATTTTATTTTTATTAAAAAAATATATTTTATTGATTTTTTTAAAGAGAGGAAGGGAGAGGGATAGAGAGTTAGAAACATCAATGAGAGAGAAACATCGATTAGCTGCCTCCTGCATACCCCAACTGGGGATGTGTCTGTAACCAAAGTACATGTTCTTGACCAGAATCAAAACTGGGACCCTTCAGTCCACAGGCCGATGCTCTATCCACTGAGCCAAACTGCTCAGGGCTTTTCTTTGTTATTTTTAAGTAATGTATTTCAAAAGAAACATTTCAGAAAAGTGTACTTATATTCATTTTAAGTTAGTGTATGCAAAAGCATACAGATCTCACACTCACGTTTGCATATTAAGCAGAAACAAAAAAGTAAGAGAGAAACCACGGGGCATGCCATTCAAGGAAGTCATAGTGCAATCCGGTTCTTTGTGATGAGTACCTCAAGGTCACTAGGATAAAGGATAAGAAGAGCTTGTGTTTTCCTACATGTGATTACCCTTGGATACTTATCTCCACAGATGGTTCCTTCCTTTAGAATACATTGTGAGTTCCCCTGCCCCTTCCCTACACACCCACACTTAGGTGGGCTGTAAAACAATGAATTTATCAACAGTTAAAATGTAGGAACTCTTGATAATCTGGTGACTTCTTATCAGCTATGCCCCCAGCCCTAATAAGTCAGTAATTATTTTATTCTAAGAAAGTCTGCACAGATACCTCTAGGTAATTGTTGCAAACCTTGGAAATATTAAATTCTATAAACAAATATTCCATAAATTAGAATAAGATTAGTAGAAATTAGATTTCCACAATTCAGTACTTTACATGTGCATTTTTAATTAATTTTTACCAGTATTTTCTCCATGTATAAGGCAGAGTAAGCTCTTTAGGGGCTTGTTGATGTATAAATTGGTCATTATGTGACTTTAGCAGAAATTTTTTTTTGTCAAATAACTTTTCATAGGGCAATATGGACATAGCTATTTATTACTGCTATACTCTGGAACCCCACGTAAATAAAGGAATAAAAAGGCATGAACCCTGAAGGACAAAAGTAATTGGAAAGGCTATAAAAGCTAAAAAGAAAAATCAACAGATTCTGGGAACTGGAAGCAGATGGATGAATGGTAATTTTCCTAGCAGAGAGGAAAGCTGAAAGCTTTCCTTCAGCTGGAAGATCTTCAAGAAGCAAATCAGTTTATGTGGCACAGCTATTACACACACAACCTGTGCTTTTCACACTTTGTCTCTTCTGTCGCACATAAAAAGATAGTTCACTGTCTCATTTGTAATTTTTTAGAATTTTATATATTTTTTACTGATTTTAGAGAGAGGTGGGGAGAGGTATACTATTTAGTATATATAGAGAAGAATCTATGAGAAGAGAAACATCAATCATCTGCTTCCTACACTAACAACCCCCCCTCTTAATTGGGGATCTAGCCTGTATCCCTGGCATGTGCCCTGACCAGGAATCCAACCATGACCTCCTGCCTCATGGATCAACAATCAACCATGAGCCACACCGGCCAGGCTTCCCTCTCTTCTTTGCATTTCCGTTGGGGATATTTGACCGAGATCTGACCAGTGAAATGTGGGTATTGTAAATAAGGCTAAAGTCATACGTCACTTTGGGCCATCTTCCTACTCTACCTCCCTTTTCCAAGGTGAACTCGGAAGGCACCCCATTTAGATGGTAGATCTATAATCCAGGTACAAACTGGATCCTTAAGTCTTTGGGTAGAGGAGTGCCTTCTAGGAGAGCTGAATTATCTGTGACAAACTCTATATGAAAGGAAAACAAACTCTTAGTCTGGTAAACCATTGAGATTTCAGGTCACCACAGTATAGCTCATTCTATTCTAATACAAGATTCTTGGAAGGCTTAAGAATTATAGGTGGTAAGTAACTCTGAGGACAGATATATTCAATATGCCTAAAACTTATTCCTTTACCTACAGACTATAGTATAAGTGTGAAACGTCATTCTGTGAACATGCAGGTTTGTGAGAGTACCCTGCATTTTTACAGAATGCAGCTCTCTTTCTCTAGTCAGCTTTCATAAAGTATGGTCTATAAGGGCAACACAAGAGAGAGAAGGATTCCCATTCTGAAATTAATGGTGCAGGTCCCAATGAGTTCTGCATCATCAGTCCCCAGCAATGTTTGCTATTTGAAGTGTCCCACCTTATAGTCAAAGAGCTTCCAACCTGTGCTTGTGGTACCTCATTGAAACCTGAAAGAGCAAAAGATCAGTAAAGTAAAAGCAGAAAGTTGTAATTTATATTGTCAATGATCTGACGGGAGATATTTCATTCATGGAAAGAAAGGAGGATGATATTAAAAAGAAATAAGTAGGGAATAAGGAAGTAATCTTACACATTAAATATTTTATTGCAATGTGTGTTAAGAATTAATACAAAGTTCAAAGATAATTTTGAAGAAATCTCTGTGAAAGACAAAATATACTGAACATAGAGAGAAAAATATCAGAATTATATAGGTTAAATACAAAGGATGAACATATACAATGTTGATGTTTCCAAAATCAGAGGTCTTGTAAAGCACCATATATGAAAATCTATATAAAATTAATCGATAACCTAAATATGAAATTGTAAAGTATAAAGTTTTTTTCTGGCAGATAAAATATGGGAGCATGACTTTATGACATTGAGATAAAGGAAAAAATCTCATGAAATTTAATAAAATGTGGTATAAACGTGCAAACTCTAAAGGGAAGACTGAACAACAAACTAAAAAATTGTGTCCCACAAAAAGATACTATAAACAAAATTAAATACAAAATTTAGGAAAATATAGAAGAAGGAACAGGTTCAGGGGTCCTCAAACTTTTTAAAGTGGGGGCCAGATCACGGTCCCTCAGAGAGCTGGAGGGCCGGACTATATGAACTACTAATTCCTACTGTAACACCTTGGCTGCGCTCACTGCCCAGAAAACCTGGCGGGCCGGATCAGACTCCTCTGCGGGCCGCATGTGGCCCGCGGGCCGTAGTTTGAAGACCCCTGTGAATACAAGTGTCTATATATTGATATTTATTTGTCATTATTGTCTACATATGTTTGTAAGGGCACTTCTTAAGTTTATTGTGAAAAAAGTCAAATCAATAGAAAAATGGGTATATTAATTCCCAACTGATTTTGTAACACATCACAAAGCAAAGAGGCTTAATACAATTTGTATTGTCTTACAGTTCTGGAGGTCAGAAGCCTAAAATTTAAAAGATCTTGAAATGGGGACATTATTTTGTGCATGTTTTTCCAGAGGTTCATTGCATTTCCCACTCTAGAGGCTGCCCACATTCTTTGGCTCATGGCCTTGCATTATTCCAAGTTGTGATTCTGTTATCACATGTCCCTCTCTGTCTCTGGCCTTTTGCCTTCTTCAAATGGGGATCTTTGTAATTACATTGGGCCCACCTGCATAATCTAGGATAATCTTTTTCTTTCAAAATATTTAACAATCACACTGCAAAGTTTCTTTTGGCATGCAAGGTGATGTATTCACAGTTTCTAGAGATGAGAGTGTGGACATCTGTCATGGGCCATTATTCAGCCAATCATAATGGGCAAACAGTAGGAAAAGTCTACTTAATAGAATAGAAAAATTGAGTAGTTACTAAAGATATGAGAAGAATATAAATCTCAGTGATAATCAAGAAAAGAAAATGCATTTTTTCAACAATTTGGAAAACTACATTTAATAATACCAAGCTTTGAACTTGTAGGAAAAAAGAATTTTCACAATATTTAATACATGAATATTCATGGTCCAACTCTGTGGGGAAGCAGGGAACTTGGTTGGAAAATCTGTAAGGAGGATTCTTCAAAAGGTCAGGGGTCAGGGGAACCATGCCAAAAGCCACAGCCCCTGCCTTGAATTTTCCAAGCAAGTCTGAGCCACCAGGTTTTGTGAGGTTCCTTTCATGCCATCTCTTAGGAAAGCAGCCTTCCTCTCTTACCTGGGAAGACTGCCAAGAACCACATGACCAAGCAAGGTACCAGGCTCTTTATCCAGGGCTTATTGGCTTCAAAGTCAGTCTTTATTCCTTAGAGCTTTCTGGTGACATCCAGAGCCCTGGCATGTCTCTCTTGTCAGACATGACATTTCAGCAATGTTTTGGTTAATAAAACCATAATAGGAAACTGACTTATGTCCTGTTATGAAGAATTCAGATTCTTATTAGATTCATGTAAACAAACACATTGCTATGAGAACTACAATTCTTTTTAGTTCATTTAGTCCTATAATTAAATTCTTTTAATCCAGATTTTTCTTGCCAATATTTCTATAAATCTAGATACTTTATAGATTTCTAATAATTTTTATCTAATTCAAGGGGGATTATCTGAAAGTTTATTCTTAGAGATATGTAGCTTAAAATAAATATGAGTCCTTTCTATGGATCCCTCAGAAAATGTAATTTATTTTTAAATGCATTACAATAAAACAGTATGTCTCCAAATGAGAAGAAATTTAAAATGACATAGTTATTGATTTGATTATAATGCAAATGGCATGGAATTTTGTCCTTTCTGCAAAACATAATACTCTACAATATTATAACTTATAAATGAAAGCATATTAGAATCTATTTAAAATACACATATAAATAGAATATAATTATTACTTCGTTATTTGATAGAACTTCCCATATACCTTAAAATAAAATTTCCTTCATAAGGAAAGAAAGCAAAACTTAAAAAATTCAAACCCTGGGAAGGTAGTCAAATATGTTATATTATTATATATTGTTATTATTATTATTATTATTAAACAGTATTAAGTAATCTGTTTATTTAAAGTAATCAACTTCCTGATTAACATAACATAATCATTTTAATAATATACATAAAACCATTGCTTCCTAAGCAAATACAGGAAAAAACTTTTGTTTTCCTTGCTTTCAGAAATAGGCTTATTTTTCCAATGGAAAACATACCTACATTCTTAAGAAGTATAATAGAGATAGTGAATTCCTTAGGTGAGAAACAATTCCCTCAAACTTGGAAATCCCAAGCGGGCTCCAACAGCCTACTGCGCAGTTACTGCTTTCATTTTCTTACTCTTTGTTTTTGAGAGTTCTACCATGTTTCATTGAGTTCCTAGCTCATCACATGGGACACCACTTTGCTGGGACTGACCAGCTGACCCTGAGCAACAAATGAATGATTACTCTGACACACGTTTCTGTGAAAGAGAAGGCTAAGGGGCTGTTTTGCTTTGGGAACAAATATCCTCTATTGCCTGCCTCCTTAGGCTTTTTTTGTTAACAACAAATTTAGCTTGAACTAAAATTTTAGCTTGATCTAAAATTAACTATTAGATACTATTGGTAGGGTAAGTATCCTTGAGAAAGCATACTTTCAGGTTTAAAAGACTAAGTATTTAAGCACTTGGTCTAAAAGACCAAACACACAGGGTCTTGGACTTGTTTGGAAAAGTCAAGGCAGAGGCTGCCACTTCCGGCAAGGTCCCCTTGAGACTTCTGACCTTTCGAAGAATCCTCCTTACATACTTTCCAACTAAGTCCTGCATTTCCCCACACAACTCTGGGCAAACATACTAGGGAACATTTATCAGACATGTGTAACAGATAGACACATGTAAAGGAGTTTCAATTATAATCCTGTGGAATTGCAAGAAATAAGGCAAACCAAAGGGTGCCCTAATGGAAGAGTGAATACATATACATTGGAATGTGACTAACTAATAAAAATGAATGATGGTTTTCTGTATTTATCAACATAGACTAGAGGCCCAGTGCACAAAATTTGTGTATGGGTAGGGTCCCTAGGCCTGGCTGGTGATCAGGGCCCATCTGTAGGGTGACCAGGAGGTGATTGGGGTCCCTGCTTGCACTCACCTTGGCTGGTAGGCGCCTGCAGGTTGGGGCAGCTCCTTTGTTGAATGTCTACCCTCTGGTGGTCAGTGCATATCATAATGACTGGTCATTCTGCCATTCAGTCTATTTGTATTTTAGGGTTTTATATAGATAGATAGATTTAGAAGTCATAATATTAAGAGAGGGAAACGATTTCCAGAGTAATATGTACAATAAAACAACAGTTAAGCAAAGGTTTTTAAAACATGTGAAACAATGAATGCTCCCTGCTATTTATGAACATATACATATTTAGTTATAAGTATAAAACCATGGTAGAGAATAACACAAATAATTTTCAGGACAGTGGCTATGTCTGGGGAAATAGATGGAATTGAGATTGCAAAGAACACAGTAAATTTCACCTAAATTTGTAATTATTTATTTAATGAAATCTGAAAGAGATGTTCTTTTTTGAATAAAGAATAAGATTATTTATTATATTTCTCTTCTTTTCTGAATGTTCAAGATACTTAATTTAATTTATTTATTTTTCAAAAAATATATATTTTTATTGATTTTTTACATAGAGGAAGGGGGAGGGATAGAGAGTTAGAAACATCAGCTGCCTCCTGCACACCCCCTACTGGAGATGTGCCCGCAACCAAGGTACATGTCCTTGACCAGAATTGATCCTGTGACCTTTCAGTCCGCAGGCCAATGCTTTATCCACTGAGCCAAACCGGTTTCGGTTATTTAATTTTATCTTAAAGTAGTAATTGAAGTGTTAGTGAAATGAGAATATACTTTTCTGGTGGCTTTTTTCTTATAACAGTCCCTGTTCTTATTTTATAAGTAAAGAGTTTTCCTTACATTTCCAGAGGAAGTAAGAATTACTAGAGTAATTTTTAGTTTCATAATTTCCTTTACAATTGAATACTTCCAAAGTAACTTATAAATGACAATGAACTCTGTAAATGCCAAATAGGTACAATTATTGTAGCTTCCTTTGAAAAGACAAATCAACAGAATATTTCTGCTTCATTAAAAAGGTATACCGCCTTCTCTGAAAGGGTCCATCACATTTTTGGCTGCAGACAAGAATCTTTGTTAGGGCCTTTAGTTACAGGGGTGGGGAAGTCCATTTGGATATTTATAACATCATTTGCAGACCATTCTAAATTATCAACTTAAAATTTAGCCTGCTGCGTTTGGTCTAACATTTAATGAACTCACCCCTAATGCCTTGGCAGGGCCAGACTAAACGATTTATTGGGCCTCTTACAGCTGTGGGCTGGACGTTCCCCACCCTGGTGTATTACAAGGTGATTCTGCTTACACTAAGGGTCACCACAGCTCTGGGGTGTGAGCAGATCACGTTTTTTTTTTAATTCTGTTTTTCCCTTCAGTCAAGAAACCAAGCAGTCAGGAGACTAAGGTCATGATAATGTGATGCAAAATTCAGGACCCAGATATATCTGACTCAAAATTTAATTCTGATTTGATATTCTAGTAAAATGAAATCTCATGGATCAAATTAGACCAGGGTCCTGTGTGATACCTTTTATGATTACTTTTTTTTTTTTTTGAACTAAGGAGGATGGTTAGTAAAAAATAACACTAAAACAAGTAAATATCTAATCAAAAGAACCTATTCCCTTTCTAATTCCAATAATTAGAAGCCCTTTCCCAGAGCACAAGAACACTTGAATAAGCCCAGCAACTCCATTCAAGTGTTTGTACTGTTGGAGTCCTGTTATTCACCCCACTGGTCTAATAGCGTGGACCAGTTCAGGGAAGATGAGCAACAGAGAATGAAGCTTGGTAAATGGGAAGAAACAAACCACCACTTCAGTTGTGGACAGAGAATTGCATAGTGTGAGACCTTCTTTATAAAAGGAAGAAGAAAGTCCACCTTGGAAGATGAAATTTTTTTTAAAAACATACTCAAATCGAAAAGCTTTAAGTTTCTGAATCAGTTTGCTAGTGCTGGCTGAAAAAATTACCGCAGACTAGGTACTTAAACAACAGGCATTACTTTCCTCACACTTCTGAGGCTGGAAAGTCCAAAATCAGGTGCCAGCAGGGTTGGTTTCTTCTGGGCTTCTATCCATGGTTTGTAGAAGGTTGTCTTGTCTCTATGTCTTTCCATAGTCTTCCCTCTCTGTGTATCTGTGTACTCATGTCTTTGAATAAGGACACCAGTCATATTAGATGGCCTCATTTTAACTTAATTCTTTCTTTATGGACTTCATCTTCATGTACAGGTACATCTAAATCACTGGAGTTAGGACTTGGGAATGGGACATCTCAGTCAATAGCAATTTCTGAACAGTGTCCCTCTCTCCCTACCTGCATGTTGTGCAGTGGGTACATTCTGTGTTAGGTGGAAGAGTTTCAAGGGAGGTTCTTCCCAGTGTGCCTTGATTCCAAGCCTCCAGAAGGTCCCACTGGAATCAGTAGTGGTAATGAAGTATGCACTGCCTTTTTCATTTGGAAGGAAAAAATATGATCTGAATAGATTTCAAAATAATACTGGACCAAAGGATTCTCTTATATTATTGTGACTTTTGAAAGACACACTTAAATCCCCATGGCTTCATGTAGGATATCAATAGAGAAGTTTCACTATGATTTGTTCATCAAAATGGTCACATGTGTTATTTTCCCCCTTCACACCACCTTCACACCACCTTCTGTAATCCATTTCTCTGTTGGTGGCTCCCTTATCTACATATTTTCCCAAGTCAGAAACTTAGAATAATTTTAATACTTCTCTTCTTTTTATGGATACATTCTGAGGAATCATTACCAAACTCTGTCTATTCCTCATCCTATATAATAAAAGGCTAATATGAAAATAGATCAAATGGCAGCACAATTGGTCCTATGACACGTACTGACCACCAGTGGGTAGATGCTCAATGGAGGAGCTGCCCCTGGTGGTCAGTGTGCCCCTGGTGGTCAGTGTGCTCAGCCAGAAGCCATTCTCACAGCTGGTGAGGGCAGCAGAGTGCAGTGGAGGTGGCAGAAGCCTCATTGGCCTTTGCAGCAGCCCTACGAATGTCCCACTGCTGGGCTGAGGGACTCCCCTCTTTCCCACTCTCCCTCCCCCTGCCACCATGTGCATGAATCTCATGTACTGGGCCTCTAGTTATTCCATTAAATACCATAAGCCCTTTCTTTGATTTTGTATTCCTATCAAAATTATCCTTCCCTGTCCCCTCCAAAAATAAAGGATACCTTTGACTGAATAAAGGAAGGGCTAACACCAAGAAAGTAAAAGGAATGTATGCCAATCAATATTTGAAATATCACCTTTCTATGTGAGTCTGTTTTCCTTCATTTAAAATTATTTAATGTTCAGTTAAATACAAATTTCTTAGCCCTTGATAAGAAGCCTTTCCAGACATACTTTTGAAGAACCTACACACCTAATATTTATTTATTTTCCTCTTTGTACTTGATGCTTCATAATTTGAAAAATTTACAACAATTGACAAGTTGGCTTTTACTTTCCTCCAGCGGCATGCCTGTAAATGTTTAAGTACCAGTCTTCGGGGTGCAGTGTCAGGGGCTTGATCTGTAGCATTTGCTGATATTTGTAGTATAAATATTCCCACTGTGGCCCATTTTAAGTGACTTACATGAATTCAATTGGCTTGAAAAATTCTTGAAAATGTAACAGTTGGTTCTTATAAAACAGCTATGCCATACCACTGGTTTCCATCCCCATGGAGTGTTATATAAAATCTTTAATACTCACTTTTCTTATCTTAGTCTTCTTCCTGTTCCTGAGAAATTCCTACTAATCTTTCAAAATACAGCTCAGCTGTCCTCTCTTAGAACCCACCCCCTCCACCTCCACCCCTGCCTTCCCAGGTGGCCCAACGTTGCCTCATCAGTGTTTGTCTTCACTAATTATACATGCATATATTGAATTCATCACATTATCACATTATGTTATTTCTTTATCTGTTTCTCAATTATATTGCTAGTATTTGATAGCACTCAAAGTTTATAGATGAGAAAATGGCTGCTCAGAGTCTAAAAGTGTAGGGAAACATATCATATTTGTTATTTTATTTTTTTAATAACCTAGTATTTAAGAGAATAAATACTAGGATAGCTGTATACTCTAAAGCTTACATTTATCTTTTTTTGACCCTAGACCAATGTTTTAGCTTTCCTATGCCAAGAACTTTTCATCTATACATAGCCATAATAATATGTGAGCTCAACACCTGAGCTGTTTGGCTCAGTGGACAGAGCATCAACCTGCGGACTGAAGAGGTCCTAGATTCAGTTCTGGTCAAGAGCATATGCCTGAGTTGCAGGCTTGATTTCCAATAGGGGCATGCAGAAGGCAACTGATCAAAGATTCTCTTTCATCATTGATATTTCTATCTCTCTCTCCCTCTCCCTTCCTCTCTGAAATTAATAAAAACTTATTAAAAAGTATGTGAGCTCATGAGGTTGTGAAAATGCCTATGAAGTGCAGCAGTATGTGCCACCTGAGGACCAGACAATAAGTGGTAAATATAGGCTATCTCCTAGGTTGTGGTCGGCAAACTCATTAGTCAACAGAGCCAAATATCAACAGTACAACAATTGAAATTTCTTTTGAGAGACACATTTTTAAACTTAAACTTCTCCTAATTCCCCTTCTTCAAAATAGACTCTCCCAGTCTGTGGTATTTTGTGGAAGAGCCACACTCAAGGGACCAAAGAGCCGCATGTGGCTAGCAAACCGGTTTGCCGACCATGGTCCTAGGTGAAACACTGCATTATAAATATAAGATATACTCACCTACATATGTGTCTTATTGGAGTGAAATAAGTTCACAATTTCAAATGAAAGAGAGCGTGCATTTTTAAAATGAACATCCTTCCATATTTTATCATGGTGCCTCTAACATTATTTAGATCTTCAAATTTGAACACATAAACCGCATTTCATTTTTTTCTTTTAATCGCAGACACTTCATAGTATTGGTTGCTTCAGTTTAATTGGTGGCTGACTGGTTTCTGCTTATGTCCCTTTAGCCTTTGCATGAAAGACTCCTTCCCTTTGACTGTCCAGTCCTGCATCATGCCGAAAGACTGTGAGACCACCGAGTGGTCCTCCTGGGGTCCCTGCTCCAAGACGTGTCGTTCAGGGAGCCTCTCGCCGGGATTCAGGAGCAGGAACCGAAATGTGAAGCACATTGCTATTGGAGGTGGAAAGGAGTGCCCTGAACTTCTGGAGAAACAGGCCTGCATTGTCGAAGGAGAAAGCTTGCAGCCGTGCCCCAGGTACTGTGTGTCCTGTGGTGTGAGTATTCAGGTTTCAATAAAACCTCATATTATGTGATTTAGGGATGTTACAATAACAACAGTATGCATGACTCATCTGTGTTGAGTCTTTACTCAATGCAGAGTTCCGTGCTACTATAGCACAGTAGGTTAAGAGCATGGGCTTTGGTACTGATTCTCTGGGTTCCAATCCCATTTATACTGTGACTTTCTAACTACGTGAATTTCAGCAAGTGTCTAAATTCTAGTGTCTATATCTCTACTAGTAGTACTTCATTCATCACCTGGCACATAATAAATGCTCAACATGTTAGTTATCATTACCTGACATGTTATACCTAACATTTTGAACAACCTAAGAAACCATTCATAGTATCTTCATTTTGCAAGTGAGGACATGACTGCTTAGACTTAGGGGTGTCGAACTCAATCAGAGAAGGGGCCAAAATCTAAAATCCAGCCTAAATCGCGGGCCGAATGGTTTACTGAACAGTCATAAACTGACAATGTCATAAACTGACAGCGGAGTGCAGTGATGACAGCGCGGTGCGGGCCACATTGCAAGGCCTGGCGGGCTGGATTTGGCCCGCGGGCCTTGTGTTTGACACATGTGAAGAGATTAAATAATCCTTGATGTTATAAAATCTGAGTGGGAGTACCCCTTTTGTTATTCAGTTCTTCAGATCTAACTGCCTCCCTGCGGTATTCTATTACAGAGCTCCCCAGGAGCCAGAGGATGTTGGATATAAGGTTACCACTGATTAGTAGCTGTATTTTAACTTCTTGATACTGGTTATATTTTTTTCTGGCTACATAGTCCTTGGGCAAAACCTCCAGTGTGCTTTCCTTTGTGTTGTTGGCTCATGATGGACCCAGTCTGATAATCACAGAAATAATTCATGGCTGGTTGTTCTGAGTGGGTTTGGGATAGATTTATGGTAACTCCTCTTGGACAGCTGCCCTGAAATATATCCTCTAAATCTGCAGATATTTGAGATATACATTTTCTATAGTTTCTAAGATATGAGAATCATTTTCCCAGCAAAAATGAAATGAGGCAAAACAAACAGCTTCTTGTAGAAATAAATCACCTGTCGATATGGGAAGGGTAGTGGGTTACAAACTCAATAGGTGTTTTGATGGACCTGGCTATTTCTTAAACCTGAAATGATGTGTGTATTGGGTGGTAAGGGTAAATAGGGGCACAAATTTCTCTTGTCATATTCTTAGCTACTCACTTCCTATGACTCCTCATTGATATTAGTGTAGATTCAGAATACTTTTTTACATATTGATTGTTCATGTTTTTACTATGATGACTGTTAGGGTTGGGTCAGTGACATGGACAATGAAAGAATTAACAACTGAGAGAACAGATGCAGAGAGGAAATTTAATTTAATTTTCAAGGAGGAAGGGCTGGTGTATTGCTACTCAGTACAGGGCAGGGAAGAAAGAATGGCTTATACTTTTAAAGAGCAACTAGTTGCTGTTGCTAGGTGATAAGGTAGGGAGGGTAATTGTATTGAAGTTGATTAAATGGGGTGGGGGGACAGATTGTGTTGAAAAGTTTCAGTTTGCAAATGTCCTAGAGCGGTCTCTTTATCAACTTCTTCTTAAGCCTGTATAATGTGTTTAGAGAAAATGTTATGAAGAGTTCAAAAGAGGCTTGTCTGAAGGGGAGGGTGAAGGGAACTTTCTATTAACTGGAGATTCTTTGGTGCAAATTATCATGGAGTTTTTAAAACAGTAGAGAGGAGGGGGATGCAAGAATGCAACCTTGAGAGTAGTCTTAACTTGTGGTACAGTTTGCACAGAGGAGCCAACAATCTTGCGACTTAATTACCAGGTGGTTCTCATAAATTGTGGAAAGGCCACAGCAAAGAAAAGGAGAGGCCTTTTTTTTTCTGTCCTTATAATGGCCCCTTCGATTCTGATTATTTTTACTTCAAAAGCAAAGACAATAGATGCATTTCATAATTCTTTACATATTAAGATATTATCTCACAGAATTTTCCCTCATTTTGTTGAGTACATGTTCTGTCTTTCAAATAACTAATTTTGGGGCAAAACATGATACTGGAAACAACATAAAATGTGAGATCTCTGTTCTTGAAGTTGGATAGACCTGGATTAAAATGGCATCACCATCACTTAGTAGCTGTGTGTCCTTGGATAAACTGTACATTTTTCTAAGACATTTAAGTCTTCAATAAAATATGTCTAGCCTGGCTGGTGTTGCTCATGGTTGAGCTTTAATCCATGAACCAAGAGGTTATGGTTAAAATTCTATTGCGCATGCCTGGATTGTGGGCTTGATTCCCAGTAGCAGGTGTGCAGCGGGTAGCTGATCGATGATTCTCACATCACTGATGTTTCTCTCTCCCTTTCCCTTCCTCTCTCTGATATATAATGTCTAATTATGCTACCTGTGTTGAAGGTTAGAAAGCTACATACCAGATATGTAAAATGTTAGTCCCAGTCCCAGTTTGAATGGTCATCTTTTTTATTGCTATTCACTGGTATTCTGATTTCCTTCAGAAGGAAAATCTCTCTTTCCATATAAGGCATATTGTGGTAATTAATTCTGGGAAATTCGGAAATCTTATTTTCCCCCTATGAGTCAGAATTCAGAAAGGTTCCCAAATGGTGAACTTCCAGGAATAGAATTGGTTTTAATGTTGACCTTGATATTGATGACTTTTTTCTTCATTCTTTTCATGAAAAAAATGTTTTACAGGTATTTTAAACATTTTTTTATTTATAGACATTACTCCACTTTTTCTCCTTTGTTGATAACTATTACAATTCTCTTGGAAGTCAGTGTGGTGCCTTCCTAATGTTGCAAAGAAAGTTGATTTTCATCTACATTTGTTACCCTGTTTCCCTGAAAATAAGACAGTATCTTATATTAACTTTTTCTCCCAAAGTTGAGCTATGTTTTATTTTCAGGGGATGTCTTATCTTTCCATGCACTAGGTCTTATTTTCGGAGGATGTCTTATTTTCGGGGAAACACAGGTAATTACTACATTTATTGAGACAAAGTCAGATATTTGGTAAAGATCTTTTAGAATAACAATTTATCATTCAAAGGCAAACTTTGAGAGTTAAAGTTATATACATTTGTATTGTTCAGATTCAAATTGAGTGCCATTTGACTCTGAAGTTAATGTTCTTTCCATTAAATGACAATTTCATGATATTCACAGTGAAGACACCCCAAGACATGGGTGTATATAAACCCATGTATTCACATGTATCATTTATACACCAAAATGGGAATGGCAATTATTTAAGATGTATCCAATATGAATTTCTTTGTTGATCTTCATTGTATTGTACATCAACATCTGAAAATAGAGGCTGAAACATTATATTGGTAATGAACCTGGCCCCCTGGTTCTGCTAATTGATGATATTACTGAGGTTGGCATTTTTTATTTATTTTAAATTTTTAGAAGTTATTTATTTATTTAGAAAGAAAGAGATAAATATGGATTTGTTGTTCCACTTAATTATGCATTCATTTGTTGATTCTTGTACATTCCCTGATCGGGGATTGAATCTATATCCCTGGTGTATCAGGATGACACTCACCAACTGAGCTACCTGGCCAGTGTGAGTTTGGCATTTTTTTAAAAACCCTTTCAAATAGTGAATTTGCAGGAAATGGGAATCTTTGAAAATTCACTGAATACCAATCAGTGTTTCTAGGGAGAATGATGTGTTAACTAAAGATTGACTTAGTGGTAGAAAGGACAAGGCATACATAACAGCAACAAAATTAACATTGGCTGACATTCTTATTTGTCTGCAGTCTGAGCTGTGGCATCTACCACGGGAAAGAATAAAAGCTGTCTACAAACTTGTTTCTGTTTTGACATTGGTGATTAAAATTCATTGTGAATAAGGCAAATGAAAGCAAAAATCTATTAGGGAACAAAAATGCCCATTTTTCCTTTCCCAGAATTCATGACCAACTCACATGCATCAAGCAATTTCACTCACCAAATTTCTCTCCAGCAGGTAAATGTACATTTTTATGACTTTTCATAGTTTTTCTTAAAGCTCTCTTCGAATATGGTTTGGCTTTTACCCTTCTACTGTCTTTGCTGTAAGACACATAATCATTCATTCAGTAAATACACATTGAACTCTTTTTATGTGTCAGACACTGTGGTTAGTTTTGGGGATACATCAGAAAATAAAATATAGTTCCCTCTATATTTTATGGGACTTAAATTTTAGTAAAGATATATCAAGTAAATATAATACATTAAATAAACTATGTTTGTATGACCTGGGGAAAAAGTAAGATTAATATTAGAGTCAGGTAAAGATTGAGGCTTCTGGGATACTGTGATGGGGGTCAACTCAGGGTACAGAATTAAATAGGGTTATTAGAACCCTAACTGGTTTGGATCAGGGGGTAGAGTGTAGGCCTGTGGATGGAAAGGTCCCAGGTTCAATTCTGACCAAGGGCATGTACCTTGGTTGCAGGAACATCCCCAAGTAGGAGGTGTGCAGGAGGCAGCTGATTAATGTTTCTCTCTCAATGATGTTCCTAACTCTCTATCCCTCTCCCTTCTCTGAAAAAAAAAAAATCAATAAAATATATTTTAAAAATAAACAAGGTCATTAGAGAAGCCTCAATTGAACAGGCAGCATTTGGATTCAGGGTGAGGAAGTAAAGAAATCTGCCATTTATTAAATTTGGGGAAGAATTTTTTAAAAAAATATATTTTATTGATATTTTACAGAGAGGAAGAGAGAGGGATAGAGAGTTAGAAACATCAATGAGAGAGAATCATAGATCAGCGGCCTCCTGCACACCCCACCACTGGGGATGTGCCTGCAACCAATGTACATGCCCTTGACCGGAATCGAACCTGGGACCCTTCAGTCCACAGGCCGATGCTCTATCCACTGAGCCAAACCGGTTTCGGCAAGAATTTTTTTTTTTTTAAGGTAGTGGTAGAAAGAGTTCTAGTTTCTGTATATGAATATGAATATTTTTCAGTTGCATAGCATTGGTGCTACTTAGTGATTCATAGAACATCTCTTTAACTCAAAACACTGAATGCAAGTCCCTAAGGTATCATTCCATAAAAGGGAAACATTGGGAGTTGCCTTAGGGCAAAAAATTTAACTTGAAAGGAAATAGACTAATGCAGTGGTCGGCAAACTCATTGGTCAACAGAGCCAAATATCAACAATATAATGATTGAAATTTCTTTTGAGAGCCAAATTTTTTAAACTTAATCTTCTAACACCACTTCTTCAAAATAGACTCGCCCAGGCCATGGTGTTTTGTGGAAGAGCCACACTCAAGGGGCCAAAGACCTGCATGTGGCTGGTGAGCCACAGTTTGCTGACCAGGGGACTAGTATGTGTTGTGCTAACTTGGGAGATTTTAGCACTATCAGAGAGTTAGCTTTGTGTATAGCCTTAAGCTTATTTCAAGGGTTTGCTATAGTTGACCAAGACATGCATAGCCTAGATACCCTCTCCTCCATCATTATACAGTCTACTTGTAATTTTTTTGCTCCGCCCCCAACATAACACTAAGGACTTAAATTGTATATTAAAGGGTGGTGATAGAAATAAGAGAGGGAATACATTTGCATGCCACTTGCCACCTTTTTTCTTGGTGTGTTTATCTCCTACCATTGACCTTTAAGACCTTAGCCATTATGTTATTCTTTATTATTTCAAAATACTGAAAGACAAAGAACCTTGGTTCCTATGTACTGCTTGACATCTAAACTATTAGATCCTGATGCAACTAAGAGGAAGGTGAAAAGCATTCTAAGACCATAAATGGTCAGATGGCCCTGTTTATTAGATAGCATGGGAATGTCAGAGATCTTAGGCATGATCTGAGGCAGAAACAGCTCAACTCCAGATCCCATGCATTTAAGTAGAGCCCATTCTGGCTAAAGAAAAAGACACAGTAGCACACCAGAATATTGCAAAACATCAGCTGCAGACATCCTTCTTAGCAGTGGCAGCTCAGATGACCTTCCTAACAAGGAGGCGACAAATTTCATGCAGAACTGACTATTCTGCCTTAGAACTGGTCCTGTAGAGTTTGAAATAGTATAAAAGATAGTACTAGTAAAAGGTGACAGTGACCAATGTAGAGTGAAACTCTTAAAGGAGCTCAAGGCAGAAGCTGCCTGGCTGACAGTGTTATACAGACTGCTTGATATTACTGCACAGAAGAGCCAGTATGTAAAACATTGTGTCAATAGTCGAGTCTTGCACTGAATAGATAAACTCTTATAACCCACCCCTTCTTGTCTCTGGCATGGATGAGTTTATTCTGATTATGGATAATCTAGAGATTCTTCATGAAAAGTTAATCTCTGCATACTCATATTAAGAGTTCTGAGCCTCCTGCAGCTACTTTAACTTCCTTGTAAAACAAACCCCTGTCTCTTTAAGTTCTCTAAGGACCTGACACCAATTTCAGATGTTCTAGATAAAATCATCTCTTCTGCAGGTCTTTTTAGATGGATATTGAAGCCAGGGAGAGAGCCAAGAGAAAGGGGGCATTTAAAAGCTGGCTCAATTGTTGGCTTCCTTCATCCATTGGAACGAAGTTAGTGCTGGGGGTGACAGGTCATGAAGAAATGTGTGTTCACCACCTGCTTCAGCCTGAAACTGTGCAGCCTGGGGAACTGAAAACTTTACTTTTGTGATCACTTAGTTTATATTCATCTTAAGAATCCAGTGCACTGAGAAAAACAAATAGCACATGATCTGACTTATTTGTGGAAGCTAATAAACAAAATGAATTAACCAACAAAATAAGACCCAAAACATGGAGACAAGGACCAGTCTGATATACCTCCATGTGGGGTTGGGGGGACCAGAAGAAATAAACCAAAGAACTTATATACTTATATGCATAGCCCATGGACACCGGCAATAGGGTAGTGAAGACCTGGAGGTGGTAGTGGTATGGGCTTGGAGGAGGAAGTAAAGGGGGAAGTGGGAGATACCTGTAATACTAACAACAATGAAAAATGTTTTTTTTTAATATATTTTTATTGATTTTTCACAGAGAGGAAGAGAGAGGGATAGAGAGTTAGAAACGTCGATGAGAGAGAATCATCGACCACCTGCCTCTTGCACACCCCCTACTGGGGATGTGCCCACAACCAAGGTACATGCCCTTGACCGGAATCGAACCTGGGACCTTTCAGTCCGCAGACCGACGCTCTACCACTGAGCCAAACCGGTGCCGGCTGTTTTTTGTTTTTTGTTTTTAAATCTAATGTAGTATACTTTTAAAAAGCTAAAACATCCAGAACATGGTAACCATATACTCTAAGATTTTTTAATAGTTAGTAATGCTTCCACAAATCATTTTTATTTATCTTTTTCCTTTATGTAGAATAGATAGTATCTATAAAAGTACCTGACTCATAGTAAATGCTCAATAAACAATGGGTGGATTAATGAATGAATGCTCAAATGTAGGACAGTTCTCAAACAATATGGTACACAGAATACTTTATTTCATTCTTATATTTACTATATAATGTGTGTGTGGAGGATCCAAAGCCATTTCTTATAACTAACAGCTGAAGCTGGCATCACCAAGGAAGTCAAATGCAAACACCTTCTCAAGGAAGAGAGGGACCCACCAAGCCTGAGGTGGTCCCCAGTGGCCTCCTTGCTTTTGCTAACAATATGTCTGCCTTGCCAGCTAAGAAACATTCTGTTGTCATTGGGTATAAGAGTAGCTCCAAAAGGGCGAGGAATGCGTTCAGATCTAAATTTGGGAAAGCTTACCTTCCAGAACAGAACAGCATGTATATCACCAAACACATCTTCTCTGTCTCCTTCCGTTTTCCACAGCACCCAACACCCAGTACATAAAAATTGCAGCTTTCTGCAGTAGTTGAGGGTAAAGGGGCCATGGACTGGAACCTTCAGGAGATTCTGTTTTAGAAAATAAACAACCGTTTCAAAGTGTTTCAACAGAAGGAAACTGATGCTTTTTATAGAGTCCACCTTTTGCTGATGCATATAGTTTCATGAGTCCCCACTGTGCCACTTTAAGTCCTCCCGGATGGAAGATTTGTTCCCCTGTTAGTGTAAGAAAGGTAACACACTGCCAAGAGCTGTGCGTAGCGATGGTAGCGATGGAACTCTATTAATAATACATGTGTGGAGGTTGGCTAGCAAAGCCGTCTGCTGAAGAGCAAAGAGCTTTGTACTTCAGAGTAGCTTTCCATAATCAATAGTTCCACTCTATTCAATAAAAAATTACTAGAGCATAAAATGTAGAAACCTTGATCGGTTCCCTTTATTTGGTTGTCTGTTCAGCAAAAAAAATGACAAGTTAATTCTTTCTAAATGCATTTACAACTGTAAAAGAACAACAGGCATTATCATAAATTAGTCATGCTGCAGTAACTAATTTTTAACATGCACACATTCAATTTGAATACCTTGCACCAGTGTTTTAAATCCAAGTGTGTTTGCAAAACATGCTTAGTCAAAATATGACCATTAACTAATGCAATTATTCTTTAAATCTGTCATTATTAAGTTACTTAAGATTCTACCTCATGTTACTCTGCTTGGAGTCCAAACCTTTAGCAGGAGAAAATAAATCTACTCTTTTTAAGCAACTCTACGCTTTGTGAAAGTGACAAAGCCTGCATTCTAAAGGGCAGAACTTGCTATAAAATTCTGATGGGCCTGCCTTCCTATTGCTATTAGAATCACTTTAGTTTACATTAATAGGATGGGGGTGTTTTAAAAATAGTTGTTAAATGTGCCTGCTTTTCTAATTTTGACTTTGCTAATTTAGGACATCACTGCTCATTATTTCACAGCAATTAATTAATTTATTACCCTTTCTCCTCTCCCCCTTTCATTTGGAGTATAGTTTGATCACGGGATTCCTTGGTTTAGCCAACAAAATCCTGAGGAAGATAAGCTGGCTACCATAGGTGATTGAACTTCAGGGCATTGAGCAGGCTTCTCTAAACCAGAATTTCTTGATGGAAATATGTACTTCCACTATCAGACAATTTATTCCTGAGGCTTAATTTTGGTTTCTTTGTTTAAGCTGTATAGAACTCATTAGAATGGTAACATACTTAATATTAACAATATAATGTGAATATATTTATTGACCATTGTTTAGGGGTAGGCTAAGACATATGGGAACATATGATGAAATTAGGTGATGGGTTTTAGGTATGAAAAAATTATTCAGAAAGCAGATTCTAGGAGGTAAATGAAGAAAAACTGAATTTCAGGGTTATACTACCTAATTTCCCTGATGATGGGTTCTTGTCCCCATTCCTGGACTATCTCATCTAATCATTTATTGCCAAGAAATGGTGCTGCTAATAGAGTAAAATCAATTTGGGAGCACCGTTCACTCATCTCGTTCTCTCCCATTCACATTGAAGTCATTAGAAGGTTGTGTCCACCTTCACAGTATGTCCAGAGTCTGATCACTTCTCACCACATTCACTATGACTGTCCCAGTAGGACTACTATCTTTTTTCTAGACCAACAAAGGCCTCTAAACTTGTTCCTTCCCTCCCACCTCCTCATAGTTTATTCACTCAGTAGTTAGGTGGTCCTTTAAAGCTGCAATTGCATCATCATATTTCTAAAACTTCCAACAATTTCCTAGTGTCTTTGGAATGGCTGACAAGGCTCTCTGTACCCTGACGCTTGACCACACCCCATTTCCTATGACCTTCCCATCTTGACTCGCCTGTCCCAATCACACTGGTTTCTGTACTTTCCTAGAAATGCCCAGCACCCTCACTCCCTGGCATCTTTGTTCTCTCTGCCTAGAAAATCGCTTGCCTACTTACTCTTGTACTCACTCTATCATTTTATTCAGAATTCTGAGGACTTCTTTGGGCATGACACTGAAATAGCAATTTTTGTCTCTCTCCCTGCATTAGCTGAGGCCATGTTGTGTCTTGATGCAGTTCTCTGTCTGCCTCTGGAGAAGATAAACTTTCCAAGGTCAATGCCTTGCTCTCCACGATGTGTTTCTATCATCTGAAATTGTGTGTGGCACATAGAGTTCAAGAATTACTTATTGAAAGAAAGGACAAATGAACTCATGGTTAAATGATTCACTGATTTTTTGGACAGGCCAGTTTCTTTTTCTAGGGAGTCCTGACTTTGACATCCTTCCTGCCTTCAGTCTGTCATACATATATTTATGTTAACAACACTTCCTTGTATTAATTGTAATGGGTATTCAGTATTTGAGTTATCAGCATTTCCCTTTTCAGAGGTTTGGGGGGCAGTGAGTTATTTTCGGTGACTGGATGATGGCAAGTTTTCTTAAGACTCAGAATCAACAGTGACCCGTGGGGAATTTGGCTGTAGGGCCTTGAAAGGGCATAAAAAAAGGTTGTCTGCTATAATTTTTAGTGGGAATTTCACTTTTGTATTTATAGATCCTTTTATTTGGATTATATTTTGTTTCATTAACTTGTAATTATTTCTTGAATGTACTGAAATCTGACCCTATGTCACCACAGTGCTCTAATTATAAAATTCTTGGCTATAAAATATTCTCAAATTGCATTTGTATTTCCAATGCAAAATGTCATTGGTTAGTTTTTACCAACAGAAGATTTATTGTATGTTTTTCTTTTTTCTCTCTTTTTCTTTTTTTGTGTGTGTGTTTTTGTTTTTGTTTTTGCTTTAGCCTAGAAAACACTTCCTTAAACCCAAGATAACATTTGATTGTCCCCATAGTGACTTGGTGTGATAGCTGAATTTGCTTCCTGTATCCTCTGATTAGCTTTCATTGGTTTGCCATTCACTATTTTAATCTAACAGATTGTCATTTTATTAAGCAGATGTGCTTTAGAATCAGACTTTGTGCCCTGCTCTCCTACTTAATTATGTGATCTTGGAAGAATTACTAAGCTTTTATGTTGATTCACCCATTTCTAAAAGGGGAAGTAATATTTTCCTGATAAGGTTGTTAGGAGAATTAAATGAAGTAATGCACCTAAATTTGTTAGTGACTGATCTGCCACAGAGTGAGCATGCAGACATTACTGGTTGTTAACTGGGGGGATATGTTTTGATACCTTAGTAGCCCAAGTAAGTTAATGGCTCCTGGATCCCTTTCGGCTGAGCCCTTTGACATGAGCAAATGGCTCCTACACAATCATAATGGTAAGGGACTGGGAGGACGATCTAATTTCATTCATAGCATGGCCTTCTACTCTACTTGAGGCATTTCCACAATCGATTTCAAAATACTGCTTCTTTAGAGGAGGTAGCGCTCTGGCCTTTGAGAATCCCTGAATTTCCCTCCTGAGCAGGACAAAATGAGGTGTTGAAAGGCATCCGAGTTGGGAGAAGGAGTGGAAAGGACCTGGTCTCTGACTCAGACTTACTGGTAGCCGTTAAAGAGAGAGTCCCAGAGGGCCCGAAAGCCATGTTGTTCAGAGGCTGCAGGACTAGCACTGCAAGGGCTTCTAAAGGAGAAAGCCAGTAACCAGGAGCGGAGTGAACTCCTTTGATGTCTCATTCTGTCAGATCCTGGAGACACTTTCCCGGGTAGGTGGAGTTCAGGATGACCGGTTTGCATGACTGCTGGGTGATTTATGACTAACTGTAGATAGTGCTTTTGAGAAAATAAAGATAAAAGGATGAAAAAAAGACTATGAAAAGATCCTCATTTTATAAAGGCATGAAGAAGTCCTTTATTGGCATGCTTCCTCTCTGCCACTTGCTGTGCTAGTATTTTCTCTGAAGTGGTAAGGGATCTCAGAGCCACAGTGAGAAATGTCTTCTCTTTCTTTAGAGAATTTGTCTTTTGCGAGTGAATGGAATTGGTGTGTCTTTGCTTAATGAGCTACCAACAGGGTTTTTTTGTTACATTTTACAAAACTAAAGTCATTAAACTTTTCTTTTCATTTTCTCTCTAGAATGACTTCCAAAGTTCCTCCATTGCTGATTCTTATAGGGTCACAGGGAAATGACTTGAAAAGGCGACAGTGACCAATGTAGAGTGAAACATGGGCCATTCCTCTCAAACAAGCTAACAGATGACTGTGACTTTCTATACTTCCTCACATTGTTTCTTTCACTAGTATGCTCTTGGCTGAACTTTAGTTGCTGGAAGTTGCAAATGACATTTCTGAGTTCCTAATATTAGGACTGTTGATAAAATCAATGAAATCCTCATACATAAAATGTGAACTGCATGTGTATATGTGTGTGTGTGTGTGTTTCCTGTGGCAGTGGGTGGGCAAAAGGCACATGTAGAAGGACATAAGAAGAAAGGGAGCTGAAACTGGTTTGGCTCAGTGGATAGAGTGTTGGTCTGTGGACTAAAAGGTCCCAGGTTTGATTCCGGTCAAGGGCATGTACATTGGATGCGGGCATATCCCCAGTCGGGGGCATGCAGAAGGCAGCTGGTCGATGATTCTCTCTCATGGATGTTTCTAACTCTCTTCCCTCTCCCTTCCTCTCTGTAAAAAATCAATAAAATATATTTTTTTAAAAAGAAGAAAGGGAATTAATACTTATTGAATATTTATTACATGCCAGGTTCAACATTTGTGTTATTACTCCTATTTTAAAGATGAGAAAACAGAATTGGGCCTAAGTCCCATGAGTGACAAAGCCCAGGTCAGTTGGTCTCTGAGGCATGCTGGTCACCTACTCCACTCTACCTTCCTTTTGCCTCTTATTTGCTGTCCTAGGAGTCAGCTCACCCCTCCTTAATAGCCAGAGAGCTCTTCCAAGGAACCTTGGTAGGAAGCTGGTTTGATATGAGGACTTCCATCATATCACTGCTGCACACCCCTGCATCATGGTGTCTTTGCCTGGAATACAGAGCCACCTGTGCCCCAAGGCTCAGAGGCAGAGGAACTAGCCTTGGCTTGAGTGGCCTTAGAGAATATGAGTCAGGAGGCAACTCTGGGCAAGTTAGAAAGGGCTTAGGAGCTTCAACCCTGGAGAAGGACTACCCCTGGGGAGAACCGAACTTCTCCCAGTCTCTCACACCCAAGAATTAGGAAGGTATTGTCTATATTCACCAGCATAAGCAGGACCTAAATTCTGTACTCCAAACTCTTGCCCAACCCACTCATTCCCAAGCCTTGAAAATCATATGAAAGTGAAGTAGCAAAGCAGAGGGAGAAGAGTTGTGTTACAACTGCAAAGGTTTATGCAAATCTTTTTTCCTTAGCTGGCTTTTCACAAGACTAATGATTCTCAGCTTTCAAGTCTTTTGTTTTTTATTTTTATTATTTTTTAATCCTCACCCCAGGGTATTTTTTCCCCATTGATTGTCATAGTGGAAGGGAGAGTGGAAGGGGGAGAGACAGAGAGAAACATTTATGTGAAACATTGGTTGCTTCCCACACCTGCCCTAACCTGGGCCAGAGATTGAACCCTCAGCCAAGGTATGTGACATAGACTGGAAATTGAACCCTTAACCCTTTGATCTGCAGGCCAATGCTCTAACCACTGAGAAAAACTAGCCAGGGCTTTCAATCTTTTTAGAATGATGACATCTATTGTGAGGGGTTTGGTCACCTTTAGGTTTTCTTAGAGATTGGTCTCCTGATTTCAACATCCATTGCTTGATTTCAATTTTACTCTTTCCATTATGCCTGAGTCTTGGTGACATGTGCTTATTTAATTACTATATTTGTTTTCTTTTAAACCGTCACAAAGCTGAGAGTCCCCCCACCCCCCTGAAATCTGATAAGGGGTAGCAGATATGAAAATATTCTTAGGTTTCATTTATTGTTGCAGAAGTTAAGGAGTCTGTTGGTATTTATGTGAATGCCATAGAATTATATTAATACTGTGGGCATGAGAAATGTTGTAGTAACCTTCAAAAGGAAATTCTGTCTGAAATAATTCTTCAGGTATGAGTGTGGTGTTGTTACAGTTGTTTTATTTTCTGCCAGTTGTATACAGAGTCCATTGTGTTTTCATTCTTTATTTGAGTATGTGTTCATGTATGCATGTTTTTCTCTTAGTGTGTATCTTAACTAGTTGTAAGTTATGGGGATATATTGCTAAGTCAGTTTAAATAACAGAATGTCAACACGTGTAAAAAAAAGTACCCATCAATTAAATAAAGGAGAACTTCATTAATTCATTTTTTAATATGTCCATCTTTCTCCCAGTGGGGTCAAACAAGTAGAAATACTTTCCTTTACCAAGAAAGTTAAAAAGTTGGAGGTCATTTCAGTTCATTAAAATTAATATATTCCCAACTTCACACATTCAAACAGTATCCTATTAATTAAAAGAAGAAAGGCCAACTTTCACAGAGTTAGCTAGAATTTTGTGAAATGAGGCCCCGTTATAAGTGCAGCTGCTATGAATGAAGCTCATTTGGTTTCCAACTCCTCCTTCTAATTCTTTATTCTTACAGCTTCAAGGCTGGAAAAATTGTAGTGTTTATCCATATTTTCTTACTTCACCTCATCTGGTTAGGATGGTTTTTCTCCAGGACATAAAAGGGATTTAGTGTTCCACACCAGTGGACTTCCTTACCCAAGCAATGATTTGGCCCTAGAAAGAGAGATGATTATGCACACTTGGTGTCATGACTTAAGTTTTCCTTAGAGTTTTCTATTTTCCTTACTTCTTCTTCTTCTTTTAAATAAACCAAACCGAACAGGTATTCCTGGAGGACCTCTGAGTGGAAAGAATGCCAAGTCTCTCTCCTCCTCGAGCAGCAGGACCCCCACTGGCCTGTGACGGGACCCGTGTGTGGAGGTGGGATCCAGACCCGGGCAGTGTACTGTGCCCAGAGCACACCGGCGTCCACCGCACAGAGGGCCAAGGAAGGTAGGCAGCCAGTTCCAGGGACAGATGGTGCCACTGCCAGAAGGGAAATCAACCCCAGCTCTCTCTCCTCAGGTTCTTCTGGATACTGTGGACCCTCAGCATTCACACATTTAACATTTGTTTTGTTGACTATTTGCAAATCATTCCTAAATTCTGCCACTTGCAGTAATTTGGAATGGTTAAAAAATATTAGCCTCAAAGGATCGTTGTGAAAGTGAAATGAGAAAATATATCTAACAGCTGCTGTAGCACAAATGAATACTACACTCTGAGAGGCTGGAGTGAGTCTATTGATAATGAATGAGTAATAGTTTTATCTTTTTTCCTCAAGGGTGGTGTGTGTGTGTGTGTGTGTGTGTGTGTGTGTGTGTGAATTTGTGAATGTGGGGATTTCTGCAGATGCATTACTTTTAAATGTTAAGGCCAATGTCAATTTATTGCCAAATTGACAATTTTAAATGTTATGAAAAGAAGCAGGAGAAGAAGAAGCAATTTCTTCCATGGTAGGCTTTCTCCTGGGCAGGTGCAACCTCAGCACTAGTCCATTTGTTTCAGAGTTTGAGACAGTGATAAGATATAGAGACTGAAAAACTGGCCCACACGTATTTAGTCAATTGGCTGAAAAGCCAAGAGTGGACAAAATGCTTCTACTCTAGAAGAAGGTGACATATTCCAACCACAGCAGTGCCCTCTGCTGAGGTAGTCAGGTGGGATGTTTTCTTGGGTGTGCACATAGGTCCTCTCCTGTGGAATTTAGTTAGGGAGGTAAGATCTGAGCTTTCTTGCTATGGAAATACGTCCTTTTTATCCTGTGAATATTTTTCTACCTGGTGTCTTTTTTTTTGACATGGCCTTTTGTTGTTCCAGGGGCTTCTATGACCATAGCCTTTGGGTGCTGCACCTTATAACTCACAGAAGAATAATCTTTACAAACTCCTTAGCATTTGTTTCAACAATCAAAGTTACTCCCCTATTTACAGGCTAGAGCTATTTTAAAAGTGATAGCTAAATTTTAATAAAGATTTATAAAAGTTATAGTAAAACTTTCAAAGTGAAAATTTACACACGTTCTTGTCCAGGATAAAACATGACTATGCTTACTCCTCTGGACTTGAAAGAACAGAAGATCAATAAAGAGTTCCAGCTTTTTCTTCCTGACCTTGGTTGACCTTTCTATTTCACCTTCTTCTTCCCCCCTTTTACTATTGTCTCTAGTTTGGGAGTATTCAGGGTCGACACATAAATAAAATGTCTGACCTATCTATTTTTAGCTTCAACTTTTAATCTTCTTTTGACAGTTTCATCTTCCTAAATTTTCTTTAGTGAAAATAGCTTTAATTATAGATAACCTATTTCTAAAA
Source organism: Pipistrellus hanaki (assembly GCF_964339955.1). Taxonomy (NCBI): domain Eukaryota; kingdom Metazoa; phylum Chordata; class Mammalia; order Chiroptera; family Vespertilionidae; genus Pipistrellus; species Pipistrellus hanaki. The sequence goes on from NC_140510.1 coordinate 18,958,142, forward strand.
TTTCTTCAGCTTTAATCTTTCCAACATTCTTAATGGAAACATCTTGGGTAGGAAGGTTCTAATTAGTAAGAGGTGGATGAATGGTGTTATAGAGCTGACAATAACATGCAAGCTCGGCAGTTCAAGAGAGGAGGGGTATTAAATATATATATATATATTGCAGCCTATTAAACCCTGCTACCATATGCTTTAAGCATGTAAAGAAGAGGAGAAAAATCTAAGGCCAACTTGCACTTTCAGATTAGTATGCTGTTTCACATGGAAACAAGAAATTACCTAGAAATCCCTAAACCTGGTAGCCCAGTTCTTAGAGGGGTAAAGGTTTGGAGGGGTCTTAGATGTGGGGATAAGATGTAAACACATTGATGTGTACCAAGACCATGTACTCGTATGCAAAGTTGAATAGAGAGAGTCAAACTATTGCCTCATTGGAAAATACAACACAGTCACAATTGCATTAAAGGCATGGTATAGCTTACTACTTACCTTTGTAGACATTAACAAAGGTTTTTATTTTGTTCTTATAGGAAGTGAACCAGAAAGATTGTTCAGCTATCACTTTTCTTTCTTACAAATTCTTTCCTTGTCCTACTGTCATCATTCATAGATGTGCCTTGACAAAGCTGGCAACATGAGAATTTCTTCCTTGGCTCAAGTTAAACACAAGAGAATAGTTGAATTGCCAGTGCATGGGACCAATGGAGTGTTTTTGCCCAATTAAAGTGACAGAATTTAAATATTTCTAATCTTTCCAGCTAATGCAGAAAGAAGGCCAAAATTGATGAGGATTTTGCATTTCAGTTTTTATGGACATCTTTTTTATGATTATTATTATGTTAGATTTTGGAGAAAGAATTTTAATAGCATCAATTTTCTCAGTCACAGCTGACTTTCCCACAGGTTGATTTCTCCTTAGACTCTAGGATTGTCTGTTCAGTTTCTGCAATGGGAATTGCTTCACTTATTCCCCCTACAAAATCCTGCCATTCATTGTGAGTTAGCTGTACTGCTTTCTGAGAACCTGATCTTAGACCAATCCACAATCCTGAAGGTTGATGAGGGGGAGGTAAAAAACACAAGATTTGTTTTTATGGATCTCTCATGCAATAGAATTTCTAAATGCTAGAATGGGGATTAGGACGAATGCTAATTCTCTCCTTAAGGCTGCCAATTCTCTAGCTGAGGCTGGACACTGAGACTGAATTGTGTTCTGTGGCAACTTATTCTTGCTAATGTCCCAGTCTCCATTTGACCTCAATTCGTGGTGTGTGTAGGAATAGTATAAGAACAGCTATGGCATATTTACCTGGTTCTATTGTTCAGTGTTCATGTGATGTTTTAGCTGCGTCAAAATAGTGCTGTAATAATCAATATGAGAAGTATTACCAGTGATAGCAGCCAGGCCAATAGAATTGGAGATACAAATATAGAGGGTTACTTATGATTTTGTTTACCAATTATTGTTGTAGGAAGAACTGTGTTTTTATTTTATAAGAGAAGCACTAATAAGGGTGATGTTTATCTGCAAATCTAAAAGCTTATATTTGGTGAGGGCACTTTCTTTTTGCCCTTTTCTCAAATGAAATTAAAACCACTTAGCCTGCATTCAAGGATGATTTCTTAGAAGGTAAAACATTGAAACAAGGAACACACCTTTAAAACCTAATAATGACTGAGACAGATTTAATCTATTTATGGCAATGTGGCCTAGGGCCTAGAATATTAACAATTATGGAGTGAAACAACATAGAGATGCATTCATTATGTGAAAAAAAATGAAACCAAAAACTACAAAAACTAAATAGAAATTGGGAAAAGGTATTGGTGTGGTTGCAGTTAAGCAGAACACTACCAGTTTTTTGTTTGTTTGTTTGTTTGCTTGCTTGTTGATTTGTTTGTTTTCAAATTTCAGATTTATTACTTGACATTAATAGACAAAGCTATCTTGAAAATGGAGCACACTTTAGCTTTGAGTTGTTGAATACATTAGTTCACCCCTGTACTCCAGTAAGATTCAGTTAATAGTGGATGACAATGATACATTCATACTTTTAAAATAATTTATGTACCTTGTTTTAGGGTATTGTTATCATTAATTTATAGTCTCTTAATTGGAATGACAATTGAACAAACATTTAGGATATTGTGTCTTAATAATGTGATCATCTATAACTAGGGGCCCAGTGCACAAATTCATGCACCTTGAAAGGAACTGTGGGTTGCAAGGCTGTGGTAGACACAGGGGCAGGTCTAGGCCCATCCTCTGTGCTCTGCCCCACCCCTCCTTCCACGGCCTCTGGTCCCCTTGTGCCTGTAGCCCTGTTCCTGTCACCAGTGCTTCCACATGTTAATGGTGTGGAGTGATTGGGGCTGGCGCCAGCACAGGTACAAGCAGGGCCAGCACCGTCAACAGGAATGAGCTGTGGCTTCTGCCCTGATCACCTCCCAGGATCAGGAGGATGTGGAGAAGCCCTTGGGGTGATCAAGGCCAGCAGCCACTCACACCTGCTTATGGTGCTGTGTGATTAGAACCAGTGCTGGGCATGGGCAACAGGTGTGAGTGCCTGGTGGGACTATGGTACAGGAACAAAATTTTTTTCAGTAATCACCAGAGGCTTGCCTCAATAACAGCGACTGGCACCCCTCCTTGGTCTGGCACCCCTGCTTACTTGCTTCACCATCCAGCCACAGCCAATGCCCGCATGTTCCCCACATACCCACTGGTGGTCAGCACACGTCATAGCGACTAGTAGTTCGGTTGTTCTGGTTGTTCTACTGTTCAGTCTATTTGCATATTAACCTTTTATTATATAGGATAATAAAAGTATAATATGTCTTTCCTTCCAGATAAAGTTGCAGAAGCCCCTGACCACAGTGGCAGCAGGTGGGGGCTGGGGTCCAGGGCCTGGGACAAGGCCCTTGCATACATTTCATACATGGGCCTCTAATTATATATATGTGTGTGTACATACAGGGTGTAGTAAAGTAGGTTTATAGTTGTTCATATATATATATATATAGCCAGTGACCAGAATGCCATAATGACCAGAATGACTGGTTGCTATGATGCCCACTGCATCCACTGAACCTGCCCAACAAGGGGTGGGGCAGCCAACCTCCCTCAGCCCCTCTCCCCAGCCAGCTCTGACCCCAATAGGCCCCACCACACCAATTGAGGTTGGGGTCCATCAGCCAATCTCTCTATGCCCCTTCCCCCAGCCTGCCCAGCCCTGATTGGGCCCTGATCAGGGCTGGCCATCTGGCCAACCTCCCGCCATCTCTTCCTCCCAACAGTCCCAGCTCCAATCCACCCCCATTGGGGCCGGGCTGGCTGGATCCCACCTGTGCACAAATTCATGCACTAGGCCTCTAGTAGTAAATAATAATACAAGAATAAACTCTATTCTTTGCATACTCACAACTGTAGACCTACTTTTGCCCTACCCTGTGTGTGTGTGTGTGTGTATTTGTGTGTGTGTATGTGTATATATTCCATGTTATAATGTTGCAGAAAGGTCATCTTTATAAAGGAGGTGATGCTTAATGAGAGTTTGCAGGATCAATAGGAAAACATGTTTTAAGTGGGGCAGGAGGGACATTTGGAAAAGAACTAAGGTGTTTATATTTAGGGGTGGCCAAAGCACTGGAGAAAGGAGAGAACAGAGGACAGGAAGTGACAATGGCTCCTGAAAACTAGGCCTTTGGGCTCCCCTAGAGTTATGACTATTTTTGAGACTGTGGGTACCCACTGTAGGCTTTTAAGTGAAGAAAACTCATATCCTTAGCTGTATCTAAAAATGTAGAAATGTCAGTATGCTAAGAAAATTCTCATGAGTGGTCATGTCCTATTTGCAAACTTATCTGATTATCTAAGAAGTTTTTAGATGTGAACTAAAGTACTTTACATTATGAACAGATGAACAGATTTCTTAAGGGGCTATTAAAGGAGATATTTCACCATCATTTGAGGGCCTGCAAGTATCCTTTCCCCTCTTAAGAAATTGGTTTTAAAGTCAATAAGCTCATTTGGGTGTGAGAATAAAGTGTCAGGAAAACAATGAACTTAGAACTTTTCTTAGTGTTAAACCTTACAGAAAGAATAAGACTGTTTAAAGGAGGTTGCAGCATTTTATCTTGCTTTCTTCTAACAGAGAAGCAGAGATAATCTAATGAAATAATTTTTGCTAATTAACATCAGGGTATTTGATGGCAGTTCAGTTGAGACCATGGAACAGAAAGCCTGTAAACTTTCTACCTTGGAAATGTACTCAGTTATTGGGGGGAGAGTATATATATATATATATATATATATATATATATATATATATATATATTCATATAGTTCAGAGATTCTCTCCAAAAGTCCCAAAGTGGGAAAACAGAAAAGTTTAGAGAAAGCACACTAAACACTTAGAAGCTATTAGGTCACTAGGAGTCTAAATTAAGATTGGTTTTTATTGGTTCTATTTATTGCATTTGTATCTCAGTTTAGTGACTTTTTAATCAAGTGTAACAAACTGATCCTTAGTGCACTATAGCAAGTGTTTATTGAATTACTGTGCTTAGCAAAAATATTGAAGAGTTCCTACATTAAGCATTCATTAAATTATCAAGCTGTTCTTGACATCAAAATTTTCTTAATTTATTTAGCTCAAGGTGTAATTCACATGATTAAAAAGAGAGCAGGAGAGAATGGCCCTAGAAAAATTATAGAAGCAGGATGTTACAGGAAGAAATCTAGCATTGAGTCATGGTTCCTCCTGGGGAAAAATGCTTATGGAACAATGCTTTTTGATAGCGTGTGAGTCCTGCTTAATATTATCTCCTAAAGAGGAAGAAAAAATGTGTTCATATTTCTGCAACATACTTAATATTTCTTTAAAATTAACACACTGAATTGATAACTTAATTCTGTGCATTACTGAAACTAAAGTAATTGTCATCAAGGAAGAGCAGAATTGTCAAGAGCAAGATGTGCTTGGATGTTTCCCAATGGTTTTACCAGGTAATATTAGAGCTTTCCTAATCCTATTGCACCAAGTGCAAGCCCCTGTAACAACACATCACTTTTTGCCTGACTTCTAGCAATTGATATTCTTATCTTTGTAACCCATTAGGCAGTGAAGTCCTTGCAGACCATTCTTGGGGTCCTTCTTTTATGTGTTTTTCAGTACCAGTTCCCAGCCCATAAATGGAAAAGTGCACAATCTTATGGAAGTCAAATTGGGAAACTCCTCAAATGAGAGAATGTTTAATTGGATTCTTTTTGTTTTGGGGGTAGCATAGAGAAAGAAATTGAACATGAATGTGGGTGGGTGAAGGTAAGGGGCTATGGGTTTAGAGTACAGAGAGGTAGCATTCTGTGGTCTTAGACCTGCTGATGATCAGATCCTGAGATGGTGGGATTGAACTGCTGCCTCTCCATTCCTGTCCAACACTCTGAGCTCCAACACACGGAACATTTTCTAGCACATTCTAGGCCAGTGGTTCTCAACCTTTCTAATGCCAGGACCCTTTAATACAGTTCCTCATGTTGTGGCAACCCCCAACCATAAAATTATTTTGTTGCTGCTTCACAACACTAATTTTGCTACTGTTATGAATCATAATATAAATATGTGTTTTCCGATGGTCTTAGGCTCTACAGCAGGGGTTTGGAGACCACTAGAAAACATAGATATTTACATTACGATTCATTAACAGAAGCAAAATTAGAGTTATGAACTAGCAACGGAAATAATTTTATGGTCAGGGGTCACCACAACATGAGGAACTGTGTTAAAGGGTCGAGGCATTAGACAGGTTGAGAACCACTGCTCTAGGCCTTCAGAGCCAGTCTATGTCTGAGTGCTGACCACAATCCTAAGATCTTTGTCATTTCCCTACATCCTAGCAAACTTAATCCTTGGCTCAGAACTCTTCCCTGAATAACCCCTACATAGTCACTGAACCTAGGATACTACATAGGGTTTCTTCTCTTCATCCATCAAAGCACTTTATCTCACCGCACTATCATTGTTTGTTTGTGTGCCCTGTTAACCTGGCTACTGTGCATGGTCCATGAGATCAGGGACCACATCAATGTTGTTCTCAGCAATCAGCACAATATCTAGCACATATACAATGCTTGTATTGAATTCAAGGCTTTGCCCCTTCTCATATTCCTTTCACCACCTTCTTTCTTATTGTTGATTCTCTGAAAGCATGCAATTGCCAGTCCACTTTCAAACATGGATATAACACCACGTTGTGGTCCATGGGATCTGGCTTCTTGGCAGTTGAGGAGTTGGATGTTGCAGCCTTAAAGATAGCTACTTGATGAGTGGACTTCACCAATGGGAAATATAATTTAGGAGGGGGACAGGCTCTTCCCAGTGCACTGTATGTTATGCCAGTCTATTCTTGTAATCCTTCCAAGAACTCTGGTCTCCAAATACCCAAATCTTCTATATGTCTTTGTGATTGAATATGAAATAGTCAGCACAATAACAAACCACATAGCATTGAATCGTTGCTTTACTCTCACTGTTTTCTCCCTATCATTGCCTCCTGACCTTGCACCTCACAAATTAAGTATTAACACCTTAATTCTCATTGTAGGCTCTGCTTTCTAGATGACCTTCACTATAATAAAACTCAGTGAACATATGTCAAAAGAAGAACGAGAGACACCGTTTTTAAGGATTTATTATAACAGTCTATCTGTGTAGGACCTAGCATTAGCTTGAAGTTGGGTAGCTGCTGCAAACAACTCTTCTTGCCCTGCTTTACTTGTCTTCTCTTTTTATTCTCAGCCTCACTTTTCCTCCTCTTCTATATTTTATTTTTCTCATCATGCAATTTTTCTATTTCTTCTCCTTTGTTTTCTTTTCCTCTTTTCCCCCCATCTGGTGTAAACCTTGAGAGCAAGAACAGGGTTAGTAATTGTGGTAGACTTCACTGCAGGTAGCACATTGCCTGGCACAGGCAGTATGATCTCAACAGGCATTTCTTGAGCTAATGAATGCAATTTTCTACAATTAGTCTTACCGTTCAGTTTTAGGCTTTTCTTTTCATGTGGGTACAACATTTCTCTTGATTTCTATTGCTCACTTCCACCTGCACTTCATTAATGAACATTTAAGTTCTCCTTCCCAGACCAGAAGATTGCATATGGAAAAGCATGCTGAGATGTGAGAATTTACAGTCTTTAGTTGGGTGTCTCACTAAACTTTATTTTGTCAGCTGGATTTGACTTTTCTGAAGCACCAAGCCAAGAGGTAATGAGGTTCCTCTTGGCAGAATATTCTCCAAAATAGTTATTCCTTCCAAATCTATTTTTCCAGCCTTGTTGAATAAGTGAGTACCCTGGCAAGCAAGATACAGAAGAAACATCTGCTTATTGTACAAATCTTCCTGCATGAAAGTTTCATAAGTTACTCACTAACTTATTCTAGTACTTGGCAGTTTTTCCATGTTCTAGTTTGAACTTCTCCTCAGTTATGTCCTTCAGACAGAAGACTCAATAAGATCTCTATGTGATTGAAAGAAAAACTAAAAAAGCAATCCATTTACCATTGCAACAAAAAATAAAACAAAAATAAAATACCTAGGAAAAAATTTAACCAAGAAGATAAAGGACCTGTACTCAGAAAATTTCAGGAAATTGAAAAAAAGAGAGAGAAGAAGACATGAACAAATGGAAGAATATACCATGTTCTTAGATTGGTAGAATCAACATTATTAAAATGTCCATACTACCCAAAGCAACCTATAAATTCAATGCAATCCTCATTGAAATATCAATGGCATACTTCCAAGACTTAGAACAAATTCTTCAAAAAATCATCTGTAATAAAAATAGGTCCCAAATAGCTGCAGCAATTCTGAGAAAGAAGATCAATGTTGGAGGGATCACAATACCAGATATCAAGCTATACTACAAAGCCACTTTTCTCAAAACTGCCTGGTACTGGCACAAGAATATACATATAGACCAGTGGAACAGAAAAGAGAACTCAAAAATCAACACAAGCCATTATGATAAATTAATATTTGACAAAGTAGGCAAGAGTATACAATGGAATCAAGACATTCTCTTCAATAAATGGTGTTGGGACAATTGGACAGATACTTGCAAAAAAATGAAACTAGACCACCAACTTACAACATACACAAAAATAAACTCAATAAAGGACTTAAACTAAGGTTGGAAACCATAAAAATCTTAGAAGAAGCCATAGGCACAAAGATAACAGATATTTGTTGTAGCAATATCTTTACTGATATAGCTTCTAGGAAAATGGAAACTAAGGAGAAAATAAGCAAGTGGGACTACATCAAAATAAAAACTTTTGCACAGCAAAAGAAGCCATCAACAAAACAACAAGAAAGTCCACTGCATGAGAAAACATATTTGCCAATTCTATCTCCAATAATTTACAGGGAACTCATACAACTTAAAAGGAATATAAACAATCCAATCAAAAAAATGGGCAAAGAACCTAAATAGACACTTTTCAAAAGAGGGCATTCAGAAAGCCAAGAGACATATGAAAACATGCTCAAAATCACTAATCATCTGAAAGGTGCAAATCAAAACAACAATAAGGTACCACCTCACATCTGTCAGAATGGCTATCATCAACAAACAAGTGCTGGAGAGGGTGCAGAGAAAAAGGAACCCTCCTTCACTTCTGGTAAGAATGCAGACTGGTATAGCCACTGTAGAAAACAATATTATGTTTCCTCAAAAAATTAAAAACGGAACTGTCATTTGACCTAGTAATACCACTTCCAGGAATATATCCCAAGAAACTAGAAACTCCAATCAGAAAGGATATATGCAACCCTATGTTCATGTTTCACAATTTACAATAGCTAAGATTTGGAAACAGCCTAAATGCCATAAGCAGATGAGTGGATTAGAAAACTGTGGTACATCTATACAATGGAATACAATGCTGCTGTAAAAAAAAGAAGGCATTCTTACCATTTGCAGCAGCATTAATGGACCTGGAGAGCATTATGCTAAGTGAGATAAGCCAGTCGGTGAAAGAAAATTCCACCTGGTCTCACTCGTTTGTGGAATATAAAGAACATTATAAACTGATGGACAAAAATAGATATGGAGGCAAAGAAGCATCAAACAGACTGTCAAGCTACAGTGGGAAGGCTGGGTAGGGTTGAGGGGAAGGAGGTAATAGTTCACCTTAAGGACTTGTATACATATAAGCATAACCAATGGATGCAAAACTCTGGGCGGGGGGCAGTGAAGGCATGTGCCAGGAGGTATGGGAAGCAGGGAGAAGATCAATGGGGGGAAAAAGGAGACATATATACTACTATTTGTAATACTTTAAACAATAAAATAAAATTTTAAAAAATATATATTTGCTTAAGAATAGTTCAATTACTCCTCTATCTTCTGGCTATTTTCTCAAGCATCATGGAGAGGAGAATCAATTCCCACATCAAGAGAAAATCTGGAAAGCAAGCTGAATCGTGATGCTGCTTCTAAGACTCTGCATCTCTGTGTAGAATATATCATTGTACAATAGTTTGTTTACTCTTTTAAGGTCTGTTTTTCTCTGAGGCTTCAATTGTATTCAACTCTTGATGAAATTTATCCAAGTTGTACCAATTCTTTCTAGGATTGGTACTCAGAATTGTAAACAACTATTTTTATTTTAATAACCTATACCAGTGGTTGGCAAACCACGGCTCTTGAGTCATATGCGGCTCTTTGGCCCCTTGAGTGAGGATCTTCCACAAAGTACCATGGCCTGGGCAAGTCTTTTTTGAAGAAGTGGCTTTAGAAGAAGTTTAAGTTTAAAAAATTTGGTTCTCAAAAGAAATTTCAATCATTGTACTGTTGGTATTTGGCTCTGTTGACTAAAGAATTTGCCGACCACTGACCTATACCATTTTAAATTCGGTGTTCCCCATATTAGACTCTATGTTATCCTGCAAAACCCAAAATCCGGAGTTCCACAGTTCAGGAATTTGCCCCTCCTTTATCCCAGTGCTCATGGGTTCTGTCCTTGATATTTTATTGGCAGAAACCTTGGCTCTGTCCATGATATTTTATTGTCATTTACCTCTTGACCGAAACTCACTATATCACTAAATTATATTAATTCTACCTCCAAATGCAAGGTAACCCAAAAAATGTATACACACCTTGAATAAGTATCAACTCCAATGGATTAAATTTGAAAAAAGAAAAAGAAAAAAAAGAAACATTAATTGAGCTATCAAAAATGTATCTATATACATTTTGGGGAAGCCCTGTATATATTTTATTTGGTTATTCTATTTATTTCCAATTATCTTACCTTCTAGTATTGTTTCTTAGATGTACTCCTGTCATAGGACCCTTACTGACTTCTCCCTTCTGCTCTTCCTCCTAAATAGAGTGGGGCATGTTTCCTGTGGCTCAGCATGTGGGCCCTGCAGACACACTACCTCTGTCCAAATTCTTACCCTATAATTTACAAACTGTGTACCCTTGTAATCCTTTACTTTTAGTTTCCACATCTTTACAATAGAAATAATGAACCTTCCTAGCTCATTGGAGTACTATAAGATTGAATGAAAACAACACCCACACACACACCCCCCTTAGAACAGAGCCTTATTAAAAAAACAATAACTATTAGATATTATCATTTTTTTTCTTCTCTAAACTCCTGCCAAAACAACCTTATAAGAAATCTTAACTGAGATTACCATTCCCATGCAAAATGACTTAAGAGGTTTCTTCTGAATTAAAAACTTTTTAACATCACTCATAGAGCCATGCATAATATAGCCCTTGCTGATATATCATGCATGGCTTCAACTTACTCCACTGTCCCTTTCATTCATTCTATCTCTGCCTCACTGTGCGGCTTCAGGCAAGTTAGGTGACCTTTCTGTGCTGAGTTTTCATCTTGCGTCCAGAAGCTACTGGTAGCATTGCATCATCCCAGGCAACAGAGAGCATGAGTCAGGGACCCAGAACTGAAACATCTTGACTCCTGACTGATTCACTTCCACAGTCCACCGAGTCGTTGTATGTCAGTCTCAATGTAAAGAAATGAGGGGAGGAAGGTTGGAGTCCTTGGAAAATATGATCCCTGCTGGGCAGCCATTTGTTAGCAACAACTGTGCACTTTGGAATGGAGCACAGGCTTTGAGGGGCAGCGGGCAGGCTCTGCCACAGGTATTATTTCCCTGTTAATTGCACTCCTACATCCATTTCCTATTTCTGCTGTAACAAATCACTACAAACTAATGACTCAAAGCAATACACGTTTATGATCTTAGAGTTTTGGAGGTCAGAAGTCCAAATGTTTGTTTCTGAGCTAAAATTAAGGCGCGAGCAGGCCTGTGCACCTCTGGAGACTCTAGGCAAGAACCTTCCCTTGCTTTCCCAGCTTCAACAAGCTGCCTGCATTTCTTGGCTCATGACTCAACTCTGTCTTCAAAATCGGCAACTTATCTTTCCATTCCTTTCTGACTGTGACTATTTTTGCTCCCTTATCCACTTGTAAGAACCCTTGTGCGTACATTGGGCCCACCTGGAGGATGCAGGCAATCCCCTCATTGCAAGGTCAATTAATTAGCAACCTCAGTTCTGCACAACCTTCACCCCCTTTCTCACGTAACCTAACATATTCACTGGTGAGGAGGGGGTTAAGATTCACCCTTGTTTGTGTGGTTATTTTGCCTCCTGAAACCCCTTCTTTTCTGTCTCAGAAATAAATTCTTGGTGTTTATTAAATTAAATAAGATAGTTCTTATGAATATATGGATGATGCAGTATGAAGTGAAGGGTTACAGAGGTTTAGTTAGTTTAGCAATGAAGATGTTAAGCTCTGAAGTGGGGATTGCCACATTTGAGCACTAGTTCCCTCACCTCCTGACTGTACGATGTTGATCAGGTCACACAGCCTCTCTAAGCCTCCCGTTTTCTCATATGAATAATGGAAATAACAATAGAGTTGCCAGGATTAATGAGATTATTCATAAGTAAAGGAGAAAAAAATCAGAACACAGTCCTTTTAAATGCTCAGTAAGTACAAGGCATGAGTTTTTTTTTATTTCTTTAAACACAGAAGGCTTTAAACACAGAAGGCTTTGCTTTTTTTGCATTCACACATCGATTGGAACCCTGACATAGATTAGGCACTCTATGAAATACTATTAGAACAGAAGGCTGAACAAACCCATCTTGAATATCAGGAAGTCAAAGGCAATTTGGAGAGAGAAGAATACAAATGGATTATGTTGGTCTAATATGAAAATATTTCTCAGATGCAAGATAAAACAATGGGTAACCTAGAAGAAAAGAGTATGTACTTTAAAGTTTCTATTAAAATGCAAATGCTTGGCTTTTTCATCTGTAAAATAAAGAAGTTGGAATATGATCTAATGGCAAAATTTTTTTCAGTAATAATTTTATGTGATCTCTTCTCTCTGAGAAGGGGTAGTATTAAAAATGTGTAAAGCCAGTGGGGCATGACCCATGCATTTCCCTGGACACTTAATTGCCCACCCTGTCAAGGTGTATATACCAGGGGTCACTACTTAAGCTTCTTGTTGGTTAACCTCTACTTGAGATAGTCAATCACTGAGAACAGGACATTAATGTATGAGTCCTCTGTGAGTGCATTCAGAATTGAATGCTAATAGATTTTGTACTTCCTTACAAATTTGAGAATTGGGTACATCAGCATTTCATTTAAAGCATTTCACTTGATTTTAACGGAAGAAGTCTATAGACTGTAGCCTAAGCATTCCATAAAAACTTTGACACAGAAAAAGTGGTAGATGTGAGAATTTTGGAATGAATTTTGGTAGAACATTAAAAAAAAAAAAAGTGTTGATGTGTTCAGAAAATCTCCCGGGGCTGTTCAGTTACTTAATTGAAATGACCAGTCATAAAATAACTATCCAGGATTTCTTAGCTCACAGAGAGTTGAAAGACAAACAATTCTAAAGGAATTGTGCAAACACATTGTAGGAAGAACTACTTGTAAGCTCAAATGTGAATAACTGACATACACACATACCAAGAACTATCAAAGGTCTCAGCTATAACATGTTAGCCGGCAGCTGTTTTATAGATACTGGCAGAAGACATGAGGCCCTTTGATCAGAGACAAAAGTCAGTTTGTTGCTCACAAAAATGTCAGTAGCCTGAATATCATCATTTGTATTATTAGTTTCTTCAATCCTAGTTGCCACAGTACAACACACATGGCCATGTGATACCTCACCACATAGTGAGTTGTATCTCAATAGGGAGATACTGAGCTTTAGAAACACTAATCTCTCCTATAAGGAGGCTGAAATCAAATCTGCACAACCTATGCTATTTGCTATTTAAACATGCTTGAAAAGGTAGCCTGGAACAAAGGCCATCAGTATCTCTGGTCATAGGACATGCAGAAATAGGACAGATCCATGGAAAAATTATCTCAAAACAGCCATACCCAAATCCATATGCAGGTTAACATATCCCTTTTCATTAAATATGTAACTAAAACAATTGCATGTAGTGCTGATCTTCTGGTTTCCTAATTACAATCAAGGGAATAGTATATCCACTTTATAAACCAATAAAATGCTTATGTTCTTCAATATCTTTTATTGGCTAAAAGCAACTTCATTGTTTGATATCCTACCTCGTGGTGTTAATTCAGAGAAAAAAATTATTATTGCCCCCAGAACCCCAGAAACAACACATGCTTTTATTTAGAAAATGACTATTCTCCTTTGGGAGTTGCAGCATCTACACTGTTCTTGGGACATTTGTTTTGTTTCCCTGAATCAAATAGATATTATAGAGTCATTGTGCTATTGGTATGTAGCTTCAGCCAATGCACCATGAGAAGACTTTATTAAGGATAAAGAAATAGGTGAGCAGGTGTGGCATTGGTTCAGCACTGACCTATTCACCAAGAGGTTTGATTCCCAGTCAGGGCACATTTCAGGGTTGTAGACTTGCTAGCGAGTAGGGGATGTGCAGGAGGCAGCTGATCCATCATTCTCTCTCTTTCATGTTTCTGTCTCTATCTTCCCCTCTCTCTAAAAATCAGTGAAAACACATTTTTAAAAGGATAAATAAATAAATAAATCAGATTGGCTTCTCCTGTAGAAATTTTTGAGATATGAAATTTAAAATGATTTTGCCCAAATAGTTGATAGAGATAATGTTCTAGAAATTCTTTTTCAGACAATTAAATAATTTTGTCTATAAATTGTCCCTCCTATTAATCTCAAGGTAACAAACATTTAAAAAATATTTCACTGTTGGAATTTTTAAATGTACATGAAGTTGAGATAATAATGATTACTTTTGGGCAAAATGAAATTATGTAGAAATAAATACTGAACTAGGATTTAAGTAAACAGCTTTTTTTATTTTCCCTTTGTAACTGGTAATAATACTTAAAATTGGGTAGATGAGTTACTAAATTTTGGCTTTATAAAGTAAGGATAATAGGATGTATTTGTTCTATCTCATAAGTATATTAAGTATTAGGAGGAAATATAAATATAAAACTCAGTTACATTCTGAATGAAATCTTTTTATATGTAATACTCTTTTTCTACTTACACTGAAATAGAATTGATTGGGGACACTACAAGTATATTATTTCCCCCAAATTCTATATCTGTCATTTATTTTCTATTTAGGATATACTGTCAAATTGGTCATATTTATTTCATATTCTTTAGACTGGATGCAGCTTGAAATAATATCTTTCATTTTTAAGACTAATTTTATTAAAATAAACTATATAATTATTTGTTGGTTTAATTGTACCCTTCTCTAGTATCTATTTAGATATAAGAAAGTATTATTTGAAGCAAGTTTTTTTAAAAAAAAACCAAAAAAAACAAAAAAACAAAAAAAAACAACACCTAAATTTTGGAACCAAGAGGAAATGTAGATATCATTTAAGCAAAAATTATCAACAAATATGGTGGTATGAATCTCCGAGGTATTGTCACACTTAGTTGGTCCTGGGCTCCTCCCCTAAAGATGCTGCTTAAGTATATCTGGTGTGGGCCTAATTTGTACATTTTAAAATAAAAAAGGCAATTCTTATACAAGAAGATGATTGGGCAAGATTGACATAATTCAATATTTTTATGTTAAAATATGTAAATTGGAACCTGGAGGAGTTGAAACTTGCCTGATTTTCAAAGATTGTCAGTTGTAGACCTTAGACTTGAGGTACCTCATCCAGTTTTCCATCTATTTTCCTAGCTTAAAATTGAATGTGATTATAAAATATGCATTTTTCTCTATTAACTTGCACTGTTTACTCATTATTATTATTGTTTCTTCCTCTGTAAATTCAGCAACAATTTCCATGTTCTAGGAAGTGGACTTGGTATCAGAGCTCCAAAAGAACTTGTTTCCAGGGGTAGTGCTGACTTTAGATGTCAGGCCTAAGTGTAGTTTGCACCTTTAGCACCATAACTTTTGTTTGTTTGTTTGTTTGTTTGAGGGGGAGAGAAAGAGAAACATTGAGAGTAAAACATAAATGATCAGGGAATTGAACCCCTGACTTCTTTTTTAAAATATATTTTATTGATTTTTTACAGAGAGGGAGGGAGAGAGACAGAGAGCCAGAAACATCGATGAGAGAGAAACATCGAACAGCTGCCTCTTGCACACCCCCCACCGAGGATGTGCCCACAACCAACGTATATACCCTTTACCGGAATCAAACCTGGGACCCCTCAGTCCGCAGACCGAAGCTCTACCGCTGAGCCAAACTGGTTTTGGCTGAACCCCTGACTTTTTGATGCTCCAACCAACTGAGCAATCCCTGTCAGAGCAGCATTAAAGCTTTTAATGCATTGCTAATACTATTGCTTTTTTAGTTATGATTTCACAGATTTTTCTTTTCTGCTTTGCTCTTGTGTCGTATATAAGCCATGTGGCTTCTCTTGCAGAAAACTTCTACTGTGAGAAAACTGTGTCAGAGATCTTTGAAAATCTGTAACTTGTTATAAAGACACAATTATTACTTTTTACTCAGTTTCTAAATGGCCTGAAATGGACTTAAAGAATAAAAGACATTGTGACCATATACTAGGTATAATTCTACTTCTTGGAATTCTGAAGTTCAATTTATTATGACTTTCACCTGACTTCTCTTTTATCCTTAGTCGAGTGGAAAACACTATATACTATAATTTAGACCCCATTGTCAGAGGTCAACACATTTTATTATTCTTTTTATGTTAGACGGAAGACCTTTTTAGAGGAGCGCTATTTTCTTTCTTTTCCATTTCTATTTTGGACATCATATAATGCATGTAAACTCAACTTTATACAGCTGATTCCTTATACGATTTATAACTACAAGCATTTTTAATCTGTATTTGACCATTTATGTCATAGGATGAAGGATCCCAAGTTATGAAATAGATCTATTTCTGAGTGCCTCTTCATTATATCCAAATGGATACACATTTGGGATAAGCATATGAAGTGAAGGAAATGTTTATTCAAATAGAGTTGATATTTGGTGTTAGAGGACAAATACCAGAATATGTATGAGAGTTTTGATGTTTATCCAAAGCATTGTCAAATCCAAGGGAAATAGAAGGTCCTTCATAACTCAAGTAAGGAGCCACCCTGGAGGAGTTGTCTTGGAAAGCAGGGAAGGAAAGATCAAGGGCTGGGGTGGAACTGGCAGATGGGGAGGGCCCAAGGCTAATTTGGACATAGGCAGGTGAGGTTGATTTAAAGGACCTGGATGGGACAGTCCCTGAGGAGACACCGATTGCTTGCTCATTCCTTAACATGTTTCACTTATATACAGCCCTACCTACCCCACTTGAAGAAAGGGTTGAACTGTGCCTTCATTTTAGTCTCCTTAATGACTAGCATCCCCACCTCTTTTTAAAAGAAGCCATGCACATGTTTGTTATTGGGGGTGTTTCTTTTTTAATTGGAGAGTGATGGAATAGACCTTCTCTATTGGTAAGATAAGGAAGATTGATTGGTGTATTCATATAAGATACTAGCAGTACGTTTATTATGTGACAGTATTAAGTGACTGTCTCTTGGTCCAGAGCTAAACCAGTCTATGCTCTTCTTTATGCAGATGAAGGCTAGGATCAGAAGTGTATCCTTGGCAGTGTTGTGACCACTCCTGAATCTTTAGTAGCTCAGATAGTGGGATCATTATGTCTGCAATCTGAAAGGGGGTGGATCGATGCAAATCATTCTCAGACACAGCAATTTCCCTTTGAAGTGTCCCCCAGTGTAGTTTCGGATTGCACGCTAGTGATAACTAATTCATTCCTCTATAAAGTTCCAGTTATTACAAAGACTTCTCTTGTATTGAATTGCTTCTTGTTAATTTTCATCCATTTCTCCCAGTGCTGCACTTGGGAGCTACATAAAATTAATCTATTTTTCATAGAAAACCCTTCAAAAATTTAAAAACAGCCACACTATCCTGTCTACATTTTTCTCTCTATACCAAACACCCCCAGTCTTGAATTTTTACTCCTGGGTCATATTTTCATACTCTTTCATCCTAAAGGATGCTTAATGAATTCTAATAACTTCATAATGAAATAAAGCTTTCTTTTTGTGGTTACTGCCTATTAAAAGTAAGCCTTTGAATTTTTGCCTGGGATACACCATTGAATCTATACTCTTTATCACACTGAATACACCATTGAATCTATTCTCTTTCCCTTTTGGAACAACTATCCAAAATTGGTTTGTTTTCTCTCTCTACTTCCATGTCTCAAATTCCTCATAAAATGAGGCCCTAAACAATCCATTTTAAATCAGCCTGAAGGGTCTTAGTTCCTTGCATGGGTAAGAGGAGATGGTGGAGATTTTAATGGATCTTCTAGTTATTTGGAATCTGATCTTAAATTCTAGATCTAATAAAGTAAAAGGGAGTCCCCTCTCTGATATGCTGACAACCTGAAAGCTAAGTGTTTGTTTTTTTTCTCCATAATAGTGCTTCTCAGGTTTTAATGAGCATGCAAATTACCTGAAAATCTTTAAAAATGCAGATTGTGAGTAAGAGATCTGGGTGGAATGGGGAATCCAGCATTTCTAAGTCTCCAGGGGATGCATGGACCATACTTTGAATAGTGCTGCCCAGTAGAAATCTTCAGGGCACCTAGGTGATTTTAAATTTCCTAATTGCCACCTATAGAGTGTAAAAAGAAAAAAGGGTAAAAAGAAATAGGTGAAATTAATTTTTAAAACATTTTATTTAGCGCAACATATCCACAGCATTATTATATCAACATGCAATCAGTATAAAATCATGAAAATGTTTTAAATTGTTTTGTACTGTTGAAAATTTGTATGTATTTCACACTTACAGCACATCTCCTATTGGATAAGCCACAGTTCAAGTGCCCAATAGCTCTATGTGGCCAGAGGCTCCTGGCTACCACATTGGGCAGTGCAGCTCTAGGTCTGCAGGCCCTGATCTCTCAGAGCCTGGAAATAACACAGATAACTAATATTTGTTGATGGTTACTTTGTGTGTGGCTCTGCTATCAGATGTGTCATATAAATGCTCTAAATGAATCATCTCATGCAATCCTTACATCCCCATACCATAAGCAGCATTATTATCCCCATTATATGGATGAAGAAAGCAAGGTTTTGAGCTGGCAGTAACTGATCTAAAGTCACAATGGCAGGTCCAGGATTCTGATCTGGAAGGTATGACTCTGTAGCACATGTTCTTAGCTACTGCTCCAGCGGAAAACAAGTCCTCTTGGCATAGGAGCAGCGGGGCCTGGCCTTAGGGAGGAAAGGCAATCAAAATGATTCCCTGTGGAGGGGCATGGCCTCTGAACTCTAAGGCTGAGCTTCAAAAAATATTTATAGGGCGGATGTAGTTTACTTCTGGTATTCTTAAGCTTTGGGTACAGTTGATTAACTACTACAGCTTAGTAACAGGAGCCTCCTATTGTCAGTGGCTATGGGAAATATGGTTTGTGGGGAAGCAAGGAGGATCTGGGTCATACACTTACAGTGGAAGGCCCTGCATTGGAGGGTCAGCTAGATCATTGGTCCAGAGGTTGATGGGACCTGAATCAGGAGGAAAGTGAACATTCTGGGAGAATCCTCAGACCCCATTCTCAGGGAACAGAGAATAACCACATGGGGTGAAGGCTTGATGATTTTGTTAATATTCCAAAAGTCAACAGCATAGCAGTGGGCCCTTCTCTCCCATCTCAACATTGATTGAGGCATTGGGTATACAGTAGCCCCCTTTATGGGAAGGGAATATATTCCAAAATCCCAGTTGGTGCCTAAAACCACAGATAGTCCAGAATCCTGTATATGCTATGTTGTTTTTTTCCCCCTGAAACTTACATACCTAAAGTTCAATTTAGAAATTAGTCACAAAAAGAGATAAAAATAATAAATAATAATAACAAAACAGAAAAATTATACTATTGCACTACAATAAAAGTTAAGTGACTGTGGTCTCCCTCTCTCAAAATATTTTATTGTACTGTACTCACCCTTCTGATGACACTATGACATAATGCCTATATGATTAGATGAAGTGAGATGAATGATGTAGGCATCCTGGCATACTAGTAAGGGTTACTGAACAAAAGTGATACCTTGACTGAGAAGGCTACTAAGTGACTGAGGGGCTAGGAGCAAGGGATGGTTCAGGTTTGAGGCAGGATGGAGCAAGATGCCTGGAGATTTCATCATGCTACTCTGAATGACACATGGTTGAAAACTTACATATTGTTTATTTCTGAAATTTTTTAATTTAATATTGTCTCATCTATTCTGGATTGTAATTTACCTGGAATAGGCAGCTAGTTTTATTTTCAAAAGGGACATGATCTCTTTGCCTACTTGAGCCTTTTGATCCTCTCATCATCCAGTTGTTTTTACCTTTTTGATACTAATATGTAGACAGAGTTTTCCATAATAATAGTAAAAATGAGCATTAGAAAGGTGAATTACTGCATGGTGCTAAGGGAACAGGCTGGCCCATTCCCTGACAGCTGTGTGACCTAGACAAACTCTCATACCCACTAGGAACCCCAAGTTTTTTGAAGCCTAAGCTAAGGCTAATGATAGCACTGGCACCACCAGGCTGTAGTAGGCATCATATAAAATAGTAAGCACTTAGAAAATATTCAGTAAATGGTACCTCTGAAACCATCATTGACATTTTTACTCTTTTTATCTTATTATCCTATTTGCCTGAGATGAAAAGTCATCTTGTCATTTCACTTAATTTGCTCTCCATAAAATGTTTCAAGTGCCCCTTCCCCTGTTGTGGTTCCCCTTAGCATTTTTACAGGCCTGGTTTATTCCAAGCATTAGTTTCGACAACATTTTTCCTAATGCCACACTGAAGTCACTGCTCTTGCTGTTTCCTTCTTGTGCAAGTCTAAAATATGTGCTCATCCAGAAGTCCCTGTGCAGCCCCATAAGACACCCCACCTCAGAACTTTATTCTATTTACTCTTCTCTGGGGTTCTTGCATTTTTGTGGGTCATAATTCCTTTTGGGAGAACTTACACCCTTAAGTTCATTTTAAATTAATTTCTCCTTAAAGAGTTCCCCCATGGATTTACTCTGACCTTACTGGAGCTGGCATTTCTGAAGTCAGGGTGCATGGCTAAATCAACCATGTGTGTCTTTCACAAACTCTAGAGGATCTGGAGTGGATGTCTGGGAGGATCAGAGCCATTCATAGTGGTCCCCAGTCTTGACTCATCTCCATCTTAGAACAAAACCCAGTCTCTGAATATAATCTGAAACAAGATCTCAAATGACACAATGATTTAACAAGAAACAGATGTTTTCCTGAAAAGTTTAGAAAAGAAAAAAACAATAAAGAGACAAATTCTATATCAAACTATGTAAGAACATTCCTCACTGGGCCATTAGACTCACTGTTCTTTTTCAATATCATCCTCAATTCTTATTCTCTGCTGGCTTTTTCATCTCTGTTTCTTCTTTAAACACATACCCTTCTTCTTTTAAAAACATAAACAATTCAATTATTTTCATGTTAACTATATTACATTTAGAAATCAAAATTGTGATGGCTAGAAAAATAGTGTCCTTATTACCACTAAATAGGGCTGTATGGGACAGAATCTCAGTTAATCCCACTCAGTTGCTTTCTGCCAGTGCTCTCACATCCAGGATACCGAAGATAACTTCTCATTTATTAGACTTTGTCCTGGTGTAGCAGCTCCTTTCCCAACTTTCTTTATAATTTCAACTAGGAATGCACTATCAATAGAATTTTCCAGATGCTCTGCTTCTGGTTGAATGAGATATTCATGAAATATTTGCACAGCTGAAATTCTCATTTTACCTTAACATACCTCTGTGATTTTTAATGGAGGTTCAATTTACATATAATGAAATGTTCTAATGATAAGTGTATGTTCGCATCAAGGCAAAACCAGACCCAAGCATTTCTATTACTCCAGAAAGTTCCCTGTGAGCCTTCCCAGTTTCCACTAGAAGAACCTTGCATCTGACTTTTGTAACCCTTGGTTACATTGTACTGTTCTAAGATTTTATATAAATGGAATCAGATGCCATGTACTTTCTTTGTGTTGTCTTTCACTGAGGATAACATTTTTGAACTGCATCCATATTAGCTCTCATTGCAGAGTAATATTCTACTTTGTGATGATAATACAATTTGTTTATTCATTCCTCTATTTATTCATTCCTTTATTGACATCAGGATTGTTTTTCACTACTATTCATAAAGCTACTGTGGGAAATCTGTACAAGGCTTTTGTGAACAAATGCTTTCATTCCTCTTGGGTAAATATCTAGGGAGATAATTCTGGGTAATCAGGCAGATCTAGTTTTACACCTCCTTTTTCCTTCCTCAAATAGATTGTGCCATTTTACATACCCGCTGGCTATGTCTAACTATGAAGTTCTGGCTTTATCTCCTTACCAACACTCTGTTTTTTAAGTCTTTTTTACTTTTTACTGTTTTGCTGGGTGAACTGTGATATCTTATTATGGTTTTAATTTGCATTTTCCTGGTGTCTAATGATGTGGATTTTTTTTTTCATTTGCTCATAGTATATCTTCTTTTATAAAGCTGTTATCTTTTACCCATTGGGGAAGGGTTGTGATAGATGGTAAGTATAGAATAATAATGTCCATGTTCTCCAGCAGTTGAGCTTGGCTTTTCTCTCAAAAGTTACTTATCTTCTCCCATATATTTTTTTGTGTGACTCCCCTGAGCTACCTAACATGTATTTAGATTCATTGATTTCCTAGCAGATGATCATAGCTATGACATTTAATGTAAAAATGCACATGAATCTATATTTTGAAAGTTGTACAAATTTGAATTATTTTTTGCTTATTTTTAATATCCGATTGAAGGTCACTTTTAAGGTTGTTACCATACTCTAGTTCTGGGGTGAAGAAGGTGTGGTCCATGGGCCTTATAAGGCCCACAGAATCATTTGGTCTGGCCCTGCCAAGGTATTAGGGGTGAGTTAATTAAATGTTCGACCAAATATAGCAGGCTAATTTTTAAGTTGATAATTTTGTACATCCTGAGAATGATGTTATAAATATCCAAAGTGCCCTTTAGCAGAAGAAAGATTCTCCATCCCTAGTTTCATGTCCTAGTCCAGAAAATCAAGTGTTAGTTACAATATCCTATTTAACTCCTATTTAATCCAGATCATTCCATACAGAGGTAGCATTTTATTATTTAAGACTGTCCCCAAGTATTTACTCCTATGTATTGCTGAGCATATCTTCCCCTGTTGTTGTTGTTTTCTGTCCTGTCATTCAACATTCTGTCCTCCATTTATTCCATTTTGGAGCTTTCTATTGGTGTTTTATTCTCTCCATTCATGTCAGCTTGAAGTACACCCTATAATTATTCATTGGGTGTTGAATGTGGTGTTAATATGCAGTCCCTATTTTATAGACAAGTTGCTGCTGACTGAGGGTCAGTGGGGTATGTGCACAGATTTTCAAATAATGTAAACTAAGTTGTACTTAGTTATCCCCATTCTCCTAGCACAGTGGTCGGCAAACTCATTAGTCAACAGAGCCAAATATCAATGATTGATACTTCTTTTGAGAGCCAAATTTTTTAAACTTAAACTTCTTTTAATGCCACTTCTTCAAAATAGACTTGCCCAGGCCCTGGTATTTTGTGGAAGAGCCACACTCAAGGGGCCAAAGCTCTGCATGTGGCTCGAGAGCCATAGTTTGCTGACCATGGGGCTAACACATTGTGTCAAATACCATATGACATTATATGTGAAGGATGCTCTAATCTGAACTAGTTTAATGAAACCGAATTCCATTTAATTTTTAACTTTCCTAATCAGTTTTTATTTATAAAAGAAATGTGTCCCTAGCGAGTTTGACTCAGTGATAGAGCATTCGCCTGCAGACTGAAGGGTCCTGGGTTTGATTCCCAGCAAGGACATATGCCCTGGTTGTGGGCTCTATCCTAAACAGGGGGCGTGCAAGAGGCAGCCAATCAGTGATTCTCTCTCATCAATGATGTTTCTATGTCTTGCTCCCTCTCCCTTACTCTCTGTAAACAATAAAAATATTAAAAAAAGAAATGTGTTATTATAAAAGTTTATATAGATAATATGTAGTGAAAAAAGTTAAATATGTAGTGTGTGTGTGAATATACACACTAATAAAAATATAATATGCTAATTAGACTGGACAGCTGAATTACCTTCTGGACGTCATTCTGGATGTACTTACAGACAAAGCTGTGGTGGTGGGGCTGAGGCAGAGGCGGTTAGGGGTGGTCAGGCAGGCAGGCAGAGGTGGTTAGGTTTGATCAGGCAGGCATGTGAGCAGTTAGGAGCTAGCAGTCCGGATTGCAAGAGGGGTCCCAGATTAGAGAGGGTGCAGGCCTGATTGAGCCCCTTCCCTGCCCCTGTGAATAAATTTTGTGCACTGAGCCTCTAGTATATATAAAAAAGGCTAAGTGACCCACTGTATGTCTGCCTGACTGTCTGACCAGCCAGCACATATGTGCACTGACAATTTCAAAATAGACTCCTGCATGTGCAATACGTATAAAGCTTTTGCAGGTGTGTATTTTGATATGTCATTGTTGATTATGAATTTAGATTTTTTTTTACATTGAATGTGAAACACATTGACTGTCCAACTGACCAACTGGCCAGTACATATGACATGCACTGGTAATTTAAAAATAAACGTTGACTCGAGCATGTGTGATATATATAAAGCTCTTGATGGTGCCAATCACACACATGTTTTAATTTTATAAAACTATATTATATATACTATTTTGACATGCAATTTTTTGTAGTAACCTAGTTACCACACGAATCTTTCTTCTAATTAATTTCCTTTCAATGTGCATGAATCTGTGCACTGGGCCACTAGTATCATTATAGTAGTTGTATAATGCCCATGGTCTCAATGATTGTAGTTAATTTAATCAGTTCCAATTAGATGGGCATTCAGTCTTATTTTTCCTTTAACCAATAGTGTGTAAGGAGAATGTTCACCTCTCAAATGATGTTGAGTAGAACATCTAGCTATACAGTGGGCTTTGTTCAAATTTTAATAAGATTCTAAGAAGTGAAATTGTTGGATTTATGCATTTCAGGTTTGATACATACTGTCAAAATTTTTTCCAAAAGTGCTGGACATTTTAAATTTTAACAGTGTTCAAGTACTCAAGCATGTCAGTTTCTTATATTCTTGTCAGTAGTAAATATTTTAATTCATTTTTATTAATTTCTTTTGCTGACTAGATGAGAAAATTGTAGTATTGTTTAAAGTCCCCCATGATCATTAGTGAGAATGTATTTATCCAACAAATATTTATTGAGCATCTACTATGTTCTAGGAACTGTTTTTAGAGACTTAAAGAAAGCAGTCAGAATCTACCCTATAGTATTTTTATACTGATGGAAAAAGAGAGATGAATAGATAAGTTGACCAAAAATTATATATTGGAAGATAATAGGTGGTATGAACAAAAATGGATCAGGCTAAGAGAAGAGATAAATGGTGATGGAAAAAAAGAAAAAAGTATCATACCTGTGTTAGATCTATTGATGTTGAACATAAATGCAATATGGTTATATAAGAGGATATCCTACTTTTAGAAAATATACATTGTAGTATTTTTGGGTAAAGGGCCATGATGTATACAATTTACCTTCGCATGGTTCAGAGTAAATAATGTGTGTGTGTACATACATTACACACCATACACATGCACCTATACACATACATGGGCACAGGGATGAGGGGATAGATAGAATGAGAGCAAATGATACAGCTTGGATATATGGGTATTCTTTATATTATTTTTACTTTTATAAATTTGAATTTATTTTTAAATAAGAAGTTAAAATTTTTAAATAATTTTAATTAAAGAAAGAAAAAAGATAACAATGAAGACATAAGTAAGACAGTGTATTGCTTTAAATCAGAAAAAATTCTCAAGAGGTGATTTTTGAACAGAAACTTTAGTAAAGGAAGAGAGTGTGACTAGCTCTCTGGAAAAGGAATGTTCCAAGAAAGGAAAAAGTGTGAAATTCTAGGGCAGCAGTGTGCTTGATGCAAAGAGGTGCTCACACAGAGGATGCTAGGCAGGGGAGGCAGGAGTAGCTGAGTCCAGGGATAGCATGGACCAGGCCAGGGGAAGCAAAGGTGAGCTGGCCACTGCAAGCATCTGGATTAGTCCAGTGAGATGAGATGCCTGGTTTCCCTAAGCATTATCACAACCCAATGGTGAATGAAGGGCAGAGCAATGCAAGAGGTAAGCCGGCATCAGGCAATAAGTGGTGGGTTGTCTATAGAGAATATAAAAGCTGTAATAAGACCAGTCAGAAAAAAAATATAGAGTGATTATATTAGTGGTTGCCAGGTTATTTAGTAATGCAAGAGGCAGGCATATTTATGAACGGATAGCATCAGAGAGCCTTTGTGGATGCAATGGTTCTGTATCTTGATTGCGTTTCTAGTCTTGCAAATATATGCAGGTGAAAAAAAAAATTCATTACACACACACACACACACACACACACACACACACAAATGAATGCATCTAAAGCTAGTAAAATTTGAATAAGCTATATAGATATTATCAATGTCCACTTCCTGGTTTTGACATTGAACTCTAGTATGCAAGAACTTATGATGGAGGAAACATGGTGAAAAGTATACAAGGCCCTCACATTTAAAAAAATATTCCTGTGACTCAATCATCACTTCAAAATAAAAAGTAAAAAAGAGGTATCACCAGGAACCTGAATTTCTTAGCACTATCAGTGAGGAAATACTCCCTCTCTGGGGCGAGCTACTCCCAATGCCGCACTCTCCGTGCCACCATTAAAGACTCAGATTTTTGTGTCATGCTGTTTATTATCACTCTCTTAAAAAAAATTATATATATTATTGACTTTTTACAGAGAGGAAGAGAGAGGGATAGAGAGTTAGAAACATCAATACAAGAGAAACATCCATCAGCTGCCTCCTGCACCCCCCCTCCCCCTACCGGGGATGTGCCCACAACCAAGGTACATGCCCTTGACCAGAATCGAACTCAGTACCTTTTGGTCCACAGGCCGATGCTCTATCCACTGAGCCAAACAGGTTTCGGCTTATTATCACTTTTGTCTGCTAAGCACTTGGATAATACCCTGTTTCCCCGAAAATAAGACAGTGTCTTATATTATTTTTTTCTCCCAAAGTTGCGCTAGGTCTTATTTTCAGGGGATGTCTTATCTTTCCATGCGCTAGGTCTTATCTTCGGAGGATGTCTTATTTTCGGGGAAACATGGTAGATACACTGAATTTAGGTTTTAATATGGATCAAGACATAGATAGTTTGTTTAAACTGTTATCAAACACTTCTTACATATAGTGGTTTTTACATATGACACTCAATATTTTAATAAATGATGCACCAATAACATTTTTAACCAGAAAAAGAAATGTTATCAAATGTATTAGGTAACCATACAAAATACGCATAAATAATACTCAGAAATTAAAGATAATAGTTAAAACTTTGTTAAACATTCTTATAAATTCTTAACATTTTAAATGAAAATTCTTTAATTAAGCAATGATCATATATAAATAATATTTTTCTCTTCTCATGTAAAATTTATAACTTTTATGTCTCTTTAAAATTCATTGCATTGGTTAGAAAATCTAGCACAATGGGAAGGTCATAACATGTTAGCTGATACTCCTGCCTTACTTCTGACCTAAATATTTAAAAATGTTTACTTCTAAATGATTGGCTTATTTGTTTCTTTATTTGTTTTGGACATTGAATGTCTGATTATTGTTAACTGTGGAAGTTATAGATAAATAGTACTTACATATTACATCATATTATAAAATATATCATATCTATATATATGTACTTACTGAAAGGAGTCATTGCATTTTCTCCCACTATCTATTCATACAGTAAGTTATATTAATAGATATCCCAATGTTGATCCATTTTTTGCATTAAAAAAACCACACACACTTTGTTCTTTTATGTTTTCAATTATTTTTGTGTTTCATGTGCTTGCTGGGTGAAATTTCCAGTATCCTGGGCATAGTAGAAACAGGAATATTTTTGAATGATTGTCATTTGGAATTTTTGTACATTATTTTATAATGCAACTTATTACACATACAATTTAATTTTGCAAGATTTATTTTTATATAGAATCACTCACCAGACCCTGATTTTCTTCTAGAGTTACCTATCTCATGTACAATTGATATTAGACACATGGAAACCTAATTAATACTTGTCCTACTTAATAATGGTCCCTTATTTTAAGTGTGAATCTAATTCCTCTGATCAAATGATAGGGTTGCCAAAACATGGGATTATGTGAAATCTTCTCTGGGACTCTGCAGCGGTGCCTAGAAAAGGGGCTGGGAGTTAATGATCTGCTTAGCCTGGAGGAAGCAGGCAGCACAGTGGGTAGGAAGGGAGATTTAGTGGTTCTATTATATTGCAATTGCAGCTCAGTTAGCATGTCTGATTTGACAGTGATTTGTGTTAAGTGGGTACTTTCTGCTTCCAGAATGTTTCCTTTTGTGAAGACTATATTCTTTCCTTTTCAAACTGCACTGCTTATTGCTAAGAGGTTAGCAAAGGGAAGCGGCCTAATGTGGACCCTGTCACATTACTTCTATTTGAATTTTTGGACTTTGGAATCATTAACAAATACATTTAACATTCTGACCTTTAATGCATGCCTCTATTAACCTGCTCCTAGTCCCACCAGCCATTTCTCATTCTGTGTCTCACTTATTTCTAATAAACTCTGCTGGCTGATCTCAGACCCAGAGAATGTGTTACCCATTAATTCTTCCATCTGCTGTTTTAACTGGTGTGGGATCATGTTTCTTTTCTTAATCAGACACCTGGATTTATTTTTATTTTTTTATTTTTGAGAATATGTATGTATTGGTTTTTTAAAGAAACATCTCTGATGAAGTGCCTATTTTTTCAAACTTTTCAATGATTAAACAGTCAACATCCTTTATGACTATAAGGGCATCTTCAACTTCAAGGGACACTTTTAAATGGACCTGACTCTACAGGTACTTCTCGTTCTTTCAGATGGTACATAAGCAGGGCCATAGGCAGGCAGCATAAACGGCATGATTGTGTGAATTACTAGCATACAAAGTCACCTGCTGGAAGAGGGAGTGTTAGAAAGAGACATCCTTTTGAGCATCAACTGGAGGATGGAGTTTGGTAGCAGAACCTGGTCAGATTTCAGCGCTGCTTGCCCCCTTGGCAAGGTGACTTGTTTGCAGGCTCAACCTGTACATCTCTATGTAGAACGTGTATATCAGCATTCTTTAGTTATCTTCATACTCTCAAATATTCATCAAATATTTGCTATCCAACTCCATTTTTATTTAATATCTGGGCTAGCATTGAAATGCATATAGCCACATTAATTTATTTATGTAGTTATTAAAAATGTGTTGAGCCAGGACCGGTTTGGCTCAGTGGATAGAGCGTCGGCCTGCGAACTAAAAGGTCCCGGGTTCGATTCCGGTCAAGGGCATGTACCTTGGTTGCGGGCACATCCACAGTAGGGGGTGTGCAAGAGGCAGCTGATCGATGATTCTCTCTCATCGATGTTTCTAACTCTCTATCCCTCTCTCTTCCTCTCTGTGAAAAATCAATAAAATATATATATATAAAAAATAAAAAATAAAAATGTGTTGAATGCTGACTATCCACTGGTCAGTATCTAAGGGACTGGAGTTACAGTAATGAGCAGGAAGATAGAGTGTCTATTTCTGGGAAAGTTGTATTACAACGAGCATTTAACTCTATTTATGTTTTTATTTAAATATCTATACAGTTGTATAATGTTTCTTTCGAAATGCTTATTAGGAAAAAATCCTGATCTTTTTTTCCTTAGCAATAGTCACTTCACTAGCTCTAACTTGCTTATATGGACTCTTGGGTAGAATTATATGATTCTGTCCTAACAACAGGGTTTTTGCAACCTAATTGAAGAGAAGAAATGTCTATTTCATGCAGAATGCCATCTGCAGAATAAAATACATCCTCAATGAATGAGAAGTGTAGATGTGGTTGGATATGATAGGATTAATCAAGCATGTATATTTTTTTTCTTTCCAACTAGAGTTGGCATATGTGAGTGAAGTCAGTGTCAGGTCAGGGAATTCCAAGTGGATTTTTAAACTAACCACATGCAAGTCATATAACCACATTAGGTCTTGATTTTCTCAGTTGTAGAAGCAGAATATTGTAAAAGAGACCATTGAGATCCCTCCCATTCTAAGGTTCCACAAGGGAGCATATCTCTGATCTCTGAGGGAAAGGATATTCCAAGTAGGCCCCCCCACTTTCCTTGGGATCTGTCTGGCTTCCCTGGAGACAGAAGACTTCCTCAGAAACATGTCTTAACTCAGAATAGGATTGAGAAGTTTCTATTTTTCTAAAAGCATAGCAATGTATACCTGTTTTTGATCATCTATCTATATATAAAAGCCTAACATGCAAATTGATATATAAAAGCCTAACATGCAAATTGTCCCCATGGAAGTTCTACTGGGAGACCGATTGCTCCCTATGACGTGCTCTGACCACCAGGGTGTGGCACAGAATGAAGGAAGGCCCAGGCTGTCATCCAGCAGCTGGGAAAGGGAGGCCCTGATTGGCCCTGATCACCAGCCAGGCCTCAGGACCCTACTCGTGCCTGAATTTCATGTACTGGGCCTTTAATTATAATAGAAGAAAATAACTATAAATATTTAATTAATTATTAATGTTAAGGAGAGACGATAGACTCGTTATTACCTGGTGGCCTGCAAAATATGGCCCTATCTCTGTTCTCAGAATAAGAAATCTGTGATTTCTTATACTGTGGTGTTAGGGCTGTGACCTGTTTGGATCCTGTTGGGCCAGATTGGACAAGATGGCTCAGGAAAAGTAACACTAGTCCTCACATGAAGTGCTTCATCATGATCTGTAACCTGCACAGGCTCCCTGACTTTTGTGCTGAGTTCTTTATTTTAAAGATCCTACTGTAAGCTACCAGAGGTCTGAAAATGATCGAAACAAACATAACTACTTACTCATTCAGGGTTTCCCCCTAAAAAAAAAATAATTGTTATGATGAACATGTTCTATCTTTGAGTTTCATTGGGTTGAACAAAACAATATTTGTTAAAATGCCTCAGCTAAGAAAGTATATAAGTGTTTTATAAAAATAACACAATTATTGAAACTGAGTCTGTTTATGTGATAATACTCTAGTTTTCTTTAGAAATTTGATTCATCTACCCTTTTAAAAATAGGTACTTACATTTTCAGAATTAATGTTTATTTGCATTTAATAACCTATAAATACATCATGTTGCTTTTAAGAGAAAATCATGTAAGTGCATTTTAAAATTAAATAATTGCTGTTAACCTGTTATTTTTATGCTTTTTCTCTCAAATTTTGACTTCCTAGAAAATGACTGTAATATTTAAAAATATTTGTCATTGTCCTCTTGGTATTAATAACCTATTTTGTGCTGATGTATAGTATAATTGTAAAATATTAGGGCACAACTTCTCAGGATGGCTTTTTAATAACATGACTGCTACTTAAGCAAAAGACCAATTCATAAAATTTTTACAGCTTATCAGCTATCTTATATAATTCATATTTCTTTTAAAAATGTTTTTGCTTAATTTAGAGAGAGAAAGGGAATGGGAAAGAGAGATAGAAACATAGACGAGAAAGAAGCATAGATCTGCTGCCTTCTGCACACCCCCTAATGGGGAATGAGTGTGCAACTTAGGCATGTGCCCTGGTCAGGAATCAAACCAGTGACCTCTTGGTGTATAGGTTAATGCTCAATCACTGAGTCACTCTGGCTGGGGAAATCATTTGTACTCTCTACATGCATCAGAATTCTACCAGAAAATAGCATATCTTACTGGTTAATGCATTATCTCCTGCTTATTGTAATGAAAAAATTAGCAGATCTATTCTAGTTTCATGAAAACACAGGTATTAAGAAACACAGGAGCATAGAAATTGGGACTCAATAGAACTGTTGGCCCAGAAAGAAACTCACTATAGACTGATTCATTTACCTCTCAGCATAACCATTATTGCTTGTCTCATTTTCGGTTCTTAAAAGTGTATTTCTAGTATAACATGAGCTCACTCATTTAGGGGAAATGATGAACAACATAGACCGATGAACAAGAACAGACCTGGAGACAGGGAAGCATTGATCAGACTATTGGACCTCAGAGGGAGTGTAGGGAGGGTGGGGTAAGGGAGAGAGATCAACCAAACGACTTGTGTGCATGCATATGAGCCTAATCAATGATCATGGACAACAGGGGGATGGGGGCATGCTTGGGGAGGGGTTTGGGATGGGAATGAGGGGGATGAGGACAAATATGTGATACCTTAATCAATAAAGAAATGAAAAAAATTAAAAAAGAAACACAGTAGCCAAACCAAAAACATAGTGTTCAGCCTACAGCCATGGAAATGCATAGAGTCTAAGAAGTCTAACATGGTGATGAAGATGCAAAAACAACTCATGTTGGCTGAGTTCAAGTTTTGCCTCAGCCATTTATTAATGATAGAAGCTTGGATAGATTTTTAAAACTTTCCCTTATTGGATACTAGAAATACTAGTAGTGCTTCCTCAAGGAGTTGTCTTACTAATGAAATCAGGACATACTTGTAAATTGCTTGAATGGAGCACAATTTAAGCTCACCCTGTGTGCTATTCCTTCATTCCCAATGGGGATGCTACTGACCTCATGGCATCCAAAATTGGTTCTTAGGGTGAAAAAATCTTATACTTTATATGTGTGGTGTGAAAATGTCATCGGGAAGAAAGGGATAATTAGGGAAAAATGTTTACAAAGGTTCCTTAGAGAGAAGATAATGGAACAAAAGTGAGAAACACTGGGTAGTTTATTATACAGAAGCTCAATTGCTAAGAGATTTGTCCAATTCACACAGGTAGTGGTAGGCTCTCAGTTTGACAGTTTTTTAATGATAGTATTTTGCCAATTGGGTTTTCAAAATCATATTCCAAAAATTATTCATAAGATTTAGTCCCCAACCTGTTAATAATAAAGATTTTTAAAGATATAAATCCATACTGTTCTCTCTGCTACCTTTCCCAATTCTGACACAATGCTTGGGTATATGTTAGGTCCCATGGAAGTAGCCAGGTTGGAAGCTACTAATTTATAATATTTGCCTTGACACAGTGAAGAGATATATAGTGTATGACTGATGTATCCATTTGGGCCTGGGGAAAAAGGAGCTTTCATTTAGTTTTGCAATTCAGAGATGTCAGTTTGAAATTTTCATTTTACATCTAAAAATTCATAATAGAAAGAACTATTCTGCATTTAAAAAATTACTATGGTATTTCTTGTTCTGATCACTACTTAGAGGCCTGCTGAATCCAAGGAGCCTTCCTTTGAAGCTGAATTTACTTGTTCAGTTTAAAACAACTTGCAAATTTAAAGCAGCATCGGCTAACAAGGACATCCAGCACAGGGAGGCCTTTGTTTTTCTCTCCTGTATAAACAAAATGTGCATATTTATTTTAGGGACAAATAGTTTTTTCTTGACCCCCTAAAGTAGTAAAAAAAATATCTTAATTTACTTTTCAGTTTCAGTTAAAATTTGATGATATATTTATTTGGAGGTGTAAAATATATTGATGATACATTTATATGCATTATGAAGTGATCATCCTGATAAGTCTAGTACACATATAACACCATATATAGTTATTACAGTATTATTGACTATATTCCCTATACTGTATTTCATACCTCCAGGACTATTTTAATGTAGTGGATATTATTCTTTGTGAAATAAGTCAAAGGCAAATACCATATGATTTCACTTATATTTCACTGGAATCTAAAAAACAAGGTGAATGAAAAGATAAAACAGAAACAAACTTAGGACACAGAGAACAAACTGGTGGTTGTCTGATGGGAAGGGGTTGGGGAGATGGTGGAAAAGGTAAAAGGGATTAAAAAGTACAAATTTTACTACTTGGTTTTTGTTCCTTTAGAAAGAGCTGTAAGCTCCAGTTTTAGCAATATTGTTCTTGGAGGACTATGCCACCTTGGAGAATATGGATTTCCCATTCTTGTTACCATTATTAAAACTTCTTGTTCAGTTATTCCCAGGTTGAGAGACCACCTTCTAAATCAACACAGATGAAGGTCTGACTTGCTTTGTTCAGATGGACTAAAGGGGCACCTTGTGCCCAGTCCTGAAGTCTGAGTCCAGGCTCTGCTTTCTGTCACCTCCTCCTGACCTTTCTTACCTGGTCTTCCTGTTACCTTTTCCTTCTCTGGAGCATCCTTATCATGTTATTTGTTTGTTTGTTTGTTTGTTTGTTTGTTTTAAAACATCTTTCTTCTTTCTAGTTCTTGTCCAGTGGATCTAGGAACATTGTACTGTTAGGCTGTCCTTTCTCAGTTGATGGGTTGGAGAAGGTTGACAAGGAGATAGAATTGTGCTAGTGAGACTGTGTGTACCAGTGGAGGTTGAATTTTTGCACATTCTTATCATCCTTTCCCAGTTTCAAAGCTGCTGAAATGATTTCTTTGGTCATCAATTACTCTAAGAAAATATTAAAAGATGGTTGCAGGCACATCCCCAGTAGGGGGTGTGCAAGAGGCAGCTGATCGATGATTCTCATAGATGTTTCTAACTATCTCTCTCTTCCTCTCTGTGAAAAATCAATAAAATATATTTTTTAAAAAAAGAAAATATTAAAAGAGGCGGAGGGGTATTATTGTGAATTCATTGTTATACCTCAGAAGTGGCCCTAAAACTAAACTTAAGATGAAAGTAGTCATTATAATATTATTTTATCTACTCTCTCACACCTTTAGTGATAATCATAAATACCTTTTGGAATCACATAAAAAATACCAACCTAGCTCCTCATTCTCCTTTAACAATATTTCCCTTACCTGAGGTTTGGCTTTTACTACTGAGATTTTATTTTTATTTATTTACTTATTCTATTTATTTTATTTTTTTATTACTGAGATTTTAAACCTTTTTTTTTTTTTTGTCTATTTGATCTCTCTTGAAGAAAATTTTGGAAGTGGACTCAATGTTCACTTATTTATTTTCCTGATCAATTATTACTATTACAGGAGATTTTTCTATCATAATTTATTACAAAGATAACATCATACTATAGTGTAGTATTAAAGGATCTGGGCTTTTAAGTGTTTAAAAAGGATCTGGTTCAGTGTTTATCACTTAATTAGCTTTGTTGGTTTAAGCAAATAATTTATCTTTAGTTATTTCATCTATAAAATGGGAACAATAATTGTGTTTACCTTGGAGTGATTGTGATGAATAAATGAGAACTTGCATTTAAGTGCTTAGCACAGTGCCTAGAACTAAGTAGGCTGTCTATACGCATTCACCTTTAAGCTAATAAATGAAATAGTCTCCTGTGATCATTCTCTCAATTAGCTCTTGCTATTGTTTGCAGAGTGCTGAGTATGAAGAGGATTCTTGCACTAAAACTCTATTGATGGCTGCACTTCTGGCACTGCATATCCTGTTGCTGACATCTCTGGAGATAACTTTCTCTCACCTTTTCTCTTTGCCTGACCACTTCCTCATTTTTCACTTATCTCCTTTCCATTCTCTCTCATCATTGATGGTATTTCCAACTCTATAAGCTGCAAAGGATGCCATTTAGGTCAGCTCTTGCTTTTTCCATCCTCTTTGGACCCCCAGATAGGCTTTTAGCTAGAAGTCTGATGAATAATCAGAAAAAAATTCTCAAAGTTGAAATGGAGGAGAGAATATCTGGTGATAAAATATATAAATTTAGGAATGAAAACTGTGTTTCTCCCCAAATGATGTAATTGTTGGATTTGTTTCTGATTACTTACTAAAATTATATACATACTTCATTTATTTTGTCTTCATTTTTATTATGAATATTGATTTTTATCTTTGTTTATAGTGTTGTTAATCTGTAGCACCGAGAAAACCACTATGTGATAAATATTTAGCAAGTGGCTATGTGAAGTGAATGAAATTTGGAAAGCTTTTTAACATGTGGCCAAATTTCACATAATCATTTCTAATTGCAGGAATTATTTTTAGGTATTAAATTTGCTGCACATACATACCCATTCTCCTGCCAAATTATATTGCACAGTACTTTGCCAAGAGAGTTGCAATATGGCTAAAATTAAGCTTTATTACATATAATAGGATGAGATGTGCTTTCATTCTTTAAGCTGACTATAAGTGCTAGAAGACAGATTTTGTTTTTATTCTATCCACTAAGCTGAAAGAATGATACATTATTTTGCAAATCCCAGTGGCAAAAGTCAGTTGAAATAACACACGAAGCTTCTTGAAGGAAATCAGCTTTCTGTTTAAAATTGTAATATTATTTATCTTCCCCTTCAACTGCTTGACTCCTTCAGTCTGCAGAAGAGGCCTATTTATTTTAGCAGTGAGGTGGATTGAATTTCTGCCAAGTCAGTATACTCACTGAATATGCATTCAGAGGCAATATTGTTTCTCAAAAATCATTTAGAAAGCAGCATTTTTGCATAAGTAGGTTCTTTCATTAGTTTTGGATTAAATCTTAGCAATTGCTGTTTCTCTCAGAGAGCCTATGGAAAGTTGGGGTCCTGACTTTTGATGGGAATTCCCTTTGGGGTTCATAGTGCCTGCCTTTGATTTGGAAAGTGGAAGTGAAGAGAACTTCTTTGCCTAACTTGGTGCAGGTTGATGTCATTCTGGAAATCAAATCTGTTATGTAAAAGCAACCAGAGATAGAATATGTTGTTTGCTGGAGTACTTTGTACGCTTCATAGAAAGCAGACAGAGCCGAAACCAGTTTGGCTCAGTGGATAGAGCATCGGCCTGCAGGTTGAAGGGTCCTGTATTTGATTCCGGTCAAGGGCACATACCTTGGTTGCAGGCACATCCCCAGTGGGGGGTGTGCAAGAGGCAGCTGATCGATGTTTCTCTCTCATCGATGTTCGATCTTTCTAATTTTCTATCCCTCTAACTTCCTCTCTGTAAAAAATCAATAATATATATATATATACACACACACACACACACACACACACACACACACACACACACATATATATATATATATATATATATATATATATATATATATATATGAAGAAAGAAAGAAAGCAGACAGATAATCCAGGTTTAAGAGTTCTCAGGAAGTAGCATTACCTTTATTTTATTTTCATCTCCCTGAAAATACGAGAACAAAAGCACTGTTTTGTGACTAATTCCTTTACTGTCTTTAGGATACTTTATTCTGTGCAGAGGAAAAGGTGAACTCCAAAATGCTATGGTGAAGTGACCTCAAATACTTTCTGAATTTTGGAAGATTGACACATTTTTATTCAATAACAGATATATTAAAAATGAGAAAATCCCATTGACTTCTATGATAACTCTTTTTACTTTAAGCAAATATAACTAATTTTAAAATAAACTAGAGAGAGATGCTAGATTATTAATATCATTAAGTGCTATGCAATTTCAATTTAATTTATTTTTGAGAAGTTAAAAGGCATTGAAGTTTAAATCTTACAAAATGGCCATCACCAGGGGTGGGGAGGTAAGGTATTCTTACTGAATCCTGGCCAACTTATTTCTGTATTAACTCAAATTAGTTTGAATTAGAACTTGATAGAGTTTCAAAGAATAAAATGTGAAGGAACTAATTTTTCTTTACAATGGCAGTCACATGCTAATGATCACAACAGGCATTTTTCTTCTTAATTACAATTCTTTTTGATTGAATTAGTATGCTCATCTGAAATTACCTTGTGATTAAGGAAAATCATGAACTCTGTACATTTCTAGAATTTAAAATAATTTTTAAGCACTCAACATATCATTTATCCAGCATATCTCCCCCTTGTTAGTTACCATGCTGTTCGGGGAGTAATTCATTATTTAAGGAAACTTTGCAATCATTAGAGCAGACTTTCACATTTCTTGTAAGGCAGGTCAATTTAGTAATTGCAAATAAAAAATTCCAAGGTAGGTACTGAAATACCTAACATATTAATGAATAGTGCATATGTACAATTGCTTATAATACTATGCTACATTCCCTAGCATTTAGAAAGCTACCACTACGTAGTGATGTCAATATATCCTCCTTATATGTTATTTTGGCTCTTTAACACTTTGTGGCTACTTAGGGCTCTTTACAAGCAAACATTGCTGCCTACACAGGTTAAATGTCCTATAAGACTGTGGGTAATTGTTTATCTAATCAGGCTGTTGGTTAACACCAGAATGGGAAAAGGCCTCATGGTGACATGGTCTAAAAGGAGGCTGGAAAAGTGGAACAGGACAAGCACAGCCATGTACTGAATGGACACAGAGAGAGAAAAAAAAAAGAGTTATAAATAGAATAAAGTGATTTCAGTCCATAGCTCCAGAGCAGGGAGTGCAGGTTAGCAGGAAGCAGCAGTTTTTCCTGCAGACAGTATGGCTAGAGTTTGACCAAGAAGAAATGAGGCCCCATCAAAAGTAAAAACCCTTATACCATCCATTTCCCGGTGGTCCAGGTCATGGCCCCCACTCAGCCACTCCCAGAATAATTTTGTCCCAACATGAATAGCTGCCAATTACACAAGTAAATGGCCATTTGAAGTGGAGCAAATGTTGGTCTTCCTATCTACCACCTCCAACTTAGTGAGGGACTTCTGGGAAGAGGTTGGAGAAGTACAGTACCAGTGAAGGAGGAGAAGGGTTTGGATTTTGTTAAAGGGGGAAGTTGAGCCTGCAGCATTCCTGGGAGAGATTAGATAGATTCTGGCACTGGCTGCTCCAGTCATGGTCCCTGTGACTCTTTAACAAATGTCCTTGGCATAAATGACCTCCTATGCTCTGCCCGATGCCATCATTCCAGGAAACGAAAAAATAAACCACCTGGGATAAGACTTAGGCTTGCTCTGCTCTTGATTTGCTGAGTGAAGGTCTTTGGAAGCACCTGATGTATTTGGAGCTCATTTTTCAGTAAAATTGATGAATTAAACTAAATTAGCTCAAAAACTCCCTTCTGGCGCTAACAGTCAATGGGTGTAGAAATATCCTGTGCTCACTATTCTCAGGGAGATGACTACCTAAGTGGGCTGAAGCTGGTAAGTGCTTTGTGATATCCTCATAATTTATTTGTAGAGCAAATGTAGCCCAGGGGGTTTGAGAGAGATAGGTTGACCCAAGCACATTGATTCAGTGCTTAAATGAAGCATCTGCGACATGTCGCCTGGGACTGGGGGAATTTATTGAAATGGATAAAGATCCCCTGTCTGTCAAAGCTGCAGGTGCTAGAGGTGTAAGTGCTCTGACAAATGGCCTCAACCCCACCCCTGTGCCTCCCATTATGCCACTTAATAGTCCCCGGGGAAGACCTGCCTTGTTCTTCTCCGGCACACCATGTCCCTCTCTCCTACTTTCAAATTTTAGTAGTACCATTAGCCTTAGGTATTTATCAAAGGGGACCTCAGGGAACTTAACCCCACACCTCCCAGTAATCCTCAACAGCCCTCCAAAAATAAGCCACAGAAGCTTAATATCTGTCAAAACAAACACAGTTTTAAAACAAGTTCCCCAGTCTCTTTCTAATTGCACTGCCAACCTGTAGCCTTGCTGACACAGACAATCTAGAGCTGCTGATGAGATGTAATGCAGGACTACTGTGTGCTTGGTCACTGCACTGGTGGGTTGACTAATTTCAACGCAGGTACAAAGGTTATAACAGCCAGTGTCTTCTGGGTCTTATTGCTGAGTGGTTTGGGGTACCTTCTTGGCACTGATCATCAGACACTTAAGTCTGTCTGACTGGTGTTGCAGGGAGACAGCATGGGAAAGGAGTAACTCTAACAGGGGTCTTCAAACTACGGCCCGCGGGCCACATGCAGCCCCCAGGGGAGTCTGATCCTGCCCGCCAGGTTTTTTGGGCAGTGAGCGCAGCCAAGGTGTTACAGTAGGGATTAGTAGTTTATATAGTCTGGCCCTCCAGCTCTCTGAGGGACAGTGATCTGGCCCCCACTTTAAAAAGTTTGAGGACCCCTGCACAGCTTTCCAGACTTGTTCAAGCCCATGGATTCATGTATGGTTAGTGTTAACCCACACTGAAATACGGTCTCCGTGAGGGCAGGGGCCTTATCTGTTTTACTAACTGTTCTAGTGTGAGCACCTAACACTGTCTTAACTCATGGGAGGAACTCAACAACGTTGAATAATCAATGGAGAGGTTACTTAGTGCCGTGGTTAAGAGACAGACCGCTGGGTCCAAATCCCAGCTCTTCTGCTCACCAACCGGACATGTAGGAAAGAGTAAATATTTATGTTGTAATTTCTTCATTTTTAAACTAGGACTAATATTGTAATAATACATATATTTAAAAACAGTTAGGCAACTTAACTTGATTGATACTTGTATATCTGGTGCCTGTTGTGCATTATAAATGTGGGTGTTTTTGTTTAACTAAGAAGATTAATCAGTTTACATGCCCTGATTCCTTGTCCTTCGTTATGGAGGTTTTGCTTTTAGAACTAAAGCTGAGTTTGTGAGAACACATTGTAACAAGCACGGACCCGTACACAAACCTACTTCTGCCTTAGGACCTCTGGATACGCGCTTTCTACTTACCTGATGCTCTGAAGCATCTCTTTCCATCAAGTTTGTTAATACGCCACTTGACTCAGGCTTCTTGACTTAGAGCTCTTTGAAAGCAGTCACCGTTCAAGAGCCCCTGATTGAGCGTGGGTGCTGAATGGTTTGGAATGAATGCATACTTACTAAGTGAATGGTTGTTCCATGTGTCAGCCATTGCTCCCTCCTAGGAAAGAAATCAACCCCCCTCCCAAGAAATCTCGTTGGTTCTTTTTTACCCACAATCCATCAGTATCAGATGTTCATCTCCAGTCTTAGTCACACCAGCCTCCCATCCCACTGCTATCACACCAGCACTGTCTTTGTTTGATCATCAACCCTCCCTTTTGCTTTCCATTCACACCTGTTCTCTCATCTTCAGCCTGTCCCCTCCACTGGCTTGTGCCCGTGACATTTATATTTCTAATCTTGCTTGCCCTGCCATTTATTTAAGTCAGGTCAAATCCTTTTGGTAAGCTGTAAAAAAATTAATTTCAAACAAAATATTATTATTTTTCATTGCAACCTTTTACTTTTCTCATTCACCCCCCAAATCACCTCAGGCTGTCCCACTGTTCAGTAGAAACCCCCCGTTTTCCCCCCCTCATGGGTTACAATTTCTTCATGACAGTATTTTTTATTTTATTATTGTTTTGGATTATGCTCAAAGTTCTGCTGGTCAGAGCAGTGATTTAGTGCCAACTTTCTCCAATTTAATTCACATGGCAGGTAGCGTGCGGAGACAAATAGACGGCGTGATTCACCACCCAATCCTCTCATGCCAGTCTCTGCCTTTGTAGCGATTCTAATCTGCTTAGCTGGATGGAAAAACAAAGGAAGCAGTTAGACAATAGTGTAAGCCTGTCCATAAGATAAAACCTTCTGAACTTAAGTCATTTGCTCACAAACTCCAAAATGCTCCAAAACCCCCTTAGCATGGGGCCATTCTGTGAAGTGTGGTTATGCCTTTGGTGTTCTTTTTGGTGTGTTTTAGGTATTGGTGTCCTAGTTACTTTTATGTTTCAAACTCCACAGGGATCAGCATCTCATCTTCTCCTTCCTCTGTGTGTTTTCATGGCGCCAGGATGGGGACCTGCTCTGGGTGTTCTCTGGGTGAGGGCCACACAGGAAGAGCTCACAGGCTCCTAGTCTCCAGTCCCTGTAGCTCCTTAGACACTCCTGTGCCTCTTGGTAGCCTCACTAATGAAACCGACTTTCAGAGCTAATTCTGTAGTCATGGATCCTGATTATTCTTCTGATTTTAAGAATCCTTTTTCTACTGTCTTGGAGAGCTCCAGCCCAGGGGAGTAACAGCAGTAGATTGGTTATGCTAAACACCCCACCTCAGGAGTTCAATTTTTATTTTTTTCACAGCAACCCAGTCATTTATATCGTTGAGATGGGCTCATCTTGAAACTTCACAAAGCCATTTAATTTTTTTAAGTCATAACTCTAGGTATTGTATCTATATTTTTAGTCCTCTCTTAAACTCCCAGGGAATGCTCTGTGAGGCAGGAAACTCAAGTGCATGCCCTTTTTGAATATTCCTTTGTTTTTCAGTCTTTTCTTACCCCAAATGCTAATCCTGTGTAGCTGAGCCATGCATATTAGAGAGTGTTTTATATTTATATTTTGTTTGTGTTTACCCTTTTAACCATGAAGCTGATGTGGGCAAGGCAAACACGCAAAGACGGGAACAATTCTAGGGATAACCAGAGAAGGTGACATGGTCCATTATTTTTTCTCTTTCTGTCCTTTAGTCATTAGACCTGTGGACAAAACACTATGTGTGGGGCCTGCCCCTGCAGCCTCTCAGCTCTGCAGCATTCCTTGCTCTACAGACTGTGTGGTGTCCTCCTGGTCAGCCTGGGGTCTGTGCATCCATGAAAACTGCCATGATCTCCAGGGAAGAAAAGGTGAGTGGCTTGTCTGTGTGTGTGTTTCAGTTGCTTCCAGTGTACACATGTTTATTCTGGAGGCTCAGTAGCCAATTAAGCCTGCTTAAGGCAATATTTATTTGTACATTTTAGATAACCAGCTCAGCTCTGGCAACATTTAGGATATTTCTATGGAACAGAAACTCTGACCTTACTTGATATTCAGATTATGTTCATAGTTAGTAAAGTGACTATTATTCAAAAAATCATATACCTTGATATATATATATATATATATATATATATATATATATATATATATATATGGAATTAGACATGATTTCTGTAGACACATCAGGAAAAATTTGTTTTCAGATTTTCACATGCTGAATTTGATGTTATTTTTTATATTTTCATGAAGGTTATTTATGCATGTTGGTATTGCACTTGCGCTCAGCCTTAAGGTGAAATCTTAAAACTGCATGTCCTTGTTTAATGTTGTAGTCCTTGGTAGTCTTGCTTTCTTTTGTTTGCTGTGAACATCTTGACTTCTCTTTCATTGGCTCTTACGAATGCATTGATATTATGCCCCATTACATGACAGGGCTAAAAGGAAATATTCTCTTTATTAAGTTGAATGTAATTCAAGGACAGCCCAGAAGTAGGGTCACATTTCTTAAGCACTAATTCCAATGACCACATGCAAAGAAAGAATATGTGGGCAAGCGTTTGGTGTTTTAAGCTGGTGCTCTCAGCCGAAATTCAGGTCTGTTTGAAGACCGGCATTTCAGCAGTCCCCACAATGCACAAATGCACATTATGTGCCCAGCCAGGCTCACACACCCTGTCCCTGGCTTTCCTTTATTCCGACTCTTGTTCTAAGGCAAAAGAGGAGAGTGTATATTGAGTGTACATCAAGGAAAGGAATCTAACTTTAATTTTGTTATCAAACAATAGAAATCTTGATTTCAATGAAACCTGGAGTGGTGGGGGCTAGTGCTATCCTTATTCTCTATAAAACCAGAATATCCCCAAACCTTGCCAGTTTATGGAGACAAATAATTCCTCATGAATACTAAGACCCACAATCCCTGGTCTGAGGTCCACATATGCTTATTTGGGCCATGTAAGATTGGAATTGCATATGAGAAT
Organism: Pipistrellus hanaki; assembly: GCF_964339955.1. Classification (NCBI taxonomy): domain Eukaryota; kingdom Metazoa; phylum Chordata; class Mammalia; order Chiroptera; family Vespertilionidae; genus Pipistrellus; species Pipistrellus hanaki. The sequence goes on from NC_140510.1 coordinate 19,001,408, forward strand.
TCCCAGGGGACTTGTGTGTTATTAGAACCAGCCCTCCCCTGTGCCACCTGTGCCACTCTGTCTGAAAGTCACTATTTGAAAATGAGTTATAATTGGACAGGCTCCCCTGACCTCTGTGGCCGTGGCCGACCATACTGGTGGGACTTCGCTGTATTGAGTCTTGTCTTCTTTTGCTTTTCAAGTTGTAGAACCTATACCAGTTCAAGTGGGGCTTACTTCATTTCGGACACTTTTCGGAGGGGGCGGGAGGCGGGGCTTGATCAGAGGACGTGAGCCTCTGAAAAATTTTGCTTGTAGCTGTCAGAAACACAATTTAAAGTGACTTAATCCAAATGAAGGAATTTCTTAGCACATATAATAAAAAGTAAAAGATAATATAGGGCTGTGTCCAAAAGTATCTAAAAGGTTATATGTCTTAGTCTTCCTCATTCTTTCTCTTTATCTTTATGATCTTCTGTTTCTATATTCTATTCTTTTCTCTCTGCCCTTAAAATCTTCTCTCTCTCAGTCTTTTGATTCTGTCTTTCTCTGTATTAGGTTCCGTTTATAAGGCAGTCCCTCTCCATGGGATAAGGAAAAGTCTTATTTTTTTAAACTGCTGAACTTTAATTGTGTGTCCTTGCTATTGGCAGATTTACTTTTAGTTAACATACACATTTTAGTGACTATTCATCTTAAGAATAACAGGACACCAACAAATTGTCATTACTATGTAAAGCGTTCTGATTTGAAACATTTTTTTCTTAGAATTCATTAAAAATTCTAGTTTTGGTGTTGTTCTAAATCATGTAAGTGATAAATTACTTGTTTTCTGTTTATTTGAAGGCAACATAACCTTCAAACATTAGTTTCTTCAATTGACATTTGATTTAAAATTAGGCAACACTATTTTATCCTAGTAATCTATATTCCAGTAACATAAAACTCTACTTATGATTTCAGTCTGGCAGATTGTCAAAGTCTCTCAGTTCCATTTAAATTTTCAGATAAAAGATGGCATCAACATGGTCTACAAATTGCATATTACAAAGTGAGGTTAAATTTTTTTGTTTCCTTGATTCTTAAATATTTTGTAAAAAATATTGTTAGCCCTAGCTGGTTTGGCTCAGTGGATAGAGAGTCAGCTTGTGGACACAAGGATTCTGGCTTCGTTTCTGATCAAGGGCACATGCCTGGGTTGCAGGCTGGATCTAAATGAGGGACGTGCAGGAGGCAGCAGATCAGTGATTCTCTCTTATCATTGATGTTTATATCTTTCTTTCCCTCTCCTTTCCTCTTTGAAATTAATAAAAATATATTAATATATATTAAAATATACACTAAAATATAAATAATACATATATATTTTATATATATATATATATATATATGTATATTTAAATACCTAGATCTAATTGTATCATAAAATCTATAAGTATTTTGTGTGGAAATTTTTTTCCAAAGCCTTGCAATAAAACCAACATAGTGTCTTAAAAAGAATGGCATCTTAATATATTTAATGGTCAATTTTTCAGTGTTATTGAGATTTAATTGACATATAACATTATGTAATTTTAAAGTATACAACATAATGGTTTAATATCCACATATATATTGCCAAATGATTACTACAATAAAGGTGGTTAATGCATCTATCATTTCACAGTGTTACCTTGTGTGTGTGTCTGTGGTAAGGACTTTTAAGATTTACTCTTTCTCTGCACTCCTCCATATTCATTGCAGCCTTACGTATAATAGCCAAAACAGAGAAACAACATAAGTGTCTGTTGACAGAAGAATGATTAGATAAAGTATAATGTAAATCTATATACACACATATAAATACATACATACACATTCACCCACAAAGGGATCTCATTTAGCCGTAAAAAGAAGGCAATCCTGCCATTCGTGATAACACTGATGAATGTTGAGAGCACTATGCATAGTAAAATGTCAGGTAGAGAAAGACAAATACTGTTTGATCACACTTAGAGCTGGAGTCTTTTAAAAAACAACAACACCTGAATTCATAGAAACTGAGAATAAAATAATAGCTGGGGGGTGGGGAAATAGGAGATGTTTGTCAAAGAACACGAACTTCCATTTATAAAATGACTACATTCTGAGGCTCTAATGCTTAGCATTGTGACTACAGGTAACAATAAGTGCTATAGTATGTATTTAAAAGTTGCTGAGAGTAGATCTTAAAATTCTCAACATAAACAAAAAACAAAAAACGCAGAGAATGTCATTTTTAAACAGTAAGTAGCATAGAAAGAAATGTCTTTCCTAATAGTTCCAGGCAGAGTCCTGGTGCTGAGTCCCATTAGCTAATCTGTATCAGGTGCTCTTCCCTGATGCAATCACTCTGATTAGAGACCAGGCCCACCAAAGGGCCAGCTCCATCCAAGCCCCACGGACTGGAAGTGGGAGAGAAGCAACTCCCTCCAGGGAACATGATGTACTAATGCCTTATCAAGAAGGTAGAAGCAGCCGAAACCGGTTTGGCTCAGTGGTAGAGTGTCGGTCTGTGGACTGAAAGGTCCCAGGTTCGATTCCGGTCAAGGGAATGTACCTTGGTTGCGGGCACATCCCCGGTAGGGCGTGTACAAGAGGCAGCTGGTCGATGTTTCTCTCTCATCGATGTTTCTAGCTCTCTATCTCTCTCCCTTCCTCTCTGTAAAAAATCAATAAAATATATTAAAATAAAAAAAGAAGGTAGAAGCAATGCTATGATCAGATGTAATAAATGTTTTCATCCCCTTTGTGTTGGGCCATAGAGTCTCTACAGAAATTCAGACAATTTTTCCCCCCTCCTAATTCTATGCTGTAACTTTTGTCACTTGAGTCCAAATGTTCACAAAAAAAAATGGTGAAAAACTGCTCTTTTTACTTTTATTTCAGTCTTCTTTCTCTACACAACTAAGAACTGGTCCATGGAGCTCAGTTGGGACACTCACAACATTCTGATCCCTCCATCTGCCAAACTTTTTCCTCATTGGCCCCTATACCCCTATCATAGAAGTCAACTCCTGCAAATATACGCTGGTCCATTATTCTTTAGACATCACCTACTGTGAGTTGACTTTTGTCCTTAAAAATGATATGTCTAGTGCTAATCCCTGGCACATGTGAGTGTGACCTTATCTGGAAATAGGGTTTTGCAGATATAATCAAGTTAAAATGAGGTCATATGTGAGTAGGGTAGTTTCTAATTCAAGGATGAATGTCCTTACACAAAGAAGGAAATTTAGACAGGCAGAAACACACAGAGGAGAGTGCCATGTGTAGAGACAGATGCAGAAGATGAAGGAGAAGGCCATGTGCAGACGGAGACAGACATTGAATTGATATCTCCACAAGCCAAGGCATTCAGTGCCTACTGAAAACCACAAACAGCTAGGAGAGACACCGGGACAGTCCTTCCCTGGAGCATTCAGAGGGAGCAGGGCTCTACTGACCGCTTGACTTTGGATTTCTAGCTGCCAGAACTATGAGACAGTAAGTTTCTATTGCTTTACATCACCTAGTTTGTGGTGATTTGTTTTGGAAGCCCTAGGAAATGAATTGACTGCCCACAGTTGCATTAGCATTTAAGCTTAGTGAAAACCCAACACTTCATAAAATGCCAAAACAAAAATGTAGAAAAGCAAAGCAATTTATCTTCAACCCCAGAGTGATTTCATAATGGCCACACCAGCAATAAGGACCTGGACTTCTGACTCTTCAGTGGAGTGTTCCCCAAACACTAGGCTTCCTTCATGATGTCCTCCATGAGCCTAAATAAATTTGAATCAAGCGAAGGCTTATCCCTGAGGTCAGCAGAGAAGTCCTCTGCCCGTGTGCACCTCATCATTGGCCCATGGGAACAATTAGCCTTGAGAGCCAATCATTGAACTGAGGTGGGAGATAAGGGTGGGGTCTGGAATGCCTCTTTGCACTAGTGCAGTGGTCTGCAACTCATTAGTCAACCAACACAAATATCAACAGTAGTACAACGATTAAAATTTCTTTTGAGAGCCAAATTTTTTAAACTTAACCTTCTTCTAACGCCATTTTTCAAAATGGACTCACCCAGGCCATGGTATTTTGTGGAAGAGCCACACTCAAGGGGCCAAAGAACTTCATGTGGCTCGCGAGCCGCAGTTTGCTGACCATGGCACTAGTACATTCCCTCTGGAGAGAGAGGGAAAATATGTTGCAGTGTGTGGGGAAAGGAAGGTGTGCTAAGGACAATTTTAGAGCACCAAGTCACCAGCGTGTGTATTTTGTGCCCTAAATAACACATTTTTCACAGAAAGGGTGGAGAGAGTAGAACTTCTCACCTGAGTGTCCTGCAGAGTTTAGGGACAGGCTGGGATGGATAAGTATTAGGCTATTTAATAGGGCCCATACTGAGGCTAAATGACCTGTTTTAGGCACTATGTAATTGCAGACGGGAGAGAGTGTAAGTACAATGATTATTATTCAGGTCTGGGAGTTCGTTATTTTATAAATTCTTCCCCAGAGCTGCGAGAATGTTTATTTTTAAGGTCTTGCTAAAACTTGCCAGGGCTAAAACCTGCCTATAATCCCTCTTGGGACAAATAAAGAATGGAGTTTTTCCTCTAGGGAAATGATTCTGTGCCTTCCAGGAATCCAAGCATGTTATGGTAGCAGAAAGCAATCTTCTTGCTATTCCTACTGACTGTGAGCATGAGATCTGAGATGCTCTCAATCTTGGACGGTCTCGTGGTAGTACCATGGGCTCTGCCAGGCACTGACTGGCACAAACTGGATGTGGCTTAGCATTCCATGGAGGCTGGAGGGCACAGGCTAATGCATGAAACATCACTGACCTCTGCATGTGATCTGGATTGTTCTCATCTGAATTCTCTACCCTAAAGAGATGCACTAGCAGAAATCTCAAATGTTCATACTTTCATAGGTTCTATATCTGTATGTATATCTATCTCCATATCCATATGTTTATCTATATCTATCTGTGTATATGTATATGTATATGTATATGTATATGTATATGTATATGTATATCTACATCTACAATATATCTAATCTGATGGAGGATTTGAGAGGAAAACAAGACAACAAGAAAATAAATGTGCAAAGCTGGAGATAATGACTTTTTTCTCTTCGCTGATCTTTTTCTCAGCTGCTGTGTTATAACTTTAGTATGTTCCTTTTATTCACATTTTTTTAAATAGTAGAAAAAAGATAAGAAAGCATGAAATTTTTTATTATCTAATATTTACTATAGAAATGATCTTCATATGGCTGTTATTCTCAGGCAGACATCATTCAGTCAGGAATCAGGTTTGTGCCCATCAGCCATTCTGAGTACATCAGAAGGCAGCTGTTGTACACGGCCTTTGCATCTTCCGTCTAGTCTGTGACAGGCGGACAAGGACAGCAGTGCTCGGCAGGCTGGTTCTTGTCAAGTGAAGCCAGAACACCTTCCGGTGGGATTTGAATCAGGTCAGGTTTTATCATTCGTGACTTTGTTTTTGAGGCATTCCCAGAGTTATAATTAGAGATACCTGAAAGAGAAATAACCTGAAACATTACTGATGGTGACTGTAGCTGTACATGTGCAGCGCATTTTAAAAAATATTTTTGATATATAGACAGATATTTTTGTTCCTTTTAGACATATTTTGGAAAGGCTACCTTGTTCTGAAGAGGAAATTAGGGCCCCTGGATATGATGCCACACTGGATAATTGCTTATGTGATAGAACATTAGGAATTCCATCCTTACCCTCCCTCCCAAACACAGCACCTAAAATCCTAAAAGTCTCCATAGGAAATGGCATTTGAAAGGCCAAGACTATCTTTGAAAAGACACTCTTTTATATTCTGAAACAAATCAATTTAGATGATGCATTAAAGTTTAGAAATACATGGTTTATACCTCACATAATAATTATGGCGATAACTTCCATTTTCTATTATTGTCTGCTAGATAAATCCACCTCTAATGGGAAGCATAGGAGATCATTTTGCTTTGTCACAGGAAATATGTAGAGTAAGAGACAGTTTTCTCTTCTCAATGTCTGTGTGTTGGAGCTAGTGCAAGGCAGTGCCTGCTTTTCATTCTAAGAATTGGGTTCTCATGCTCAAGATCACCTATCAATGCCTCCTCTTCTTTTCTGTATTCACAACAGGGTGTAAATTACAATGATGCAATAAACTGCTGCCCCTGCAGGGATGGTGGTTTGATTACTAGGATTGGATTGAAAGATATAATCTGCTCACCTTCTTTGACTCAGAGTTGTCAACATATGCATGACTGACAGAGATAAGGACAGGTGGGGTGTTTAAGGTGGAATAAACACTGTCGCTTTGCTCCTCCTGCTGGACCTTGCTCCCAGCTTTCCCCCATGGAGTTAGTGTGGAGACACAGTGTCGGCCATGGGTAGCTTCGTTGAAGCTTACCTGCACACCTGTGGGTCACTAGCACATGAAGAAATACAGTCTTCAAATCTGGAAAAGACCACATAAGCCTCCTTTCACTTGTTCATGGCTTTAGTTAAAAAACATTGACCCTTCTGCTATTTGTTGTTCTTCTCTTTTCTCTCTCCAATCCACATTCACTTTTTTTCTAATTATCTCAAGTAGAATATACACTAAGCTGGTGGACTAGACACTATATCCATAGGTTCATAGATAAATGAAAACCTTCCAAGTATTAGCCTCACTAAAGGTGAACTGAATCTGTGGTCAGGAAGTGATTATTGTAACTCCTTCCTGCTATCCAGTGGCTGAAATTCCACTTTCTAAACTATATGCCTATAGTTTGAGCAGATGATACATATACCTGTCAGATCCACTGGAGGAAGTGGGGCTGGGGAACCTCTTACACTAGAGCTGGCTTGCATCCTTTCTTGTGAGGAGGTAACGGCTCAGAAAGACCTCCGCTGAGTTTCACACATATCTATTTCAGGAGTAATGAGCCTTCGGAGAAGCAATGAAGGATCTTCCAGCCTTAGTTTTTAAATATGTAAAATGAGCAGAGTAAGTGATGAAAGAGTTTTGATGATTTATTAATTCGGGGTAATATCAGTAAAGTGGCTGTCACAGTCTTGGTGTACGGTACATCTTAATTAATGCATGTGTCTTCCTCCTGTTGGACTGCATTGGCTGTGAAGATGAGATTTATGTTTTCTGTTCCTCCTGTGGCTTCCCACAGTACATTATAATGATCTACATACAGCAGTTAATGTTTACGGGATGATGCCACCTGATTAATATGAAATTTAGTAAATGAAGGTAAGCAGTTGGCTGGCCTCAGACCAGGCTTGGCAGTTGTGTATCTTTCAGAGCAGAAGCACCCGGGGGAAGCCTGATGTCTACTGCAGGCTTGAACACTGAGGTGTGATTACAGTTAAGTGCTAACTAGAGAATCCAAGGTTTTTGGTTTATGCTGAGCTTGTGCTATGATTTGGTCCTAGTTAGAGTCAGGACAAGGGCAGCACAGATGAGAGGCTGAAAGAATCTGTTGACTGAGGAGCTGTAATCTATAGATTTATGGTGGGATGGATGCACTTGATTGACAGAGGAAAACTACACATGCCCCTCCACGGCAGTAAGGTGTAGGTGTAGGACACCTCGAAGCCCTCTGGGAAGACTGCTCAATTTCTGAGCTGATTGTCAAAGGATGTAAATCATGGAGACCCCAAGCCGTGTCCTACTCAAAGATGTAAATTAGCAAACACAGACATAGACGTCAATAAGTGGGACATGGGCATCACATGGAAGAGTAGAGTTCATCCAAAGTGTGTGGCCGTGAGAGTTCAGAGGTCATTGTAGTTTGCTGTTCACATCTTGTTTAGAGATCTGTATGTTTTAAGCATTTCCACTCGAGGTGGCCCAGGAAGGGAGCTGAGCCCTTCCTTGGGTTGTATTTTGACTGATTAATAACATAGACTGGAACGGATGATCTGTAAAGAGTCTGAGAGTCTCCAGTGGTCGGCAAACTCATTAGTCAGCAGAGCCAAATATCAACAGTACAATGATTGAAATTTCTTTTGAGAGCTAAATTTTTTTAAACTTAAACTTCTTCTAATGCTGCTTCTTCAAAATAGACTAGCCCAGGCTGCGGTATTTTGTGTAAGAGCCACACTCAAGGGGCTAAAGAGCCGCATGTGGTCCACGGGCCGCAGTTTCCCAACTAGGGCCCTAGAGTCTAGGCCTAGACCAAGAAAACCCAAATCCAGCAGTTAGGACTGCTATAACACTTGCCCAGCCCTGCAATATTCTAAGGAAGCTTGGCTCCCTCTTGTGGCCTAAAACCATGTGTAGCTTTGTGCTAGCCTCCTTGCTGTGCTGAGAGCAGCCAGTCTTTTGCCACCTGCACCTTAAGCTTTGTAACCATTTTGTTTGCTTGCTATTGGTGGAATGATAGGCATGGCCCTGGAAAAACTATGGGAGAGATATGCCTGGCTTTGTTACCCCTCATGCTTCCAAACGTTTCCTCTGGTTGAAACGAAGATGTGGCAGCTAACTTTCTTTCTGGAAACTTAATGTTTTCATGCTATGTTTTCATCAAAGACTCATCTTTTTACTTACCCCAAGGCATAAATGAATAATAGTTATTAACTGTCACCATGCAATAAGATTAGTTTTATTTAAAAACTCGAGGCCCGACACACGGAATTCATGCAAGGGGCTCGGCCCTCACAACCCTGGCGGCTGCCTCAGCCCTCGCAGCCCTGGCTTTGTCCAGAAGGTCGTTCGGCTGTCCAGTCTAATCTGCATATTACACTTTTATTATTATAGATGAATTAAAATAATTGGAGCCGTTGATTTAATTTGGTTTTTAAAGAATGGAACATAAAATAGGAGATCCATGGAAGGTGGGAGCAGCCCTCAGAAGTGAGGCATCAGGAGGACCACAGATATGAAATGCTGAGTTAAGGGATTTATCTAGCTCTTAGTCACTTTTCTTTAGCTCACTGTGTTTTTATAATTTATTTATTAGTTTCTATCACTGAAAAATGGAGAGATTTCATATAAAAATATAACTTGAACTTCTGGTTTTTAAGACCAAAATCAGAAGATTTGACAAAAGAGAGTCCATATTCCCTCGTGGCCACAGTCAATGGAAGCTGAAGATTAGCCAACTATTTCAGACCAAGGCACATCCTCCATAGCACCACAGACCCCATAACTCCCTATAGTCTTACATTTTACCCATTTTGCTCAATTTGTACCTGTTTGACTCCTCTGAGATTGAGTTTGTGATTCTGTAAGCTTGTAGTATGTAAGGCTCACTTATATCCTAATTAAGGTGGAACTTTGTGACCTAGTTTCACAGTACTTTCTTTTTTTTAACTGAATAATAGCCCATGGATCCATATGTAGCCATAATGGGGAGTGCAGGTCCAATGAGATCTAGTCTTCACAGGGCAGGCTGACCTGAAAGTCTTGGGGAATGAAGCTGTGAATACTCAGACATCAACCAAAGGAATAGACCAAAGTGTAGTTATATTTGACTTAATACAGAGTAACAATGCTGTCAAAAACAACAGCAAAAAGAAAATATGGATTTATCTGTGTTTAAGCTACTTCTGTAAGTGTCCATTCATTTTTACTTATTTATTGATACCATTGGACACATGCTACTTATGATTTCTTTTGATTTTGTCCAAACTCTCCAACTTTCAGATTGTAATCTTTAGAAGACAGATTCCCTGCTCTAGTTCTTTTCCATTTACTTCTTTTATCTTCATATTGCTCCCATTTGCCATAAAAGAAAACTCATCACAATGATTCATGTTTTAGAGCTATAGGTATTCAAATGAAAACTTCATCTCTCCACTAGCTGCTACCTGTTTCTTTTGTTGGTCAGGGCTGGAACCCTGTAAAAGTCTTCTTTTCCTCTTTTTAGGATTTAGAATGAGACAGCGCCATGTGCTCATGGAATCCACGGGGCCTGCGGGGCACTGCCCGCATTTGGTCGAATCTGTCCCCTGTGAGGACCCGATGTGTTACCGATGGCTGGCATCTGAAGGCGTCTGTATCCCCGATCGTGGGAAATGTGGCCCCGGACATCGCATCCTGAAGGCTGTCTGCCAGAACGCCCGAGGTGAGAGCACACAAACACAAGTATGTCTGAAGTGAGGTCTGCCCAGTGGAACGGCAGCATCTCTGCCAGGTCATTTTTTCTGAGGGGGAGGAACAGCCTTTTCTAATCTTGAATATGTTTAATTCAAGGGCCCTATTGCTGCAGAGTAAGCTGTCTTAACTTCCTATGGGGCCACATACTCCCTGACAAAAGAACACTATTTGATTCTGCCTAAACGCAATACAGATGATCCTGGAGATTTCGCTGAAGTTTTTAATTTGTCAAGACATAGAACACAGAAATTGTCTGGATAGTCTTCAGTTTATCAGCACAAAACAAATTTCATTTGCTGCATTGAAGGTCCATATGTAACCTGCTTTTATATATTAGCAACAATTACTACACTGTAAAGATTTTAAGGCTACCACTCCTGAAAAAAATACCAAGCATCTTTTTATTTATAAAGCATTAGACTGGAATCAGTTCTCAATGTAATACTAACATTTCTAAGGAACCAGTTTTAAATGGAAGTTGTTGAGATTTACAAAACTTATGACAATAGTGTCTTCTCTATTGCCAAGCTTCTAGTACAATGGTTATTTGAAGTGAAATACGATTTAGAAAATATGTAAGTAACATAAAAATGAGAAAAATGACACTTAACACCTTTATCCAACAGTTTAAAAATTCGGTTTCTTGGAAGAATATTGAGTCTGTCTATTAATCAGCACTACCATGAGAAGAGCATTTGTAATGCTCTTGGTGTGTGGAGTGAAAGTTTTGACTTATGAGATGAAGTAACACATAGAAGGGAAGTCAGAGTGGATTCTGAATGGATATTAACATCTACGCAGACTTGATAGTCAACAGTGCATTTCCTTGTTTCTTTCTTGCTTCCCCATCCCTTCTCCTCTCTCTCTGTTCTCTCTTTCCCTCTTCCTCCCTCCTTCCCACACTCTCTCCCTCCCCTTTTCTCAGTCCTTTCTTTTTTTTTAATTATTGCTGTAATTAGACAAATATACATCTTATTAGGTGATGTAATTGGTAACCCCCGAAACCAGGTGGCTGTTTAATTAAAGAGAGAGCAGCGACAGATTGTATTAGCTCAGTCCTTTTGACTAAACAGTTAAAACAAATAGTGGCTTCTAATTTTAACAAATAACTTTTGAATTGAGGTAACATATGTGCAGTTTATTAAGAGACAAATGAGGTCACTTTTGTATTGCTTTCATTTGAATTCAGGATGAGTAGAATAGAGATTTAGAACCTGGGCTTAAAACTGAGGCTCAAAAGTCAGACAGGTTGGAATTTCAAATATGCTGCTCAGCTGCTAGATGCTTTCAGGAAAATTATTTAACTGTGGAAACGTCCTTTCATTCTGCTGGAAAGTGGTGATAACAAAACCTGCCGCTCATGCCCAGAATGCTAGGGTTCAACAAGTGTAAAAGTGAATAGTGAGGTGCTGGGCACATAACCATTCGAAAGAAGCTATAAACATATGTTATTTATAATGTACATTTATTAGTTTTCTCTGGCCTGGGAGAATAAAGCCAAAAGCATTCCTTTAGGAATGAAAATAATAATAAGGATTAGAATAACCATACTTCTTCCTCCCAAACTCCAGCTGTGGAAACAAGATGGATATTAACATCTATGCAGACTTGATAGTCAACAGTGTTGCGTAGTCTGCGTAGATGTAGTATCATTTCTTAGGTTGAGACACAATAACAAATGACGGTCAGGCTTTGTTATTTCATAGCCCGCTTGCAGATTTGTGATGGTATATACACTGAGTGGCCAGATTATTATGATCTCTGCAAGCACACACACACACACACACACACAAATTTGTGCATGGGTGGGGTCTGGCCAGCTTGGCCAGGGGGAGGGGACATGGGCAGTTGGCCAGTCTGCCTGCTGATCAAGGGGACAGTATGCATATTAGCTTCTTTTTTTTAAATATATTTTATTGATTTTTTACAGAGAGGAAGAGAGAGGAATAGAGAGTTAGAAACATCGATGAGAGAGAATCATTGATCAGCTGCCTCTTGCACACCCCCTACTGGGGATTTGCCAGCAACCAAGGTACATGCCCTTGACAGGAATCAAACCCGGGACCTTTCAGTCCACAGTCCAACGCTCTATCCACTGAGCCAAACCGGTTTTGGCAGCCTTTTATTATATAGGAAATTCACTGAGTGGTAAGATTATTATGTATTCAGAGATCATAATAATCTGGCCACTCAGTGTAATGTCTGTAAGGCTTGGGACTTCTTCACATTTTGTGCTGTGCCTTCCACAGTGTTGCAGAGTGTGACATTCAGATTTAAAATTAGAGATATATATTTGGTCTTTGTCCCAGTTTCTGGCATAGAGCTCTTAAAATCCGAGGAATTTCCTGAGTCATAAGAGCAATAGAAACATATTTTGTTATTAAATTTAGTCTCTGGTCCTCAGTTCTTGAAATTGCTTTCATAACAGTGAAATGGTATCTTATGATTCATACCAAGCCCCTTCCCAACACCACTGGTCTTCTGTTGAGACTTATGGAAACCATCTAAGAACAGGGTTGGGCCAAAGGAGCCACCACAAAGAAAGGCTGGAACTTTCCGCCCCCTGATTTTTAGGGGAGGATAAGGGTTGGAGGTTGAATCTATCACCATGGCCACAGATTTAATTAATCATGCCTGTCTACTAAAGCCTCCATGAAAACTCCAAAGGATGGTGTTTGGTGACCACATGGAGATTTGGGGAGAGTGGCAAATGGAAGCTCCACACACTTTCCCAAACCTTGTCCTATGCATTTCTTCCATCTGACTATTTCTTACTTATATCCTTTTATAATAAACCAGTGACCTAGTAAGTAAAACAGTTTACCTGAGTTTTGTGAGCTGCTCCAGCAAATTCGTGGAATCCAAAGACAGGATCTCTTGTTCCTCTGATTTATAGCCAGTTGTTCAGAATCACAGGTGTCTTAGGTGGAGGGTGGACTTTTAGCACTGTGGAATATGATGCTGTTTTTGGGTAGGTAGTGTCAGAATTTAGTTGAATGATAGGACAACCAGCTGGTGCAAATCAGAGGTAATGCCTTTACTGTTCTACAGCATTTCTAGAGTTGTATTGCTTTTTCCTAAGAAATGACTAATTTTCAGTGTTGATCTCACTCAGTTTCTATGAGAAGTAGGAGTTACTCCTGGTTCATATCAGTTACATGGATTCTTTGTACTTTTTAAATACCTGAATGTCTCCATTATTTGAAGGGTAACAGCTATGGTCATGGTTACGAGAACATGCTCGCCTCCTAATGGTTGAAGCAGTCTTCCATCCACTGAGAAACTGAAAATGGGGTCGGGTTGCAGTTTTCACACTGTAGCTTCTATGAGATTTGGGATGATAGAAGTCCAGCAGAGAAGTATTTTTGTTTAATTCCCCATATATTATTATAGTCTATCCATAGCTGCAAGACTTGACAGACATTCATATAAATGCCCCTTAGGGGATATCCGACTGCTGGTTTAGGCCCAATCCTGTGGGACTACTGGCTCCTAACTGCTCAGCTGCCTTCCTGACTGATCACCCCAAATCACTCTGCCTACAACCTGATCAACCCCCAAAGGCCTCCCTGCCAACCTGCTTGCCCCCAACTGCCTCCCCACCAGCCTGACTGCCCCCAACTGCCCCCCTGCTGGCCTGATCACCCCCAACTTCTCCTTCCTCTGCCCTGCCACCATGGCTTTGTCTGGAAGGACGTCCGGAAGGTCTCCTGGTCTAATTGGTATATTATACTTTTATGAGTATAGATATGTCCCAAATGTATACATACATTTTGAATAATTAGAAAGGCAGTATTTATTAAAATACATTTCATTTTCAAAATTGAGCTATCACCTGTTAAGCTGTGTATGTATTATTTTGGGACACCTTGTTATACTTAGTAAGTCCCCTATGATTATTTTTTGTAACCTTTTCATCACTGTGAGTTTAATTGTTTCATAAGCTTTTTATTTCATAATTATTCTGAGCTAAATGCATAAGACCAAAAGAAACGTCTTTCTTTGGATTAAAACAAACAAAAAAAACAAACAAAAAACACACAACAAAACAAAACAACCTTGTAGTAGATCTAGTCAGACTTGAGGCTTGTTACCATTTGCAAAGTAATGTGCTTTGTCCCTTAATTTTAGGTTTAGCATATTAACTCATGCCAGGTATCCCCATATACCAAAAGAACATTCCACATACTTGTAATATCTATCTATCTATCTATCTATCCAATTCAGACTGTGAAATGGAGAGGATTCTGCATAGCCACTATTAAGATTCTATAGGCCCAGCCGGCCAGCTGGTGTGGCTTAGTGGTTGAGTGTTAACCTATAAACCGGGAAGTTAGGGTTCAATTACCAGTAAGGGCACTATTTTTCTCTAACATGTAACCAGTTCATTGGTGCCAGGTTTCCCTGCCAATTGATATAAAGGTTTACCACTTCATGACATCTTCCCAGAACAGACTGGGAAAATCCACCTAATGCAAAATCAGTGGATGGTGTTCCCGTGGCCACTCTGTATCATCTTTCATGTCTCCATCATGCAAAATGGGTGATACTGCAGGGTCATTGGATAAACACCAGACTATTTACTGGAGCAATCAAACCCTGACACTCACCACATTCTGCTCTATAATTTGCTAAAAATCTGTCTTGAAAAGAAAACACACATAAGTATTTGTATATTTAACCAAGCATCTTTATTTAGAGGAAACCCAGTATAAATTCTACCCTTGTGGAAAGCAAATGCCCACACTGGTCAAGAGCATAATGCGTCAGGAAGAATGTTAGAATGCTCAAATGTTCAGAGGTACATGGAGATCAAGTTCAAGGTTTCTTATTTATCACAATTGCACTAGACCTTTACAATGCAGATATTTTTCTCCATTTGCACAGAAAGCATGAGGAATGATTTCTTATCATCAAAGTGAATTTGATTTTTAGTTCAGAGGCATTTATCTATGAGTACCTGCTTTGCATCATTAAACTTGAATAATCCAAAAATATGATCTTTAATCCTGAATAAAATGTCATGTGCTTATAAACTCTAACAAAATAAGAACCTTTTATTTTATTTTATTTTATTTTATTTTATTTTATTTTATTTTTTAAAAAAAATATATTTTATTGATTTTTTACAGAGAGGAAGGGAGAGAGATAGAGAGCTAGAAACATCGATGAGAGAGAAACATCGACTAGCTGCCTCTTGCACACCCCCCACCGGGGATGTGCCCGCAACCAAGGTACATGCCCCTGACTGGAATCTAACCTGGGACCTTTCAGTCCACAGACTGACGCTCTACCACTGAGCCAAACCGGTTTCGGCCAAAATAAGAACCTTTTAAAAGATAACTTGAATTGGTGAGTTGTACTCTAGAATAATTATTTGCTTGAGTTGCACTAAATTTTTTGTTAACATAGATATATCTATGATTAAAGAGACTTAAGTTTTGTTTTGTTTTGCTTAATTGTGTTTTTGTTATTTTTTAACTTTTAAAATTGTTATTAAATTTATTGGAGTGACATTGCTTAATAAAATTACATAGGTGTCAGGTATACAATTCTATAGTAGATCATCTGTATATTATATTTTGTGTTCATCACCCCAAATCAACTCTCCTTCCATCACCATTTATCCCTCCTTTACCCTCTTTGACCACCCCACCCCCATTTCACCTGACAATCACCAAACAGTTCTTTGTGCTATGAGTATTTTTTTCTTGCTTAATCTCTTCATCCTTTACACACACACACACACACACACACACACACACACACACACCCCTAATCCCCTCCCTTCTGACAACTGTCAGTCTGTTCTCTATCTATGCATCTGTTTCAATTTTGTCAGTTTATTTTGTTCATTAGATTCCAGATACAAGTGAAAATCATCTGGTATTTGTCTTTCTCTGACTGATTTACTTTATTTAGAATAATATTAAATGCCCCTTGCAGGAAGATTCCTGCAATAGAGCTTCCTGCTGTGGTCTCCGTTCTCCTGCTTTCCTCCCTTCTCCCTGCCCTGTCTGCTTCTCTCCCTTCCCCCTTACCCCGGCTGCTTCCCTTCCTTCTCTGCCGCCCCACTTGCTTGCTTCTCCACAGCTTCGCTCCCTTCTGCAGTGCTTGGCTTCTTTCTATGCTGTCTTCAGTCTTCACTCTGGCCTGGATATGCAAATTAACTGCCATCTTGTTTGGGTTAATTTGCATACCCACCCTGGTTGGGTGGTGGGTGTGGCTTGTGGGTGTAGCGAAGGCAAGGTCAATTTGCATGTTTCTCTTTTATTAGACAGGATTCCTCAGGTCCCTCCTAACTGTCAAAAAAGGTAACATTTCCTTTTTTATAGCTGAGTAGTATTCCATTGAGTACCTGTACCACAGATTTTATCCACTTATCTCCTGATGGGCATTGGGCTGTTTCAAAATTTTAGTTATCAAAAATAATGCTGCAATGAACATAGGGGTGCATATACTCTTTCAAATTAGTGTTTTAGAATTCTTTGTTTATATTCCCAGAAGTGGTATCACTAGGTCTTAGGCAATTTCATTTTCAGTTTTTGAAGTAACTCCATACTGCTTTCCACAGTGGCTGTACCAGTCTGCATTCCTGGCAACAGTGCACGAGAGTTCCCTTTTTCCACACCCTCAACACCACTTGCTGTTTCTTGATTTATTCATAATAGTCATTCTGACAGGGGTGAGGTGATATCTTATTGTGGTTAATTTGCATTTCTATAATGAATAGTAATATTGTGCATCTTTTCCTGTTTATTGGCCATCTGTATGTTCTCTTTTGAGAGTGTTTATTCAGGTTCTTTGCCCATGTTCTAATTTGTTTTTGTTTGTTTTTTTTTGTTTTGTTTTTTTGGTGTTGATTTGTGTAACTTATTTATAAATTTTGTATATTAACCTCTTACCAGATGTATCATTGGCAAATATATTCTTCCAATTGGTAGGTTGTCTTTTAATTTTGTTGATGGTTTCACTTGCTGTGCAAAAACATATTAGTTTGATATATTCCCATTTGCTTTATTTTTCTTTTGTTTCCCTTGCCTGAGGCAATATATCAGAAAAAAAAATACTGCTATGAGAAATGTCAGAGATTTCACTGCCTATGTTTTCTTCTAGAATTTTTATGGTTTTGAATCTAATATTTAAATATTTAAGGCATTTTGTTTATTCTTATGTATGGTGTAAGAAGGTGGTCTAGTTTCATTTTTTGCATGTATTTTTCCAATTTCCCCAACACATATATTGAATAGACTATCTTTATCCCATTGTATATTTTGACTTGTTATGAGATATTAATTGACAATATATCTGGGCTCTCTATTCTATTCCATTGATCTATATATCTGATTTTTTATACCAGTATTATGCTGTTTTGGTTATTATGGCCTTGTAAGTATAGTTTGACAACAGTTGGCAAGAATTTCCAGCTTTGTACTTCTTTCTTAAAATTGCTAAGGGTATTTGGGGTATTTTTTAGTTCCCTATACATTTTTGGAATATTTTTTTCTATATCTGTGAGATATGCCATTGGAATTTTAATATAAATTTTATTGAACTTATAGATTGCTTTTAGTAGTATGCACATTTTAATGATGCTAATTGTTCCTCTCCATGAACACGATATATACTTCCACTTATTTGTATCCTCTTCAATTTCTATTCAGTTTCTTAATGTTTTTCTGGGTACATATCTTTGACATTATCCTTGGTTAAATTTATTTCTATGTACTTTATTTTTGATGCAAATATAAATGGAATTGTTTTCTTAGTTTCCCTTCCTGATGGTTCATTATTAGTATATACACATGCAACTGATTTCTGGATATTTATTTTGTGTCCCACTACTGATGGAATCTGTGGGGCTTTCTATATAAAGTATCCTATCATCTGAAAATAATGACAGTTTTATTTCTTCCTTTCCAATTTGGATGCCCTTTATTTATTCTTCTTTTGTGATTGTTATCGGTAGGACTTCCAGTACTGTGTTGAATAAGAATAGTTGAATAAGCCATTCCTGTTTTGTTTTTTATATTAAGGGAAGCACTTTTAATTTTTCCCATTGCATCTGATGTTGGTTGTACATTTGTCATATATGGCCTTTATTATGTTGAGGTATATTCCCTCTATTCCCACTTTGCTGAGAGTATTTATCATAAATAGGTGCTGGATTTTATCAAAGGCTTTTTCTGCATCTTTACTTTTCATAACTTTTAATATTTCCTGGGAAGCCCTTCTGGCCTGAGATATTTTTGTTGAGAAATTAGCTGAGATTGTTTTGGTTGCTTCCTTGTAGGTAACTAACTGCCTTTTTCTTGCTGCTTTTAAGATTCTCTTTTTGTCTTTGATTTTTGCCAGTCTAATTATGATCTATCTTGGTGGGAGCCTCTTTGGATTCATCTACTTTGGGGCTCTCTGTGCTTCTTGGACTTGTGAGTCTTTTTCCCCCTACCAGGTTAAGAAAGTTTTCAGTCATTATTTTATCAAATAGTTTCTTGATTCCTTGCTCTCTCTTTTCTCCTTCTGGTATTCCTATGATGTGGTTTTTGTTACACTTCATGTTTTCCCAAAGGTTTAATGAACTATCCTAATTTATGAATTTTTTTTTATCATATTGCTGCTCTAATTGGTTGTTTTCTGCTTTGATGTCATCCAAATTGCTAATTTGATCCACTGCCTCATTCAATCTACTTTTGATTCTGTTTTGTGTATTCTTCATTTTAGACTTTGTATTCTTCATTTTTACTCGATAATTTTATGGGTTTTGTGTTCTTTATTATGCTTGCCATTTTTGTTGAACTGTTCACTGAGTTTCTTGAACATCATTATAACCATTATTTTAAACACTATAGCTGTTAAATTGCTTGCCTCCATTTCACTTACCTTTTTTTTTTTTTTTTTTGCTTTAGAAATTCTCCTGTTCTTTCATTTGGGGACTATTTATTGGTCTCTTCATTTTGACTGCCTCTTTGTGTTTGTTTCTTAATGGTAGATATCTATGACTTCCAGTCTTGATAGGATGGCCTTATGTTGTAGATGTCCTGTGGGACCCAGTGGCACAGGTTTCTTAATCACCTGAGCTGTGTGCTTCCAGAATGGCCTCCCTTTGTAATTGATCCTTGATTCCTATTGGCCTGTTTGTGCATGGCATTGACTCTCTGGCTGACTGACTGTGAGGACCCTTATGGGGAGTGCTGTGCAGGTATTGACCACACTAACTGGAATTCACCTCGGCAGGGTTCTGGAACCTGCCAAGATCTCTCATTGGATATGCTGCTTTTGAAGTTAGATTCTCCTCTGATATTGTCTGAAGCTGGCCACTGGATGTGTTGGTATTGGGCCTCTTGGGAGGGACTCTGATGCAGGCCAATGTCAGATGCTACCTGTGACTGGCCCTTGGCAACCTGTTTGGAGCTACAAAGTTATCCAGTTTGTAGCTACCTCTGCTGTACCTGAGTATGCAGAGGAAGGACCAAGCTTCACACCAATGTCAACTTTTATCAGCTTCTGACCAGAGATCAGACCAGCAAATATCCCGTGGTACCCTGATATTCATATCTACCTGCCTTTGCTGTTAGTTTCCTGTTAGGCCCAGTCACTGAAAGAGCCTGTGGTGCTACTCAGATTGCATGATGTAGGTGCTAAGTGAATCACCAGATAAGGGTGAATGATAAGTTTAACAAGTTGATATGGGTCCAAACTTGGTGCCAATGCTGGGTCTGAGGCCACTCAGTAAATGTCCCAGGGTATACCAACTCTAAATCCTCCTGTGGGTGCTCACACACCTTTGTGGCAGGATGGGATCTCAGGAAGTCATTAGGGTGAGCCAGCCTAGAGTTTATTAGGCTCAAACCAAGATTTGGCCATGTAAAGGGAGGGCTCTACACTGCTTGGGCATGCAAGGGAATACTGGCCTTTATTCAAGCGCCATACAACTCTGTCTGACCTTAATTTTGCCAAGAAATGGGAGAATTGGATTAAGAATTTTCCCATGAGGGTGAGTTGCTAGTCAGGCTTGGGGGAAGTTGAGGGCTGTACCTACCCCTAGAGCCACACAACTCAGTGTATCTGGTCTCTGCTCAGACCTCAGGAAGGCATAGCCAACAGAAGTCAGGCATGTGCTGCTGCTGAGATCCCAGAGAGTGGAGCTAGTGAATCGCCCATGAGGAGGAAGTGCCAGTCAGTTTCACAGGAAACTGGGAGGAAATGGCCTCCACCCCAAAGCCACACAACTCAATCACTGACACCACCTGAGTCTTCCCATAACTCTACACCCTGGCTCAGGCAGCTGACTCCTCAGCAGGATGAAAGCTCTACAGGGTGTGGCTACAGGGAGTCTAGATGGTAGAGCTATTGCTTTCCCTGGGGATGGGATGGTACCAATGGAGGGGAGTGTTGCACCAAGAAAGATGGTGTCTACAATGTGGGAGAGTGATTCCTCAAAGGCATCTTGGTGCTGGCCCATCAGCTTTCTCCTCAGAGCCACCAATCCCAGCTCTCCTCTCTCAACTTCAGTCAACTCCACTCTCCCTCTGCTGTAACATGGGGTGTGGGACTGTGAATAATATTTTGGGTGTTGTACCTTAAAGAGAGCTTGTGTCTCTAGCAGACTTCTGTCTCTCCTTGGCATCTCTTCCTGATGGACAGAATCCCTGCCAATTTTTACAGTCAGGTAAAAATTACATCTTTTCCAAGCTCTTGTGTTCTGGGATGGGGAACCTGGCTTGTATGGTATCAGGAGAAACCTTTTCAGCTGAGCTATCCCTCCAGTTTCTCAGCCACCACCCATGGAAGTGGGGACTGCCCTTTCTGTGTGTCTGTCCTTCCTACCAGTCTCCATGTGGCTTCTTCAGTAAATCCTTGGTTATAAGACTTCTCTTCTACTAGTCTTCCATTGTTTATTGCCATTGATTGCTCTATATTTTAGTTTTAATTACACATTGGTTCTAGGTGGTTGTGAGTGAGTATAACAGTCACCTACTTTGCCACCATCTTGGATCCCTCTTTTTTTATTTTGAAGTCTCAAGAAATCTTCTTTGACTCACTTGTGAGAATAAAGTCAAACTCCATTCACATGAGTTGTTTATTATAATATTTTGTGACCCACAAAAATTTTAAATAGAACTTTTTTTGTGTTTTCAATTCATTATTTTCTAAACCCTTTGATCATGTTGTACCCTGTCTTGGTCAACAAGCGCTGATTTACTTCTCTGTACATATATCTATTTTTCTTTTTCTTCCCAGAATTTTTCTTACTACAATTTCAGCACAATATTCTTTTCTTTTAGAAAGAATGAATAATAGGTTATTTAGCAGGTATTTTTTTTTGCCACACAAATATATCCCTGTAGTGAATCGAGCTATTAAAGAGACACTAGAAAATCAGAGCCACCACAGAGAATGCAGAGCCTCTCTCTAAAATACTAGTACATTTCCAATATGAAGTTTCTAAAAGTTTTGAGCAATAGTAGTTGGTTGAAATAAGTATGATGTTTATTAAAATGTGCATTTTGGAAGGGATAATTGTAAATGAGGTATATATATTTTTAAAAAGTGTCATTTTATTATAAATTAATATTTTTCATGTTTTGTTTCTTTTTTGATTTTTTATTTAGTAGGGAAAAAGCTTACAATTGTGTTTACATAAAGTTTAGGGGTCTTAGAACTATATTGCCAAGTGTTCAGAGGGAGCAAAAGAGAGAAGAATAAATATTTCATATTTGCAATGCAAATTCAGATAAAGAGTTTTTGGGAATAGACTATCACATACTGTTGTTTCCTGTCCAGATCCTCCTCTTTGCCATTTAATATTTCTGTGCATGTCAGCTTGAAATTCCACTGATACCACCTGCATCTCTTTGCCTAAGGAATTTATTTGGCCATTTCAGCCTTCTCTGCCCACATATGCAGTCAGAAATGCCAGGGAATTGACTCCCAGGAAGCAGCCTTCAACCAGTAATTGAGAGTTGGTGTGTAAATACCAACTCACATGCCCTCAGATGGAAAAACCTTGAGGTGTATGTTCTTCAATATTTCCTAGAGTCCCCGGTGAGTGAAGTTCCACTTACTCATGGTGCTCAGTTATTAAACCACACATCCTTTATCAGCTTCCTTTCCTTTGCTGACTTGCTCTCTGAATTTGCACTGGTTTCCCTGATATAGCTCTCTCATAAATACTTGCTCAAAAACCTTTGTTGCAGAGTTTGGTTATGGTGCAACTCAAACTAAGACCAGGATGCTTGGAAAGTATTTAATGGATCCACTCCTGTATCCAGAAGATGAAGAATTCTGTTCAAACATACTATATTGATTAAAATATGTAGATTATATCGTTCCAAGGGAGAAATAATAGTCTCTCATAAGAGCTCATTCAATATTTTGAATAACCTCCACTATTTATCAGTTATTTGTAATATCTGAAGGGCTTCAATATATTGCTTCTGTCCTCCCTCTGGAAACAAAACCAAAAACAGCATTGAATCCCATTTCCCCCCACTTAGGTAATACCAGTAATTTATACCATCCTCTTGAGTCTTTTCCAACACTTTCTGAGTCATTTTATCACTCTCAAGAGAGGACTACCTTATTTATATTTTCATTTTGAACTGGATTCCAAGTGTATTGGATGTTTTTAACAAGAAAAAGAGGATTAACCTCTTTTGAAAGTTAAGGGGATTATTTCTTGGGGAAAATTGATTCTGAAGTGTTTGGGGAACATGTTTCTCTGTCTCCTTTGCACTAGATCAGTGGTTCCAAACTGCAGTGTGTATCAGAATCACCCGGAGGGGTTATAGAAACACACATTTCTGCCCTCACTGTGGAGTTCTGATTCCATAGGTCTGGAATAGGCTCAAGAATTTGTGTTTCTAAGGATTTCCTAAGTGATACTGATAATGCTGGTCCAGCCAGGGACCATACTTGCAGGAACACTGTTCTGAGCAGTAGGGGGCGGAAAGGCAGAATTATAATGATAATACATAACAAAAGTAGGCTAGAATAATGAAAGGCCTGTCTTACACTGAGTCAAAATACACAGGACTGTTGACTCTAATCTGTTGTTTCTTGCTTCCTGCTGGGAAAGTTATTCTTGAAATCCATGAAATACATTGCTGTCTTTCCAGAAGCAAGCAGGGAGTAAATATTCTTTTTATTATTATTATTGTTACCTAGATAGCTTACTAGAAGATCAAATAATGGAAAGCAATAGTGTAGTTTTGATGAAACAGAGGATGTGTAACTTGTGAGATGAGTTATTGAGGTTTAGAGGAGGGAATTTTCATTTTCAGCAAGCTCTCTTTTGCAGACCACCAGCTGGTAGCAGTTTGATGTCTGTGTTCTTACAGAGGGGAGTGTGGGGTTGACACATACATTGTATTACATTTTGAAATGTGCCTGACATTGCAGTTGTAAGTGCTAATAAGATATGGCTGCTATTCACACAACAGGAATCAGACCCCAAATGAGATTAAATTTGGGAGTTCCTGTAGCCACTTCCCTTATTCCATTTCATTTAGACAGCTTGCAGTGAAATTAAAAGTGAAACTATAATAATTTCTCAACAGAGAAAAATAGAGACTTGTTCTAATCAGTTTCCCCATTTATGTTTAAATGGAAGGTGGGGAACAGACATAACTGGTGAATTAATTTCAATGCTAAAGGGAGAGGAACTGTAATACAGTTTTTAATATATTGGGTCGGCAGCTAAGTAATTGCGGGTTTCACACATATATGGCTTCAGTTGAATTTTTAGGTTTGCAGACGTAGTACAAATGTAAAACACATTTTGTTATTTGATAGTTGGCTATTCAGCTGTTAATCAGTAAAAAAAGTTTTTTGATCTGTTTTGTAGTTTTCGTTTGGCATTCGTTGAAAAATGGAAAATCAAAAGGAACATTTTCGTCATATTTTGCTTTTTTATTTCCTCAAAGGGAAAAACGCATCACAAGCTCATAAAAAGTTATGTGCTGTTTATGGTGACGAAGCCTTAAAAGAACGGCAGTGTCAAAATTGGTTTGCCAAATTTCGTTCTGGTGATTTTTCACTCAAAGATGAAAAACGCTCTGGTAGTCCAGTTGAAGTTGATGACGCCCTAATCAAAGCAATAATCAATTCGGACTGTCACAGTACAACACGTGAGATTGCAGAGAAGCTTCATGTATCACATACATGCATTGAAAATCACTTAAAACAATTTGGCTATGTTCAAAAACTCAATACATGGGTTCCTCACGAACTGAAAGAATCACAGTTAACGCAACGCATTAGCAGCTGCGATTTGCTAAAGAAACGTAATGAAAATGATCCACTTTTAAAATGACTGATAACTGGCGATGAAAAATGGGTTGTTTACAACAATATCAAGCGGAAAAGATCGTGGAGCAAGCCAGGTGAACCAACTCAAACAACATCAAAAGCTGATATTCATCAAAAGAAGGTTTTGTTATCAGTTTGGTGGGATTACAAAGGAATTGTCTACTTTGAACTCTTACCACCCAACCGAACGATCAATTCTGATGTCTACATTGAACAACTAATGAAATTAAACAATGCAGTTGAAGAAAAGCGGCCCGAATTGACAAATCAAAAAGGTGTTGTATTCCATCATGACAATGCAAGGCCACACACATTTTTGGTCACTCGGCAAAAATTAATGGAGCTTGGTTGGGATGTTTTGCCACATCCACCATATAGTCCTGACCTTGCACCATCTGATTACTTTTTGTTTCGATCTTTACAAAACTCCTTGAATGGTAAAAATTTCAGTAATGATGATGATGTCAAATCGTACCTGATTCAGTTTTTTGCTAATAAAAACCAGAAGTTTTTTGAACGTGGGATTATGATGCTGCCTGAAAGATGGCAAAAGGTCATTGATCAAAATGGGCAATACATTACAGAATAAAGTTATTTAGTTCCATGAAAAAATTGTCTTTGATTTTCTTTAAAAAATCCGCAATTACTTAGTTGCCGACCCAATATTTACTGTATGTTGTCTATCAATAAAGTGGTATTGTATTTTGAATTATTCCTTTTTTCCACTCTGTTACATATCTAGACAGCACAAGATAACTTTCATCTTTTTTCTTGTATACTGGAGGTTCCTAGACAAATTACTGTATTCACATCACTGCCCTAACAGTAATCTACCGTTAGACTAAGTATAGTCTGACTTTTTCATATTTCAACACTTGGAAATAGCTTAGAGGAAATTGCTTCCTGAGTATGTCTATGTCTTGCCTAGAAAGACTGTCATCTCTTTCCATCTCTCTGGAAATTTTCACTGGGAAGTCTATTTTCTGGTTCCCATTCTATGTGATTCAAAAAGCAAAATGAATCCTAGGTTGTACTCATACTTCAAAATGTAGTTTATATGATTATATGGTCAACTCAACCTTTCCATGGGAGTTAAAGCAAGATTGTCATCCCTGTCATTACCTTCAACTTTCCTCTCATTCATGCTATAATGTTTTCTATTCCACTATGTATTCTACTAGAGTTATGAACAGGGATTAGTTACAGTATAAATTAGAGGGATATAGTTTTGTCTTCTCATTCTGAAATTTATTTTAAAGCGTTATTTGGTTGTTTTAGCTGATAATGCCTGAAATAACATCTCCTCGTGTTTCCTTCTATTAGACATCCTATGTGTGTCTAAGTGGATGTTTGATGTAGTTCATTTCATACTTACTGAGATAAGTGTCTGCAATGACCAAAGGATCATATAATTTTCAATGGAGGTAATATCTAAGAAGTAGAAATATATTTTTTTAGAACATCATACATTTTATTTCAAAGACACATGAATTCAAGGGGAAACTGTGTCTAAAGTTAATTCAGAGATAGCTTAAGACCTTGATACTTTCTTACTCCATGGGTAAATTTCAGACATAAATTTCAGTTCATGATAAGTCCTACTTTTGCTTGTTATCTCTAAAGTACTGTTTCTCCATAACAGTGTTCATGTTGTTCCCAGGTTTGAGATGCTTATCCTCATCTTCTTCCTTTGGCTAATTCTTACTCATCGTTTAAAATCTTGGATTAGCCAAAACCGATTTGGCTCAGTGGATAGAGTGTCGGCCTTCGGACTGAAGGGTCCCGGGTTCAGTTTCAATCAAGGGCATGTACCTTGGTTGTGGGCACATCCCCAGTAGGTGGTGTGCAAGAGGCAGCTGATTGATGATTCTCTCTCATCGATGTTTCTAACTCTCTATCCCTCTCTCTTCCTCTCTGTAAAAAGTCAATAAAATACATTTTAAAAATAAAATAAAAAATAAAAATAAAATATTGGATTAATATTTTAGGATATTAATGAGTGGAAGGATGCAGAAGAACATCCTTCCACTCTCACTCTACATCTCCTAAGGTGAGCTAGAATCTCAAATGTTATAGTCGATTATGATCATTCACTTTCTATTGTTGGTGTCTGGTTCCAAAATGTGTCTGTTTCAATCTTTTTAGTCAACAAGTTGTGAGAAGAGGTACATAGCCAGGGAGGGGATTTGATTTAATTGCTGCTGTGACCCATTGTAAGATTATAGGTTATGCGGCTTTGGAGTAAAGGCATTGCCATGTACAGTAGGATGGATATGTAAAGACATCCTGGGTCCTGGAAGACATTGCTAAGTCCTGAATTAACAGTAATTTCCTTATTGTAAAAGCCAGTTTCTATCAGAGTTTATATGAACTGCTACGGAAATCATCCTAATAGAGTGCCTGTCTTCTGTATTCTCATTACACTCTGTGATTCAGTTATCGCATTATACTGAAAGTGTCTGCTAATTTGTCTATTTTTCTCATTTTACTCAACTTCTCAAGGGCAGAGACCTTGACTCATTTATTATTTTATTCTTGGCATGATATGCAAAACTCTCTGGTATATTTGAATGTGCTCAATAAATATTTATGAAACTTAAAATAGTTATTTCAACTGATTTGCCCAACAGCCCAATTGGAAATTATTATTCCAAGTTTATTGATGAGAATATTGTAAGTCAGAGACATTGACCGCCCGAAGTCACTCAACTTGTAAGTTCTAACACAGAATTTTGAACTTTAGACTTAGGACTCCAAACCAGTGCTTATTCTACTTTTTGAATATCTGCAAATGTATATCACATACTACATATCTCACCCCCAGGCAGTGACATTCATTAGTTAAGAGGCTATTTTTTTTTTTTTAATGAGACAGCCTGATATTTACTCTATTACAACCACTGCCAACTGACTGGTGTAGGTACAAACAATGAAACCCATTTCTAATGGCACACTAATAATTTTACTTCTCTTTTTCTTGGTGGGGGCTGACAGAAAGAGAGAGAGATTGCTGAATACAATGAAAATATTGTACAAAGCCTGTACATGTTTTCTTCTGGTGAAAAACACATTTGAGTTAGATATATTGTACTTATTATCTGCTTTTCGCTGGTAACTTTAGTTATAACCTTGTATGTATTCAGACAGCTAACCAGTATGAATTTTATTCACCAGACTGGATTGGGAGTAGAGAGAGAAGTAGATTCTCTGAAAAAGGGAATTGATATGAAACCATAAAAGAAAGGTCGGAGACAGTTATTTAGGGACAAACAGCTTTTCACTCCTTTGTAGTGGAGGCATTTCCACAGGGAGGAATGCAAAGACAGCACTGCTAATAACATCATAAAGTGAAGCCTGAGAGAGTTTGGTAAACAGCAAGAAAATTCTGTACACATCAGTGGCCCTTCATATTACATCAGAGTTTTTAAAAATATACTTAGTGATTCTTTGAGAAGAAGATGCAATTTTCCTGTGACATACTATTCTAGAAGGCAAACAGAAAGCCATTCAAAGATAACAAATTCTGGCTATCCTTGTGAATATATGCTCCATTTTAGCTAACAAAGGTGACCAGAATTATGAGCCCAATGGCACTGAACACACTTACACGGAGGCTGGAGACCTCACAGCATCACTGCGGTGGGAAACCCCACTTAGAGGAATCTTAGATCCTCTATTGACATTTTGGATAGGACGATTCTGTATTGCTCTTGATTTTCCTGCATTTTAGGATGTTTAGCATCTCTGGGTCTCCCCATAAAATGTCAGTTGCCTGTTCTACTCATTTCATCAGCTCCCAATGGTCCCACTTATTTCCAATCACCCCCAGGAGGATTTCTCCTGATAGAACACCTGAGGATGACTTTCTCCTCATGGGAAGCCACAGGCAAGGAGATGCCCAGAGTCTTTTCAAAGTTATGAATAAAAGGTTAGGTTTAATTCTATAATCAATTTTAATTGGTGATTTATTTTAAATAATTAATCAAAATGAAGACGACGAAATTTGCTGCACACATTGAATGCATTGCAATTGAAAGCAAACTGCTAAATAAGATTACACCAACCAGTGAATATTTTAGATTTCACATAAATAGGAAATTTACTTATCCAGAGGGCCAGTTAGCTCCCGCTTTATATGGTGTTCTAGGAGATGTGAGAGAATGAGGTGAGAGAGCTGTGACTTCCTCTTTAGAAGAACAGTAGGACATATGGCAGTTAGTTATTGAGCTATGTAGAACCCTGTACTTCAGGAACTTGGCAGGAGAGCACTGCCACAATTAATTCTGGCCAATATTTATCACACATGCAGCTGAGAGAGACAGTATAGGTCCTGATATCCTGAAAATTTCCCTGAATTAAGTCAGAGAGCAGAAGAGCTGTGTGTCTGGAGCACATACTATTTACAACCTACAAAATGGTTTTTACAGAACCATTTATTGCCGTGGCATCAGCAGCCTATAGTGAGCTCCTCCTGAAAATTTGTCATTTCCTCAAAAGGTGTGAGAGCTAGGTGCTTTAAATCATTCACATCTGCGTTCTGTGTGAGGCTTCTTAGGAGAAACACTGGTGGGTCCTAGTCAAGCATGCTTGTCTATCTCCAGTCATATGGTAGGCTTTTGTTGAATGCACTCAGAAAATTGAACTGCTGTCTGAACAGCCATATTTGCCTCTCTCCTGGATCCATTTCACTTTCCCATGCTTAGCTTCTACCTTTCTTATTTGCCAGTTGAGTGTCATCTTGTATACTGGGGATCAGCCTCTTTTCCCCACTTCCTAGATGTGTGACCTTGAGCAAGTTACCAATTTCCTTAGCATCTCATTTTCATCATGTGGAAAGGAAGTTAGGATAGCACCTCAAATAAGGTAGATGTTGGTATTCATTTCATCTATGTCAAGTTCTAAGGCAGCTCCTGGCATGTGGTTACTGCTGCAAAAATGATCATAATTGTATAATGCCTATAATTATTATTTTTTATATAAACAAACTATTTTAAGTAATTTAGAATAAATTGCTGGTGTAAATTAATGAAAATGATTACCAACTTTAGACAAATTATTAATAAATCAGAGGCCTCGTATCCAGACTTGTGGGAATAAAATGCTATTTTGTAAGATTTTTATTTTATTTTAAACAGTTGTAAAAATGGTGCAAAGAAGAGTTCCCTTAGGTCTTTCATGGCTTTCCCCATTGATAACATCTCACATAACCATAGTTTAATTACTGAGAACCAAATATAGCTAGCTGTGAGGATTAAAGGAACTAACAAAAAGGCTTCATGGAGGACCTGGCAGCAATTTTTCTTTTCCTAGAATTTGATCTTTTCTGCAAAAGTAGAGTATCTGGTGATGGTCAGTCCATCTGGAGGTTTGAAAGCATTGCTTAAAAATGATGATCAGCCCTAGCTGGTTTTGCCCAGTGGGCAGAGCATCAGCCTGCGGACTGAAGGGTCCTGGGTTTGATTCCGGTCAGCTGCACATGCCCTGTTTGTGGCTCGATCCCCAGTATGGGGCAACAGGAGGCAGCTAACCAATGATTCCCTCTCGTCATTGATGTTTCTATCTCTCCCTCTCTCTTCCTCTTTGGAATCAATAAACATATATTTTAAAAGATTAATAAAGATGATGATCATAAAAGATTTACAGCTTTTGAACTAGAAGTTAAACACAAAGTCTGAGATTCAGCTTACATCATCTCCTTGAAAAGAATTACTTATATTTTTTAATTAATAAAATATGCTTTGGAAGCAGCACAATTTATTATACATCTGGCATATCCCTGTGGTAATTGGAAGGAAAGTGAGCAGCCTTGAGGCTCTAATGGGAACTTGAACCAAGTGACTATGTGATCAGCAATAATTATACCTCGTGTCAAAACAGGGGACCTGGGCATTGATGGATGTAGGTCTTTATATGCAACAGGAAAGAACATTTATAGAAAATCAATTTAATTGTTGTGAAAAATGACTCATTGTCATTCACTAACATTTCACTTTGGGCTGGTTTCAATTTTAGAGTTCAAATTTGTTCACGATGTGCAATGAGGATGAAAAAAATGCATGTGTTCTCTGTGATTTTGATGAAAGATAATGGTTCCTTCCATTTATATACTGCTTTCCACTTTTCAAAACACTTACTTTTATTACATTATTTCACTTTACTCCTCATAATAGCCCTGCATGGTAGTCAAGAATTAGTAGCTTATGCTCATTTTCTAATAGAGGAGATTAAAATGAGAGGTGTATGTGGCATGTCTGTGGTCCCAAGGCAAACATCTGTGTTGTCTTTTTACTCATGAACCAATATACTTTCAAGATCTTAGGTAATGAATCCTGGAGTTCTGAATGGAATACATGTTGATATAGTTATTATTAAATTATATATGTATGTAATTGACTAAAATATATTCACTATATTCATTTATGTCTGCATTATATATGTTTATATCTCTATCTGCATGTCTACATCTATACCCAGTTAGTTGTAAAACTCTGATTCTCTAGACTAATATCTTGGGAAAGAGGAGGAAAAGTAGTCAAGGGGCCAGAGGTGAGGCAGAGACTGCACACTGTACTGGAAATCCACTCATAAAGCATAAGAGGCCAAACAAATTTGAAATATGTTTGCAGATGGTGAGAGGCATTTGTGGATACAAGGCTTCATTTTATTCACCCAAAATTAAATTATTGGGAAGAGTCCTTTACTCTCTTTTGGGAGAGTACTTATATATAATGATAAATGAACAACTGTTAGCTTTTAGTTTAGTTTTATTTTGTAATTTCCCCCATGGACTCATGCATTACAACTAGTAATATAGAGTTACATTATGGAGAGCGGAAATAGTGCTTGCTTAAATGTTCGGGATTTCCCAAAAAGAAGCCCCAGAAATAGCAAACACCTACCCAGAAAAATACAATCTCCCAGAATAAAATCAACACATTAAAAACAATGGATAATAATAGTAATACAAAAAGTCTGCTGGACACTCTAGCCACAGGCTGGTCACAACACTTTATTCCAGTTACCTTTTATATTTACTTGTTTATTTTATTTATCTATCTTTATTTTTGAAAGTATTACATGTATTCTCTTTAGCTTCATTGATCCCTTCTACCGGGCACCAGATCCCCACCCAGGCCTTCACCACATTATTGTCTGAGTCATGGACTATACATATATGCATTTAAATTCTTTGACTGATTTCTCCCACTCATCCTCACCTTCCCTCTGAGATTCATCTGTTCTATGTTTCTACAAACTTGATTTAGAAAATCCAGGTGGTCCCAGAGATAGAAAAAGAGATTATGGGCCATGCTTTCCTGAGCCATTTTCCAATTCTTTCACTAAGAGATGACATTTGAGGTCATCACTGTGACTGTGACATGTAGTTTATTGCCTCATCTTTGATTGAGGGCCGATATTGCTCTTAGGAAGTGCTCTGTGAAGAGAGAGGCAGGCATTGGGGAATGGTGGCATGGCTTCTGAAAGGCTAAGATGAATGGTGAGCATGCGGACCAGAGTGCAATGAACGTCAGGAAGTAAGGTTGGGTCCATTCCTCAGGAGATTTGTGCTCTGCACAATGACCCGACAAATAGACCTTGTGTTCCAGTTTCACGCGAAGCTCAAGAGCAGCAATACCTTTTTATAGTTTAGAGGACAGGGATTGCTTGAATTCTAAAGGACTTTGTTCTTTGGCTGAAGTCCTGTCCTGGAAGGATGTTAATAACCTTGAACAAATGTAACAGGCCAGTGCACAGCTTAGGCAGACACACTCCAGGTCCCTCTGCTTTTAAGATATTAGAAATCCAATATTTGGAGATGAGATTTGAAACGAGTGCCAGAGGAACAACCACAGCTCTTAACACCCCAGACAGAGCAGGGGAGTCCTTCGAGAGGGAGCTGAGCTGTGATGAAGGAAGTAGATTATTGTTGATTTTGCATGAGGTTATATCTGGTGCTGTTTAAAATGTACAACCGGTATTTTCTTTGCCACATAGCTCTATGTATAGCTCAGTTTTTCTCAAATTGGGTAATCAATTTTAATTATTTCTATTTTTTTAAATGTAGCCTTATTCACACCATTTCCAAAAATAAAAAATGTATATATTCAAGAGTTAAGATTTTTATACCACATTTGCAAAAACATACTGTTATTTGCTTTCTATTAGAAATCCCCAGAAGATAAAGATGGCAGTTCTAGATACTGCAAAGCAGGTCCCATTGTTCATTTTGTGTTCTTACAACTTAGCACAGTGCCTGACACGTGGTAGGTGTTCCTATTTGTCTGAGGAGTGAAAAGGAATGCTAAATCTACCCAATGGCACCATATGACTCATAAGATACATGAGCCAGAAGACCCTTAGGAATTGATTACAGCTCTGCCTCTATATTGAGATTCAACAAGATTCGATTTTTTAAAGAGAGGTATGATTAGAATTCAGGTCCTTTGCAGTCTGTCAAGCCCTCTTTCTACCACTCCATTTATGAGCAAATGGATATTCCATTTTTCAAAGCGAGGTTACTTTGATGTTTCTCTGACTATGAGTTAGAGCATTTGGGACAGATATTATATCAGGAAATGTAACTCATCCCTTTGTAACAGATTATTTTCCAAATCCTGTATCATGGGACATTAGTTCAAGGGCTGCCTAATGAGTAACTGAAAAAAAAAATAGATTTTTTTGTTTTAATAAAAGTGGAAAATGATGCATGTTATCTCTCTCTTGGACAGTCCTAAGGCACATTGCCTTAGAAAGTTTTCCAAGAAGAACACCTTTGAAGAAACCTCCAAAATGGTTCTCCTTGGAAGTTTCCTAAAATTATTTGAGTGTTGAGCATTTTATTTGTAATGTGCATACTGATGCTTTGTATTCCAGGGATGACATTTTGGG
This sequence comes from Pipistrellus hanaki, assembly GCF_964339955.1. Taxonomy (NCBI): domain Eukaryota; kingdom Metazoa; phylum Chordata; class Mammalia; order Chiroptera; family Vespertilionidae; genus Pipistrellus; species Pipistrellus hanaki. The sequence goes on from NC_140510.1 coordinate 19,034,707, forward strand.
AATGCTGTCATCAAACTTGCAGGGTTGACCAAGTGTAACCCAATTCTCTGCTGTTCTAAGGAGCAGCCACTGTTATCCATGCTGCTGTTGTCTGTGGTGTGATAATCTGAGTGAGACCTGAACTCCTCTCTCCCAAAGATATTGGTTACCTCCAGGCATTTGTGAGAAATATATGTTGTATTGAAGTTTTCATAGGAGGGATGGAAAAAGGCTTTTGCATAAGGTGGTCATTCATGCTGGTTTGCTCAGAAAAACACAGTCTATTCATAACACCCTTCCATGATCATGAATGCCACCCCTTTTCAATCTCAGAAATGTCCTGGCTTGTTTGGGCACATTGTTATTCTGCCCTGTCCTACCCTAACACATTAGCCACCATTTCTAGTCAACTCATTCTCTCCTTGGCAACTGGTTCCCATCCCCTCTTGCTCCTTGAACTTCTTCCACACCACATTCAATTCTCCCTTCTTCCATTGCTGCCATATTATGCAGAGTCACACCTAGGTCTGTGAAAGCTGGGAGCCAGCTCTTTCCAACAGGGTGAGCTTTGCAAAAGTTCTCGACATGGTTTTTCCTTACCAAAGAATTTTCCTGTTCGGTGTATGAACCTATGAGAGAAATAATCAGAAAAATTGAAACAAACAGCTCTATTAAATAGACTCTGTAACATAGTCCCCAGCAGAAGCCCTGTGCTGTCTACTCCAAACATGATGTCCACCAGAGGCCATGCTCCTTCTCATTGAACTTGCAGGTTCACCATCTGGAGACCATGAGGCCCACATCACCCAAGACCTGCACTTTAGAGCTCAGGTTCAAGTGTACTTCCTCCACAAGAGCTTCAGGATTCTTCACTCGGGTCTTCTGGTCATTTGAGTCCTTTCCTCTACTTGCCATGGGGCCATCTTCTGTGTTCAGGTGGAGCCTTCTGTGACTATGCTGCCCTGACTATTCCCTTCTCTCCTCTCCCATTTCACATGTAGTTATTGCTATGCAGCTTTGCACTTAATTGCTCTTCTGTATATTTAATTTTACATTCTTTCATATAATATATGCTCCTTGAACACAGAAACTGTTTTAATGATTCTGAATTGTGTGCCATACCTAGCATTATATATGACTCAAATGAAAGTGGAGAGTTTCAATCATAGAAGGTATTTTAGACAGTGTTAAATCAGCCCATTCATAAGGTCACCTATGGAAAGACAGTTATTGATTAATGAATAGGTGTAGCCCACAATTAAGGCTGGGAAGATCCTGATGACTGAAATCTTGCTCTGGGATTGACTGACTAGAGAATGTCTTCCCTTATTGTCTCCTCAGTATTTCCTAGAGTCAATCACATGGAGATGATTTTATAAACTCTGCAGGCTTGAGGTGAGGGTCGGATGAGACAGTATATATGTCATGTGTTATTCGGAATCGGGGACATATCAGGAAGTTAGTATATATCATAGTTAAAATCAGTTGTTTGAGTCCAGTTTTTAATGCTTCTGTGTTCAAATTGCTTGAAGAACTGAAGCAAGTTGTCTGAGTGTTGGCAGCATATTTTGTAGATTCAACATTATAACTTCGACTCCGAGCGGTCTCTGAGGAGGGCTGGGAATGGGGGATTGCCATGGTGACAAAGATTCTGCCAGACCTGCCTGTGGCGAGGGAGCTCCTCTTTCTCTGAACCCATTGACTTTGAGGGCACATGGCAAAGTACCCCGGAGTGTTTATGGCCTTGTTTTCTGTTTTGCATGGTTTTTGTCGTATTTTCTTGGACTTTCCCAGGTCAGAGTGACAGTGTTAGTGCTGAATACCGGACAAGGCCCAACGGGGCTGGTGAAAGCATGTGTGCACATCTACTACCTAAATTCACACAGGAAACGAGTTGTAGTTCACAATGTCAGGAAATCACATTTCTGACAAGTGTAGGGTTTTTTTCTGGGTTTTTAGGGGATTTCGCCTTTTCCCTCATGTGGAGAGTTGACAGGGCACATGCTCTGTCAGCTGTCACTGCTGCTCTGGGAGAAGGCTGCCCACTCGCAGTCTGTGACTGTGAGCCATCAGATTTCTCTATAGCTCCTGGAAGCAGACCACTTGTCATGGGGCTAAGCCAGGGCTCAGAGACGCAGTTTCACAGCCATTCTGCTGCCCACAGGGGATCCTGCAAGCCCAGCAGCCCACTGCAATGTGTCATGGCCCTTATAGAAGGTCTCAGGGACCAGAAAGGACTTCTCTCTTAACAAGGGTTTGCTCAGCTTACAGAAGTGCTGGCGATAACTCCCACAGGTGATAACTCCTTAGACCCACTGGTCTGGCAAATATTTATTCAACTAAACACTACTGTCCATAAAGGGCAGGGTTTATGATTTTCTTCTCATCCTCTCCATTTTAGTTTATTATAACATACTAGAGGCCTGATGCACAAAGATTCGTGGAAGAATGGGCCTTCCTTCCCCTGGCTGCCAGCACCACCTTCATTCTGGCTGGATTTGCCTTTCTACCTTTGCTCCTGTCCAGAGCTGCCTTTCTGCATTCCCATGCTGTCCAGAGGCCTAGAGTAGCTGGGGCGGTGCAGAATGCCTGCATAATTGCCATGGCAACGACACAAGCATCCAGCCCCCAGCTGCTCAGTGCCTACATATGCAAATTAGCCCACCATCTTTGATGGGTGAATTTGCATACTCACTCCTGATTGGCTGGTGGGCATTGCAAAGGTACATTCAATTTGCATCTTTCTCTTTTATTAGTGTAGATCATGTGCTTCTTTTATTGTCCATATGTAATTTATTTTCAGAAGCATATCTCAGTATTGTATTTGCCTTGCTCCTTGGCCACAACCTCAAGGCTCAGATGGGAACCAAGCACTGCATGGGCTTTGGTGGACATGAGAGCTGTCTCTCTGCTTTGAGCCAGCCTGGCACAGAAGGGGAGCTGGTGCTTGCCCCAGCTCTGCTGCTCTCCTTAGAGGGTGTCTGAGTAGGATGATTAGTAAACTCCCTGGGGTTTCCCAAGTGTATGCTTCTTCTTGCCTCCTACCTTCATTCGCACCATCCTGTCTGCCTGGAGCCTGTTCTAGCTCACACCCCAGCCCTGTGCCCTCCCACCTTCACTCAGTCACTCATCTCAGCCCTCATTTGTTTGGGTACATCCAAGTACCCCACCATTGTAGCATAAGCACAACTTTACACAGCCCTAGATTTGCAGAAATAGTGTATAGTGTATGTACTTAATAATGAGTATATCATTTACACGCTGTTCTCTGTCATTTTTAATAGTGTCATTGTATATCATAAGACAAATACACCATGATTCGTTTAAGATATCACCAATTATTGGATATTTAGGATGTTTCCACTTCCTTGGCTCTTACAAATAATACTGAGACAGATATGTGTATAACTAAATCTTGATGCTTTTCTTAGCATGACTTGATAGAAGATGAATTGTTACCATTTGTGTTTTGGGGTTTCTTACCTCCTGTAGTGTTCCTGGGAGTGGAGAGAAGATCATAGCATGGGAAAGAGGATGGAGATGTGGAATCCCCTATAACTCTAAGTTTATTCCAATTTGATCATGGGTATATCATAAATAAAATGCTGCCATACAGCATATTCAACAAAAGGTGGCAAGGATTGTACATGTGTTCTAGGTTGTGGGAATATGTATAACATATACTCTAAGAATTTGATGGTATAGGGGGTGAATAAAATTCATTCAGAAATACTACAAACAAGGAAAAACTCTTAAGGGAAAATGAAGTGCTATTGGAGATCAATTGAGGATGTCTTTTCTGGCCAGGGTGATTGTGGGCAGGGAGCTTTCTGGATAAGGTGGTATTTGAAATGAGACTCAAAGTATTGTTGTGACTTGTATACTGGGAAGAGAACTGTGAGGTGCAGAGAAAATTCTAAGTGGACAGAACTGTGAAAGCAAAGCTTAGAAGCAAAAGGGAAATGGGCTTTTTTCCAGAATAGTGAGAATTTCCAATTGCCAAATGCATGAGAAATAGTGGTGCTTACATTTTTAAACTCTTGTCATTTGCACACCAACTTCATACGTCTTGCTATAATTGCATGCTTTTATTAATGTAATATGTATTTTGAATCAAAAAGTGTTATTAATTAAGTAAATATATAAAAAGAAAACAATTCACCTTAAAAGGAAAATCAGTATTTCCTTATTCACCTTTATCTTTGGAAAACCTGGGACAAAGATGAGGAGTTATAGAAAACACTGCATGAGATTTTTATATTAAGCTAAGTTATTGAGTGTGTGTGAGTGTGTATGTGTGTTTGCATGGCTAATATTCAGAGGTATGTACTAGTTTATTTAATATAATTACATGTTAAATATTAAGATAGTGTAGCATGGCCTAGGCTGGGTGTGGCTCGGTTGGGCATCGTCCTGTGCACCAGGGTTTGCCAGTTGATTCCTTGTTGGATCACATGCCCAGATTGCTGACTCAATCCCCAGTAGGAGGTTTGCAGGAGGCAGCTGCATGGATCTCTCTCTCTCTCTCGCCCTTTCTCTCTCTCTCTCTCCATTTCCCTTCCTCTCTCTCTAAAAAATCAATAAAAAGAGCATTATGCTAAGCAAAATAAGCCAGTCAGAGAAAGATAAGTATCACATGATCTCACTAATATGTGGAATCTAATGAACAAAATAAACTGACGAACAAAAGTGGACACAGAGCCATAGTAGCATCGAACAGACTGTGAAATCTCAGAAGGAAGGCAGGGGAGGGTTGCGGGTAGGAACCAATGAACCTATATGCATATATGCATAACCGAGAAACACATACAATAGGGTGGCAAAGGACTGGGTGGCAGTCAGGGGCAATGGGGGAAAATGGGGACATATGTAATACTTTCAAGAATAAAGATTTAAAATTTAAAAAAGGAAATAGTGTAGCATGAGTTAGTAAATAGTCCCATATCTATCCACCCTTTGATTTATCAGACCTCACCATGATGCAGCAACCTGATGAGTACACAGTGGTGTGTGTGTGTGTGTATGTGTGTGTGTGTGTATGTGTGTACACACCCCTGGGCATTCTTGTGTGTGTAAGTTGGATTGTATATGAGTGTATGTTAGCTTATTTTTGAGAAGCCTGTGAAGAAGGAAACAGGAAGTGACAGGAAAATTTTGATTACTACTAAGAAAGCATCTTGATATAGGAGATCCAGAATTTTTAAAAACATATGTTATTGATTTTTTTTTTTTTTACAGAGAGAAAGGGAGAGGGATAGAGAATTGGAAACATCAGAGAGAGATACATCAGTCAGCTTCCTCCTGCACACTTCCTACTGGGGATGTGTCTGCAACCAAGGTACATGCCCTTGACCAAAATCAAACCTGGGACCCTTGAGGCCACAAGCCGATGCTCTATCCACTGGGCCAAACCAGTTAGGGCCATATTTTGAAAGGAAAGAATGATGGCAGATGATCTGCAGATGGCAGATGATGGTACAGTACCATGTACCACCTTGTAGATGCCTTCAATGGGAGTGCCCCATTGGACTTTCTGTAAAGAGAGCAGATTCCCATAGAACATAGAACCAAGAAGTTGCTGTTTAAGGAATGTTAGTATTAAATTTGGATATGAGTGCCATCAGCCATAAGATGGAGGATAGATATAAGACTTCTGACCTGAATGCCTTGAAGCATTAATCCTTTCTTAGAGTTAAGATGGCAAATCATAGAAATAAATGTGTGCATCTTAGAAATACTCCTGACTTCTTCAGTTACTTGATATTTGATGAGTGTGAATTTTTAGTCTTCAACTTTTTCATCTGTAAAGATAAAATAGCCAAGGCAATGCAGGCCATGTAAATTGATATTCCCAACTTCTCCTCCAAAGCAATAAGAACGAATGAGCATAGCAAATAAAACAATAAAAACCCCACAACATCAGCATAACTAGAAGACAGACAGCTTCCAATTACAAGAAGTAGAAAAATAAACACTAAATTCAGTTGGACAATCTCCAGCACTCCCTGCTCTCAGGGCATGTGATGGTACCTGATGGGTGGGAAGTGAGTGTTGCTCTGGTAGAGTGAACAGGGGAGCTAGCAGCAGACCTACAATGGACATCAAGCCACCACAGGACAAGGGAAAACCACCCTACATGTGAACATGTTGAAAAATGCACTTCAGTTCTGCGCTTTCCTTTGGGAAGAGATTTAAAAGTGCGTGCCCGATCTGCATGCGCAGTTCTGGAAGGATAATGCTCCACGGGGAAAGAAGCATGTGAGTATTTGTGATTGAATTGCAGTAAGCTTATAAATTAACATAGGGGAATTTCCATCTTTATAATGCAGATTCTCCCTGTCAGAGCAAGGGTATCCTTACTTGTGCTCAAAGCAACATTTGTGTGTTTCAGGAGGGTTGTAATATTTCCCTTACATAAATTTTATACATTTCTTGTTAAATTTATCCCAAAATATTTCATCCTTTTGTTGCTATTGTAAAAGGTGTTCTTCTCTCTTATTATCTTCTAACTAGTTATTATATGTATTATTGAAGACTTGATTTAGGTTAATTTTATAGCTTGCTACTTTATTTAATTCTTTTATATTTGAGTTAATGGTTCCATTATTTCCCAGAGTTTCTCAAGTATAAATTTATATCATCATCACATAAATATTGTTTTACTTCTTTCAATTTAATTTTTTATTTTAAAAGTAATTTATCTTGTTTTAATACTTTTGGTATTATATGAAGAACTAGAGGCCTGGTGCATAAAATTCGTGCACGTGTGTGTGTGTGTGTGTGTGTGTGTGTGTGTGTGTCCCTCAGGCCAGCCTGTACCCTCTCCAATCTGGGACCCCTCGAGGGATGTCCAACTGCCTGTTTAGGCCTGATCCCACCAGTCAGACATCCCTCTCATAATCCAGGACTGCTGGTTCCCAATTGCTTGCCTGTCTGCCTTCCTGATTGCCCCTACCCGATTCTGCCTACCAGCCTGATCACCCCCTAAACACTCCCCTGCCAGCCTGATTGATGCCTAATTGCTCCCCTGCCAGCCCAATTGCCCTAACTGCCCTCCCCTACAGGCCTGGGTCCCCCCCAATTGCCCTTCCTTGTAGGCCCCATTGCCCCCAACTTCCCTCCTTTACCTGCCTGGTCCCTCCCAACTGCCTTCCCCTGCTGGCCTGATAGCCCACAACTGCCTTCCCTTGCAAACCTGGTCACTCCCCTGATAGTCGATTTGCATATTACTCTTTTATTAGATAGGATAGTGGTAGATATGGTGGGAAATATTGCTTTCACCTAATCTTAGTATAGATATTGTTACTGTCTTCTCATTAAGAAATAAAGCAACTTTAGGACTAAGGTAAATATATTTGAATGCATTCATACATTTCTATTTTCTTGTATGATTTCTTAATTGGAAATGCATGTAGAATTTTGTCAAGTGAGCGTTATATAATGGATTTTCTAATGTTGAGCTAATCTTGCTTTCTGTGGATAAGTCCCACTTGGCCATGGTATATTACTTTCTTGATATGACATTGGATTCTATCCACTAATATATATTTAGAATGTATGCATTAATATTTAAACATGTTTATATTCCATATTATTTTAGATAGTTTTTATGAGGTTTAGTTTTTGATGCTTTATTCTGTAACAATTTATACAGAGCATAGGTGCTAGCTGCTCTTTGAAGGTTGAAAGAATTCTCTGGTGAAAGCATATGGACCAGGAATGTTGTACTTTGATGATCACTTTCCATATTTATTCTAGGAAAATCTCTCTGTTTAAGTTTTCTATGTTTTTAATTTATTGAGGTAACATTGGTTTATAACATTAATAAGTTTTAGGTGTACAATTATATAATATACTAGAGTCCCAGTACATGAAAATTCATGCACTGGAGGGGGGATCCTCAGCCTGGCCTGCCCCCTTTTACAGTCCAGGATCCCTCAGGGGTGTGAAGTGACCCAGTAATCAGGGGAAGGCAATGCCCTCATCACACCGCTAATGTTGCCATTGACAACAGTGCAAGTCCTGATTACCTGAGCCTTGGGTGGGCCTGGGCAGCTAGGCAACCGCCATCTGAGGCTTGCCTGCACCTTGGGCTGGCATTGTATGACTGGGAGTCTGAGGGGACTGGGGGACTCGAGGAAATCACACAGGGCCTTCTGCCCTGGAGGAACTGAGGGGGTTGGGTACTGCTATCTTATGGCTGTGGGCACCACTATCTTTGAGGGCGTGACAGTCACTTAGCATATTCCCTCTTTAGTGGCTGTGAGATTGCCATATTTGAGGGTGGGGATAGTCAATTAGCATATTCCCTTCTTATTGGCTGTGGGTTCCTCCATCTTTGTGACAGCACAAGGGTCAATTAATGTATTCCCTCTTTAGTAGTTAGGATTATATGTATATTGCATCGTGTGCTTGTATCCTTCTGTTCCCATATGATTGACTCCATATACTCCATCCTCCCCCAATCCTCCTTCCCTCTAGTAACCACCATACTGTTGTCTGTATTTATGAGTTTTAGTTTGTTTTGTTTGTTCATTTGTTGATTTCTGTTTTATATTCCATATATTAGTAAAATCATATGGTTCTTTTTCTTTTTCATCTGACTTACTTCACTTAGAAAGATACTCTCAGGATCCATTCATGTTGTCACAAATGGCAATACTTCATCATTTTTAATGTTCTTGTTGTATTCCATTTTATATATTTACCTCATCTTCTTTATTTAGTTATCAGTTGATAGACACTAATATCCAAAATATACAAAGAATGCATACAAAGCAACAAAAATCAGAATGCATACAAAGCAAACAAACGATCTGATTAAAAAATGGTCAGAGGACCTGATTAGAGGATTTTCTCAAGAAGACATACAGATGGCCAACAGATATGTGAAAGATGCTCAAATTCTCTAGCTATAAGGGAAATGAAAATAAAAACTGCAGTGAAATACAACCTCCCACCTGTTAGAATGGGTATCCTATATAATAAAAGGCTAATATGAAAATTTACCAAATGGTGGAACCATCCTTCACTATGATGCTCAACACAGGCATCCCCCGTGGTGGTCAGTGCACTTCCACTGTGGGAACACCACTCAGAAGCCTGGCTCATGGCTGGTGAATGCAGAAGTGGTGGTGGGAGTCTCTCCTGCCTCAACAGCAGCACTAGGATGTCCAACTGATGGCTTAGGCCCACTCCTTGCAGGGAGCGGGCCTAAGCTGCCAATCAGACAGCTCCTGAGGGCTTTCAGACTGTGAGAGGGTGCAGGCTGGGCTGAGATGCCACTCCCTGAGTGCACCAATTTTGTGCACCTGGCCTCTAGTTAACAATAAGACAATAAATAACAAGTATTTGGGAGAATGTGGAAAAAAGAGAGCCCTTTTACACCACAAGTGAAAATGGATAGCCTCTATGAAAAACAGTATGGCAGTTTCTCAGAAAGTTAAGGATAGAGCTACTATATGGCCCAAAAACCCTTGTTCTGAAGAAAAAAGTAAGAAAACTAATGTAAATGTTGCAAAATCATGAACATAAAATTTACATATATAATGACCTTGGGATATATAAAAATTTATTCATTCTTATTCATGATGGTTCTAATGAAAACTACACTGAAATATGATTTATCACATATAGTATTGGTATAATTTAACAGTCTTAACACATTCAGATGGTGAAACTGTGGGGAAGCAGACATCTCCTTATATTTATTGTTGGATATAATAAAAATTGGTCTGACTCTTAAGAAGTGAAATTTTAAAAAATCTATTAAAACTATGTGTGCTTTTATATCTTAATTTGGAATTCTCACTTATAGGCATTTATCCAGAAAATGTGTGTACCACAGTACAAAAAAATATATATGCATAAGGACATTCATTGTGGCATTATTTGTGATTGAAAAATGCTGCTGGTAATCTAAATGCAGAGGCATTGAGTGGAAAGTAGTGAATAAACAACACATCTACACATTATAGTAATATGGAGCTGTAAAAAAAAAAGAATGAAGAATATTTCATGAACTGATATAGACAAATTTCAAGGAAATATTGATAAATGAAAGCTGCAAAGTGCATAAAGTTACTATACTATGCTACCTTTTGTATAAGAAACATTTAGAAACACAGAAGAGAAAACCCAGAGATGAAGATTGGTTACTTACAGTGTGTGAGCAGGAACTGAGTGGAAAAGATAGAAGGAACTAGGGATGGCATTGGTAGAAAATGACCCTTTTGTGAATATACCTTTCTTATAGATCTGATTTTTAGAGCCTTGTTAATGCTTCACATATTCAGGGGAAAAAAGGAGTAGAAAAGAAATAAAATCCACAAGGAAAAGGGGGAAATAGAGTTAAGGCAAAAGGAAATAGAAATAAATGAACTTGACTGTGCTTAAAATGAATAAATATAGTCACAGTAAGTGGGGCATGGGGATAACTGACTCCAGTAACTTTTAAACTCAGTACACAGCATTGCTGGATTCAATATTATTTTATAATAATGTTGATGAGATGCTGTAAGTACATATTCATATCAATTAGTTTATGATGAAATTGGCTTTGTTATACTTTATACTTAAATTAACAGAGCCTATAGAAGACTTTAAGTGAGGACTTACTGTATTTGAATCATATGGTCTTCATCAAAAGACAAAAAATAAACTAAAACCTCTAAAGAAATAATGAATGCCAATTCTCTAATAAAATTTTTCTTTGCAGAGGCATGGCTTAGCAATTCTGAACCTACTTTTAATTCATTCAATTAACCATATTTTGCTCTTGGGGAAGTGATTTTCAAATCCAGAAAGGAGAAATCATGGAATGAACAATTGACAATATCAGTGTGAAATCATGACCTGGAGTATAAGATGATGATTGATAGATAGATAAATAGATAGATAGATTGATAGATAGATACTAATAAACATGTGTATAGAGACTTTTGGTTTCAATCTCAACATATCGAAAGAGAGTAAGATATACTTAGTGTTTTATTTTTTATAATTTAAGCATATACTATATATATTTATGTACATTGTAAATACTTTAAGATAAAGATTTATATAAAACTAGAAGCCCAGTGCATGAAATTCTGCATGGGGGTTGGGGGATGTCTTTCAGCTTGGCCTGCACCCCCTCTCAATCTGAGATCCCTCTCACAATCCTGAACTTCTGCCTCCTAACCACTGCCCTACCTGCCTGCCTGATTGCCCCTAACTACTCTGCCTTCCTGCCTCATCACCTCTAACCACTCATCTACCTGCCTCATCAGCCCTAACCAATCTGCCTGCCTGATCACCTATAACCACTCTGCCTGCCTGCCTGATTGCCCCTAACAGCCTCTGCCACCATAGCTTCGTCTGGAAGGAAGTCCATAATAACATCTGGAAGGTCATTCAGCTGTCTTGTCTAATTATGCTTTTATTATTATAGATAAAAATTCCTCTTCTTAAAGCCCCTTCCCCATTCATACCCTCTCTTCAGTCCCTGTAACTAACAGGATTAACATGTTTTAAATATATTTTCATATATACATATAAATATTTTATTATACATTTGTCATGTATTCAATGCAGACATATTAGTTACTTCCTTTTACTTGTTTCTCAAGGATTTTACATACTTGGTTTTAGCCATGATCATCTAAAAAATATTGTGAAAGCTAATTCCAATACTCATTTCATGTAATGAGAAAATCATGCTGTGATAAATATGCCTAAATAATTTTCAGAATAAATAGAGCATATTGCTCCTTTGCTCATGGTAAGTGAAGATGATTTATTTCCCTACCTCAAATTTAAAAATAATTTTTCTTTATTTTATGCTTAGCTAAGGGAAATATGCAAATATGAGAGAGAATCTTGCATTACACTTTTGAACTTTACTTGGAAGTAAGTTTAATAGAGAAAATGAAAAATATAAAGTTAGTGCAAAAATATTTTCAAAGACCAGGTGGCTAGAATGATTAATGAGAAAACAATGCTGGTGGCCAAATATTTCTAGAGACACAACTGAGATTTGCAAAGAAATAGCCTCAGAATCTGACGAGCCTGTTGCAGAATCTTCACATAATTATGTTCTTTTAACTCTGGAAGGAGCATTGAAAACTTGAATATTCTTCAGCCTTTAATGATTCTCCCTCTACTTAAACACTTACATCTGTACCACTGCATTCTTCCTTAGATATATCAGACATATAGATCTTTCTCTGTGATGGCAATAAATTATTCGAGAGCATAGAAGTGCCTTGTTCTTCTGTATTTTTATGCACCTTAGTCATTCCCACCCCATCTGGGTATGATATGGATGCTCTGTAGGTGCTTATTGACTTAGGAAGAGAACCAAATCAGGGTTGCTTTATTTGTGGGATTTTTATTGTTGTTAATCCTTACCCAATGATATTTTTTCCACTAGTGTTTTAGATAGAGTGGAAGGAAGAGATGGAGGAAGAGAGAGAAGGGGGGGAAAGGGAGAGGAGAGAGAGAGAAAGAGAGAGAGAGAGAGAGAGGAGAGAGAGAGAGAGAGAGAGAGAGAGAGAGAGAGAGAGAGAGAGAGAGAATCAATGTGAGAGAGACACATAAATTGTTTGTCTCCTACATGAGCTCTGACCAGGGCAGGGTCAAACCTATAACCCTAGTACATGCCCTTGACTGGGAATTGAAACTGAGATAGTTTGGTGTACAGTTGGCTGACCCTCCAACTACTGAGTCACACTGGCCAGGGATACATAATACATTTTTATTTAAATCTCTATCTGAACCTATTTTATTGTGACATTATATACATTAAATTTACGTAAATACTTTAAGTTGGGTGTCCAGGTTGTTTTAGACCTCTCTCTACATTTTTGTATCTTTGTTGGTTTGTCAGGAACTCATTTTTAAAATGGGCTTATCCTGTTTTATTTTATTTTTTATAAGAGTTTATTAGAGCCAAAATGAGATCATATGTCTGAGAGCAAGATCTTAAATTATCCTCCTATTTATTATAAAATAAAAGTTTTATAAAATATAATCCACATATAATGTATGTGGATTATATTTTATAAAACTTTTATTTTTTATAAAATAAAAGATGCGGGCAGGGGCATCTGATTTCTGTCTTCCATTATAAGCCCTTTCAGCGTTAGCTGTGAACCTTATGTATGACGCTGGGATGAAAAGTTCTTCGCTCGGTGTTTTGAAAACGTAAGGCAAAGAACAAACACCTTAAAACTGACATCGAATATTAAAATAAAGGAGAAACAGAAAAAAAAAATATAATCCACATATAAAATCAGTATAAATCATGGTGCTTTCTGGGTAAATTTTAAAAGCATGATCACACACAAACACAGTACCGATATTAAGAAATAGGACAATCCTAAGTCCCAGACTCCCTCTTTGTGCCCAGTCCCAGTTACACATGCTGTCCAAGGTAATTCTTATTTTGACTTTTAACATCATAATCTTTTTGAACTTAATATAGAAACTAGAGGCCCGGTGCACAACATTTGTGCACAGGAGGATGGGCAATTGTCCTTCAGCCCAGCCTGTACCCTCTCAATCTGGGACCCCGGGGGGATATCTGACTGCGTGTTTAGGCCCAATCCCACTGGGCAGTTGGACATCTCTCTCACAATCCAGGACTGCTAGCTCCCAACTGCTTGCCTGCCTGCCTTTCTGTCTGCCCCTAACCACTTCTGCCTGCCAGTCTGATCACCCCCTAACCACTCCCCTGCCAGCCTAATTTATGCCTAACTGCTCCCCTGCCATCCTGTTTGCCCCTAACTGCCCTTCCCTGCAGGCCTGGTCCCTCCCAACTGCCCTCTTCTGCTGGCCTGATTGCCCACAACTGCCCTTCTTTGCAGGGCACCCCCTAACCACTCCCCTGCCAGCCTAATTTATGCCTAACTGCTCCCCTGCCATCCTGTTTGCCCCTAACTGCCCTTCCCTGCAGGCCTGGTCCCTCCCAACTGCCCTCTTCTGCTGGCCTGATTGCCCACAACTGCCCTTCTTTGCAGGTCTGGTCCCTCCCAATTGCCCTCCCCTGCTGGCCGTCTTATGGTGGCCAACATGTGTCCACATGGTGGAAGGATCTTTGACCACATGGGGGCAGCCATCTTGTGTGTTGGAGTGATAGTCAATCTGCATATTACTCTTTTATTAGATAGGATAGAGGCCTGGTGCATGGTTGGGGGCCAGCTGGTTTGCCCTGAAGGGTGTCCCAGATCAGGGTGGGGATTTCCTTGGGGCGTGGGGCAGCCTGGGCAAGGGACCTGTGATGGTTTGCAGGCTGGCCACACCCCCTGGCGACCCAAGTGAAGGCCCTGGTATCTGGGATATATTTATCTTCTATAACTGAAACTTTGTAGCTGGAGAGGAACTAAGCCTCCTTTTCACTCAGTGGCAGCAGCCATTTCTATTAGAATTCATGTATCTTCTATAATTGAAACCTTGTAGCCTTAAGTGGAGGCCTGGGCCCGCCAGGGTGTGTGGAAAGCTTGGCTTCCTCCATTGCCGAGGAAACCCTAGCCTAAATGGAACATCAGCCCTTTCCAGCTCTGGCTGCTGCCATTTCTGTTTGGATTTATGTATATTCTATCATTAAAACTCTGTATCCTTGAGTGGAGGCCTAGGCTGGCAAGGCAGAAAGTTTGGCTTCCTCTATTGCATGGGAAACCCAAGCCTTCCTCTTGCTCTCTGTGGCCAGTAGCCATCTCGGTTGGGTTTATTTGCATATTCACCCCTGATTGGCTGGTGGGTGTGGCCTGCGGATGTAGCAGAGTGATGGCTAATTTGCATGGCACTGTTTTTTATTAGATAGGATAACCTATTTTCATTTGATACTATGTTTCTAGGATTCATTCATGTTGAATATTAGTGTTAAATGTTTGTGTAGTTCATTCTCTCATTACTCTTTAGCAATTCATTATTTAACTCTAATAGGTTTATTTTTCATATTTTAGTAGGTTTTTTTGATTTTTAGAATGAGATGAAGGGAGAGGAATGAAGAGATAAAACGTTGATGAGAGAGAAATATCATAGATTGGCTGGCTTCTGCTTGCCCGCTACTGGGGATATAGCCTGAAACCTGGGCATGTGTCCTGACTGGGAATTGAGCCAGTGACCTCTTAGTTCTGTGGTTGATGTTCAACCACTAGCAACACCATCTGGGACATTTATTCTACTTTAAGGGTCACTTCTATGTATGTCTTTGGTTCATTTAAGCCTCAGTGCAGAATTATTATGTCATAGAATATGCGTATATTCAGCTGCTACACAATTTTCCACTGAGGCTGTACCAGTTAAGACTTAGAGTCAATGGATGGCAGTCCTAGGCTCTCTAAATCCTGTCAGTTCTGGTGATGTTGTTGGTCTTTTCCTCTTACGCACTCAGGTGGGAAAGCAGCAGTGTCTCATTTGCAGTTTAATTTGCAGTTCTCTGGTAACTAAAGAGGTTGAGCCCTTTTCCTACATTTTTCAACCATTTGTGTAGATTCTGTGAAGTTCTTGTTAAGACTTTGCCCATTTTTCTGATGGTCTCTCTCATTTTTTCTTGTTAATCTCTAATATTATTTGGTTCTCAATATATTCTGGATGTTTTTTTGTTTGTTTGTTTGTTTGTTTCATGCAATCATTTCCTTCCTTGTGTTATACCATTTCACTTATATAACGCTGTCTTCTGAAGAAAGAACATTTTTATTTCTTTTTTAATTTCTTCACTGATTAAGGTGTTACATATGTGTCTATATTCCCCCATTACTCCCCCTCCCCCATTTTAATTTATTTCTAAGTAGTACCTTTTTAAACAATTTTCTTTTAAGGATTCTGCTTTTTTGAAGAAATGTGTGTGTGTGTGTGTGTGTGTGTGTGTGTGTTTATTGATTTCAGAGAGGAAGGGAGAGGGAGAGATAGATAGAAACATCAATGAGAGAGAGTCTCACTGATCAGCTTGCCAGCTGCCTCCTGCACATCCCCTACTGGGGATGGAGCCTACAACTGGGGCATGTGCCCTTCACCGGAATTGAACCTGGGGCCTTTCAGTCCGCAGGCTGACACTATATCCGCTGAACCAAACTGGATAGGGCTGTGCTGTTTTTAATTGTTTTCCTTGAGTTTTGTGATAAGCTGTTTCCCCAAGAGATATCTATCAATATATTATGTCCTTTTAACTTATGAGGAAACGGGAAGTGGAAGGGGAAGGGGAAGAAAAAAATAAGAGGATGGGAGGGGAGGGGAGAGGAAAGACAACCAGAGAAGATAGAGGAGAAAGTGATGTAATGAGACAAGCAGATAAGCACAAGCAACAGACCCAAAGCACTGGGGGGGAGGGGGGGCGGCGGGAGGGGGGGGAGGGCAAGTGCTGGGGGGTAGGGGAGACTGGGAGGAGGTCAATGGGGGGAAAAAGGGAGACATATGTACTACTATTTGTAATACTTTACACAATAAAAATTTAAAAAAAGAGAGAGAAGCAGATTAGAGAGTTATGTGACCACAGGCGGGATGCCGAATGCTACCAATAACTAGAAGAGGCAAGGAAGAAATTTCCCCTAGAGCTTCTGTAGAGAGTGCAGCCCTGCTGACACCTTGATTTTGGGCTTCTGGTCTTTAGATGTGTGAGAGAATAAGTTTCCGTTGGTTTAAGCACCAAGGTTATAGTAATTTGTTACAGCAGCCCTAGGAAACCAAAGCAGGTTTCATAGGCTTTCTCAAGTTTGTGGCCCATGAATTTGGCCTAGGTTAACCAAGTATTGAAAAGTATTCTAAAGACACAGAGATTGCAGTTTAGCCCAGTTTCTATGATTCTAGCTTTTCGGAATCTTGCCTCCAGATATATATTTGACTTACCTATGGTGATAATAGATAGGTAGGTAGGTAGATAGATAGATTTGATAGAGAGTGTTATATTTGGCTTTTTGTTAGTTTGTTTGTTCTCAGTGGGATTGTTGGTGTGTGTCTAATTATTCCATTATAGCTAGAAGCAGATGTTTGATATAAACTTGTGGGTTTGTTTTTTTTTTAATTTGACATTCTTCTCACTACTTTTCTAAATTTACTTTGTTCTCAAGAAAGGTAATTATTCTTTAATTTAAAAAAGTATTCCCTGGTCTAAAGTACCAAGCAGTGAATATAGATCAATAACTCTTACCTTCTTCACTGATATTTTTAATTCCTGGAATAAAGCTATTTTTATTTGTTCTTTATTGGACAGGAAAATAATAATTGTTCTATTTCCCAGCATTAAGATGAACATAAGGGAGTAAAGAAAGGTAATTCAAATTTTTTTAAAAAGTATATTTTTATAGTTCTCAATGGTGAAATGAAAAATAACATCTAATTTTTTTATTCATTAATTAATGAACTAACATGTGGACTAGATCTGGGTAATGTTTCTGATTCTCGCCCCAAACTTCATCTTTCCTTTTCATTGCGATATGAAAAAAGGAATATTAAAAAAGCTAATTTGTAAAGAGTTAAAAGTAGAATTTATTAGTAGTCATGGGGTTGCTTAGTTCATTTAAGAACTGAGATAACTGATAGTAACATTGGGAACATTAAAGCATGTAAATGAGGAGTAAGATGTATTAAAAGTGGGATCTTTGAACTTTAGAAAATAGGGCTTTGTGCACTATATTTCTCACTTTAAATTTCTATTCATTACAATAAAACATTTGAGCAGGAACTTTGAGAAGTCTATGATCACACATGCCTATGCATAAACCTCGCTATCCAGAGAATTTGGAGATATGCTACAATATAGTACACTCTCATCAGAGACAATCTGTTCCTTGTCAGGTGGGAGTATGAAGGCCTTTCAAGGAGAAATATGAGTGTGTGAAAGAAGGATAACCATAGACAGTCCCAAGGGAAAAGGAACAGTTTAGAGCTAGCTGCAAGCGAAATAACACCAAACTTCCCAATATTGGTGATATTATGATAACTGGAATGGAGTGACAGATAAGAGGTGTGTTGCTGAGTCCTCTGAGTTTCTGTGTCAAAGGCAGTCTGCTGCCTGGCACCTGGCTGGGCACCAGGAAAACAATCTTCAAATCTGTTAGTTTAAAGTTGAAGATGCTTCTCCTTCTCCTTCTCCTTCTCCTTCTCCTTCTCCTTCTCCTTCTCCTTCTCCTTCTCCTTCTCCTTCTCCTTCTCCTTCTCCTTCTCCTTCTCCTTCTCCTTCTCCTTCTCCTTCTCCTTCTCCTTCTCCTTCTCCTTCTCCTTCTCCTTCTCCTTCTCCTTCTCCTTCTCCTTCTCCTTCTCTTCTTCTCCTTCTCCTTCTCCTTCTCTTCTTCTTCTTCTTCTTCTTCTTCTTCTTCTTCTTCTTCTTCTTCTTCTTCTTCTTCTTCTTCTTTAAAGAAAATCAATTTTAAAATACTTGCTTCAATGTTCTTCAAAATAAAATTAGGAGTACACAATATTTCTAATGCAGAGATAAAAGAGAAGAATTAGTTTTCCCCCTTATTTATGTATCTTCTGGTAGAAAATGCCTGGTAATGGTCAGGAGAATCGTGGTACCTATTATTTTCCCTTGGCGTTGTGGTCTTCAGATTTCAGTATTTTCTGTGGTGCAATATTAGCTGTGAATTTTTACTAGTCTCCTTTTGCATTTTTATTTTAGTGCTGTTCAGTTGTTTGCATGTGATTTGTATCTAAAATTAAATAATTAGTCTTTTTGAGAAATTCTAGTTGACATCCAATAGTTGATGGTTTTAAGGAAACCATGTAAAATAAAGCATTTTCTTTTATTTTTCTTTCTTTTTTTTGTATTGTGGTTCTAATCCTAATATAAATTATTAAGCATAGTTTATGTAATTTCAAAAGTTATTCACATCATTACTCAATACCACAGCTGTACAGAGCAAGCTCTTAACACATTAAAATTTATATAATTTCAGGGTTTTTTTAAAACAAAAAATTATGCGTAGGCTAACAGATGGACATACATACAACCAAAAGGATAAAAAAATACATATTTTTGTATATTTAAAAGTAACAAGGCAGGATTAATTCATTTTTATTAGAATAGATAAATCAGAGATATTTCATTTTAGACATAAATATATAAACTTGTTTATATACACACTTATTTAGTATACATTTGGTTTTGTTCTGGCATCCTATCTACCAAGAATATATCAAGAAATCAAGAATCAACTAAAAGTATTGTTATACTTGAAAAGTGTGAATTGTGCTACGTATGCTACGTAGTAGGTATTTTACATAGTTCATGAGGTAGTGATTTCACATAGAATTTTAGCAGATTTACTAAAGGGGAAAACATCACTAAAATACCTTGGTGTTTGTAAGTCTGTGAAAATGAATAACAAAACTGGAGCCAAGGAAAGTTAGTATTGCATGCCAAAAACCTTCACCATCATGAAATGCTGGCTCTGAATATGATGTCCAATAACTGTGTGTGAGGCTAGAAGGTCAGGATGCCGCTCCCCGCCCCCCAAGTGAATGCTCTAAAAGAGTATCCTTAATCTCCCAGTCTCATTGGTCTCTGTTGACTTTGGGTAAACCGGGTCCAGATCCTGCCATAGCCCAAATCCCAGAGGAGGAAAGGCAGCAGGGTGCCACCAATGCCACCTTTCTATTGCCAGTTTTATTGCTGAATAGAGTGTCGGTGACAGTTGAAAATATGTGGGGGTTTTAGGGAAGATTCTTTGGGATTGTAAAATTTGCCCTTAAGCATTGAAAAGTCTGCATGTAGAACACATGTTAAATGAGCTTGGTATGGCCCTAAAGGGACTCCAGAGAATTCCACAACGTCCTCTACCACAAGTGAAGGGAATTTATAAGAAATCTTTTTAGCCAATATAAGGAAGATCTGAAGATTATTGTCAGTGGAAAAAAAAACCCCTGTAAGCAGTGATTGACCACCGTCTAGCAATGTTTTCAGGAAACTAAGGAAATGGAGGGTAAACCCAATCCTTCTATGACTATTCTGTTTGTTAATTGTAATTACTTGTTTGTTTTTGTTTGTTTTTGGTACACTAGAGGCAAAAAACTCTTTTCTCATTGTTATATCTGAGTTCAGTAGATATGAGGCTTCTGAGTTGTGGTTCTGGGTGAGTTTGAACATTATGCTCCATTTTGGAAACTCTTTTTCTCCGAGTTCATTCCTCTCTACATAAATGCAGGTGCAGGGGGATGGCTCTGCATGTAAAGGTTCTAGAGTCCCAGAGAACCCTACCTTTGAATTTAAAATATTTTCACTTTTAATATCATCTGTGTCTTAAATCCCAGGGTAGTGATTCTACAACAGCTGTGCATTTATTTTACAGTTGTTTGCATTCATTCAGACCTTACTTGTTCTTCTAATACATTATTTATCATTGTGTTAAGAATAATGCCAGCAGTAAATTGTTGTCAGCATATTTCTCCATATTGATGATAAGTACACTGACAATACAAATCTGTGCCATTTCTGACAAAGAAAATACTTTATATTTTATCAGAGATTCTCCTTTTGCATTTTTTATCAGCATGCCTTTCGTATTCCTTTCTATTTTTTGAAGAGGGTAAGGTTATGGTGGGTGATTTTGGAGGCAGGGCATTTAATTTTAAGTGGCTGATTTCTAAGCAGCTGCAGACTGCTCTGTATGGTCATCTTACAACTGCATTCATTTAATTGACAGCACTAGCTTTGGAGGTTGGAGGCCATTAAGTGTGGTTATGACATGAGAGGTTAGATGACTTGCCTACAGGCATACATCTATTACCTGGACAAAAATGGACTTTATGTTCAACATTGTAATTAATGAGGCAAAAGTAATAAACATAAATGAAAATGTTTAAAGCCCCAGACATACAATCATATGTTACCAGTTGCCACTCACAGGTTCTAAGCCCCGAAGGCCCATTAAAATTACCTGGTTAGGTTTTAAAAAAATATAGTGGACCTTATCCCTACACACTCTGATTTAATTGAATTTTTATTGGGATCTAGCACCAGTATATTTTAAGATTCCCAAATGATTCTAATATGCAAACAGGGCTGAGAAAAAACTTATCTCAATATAAGAATTGAGTGTTGGAGTAGAATAAAACGGTGGTGAGTTTTGCTCAAGGAGGCAGTATGAGTATGAAGAAGAGGAATGTTTTGTGGTGATATATCTGAGAAAGGCAAAAACAGATTTTGCTTAACTTCTCAGACAGTCATTATTCATGAGCACATAGGTTGCTGAGGCAAAGTACTTGAAGTTGAATACAAGAAGAGTAAATACATGTTCATGTATTCTTCTGAGAAGGAATGTGACCCTGTTAGGCTTGAGAACAATGAATGATAATTTTCTAGAAAAGGAAAGTTCAACAGCGGAGTGGGGGGTTGATGTTAGAAAGGAATAGATACTTAAATAGGTCAGTTAGGGCAGGAATGAAGAGAAAAAGCAGCAAGGAGGAGAGGAGGCTGGGTGTGAAAGAGATAATGAATCCACTAGTCAGGGGCCCCTGCTGTGTACTGGTGCTTTCATGTGTTAACAACCAGGTAGAGTTTATTATGAACATCTTATTTATTGCAAAGAGGAAGCTGAGGTTCAGCAAGTTTGAATTACTTGCTCAAGATCAGAAAATTAGAAATGGGTGATGCTGTCGTTCAAATCTAGGTCTTTCTGATCTAGATGCTACATCACTTTACTTACTGTCATAGAAAGGACACATAAAGAGCCATCAGTTAATCAGGAACTGTTGAATTAATGCCTGTGAAGTAGCAGGTGCTGACAAATTTCTAGCTTCTGCTTTGCCGTTCGTGTTTTGGCCAATGATTTGCAGGAAGAAAAGTGGATCAGTAAATTATGCAGCATCAAAGCAGCTGCAAAGAGAGAAAAAGAAATAAAGTGAACTGTAAGGATGGGTACACAGCATGGCTTTGGTAGTGGTGCTAAGAATGACATTGGATTAAATTATTTGCAGACAATTATGTTATGGAATAGGCGTGGAAGGTTTAGGAAAGCCTTTGTTCAAAGCAGCGCTGCTGGTTGAGGGGACTCAAAGATCCAGATTCTGAACAACTGAGACAATGAGATTTTTCTCCTTATATTATTTCTGAGTTTCTTTGTTTCCTAACTATCAAGTTCTGCAGTGGACTCTCCCAGCCCCCCTCGAGTCACTTAGAATGGTTAATTTAGATTGTAGCTAATGTTCATTCTGCATTTCGCCACTGACTTCCCTCTAGTTAAGCTGTTACATTGTTGGTTATGGCCCATGACCATTGGAAGTATTTAGATAAATAGGTCTTTCAAGACCAGATAATTAAGGAAGGGGCAGTGACTTCAGGAATGTGCACTAGGGACACTGATTACCTAGGTACAGAGTCAGGATGCTGGTCTCCTATATTCTTGCACAAATTGAGTTAATTATCAGCTGGCAAGAGTGTGCAGTAGAAGGCAGGTTACTGGGACAAATTCAGACTGCTAGCCCCCCAAAAATGTCTTAATCTTCCCCATCAGTTATGGGTAATAGGTCACTAAGAAGGGGATGATGGTGAAGAACACAAGAATAGAAACCTGGAACCATGTCCTTTTCTTCTGGAATTTAGTGACTTTCTATGTATTCAAACCATGATCCCTTTGCCAACTCTTTGAAGCCTTTTCTGATCTCTACCTCTTTGTCCTTCATTGCTATTCTCAAATATCTGTAACACTGAACAAAAAGGCCTCTGCTTGCATAGCTAACTCCACTAGATTTTGACAGCCTTGAAAGCAGGCCATGCTTTAATTCTCCTTGAATTAATAACTCCTGGCACAGATGTGTTCTCCCATTAAAAAAACAAATGGATAGAAAAATGCATAGATGAATGAATGAATGAATGAATGAGCATTACTTTTCTCTAGTAACTATTACCAGGTCCTCGATTGTGTCAGATTTGTGGTCAAGCTCAAGTCACAATAACCTGGAAATAATGTGATTACTGTGATACCTATCGGTTGTTTACAAAATCTGATCAGATCTATAAAATCATTTGTTTCATATTGAAATTTAAGAGCTTGAATAAGGTACTGGTCATTTTTGCAAATGATCAAGTCACTTTAATAATGCCAAAGAAATTATTTAATTTACCTGAAATTCTAACTATGAGAGATAGAAAGTAAGTTAAAGAGTATTATCTGAATTTAAGAAATGCCTCAGTTGCAACAACTTGGCATGTGTTATGGGCAGAACTGTATCTCCCGCACAATCGGATGTGGAAGTCTGAACCCTCAACACTTTGGAATGTGATTGTATTTGGATATAGGCCTTTAAAGGGGTAATTGGTTAAAATGTGCCTTTAGAATGAACTCTAATCCAATTTGACTTGGTGCCCCTTTAAGAAAAGGAGATTTGAATATACAAAATGGCGCCAGGGAGGAGCGTGCACAAAGGAAAGACCATGTGGAGACATGTGAAAAGGTGGACTTCTTCAAGCCACGGTGACAGGCCTTCAGAAGAAGGCAAATCTGCTGACACCTTGATCTTGCACTTCCAGTCTCCAGAACTTGACAAAACAAAGTTCTGTTGTTTAACCATACTGTCTGTGATATTTGGTTATGGCAGCTTGAGCAGGCTATCACAGCACGCTATTTGTTTTGTTTCTTCTCAATGATGCTGTTAATCTAAGTTCTTTATAGTCAGTTAAGCTTTTTATTTTGGAAATTTAAGTAGTTCTTACCACTAAGTAAACAATAAGCATATGCAGATTATGCCTAAGCATGTAGGCATGCAGTATTAAAAACTTCTGACACATGTAATTGGAAATTTTTGCATAATTGATGCAGAGATATTTGAGAAAAGAAGTTCTCTGTGAAATTATATTAAATATATGGAGTTATTTAAAATCACGTATTGAAGCTGATTTAAAATATTAGCTATCATTGTCATGTACAAATCTCTATTTTATTCTTTTCATGTTTAAATATTGAAAACAATCAGGAACAAATCTCTTAAACAGAATTTAAGTAAAGATTAAAGGCATATCAAGAACTATGGCAATGAACACTTTTCTTCTGAAAGTGTTTAACATTTCTCTTGTACAAATTTTATGTTCACTTTTGCATTATGTTGTTTAATAAAAGTATATTCTAGTAAAAGTTTAAAAAAAGTTATTTCAGAAATAGAATTTAGCCCTCTAGGTATATCAGGCTTTTCAATGTCATATGGGTTTTGAACTCCTTATCTATCTTTTATTTATTCTTAAAGGGTGTTAGAATAATTCATTTAGGGGAAAAGGAGAATTTATTCATATTATAGTGGTTTCTTTTGAACTTGAATTCTATTGATTGCTGGAACATTATCTATTCTTTCTTAGTTATACATTTCCCCCCCCTGGAATTCTAGTATAGCTAGGTACTTACCAGGCATTTAATATTTTGAAGATAACAAGTGACCTCAAGTATCTTTCACTTCAGTTCAGGAAGTAAGATTTCCAGAAACAGATATAGATACTAACAATGATAAAAAATAAAAATAAAAAAAAGTATTTTGTGATCCAACTAATCATTATTTTTAAATATTTTTATTGATTATTTACAGAGAGGAAGGGAGAAGGATAGAGAGCTAGAAACATCAATGAGAGAGAAACATTGACCAGCTGCCTCCTGCACTGGGGATGTGCCCACAATCAAGATACATGCCCTTGACTGGAACCAAATCATGAACCTTTCAGTCCATAGGCTGATGCTCTATCCACTGAGCCAAACCAGTTTCGGCAATTTATTATTTTTTCATAAAATTTGACATTGAGTAATGGGATATAACCTATTTCAAACCATTAACCCAAATTGACTCCCAGTTATTTCACCCAGACTCTGCCTGCCCTCCACTCACAACACTCACACACACACACACACACACACACCCACACATAAAATCATAGGAATATGCCACAGTTGTGCTCCCATTATCTTAAATTTAAGATTTCCTCAATAAAGCTAATATTTTATATGAACTAAATGATTAAACATAAAATATTTGGTAAATATATATATATTATATACATTTTATTTTAATTAATTTATTTTAATATTTTAATAATGTGCATTAATTATGTAAGTGAATGTTTAGTATTCAATTTATAATTTATAATGACACTAGAGGGTCAGTGCAGGAAAATTCATGCACTCAGGGAAGGGCAGGGTCCCTCAGCCTAGCCTGTGCCCTCTCACAGTCAGGTAGCCCTCTGCAGGAGGCAACCAGATGGGTTGATCAGGGGATGGAGCCACTGGCGGCGAGTGGCCGACCTTGCCTCTCCGCACCTCCCCAATTGCCCCTCTGGTGCTGCTGGTAGCTGCTGCCCCCCAATTACCATCCAATCATGTCCCCTCCCTCCCCCCCGCTGCCTGCTGGCATGAGCCTTGACTGACTTGGCACCCCTGCTCACTGGTCCTGCCCCTACACCGACATGTCCTTCCACCATTTGGTTGATTTGCATATTATGCTTTTATTATATAGGATTAGTAGAATAACCTGTTTGATATATGGCTCTACCATTTGTTAGCTACTTGGAACAACTCAATTATTTTTCTTGTGCCTTAGATTCCTTGTAAAAATAAGCTATTAATACCTCTACTAATACCTATGATGAAGGTTATATAATTTGTGGTATGGGAAATTGCTTGATAAACAAGTAAATGCTCCACATGTGCTTTGTTGTTGTTATTTTTATCATTGTAATTATGGTTGCTATTTCAAAGTGTCTTCATTTTTTAAATTAACATGAACAGCTGCCTACTATTATATTATGAAAGAAAATCAAGGATTGAAAGTCTTAAGGCATCCAATTTGGAATGAAATAAGTAAAATTGTGTCTCTTTGCAGATATTCTTTTATATGTAGAAATTCCTAAAGAGTCCACCACAAACAGTTATAATTAATAAATGAAATCAGTAAAATTACAGGTTACTAAATGATCATTAGTTGTGTTTCTGTCCACTAACAATTAACTACTTAAAAAAGAAATAAAGACAATGATTTCATTTACAATATCATTAAAAACAATAAAATACTCAGGAATAAATTTAACCAAGGTGATGAAAGTTATGTACATTGAAAGTATACGATATTGATGAAAGAAAATGAAGAAGAAACAAATAAATTGGAAGATATCTTGTGTTTTTAGATCAGAAGTGTTAATATTGTTAAAACGCTACCCAAATCTAGGTGTAGATTCAATACAATTTCTATAAAAATTCCAATAGTATTTTTAACCAAAATAGGAAAAACAATCAAGATTTGTATGGAATTTTCAAAAGACCTCAGGATAAAAGAACAAAGCTGAAAGCATCACACTTCTGGATTTCCAATTATATTACAAAAATTTAGTAACCAGAACAGTACAATATTGATGTAAAAACAAAGACATAGACCAATGGAACAGAATTGAGAGCCCAGAAATAAATCCACATTTGCACAGTCCACTAATATTTGACATGAATCCACAAAGACTCAATTTAGAAAGGATATACCCTTCAATAAATTCTGTGAAGTAGATTAAATTCTTAAATGTTTAAGACTCAAAACTATAAAACTCCTAGAAAAAAAAACATAGTGGAAAAGTTCTTTAATATTGGTTTTGGCAAGACGTTTTTGGATTTGACACCTAAAACATAAGCAATAAACACCAAAATCAACAAGTGGGATAATATCAAACTAGGAAAGCTTCTGTATCACAGAAGAAACAATCAATTAAACAAAAAAGGCAACTGTGGAATAGGAGAAAATTTTTGCAAACCATGTATCTTATACCAGGTGTGCTGGTTAATAATATGGATTTTGTAATCAAAGGCAACACAATAATTTCAAGAGAAACATCAAAAGTGCTTTATTCATTGCTAGCTACACATTTCCCTCATCTCTCAGTAAATTTGTGGAAACCATCTCAATTGAACTTTTCTTGTTTTAAGGCAAACCATTCAGAGACCCAATTTTCCACTTCTTCGTACGTTTTGAAGTGCTACTTAGAAAGTGCTAGTGTCATCAATCTGAACAAGTGTTAATCTGAAGGAGCAAGGTCTGGTGAATACAGCAGGTGGCTTAATACTTCCCAGGCAAGATTTTTTAATGTGTCTTTAACTGGTTTTGAAGTGTGTGATGATGCTTTATCATGAAGCAAACTTACTTTGCTGTACCTTCTGGCCCATTCTGGTCTTTTTATGATCAAAGCATGGTTCAAATTGATTATTTGTTGTCCATAATGATCAGTATTAACTGTTTCACCTGGTTTTAAAAGCTCATAATACACCACACCTTCCTGATCCCACCAAACACAGAGCTTTGTCTTCTTTCTGAAGCAATTTGGCCTTGCAATTGTTGTTGATGGTTGTCCTGGATCAATCCATAATTTTGTGCATTTGGGATTCTCAAAATAAATCCACTTTTCATCGCCGGTCTCAATTCCATGAAAAAAAAAAGACTTTATTTCATGCCATTGAAGCAACATTTTACTGATGAACTTTGATTTTCCATTTGTCTTTCATTCAGTTGATATGGTACCCATTTTCCTTCCTTTAAAATCTTTCTCATTGCAGGTAAAGGTTCGGAAGTTGTTTGCTGAGCAACAAAGACATTGAATTTATATTTTCCCAAAATAAAACATGCAGATCATCAACAGCTATGTAAAAAGATGACCAGCATCACTAGTCATCAAATACAAATGAATCAGAGCCATCATAAGATAGCACTCATGCCTGTTAGAATGGCTGTCATATAAAGGACAAGAAACAAAAGTGCTGGTGACTATGTGGATAAAAGGGAACCCTATGTATTGCTGGTGAGAACATAAACTGGTACAACCACTGTGGAAAACAGTATGGAGTTTCTTAAAAAAATAAAAATAAAACTACCATATGATCCATCAATCCAGTTTCTGGGCATATATTGTATTTGAGAGAAATGAAACAACTCTCTCAAAGAGATAGATACATTTGCATGTTCATTGTAGTATACTAACCTAATAAAAGGGTAATATGCAAATTAACCATCACTCTGCTAAACCCACCAGACATGCCCACCAGCCACTCCCACCAACCAATCAGAAAAAAAGTATTCAAATTAACCCCAACCAAGATGGTTGCAACCACAAAGAGCAAGAGAGAGGCTAGGGTTGCCTCTGGCAATAGAAGAAGCCAAGCTTCTGCAGCCCTGGCTGGCCAAGGCCTCTACTCTAGGCTTCGAATTTTCAATTGTAGAAGGCAAATAAATTCCAGATGCCAGGGTCTCCAGGGGTGTGGCCAGCCTGCAAACCAGCACAGGCCTCTTGTCCAGGCCAGGTCACACCCCAAAGGAACCCATTTACTGATCCAGGACACCCTTCAGGGCAAACCAGCTGGTCCCCACCCATGCACCAGGCCTCTATCCTATCTAATAAAAGAGTAATATGCAGATTGACCATCACTCCAACACAGAAGATGGCTGCCCCCATGTGGTCAAAGATCCTGCCCCCATGTGGACATAAGACAGCTATGACAAGATGGCCAGCAAGGGAGGGCAGTTGGGATGGACCAGGCCTGTAAGGGAGGGCAGTTGTGGGTGATCAGGCAAGCAGGGAAGGGCAATTGGGAGGCACCAGGCCTGCAAGCAAGGGCAGTTGAGAGGGGCCAGGCCTACAAGGGAGGGCAGTTGTGGGTGAGCAAACCTGAAGGGGAGAGCAGTTAGGGGTGACCAGGCTGGCAGAGGAGGGAAGTTGGGGGCAAACAGGCTGGCAGCGGAGCAGTTAGAAATCAATCAGGCTGGCATGGGAGTGGTTAGGGGATGATCAGGCTGGTAGACAGAAGCCATTAGGGGCAATCAGGAAGGCAGCAGACGAGCAGTTGGGAGCCAGTAGTCCTGGATTGTGAGAGGGATGTCCAACTGCCCGTTTACGCCCAATCCCACTGTGATCGGTCCTAAACGAGCAGTTGGACATCCCTCAAGGGGTCCCAAATTGGAATGGGTACAGGCTGGGCTGAGGGACGACCCCCCCCAATCCCGTACACCGGGTCCCTAGTTATTTATAATAGTCAAGACATGGAAACAACTGAAGTGCCCATTGACAAAAAAGAACATGTGATATACATATACACTAGAATATTACTCAACCATAAAAGAGAAGGACATTCTGCCATTTGCAACAGCATGGTTAGACCTTGAGGATGGCCTTATGCTTAGTGAAGTCAGAGAATGATATATATACTGAATGATTTCCCTGATATATGAATTCTGAAAAGCCAACCTCATAATAATAGAGAGTAGATGTTGGAGCCTGGGGGAAATAACTAGATACATCAGTTATGTGATAAATAAATTCTGGGGACCTAATTTACGGAATGGTGACTATAGCGAAAAATAATGTATTTTATACTTGAAGGTTTCTAAGAGAGTAGACATTAAATGTTTACATCATCACTTTGTGAGGTGAAGAACTTGTTAGCTAACCTTACTGTGCTTTTCATTTTTCAGTATATACATGCATCTAATCACCAGATTGTACACCTAAAACTCACACAAAGTTATATCTCAAGTATGCAACAATAAAACTGGGGGGAAAAATCAGTCATTTTGTTAGGCCTGCATGCATTCATTCAACAAGTCTTTATTGATTACATATTCTGTTTTAGATTCAGTGTTGAGAGTGAATATACTATGCTGAGAAAAACAGAAAGAGATTCTATCATCTTGGAGCTGAATAAAAGAAAGAGGAATTGTAACATTAACCCCAAAATTCAAATATCACACAAATATGAAAGCATAATAGCATTTGTACTCAATTTATTATAACAAACTTTGTGAAATGTTTTATTATTTCATATTTATATTTTGTGTAAAGGTACATTACTCTTGGATTAACTACATTTTGATTCTGGTCAGTTTTAACCTTGTATTTTAAACATTTCAATGTGTGTGTGTCTGTGTGTGTGTGTGTCTGTGTGTGTGTGTGTGTGTGTGTGTGTATGGGTAGCTTTTGCTGATTTTATTTTAGAATGTGTGGATATTTTCTTAAATTTTTTCTCAAAGTCATGACTTCACTAATTTTAAAGCCACTTAAATGGTACAGAATTGGCTATTCTTATTAGAATTATAAAAATACTTCACAAGGATAATATCATTATTTGGCAAAATTTGAGGATGCTTGAAAATGTTTCCAGGTCTAATTTGTTTTTTGTTTTTTTTAAATATATTTTATTGATTTTGTACAGAGAAGAAGGGAGAGAGATAGAGAATCAGAAACATCGATGAGAGAGAGTCATTGATCAGCTGCCTCTTGCACACCCCCCACTGGGGATATGCCCGCAACCAAGGTACATGCCCTTGACCGGAATCGAACCCGGGACCCCTCAGTCCCCAAGCCGACGCTCTATCCATTGAGCCAAACCGGTCCCGGCTCCAGGTCTAATTTGATCTGTCAAGATTTTAGTCAAAGTGGATAATTAAAATAAGAATGTAATATATATATATATATTTTCTCACCAGAGGATATATTTTTTAATTGCTTTTTTACAGAGAGTGGAGGGAGGGAGGGGTAAGAGAGAGAAACATCAATATGAGAGACACATTGACTAATTGCCTTCTACATTGGCCCCAACTAAAGATGAAGTAAGAATTAACCCACAACCCAGATACCTGCACTTGTCTGGGAATTGAACCTGTGACCCTTTGGTGGATGAGCCAACACTCTAACCACTTAGCAATACGAGCCTGGGCAAGTAGCATAATTTTTAAGCAAAGTAAAACACAGTCTGAACTAAAACCAGTAGCTTTCAAAGTGTAATGTACTGAGATCTCATATGGTAATACTGAATGCTTCAAGATAAGCCTCTTCTCTATGTTAACATTTTCTTTACTACACTCAGAGTCTCATTTTTACCTGTGCTTTTATTTCAGAAATTAATGAAAGGCCATCTATAGTCAGTCATGAACATAAAGTGTTTTCAGGATTAGAAGTGAGTATGTTTATTTTATTTTATTTTATTTTATTTTATTTTTTAAATATATTTTATTGATTTTGTACGGAGAGGAAGAGAGAGAGATAGAGAGTTAGAAACATCGATGAGAGAGAGTCATCGATCAGCTGCCTCTTGCACACCCCCTATTGGGGATGTGCCCGCAACCAAGGTATATGCCCTTGACCGGAATCAAACCTGGGACCCTTCAGTCCCCAAGCCAACGCTCTATCCATTGAGCCAAACCGGTCTCGGCAGAAGTGAGTATGTTTAATGTGTAAAAAGATCCAATAAGCATTGAGGACAGCTCCGGGGACGAAACTAAGATGCTATAAAGTGAAGGCCTGGGAAAGAACAGCAAATGTTATAAAATTATGACTCTGAAATCAAGAGGAGAAATAGAATATTCTTCTTTTGACAGTTGATAGTTGAATAAAGGTTCAAGGGCAGGAATGTAGTTAAACTCAGGCCCAGATTTATGGCATCTGCCTAAGCAGAAACTGTTCTAAACTCCATAAGCTCATATCTGTATGCTAAACAACAAGTTACAGGGAAATCTTATCAAGTCTTTAGTACAGTTGAAAGACTGAATTAAAGGAGGCCCTGAAGTCACTTTGAATACCTTAAGGAATATTAGCATATTAGAAACTGACAAATTCTTTGGCCAAACCTGAGCTCTCTGTGAGACTTAAGCCACACCATGAGATTCTGTCTGCATCCTTGTGAAGTCCACTTTATCATTATTTTGATTTTATATTTTTTGGTAATCCTCACCAAGGATACCTTTTCACCAATTTTTAGAGAGAGTGGAAGGAAGAGGGAGAGACAGAGAGAAATATCAATGTGAGATATACACATCAATTATTTGCCTCCTGCACAGACCTTGACCAGGGCCTGTGAACCTTTAACCAGAACCCAGCCCTGGATCCTAAAGTCCATGGGCAGGTGCTCTATCCACTGAGCCAAACTGGCTAAGGCATGAAGTCCACTTTAACAAGAATTCTGCTAAGTCAGTTTAGAGAGAATCCTCATTCTTGATATCTGATCACCATCAACACCTGACTTAATTCCTCATCCTCCATCATCTACCAAACTATATGTAATCATCTTGGCTTGCCTTTAGCAAGAGTTCAGTTAAGTTAGTTCAGCAAGAATTAAACTACTGTTTCCATAGTTTTTTGTTCATCAATTTCATTCCCTGCTCCTTAGCTATAAGCCCCCTTATTCTATTTGTATTCGTAATTGAGCCCAGTTCTATATTGAGGTCTCATTTCCTCTATTGCAAGAGTACTTTATTCAATCTTTCTTTGCCATTATTGCTACTGTCCATATCTGCATTTTCTCTTTTTTGTAAATATATATATATTTTTTATTGATTTCAGAGAGAAAGAGAGAGGTAGAGAGAGATAGAAGTTTCAATAATGAAAATCCCTGATAGCTGCCCCCTACACACCCACACCAGATTAAGCCCTCAACCTGGGCATGTGCCCTGACTGAGAATCAAGAGGTGACCTCTAGGTTCATAGATCAATGCTCAACAACTGAGTCACACTGGCCAGTCTCTCTGGCTTTTCTTAGACAGAGAACATAAGCTTTATCAAAATTGTCTGTGAATTACTTTTTAAAAATATATTTATTGTTCAGATTATTACAGATGTTCCTCTTTTCACCCCACACATAGCTCCCACCACCCAGTTCCCACCCCCAATCTCTCACCCCCCCCCATTGTCCTTGTCCATAGGTATGAGATCTTTATCTAATCTCTTCCTGCACCCACCGCACCCTCTTCCCCTGATGATTATCAGTCCACTTCTTTTCTATGCCCCTGATTCTATTATATTCACCAGTTTATTCTGTTCATTAGAATTTTTATTCATTTGATTTTTAGAGTCACTTGTTGATAGATATGTATTTGTTCTTCATAATATTTATCTTTACCTTTTTCTTCTTCCTCTTCTTAAAGAACACCCTTCAGCATTTCATAGAATACTGGTTTGGTGGTGATGAAATCCTTTAGCTTTCTCTTGTGAGTGAATCTCTGTATCTGACCTTCAATTCTAAATTATAGCTCTGTTGGGTAGAGTAATCTTGGTTGTAGGTTCTTGCTATTAATCACTTTGAATATTTCTTGCCACTCCCAACTGGCCTGCATAGTTTCTGTTGAGAAATCAGCTGACAGTTGTATGGGTACTTCCTTGTAGGTAACTAACAGTTTTCTCTTGCTGCTTTAAAGATTCTCTCTTTGTCCTTTGCCCTTGGCATTTTAATTAGATGTGCCTTGGTGTGGTCCTCTTTGGATTCCTCTTGTTTTGGGTTCTCTGCATTTCCTGGACTTTTAAGTCTATTTCTTTCACCAGATAGGGTAAGATGTCTGTCATTATTTCTTCCAATAGGCCTTCAATATCCTGCTGGCTCTCTTCTTCTGGCACTCCCATAATTCTGATGTTGATATGCTTGAAGTTGTCCCAGAGGCTCCTTACACTATCCTCATATTTTTAAATTTTTTCTTTTCTTTTCTGGTTGGGTGCTTTTTGGTTTCTTGTACTTCAAATCTTTGACTTGATTCTTGGGCCCCTCTAATATACTATTGAATCTCTGTATATTATTATTTATTTCAGTCAGTGTATGCTTAATTTTTGACTCATCCTTTTTCTTTTTCTTTCTTTCTTTTATTTTTTAAATATTTATTTATTTATTTATTTATTTATTTATTTATTTACTTATTTATTTTGGCATTCTCACTAAGATCTTTGAAGGTCTAATTAAGTTCCTTAGAGGTTTCTAATAGAAAAATATCGAGTAACCTTATAACTATGGTTTTGGACTCTATATCCAGTATTTTGCTTCTTCCATTTATTTTATTTGTGACATGTTTCTTTGTCTCCACATTTTGGCTGCTTCCTTTTGATTGTTTTTATGTTTCGGGTAGCTGCTAAGTCTCCTTGAGTTGATTAGAGTGGCCTTGTGTGGTAGGTGTTCTATAAGGCCCAGTGGCTCTGCCTCTCCAATTACTTGAGGTGGACACTCTTGGTATACCCTATTGTGGCCTGTGTGCATAATCTTGTTGTAGTTAAGCTTTGATTACTGTTTGTATCACTGGGAGGAATTAACCTCCAGGCCAATTGTCTCTGAGTATCAGCTGTGTCTACAATGGGATACCTGCTGTGCAGGACTTGCTTCAGTGGGGCTTTGGTGTTCCCTGAGTCTGCCCCTTGAGTGTGTCACTTATGAATGTGAAGAGTTGTAATCTGGTATGGTCTCATACTGACCAC
This sequence comes from Pipistrellus hanaki, assembly GCF_964339955.1. Classification (NCBI taxonomy): domain Eukaryota; kingdom Metazoa; phylum Chordata; class Mammalia; order Chiroptera; family Vespertilionidae; genus Pipistrellus; species Pipistrellus hanaki. Next base: position 19,068,830 of record NC_140510.1, read on the forward strand.
TGGGTATCCTGGCTCTTGGATCTCTAAGGAGGTGCAAAATTAGCCACTGCCTGGGGCCACCAAGCTAAAGCTTCAGAGAGATCTGCAGATTCCTCCTCTTTGTATCAGTTTGGAAGTACCCAGATGAGGCCCAGCTGTGAAGCAAGGCAGGCTCCTGCTCCTAGCCTTGGGACTTGTTTTGATAGCTTTGGGGTTCTCTGACCCAGTTGCTGCCTGTTTGATAGCTTTTAGGCTGAGAAAGGACAGGCAATTCATATGCAAAAGCCACTGCATACAGTTTGGGTGGGGTTGTAAATTGGGTGGTGCAGGGGTCTCAGGGAATCACCAGGGCAGAGCAAACAACAATGGCTGTCAGTCAGCCCTGCACCAGAGAGCTCCCAGTGCAGGAATGATGAGGAACAATTACCACTGCAAATAGAAATAAAGCCGTTCTCGCATTCCTACCCTGATGTCAGACAGTCCTGTTTCTCCCAGTATGAGTCTATTTCACCCAGAATCTCACCTGGAACTGGAGTTCAGAGCAAGTGGGAGCTTGTATCTCCCTCCTGAATTAAAAAAGCAATTCACCAGGGTTCCAACCCATTCTGTGCCCCTGAACCTCCTACCAGTCTCAATGCTCTTTTTTCTTTACTTCTCTAGTTGTTGTACTTCCACTCAGCCATCTTTCATGTGGTTCTGGATGATAGTTGTTCTGCTTTTTAGTTGTAATTTTGATGTGGTTGTGAGAGGCAGTAAGTACAAGTGTTTACCTATGCCACCATCTTGGTTCTCTTGTATGAATTACAATACTTTTAAAATTTATATTCCAGTGAGATAGATAGTTATTCAGTATAAGATATATATCCAATATATCTTCAATATATATCATGTACTAATTATCACCAACTTTCTCTCTCCACTTGGTTTTTACTAGTTTTTTTTTATTATATACTATATATCGATACTATAAAACATATACTATATACTATATATTAATACTATATATTAGATACTCTATATAATGAGTGGCCAGTTTATTATGATCTCTGAAGGCATAATAATCTGGCTACTCAGTATATATATGTATGTATTAGAGGCCCGGTGCATGAATTCCTGCATGGGTGGGGTCTGGCCAGCCTGGCCAGTTGGCCACCCTGCCTGCTGGTGGAATCCTGTTCAAGGAGATAATTTGCATTTTAGGCTTTTATTATATAGGATATACACTGAATAGCCAGGTTATTATGTATTCAGAGATCATAATAATCTGGCCACTCAGTGTATATTTTATTTTAGTTAATTTTATTAGGCTAACGTCCTATATAATAAAAGGCTAATATGCAAATCGGCTAAATGGTGGAACGACTGGTCGCTATGACACACAATGAACACCAGGGGTCAGATGGTCAACACAGGAGCTTCCCCCTGGTGGTCAGTGCACTCCCACAGGGAAAGTGCTGCTTAGCCAGAAGCCGGGCTCACAGCTGGCAAGTGCAGCGGTATTGATGGGAGCCTCTCCCACCTCCATGTCAGTTGAACATCGCTTGAGGGCTCCCAAACTGTGAGAGGGCACAGGTTGGTCTGAGGGACCTCTTGAGTGCATTAATTTTGTGTACGGGTCCTCTAGTATATTATAAAAGTTATGTACAAAATAAGAAACAATTTTTAGATTGTAATATTTAGTTAATATTAGGTTATATATAGCACATAATATAATACTGTAATATATTGTAATATAGTTCATAGAATGATATCCTATATTATAAAGAGGTAATATTCAAATTGACCGTCACACTGTAAAAAGAAGGTGGCACCCACAATGGGGGCAGGGCCAGCTGCTTTGTGCACCTGCTGCTGGAATACCCTCAGCCCCACCGGAGGCCTTGGGTCCTCCTGAAACCCACCACACACTAACTGACAGCTCACCCAGTCTCCTCCAAAGAGCTGCCCATCTCTCTCTTTCTCCCTCCCCCTAAGCTGAAGCATGACTATGGTGCCCAACAAATTGGAAGTTATAACTCATGTAATTGAGAGTATCCTCTATTCCTCAGCTGAGGCCGGCCACTCCACAAACTTGCTGCCAGAGTCCCCTCAACCCCACCAGGGACCTTGGGTCCTCCTGCAGCCCCACTGACTGAGGCTCCGGTAAGCAGGACTGGCCTGAGGCACAGGCAAGCCTCGGATGGTGGCTGCCCAGCTGCCCAGGGTCGGCTCGAGGCTCAGGTAACCAGGGCTGGCTGAGGCTTGTTCTGCCTGAGTGGCAGCAACAAAAGTATGATGGAGGTGTCACCTCCCTATTTGCAGGGTCACCTCCTGTCCCTGAGGACTCCCGAACTGTGAGAGGTGTCAGACTGGGCTGAGGGACCCCCCTCCAGTGAATGAATTTTCATGCACTGGGCCTCTAGTACTATATATAATAGCAGATAATTATAATAATTACATAATACTAGAGGCCCAATACAGGAGAAATTCATGCAAGGGGCTCAGCCCTTGCAGACCTGGCTTTGTCTGGAAGGACATCTGACTGTCTGGTCTAATTAACATATTATGTTTTTATTATTATAGATTAGAGGCCCAGTGCACGAAATTTGTCCACTGGTTGGGGGAGGGGGAGTTCCTCAGCCAAGCCTTCTCCCTCTCACAGACTGAGCCCTCATGAGAAGTCCTACTGACAGGAAGCAGGCCTAAGCTGCTGTTTGGCTTTCCTCTCTGGGAGGTGACTGGGCTGATCAGGGGAAGGCACCAGCCCCATCACCCTGCTGCTGCTGCCACTGTCACAGCTGCCAAGGTGTTCTCATTAACACAGACTCTAGTCTAGGGGTGTCGAACTCAATCAGAGAAGGGGCCAAAATCTAAAATCCAGCCTAAATCGCGGGCCGAATGGTTTACTGAACAGTCATAAACTGACAATGTCATAAACTGACAGCGGAGTGCAGTGATGACAGCGCGGTGCGGGCCACATTGCAAGGCCTGGCGGGCTGGATTTGGCCCGCGGGCCTTGTGTTTGACACATGTGCTCTAGTCCCTTCACCATGAAAAAATGACAACTTTCTCACAGACTCCAGTCCCTTCACCATGAAAAAATGACAACTTTCTTTAGGCACTTTCAAGATGTGTCTTTCATAGGATACGACATTGCTTTTTTTTTTTTTTTTTTTTTTTTTTTTTTTTTTTTTTTTCTCAGCTGAGGATATGTTTCCATTGATTTTTAGAGAGCTTGGAAGAGAGAGGGAAAGACAGAGAGAAACATCAATGTGAGGGGGACACTTTGATTGGTTGCCTCCTGCATGAGACCTGACCTGGGCCCTAGCCAGGAAGGAGCCTGCAACCTAGGTACATGCCCTCAATCAGAATCAAACCCAGACCCTGAGATCAGCAAGTCGAGGCTCTATCCATTGAGCCAAACTGGCTAGGGCAGGATATGAAATTTCTTAGCCCCTCCAGCAGCAGATCTTAGTTTTTCCTCCAGGCGTGAGGTAGAAAAACCCTAGATCACCTTCTTATTATTATTCAAGTTACCTGGAACACTGTGAGAGGCAGCTTACAGGGAGCTTAGCCCATGAGCCAAAAGAAAAGGTGTTTCCACCCTAACCAATTTGGCTTAGTGGATAGAGCATCAGCCTGCAAAATGAAGGGTCCCAGGTTTGATTCTGGTCAAGGGAATGTACCTTGGTTGTGGGCACATCCCCAGTAGGAGGTGTGCAGGAGGTAGCTGATCAATGTTTCTCTCTCATCAATGTTTCTAGCTCTCTATCTCTCTCCCTTCCTCTCTGTGAAAACTCAATAAAATATATTAAAAAAAAGAGAAGGTGTTTCCTCTGCAGCTCATGCACAGAGGACCTTTACATTGTGTCTGCAGGGCTTCTGTCCACTAGGCTGGGGGAATGGCCCAAGCCACACTGCTGGCGGGTTGCTGGGAGCATGCCCCCAGCCCAGCGGCCCCACTTTCTGTCAGCTGGGCTTCTGTCTGCTGGGCCGGGGGCATGTCCCAAGCTGTGCAGCAGCAGCTCTGATCAGCCTCTGGCCCAGAGTCTGTCTGCTTGGCATGTCCCAAGGTGCTCAGCAGCTGCTCAGAGTTCACCCCTGCCCAGTGCCTGCTAGGCTTCTGTCTGCTGGGCCGGGGGCATGTCCCAAGCTGCGCAGTGTCCACACAGAGCTCACCTCCACCCCGCACCCTCTGGGCTTCTGTCTGCTGGGCCCGGGGCATGTCCAAAGCAGAGCTGTGGCGGCTCAGAGCACGCCCCCTACACAGCAGCCCAGCATTCTGTCTGTAGCCCTTCTTCCCTCTGAGGCCTGGGAGTGGGACGCCAGTGTCCAGCCCTGGCGCTATGGGCATAGCTATTTTGTAGTGGAGTTATGGTTAATTTGCATATTACTCTTTTATTAGATAGGATACTTATTTACTGGTACTAAAAGTTCAAGTAGAGAAGCAGAGCCTTGATTTCCTCATTCCAAATGTTTTCCCAGTCAGACAGGGCTGACAAAACTAATATTCAAAACCCATTTTGAAATCTAGATCTTGATCCTGGAAATCAATCCGGCTTAGGACCGGGAATTGTTTTCATTGTCGTTTAAACCAAAGTAGACAACAGCCTCTTGTGAGGACAAATGCCAGGTGGATTTGGATCACAGAGCCATATCTGTGCAGGTGCATCACAGCCATTCCATCAATCTCCCACTTATGCAATATATATTTCATGCAATTGAAATTGATAGAATGCACTCATTGCATCAGGGTGAAGTTTAATGCACTGAAGTGGTGAATTCAGGTTTTGTTTACGGTTTAATATCTAGGATCACCCTTTATGTAAGTAAAGTTAGTGCCATTCAAAATTAAGTAAGATTTTTCTCTTTAACTTCTAAATGTACAGAGAGAACATTATCTTCTTCTTTTCAAATAATAAAAAGTTTATACCAAACACCAAAGATAAACCAAAGACCTCAGCCAGTTTTATTTTTTCATACTTGTCATTAAAGCATAATGCTATATTAAACAAATGATATAGAAACACAGTTTTTAAAGTTCTTATTGTTGTACATAATTACTGTGCTTGATATAAATGTGGGCATGCCAAATAAACATGTAACAAAGCACAGATCTATTACATATTACATATTCCCTTTAGAGAATATATGTAAGCCTTTGTTTGTAAGAGGATGACTACATTTTACTTCCTAGAATGTATGGAATATCCAGTTAACATAAAAGAAAGAGAAGCAAGGAAAAATGTAGACAATGATTTAACATCAAAATATAAAAGACATTTTAAAATATTTTGTAGTAAAATTCAGAGTATTATATAATAAAAATAAAATATTTTATTCTGAAGAGACAGAATTTGCATGCAGTGTATTTCAGGTAGGAGGGAAAGAAATACACTTAAGATGAAATGATTCTGTTTGATAATGTTAACCCATAGATCTAATAACATTATCCCATTGAAAAGTATATATGCTTTTCCCAAATATTTTGTGTATGTGTGTGTTTATGGGGAGGGGTTAGATAGCACTTAACATTGTTACTGTGCCTATTTATATGGTTGTTCATTGATTTTCCTTCTGTTTAACATCTTCACTATGTTTGGAATATGTTGACATCAGGGACCATTGAACAAATGGACCTGGGCTTATTAAAATAATTACTCTCTAATAAGTACCTTTTGTATGTTATGTAATAAATAAGTTAACACCTTTAATAGAAGAAAAAGAGAGATATAAACATTTTAACAAAATTTTTTTTAATGTATATTTTATTGATTTCAGAGAGGAAGGAAGAGAGAGAGAGAGAGATAGAAACATCTATGATGAGAGAGAATCACTGATTGGCTGGCTCCTGCAAGGGGATCAAGCCCACAACCCAAGCATGTGCCCTGACTGGGAATTGAACCATGACCTCCTGGTTCATAAATCAACGCTCATCCACTGAGCCATGCCAGCTGGGTAACACAACCTGTTTTTATCCTCTTTTACAAGAGCTGTAGGTTCCCAGGAAAGTTATATGAACTCTGAGAACTGATAGTCAAGTCCCTGAGGAGAGAGGAATGAAGAGTTCACCTCTTGGATGCAGGGAGGAGTTTGCAGGCCTGAGGAGCTCCATTAGCAAGTGAGGATCTGTTCATTAGGAAGTTAGGGTAGTACCAGAAGTTTCAAAATCTTGATCTAATAAAGATGAACACCCAGAAGTAGTCCTTCATTTTTCTTCGAGGTTTCAACTCAAAGGTAAACCTTGTAAGAGTGCAAGAAACACACCTTGGAAGGATTGTCAAAATGTTGGCCACATTTGTTGTCTTTTTCAATCTCTTGATCTTTGTGAATTTGCTCTTTAATTACCTTTTAACTAGAGGAAATGTTATTTCTGAATAACATTTGTTTGAATAATTCTTCTCCAAGATGCTGAAAGTACTTTATCAGAATTAGAGTCTAGGAAATTATGCATTCCTTAACTAGATTTTTAGATTACACTATGAGATAAGCCCAGAAGTGCATAAAGATAGTGAAATTCTATTTGCAGTGTCAGTGTTTCGGTATTTTATAAAATTAGTAAAGCTTTATTGTATTTTCTGCCTGGGTACTCAATTGAATAAAAGGCATAATAAATAAGAATTCCAAAGCATAATTTTGTTGAGGAGGAAAATAAACTAGAAACAGTAATGTAATCATGCTCATATATATTTTATAAATTTCATGCATTCTGTATTTGAAAGTTTGTTGAAATATACTTGGGTATTGAAATATAGATTAACATTGAAAATTTTAATATTTTTCTATGTTTTAATATTTTTCTACATACACATTTCTTTGCACACAAAAATATAAAAACTTCTGCCTAAGCCAGTTCTCAGGATATTCTCTCCGTTATAATAACTGAATAATGCAGAGAATTGCAGAATACTTTCAAAGTTAAAGACACAATATTGTTTTTTCTCTGGGGCTTTTTGAATTTTGAGGCAGATTATCACCCCTACACTTCTTCCATTTCAATATGTCAGTTTGAAAATGTGGATCAAAATTAATTTTGCAGTTTTGAGATTTTAGGTAAAACAATAAGTGAGGGAAACAGCATAGATTTTCCTTTCCATGTTGCCGAAGTTTCATAAATGGGAAATTATAGGAACCTCTGTGGGTGCCTAGTGGTAAACAATGGACAGCTACTTCTGAACTGGACAAAAGTGCCCCCTGGTCTCTAGATGCCCAAGGACAAGGTTAGCATGCTCACAATGATCTTGTAAACAAATCAGCTCAACCTTGGCTTGATATACAGACTGGGCAGGTGAGTAAACCTTCATAGTTTGAGAAATTTCACAGGGAAAATAATGGTTTCCTGTGTCTTGGCTAATCTCCACCAATTAAACTGGGCAATCGCATGAGGCCAAGTTTGTAAACAGAGTAATGCCTTAGATGGTCAGGCTGCCAATAACAGCGCCGTATTCTTTTTTAAATTTTCTTTATTGATTAAGGTATCACATATTTGTCCTCCTCCCCTCATTCCAATCCCACACCCCTCCCCATGCATGCCCCCACCTCCTGTTGTCTGTGACCACTGGTTAGGCTTATATGCATGCATACAAGTCCTTTGGTTGATCTCTCTTCCTTACCCTCACCCTCCCCTACCTTCCCTCTGAGGTCAGACAGTCTGATTGATGCTTCCCTGTCTCTGGGTCTGTTTTTGTTGTTCATTATTTCCCCTAGATGAGGGAGATCATGTAATACTAGAAATGCACTTATAAGAACCAAAAATGAGACAAGCAATAATAGTTATGCTGAGAGGCAAATGAATCAATCTGTAGTGAGTTTCTTTCTGGGCCAACGGTTATTTTGAGTCCCAATTTCAATGTCAAACAGTTCCTTATGTGTGCATGTCAGCAATGATATTTCAGTTCTGGATAATGGAAAAATGGTGGTAATGCAAGTCTGACACACTCTGGTTTGGTCCTGGGATACCTGCGAGTGGCATATCTTTAAGGATGCTCAAATAGTTCTATTTAGGTTGCCTTCCCTTTCCTGTCTCAGAGCAAGTTTTCTCCTGTGGCTTCTGGAGAGAGATGTGTAATGGACATTTAATTCTATTTTGAATATTCTGCTGTCTTCTCAGCAATTTCAGTCTTTTTTGGTTACCTAAATCAGAGCCCATGTTGCAAATATTTTCTTGTGACACAGTCCTTTTGCCATTTGGCATTGTTTCTCAGCATTTTACCTTGAGGAATTGTATGCTAATGGAATATTATTACAAACAAAAGTCCCAGAAAGGTAAACCCATTGCCAAAGCACACATCTGATAGTGCCTTGCAAAGCTTTGATGATTTTGGTTTGTTCCTTATTTCCATATTCTTCTGCATGCCTCTCCTGTGCTAGAATAGTCTTTCAAAGATTCGACTATATCTATAATGAACTTATGCAAAATCTAGAGGCATTAAAAGAGGTTAGTAGACATATATCATCATCATCATCCTTATCATCATCATCATTATCACCAACACATACTGAATACTTACTCTACTAGTATGTGCCTGTAACCTTAATCTTACCTAATTTAATTATCACATGACTCCTGTGATACCTTGGTAGGAATCAGTGTTCACATAGTTAGGTGAGGAATCAGTATGAGGAGAATTGAAATAACTTACCTAGTGACACACAACTATTAGGGGCAGGCTGGAATTCAAACCCAGGTTTTTCTGCTTCTAAACCAATGTTTTAACTAGTAGACCTCAATCAGATATATATATATATTGAAGTTGGTGCATTCCTAATCACTTTAAAATTTCCTCAATTTGTGCTAGCTCTAAGGATTCCAGAAATGTCTCAGACCCGAAAACATCTGTTCAAGTCAGTTATCCTTCCTTTACTCTGATTAGCATTTATTGAATACTTACTATGAGTGAGGAATTGTAAGCATGGAAATTCAGAAATACTTAAGATTCATCATTTTCTCTGGGCAAGCAAGCAATGGGTTAAAGAAGTAAAACATTATGCAACCTTCAATTTATTGAGCAGATGCTTCTCTCTGTTGATCATGTCTCAGGAAAAAAAGTGCCTATGTACAAATTACCTAATAACTGCTAGTTTCACTGCCTAGAAGAATTAGAAAATTATTTTTCTAACCAATGGGCCTGTTAGAGTAAGATCAATGATCATAAATATCTAATGTGCTTAAATTGCTTCTAAAGAAGCCATGCCTTGCAGGCAATAAATGTCAACATATTTATTAATGATGTAATTAAAGATTTGACCTCTTAAGTAAAACAGGCATTTGATAAAATAATATTTATTTCATGAAATAGGAGCATTTTTCTTTTTGGTGTCAGTGCAGAAGCAAAGAGTACACAGATTTCAAATGTCTGTATTTATCTTTTATTCTGAGCATACAGCTTGAATCAAATGGAACAATCACTCTTATGAAGCATTGAGGAGAATTTGGTAATGTTATAAAGTGATGTTTGGACTTTTGAAATGTTTCCTTTAGTCTATTCCATGTATTTTGAAATATCTCAGCATATATTTTACTTGACTTTAAAATCTACTTAAGTTCCATTCATTGATTTTTTTTAACTATTTGAGACTGGGTAAATGGCATTGCCTGATTGAGTTATTGTACTAGAAGATCAGTTAGGGGGAGATAGGCAAGTAGAGATAGGGTTTATTCTTCTTGAGAATTTATCCAATTTCTGGAAGAAATCAATATCAGTCTTAAGCCAATACTAGTGAAGTATAGCAGGTAAAAGTTATAATAGTAGAAATCTATATATTCTTGGACCTAATCCCATCCAAATAATTAATCTAGGTGAAAACATTTTTATTTATTATATGTGCAAATTTCCAGCTGACATCAGCTTGATTTGAATGAGAACTTAAATAAAACTTCAGTGTTCATTATTTTATTGTTTTATTGTTATAATAATTAGCTACCGAATTTTTATTTGGACATTTTCTTCTTTATTGATTAAGATATTACATATCTGTTCTTATTCCCCCATTAATCCCCCAAACACACACACTCAGGCCCCTACCCCCCTGGTGTTTGTGTCCATTGGTTATGCTTATGTGCATGCATATAAGTCCTTTGGTTGATCTCTCCCCCTTATCCTTGCCCTCCCCTACCTTCCCTCTGAGGTTTGACAGTCTGATGAATGCTTCTCTGTCTCTGGATCTGTTTTTGTTCATCAGTTTATGACGTTTTATATTCCATAAATGAGTGAGATTATGGGATATTCATCTTTGACTGGCTTATTTCACTTAGCATAATGCTCTCCAGTTCCATCCATACTGTTGTATTAGGTCTAGTAATAATTAATGTCGTTTTCTAATATTTTAAATCGAATTTATTTAAACAATACAACAAAATTTAATCAACAATATAGTTGCCGTTGTTTTCTACTACTTGTGCCCAACGCTCAGGAAGCATTTTAATCCCTCTGTTGTAAAATTCTTGTGATTTTGATGCAAAAAATTCGGTCAATGCACCTTTGAGGCATTCTTCATTATTAAATTTTTTTCCAAGAAGAAAGTTTTGCAAAGAACGAAACAAATGGTAATCGGAAGGGGCAATATCAGGAGAATAAGCAGGTTGAGGGAGAACTTCCCATTCCAACTGGCGCAGTTTTTCAGCAGTGATTCTTGCGGTATGCTGTCGTGCGTTATCGTGGTGAAGAATTACGCCCTTCCGATTAATCAGCGCAGGTTCTTTTTCTCTTAAAGCTTGGGCTAACCTTTCCAATTGGGCACTATACACTGCACTTGTAATTGTTTGGTTAGATGGTAAAAGTTCATAATGAAGAATTCCTTTAAAATTCCACCAAACACACAACATCACTTTTTTCGCATGCAAGTCAGGTTTTGGCGTGGGCTGAGGAGCCTCATTTTTGTCCAACCATTGAGGCCACCTTTTCAAATTAACATACAGCACCCCTTGTTCATCTCCGGTAACAATTTGCTCTGAAAACCGCAAACAGTTTTGACGAGAGAGGAGCGAACTGCAAATTGTGACTCTTTGATTATGGTTGTTGTCGGTCAACTCATGAGGAACCCATTTTCCAAACTTTTGGACTTTGCCAAGTGCACGCAATTGATTGGAAATTATTTTTGGTGAACAATTTAAAGTTGTCGCAAGCTCTTGTTGGGTAATTTGAGGATTTTGCACCAAAAGAGCTTGAAGAGCTTCTTGATCAAAATTGGACACACGGCCTTGACCACTCTTGTCATCTAATGAAAAATTTCCCTCGCGAAATTTCTCAAACCAACGCTGGCATTTTCTGGCGCTAACTGCATCTTGACCAAGAGCACTACAGATGTTTTTTGCAGCCTCACTTGCTTTTCTTCCTAATTGGAACTCGTAAAGCATGCAGTGCCGAATATGCTCTTCATCCGCCATCTTCTTAGCCCTAGTTTTGCAACAAAAACCAAACCAAACACAAACTTTTTCAAGCAAAACTTGTTAATTGCACTTCACACGTTCTGTAGATACCACGTGTTTGAAGGTTATGTCAATACAAGTCAACGCCAAGCAAGATTTTAAACGAATGTTTAAAAAGACATTAATTATTACTAAACCCGATAAATGGTAAGAATTCCTTCTTTTTTATCACAGCATAGTATTCCATTGTGTAGATGTACCACAGCTTTCTAATCCCTGATGTTGGGCACTTAGGCTATTTCCAAATCTTATGGTAAATTGTTCTGCTATGAACATAGGGGTGTATATATCCTTCCTGATTGGTGTTTCTAGTTTATTGGGACATCTTCCTACAAGTGGGATCACTGGGTCAAATGGGAGTTCCATTTTTAGTTTTTTTGAGGAAACTCAAGACTATTTTCCACTGTGGCTGCACCAGTCTGCATTCCCACCAGCAGTGCATGAGGGTTCCTTTTTCTCTGCATCCTCACCTGCACTTGTCATGTGTTGATTTGTTGATGATAGTCATTCTGACAGGTGTGAGATGGTACCTCATCGTCATTCTGATTTGCATCTCTCAGATGATTAGTGACTTTTAGCATGTTTTCATGTTTCTCTTGGCCTTCCTTATTTTTTTCATCTTTCAGATTTTTTTTTTTAAAGAATGAACGAAACATTTAAAAGCTCTTTTCTATTTGGATCTCAAATTCTGATAAATAATGAACCATTCTCAGCATTAGTCGATGTGCCCTGTGATCTATGGTACTGTAATCCTATATCTGCACTAAGTTGGTGGAACAAATTGGAAAAGCAGTATCCAATTATTATTTTAGGGTCTTAATTAGTTTTCAACATTTTGATGAGAAAAAGATTGTAGCATGATTCGTCATGAGTTCAACACTGTAAACCTCCGATAAAATTTTGTGGTTTGTTCTTTATTATACTTCTTTAATATGGTACAAAAGTAGTCATTAGGCCCCTGCCATGTTCTGCAAAATCGAATATAAACAGTTTAATAGCCAGGGGATCAAGCATGAAAAAGGCAGCAGCAATGCTTTTTAAAGGGAAATGCTATAGTTGTCCTCTGAGAATTATACAATCAGAGCTATTTGGCTGCTTTAAAAGATTCTGCTTTTGCAGAATCCTTTCCCAGTACAAAAAAAATTAGATTTTGGTGAATGCTGCATAGTCTTCATAGATCTGAAATAGTGCAAGGTCTGACGGGAAGAACTAGTGATATTTAGCTCCTGTAGTAGCAGGAATGTGGTTTTGAAAAAAAAGGAGAACGCACCAATTCAAAAAGGCAAGCTTATCTTGCCTTTGTTGTACTTTATTTGGAGACAATCTTCCCAGAGGACCTGAGCTTAAAAATGTGTTGGAATGAAAATAGTTTGCCATAGTCTATAACTTTCAATATGATACTACTGCAATTATATCATAATAACTGTTATGTGAGCTATTATGGTGCAGGCCACCATCTTAGGGATTATATATATCGAGTGATTACATTTTTACAGTAACCCAGCAGAGCAGGAGTATTGTGAGAAAGGTACTATTATCATTACAGTTCCCTAGGATATATATGTCCACAGGTGAGGACACTGCAGTGCGGCGAATATGTTTCAGGTGCGGATTTTGAACCCAGGTGGTCTGAATGCAGAGTCCATCATGCCACACTGGCTCCCAGTTAATGTGGGGGGTTAAAATCTGTTTCCTAATTCCTGCCTGGCATCTTCATACAGATTCATCATAGGTGTCTGTCAGTAGTAGGGTTGGGGTGCATAGTACAAAAACATAAGGTACAGTTTACACTTTAAGCATAAGACCAAACATCTTTTCCTTTATACCTCACTTATTGTTATCATCCAGAATTGACTGAGAGACCTACTACGCACCAGATGTCTGATTAAAGTTTATAGAAGACAAAGTTCCATTTTTACAGATCATGCATTGTACTGCTCAGATGATACATAAATGTTATTTTAGCCAGAAGCTCATTTCCATTGCATCACACATATCAGTCTGTTTTAATGCTTGACTCCCAGTTGTTGCATCCATAAATATTTGCCAAGGAAAAGCTCTGCTGTAGTACCATATTTGAAAAATCTGTATTCATGTTATACACGAGGGCACATTGGCTGGATAATTCACTATACCTGAAATTATGAAATTTTAGGTCCTAATATGTAAGCTTCAACTCATTATTTGCTTGAAGCAGGCAATGTATTTTTGGTTCCTTCCTGAAAATAGATCTGGATATGGCATCAAAGCACAATCTGTAAAGAAAAATTAGATTTAAATTACATTTTTAATTAAACATTTAAAAAATTAGATTTAAATTATATTTTAATTAAACATTTTAAAAAATTGCTTTGCAAAATATCCTCTTAAGGAAATGAAAAGAAAAATACACACACAGACTCTGTGCATATATTTGCATATTATAAATCCAACAAAGAATTTGTACCCCGAATATATAAATGACCTCAAAACTCAACAATATGAAAATAAACAACCTGCTTTTAAGCCCAGCCACTGTAATAATATACCACAGACCGGGACATTTATTTCTCACAGTTCTGAGGTCTGAGGCCAAGGTGCCTGCATACTTGTGCCTGCAGAGGGCCTGCTTCTTGTTTGTTGATAGTCACCTTCTCACTGTGCACATTCTACCTCTTCTTATAAGGACACTTATAATTTCATAATGAGGGTCCCACTCTCATGACCTCATCACCTCTCTCAGGCCCACCACCAAGTACCATCACACTGGGTCTTAGAACTTTGATTTATGCATTTTGTAGGGACATAAACATTCAATCCATAACACAATCCAATTCAACACTAGTTCAAATTAAAAAAAAGACATTTCCCCAGAGATGGTACAGAGAAGGGAGATAAACACATGAGAAGATTGGTTCACCATCCTAAGTCTTTAGGAAGATGTAAATGAAAATTGCCATGTAATTCCACTATCCCCCTATCAGAATGTTTAAAACTTAAACAACAAAAAGTGGTAATATTAAGGACAGGTAAAGATGCAGGGCAATGAGAGCTCCCATTCATTGCTGAAGGAAATGCAAAATGGTACAGTGAGCGCTTTGGATAAGAGCTTGGCAGCTTATTAACATTATAATGAAAATATTTATTTATTTAATTAAAATATAGTTGACATGTAATATTATTTTAGTTTTAAGTGTATAAATTGTAAATTAACATGTATATATCTTACAAACTGATCATCATAGTAAGTCAAGTAATGATTTATCGCCATATAAAGTTCTTACAATATCATTGACTATCTTTCCCATGCTGTAGGTTACATCCCTGACTTGTTTATTTTATAACTGGAACTTATACCTTTTAATCCCCTAAATCTGTCTCACCTCTGCCACCACCCTCCTCCCAAATGGCAACCAAACATTTTTACTGTGTCTGGGAGTCTATTTCTGTTGTTTATGTGCTTATTTGTAGATTCTCATATAAGTGAAATCATATGGTATTTGTTGTATTTGTCTGACTTATTTTACTGAGCATAATACGTTCTAGGCCCATCCATGTTATTGCAAATGGCAAGATTTCATTATGTTTTATGGTTGAGTAATATTCCATTAGACACACACACACACACACACACACACACACACACACACACAAAATGGTTGCTTCGATTTCTTGGCTATTGAAAATGGTGCTACAGTAAATGTAGGGTTACACATATTTGTTTTTATTATTTTTTTATTTCTTTGGATAAATACCCAAAAGTAGATGTGTTGTATTATATAATAGTTGCATTTTCAATTTTTGGCACAACTTCCATGGTGACTAGACCAATTTATATCCCCACTAACATTGCATAAGAATTTTCTTTTCTCCATATCCTTGAAAACACTTGCTATTGGTTGTCTTTTTCATAATGGTGATTCTGACAGGTGTAAGAGCAGATTTTTTATGTCCCAGCAATAACTCTCCTAAATATATACCTGTCCCCCCCCAAAAAAAATATATATATACACATATACACAAAAACCTTTATTCATAATTATATGAAAATGTGGAGATATCTCAATGATCTTCAGCAGGGGAATGGATAAACAAAATGTGCTATATCCATACAATAGAATTCTACTGAGCAACAAAAAAGAATGTATTCTTGACAAATGTAGCAATATGGATGAACCCCAAATGTGCTCTTCTTCAAAGGTTACATGTGGTATAATTCTGTTTTTAAGATATCCTAATGGTAAAAAGGAAAACTGTAGGAACAGAGACAAGATCAGTGGCTTCTAGGCTTCAGGATTGGGGGAAAGGATTGACTCCAAATGGGCAACATGTGGAAATTTTTATGGCGGCAGAGCTGTTCTGTATCACGATTTTGGTAGTGGGTACAAGACTTTATGCATTTTCTGAAACTCATAGAATTATATAACATGAAGAGTAAATATTGTATAATACCTTTACAGTATGTAAGTTAAAATTTGACATATAATGAAAATTATAAATAATGCCACATTTTTTTGTGCAAGAACTTTAATGAAGTTAACTTCCCCTGAATTCATTTGCTTCGTCTGTCCATCTCTGAAATGTGTTCTTCAGAAAGTAATCAACAATATAGTGAAGATTTTTTTTTTTTAATATTATTAATCACACTAGTGGCCTGGTGCATGAAAATCCATGCACTGCGGGAGGAGGGGGAGATCCTTCAGCTTGGCCTGCCCCCTCTCACAGTCTGGGAGTCCTCATGGAATGTCCTACTGACCTACTGACGGCTTAGGCCTGCTCCCCACTGGCCTCCATCTGTGGGAGGCAACCAGCCAATCAGGCATATAGATATTTTCTGAAGGCAACATGAATTCCTTCCTTATTTCTTTCCTCTGTGGTTGTAGAATAGGGGATTAAAAGGCGGAGAAAGACCTGTGGCCTGGCCTGGGGCTTTTGTAGAGAGAGGGCTGGGGAAAGTCTAGAAATGGTTTCATTCAATTGTCCTTCCTTCCTCTGGGACCCTCCCTCCATTTTTTCCTTGTCTTGGTGGACGCTCAGGCCTCGGACACACAGGAGCCCAGCGATGATGGGGTTCAGCACCCTTACTTCTCAGCTGAACATACAGCCACCTCACATTCCAAGCGGGGCTATTTCAAAGTGGCTAAAGCCCTGGGAATCCACAGCTCCGGCCTTTTCCCTCTGGGTTTCCTCCTTGGGTCTGTTGCAAACTTCACTGAGACACGAAAGCATCTCTGCCCTGGCTTTGAGGTCTCTGGGTCCATAGTCTCCGCTCAGCATGATCTCCCAGAGCCTGTTCCCCTGGGCAGATGGGGCGGGGGGCTAGCTTGGAGAGCTGGAGGAAAATGGCACAGTCACAGCTGGTATGAACCAATGCCTGCTCAGCCAGACTTCCTGAGCTCCCCACCAGGCCCAGGCCAGGCCCCTTCCCAATGCCTGGAGGATCCCGGCTGAGGTCCCCTCCCTGCACCCAGTGCCCTCCTCCCTGTTCCACCACTGGGAGCAGCTCACTTGCTCTGACCCTGCCAGCCCAACAGGCAGTAGTGCGGCCTAGGACACCTGTGGCCATAATCCTCCTCCCCTTCCCTGAAGCATGAGTCGGGGTCCCAACAGCTTGTGGCTGCCCCCAGGCTCCATGCATGGAGACACCACTTGCCACTGAGCAACTGTCCGGCCCAGGACCTGTGGGCACTAGAGTGGCCAACGGGAGCCAGACTTGGCTTTGCCGGCTGCCCCCAAGGCCTGAGGGCTGTGCGTGCCCTGTGGGCCTTGTCACCCTTGTGAATCGCCACAGCTGGGCCATCCAGTCCCAGGAAGTGGCCTACCCGATCCCCATGGCTCACTCCCTGGTGCAGTTGGGTCTGCCTGGCAAGCACATATGCAGGAGCTGGGCCACCAAGGGGAGGGAGGGGGATGCGCAGGCTGGGACAGGAGCAGGGAACTTGGTGACTTAAACACAACGTGGGCCCTCCAACACCACGTGGGCCCTGGAGGGCGCCCCTGCTTGGTGCTGCGCTCTCAGGCCTGAGGTGAGGGCAAGGAACCTGGGGCTGCAGCCTGGAGGTGGCCCTCGCTGCTTGCAGTTGCAGTGGTAGGTCAGGGAGGCTGCAGCCATGAGGCAGCCTCACACAAGTCCCTGCTGTAAGTCCCTGACTCTCTCTCTCTCTTTCTCTCTGAGACGTCAGCAGTTCAATTCGCTTGGCATGCTGCATGCGCAGCCTGGATTTTGGTAGAATCTTTGGTAACATTTTGGATGTTATGGACGCTGGCTATATATATTGAAAGCATCTTAATCATGTAGTTATAGTGGGGTAGTTAAATAAAGATGTATGTCCCACTTACAGGCATTAAAATATGTTTCTGAAGGTTAATTACATAGAGAAATTATCATTCTTCACTTATGTACTATCAGTTTACTCTATTGATTTACCCAATTTATCTTCAAAATATTGATTCTCAAATATTTTAAAACTTCTAGATAACTTCCTAAAATATACTACATATTAAAGTTGGTTCAAATGCTTTTATGTAAAACTATATAACTTGATAAATATATATAAATGGATAGGTAGAAAAATAGACAACATGAGTAATATTATTTCCACCTTTATAATCATTTGAGTTTCCTTTTATTTTTTTAGCTAAGACCAATGGGATGAGGATAGAGCTAGTATCTTTGACACAAATCATTTTGCTATTTGTAATGTCCTCTATTCTCATTTTCACCAGTAATAAAAGTCACATTATATATAAATGGTACTTTGCAATTTCCAAAGTATTATGTTACATTAGTCTCTTTGATTCATTACCGGACCCGCTGATATAATCCCTCCTCCACAACCACCACCACTTACACAGGCATCTGAAGCCGAAAGAAGCTTAACAATTTTGTGGGGTCACATTTTGGTAGGTGTTAAAGTCAGAACACCAATCCAGATGTTACAATTCCTCATCAAATACCTTGTTCATTATAATGTACTGTTTACTTCCTGCAAGATTTTTCCTTTTTGAAGACATATGTCCTGTGTTACAAAGGTCATTTATTCCATTATTGCCAGTCTTACTCATCTTTTTAACACTGTTCAGTCTCTATAAAATTCTCAGGAGAAACAAAGTTTCTGAACTAAGAAATTGTCTTCTGATTGCGTTTTGAGATTTAGCAGTATGGATTTTCTTTTTCAGTGTGCACTTCTGTGCTATGCACTGTGTCCAAAAGAGTTAGGATCATTCTTCAGGTATTCCTCTTGCCTTCTGTCTGATTCTTCCATCTCTCTATTCTGAGTTTATCTATTCTATTTTTGAAAGGTTTTCTCCTATTCTGCCCCCTCCCAAGATGCAATTCCCAGATAATCAGAGAGCCTATTCCTTTTGACTTACCCTTTCCAATACTAAACTTACTGAGAAGCTGACAACGGATTGTAGAGAATCCCTTCTTTATGGTTTGGCATCAGTTAAAATTAATGTAATAGGAATGATACATATGAGATAGAAGCCAGGAAGCAGCAATACAACATGATAGAAAGAACATAGCTTGCAATGTCTAACAGACAGCTTTAACTGTACCAGCTCAGACATTTATGAGCTACCTAACTTTCTGACAAGGTTTTTTTTAGCTTCTCTCTACTTCAGGTGAAAGAATAGTGCCTCATTAATAATATAAATATGGATATTCATTAAACCATTACATGTTCTGTGGTTAGCACAGAATATAGCCCACTCTTACACAAATATCAGCTACTGATGTTATTTTAGGGCAGTTGATTTTTTGTTATTATGAATATGGTCATACTTAAAATCAGGTTTCTTTATTTGTCTTCTTTTATGTATAAACTAAATAGACAGATAAGCTTCAGATTGTGGTAGTAACAAGCAGAAATATTCATTGCAATGCTGGCATAGTATTGTTGTACATAGATAACTTCTGTTTATCCTTTAGCTTTGTTTCATATTTTATTGATTTGCAATATAAACATTTCCTTAGCTGATTATGTTCTCAGTCCAGAAGTAGCCATGGGCTACTTGCCTGTAAGGAGATAATATTTAAATTTTTAAAATGGAATTAAGTATATATGAATTCCAGAATATTTGCTATGTGCTATCTGTTGACATCTTTCTCAGCTGTTGGCAAGCATTTAATCAATGTTTATTGGCTTTTCTTCTCTGAGATTTAAATAGCACATTAAATTTTATGACAGGGAGAGTATTTTCCATAACTGTTTTATTATTTTCCATAGATAGTTTAATAGTATATAAGAGGAAATAACCATAAAATAGCTGAGCATGAACTATTTTTGAAAGTATATGGTAATTTGAAGTTTGTATGATGACAAAATGTTGAGGTAGTTTTCAAATCATATTGTAGTTTTGTGGATATCTGAGTTTATCTTTTATCTATATATTTTTACTCTTTTGGACAACAATAGTCTAGATCAGTAGTAAATAAGTATAGTTTTTTTTTTAAATTGTTATACAAGATAGATAGTTGTTCATAAAATTAAATTATAATTTCTCCAAAGTCACAAAACGACAAATGCCACGAATGTACTATATTTCAAATGTATAGTTTAAACATTAGCTTTATGTTGAAAGTCCAAACTATGATAGCTATATTAGTGCTAAGTTTATATGATTGCTTGACTAATAGCAATAGAATGTTTGCCATGAGGTATTTATACTTAAAGTAGTATATACATTTGAATGGAAAAAAATTAGCGACCCTTATGTACACTAATATATTCAAAGATCTCTCTCTCATCTAAGTACTTTTGCTGTTGTCCAGGAATGGGTAGGCATGAGAACAGCAGTGTAAATTATGGCCAAGACCTAGTCAATCATACAGCCATTTATGCATGGCTCCCAGAATCACAAACAAAAATATTAGTGATGAATATGACCACAGAATTTCACTCCCAAATATATACCAAAGAGAATTGAAAATAGGCACTCAAACATGTAGGTACATGTATAAATGTGTTCATAGTCACAATAGCCGAAAGATATCCGTCAACAGATGAATGAATTAAAAAATTGTGGTATATACATATAATGAAATATTATCCTATCTAATAAAAGAGTAATATGCAAATTAACCATCGCTTCGCACCAAATATGGTGGTGCTCATAGCCACAAAGATGGCGGTGCTGGCCAGAGCCATGGAGCTGGCAGACACATAAGTCTGCAGGGGGTCTGGACCCCAGCCCCAATCCCATGGAGGCTGTGGCTCTGAGCTGCTGGGGCCAGAGCCAGTGGATACATCCTGCACCCTTTGGTCCCCTCCTCTCATTTCCAGGAAATAAAATGTCCGCTGTGCACCCACCTTTTGGCACAGCCCCTGCCCACTGCAGGCACCTCCTCCCCCAGCAGGCAGTGCCGTGCAGCTCCCAGACACCTGTCTTCCCATAGCTTATATGGACAAATGCATGCAGGCAAAGTCAGGAATTCAGGCCTCTGCCATCAGCTTCTAGCTCTCAGGGCACCACATGGGAGACTGAGGGTGGGGGTGGGGATGATGGGAAGGAGGGGGAAAGGCACCAACCAGCAGTTGCTCCAGCCCTGCCCAAGTTTCACTTTTTGTCTGTGGGTTCTCTCCTGGGCTCCACATGAGCATTCCCGGGATAAGTAGCTTTAGAGAGCAGGGGGACAGCCGGGCACTGCAAGGTAAGTGTTGGTTGGTTGGTCTGGGGCACAGGACACACTGGGGGATCAGGGCCGGGCCTGTCAGGGACTGGAGACAATGGGAGGGGGAATGCCTGGGCACCTCCTTCTATGCCTTAGCCTCTGCCTCCAGCTGACACCACCACCACCTCTGCCCTGGCTGCCTCCTCCCAGGGGTATTGTTGCAAATCCCCTTTCCTTCTCCCCACCCTCTGCCTTCAGGTGCCTCAGGAACCCCCAGCCTTCCTGAGTGCAAGTACCTCTGAGGAGTGTGCACAGTGTGAAAGTGCCAGGCACTGTGCATTCACGGGGTACACACCATTGAAGAAAGCTCAAATCGTGGTCTGGGTGGGGTTGGGGCCCTTTCCCATGTGACCCCAGCCTGGGCTTTTCAGGGTGTCCAGGGGGCAGGGCCACACCCAGCTGCTTTGAGCTTTCACAGAATCCCAGTTGTCACCATGGAAGGGGCCTAGGAATCCAGTTATCCAAGCCGCCATTTTACAGTTGGGGCAACTGAGGTCCAGAGAGAAGGAGGGCCTCCCCAGAAATCAGTAACTAAAGGCCAAACAGTAATGAAAATAAATGGCTCCCAATTTCTAATTTCCATTCTCCAGCATTTCTCCAGTACCCACAGGCTGGCAGGGGGCGGGGGGGGGAGAGGGGCATTCAGGCTGGCAGGCAGAGTGGCTAGGAGCAATCAGGCAGGCAGTCAGGTGAGCAGGTAGGAGCCAGTGATCCTGAATTGTGAGAGGGATGTCCAATTGCCAGTGCAGAATCGGGCCTAAACTAGAAATCTGACATCCCCTGAGGGACCAGATTGGAGAGGGTTCAGGCCAGGCTGAGGGGACCCCCTCCCCCATGCATGAATTTCATGCACCAGGCCACTAGTTTTATCATAAAATAGAATACAGTAGTGATATGTGTCATAACATAGATGAATCTCTAAAATATTATGCTACGTGAAAGAAGCAGCAAAAAAAAAATCACAAATTGTATGATTCCATTGACATGAAATATTCATAATAATTTAATTGACCGAGATGGAACATAAATTAGTGGCTGCCAAGGACTGAGGGGAGTGAGTAATGGGGAGAAAATGCTTAATGGGTAAAGGGTTTTACTTTAGAGCAATTAAAATGTATTCAAACTCTGTAGAAATCACATTGTGATTTACTAAATGCCACTGAAGTGTTTACTTTTAAAGCCTTCATTTTATGTAATGTGAATTTCACCACATTAAATTATTGTTTTTAAAAAATGCTGAGTGACAAGGTGGAAGCAGCACCGTATCCCATGTTCTCAGAATCACAGATGGTTTAAATAAGTCTAATCCAGGAGGAGATAATGCAGAGGTTGTCAGTATTGATCCCAAGGAGGCTGATGAGGATGTGATTTTATAGTATTTTGAAAGATGAATTTGATTTCACTCTTAAATATATTCTGTGTTATTATGATATTAGATGATCAGAGCTGGCAAAAATGACTTTTAATGGCCATGTCTCTGTGCCAGATGCCGCTCTATTTTCCATGCTTGACTGAGATTTTAGTTGACTCATTGATCCACCCGGAAAAAAAAACGAAAACAGGAGATAATAAATGCTCCTCTTTCAAGACGGGTGCTCTCTGTGAAATGGGAAGATAATTATACCACTGTTGACGGGCAGGTGGAGTTATTCAGGCACAAGTGCTTCATTTTTGGCTCTTAAAATCATTTAGTTTAGCTGACCATATAAAAATGATATGAAAAATTATAAATGGTGTTTATATTTTGTGTGAACCAGCCTGTGAAGCTGTTGGGAGTTATTTGTGCATATACACGAATGGTAAGGCAGATGCTTTCCATGGCTATGGCATAAATATCTAAATTTTTCAGATGAATGAGGGTTTTTGTGGTATATATCTTTGCAAAGAACATTTTTTTAAAGGTCCCTATATTTTGAAAGTCCTCTTAAATGTTGGGCACCTTGCTTATGTACTTTGTATAAATAACTTCTAATACTTAAAATATCCCTGAAAAGTAGCTGTTACTATTTCATTTTCAGAAGTGAGATAACTGAGGTTCAAAGGTGTTACATGACATACTCATGAGGATAAGTGGTGCTATGATTCATCCTCAGATACTTAACTCTGTAAGACTAAGACACTTTGTGACTAGGATCCAATTATGCGTTTTTTTCGTTTTTTGTTTTTTTCATTTTGTTTTTGTTTTGTTTTGTTTTTTAATCTTTAAAAAACTAGGAGCCCAGTGCACGAAATTCATGTACTGGGAGGAGGGTCCCTCATCCCAGCCTGCTCCCTCTCACATACTGGGAACCCTCAGGGGATGTCCTATCGACGTGAATTGGCTGATCAGGGGAAGACACCAGCCCCATCACCCCCGCTGCTGCAGCCACTGCCAGTCACCACAGTTTTCATCAACATGGACTCTGGTCCCTTCACCATGAAAAAATGACAACTTTCTTTAGGCATTTTCAAGATGTGTCTTTCATAGGTTATGACATTTTCTTTCTTTCTTTCTTTCTTTCTTTCTTTCTTTCTTTCTTTCTTTCTTTCTTTCTTTCTTTCTTTTTTTCTTTTTTTCTTTCTTTCTTTCTTTCTTTCTTTCTTTCTTTCTTTCTTTCTTTCTTTCTTTCTTTCTTTCTTTCTTCCTTCCTTCCTTCCTTCCTTCCTTCCTTCCTTCCTTCCTTCCTTCCTTCCTTTCTTCCTTTCTTCCTTTCTTCCTTTCTCTCTCCTTCCTTCTTCCTTCCTTCCTTCCTTCCTTCCTTCCTTCCTTCCTTCCTTCCTTCCTTTCTTTCTTTCTTTTTCTTTCTTCTTTTTTTATCCTCATCTGAGGATATGTTTCCATTGATTTTTAGAGAACGTGGGAGAGAAAGGGAAAGACAGGGAGAAACATCAAAGTGAGAGGAACACTTTTATTGTTTGCCTCCTGCATGAGCCCTGATTTGTGTTCCAGCCAGGATGGAGCCTGCAACCTAGGTATATGCCCTTGGTCAGAATCTAACCGGACCCTGTTGTTGGCAAGCCTAGGCATTATCCACTGAGCCAAACTGGCTAGGGCAGGATATGACATTTCTTAGCCCTCCAGCAGCAAACTTCCTTTTTTTTTTTTTTTTTTTTTTTTCTCCAGGAGTGTGGTGGAAAAAACCTAGATCACCTTTTTGGATTCTTATAGCCAAGTTACTAAGAATATTACCAGTGGCAAACAGGGAGTTTAGCCAATGAGCGGTCAGAAAAGATATTACCTCTGTAGTTCATACAGATTGCCAATGATCTCTGGCTCCGCCCCTGCCAAGGCCTAAACCCTCTGAGCCTGGGCAGGGGACTCCCAGCTCCCTCTGATCGCCCGATCACCCAGCTCTGCCCCTTCCAAGACCCCAAGTCTCTGGCCCAAGCAGGGGAATCCCAGCTTCCTCTGATCACCTGGCTCTGCTCCTGCCCAGGCCCCAACCCTCTGGCCTAGGCTTGGGACCTAAACAGGGGACCCTCAGCTTCCTCCTGTCACCTGCTCCACCCCTGCCAGGCCTATAGCCTCGGGGCCTGGGCATGGGACCCCCAGATCCCTCCAATCACCTGATCACCGGCTCCACCCCTGCCTAGGCCCCAAGCCTCTAACCTGGGCTTGGGGCCTGGGCAGGGGACCCCCAGCTCCACCCCTTCTAAGGCCTAAAGTCTTGGAGCCTGGGAAGGGGCCCCCCAGTTCTTTGGGATCTTCTGCTCTCCCCCTGCCCAGGAGCCCCCTGGCTCAGGTCTTCCCTGTTGCTAAGTACTTACCCCAGGCTTACCTTGGAGTGACCTGGGTGCTGAGAAAGTTCTCAGGACACAGGCTGCTGGGCACCAACGTATACAAATTAACTTCCATCTTTGTTGTGCTAATTTGCATAATCACTCTGATTGGCTGTGGGTGTAGTGGATGTAAGGTCAGTTTGCATGTTTGTCTATTATTAGGTCTGATGATGGCTTACACATATTTCAAAGTATGCTTATGACTATTAATTTGTCTCCCCTAAAGAAAGGCTCTTCACCTTGTTCTTATTTCTTAATTGGCCTTTATAGATAAGCTATCAAATTGTTGGTGGAGAACTGACAATTAATTGCACCAAGGAAGTGTGTGTACCCTTTTATATGAATGCATAGCCCTTGAAAAGCATTCAAGCACCTAAATATAATGGGTTCTTACTGGTGACTCGGGAGAACATTAAGTTTGGGTAATGGGAAACCTAAGCAATGGGAATTTAAGGAAGGAATAAATATAAGACAACTGTGTGTCAGTCTAAGTCATTCAGAATTTGATGTCCAATAACTCTTCCAACATAGGCATTCATTTTTCCTCATGTAACTTCAGAATTAACTGTCTTCCGGATACCTTGTACTTTTCTGCTATGATACCTTTGTTGGCACTTTGATGACTGAAATGCCTGCCCTCATTGCCACCAGTCCTGAACCTTTCTCTTTCTCCTTGTTGAAAGGCTTCAGCTGTCATGCTAACCCCTGTAGAATTTCTTGTTCAAAATACACATTCTCGCCGAGACCGGTTTGGCTCAATGGATAGAGCATCAGCTTGGGGACTGAAGGGTCCCGGGTTCGATTCCAGTCAAGAGCATGTACCTTGGTTGCGGGCATATCCCCAGTGGGGGGTGCGCAAGAGGCAGCTGATTGATGACTCTCTCATCGATGTTTCTAACTCTCTATCTCTCTCCCTTCCTCTCTGTACAAAATCAATAAAATATATTTTAAAAAAATACACATTCTCAGCTTGGCATGCACTTTTTTTGTTTTTAAGATTTTTTAAATTGATTTTTTGAGAGAGGAAAGGAGTGAAAGAAAAATGAGAGAGAGAGAGAGAGAGAGAGAGAGAGAGAGAGAGAGAGAGAGAGAGAGAGATCCATTAGAGCCATACTTCCATTGGCTGTCTCTCGCACTCTCCTTATTGGGAATCAAGCCTTTGGATGTATAGGACAATGCCCCACCAACTGAGCCATGGCTTGGCATTTACTTTTGGAGATAGTTTTATTCTTATGTGTTTATAGCTAATCTCTGTTATTAACTATGAGCTCTAATGGGGTAAATAAGTTATTTTCATCTACTTATATTCCATCATATACTCTGGACATACTATGTGCTCATCAAATTATTGATAACTATATATAACTCTTGAAAGCAGAGCTTTCTCAAAGCATATTCATAAAAATACCATTTCTGGGATAGATGCTCCTTAAAAAGGGATGGCCATTGGTCAAATAAGCTCAAAAAAACTACATACCATTTCCACCCTAGGAAATGTACACTATAAATTGGCATTTTCAAAATTGAGGAATTCTTTAGTAATAAGGCTATTCTACTAACTCAACCCAGTGCTCTCAGCCCTCCCCTCTTTTATCATTTATTCTTGAAATGTTCTTTGCAAGACACTGCTTTAAAGTGTTTTGTATATAAATGATGCTACTAATATTTGTAAATGTGGAAATTGGATTTTGATTAGAGATGTAATTTGGGTGTTTTGTTTTACCTACCTCCTTATGTACTTGGAAAACCACTACCCATTAGCTGTAGTATTGGTGTGTCCGTGTGTGTTTGTGTGTATGTGCGCGCATGCGCCATATAATGTAGGCTTAACCTGAAAATAGATCGATACTAAGAAGAGAATGTTTGGAACTGGTCTTTCAGCTTGATTATGTGCTAGGATTTCTATTACTTCTCATAATATGTTTGAAAAGTTGTATTTGTACCTCAAGGGCAATGAGCCTGGCCTCATTTACAAATATGAATGCAGATATTAGCAGTGCACAGTCTTCTTCAGGCAGTTTGCTTACTGTCACATGGTTTTACTTACTTCCACAGAAAAGGAACATACATCTCCAGGGAATTAGACACAGCATGGTTCATGGGGAAAGTAGAAGTTTGGGGCCAGAATGTTTTAAATTGATTCCAAGCTCAGTCCTATGCGATTCTGTCCAAGATTTCTTCTTAGAGCCCCTGACTCCTCGCCTATAAAGCAGGGGTCACACCTGCACTGAGAGTTTCCTATAAGGACAGTGCCTGGCACAAAGGAGATACTTTATAAATATTAATCCCCTTTGTAGTAGTTTTATCTCAGAATATGAAAAGAGCATTTCACAGGCACAAAGTCACACACACAGGCTCTCTCCTAGAGTTGTCATTCCACATTTCATGTTGTTATGTCGAAATATAAACGATATCACTGTTGTTTCTGTCTGCTGTTTTTATGGGGTGACTGTGAATAGGGGAAGAGGAGCAGTTGAATTATTAATTGTGAAGCATATTTAATTCTATAAATGGAGAAGAAATAACCCAAGAGAGAGCTTTTTAATTAAAATATTATAATAATCAGAGATATAGAAAGTAACTTCAAAGTGATCACCTGAGGCCCTAGCCAGTTTGGCTCCATGGATAGAGCATCGGCCTGTGAAATGAAGGGCCCCAACTCGATCTGGTCCAGGGCACATGCCCAGGTTGTGGGCTTGATCCCCCGTGTGGGGCATATAGGAGGCAGCTGATCAATGATTCTCTCTCATTGGTGTTTCTCTCTCA
The DNA here is from genome assembly GCF_964339955.1 of Pipistrellus hanaki. Taxonomy (NCBI): domain Eukaryota; kingdom Metazoa; phylum Chordata; class Mammalia; order Chiroptera; family Vespertilionidae; genus Pipistrellus; species Pipistrellus hanaki. The sequence goes on from NC_140510.1 coordinate 19,096,396, forward strand.
CTCTGTCTGTCTCTCTCTCTGTCTCTCTCTCTGTCTCTCTCTCTCTCTCTCTTCTTCATCTTTCCTCTCTGAAATCAATAAAAAAATAAAATAAAATACAAAATATATTTTTTTAAAAGGAAAAGATCACCTCAGTCTGAACATCTGTAAATTATAAATATATATTTATAGTAAATATATGTTATAAAAATATATGCATTTAAGTAATTTATAAGTGCATTCAAAGGGGGATAGTAAATGCTTTTGGAAGAATTTTGGACTGCCTTTCAACATTTTTCTCAGCACATTATATAATTCAGCCATTGATCTATTTCCATTGTGGTTTTGGATTACTTGCCACTATGCACAAATAAGGTAAAAGAGTAATGGTGTGGTCATCTTGCTTAAGGTTACATATTTGGAGCAAAAGCACACACCAGAAAATTAGATTGGTAAAATTCTTTCTTATAGGGTAGAACAAAATGCTCAACATAAAATATGCTTTCAGGACAACAGGCTACTGTGACCCCCATCTTGCAGTAAAGCATATACTTGTTACTTGTGGTTGTCAATAATGCATCAATCATGTCTGTCTCCAGCCATCCATGGCTGAGCTGTGGCTGGAAGAACCCCGTTGTGTCCCTGTGAAGAATAACAAGTGCCAGTTTTGCTGTAGTACCTGCCTTTCTAAATGCCAAATGATCTCCTGGAAGTTTTGCTTGACACAGGCATTACGAATGGCTGGAGAAACCATCATTTTCCATGCTTTATTGGTTTAGACACAAGGTGAAGTCTTCTGAGCTAAAATGAAGTAATAGAGGAAGCAGTGAGCCTCAGTGTTCCTTGTACTGTCCTGGATTGAGCATTAACCAGCATGTGCTTTGGTCTGGTTGATTACAGGAGAAGATGTGGCAGGGAGTCTCTGCCCAGCATCTGTTCCTCCTGAACGGACGGCTTGTGAAATTCCCTGCAGGATGGATTGCGTGGTGAGCCAGTGGACAGAGTGGTCATCCTGCTCCCAGTCTTGTTCAAATAAAAACTTGGATGGGAAACAAACCAGGTCAAGAACTATCCTGGCATTGGCTGGAGAAGGTGGGTCATAGTGAAGACTTCAAGGAAGTCCATTGGCCAATTGTTGTTTTCTGATAGGTAACTGTGAAGATGATATAACAGGAGTAGACACATTTAGGTGATTTTCGGTATTCCTCGAGTCCAAATGAACACTGTTCTGTCATTGTGCGCCTGTTCTCTTTAATCCTCAAGGGTGTCTGTGCTGAGTTCCATTTATTTGCATGAATTGTTTTTTAAGTCCATTCTATGTTACTTTTCATTAAACTCTTTTAGGGAAGAAAACAAAGTCTGGTTGATACACATCCAGCTCATGTAGTTGGGGACATAATTGGAATATGTCTGGTAAGAAGGGTGCCAAATTAGGAATTGAAAGGCATGGCTCCTTAACTGGAAACTGCCCGTCACTTCAGCAAGCTCCCTGATCCCTGAGCCCTGATGTTCTGTTCTGTCCTGCTGGCATGTGGTGAGAGGAAAAAGGATGAGGGCTGTGCAAATGGCTTTGAAGAAGCTGAAGTGTGTGAAGGGAATGTAAATGGTTGGCATCAGAAAAAATTAGAGGAGCAGCTGTCCACATCATTGATAGCAGTGTCTGGAACCAGCCGATGGGTGTCATTCTCTCAGGCCCTCCCCCGGCTTTGTTCGCCCTCAGCTCAGTGGGAGCAGCAACTCAGTGTGGCCTCCAGATGTGGGGAGCTCCTTTTTCAACAAGATTCTGTTCTGTGATTCTGAGACAGGGGCCAGTGTCAAGATGAATGAAGATTTTCATATTCTTAAAGTGCAACTGCTTCCTCTACCGTCTTTTATAATTTTGTATGGAGGGTGGAAAAGTCTATAGAATTTAATAGGGGAAAATTTTAACAAGAATAACAAAACCAGAGCCACAAATTTTCTTGAGCATTTGGCCCACTGAATAAAATAGTGTGAAAGACCGAGAAAAAAAAATCAAATGCTTTAGATAAATACCAGTTGTCACAGGCATATAAAAATGTAAAAGAAAAGACAGTACTGAAATGTGATTGTCTGACTCACCAAGAGTGTGAAGATCTATATCTATCTGGCCTCCCAGCCTGTGGATAACACATTGTCAAATATGATTTCAGAGGCCAAGGATGGCTTCCTCTTGCCAAACTTTGAGAGAGACTTCTGGATTTCTCAAATTGTTATAAGACACACTGTTTGATGGAGGAAGGGTGTTTTAAAATGGTGCTCTGATAAAATAATGCTCTCTGAGCAAAGAGAGGCCATTTATAGGCAACAGGAGTGCTTGTGTGTGCATACCTGTGTCTGTGTGTGTGTGTGTGTGCATGCACACTAACACATGTGCACACGTATGTTGGATCCAGTATAATTCAAGATCATGAGCTATTTTATATAACTGACTCATTTATTAGGCATAGTAATATTAAAATAAAAGCAGATTTCTTTAGAGTTCTTCTCAGCAATGCATGACTCAGAGGTGGGCAGTAGAATCAGTTATTTTTAAAAATATAATTGACATGTATTGCTCCTGTTCTTTAGAAAATAGATAACATTTATCTAAAATGGATAAATCCTCAGACTATTATTTAGGACAAAAGAGCATGTCCTTAAAGTGGAAAAAGGAGTGCAGTTGCTTATGCCTTTCAATAGCTGTGTCAAAAAGGCTGTTTTTCTACATTATAAAAATAGCAAAAACAATAAAAAAGAACAGCAATAACAACAGAAGCATGTTAATAAAATTAGCAATGAGCCTGGCTAGTATGATTCCGTGGTTAAAGATCAATCTATGATCCAGGAAATTACAGTTTGAATCCTAGTCAAGGCACATGCTGGATTGCAAGTTGGATTCCCACTCGGGGGTGTGCAGGAGGCAGCCAATCAATGATTATCTCCCATCATTGATGATTCGATCTCCCTCTCCTTCTCCCTTCCTTTCTGAAATCAATAAAAATATATATATTTAAAAAAAAACCACAATGGCATTCTTTTATATTTTGTTGTTTGCAGGTGGAAAGCCATGCCCCCCTAGTCAGGCCCTCCAAGAATATCGCTCATGCAATGACCATTCCTGTATGCAACTCTATTGGGAGACATCGCCTTGGGGCCCCTGTGCTGAAGACACATTGGGCACTGCTCTTAATGCAACCATTGGATGGAATGGAGAAGCTGCCTGTGGTGTGGGCATTCAGACTCGGAAGGTCTTTTGTGTCAAGAGTCACGTGGGACAAGTGATGACCAGAAGGTATTATCAAAAATTTAGTGAAAGTGCATAGGATATTTGCCTATTGGAGTATTTTTAGTTAAAAGCATTTTTTAAGCGCTGAATATGCCTCAGTTTGTGCTAGAGTAATACATTTTTGTTTTGTCTTGACTCTTAAAAATAAAAAACTATGTCTTAACAAAGGTAGACATTTTATTAAGTTATGATATGTGTATTAGTTAATGTATAACAGTAAATAAAATAAATAGGAATCTGTTTGAGTAATTCAATTGTTTAGAGCTGATCTTAATAGCTTTGACTCTTGCTCATGCAAAGACTAGGTCTACATGAAGGCAGGTTTGAACTTTGAAATTATAGGGTTGAATTTTATTCTTCTTTAGGTCCCATTGATCTTTTCTGCTGTGAGAAATAAACCTATGCGGCCATTTTGAATATATTAATTCACTCCCTTGAGCAGGTTTACAATCTCATAGACACTGTACTTGGCATATGAAGTTGTAAATAAATAAATAAATAAATAAAAATAAGTAGGAGATTCCGGACATGGAGAGTAGGATACACATCTATAAAAGCGTCAGGAATAATTACAGCGATGGAGGAAAAAGTGTAATTGAGTGGAAAGCACAGCTGCAGAGGTTTCATCTCTAGACCAAATAAAGAGATGTTACTCTTTCTCGAGTTTCTGCGGTAATCTCGTGGGGAAGAAAACGTGAAGGGCCTATGCAGTATGCAGAGACTGGCTAACTGGCCTATCCACAGAGGTTTTCAAGTGGCTATGTTTGACTAGTCCCCTATTTGTGGTGAAGACCCCACCCAGCCACAGGAGTGGTGGTCACCAGGATGGACTGGTGTACACTAGGCAAGTTAGAGATGTTCCCAAGGAATTTTCAAAATGGGAAAATGAAACCATCTCTTTTTCTATTCCTGGTAATCTAGCTATATGAACTGAGAGTTTCCATAGCCTGGTGAGGCTTGGTGGAAAAAGTAAGAGAGGAGAATGAAGCTGATGCTCAGAAAGAAGCAGAAATCGAAGCAGAACAGATCCTGGCAGCATTAAGCCCTGGTTCCATCCCCCTTAATTATACCACTGCCTTTCCTGGCAACCAAGGCGAGTGCGTTTGCTCTCCTGCCTCATTCAATCCAATTTGTGTTGCTGCCATGGGCAACTCAGACACCTGATTCATCTCATCTTGGGGCACCATGATGACAGGCTCTGGGCCTTATCCACACTGCCATGGAAACCACATTCACCCTGCGTAAGGAAAGTCATAGACATTCGGTTAAGGAAAATGAACTGCTGATGGCAGAAATGTGCAGACTGGCCAGATGGGCCAGATGCTGCTGGTGGTGGAGCTTCCGATGGGTAGCTGGCTCTGCGAGTGAAAGTGAAGACAACTGTGACTTCAAGTGAAACATGGTCAGGAAGACCTCATCCTCCCTCCCCTTAACTGTGCCTTCCAAAGTGCTGGGGTTGATATTCTCTACTGTAAGGTCCCCAGACTTTAGAGCAGTGTTGGGCGTGTATTAGTGTCCCATAAGCATTTTTGAATTTATGAATTAACTTGACCTATGTGCTTGCCAAGACTTGGATATAAATTAGAGAAAAATGAGAGTAGATGATGTTTATTATTTGCCTCAAAAATATATTTTATCTACCATAATAAATTTTGGCAAAGGGGACTGCCGTGAAGAGTAATGAAGAGATCATACATATGGCCTTCGGCTCTTACTAACTCATAGATGTTATTTCTGTTTAGCATCCAATGCTACATTGCTCTTGATGATTATTGGAACATGGAATTATGTCAGTTGTGTGTTGAAACTTGCCTGGTATCTTTAGCCTGGTAACCATGGGAGTTAGTTATAGCTAAACATGGAAATAATGTTTACATACCACCTGCTTAAGGTGACTACCTAATTACTGAGGATATGGTAAAATCCTAAATGGCTTAAAACGGTATGAAGAGAACTCGTTTTATCTTGGAAAGAATTGCATCCTTAATAATGTTATTTTTATGATGGAAATATTCAACTGCTTAAAAAAGGATGCATGAAGTATTAGCTTTGATATGCAAATAAAAATAAGTAAATACTAGATGTGGGAATATGCCTTATGTGTGACATACAATAATATTCTTTATAGTGATGAGAACCTTTTGAATACTTGAAGTCTGATCTCCTACCTTTGACAAAATGTTGCTTAGTTCTGAATCACAAAGATAACTGTTAGGTCCAGGCACTGGGGAAGCCCAGAGCTGATGCAAGCATCTGCAAGGTGGATGGTGACAAAGATAGCTGGCTAGCTGGAGCCCTTCTAGGGCTTTCCTAGACCCCTGGCCTAAGGCAGGAATTCCACACTTCTCATGCCTTCCACCCTCCCCTCACTGAACAGCTTTATAAAAGAAGTGCCTATGCTGCATTTTGGTGGGAATTTCCTGGCCCACCCTTGGACTAGGGAGCTTTGCCTGGGAGCACAGATTCCCCTCTTCCCCCCTTTTTTAATCACCTGGACTCCATGTCTTGCTTCTGCATTACAAACTCCTCAGCTGGAACCTTACAATAACAATTCCCTTGATGGGAATACCATTTGTTTCTTTCTTAGCAAAGGAGCATTGGAATTGACACTGACATTTAGCAAATAAATTATCATTACATTGTAAAGGCTATTTGGGCATGAAAAGTCAGATTATATGTTCAAATAGCACTCATTTCCTTTTCTATCCTCAAAATCACTTTGAATGAGACAGATTTTTTAAATTAAAGTCTAACACATAAATTTACTAAATTTTAACTCAATGATATTTTATGCCCCACCCTTCAAGTCACAAGAACACAAGTTAATAGTTTAAAACATGATTCACAAATAAATACTTTTATTTAACATTTATGTAAGTGAAATTAAACTATTATTATTACAGTAAATAACCTCCAGTTTTGTTCAATTTACCAACAAGAAAAATGAATTGCATAGATGATTTCCCTAACACACACACACACACACACACACACACACACACACACACACAGATATTACTCATTACTTTTTGCACTGTTAATGAGGCTGGAGACTTAACCTAATTGTAATTCTTACTGTACATCTCCAGACAATCCTGCTAAACAGAAGTAGCCTGATTGATTTTAGTCAAATCAATTAAAATTATTGTGGTTAATGAGATGAATTAAGCTAAGAAAATAGTATCTACTGTCCAGTAAAACACATTGTGAGATAGTGAGATTATCAACAGTAGAAAATATCCTTTTCTCTGCCCTTTTAAAAAAAATAAATATTTTTGTTCTTTTTCAAGTGAAAGCCATTTCAGTGGAGAAATATCCCCTGACATTTGTGAAATCCTTGATGTGGGGGTGGGGCAAGAGAAAAAGGAAAGGAGAGGAAAACCTCCTAAAAGACAGTGGCCTTGGGGTACAATGAAAGAAGCAGATTAGCTAACATAATGCATTTTATCTCTAAGATCACTGCACTGGGGTACACAGAATTCCTTGCAAGTTCTCACTTCCCTGGGTTGGTGTTTTGGTTTCCATGCAGTTGTGTAGGTGAGAATGTTACCATTGTATGAGTAATAGAACTGATCATATCAGAAAATGAGAACTGGCTAGGCACAACTGAAACAGAAGTGAAAGCTTGTTGGTATATTTTTGGGGTTTTGTTTGGTTTGCTACATGATTCAATGTTGCTTTTTTTTTTTCCAGCGGCAATGTAGAAAAATAATAATAAAGATTAAAAACACGCAACTCAAAGCTTTCCAAGGTCCTGATAAGTCACTCTCTGCGTAAAAACACCTGGCATTTTGTGAGCTATAGGAATATAAAGTTCCAGTGAAACATTTAATTTTTAAACAGTTGTCAGGTTTGTCCCCTTAGCTGAGTGAGCTGGAACATCAGTTCTGGGATAGGAGGACTGCTGGAGAAGATGGAGCACCATGTGTCTGCATCTTGATTATGGAGGTGCACTGAATAGTGACAAGTCTTTATAGCTCAATGTAATACATTTTCTCACAATGCTTATAAGGAAATTTGGCCTACAGGGTGACCAAGAAACAATCATTATAGAATGCGCCAGTGCAAATCTAGGAAAACATATGTGTTCAGTTGGGACGCCTTCATCCTTTTATCAAGAGCACAACCAATAAAGGCAAAAGGCAAGGGTCATAGTTGGTTTGCTAAAAAGTGAATCCCAGTTTCCTTGCACTTCAAGGTTTCAATTTTGTTTTGGAAAAAGCTGGGTAGATTTCTCATTATTCCCAGGGATTTATTTGTCTTCAGGTTCAAAAAGCATAGGATACTAGTCAATCATTGACTTATTGTTACTAATATTTGCAATGCACTGAGATCTGGCATTTTTGAGTTATGACATAAGATAGAGTTCTAAGATCAAAACATTCAAAGTTAGGGCATTTGCACACACACAACAAAACAGCAGCACAAAATATGTCAAAAGTCTTTTTTTTTCAGTCAGTAACAATACAAGAGTACAGAAAATAAAACCCTGTAGTTTTTAGAAGAGGAAGGCACCTAAGTTGCTAGTGGTCAAAGAGAATATTTTAAAGACTAAGAAAAAAAATTCAAATTCATGGACATTGAAAATGTGATGATCCTTGAAGCCGTAGATATTCCAACAAAGCCCTTAGTTCATGGACTCTATAATAGCAATACAACCTGAGCATCTTGACCTTTGCCACTGAAGAGATACCATTTCTCTCTTATGGGCCTAGGGGAGGAACATGGAGAGAAAGGGGGCCATATTGTGGAGAGTTGACATTAGTCTCAGTGAGTGATACTAAAACAGTTTAAATAAAGCAGACAATATTAGTACCTTAGAAAGATGAACTCTCACTCATAACTGAAGTGAGCCACGTCCCTGCAGAGCATGCCAGCCTCTCCAGCAAGTCTACAGCTGGCACCACACATTTCTAAGCTCTGTTGAGTGTCTGGGTGAATGTGCAGTAGGATGCTGTAGGCCCTCCTGCTCCACTGTGCACACAGGGTGTTGGCTTCTCTCAAGTGGTACTATCATTTCCAGCCAAATACCAGGAGAGGCTGGCGAGGAGTTAGAATTCACAGCAATTCAGTTGAATTTCAGTACATTTCAGAGTGTGAATAAAAGACTTGGGAGTGATTTTAGTTTTTTTGGGCTTTTTTTGCTATCTCTACTAAAGTATGACATAAATTTCCCCTACCAGAGTAGCTTGTTTAAATAACACTATATGCTCAAAACGGCACTCTAAGGATATTATTATTTTTTCTTTCTTTTTGTTGTTAGATTCATTGAATTGAACTATTTGGTAGATAGGCTTTTGTGTGTTAAGCATAATTAGTAAAAATGCCACTATAATGAATTGAGTAATTTGTTTTCAGTGAGTATATTTTCCATTTTCATCCAAGTAATGGTATGCTCTATAGTAGGACTGAAATTATATATTTTATTTGCTGATAATGGGAAGCAACTGGTCCCCAACTATCTCCTTCGCTTGGTACTCCACATCCCAGATACAACCACTTCTTAATAGTTGTTATAGGTTTCATCCCTCCCTCTCCCTTTATTTTGGCTGGGCAAGCCTTCACATGGTTCATAAATCTTAACAATACACAAGGAAATACATAATAGTAACAACAGGAAGCCTTCAGACAGCCCTGCTCCCCTGCCTTGCCACTGGCTAAGGCTTTATTAGTTTCTTATTTATCCACTGTGTCTTTATGTCAATATGGGCCAGCTCATTTAATATCTTATCTGTTCTCCTTTTCTGAGGGTTAGTTTCTAACGCTACATGATATATAATTTCTAATATCCTTTATATATCTCTTCATTTCTCAATTTAAAAATGTCCATTCATTGATTCATCACTTGAAAACAATGAATGCAGCCTATTCACATTAATTCATCTACACTTCCTCCTCTCTGCCTTCCATCTCCAGTCCTTTGCCCAATGTGTCTTATGAGTGTAAGAATAATATCATGTGCATTCTGTTCCACAGCCATACTCCATCTCCCATGTTTTGTCTATGTATTGTTTCTAATGATTTAAAACAAAGATGTTTTCATTTTTAAAAATATATTTTATCGGTTTTACACAGAGGAATTGAGAGGGATAGAGAGTTAGAAACGTCGATGAGAGAGAAACATCAACCAGCTGCCTCTTGCACACACCCCACTGGGGATGTGCCCGCAACCAAGGTACCTGCTTTTGACTGGAATCAAACCTGGGACCTTTCAGTCGCAGGCCGACGCTCTATCTACTGAGCAAAACCGGTTTTGGCTGTTTTCATTTTTATAACTATGTAAATTCATGAAGTCTAATATTAATCAGATTCTTCTTCCTTCTTGGATAATCTATTTCCTTCCTCTTCTCCCTCAACCATTATCATCTCATCGCTTCTCTTATTTTTTCTTAGTGTTTGAAATTTGGACAATCTCTGTGTTTGTATATTTGTAGTTTTGTAAATCAGTTGGTGGGCTTTCATCAGAATCTTCACACTCTCATCATCTCTTTTTGTCATTGTTGACGCATTAAACCTCACTTGAAGGTATATTTTTTATTGATTTTTTTAAGAGAGCGTGAAAGGGGAAGAGAAGAAGAAGAAGGAGGAAGTGGAGGAGGAGGAGGAGGAGGAGGAATGGAAAGAGAGAGAGAGAGAGAGAGAGAGAGAGAGAGAGAGAGAGAGAGAGAGGTGAGAAAGACACATCAATTGGTTGCCTCCCCCACTAATTGTGCTGAGCAGGCCAGGAATCATACCTGCAAAGCAGATACCTACCCATGCCCAGGAATCAAACCCACAGCCTAGGCCAATGCTCTAACCACTGAGAGACTCTGGCCATGGCTGGCTCTTTGTTTTTTTAATCCAGTATTTTCTTGTGAATTTTATCTGCTACATCTTCTGTTCTCTTATACTGGAAGGACTTTTAATTGTCTGTTTGAACTTGCTAGACCTGGTGCTTTATAATTTTTCTCAGGTACTTTGTCCCCAGGTGGCTTTGGCACCTCAGTGTTATCATCTGAAAATGAAGATTGTAGTGCCTTTTACTTTGTTGTAAGGGATAAATGAAAGAATGGAGGCAAAACACAATGCTGTAGTGGGCACCTGATACCAAAGCTCACACCTGCATGCTTTGTGCATACTGCATCTCGGTTTGTATTAGAAACTTATGAAGAACAGAATTTAAAGTGCAAACGTGTTTTGAGGTATTTTTTTTTTCCTCCTGGCATATCACTGTTTTAGAAGATAATAAATGTGGTTTTTAGCCCTGTGTTATTTAAAAAAAAAACCCACAAATACTTGTTTGCAATATCCTGAGACTTCAGTTCTTCCCAGTGAAATGAATCCATGGATTATTTGTGTTACTTTTCTTCCCAAGGTGAGCATTAAATGAATAATCAACAAAATCATTGAAGTGCTTCTCTTGCTAATGCTGGTCAGTATATATGTTACTTATAGTCTGTCATGTCTTGCTTAGTCCACTTCATCTACAGGTTCTAAAGAGACACCTGATGATTGTAAATTGTGTTAATAATCACATATGTATAGGTCAATGGAATTCAATGGTTTTTCTTTCCCAATTTTTCCATATAGTTCCTTGCACTTCCCTCTTCCTTTTGAACAAAATCACTTATTTGATATATTACCCTGAATAAAACACTTCAAAAAATATGTGCTCATTCTAAAAATAAAAAAAAATCAAAAAAAAATCAATGTTTTCTTGTTTGAATTGATGCTGCTAGAGAGAATCCTCCTTGGCGTTTTCTTTGGTTAGTTTCAGGAACTGTGCTTTTCCTGGTTTGGAGGGAAGTAGTGTGGTGGCTGGGACTAGAGAGCTGAGGCCTCAGAGCCCTTGGACAGTAGATCCCCGCTCTGGGCCTGTCTTCTCTGGTCTCTAAAAAAAACAACAGGGCGATATTTTCTGTCCTGAAATCCTACAGTTTTACGTTAAAGCGCTCACTTTCCCCCGCAGGCACTGATGTGGTCTCTTCACGTTGACAGGTGTCCAGATTCCACTCGCCCCGAAACAGTGCGCCCCTGTCTGCTCCCCTGCAGAAAGGACTGCGCTGTGACCGCTTTCAGCGAGTGGACGCCCTGCCCGAGGCTGTGCCAACCAGGTAGGCAGATGCTGTTTCTTTCTGCTTATTTCTAACCATGCACTGCTGTTCCCCACCGCTGAACAGAGAGAGAATGCGGAGCGCGAGCACCTTCCTGGGAACCAGGTTTGTCACGTTAGTAAATGAGGTCTTGAATTTCAGATCCATTGGAACTAGGCAGGGAAAACATATTAAGTTGTGATGTGCCGGGATTTCTCTGTGTGGACGGCAGGAGGACTCATCTTCCGCTAACCCTGCGTGACATTTGGAACCATTCATATGTGGTTCCTAATAGAACATCATCACCATCACCATTTATTTATTGCTCCCGTGTGCATTTGTATTTCTTTATTTTAATGGTTCTATTAGGAACCATTCATATGTGGTTCCTAATAGAACATCATCACCATCACCATTTATTTATTGCTCCCGTGTGCATTTATATTTCTTTATTTCTTTGGTCACCCTTGGTGTATTTATAGGACTATGACCCAGAACCCTTAATACCAAGCCCTAATAAACACACAGAAACACTTCGGTAACATGATCCTCTTTCTTAGAACAGGACTTTCCTTCCATAGTTATTAACATTCCCTGATGAGCTAGTTCATGTGGAGATACAAAGGGCCCTGGCCTCAAAGCTCCATTTAAGCCTAAGGCCAGGAGTTAATAATGTAGTTGCTCTTCCTCACTCTCACACCTTGGCCTTGGTCCTGTAGATCTTACCATTGTCACAGTAAGAAAAGGCACATCCAAGAAAAGGAAGGATGGAGAGACTATTAACCTGAGTGCCCAGAGTCAATCAGGGCTCAGCCACACATCCCTGGCCTTTGCTTGACAGTCATGTCCTCTGAAGCAGGATATGGCCCTCACTGCTGCTGCACTAACCTCCTGGGGGAAGGAAAAACATGTGTCATTCTGCAAAGAGAGAATCCATCACGGAAGTTGAGACCATTAACATCTTTCTGTGCAGAATTACAGCTCAATGAATCTGGGATCAACCAAGTGTAGTACTGTGACTCTCTCTCTTGCACATCTTCCTGGGAGTGCCATGCCCATGTGACCAACATCGGCATAGATCAGACTGCCATTTCAAACCATCTCCCAATGACTGGCAAAAGGGTGGTGACCGCTGCTGAAGATTATCATCATCAGTGTTTTGGTTAGCAGTGGCAGGGCACCTGAGCAGAGTTTTATAACTGCCATCTCCTTTTCTTAATGACTTTGTCAAAACAGTAATGAAGTAGCATCCACTGAACATTGCTTATGGATAGAATCAGAAATAAATATATTGAATAAAAAAGAGCTTTGAAAATACAGTGAAATATTTAGCTAATCTTTCAAAGGGGGAAACAACAATCTCTTCTAAAGATTCTCCAAAACGTACTTTTCTGAATGAAGTTCACGTGAGTGAACTGAATGAGCGGCGCCAGTTCAGAGAGGTCAGGGGGCTGCCATTTCCAGTCAGAGTGGACAGAAGAATAATCTATATTTGGAACCTTTTGGAAGGCAGCATCTAGGAAACTGGCTTTTTGAATTTTAATAGTAATGAACCCTCAAAGCATACCAACTCTTAAAAATACATATTGGAAAAGTTCACGAAGATAAAATAATCTGTGATGGTAGAATTTTATTGAGGTTCCACTATTTCTTTCCCATGAAAGATAAGCATAATTCCTTTGCTAAATGGTTAGAACAAAGGAAATGACTGAATTAAAAAGGGTACTCACTGGCAGCAAGATACTGAGGGCGGAGCAGTTAGGTGCTGCTGACCCTCAGGGGGTGTATTAGTTTAGCTGAGCCGGTGCACCTGGTGGCCACAGATTATTTCAGCTACTGCTATTGCACGTAGTCTACATTCAAGAAAAGTCCCTCTGCTGTCGGGGTGGGGGAGGGGATCTTCTCCTAGCACTGGCCAAGGATGGAGACATCACAGGGCATGTGAAGTGATTGCTTTTCTAGCAATATTAAATTTTACTCCAATTTCCAGAAAGTAGCTTAATTATTTAAATATTGGCATTGAAATAAAAATAGTTCCAAATCTCTTTGGTCTCTTTTTGCCTCCACTTTTTTCAAGCCCAGATAATTCTTTTCACAGCCTGGCAGCCAAGGGACTTGCAGGAGCAAAGATTCAATTTTCAGATTTCTTCTGGCTTTCCACTTCAATTCCATTTACCTTCCTGTTAGTTCACACCTTAAGAGCAGCAGAGAAGTAGGCAAAAGTAGATTTACAGTTGTGGATATGTGAAACAAAGTTTATTCTTATTTTATTATTTATTCTTGTATTACATGTTTTTCCATATGAACAATTGTAAACCTACTTTTGCCCACCCCTGTATGAGTCATTCAGAATTTCAAATAAGTCAAAAATCTCTTCATCTGGACTTGAGAATTTCTTCTACTCAAAGGCAAACTGTTGCCACCTTTTCTCTTGACCTACTCCTTTCAAGCACACACAATCCCGTCTTTCCCCACAGATTCATCTGTACTTTAGTCCGCTTGGGAAGTGGAGAATAAAGTACTTATTTACTTCCAAATAATGAAGAGTCTATTGTGTGTGACATATCAAGATTTGGAGCCTGAAACATGTCCTCAAAATAATGTTGGAGAGAATGTAATAATCTAATAACATTCCTCCAGAAAGTGGAATGTTTTCAACTCTGTACATTTTGGATGTTACCTATTCATAGTATTCTTTGAAAAATGAAATAAGATGTGCACCTCTCATATATGTCCCAAGCACAAGTCTCATAATACAAAGTATAGGTGCCTTTGATTTTACAAGCTCCACTAGGGGCTACAAATCTCCTTTAGTCTGTAATTTAAAACCCATAGATCACAGATTACTATAAAGTCCTAGTACTTTACTAGTAAATATACCCAAAATCCTAATAGGAAGAATTACAAACACTTGGACTTGTAGAGGTTACATTTCTCAATCATACTTCTACTAAACTATGGAGTTCTGCTAGTAAAATTCATAAAAGACACTTTTCTTAATTCATGAAAAAAAGAGATACAATTCTCTTAAATTTTTCCTCCTACAGTTTTTTTTGTTTTACTTTTTTTTTTTTTTTTTTTTTTTTTTTTTTCCTTCTGCCTATCTCTACTAAAACCCAGTGGGAAGTGGATTTGATTTGGAAAGAAAATAAAAATAAATGGAACATTATTTTTAAAGTCCCATGACCACATTCAGGGAGACCACTGATAAGAACTGCTGCTTAGAGGTTGGAACTCTTAGTTGTTGTACCTACACTTCTTCACAGCATATGTTAGTGAAAATAGTAGCTGATAGGGAAGCATTTTCAGTCCACACATGTCCTCCTCTCCGCTTCCTTCTGGGCCAGAGATTGATGTACATTTGCAGAGAAATGGAGTTCACAGTATCAACAGCTTGGATTTTATTTTACCTCTGAATGGCCCCAGGAGGTAGGTCTAATTGTATATGACTAACAGGTGAGAAATACCCAGATTTAAAAAAAGATAAAATCACTGATCCAAGATCACCCAACATGTCAAAGGCAAAGCAACAGCTGGGATCTAGACTCCAGGGCCTGCCTGTATTCATCCCACAACAAGTTAATTCTCATATACCTAAGCACAAGTCATCTGGTTTGTTTATTATCAATTTGAGAACCTGAAGCCTGGTACAGCAAGGGAATATAGTCAATATATTTTAATAACTTTGTATGGGGGGGGGCAGATGATTATTAGGATTATTGCAGTGTTTACTTTGTAAGGTATATGATTGTGGAATCACTGTGTTGTACATCTGAAATGCATAAAATATTGTATGTGAACAATAATTTAAAAATAAGTAAATTAATTTTATAAAGAAGACTAGAAGTGCAGTGCACAAAATTCGTGCACAGGGGTCTGTCCCTCAGCTTGGCCTGCACCCTCTCAAATCTTGGACCCTTTGGGGGATGTCTGACTGCCTGTTAAGGCCCAATCCCTAAGAATATTGTGGGAAATCAGACCTGCAGGGGAGGGCATTGAGATACATTATCCTACTTAATTCTTTCTTCAACCCTATATGAAAAGAATGATCATAGCCCCATGTTAAATATGAGGATACAGAGTCTTAGAAATAGGGCCCAAGATTGCAAAACTGATAAATCGTGAAACCATGTGGAATCCTAGTCTCTTGACCACTCATTTAGGGGTTAACATTTGCTGAACAATCACTGTGTTCCAGGCTTGCTAGGTTAGGTACAAATATGCATAGAATGGTGACTAAAAAGCATATCCAGGCATTATGGAGACCACAGTCTAATGGAGGAAGATAGAGCGATTGAACACATTACCCAAATGAATATGCAGTTACAAAGCGAGGCATGTGCTTTGCAGAAATCCATGGTGCTATGTGGGAAGATAGTAAGGAAAATCAGAATGACCCTCTATCTAGATAGAATATCTTTCTCCTTGTCTCTACTGTTTGCCCATTCTACCAGGTTTAAACATTTTCCTCCTCCATTCAATTTATCCTGCTCCTCCTGCTGGAAGTAACTAGTCCTCATCTGGAGTCCCCAAATGAGTGGCTTGCATTTTAGCACTTGATTTCTTCTCTGTATGTATTTTGTTTCTTCTCTGAAAAACAGTGAAGTCTTTGGGGCCTGGAGCCTTTTCAGTTTTCATTCCCAAAGTGCCTCATAATAAACTTAACACAGAGTAGAATTCAGTAAATCCGTGTCAAATAAATGGATGACAGTTAAAAACTGTATCC
The DNA here is from genome assembly GCF_964339955.1 of Pipistrellus hanaki. Taxonomy (NCBI): domain Eukaryota; kingdom Metazoa; phylum Chordata; class Mammalia; order Chiroptera; family Vespertilionidae; genus Pipistrellus; species Pipistrellus hanaki. Next base: position 19,112,459 of record NC_140510.1, read on the forward strand.
TTAAGCAAACGTAACAAACTTCTAAAAAAAAAGAAAAAGGTGATCTGCCTTTCCAACTAAATTTCTTTTTTAAATGATTTGTGTGACTTAATACAAAAACACACGTGATGATGCCAGACATAGCATGTGCGCTTAGAATCAGGTTTGTTCTGGTTACCTGGCAAATGCGGTTAAAAGGAAAACATGTACTATCATTTTATTTATTTACTAGAGGCCTCATGTATTAAATTCGTGCAAGGGGCTCAACCCTCACCACCCAGGTAGCTTCCTTCTCTGCCTCAACCCCACAGTCTGGACTTCTGGTCTAATCAGCATATTGTGCTTTTATTATTATAGATTTGTTCATTCATTTGTTTATTATTTTTAGTGAAGTAAGTTTATCATTATTTTAAATGAAATATTATGAGTATCTCATGGAAAGAAAAGGCTATTCAATTGCTAATTCCTAAAGGGCATTTCCTAGTGTAACTTCCCATTTCAACAGAGGACTCTAATAGAAGTGATATGTCTATAGAAAATGGAGTAGGGTTTCATTGTTTGTTTTCCTAAAGAAACCCTAGGGTATAATGTTAAAATGCAAAATCATGGTCATGTGCAGGCTTTTGTGGTCTAGATTGACCCAAGTGTAAAACTTAGGATAATTTGATCAGGTTTCTGAAAGTGCGGCCCATGGACTTCCAACTCAGAATCACCAAGAATGTTTGCCAGAATCCTAAGAGATTCTGATTTAGAAGTTGGGACTGGGACCTCAAATAGGCATTTAAACAAACTATGTTAGTAATTCTAAGACATATTAAACCTTGAGAATCACCGAACTTAACCATGGAAACACTTAATTTAACCATGGGCCACTGGATTCTTTGAGAAATGTTTGCCTTGCATCTGCTATATCTTTCTGATTGAATCTATTTCAGTTTTCAAGGATCCAATCCCTCTAGCTACCTTAGGCAGAAAGGGGCTTGTTGGGAAGTTATGACATCAATTCTTATAGATGCCCCCCAAAAAGAAATGATGATCAAGTGGATGGTATGGGGACTAGAAATGCAAAAGGGACTGAGGCTCCTCTTTTCAACTCTCAGAGCTGGCTGATTCCTCCTCCAGCTCCCTCTGCTCCTCTGTGCACACCTGCAGCCCTCTCCCTTCTAACAGGCTTGCTCTGAGTCTCTGTGCTCAAAACTAGCAGAACCAGAGCTCAGAATCGCTGGCCCAGATGCTGCTCTACAAAATTAAAGCAAGCACATAACACTGACACAAACTTCCCATGGGTCTCTTTATTCAATTTTCAAGCAAAAAGAGTCTGATGACCCAGTTTGTTCCAGTCCCTCAATCACCCAGCTGCCTGTAGATCAGCTCCCTTATCACCAGGCCCCGTCTAGAAGGGAAGGGGACAGTGTGTAGAAAGGCAGCAGTAACAGTATGGGAGCACTCTTCTCAGTTAGAGCAAATGGTTGTTCACCACAGAGACTGACATCTCCATGACATTCCAGCTCAACATTTTCGGTGAGAATGAAGAATATGACTAATTTCCTCCCTTATGTTTCCACCAGGGCTGACCTCTAGGCAGAGGAGAGACAAAGCCAACCTTCTTATTTCCAATGCAAAAGCCACTTTAGAGCTTCAGATGGAAAGGGGGGCTGTTGTAAATAAGGTAGAAATACCGAGAAGGAAAATGAAGCTCCTGGGAATATAAATGCAGTAGAATAACATTTATTGTAGAACAGAAACTTGGACTAGAGAGAAAGGACTCTCTCTCCTTGAGCATGATCTGGGCCAGATATTTTACTTTAAACAATCAAAACATGCAATCTGTTTGTACTTGAATTCTTAGTACCGTGCCTAGGCTATCAGGAGTAGGAATTCTCAGTCATAAACAGTGTTGTCCTGGTTGTCTTATAAAATAAACTAACATATCAAACAAAATAAAATAAACAAAAAAGCAAACAGAATAAACAAATGCCGATTTAATGCATGAAGTTCTGTCCTTTACACCTGAAATCCACGGTTATGTCTTCTTAGTTTACATCTAATAGTTTCTCTAAAGCACCATTAATCTTCTTTATTCAGCAGTCAAGCTACATTACCATAAATAAATCCTAAGGCTCACATGGGTATTTACAATGATTTATTGTTAGCCTTAGTAGCAAAAAAATAAAATAAATAAATAACCTGTGTTTCTTTGGATGTGAAGGCTCTATCTTTTCAAATATTTTTACTTCTGGCTGTTTCCTTTCTCATATCTGGAGAATTCTCTGCAGACAATACAATATAACACAATATAATCCTTATTTGATTATAGAGTTAAATGAATTGCCTTTTGGAAACCAAGGTACCTATTCTAATTAGAAGTTTATTTTTAGACTTTCAATGTACTTTCTATGAAGAACTAAAATAAATTAGTTTTGACTTAACAGGGTGTTAATTTATTAAATAATTTCTATAATTAAAGAAGAATACATTATTTTTCACTTCCTTGACTTTACTTGCATTTTAATATGAGTCTCAGTTAGATGTGATTTCAGCAGGTATTTGACTGACTGGATTAGCAAGTATGATGGTAGATTTTTAAAGGATTTAATTTGCATTACTATAACAAAGCCTGGAATGCCTAGAATGAGAGGTAGAGTTAAATGTTGGGATCTTAATATGTCAATTTGGAACTTTAGGTTGTATAAGAACATCAAATAATTTATGTAACAAATCAAGAAGGAAGTAAATTCAAGCTCAAAATTCAGTACATTCCTCAAATTTAACAAACAGCTTTTCAGTGTTTCCTAATGGAAAAGGTATCACTGGATCTTCTGCTAATCTCTTGACATTCCTTCATGGAGATGGTTCAGATAGAATATGTATGAATGACATGTTTACAGTGATGTGGAATAAAATATTCCAAAATCAATATGCTAGGAATTATAGATTCTCTGCCATTTAATATTTTCCTCATTACATATAATTTTCCTAATACTTAAAATATGCTTTTTTTAAAAAAAAATTAGAGGCCTTATGAATGATAACCAAAGTTGGAATATAGACTACATGAGTGCAATGACAAGTTCTGTGAGTAGTTCTGTTCATTTCTTACTTGAGCCAGCAATATTTTCTCCCATTGCTGAGTGACCACAGCACTCTTTGAACTGAGCTTTAATTATATTCAGTAAAGTACTTAATTATATTCTGTCTTAAGCTTCTCACTAATTTGTTCCTGTGTGGTGGAAGTTGCTTAACCTATAGAATCTAACATACCTATAATGGACTCCTGGTATTTTTACTTAGTGAACCTCTCTGAGACTGTATATACTCATCTCTAGCATAGCTCTGACATGTAGCATTCATGAGACAATTTACTCCCCTGAGCTTACTTATCTTACATGCAGAGGCTAACTCAGCATTGATAAGTCCCTCGTCTTCCATTCTATATTTCATCTCCCCTGAGTAAGTTACAGGATGCATAAAAGGTCAAGCCATAAAAATTATTATTTTAATAAAGAAAAGATACTTAGAAGTAAGGGTGTGTGAGCAACAAGCTCACACGTTGTCTTGGATATTGAGAAAGTCTAACTTTTTCATTCATCTATTCCTCCCATCCTGATTCAGTAACAATTGAGTCAGAGCAGAGGGAGATCAAAATAGCAGCTGATTCTCAACCCCAGAATTAGACAGCCCATGTTGTATACCTAAACACTTGATTGGGTATGAGTAAGAAAAGATCAGAGTATGTGCATCCTCTGAGCAGATGTAGCCCAAAGAAAGAAAAGGAGAGGGAAGGAAGAGCCGCATATGCCCACTTCCTCCTTCCAAAGTCATGAGTTAGATGCCATTCCTTCTTCCCAAAGAAGAAACAAGTGAAGGAGGTTGTCAGTCCTGAGCTAATGAGGCTATAGAAGTGGATCACCTTCACATGAAGGAATACTCAGGAGAACTTCACCCTCAGGTGCTGTTGCTTTGCAACTTTGTGACCTGACATCCTGCCTTGTACTGCTTTCTTTACCTTCTTTAGCCATGGTCTTCTCTCTGACCATTTTGTTCAACCTTTCACTTGCTACCCCTTCTCTCTAAAATGCTCTTCCCCCAGCCCTTGGCATAAGTGCCTTTAGATCAATACTTCATTTTCAGTTCATAAGTCATGACTTAGATTTTTTTCTTTAGTAACTTAACTAGGGACCCCCCTTCTTCCCTCTCTCTGTCTTTCTCATTGCCCTGGCATTTTCCTCAGGGCAGTTAGTACTCTCTAAGTAATCTCTATGTGCTGTGCACTGCTTACACACATTGAATAGTAGCTGCCATCATATAAGTGCCTAACCACTTATTGAATGAATGATAATAGATAAATGTATCATTAGCTTAGCAAACCCTTTCTTTAGGGCTTATTACTAGTATATACCAAGTCCTATGTCAACTGCTAATAACATTACAATGAATAACACAGGGTTAGTTAAATCATAGGACTTTTTAACAGGGGAATCAAGTATATAAACATTTTTTTATAAGGAATGGACACATGGTATTTGCAGCCAAAGAGTAGGGGCTTTAATTCTAGCTAAGTGGCCAGAAGAGGTAAGATTTGGTATATCAGGAGTTTTCCAAGTAAACATGGGGTAGACATTCTTAAGGGTAGGTAGGAGAGGGCATGTGTGTGCTGGGATCAACTTTATGAGAGTACATGTTCATTCAATGAATTACAGGCAGGCAACTTGTGACACGTGGGATGCATAATGCATTCTGAGGGAGTGATGAGAATAGAGTTTGAGAAATATGCAGAAGTCAGCTTATGAAAATAGTTATGCTATTCTAAGAAGAATGGACATAACATGGAATTCTGATAGACCATTTAAATTTTAAGCATGGGTGTGATAGTATCAGCTATGTGTTTTATAAAAATAGTACAGAAAGTAATGAGGTTAGACAGTATTAGGAGCCAGGAAAATTATGAGGTCATTCAATTATCCGGGCAAATAATGAGCAGAATCTGTTTTCTTGATAAAAAGAAATGTGCATCATTGGTGAGCATATAAATTACTATAACTCAGAATTGCTTAATAGCCTGTCTTCATGACTGGGCTCTTCGCCCATCCCACAGAATTTATGTAACTGGATGATTATGCAAATGCTTCCTCCTGCTCAAAGGCTTTAAGTGCTAAAAGAAACAAAACCAGTAAGCAACTGTGAGGACTTCCAGGACAGAGCAAACCCTTCTTTCTCATCTCACCAAGTAAATGTTTCTAAGAAGGAAAAAATACCAAAGACTAAGAGGATCTCACTCATTACATACATGAACACCTGTTCTTCTCAGGACCAACATAACATGCAGGCCTCAGTGAACCCCAAACAGGGATGAAATCCTCAACCTAGGTGTGTGCCCTGACAAGGCATCAAACCCCCAACCTTTGTGGTTGTGGGGGAGGGTCAGGGATAAAGCTCCAACCAACTGGGCAACCTGGCCAATCTTATCTCTTTTTCTGTTTCTGGGATTTGACTCTGTGCCTTTGTACATACTATTAGCTCTGCCTAGACTTCTCTTTCCCTAGATATTTTATAGATGACCTGCCAACCTCCTTCATGTTCTTGCTCAAATATTCCCTTCTCATTGAGGCTTTTGAAGTTTAAAATTACAATTCCCTCCCTCCCCTGCTACACACACACACACACACACACACACACACACACTCCCTGGCTTTCATCCACATTTTTTTTGCATGATAATTAATTGCCAAATAAACCCTAAATATTTAAACTGCATTTATTTTTAAACATGTTTTTTATTGATTTTAGAGAGAGACAGAGAGAAGAAGGAAGAATGAGAAAGAAACATTGATGAGAGAGAAACAATTATTACTGCCTCCTGCATACCCCCTATTAGGGATCAGCCTGCAATCTGTGCATGTACTAGTTTCTCTCAATGCATGGGATGACTCTCAACTAACCGAGCCACATGGGCCAGGGCTAAAATTTATTTTTTAATTTTGTTTAGCCTTTCCTTAGAATGGAAAGCTCATGAGGACAGGACTAATGTTTGTTTTTCTGTTCTTATGCCATATTCTCAATTTCTAGAACAGTATCTCCTTCTTACAGGATTTCATTATTCTTTTTTTTCAGACTAATGCAGAATGCCATATAAACAGTTATGTCTTGGGTTTTGTCTTCCAAGTAGTGTGGTGGGAATTTTAGCTCCACACATATATTAATTAATTGAGGCATCTGTTTAGGAAATCCCTGGGTGACTTAACTTTTCTGTTAGTTATAAAGTGAAAGCCAAGACAGACAACAGACAGCACTCCCATTCTTTCTCTAGTTTAGAGCAGAATTTTTTATATTCCATACACCGAAGACTTGTGTGTGTGTGTGTGTGTGTGTGTGTGTGTGTGTGTGTATGTGTGTGTGTGTGTGTATGGAGTCTCACTTGCCCTATGTTCTGGTTTCAGGCTTTGTTTCTTATTTCCTAATTTATCATATCTGTTAAAAGTTCAGGTCTTACCACCAGCAATAGATAAATTTTCCAAGAGCCATTGATCCAAAAATTTCCCTTAATTTTCTACCTTTTTTTGCCATGTGTTTTAAAAATATTTTGAAACATTTCAAAGAGACTTGCAAAGGAAACAAAAATGAAAGGAAAAGAAACATATAAGACATTTTCAACCAGTTATAACCCATTTGATAATTGGGACACAAATTGCAACCCAATGGCAGATGGATAATTGAAGTATTTTAGGATAATTGGTATTCATATTTCCAGGTATGATAGTGCTCCTATGATTATGTTTTAAATAAGCCCTTATCTTTTATAAACCTATTCTGAAATAGTTACAGTTTAAATGATGTGGTAACTAAATGTTCTTTGAAATAATTCAGTTGTGTGTGAATGAGCAGAGGTATAGATAAAACAAGCTTGCCATGTAATTATTGATAATGATGGGTAGGTACATTGAGGTCATTTGATATGTTTGAAAATTTGTTAAGTAAAAAATATAAAGATTATAAAACGAATTAAAACCAAACTTCTCCAGCATTCTAATTTCCATGTGCTTTTTTAGACATGTACTCTGCCTCTTGGATAGAAACTAAATGTCTCCAGATTTTCATTCAAGAAAATATAATTGTAGAAGACTATATGATCATCTAATCATGGATTCTTTTCATTTATTCAAAAATAATTTACTGTTGTCTACTAGGTTTTACAAACTATAATAAGTCCTATAGATGCTTACGGTTGGAGGTAGAGAGATACAAAAAGACAAAGGAGTCCAACCTAGATCTTTGTAGAGACTTGGGAGCATGAAAAGAGGGTGGGTTGGAAAGAATTCTAGAAAAACATGGTCCTCTGTTCATTCTCCAAGGAAGCATACAGGTTATCTGGATGTAGAGGAAGAGAAAATACACTAAACCAGTGGTCCGCAAACTGTGGCTTGCAAGCCATGGTTTACTGCTCTATTGACTAATGAGTTTGCCGACCACTGCACTAAACCAACCCCCCACACTAATCGTCATGTAAATATCTGTGTTTCCCCGCCCCCCCACAGGTTGAGAACTGCTAGCAGGGTCACCTAAGACCATCAGGAAAAAACAGATATTTACATTATGATTCATAACAGTAGCAACATTATAGTTATAAAGTAGCAACGAAAATAATTTTATGGTTGGGGTCACCACAACATGAGGAACTGTATTAAAGGGTCGTGGCATTAGAAAAGTTGAGAACCATTGCTGTATACCAACTAACCATTTTACATACTTACCAGACAACAAACCCTGAACTACTTTATATTGGTGTGTGTGTGTGTGTGTGTGTGTGTGTTCTATTTTTTTCAAAACCCCAACTAATTATTTCTCTTTGAGGCATCAGAAGGTAAGTAATTTTTGCAAGTTCACAGTTTTCATGTTAAAAAGCCATATTAGTTTATTAACCCTAAATCATAAGAGGAATTTTAAAAGCCAGTCACTTTATGTTAATGCTGCCAAACTGGGGATAGCAAGACAAACAGTAACACATGATATGTGCATAAAATGGATAATTAAGAGTCTTTGTCAACACTGATAAATTGTGTAGTTAAAAATGAAATAATTTATTTTAATTGGCTTGCTTGCACAGTTATTTTTTTTAACTTTTCTTACCACTGTTCCCCCAATAAAATATTTAATATCACAAGTGCTCTTAATGTCTGAGTGGTTTCCCACACCTAATATTTAGGTGAACCAGTTTTTATAGGTAGACACATCCTGGAAAAGGCAGCACAAAAAGTTTCAGAAATCAGGATTTATGTGGTTGAGCCATGATGCGAGGTGGAGTATTTAGAATATGGCCATCTCCATACAGCAAACAGCTGGCAACATCCTGCAAGAACAGAGCAGCTGAGGAGCTGAAGTTGCTAGCTGTGCAATTCTGAGTTGTGTCCTCCCTGCTATGACATGTAATCTTGATCTAGAAGCCCTTCTGTCCTCTAGCTGGCAGCTCCGTGCCAGGCATGAATAGCATCCTTTAATGCCAATGAGGAATAAAGTATTCATATGTAACACCAGCATGTATTATTTAAAAGGATTTTTTTATTCTATAGTTCAGTATCCATGCGTAATAATGATGGCAACATCTTGAGCTTGTACCCTAGGTGACCCCTGTGCCCTCACAAAGCTGCTTATATACATTGGAACATGGCATTGCCCTGCATTTCAGTATCAATGATGATGGAGTGCAGCACATTAGGGAGCCTTGTAGCCGGAAGCCACTAGACATTTCATCTGCTAAAACAAGAAGGGGCCAGGATGGGGGAAAACAAATGCCTGTTATTTCACACACACTGGCAAGAAGAAAAAGACAAGTACAACTTGTCATTACAAACTGTGTTGTTAACCCTGGTCATTTATAATACACATTTCCAATTATGCCCATTATGATGTACTTAGCTGGAGGGCAGTTTGCATTTTTAAAAATGTGTTGAGAGCAGTAATGACTTAGCTGGTGCTCATTTGTTTTCTATTGCTTGGTTAACCATGCTGCATTGTCCTTTTCTTGTTTTACATTTTGGATGAATAAGAGATGTTAGCTTTAGATGCACTAAATAGTGGTCCATTGCCCTAGAGATTGTAAAAACACACCAATGCTTGGGCTTTACCCCCCAGCGACACTGATTTAAATGGTTTAGATTGGGGAGGGTACAATATGAGTCTATAAAAGCTTCCCTTGATATTCTAATATGCAGCTAGAGTTCACTTCCTCATGGGCCCAGTAAACCTCAAGCTTACTTACCTATGTGTGACTTCACTTGTGATATTTGAAAGAGGAAGGGCCAGAGTCAAGACTGTCACAAGTTGATAAGGTTAGCTCTTCAAACTGGAGGTGTTTTAAGAGCAGTGGTTGAGGACAGGAAGTAGAGGATATTAAAGGTAGTCTCTAGAAATGAGAACTATTGCATAGATTCGGGAGTGGGTGGTGCCTACCATAGAGAGAAACTGTTCATTTGTCTGGATTGCCATCCTAGATGGCTTATGCAGATATAAGCATGACTTATTCCTTCTCAAACCTATGGCAAGGGCTTGTCTATAAAGAATTTTAAGTTAAGTGGTTAGTTATATATGTATTATCTTTGCAAAATGCTTTACATCCCATTTAATTAGGCATTCCTAACAGCTGTCTTGTGCGTTAGCTCAACAGAATTACCCACTGAGGGCAAGCAAGAAAATGGAGACTCTGAAAGGTTAAGTGCATCGCCCAACGTCACATAGCAATTCTGTAATGAGCTGGTATTAGAAATAAGTGCCCTTAAGGCTTGTCTTTTGCCAGAGCCATTGAATTTAGCTTCTGTTGCAAAGTGAATGATGATTATGAAAATTTAAGAAGATAGCATACATTTTTTTTCAGGCAACATTTCAGAATAAAGAAGGATATGGATATCCTGTAGTCTATTTTGAACATTCCTGGAAGTTTAGCAGTTTAAACATATTTGCAGTGTTCTCGATTTCCATATGTATATAGATAGAAGTTTGAGTACTTAGATATCTAGGCTGGGCAGGAATTCTGGGAGAGAAGACTGCTCAGTATTTAGAACATCCAGAAAAATAGGAAGGAAGTCTTTGAAAACTTCCCTCCCATAGTTTTTCTAGGGCAGTGTATTTTTCACCAATCAAGCCCTTCATTTCTCCTTGAACAAGGAGAGAACATAGTGGATTGATGGCCTTTGGATAATAAATAAATAAGTTTATGTCATCATTTCTGAATGATTATAAAACTATGGAGAACTACATGATTATCCATCCATTAAGTTTCACTTCTGCTTCGCTGGGAGATTGAATAATGCATGCGTGTGCCTTTCCTTATAACACACAACACCTGGGTGCATCTCCTACACCCTACATGTAGCAGACACCTGCTAAATATTTATCAATGTGACAACCCTGTATGTGGTAAGTGCTTCCCTCTGAGAACTTAGGGTCACAGTCTCCGTTTTTACAAATTTTAGCGGGAGATAATTGGGGTGATGGTGAGCTTAGTTTATACCTTTTTTTTTAAATAAAGAAATTCAACTCAATATCAATAATAGTTGTGAATAAACTAGAAAGGGATATTCTTTTGTGTATAATTAGTAGGTAGAGAGAATGTACTTTTTAGGGGATTTAATGTTGAAGAAACATGGTCTTCCTAACATTACACTGAGATCTCTGTCTATGGAATTGGCTTACAAACATACTTTTTAATGACCATTTGGAATTTTTTGCCAAGTGAAAGTTGTTTATTCTTCACATTCATGCTCTACTTTGAGTAAACACCAGTTCTCTTTAGTTACTTAGTAACTAAAAGCTATGTTAAGGGCTTTCATATAAAGAATTCTGTGATGTTTCTATCAAGAAAACATAAAGGAACTCCAGTCACTTGTTTTGAGGTAAGCCCTATACTTTCTTTCCCTTTAATTTTTGATTTAATGATTTATGAGCTAATGTGCTTGGGGCTCACACAGTGTTCTTCAGATGCTTGAACTGCTGTCTGAAACAAAAGCTCTGGTAAGAAATAAAGGTCCAGTAATCACAGTAAATAGATAATTTTGAGAATAGCAGTGCAGTCTACCTTTTCTGCACATTTGAAATGTAACTCAATGCCACAATGAAAAACAAAATGTGCATGTTTCTTAGATTCTCATGGGATGGTGAGGATTCCTATAATCTTCCATACAAACTAAGGCACTTCTGAAAGTGAGTGAATGAACTATTAATATTTAAGCCAGTATAACAGGCATTCATTAGGACTTCCCTAAGCAAACAGGATGTTTGATCACCCTAACCCAGCGTTTTTCAACCGCTGTTCCGCGGCACACTAGTGTGCCGCGAGATGTTGCCTGGTGTGCCGTAGGTGCAGACAAGACAAGAATTTTATAATTTTTCACTATTTTGTTTACTTAATATTTCATAATAAAGTAATTATAAAATACTTTCTTTGTGTTTATTTGATTCCTATTCAAGAGAATTACTTTATATATAGTCAATATAGGCACAGAGTTAAATTTTTTAACATTTTCTAATGGTGGTGTGCCTCGTGATTTTTTTCATGAAACAAGTGTGCCTTTGCCCAAAAAAGGTTGAAAAACACTGCCCTAACCAATGCTATGAGAAGATGGTTGGTAACAATTGCCTGGCAATTGTAATTTAATTTGCCAAGGGTACGGGATTATTTAAAGTCATTCATTGTCCTCTAGATGCTCAGAACATGGATGAGACCCAGTACCCAATGAAAGACTGGTTTGTTATATTTTTCTTTTGATTAGAAACAGCCTCAATTATTAAAGCTTTTCTTCTACTATTTTTAAATCTTTCTTTTCACTTTCTATCCTGAATTCCTACTGTACTAAAGAAGACTCCTGTACCAGGCAATCTGTACATACTTTATATGTCATAACACTTAATTCTTACAGCAGTCACATGAAATAGAAACTTTTATTTGAACTGTTTTATAGCCAAGGAAGCTGTGGCTTAGCTAGTTAAAAGGGATTACTTGAAGTCCATTAGTTATGAGGATGGTAAACTCAACCCAGAAAGTATTTCATCTGAGGTAGTTTTTATTATATGCAACTTATATATCACTAGAGGCCTGGTGCATGAAATACATTCACTGAGGGTTGGGGGTGTCCCTCAGCCCAGCCTGCACCCTCTCATATCTGGGACCCCTTGAGTGATGTCTGAATGCCGGTTTAGGTTCAACAGGGATCAGGCCTAAACCAGCAGTCAGGCATCCCTCTCACAATCTGGGACTGCTGGCTCCCAAGTGCTCATCTGTCTGCCTGCCTGATTGCCCTCTAACTACTCCCCTGTCAGCCTGATCAACACCTAATTGCTCCCCTGTGGAACTGATTGCCCCCAACTGTCCTCCTCTGCTGGCCCATCACCCCTAACTGCCCTCACTTGCTGGCCTGGTCGATCCCGCCCCCTCCCCCCAACTACCCTCTGCAGGCCTGGTCGTCCCTAACTGCCCTCACCTACAGGCATGATCCTCCCCAACTGCCTTCCTCTGCAGGTCTGGTTGCCCCTAACTGCCTTCCCCTGATGGCCTGATCGCCCACAACTACCTTTCCCTGCCAGCCATCTTGTGGAGGCCATCTTTGACCACAGGGGGTGGCCGTCTTTGATCACATGGGGATGTTTATCTTTTGTGAGGGTGTGAGGGTCAATTTGCATATCGCCTCTTTATTATATAAGATTGGTGCCATCCTTTTGCTTCAAGATCAATCAGAGGGGTAATCAGCAGATTTGAGGTTTTGTTTGTTGAGTGGTGACCTGGAAGTATAAGTGGTACTGAGGAACAGAGTACCAGATGAGAACCAAGCCTTACAAGACAATTAGCCTGGAAGACTATTGATGCCATGAAGCCAGTGAGTCATTGAGATTTAATAGACTACGAGTAATGGAGGTATTTGAGAAACAAGGGAAAGGCAAGTGGTCATATTTTAAAAATCTACCATCAGAATTCTGAAGATTGGTGTTGAACTAACTGCCTTGAGTTGCTGATAAATACCTACCCTGCCTCTATTTTGTACATTTTCTTGCATTTAGGATTTATCTCCCAATGTTCATATCCAACTCTATGTTCTGTAAGCTGTGCTCATGTTTACCACATTCTACCTGCTTTTTCCATACTCTCACATTTCAAATCAATTGGAAACTTAGGGAGTCAGTGCTTCACTTCAAGTCATTGCTGAATAGCACCAGCACCAGAGATCAGCACTCATGATTTTTTGTTGTTATTAATCCTCCCCAGAGGGCATTTTTTCCATTGTTTTTTTAGAAAGATTGGAAGGGAGAGAGAAAGACATAGAGAAACATTTATTGATTGCCTCCTATAGGAGCCCTGACCAGGGCCCAGGCTGGGAAGGAGTCTGCAATCAAGGTATGTGCCTTGACCAGAATTAAACCTGAGACCCTTTGGTCCACAGGCCAATGCTCTATCCACTGAGCCAAAAAAAAAAAAAAAACTAAGGCAAAATCATGATTATTTAATTCATGAGCTGTGATGTGCTCCAGCTCACCTGGCCATGAATCACCCATAAATACTCTTTTCATGCTGATTTTTCCCACCTTTGCTGCCATTTTTCTGTGTTGTAGGCCTTCACAGGTAATCTATAAATATTCCTCCAGATGTGGATCTCCCTCATGTATGTCCTGTTAAATATTGTTTTTGATCTTTAAGTTGCCACCTTTTCTAAATGTATTGCTTTTGACTATAACAACATAATGCCTGCTAACTTAGTAATTATAAAATATGTATAAATCAATATTGAATTTATATTAGTTGTTTATTAGCCATAATCATGTTTGAGCAGTACTTTATGTTTGTAAGCAGGCACTTTAATTTATTGTTATTTTTTCATAGGCCTAATGAGGTTGGTACCATCACTCACTAAGCCCCACAACTTTGTATTTTTATTGACACATAAAACCTTCAGCAAATATAGTGTCATTAAAGAATTTATTAGAAAGGAAGAGATATCCTTTGGGAATAATAGTGGACCTGCTATGTGGACTCGTCCCTGGAATGTTCCTCTCTTTATTTTACTATGAAGCCTCTTTTATGGGAAAAAATCATGGCTTTTGATGTTTGTTTAGCTGCAGTTTTAATCCTAGCTAGGTGACTTTGTGCAAATTATTTATCTTTTTCTCTCTCTGTTCTATTTTTTTATAAAACTAGTGGCCCAGTGAACAAGATTTGTGCACATTAAAGGGGAATTAATTAGAGGAAATATTTTAATATTGCTATTTGCCCTTTCTCTATAATAGAAGTGTCAGAAATGAAAGAAAATTAATAAAATGTATATGAAAATCTCCCTCCTGTCAGAGTCTGGGTGCACTGTGGGACCCAGAGTGAAGTACCCGCCCACCCACACGTGCCTCAAACTTGTGCAAGACCCAGACCTGGCAGGCCCCACCTGTCAAGCCCTGTAGGGTGGGGAACAGAGCCTCAGGTCCCCCAGACCCAGTGCAGGGTAGGGGGTGCAGCCTCGGGTCTCCCATGAAACCCCGCTGGGTGGGGGGCATGGCATGATGACCATTTGTATATTAGCTCTTTATTATGTAGGATGGGTGTAATAATAATAATAATAATAATAATAATAATACCAACAACATAAAGTATTATATTAATAAAATGACATGTATGCAAAATGTTCAGAATTGGATCTGGTGTAGATAAAAGTTATAATACCCAGAAACTTCCATTATGTTTTATATATATTATATTTGTAATACAAATGCTTTCCATCTGCAAAGCTGCTGTCTTCCCCTTCTCAACCTTCACCTTAATATCTATAGGGCATGAAAACCAATGCAACTATTTTTCCCAAAGTTTGAATTTATTTACTTATAATTCTATATAATAAAGATGCAATATGCAAATTGATCCTTATGCCCTTGCATCACAAAATGGCTGCCCCTATGTTGTCACAAGGTGGCCACCCCCACATTGTCATAAGATTGGGTTGCCCCCACAATGTTGCAAGATGGTTGGTAAGGGAGGGCAGTTGGGGCTGACCAGTCCTCCAGGGGAGGTCAGTTATGGGTGATTGATACAGACTCCTTCAATGGTCAGCCTCCTTGATACAGAAGCCAAATGGATGAGCAGACTCCTTCAATGGTCAGCCTCCTTGAAACAAAAAAAAGGGAGCATATGGCAAAGATTCCATGCATGCCCTTAACTGATCAGTTCAAGAGCATGAAATGTACAAATGTGTTAGTCTTCCCTTTTCCCTTAACCTCATTAAAATGATAGAAAGGAATTTTAGAAGTTCTAATTCCTTGTCAATAAAAAAGAAGAGGACCATCAGTGGATGAGAGATCTAAATTAATTTATGGAAGACTTAGTGGCCAAAAGCTGAAGGAAGCCATGACCTAACTGAACAGGAGTGTGGGTGGTAGTACAGAGGAAGCCATCTACCCAGGAAGACTTCTTAGACCAGAGGTGGCCAGTCTGATGGAAGATAGCAGTGAGCAGTGGGACTGAAAAGAAATGGGTTATATAAAGCTTTTAAATAACCAGTAATCAAGTAGAAATAACAATATAATTATAAAAAAAATTGAACGGTGTTGCAAAGTAAATTCTCTTCAACTATAGCAGAAAGTTAATCAATGATATCTAAAGTTAATAAATCAAAAAGTAATGCCATCAGCGTGTTATTTATAGATTTGGAGGTAACCACAGAAGAAGTGAATAAGAAACAGTTAATAATGTTTGGGGAGGAGGACAGGGAATGGATCAGCACTTCTCACTATGTCTTTTTATAGTAATGATTTTTTATTTATTTTTATTTATTTATTTATTTATTTGCAGTCAACATCATATTTAATGGTCAGAAATTAGAAGTTTTCTCACTAATATTAGAACAAAGCAATGCTGACCCTTCTCACTATTTCTTTGCAACATTGTTAGGAAGTCCTAATGAATGCAGTATGACAAATTTAAAAAAATATAAAGTATACAGATTGGGAAGGAATAAATATAGTCAACTGAGGTACAGACATGTGGGCTAGAAACATAGTAAAGATATATTAGTTTGCTAGGGCTGCCAACAAAAAATACCATAGGTTGGCTGGTTTATGAACAGAAATCTATTTCCTCACAGTTCTTTTTTTTATTTTTTATTATGGTCTCACATAATTGTCCTTATTCCCCCATTCCCATCCCAAACCCCTCCCTAGATATGCCCCCCCTCCCAACCCCCGTTGTCCATGGCCACTGGCTAGGCCCATAGGTATGCACACAAGTCCTTTGGTTGATCTCTTCCCCTTACCCCCATCCTCCCTTACTTTCCCTCTGAGGTTTGAGAGTCTGATCGCTGGTTTTCTTTCTCTGGGTCTGTACAGCCATGTATATAAATAATTTAATAAAGGTTCCTTTTAGTTCCCTTTTCTTTCACTCCACTTAGTTTACTTGGCTTTCTAGAACTATTCTTCTTAACATGTTAGGTTCAATATCTGTCTCAAATCTAAAAATTAACACCATTTCCCCCTATATTCCCCATCTCTCCATTTTTTATAAACCCCTCTTGTGCACACACACAGCCATACACACATCTGCTTCTGAATGCAGTCACTTGTCTTTCTCTGTAAATTCCATGTCCCTTGTATCTCAGTTCCTGTTCCTCAAACTTTCTTTAGCTTGAAATGACTTCAGCAATTTTTCTCTTATTCAGCCTTCAAGTCCCAGAATAAAATTTTGCCTTTTCTGTGAGATGTCCCCTTTCCAGAAACATGAAAGACGATGCTTTATTCTGCATTTTCCTAACACTACACCCCAGTCTAATACTTCTTGCTTTACAATGACTCAGACCTAGTTGTGCATTATTAGACCCTTCTTTTCCTGTGTAGTTGTAGGTTGAAGAATTGATATCTTCATATATAATGTAATAAGCTGCACATAGTAATCAAAATAGTTGATAACCACTGTTAACTATAATTGGCTTTTGTTGCTGATGTTGATTCAGGAAGCATCTAAAGTTATAAAATGAAATGCTAGAACACATTCAAGTGAACAACTGTCTGTTTAGCAGGTTGACTTTTAATACTAATCTGCTTCATAGCAAAACATTGAATTAAACAATATTGTGTCACAATTTTAGTGCCTCTTTCCTAACTCAATTACATATATATTGTCTCAGGTGATAAAGGAATAAAAACATCTAATAAAATAATATCCCTAAATATGTTACTAATGTAGTTATTTTTATGAGTGTTTGTACTATACAAAGTAGCCTAGAGCCTAGCCTGTGTGGCTCAGTGGTTGAGAGTCCATCTATGAACCGGGATATCACTAGTTTGATTCCCAGTCAGGACACATGCCTGGGTGGAGATATATATATATATATATATATATATATATATATATATATATATATATATATTACACACACACACACACACACACACACACACACACACACACACATATATATATATATATATATATATATATATATATATATATATAATTTTTTTAAGAAGTTGCTTAGAGAAATGCCTTACCCCAGAGAATGACTTGCTTCTAGGAAATGCTAGACCCCTGAGCTGATGTTTTGAGATGAAAGAGGGTTTCTGTGGTTTCTCAGATTATGCCATAAGCAATATGGATTCAGATGAATTTCAAAACCTTAAGATATACCTTAGCATATTTGAACGCCTAGATTTGAAATCACAAAGTGTGCATTGAGTACTAAGTGCTGGTCTTTGCTTTTATTCTCATTTCCAGCTAGTCTTTTCATGTGTTCTTACTTCACTTCATTTTTTCTTTTTTTCTTTATTTTATTTTATTTTTATTTATTTATTTATTTATTTAAATAAATTTTTATTGTTCATATTATTACAAGTGTTCCTTTTCCCCCCCTTCCCACCCCATCCTCTGACCTTTCCCCACTCCCCATTGTCCTCATCCATAGGTGCACAGTTTATGTTCAGTCTCTTCCCACATCCCCCTCTCCCCTTTTCCCCAAGAATCGTCAGTTCACTCCCCTTCCATACCTCTGATTCTATTATATTCAACAGTTAATATTGTTAATCAGATTTTTTTTTTAATTTCCTTGGTTTTTAGATTCACTTGTTGATAGTTACGTATTTGTTGTTCATAATTTTTATCTTTATTTACTTTCTCTTCTGAAAGAACCCCCTTCAGCAATTCATATAATTCTGGTTTGGTGGTGATGAACTCCTTTAGCTTTTTTTTTATTAGTGAAGCTCTTTATCTGACCTTTGATTCTGAGTGATAGCTTTGCTGGGTAGAGCATTTTTGGCTATAGGTTCTTACTATTCATCACCTTGAATATTTCTTGCCATTCCTGTCTGGCCTGCATGGTTTCTGTTCAGAAATCAGCTGACAATCGTATAGGTGCTCCTTTATAGGTAACTTCCTTCTTTGCTCTTGCTGCTTTTAATATTCTCTCTTTGTCCTTTGCTCTTGGAATCTTAATTATGATTTGTCTTGGTGTGATCCTCTTTGGATTCCTCTTATTTGGAGTTCTGTGTGCTTCCTGGACTTGTAAGTCCAATTCTTTCCCCAGGTGGGGGAAGTTTTCTGTCA
Organism: Pipistrellus hanaki; assembly: GCF_964339955.1. Taxonomy (NCBI): domain Eukaryota; kingdom Metazoa; phylum Chordata; class Mammalia; order Chiroptera; family Vespertilionidae; genus Pipistrellus; species Pipistrellus hanaki. The sequence continues at coordinate 19,130,985 of NC_140510.1, forward strand.
CTATTTCTTTCAGTATGTTTTCGATATCTTGGTCTCTCTCATCTTCTGGGACCCACATGATTCTGATGTTGGATCGTTTATAGTTGTCCCAGAGGTTTCTTACATTATCTTCAATTTTCTGGATTCTCTTGCCTTCTAGCTTCTGCAGAGGAGTGTATTCTGGCTCTTTATGTTCCAGATCTTTGACTTGATTCTTGCGATCTTCTATTCTGTTTTTAGGACTCTGTATAATATTTTTTATTTCAGACAATGTATTCTTTATTTCTTGTTGATCCCTTTTCATATCCTCATAGGTCTCATTTATTTTATCGGCCTTTTCTAGGAAACTCTTGAAAAACCTTGTAAGTGTGGTTTTGAACTCTATATCCAGTCGCTTTTTGTCCTCCATTTATTTAGTTTGTGATCTATTTGGTTTAGGCATTTTCGCAGGCAGCTTTCCTGATGGGGCGGAGTTTCAGGGTGGAGCCTACAGCTTTGGCTTCCGTCATCCCCGCCCTATGCGACTCCTGAGACTCAGGGTCCTTCAGTACTTGTTGCAAGCACCTCTGAGATAAAGGTGCCCTCGATTTTCACCTGCTACCAAACAGTGTAGGCTCTCCCGCAATGGGCCCGAAACTGGGGTTCAGTTCAGTTGGAAGTAGAGTTGGAGATGGCGTTCAGAGCAGTCTGGAGCCCCTGTCTCCTTCCCGCCAGGGCAGTCCTATGGCACAGCCGGCCGTCCCTTCTCTGCGCGCAGTGTGCGTGCCTCTGGGACCTCCTTTCGCCGCTTCCCCGGGTTCCGCCTTACAGCCCAGCTCCCTCTGGATGAGCCTGGGTCCCCGGGGTCTGACCTAGAACGGGGGTTCAGAGCAGTCGGGGGCCCAGCACAGTCGGAGTGTTTATCTCCTTCCGCTAGGGAATGCCAGCCAGGCACTCGGCCTCCCTCCTCTCCGGCTCTGTCCTCTCCGCGCGCACCGCGTGTCTCCGTACCTTGGGCTTTTACAGCTCCTCCACTGTTCCTTCTGGTTTTCTCCTTGCTTCTTGTTGTAGAATTTCTAGTCAGTTGACTTTCCTGTAGTTCTGGGTAATGTCCATTTTATATTTTAGTTGTATTTTATTGAAATTGTTGTGTGCGGCTGAGGCTAGGTGCCTACCCGAGCAGCCATCTTGGATTCTCTCCCACTTCTTTTTTTCTTTGTTTGTTTCAGTGGGTCTCTAACCCTGGATTTTTCTCTGCATTCACTTAAAAGAGCACTCTCATTTTATTTTTTTCTTTACCACAGGAAATGCCACAATAAGACAGTCTCGATACAGGATTATCAACCAGGAAGCAGCCAATGGAGGCCAAGAATGTCCAGACACCTTGTTTGAAGAGCGAGAGTGTGAAGATGTTTCATTGTGCCCTACATATCGGTAATTAGTTACTTTTTGGAATAATCATTAAACTTCAACATAAATTATCAAGAACTACAAACCAAATTTTTACTTATTTAATAATATATAATTCAAAAATTGTTTTAGTTTTCAATTTTAATTATATACACATTTTAAGAAAAGATCTAGTTAGCAATATTAGTTTAACCTATGGATAAAATGTTAAAAATGAAAAGAAAATGAGTAACTTTTAAACTATAAATTTCCCTTCTGGCAAGTTGTGGTTATAAAAATCAATACCCTAGGCTTGTGTGTCTAGACATAAACTTTCACTCTTTCAACACTGAATGAAAACATTGCTTTAAAGGACATCTGCATTAAATTCACTGTTGGATTTTACTGGTTTGTGAAGAAATCCCATGATCTTAAAAGGCATTTGGTTATCATTACATTTAAAACTGCCTTTACCAAAAATACCTAATATTTCCCTGGATTACTTGAGAAGCTACATCTTAAATCTATTAAATTCAAGGGCTAATTTGTTAATAAAACTACAAGTTATTTTTCTTCTTTTAAGATGATGCCTTCCATTAGATAAAGTTTAGAGTCTTATTGAAGAAATCTAAATTCTGATTGGTTTTATCATCCCTATACTCCTATTGTTTCCATGTGATGACCAGTTTGGGAAGGATGTAGACAAACACTGGGAACATGCCCAGACTATGAGTTTTTACTCATCAACCACAGAAGCATTGTGGGAGCCCTGTCAATATGCATCCTTTATGCCATGTATATAAATATTGAAACTTCTGAGCCCAGCTAATGATCGCTGGGGGATAGTAGACAATTGAAAAAATTAGCCAAATCAAATATGATTTCACATTTTTATGAACCAAGGGCTATTATAATCAGAAGAAATCCTAGGAACTATTTGTGAGCTCTTCCTTTCCATTGTCCACTCTCCTGACTCTCTTGCTGCACTTCAATTTAGCCACTCATGTTTGAACTAGTTTCCATCATTGCCCTCCTGCCATTTCCCCAGAAATCAGTTCAACTTTGTGTGGATGGGATCAATGCATCATTTCTCCTGGTGTGTGTGGTTTAATATATGTCCCAGTTATCAGCGTGATTCTCTGCTTCTTAGTAAAACATCCATGAATTTTGAGTAATTTGGTTCCAATTTAGTTTTTGCTTTCTCCATCCATTGGTATGTTAGGGAAGCAAGTTAATAAAGACCTTTATCATTATCTTTTGATTATTGTTTTTTACTCCATTAAAGTGGCAAAGTAACACATGTACCAATTAAAACAGAAACAAAATGTCCACAAAAATATTTCTGTGAGTTTGAGCATTCCTCCAAAATGTTAGCTTAGTACAGGAAGGGGAAAGCAGCATGGACAAGGATCCTTATATGGGATTGGCCTGGGGTTTATGGTTGAGCATCTAGGGATGTAGGATTGGAAACTGCCTGCCCTGATTTGTGCAGTCTGGGACATATCACTTGCCCCGAGCTCAAGTTCATCAACCCAACACTGAGGGTCTCATAGGAGAGCCCTGAAAAGTCCTTTCTTCTACTTCCGTCTCTGCAGAACACTAAACTAGATTCCATTCCTTAGTCTCCTTTTGGTGCAGAAAACCCATGTACATTTAAGAGATCTGAGTAGATGACATATCCTAGTTGAAAAGTCAGACTGAAAAACCCTTACTGTATCAATTTCTGCGTTTTGGAATTATACTGAATGAGTCTATGCATATACAAAAAAAAAAATAGAACTACTTAAAATCAATAGGTGATTTACTTAAAAAGGACAGGTTTTGCTAGTTTGCTGCTTCCTGATGTCTCCAATTCTTCCCAATATGGAGGCCACTTGAATAAAGTCAATGACATATTTGTTTCACTTTTATATTTTAATGTACTGGGCTTGATTTTGCAGAATGGTCTGTATCACCTCTTAAGACCATCTCTGCCTCACTTACTTCCAATTGTACAAGAGACCCACTTAATGTAAAAAAAAAAAAAAAAAATGTAGGGGAGAGGAGTTTGTGAGTACTGCTATTAATGGCTAGCTATGCTAGGTGATCTCCAAGCTATGTTCACATAACTAAGAAAGACATTAAACTGACTTTTCTTGAGTAAAGAAAGTCTCCCTTTACTGACTTTTTTATTATGTTAAAAACACATAACATTGACTATCTTAACCATTTTTAAATGTACTTTATTACAGTGTTAATTTTATGCAATCTCTAGAATATTTTCTTCTTGCAAGGCTGGGCAATGATATTTTACTCCCTGTTTTCATTTTACTCTTTGAATTAACATCTCTTGTTGGTGGTATTAGCTGATATGGGGAAAAAAAAGTGTAAAAATATATTAAGCAAAGGAACAGAAGCTGTAGTTTCACTTAAGGTTTGGGTTTTATGGAACATTCTGAAGAGACAGGCTAAGGACACAAGGCACAGTCTGTCATGTGGGTCATATAAATAGAAACCTTTGTTGATCTGAGGAAGGAAAAATAGGGAAAATCCAGACGGGATCCTTAGAGACTATTTCCTCACAGGAATAGGAGTATTGGTAATTCATCAGAGGCAGATCAATTCCTCTTCCTTGGAATGAACTATCACATACATACGTACCTGTGCCTCCCCCACCTCCCTTTTACTTGACAACCTATTGACTTGTTTGAATTACTTCAAAGTATGAGGAAACACATTTCTAAAATATTGAACTAGAAGTTCAAGTGAAAAGATGTGCAAGTGGCACTTTCAGCTGTTCGAAACTTGCTTCTCTAATGCTCTAATGGGACATAAGAACTCTCTCTCTCTTTTTCTAACAATTGTAAGTTCATAAAGTGGTTAGCACTCTAGATTTGATCTGTGCTTCTAATGCTTTTATGGCCACTTTGCTATGTGAACTAAGGTTTATGTGCAAAATGTCCACGTTTTAAAAAATGGAATCAAGGCATTAACCGTGAACCTGAGGCAGAGTAGATTATTATCTCAAGTGCATACCAGGGCTCCATTCTATGGCGTTGGGTCCAAATCCATTTTTATTGAATTACTGTCTTTGTGCTTTTGGCTTTCTCACTTATCCATTTCAAGTATGTCTTTTGTGTGTTTGTCATGGTGAAATTTCTAGTTCCCTGTTCTTTATAATCACAGGTGGAAGCCACAGAAATGGAGCCCCTGTCTCTTAGTCCCCGAATCTGTCAGGCAGGGGATACTGAGCACCAGCGAAGCCTGTGGGAAAGGGGTGCAAACAAGAGGTAAGAGGATTTTTCAAACAGATTCGCTGTAAGAATGTGATTTACATTGTGTTACTTCTATAAACTGTTGACTATGCTTATATTGGAGTAAGTTGCGGTATTATTAGGTTGCCTTATTTGTAAGTGTTTGAGTTGAAGTTTGGTATCAGTTAATGCTGATTTTATACTATATTTTAACCATAACCAGCTAGTGCATCTAAGGTCTAGTGCAGTGTAAGGAAATATCTATTCTAAGGCATCAACATACCCAGTGCTGATCTTCCAAATGTATGTTGGATGTTAGCCAAGGAATGAAGGATATGTCAAGATTAGACTCAATAATATGCATTGTATTTCTTAGGTGCTAATTAAATGTTTGTTGAATGAATGCAAGGATGACTGAATTAATTGACTAATCTTAATAATATATATATATATATATATAATTACATATATATAATATTCTATATGTAATATATACATAGAAAGGAACTATTGAATTTCTAGAAGACATTATGAATAGGTTTCTGGATCTGAGTAAAATGTCTGGGAGGGTTGTATATTGAAATCTAAGAAAAACACTGAGAGAGTCATCAGACTTCTCTTCTTTCTGTGTCTTGTATAATCAGGTGCTAATAATATGAGATTTGGTAAGAAGTGTTGGTAACATGCTACTTTAATCTTAAAGTCTGATCACTTTGTTGCTCAAGAGATGTGTATAGCAAAATCAGAACTCGTGGGACCGACTGTATTACACTGGTTTCATAAAGGCATTTCTAAAAGGCATTTTTAGAATTAAGTTTCTCTTCCTGTTTCATGGATTATTGTATTAGTCAGGATCAGTCATCTCATCCAGCACAGGAAATATATTCAGAGTCATGAAGAGCCCAACAGGGCCAGGTAGCAGTCTTAAATTCCAGTTCAGCGGATTCATTGTATCTCCTGGTGTAAGCCTTCCTCTCTTTGGAATTAAGACCTATAGGCCAGCAGAGCATAGGATTCTGGGGACAGGAAGCAAAAGTTTTACTAGTAGGCCACTAGAGGTAAAAGTGAGTTTTGTGTGTTACAACATACCATTGAGTCAGCTTGCCCAACTCCTGGTGACTCTATATGTCCACAATGTCCTGTCCTCTACTGCCCTGCTCAGCTCCTGTAAATTCATGCTTATGGCTTTTTTTTATGGAGTCTGTTTTCTCATATTTGGTCTTTCTCATTTCCTACTGCCTTCTGTTTTCCAGTATCATTGTCTTTCCAAAGAACCCTGTACTCTTGTGATGTGACTGGAGTATGACAGCTTCTGTTTTGACATTTTTTTTTTTTTTTTTTTTTTTTTTTGCCTCCAGCAATGTTTCAGGCTTAGTTTGCTCTAGGACCTACTTATTTATCTTTCTTTCTGGCATTCCAGGGTATCTATAGAGCTCTCTTGCAATACCATATTTCAATTTTTATTTTTTTTCCTGTCAGCCTTCCTCACTTTCTAACTTTTGCATCTGTTCAAAATAATTTGGAATATGAGGATGTGGATAATCTTAGTTTGGATCTCTAATGACATATCTTTTCTGAAATTATTTTTCCTGATTATTGCATTGCTGTCCTTTGATAGCTGTTGGAGAAACAATATTATTAGATGTCAAATCAAAGCATGTCACAACTTGTCCCAGATCTGCAAGGATTGCCACCTAGCTGGTGCCATAGCTGAGTCTTAAAAAGACCTTTCCACTGTTCTGTCAAGCCAGTTGCTTCAGCATAGTATATATCATGATAAGACCAGTAAATTCCATGATCATGAGCCCTTTACCACATTTAATTTGCTATGAAGTGAGTTTCTTGGTCAGAAGCAATGCTGTGTGGAATACCAAAACTATGGATAAGTTATTCTGTAAGTCCACAGATGGTAGTTTTAGCAGAAGCATTGAATGCAGGGAAGGAAAATTCATATCCAGAATAACTATCTATTCCAGTGAGGACAAAGCACTCTCCCTTCTATGATGGAAGTGGTCCAGTGTGATCTACCTGCCACTGTGTTAGCTGGCTGATCACTCTGGGGAATGGTGTCATATTGGGAATCAGTAGTTGGTAACTACTGTTGGCAAATTTTATGCTCAGTGGTAAACATAGCCAATTAGGCCTTGGTGAATGGAGTTCATGTTGCTGACCTCAAAAATAACCTCCATTCCCGCCACTATGGCTACTTTGTTTATGAGCCCATTGGGTGATGACAAGTATAGCTGGGGAAAGGAGCTCTCTGGTGTCCACAGAATGTGTAGTCACTCTTTGGTGAGCCCTTATGTGGAATACACATATGTTCCCATGTTTTGCCCATATAGAAAAGTCTACCTGCATACCTCTTTCCAAATTCCCTTGCCACCAATTTTCCAATCATGTTCCTGTAAGCCCCTGACCCTGCAGCAGATCCATTGGCCACACACTATGAATGTCTATATACATCCCACATCTGGCTGTTTCTCCTTCCAAGCAAAGTGAACAACCAGGTGCATCACTTTACATTCTATCCACTGGGAAATTTTCCCTTCACCTGTGTCTTTCCAGAATGTTTCAGAGAGGGGCTCTAATGCTGCAGCTGTCCATTTTGGGGTAGCACCTACATATCATGCAGAACCATCTCTAATCAGACCTAAGGCTTTTCTTCTATCAGCTGATCACAGGGAACTCCCATGAGGCCTTCTGTGCAAGCCTGGAGGGAGAAGGTGGTGTAGCAGGACTGGGTACCATGGTCATTTGCCCACTTCGTTATGTAACTTACTTGTGCCTTCAGGGCCTGCTGTGGCCCAGTCAGCCATTTGACGATGGGGTGCTACTGTACCCCTGCCTTATGGTTTGGTGGGCCAGATAACACCCAATTTATGATGTAAAGCTTGGGTTGCCTGATAACCTGGCCCAAGGTGAAGCTTTCATTCTCTACAGTAACAGGCCAGACGCTGTTTATGCAAAGAACAGTGGTTATCTGCAGCAGATGGCAGGGCTTTTCTCTAAAATCCTAAGGACCTGCACTGCGATTCCCCTACAGCAGCCTGTCAGAGGCTCCAAGGAGCGTCCCCATCTGTCACTAATACTTCATTGGTGTTGGATCTATGGAACCATGTGGCCCAAGTGGCAGAGCAGCATGCACAGTAGCCTCAACTTGTTTTGGAGTCTTTTCTTATTCTGGGTGCTATTCAAAACTAGCAGTTTTCCTAGTTACTTGGTAAATGGGCTGAAATAACACACACAAATGAAGAGTATGGTGTCTCCAAAATCCAAAGAGGCCTATTTGGAGTGTAGGAGGGCAAGATGCAACAATTGACCTGCCACTTTAGAAGGGGTATTTCAACATGCCCCATGCCACTGAACCTCTAGAAATTTCACTGGGGTAGAAAGCCCTTGGATTTTTTCTTCCCCCACTGGCTTATCAAAATGTCTACATTAGTTGATGCTTTTTTCTTGCTAGATCCAATCAGCATAATATCATTAATGTAATGGACAAGTACGATATCTTATTGAGGGAAAAGACTGGTCAAGATGTCCACAAACTAAATTCTAAAACAGGGCTGGAGAGTTACTGTGCTCCTGATAGAGAACAGTGTATTGTTGGACTTGCCAGCTAAAAGCAAGCTGCTTCTAGTGGTCTTTACTACCTTCAAATACAGCAATATGTGGGGCTATGGCTTCAACATGGCTTTGGGGAGGGACACAATTCAATTTATAATAGTTACACTTTGCAAATAACAGCCCTGAATGAACATTTACCAATCGGCAAGGCTGTTAGATACAGGACTGTGATGAGGCTGTATAGACAGTAACTCTGTGTAAATTATAGAAAAGACAGCTTCCAAAAAGCAATTTACTTCCATCTGTCAGAAAATAGTAATAATACAATCTTGTTGTTATAAGACATGGACCTACCTTTAGCTAAATCAGCACTATCTACAGGAATGTGTTTTTTAAAATGGCACTTTGGTGCAGTATACACTATAGGATCATGGCTGTAGCTAAATGTCTATACTTTCTCCATGGAGATGAGCATTTTAAGGCCCACTGTCCTTGCTGTCCCGTTATTCAGAGACAGAGGTATATTTCTGTCTAGCTTCTTGCTGAATCTGAATAAAGAAAGATGGTAGCTCAGCTTTTATGGCAAATGAAAGCATAAGAGGAAGAAACTTAAATATTCTAACATACTTTACTGAAACTGAACTTAATAGGGTAAAACATTAATTCTAAAAAAAAGAAAAAATAAAGATGCTGATGTTGCTAGAAGGGAGTGAATTTGTCTATGAGGTGATGTGGTCTGATTCTTATTTTGCTGTTCACAGTGACCACTTGAAAACTGGCTTAATGGACTTGCCAGTATGTTTCTTTTGGATATCATATTCTCATTCATTAGTTTATAAGTGTACACTATCATAGCATAGAGACAACAATATAATGGTAATAGAGTAGATATTATATATCCAAGTTGTCCTGAAATAGTCTTGACTTCTGTGAAATATCTGAATTCTTTTTGGTTCATTTTCACTGAGCACTGATTATGTGCACCAAAGGAGGCAGATCTCTTATCTCTGTCAAATCTTTTTTAATTTTTTTTGTCACTGGGAAAGGCATAGTCTTCTTACATAATAGTTTTGATGGGATCTGTTTATTTTCTTTGCAGTCAAAGAATCGCTTTGAAATGAAGGTGCTTTTCCAGAAAAATAAGTTGGCAAAGTGATCCACTTTCAAAATAAGTTTTGGATTACCCTTATTTTTATAAAGGGAGGAGGTAAGAAATTGGTAGGTGGGGGTGATGTCAGAGGAATGGCTGTGTGAGAGATCCTCTTGGTCTCTCCCCTTGAAGTTTAAACAATTTAAACAGATATAACTCAACAAGGGATTCCCTGCTCAATGCACAAAACTTCTGAGATCTGTGCATTGAAGCATCTAAAGTTAGGAAGGTGGTGAGAAGGAAGAAATGCTGAGACAAACCACACAGGCAGCCCTACAGGTGGAGCTCATGACAAGGCTCAGCCCCAGGAGAGGATGAATCAGACTGTGGCCAGCACTCCCTTCAGTAGGAGGAACAATGCTATTAAGTGGGCGTCCCAGCAGGAGTGGGAGTACCAGCTGTGGCTGAGCCCTGAGACCTGGGCAAGGACACAGCACAGTGGGCAGCAAACATTACAGACAGAGAAACAAAGCCACTCCATAACCTCCCAGAGCTCGCCCCCCTCTGCCCTTGGTGTCAGGTTGTGGAACACATTACCTGCAAACCCAAGAACTGGTGCTATAGAGTCAGTTTTTCCTTGAGCAAAGAGTGCACTCTGTGACTGGTCCTGTGGTCTGGGTACAGAGGGATACCCTGGAATGTCACTGGTTGCCATTACCAAGATTACAAGACAACAAAGAAGTCTGCTGCTCCCTGCCCCCATACCACCCCATGCACCACTGCCACACTGACAGCAGCATCTGGCTGCAGAAGATAGAACTGGGATTTTATGGATTTGGAGCCCAGTCACTCACCACATCCCCCTGAGGGGTTGGTCTCCTGGGACCAGGGTGATCTGATTACACAGGCAGTGCCCACCTTCCCAGGGAACACAGGCCATTTTCCATCACCCAGAATTGGTCTGAAAAGTCAGAGAACTGCAAGAGCTAAAATAATAAATAAATAAATAAATAAATGAATAAATAAATAAATAAAGAAAGAAAGAAAGAAAGGGATTGTAAATCAGCACTACCTATTGGAAAATAATGAATTGATTTATTTATATTAATCTACTAGAGAAGTGCTACTCATACACAGATGCCTAGACAGAGAAAGAATTCACCAAATATCACAAATCACCAAGGTAATAAAGCAGCTCAGAAAGAAAATAAAACATCTTCCAAAAATGAAGTTAAAAGACGTGGAAATATGTGTCTTAAATGACTGATATCAAAGATTGCATCTTAGTGTCAGAGAATCATGATTCTGGGAGGTGTTTTTCATTCTCTTAGCATGCCTTAGGATAGGATTAGCTTGGTGGCTTTCAAGGTTGCTGCAGGTTAAATATAAGCCCATTAAAAAAGTTGGAAATAGCCAAAGCCGGTTTGGCTCAGTGGTAGAGCGTCGGTCTACAGACTGAAAGGTCCCAGGTTCGATTTCGGTCAAGGGCATGTAGCTTGGTTGCGGGTACATCCCCGGTAGGGGTTGTGCAAGAGGCAGCTGGTCAATGTTTCTCTCTCATTGACGTTTCTAGCTTTCTATCCCTCTCCCTTTCTCTCTGTTAAAAATCAATAAAATATATTTTTTTAAAAAAGTTGGAAATAAATTAAAAATACATACAAAAGCACATGGGTGACCTAAGGCATGTCACGTTAGTAACACAGTGTTGATTACATACAGATTCAGACATGGCATCTTGCACTGGCCTCTCCATTTTTAACTTAATAAACTCTAATGCAAACCCAAAGTATCTCTTCAGTTCATCCCCCACCTCAGTCACATCCCAGCTGATACTTCCCTGATGAAATCCTGTTGAGGGTGAGGGTGGGATAGGGAGTAATGTTTTTTTCATTTGCGGAATGCAGTTATTTGCTAAACTAGGAGCAATGTATTTCTCTTCTAACTGCCTGGCTCTCAGTTATAGAACTATCTTCCCTTCAGGAATATTAGCATGAATTTTAAAGTCTACTTCAAACTGTATAAATGTAGTAGTTTTACATTTCTCTTATCCAGGACCAGAATTTAGTCTGTTCAAATGTGAATCTCTTGGCTTTCCTTCGCCCAAGGTATGCATTTCTGTATAGCCCAGGAGCCATTTTAGGATTGTAGGGGAAGAAAGAAATGCTACATTTTCAAAAAATATATTTTTATTGATTTCAGAGAGAAAAGAAGAGGGAGAGTGAGATAGAAATATCATTGATGAGAGACAATCATTGATTGGCTACCTCCTGCACACCACACACTGGGGATCAAGCCTGCAACCTGGGCATGTGCCCTTGACTGGAATCGAACCCGGGACCCTTCTTTCTACAGGCCAACACTCTATTCACTGAGACAAACCAGCTAGGGCTGTTTTTACATTTTTATTTTCCTTATTTTAATATATATATATATATATATATATATATATATATATATATATATATATATTATTGATTTTTTTACAGAGAAGAAGGGAGAGGGATAGAGTGTTAGAAACATCAATGAGAGAGAATCATTGATCAGCTGCCTCTTCTACACCTTCTAATGGGATTGCCCTCAACTAAGGTACATGCCCTTGACTGGAATTGAACCCGGGACCTTTCAGTCTGCAGGCCGATGCTCTATCCATTGAGTCAAACCAGTTTCAGCTTTATTTTCATTTTTATTTATTTATTTTATTTTTTTAAATATATTTTATTGATTTTTCACAGAGAGGAAGAAAGAGGGATAGAGAGGTAGAAGTGTCAATGAGAGAGAAACATCGACCAGCTGCCTCTTGCACAACCCCTTCAGGGGATGTGCCCGCAAGCAATGTACATGCCCTTGACCAGAATCGAACCTGGGACCCTTCAATCCACAGACAGACACTCTACCGTTAAGCCAAACCTGTTTCGGCTATTTTCCTTTTTAAATAAAACGGAAACTGCAATACTCTTTAGTACCAGCAAGAGCAGGAGGAGCCCCACTTGCTCTAGAGGCTCTAACAACTCAAACTCGCCTTCACTGCTCTTCAGAATTCAAATGGACACAAACTTTGCAAAATAAGTGCCATCACAGGCCAATCACGTTGTGAAGGACTCACATGGTGTGATAAAATACAGTGTTTCAACCAGATGCGTGAGGAATAACAATTATAAACCTCTTGGAGTTCATTAAATTCACTAGGTACAGATAATAATCAAGCTCATAGGAAATACTTGAAAGTAGGAGTTATAAGTGGAAAGTTTGGGGTTCATGGGGTTTTTGTTAATTATACCACAAAGGCTTTGAAAGCCTGTACCAGACGTTAGGAATTAATTAGAAGAAATGCATAAAAGGTATTTAAAAAATCAGCTGGAATTAATAGCCAACTTTACATGTAGAACAAAGGATAGGGATGGGTTGGCAGTATTTAATTGTTGTACACCCATGAAAATGGACACTATAGATGCAAGAAAAAAAGAGAACATAAATAATTGATATAAATAACTGATATAAAATAGAGAGAAAGGGAGAGGGAGATGCAGTATTTGAGTGAGAATAATCACATCTAGAAAATACCTTTTTGAATCACTTGTTTAAAGGTTGCATATGATGTCAGTTCTTTATGGGGGAAAACACAAAGAAGAGGCCTGGAGGCAACATGGTGTGATGAAAATGCAACTTCTTCACTGTGGAACATCAAGGCCCTGAGCTCAGGGCTTTGTGGTTTTGCCACTCACTCCTTTCATGGGTTTGGATGAAAGACCCTGCCTTTCTGTACCTCGGGTTTCTTTTCATTTGCAAAAGAGATAATGATTCCAGTTTCTTGCTGTGTTTCCCAGTGCTCATTGTTGCTCAGGAAATGCTAATCTCCTTTCCTTTTCTGAAGCTTGGAAGTTAGGAATATGTATTTAGGATCCAGGGAGGATGTCATGTCACAGAGCATGGTTTTAAAGTAATTGAGTGGAGAGATTCAGTTACATGAAAAAAAGAAGAATTCTGTGACCAAATTAAACCCCTCTGGAGATCTTGGTGTGGCATTAGCATATTGAAGACCCTTACAGTGCTGCAGTAAAGAAATCTATCACCATTTTTTTCATCAGATAATTTTCCCAAACCTGTTTGCTCAGAGGGTCCATTTTTTTATGACATAGCAACTAACTTATTCTTGTTATTGAGAAATATGGCACATTATCATAAAATCATAGAGGGGAAGTGGTTTGCCAATGTTTTAGAAGTAAGTGTGTAACTAAAGATGGAAGAAATGATTTTGCAATTGAGTAGACATAGCAGACTATTCGGTCTAGTCTTAGCAAAGTAATTGTAGGTGAAACAAAATTACACTGAGTGGCCAGATCACTGTTATGATCTCTGAATGCATAATAATCTGGCCACTCAGTGTATATCCTATATAATAAAAGACTAATATGCAAATTGTCCCCTCGACCAGGAGTGCAACCAGCAGGCAGGCTGGCTAACCGCACATGTCCCCTCCCCCTAACCAGGCTGGCTGGACCCCACCCATGCATAAATTCATATATATATATATATATATATATATATATATATATATATATATATATCTGAATTCAGAGATGATAATAATCTGGCTGCTCAGTGTACTTTGGCAACCACAGACTAAAAAGAAACAGATGTTGAAATGATGATTTTTAAAGAATATTTGTCAAAGAAGTAGCATTATAGCTCAGAGTTCAAAGTGTGAAAATAGGACCATATTATGCAAATATGAAGACAAAATAGAAATAAGTAGTGGGGAAAATATAAAAACACATGATGTGAGCATGGTTCTGGAGACAGAAGGTGATGGGATAGAATATAGAGGTTTTCTGGATTTGGAAAGAAGAATCTGTTTTCCTTTTCTCTAAACTCCCTAGGAAATTCTCAGACACAGATGAAGGGCCAGTGAAGAAGAAAAAACATGAAAGAGCTTCATAGCATAGCTCAGTGTCCAAGAAACCCCTTCTAGTACTCACCCAGGGTCTTCTCATTGCTCATTGTAAATCAAGTTATCTTTTTCTTTTTCTTTTCTTTTTCTTTCTTTCTTTTTTTTTTTAATACCACAAAGGTCTGGCTTTTCTTTGGAGACCCCTCACCACTATCCCCATGTCCAGTTTTCCCCAGTGCTTCTCTACCTCCCTTGAATATTTATGTCCCAATCTCTGAGCCTGACTTCTCTTTCTCTCCACCCAACCATTACATGACATCATTCTTCCTAATTCTCCTCTTTACCTTTATCATCTCCATCTATGTCTCCCCACATAACTCCAGCTCTTTCCAGGATTTCAGCTCTCAAGAGGATCATCAAGTCTTCAGTTCAAGGGAAAAATCTCTTACCTGATGATTAGAATTCTCACTTGCTGAACATTCATCATCTTGCTCAGTCCCAATTGGCCAGACTCCAGCAGCAAGCTAACCTATCAGTTGGAGCATCTGCCTCCTGGTGGTCAGTGCACATCATAGTGAGCAGTTGAGCAGCCTTAGCATATCATTAGCATATTACATTTTGATTGGTTGAATGGCTGACCAGACACTTAGCATATTAGGCTTTTATTTATATAGGTTATCTTTTTCATATTAGGTTTTATTACCTCATGCTAACTACCAAAATTTGTTGGACATAAAGACCCTCATCTTTTCCTCACTCCTAGCAGTAATTACATTAGCTCAGCTATTTATAATTGCTCTGGTTCATGATTTTATCATGACCTCAGTCTGCATTGGTCTTTTCTACATTAAGGAAGACTTTTTCTTCATTTATTTTGTCTCTTAGGTTAAATTTGTACATTATTACTCTGATCTCCCCCAGAAAGAGAATTTTCTTCTTTCTTGAAACGGGTCTTTTCAAGAGAATCTTCTTGCTATTAAGAATTAGAAACTGCCCTAGTTTTTATTTTAAGACGTGGAATTCACATTTTTCACATTCTTTTAAATACCTTATGTCCTTTTCCCTCTCTCTCTCTCTTTTTCTCTCTTTCTCTCATTAATCAGAAACAATTCTCTCAATTGCAGTTTTAAATCCCTTCCTGATATGTATATCAATATTCTATATTTTGAATTCCTGTTTTTCATATTTTAAAAATAGAATTACTCTGAAGTTATTCTGGAATCTTCTCAATTCTTAATTAATCATATCTTATTAAGCATGAAATCCTATGCATTATTCCCCAAATCTATTCTCTTCTCTCTTTGTACTACTGCCAAGGTACTAGTAGTTTAAGTCCTCATCACCATATCTGGCCTATAATAGATTATTCTCCAAATGTATGCTTGAGATTTCTAAATGATTATTCTAGAATTAATATCTCACATGTCTCTACCTGTTTAACATTTTAATACATCCATTTTTACATCTAAAACATGAAATATAGGGCTATTCATTGCCTGTCCCCACTTTCATTTCTCACCTCACTTGGCCCTATCCCTCCAATACCTAATTCAGCAATTCATTTTATTTTTCCCAGATGGGTTGTCCTCTCTCTTTGCTCAAACTCTTTACTGTGCTTCTGGAATAGGAGATTCTTCTCTTCCATAAGATCCTTCTCTTGGGCTCTTGTAGTACTAGTTATTATTGTTGGTTTACTTATCTCTCTCCTAATGGTGAGCTGAAATTATGCTTACCTTAAAAAACTGTTTGGTTTATTCTAGGCATCAAATAAGTATCTAGAAAATTATGACATAGCTTATGTTCTCTTGTGGCATAAAATTCTGACTAATGCTGACTTTTTGACTTATTGGTTTTCAAATATAGAACTCATACATATACATATACATATACATATACATATACATATATACATATATACATATATACATATACATATACCCATATTAAGTAATGACTAACATACTACTTTCATGTTTGGTTTATTCTCCTCCATCACTGTGCTATTTGCTCAGATGTTATTTGTTAGATGAACTTGCAATTATCTCCATTTTCTCATTGGAGTCACTATAGGAAAATAGCAGCGTCTGTTTCAATCAGAACACTAGCAAACCAGCAATAGCATAGCAACAAATTTTACAGAAATAGCCTAAATAACCTACACAACTTGTCAATTGAATAAATATTTATCTTTCTATTTTATCTAGTTGATAGTACTGTATTAGCGTGGCAGATTCTAAATCTTTTTCTCCAAAATATATTTAATATACACATACACCATTTTTTTTTCCTTTTTGTCTGTTGCCTTTAAAGATTTCCTTTGGAATTTTGAATTCTTCTACATATGCCCCTGTCCCTCAAACAGTACAAAAATACCAAATGGACAGTGAAAAACATGTCAGCCTTAAATAGAGCATTTTGCCCTACTGAAATGATAAAGTATTTTTCATTAGTGGAATTTCCTGGCTTATATTTCTTTAAATGCTGACACTAATTTGCTCCCATTAATATTAGAAGTGCCCAAATATTTTATTTTTCATTTGCCAACCTAGATTAAGCTTTGTGAATCTGTGTCCTGCATGACATGATCTCTTTCAGTCAACTAGGATTGAGATCTTCCTTTGATTGATTTATTTTTTGGTTAATCTTCACTGGAAGATATGTTTTTCCATTGATTTTTCGAGAGTGGAAGGAAGCGAGGGGGGAAGAGAGAGAGAGAGAGAGAGAGAGAGAGAGAGAGAGAGAGAGAGAGAGAGAGAGAGGCACACACAGAGAGAAACATTAGTGTGAGAGAAACACATTGGTTGCTTCCCTACTCATTCTGACCAGGAATAGGAATTGAACCTGCAACCCAGGCATGTGCCCTTGACAGGGAATTGAACCTTTGACCCTTCAGTGTGTGGGCTGGTGTTCTAACCACTGAGCCATGTGGGCCAGGAATGAAGTTTTTATTTTAATGATTGATATATATCTTATGGCTATCAGTAAGACATAGTACATCATCATAAGTTAGATACCATTATCCTCCTGTTGTAAGTGAGTTAATATTATTTGGGAGAGAAAAAATCCATTTTGCTTGAACTGGGCTTTTTTCCCCCACATATTTCATATCACAAATTTCTTCTAAATATCCTCTGTTGAACTATAAGCTTCTAGACAATGAAGAAAATACATTCCATGTTGTTTGCAAGTTAAGAAGTCATTTGTACTATGTTAAACTAGAATTTTTGCTAGTGTTCTTTAGCTTGACTCATTACAATGAAGTGTGATCTTTCTTATTTACCATTTATTTTTAAAAAGTCATTTGATATTACTTTCTTAGTTACAATGACTCAGTATGCTACCCAGCTAACAGAACTTTCTACAAAATACAGATGTCCCACAATGTGAGGGGTTAACATGTGAGTTAGTAAGTCTTCATTCATGGAGCTATTGAAGGCAGGTGATTATGCTATAGATGACGTTCTCTTTTCCAGATTCTGCATGGAAAGTAATGTGGCTACCATGGACTCTAAACTTATGATGGCTGATAGAATTTTAAAAATTTTTGTGCAATTTATATTTAGTAATTATTACTTGTCACCAGTACATATGAATTCTAAGTGACACGTTTTGACTCTGCACATATGAGGTCATATAAACTGAAGGTATTATGAAGAACATCTCTCTATCTCTCAATATCATCAGAGGAGACAATGAATGCAGAGTCAGGTGCAGAATATGGTGCACTCAGGTCCCAATAAGGCTCCTACCACCTGGCTTTGGATGCTATATTAGTTAGGGTTCTCCAGGGGGAAATAGCAGAGATGCATGTACATATATATATATATATATATATATATATATATATATATATATATGTGTGTGTGTGTGTGTGTGTGTGTGTGTGTGTGTGTGTGTGTGTGTACTACCCTGTTTCCCCAAAAATAAGACAGTGTCTTATATTAATTTTTGCTCCCAAAGATGCGCTAATCTTATTTTCAGGGGATGTCTTATTTTTCCATGTGCCAGGTCTTATTTTCGGAGGATGTCTTATTTTCAGGGAAACATGGTATATGTTACATATGAAATATAAAATATATAATACATATATAGATCATTGTAATGAAGAATTCACACACATGGCTATGGAAGCTGATGAGTGCCTAGTTTTGCAGTCAACACACTGGAGACTCAGGAGAGCTGAGGGTTTAAGTTCCAGTCTGCCTGTCGGCTGGCTTGAAATCCAGGAAGACCTCAAGAGAAAACATGTAGTTCAAACAGACATGCAGGGGAAGTTCTCACTTATTCAGTCTTTTGATTTTCAGACTTTTATTCCTTTAATGACTGTATGAGGCCCAGCCACATGGGGGAGGGCAGCCTGCTTTACTCAGTCTATCAATACAAACGTGAATCTCACCCTGAAACCCCTTCACATAGTCATTGAAGTAATGTTTACCAAATATTTAGCCAACACATGGTCCAGTCAAGTTGGCCCTCAAAATTAACCATCACAAGTAGTGTTGGTCCATAGAGGCAAGCTGCAATGCCTAGGGTCTGGCTTCCTTGTTCATTGCTTGGGCCATTCTGAGACACTCAGCTCCTCCTCAACTTAAAAAAACCCATCTTCTTCAAATTGGCTTCCTTCCTATTGGCATCATCAAGCATTTGGCTCATGTTTACTGTTTGCCTTGACTGTTTTTATCTCCAGTAAACTGTTTCTTCTTCTCCTCTTCCTCCTCCTCCTCCTCCTTCTCCTCCTTCTCCTCCTCCTTCTTCTTTTTCTTCATTATCATTATCATATTAATGCGTGGATCTGTTCATTCTTCTTTTCTTTTCAAAAAATTACAGATGTGAAGGTCAGAGGGGATCTCACAAAATATCTAGTGAGATTGCCCCATTGTCCTCTCATCCTTTCCCCAGCCTTTTATGGACACTTTATAAGTAAGCATACTGAGCTCAGCAAGGTCAGGTTTGGGAAATATTTTAGAACCACAGATTTCAGGTAAGAAATACTCAGATACCTAAAAGGAAATAAATGGATCACTAATAGGTGATTCCATAAATATGGCTAATATTTAATAGTACCATCATGACATCACATGCCCTTGAAATTGATATTGTACATCATTTTCTCTTTTCACTCTCTTGGACTTAATCCAAAGTGACTAACTTCTGTAGCATAACAATATTCTATAAGAATTTCACTAAAGTAACTTTCTGTAGTTCTTATTTAAACATGTATAAATATATGATGAATTGTAAGAGCTATTGGTTTTATTTTGTACTATTGAAAGGTTGCTTTTAGGGATTTTAGATCAATAAATCTCAGAATGCAAGTTTATAAAAAAAAATATCAACTACTTTATTAAGATACAGAAAGATTTGGGAAAACATCTTTTATTGAAAAACAGCAATATACTCTTATCACACTTTTAAAAATGTTTAAACTTACATTTTTAAATGACTATGGTGCAGATAGGCCAAGATATAATATTTTAGATTATAATATTAAACTTAAATATTGTATTTATACTCAAGTTTGATTAGTTGCTACTATATCTTAGGTTTTTCTTTATTCAGTATGAGAAATTGATTTGGCCAAGTGAATGGTAGATGTGATATTTAAATTTTATCTTTCTATAGGTTTGTTCTATTTTTGAGAAATTTCTCTTAAACCATAAACATGTATTACTAGAGGCCCCGTACATGAAATTCAACCTAGCCTGTACCCTCTTCAATCTGGGACCCTTTGAGGAATGTTCGACTGCCCGTTTACAAGGATAGGCCATGGGTGAGGGGCTGAGGGCTGTTTTCAGGCTGGCCATGGCCCCCGGTAATCCAAGTTCCCAGCCCTTCCTTCCTTCCTTCCTTCCTTCCTTCCTTCCTTCCTTCCTTCCTTCCTTTCTTCCTTCCTTCCTTCCTTTTTTCACTGCCTCCTTTAGAGGAGGCTGGGGCAGGCTGGTAGCAGGTATCTGGGATTTACTCATCTTTTATAATTGAAACTTAGTAGCCTTGAGCAGAGACCAGGGCTGGCCAAGGTAGATGGGAAGCTTGAATTCCTCCATCGCCCGGGACAGCCCAAGCCTCCTGCTCGCTCCAGCTCCATGTCCACTGCCATCTTTGTTGGGTTAATTTGCATACTCACTCTGATTGGCTAGTAAGTGTAGCAGAGTTATAGTCAATTTGCATGTTTCTCTTTTATTAGATAGGATATGCAGCTTTTTACATCTGTTCTCTCAATTGGGAAATAAAATATTGAACAATATTTCTTACAGGAACATTGCTGTTTCTCATGTACTTGATGAAAAACATTTTATCTACTTTATTGAATGTATTGGAGTAGAGAAAGGTTGATTATGATTTCTCACAATTCTCTTGAATAGAGAATGGAATTGTTCCTCTATATTTTATGTGCTAAGGGAAATTAAATATGAATCTCATTATTCTTAACACTTATAAACTTAATTCTATTTTAATTGCTTCTTATTACTACTCGCCCCTGCCCTCTGCAAGTTTCTAAACCAGAGAAAGAAAAATAACTGAACTTATTCTAGCTAAAATATCCATTCTGAGTATATTATCATTTAATGTTATATTCAAGAACTTGGGCAAGTTATTTTGTAATGTATAAAATGTTATGAAAATGTAGAAGCTTTTCTTTCTTTCCTTCCTTCCTTCCTTCCTTCCTTCCTTCCTTTCTTCCTTCCTTCCTTCTTTCCTTCCTTTCTCCTTTTTAATGATAAGTAAGTGGTGTGCCATCTCTATTTTACCTTCCTTCCTTCTTTCCTTCCTTTCTTCTTTTGAATGATAAGTAAGAGGTATGCCATCTCTGTATACACAACTTGATCCAGTGATTATATAGTAAGATTTTTTTTTAATTCAACAATCATTCATCAGGACATTTCCACATGGAAAATTAAACTTTCAAAATGTATTAATAATTCTATGTGAAATAAAGGAAATAAGTTGTCCCTAATATGTAATTTATACTCTCTTAAAATCTAGATGGTAAATTTGTAAGAATTCACGAGAGAATAGCAGTGTTGTACCTAGAAGGCACATGCTATAAAAAGCAAAAGTGAAATCAACCGCACATACAAAAAAGTATTTATGTTTGTGATGATGGGTTGATTTGATATTGAATACCAGAAAAATAATGTATATGGGAAGAAAATTGAAAGAGCTCATGTTATGACTATGGAGAGTGGAGACCAAGACAGGCAGTGAGGACAGAGGTGGGGGGAGAGGGTAGGTGGGCTATGTGGGGAAAATATTCAAGCTCTAAAAACCACCTGTGAAGTATATGTGGCTATGCTAGGTATGAAGTTCTTTATTGCAATTCTCACCACCAACTAAAGAATTGAAGTCTTTTTATAATTGGAATTTATAACATTTTTATATTATATAAAGCAATATTAAAACCTACCTTCCACTAGCTCTAAGTAAATTATTGCACCCAGCACTGCATCACAGCTGTTTCATTAATGTGTATTATGGGCATTAACCCATTGGCGTCCAGCTTCCTTTGAATTGCTGCTATTGTTTTTTTATCCTGACCACTGCGATTGGCTCTATACTGTAGATTTTAATACATAGTAAGGACACTTTCAGGCATGATTATTTGTTAAGCCATTCACTTATTTATTAATTTATTTATTAAATATTTTATGGTCAATAACTATATCATAAGTGCCTGTTCTATTAACTGTGATGTATTAGTAAACAAAATCAGAAGTTTCTTATCTCCTGGTATTTATATTGTGGTAAAGATAAATTGATTATCAATAAAATGAAATGCTGGAGAAATATGAACCAGGAAAGAGGGATAGGATAGGGAATGCAAGGGTGTGGTATTTATTTTATTTTTAAATTGATTTTTAGACAGAGAGAAAGGTAGAGGGAGAGAGACAGAGAAACATCGATGTGAAAGCCAAACATTGATAAGCCCCTACTGGGGATCAAGCCTGCAACCCCAGGCATGTGCCCTGACTGAGAATCAAACCAGCAACCTTTCAATGCACACGTTGATTGATGCCCAATCAACTGAGCGACACATGGCCATGGCAAAATGACTTTTAAATATGTTAATAATGGAAGCTCTTGCTAAGAAAGTGGCTGTTGAGAAAAAATTTGGAGATTGGGGAGGGACTAAATGATGCTTATATCTGAAAAATGCAAAAGCCCAAGACAGTAAAGACCCTATGCATTCAAGAAATAGGAAAAGACAGTGAAACTTGGGCAGAAAGCCCAAGAGAAGGAAGGGGGAGAAAGAAGGTCATAAAAGTAGAGGAGAGACTCTGAAGGACCTCTGATTTGAATTCTCAGTGGAACGGGAAGCCCTTGAAGGCTTTATGCAGAAAACTGATATGATCTGACTTATATGTCTGTTGAGTGGATAGTAGACTGTAAGTGAAAACATCTAAGCATGCATCCAATTAGAAAGCCTCTAGAACCTTCCAGGGGAATGATGATGGTGACTTCAACTAAGATGCTACACTAGGGGCACAAAATGCTCAGGGTTCAAATAGGTTTTGAGAATAGGGCTCTTGGGATTTGGAGAAGTACTGGATGTATGATATGAGAGAAAGATCATCATAGGATGAATGGAGATACAGCTTTGTAAATCTTGAACACATAGTTGATATTTAAAACATGAGATTGGAAGAGGTCACAGGTATTCCATATAGGTAGGGAAGCATCCAAGGACTGAGCTAAGGGTAAGAGGTTGGGGAAATGAGGGGAAACCAGCAAAGGAGATAAGAGACAAGTTAAAGAAGGAAACCCAGAAGAATACATGGAGCCTTGGACACTAAGATAAGAGCATATTTCAAGGAGGAAGAGAGATTTACTCTGCTGAATGTTATGAAAAGCACAAGTAAGATGGGTTGGAGATTTGTCCATATGATGTAACATGTTGGAGATCATTGTTGAGCTTGATAAAAACAGTGATATGAGGTGGCTTGGGAGGACTGCAAGAGCATGATTGCTAAAAAAGAAAAAAGAAAAAGAAAAAAGAAAAAAGCCAGGACAGTGTTGCTCAGTGGTTGAGCGTCAACACATGAACCATGAAGTAACAGTTCCATTCCCAGTCATGGCACATGCACAGGTTTTGGGCTTGATCCCCAGAGTGGGGCATGCAGGAGGCAAGTGATCAATGATTCTCTCTCATCATTGATGTTTTTATCTCTCCCTCTTCCTTCCTCTCTCTGAAATCAATCAAAACAGAAAATAAAAGAAATTAAAAAAAGAAACAGGGTAAAAGGGAACAGTGAAGTCAAGCAAGTGATTTTTTTGTTTGGTTGGTTATTTTATTTGTTTCTAATACTGGAAAATAACAGCTGAAGGGAATGATTCATGATGTAGAAAGAAGAAAAAAATTGCTGGAAGGATGCCCTTGAGGCAAAAGGAAATGATTTTTATGTTTTAAATTTTTTATCTCTTAAAATATGAAGTTATGACCATTAAATAGAGAAGAAAGAAACACAGTGTAGTATAAATTCATTCCTTAATACTGGGGAGTTCTCTTTTTAATGACGCAACCTGTAATGGGCGCGTACTCTTTCACTAGGACGTGTCAGTACGTCACGCCCGGAGGACGTAATTTCATATTATTATTATTTTTTTATTTATACTTAATTAAAATAAATGATATATATATTTTTTCATTTATTTATATATAAAGCACAAAGGAAAATACAAAATTACAAAAAAAAATAGAAAATAATACCAACAAAAAAAATGGAAACATTGAATTAAAAAATTATACATTTTACAAACAATTATAAAGATTACAAAAAATGTATACTGCCCCTCTAAGGCTGCAACATATATTTCCAGGACATATTCATACCTCCTACCCGTTCCAGATATTGTTTACGTTTGACGTATTTATAGGTCCCACTCAGTTAACAGGTCCTCATTTGTCCAACCACAATCTCACTTCTCAAATGAGCTTAAAAGTAACTTGGCATGCATCTCACTAGTACAGTAGTCGGAAAACTCATTAGTCAACAGAGTCAAATATCAACAGTATAAGGATTGAAATTTCTTTTGAGAGCCAATTTTTTAAACTTAAACTTCTTCTAACAACACTTCTTCAAAATAGACTTGCCCAGGCCATGGAATTTTGTGGAAGAGCCACACTCAAGGGACCAAAGAACTGCATATGGCTTGTTAGCCACAGTTTGCCAATCAAGACTTTGGAAGAACACATGTGGATAGCCACACTGGCACCCAGAAAGGCACTTTAAAATATAAGTTCATACTGTGCTATAACTACTGCAGTTTTTTTAAAAATATTAATGATACAAATGTATTTCCAAATAATAATTTGTAAAAGTTCCTTGTTCATTTGTAAGTTACATTTAATTTTTTCTCTGATTGAAAAGTGGATATGCATTATTAATAGAACTAGAGGCCCAGTGCCTAAAATTCATGCACAGGAGGAGGCATGTCCCTCAGCCCAGCCTGCACCCTCTCCAATCTGTGACCTCCCAAGGGATGTTCTACTACCCAACTGCCAAACGGGCAGTCAAACATCACTCTCACAATCCAGGACTGTTGGCTCCCAGCTGCTTGCCTGCCTGCCAGATTGTCCCGAACCACTTCTACCTGCCAGCTTAATCCCCCCTAACCACTCCCTGCCAGCCTGATCAAGGCCCAACTGCTCCCCTGCCAACCTGATTGCCTATAACTGCCTTCCTCTGATGACCTGGTCGCCCCCAACTGCCCTCCCCTGCAGGCCTCATTGCCCCTAACTGTCCTCCCCTGCAAGCCTGGTTGCCCTCAACTGCCCTCCCCTGCTGGTCCCATCACCACTAACTTCCCTCCCTTGCCAGCCTTGTCATCCCTAACTGCTCTCCCCTGCTGGCCTGATTGCCCCTAACTGCCCTCTCCTGCTGGCCTGATTGCCCCTAATTGCCCTCCCCTGCAGACTTGACCCCCTCCCAACTGCCCTCCCCTGCAGGCCTGGTTTGCCCCAACTGCCCTCCCCTGCAGGTCTGGATCCCCCCAACTGCCCTCCCTTTCTAGCCTGGTTCCTCCCAACTGCCCTCCACTGCTGGCCTGATCACCCACAACTGTCCTCCCCTGCTGGCCATGATGTGGTGGCCATCTTTGATCACATGGGGGTGGCCATCTTGTGTGTTGGAGTGATGGTCAATTTGCACACTACCTCTTTATTATATAGGATTATAAAATAAGGAAAAATCCTATCTAATAAAGAGGGAATATGCCCTCATTCCCTCAGCCACCCAGGGCCAGCTAGAGGTGCAGGCAATCCTCAGAGGGCAGCTTCCCAGCTGCCAAAGGCCAGGACTGAGGTGCAAGCAAACCTTGCATGGTGGCTGCCCAGCCACTTAGGGCTGCCCCAGGCTCAGGTAACCAGGGCCTGCCAAGGCTTGTACTGCCGGCAGTGGCAGCAGCAGAGGTGTGATGGGGGTGTTGCCTTCCCCTGATCACTGAGTTGCTTCCTACCCCTGAGGGCTCCTGGACTGTGAGAGGGGGCAGGCCAGGTTGAATTTTCATGCACCAGACCTCTAGTTATGTTATATGAAGAAATGCTTTTTTTCTAAATTCATTTTTCCAGAAATAAAGCTACTTTTTAAAATTAAAAACTTTTATTTTATATGAATGTAATAATAATAACAATAGCAAAAAGAGCAGATGAACATAAGAGATTTGCTGTAATTCAAATGTTTTATCTTAGTTTCAAAACAATGATTTGATTCTCAAAAAATAATTTAAAGTCTAAAAAGTTCATAGAGACATTAATAAATTGAAATCATTATTGTAACTTTGTACTCTTAATTACTATGAAATTATTTACATTAATGTTAGTTGGTCAATTTTATCCTAAAAAATCAGAATGTCTACTGATATCTAAACAGCAAACTAATTATTTCTAAAGTTTTAAAATTAATTAACTAATTTATGTTAGATCTGTCCAGCACTGATAATGTGCTCAGAAATGAGGGTTCAAGAATTTTAATGAAAGTAAATGCCATGCCTTATGGAGTCATTTTCAGAACAGAAACTAAATTTTCTGATATTAATCTGAATTTTAAAATAATATTTGGGAAAGGTTGATTTAAAGGCAAAATTTCTATAATTTCTAAAAGATTCTTTTAAGAAAAATAAAATAATAAATTTTAGGATAACTATTATAATTAACTAGAAGCCTGAAATTTGTGCACAGGTGAGGGAGGTCTGACTGCCTGTTTAGGCCTGAAAATGGGAAGTTGGACATACGTCTCACAATCTAGGACTGCTGGCTCCAAACTGCTTACTTGCCTGCCTTCCTAATTGCCCCTAACCAATTCTTCCTGCAAGCTTGATTACCCCCAGCTTGATCACCCCTAACCACTCCCATGCCAGCCTGATTGATGTCTAACTGCTCCCCTGCCAGCCTGTTTGCCCCTAACTGCCATCTCCTACCGACCTGGTCCCCCCAACTGCTCTCACCTGCAAGCCTGGGTCCCTTCCAACTGCCCTCCCTTGCAGGCCTGGTCCCTCCCAACTGCCGTCTCCTGCTGGCCATCTTGTGGTGGCCATCTTGTGTCCACATGGGGACAGGATCTTTGACCATCTTGTGTGTTGGAGTGATGGTCAATCTGCATATTACCGTATTTTCCTGTGTATAAGACGACCCCCTAATTTTACAGTTAAAGCATAGGTTTAGGCCTATATTTCGCTGTATAAGACTACCCCCCACTTCAAAGAAAAGACGTACTTTGCCGTCAAGATCTGCAGGTAATTTTTGTGCAATTTTGGTCTTTTGCCCCCGATTTTCGGTTGACTTTTTTTCGTTTCAAAGGTCGTCTTATACGCCGGTACTCTTTTATTAGATAAGATACCTATTATAAGTGAAATAAAAATTACAAATCACATGACTTCATTGTCTCAGTAGGCCTCCTTATCTCTCCACAGTTTCTTCACTGATATATGTATGCTGTTGTTGTTTTTTCCAGAAAATTATAACATACTCTGTTAATTGCTTCCCATCATATCATGTTTATCTGGTTTCATTTATGAACCATGGCTCTTTTTTATTTTTATTTTTCTGGAGTTTTATTTTTGTTTGTTTATTTAATTTTTTAAAATATGTCAGTTTTTCTTAGCATCTGTGCAACATAATCATACTTGTGATTTTGAGCAGACTGAGTATACAGTCTGCCTTATGGTGAATGCTGTCTTGTTGAAGAGTTATCTATGGGGTTTTCCACATCACTACATGATAATAAAAATACAATTTGAACATATTAGTTCTACTTCCATTTCTTATATTTGCTGAACTTATTTTTCAGGAGTCCTGAGGTGCTAAATTTTCTGAGTGCTTATGTGCTCAAAAATGATTTTATTTTCCTCTCAATTAAAATGGCATCCTGGCTTTGAAATAATTCCTCCCCACCCCGCTCCTGGTTGCAGGTCAGAAATATGCTAATCAGACACTCACTGTTTCAGACCAGGACCAACCAGAGATGCAGAATCAGCAGGAGTTATGGATGCATTAAGGAAGTTGGCCTATGCAGTCATGGAAGCTATAAGGACACTTTCTGTAAGGCTGTCCTTATCTGATACTGAAGTTTGAGGTCTAGTTGGAGCTTCACAGGATTGAAACTCAGGTCTGTGTCTAGCCTTGGTATTGAGGACAGCCTGCAGAAGCTGGGTTCTTTGTCAAAGTGAAACACGTAACCCGGCCCAGGACTCAGAGAAGCAAAGGGGAAGACAGAAAAATTCTGGACTTAGCTGCTGCTTCATGCCAGTCAGCAGATCAGTAACAATGTCTCTGAGCTAAATATCCTCCTTTCAAATTCCTAAGAATCTTTCCTGTGGCTCACCCTTTCCTGCATGTACAAGCAAGGGAATTCTGGGGAATATAGCAAGTTTCTGAGCAATTAGACACATTGGAATGTCACATGGTTTCTTAGGTATTTGAGGTAGTCCGCTTTTGTGAACTTTTTTTTTCCCTCCAAACCTTTAAGCTTTTTTTTTTTAACCTGAACTTCAAAAATTTAAAAAGTATTCATCAATATGTTTATCATTACCATCATTTCTTTCTCACCCTTATTATCCACATAGTTTACTGTGAAAGTAGATCTTATTGTTTTGTTTTTTAAGTTTTGCTCTATACTTAGTGGGGCAAAATTTAAAGATTTGCATATTTTTCTGTTTAGAAGAATTATACTTTATTCTTTTTATGCTTATTTTTTCTATATATTTTTGTGATAGCTCTATACTGTATATATTGTCTATATTTATTTACTAGTACCTTCTGTAGTTGAATTATTTTTGTTATTTTCCCTTAATTTTTATTTTATTATCCGGGTCTCTAAGATGGTTTGTAGCATGCCTATTGTATTTTTAATATTTTATTTAAATATGTTATGTTATTTTTAAAAATTATAAGAATTTATTCTTATTTTCTGATCGTCCCTTGCACAAAACATATAAGGAATACATGAATGATAGATAGATGATTGATAGCAGATGAAACAATATTTTCAAGTAATAAAATTTTTTAAATTGATGCAATATCCTCTTAAATTTTTGAGAACAGGACTATTTCAAATTATCTTCTCTAATCTGCATTATCTCTGTTCATTTTGTTCTTTTTTCATTAAACTGTGGAATCTCCTCATTTGCCTTGAGATTCTTGGTTGTTCATTTATATGTTGAAAGGGAAGGGTTATTTTGTGATTAGAAGCTCTTTCATGTTTGGCAACACATAGGAACCCTAATTGGAGAGCTCGGGCTGACATTTTGTGTTGTTGAAACCACTGATGTGGGTGCCCCCAGCCCTCCTTCAGTCAAGGTAACTCCCAGATTCTGGCTAAGAGAGGAAGCATTAGGATCACAAACAGGAAAAGAACAAGAGACACTAAACTTCCTAAGAACATGTCTTGACCGCCCAGAAATAAGAGGAAGCTCCGAATCAATATTGATTTCCACTTCAGACAGAATCAAAGGTTGTGTTCATTTACCCTTTGAAGACACACAGGTTAGAAAAGCCGTGGGAATTCTCTGGATAAATTGCCATATTATTTATTGAAATTGTGGAAATGGGCATGTCAAATGCCAAATGTGAGATGTGTGCATAAAATGCTATCAGACTTCCCCACTCCCGGGAAGCGATACAGATGTTTTCATGAACGGTAAATGACACTGGAGATTATCGTATTGCTCTGCATGCAGTCTGGATACTGCTAAGCATAAATTAGACTTAAACTTGCTCAAGCATAAATTATATTCTTATCAGAGTTAACTGTTGGATGGGCATGTGTTTTAGGGCTTATTATTCTTGGTTTTGGTGCCTTTGTCAGTCAGTGAACTCTAGAATCCGACCAGTAGGAATGTCCCCTCTTGGGGACTCTTTTATGAAAGCTTGTGACCTCCCACCTGCCAGCAAGAGGTAATAATTCTTCTGGGAATAGTTGTAAATAGGGCAACCATTTCCTACCATATGTATATATACGCTCTTTATCATTCTGTCCCTGCTGTCTCATCTGATAAATATGCGTGATGCAAAGTAAAGAATGGAAGCTTTCCATTATCTTTGCTCCAGGTGTTAAATTAATCCCTTCTTGTTCCTCCCACTTCCCCCTATAGCTTGCACACATGGGCACTCACACTCACAAACACAAGCCACAACCTCAGCCGTGATGGGAATGGCTCTACCCTTTTGAGCTCCAAGCGAAACATCACCAGGAATAAGGGAGCAGACACCTTAAAACTGGCGATTCCTTCTTTGCTGAGCTTTCTGAGCAGGTTCCAATTCAACTTACTTTCTTCTTAGGCTTTTTTCACCGATGGATAGAGATCTGGCTGAAGTGATTCTCTGCTTTTACGATATGTAGGAGCTTTATAAGTGACAGAGTAGAATTACATTTAACATACCACAGTGAAAGGGCCTATTTTATATTTCATTCAGAATCATTACGAATAGCCCTACATTGTCGATTGGCACACATTAACACATAGTTGCACATAGTTGTCAAATTACGGACATCAGACAAGCAACTTTCTTCTTTTGCTTGTTTTATATTTATGTAATTCTCTTGTTTTCATAATTTGCTTTATTATGATCATAAATATACTATGTACTTTTTAAAATTTCAATTTACATAGAATTCTGTAAAAAAAAAAAAAAAAATAACATAATAAAAATCACCCGGAATTTCATTGGACTGAGGAAACCACTGTTTGCACTTTAGTGAGCAACCTTTAAAACATCATTTTCCCAACACACACAGGAACACACCTGCCTTCTTCTCTTCCTAATAGTTCCTGTTAGACACACACACTTCTAAGAGTCCTTTTATTATTGATGCAAGCTACTGATTATATAAATGCTCTATTTTGTAGTAACCAATTTAATACTGACTAATTGTGAAGGAGTTTATTAGAAAGAGCACTGAACTACAATTGTATCCACTTTTAATTTTAGAATTTA
Source organism: Pipistrellus hanaki (assembly GCF_964339955.1). Classification (NCBI taxonomy): domain Eukaryota; kingdom Metazoa; phylum Chordata; class Mammalia; order Chiroptera; family Vespertilionidae; genus Pipistrellus; species Pipistrellus hanaki. The sequence continues at coordinate 19,161,536 of NC_140510.1, forward strand.
CTTCTAGAAGTGAAATTGCTGAGTCAGAGTTAATGCTGTCTTTAGAGAGTTTGTAAATATTTCCAAAGTGGCTTCTGGAATTGCTGTATCATTTTATGCTCTCAACAACAGCATAAAACAGTGTTCCCTCCTTCTCTCCTTTATCTACTGCTGTGGCTACTCACGCCTGGTGAGATTTGTCAATCCCGCTGAATAAGTGAGCATTTGTTTTTGTGCTTATATTTCTTCAATAACTAGTATTTCTTAGCCAATTATATTCCTTTGTAAACATTACCTGTCAAAGTTCTGTTTTTATAGTCACTGTTTGACTTTTTCTCTTTCCCTAAAATTTGAAAGAGCTACTTTTATGAATATAAATGTATATATAAATTTACTTGACAAATAAATGCTTATTATATTAATGAATATTAAGCATTTATTTGTCACGTAATTTTCAATTATGCACCCAATTTTGTATGTCTTTTGACCTCATTTAGAATGTCTATGTGTTTTAAAAAATTACTAACAGTGTTCAGTCATTGATATATATATATAACATTTTCTGGTGGCATATATATCAACTTTTACTTTGGGGGTTTTATACTTGATACTATATTAGAAAAGTTCCTCTATCCCAAGAGCATAAAAATATCTACCTGTACTTCCTTTTTCTATTACACTAAAAATTTAAATTTAATAATTGTATTGCATTGGACTATGTATGGGGGAAAGATTGAAGTAGAGATAAGATGTTTTGTTTCCCAAGTACTCAGACAATAATCCCCAATTTCCTCACACTTTGAAAAGTTGCTTATCGCCCTAGCTAGTTTGGTTCTGTGAATAGAGCTTTGGCCTGCACACTGAAGGGTCCTGGGTTCGAATCAGCTCAAGAGCACATGCTGGGTTGCATGCTTAATCCCCACTAGGGGGCGTGCAGGAGGCAGCCAATCAATCATTCTCTCTCATCATTGATGTTTCTATCATTCCCTCTCCCTCTCTGAAATCAATCAATAGGAAGTTTGATAAGCAACTATGTTGCTTATCAAACTTCCTGTATAAAGATCTGTTTCTGAAACCTATTTTTTCTTTGATCCATTTATTCATACTTTAGTAATATCACTGTTTTAATAGCCCAAGTGTTATATTTAACATTTAAGCCAAATTTTTCCCATTGTACACTTAGTTTCCCATTGTACACTTAGTTTTAGAATTTTCTATATTTAATCTTCCATGTGAATATTTCAACCCTGGATTAAATTTTTTGATTTTTAAGGCTTGTATTGTGTGCATGCCATAGTCTTGGATATTATCTAGATTTATGACTTGGGTAAACATATTACTTCAGCAGGATAAATCTGGTAGAAATATATTAGCTATTATAGCAAAGAGGTATATATCATCACAGATGTGTTAGAACTTTTGCAAAGGCTACATGTGTGGAAGAGAAGATTACCATAAGTGGTAGCTTCGAATGAATCCTTAAAACATGGTAAAGGTTAAATGATTTATCTTAACTGAGAGCCAGTCTTCATTTCTGTGCTAAATATAACCTCTGACATTAGCCAAAAAGAAAGTTATTATGAATTCGCTCAAACAGTTTCCCCATTGAGTTTATCCCTTCCAATTTTTCCAATATTTTCCAAACTATTGGAAAAAAATCTAGGTTCACCAACATTAGTCATCTATGTAAGAACTAATTGCTATAAAAAAAAGCAGCAAACATATTTATGTATTACTTAATTTGGGTTAGGAAAAGAATAAGGGGAGAGTGGGCCAGCGAAACTAGAATTTATAATCATTGAGTGTTGTTAACATTACATAAATTTATTACTCCCAGTGGATTATTAAGGCTTTTTAGTTCTCTGAGTTGGCAGGTTCTGACATAACCTGCATTTGAAGAGTAATAGTAAAATCATAGGGGAAAAGTTTGTAGAATTTAGAGCATAAGTAGAAATCATATGTAAATGTGATTCTTATTCATAACATTACGTTGATCCCTGCAAGCAGGTGACAGTTTTTCTCAGGTGATGTTTATACATAATTTTTTTTATATCTTGATTTTTTCCTGTTTCTTTATCTTTGCAGAATATTGATTAGATACTATTTTTATCAGTAAAATGACACTGATCTACTAGTACATAGTAATTTTCTGGTATCTAATTTTGTTTTTCCCAAACATCTGTGAGCAGTCAAGTTTTATTTTTTTATATATACTAATATAGAACATTCAGTAATGTTATTGATAATTGTATATAGACCTATTTATACACAAACCTTTTTCATATATGGTATGACTATATTTCCTGGAATTACTTACCTACTGAGGGGCTTATGGAATACAATAACTGAACTACTCATTTTAGTGGATTGGGTGATGCCAAGTTAAAAAAAAAATACAAGACTCTTGAATATTCTAATTAAATAATTTATAGTTTATCTACAAACCTCTACAGAGAGGGAAAAAGTCCCCAATCTACTCAAGGTAAAACAGTTTTACAAACTCAAAACACTTGGCCACTACAAAGCATTGGTCCTGGGTTACATGTATGTAATTATACCCTGATTGAGTTCTAATTAATCAACATTAATTACTTCATAGTAACTACATAACAATTTCATCTTCTATAAAGTAACTTTATTAGTCAAGATTGTTTTCATTACTATAGTAGAAAGTATAACAAACTAGGCTAATTACACAAACAAGAAACATTGTCTCACATAGTTGAACACTCAAGGGTCTAGATTTGCATCAAGTGTGACTGGATCTGGGGACACAAATGTCATCCAACCTTGAGCTCTCTGCTTGGCTGCACTCTCTATGTGCTGGCTCCATTCCCTAGATGCCCCAGCCAGGAGAAAGTCCCTCTCCAGTTCAGACTTAACCACAGGACAATGAGAACCTTTCCTTCCCAAAGCGTGCAGCCAATTGAGGCTTAATGCCCTGATTTGGGGTTATGCTACTGCTAACAGCTGAGGAGAATGTACACTGGGTGACAATAACATTAGAAGGCCCCAACCCAACATGATTTCTCTACTCCTTTCTGGTGGAAATAGTACAACATTTGGGATCTAATTAGCTGACTTTCAATTTTGTTTCTAGACTTAATAGCTGTAATACCTTGATTTTAACTTTTTTTTTACATTCATGCCCCAGTTTGCCCATCTCTAAAATGGGGATAATTCCCTCAAAGGATGTTATGAAGATTGAATTGCATCAAATATGCAAAAGTGTAATGTGTAGCATATCTGCAAATAAGACTCATTAAGCAGAATTTTGAATGGAAGTTGCCTATCTGTCTTACTGTTTCTGACCCTAAAATCTTTATTGGAGTGTAGTACATCCTATAAGCTATCTCTACCCTCTCTATAATTCCATGGAGAACATAGGACATTCTTAAACTTGGGTCTTCTTGAATATCAAGAAGAAGAAGAAGGAGGAGGAGGAGGAGGAGGAGGAGGAGGAGGAGGAGGAGGAGGAGGAGGAGGAGAAGAAGAAGAAGAAGAAGAGGAGGAGGAGGAGGAGGAGGAGGAGGAGGAGGAGGAGGAGGAGGAGGAGGAGGAGGAGGAGGAGGAGGAGGAGGAGGAGGAAAAGGGAGGAGGACGAGGAGGGGGGGAGAAGGAGGAGGAGGGGGAGAAGAAAGAGGAGAAGGAGGAGGAGGAGGGGGAGGAGGAGGAGGAGGAGGAGGAGGAGGAGGAGGAGGAGGAGGAGGAGGAGAGCTTTGTTACTTCCTTGAAGGATGGATAGTTTGAGGGTCCTGAGAGCCAGCTGCTCCTCATGAAGGCACTGGAATAATGTGCAACACGTTTGGCTTTGGGAATATTCTGTTCTGTTTGGTAATCTTCTTCTTTGTCTTGGGGAGGCTGTTATAGCTCCTGGGTCTCATTGTATATGATCTTTACCATGAGGTTCACATGCAGCTTCAAACTCTTACTAATACCCACAGAGAGAGGCACTAGTCTGGCTTTTCTCTCATTCAAAGCACTTGTTCAAAGTGCTCTTGTGCAAAGCTTAAGGGAATGGGTTTTTATCTCTTCTTGCCTCCAGTGTGCAGTGCAGCTGCTGACTTCCTTCCCCACTTGATAATGAAGGAGGCTGCATGATAATACCGAAAGCTGTACCTCTCACCTGAGGATGACGTTCACCTGCCACTGTGCACCAGAGCTACAGAGGAATGGATGGTTTACAATGATCTTGGCAGCTCTTGTTATGAATCCCTCAGTGACACTTTCTGCGTTTCAGTATTTGTGTGCCCAAAACCCTGTGGTCTGGGCCATTGCTATTTAGTCACTCCATGTTCAATATTGTATAAACTGCAACACATGTCCCAAAGTATAAAGCACCATAGAGATATCATCATTGCCATTGCTGTTGTTGTCTAAACATATTTAACAGTTTGGAGTTTTCATGTCCTACTATGGTGGATCCTTTAACAGCCTACAAAATTTTATTTTTTTTCTTTTTCTTTAATAACAGAAACGTGACTTTTTAAAGCTATGGAGTTCCTAGCTTTAAAAACATTCATTGTTTCCCAGGCTTCCTTGAAGGCAGAGGTAGCAAATAAGTTATCAGCAGAATATTGGGAAGAGTTTTGAGGAAATATTCCTAACTGGGGCTCACTTGGCTTGCCCTCAAGCTTGCTCCTGCCTGCCTGGGGTAAGACTGCCAGTGGAGACCTGGCTGTCTTCTGTGGCCCTAAGGATGGACGCATGCAGCAGGACAAAGAGCACAGAGACAGAAGAAGCCTAAAGGAGCTGCTCCCTCAGCCCTCAGCTGGGACTGCTTATCATTGATTTGTTTTACAGGAGAGAATAAAACTGGAAGTTAATTTAATGTGTTTAAGCCATTATCATTGGATTTCTGTTATTAATAGCTGAATAGAAGTCCGAACTGATCGACACTCCCATAGAGACTCTTTCTTCTTCTCATACTATACATATTTAGCACATGATCTCACACAAGTGACCATACTATATACGTATAAATATATTCATATACAAGATATAATTATGTCACATTGTAGCCCAGTTCATATATTCCAATATTATATTCTATGCATTTTTTTTCCAATGGAGCAGCACTTTTAAATATTTTAACCTACTTTACCACATTTATACCAAGAAAAAATTGTCCTCTTCCTCTAAAAATTGTCCTCTTCCTCTAAAATTGTCCTTTTCCTCTAAAAATTGTCCTCTTCCTCTAAAAATCCAAGTTTATTAGAAAGTATAACTATTTTAAACATCTCACACCTTCAGGAAGATTTACAATCTTTGTATAAGGAAATAACATTAGATGCAGGATTTGTCCTTCATAAAGCCTGATTAATTTTGAGTTAATCTCTCTATATTTGGGCCTTATAGAAATTGACTATAATATTTAGACTAGTGTGTAGTTCTAACTTTCTAGCAAAGGCCCCAGATAATGCTTTGATATCTAAATGGAAAAGGAGTTTTTATCATATAGAGATATATTTATATATTATCATATATGTACACATATAAATGCTTGCAAATGTCTAAATTAGTGCAAACTCATTAATTTCTCTCTGCTCCTAGCTTTGAGCCAACTATTCCTTCAACTTGAATAGCCCTTTCCTTCTTTGACTGATAAAATCCTACTTATTCTCAAAGCCCTAATGAGATGGCACTTTTTCTACGAAGCCTTATTTTTTCCTATAGTCCTACACAAGGTTTTTTTTTCTTCTTCTTCTTCACTTTTACACTTAACAAATGCTATAATTTAGAGGATTGTTTCTCTTATAGGCTAAATTCTGTGCACTGTGCAGCAGGAAAAGTTTCATATCCATCTTTGAGTAGCCCAGACCTTAACAATGAATAACTCATTTATTGAACAGGGTAAATCTAAAGTATCTTTTTTACTGAGGTGTAATTGAAATATATAATTATATTAGTTTCAGGTACACAACATGATTCAGTAATTTTATATTTTGAAAAATGATCATCCCCATAAGTTTGGTTAACGTCTGTCATATTACATCGTTATAGATTTTTTTTTCTTCTGATGAGATTTTTAAGAGTTACTCTTTTAACTTTCAAATCTGCAATACAATATCATTATCTGTAGCTGTTGCTCTGCTATACATTATACTAACAGACATATTTATCTTATAAACAGGAGTTTATACCTTTTGAATTCCTTCACCCATTTCACCCATCCCCCACCATCACCTCTTGCAGCCACCTATCTCTTTTTTATATCTCTGAGCTTGTTTTTTGTTTTTGATTTATTTAGATCCCACATATAAATGAGATCTTACAGTATTTGTCTTCTCTGTCTGGCTTATTTCACTTAGCACAATGCCCTTGTGTTCCATTAATGTGTCTTCAGTGTCAAGATTTCATTTTTTAATAACTTAATGTAATTCCAGTGTGTGGTGTGTTTGTGTGTGTGTGTTTATCCATTCATCCATCAATAGACACTATGTTGTTTCCATAGCTTGTTTACTGTAAATAATGCTGCAAATAACATGAAGGTGCATATGTCATTTTTAGGTAGTGGTTTTGTTTTCTTTGGTTACATATCAAAAAGTGGAATTGTCGAATCATATGGTAGTTTTATTTGCAATTTTTTGAATAACTTGTTTTCCATGGTGGCTGCACTAAACTTACAATTCTACGAACAGTGCACAAGGGTTCCCTTTTCTCCACATCCTTGCTATAATTTATTTTTTCTCGTCTTTTGATCAAAGCCATTCTAACAGGTGTGAGGTAGTATCTTATTGTGGTTTTGGTTTGCCTTTCTGATGATTAGTGATTTTTAGAATCTTTTCACTTACTTGTTGGTCATCTTAACGTCTTTTTTTTTAAATGTCTGCTGAGATTCTCTGTCCATTTTTAAACAATGAATTAAATATTTTTATATTTTTGCTATTGAGTGGTAAGACTTCTTTATGTTTTTATATGTATTTTTTGAATTGATTAATTAATTAATGATCTATTTTACATTTGTTAGGCTTTTTATATAGAGTGCATGTAAGGTTTATATGGAAAGCATTGTGCTTGTGCTAATGAATCCACATGCTTATTATTCTCTGGTCACGTATTCCAAAAGAGTGAGAAAGTCTTACCGTGATACTGAATAAAATTAACTTCTCCAGATGGGGAAGGGAGCCAGGATCCTGGCCTCGTTAGCCTGGCATATCAACAGTGGAGCTAACCAGTCACGGTCACCATAGGCAGTGTGACCATGTGTGAAGTGGGTTCTTCTGGAGACATATGTCTGAGAAGTGTTTGGCAGTGAGAAAATCAAGCCCTCAGGGCACTCAAATCAACATTCTGGGATCGTGAGCAAGTGCATCCCTTTAATGCTCACCAAAAAATACAAATATACCAACCATATTGTGTTGTTTTAGTTCATGCTGAATTTCATGGCATATAAATTTTTGTCCAATCTAAGCACATCTGTTCATAATAGTTAACTTCTGCGGCTCATGAGCAGAAAAGCAGCATCAGCTATATAGTGAGATGCATTGGCTTTATTTCTGTTTGTCATAATGATTCATTGAGACATTATGGAGAAGCAGATGCTTTTTATGCATTCCAAGATTCTGCATTGTGGCTGCCTATGTGCTGCCATTACTCCTCATATGTTGAATTAAGCAGGGTTTTAAGGTTGTAGAGCATTAAGGCTGTCGAGTGTTAATGCCACTGTGGGGATATAATTTTGGAACTTTAAAAAGTCATTTGCTCATTTCAAAACTCAGTTCCCTTTTCCAACCTGGTGTAGGATCATAATTTAAGCCAACATAATTTATCTTGATTTTGAGTAGAAGCTTTTATAAAGTCTCAAATCACTGGACTGGAAGTTTCTGTGAAACCTTTAATTCCAGTTCCAGATCTAGCACCTTCTTTGTCAAAGATGGGTAATAACACCCCTCCAGTAGAGATGTTATGATGATTAAAATGCAATTACAGGAGGAAAGCACATAGCAGGGAGCCTGGCGCATAGTAATAACAGCAGCCAGTGGAGGTACTTTTCAGCTCTGTTCTAACTAAATGGATTAGCTCAATAAATCCTGTAAGGGCTCCTGTGACTGAACCCTCTTTGTGTAAGAGAAAATGAAACCTTAGAAAAATGGACAGTGCTAACGCCATTCAGCAGGACAGCAGGTAACCAGGATTCCAGCCCAAGAAGCCCCATCCCAGAGCTGACATCCATAATTCTGTTCTTAACTTCATAAATGTTAGTTAACAGGTCTTTAACTACAGGCAAGATAAAAGCATATTTTGACCTAGAATTGGGATTTGGCCAGATATTGCTTCATCATAGCCATGGGAACGGTTATGGTAAGTTTAGGATGGATATAAGAAATGCACTATCATTCACTCTGATTTCCAGGCTTGGGACATCTTTGTTTGTCACAATGTCTCACCTTGTTGTCTTGCAGTCACTGAAACCTAGTTTTAATTGTTGAGGGAAGACACGGAGGGGAGGGTGTATCATTCTATCCATCATAGATACATTAAGAATACTGTCTGACACTCAAACACCTTTTGTAAAGGGGAGTCACTACAAACCTCTTGTTGAAAGGGCAGCTCTTACCCGACCACATGTGTTATTGTTTGGTGCCATATTCCTGACCCCTGGACAAGTTCACTGGCCCAAGCCAGTCAACACGCAGTTACACATACAATTTAGTAGAAACTCAAAGAGGCCAGGATGGCTCATGTTCAGTTAGCAATTTTGAATGAAAAGAACTATAAGTGAATAGTATACCAGGGAGTTAAAAATAATATACCACATACAAGAGAAAAAAACAAATAGTTCAGTTGACAGAATTTGTCTTCAAGCCAACTTGGAACAAACACAAAGATGGAGGCAGCGGGGCGTGATAGAATGACCATTCAGCCGGGCACCAGACACCAGAGAGCAATAGCCTGGCCTTCTAGCTGCCCTGGACCCAGTGTCTTTCACCAGAAGCTTGGGGCTCAGTGTGCTCTCAAAGACCCAGCAATTCTTTCCTCATTAATTCCTGTTAAAGTAACCCCAAAGCACTAACCCACTCTCCATTGAATTATCATAAATAACTTCCTTATTTTTAATCAAAAGAATGAATTAAAGCATCTACTCTTCAGTGACTATGCTGGAAGGTACTGCATGGCATTGAAGAGAGGATTTTGGCTGCACACAGCTCTGGGCTTGAATCACTTATTTGACACTTATTAGCTATTGAGGGAGTGAAGGAAGCTATTTTCATTAAGTAGTAATGACGAGGTGAGTGCTTAGTTTCTTGCTTATATGAATGAATTTGACTAGAAACTTGATGACAAATTTGTCTTCAAGCCAAACTGGAGACAAACTGTGGTAAATTGGTAATTTTGAAAGATATTAATTCCATAAATTTCACAGAGGATAATTAATCATTTTATATGAAAAAAAAATTAGGAAGATGAATGAGATTCTATCTGACAAGAATAAATGTTCTGGTTCTAGCAAGGCAAATTTCTGCATTATTTTCAGCATTAACACCTTTCATTTATTTTCATGTTTTCTCTGGGTTACAATCATTCTGAACATGAACTTTAAATAGAAAAATACATCACTCTCTGAGGCTCAGAGCAATGAGTAGCTACAAAAGAGATATCATCATTGGAATTGTTGATCATCTTCCCCCTTGTTATCAAAACTCCTAGGGATATAGTGTTTTTAGAGGGAAAAGGGAGAGGTTACACTGGGCAGTTGACACAGGGTGCCATTTTCCCTTTAGCTATTCCACTATTTCATAGTTTTTAATTGCCTTTTCCTCTCCTAAATGCCCTAAGGCAGAGATCGACCCCTTTAATATAGACAGTCCAGCAGCCTTGTTAGTTGGACACATGGTTGGCATTCAAGAAATATTTGTTCAATTAGTGGATTAAAAAAATGAAATAACAATATTAAGCCCCCTCTTTAATGAGTTATATATCCATGGGCACATCTACAATGCTTGAATTAATATTACTTAAGGAGAAAAATGAAGTCAGCAAATAATTAATGAAATTCATTATGTTCATTCCACTCATTGAGAAATTAATGAATATTTTAGAACCCATTCATTCATTGCTTTGAATTTTACCAGACACCTTATGAAATAGCTACAACAAAATAGCCTCTATTGTTTACACACTCAAAATGATTATAGTTACAAGGGATATAAGTGATATGATTACTAACAGATAGATTTATTGGAGGAATTGCTACTTATTCATATGATTCTATAACTGGACCATTTAAGAAAAATGTGCAAGCAGCCTGTAGAAAAATGAAAGTTAACAGAAAGTATGTTTTGTATAAATCAGGGGAAAAACTAGTCAAATTAAGAGAGGACTGGTTAACAGAAAGGACCAAGAAAACAAATTAAATTGGGAGTCAGAACAAAAATCCAAGCTTCCTCTTCCAACCCTTTTCTGAGAAGCTTTCTCCCAGGATGAAGAAAGCCTCAGACATTGAGTCACCTTGATCAATACATGCCTCCTCCGTGTGGAGAGAGGTCAGCAAATCCATTTCATAGTTAACTGCATTCAACTGGTGGATCAGTTTCCATGAGACATGAAGACAGAATTTCTCAAATTCAGTGGTTCTATTTTTAATCTAGCCTGTGGTTTTGCCGTAGGCATTGGCATGAAATGATGTGTCTATTCCAAATTGTGTTGTTCTAAAAAGTAGTTACCAGACAGGCAGATGCAGGTTAATAAGAAATCACCTCTGTGAATTTGATTTGTAATCCCTACCTCCTCTTTTTTTTTTTTTTTTTTTTTTTTTTTGCCAGTCACAGACAGAGACAGGAGAATAAATGCTCCAAATAGAGTGAAAGCAATCAATTGACCTCTACTTTGGCTTGCTTTCATTTAGAGTTGATGATTTTTTTTTTAAATTTCCCAGTTTTGCTCCCCATAAAAAGGAGCAAGGACAACAATGAAACAGGTTTAAAATGCCTACACTCATCAAAGTGACATTGCAGAAGGAAACCTGGTGATGGGGTTTGCCAGGCATGCATTATTTCTGTATTGGTTGTCCAACTGGTGAGATTATGTATCCTTCATCAGTGTCATGTCATCATTATCTGATGACATACATCAGATAATGTTTTGAGAGCTAAATGAAATAATTCACACACACACACACACACACACACACACACACACACACACACAAGTAGTACCGTGCCTGCCATTCAATACATGTTAGCTAAGTTTACTATCAGTAAAAAGGAAATAATACCCATTTCTCTTATTTGACAAAGATACATAAAATGATATGAAATACTTGGAGGGATTATTTTGATGCAAGTAATTAAAAACTCTACCCAAATCATCTTACTGCCCAGAAATTCAGTCTTTGTGTCTGCTTCATTGTTTTTCTAATTGCCTTAACTCTGTTCTGTGCCTCCTTCATTCACTGGCTTCTCGGTGGCTACACAATTCCAAATACGTCTTCTTGTTGCCAAAAGAGAAGTAATTTCCCAGTGCCTTCTCTTAAGTGTGAAGGAAATGTTTTCCTAGAAGCCCCTGAAAATCTCTTATGTGCCATTGACTTGGGTTGGGATATAAGCCCATTTCAGAACTATTCTTGCCTATACGGTTTATCAAGAACTGATTTGCTTAAGTTTGCAATCTTAATTCAGTCAATATCTTAAGGAGTATTACCTATTACAATATTCTAGCCTACCTTTGGCAGTGGTGAGGGGCTTGGCTTCTACTGAGCTACATGAGCATAGGTAGGAAGGGATAGAAACCCAAAAGAAAATTAGGTTGTTGTTTTGTTTGTTGGTTTGTTTGTTTTTTCAGGAAAGGGAGAGGGAATAAATAATGCAGAAAAAATAAACAGCATTAGCACAATATGTAAACATGCCTACATCTTTGTCTGGGATGTAACTGATGCTCAGTGTACTAGTAAGCTTAACTAGACTCCATAGTAGGCTACACGAAGTTATTTACATTCCTAAATGAAATGGGCTGAATGATTGACAGAAGGAAGAGTGGCCTTATGACTTTCCATATATATATTTGTTAATTATGAAATCCACCCAATATCATACCTGCCAGTCCTTAGTAAGAAAAAATATCAGTTGGTACAAAGCATTGATTTAAGTTCTGTCAGATGCAGACAGAGATGCTTGAAGATATCAAAATAAATAGAAGACACTGGAATGAACTTTCTTTGGAAACAAAATAGCCGGTAAAAGTGGATGTTTGCAAGTGAAAGTGACTTGAGTCTTCACAAAATGGCAAGTAGACCAGCACAAATCAATATAGGAATGTCAGAGGAACGCACCCCTCTTGAAAAATGCAGTTCAAAAATAGTAGTTTAAAAAGCTGTTTGTCAATATGTTAACTTGTATGTCTATATGTATGTGTCCTTCTTTCTTTGTAAACACAAGACTTCCTAAGAGAAAAAATACAAAGCAGTTGTGTGTGTGTGTGTGTGTGTGTGTGTGCTTTCCTCACAGCGGGCATGCTTAAATGAGCTTGTGATAAATGTTTAAGTGTAGAAATAATAAGTGCATAAACATCTCTCTGTGGGTCAATGATAGAGCATTTAAACCTGGTGATTCTTTCCTGGAAAACACATTTATCCACATATTTAATGGTTTTATTTTTATTTGACTAAGCCATCCTTCCTTCCTTTAGTGGTTAGCAAGTTGTTATTTCTAAATCAAAGCTGAGAGTAGTTTTTGCAGGATCTGCATATCCTCCTACTGCAGTCCCTGATTTGGAGAGCAGGCATATATCAGAGAGAGCTGGAACAGTCTGGCCACTGCCAAGCCTGAGACTTTCGGTGACATCATCTGAGCATAGTGTGCCTCTATTGGTCTAACTCAAGAGTGCTGGCCCTTGCCAAACACCTAATGCTTTCAGGATTTGGTTGGTTAGTTTTGATTTGTTGCTATTAACATTAGAAGTACCTCATTATAGTGGTTTTTTAAAAATATTTTTATTTATTTATTTTTTAAAAAATAAATCTTTATTGTTCAGATTAATACAAATGTGTTCCTCTTCCCCCCCCCCTCAATTGCTCTCCTCCACCAGGTTCCCACCCCACCCTCTGTCCTTTCCCCATCCCCCATTGTCCTCATCCATAGGTGCACAGTTTTTGTTCAGTCTCTTCCCGCACCCGCACTCCGCTTTTCCCCGAGAATTGTCAGTCCACTCCCCTTCCATACCTCTGATTCTATTATATTCACCAGTTAATATTGTTCATCAGGTTTTTAATTCCCTTGGTATTTAGTTTCACTTGTTGATGGTTACTGTACCGTATTTTCCAGCATATAAGACGACCCCCTAAGTTTACAGTTAAAACATTGGTTTAGGCCTACATTTGCTGTATAAGACTACCCCCCACTTCAAAGAAAAGACTTACTTTGCCTTCAAGATCTGCAGGTAATTTTTGTGCAATTTTGGTCTTTTGCCCCCAATTTTTGGTTGACTTTTTTTTGTTTCAAAAGTCATCTTATACTCCGGAAAAGTCTTTTCTTTGAAGTGGGGGGTAGTCTTATACATCGAATGTAGGCCTAAAGCTATGTTTTAACTGTAAAATTAGGGGTCGTCTTATATGCCGGAAAATACGGTATGTATTTGTTGTTCATAATTTTTATCTTTATCTTCTTCCTCTTCCTAAAGAACCCCCTTCAGCAATTCATATAATTCTGGTTTGGCGGTGATGAACTCCTTTAGCTTTTTTTTTATTTGTGAAGCTCTTTATCTGGTCTTCAATTCTGAGTGATAGCTTTGCTGGGTAGAGTATTTTGGACTGTAGGTTCTTGCTATTCATCACCTTGAATATTTCTTGCCATTCCTGTCTGGCCTGCATGGTTTCTATTGAGAAATCAACTGACAATCGTATGGGTGCTCCTTTATAGGTAACTACCTGCTTTTCTCTTGCTGCTTTTAATATTCTCTCTTTGTCTTTTACTCTTGGGATTTTAATTATGATATGTCTTGGTGTGGTCCTCTTTGGATTTCGTTTGTTTGGGGTTCTGTGCACTTCCTGGACTTGTAAGTCTATTTCTTTTCCCAGGTGGGGGAAGTTTTCTGTCACTATTTCTTCCAATATTCTTTCAGTATCTTGATCTCTCTTTTCTTCTGGCATCCCCATAATTCTGATGTTGATTTGCTTGAAATTTTCCCAGAGGTTTCTTACACTATCTTCAACTTTCTGGATTCTCTTATCTTCTTGCTTCTGCAGAGGAATGTCCTCTGGCTCTTTGTGTTCTAAATCTTTGTCTTGATTCTTACGATCTCCCATTCTGTTTTTAGGACTCTGTATAATATATATATATATATATATATATATATATATATATATATATATATATATATATATATTTATATATATATATATATATAACAAAACATTGTTATTTCAGACAATGTTTTCTTTATTTCTAGTTGATCCCTTTTTATTTCTAGTTGATCCCTTTTCATATCCTCATAGATCTCATTTGTTTTATCGGCCTTTTTAGGATATTCTTGAAAAGCCTTATAACTGTAGTTTTGAACTCAATGTCCATTCTTTTATTTTCCTCCATCTCCTTCCTTTGTGTCCTGCCTCTTGTTTGCATTTTAGTTGTTTCCCTGATTTGATAGAATAGTTTTGTGTGCCAGGTGTTCTGGTAGAGCCCAGTAGCACAGCCTTCCAAGTTACCTTCTGTGGACAGTCTTGGTGTAGTCCTTAGTGGGCTGTGTGTGCAGTATTGTTGTTAAGCCTTGCTTATTGTTGGTATCACTGGGAAACATTGATCTCCAAGCCAATTGGCTGTGAGGATCAGCAGAGTCTCAGCTAGGAGGGCTTTTGTACTCAGCTTGGATGGGGCGGAGTCTCGGGGTGGCGCAGACAATCTTTGATTCCTTGTCAGTGTCCTTAGAAAAGTCCTGTTCCGGTGAGTCTCACAAGATTGGTTGCAGGTGAGCACACTTCTTAGGTAAAGGCGCAGACAAGCTTTGGATTCCAGCCAGTCCCTCCTTAGAGAAAGCCAGCCTCTTGGAGAGCTTCTGTGCTCAGCTTGGATGGGGCAGAGTCTCAGCTTGGTGCAGACAAGCTTTGTTTTCCCATCGGCTCCTCCCCAAGTCTCAAAGTAATGGCCACTGGCTTCACACACCTCCGAGAGATCTCTGCCCGCTGCCTGACAGTCTGGCCTCTCCCTGTCTGGGGCCGTCTATCAGAGCAATAGGGTGATTCTGTTTTCCTCTCAAACAAGAAAGCCAGCCATGCCTTAGCTGTCCACCGTCTCCACGTGCCAGGAGTAAGCCAGCAGCGAATTCAGCCTGGCCTGCCCTCTCTGAGCGCTGGGATTAAGCAAGCACCTTTTCACGTGCACAGTTCTCTGTACCTTCACAGTTTCTGAGGGTCAGAGCACCTTCTCTCTCCTTCCCAGATGGCAGAGCCTCCTCTCAGCTAGCCGTCCGGTGCTTCAGGGTAATGCCTCCCCTGTTTTCCAGTTCTAAATTCAAATTTGTTGTTGTAGGCTGCATTCGGGTGTCTACCCTGTGCCGTCATCTTGGTTTCTCTATAGTGGTTTTTAAACTTATAATATGATACTAAAAAGTGGAAACCCAGTATAATCTTACTCTGATTAATTAACCCAATCTCCAACTGAAACTTCCAATAATGTATTTCTCCTTTTCCTTCCATAGAGTCTTTTTTACTCCCTCTTCCTATTCTTTCCTACTCCTTATCCCTTTCTCCATCATTGAATATTTATTGCAAGCTTATCATAGGTAGGTGAATAAATATGAGTTAGACAAGTATTTATAGTAAGTAGCTTTAAATAAGCTCCAACTTTAAAATGTGTAAAGCTAGATGTAGTATAAAGATGTTTTTAAGAAACAATTTCAGAACTGTTAGAGAATGCAATTAATTATAATTTCTAGTCCTACACATGTATTTCTTGGTAGCACAATAGCTAAACAGCATTACTTAATTATTATAAAATAAAAGCTGTCAAATTCTACAGATGTGGCCTTTGGAGTTTACAGATTATTCTTCAGGGGGTTTTTGTGAAAGGTATGCTGACATTTCAAAAAGTAGAAAGTCCAATTTGACATTTTTTTCTTAGCTGGATGAATTTTCAATATACCACTGAGGCAAAGAATATCAAAACTCTTGCACTGTTTTTGCCTTATTGATATAGAGATTTTTACTTTTTAATTAGGTGTTTATAAGTAGCATTTTCACTGCATTCCTTTTTATAAGTGGGGCATGGTTCTGTCACACTTAATATCTTATTCTTAGATAAACATAGGCATATCTAATCAGTTAGATGAAGAAAACATTTTAATGATTTTATTGATTTCAGAGAGAGAGGAGGGGAAAGGGAAGGAGAGAAACATCAATGTGAGAGAAAAGCATTGATCAGCTGCCCCATGTACACCCCCTCCTGAGGATCAAGCCTAAAACCCAGGTATGTGTCATGATTGGGGCTGAACCAGCTACCTCTTGGTGTAGAACACTCAACCAACTGAGCCACACCAGCCAGGGCAGAAAGCATATTACTTCAAAAAATAAACTTTAAAATGGCTAATTTTTTAACTGGATTCATTTTATCTCATAAGAGTTTCTCTGCTAACATCTGGACAGGAAAAAGTTTATGAGCAAATACAGTAGCCAGTTTCCAATAGCAACAGACTTTAGTTGTCCCCTTACTCTAAAGTGAATTGTATTGAATTTCATGGAAAAACTGCTGAAATTTAATATAAAACATTTAAATTGTAAACAGGACACCGTTAATTATCCTATTATTTTACTTTAGTGTGTAAACAGAAAAAAAATATTTTTATTCTCAGCCTAAAACATGAATGAAGAAATCATAGCAGAATATACACTAGAGGTAATTACATTTCTTCCTTTGAAAAGGTTTCATAATGATTCATAGACTGTTTTCAACAGAGCTAATAATATGACATAAAGATTACATAATGTTTCAATAAAATTATCTTCAGTAATGTTATGCAATTATTACCTTATTTAGCTCCATGGTAATATTGCATTAATCAACATTCTAATTTCCCTTAAGGGCAATTTATGGCAAACTAGCTAAATAAATAGTTAGTATGATGCTAAAACTTCAATTTCGTATTGGTGAGTATTTCCTTAAAGATCCTGAAAGCCACCCAGCCAGTGTGGGCTGGTGTAGCTCAGTGGTTGAGCATTGACCTATGAACCAAGAGGTCACAGTTCCATTCCCTGTCAGGGCACATGACCAGTTGCAGTTTTGATCCCCAGTAGGCGGGTGTGCAGAAGGAAGCCAATCAATGATTCTCTCTCTCTCATAGATGTTTCTATCTCTCTCTCCCTTCCTCTCTGAAATCAATAAAAATATATTTTAAAAAAAATTCTGAGAGCCCTTGGAGATTGAACAATATATCTGGATGAGGTTTCTTTAGTTAGCTACACTATGAGATTTTGGATTTTCTCTGCTTTTCTCTGTTGTATATGCTATAAAATTTGGACTCTGTTGACTCTGTGGCTCTCTCTTTTAGCTGGTTCTTTCATCATTGAAATGAAATATTTTCCTCAGCATGTAAGCACTTGAAACATTTTATGTGATAGAATAATAAGCATGTAATGGTGAGTCAATATTGAAAGATGAAAATAATGATAAATTGTCAGAATCCTCACAGTATAATTTCCTAAAATGGCTAAGAAACAAAAATCTCTCATAAAAATGCATTTGTTTTCCAGTTGTACCTTTTTGAAATTAAGTACAATTTAGAAAATATTTGTAAGAAGTAATGGTTCTTTAATTGGTACATTCTCAGTATTTTCAGGGATCCTCACCTTACTAAATTAAATCTTGGATTTTCCTGCCTCTGAGAGCATCTACATGAATAAATAGCTTCTGTACCTAATTCATCAATCAGTCACTCTGTAGTATGTTACTCGGCCTGTCTCTGGTCTGCACCAGATACCATGAAAGGCATATAAGACATATACTCCTTAAATATAAAAAAGATATTGCAGAGTTGAGAAAATAAAATTCTCATGTGCATGAAAGAGAGCGAGAAAGTAGACAAATGTAACATTGTATAGCATAGACAATTAGAGAAAAGAGAGTCTCAATGAGACTTTTTTTTTTTAAAAAAAAGTAAGCTTGCCGAAACCGGTTTGGCTCAATGGATAGAGCATCGGCTTGGGGACTGAAGGGTCCCGGGTTTGATTCTGGTCAAGGGCATGTACCTTGGTTGCGGGCATATCCCCAGTGGGTGGTGTGCAAGAGGCAGTTGATCGATGACTCTCTCTCATCGATGTTTCTAACTCTCTATCTCTCTCCCTTCTTCTCTGTACAAAATCAATAAAATATATATATTTTTTTTTAAAAGTAAGCTTTCCTTGGATAGCTAGAAATGATCCATTCGCTTCTGATTTCCCAGGTACTTTCTCCTCACTTCCTCTCCTGGGTTCTGCACTTTGTACCACCTCTTACTAACCTTTTTTACAATGATCCCTTAGTCTTCTGCTATTCTTCTGTGTTGTCCCTGGTCTCTTTCTGCTGCATCCCCTCCAGGCCACAGTATCCGTAGCAGGATATGCATAGTCATGATGGGGTGAGGAAGAGAAGAAAGGCTTAGATGGAAAAGCTCTCTCTCTTTATAGACTTTTAAAATTCAATACCCATATGGAACTTTTCTATTTCTGTAAAGTTCCAGATAGCACATATTTTTGTTTTTGTGGACTATATGGTTTCTGTCATAATCGCTCAACTTTGACATTTAGCACAAAAGAAACAATAGACAATATCCAAACCTATGGATGTATCTGTCACCCAAATCATACTTTAGTTACAAACAGGCAGCAGCCCGAATTTGACTCATAGACTATGGTTCGCTGAGGCTTGTTCTATATCATCCATTTTCTAGCTCAATGCTAGCTTCCAAAAAAAATGAGGAAAGTGATAAGCATATTTAAAGGTACACTCTTCTTTTTTTCCCTCCTCGGCTTATGCCAGAATCATCTCCACAGGAGTTAGAAAGCAGATAGGGAGAGAAGGGAGTTGATGGGAGAATACACTCTGACTATCTTTTTCTCCACTCCTTGATTCTACTCTTAAGAGCCTTGGTCTCTTCTGTCACTCCGCCCAATGGCCTCCTTATTACTAACTCCTTATCCCTTCAGCCCAATATTGACTCCTTATTATGCCTCCAAAAAATGCTTTTACTCCCTCAATCCCTTCATCTCCTGCCCCAGAAGCTCTGCACCAGTGCCTAACTCAACAGGACATCTGATAGGGACATATGCTTCTGGCATTGCAAAGTTATTTCTGAGTCCATTTCCCCCTTATAGGTTCTGTTATAAAAGATACATATGATTAGAATTGGGCTAAATAGATGTCTATACTGTACCCCCAGGAACATTTTATTTCTATGGGAACATAAACTAGTTTTTGGATATTCAAACTGAGTCAACCTTAACACAATGAACATTAAGAATGCAAACATTCATAAATTAGAAATTGCTCCCTAATCTTATTCAAGCCAAGAATTGCCTAGTGTTGGGATTGTCTGAGGGCTCATAGATGAGGTAACTACAGCCCTGACCGTTGGTAATAAATGGCCGAAGAAGGAGTGTCTCCATGGGCTCTGTAAACACTGTCTGATCTTCATCTTCCTGCTGTTTCCATGAAGGGTCAGCTTAGCAACTGATGCATCAATTCTTGCTTCTTTTATCTTACATTTCTTTTATGGGCCTCTCTTAGAGAAAGTTTTTCTTGTCCATGTTGAATTTTCTTGTGAAAGCTAATAGCCTGTGCTTACAACCCCTAAATAAATCAGCATCACTTTCTTCCAAGTTTGAAATGTCTGTTTTTCTTTTCTTCTTTAGTTTATAGTAGTTTATTTCTACCAATTTATTTGTTTTTATATTTTCTTGTAGTTTCCTTCTGGTGGTAATATGAACCCCTAGTAAACCATTGATGAATATTATTTAAGAGCAGAAAGATGAACAAGATGCTTACTAATTAGAAAAATATGAAAGAAGTAAAAAGTTTGTTGATCATTAAAAGTTGTGTTGCTTTCTTGAGACAGTAGAAGAAAGTTCTCAATTATCAATACTGAAAAGTCAGGGAATCAGTTGATCATGAAGATTGGATCATAAAACATATTCAAGGTCACTTTAAATATTTGAGGCCCATTTGTAGTGTAATATTTATATCTGACATTAAGAAAATTAACTGCCTGCCAAGGCTAAAATATAAAGAGCTGAAGTAGCAAAAGGTCTTAAGTGAGCTACCTTCTCCCGGACTTCTACTTTTACTATCTTTGGAAGCTATGCAGGAACTGAATGATGTCATCTGTTTTACTCCACTTAAACCTACATAAGTTCAACTCTTGCTTCAATTGGATAGGATTTGGCACCATCCATAGTACAGGCAAGGATCTACACTTTGCATCAGAAACACTTGACAGACAGCATTAGAATGCTCCTTCCCTTCCGTCTCCACCTCCAGAATGGGTTGCAAAATCAACAAAATCAAGATGTTTGGAAACTGTCATTATTATCAATTGCTATGACAGCACATTGTTTCATGGTCTTGTTCTCTGTGCCAGGAAGATGAAGGGCCACAATGAGATAAACCACAACATAGGCAACTCAGTTCTAAAGTCACGATTTTTGAACAGGAGACCACACAACTGTGTGTGTCAACCTTGAGCTACAAATCATCTTATTTGGAAACTTCAGTGAAGCATTATATATATAAAAGGTCCCAATTACTTTTATACCTTTAAAAATTACTATATAAATGTCTGTTCATAAAATGAAGCATTTACTTACTCCTAATCCTCCTCCACCCAATTTTTTAATGTATCAACTTTATATTTACTTTCTATTTAAGATCATTTTGACTTACAAACAAGTTGTAAAATAATGCACTGATTATCTGTATACCAGCTTTCCCTGTTGTTAACATATTATGTTAAATAACACAACAATTATTACTTAAACCAGGAAAGTATAATTGATATACTATTAATAATCTTCAAATTTCATTCAAATTTCACCAATTATTCCATTAATATGGATGTGGTTTTTTTTTTGTGTGTGTGTGTGTGTCGGTATTGATCCAAGATCCTATATTGTGTTTAGTTGTCATTTATCCTTTATTTCCCTCAATCTGGGATAGTATTTCCATCTTTCTCCTTCATGACTCTGGCAATTGTGAAGATCACTTGTCATTTACTTTGTAGCATGTTTCTCAGATTGAGTTTGTCTGACATTTTACTCTTCATTAGATTGAAGTTACATTTTTTTTGGCAAAAATGGTATCAAGTCAGGAGTTATGTGATGTCAAGATGTCTTGTTACAGCTTGATTCTGATCATTTTTGTTAATGTGGTAGCTGTCAGGTTTCTATATAGTGAAGCAGCCATTTCTCTTGAAATTAAGAAATAATTTTGAGGGATCTTACATTGAGACTATTCAAATATCCTGTTTACCATTATTTTTTTGCCCATTGATTTTAACTCTTATCAGCAAAATGTATAAATGTCATATTTGTCAAGTGGTGGTTTTCTAGTTCCATCATTCTTACTATATTTATTCATTTGAATATTATATACCAGAAGATTATCTCTTCCCCCAAACCTCATAAATTTCTTTGTTTAATTATTTATACCAGTATGGAGACTTAGGCATTCAATGAATTATAATCCACTACTATCATTATTTTGTAGCTCTAATTGTTCCAAATTTGGCCACCAGGAACTCATTAAGGTTGGCTCCGTATTTTTACTTTTATTCTTTTTTAAATATTATTTATTGATTTTGTACAGCGAGGAAGGGAGAGAGATAGAGAGTTAGAAACATCGATGAGAGAGAGTCATCGATCAGCTGCCTCTTGCACACCCCCTACTGGGGGTATGCCCGCAACCAAGGTACATGCCCTTGACCAGAATCGAACCCGGGACCTTTCAGTCCCCAAGCCGACGCTCTATCCATTGAGCCAAACCGGTTTCGGCGTATTTTTACTTTTTTTAAAGAAGAAAAAGCATATTCTTATACATGTACTTCCAGTTATTGTATGCTATGTAAAAAACTTAAAACATAGTGCCTTGCAATTACACCATGTTATTAGTTTTCAAGCTTCGGGGAATTGGCTGACTTCAGTGTTTTTCACCTGGGATCCCTCAGAAAGTTTCAGTTGAACCAGCTGCTAAGACTGCTGAGGGCTTCTTTAGTTACTTGTTTGAAGCCCAGTCAAGAATTATTGGAACAGGTGGGGGCCCGTCCTGTGTAGTCACTCTGAATGGCTCGTGAGGTGTCGTCATATCATTGCACTCTCAAAAGGGTTGGATATTTTACAAGGTAGGTAGCTGTAGCTTCTCTCAGAGCAAGTTTTCCCAGTGACCTGAGGGAAAGCTACAAGGCCCCTGGTGACCTTGGTGTAGTCTCAGTAGTCATACACCATTACTTCTACCATATTCTGCCGATCAAAGCAGGTATGGGCCAGTGCTCTCAAGGTTGAGGCATGGAAGGGCTGCCCTACTTTCAGTGGGGGGATTGGCAGAGGAGAAGGAAGAGAGGAAACTAAAGATGGTGTTACGGAGATAAACTGCTCCACATACCTGGTGTTGACTTACATTAGTTTAATGCTAATGCTACTTATACTTCTAAATACATAAAACTAAAAAAGTGTTCTTTATGCTTACAGAGCTTATGAATTATAAAGCATGCAAGTTAAATTCAAGAAAAAATCCAATATATTTTAATTAACTATATTACAATAATTTAACATGATAGTTGATCTTGCTTCATTGACACCAAAATTCTGCTTAGAATATGGTACTAAGTACCGTAGAGAAGGAAGTTTGAATTGGACCCACCAAAACTGCCTCTATACTGCAATCATGAATTAATTTGCTGATGGAAGGGAAGAAGTACAGAAAGGGTACTAAAACTTATGTCTGTGGAGGTTAATTGGTTTTTAGGGATTTTATTAAAGTCTGTTGGCCTCAGACAGGTATCTTTTCCATGATTCTATGACTAACTAACTACTGGTTTGTAGTCACAAGGTAGCATATATTATATATATATATATATATATATATATATATATATATATATATATATATATATATATATATATATACAGTCTCCACTCTCAAGAAACTTAAAATCTATTTCTTCATGACATAAGGAAGTAACAGTCTGAACTTTCTCTTAAAAGTTGATGAAGGACCAACTTCTTTTTTTCTGAATAAATATCTTTGAAAACAAATTAAGGACGGACTTCTGGTATTTCTTTCCCAAGAACCCTGTCACCAGTCAGAGTCCTGTGCCCTTAGAAGCGCAGTCCTTCTGCTCAGACAAAGAAGCACAGCTGTCACTGGCAGATGGGTGCAGCCAATGCATCAGGAGTGGCTGGAGCAGGTGTGCTGGCGGGAACAAAAAGTAATGAGAGGAAAACAGGAAGCAGGAACTCCTGAAAGCTCCATTGAATGCAAGGGGGAAAGGAAACAGTATTACAGGTCAAGAGAAAATCTTCCTTCCCATATTAGGAACATGGGGATGGAAGAAGCAGAGAGAAAAGCATGTGGTTCAAGTGGTTGTCCTAATTTCTAAATTGAATTTTTGTTAAAGGAATGCTCTTCATTTCTGGTTTAAGGTTTTTGGTAATTATAAAAGTCAGCTACTGTTAATAAATGGGCCTCTTGATGAGAATAATAAAGAAAAATGCTTTGAGCCAAGTAATGATTATCAAGACATGGCTCTGCCCACACCTCACTGTAGCTCTCTCCCTGGTCCCTAATTCAATAATGCAGAGAGGCAGTGGTGACTTGAGGGGACAGAATGGGCTTTATTTTTTAAATATCAGATAGACCTGAGATTTCATCCCCATTTCTCTAGTTACTAACCCAATATTTGGCAGTTTGCTGAATCCTCTGATATCCTCGTGTTCTTTAATTACATCATAGGATTATTTTGACATAGAAACTTACTGGTTCAGTGTCTGGTATATTGGAGATCCACATCATATGAAAGATATTATGGTTTATAGTGAATTCAAGCTGAAATTAGTTCATTTGTTATAGATATTTTGTCTTGAACTGTGCTCTTATATACATTTCCTTTAATCAAATGCATATAAATAGAGGTTATATTTTCAATATGTATAATTTAAGGAAAATTTAGACATCACTTAAAATTTTTAAGTTATAGATGAAATACTTTTTTATTGATTTTTAGAGAGAGGGGAAGGAAGAGGGAGAGAAACAGATGTGAGAGTGAAACATCAATGAGCTGCCTTCTGCATGGCCCCTACTTCAATCTAGGCATGTGTCCCGACTAGGAATAAGAATTGTCCTAACCAGTTTGGCTCAGTGGATAGAGCGTCGGCCTGCGGACTCTAGGGTCCTGGGTTTGATTCTGGTCAGGGGCATGTATCTTGGTTGCTGGCTCATCCCCAGTAGGGTGTGTGCAGGAGGCAGCTGAACTGATGTTTCTCATCAATATTTCTATCTCTCTCCCTTCCTCTCTGTAAAATATCAATAACATAAAAAAAGAGTAGAGTCAAACAGGCAGCCTTTCGGTGCATAGGCCAGGGTGATTAAATATATTTTAGTATTCATGTGTGAAGTATGTGAACGGTTTAAAAGGGATTCAGAAGACAATTATCTGATCAATCAGAGTTGGGCTGAGTGGTGTTTCTCAGCCTTGGCACTGTTGGTAATTTGGTAATTTGGACAGGATGGTTCTTTGCTGTGCAGAGCTGCTCTGGGTAATGCAGGATGTCTAGCTTCTGTGTGCCTAGGTACTAAATGCGACGAATCATTGCAACAACCACAGCTTCTCATTTTTAAATTTTAACTAGAGGAACACCGTTATCCTAGTTGTGAACCTCTGGACTAGACTATATATGTATTCATTTGTCTGAAAACAAGGGGGGATGTTTATTTTTTTTAAATTATCTTTATTGTAGAAAGCATTACAGATCTTCCCTTTTCTCCCCATTGATTGGCCTCTTCTCCACTCCCTTTCCCTTCCCAGGTCTTCACCCCAGTATGGGCTGTGTGTATATGCATATAGGTTATTTGGATGATCTCTTTCCTCCCCTTCTCCCCTGACTCCTTCTGAGGATCCTCAGTCTGTTGCATGCTTGCATGTCTCTGGATTCTTTTTTTTTAATATATTTTATTGATTTTTCACAGAGAGGAAGAGAGAGGGATAGAGTTAGAAACATCGATGAGAGAGAATCATCTATCAGCTGCCTCTTGCACACCCCCTACTGGGGATGCGCCCGCAACCAAGGTACATGCCCTTGACCGGAATCGAACCCGGGACCTTTCAGTCCGCAGGCCGATGCTCTATCCACTGAGCCAAACCGGTCCCGGCATGGATTCTTGATGTTAGGTTGAGCACATTCTACAATATACAACTCCCACATAATCCTTAGAAATGATATAAAAATAACTTTAATGCATTATTTCCTTATTTTGCAATTGTTCTTGATGGACCATAAATTGCTAACTTAAAGGTTTTGAGAGCAGTAGCCAGGAAGCTCTATTTGTCAGTGTTGTCCCAATAAGCCAAGGTCAGGGCACATGCAAGAAGCAACCAATGAATGCATCAATAAGTAGAACGATAAATTAAGGCCTCTCTCTCTCTCTCTCTCTCTCTCTCTCTCTCTCTCTCTCTCTCTTCTTCTTCTTCTCTCTCCCAAATCAAATTTAAAAAACTAAATATCTTAACAAAAATGTTTAGGTAGATGATGGAAGCGGTATCCTCAAATACATAATTTGGGTTTTAAGATGACTTAATAAATAATTTTCCTCTTTGAGCTCTGAATGAATTGAGAAAAAAAGAAAATGGGTTAAAACACACAGAATTAAATATTTCCGTGTTAGTTAAATATGTTGCTATAAGAAAATATAGCTTCTTATGGGGACAAATGAGTTTCAGATTATAAGATTGAAACAGACTTACCATTCCTTTCAGCACCAGACTGGGACAGGCCTTCCCACACTTGGAGCTGTGGTTGCTGCCTGTTATATTCATTGTATAGATGAGCAAAGGAGATTCATGATTTCTGCAGGCTGGTCCACATTTAATAAAGCGGGGGGGGGGGGGGGGGCAAGTTACTAGATTTTGTATGTCCACATGATTCCAAATACCCCAGAGTGAAGTTCCTGTCCTCCAGGGAAGTGACAATGAATAGAAGAGATGACCCAGGAGTGTTACAGCAACTGAAGATTCTTACATGTGGAGGGAACATCATGAGCTTGAATGAGTCAATTTATCTACTACATTGGAATTAACAGGGATAGACGCTGTGATGGAGCCTGGTATTTTGTAACTTTTATGGAAAAGACAAGTTGGTAATTAGCAAGTGGAATAGGGAGTGTCCTGTTCAGGGACTGACCCCAGGGCTTCTTTGCCTACATGTCCAGCCCCCTAGTCCTCCTGAAAACAGGACTGAATACAAGCGACAGAAGGAACCTTTTGCCTTCCCTAACTGCCATCCTCAGACATGTAGGGTACATTAATACATCAAATGGTCTAACAGAAAACCTCCTCCATAAACAAATACAATAATAATTAGCCATCAGACTTTTAAGAAAAGCCACCATCACCAAAGCAAGGAAGAAAAAAACTCAGCGAATGGAAGAAACTACTGTGAAAATGAGTTGATTGAAGAAGCACTCTAGGAATGAAGTAGATTTTGATACCCCTTTGCTGATTAGCAGCTGAAACTGGCACAAGGCCCCTCAGAGAGCTAAGGGAAAATAACGGGCCACCTAGAATTTTGTGCTACACTCTCCGACCTATGTGTGAGGAAAAGATAAAACTTAAGAAGAATCAGACACACAGAAACATATAATGCTGTCTTTACATAGGTCTTTCTGGAATAATTGAAAGATGTGACACAGAAATAAGGAAAATAATTTAGGAAAATAATACAATGTAGAAGAATAAATGCTACTTAAGGATTTCCTCAATAGAAATAAGAGCTAACATTGAAAAAAAATTAAATACAGAGTGAGAAAAAAGGAGAAAGAAAGGGAACAGCAGAGAGAAAATGAATTTGGGATCCAAGAATAGTGACTGTGACCAAGAAGAGTAATTAAATAAAATCATAAATAGCAGAGCATCAGGCCCAGAGAACAGTTAGCCCAGAGGACAAAGGGCGAGTGTATTCCATGGACTAGAGAGTTTATGAGATGAGAGAGAAATTTTGATGTGAGCAATTCAGCAGATGCTAAATAAATGAATAAGTGCAAAAGAGTAAGAAGCAGTGGAAGAAAATAAGTCTAAATAAGACACAATGTCTTTATTTTAAATTTAATAAACACCTGCACCCTCCCACCTGGATGATGTGATCTGGGTTGCTTGGTGTGGTGGGGGCAGTGGATGCAGAACTTGCTCTCCATTTTTGTGTAGAGTTTGCTGTCTTCAGCTTCTTCTTAGACTTGTGTACCTTTCTTCACACTCTTTAACTTTTTTCATGGGCCTTTTGCTATTTCGGTAAAAAAATACACACATAGACTTAACGATTAAAACCATTTTTCAGTGTATAGTATAGAATTATTAGCTACATCTACATTGTTGTACAACAGGTCTGTATTTGTGTTTAGCTTGCCAATCAAAAATGGTATTCCCATTGTAAAACAACTCTTCTCAATAATAAAACAACTTTTCTATTTTGAAGAGTTCAACTATTTCGGATACCTCATATAAGTGGAATCCTGCAGTGTCTGTCTTTGAGTGACTCACTTATTTAACTCAGCATCATGTCCTCAAGGTAAATCCATGTTGTAGCATAGGACAGAGTTTTCTTCTTTTTTAAGGCTAAATTATACTCCATCATGTGTATACACCATTTTGTTTACCCATTCATCCTTTGATGGACATTTAGGTTATTTCCACTTCGTGGCTATTGTGAATTATGCTGCAATGAACATGGGGGTGTGCAAATATATCTTTGACATCCTTTTTTCAATTATTTTAGATGTATATCCACAAATAGATCACTGCATCATACAATCCTATATAATAAAGAGGTACTATGCAAATTTACCATCCCTCCAACACACAAGATGGACTCCCCCATGTGGACATAAGATAGCTGCCACAAGATGGCTGCCAGGGGAGGGCAGTTGTTGGAGATCAGGCCAGCAGGGGAGGGCATTTGGGGGAATGATACCTGCAAGGTAGGGCAGCTGGGTGGAATCAGGCCTGCAGGGTAAGGCAGTTAGGGGCAACTGGGCTGCAGGAGAGCAGTTAGGTATTGATCAAGCTGGCAGAGGAGTGGTTAGGGGATGATCAGGCTATCAAGCAGAAGCAGTTATGGGCAATCAGGCAGGAAAGCGGTTTGGAGCCAGCAGTCCCTGATTAGAGAGGGTACAGGCTGGGCTGAGGGACACACACACTACCACCACCACTACCACCCCTTGCACAAATTTTGTGCACCAGGCCTCTAGTAATTTAATATTTAATTTTCTAACAAAACCTCCTTGCAGCTGCACCATTTTACATTTCCACAAACAGTACACACAGGTTCTAGTTTCTCCATTTCTTCACACTAGCATTTGTTATTTTCTAGTTTCTGTTCCTTTCTTTGTTGGGGCTACTCTGATAGTGGCCATCTAATGAGTGTAAAGTGCTATCTCATTGTTGTTTTTATTTGCATTTCCCTAATCATTAGTGACATATTGAATGTATTTTCCCTGTGCTTTTCCGTCATTTGTGAATCTTTTTCAGAGAAATGACTACTCAAGTCCTTTGTCCATTTTTAAATCTATTTATTTGTTCTTTTTGTTGTTGAGGCTTTATTTAAAAAGAATGCATAATCTTGCTAGAGGGAATCTAGATCAGTTTTACAGTGGCTGCACTTAAATTGGACCATTAATCATTTTATTTGTGTTAAACCAACAGTGTAGGAAGTCTATACGGAGGCGTTTGACCCATCTTAAAGGCTCTCATGTGAGAAAGATTTTGTGAAAAACCACATGGACAATTTCATGGATATCCAGTTTAAATAGACACTCAACAAAAGATATGATTAAACTGTCACCAGTAGACTATCTAGATTCAGGTTATACAAGGCGGTGTCAAAAGGCAAGCATGATTTAGTAACTACAAAGCAATCGTTTGCCACTGAAAGCCTACTGACAGTCTCCATAACTCTAGGGCCAGGTATTCAGACTCACGCTTTTCTTTAGTTGTTTTATTTCCTGCTGCTGTTAATCATAAGTCCTTGATGTGCACCGTGCAGTCCGTTTTGTTAGCCTTTTATCATTTTAAACAGTTACAGATTGTGCTCCCCTGTATGGGCTAGGAATGTCCTCATGTTGCACCAGTCTGTGCTTTATAAGATAAACAAATGAGTAATTCAAGTTTCGTGGTGTGTCTCTATGTTACATAAGGGCTAAGCCATAATTTTTGAATTGTCTGCCAATGCACATTAAATCAAAGTGTCTATCTGATGCAGTAGTATTATTTCATGAGCTGTGTAGAACAGTTCACTTTCCTATCTCTAAGAACTATTTTTTCTTTACATTTTGAGTTTTACTTGGGGGCTGGGAGAGTTCAAAAATCAAACTTTATTTTTAGTTGATTATAGTTGATATATAGCATTATATTAGTTTCAGGCAAACAACATAATGATTCCATATTTGCATACTCTGAGATGTCTACCACAATAACTCTACTTACCATTGTAACCATAAAAAAGTTACAATTTTTTGTGTAATGCGAATTTTTAAAATTTACTCTCTTAGCAAGTTTCAGTTACGCAGTACAATAGTATTAACTGTAGTCACCATGTTGTATGTTACATCCCCATGACTTATTTATTTTTATTTATTTATTTTAAATATGTTTTTTTAATTTTTTTTACAGAGAGGAAGACACATCGAGAGTTAGAAACATCAATGAGAGAGAATCATTGAGTAGCTGCCTCTTGCACACCCCCTACTGGGGATGTGCCCGTAGCCAAGGTACATGCCCTTGATTGGAATCGAACCTGGGACCTTTCAGTCCAAAGGTCAACACTCTACCACTGAGCCAAACCGGTTTTGGTGACTTATTTATTTATTTATTTATTTATTTATTTATTTATTTTATTATTATTTTTTTAAATATATTGTATTGATTTTTTTACAGAGAGAAAGGGAGAGAGATAGAGAGCTAGAAATGTCAATGAGAGAGAAACATCGACCAGCTGCCTCCTGCACACCCCCTACTGGGGGATGTGCCCGCAACCAAGGTACATGCCCTTGACCAGAATGGAACCTGGGACCTTTCAGTCCGCAGACTGACGCTCTACCACTGAGCCAAACCGGTTTCGGCGACTTATTTATTTTTTAACTGGGAGATAATATATAATCACGTACCCATAAACAGTGACAGTTTTACTTCTTCCATTTTGTATTTTTGTATTTTGTTTCACTGTCTAACTCATTTCATTTTACTGTCTAATGGCTCTGGCTAGGACTTCCAAAACTATGCTGAATAAAAGTGGTGATAGTAGGTATCCTTGTTTTTTCCCCAATCTTTTAGAGAGAAAGATTTTAACTTCCAAAGTTTAACTTAATCGAGGTCAAAGTTAAGGCACTGGAATCTAAATATTGCATTTTTCAATGCTATTCTTGCACCTAGACTAACTTGTGAATATAGATAGCATATTGCTGGCTACAGGATATTGTTTTTACTTGAGCTTATAAAAAGTGCTAATAAATCTGAAAGTTTTTCAATAAATCAATATTACAAAATAAGTATGAAATAATAAGTATGTCCATCTACAATGTTGATTTTCTGAATGTGAATGCATGTGTGGGTGCATGCATGCTTGAATGTGTGTGTGTGTGTGTGTGTGTGTGTGTGTGTGTGTGTGTGTGTTTTCACTAGAATAAATTTCTAGTGAAATGTATTTAAATAAGGTAGGTGATGCATTTTGTCCTATGGCAAAATCCTTTATTTGACTCTGTGATCAAAACGGAAAATTATTTCAGAAGCATCCATTCAAGTGTATTAGTTTGGGAAATCATATGTAAGTAATCATTGTAATCTACTAATAAAATTAAATTATGTTCCCTATGGAGACCTTTTTGTGATTTTTAATAGCCTTTTTACTCCATTGCCATGTCTTTATAGAACAAAATGATTATGATAATGAATATTATTAATTTGTGATGCTTATTACATTCCATTTCAGCTGATTAAAGTCAATGGGGTTTGTAAAAATCATCCCTGGCATGTGCAAAGTTCATAAAAATCCTTAGCAATTTGTTAAACAATGTGCCAGGTAATAGCTTTAGATCTGTAATATTTTAGAAAAGTCTATCTTTAATTCATGAACCTTTCCATTGCCATAAAAACTTCTGCCAGGAGGGCAAAGCTGTCTGATGCACTTACAGTTATTGCAAACACTGCTTCCAGTTCCAGTTCCAGAGCAGTTTATTGATGTTACCTGCTGTGCTGAACATACTATTGAGATTTTTCCTTGACTTTTGAATTCTCAGCTAGTTAATTGTGATAGTTATTTCTAATTCTATGCTCTCTCATTTTCTCTCATTTTTAAAAATGAGCCCATACTTTATCAAAATCTTGCTTAATGATCAGCAAATGATAACTTTAATATGCTAAAGTCATAACGTCAAAAGAACTGCCAGAAGTTAAGAGGGATAAATGTCTTTTTAAGGTGTCTATTTTGTCTGCTACATCTCAGATGACTCATAATGTGTTAACCATAATTTTCTAGGCTGTTTCTCAGACTTCTACACTGGAACACACAGTGAGGGACTAGAAAGAGTGATATTGCTATCATGTGTCACTATAAGTGTTACTTAAATATTAGCCGTTTCTCACTAATTTATTTTAAAAAGATGTACTGTTTGGTAATCTGCTATGTACCAAGGTACTAGGGATAGATAGTATGGAGAATAAGGTGTATTCAATGCTACCTTTGTACACCTTTTAACTTAATTAGTGATTATGTACTAAACAGAGATTTATAAAATAATCAATTATTAGTCTATAGCTGTTAAAAAGGAAGAGTTCAGAGTAAATGAGTGAGTATAATAAAGCTAAGGAATCCTGGAAGGTGTTCTTCAGTAAATATAATTTAAGCCAGGACTGAATAAAGAGGAAATAAGCTTTTTCCAAGAAAGGGAATAGTGTGAATAAATCTAAATGGAAGGAAGTTGTTTAGTTCATTAAAATAATTGAAACTGAATATCATGACTAAATTATAGCTAGCAATGGGGAGAGTTAGAGAGTGGATCAGAGTAAAGTTGTATCAGTGGGGGGAAGAGCAATCACAAAGGATCATTAAGCCATGTTAATATATATAGACTCTACGATGAAAGAGTAACATCATTAGAAAAATCAGTGGGCAGCAGTGGAGAATGACTAGATTGAGGAGGGGAAGAAGACTGGATTAAGAGAAACAAGGTATGGGGATAGTTTGGTAATTGAGTGAAGACATGTTAATTGATTATCAAGATGCCAGTGGAGACAGAGAGAATAGTGAGTGCCACAGAGTTAAAAGTAGAATAGCCAACCTTTTAAGAATTTGATCTCAAGGCAGGGCACATACAAGAATCAACCAATGAATGTGTAAATAAGTGGACAACAAATCTTTCTTTATCTCTCAAATAATCATTTAAAAAAGCATAATACCCAAGACCGATTGGATATGGGGGTAAAAAAGAGAGAAATATCCAGGATAGGACTCAGATTTCTGACTTGAGCAATGACAGTACTGATGGGAATCCATTGATGAATTAGGCACTAGAGTTGAGCAGGTGGCAGAAAACAGCACTGACTCACCTGAGCATTTAGCAAGATGTACAATTACTGGAGGTACTGTCAAATCATTGCTGTTCCTGTTAGCTATTAGTTTCTTGGTGATAATGAACCTTTGTCCCAGTTCTCCAAAAGCAGTTCATCCCAGACTCCCTGTGTATCTCTTTCACTGACCTGACCAGCCATGCCCTGTTCCATGCAAGTTATAATGTCTTCTAAGCAGAATTTGATTGTGTTCTACCCTGGATAATGACATACCATAGATTTCTCTAAGGGAATCATTTTTTCTAAATCCCCTAGAGCGAATTGTAAATCAGATAGTCTTGCACTTAATCAGTGCAAATTCACCCACATTTGGCCTTTTTCTTTTTCTAGATACAGGCTCATAAATAAATAAAAATGTGAATAAAAGAAATTTATACCTCTTCTGCCAAGTATAATAGAAGCTTCAACCACATGGAAGTTTTCCTTAAAACCTTTCAGAATCCTTATCTATCTATCTATCTATCTATCTATCTATCTATCTATCTATCTATCTATCATCTATCATCTATCTATCTAAGCCTAAGCTAATGTTAAGGCAGAAGGATTGGAATGACTGGAATGACCGGTTGCTATAATGCACACTGAGCAGGCAGACAGGTGAATGGTTAGGAGCAAGCAGGCAGGCAGCTGAGTGGTTAGGGGTGAGCAGACAGACAGATGAGTGGTTAGGGGTAAGCAGGCAGGCAAGCAGGTGAGCAGTTAGGGGAAAGTAGTCCTGGATTGCAAGAGGGATGTCCAACTGCTGGATGTCTGACTGCAGGGATTGGGCCTAAACCTGTAGCTGGACATCCCCCAAGGGATCCCAGATTGTGAGAGGGCTCAGGGTGGGCTGAGAGACACCCCTCTCCCCTGGCCCCACCGTCATGAACAAATTTTTGCACTGGGCCCCTAGTTTTACATAACTTAGGAGATTCCATTTATGGTTGAAAAAGAGGTCTATTTTGGAAAATTTAGTAGGCTATAACTACAAGAGAAGAATACAATACTTTCATGTCAATCTCTGAGTCACTTTTTATTAGAGAAATGTGATCTTACAGTCATATGGCCTGCTTTTCCAGTCTTCCAACTGGGTCTGATGTCTGATATTCTTCTCTGTCTCAACTAATCCTGTTTATAACAAAAGGATTGGCCCTAAAGGCAGAGCTGGCATTTCTCTCCCCTCTGCTTCCAAGCAACATTGTGCATTGTTATTATAGTTATCTGTTTATATATTCAGCTTTCCCATGAGATTATGAACTTCTTAAGGGCTATAGTAGTGTCTTATTTGCCTTTGTATTCCCAGGGCCTCACAGATCTAAAACATCCAATGCATAAATATAATTGATGCAGTCAGAAACTATATATTTACTCTGGATATCTAAATTTTGGTAAATGTGTAAAGCATAATACTTTAGTTTTTTTTAAAAAAAAATCTGTCTATTTTTAGAGGAAAAGTAACTGAATACATACCTATAGGTAAAAACCAATAACTTATAATCATATTCATAGTTTTACCATTGTATGGATTTTTCTTTACTACACATTCAAGCCCTCTGGTAAATAATATAAAATATTATTACATTTAGTTTTTGTTATAGATCTTCATGAAAATAATTTTATAATTTTCTTCTTTTAAATAAAATAGGTTACAACTGGCAATAAGAAATAGACACAAGTTAAGAATTTGGTCCACAGGTTTTATCATCACTGAGTCATTTAGTAATTGCCTTTATGAATATATATCATATTATGAAATCTATGGTAAATTGAATTTTCTTTAGTTATGAAATTTAGAATTAAATTGGAACTATTGTACTTTTGTTCAAAAAGCAGCTCATAAACTCAATCCTACTTTGAATGAAGTTCAAATTTCAGGTCCCTCTGGGTATCTAAACAGTTGTTTGGCTTTTCTGATGCCTTGATCATCTAATCAAAAGGGAATATTCTGAATGCATTTTCATTTCCCTAAAATTAATAGTAAGCTTTCAGCAGATGCTATGAGATTTCAAACTGTTAAAAAAAATTATACATTCAACAACCAAAGGATCAAAGAATAAATTAAATGGGAAATATTTTTTTTTGAGAAAAAAGAATGAAAACACAACATATCAGAACTTTTGGTATACAATAAAAATAGTTCTAAGAGGGATGTTCACAGCAATAAATTCCTACATTAATAAACAAGAACGGCCCTGGATAGGTAACTCAGGTAGTTAGAATATTGCTCCAAATATCCAATATGCCAAGTTTTTGAGTTCAATCCCCCATCAGGACACATATAAGAATCAACTAATGAATACACAAATGAGTAAGTGGAACAACAAATCTCTCTGTCTCTCTCTCTCTCTCTCTCTCTCTCTCTCTCTCTCTCTCTCTCTCTTTCTGTCCACATTCAATAATAAAAAAGAAGCAAGGAAAATTCCAAATAAAGAATCTAACTCCACATCTTAAGTTACTAGAAAAAAATAAAACAAATTGAGCCCAAAGTTAGCATAAGAAAATAAAAGCAGAAATAAATGAAACACAAAAACAATAAAAACAATTAACCAACACAAGAGTTGGTTCTTTGAAAAATAATGTAAAATTGACAAACCCTTAACTTGACCAACCAAGGAAACAGTAAAGGGTCCAAATCAACAAAATATAAATGAAACATAGAATAGGCATTACAAAGGATAACACAGAATTCAAAGGATCATAAAAGGCTATCAATACAATGAGAATGGCCCATTAAGCTGTGTTGCAAAACAAGTAATAGCATATGATTGATATTTATTTTATAGGGAATCTATATATTGATATGTATAAGCAGGAATCTATGTATGTAAAAGCCTATGAGACCGGCTGACTGACCAACTGGTAGCTAAGATGCACACTGACCACCAGGGGGCAGATGCTCAAGGCAGGAGTTGCCGAGCTGTGGTGACTTGACAGCTGCAGCTCTCAGGTGACCCACCCAGAACCAGAGAGGAGGGAGCCAGAGAGCATCAACCGAGAACCACCCTTTCACAATCCAGGACCCCTCACGGGATGTTGGAGAGCCAGTTTCAGCCCAATCCCTGCAAGCCAGGCCAAGCAATCCCACCAGTGCATGAATCCATGTACCAGGCCTCTAGTAATTTAATAAGAATAAAGGATTTCTTTTGTAAATATATATTGTAGCATCTATATGTAATTATTAAAATATTTCAAAATAGGAAGTAAAATATAAGAAATGTCAGCTCACTATTGAGAAAAAGGAATGTATCTTTGCACAGACAGAAGGATCTGTGACGGGGCCAGAAATATGGTTAAGATGAAAACATTCTAATAGACAATTTCCAACTTATGAATGCTTTTAAAATCAGAATATAATGACACCATTAATTTCTCTAATTAACTGATATCCTCAGAAGGCACCATGAGCAGTGGTTGGGAAACCAGGATCTAGAATTGAGTCATAGCTCTGTGTCACACAGCTCCTTGGCTTTGGAAAATTAATTATCCATTTTTTGCCTATATTTCCTTGTCTATAAAATGAGAATGGAAATAGTATCCAACTGTATAGGGTGTGGAATAGCACATGTAATCTAGTAAGCATTATGTACAGATTAGCTAGCACTATGATTTTTTTTACATCTGCTTTATCTTGTTTTGTAAAGATTGCAGACATGGTAGTTGTCATGCACATCCAATCAGGAGGAGATGCACATCTGTGAAATCCACTAAAGGCATAGCCTCTCAGTGAGGCAGGAGGTGCTGTTGAAGCTTATCTGCTGTGATGCTCCTGTAGTGTTTTGTTTCTTTGTTTATACGTGTGTATGTGTGTGTGTGTGTGTGTGTGTGTGTGTGTGTGTGTGGTTGTTGTTTTTCTTATATTTTTATATTGACTTTAGACAGAGGAAGGGAG
Source organism: Pipistrellus hanaki (assembly GCF_964339955.1). Lineage (NCBI taxonomy): Eukaryota > Metazoa > Chordata > Mammalia > Chiroptera > Vespertilionidae > Pipistrellus > Pipistrellus hanaki. The sequence goes on from NC_140510.1 coordinate 19,198,161, forward strand.
AAGGATATAGAGATAGAAACATAGATGAGAGAGAACCATCAATCGGCTGCCTCCTGAATGACCACTACTGCAACCCGGGCATGTACTCTGACCTAGAACCAAACTGTGCCCTCCTGGTTCATGGACTGATGCTCAACCACTAAGCCATACTTACCAAACAGTTACATAGTGCTAATCGTCAGTGAGCATCACTAGGCCACCAGGGTTCTTACTATGAAAATATTCTCACAAGGGTGCACTGTGGAGTGTTACCAATTTTGCATATCTTCATGCTCAGGACTCTTATTTTTCACACATATCCACGTCTCATAGCTATACCTGGCCGAGGGCCTCTGTTGAGGGGCTAAAACTTTGCCCCCAACCCCATTTTGTTTTAGAATTTGACTTTGTTGTTTTAAATTAAATCTATTGGGGTGACATCTATATATTTAAAAAAGCCTAATATGCAAAGTGTCCCCTCAGGAGTTTGACCAATGGACTGACCAGTAGTTCTATCACACACTATTATATGTGCTGACCACCAGGGGGCGGCGTGGAATGAAGGAAGGCCTCAGCCAGCAGCCAGTAGGAATTCTACCCATACATGAATTTCATACACTGGGCCTCTAGTTAATTAATAAAATTACATAGATTTCAAGTGTACAATTTTATAATACATCATCTGTATATTACATTGTGTGCTCACCACTAAAAGTAAAATCTTATTCTGTCACCATATATTTGACCCCCTTTACCCTTCTCTATTCCGACACCCCTTTCCCTCTGTAACCACAATACTATTGTCAGTATCTCTGAGTTGTTTTTTAAATATTTATTATTGAAAGTATTAAATATCACTCCTTTTTTTCCCCATCGACCTCTTCCTGCCCACTCCATCACTCACACCAGGCTATCACCACACTATTGTCTGTGTCCATGGGTTATGCATATATGCATATAAGTTCTTTGTTTGGTTGCTTCCCACCCAGCCACCCACCTCTGCCTTTCCTCTGATATTCCACAGTCTATTCTATGTTTCTATGTCTCTGGATCTATTTTGTTCACCAGTTTATTTTGTTCATTAGATTCCACATATGAGTGAGGTCATGTGATACTTGTCTGTCCCTGACTGGCTTATTTTGCCCAGAGTATGAGATTTATTTTGTCTGCTTGTCTTGTTTCTTCACTTGTTTCTTTCAGTTTTATATCTACTTATGATTCAAATAATGATCCTTGACGTTTTCTTTCTGACTTATTTTGCTTAGCATATATTCTAAAGATGGATCCATGTTATCTCAAATGGCAACATTTCATCTTTTCTCACAGCTGACTAATATTCCATTGTATATAAATACCACAGCTTCTTTATCCAATCATCTATGGAAGGACACATCAGTTGTTTCCATGCCTTGACTACCATGAATAATGTTATAATTAACATTGGGAAATTTATTTCAAATATTAAGATATATTTTCTCTTAAATCCTCAAAAACTTAGCATCTGATTATAACTTTTTTTTTTGTCTGAACAACAAGGCTGCAAAGGAAAGCTATTTTCATATCCCAAAAGTTTCTGTGGAAGAAGGTTATTTTAATAGGCACTAATAAATATCAGAGCCTTGTATCTATGTCCTTTGATGTAAGGACTCCTCCAACATGCATTCTGTGCTTTCCCATGTCAACTGCTTCAGACAATAGGACATTAATAAAGATGACAAGCATAGACTCGATACATGCTTGTTCATTGGAGCGCCCTTTGGATAGCTGTCACCATCACTTGAGGAAGCCTTATACTCTCTGAGGTTGCAACACCACGTGGAAAGGAAGCCCAACTACCCCATCTATGGCAGCTCAGCTCAGCTTCTAACGGATCCTCAAGCGGAATGCAGTCCCATGAGTAAGCCTGGGGAAACCAGGAGGAAAATTGCCTAGGCAGCCCACAGTTTTCTTAAATCTTTGGGTACTTTGTATGCAGCAGCAGATACCTGATACATACAGCCACTGTTCAAGCTAAAGTACTTTTGAACACCTCTTTTACGTGAACACACACACACACACACACACACACACACACACACTTTTACATACTTTCTACCTTGGCTTGAAAGTGTATTAGGAGTTAATAGGAAATGCATTTTCTAGTTTTACTAATCAAAACCTATTTCTGACATTATATGTGTACAATTCACTGAAGGAAAGATTCAATAAACACCCAGGAAAATATTTAGTTGGGTGTTAAGGAAATTCAATGTTAAGGAAAATATGTAACAAGATTTAAAAAAAAAAAAAAAAAACCCACAAGATTCATTTGTACAATTAAACATCTTCAAATGCACTTAGGCTTCAAACTGTCTGTTTCCATATTTGGAAGCTACTAAATATACCAGTACTACAGTGACCACATGCTGTGCAGTTTGGCCCCTGCCCTGCTGCTATGCATATAAATTTGGCACCTCAATTTGCTAGCTTTTTATTTAAAGAAACATGATAGGCTTTTCTGAGCTTTTGATTCTTCACCTACAAACTGAAGGCTGCATTATCTGACTTACGGGCTTGTGTATTAGGCAATGAATGTTAAGATTTGTAGCAAAATGTTGGGCTTTCAGTGTCTTCATTGAGTGCTCTCTCTTCTCCCCATCACTGGTTTGCAAGTTCTGGGGGCATCTGGACATACTTCTAAGTTAAGCCACTGGAAAAAGTTGTTTGGAAAAGAAATTTGAGAAGATGGGTAGTCTAACTTGTTTCTCTTCCGAGAACTAAAGGCATGCCCACTGCCACAACCTCCACTCTTGAATCTTCCTTCCCCATTGTCAAGACACTGCTCAACAGTGTTGTAGGATGAGACAAATAACAATGATAAAATGTTAATAATCTATGTAATAATGATGTGGGGAGAGCTGCAATGATATTTTACTCCACTGCTCATTCTTAACCTGTTAGAACATTTTGAATAGAGAGTGTGGCTTTACCCTGTGTGTCTGCCAGTCCCTTTCTAGGTGCACATTTTAATATTATCACTTATTCACCTCTCAGAGAAAAATATTTCTCCTTATTCTCTTATGCCTTTGCTCTGACACTTTCCTTCTTTCCATGCTGACTTTTTCTTTTATTATTTACTTCAGACCCTTCCCTCCCGCCACCTACACCCCCATTGCTTCAGTGATATGTGTTTTAGGATAGCTAATGGATGTCCATAGCAAAAGCCTCTGAAAAGAGCTGCAGCTGCTCAGAGACTGATTCTGAGCCTCTGCCTCTTTCTGCCTCTTTCAAATATATCTTTTAAGAGGGAAGCCAATGGGAGTGGAGGGTGGGGTCTGGATGGAGGGGGACAAAAGGGAGGAGAATGAAGGACATCTGTAAGAATGTCAATAATAATAATAAATTTTTAAAAATTTATCTTCTAGTGTAGAAGACATTTTACATCCCACTACCACAAAAAAAAAAAAAAAAAAGTCTGAGATTTCCACTGAAATTTCCCCATGGACATTCCCTGAAAAAAACACATTTTATTAATTGCCAGCCAAGGCTCTACAGAGAACCTTATTTGTCTCTCTCTTATTTTATAAAATGATTAAGGATGGAGCTGACCTTTTACTCTCATGTAACAGCAGCTGTGAGAGCATTTGTGGTCATAATTAAGGGTCTGATTTAGGCAGTAGATATGTAGATGTAAATTTATTATAATGGTATAAATATTTATTTAGGACTGGATGTGAATAAGTCAAATTAATTTGACAAAATATCTTAAACAATAAAAAGCCTGCTATTGATTTTTGAAACAGAGCATCACAGGAAGCAAGGGGAATACACTCTGGAGAATGGCTCTCAGGTAAGCGGATGATCTACTGGCAGCTTCAGTGACTTTCTGCTTCTAATTCTGGTGTCACATGTCACCATCCAGAGTTGGAAGGGAAGGGAGAGCCATCAGGAGCTGCTGTAGACCCACTGGGAGCAGAAGCTGTGTCTTACACTTTAGCTCTTCAGTGCTGAACACGTCACCCCACTGAGAAGGTGCTTGTTAGTAAACACACACTCAGCGGGTGACTATGGTGACTTTACTTTTCCAAGTATCACAACCTGGATGCCAGCCTTCATTAATCATTAAATCAGTGCCTTGGTCATAAATGTATGGACCTGAGGGTTCTCTGAGCCCCTGGAGCTCTTTTCAGAGGCTTTTGCTATGGACATTCATTAGCTATCCTAAAACACATATCCCTCTGTTGAAAGCAGACAAAACAGAGTCTATAGCTCCCCCGTTGCCTATGGAGACCAAAGTCCTTAATAGAGCATCCAGGGCCTCTCTGCCTACTTGTACAGTCCCACTTCCCACACAAACCATAGGCTTTAGTCTGAGAAGAGCTAATTAGCTGATGCCATTCCCTCTCTGTAGGATGTCTCCTTCCCTCATAGAATCAGGCAAATTCCTAGCCATCATTCATGGTCCTGAGAAAGAGCTACCTGCAGGAGCATCTCTGTCACCACTCAGTCCAGAGGTGGGTGGGCAACAAATGGTGGGTGGACGAGGGTGTTGGTAGGCTGCGTGGGAGAAAGGCTTGGTAGAGCTTCGTACCAGGAGAGAAAAAAACATATTTATCTAAAAATAGTACAAGAGTTAAATTAAATAAAGGGGAATCAGAACAAAAGAAAAGAGGATGAAATCAAAAGAAATTATTCAGAAGTTTAAACCATGTCTCCACCAAGGAAGACCACCAGGATGGGGGTGGTGGTGCAGGGTAGGCTCTTACTGAAGGAGGGCAGTGGGATGGTACAGCCAGGCCTTGGCCTTTATCTGATCTGGATTTACTCCAGACCTACGTTTTCAAAGAGCATGATAACCTGTGGGCTATTTAACCTTCAACAGTTGCTAGAACATTTACCCCCTCCTTGGGCACCATGAACTTCTGAAAACACAGGTCGTATACCAGGTGATCACTTTTTAAAAACTATTTTTTTATTAATTTTTTTTTTTTTTTTTTTTTTTTTTTTTTTTTTTTTTTTTTTTTTTTTAGAGAGAGAGAGAGGAAGGGAGAGTGAGAAAGAGAAATATTAATGTGAATGCACACTATTGATAGGCTGCCTCCTGCACATCCGCTACCAGGGATTCAGGGATGGAGCCTGCAAACTGGGTATGTGCCCTGATAGGACGATGTCCAACCAACTGAGCCACACTGGCCAGAGCCGGGTATTCTTTTTAGATGTGCATATGCCATCTCTCCTGCTCTACTCTAAGGTCCTGTCTAAAAGTTGGGATTTGGTCCATACTTACCTTAACTCTCCACCCCACATTCACAAACACATGAACTCCAAAGACAGTTGGTATTCAATATATTTTTATTAAAATAGTGAATAAATCAATGAATGATTAAGTCACTTATAATATAGGAATCTTAATATGAAATCCAGTAATATGGGCAAAAGTGGACTTAAAAATATATCATGTAGTGCTACATTAACTGAGTAACTGCTACATTTTCTTAAACCTACTAAAAATTCACTTGCCAAACAAGGACATGCTGAAGTTTCCATAGTGACAGAGACAAATTATTCTGTATATCGTAAACAGTTTAGAACTGATAGATGATAAGTGGCTTTTTCTATATTTGACATGGCATTATGAAAATAAATCTTTTGTATAATATTAATACAAAAAATCTGAGTCATCAATTTAATAAATCTTTGTCTACGTGTAAAAGAGGCAAGAAAAATAAATCTGAAATTCAAATAAAGAAATTCCTCTTAAAAAGATCCAAACATTATATAATTGGGTTAGAAATAATAGAACTGAAATATGTCCCATTTCAATTTCTCAGCTTAGGAATGGAGATTGATGGTTACATTCAACAGGAAATATCATTCAACATTTAGAATCTAAATATCTGCGAACTTTTTAAATGAATGTAACAATGTCCTCAGTAAATTACCTTCTACCATGTGAAATATTCAATAGCATGACTGCAGAAAACCTGGATTCGTGGCCAACTCTGTTGGTTTAGCAGTTCTGAGCTTCAGTTTTCCTGTTCTGTGAAATGAAGACAATTTTCTGCATTACCTATTACACAGAGATTGGAGAAGAATAAAATAATAAAATACCTATGGAAATTTCTTGGTAAATGTTCACATTATACAAATGTTACGTTTTATTTTTACTGATAAACACATTAATTTAGAGGAGCACAAGGATCTATTACCTAGATAGTGATTCTTCTATTATTTGCCCTTTTCAGATCTTTGCAAGACTTATAAGAAAAGCATATCACTGCCTAATTTATCTCCCATTTTTCTTTTATTGATTGCATACCATCAGCATATTTTGAAAAAAAGAACATGTTCGCACAGGTGACAGAAGGGGAAACTTTGGGGACATTAATTACAATAATTACCTAATATTTATTAGAAGTACATAATTAGATAAAATATAGACACTTTAATAGATATATTTACACTCTTATTATAATATTAAATTAGATAATTTTTATAATTATATTTCTTCTTCTGTTATTTTCTTTACTATTTTATTTCCCTACCAAAAACCCTTTAAATTTTGTCTGAAGTCATTGTTAGCAGAACTACAAGAAATATAGGATTCCGCCCTAAGCAGTTTGGTTCAGTGGATAGAGCATCAACCTGTGGACTGAAGGGTCCAGGGTTCGATTCCTGTCAAGGGCATGTGCCTTGGTTGCAAGCACATCCCCAGTAGGGGGTGTACAGGATGCAGCTGATAGATGTTTCTCTCTCATCGATGTTTCTAACTCTCTATCCCTCTCTCTTCCTCTCTGTAAAAAAAAAAAAGAAAAAAGAAAAAAAAAAGAAAAAGAAAGAAATATAGAGTTCAAATTTTTGTTTTTCCTTTTTACTTCCAGAATGACAATATTTTATCTTCAAAGTTACTAGTTACTTTTTCAGAATTAATCATCTGGACAGATGAATAGATAAAATGAATAATAAATTACCACTTTTTTTTTTCTTTTATTTTGCTTGTTAATTTCCCCTGGCACATATGCTTCAGGGAGCCAAGTTATTTGTTAGTCTCATGTCCTGGAGCTATAGCTAACTAACATATCCCTTAGATGCTGTGCAGTAGGAAACCAGATAGAGTATCAAGAGATCTAGATTCTAGACCCATTTTTCATTTTAGTTACTTTTCATTTAACTACTCAGTTTGGCCAAGTCACCTTATATCTTTGAACTTTAGTTTCTCATGCTTAAAAGGATAGGTTGTCAGAAACCAAGTCTTAGGCATGAAGGAAGTTATGCAAATGTGTTGTTAGGACAGGAGTAACACAGTGAACAGTGATAGGGCTTGTGTAAAATTAGAGTTACCACCTCTAAAATAGCTTTTACAGTGTTTTTTGAATCCGTGGAATGAATCATCTTTGAGTACCTTTCCAGCTTCAAAATTCTGTAATACCCATAACCTGCTTTAGTAAGCCCTGGCTGTCACAACAGAAAACAGCGACTGAATAGCTCAAACAACAGAATTTATTTTCTTATAGTTTTGAGGCTGGAAGTCCATGATTTAGGTGCCAGAGGGTCAGGTTCTGGTGAGAACTTTCTGGCTTGCAGATGGCCTCCTTATTGCTCAGGCCTCGCATGGTCTTTCCTGGGTGTGTGAAGGTGGAGGGAGAGAGATTTCTTTCTCTTCCTCTTCTTCTCAGGCTACTAATTCCAATGTGAGGGCCCTGCCAGTATGAGTTAACTGAACCCTAATTATCCCACAAAGGCCTCATCTCCAAACACTTTCTTTTTAGGGCCTATGGCTTCAACATAGGAATTTTGGAGGGCACAAATGTTTAATCCATAACATATCCCATCCAGAGTTTGCCTGAAAATCTTGGAAAGAATTGGTTATATAGTTGAAGGCTCTAAAGAATGCAGAGACATATTCCTTTGGTGATTGAGAAGGAAGAAAAGCTTTCATATATTTAAAGATTATGCAGAGACTGTGAGCTCACTGTTTTCTGCCTCTGTTAATGAAAGAAAAAGAAACTACCTTCCAAAATAAAGAGAAATAGATTTAAGATATATAAAAGAAAAAAATATATATAAATGAACCTAAATATCCAGATTTTAAGAAATTATAGATTATTTTCCTAAGATTTCCTATTGGGAGACTATGCTATTTTTTCTCCTATTTTCTCCCTATTTTTTCCCCTCTAAAAAAAAATATGAATTGGTAAGTCAGGCCTTTATCTAATCCTTTGGGTTCCTCCTGTCATCAATAAGGGGCATATTACCTAAAATAGTTCTGGATTTTTCAGCTAGCTTACACTTCATTGTTTCTAAAAGGATAACATATCAATTCAGCTGACTTCAACCCAAACTCATTTTGTCAATGATATCACATTCAAATGTTTGGGTTCCTTTTCAGACATATTTTTATTATCTTAGAATTGCAGGGGTGGGATTTCTCCTTTGCTACTGGGAGTGGGTTTCTTGTGATATCTTTTTTTTAAATATATTTTGTTGATTTTTTACAGAGAGGAAGAGAGAGGGATAGAGAGTCAGAAACATTGATGAGAGAGAATCATCAATCAGCTGCCTCTTGCACACCCCCTACTGGGGATGTGCTGGCAAACAAGGTACATGCCCTTAACCCGAATCGAACCTGGGACTTTTCAGTCTGCAGGCTGTTGCTCTATCCACTGAGCCAAACCGGTTTCAGCCTCTTGTGATATCTTGAGAAAAATAATTTTTTAAGACTCGAACGGGAGAATGAGATGGGGCGGAAAGGTTTATCTGCATGAAATTATATACTGTGGTTTGCAAAGTCCCATTTTCCTTAAGCCAGTTCTGGAATGTATGCAGCTGGAGATCCAAAAGAGCTAAAAGCAAAGCCAGTGTCCACATTTTGTGTTTTGTGGTGGAGTTGAGTCCAGCACAGCATCAGATTAATTTTAGTCCATTAGTCCATTGGCTGTGGGGTCCACGTGGCTGTGGACCACTGGGCAAATGCAGGGGAGTGTGCCCCCTGCAACAAGAGAGGCAGGAGCACTAGAAGGCCAAGAGGAAATCCCTCTTTGTTTAGGAGCTTATGTATTTCAGAATTTGTGCCCTTACAGTAGCCACAACTATTCTGGCCAATGACTCACTCCAGGTGTGATTGACAGTCAAGCACTTTCCCACGTCACCCAGACCTTACTGGGCATGCATCTACTGTCTAGTAGTCCTTTCCACAATCATCTGTGGGGAGCAGACCTGAAGAATGTTAAACAGCAGCTTTCTGGCAAAGTTGTACAAACGGCATGCCTATATTATTGGGCCTTCCCTTTGCTCCCATCCTGTTAATTAACTAATAATTAGGTTAATTATAACATTATCATTTTTAGTATACTAATTTAGACAACAGAATTGAAGAATTGAAGATTATAGAACCAAGAGTAATTCACTGTTAAAATAACACACACACACACACACACACACACACACACACCAGACTCATAGATACAGAGATGACTGGTGGTTGCCAGAAGGAAGGTAATGTGGAGGGCTGAGTGAAAGAGGTGTAGGGATTAAGAAATACCAATCAGTAGTTACAAAATAGTCATGGGGATGTGGGGTACAACATAGGTGGGTGCTGGAGGTGCCGGGTGGGGACACTCTGTGAAGTGATTGTCTGGCCTCTGTTCTGTATACCAGAAACCAATACAAAATAATGTTGAAGGTAAACTGTAATTGAAAAATAATAAACAATAAATAAACAAACAAACAAATAAATAAATAAAACTGATGTTGTTTCAGTTCCCACCATTTGGAAAATAACTTAAAAGGAAACTAAGCTTTCATCTTAACCTTAGGCAGGAAGGTGTAGCTTTTTCCTGATTCATTAATTCCCATTTTCACCTATCCAGAAAATAATGTTACTTGCATTTGGAATCCATACCACAAAAAGACTGCCATCATGTAATTTTCAGAATCCTCAGTCATATTTAAGTATGGCAGAGCCTTAGAGCTCTGCTTGAAATTTCTCAAACTCAGTTTCAATAGGACACAGATCCCTGAATCATCTTGTTTTCTTTTACAACTATGGTCGGCAAACAGCATCTTGCAAGCCACATGTGGTTCTTAGGCCCCTTGAGTGTGGCTCTTCCACAAAATACCACAGCCTGGGTGAGTCTATTTTGAAGAAGTGGCATTGGAAGAAGTTTAAGTTTAAAAAAATTTGGCTCTCAAAAGAAATTTCAACCGTTGTCCTGTTGATATTTGGCTCTGCTGACTAATGAGTTTGCCAACCACTGTTTTAGAATGATTTAACTTCCCCATGTAAATGGATCACTGGGAGATTTGGTTGTTAGCAGTAGTACTTAACTGTTTTAAAGCCAAATCTTTTAATAAAATATTTTACCGTTTTCATACCCAGGCCCCCAACTGTTTTCTTAGATGTTTTAATTGCCCACTATCTCTTCCTGGTTGTTTTGCTTTATTGTTTTGTTTTGTTTTGAAATGACCACAGACAATATTTCACATTTGCATCCCTTTTTCCCCCACAAGGTTATACATCCTTTGAAAGGAAGCAGGTACTTCATAGTCACAAATGAGTTTGCTTGGCTCAAAATAAAATGAGATTATTTGGGCTTGGGTTTGTTCATTGTTCTGGGCAGTCTCTCATATTGATTTCTGGAATTATTTGTTTAATAAGCAGGAGCTTGGAGGAGTGGAGAAGCCCTCACATATCGGAATTTCTGTCTACTCTCTTAGATTTACACTGGACTGTTTCTTCCTGACTTGTGAAATCAAAAGGATATAGAAATGAATGCTACTCTTCTATTAATGGAGAAATAGGAATGTAGAAATAAAATCTGAAATTGTGTAATCTCTAAATCTGTAATTTTAGGGAGTTGAATGTCCTGAAGAGACAGAATAAGAAATAATAAAAGTAAGCTGTGAACTTCTAAGTAAGCAGCTTTATCTTTCCACACATATCAGTAACAATTACTCTTTTTAGTGGGCCCTGGTGTTCCTGTTGGTTCATCTCTCCTTATGAGCAAATAAGCACTGCAATTCATCCTCACCGTTTTGATCTCTGTCACCAATAGAGGTGTGTGTGTGTGTGTGTGTGTGTGTGTGTGTGTGTGTGTTTGTGCTATTCTAGTTTCTCCTTCTAGAGGTTAAAAATAAATTATATCATCCATCTAACCTACTTTCTTTCCAACCAAGAACTTTAGCTATCAGCCGAAACCAGTGTGGTTCAGTGGATACAGCGTCGGCCTGCAGACTGAAAGGTCTCGGGTTCGATTCCTGTCAAGGGCATGGACCTTGGTTGTGGGCATATCCCCAGAAGGGGACGTGCAGGAGGCAGCTGATGGATGTTTCTAGCTTTCTGTCCCTCTCTCTTCCTCTCTGTAAAAACTCAGTAAAACATTTTTTTAAAAAAAGAACTTTAGTTATCAAAAGCCAAGGACTAGGCTTCTATTATTGTGTGTTTTTACTTCATAATTTTAAATAGAACATGGGTATATAGTAAGCAATTAATCTAAAAATAATTAATAAATTTGTTATTTTGATAAAATCAGAAGAAAGAAAATCTGCCCCTTTATGTTGTTTTGGTTGTGAAAGATAAGAAATAAATACTGGTAGGTAAAATATCTAAAGGACTGAAATATGAAATTATGTTCCACCATATTTTATTGACAAAAGGAAACAAATTAAAAAGAATTAGCCTATAAGGAATGTATTAATGATACATAATCCAGTATATTCTGTATATGGTTTTATATGCCATTTTATATTCTTGTGAGACTATCTTAAAGATTTTAGATTTAATCTGTTTTATCCATTCAGTCATTCATTTTAATTTTTGTTCTATTTTTAGCAAATATACACATGCCCCAAATTTAAAAGGTCAAATAGTTCTGCAACAAAATTAAAAATAAAATAGTTTTGTGACATTTGCCTCTACTTGCGTCTCCTCCAAGTCAAATACTTTTATCAACTATAGTTGATTATGTTGTTTTTTTAAACCACATCTCCAGAAAATAAGCTGTTTGTGTCTTCTTATATGTTCAAATTTAAGCATTATCTATAGCCTTTCTACTATGAATAATAAGGATTTGGCTCTTCCCTCATCCTGCCCTTAATATGCAGTACACTTCCCATTTCCCCATAGTGTTATTATGTATATTTTATTAGATCAATATATGCAGTTTATAATTAAATGAATAATTATAATTTTTGAAAGGCTACCTATGTATAAGTAAATTATAACAATGTTTCTTTCCTTGCAACTCTTTATTGTCCCTGGCATATTAATTTTCTAGATTTTTTTCTTTGCTTTATTTTTCATCTTCTTAGCACTGAAAAAAAACCACACATTTTTCATTGGTTAATTTTCTCCAGATAATCAGTTTCACAAATTTAAAAAAAAAAACTCTCCTGGATATTTCTGAACTACTGAACCTGGACTGGATCTCTCTTGAAAAGCATCCTCTTTTTCTTGTGTCCTCTACTCTTTGTTGGTTTACTGTCTTCTTTTAGAGAAGTTCATCCTTCTGTATTCCTGAGAAAAGATGTGGAGGTAAATTTGTCATAGTCATTAATGTCTGAAAATGTCTTCATTGTGCACCCATACCTGAATTATCCTATCTAATAAAAGAGTAATATGTAAATTAAGCATCACTCCATGACAAAGATAGCAGTGCCCATAGTGGCCAGGTCAGCATGCTGGCTCCGTGTCCCTGGAAATGAGCCCAGCATCCATGCTGAGGGAGGGGAGGGGAGAGACCTTGGACTGGAAGTGGAAGCCTAGAGTGTGGGGAGCATCAGGAATGCTGGGAATTGTGGTTCTGGTGGCGGACGAGTTGTGCAATCTCCTAGAAGTGAGCCTGGAGCAAGTTACTGTAGCTGGTGAGGGATGGAGGGAAAGCAAAGGTGATAGACATAAGTCAGAGTGTAGAGGAAAAATTAAAAGGAAGATATCCTGCACCTTCTAGGAAATCTCCACCAATGAAGCAAGGAGAGAGAGAGAGAGAGAGAGAGAGAGAGAGAGAGAGAGAGAGAGAGAGAGAGAGAGAGAGAGAGATTTATATTATTCTGTGAGCACCAAACCAGATGGGGCTGGGGTCTCACACAATTCACTCATATGATTAAAAAGACAGACAGAAAAACAGAAACTTCACTCTTTCATGTACCTAGGCAGATACAATGCAAGACATGCACATTTTCATGAAAGAGGACTTAACAGCACCGTTTGCTGTACACCCTTTGGTAAGTCACGATTTTGGTGGCCATCTGTGTTAGTTAATTGCCATAATCAAGAATAAAAATTAAAACTTTTCTATCTCAATGACAAGCAGGTCCTTACAACTTGAAGCAAGGAAACTATCGATAATCATAAAAGTGTAATGTGAGGGGCAATGAGGCAGGCAGGCAGGCAGAGGCAGTTAGGTGCGATCAGGCAGGCAAGCAGTTAGGGTTGATCACACAACCAGGCAGAGAGGTTAGGGGTGATGAGGCAGGCAGGCAGAGGTGGTTAGGGGTGATGAGACAGGCAGGCAAACAGTTATGGGCAATGACGCAGGCAAGCAGAGTAGTTTGGTGCAATCAAACAGACTAGCAGGCAAGCAGTTAGGAGCCAGCAGCCCCGGATTATTATAGGGTGCAAGCAGGGCTGAAGGACCACCTTCCCCATGCATGAATTTCATGCACAGGGCCTCTAGTAAGGTATAAAATTCTAAAGTCAAAAATAATTTTTCTTTAGAATTTTGCAATTAATCTCCTTGTAGGATTCACTAGAGGCAAGAAATTAGAAGCTTTTGAGATCTTTGCTCATATTGTCCTAAAACTTCTTTAAAATGTGCCCTCATATGGATGTACATAAATTGTCTTTAATGGACATTCACCTTTCCCTTTAAATCTGGAAATATATATTCTTAAATTTTCTTTAAAATTTTATATGATTTTCTTCTCTGCATTTTTTTGTTCTCTAGCTCTAAAATTCCTAAAATCAAGATGTTAGATCCCTGGATAGATTTTCTCAATCTTTTTCTCTCCTAGTTTCCATCTATTTGTCATTTTACTCTATTTTGAAAGTTTTCCTCAACTTAATCTTATACTTTTTTAATTTCTCTGTTAATTTCCTCTACTTCATTTTAATTTGTAAAAAATGGTTTTTGCTCAATTTTTTTCCAGAGTATTCATTTCCAGTTTCATGATAGAAAATGGTCTTAGTGATAGTTTTTCTGTTATCAAAGTTTTTTCTGCCTCACAATAGTTCAGTTTGTTCCAACTTGCTTTCTATCTCATGGTAAGTATTGGTAAATGTCTTTTATGACAGAAATTTTCCTCAGGTATCTGGCATTCTTTGGATTTCTGCTTCTCTTTAGAACTGACAGCTAAATTATGTGTATTTGGCTGTCCCTGCGAGCTTCAGAGTAGGGTGGTCTAGATGGGCTGATTAATTGGGAAACTTCCATGCCAACAGAGTTGGATCTTTTCTCTTGTACTGTTTGGATTTCCCAGAAAAAAACTTTAAAAAGTTCTGCCTGGGGGAGAAGACTTGCCTGTCAGTGTTCTGAGACTTGAGATAGGAAAAAAAAGAGGAGTGGTTTCTCTTTTTGAAGTATTCTGTATGACACTGGTCAAGTAATCTCAGCTAGGCTTTGGCCTTCAGGTGCTTTTTAACCTCCAATCTTTTGCAAAGAGAATGGGGCATGAGACTGGGTGATCTTGGGGGTCTGACTGCTTTATAAACACACTCTGGACTGTTTTTCCAAGCACACCCTTTTCCCCAATTTAACCCCACTTTTAGAGACTCTGTGATGACAGATTAATCCTTGGCTTTTGCTATTTCCACCTTAGAGTTTAATATTTTATTTGGTCTGTTCAATCCTTACTTGTTTATGTGATGTATCACATTTATTCTTGATGGAATTACAGCTTCAAAAATCATGACACTATGTTGCTTTTTTATTCTCTTAATTTTAACAAAGTTTTGATGAGGCTGTAGAAAGAAGTAGAAGTATATTCAAGCTTCCGCTCTGCAATCTCTACTTGGAAGTTCAATTAACATATATATTTTATATAAAATACCTTCCTAAGTGAAGCATGGATTTTTTTTTTTTACAAAAATTGTAGAATGTTTTCCTCCATGTATTAGCATGCAATGTGTACGTAACAACATGTCACATAGTGAAATAAAAACAATCCGGCATAAATGTGTGCTTAAGTACCAGCTGGCTATACTAATCTTGCCAATTCTCCAGAGAAAATTTAGCAATACTCCTGAGAATGCTTTCTACAGGCTTGTACCAATAATGTAATCAAGAATTATTAGAGCTGGAAGGAATCCAGATCATCCTGGTCCAACTTTCTTTTGCATATGAATATGCTTAAGTCTCCATGAGCCTCCCCCAGTGGTCATGCAGCTACTAGAGGGAAAGCAGAGCTACACACATTCTCCTAACTGGCCAAATTGCCTCCACAGATTGTGCTTGGATCCTGATCATGGCATGGAACTCACGCTGAAAACAAGTTCCATTTAAGTGGTGCAAAGATTTCAAGCAAATGTGTAAAAGATGTGTTACCAGAGACCTAGTAATAGGCTCCAACTAGCCTTGATCATTTGAATCATGGGTGTGATCATTACTACCTCAAAGTACCTAAATGTATGGTTTGAATATAATTAGTCACATTAAGATGAATTATTTACCAAAACCGGTTTGGCTCAGTGGATAGAGTATCGGCCTGCGGATTGAAGGGTCCCAGGTTTGATTCTGGTCAAGGGCATATACGTTAGTTGCGGGCACATCCCCAGTAGGGGTGTGCAAGAGGCAGCTGATCTATGATTCTCTCTCATTGATGTTTCTAACTCTCTATCCCTCTCTCTTCCTCTCTGTAATAAATCAATAAAATATATTTTTTTAAAAGATGAATTATTTCTCAGTGCTTAGAGGTTAAAACAAATCAAGTTTCTGACTTAACTCATAACTGGTAAAAAAAAATTGGAAGGCAGTTTTATTCTTAATTTAGTTCATTTAGCAGGTAAAAAGTTACACAGAAGTAAGTGGAGGTCATTTGATTTTGAAATACATATCACTTTAAACATATTCATTTTCACATAAGTACAACTTTGCTTGTTTATATTGAAAAATGTATCTTTGTACAATATCCACAAATCAATAAATGTGATACATCACATAAACTGAGAGACAAAAATCACATAATCATATCAATCAATGCATAAAAGGGATTTGACAAAATCCAACACCCTTTCTTTATAAAAACTCTCAGCAAAGTGGGAAGAAAGGGATCATACCTCAACATTATAAATGCCTTATATGAAAAACCTACAGCCAACACCATACTCAATGGACAAAAACTAAACTAATTTCCCTGAAGAACAGGAACAGGACAGGGATGCCCACTTTTACCACTCCTGTTCAATATAGTACCGGAAGTACTTGCCATTGCAATTAGACAAAAAAAAGAAATAAAAGGCATTCAAATTGGAAAAGAAGTAAAACTGTTCTTATTCATAGGTGACATGACACGCACTATACACAGAAAACCCCAAAAACTCCATAAAAAAACAAAAACAAAAACTAGTCAAACAAATGAATTTGGCAATGTAGGATACAAAATCAACCCCCAGAAGTCTATGGCCTTTTTATAGACAATAATGAACTCACAAAAAGAGAAATGAAAAAAACACACAAAACAATCCCATTTACCATTGTACCAAAAAAATTAAGATACCTAGGAATAAACTTAACTAAGAAGGTTAAAGACCCATACCTGGAAAACTACACAACACTGAAAAAAGAGAGAGAGGAAGACATAAACAAATGGAAGAACTTAACATGTTCATGGATTGGTAGAATCAACATCATTAAAATGTCCATACTACCCAAAGCAATCTACAGATTCAATGCACTCACCATTAAAATACCAATGGCATATTTTAAAGATCTAGAAAAAACTCTCCAAAAATTCATATGGAATAAAAAAAGACCCTGAATAGCCACAGCAATCCTGAGAAAGAACAAAGTTGGAGGGATCACAATATCAGATATCAAGCTATATTACCAAACCATGGTTCTCAAAACTGCCTGCTACTGGCACAAGAACAGACATATAGACCAATGGAACAAACAGAGAACCCAGAAATCAACCCAAACCAATATGCTCAATTAATATTTGACAAAGGAGGCAAGAGCATATAATGGAGTCAAGACAGTCTCTTCAATAAGTGGTGCTGGGACATTAGGTCAGATACATGCAAAAAAAATGAAACTAGATCACCAACTTATACTATACACAAAAACAAACTCAAAATGGCTAAATGACTTAAATGTAAGGTGGGAAACCATAAAAATCTTACAAGACTCAATAGACAGCAAAATAGCAGACATATGTCGTAGCAATATCTTTACTGACACAGCTGCTAGGGCTATGGAGACTAAGGAGAAAATAAACAACTGAGATACATAAAAATAAAAAGCTTAGCACAGCAAAAGGAACCATCAACAAAACACAGAAAAGCCCACTGCATGGGAGAACATATTTGTCAATGTTATATCTGATAAGGGTTTAATCTTCAAAATTTACGGAGAAGTCATACAACTTAACAAAAAGAAGATAAACAATCCAATCAAAAAATGGGCAAAGGGTCTAAATAGACATTTTTTGAAAGAGGACATACAAAAGGCCCAGAATCATTTGAAAACATGATCAAAGTCATTAATCATCAGAGAGATGCAAATCAAAACAACAATGAGATACTATCTCACACCTGTCAGAATGGCTATCATCAGCAAATCAACAAACAACAAATGCTGGCCAGGCTGTGGAGAAAAAGGGACCCTCATGCACTGCTGGTGGGAATGCAGACTGGCGCAGCCACTGAGGAAGACAGTACTGAGTTTCCTCAAAAAGTTAAAAATGGAACTCCCATTTGACCCAGTGATCCCACTTCTAGGAATATATCCCAAGAAACCAGAAACACCAATCAGAAAGGATATATGCACCCCTACATTCATAGCAGCACAATTTATAATAGCTAAGATTTGGAAACAACCTTAGTGCCCATAAGCAGATGAGTGGATTAAGAAACCATGATACAGCCGAAACCGGTTTGGCTCAGTGATAGAGCATCCATCTGCGGACTCAAGGGTCCCGGGTTCAATTCCGGTCAAGGGCATGTGCATTGGTTGCGGGCACATCCCCGGTAGGGGTTGTGCAGGATGCAGCTGGTCGATGTTTCTCTCTCATCGATGTTTCTAACTCCCTCTCCCTTCCTCTCTGTAAAAAATCAATAAAATATATTTTTAAAAAAGAAACCGTGATAGATCTACACAATGGAATACTATGCCATTATAAAACACAAGGAACTTTTACCATTTGCATTAGCATGGATGAAACTGGAGAGCATCATGCTAAGATAAATAAGCCAGTTAGAGAAAGATAAATATCACATGATCTCACTCATATATGGCTTACAATGATCAACATACTAATAATGTGATGAACAAGAATAGATCCAGAGACAAATGGTAGGGGGAGAGTGTTAGAGAGCAATCACAGGACTTGTAGGCATGCATATTAGCATAACCAATGGACAGAGCCACTGGGGCAGTAGGGGCTTGCCTGAGGTGGGAATGGGGGGGGGGGGGATCAATTGGGGGAAAAGGAGACATATGAAAACTTTAGACAATAAAAAAAATGTATCTTTGAAATTAAATAGCATTTCTCTGGAGAGAAAGTCTTTAAATAGCATATTTCCCTATTGCATTCAAATGGATTCATTTCCTTCATATTTCTTGCATATACCTTTTCAGGAATCCATCTACATATTATATGAAGGGAGTTGTTTTTTACTAAAAAGTCTTGTAAGAGAACCTAAGTCGTTTGACTTAGTCTTGAATATATATAGTGCAAAAGAACTACAATCTGATCCTCTAAATCCACCATTACTCATACTTTCATTATGGGGTTTTATTAAGTTTGAGATTCTAAAACAAAATTAAAGTGTAACAACTTTTGTTTTTTCATAAAGGATGTAGCAAATGCATGGTCTCCTGAGGGACCGAAGAGGAAATGTAGATGAATAAACATAATTTCAGCAGTAGCTTGGCAGAGTTTATGGAGGAGGCAACCCAACGAAATAAAAACAAATGTCTTCTTGACACAGCATCAGCTTTGTTTATAACAGACACTTTATTATAATAGCAGTAATTACGGTTCCATGTAAAGCACAAGTACGCATAGTGAGCTACAGAGAGGAAATCATCTGCAGAAAAGGGAGAGTTCCTTAGAAAGACGTTTTAAGCAGACAGAGCTGGGAGAAAATGCAGTATACTTTGGAGAGGGAGGGAAATAAATGTGGACGTTATGCTGATTTATTGTTTCTCTGTAACAATGAGGTAATTAATATCCTGGGTCTTTGCAGTTGTTTTTTCAATAGAGAACACCAAATTATTTCTAAATTCGTGTTTCACGTCTCATTTGTTACCTAGTTGCTGTTATTGGATTAATTATGTGACAACATTTAGCTTCCTGATGAATGATACAGCACTTATTATCAAGATAGCTTACTTCAAGGCAGATAATAGTTAACATTCCTGTTTTACACAGGCTCTGAAGATTCTTACCTCTAATACTCCAAAAGTAGGTACATTTGTTAAAATCTAGAATTACTTGCTAGAGTGATTTCGCCCAACTCTTTCCTGTGCCTTTATGTGAAGTACAGCAGGTAACTAAAGTACCATCCATCTGTCAAACCCAGAGCACCTGTTAAAAAATGCCCAGCCCGTTCTTCTCCTGATTTGGGAGTTGGTTGCACAACAGCTGTTGGCAGAGATACAGGGGAGACATATGGAAATACCGCCATATTCCTTTAATAATGAAATAAATCACCTTCTACATGCCGTGCATGGATTTATTCTTTCACTTCTGCCAAATATACATTTTCCTTGTACCTGTGCATAAAGTAGAGGCTGGGGGAGCATAAAGCTCCCAGCATATTGCATGGTTACAGGCAATATTCTGTGGAAAGGAGGGTGTATAAGTTATTTTTCCAAATATAAACAAGAAATGTCAAATAACTTTCATATTATAATATTTGAATTGAGAACTTAGTTAGGCATAAGACAGAATTTAGATGTCTGAGATATTACCAAAGAAAACCAATCTGATGTCGTTTTAGTGGCTGTGAGAAAAATGAGTTGGAAATACTAGAAAGCATCTCATTGTGAGTTTACACGTCTAATGAGACTATAATATAGAAGGAAGGAAAGGAAAAGAGTGCACATTGATAAGGGGAGTTAGATGATGTCTCACCTGACAAAATTTTATAACACAGTAAGAAATGAACTCTACCATGCAATGCTTATGCATTCTGTATACACTTAAATCTAGGTGGTGCATATATATTTTTATATTTTGTGTTTTCACATGCTGGGAGTTGGGTATTTCAGGTAGATTATGAATCCTCTTAGGGCATATATTCTACCTTATACTGTTGTTATGTTTCATAGTTCCATTGCCTATCAGATATCATTCTACATAATTCAGGTTAGTAAATATGGCAGCACAGAAATTTTAAGCAGGTATCTTTTTTTCTTAATGCAGGACAAAATTTAAAAACAAAACTTTGTAAATCAGAAGCATATAAAAAGAACTGCATTCTTGATAAAATTTTAATCCATTATTTATGGGCACACTCTCACTTATAGAAGTTAATATAAATGATTTGAGCATTACTTTGGGGAGGATAAATTCCTTGCTAGGTGGTCAATGCTTCTGATTCCTAGGATTTCTAAAAATGCGGCATCTAATGCACATGATTTTGTGACATGGTTCCTGAGCTCTTTTTCTAAAATTACATTTATTTGTTTGAGATTCAGAATTTTTATAGGAGCTTTGTTGAAATAAAATTGCACTCTATTAAATTTTTATTTTATTGTTTAAAGTATTACAAATAGTAGTACATATGTCTCCTTTTTTCCCTATTGACCTCCCCAGCCTCTGTACAATTTAGTATATTCATAATGTTGTTCAACCATCACTTTAAGTAAGCTAACCCCCAAGTATTTCATCACCCCCAAAATAAATACTTTATCATTAGCAATCTTTCCCTAATGAATAGTTTTTAAGAAAAATAAAGTCAACTGGATTAAGTGCAGCTCCTCTAGCTATTGTAAAAGCAGAGATATGTAAAAAGATGTTGCTATGATGACCCTTATCATATCCACTGTAGCCACAATGTAGATTTATTGGTGATAAGTATCTTGTTATATGTGATGTTTTATATGCATTTATAGTGGCTCTTTATAATATAGGTCTGGGAGCATAGGTTCTCAGACACTGGGTATTAAAAGGAGAAGACATGAAAAGTCTTAGGCACATACTAGAGACACTTTATTGTAGATTGAGTAGCCATTGCTACTATAGGAGCCATTGTTACTGCATGAAAAACACAGAAGTCCTTTAAAGTAGCCCAAAAAGCATCCCTACAAAGGAAGCCCCACAAAACAGTCACACAAAGTGGTCCAGCCCTCCCGGCTGGTCAGTGGCAACTTATAGACATGTTCAAAAAGAAGAGTCCTTGTGCCAATTTGTGCTGCTCCTGCTCCTTTAGCCATACAGGTTACATCCTCACATGCATGCATGTGCATGGCAAGATCATCCTGTGTACTCTGACTACAATCTTATTTAATAAAGAGAGAATATGTAAATTGACTGTCACAACATCACAAAGATGCCAGCACCCATAACTACAAGATGGCAGCACCCAGTGTCCTCAGCCCTGCTGGAGTTCCCTAGTCCTTTCAGCCCACTGGGGGTGTGGGGGGGGGGCAGGGGTGCAGTGAGGCTGGACTTGCTCTCAGCCCCACCAGCTGCCCAGGGCTGGCCCAAGGCTCAGGCAAGCCTCAGATGGTGGCTGCCCAGTTGATGCCCAGCCACCCAGGGCCACCGGAAGCTCAGGTAACCAGGGCCAGCCGAGCAGGTGTCACCTTCCCCTGATTGCCAGGTCACCTCCTGGCCTTGAGGGCTCCTGGATTGTGTGAGTGGGCAGGCCTGGCTGAGGAAACCCCACTCCAGTGCATGAATTTTCAAGCACCAGGCTGTAGGTTATAATACTATATATGGGAGAAGAGACTCAGAGAGACACTTTTCAAACTCAGTTTGCATCTTATGTTTCCTCTATTTAGAGTTTGTTTGTTGGTTTGTTTATTGCTTTATTTAGGAGATGGAGAGGTTGGGGACTAAGATACTCATGTTGTAGTTTTCTTAACAAGCAAGCTACTCTTTGTACTTACATATTATTTTGGGTGGTTTTATTGTGGCTTATGGAGATCCAGAGAATCCAGTAAAGCTACTCCAGGAAAACTTGTGTTCATGCAAACGTCATTATCAGGCTGCATTGGGAAGGACAATTTACTACTTTTCTTCTTGGATTTAGCATTTCCACAGATTGCTCCTTTCCTACTCAGTCTTTGAAGCTGCTCACTCTACTTGTGTGGGACCTCTTTATTTTCTGATTTTAATAAGAGGGCAGCTTGGATCTCTTGAGTGTCCCTTGTTCATCACCCATTCCCCAAGATCCACAGCTGATCCTGATCACTTGCCTTCCAACCATGGCTGAGTAATGAACACAATTCCTAGCATTGCTTTCCTGAATACATAGGATCAGCAACCAGAGTTTTAAGATCTCTCTTCTTCTCCCCCCTGTGTGATCCTCACATGCATTGCTATTCTTTTCTTTTTTTATTCTTTTTCCCCCCTGAAATGTTTATTCTTGTCAATCATTTTAAGTTAGGGGGCAGATACCTTGAAACCAAGAACCATACCTGTGTACTCTGCTTTGTTAGGCTGTGAACACAGAGAGCTTCAGGACTTAACAAAGGCCTTGGAAAAAAGCAAATGGAACTTTTAACTGTGCATTTGCTGCTCTTGTATTAGAACCTAAATAAAGAACTTTGGGTTTACCTAAGGATATAAGCATACATTATTAGCTTACAAAGCATTTCTTCATTATTTGATTTTTTTTTCTGAGAGGGCAACAATAATTAGGGGATGTGTTTCCAACATGCAAAAAGAGTTGCATATTTCCATAAGCAAGCTTATAATTGGGCTCCTGCAGCCTCACAGCTTCACATATGGTACTTAGGAGTCAATTAAAGCACCCTAACAAGCAATTAGGGGTTTATTGTTTAATTCAATTTCCACAATGTTTAATTCATGCTGTTCCCCTCAAAAGTTGCATACATGTCAGTCAGCATGTAATAATAAACACACCCTTTACTCAAATGCTGCTTTTGAAGAATGGGACTTTCCAAATACTGTGCTCCCAACAGTGTGCTCTGACCGGGAGAGACAATACCAAGGGGGAAATGAAAGCATGAAAGCACGGTGGTGTGGCAATGACTGGCTTTTACTTCTAAATAGACTCCTCCGTCAGCTAATAGCAAGTCCTGTACAAATGTGTTCTCTACTAATTACAACTGTTGAATAAGGGAATTGCAAGGATATTCGCTGAGTGAATTAGGTGCATGGAGGGGTTGTTTGGTTGAGCTGAGATGATTAAAGTCCAAAAGTGAAGGGCCTGGCTCTTTAAATGGAGAAGTTGGCTGGGGTGACCCCCATCTCTGTGCAGGGAAATACCAGTGCTGGGGCCACCTTTCCTGTTCCTCCAATGCTGCCAGAGCTCCTGGTCCTCCCCACACCAGTGCTGGCCACTTAGGGAGGGGATAGGAGCAGTCCTTTCCCCTCCTCTGCAGCCAGAGTGCCTAGGCTCAGGCTAGCTGGTGGGACTTCCACATAGCATCCATGTGATCATATTGATGTGCATCCTGACGCTGCCAGTCCTTGGCTTTGAGCATGGGGTGGATGGTGGCAGGGCTCTGGCAGCTTTCACTCAGAGCATGTCCCCATTGGAGAGTCAACAAAGCAAGCTTGCTGTGAAGGAAAGCACAGAGTTAGCCTTCTTTTCCCACATAGAGAAGTTTGTATTATTTCTACTTGATCTCATGGCCTTCCAGCTCCAATATTTCTCTGCATGTTGGGAACATTGCAACTGGCATTCCAATCTGAGGTTTTCAAAAACTGAAGCAGGATAGTTGCAAGGGAGAAAGTGGCTTTGCATTTTACATGGCTCAGACTGACCAGCTTCGTCATTGGAATTCACTTTTATTAATTGAAATGTACACTCTTAATTATGTTTGGTCTTGAGTAAGAAATCAGTCTACCAGTATGCCTTCCCTGAGGACTTCCAGGTGTGAGGGGAGCAGTTCTAAAGGTAGCCTGGTGGTTGATGGAAAGCAGGCAGCGTCAGGTCATCAGACAATCAAGTAACTGAAAACAAAACAAACATGTGTGAGAGCA
This sequence comes from Pipistrellus hanaki, assembly GCF_964339955.1. Taxonomy (NCBI): domain Eukaryota; kingdom Metazoa; phylum Chordata; class Mammalia; order Chiroptera; family Vespertilionidae; genus Pipistrellus; species Pipistrellus hanaki. The sequence continues at coordinate 19,222,458 of NC_140510.1, forward strand.
GGGATGGAGAAATCATGGAAAACTTGCGTCAAATCTGCTTTTCTTCCTGTTAGGGGAGTGCATGAAGCAGGTTATTATTATCCTAGTGGACGAGCAACGCTGCAGGGCTGGGAAGACATACCATCCCTTGTCTTGTAGACTCAATCACAGCCCCCCCAAATGCCCAAGGTCTGACTCCCCAAAACGGTAAATATATACCTTACATGGCAAAGGGGACTTGGCTGGTGTGATTAAGTTAAGCATCTTGAGGTTGGGAAGTTATCCAGGTGGATCCAATGTAATCACAACAGCCTTTATAAGAAGGAGGTGGGAGGCCACGTGATAACAGAGAAGAGAGGCAGCGAGGAGGAGAAAAGAGGTGATACTGCACACCCACGCTTGGCCTGGAAGCTGGAGGAAGGTGCTGGAGAGGACAAGGTACCTGGTTTTCCCTGAAGCCTCCGGGAGCAGCCAGCCCTGCCAACACGGTTTTGCTTGGTGATACTGATTTTTGGACTTCTGACTCCCAGAATCGTAAGAAAACAAATGTTTGCTCTCTTAAGCTGCTAGGATTTGTTAATTTGTTACACTGACAATAGGAGAACAATACCTCAAACTATGCTAGCATTTAAAAAAATCTCATTGGGCTTTCCTGATAAAGGCATACTTTGAAGATATTGCTGGTTTGGTTCTAGATCAACACAGTAAAATGATTCATAATCATTTTGCTGATGGAGGGCCTTGCTTTCAATTTGTAAAAAAAATAAATAAATAAAGCAACACTTGTGAACTGCAATTAAGCAAAGCGCAGTAGACCGAGGTGTGCCCACACCAGGCCAGCAGCTCCCCAGTGGAGCATCTGAGTCCTCCAACATCTGACACGGAGCCCTCCCCAAGCACATTGTACACAGCCCTGCCTCCCCTTCCACAGTGGGCTTGAAAAAACCCACCAACTGTATTTAGTGGCAGCCCAACATAGTGTGTTGGCTCTTTACCCACATGCAAACATGCAATTATGTGTTAGAGGCTTGGCCAAGGGGAATGGGAGAGTCTACAGGTGTGCAGGGCCAGGGCAGGAAGCTGGCTGTCACATGGCTTGTTCTCTGCACAGGCAGGTTCTCTGCACATGGCTGGCTCGTGTTGCCTTCACTGCCTACATGCCACTCATCCTCCCCCTGTCACCCAGGAAGGCGCCTCTGACTGCCCAGTGTCTGAGGCCTGGCACTGTGCTCTTGCAGGACCCTGCCTGTAGAGAAATGACATTTCCGGTTCTCCCATCTGTGTGTCCCAGGCCGCTGGTGCAGGACCTGACTTTAGGACACGCTGTGTGGGTGTGGGCTGAGCCAAGGCGTTAGTGCCCACCCCCTCCACTCCTTGATGTGCATGCAAACTGGGCTCTGGTCCTGAACAAAAACTGCTCACAATTGCAGGACAGTGAACTCCTCTCTTCCTAGCAGGCCATCTCCATGTCCTGAAGACCATGACCTCTTGAAAGGAATTGTTCCTGCCCTTTCTTGTCAACTATGAGAGTTGAACACTGATCAAGAGCAACTTAGGAAGAGTGATGTGGAAGGTGATTAGCGCGGGCAGATCTGAAAAGGCAGGCTATGGACTCATGTAGTCTTTCCAGGCAGAAACTATAGCTTCTTATCACAAGGCCCACAGCACCCACCCTCTTCAAATCATAATTGACAAGAAGGCAGACATATTAGTAAAATGGCTTGTCAGACGTCAGTCGTGTGGGGTTATTTTTGGGGGTGTGGCAGGTGGGGTGGAGGGGAGACTAGCCATTTACCTATAGTTAACAATCTGCTGCTTTTAGTCTTCGTGGAAGCCTAAGTAGGCTGCATAACCATCCCACACAAACCACAGTTCCTTTTAAAACATTAACTATGAGACACAGAGAATTCGTACAATACTCTGATTTTGCTTCTTTTACTAAATTCTTTGGTAACTGTGCATGTTGTGTCAGGTGTGCTTTTCCATGCTGCTAGGATTGAAACTCAGATAACAGGAGAAAGCAATTAGTGCCTCTTCTCCCCTGTCTGGTAATTAAGAAGATGAAGTGGCTGAACTCAGTTCTGTGTGTGTGATGTCCATTTCTGGGCACTATGAACAGGAAGCTTGATGTCCAGCCTCACAGTGGTTTGGGGCTGGTTCCAAGTGACCCTCCACACCCACTGACCAGTGACAGCTCTTGCCTGAGAGCTCTTGTCTGAGCGGCTTGGCTGACCCACCTGCTTCTCCATCATTCCTTAATAAGAATACCCGGATGTCCCAGGCAGCTTCTCTAAACACTTTCTGCCCAGAGCTTAATAAGCTAAATTTCCATCAGTGCTGGGTAATGAGATTGTTCTGGAGCTATTTGAACTAATTTTACCTGGGAGTACAGTTTTCCTCCTGACAATATTTCTAGTTTAATAAATAAATACCATTTATCCCTGAAGAGCCACTCCTCTTAAGCAGTTCAGTTCAGGTAGAAATACTAGTATATGATGAAAAGAGTCAGGAGTAATTGCCTCTCTCTTTCCTAATGGAAGACCTTTCCCACTAGTATAATGCAGTTTGTTAAATACTTAAAAGCACCAAAAGAAATATTTTCTCTAGGTTGTGGCCTACAAGTGGTTTGCTATGATCTGAAAGGCCCAGGACTCAGAGCTCAACTAAATGGCAGATGTCTGACAGATGAGTGCTCAGTAGCGGCCTATTTTTCCTGCTTGCACATTGTACATTCTTTCCAGTAAGACTGAAGTACCTACTTACAGGTTATCTTCTATGCCACTGATTATTGCTACTGAGAAAACAGCAATGTGGTACCATTATCTTTCTCCCTGCCTCCACTGCCACTGCCACTGCTCTAGCCTTCTGGAAACTCAATTATTTACATGTGCAGATATGGATATATATATATAATTTCAAAATAAGTGGATGGATGAATAGATTGTGTTCAATAACGTCTATTAGGGCAGAAGGTGTAGTTAATAAGGATCCAGATATATATGCAAAATCTAGTGTCTAGTCCATCATAGAGGGAGAGAAAATGTCCCTTACCAACGTTCATTCTTAATCTCGGGGCATAAGTTGGGTGTTTTTTTTTTTCTGATTAATGTCAACTCTTCTTTTGATCAGTAGTGAAGCCCAAATGTTCTCATGATCAGGAAAGCATTGATAGATGCCCGTAAATATTACTAAGATATTAAAGTTCTCGTGAATACAGCTTTAGCACAGAAGGTACTTGTTTGTTTCTGCTGGCCATGACCACCTAAGTACTAGTAAGTGAGGAGGAAAGATGTAGAGTTGGCCAGCACTCTTTTGTACAAATGTTCTCTTTCCTCTCATTAAGCTCTTTGCTCAGTGTTGTTAAGGAGTTTAATCTTGGTACTTCAGGGAAATTTTTCCTACAGGCCTTAGATTTCAGTTTCTGGCTTTTCCAGGAGTTGCAAGCTTATGCGGTAGTCTAATTTTTGTTGACACTGAGCAGAGTGCACGGGCTTCATTTGGAATTATAGCCATGTCCTTGGGAGGGCCATGCAGTCTTTGGAAGAAGCTGCCAGCTTTAACATTATAATTGAAAGAAGGTTCTAGTCATACTTCTTAGGGGTCAAGAAGGTTTGGGTGGTATTGGAAAATGTTTTCTCACTCAAGAACCAACGTAAGTGATGCTGGGTTCTTTTTTTCCATTTCTTACATTTCATTTTCAATAACCTTCATAGCAATGTGTCACTCTCAGGGCACAGGTACTAAAGTACTAAGTGTTCAGTTCTCTCCTAGAACTATATCTGTATTAATTTCTGTATTAAAATTTTATTATATGATGCTGGTATTATCATCCCCATAGTCTGGATGAGTTGGGTCTTAAAAGAGTTTACTAGTACATAATTTGCCCAAGGTAATAATAAAAAAATAATAAAAAAATCAAGAATCACCATTAGTTTCATTTGACACCGAGACCTGCAATTTGATCAGCACTCTGATAAAGAGGTTCTCTGGATTAGGGAGTCTATACACCTTTAATATTAATTACAGGACTATATTGTGGGTGGAAAGTAATATTTTAAAAATATCCTTTGCCATAGTTGCCCTGTGGAAGGGGCTCTGAATTGGGTTGTATATCTGGATACCAGTTATCCTTATTTTCTCTAAATATTTTCTTTGTGTTTATCTTTCTGTTTTCCAGTTCTGCAGTCTTCTTGCTTGCTGTTGCCTCAGTGTTTTCCTACCCTTTTTGAAGTTTCAGTGCCCAGTCCTCCATAAAATATTTATTAAATAATTGAATAGTTCCAAAGAAAAATTCTTCATTTAACTTGTTCTAATGTTTGTTTCTAGCTATTTTTAACTACATTTATTGGGGTAACATTGGTTCATAACATTATATAAGTTCCAGGTGTACAAGATTATAGTTCAACATCCGTGGACTCTATTGTGTGATCACCACCCAAAGTCGAGTTTCCTTCTGTTATCACATAGTTGAACCCTTACTTCACATTGCCCTTACCCTTTTTCCCCTCGGATAACCACCTTTCTGTATCTGACTTTTATCTTATTAGTTATTCTTTTCACACTGAAAAATAAATCAGAATCTTGAATTTGAAGAAATTTGAAAACCTTAATGCTTAGACCAAACTGAGGATTGCATGACCTGTAGTGTGTCAGTTGCTCGGGTTACTTGATCATCACTAGTAACAGAGCAGTGCTCTTCAGATGAATGTGGGTGTTGTTCAATGTTAAGCTACCATTTTTAATGGACTCTGTGGCACGTAAGGCCTCCAGTGCCTTCATTAGGCTAGTTTACTACATCAGTTTTTGCAGGAGTGATGGATCTGATTTGCTCTGTGCAGCTCTGTTACTTTAGTGGATGTGTTCAGGGTTTATCTTATATGTTGTCTAATGATTTATAGTGTAGTGCCAGAATCAGGTTTCCTCCTCACCTTTATCCTTTGGATTCTGAGAATTACCAAGGAAAAAATGAGGCATGGAGAGTAAAAGTATGTCTCTGTATACTTGGTAGAACAACAAGAGCCTGATTGATTTAAAACAAATTTAAAAAACATATATAAAGGATAATAATAATTTTAGCATTTATTGATCTCTTAGTCTGTATGAGATAATGTGTTAAGGGTGCTCCCAACTCTTTGTTATAGGTGTCCTTATCATATTTTGAAGATGAGGAAATGAAAGCATAAAAACTTAAATAACGTATCTTAGTCCATATAAATCCCAGATGTTTAGATTTTTAGTTGCATTCATGCCATTTGATAATGATGTCAGTTAATTCCAATATGATGTTATAGCTATTTTAAAATTTTTTATGCTTTCATTTATTAATGCAAAATACTTCCAATAGATATAAGTATAGCGTGTTCTACTTTAAATAGTTTGTAGAACTTGAAATGTTATTTATCATAGCATTCAAATTTTGGACATTTATTTTCTAGTATTTGTTTTGAATACCATAAATTTATCACTGGAAAAGTAGCAATGCTTTTTTAAAGTATTTAACGTTAACATTATTCATATTATTCAGTACATTTCCATTTCAGAGGAAAATTAACTTTGCCTGATAAAAATCTCCTAAATTGATTCTAAGTTGTTTAGCTAAACATACACTTCAGATAATGTTTGCTTGTACACTACTTAAGAAAGTATTTTGCTGTGTTCACCATTAATGGCTGTAATAGTCCCAATTTAAGAAATGCAGATGATGTTGTCTTGCTGTATGATGAATTCTGTTCCCAAGATGTGGATAAAAACAAAACTATTCAAAATGAATGAACAGCCTGGCCTGTCACCGGGAAGTAATGTGTATCCATCCCTTGTCATCTTAGCCAATTCCTTGGTCTTAAAGCATTAGATAGGTTTGGTTTTACAAGTTTTTTAAAAATGTTATTCAGGTGGACTTGTTCTTTGTTGTGCTCAGAATAAATAAAATAATTCAGAATATAAGAATGGGCAACTGAAAGGAACCCTGCATTGGAATCGTTTATATAAAAGAGCTTTAACCATGTTGATCCTAAGCTGTGTTTATTCATCCCTTGTAACTTGGCAAATTTTAAAGATCTGCCCCCCAAAAAAAAATCATACTCAATAGTTTCTTTGTGATTGGGAACTCAGCAAATAGTCTTTGACATACATGTCAATGGCACCACACCAAATATGGGTGGTCAGTGGACAGGTTGATCAAAATATCCCTGGGTTTCTCCCCCAGAGGAGCTTATGGAGCAGTTCTGAAGCCATGCCATGGGTTTTCTGTATGCTCAGAGACATCCATGGTTAGGAATCGTTTAGAAGAATAGTTTTCAACTGGGGGCACTGTTTGCCAATGTGCGGAGTAATGTTTGGTTTTCACAGCTGAGAGGGTATGTGTGCTACTGGTATCTAATAGGTAGAGACCTGAGATAAATGCATAAAAAACACTCTTGTACCAACAAGAAATTACTCAATCTAAAACATGAAGAATGCCAAGATTAAAAAGCACTGGTCTAGAGAATATACAGATATATCCTTAGAGAGTTCCCAGTTAACCAGGGTGAATAAAAGATACACAAACATATCATTCATTCATAAATAAATGTCAGTCAAAAAATCAAACCAAAGTATAAGCAAGAGTTCATAACTATTTTAGTTATTTTATGATATGACTAGAGGCAGTCTAGATAAGCTATGTGAAAACCCAACTGGTGGGCTCAGTGGTTGAGCATGGACCTATGAACCAGAAGCTCGTGGTTATATTTCCAGTTAGGGCATGGGCCTGGATTGCAGGCTCAATGCCCAGTATTAGGCATGCAAAAGGCAGCAATCATTGTTTCTCTATCTCTCTATCCCTCTTACTTCCTCTCTGAAATCAATTAAAAACTAAAAACTATGTGAGAGAGACTTTGTAGTGTTATCTGCAATTGATAAGATACTTGTGGTGGGAATTATGTGAATAGAGTATACCTGTACTTGAAAAAATTTAAAAATTTTGACTGTTTCTGAAATTTTAAAATGAGATAAAAGTTTACTTATTGACAGCAGAAATTCTTTTTTAAATACTGTGTGAAGTGAAAACAGGACCACTTCTATAAGTGACATTTAAACGAGAAAATTGACAAGAATGCCTAAGAAGAGTTCTGACGAGAGTCTGTGTGGTTTTGTCTGCATATTACTCTCACAGGTTTCTCTTACCTAGTTTTGTGGCATCCCTCGATATCAGATGCTTACAGGCAGGACATATATATCTAATAAATTACTGAGAGTTATTTAATAACCAATTAAATCATCAAATACCTTCATGGCAACAATAAATATTTAATTTTCAGAGAGAAATAAGGATAACTATGTTGAAGACCTTTTGCGTTCACAGTGACAACTAAACTTTTAAACGTTGGAGCATTCTACTATTTTTATCAAACAAGTACCAGCAGACTAATTTACTGAAAACAAAATAATCCACACATATATTCTTTTTCAGCTATCTCTTGCATCTCTGATGATAACCAGTCAGCAGAAATGACCGAATGCCTCAAGCAGGCAAATAGCATGCCTCCCCTTGTGCAAGAATGCACGGTCCCATGTCGAGATGACTGCACCTTCACTGCTTGGTCCAAGTTTACGTCCTGCTCCACAAATTGTGAAACAACCCGAAGCAGACGGCGGCAGCTCACAGGTAAGATGTGCTTTCCACATGTCAGCTGCAGCAAAGTGCTGCACTCCTGAACTTTCCAAGGACAATGTAAGCTCCAGAAAGACAGGAAATGGTGTCAGGTCGCCCCTCTCCCACCCCTCCTGCCTTTATTATCCTCTGTACCTCTGCTTAGCACATCCTAAGTACTCAGTATTTGTGAAACGAATGAACAATGGGGCCATTCTATAGCTATGACATTCTCTATACAGCTCTATAATCTTTGTATAGGGTGGGACAAAAACAGGGTTATAGGTGTGAGTACATAAAATGGAGTTTATTCTTGTTTTATTATTTATTAATTAGAGGTCCGATGCACAAAATTTTGTGCAAGAAGGGGCCTTCCTTCCCCTGGCTGCCGGCACCGCCTTCCCTCAGGCCAGAGCTGCCTTTCTACCTTTGCTCCGGCCTAGAGCCACCATTCTGCCTTCCCACCCTGCTCAGAGCTCCAGTGCGACTGGAACAGTGCAGAACACCTGCGTCATCACCAGGGCAATGACGCAAGTGTCCCACCTCCAGCTGCTTGGCACCTGTGTATGCAAATTAACCTGCCATCTTTGTTGGGTTAAATTGTATATTCCTGATTGGCAGGTGGGCATCATGAAGGTATGGTCAATTTGCATCTTTCTCTTTTATTAGTGTAGATTATGGCATAACTTTCTATATGAACAACTGTAAGCCTACTTTTGCCCCACCTTGTAAGTCATAAATGGCAATATATATATTTACCAATTTTCCGGGAGTAGTTAATGGCTAAGTTTCTGGTGCCAGGATCCCAGCAAGGTTGGAAACAGTAAGTAATTTATAAAGAATATCAAAGGTAGCCGAAACCGGTTTGGCTCAGTGGTAGAGCGTCAGTCTGCGGACTGAAAGGTCCCAGGTTCGATTCCGGCAAGGGCATGTACCTTGGTTGCCAGTACATCCCCGGTACGGGGTGTGCAAGAGGCAACTGGTCGCTGTTTCTCTCTCATCGACGTTTCTAGCTCTCTATCTCTCTCCCTTCCTCTCTGTAAAAAATCAATAAAATATATTTTAAAAAAAAAAGAATATCAAAGGTATATCTAACCTATATCATACTCTTTTGCCATTACCTCATGAGCAATTTAGCATTTAAAAACTTTAATAGTATGAGGTAAAAATCAAGTTACATGGCATAGTTTCTGCTTTTGTGGTATGTTATTAATTACTGATTCTGTTTGCATCCATGAAATTTAATGGAAATTAAAGCAATTACTAATTTAATCAAGGTTCTGCAGCATTTTTTGCTTGCAATGTACAAATACCTGGAGCAGTAGTGCATTTTACTACTTGTCTAGGTATACATGCCAGAACTTCTCTGAACTATATGTGTATTTCCATATGTAGAAAATTTAATTCAGGTAATGGAAGCCAAAGGAAAAATGCCAAAATAATCATTGGCATAATAAAATTGGTGTTGTCCTCAGCACCAAGTGCGGATTCTCTTGTTTTCAAGATCGCTTTATTGGAATGCATTGCTTATAAGATTGTTTTAAATGTAACTCACTCTAATAGATTTACTTAATGGGTGAGAGCCTTTAAGAGTGTTTCTGCATTCAAGTCAGGATTTCATTCAGAAGTATAGGTGAAACTTATGATCACATATAGAAACATCAAATATGCTGTATGTTATGCATTCTCTTCTATAAAAATCTTTGCATATGTGATTTTAAGCAGTATTGCTTATGTTTCTAAGATAAACCAAAGATAAAACAATATAATGAGGTACATACATATGATAGAAATAGTTTCAAATTCACAGGGCAGTGAAACTTGGTTTGCATGTTCCTACATCATGATGTATAAGACGTTATTCTGGTTCACCGTTCACCTATATCTTTGAGGTTAATGACAATCTCCTATAAAGGGGGAGAATGTTTTCTTTAGTAACCAGTTTTTCTTTGTCTTGAAGTTTGCTAATGATAGTTTATATTTGTAAACCAAGAAATAAAATATTGAAAATCCTAGGATTTTTTTTTTTTCATTTTACAACCCGCATAGGGTTTTTTGTTTGTTTGTTTGGGGGGTGTGCATTTTCAAAACTTTAATGAATTTAATTTATTTAAAATCTATTTTTATGTAAATATTGAACATTTTTTTGCAAACTCATAAAAATTACTTGCACTAAAAAGTATTTAGAATTTCTTTTCTAAGTTATTAACTGCCAATTTTTTAGCTAGCTGAATGATCTTTCGTGTGTCTTAACATCTAAGTTACACCAAAATAACTTCTCAACTTACTTAAATAGGAATTTTGCAAAACCAATCAAATAAATTATTTAGTATTTTTGTTGAAAAAAAAAAGTAGTGAATTGAAATGTTCACCTTCTGAAGACTTATTTTGATTGTGATATACTGCTTGTGTTTTGCTTTCCTCCTTGTAATTTGGTAGTAAACTTAATAAGCAATCAAGATCTTGAATGCCAATAAGAGGCATGAACATAGACCATAGAACAATGTGCTTCTTTAACAGCCTCACATGAAAAGGCACACACATACAAATATAGCCTCTCCATTGAATAGGGGACCATAGAGGATGCTTTTTTTTTTTTACATTTTAAACAGAAGACTTTCATATCTGGGTGTTTGTGCATTGTATCTAAAGAAAATCAACACAGTTTTTAGATTGACTAGTAATCAGAGCAGTTGTTTTCATAATGCTGGAAATAATCCATCACAAAGAAGATATATCCAGGTTTTAATATATAATATATAGTAACTAGATAACCAATACAAATATTTAATACTTTAGTTCTGTATTTTTTTTTGAACTAAAGTATTAAATATGTTTGTATGACATTTATGGGCTTAGATCCTATGGTCTTTGGTAACCATGGTGAGGAGGTCAGATTTCATTCCATGAACTGTGATAACTCACTGGAGAGTTTAAGGTAGATGGATGATGTAATCAGATTTCAATCTTTGTAAGCTGGTCCTGACTGCAATGTGGGCAATAGATAGAAGGGAATGAGGCAGAGTGGCAATACAATTTCGGAAGAAGCTGTTGTATTGATTTAAGCTGGTGACTTGGAGGTGAGCTAAGTATGGGTGGCATTGGGCATAATGGAAACAATGAGATAATTCAAGAGAGATATAGTTATTTAGAATGATAGGTCATTGCCATTAAATAGATATAGGTACACAATAGAATGATTTAAACATAACAAATTTTTGACTTGATCATGTTGATATAATTGGAAAAGTGAAGAAGGAGAAAGAGATACTAAGAGGATGAGTGTGGTTTTTGCCAGGTTAAATCTGATTGGTCTTTTAGGTGTAGATTTCTACTCTGTGGCTCAGACACTTGAACAAGAAATATGTGTTGAAGATAATGAGGAATTTATGAGTTCTAGATGGTTATTTAAACATTATACTGTATGTTGTTGAAAATTTAGGATCAAAAAAGAAGAAAATCTGGGACAATGCCCCAGGAAGTCCATCAGTTAAGGGAGATATAAAGGAAGAAAAATAAAAATAAAAAATAAAAAACAAGTAAGGTGTTACCAGAGAAATAGTAGAAAGCTAAGATAAGAGTGAGGGACAAAAAGGCAAGGCATGATAGAACTTGAAAAAGATCTTTTAAGAATGATGGTAAAGTTTCACTCCGAACTGTCATTAAACAACCAAGTTTTCTGAAATATAAGGGACAAAAAGATATTCCAGGGCTTTGTTTTATTACTGTGGCAAGAGTAAGTGGTTTCAACCAATAGGTAGATTCCGAATTCATGGTTAAATGTGTTGAGAAGACAGTGGAATTATAAGAGATGGAAATAATCAACTTGGGAAAGTTAAATTAAATGCTGATGGAAGGAGCTATTCACCACCTGTTGGTACAACTCTCAACCACTACAATTTTAAGCTATGATAGAAACTGTGTTTTTCAAACGTGTTCTTAGTTAAGTACCTCTAACGGGAAAAGTGAATGAATACATCCTCACAGAGGTACAGTGGTGTGTATGAAGCTTTTGCAAGGTCACTTCAGTTCCTGTAAAAATCCTTAAAACCCTTGTTCATTGTGGCAATAAGCATCAGAGAAGGCCCTGGCAGGATTGTTCAGTTGGTTGGAGCATTGCCCCAATATGACAAGTTTATAGGTTCAATCCCTGGTAAGGGTACTTATGGGAAGCAGCTGATGAATAAGTAGAACAACAAATCAATGTTGCTTGCCTCTCTCTCTCCAAATCAATTAATAATCCCATATAATAAAAGACTAATATGCAGATCAACCAAACAGAAAGACTAGTGGAATGACCAGTTGCTATGATGTGCACTGACCACCAGAGGTCAGACACTCAAAGCATGAGCTGACTGCAGGTCCAAAGCCAGCTAAAGCTAACACCACCACACACACACACACACACACACACACACACACACACACCCCGCACTGCCCCATTCGCCCTGCTGGTTACCCCATAAATAGGCCCTGATCGCCAGCCAGGCCTAGGGACCCTACCCTGACACAGATTTCATGCACTAGGTCTCTAATTTAAAAATAATTAAAAAAATCAGGAAAGGCCAGAAAGCCACTCATTAGGTGACAACTTTAAATTGTTCTGTATAATGTAAACTGTTTGATAAGGAGAAAGTAGTCTCTATATTAGCTTGTATCGAGTATTTTGAAATAGGGACAAGAAGAGATAAACCAAAGAACTTACATACCTATATGCATAGCCCATAGACACAGGAAATAGAATAGTGAAAAGCTGCGGGGGGGGGGGGAGAGTAGGTAGGGGGTGAGAGGAATGGGTGAAGGGGAACAAAATGGGAGATATCTGTAACACTATCAACAATAAAATATATTAAAAATAAAATAATCATAAGGACTGGGAAAAGATGCCCACTTTTAATAAACAACCATGGCTAGCTAATGACTCCCTAATGAGGAAACAAAAAGTGGAATTACTAGACCTAGGGAAATTTTTAGGAATCTAGAGTAAGTGTATTGATGGAAAACTTGAATCAAGTTACAGGCTGACTTGGAATCCATTAAACATGGTTATCTGGTACTCAGCGCTGTGAAAAATGACTCCACGTTGTCATTATTCAAAGTTGAATAAATGTTCATTAAATTCATTTGGTAAGGTAAAGTCATATTCAGAATCCTTAAGTAAGAAAATTCAAAGTAGAAGCCACAGCTTTTTTTTTCAGATTAATTATTCAATATGATTTTAGCATGTATTTCAATCTATTGATTCTGCAGGTGTTTGTAAACAGCCTGGTAATGGGAAACGAAATATATTCCACTTTGTCTATCACATCTAAGTGACACCCAGACTCACTCCATAGTATGGGAGGATATTATTTTGTTTCTTAAATAATCTGTTTTTAAAAAATTGCTTGGAAAAAAAAAAAAGGAAAGGGAGTCAATATTTATACCTCTTGTTTGTTTCCTTGGCAACCAAAACTTTCAAGGAAAATGGTGACAAGGTAATCAATCTGTTTTTATCAACATATTGTAGGGAAAATAATAAGTACATTGACATGAATTTTCTAGCTGTTGAGCCACTGTAGCAAATGTTTTCTCGTTTTATCTTGTGCCACTCTCCAACATCAAACAATTTTTATTTTTTATTTTTTGGTCAAGTTAACTTGAATTTCACAATTACTCTGGGACTTGCTTCCATTGTCTTAGAATTTAATTCCATGCACAAAAGAGTGGCAATAAGGAATACTTTATGCCTAAACCAGTTTGGCTCAGTGGATAGAGTGTCGGCCTTCAGACTGAAAGGTCCCAGGTTCGATTCTGATCAAGGGCATGTACCTTGGTTGCGGGCACATACCCGGTGTGGGGTGTGCAGGAGGCAGCTGATCAATGTCTCTCTCTCTCTCATTGATGTTTCTAGCTCTCTATCTCTCTACCTTGCTCTCTGTAAAAACTCAATAATATAGAAAGACTTTATATTACTTAAGACAATATTGTTAAGAGCTTTTAAATATAATACTGTGAGTAAATTTTAACAAAACAGCAGATATGAAATTAATACATCAGTGTTTCTTATTGGCACAGGAAAAAGCAGGAAGAAGGAGAAGTGCCAGGATGCGGACATGTACCCTCTAGTGGAATCAGAACTGTGTCCTTGTGATGTATTTATATCCCAACCATCTGGAAATTGGTCAGATTGCATTCTTCCTGAAAGCAGAAGGGAGCCTCAGCGAGGACTGCAGGTACAAGGAGACAGCAAAGAATGCGGACAGGGCATGCGCTATCGAGCAATAGCCTGCTCTGATAAGAACGGAAGGCCTGTTGACCCCTCCCACTGCAGTAGCTCTGGTAAGGACATGGATGGGGAGTAAGAAATGAGATCATTGACATACAGCCCAGGAGGTTTGTCCAAGGTCTAGAATTAGTAGCTCTGTTCTTTAATAATGGCTTCAGTTCTCCTTTGTCAATAACACAGTGCATCTCATAAAATATGGACATGTGAATGCACATATCTCATGATTATCTTGAATGTGTTTTGGATCCATTACTGGCCTCACTCTATACTTCACCTTTGGCCACTTATGTGCTGGTGGTGAGCATCATTGCTCTAGTTAACCAAGAAAGCAAAAGCCCAATACAAATAAATATATCTGTGGTGTTTATTGGTGCTTTGATCCTAAATTTCTAAGGGATTTTACAAAATATCATTTAAAATTTAATTTAATTGATTAGTAGAGTAGAACTGAAGAACAAAAAGAAATTAGGTAATCTGGAAGAGTTTTGTGACATGGTAATCAGGTAGAAGATGTTTTTTTGTTTGTTGTTGTTGTTTTTGTTTTTTTGTGGTGTTTTTTTTTTTTGTGTGTGTGTGTATGTGTGTGTGTGTGTGTGTGTGTGTGTGTGTGTTTCTTTTTTTATTTGAACCTGAGAAGTTGAAAAATATGGGTGAATGGAGAAAAGAATGAATATTAAATACAGTTGGGATAAGAAGTGATAGATGAGGCTGAGGCATGATTATGATGGAGTTTATGAATTTCCTGCTCTATTTGTGTGTGGGAGGGTAACTACTGTTTTTAAGAGACTAAACAAGTTAGGAATTTTATAGAGGATCTGAAAAGAAAGAATTTGTGTTTGAATAGTAGGGGGGGGGGTGTGAAGGAAAAATGATTGATTCTTGGTCTTTGTTATCAAGGTCTTATGTTTTGAATAAGCTTTTTAAATAATACCAGGAATAGCAAATTGAATTTAATTATTTCATACAAGTCATGTAAATGATTGTTTGCCTTTTTTGTAAATGTATTAGCTTGTCTTTAAGATATACCTGTATCAATATATGAATGCAATTTAAAGTTTAATGATTTTTTTAATTGTTGCTGCCATTTTTCTGTATCTCAGGTTAGTTTATAGAATTGTTTTTAGTGATTTGACTTCCAGAAACATCAAATACATCACTAGGAAATAGTAGACCCATTTTATAAAAGAAGTTCTAGTCTTTTACCTAGCTTGGTTATAGCATAATATTGTTGGCTATATTGCTTAAAAGGCCTGGTGCACAAATTTGTTCCCATTGGGGCCATCAGGGCCAGTTGGCAGACCAGCCCTGCCCATGATCAGGAGTGGGGCCGGCTAGGGGGAGGGGTCTCAGGCAGTTGGCTGGCCAGCAGGCCACACCCCTTGGTGGAACTCCAGGTTGGGGGACCTTTTGCATATTAGCCTTATATATGATTATATTTTTAATATAATAGATAGATAGATAGATAGATAGATAGGTGTCTTTTAATTGTAGGGACATTTTAGCTATATTAATTAACTCATGAACAGGGATTGCTTTACATTTATTTATGTCATCTTAAATTTCGTTCAGCAACTCTTGTAGTTTTTTTTTTTCACTTTTTGGTTAAGTTTATTTCTAGATATTGTTTCTGATGATATGTGAATGGGATCATTTTTTAATTTATTTTTTTAGATGTTCCATTACTGTATAAAATGCAACTGATTTCTCTAGGTAGATTTGATGATGTGCAACTTTATTTTTTTACTAGTTACAACAGTATTTTCTTTCAATCTTTGGGATTTTCTGTATATAAAATCATATCATCTGAAATAATGATAATTTTACTTCCTCCTTTTCTATTAAGGTATATTTTATTTGTCTTGCCTAATTGCTCTAGCCAAGACTTCCAATATTATATTAAATAATAGTGGTGAGAATGAGCAACCTTATTTTATTAATTATCATAGGGAAAAGCTTTTAGTTATTTACAGTTGAGTATAATGTTAGCTGTGGATTTGTCATAGATGGCCTTTATTGGGTTGAGTTATGTTCCTTGTACACCAAATCTGTTAGAAAATGTTTGTTTTTTTAATATAAAAGAGTGTTATCTTTTTGTCTAGTACTTTTTCTGAATTTTATGATGATCATTTAATTTTTATGTTTAATTCTATTAATGGAATTTATTATTTTTTATTTGTATATGCTGATTATTAATCCCAGGGATTAATCCCACTTGGTCATGGTATATAATCCTTTTAAAGTGTCCAATTCAGTTTGCAAATATTTTATATCTATATTTATAAGTGATATTTTATTGATATTTTTTGCACCTATATTTATATGTGATATTGATCTATGTTATTCGCATATCTGGCTTTGGTATTTGGGTAATGCTGGCCTTGTAGAATGAATTTGAAAGTTTTTCCTTGTCTACAATTATTTTGGGAAGTTTGAGAAGGATTAACACTAATTCTTAAATTGTTTGATCGAATTTACCAGTGAAGCCATTTATTCCTAGTGTTTTCCACGTTGGAATGTTTTGTTTTATTTTTTTACTGATTCAATTCAGATATTCTAATTCTTCCAGATTCGATCTTGATATGATGTATGTTTCTATAAATTCATTTCTTTACACTAATTTGTTGGCATATAGTTGTTATGATCCTAAGTATTCCAGTAGTATCAGTTGCATGTCTTCTCTTTCATTTCTCATTTGAGTCTTCTCCCCTTTTTTTCCTTAGTTAGCCTGGGTCAGTGGTCAGCAAACTGATGAGTCAACAGAGTGGGGGGGTCGAGTTTTCCAACCACTGGTCTAGGTAAATGTCAAATTTATTTTTGAAATACCAGCTCTTAGTTTCTTTTATCCTTTTGTTGTTGGTGTGTTTTTTTTTCTTTCAGTTTTTATTTCATTTCTATGCAAATTTTTATTTCCTTTATATTATCTCCATCCTTCTCCTAACTTTTAGCTTATTTTTTTTTCTTCCAGTTGTTTTAGGTATACTAGTAAAATTCAATTACTTTAAATCTTTCAAATATATTAATATATTCAGTTATCACAGTAAACTTTCCATAGGGTTTGATATATATTGTCTTTCCATTTTTATTTGTTTTAGATAACTTTTTCTTTTGATTTCTCACTTGTTCAGAAGTGTGTTGTTTGGTTTTCACATATTTATAGATTTTCTAGCTTTTTTCTTGAATTCTGGTTTCACACCATTGTAGTCAGAAAACAGTTGATATGATTTCAATCTTCTTAAATTTGCTAAGATTTGTTTTATGTCCTATCATGATCTATCCAAGAGAATGCTTTATGTGCAGTTGAGAAGACTGTATTTATTGGGTAGAATGTTCTATTTATGTCAAGTCTATTTTGTTTCAATTCTAACATTTCTTTGTTGATTTTCAGTTTGAATGATCTATCCATTGCTGAGAGTGGGATATTGAAATCCCTTATAATTATTCTGACATTATTTCTCCCTCCAATCTATTAGTATTTGCTTCATATATTTAGGTGTTCTGCTGTTGGCTACATATATGTTTATGTTTGTTATATTTCCTTGATATACTAATCCCTTTATCATTAAAGCATGACCTTCTTTGTTTTTATCTTTGTGTTTGATACACTTTTCATTTGAAGTCTTTTTTTTTTTTTAAACAAATATGTATGGCTATGGCTATATCCACATTCTTTTGGTTTCTACTTACCAGGAATATCTTCTTTCTTCCCTTCACTTGGAGCCTGTGGGTTTCTTTTGAGATGAAATAAGTTTTCTAGAGACTGGATATATATAGTTAGGTATTATTGTGTGCATTCCATTTTTCTGTTTTTCGATTGCTTGTTTTTATCCAGTCAGCTACTCTTTGCCTTTTAATTAGTGAATTCAATCTATTTGCATTTAGAGTGATAGATACATAAGGACTTTTTACTGTCATCTTATTGTCTTCTAGTTGATTTTTATCTTCATTGTTTTTTTTTTTTTAAATTCTGTTTCTACCTGCTTTTGTAAATTGGTGGTATGTCTCATGGCGGTATGTTGTCTTGCCTTTTTATGTTCTGTGAGTATATTCTAGATGTTTCATTGTGGTTATTACCTCCTCCTTGGAAAGGGCACTGCTCTCTACCTCCTCTGCCAGAAGGGTAACCACTGCCACCGCAAAAAGCCTAACCTCTTGCCTTGTCACCTTAGGGAGGGGGGCCCACCTGGGCAACTTCTCTCTTCTCTGTATCCAACCTCCTTCTTACCCAACTCCAATGCAACCTGGAACCTCCCTTTAGGCAGGTTGGGCTTTCTAAAATTCTCTTGCTCCTGGGTATCTGCCCAGCCCTGTGCTCTCCAGGTTCTTTCTCTCCTGATTGCAGCCAGTGGGGGTTTGGCCAGTTCACTGACTGCCTTGAATTTGCAGCCTCCACCAGGTCCCTTTACCTGTTTGCAGAGGCACAGAGGAACTGGAAACCCGCAGGTTTCTTACTGTAGTGCTCGAGGCCTTCTGTTTGGCAACAGAAGTCTAATTCGTCTTTATAAAAAAAGAAAGGAGAGGAATGTTTTATTTCACCATGATTCTGATGCACTTGCCTGTTGGTTTATTTATTCATTTATTTGGTAAAAACCTAAATATCGAGTACCTGCTTTGTATGAAACCTGGCTCCCTTTTGTAGGGACCCTGCCCTGTGTGTGCCAGAGGAGTAAGGCTCGTTTGCCATACCCCTGAGCAAAGGCGATGGCAGCCGTTTCCCTGAAGGCTCTGCGCAGGCGTACCTTTCTGTAACCCAGATTCTGATGTCGCTGTTTGGCAAGAAGCCTCTTTAGTCTGAGTTGGTATGAAGATGTGTTGCTGACCAGCCCATGTGCGGCTACTGTGGGGGACTACTTTGAAGGACTACTTTGTCTGGTGGCTCCTTGTTAGCAATGGCTTCTCTATCTTCAGCAAAGTCTCTCCCATCTGCTCGCTGCTACTCATGTCTTCATCCAATTCCCAGTGTCCTCAGAGGTCCAGCTCCTAGCAGAGGGCTGTGACCCAACACCCTATATAATTGGGTATACAGTTATGGATAAATCAGGGAATTGTGCCATTTATTTTCTATTGGGTAATAGAAATGTAATAAGAAGAAATTTCTAGCCTTGTCTAGCTCTTAAGCTGCTATGAATAGAAAAGTTCATTTTTTATTTCTATTTTCCTAAATTTATCTTTATTACTGAAAGTATTACATATGCCCCCCTTCTTTTCCCATTGACCCCCTGCACCTCACCCCGTATCCCCAGGCCTTCATCATACTATTGTCTGTGTACATGGGTTATGCATATTTATATATAGAAAAGCCTAAGTGACCCGCTAACTGGCCAGTAGCTATGACCTGCACTGATCACCAGGGGGCAGATGCTCAGCACAGGAGCTGCTGAGCTGTGGTCACTTGGCAGCAATGGTTCTCTGGTTATGCACCCAGAACCAGAGAGGAGGGAGCCCAATCCTGGAGTGTATCACCCAAGAACCACCCTCTCACAATTCGGGATCCCTCAGGAGGATGTCAGAGAGCGGGTTTCAGCCCAATCCCTGCAAGCCTGGCTGAGGGACCTCACCAGTACACGAATCCATGCACTGGGCCTCTAGCATGCATATAAGTTCTTTGGTTAATTTCTCCCCACCCTCCCATCTACCTCCACCTTCCCCCACTGAAATGACACAAATTTGAGATGTGAAGAGTGAGGAGAAGGCAGGCAATCATGTGAAAAGTATATCAAGGTAATTTTAGTTAGTAGGCAAGCATGTCAGAGAGAATGTAGGTCAGGAAAGCCATTCTGGTCAAAATAACAAAGGAAGTCTTGGGGTTTGAATGTAGGATGTGAGGCGAGAGTCTTGTGAAATGAGGTTGAAGAAATTGGCAGAATCTAATAGGACAAAGCAAAGAAGTCTGGATCTAATTTAAGTGCAATCATCAGAAGGGATATGTGTGTTTAAACAGCTTTTTAGGTAGAATAGCTGTGTATTATGAAATAAACTCTGCAGAATATGGGATTCTATTTTGCGGTTGACATACAGTTTGGGATTTGAAGAAATGAAATTGCATTGCTGCAACTGGACAAGAAAGGATTTTGAAAGAATGGAAAATGCAGAAAAACAATTTTCCAAGTGACCCAGTGATAGCTGTGCGAATAAATTTTAATTTATCAAATTATAAAAATCTGTTTTATATCTGATTCCAGAAAAATACTATTTCTTTTGATAGGCAATTAATTATCTTCATTAATATTTTTAAAAATAACAGCATGTGCAGCTTACTTCTGTTGTAGCAATTTTATTAGTTTGTTATATATCAGAGGCCTGATGCATGAAATGCCTGCAAGCATAGGCCTTCCTTCCCCCAGCTTCTGGCACCAGCTTCCCTGGGCTGGCAGACACCCACCTGGGAACCAGGCTTCTCTCACAGCCCCAACTTTATCTGGCACTATGTCCGGAAGGACATCTGGTCTAATTAGCATATTATGCTTTTATTATTATAGGTAAGGAGATATAGATAGAAGGCAAAGCTAAATAATGTAAGTAATCTCTGTGACAAACTAATTTCATTTATTTATAGTCACTCAAAAATATGTGAATTTAATCTTAACCTGTTAACCGGGGAATTCCCTTTTTAATTACGCAACATATAACGGGCGCGCACTCTTTCACTAGGACGTGTCAGTACGTCACACCTGGAGGATGTAATTTCATATTATTTTTTATT
The DNA here is from genome assembly GCF_964339955.1 of Pipistrellus hanaki. Classification (NCBI taxonomy): domain Eukaryota; kingdom Metazoa; phylum Chordata; class Mammalia; order Chiroptera; family Vespertilionidae; genus Pipistrellus; species Pipistrellus hanaki. The sequence goes on from NC_140510.1 coordinate 19,243,035, forward strand.
TATACTTAAAATAAATGAAAAAACTATGAAATATATATATTTTTTTGTTTATTTATATATAAAGCAGAAAGGAAAATACAAAATTACAAACAAATAGAAAAGAATACCAACAAAAAAATGGAAACATTGAATTAAATTATAAATTTTACAAACAATTATAAAGATTACAAAAAATATATATTTTTTATTTCGATACACAATAAAAAATATTAAAAAGTTAACAATTACAGAACAATAAACAAAAGCACACAAGTAAAATAGAAATATTGAGTTTAAAAAATTGAAATATAGATGTAAAAATTCAAAACTCAACTTCCGTGTGATATATTTTAAAACCATTGTTGATACATAGTGCTACCTTACAATCCGGACAACAGTATGTAGATTCTTTCCTAACACCTTTTTTGTAGCAAACTCGGCATTTTTGTAAAATTTTTTTTTACCCTATTACGGGCAGCCCTGTAGGCCATCCTAACTCCATCTCCCAAATCTACGCAGCCCATATTCTTGTTATAATCCAGGACAACATTCGGTTTTTCTTGCCTTCTTCCTCTCTTTTCAATCATTGTCTTTTTGTCATTATGAATAGAACTGAGCATTAATACGTCTTTTTTATCCTTCCATTTTAAAACCATAAGTTTGTCTTTGAATCTTACTATATGTTCATTTTTCTGTAATTTTTTTGTTTTTATTTCACTAGGGATTTCGACTCTGTTTATCCTCATTGTTCCAACAATGTCTGTATTGTTTTGACACAAGAGTTCAGCCAAATGAATTGACCTACAGAAATTAAGCAAATCCTATACCCTTTATTCAGTAAGTCATGTGTTAACTCCAAAACAATTCTTGTTGAACACGTCCACCACTCTCACTAGCGAAATTATACTGATTCCCTCCGTGTCTTAAATTCATGTCAAGACATGTATGGAAGACTAATACCTTTGTTGTTCGGAAATATATGTCCCGCCTGTTTCAGGGCCCAACATATATTTCAAGGACATATTCATATGTCCTACCCGTACACGATATTGTTTACATTTAACGTATTTATACGTCCTGTTCAGATAACAGGTTAATACATTTAGAAACTTTGTTTTCTGTACATGTGTTAAATTTTAAATTACTGAATGGTTTCTGTTAACCTAATGTGAGCTGTCCTCATCAGTCCTGTCCTCATCAGTCCATCACATAGAAGGGACTGAATAATTATATTCCACCCTCTTTTGTTGAAAAAAAAAAAAATAGCCATTTCAGCGGAAACCGGTTTGGCTCAGTGGTAGAGCGTCGGTCTGCGGACTGAAGGGTTCCAGGTTCGATTCCAGTAAAGGACATGTACGTTGGTTGCGGGCACATCCCAGGTAGGGGGTGTGCAGGAGGCAGCTGGTCGATGTTTCTCTCTCATCAACGTTTAATAGCTCTCTATCCCTCTCCCTTTCTCTGTGTAAAAAATCAATAAAATATATTTTTAAAAAATAGTCATTTCAAAAAAAAAATTTTCCCCCCCAAATGACCTGTTTTCTAAATCATCTACACCTTTCTGTTTCTTGAGACACTGCAAATGTGTTCACATCACCGTTTGAGGAGGAATTAATAGTGCCTACTCTGGGGCAAGGAAATTTAATTTTGACAAGGTGAAAAATGTTTGTTTTTCATGTTGAGATTTTGCTTTCTCTATTTTTGTTTTAATGTGCATGTTGCCAAAACAATTGTCATGATATTACTGCTTTAGAGATTTTTCTCTCTAGCCATGTCTTCCATCTCAGTGGCTCTCTGTAGTACACACTTCTCTTGCCTTTTCCTGATATTCAAGGCAGTGGTTGTCCATCATAATCCTCACTCAGTCCTTCCTCCTGCCATCCTCTCCTCCTGTTTCAGTGAGAGGAATCTGCCCAAATGGCACATCTGATTATTGCTCACCTAAGGTTTAAACTCTGAGTCAACTGTCCAGACCCCTGGCATGGACTTGTAGCCCTTCATGACTTGACCCTTTTTCAACCCCTGAAGGCCTCATCCTTCTTCCTTTCCATGCTGAACTCCAGCTGTCTTTGAATTTTGCATCGCAGTATATGCCACTCACTCTCATGGAGCTTTGCCTCCTGTACCTGTCCACTCTACTTCTGCTGTAACTTTAATTTTTTCTCCCTGTAACCTAATTCTGTTGTTGGTGCCTAGTAACCTTTCTGGACTTACATGAGAAATATCACCTCCTCTGGGAAATTACCGGCAGCCTTGCCAGCCAGCCCTTGCCCATCGCTTAGAGCCCATTAGGGGCTGAACATGTCTGGTTTACGTCCCTTATCAAGATACAGTCCTATTGCTTCTCATATTTACCTGCTGACTTTATTGCTGGCCTGTCCAGCCACAGAGGGGTGTGTGCCCCTAATGGAGGGGCTGGGCCTGCCTCATCATTCTATCCTTACAAACACCTAGAAAAGTGTCAGTTCATCATAGATACTCAATACTTAATAATAAAATACAGAGTATAAACCCATGCTTCTGAATAAAGAATTGTAATATACAAATGCATATGACTGCTGCAACAACACCACATACTTATTGGGTTAAAACACGTTTTTCTATCACTGTTTGAGGTCAGAAATCAAAGTCAGGCCGAAACTGGTTTGGCTCAGTGGTAGAGCATCAGTCTGTGGACTGAAAGGTCCCAGGTTTGATTCCAGTCAAGGGCATGTACCTTGGTTCTGGGCACGTCCCCAGTAGGGGGTGTGCAAGAGGCAGCTAGTCGATGTTTCTCTCTCATTGACGTTTCTAACTCTCTATCTCTCTATCTCTCTCCCTTCTTCCTCTCTGTAAAATATAAATAAATAAAATAAAAAAAATATATATATATAAAAAAAGAGAAATCAGTCAGTTTCACTGGATCAAAATCAAGGTATAGCCAGGGCCATGCTACCTTTAAAATCTTTAGGGGGAGGGGGTGTCTTGTTTCCCCCCTCGCCCCCCCCGGGTTTTTCCAGGCTCTGTCCCTGGCTCCTGGCCTCTGCCTGTGGTATAGCATCTTGCTTCAGTGTTTCATGTCTTTCTCCATTTGTATCAGTTCTACCAAATCTTCCTCTGCCTTCTGCTTATAAAGACACTTAGTTACCCAGCCTGTGCTGATACTTCAGGATGGTCTTCCCATCTCAATATTCTTAAATTCATCGCAACTGCAAAGCCTCTTTTGAAATATATGGTAACATTCACAGGTTACAGAGATTAGAACCTGGATATCTTTGGGTGCTATGGTTCAGCCTATCACAATACGTTAATTTTGTTAACTTCCCCCCACCCCTAAACTTCAATGATGTGCAAATAAAAAAGAATGACAAACTCTTAAGTGTTAGAAGCATTCACATAGTGTTATTTTACTTCTTTTTATGTGTGGTGTCTACATAGAGGGTATTTATGTGAATGATTGATACAATAATTGGGAAAACTATGAGGCTAAAATGTAATGAAGGAAGCAAAAACTGTTTTTAGCTATTTCCTTGAACAATGATATGTGAAACCATTTTTGTTTGTTTTTGCAGGGTATGTGGTATCGCCTTGTCTCAGGTCATAGCTTTATCTTGTTTAATTCTTATATTCTATTTTCTAATTTTGACCTATTGAATGGTCCCTAGAGACAAAGGCTTTCTGATAAGATCTCATTTGAAGAAAGTCTCCTGCTATTGACAGAGTTTAAGGCACTCAGACCGAGAACTCACCTAATGAAGGAATACATTGGGAATATCGGTTCATCTGTTGGTATTTATATATTCTTTTAACAAACATCTGTGTAGTCCGCCTCATTCCTATGTAACAATATAGAAAGGTAAATAAATACTACTCATTGGAAATATTCAGTCTAATATGGTGCTATTTTAGGTACTTCCACATTTGTGATTATCTCCCCTCTCTGAGTCAGACCATACTTTAGTGTGTTTTTTTTTTTTTTTTAAATTACAATGAGACAAAAAATTCAGGACCTTAAACAGTCAAACAGTTTCATCTATCTTTCTTATCCAGAATAATGACCAGATATAGTGTCAGGGTTTCTCTGTTAGTGATTGGAGGTGGACAACGGCAAGGCATTTCTATGGCCTTATAAACTTGTATCTATGGATTAGATTGAAGTACCTTCCTGAAAAAGGCAGTGTGTATTGTAAACCTCCTCAAGCAGAAACATTAAAGACCCATGATTAAATTCATGAACAGCTTTTCTTTTAACCTAATTGAAATAAAAAACATCATGTCTTATCTTAAATTAGAAAGTAAGCAGAACTTCTAAACAAATGATTTTTAATTAAGGAATTGATTGTCTTTTTCTTTTCTTTTTTTAAATACAAGCAAGTAGATATTTTATAATGAAATGCAAAATGACTCTTTGTTGGCATTGTTTTAAAAGCATAGTTCAGTTCCCTAAGATCAGGAATAAAATAAGGATGTCTACTGTTTATGTCCATTTAGCATTCTAATACAAGTTTTACACAAGGCAACTAGAAAAGAAATAAAAAGTATCTAGATTAAAAAGGAAGAAGTAAAACTATACCTATAAGCAGATAGCATGATCGTGTAAATAGGAAATTTTAAAGAATTTCTGTATAAAACTACTAGAACTAATAAAGAAATTTATCAGTTTTGTAAGATACAGTATCAGTATACCATCAATTATATTTTAAAGCTGGAAAAAAAATAAAATATCAATATAACGTGAACAATCTGAAAATAAAATTAAAGCAATTTCATTGATAACAAAAAAAGAACAAAATACTTAAGAAGCAAAACAATATATGCTCTAAAAAAAATAAAACACTTGAAAAAATTAACGAAGATCCAAGTGAATGGAAAGATGTAATATGTTTATGGACCGGAAGACTTAATAATGTTAAATGTCAATACTCTTCAAATCTATAGATTCAACCCAATCCCTATTAAAAAATCTCATCTGACTTTTTTAATAGAAACTGACAGTAATCCTAAAATTCACATGGACATGCAAGGCACCAAGGATAATTAAATAATCTTGAAAGTAATGAAAAAACTTGGAGGGATCACACTTTCCAATTTTAAAACTTACTACACAAAGCTACAGTTATGAAGACAGTGGAGCACTGACATATGGATAGATGTATAGATAAATGAAACATACTTAGAAATCCAGTTATGCTAACTTGATTTTAAAGAAGTGTGCCAAGACTCTTTAATTCGGAAATAACAGTTTCTTCAACAAGTTGGATTGGAACAACTGAATATCCACATACAAATGAACCTTGACCCCTTGCTTACACTATGTATAAAATTTAACACAAAATGGATGATAAACCTAAATGTAATAGCTAAAACTACAAAACTCTTAAAAGAAAAAAGCTATAAATGTGTGTGACATTGGCTAGGTAAAGTCATTGTATATACATGCTAGAAGCCTGATGTACAAAGATTCATGCAAGAATAAGTTAACATTTCTATGCATGTTTACACATATATGTATGTTTTTTCTTGCATATGTGTGTATACATACACACATTCACAGACACATCTAAAATATTGACACGAGATTTTGATTTACTTGGAGGAATTTTTTTGAGAATCTCATGTTAGGAATAGTCTTTTTTATATATATATATATATATATATATATATATTTTATTGATTTTGTACAGAGAGGAAGGGAGAGAGATAGAAAGCTAGAAACATCGATGAGAGAGAGTCACCGATCAGCTGCCTCTTGCACACCCCCTACTGGGGATATGCCCGCAACCAAGGTACATGCCCTTGACCGGAATCGAACCCGGGTCCCTTCAGTCCCCAAGCCAATGCTCTATCCATTGAGCCAAACCAGTCTCGGCAGGAATAGTCTTGTAAATATGTAAACTTAATGAAATGTGGAACATACCAGTAGATAAATACGAAGTATTCTGGGAGCACAGTGATGAACTAATTCAGGGATAGTATTAGCACAAATGTCTCAGAAGAGAGAGGATTTTGATCTGACTCTTGAAGAAGGAAAAGGTGCATGGTCTCTTGGTAAATATAACTAGTACTGCGGGACTGAGGTAGAGGTAGGTGATAGAAGACAAGGTTAGAAATTTCAGTTGGAGCGTACTCATGTAGGAACTCATATGCTAAATAGAATTGAGTATTCAAGGAATATTTTTTAAGCTCAAGTGATGTTTGAACTTTTTTTTCCAAGGAATTCATATCTAACAGAGCTCTAGTCATAACTAAAATTATTTTCATGGTAAAATTATATCGTCATCAACACAGAATGGAACATACTCTCTTTATATTTATAGGACATAAGCTATATACTAAAAGAGGCAACATTTTTCATGTCAAATTTTGAAATTAGCTGTTTTATAAAAATATATGGATGTTTAGAAGCCAATGAGCAACACCTGTGTAACTCAGCTTCTGGGACGGTAGTTCTGAACTTTTTCCCTCTGGTCACATGTTTTCCAGATCATACTCAGCAGAAGTGAATATTCCCTAAGGGCTGCCCATAGGAAGAACTGCCTGAGGACAGGTGAAACCCAGGAACCCCCATCCCAACTCTCCCTGAATCTTTCCCAATCTTTCCCATGGATGCTTCATATCCCCAGCTCTCAGGGCACTGCTGCTTTAGAAAGTAGGGTTGTTGTCAGAAACAATTTTAGCTTGGTGGATAGAGCATAGGCCTGAGGACTGAAAGGTGCCAGGTTCAATTCCAGTCAAGGGCATGCACTGTGGTTGCGGGCACATCCCCAGAAGTAGGTGTGCAAGAGGCAGCTGATCGATGTTTCTCTCACATCAATGTCTCTAACTCTCTATCCCTCTCTCTTCATCTCTGTAAAAAATAAAATATATTAAAAAAAATAAATAAAGTAGGGTTGTTAACCAAGGCTGTTGTGATAGGATTCAATGTTTATTTTAGAAAGATAATTCTGGCTTCAGGGCTGAGGTTGTATTAGATAGAAGGAAAATTAAAGGTAGAGAAACCAACCAGGACTGAGTTGCAGTGAGCGTGAAAAAAGACAGGGCCCCTGGGGACAGGGACGGAATAAACATTTCAAGAGTCAGGATGGATAACACTGATTAGTGGAGGAGAGACAGGGTAGAGTCATGAATCATTGAAAACTGGGCCAGTGATGGCTAGTGACAAGGTAAAGCACAGCTTAAGAGTGAACTGAGCTGAACAATCATTAGAGATGTAAAAAAAAAAAAAAAAAAAAAAACCAAAAAAACCAAAAACCCACAAATGGAAATATTTTATTAAAGTCAGAAGAAATAGTTTTTATAACTAGAGATTTGGAATATAGGTTTTGGAATAGCTTCTAGGTGGCAAGGTAGGTGGTGTGAATACTGTTGACAATTAGAAAATATGACCTCAAAACACCAAGCACTATTAGTATGTGAGATGGTGGAAGGAGCATCATCCACCCTGTGCTTCCAGCCTCCTGCTGATTAGCTTATCGCTACAAACCAGTCGGACAGCTCTAAATCTGGAGCGATCTTTTCTTTAAGTCTAAATGTAGCTTTCTTCATCCATAGGTGCCAAATTAACTTTATCCAATTTGTTAACTTAAAAGTAAAAGGCCAATGTAAGAGACAAACATATATTTGAGATTTCTCCCCACAAAAAAAAAAAGGGCTATTCAGGAAGCACTGATTCAGAGAGAAGCCCAAATAGTGTTCTGATTAGAAGACAAACACAAGAGGTGTTTCTAGATAAGCTAATATACTGACACTAATTCTAAACAGTTTATTATCTGTAGTTTGGTTGTCATCAGTCCCATCATCATAATATCTGCTTTCTTATTATCCCTGCAATAGTTTAATGAGGTTGTTTTAGATCCAGTTCAAAGGTCACTTTGCCATTAAAAAAAACAAAACAGTTTAGTGGTTTGTGGTATAAGATGTGCAAGGCTGTTCCTCTGGCATGGCAGCTCTGGCTCCATGATGAAGTGGCTTCATATATCTGTACAAATGAAAAACAAATGTAAAATATTGTTTGCATAAGAGGAATTAAAAACTCTGAAATTCTGTAAATATTTTATAGTGTTTTGTAGTCTGAGTGTTTTGTAGTCTGACTCACATGCAGTTTCTAGTCCCTTCCTTAATGTGCTCTCCTTTCTCCACTATGTTTCCATTTGGCAGAAAGCACTTAAAGATAGCAAAAGGAACATGATGACCCAAAGTCACTTTCAGCCAAACATTTCATGTCCCATATGCTGCAGCCACTCTGCACTTCCTCTCTCTGTTCCCCATGCATCTTCTGTTCTTGCATGACTCCATTCCTTTGCCTGTGTTCTCTCTGTCTGATGTTTTTTTCTTTAAAAGGTTAACTTTTTCTACTCATCTTTTAAGCCCTAAAGCAAAGCAGTTTCTTCAATTATTCAAAGAGCATTTTTGCAAACTTCTCCATCAGACCAGTTGTACCTTCTCACTGAAATGGAGACAGACTTTTTATGCAGAGCATGGTTTCAATTAGGCAGCATCTCTTTGTAGGGTTTCCTTCCTTTCCAAAGTATTAGCATAAATTATTAGCTCATTTATTCATCAATTCAGGGCATATTATTAAACATATATGTGCCAAACACTATGGCATACCTTGATCATATAGTGACGGCCAAAACAGATGTGATCCTTGCCTTCATGGAGCTTGGAATTAGCAGTGTGAAAGTTGAGAGAAATATTAAATATATACAGAGAATATATAATGTTACGTATATCATTTTCCTAAGTGCTATAATAAAAAGGATTATGTACAGTGAGAGAATAGTAAGGCCTCATCACTCAAATTGGGGCGTCAGAGGAGGCCACTCTAGGGATCTAAGAAACGAAGGCTGGGGAGGTGGACAATTGAGAAGAGACACACTTTCAGCCAAAGAAGAGACTTAAGTAAGGTCTCTTGAATGACTATGAGTACAATATTCCCAGAATTCTATTCACCTACTCTCTTTGGGCCATGTTAATAGTACTTTTGTGTAGGTTTTGTTTTATAAACCATCTCAAATACTTCTTGGTATATGAGATTTACATTAAACAAAATGAATAATTCATTTTGTTTAGTAACTATTAATGCATTTTTCAGTTTGCAATAAAAATCCTGAAATCTGTTTTTTAGGAACTTCTATAAAATGTTGCATCTCCCATTCTGAGTGTAGATGTTCAGTCCCCTTTTGGGCACAGTCTTGTAGAACGGTGCTTTTCTCTGTATTACCTTTCATATAATGAGTTACAGCTCATTACCCTACCTTTTTAACCACTCTAAATCTTGATTCTGACATCCAACATATTAGTGATAACTCTTTGCCTCACATCATCCCCAAATTTGATGAGCATGCCATCTGTGTCATTATCTAAGTTCTTAATCATAATGTTGAATGAAAAGGACTGAGCATTCACCCCTCAGCGTTCAGCCACAGGAAGACATGATGATCCATTAATCAACTTTGTTTGTAACTACAAAAATCCATCTAGCTCCCTATAATTGTTTACAAGAATATGAGGAGAGAGTTTTTGTCAAAGTACTTTCTACCTAAAATATCCTCCTCTTCTCTACCAGTCTAGTACATGCATGAAAATAAACTATATCACTTTCTCTGGAATTGATCTCAGTGACCTATTTTGATGTCCATTGCCCACTTCTTTATTAAAATACTAGAGGCCTGATGCACGAAATTCATGCAAGGGGCTCTGACCTCACAGCTGTGGCAGCTTGCCTAGGCCCTCACAGCCCCGGTTTTCATGTTTTGGCTGTCCGGTCTAGTTAGCATATTATGTTTCTATTATAGATTCACAAGCTTTTTAATACTATGTCCATGTACTTTTTTGGTCAAAATTGGTCACTGCCATAGCATTGTGATAACCTGCTATAGTTCATTCAGTTCTGGCTAGGCCTAGCCCTCAGGGGCAAAGGCAATGTCTTAAGGGCTTGCAACCCAGGACAAGTTACAAAACACCCAAAAGAATGAGTCCTTTCATAGCTGATAGTTCCTTTCAGGTAGCGCTGCTGTTTAGTAGGCAGACAGGGTGATGTGAGGATGCAGCTACAGAATATATTTCCTACACTGGTTTGACCTGTCTTTGCTTTACTGTGTTTATTTTCCTTATTCTGTATGTTGAGCTACAGATAACAGTGGTTACAATTATTATTCTTCAGTTCCTATTCTATTACTTTCTCCTTTCAAGGACTCAGGCCTCTACTACTCTTGATTCTAGTCTTGTTCTCAGTTTTATGTTATTTTTTTCCTGTCCATTTTCCTCCTACTCAAGTTTGACTTACTAGTAAACACATTTTTTCTTGTTTCTCCTATCAGAACTTTATTTTTTGCCTATTATTTTTTATAATTCATAGCCTAAAATACTTAATCACGTTCTTCATTACTGTCTATACTACAAAGACTTTACCCTCGATCCCCTTCTTCCTCAAAAGTGTCTTTTTAGGTAAAAAACAAATAACAAAAAAAGCCTTAACCTCATATCTAAGACAATTAAGTCCCAGCAGCTAGTTTTCAGATGTCTAATCAGTTTTATTCCTTCCCACTTATATCATCATGTGAGTAGCAATCAGTTCACTTGATGAGTTGTGACAGTTGTTTTTTTTTGTTTTTTTTTCTTGGATAAGTGGAATCATGATATGGGAAGGTGAGGGGCAGTATGCTGGCTTTTTAAATATATAATATCTATTAGGTGCTCTGCTAGGGGTTTTGCTTATGTTATTTTATAACATCTGTTTAATAGGAATAGAATGCCAGGCCCAACAGTTCAATCTTTATTTTTTATTTTTATTTTTAATATATTTTATTGATTTTTTTACAGAGAGGAAGAGAGAGGGATAGAGAGTTAGAAACATCGATCAGCTGCCTCCTACACACCCCCCACTGGGGATGTGCCTGCAACCAAGGTACATGCCCTTGATGGCAATCGAACCTGGGACCTTTCAGTCCATAGGCCGATGCTCTATCCACTGAGCCAAACCAGTTTTGGCGCCAACAATACAATTTTGATATGGCATCATATTGGAATAAACTAAAATGTTTAAAATTCTTGAAATGATTCAAAGTGTTGGAACAATGAATTACCATACCAGAGATATTAATATACCACTTGTCTCATTGCTATTTCACCATTGCAGGGATTTGAGCTCAAGAAAAATAACAACAGTTACCTGGAAGGTCATAATAATAGCTTTTGGTGTCATTATGTTTTATGTCTCAAGTTGAACAAAAGTGCTCTCTGTCCTTGGGACATTTTTTCTGTTGAGTGCCCAATCAAACTGATGTATTATTAGGCTACTTTTAATTTCAAACAAGGAGGAGAAACTGAAGTAACCTCAGAGATTGGCACCCATTTCTGGGTTCGTGCGGAGCTAAGGAAGCAAAGAGAACTTTCCTCAAAGAAGGAAATGCATCCTGGCCCCTGGTTCTTCCCTCTGTTCGCTGCCCTCACAGTGTGTTCTGTTGTTCTGTGATTGTCTGCTGTCTCCTGGCCTTCCCCTTCTTCCTCAGTCTCTCCCACTTTCTCTGTCTGACATTGAAAGTTCCTGGAGAGAGGATCTGACTGAGTGTCTGCACCCCTCCTCTGCAGTCCATGCACATCCTTTCTGTACTTTGAATTCAGTTTCATAAATTTTGCTTTTACTCTGTATCTTCAATCTTATTAAATTTTCCCATATTTAATTGAGAACATTCCAATCTTCTTTCCATCTGTTTATATTAAGATACATATATTCCAAAAGTATAAATATAAATATAAATAAATGTATATAATTATTTTTGCTTGTGCTTTAATTTAGATTTATAATATAGATCTATTTTGTTTTATCACTTCTGTTAAGAGTATAACTGAGAAGTAAAAGTTGTATGTATTTAAGGTGTATGATTTGATGACTTGATATATGTATACACTGCAAAATGATTACCACATTCAAGCTAGTTAACATATCCTTAGCATATCCATCACCTCATGTAGTTAGCATTTGTGTGTGTATGTTCTAAGAGCAATTTAGTTCTACCTTCTTAGCAATTTTAAGTATATAATATGGTATTGTTAACTATATTCTCCATGCTGTACAAATCTCCAGAACTTATTCATCTTGTACATCTAAAACTATGTACCCTTTGTACCAAGATCTTCCCATTTCCTCCACCCCAGCCTCTGACAACCATCATTCTACTATATTCCTCTAGGAGTTCAACTATTTTATATCCCACCTATAAGTGAAATCATGCAGTATTTGTCTTTCTGTGTCTTACTTATTTCACTTAGCATAATGTCCTTTAACTTCATCTATGTTGTTGCAAATGGCAATATTTTCTTCTTTTGTAAGGCTGAATAATATTCCTGTGTGTATGTTTCTTTCTCCATTCACTTGTTGACAGACACTTAGATTGTTTTCATATCTTGTTTCTTGGCTATTGTGAATAATACTGCAATGGGAATGTAGATATATCTTTGAGATATTTATTTTATTTCCTTTGGTTATAACCTGTAGTGGGAATGCTGGATCATAAGGTACTCATTCTATTTTTAGTTTTTTTCCCCCTGATAAATTATAACAGATCCAGAGACAGAGAAGCATTGATCAGACAATCAAACCTCAGAGGGAAGGTAGGGGAGGGGGAGGATGAGGAGGAGAGATCAACCAAAGGACTTGTATGCATGCATATAAGACTAACCAATAGACACAGACAATAGGGGGGTGAGGGCATGAGTGGGAGGATAGGGGGTTGCTAGGGGGACAAGAACACATATTTGATACCTTAATAAATAAAGAAATAAAGAAAAAATTATGATGGCCAACATTTATTGAGCATTTATAAATATGTAATACCTTTTTCTGAGTGCTCTCCCTAAATAAATAAACTCATTTATTCTGCTATCAATAGGATTAGTCAGATATTATTTTCATTCTTATAGATAAGAAACAGAGAAGTTAAGGAACTTGTATAAGCTTTCTCAGCTAGGGAATGCCATCATTTGTTTCCTCACCCATGTAATTTGGTTCTAGAGTGTGTCTCTTAATATATCAATGGCCTCTGTTCTTCTTTATGTAGATTAATTTGTTCTTTTTCCCAAAATACTTATAGTATTTCACCTTTTACACATATTCAGTATTTTATATTTCTTTCCCAATAGTGATAAATTATCCAAACTTCATTCTAGTCTTAGCTAGTCAACTAAGAATGCTGTATATTTAGTCCAATATTGGCATCTTGTACTGCAGTGTGATCACTAGGTAGCTAGTAAGATAATATAATTTAACAAGCAACAACACTAAATACAAAACCATTAACACAAAAGGAGAAGTATGCCAAGATATTAGCAATTGGTAGCCTTTAAATACTGAGAATGTTTTATCCCAACACTTTCCTTTTTTTGCTTTTTATTTCCATATATCTATACACAGATCTGTAGTGTTGACAAGCCCTCAGATTTTGAGTCTCCATGAGGAATTCAGGCCAGAGCCAAAGGTTTGACTTTGTGGTCTGTATATTGGGTCCTTGAATTTTAAATCATCTAAGTGCAGGCCACAATGTGCCAATCTTTCTTGTAGATAATAAAATTGAAGTTTAGGGTATTCAAGCAGCTATCTATAATAATAAAAGCATAATATGCTAATTAGACCAGATGGCTGGACATCCTTCCGGACAGGACTGCATTCTGGATGACCTTCTGGATGAAACCAGGGCTGTGAGGGCTAAGGCAAGCCTGGACTGCAAAAGCCAAGCCCCTTGCATGAATTTCATGCATCGGGCCTTTAGTTGTGAGTTATAGACCTAGGTTGGCTTGATATCAAAGGCCAGATTCTATCAATGTGTTATATTGTCTTCCTATCGTTTTCATTTCTCTCTTTAGTGAGTTGAATTAAGTTCCCCCATAAGATATGTTTAAGTCCCAACCCCTCAGCACCTATGAAGATGACCTTATTTTCAAATAGAAACTTACCAGGTGTAACAAAGTTAAGGAACTTGATTTGAAATCATCCTGGATCTACAGCGGGCTCTAAATCTAATGATGGGCATCCATAATGGGAAGGAGAGGGATATTTGACATATCTGAGGCACATAGAAAGAAAAGACAGAATTGGGATTATGATGCCACACTATAAAGAATGCTAAGAGCCACCAGAAACTGGAAGGGTAAGGAAGGGTTTTCTCCTACAAACTTGGAGGGAGCACAGCCCTACTAACACCCTAATCCCAGACTTTTGGAACTATGGGAGAATACATTTTAGTCATTTAAAGTCACCAAGTTTCTGACAATTTGTTATCACAGCCTTAAGAAGCGAATAAACTTTTTTCAAGGGAGATTTCTGGTTGCTCTTGAAACTTTTTTTTAGTGGTTGAAAGATTCTCTCTGTGAATTGAAAATATTCATATCCACCGCTCCTGGACATGGTGGCTGTAATTAAGAGATTTCCGACTTCCAATTTTCTTAGAAGAACATAAGTGTCTCATCCTTCTTGAATTTTTTATTTTTTTTATCAGGTATATCACTAAATATCCATAAATAAAACCATAAGATATTTGTTTGGCAAGAGAAGCCTAAATGTAAGTCTTTGGATTAGCTGATGTGCAATCCATGGGGAAATAAATTTATTGGTAAGTGAAGGAAATTCACCGTTATCAGCATGCAGTATAAATCTAAGCTGGGAGTCATATTTAATTTTACACCTTAGCGATATTTCAGAAGTTTTTACAGTAACTTGCGAGGAGTTAATGTACTGTGAATTCATCCAGCACATTGATTTCTGTATTAGCCCCGTGAAAGATGCAGCTCTCTGGTTAAAGCAACTTTAGGGGGTAAATTTTCTTCATCCTGTAATCCATAATTTAGAATTAATGATAACAGCTTGTGTTATTGTTCATGAGTACAAATCATTGTTGGGATGACCCAGCATTCCTGCAAATAAAAATGGAGTTTCATCCCTGAAGTGTGCTTCATGCAATCAAATCATTCCATGGGGAGGTTGGCTCTGACTACCAGCTGCCTTCATCAACCTTGTTCTAGATTAGGGGTGTTGAACTCAATCAGAGAAGGGGCCAAAATCTAAAATCCAGCCTAAAGCGCGGGCCGAATGGTTTACTGAACAGTCATAAACTGACAATGTCATAAACTGACAGCGGAGTGCAGTGATGACAGCGAGGTGCGGGCCATATTGCAAGGCCTGGCTGGCTGGATTTGGCCCGCGGGCCTTGTGTTTGACACATGTGTATAGTCATGCGCTCTAGGTATTTTTCATGCCTCCTTCAGGAATTATCTGTATGTGCTGGTGTTACTAATATGCAGGGTACGGATGAAAATAGAACTCAATCCACCCAATGAAGCTTAAGCATTAGGAATTCTCTCTTGCATGAGTGTCTTCCTAGTGAGGTTTCTAGCTAGACTCCCCATAGATCTGTCCTTGTGATGAGCCTTGTGAGCCCTTCCTGCTGAGTCTCTGTATCTTCTGCCTTTTCCTACAATACAAGCAGCACTTGCTCATCTGCTTCTATACTGGAATTATGAGCTATGTTTCTGTATTGCTTTCGTTGGGGGAGAAATCCTTGCTTTAGAGATTGAGATTATCACTCTAAGGGGCAGCAGAGGACGCCAAAGAGAAATTGCATCTGAAGAGACCCTGCTGCAGAGTCGGTGCCATGCTGGAATAAGGACCCAGGCATCCCCAGATCCTCAACACATTCAAGAGAAGCCAGAAATCTTTATTTTCATTGGAAATCCCTCAATATTGAACTCTTAGCCTCAGAATAAATATACAGGGTGGGGCAAAGTAGATTTTCAGTTGTAAGTATCAGAAACAGTTTATTCTTGTATTATTAATTATTGCATTATTTTCCATATGAACAACTGTAAACCTTCATCTGCCCCATCCTATGTAAATAAATGAGAAAATAAAGAGGCATACAATAAATAAATCCCATATAATGTCTGGGTTCTGGGCAGAGCTTCCTTTAGGACCTCCCAAATGAAGCAAAAAGGACAAAGACCCTTTTGTTCTAAGCTTATATTTTTCTGAATCCCCTGGATATTTAGAGGCATCCATCTTCTCACAAACTGGCCATTATTCATTGTTATAATTAGTTAATTAAACCTGTCTCAACAGTTGGAAAATGAAGTTGCTATTTAAAGAGCTGGTTCACTGGTCATTCTGAATATAGTAATTTCCATTTAGACAGTATATTAGCTGTCTGTACATGTGAGAGTTAATTATCAGTGAGAGTCTATGATGCTTCAATATTTTATTTATTTTTTACAGAGAGTAAGGGAGAATGACTGAGAGAGAAACATCAATGAGAGAGAAACATTGATCAGCTGCCTCTTGCACACCCCCTACCAGGGATGTGCTCGCAACTAAGGTACATGACCTGGACCGGTTTCGAATCCAGGACCTTTCAGTCCACAAACCGATGCTCTATCCACTGAGCCAAACTGGCTAGGGCTCAATATTTTCTTTAATAATATATATGTAAATGCAATATAGGAAAATGTGTATATGTATATGTATATGTACCTCATATGTGTATATTATTTATGTACAAAATAATCATATTTAGTGGTCTTTAAGGCTAATGCCTAGCTATTAGTCATTTTAATGTAACTTCTAAATATTTCAGTTACCTATTAAGAAGGTGATTTGTTCTCATGCTATCTTTTCTTATACTCAGGAGCCCACCTGAATTAATATCAAGCATTTTAATCAACTTTCTGAGTCCTCAGCATGAAAGCCAATTTTAACTTATTTCCAGCCTCAAATTCTTGTACAGAGAATTTCTCTCTTGATTTTTGGAGATTTGGGGTTCACTCCCATCTTAATTTAATGTGTGGTATCTCTCCTGCCTAGATTGCCATCTGCATGTCTTTTTTTTTTTTTTTTAATTTTGCTCTGCTTTAGAGGTTATTTACTTTGAGTTAAACTATGATATATTGGAGTTGCTTTGGTGGGACATTAGTACAGCAGTCGAGCAGACATGGAATGGGTTAGAACAGATTGGGGTCCTCGGAATCCAGTGAAGGGCCATGAACATGAGCCAGCTGAGGGATAATGAGTGTGTGGCCTTGGCCGGTGGCAGCAGACTTGGAAGGACAGAGATGGGCTCAAACAACAATCGCTTTACTGATCCAATACAGAATATCTCATCTTTTCAATGTTATCTTAGGCTTTAACTTGCCTGGAAATGATCTGGAATGTAAATTGGCACCCAAATTTGATCATTATTACCTTACAGCTTTTTTTGCTAAAGCATCTCCACTGAATTATATTCTCTATCAATCACTAGCACTAAAAACAGGATAAGAAAAATGCATTTTTTTTACCCTGCTATTAGTTTTTTAGTAGTGACAAGATATTAGTATCTGATTTATATTTGAAATTTCCACAAACTTCTACTTATCACATTTTTATTCTTACAGAATGAAAGATTTTTTTAAAGATGGGTATTATTACATTTTTATTTTTACATAAGGAAACTGAATTATTAAGATCTAAAATTCCATTCCAGATCACATAAGGTTAGACCTTGATTTATAATCCATATTACCAGTCCTTTTTAAATAATAAATTATCAATTTTCCTGAAATATATATCTATTTGGTTCAACTTTTGCAGTCACATTCTAATTTGATGGAGTCTCTGTTTAGACTGTGCTAAGTGCTGATACAGCTTAACCTTATTTTTTCAGAGCATTATATATAGACTCTCAAAAATATTCTAAATATTTATTTCATGGGGCTTTTTATTTCATTTGCTGAAGGTAGAGATTACTATGCCAAGGTTGATGCATGAACTGTGCAATGGTTTATGGTGTAGTACAGAACGTAACAGACAGTGTCAGACTCTTAGTGGATCAATGCCACTAAAATAACTTACTACCTATGTCCATCTTTTATCAAAATTGGGTTGCCTGGGGCACTCTGTTTTTAAGTCCAGGACCTTGCCTGATGGAGGAGCTACTATCTAGAACATTTCCGGTTGGTGGGCATAGGGAAAGAAAGAGTGTAGCAAATTACACTAGGGCTCTTAAAGCTTTCACCTAGAAGTCACATGCTCACTTCTGCTAACATGTCATCGGCTAAAGCAAGTTAAGATCCCCCCTCACTTCAAGAAGCTGTGAAGTGCATCTCAAAGATCAAACAGTACATCTCAAGGATCAAACCCTGAAATATTTTGCATGCTCTAAAAATACAAGGCATGCTCTGAGATCAGCTATTGGAACTTCATGGTAATGTAGAGAATGTTTGGTACAATTTAAGATTTTTCACAGGGCAAGGAACATTGGCTTTTAGAGCCACAGTTCCAAGAATTTCTTGGTAATAGTGGCATGTCAACAATCTGTATACCTTTGTAATGTTTCAAATGCTGAGCTTATTATGTGGTTAAATCATTCAGTCATTTATTCAATTTTAACAGTGCTTATTTGCACTGCTAGAAACCACTTAGCACACACAGTCCTGATGGAACAGTTCAGATTGTTCTGCATCTGATGTTCCATTTATCCCTAACATCCTCTCAATATCTTCTCTAAGAGAAAAACATCTTTCTTGTCTGCTGGAGAAACCTGGCACAAGGTTGTTAATGCTGAAACTCTGTCTATGTGAACAACGGGAGATGGCCATCATGATGAATTTGCCTGGACAATTCAATTTAAAACATCCATTTGTCATATTATTTGGTTGGCTGATTAAATTTATACTGATCCATTTAGTTAAAGCAAGTGAGCCAGATCAAACAATTAGTCGAAAACCTGTTCTGCCACAGCTTATCCCAATAAATATTCTCACAGGAATTGAAACCAGGATCCATTTATATTACCTCAAACTGTCATATAATTTGCATATATTATTTGTATCATATAATTTAAGTGGTTAATTATGCACTTTTTATTTCCCTTCTCAATAATAAGACTGATCTCTTTACCCTGGCTGGTTGGGTTCAGTTGTTTGGAAGTCATTCTCCCAACCAAGAAGTTGCCAGTTCGATTCCCTATCAGGGCACATGCCCAGGTTGTGGGCTCCATCCCCAGTAGGGGGTGTGCAGGAGGCAGCTGATGGATGGATCAATGCTTCTCTTCCTCTCCCTCCCTCTCTAAAATCAAACATTTTTGTCAAAAGCCTGACATACTCCAAATATGAATTTCTTTAAGAGCAGAGGTTGATTTTCTACCTTGTCAATCCAGGCACTAAAGAGAACATTCTGGGGCCATAATACTGATCACTCTTTCTTTCTTTCTTTCTTTCTTGCTTGCTTGCTTGCTTTCTTTCTTTCTTTCTTTCTTTCTTTCTTTCTTTCTTTCTTTCTTTCTTTCTTTCTTTCTTTCTTTCTTTCCGTTTCGTTTCTTTTCGTTTCTTTTCGTTTCTTTCGTTTCTTTCGTTTCTTTCGTTTCTTTCTTTCGTTTCTTTCTTTCATTTCTTTCATTTTCTTTCTTTCATTTTCTTTCTTTCTTTCCTTCCTTCCTTCCTTCCTTTCTTCCTTCCTACTTAATAGTATCAAAGTCAACTCTGGGTTCCATTTCCCTTTCTATTTCTGCCCATTCTATAAAATGAAGCTTTTGGTCTTGAACCTGCATTTAAAATAAAGTTCACATGCTTTATTATTAAAAAGTGCTTTATACTTAAATGATTTTTTTTCCTGATGAACGGAATACAATTTAATAAATATTCTGAGGGATAATTTGAGTTTCAAGGAATCTATGCCAGCGTTGTCAATATAATTATTTGAATTTTTATCTAACTTCTAAATCAGCAGTATTTCATATATCTGATTTTGGGTTTAAATAAGGTACTTTGTTATGTATAGTACCATAACCATCACTTTATAATGTTAACGTTGGAACATCTATGCTGATGAGGTTTTAAATATGCAGTAAAGATTATTTTTTTCTACTCGCAAGTAGAATTTCAAAATATTTACTTTAATAACTCAAATTTTAAAAAAGAAGAAATAATGGGAATGTAGGTACTTTACAACTCTCTCTTCTTGGGCTTTACAAAGGCCTACACAGGGTTGGAATCATCTTTGAAAGAATGTAACTAGTATTCATGGGCAATATTTTCAGGCGAAAATGTAAATTCACCAAAGCAAGCTGACAACCTTTCTGGGGTTGATCTATATTTCCATATACTAATGGACAGATATTTTAAATAAATGCTCCATACTGCCAGTCTTCCCTTGAATGTAATGGCAAACTATTGATCTAATTTCTCAAATTGTCCTTCTTGCAACCATGTCAAAAACATCCACCCCCATATTCTCCACCTCTTTTAAACAACTGTATACTTTAAAGTGCTTTGATGTAAGTCATCAGGTACTTTTTAGTATGGTACATTCATTACTAGATAAATAGTAGTATTAAAATGTATAAATTAGCCGAAACAGGTTTGGCTCAGTGGATAGAGCGTCAGTCTGTGGATGGAAAGGTCCCAGGTTCAATTCTGGTCAAGGGCATGTACCTTGGTTGCTGGCACATCCCCTGTGGAGGGTGTGCAAGAGGCAGCTGGTCAATGTTTCTCTCTCATTGACGTTTCTAGCTCTCTATCTCTCTCCCTTCTTCTCTGTAAAAAATCAATACAATATATTTTTAAATGTATAAATTAAAATAGTAAATCTTCAAATATGGAGAGATGAAAACATTTTATTTTAACTCACAAGTTTCTTCCAGATCTTCCCTTGGAAGTGGGGAAGAGACAATCAGCACTTTCTTTGTCTTTTCCTGTCTTATTTTTTGTCCTGTGTTCTCATTATTCTAGCAAAGTGCCAGTAAATAGAACATGTACTGTATTTGCCATTACTTTACACAGTAGGAAAATATAAGTAAATTAAACTAGGTTTTTTCCTCAGGTTATGAATATCAGCAATGTTTTTTTCTTTTCTTTTCTTTTTTTTAAATATATTTTATTGATTTTGTACAGAGAGGAAGGGAGAGAGATAGTCAGAAACATCGATGAGAGAGAGTCATCGATCAGCTGCCTCTTGCACACCCCCTACTGGGGATATGCCCGCAGCCAGGGTACATGCCCTTGACCGGAATCGAACCCGGGACCTTTCAGTCCCCAAGCCAACGCTCTATCCATTGAGCCAAACTGGTCCCGGCAGCAATGTTTTTTTCTAATCCTTCAAAAGAAGCTATTATAGAGAGAAAAATGTTAGTTCTTGAATGATGGAGGGGAAAAAATTACAGTAGGTTTCATTAAGAAGACCGCCTTATACACTGAGCTGTGTGTTTCCTATGCTCATTTACACTCACCTAAAGAGAAATATTTGTGGGTTAGCAATGTAGACTGAAAAGCCATTCCAGGTCTCTGGGTTTCAGCCTGAATGAGTGTGTCGTTAAATATAACACAGATAGAGATAATAATCACAGATCTTTAGTTCATCTGTACTCATAATAACAACTGATACTTTTTGGGTACCTGCTATCTATAATGTATATGGTTTACAAAATCACAATATTGGATATATGCTCTACCAATAATTCTGTAATAAATACTCCATATCTAACTTCATATGCAGAAACATCTCCAGCTAAATAATATGATGGTCCAGTCAATATATTCTGCATATGAATTATAGTATAAAATATATTTTTAAATCATACCTGAGGATATGTTTTTATTGATATGAGAGAGAGAGAGAGAGAGAGAGAGAGAGAGAGAGAGACATTGATGTGAGAAATAATGTCGATCCTTTGCCTCCCATGCGATCAGAACCCTGACTTGGGATTGAACCTGCAACTTGGGTACATGTCCTGACCTGGAATGAAATACAGGACTCTTCAGTGCTCCAACCAATTGAGCCACACTGGCCAGGACTGTAAAATATTTTTGATAGAAAAACAGTTTCTTTTATATCAGTTGGATTTATATTTTTGAAATTTGCCACAGACGCTATTCTGTAATATATTTTATGCAAATGAGTTTTTAAAACATTAGTGAAGTTTCCATAGTCAGGAATTTGAATTCTCATTTGGCAGGTTAACCTTGTACATAGCCACATGTAGTCACGTTCTATTGCCAAAAATTGTAAGTCTCAAGTATGTGGGTAAAACTAACATTTTCAATTATGAGATAGGCATGAGAATATGCAGTTATTAATGGTTTTCACTAAGGGCTTCCCTTTGGGATATACTCTCATCATGAATATATCCTGAAAAATAAATGCCACTGTCACTTAGTCCTGTTGAATTTCAAAACTATTTTATACTCATTGAATTTATGACCTTGAGTTTCATAGAGATCCTCTGGGTTTGTGTCTTATCAGGAGGAAAAATATAAAACAGTGCATTAGAGGCTCTCTAATTAAAATCATTCAATATACAGATATAGATAAAAATAAAAATGAGCCAGCAAGGCTAAACTGGCTAGAGAAGGAGTAGTTTTGCATGAGCAAAGGCATCGCTATTACTGAAGAAGATGGAGTAGTCTATGTGGACAGGTTTTGAGACAGAGGAGAGGGAAGGGCAGGAGGAAAATACGTTAGGGATGCAGTTCTCAGCCTTGCCTGCACATTAGACTCCCTAGGGGGCCTTTGAAAACACCGCTGCCTACATCCATCTAGGAGACTCTAGCCAAATTGGTCTGTAGTATGTCCTGGGCAATAGGAATATATTTTACAGTCAAGAAGAAATCCCTTGTTTAGAAGCTCTTGTAAAGAATTGTATAGTTCTTGCAAACTAGTTGGCACTTTATTTTCAAGGCAATAGAGTCAGAAAAAGAGTTTAAAATGAGTAGCATAAATCATGTATTTTTATCTTTCTTTTTAAAGATTATTTATTAAATGTACTGTTTATTATAGTTGATAGAGCTTTAGAAGAGAAACTTTTTCCTCAGAGTGACTGAACAATAT
Source organism: Pipistrellus hanaki (assembly GCF_964339955.1). Classification (NCBI taxonomy): domain Eukaryota; kingdom Metazoa; phylum Chordata; class Mammalia; order Chiroptera; family Vespertilionidae; genus Pipistrellus; species Pipistrellus hanaki. Next base: position 19,265,836 of record NC_140510.1, read on the forward strand.
TAAAAGAGAATGCTTAGGGAAAAGGGGAGTCTAGTGCAGAGACTATTGCAGTATTCCAGACCAGAAACTAAGATCTTAAACCAGGGACTGATGAAAGAATTTTAGAGTAGGGGTCATGTTTGGGACATTTTGACATAAGAACTCATTACAACTGTTAATATATGTGCGATATAATGGAGGAAGGCCTAAGTTGACTCAGGTTTGTTTTTTTTTGGATAAGCTGTTAGCTTTCAGTTGCTGAATCAAAATTTTACCACAGACTTAGCTCAAAACATTAGCTCAACTCCCAAGGGTCAGCAGTACCAGATTCTCTGCTTATGTTTCTCACCAGGCTACAGGCAAGGTGTGGGACAAGGCCAAGGTCTCATCAAACACTTCACTGAGGAAGGCTCCCTTGGAATTACTGGCAGAATTCATCTCCATGCGCCTGTATAGCTGAGGCCTGTTTTCTTGCTGACTGACAGCCAGTGGCTGCTCTCAGTCCCCTGCTATATGACCATGCACGGGCATTCCATAGCACAGCTGTTTGTTTGTTCAAGACCAGCAGGAGAATCTTCGTCCACAAAAAGGGCCCAATTACTCTTTTAAGGTTTTTAACCCAATTATCCAGCCCATTCACCCTGGCCCTGATAATCTCTCTTCTAGTAAACTCAAAATCAACTGATTTGTCATGTTAATTCTATCTGCAAGTTCCCTTCCCCTTTGCTACACACTAAAACCTAATCACCTGAACACCATCTTATCACATTCAAGGGTCCTGCCAAAAACCAGGGTTATATAGGCATGCACATCAGTCTATAAGAATCAGATATGCAGTAGTTAATTAAGATGATGAATATAATAGAATCGTTTAGGAAGAAATCAATGGATCCAGCTTTAGACATGTTGAATTTGGGGGTAGTTGGCCATCCAACTTGAGTGTATGAATAGGTTGTATAGAACTCATTTGAGATATCAGACTTAGAAATATATATTTGAAAGTGATCATTTGAGGTTACGATTACAATTAATTAGATTATCTAGAGAAAGATGATAGCAAGAACTGGGCTGAGGACAAGAGCAAGACAAGTAAAGCTAGAACATCTGCATCTGTATTTCGATCCATATCTCTTGATTTCAATATTTCAGTAGATGCCCTTTCACTGTGCCTCTACTTTGCTCTTTCAATAATATCCAGATTGACTCTGTTATGCTTCTTATCTCCCGACAGAATTATAGGAATTGGTGGGACACAATGCTCAGTGAGGGAAATGGTATCATTAGCCCTGCACTGCCTCATTTCTTCTTATCAGAAAGGACTAAGTGTGTACTTTTCCTGCTCCTTCCAACCCAGAATTGTCTATGAAGTACAAATTTGGGTTGCAGATAAAATCATAAGTATCTGTCTCTGAAAACTTCTGTCTGTGTATTTGAATATAAGGTCCCTGTGGCAGTATTGTTGGGCAACTTGAGCTCTAATAAGAGAACAGCAAGTGAATTTGATCAGTACCTTTTGATCAGACTTTCCTCCCTTCTCTTGGATCTTTTTCTCTCAGGTTATATCCAAGAAGAATGTGCCATTCCCTGCCCATTTGATTGCAAGTTAAGCGATTGGTCCAGCTGGGGATCTTGCAGTTCATCTTGTGGAATTGGGGTGAGAATGCGGTCCAAATGGCTAAAAGAAAAACCTTACAATGGAGGTCGCCCATGTCCCAAACTGGATCTCAAGAATCAGGTAAAGTGCACGAAGCAGCAAATAAAAAGCTAAAGAATTATCCTCATTATTATTTCCTATTGAAATTGAAGCCATTATCTTGTTAGAAGCAGCTCATAAAAGGTTATCACAAGTTCAGAAGAGAGGGGTTCAGCAGAAGATATTAATATAATACAATTAGTCATAGAAGCCTTGGGCACTCCTGGGTAGTCTTGAGTTCAACTTGGTATTATTAACAGTAATCGTGTTTACAAAAATTAGATCCAATTGATTTTAATTAATCTTGAAATGTAATTTGATTATTTGTGATCATAAAAAGTGATGTGTATAGATACAATACACATACACCTGTGCATATGTACTAATGTTGGGAGAATGTCAATAATATGGCCATAAATATAATTACTGGTCTCATAATATAGTGCAAAAATGGTGTTCTATTTTACCTTTCAATAACTCTTCCTTCTGATTTTTTTGTTGTTGTTCTCAGCCTTGCCAGTGTTTTCACAGCTCTTCATGTCTCTTCTGAGCTATTTCTCTACCTGTTTCCCCAAAAATCAAAGCTGTTTTCATAAAATGGAACCCTAAAAAATACCCTTCCATGTAGATGTCTAACCAAAGTGCCATCCTAAGCACAGTTGATTTGAGTATTTCAGTTGACTTTACCCATATAACAGAGTCTAAATTTAGATAATAAATATAATAAAGAACTAAAATTTCTCCCACAATTGCATACTGATTATTAGATTAGGGCTGATATATATATATATATATATATATATATATATATATATATATATACACATTTTTTTTAAATTTAGTTGAATAGGCAGGGAACAAGGTGAAGAGAGTTAGAAGTTCTTTATTCTTAAAGAGGTGAAGTGTGTCTTGCTTGTGCATGTGGAGTTTCTATCCTCCAGGACTGTTTCAACAGAATAGCTGTGCGGGCTTGTATTACTAACTGGAGTATATTAATTTCTGTCATCTTAACCCCATTTTGATTAGACTTTCTGTACGGGTTGTCTAATGGAAGGGAAATGCATCTATTTTTAATTAATTTTAATAGCGTGTCTGGTACTACTTGGCTTTAGATATCATTTGTCAATTCAAGACCAATATATCTAGCTACTTTTTCTAAGTTTTGACAAAAGGCATATAACTTATTACAAATAAAAACTTAACATTCCAACAAAAGCAGCTAAGTTCTAAGACAGGACACAGTGTGATACATCTTCTATTTTAAGGTTATGTGGTAAAATAATGACCTGGTTTTCCTCCCAAAAAGCAAATATAAACCTATTGGGGAAAATAAGGCAGAGGACCAAGTACTGTAGTTTGGTGAAGAAATGATTAAAGAAGGGATTTGATTAATGAATCAGAGAAGAAATAAGCTAGGAGATATGCCTTACTTCACAAATTTATGGTCAGAAGGAAGACTTTCAAATGAATATTTTCTATGAAGACTGACCATTCCTTGGATATTTTTCTGGGAATTTAAAATGGAAACTCTATTAAGAATTTATAGTTATAAATAATGAATAGTAATTCTTAAATCTTTCTCAAAAGCAACAATGAAAGCTAAGTCCTTAAAACACTGGTATTAAGTATTATTTTAATATGTTTAATTTATGAACTAGGAAATTATCAAAGGAATAAAAGGACTGTATTTGAGCACAGACTTTAGGACAATATTTTCAATACACAAAGGCAAATGTATAGAAATGTTTCTCAAATTTGAAAGTATGAATCAGATAAATGTACTTGTAATCTCCTGTAACTTAAAGGAAACATGTTCTAAACACTCCATTTACATATGAAACCTGTAACCTTACAAAGTAGTACAAACTGATAATCCCAGGTTCCATAATTTAGATAAATTCCATAAATTAAAATTAAGTTCATGTGTGCCTGAGCAGAAAATGTTTCTTTTAAGTCCCAGAAAGGCATTATGGCATTCCAAAGATGATTGTGTTTTGTGATGCTCTGAAATAAATCCTGACATGAATGATCAGCAATTGAATTAGTATTGCCTATATTTTAATATAAAGAGGTGTCAGATATCTAGCATGTATATGGTTTAATTAAACTCAAATAAAAAAACTTCACCCCAATCCATACTTAGGTTTTAACAGAAGTTAATTGATAATAGCAATAAGAAATAGCTACCCCTCTCACTTGTAAGTCTGTAAATAGCAAAAATTTTACTAGTGTGAAAAATCCGAAGTTTCAAAGAAACTTTTCTTAAAGCAAGCACATACCTGCCTATAAGTATATTTGTGGGAAGCTTAAACCCTCTGTGTGTATGTGATGTTATCTACATAATTCTTTTGAAGTTATCAGCATTTTCTTAACTCACTTGAAAATAAATGGAGTTGTCAGGAATTTTCATTGTTTGGGAAATATCTCCAAGCTTCTATTATTTATGCTGATGCTTCTGTAGAAGAGTCTGCTATTAGTTTTTCTAAGCTGGAAATATGGTCTAGTTAGAGGTATACCCACTTGAGGCTCTTTTGTAAAATTCAATTTTACAACTGGCTTTAGGACATTTGTCTTCTTTCCAATTGGTTTCTAGGTTCAGATTTATTTTCCTATTTTTGGAACCATATTAATACGCTATCATCCATTCACCAACAAGAGTATAAAAAATGCAACTGAATTAACCAGTAAAAGAGGCACATATCCTTAGCACCTGTGTATGTAAAAAATTTAGAATGTGTCAGATTGACCCTGGCGTACTGCTTGTAAAAACACATATTAGACTTTGTCTTGTGCATGGGCTGCCTATTATGCATATGCCTACATAAATGTTAGATGCCTGCATGTGCTTTTTCATTCTCCTCCTTTGTTTCTCCATAGATCTTTTTGAGGGCAAGGGCTGTCTTTCTACTTCTGTAGTGCATTCAAGCCCCTAGTGGATTGTCAAATTATATCCAGTGGATGCTTTATTTGAAAAGAAGCCTTCTCTTTGGATTAGTGGGTTGACAGTTCCATAGAAAGACAGAATATGTAAGAACTCTGGTAGCTTATGCTGTGATTTTTCATATGAATTCTCAAAAACATCAACTCATCTAAAGAAAAGAAATAAGGACCTCCAAAATATTATTGTTCAGAGTCTTTTAAAACTTGCCTGAGCCCTAGCTGGTCTGGGTCAGTGGATAGAGCGTCAGCCTGTGGATTGAAGGGTCCCAGGTTCAATTCTAGTCGAGGGCACATGCCTGGGTTGCGGGCTTGATCCCCAGTAGGCAGCTGATCGATGATTCTCTCTCATCATTGATGTTTCTATCTCTCCCTCTTCCTTCCTCTGTGAATTCAATAAAAATATATTTGGGGGGGAAAAAAAAACTTGCCTGAAAAATCCTGCTGTTTGGGTCCAATTGAGATTTAACTCAGTGATGTGCAAGGAAAGGTTGGTATAATATAAGGGTATACTGTTCTGAATCTGTTAGTGAAATCAACATTTATAGTCTCTCATTAAACAGCCTTTCTTTGACACCAAAACTTATCAACAAGATAGCTCTTTCTCTAGAAGTGCCGATAGGACAGCAATACTTAAGTAACTTTCAGCTAAATATATTTGTGATGCCAAATTGCTGCAGCGTGCTCTCATCTAAAAGGAAAACTTCTTCTAAATAGTTTAATGGATTATCAGATCAGTTGGTTGATGCACTTGACACTACTGAGCATAATAAAATACATAATGCATTTTAATTTGTTGCCATCTGTAATGTGTTGGGTGGATTATAAGTGCACTCGTGTTATATATTTTTGTGATACTATTTTTCTCTCTTGGAGTTCTGCTTAACAGAAAATTAAATATGGGGACATTAAAGCTTCATTGGACTTGCATTTCCCTTTATGAGTTCTTCCCACAATTGAAGGCAAGAGACTTCCAGAAAATTATATTGTGTTTATCTGTTGCAAATCTTGTTTTCACAGTGTGTTTGAATAAAAATCTCAGGCTGAGATTCATTACCTACACTTTTACAAATGCATGCTATCCATTTTAATGCATTTTTGAAAGAGTTTTTATCCTTGCAGCAGACTGAGCAGATACAAATTAAATATGTGTGATCGCTAAAAACATCGCTATTTTAAAGGTGTGTCTTCTCCCTAAAGAGAAGTGGCCTAGATGTGGAAATGATGAGTAAAATGCATTTTATTTTTCATAGCACTTCATTTCTCATAGCAGGGTAAACATGTTTCCAAGAGTACTTTTTTCTTCAAAGATATATACAGATAACGTTTTTACAGGAACATTTCTCCCTTAGAAGGCTTTCAGATGTGAAAGGGTTTCTATAGAGAGATAGTTTTGGCTTATTTTAGCACTGCTTCATTAATTATTAGCAGCATGTTAGGATATGGAAATAGGATAGCTGTCATTCTGTCTGAATGTGTGTTTACTCAGGAAAGTACATGGACAATTAGGTTTAATTCTCTTATCCAATTTTGGCCTCCTCTTTTCAACTAGCCGCATTCACAAATATTCTCACTTAATCCAAACCATCCCTGACACAGTCTGATCACTTTGGCCTGAGGACTTTGGCAGGAGCCCCAGACTGCAATGAGCAAGAGGTCTTCTTGAGCGTGAATGTGGAAGACAGCCCGAGCCCACCTGTGATTAAGTACATCCAGGTGGGCTGTTCTTGCATGGCTCCGGGGGTCGGGGGTTGAGGCTTCACCTTTGTTAAGTATGAAATGTCATGTCACAGAACTAAGGGATGCCGAGTGATTTGTTCTCGGGGCTACATAAGGTGACTTAATAGAGGCACATATTCCTAAAACATTTCACCTTCCCCTCACATGGTAATTATTACCCCGAAGCCCAGGTAATGGCACCCCGTGTCAGCGGCAGCCTGAAAGGGTTCCTCAGGGTGAGTGTCCTGCCATCTGCGGTCTCTGTGACTGGCTGCCAACTCTAGCTCTCTGCTCTCCGGCCACGATGTTGTGCTAATTGAGCTGAGGGGCTCAGAGAAGATGCAGTTTTTCTTTTTTGCTTTTGCCCTACCACCATGTCTAAGAAAAATTGTTCTTAAGAAATTCCTCTCTCCCACGTTTGTGTTCACTCATCCCATATTCTTGATCACTCCAAAGCCTCTGGTTTGTTAAAATCCTTTGCAACTTTGTTAATTTTTCTTGAGAGCTGCCGAAGTCCTTCATGAGAAGCAGTTTCCCTGTCCCTGGTGTCCACTCTGTCTTGCATTTTATTGTGTTTTTAAATATGGGGCATTGTTGCTCTTCATGTGTTCAAACTCATGTTGACTGGTTATTCAATATATTTTATGCCCGTCTAGAATGTTCTATACTAGACAGGCTTGGCAAATGTCACAAATACTGTCCCTAAGCAGGGTTTTTAGGGTTGGCTGGGCTGGGGTTGGCTGTAAAATTGAGAAGCAGGCACATTTTGTCTTTGGAATTCTCTCAATGTGCTCCCATGCTATATGATAAAAGGCTAATATGCAAATCATCCCTAGACCAGGAATTTGACAGGGAGTTCGACAAGGGGTTGGGGCCAGCTGGCCAACCGCCCGTGTCCCCTCTCCCCAGCCGGCCTGGCCCAATTGTCTCCAATCGGGTGGGCTGGCCGGACCCCACCCATGCATGAATCCATGCACCAGTCCTCTAGTATCTCATATTATCTTTGGGCCCTGAATTCTTGAACTCCTGAAATAGTATTTTAGGTAAAATCAGCCTAGCAGAAAATCACATCATCTGTATTTGCAGTTTTGAAAAACTGTCTTCTTAATCAAGTACATCAAGTAGAAATTCTTAAATACTTTTTTAGAGAAAATATTGGTAAAACCTAATTTTTATATATTTTCTATATCAGCCTGTCATTTAAACTTTCAATACAGAGTGGAACTTTCCCTCTGTAGTGCCTTGAAAGAAAATGGATGTGACTTTAACCACAAGCATTTTGTTATACCAAAGGTACTTTAAAATTCTCACCTGAGAATATACTTTTTATAGATTTTAGAGAAAGGAAGGAAGAGAGAAACTTTGATGTGAGAGAGGAATATCCATCAGTTTCGTCCAGTACCCACCCTGGCCAGTGAAATAACCCGTAACCGATGTATGTGCCCTGATTAGGAATTGAACCCACAGCGTTTTGGTGTAGAAGATGACACTCCACCTGGCCAGGCCTAAACATTCATATTAGAAAATTAAATGGTTAACTAATGGGCGGACAGCACCTTCTAAAAAAAAAAAAAAAAAACTTTCTTGAGACCTACTTCAAGTAAGACTCTAAATGGCATGCTAATTCCTTTTTAACCTAGGTGCAGTTAGCATGTGCCACTAAGTTTAAGATGTACAGGGTGTTAATTTGATACGTTTATATATATCACAATTTGATTACCACCAGAGCATTATCTAACACATCTCTCAGGTCAGATGACATCATTTCCTTTTTGCGTTGAGAATAACTAAGATCTAGTCTCTTAGCCACTTTAAAGTTTTATAATTAGTTACAAAGGACTATAATCACTACCCTGGGCAGGAGAGTGCCAGGGCTGATTTGTCTGCCAGTGGCAAATTTGTATGCTTTAGATTTTCAAGCTTTATCCCTATATTAAGTCACCAGAAAACAAATTACTTAGATCTTGACGAGATCCTTCCATAGGTTCCTGCAGAAGAACATTTGTTGGATCATGATTTATATTTTCAACATGACTTAAGGGTCAAGATAAACTTAGTCTTTCCGAGAAGCTTGTCTAGATCTTTTGAAATCCATAGTCTTTTTTTCTAAACCATTACTGAACAGAAAAATCACTGTGTGTTGGAGGAAAGTCAGTATAGTAAGTTTCCCAGGTCCTGCTCTGAGGATTGTGCTCAGTACAGTTGCCATGTATTATTCTCAGAGGTGGTTTTTACTGGTTCTTCTGATTAGGCAAGTTGGTGAACACTGACCGGAGGAAGATTCTTGGCGCTGAGGCTACCATTTCCTCTGAATTTAGCTCTGGAAAGGATTTTATATTTGGCCTGCCCTTCCCAATCTAAACAATGAGCACAACCATAATTAGCCACTCAGCAAATCTGGGAAGACCCTCCCATTTTACAGAAGAGGAGTCTGGGGCTTACAGAGATTACTTGCCCAACTTTACCACAATGACTATAAGGGGTTAAGAGTCAATCAAGTCTGAGGTCAAATGCTGCCCTGCCATCTACTTGCTGTGGGAGAGTGAGAAAAGTACTCAACCTTTCTTAGTCTCAGTTTTATAATCTGTCAAATGGGTTTAACAATGGCAACTACCTCAAAGACTATTGCATTCATATAAAATGAGAATAAATACAAATATCCTATCTCCTTGTTTGGCATAGAGCAAGAGCTTGATCAATGTTAGGTGGGATTCTTCTTCCTTAGTCTCTAACACATAATTTGTTTCAAATTCAGTTGACTTTCACCTATGCCATATTGCCTTTTGCAACTAAATTGTGCAAATTGCTTCTCTTTTTTGTATTTATATAATGAAACTTTAAAAATATATATGGAATGCTTCACAAATTTACATGTTATCCTTATTCGGGGGCCATGTTAATCTTCTTTGTATTGCTCCAATTTTAGTAGATGTGCTCCCTAAATAAACAGTTTACTAAAACATTTAGAGTCCTATAATTTAGTTGTAATAACTCAGCTGGAAGGCATAGTAAAAGCTGCTGTCATTGCTTCCTCTATGGGAAGTCTGTTTCATTTTATTTCTAAACAACTTTTTCAGCATTGCAATTTTTCTAGTGGCAAAAGGGAATATAACTCTTTACATATTTATAACTAATTTCCTAAGAATTTGGGATTTTTTGGGTCCCCATATAAATGGTTCTATTAAGAAGTGTAACCAAAAGATACACAAATCATTACGGGTAGAGCTCTAGGAATTTTCACAAATTGAACCTTTCCATCCAATTACCACCCACGTCAAGAAATAACAGTCATTCCTTAGAGTCCACGGGGATTTGTTCTAAGACCTTCCTGAGGATACCAAAATTCATGGATGCTCAAATCCCTTATATAAAATTGTGTAGTATTTGCATATAACCTGTGGACATCTTTCCAAATACTTTAAAACATCTCTAGATTACTTATAATACCCGGCACAATGCAAATGCTATGCAAATCAGCATTGTACTGAATTTATTAGAGAATAATGATAAGAAAAAGTCTGAACATGTTCACAGATGCAACCAACCTAGGCCTAACTACATGTACACGTCAACAGCAACAGAACTTTTCCCCAAGTATATATTTTTTAATCTGCAACTGAAGAATGCTTACAGAGAGGAGGGGAGAGAAGAGAAAAATTGTTGTGAAGCAGAAACATTGACCTGTTGCCTTATGTATGCACCCCAACTGGGGATTGAACTGCAACCCAGGTATGTGTCCTGACTGGGAATTGAACCAGTGACCTTTCAGTGCAAAGGGTGATGCTCAACCAACTGAGCTGTCCTGGCAGGGCTGACTATTTTTGATCTGTGGTGATTCACTGAATCTGTGAATAGGAAACCTGTGGATATGAAGGGCAGACTGTGCATTATCAGTATCTCAGAGACCCTTTTGCACTCCACCTCCTTCACCACCACTGCCTCCCACCATGTAGAACTACTACTCAGTATTTGGACATTTATAAGTTAATGCTAACATACAAAAATTTTGACATAAATGGATTCTGTATTTTGAATTACTTTGTGTCTGCCTGTTTATCTCCACAACTTGTTTATGATAGTCATCCATGTTGTGATAGGTCCTCTTTTTTTCTCCCATTAACTAGTACTTCCAGCCCGCTCCTGTACTCTGCCCTGCTACTTGCCTGTCCCCCCACCCCGCCCCAGGCCCTCAACACCTCATTGTCTATGTCAGTGGACAGCAAACTCATTAGTCAACAGAGCCAAATATCTATAATACAACAATTGAAATTTCTTTTGAGAGTCAAATTTTTTAAACTTCTAATGCCACTTCTTCAAAATAGACTCACCTAGCCTGTGGTATTTTGTGGAAGAGCCACTCAAGGGAGCCAATCATTATTTAATAGCATGCTATTGAGCCTCCATGAATTTGATTGCTTATGAGTGTTTTTATTGTACCTGATTTCTAATTTCATGCCATTAGTCTAAGAAGATGCTTGATTTAAATCTTCTTAATTTGTAGAGACTTAGCTCCTATTCTAACATGTGATCTACCTTTGAAAATGTCCCAAGTGCACTTGAGAAGAATTTATATTCTGTAACTTTGGGGTGTAATGTTCTGAAAGTATCAATTAGTTCCATCTGTTCTAGAGTATAATTTAAGATTTCTGTTTCCTTATTGATTTTTTTTTGTCTAGAAGTATCCAGTGATGTCAGTGGGGTAATAAAATTCCCTACTATGCTTGCATTGCTATAGATCTCCCTTAATATCCCCCAAAAGTTTTTGTATGTATTTAAATGCTCCTGTATTGGGTAAATATATGTCTATCAGAGTTATAGCCTTTTGTTGTATTGATCCATTTAGAATTATGAAGTGGCCTTCATCTCTTGTTATGGACTTCACTTTTGAGGTATATTTTGTCAGATTAAGTACTGCTATCCCAGCTTTTTTTTCATTTCCATTTTCCTGAAAGAAAAAAAAATGCCAACCCTTTACTTACAGTCTCTGTGAGTCCTTTGTTCTAAGCATATATATGGGTCATTGTTGGTAATTTTTATTGTTTTATGTCTTGTCATTGTGTATATCCTGTTATCTTGTATATGCCACATGTTTTCCCTTTTTATTGTTGATGAATGGACACTTGATCTTCCCCCACCCCCCCACCCCTAGTTTGGGCTCTTACAAATAACATAGCTATGACCATTATTGTGCCTGGCTTTGGTCCTCATAATTGTGTATTTCTGTTGGGTACACATCTAAGAGTAGAATTTCTAGCTCATAGAATAGGCATATATTCAGCTTCAGTAGATAATTGGCATTTCATTTTAATGTGTAAATTCTCACATGGTTCATAAATTATATGAAGCTATAAATTATATTACAGATAGCATATAATTATAGATAACGACTTGAACATATGACCTGCCCGACACCATGAAAAGAATTATGAAAGCCATATGGATGCATTAGATGTTTGCTTCAGCACTTCTCATGTCACCCTAGAGCAGTGCCTGCTGCTTACTCCCAAGCTTCATCTGTTTCTAAAGAGAGCAAGTATGAGCATTAACTAACTCTCTAGTGGACTCTGCTCACCTCTCTCCTATGCAACCATCATAACCATTATCTCCTCTGTTTCTAATCTCCTCTGCCTCCCCCCCTCCCCCCCCAAACACACACTATATTCCTCACACAGCAGTCTCAGTAAACTCTCCGAGTCACAAAGTCTCTCATGGGTCTCTTGTTACCTTTGGGATTGAGTGCAAATTATATAATCCTATATAATCTATAATAATAAAAGGGTAATATGCTAATTAGACCAAAGGTCTTCAGGACATCCTTCCTGATGAAGCCAGGGCTGGAGGGAAGTTAGCCCGGGTCCCAGGTGCCTGCCAGTAGCCGGAGAAAGAAAGGAGCCCCAGGTGCCTGCTGGTGGCAGGAGGAGGGAAGCTCAGGTCCTGGGTGCCAGATGGAAGCTGGTGCTGGCAGTCAGATGAAGGAAGGCCTACTTTTGTTAAATTTTCATGCATTGGGCCTCTATAACACGCACTGACTGTCAGGGGGCAGATGCTCAATGCAGGTGCTGCCCCCTGGTAGTCAGTGTGCTCCCACTGGGGGAATGTCATCAGCCAGAAGCTGGGCTCATGGCTGTCAAGCACAGAGGCATTGATGGGAGCCTCCCATCTTCTCCACAGCAGTGCTAAGGATGTCCAACTGATGGCTTAGCCCTGCATACCATAGGGAGCAGGCCTAAGCCATCAGTCAGACATCCCTTGAGGGCTCCCCAACTGCTAGAGGGTGCAGGTGGGGCTGAGGGGGCAGAGGGTGCAGGTGGGGCTGAGGGACCCCAGGTGGGGCTGAGGGACCCCAGGGTGCAGGTGGGGCTGAGGGACCCCAAATTTTGTGCATCTGGCCTCCAGTGTATTTTATAAGAGATTTCGTGACCTGGTTCTGGCCACACTTCTCTAAGCTCAGTCAGCAAAGCCCCAGGCCAGGGAACCTGCTGCTGAGCCCAGAGGCAGAGCTGCTTCTATCTTTCTGTCTCCTTATCAGCCCTCACACTGGCCTTCTCATAAAGGATGATAATTTCACTTTCTCAGGATGATTGTATAAATTGATTGATGTCCAATTTGGTGTCTTTTAACAGAAACTGCTTTCAATTTACAATTCTCCAAGCATTATTTAATGAAATTAGATATTTGGATTTATTCTTATGTCCTTTCTCTGGAAGCTACTTAGCAAATTCCCTCTACATTGGATTAAAATCATGTTCCCCTGTCATTTGCATAAAGACTGCCCAAGGCAGATTGAAGTTGTTGCTTTCCTCCCTGAAGAGAAATATCTTTCTCTTAGATAACAAGGTAACTGTGCTATCTCCTGTGCTGAAAGCAAGTATGGAACCAATTGCAAAGTGTGCTTTCAAAGAATGTTACAAATCAGCAGGATTGTACAAAGCCACCTTCCACCCTAATAGACACAATCTTGTCACCCTTAGACCTGAAGGTAAATTAATTTGAGCCCTGGTATAAGGAGAGAAGTTTGACTAAGCTCACTCTTAAATGCACTCTTTTAATTGGGGCCAGCAGGGACCATGTGTCATTAACTAGAATGGCCAACAATGAAAGTTTTGTTGCATCGATCTGTTTTTGGAGCAAGTTTTTACTGATGTAAAATTGTATTTTTGTTTATTTAAAAGGACATGTGAACTGCATAATGTAGTTAATGACACATGGTCCCTGCTGGCCCCAATTAAAAGAGCGCATTTATATGTTTTTAACTTCTAAATGTATATTTTCTAATCACCTATTTAATAGTATATGTTGCCCCTCGCTAAACCCCTCCTCCCTTTTACCTTTCCTTACTCTACTTTTCCTATAGTATGACTAGAGGCCCAGTGAATGAAATTTGTGCATTGGAGGGGGGTGTCCCTCAGCCCCGCCTGCACCCTCTCCAATCTGGGAACCCTCAGGGGATGTCTGACTGCTGGTTTAGGTCTGATCCCTAAACCAGCAGTCAGATATCCCTCTCATAATCTGGGACCACTGGCTCCCAACCGCTTGTCTGCCTGCTGGCCTAATCACCCCCTAACCACTCCCCTGCCAGCCTGATCAACACCTAACTACTCCATTGCCAACCTGATTGCCCCCAACAACCCTCCCCTGCTAGCCCGATCCTCCCCAACTGCCATCCCTCCCTTGCAGACCTGGTCCCTCCCAACTTTCCTCTCTCCCCTACAGGCCCAGTTGCCCCCCATCTGCCCTCCTCTGCTAGCCATCTTGTGGAGGCCATCTTTGACTACATGGGGGCAGCCATCTTGTGCAAGAGCATGAGGGTTATTTTGCATATTACCTCTTTATTTTTAAAAAAATATATATTTTATTGATTTTGTACAGAGAGGAAGGGAGAGAGAGAGTTCGAAACATCTGTGAGAGAGAGAGTCATCGACCAGCTGCCTCTTACACACCCCCTACTGAGGATATGCCCGAAACCAAGGTACATGCCCTTGACTGGAATCGAACCCGGGACCTTTCAGTCCCCAAGCCAAAGCTCTATCCATTGAGCCAAACCGGTCTTGGCTACCTCTTTATTATATGGATTTTTCTCGTTTATTTTTTTGTTTCAATTTTTGCTTCTCTTTGCTACCCTCCTGGCTCCTGAAGAGCACTTTAGAAGCTGGTAATGGTCTTAGGTTGGGTTCTCCTGGAAGCAGGGCCTGAGATAGTATTAGAAAATTTACTTATCAAGTGAAGGGAATACCACTAGGGAAATGAATAAGAAGTGCTACAGGGAAGGAAAGAGACCAATAAGAGGTTCTTATAGTGGCCACCAAGACTAGAGAAAGCTCTGGGAGCCTGTATAGAATACATGCCCAAGAGTTACTACATTTGAAGACCCAGAAAGCTGGGATATTCATGGGGACATTTCTGGGAGTTCCTGGTTGAGGGGAATGTTAAGGCTATGCACTGGGGCTAAGCATAGCTAGTCTTCTCTGTTCTGGAAAAAAAGCTCATGGGCATGGAGATACAGATACTGGCAGCTGAAATACTGCCAGAACACAGTGAGCGTTTGCTGTTGGTATTATCACCATATGATTTAAAATGGAGGCAATGAAGTTGCTCAATTGGTTATGTTTACTAAGGGTATTGTGTTGTCTGTGCTGTTTATATCATAATCAGAAGCCCACTTTTTCCCAATACAAATACATTTTACTATAGCCAAATGGTCAGATGGATATACACTTTGGATAATTGCATTTGGAGTAAAGTGAATTTATAATCATCAGGCTGTGCAATCTCACTTGGTTTCCCCTGAAACTGATTCCATGCTCTTAATCAATGGATGCTAGACCAAGGTGATTGGAAGGAGTAAATCTGGGTACAGAGACCAACCTCATCCTGTACCATTTCTGCTGACATTGGCTCTCCCTGCACTATCAAAGGCAAGTGGTATTTACCATGAGTAAGTGGCGTCTTTGGGAGATGATATAACTGATCATGTGGCCTCCAACAACTTCCTTTTCCTTGGCCAGGACATGACTTACCCTGCAAACACCCCTGCATAAAAAAATAAAATATGAGATGTCCAAATAAACCTATGGTTTGGGGCGGTATGATATGACAGTAAATGTATTTTAATTTTCATTAATCAACAAATATTACATGTATATCCTCATGCTATGTAATTATGGGCATTGAGAGGAGACCTATAGAAACATAACGTGGCCCAGCCAGTGTGGCTAAGTTGGCTGAGCATTGCCCCATGCACCAGGAGGTTGCTGGTTCAATTCGCTGGGGTATGGGTTTAATCCCCAGTAGGAGATAGGAGGTGTGCAGAAGGCAGCTGATCTCTCTCTCTCTCTCTCTCTCTGAAATGAATAAAAACATATTTTAAAAAAGAATTGTAATGTGGTGGGTAAAATTATGGAAGTACATTATGTGGACAGGGACTCTTAGTAACAATGATTTATTAATGAGCTCTGTTAGCTTTAAGTAAGAGATATAGAAATAAAATGGAATTCAAGGTAACTGTAAATGTTTTTGCAAGGTTGCTTAAATTCTGTGCACTCTTCCATTCTTTCAGCAAACACATTGAGAAAAGTGATGTGCCAGGAAGAGATTTTGATAAGGTTCATCTCAACCATGGATCCAGGAATTCCTACTGGGAACTTGCATTCCTGGAGACTTGAGAGTGAGTGCTTGGATAGGTTGAAGTGCAGATAGTAATGCTCATGGCATCACACCTGTATTACATTTTTTAAAAACACGCAAAAGTTTTGGACTCAATGGACATAATTGCCTGTTCCTCGTTTATATTAGACTAGAGGCACAGTGCACAGATTCATGCACTGGTTGGGTTCCTCAGCCTGGCCCGTGGGGATTGGGCCAAAGCTGGCTCTCCAACATCCCCTGAGGGGTCCCGGATTGTGAGAGGACATTTCTTGGGTCAAGCACCCTGGAATTGAGCTTCCTCCTCTTTGGTTCAGGGTGCATCACTCAAGAACCACAGCTGCCAACTCATTGCAGTGAGGCAGCTCCTGCATTGAGCATTGCCCCCTGTTGGTCAGTGTGTGCCATAGCTAGTGGTCAGCCAGTTGTTTAGGCTTTTATATATAAAGATGATTTGCAACTAACAGAAACCTCAACCCAAATTGGCTGAAACAGTAAGGGAATACATTGCCTCATATAACCAGAAATCCAGTGGTAATGCAGCCTCTGGGGATGGTGGCTTCTATGGCTCAGCAGTGTCATAAAGGACATAGTTTCTCTGTCTTTCTTGCTTTGTCATCTTCTGCCCTGGCTTCATCCTCTGGATATTAGCAGTTTCAATGTAGTCTCTGAAGGAACAGTGGCCAGAAAAATAAAAAGTGCCTCTCCTTTGGCAATCTTGGAAATAACAAACATTCCCCAGAGCCTCCCTGGTTCCCAGAAAGATCTCACCTCACACCTCATTGGCTGAAGTTGGCTTTTGTGTGCATTCCTGAACTTCTGGAAGCAGTCATGGGATGAACATGATTTTCTCAAACAAGTATTACCCAAACTTTTTTTAAAAAATTATTATCTAAAATTTTATATATGTCTCCTTTTTTCCTGATTGAGCCCCTTCCTCTCCAGCCATTCCCACCCTGGGCAAGCACTGACTGCTGCAGAGCCTGTGTCCATTGGTAATGCTAATATGCATAGAAGTCATTTAGTTGTTCTCTAACACCCTCCCCCCCACCTCTCCTGCCATTTGTCTTTGGATCTCTTTTTCTCATCAAATTATGCTGATCATTATATCCTACATATGAGTGAGATCATGTGATATTTATCTTTCTCAGATTGGCTTATTTCAGTTAGCATAATGCTCTCCAGTTCTATCCATGCTGTTGCAAATGGTAATAGTGGTGTAGTATTCTATTGTGTGGATATACCATAGTTTTTTAATCAACTCATCTGCTGATGAGCACCTAGGTTGTGTCCAAATATTAGCTATTGTAAATTGTGCTGCTATGAACATAGAAGTACAAACTTTTATTGTTTAAACTTCATGACACACATAGAAATCTATAATGTTTGTCTGGCAAATTGGGATGTGCATTCACACCTGATTTGGGCATGAGTGAATGGTTTGAGACACCAGACTGAATTGGTAACATCCACATCTCAGGCACGCCTAAAACCCACTTATGGGACACGGGTGTGGTAGGGCAGTGCTTTTTAACTTGAATGTGCAAATAAATCATGTGGCAGATCCTCCTCAAAATGCCGACTCTGAGTGAGTAGTTCTGGGGAATGGGAAAAGCAGCCTTAGCAAGTTTCTAGGTGGTGCTAAAGTTGCAAATCTGCAGAGTCCATTTGAAATGCTGCTGTAGCCAGCTGGGGGAGCCTTTTCCTAGACCAATGGTGGTATGCGTTTTGAGGAGTGAACCAAAACATCTACTCTATGCTCCTCTTTTACTCTTTTTGACATCTAATTTGATAGAAGCTTTGCTAGTTTTAAGTAACATTTTGAGCCTGATATTGAGATAGAAAAGTTAAGCAACGTTTTAAATTGAATACTAGAAAGTCTCTTTTATGTTAAGAAAGATGACCGAATCCTTTCCTTCTGAGAATATGAATTGCCTTGACTAGAGCTCTCCCATGATGCTTCTTTTTCATTTGGGGGTTACCATTCTATTTTGCAAGTTATTTGGCATAACCATCCTTCCACTGCCTCATTCCATATGCTAAATGAGCGGACTTCAAATGGGATAAGCAATGCTTATGCCCTTTGTCTCCTGTTTCCCAGTTCTATGTAGCTCATGCAAAACTGTATCTGGCATTTCACCAGTAACTTACAGGCATACTGGAATTATGCACATAGAGGTGTGGGTTCTTAACAACACTGATGAAGAAAGGCACGTGTAGTAGTTCCTCTATATTCCTTCAGAATGTTTCTAAACCTTCTACAGGAGAAGACTGTTCAACGTTGTGAAACCATTTTGTAATGGAGTAGATGGCAGGGATAAATAGAACTGAATATCATTTTGTATAAAATGAAATAAGAGCCCATATTTGTGGGGGGGGGGGAAGTAGTGAAAATTGCTCCTTTAAGGAGATTTATATACTTAAATTTGGATATGGAGTTGCTTTAAAATAAAAAGCTCTTGAGGGATGAAACTAGATTCTGAATTTGTAATATCCATGCTACTGACCAAATGTTTGTGTCCACCAAAAGTCCACCTTGAACCCTAATTCCCAATTGTGATGGCATCAGAAGTTGGGGTTTGGGGGGGGGTGGGATATGATGAGGACATGTGGACTAAGCTCTTATGGTATTAGTGCCTTTATGCTAGAAACCCCAGAGAGCTACCTGGACCCCCTCCCAGGGAGGACACAGGGAAAGACCTCTATCTGTGAACCAGGAAATGGGCTGTCACCACATACAGAATCTGCCTCCACCTTGGTCTTGGACTTCCCAGCCCCCCGAACTGTGAGAAGTAAATCTCTGTTGTTTGTAAGCCATCCAGCCCATGGTGTTTTTGTAGTTGTGAACATGTGTATTTAGATACTCTTATGTTCAAATTCCATATTTATAACCAGACATTTACTGCCCTGATGGCTTCTTTATGGTGCTTAATTTATAACTCAGAGCAACTAGATAAGCACAGTTGATCCCTGGCTCCTAGACTAAGGCGGGGAGTTTGATTCAGTAGCCTGGCTGTATCAGTTTGGTTCATTCTTCTCTTTTTGGTGAAAAAGAGATAGTGGCTTTTTTATGAAAATGGAATTGCTAATTCTGTATATTTTGTTCACTTTTTTAAAAAATGGTGATTTTTCTGCATGTGGTGATTAAAGCCATCCATGTCTATGTGAATCTGAAGTAAGAAATTCAATAAATTTCAGGGGAAATAATCCATAAATTTGGAATGCTGAGTGACATGAATATGAACCTGTGTTGGCATACTCACCCACCTCTTTCCTCCAAATTGTAAACTTTAGAATCGGCATTTTTATGTTTAAGAAACCAAATCATAAACATAACTAAACAAAATACCAAATAATTATGGAGAAGCAATTGATCTAGAAAGTGCTTTAGAATGTAAAAATGAAATATGAATGTTTTAAACTTAATATATGATCCTCCTTACATGAGCCATTGCCTGTCATTTGAAATGTGTATTATTCAAAAGTACTGGAAAATCTGCTCCGGCTTATTACTTAATTAAATGTAAGTTATGATCATTTTCAATCTTTATATAATTTATATCATTTGTAAGTCATGAATTTCTCATAATCCAGTTGGCCTTAATCATTTAAAATAGAATGACTATGCTTCAGTACAGTCACTGTGCATCTTTTCTACTCTGGCAGATGTTACAAAAGGAACTATCACAGCTGGCGAAAACTGACATTGGAAAGTAAAAAGCATAGCAGCGGGAAGATTCATTGTGTGTATTTAATGCCCTTCATTCTTGAAAACTGTAAACTTTGTTCACAGTAAGGCCAGGAGTTGCATTGCTTGGAAATGGGCAGATGACTGCTCTGTTTTACTTTATGATGAACCAAAGAGGATCGTGCTTCTTTAGTGAGTTTGTAAGAGGTGCTTCGATGCTAACACATTAGCTGCACCCTTCAGATTGCCCTCAGGAAGGGAAAGGTAGTTTAAACAACTTGCTAAAATTATCACCATTACAGTGAACAAAGCACTAAGGCATATGGCTAGATTGGGGAGAAAACATACAATTAATTTACACTTTAGTACTAAGAATAAATATCAATTAATTCTGATTAACTACTTTATAGCCCATCTAGAATACCATATAAAGGCTATATATAAAGGCTATAAAAGGAGTCATAATCAAGAGATGACACTTTATTGGCATAGAAGCAGAATTTCATGCCCAATGCCTATATTACTCAGAAGGGTGCAGGTTACACTTGTCCATTGTCTGTTACTTAATCACTGCCCTGGAATCAATATGGGGAGTGGACTTAAGTACAGCTCATACTAAAGTTTAATTCCTGAACAAACTAGGTAGATTGTCCTAATCTACATGTACATACTTTATACTTGCTATAGTCAAGTCATCATGCAAAAGGATAAACAGATTTCTTGATAAGAATAGCAATAAAGGGGACTAAGTGAAACTTAATAGTTAAGCTCCAAATCTTTCCCATAGATGCAAAAACAAAACAAAACACATGAATGCTTTTGAGATAATGTGTTCAATGGACCTAACAGAATGCCTCGTGTGTATTAAGGCATCTGTAAGTAATAACTATTATTATTAATATCACTATTAATCATGATGCTGTTACCAGAAAAAGATAGATCTGGAAATAGGTTGTTATGGTGTCGCAGGAAAAGCATTTCAGGGACATTCATGAAAAAGGATTTGAGCAATGGTGGTAAGATTTATTAGAACTCCTTTGGAAAGGCTGCTGTACTCCAGGACATGGTTCCCCAGTGGGTCAGGTAGCAGAAGCTGGTCGACCTTGTCTGTTGTTGACCTGTCTTCATACACCATGCCCGATGTCTCATCCACAGGGTTTCCGCTCTGACTGGCTGTGGAGGAAGTCTAGAATTCAGGGCCATATGCCCGCACTTTGCAAACCAGGCCAAGAAGGGTTAGGCCCAGAGCTGCAATGCTGTCACTCCTGGCTCCCAAGGCTCCAAAAGTCCAGATCAACCTCTATTCAGAGTTGGCATCAAATTCTTAGCTGTGTGATCTTGGGCAAGTTACTTAACTTCTCTGTGCCATATTCCCCCATCTTTACATCTGCTGCCAAGCCTTGATGGTGCCCAGTTGCCAGAGACAAGCTTTTGTTAAGTGTTATGTCACCTTGGGTTTGGAAAAGGGCAGGCCTTCTTTCAAACTACCTAATCTCTTTACTGGGTTTTCCTGGGGCTATGCTAGTGCTCTACCCTATTTAGTACCTTTCCTGGATTTTCTGGGGTTTTGTACCCTTATCCTACTTGGACTTTTGGTATTTTCCCACCTGTATGGTCCCATTATGGCTCCTGTTGTCCATGCCTTCTAGTTCCGCTTCCTCATCAGGCTTCTGTTGCACATGCACTTAGGAAAAGGACTTCTCCTCCATCTTCTTCCTTCCCCAGTGAACCTGATGGACACCAGAGTGACTGTAAAAAGCTGCCTCTCTCCTTAATCAGCTGGTTTCATTTGCTGCCTTCCTTTTGTTAATAACTCACTACCTACAGTAACAATGCTGGAGAGGATTCTGGGAGAAGATCTTTGGAAACACCACCACGTTACAAAGTGTCTTGCAGTCCAGATGTTGGCAAGCTCTCGACTACAGTGTGTAATTTGGACTATGCAATGTTTGCTACCAGGTGTTAATGTTGTTTTTTTGTGTGTTTTTTTGTGTGTTTTTTTTTTTAGTTGTCAAGGTGTTTAAAATCGGAATTTTTGCATTAAAATTGGATTTTAATATCAGAATGTCTGACAAGTTTCAGGTGAATCAGAAAATATCAGTATAATGACCATCTCCCTTCCGTCTCCCCATAGTCTCTCCTATACCCATCCAAGCAACAGTAGCCAGGTTCACGCCTTAATATCTGTGAACTAGGGTGAGAATACAAATAAATACCTACAGTTCATAAGGTATTATTTAAAAAAAAAAAAAAACATCAAAAAAACTACTGTCTTATGTAAATTAGGTTTGATCTCCTACCTTAACAAATATGCCTTTCTAACGATCCAGAGGTTAATTTCCGCTGTGGGATTCTCCAATTTCAGAGGTGGAAGGTGGTGCTGCAGGGCGAGCCAGGCTCCAGCCTGTGCTGTGAGCTCCTGCTCCTCCAGCCCGGCCCTGTCCCAGAGCCCAGTCTGTGTGCACAAGCTCTGCCCGCTGCAGACACACCCCTATGCCCATTCTGCTGGCCTAGGTTACTCACCTGAGTCTGGGGTGCAATCCTACCTCTCAGGAGGACAGAGCAGGGAAGAGCCATGGCAGCAGATTCGATTGACAGGGGATTGTGGGGCCCAGGGTTTGTAGGATGTGGCCTGATAGACTCTAGGAGGCAGAGAACAGGCTGCTGCTGGGCATGCCCCCTTGACTCCACAAGTTATTCGCCTGTGGGGAAGGGTGCAGCTGGAGGAGGCCCAGAGACGGTTTCTCTGTACTGGGGGTGGGGCGGAGGAGGGTGGGGAAAGACAAGGCAGTCCTGTCAGTGACCATTTATATTGAGAGTTATACTATTACTTTCATAGGGTAGCTTTAAGATCAAAACGTTATTCTTGGAATTTTGTAAAAAATGATAACACAAATTATGAAAAAAATAATGTGATGAGTTTCAAGAAAATAGGGCTTAGAGATTATTTTACTTATGTCACATACTTAGAATCTACACATGTTTAAGTTTGAGGCCCTTGTTTAGTCATCTTTCTCCTGTTCATCTTCTGGTGGCTTATTGGTATTTATAGTACATAGAGGGTGTTTGTGAATATTAATTGCTGGTCTTACTTCCAGAGTGGGAGATTTGTGGAGTGCTTATTACATTATTTTATTTGAAATAGGAAAGACATTGGGAGAGTTTCTTTTAGGCAAGTGCCCTTAAAACAGGGATTATCAAATTTTCTGGTTTTCAGGATATTTATTCTCTTAAAAATTACCAGGAGTTGAAAAAAGCTTTTGTTTTTTGAGGGATTATTTACTGTACTAAAATTTAAAGTGAGAAATTGAAAAATAATTTATTCATTTTTTAAAAGTATGCAATTAAAGTTAAATCATTTACATGTAAATATTAATATTTTATGAAAAATAGCATTATATTCTAAAAGAAAAAAATGTTTTAAAAAGTGGCATTGCTTTACATTTTACATTTTTTATATATATATATGGCATCATCGAGGATAGCTGAATTCTCACATTTGCTCCTGCATTCAATCTTTTACAATGGGTTATTTCAGTGAAGTATAGGAAGAAATTCCAGCCTTACATAGATATATGGCAGGAAAAGGAGGAGTATTTTAGTAGATGTTTTTCAAAAACCTTGGTTATTCTTTGAAACTGTACCAAAACTTGACAAGTTATATTTTTCAAAGTTTGGTTGCAATGTGGAATCTGAAATAATAATGTACTTTTATACTCGATTGCAGTAAAATCCACTGGACTCTCTGGTACTTTGAATAGATTATTAATCCATACATTATTTTGTAACTTCATGCATTGATCATTTGGAATATATTTGTTGAATGAATTATGCCTAAAAATTAAGTTTCATGACATAGTATTAAAAATTTCTACTCATTAATATCACCACTAATTTTATCAGAAAAGTCTTTAAGTATTGGGAAGTTCTCAAACTTATGGTGGGCAAATACAAGTTTTTTTTTTTAATTTATCTTTTAATTTTTGCTTGACACTTGAATTTTATCATTATAAATAAATGCTATTTATATTTTATTTGTTTTAAGTGACAGACTCACTTAATTTTTGAAAAATGATCTGTTACATATTGAAGTCTGTATAATCATTGTTTGTCTTTTAAGTAAAATGTTCCATGATCGAAGGAGCTAGTTTTGTAACTCAGTTGCACCAGTGTCTTACTGGGTGAGAACCATCAAACTTTAGAATACAGAAGTGTTTTTATGATGAGCCATGCGGCATAGTACAAAGATCTATAACCTAGTCTAGTGCATAGTGGTTTAGAATATGGTGACTACTAGGACAATGGTTTGCCATCCTTGATTCATGTTTGTGCCACTGGTTGTGCCCACCATTGCTTTGACATCATTACAAATGGTATCTGTGTTTTTTAAGCCAATAATATGTCATTATTATGAAAATAGTTTGGGTCTTTAGACCCTCTGTATGTATGACAGGGACTTCCTAGGTGTCCAAAACCATACTTTAAAAACTACTACATTCAAAGTAGAAGAATGAGTGTAGAACTTCTGGAAAGGAGATTGGGGAGAGGTAGTAGGAAAAAAAAGAAATGAAACTGCATTTCCCCCTTAGATTTCTTACTTCCTTATAATAATTCCATTATAGAGCAAATTTAAGGGTTGTTTCTAAATGCAGCTTAACCTCTTTTTAAGACATCACAAGTCTTTTTGCTCCTCACTTTCAGAAAGCTGTTTTCATTAATAACCAAAATTCCTTCCTACTGAACTTTAAGTTCACTGTGTTGCTAGATATTTTTACCATGCTCTTTATAATTCCTCTTGGTAAATACTGCTCTTGAGTTGTTAGTCAGTCTTCTATTTCTTTGAAGTGTCCATGTTTTCCTAAAACTTAGTTATGTGTCATTACCCATCCTCCCCCTAGATTCTTTGCTATTTGTGTCAGTGTAAATCATCAGACCTGGAGGAAGGAAATGAACTGGTTTCAGATTTTGTCAAAGTCTGTGCCCTTGGATCTATCTTTTATTTGTCTTTTGCTATTGTAGCTTAACCAGTGGCACTTTTTTCCGCAACTTCCAAGAGAGAGACCACACAGAAAATGGACTTGACCAGGATGGATGGGAATGCCAGATATTTCACAAGATGTGTTCTTTTGTTTACCCCTGCAAGTTTTGTGTTCCTCTCCCAACTCTAGAACTTAACACAGACACCTTCGGTGACAATCAAAATTTTAACATAATTGTTCTTTCTTGGTCCATTTTTTTGTCTAAGTAGTAAGCCTCTCCATTATTATCTTAGGACATAGTTATAAAGTCCTTGGCATTGAATCCAATAGACATGTCTGAAGATTTATAGTAATTTCATTAGTGTTTGATCTTTGGCAAGATTAAACTTTTATAAAATCCTTACATTCTCATCATAAATGATGATATCTACAGTCTGGCTCAGTGGATAGAGCATAGGCCTGTGGATTAAAGCATCCTAGGTTCAATTCTGGTCAAGGGCACATATCTCAGTTGCAGGCTTCTGGCCCTGGTGTGGATAAATGCAGGAGGCAATCAGTCCATGTGTCTCTCTCACATGGATGTTTCTCTGTCTCTTCTTCTCCCTCCCACACTCTCTAAAAATCAATGGAAAAATATCTTCATGTGAGGATTAAAATAACAAACAAAAGACAAATGGTGGTGATATCTATATCATTGAACTAGCACATGATAAAATAACACACAAAAATCATGTACTGCAGTCTATGGCTATATTGAGACTCAAATGATAGAAGATAAGCAATTCTAAGGACTTATATTCCATTTCTACTCACCTTTTCTCTTAGCTCTTTGTAATTCTGGCCAAGTGTAAGCCTCTTATGTATTCTTTTACAGAGACTCTAAGGGACCTTTTTCAGACAGACCAGAGTCCTTGTGCTTGAGTGATGTCTTCCACTCTCCATGTGTGTTTCTAACAGTCCTATTGGAGTCTTTGTTCATAGGTATTTAGATAAACATTCAATGCTAAGGTCTTAGACTTACTGCTTTTGAAATACTTTTGGGATGCTCTGTAACATTTGGAATAAGAATAAGATGTTAGACTAGTATCAGTAATTCTGCAAAGAAGTGCTCAAGATATTCTTATATATGCAATTTAAAATCATATTTATCATCTTAGTGTTAACCAAAAAATTGTAGCTATGTTCTTATAAAGTTTTCAAAGACTCATTTTGGTTAATAGTATTATATGCTAACTTAAAATATCAAAACAAGAACTTTACCATAGTCCTTGTGTAGGTCTCATCAAATTCTGCAATTCATTAAAAAAAAACTAGCTGTATTAGATTACTGTATTACATTTACATGTAGAATGTTCTACATAGTGAGCAATTACTCTGAAGTTATATCTCTCATGAGAAAAGATCAGAATTTTCACTTTTGATTAAGCTAAATTGCAATTCTCAAGAACTTTCCAATTAATTATAATTCAAATAGAGTTTTTCATTAGTGTTCAGAAGTGGCTAAATTTAAGAACATTAATAAATTAACAAGATCAAAATTTTAATCATGTGAAGGACAATGGGACATATCTATTTGTACAGAGACAACTTTGTAAAGATCATCGTAATTTAATTTTTTTTCTCCCAGAAGTTCTATACATACAACTTTTAGTTACCTCTCAAAATATTGAGGCTTTTCTAATGCCACAAGCATTGCAGGTTGTAAAGAAATACCAATGCTTGGTGTTTTAGCTTTATATCTGTAATAGTAGAAAAGGCTAAAAAAATTAACATTAATAGCAAATTCTATTGGGTCGGCAGCTAAGTAATTGCGGGTTTCACACATATATGGCTTCAGTTGAATTTTTAGTTTGCAGACGTAGTACAAATGTAAAACACATTTTGTTATTTGATAGTTGGCTATTCAGCTGTTAATCAGTAAAAAAAGTTTTTTGATCTGTTTTGTAGTTTTCGTTTGGCGTTCGTTGAAAAATGGAAAATCAAAAGGAACATTTTCATCATATTTTGCTTTTTTATTTCCACAAAGGGAAAACGCATCGCAAGCTCATAAAAAGTTATGTGCTGTTTATGGTGACGAAGCCTTAAAAGAATGGCAGTGTCAAAATTGGTTTGCCAAATTTCGTTCTGGTGATTTTTCACTCAAAGATGAAAAACGCTCTGGTCGTCCAGTTGAAGTTGATGACGCCCTAATCAAAGCAATAATCAATTCGGACTGTCACAGTACAACACGTGAGATTGCAGAGAAGCTTCATGTATCACATACATGCATTGAAAATCACTTAAAACAACTTAGCTATGTTCAAAAACTCGATACATGGGTTCCTCACGAAATTAAAGAATCACAGTTAACGCTACGCATTAGCAGCTGCGATTTGCTAAAGAAACGTAATGAAAATGATCCATTTTTAAAACGACTGATAACTGGCGATGAAAAATGGGTTGTTTACAACAATATCAAGCGGAAAAGATCGTGGAGCAGGCCAGGTGAACCAACTCAAACAACATCAAAAGCTGATATTCATCAAAAGAAGGTTTTGTTATCAGTTGGGTGGGATTACAAAGGAATTGTCTACTTTGAACTCTTACCACCCAACCGAACGATCAATTCTGATGTCTACATTGAACAACTAACGAAATTAAACAATGCAGTTGAAGAAAAGCGGCCCGAATTGACAAATCGAAAAGGTGTTGTATTCCATCATGACAATGCAAGGCCACACACATCTTTGGTCACTCGGCAAAAATTAATGGAGCTTGGTTGGGATGTTTTGCCACATCCACCATATAGTCCTGACCTTGCACCATCTGATTACTTTTTGTTTCGATCTTTACAAAACTCCTTGAATGGTAAAAATTTCAATAATGATGATGATGTCAAATCGTACCTGATTCAGTTTTTTGCTAATAAAAACCAGAAGTTTTTTGAACGTGGGATTATGATGCTGCCTGAAAGATGGCAAAAGGTCATTGATCAAAATGGGCAATACATTACAGAATAAAGTTATTTAGTTCCATGAAAAAATTGTCTTTGATTTTCTTTAAAAAATCCGCAATTACTTAGCTGCCGACCCAATATAAGATTACATTTAGAAAGATATGACCTAAATTTAAATAAAAAATAACCCCAGGAACCAGGGTCAGCAAGCTTCTTCTGTAAAAGATTCAAATATTAAATATTTTAAGCTTCAAAGGTCACGTGATCTCTGCCAGGACTACTCAGCTTTGCTGTTGTATGGCAAAGGCAGTCATAAGCAATAAATAGATAAGTAAATTAGCATCTGTGGATCCCCTCCTCCCCCAAAAAACCTTTATTTACACAAACAGTGGACTGGACTTGGCCTACGGGCTATAGTTTGCCTAAATAAGAACAAGTGTTTTTTTTTGTGTTTTTTTTTTAGAATGTGTGAGATAGAGACAATCCTATATAATAAAAATCTAATGTGCAAATTGTCCCCTGGACTGGGAGTTTGACCGGGTGTGGGACCAGCCTGCCAACTACCCATGGCCCTTTCCTCTGGCCAGCCCCACCCAATCAGCCCTGATTGGGTTAAGCCGGCTAGACCCCTGCATGAATTCATGCACTGGGCCTCTAGTATTTAATATTAGAGATCTCAGCCCTAGACTCAGTTGGTTGGAGCATCATGCTGTGCACCGAAAGATTGTGGATTCAGTTCCTGGTCGGGTCACATACCTAGGTTGTAGTTTAGGTCCCTGGTCAGGGCACATATGGGAAGCCACTGATCAATGCTTCTCTCTATCTCTCTCTCTCAAATCAATATAAAAACAACAACACATATCCTTGGGTGAGGATAAAAATAATGAACTAGCTAAATAAATAAATTGGAGATTACATAAATAAAATAGCAGATCCTATTTATATATTCACATATGCAAAGGCTTTCAGGAGCAATTCTTCTAAAATTGATATGTGGTTCCTTTGGGATAATAGAAATAGAAATAGTGTTCTATAATATCTTAGCCATATGGCTTATTTTACATACAAAACTGTTGACTTGTCAACATATACACTAATATGTTCATTAATATTTTTATTTTTTATTTTTTATTTTTTATTTTTTATTGATTTTTTTTACAGAGAGGAAGGGAGAGAGATAGAGGACCAGAAACATCAATAAGAGAGAAACATCGACCAGCTGCCTCCTGCACATCCCCTACCGGGGATGCGCCCGCAGCCAACATACATGCCCTTGACCAGAATCGAACCCGGGACCCTTCAGTCTGCAGACTGACGCTCTACCACTGAGCCAAACTGGCTTCGGCTTAGAGCTAACTGTATAAATTCTTGTGTTCGTCAAATAATTTTCAGAAACATAGGATTGAACTAAGTTAAATTTATATGCATTTTATTTATAACCATTTAAGCAGTACAAATCTTCAGGTGATAGGGTAAATAGGTTATATTTCCTAAGCATATTTAATCATAGAACCCACCTTGAGTAATCACAGAAGATACATAGGACATAATTTGAGAAATGCTAGTATAGCTAGTCCTGGGCTTGGGTGTGTCTAACCACATTTTTAGTGATGACTGGCATTCTGGCAATAGTTTTCCATCTGGAAGGCTCATTAGCCTTCTAAAGATACCAATTCCTCCTTCCAACCTCCATGTAGGGCTTTCTCTCCTCTTGTAAGTCTCAGAACCACTTTTTTCAACCTGATTGTGTTCCAACGTCTCGCCTTATTCCAAAACAAGGAAGAGTGACAAGAATGAGGGGCATAAAAGGAGGGTATAAGAGATCTTTGTGCCCAATACAGTCTAGGTTTTCTGAAATACTGATGAATTGTAGTTCAGACTATTAGAGCATAAAACATACAAGGTGCTCTGGTTCTAGCAAACAGCTTGATGAGAGAAAATGTGGGAAGTTATTAAATGGCAGAGTCGTGGGTAAAGCTATGAGAGTACGTGTTTGTCCTCTGGGACTGAGAAATGTCCCCAACCTGATGCCTGAGACCAGTAGCTCCTCATCCCTTAGCGCTCTGCTGCACCAAACTGGCATTTGTTCTGCTCTGGTGGCTCTCCTGCTTACGGGCATCATACCCTTAAGAGCTCAAACTAATGAGCAGAATGCTTCACCTCTATTATCTGTTTTAGTTCTTGGAATAATCCTGTGATGAAGGTACTACCATGGTCCCTATACATATATTTATTTTATTTTTTTTAAAATATATTTTATTGTTTTTTCAAAGAGAGGAAGGAAGAGGGATAGAGAGCCAGAAACATCGATGAGAGAGACACATCGACCAGCCACCTCCCACACACCCCCCACCTGGGATGTGCCTGCAACCAATGCACATGCCCTTGACCGGAATCAAACCCGGGACCCTTCAGTTCCCAAGCCGACGCTCTATCCACTGAGCCAAACCGGTTTCGGCCCTATACATATATTTAAACCTTCCAGAGGGTTTAAATCATCGTCCTAGCTGCATGGATCTAGGACTCAAACCCAAGAGAGCTTGTCTCCAGAGTCTTCGCGAATGCCTGTTTCTAATGACCTGGTGTGTGAGGGAGACAAGCCCCTAATCCCAGCAGAGTTTAAATGGTTGCTGAATGTGCTGAGCACCAGGAGCAGCACACTCAATAGGACATGATCTAACTCTTACCCAAAGGCATTTGCACGTAGCCCGTTTCCTTGAGTTCCAATGATTATCAATATTTTTATAGGTGACTTTTCAAAAGCACGAAGGGGGAACAATTCAAGCTGATGAATTTGGGGAAGATTTCATAGAATTAACAACAGGGCTGAGCCTGTAAGAGGATTTTAACAAATAGTAAACAGAATAAAAGCTCCGGGCAGCACAAAGGCCCTTGGCCCTGGGCGGGAAGCAGGCAGCAGTGAGCTGTCAGTACACTGGGGATGGCCTTAGGAATCATTTCAGAGACAGAGTTTACAGGATGTGTTGATGGATTGAAAGGAGGCAGAGAAGCATCATCTTATAAGCTTGGATGGCTGATGAAATGCTAACAACATTAATGGGCAGAAACACTTTGAGGGCTTGGATGTGATGCAATTAGTTCCAGACATACTTAGTTTGTGGTTCCTTAAGGTACTCAGCTGCAGCTTTCCAGTTAATAGTTGGATTCTTAGAGTTGAAGTATAGCACAGTGCTCTATGCTGAGGTGGAACAAAAAGATGAAATAGTTCCACTGATATTAACACCTGTAACAAAATCAGAGCTTCTACCTAAAGAATGTTATGAAATAAACTAGGGCCCAGTGCATGACATTTGTGCACTTGGGGGTGGGGGGGTCCATCAGCCCGGCCTGCACTTTCTTGCAGTCTGGGAGTCCTCAGGGGAGTAGAATATCTTAGTGCTGCTGCAGAGGCGGGAGAGGCTCTCGCCAGCTTTGAGCCCAGCTTCTGGCTGAGCAGCGCTCCCCCTGTTGGAGCATGATGACCACCAGGAGGCAGCTCCTGCCTTGAGCATCTGCCCCCTGGTGGTCAGTGTGCATCATAGCAACTGGTCATTCCACCATTCGGTCAATTTGCATATCAGTCTTTTATTATCCTACCTAATTAACAATCACTATGCAAATTAACAATCACTCTGCTACACCCACCAGCCAATCAGAGTGAGTATGCAAATAAACCCAAACAAAATGGTTATGGCCACAGAAAGCAGGAGGGCGGCTTGGGTTTCCCAGGCAACAAAAGAAGCCAAGCTTTCCTCCTGCTCTTGCCAGCCTAGCCCTCCACACAAGGCTACAAAGTTTCAATTATAGAAGGTAAACAAATCCAAACAGAAATGGCAGCAGCCACAGAGCTGAAGAGAGCAGGCTAGAGTTGCCCTTGGCAACGGAGGAAGCAAAACTTTTCGCACACCCTGGCCAGTCCAGGCCTTTGCTTAAGGCTACAAAGCTTCAATTATAAAAGGTACATAAGTCCCGATAGAAATGGCTGCTGGCCACCGAACGAGCAGGAGGCTTGGCTCCGCTTCAGGCTACAGTTTCAATTATAGAAGGTAAATAATTTCCAGATTCCAAGGCCTCCACTTGGGTTGCCAGGGACATCCCTTGAGGGGTCCCAGATTGGAGATGGTGCAGGCTGGGCTGAGGGACTCCCCCCTCCCTCTCCCCCCCCCCCACCCTGTTCCCATGCACAAATTTTGTGCACTGGGCCTCTAGTATAGGATATAAATACACATACATACATATCACAATATGTATATTGGTACATATGCATATATGCAGGGTAGGACAAAAGTAAGTTTACAGATGTTTGTATGGAAAATTATATAATAATAATAATAATAATAATAATAATATAAGAATTAGTTCTGGCCCTGGCCAGTGTGTCTCAGTTGGTTGGGCATTTCCCATGCACCAAAAGGTTGCCAGTTTGTTTCCTATCAGGACACATGCCCAGGTTCCGGGCTCAATCCCCAGTAGAGGATGTGCAGAAGGCAGCTGTTCGATGTTCGGCTCTCACATCAATGTTTTTCTCTCTCCTTTTCCTCTTTCTCTAAAAATCATTAAAAATATTTGTTAAAAAAGAATAAATTGTGTTTTGTGTACTCACAACTGTAAACCTACTTTTGCCCTACCCTGTATATATATATAATGTGTATATCTTCTATAAGAAAAGTTTATTTGAGTTTCAAACATTGATATAGAATTAGATTTAGGGATATGACTTGATTTAAGATTAGAGCTACACATTTTTTGGCAACTGCTTACAGTATAAAATATAGAATATTCATTGGCTGGTAGCAAAATTGGACATAGCGTTGTTAACGGCCCAAATGTTACTGTTTTGGAGAAATAATGGTCACCACAACAGATGTCTGTGATAAAGATGATGACCTCTATCTATACTATCTATATGGGACTTCTGTTTCACATTGTTATTCTCATTCTCATTTTCTCCATTTCATTTGTGTACATGTATACAAATGTAGCATATTATTCAGAAGCACAAACCTGAGGTGGATCCACTAGCACATGCCCTATCAGTTTTGGGGGAAGGGAAGAAGAGTTGCAAATCACCAGAACTGAGTGGACTAGGATTGAATTTGAAATTGCCAAATGCTAATGAAGGAAGAACTTTGTCCACGAGAAAATTCTACCTTTTCTTCAGCATGAGCTACAGATATGTAATATGATTTTCCTAGCATGACGGGCAAATCCAGGACTCAAATGAACTTTCCAGGATTCCCAAAGCAGCACTTATTCTGGCTGCCCTCAGCTCTTTGATGTTAAAGTTGAAGTTGCATTCTTGTTAACATAATTTTATATTATGTTAATATTGGATTCAAGGAGAAACTTTACATTTTATTTTCCTAGGTGGCTTATAATACTACAAATAGAAAACACAAGTTTGGCCTCCTATATCTCTTCTCAAGAAAATATTAAAACAACCCAAACCCATAACCAATTGAAAAGCGTTCATTAGGTTTTGCTTGTTTGATATTTACCAGTTAGTCTTAGTGACCATACGTTGTTTTGTTTTTTATTTTATAAATTATATTCATGGAAGTAAAATCATATGAATATTTGAAAATTTTTACAATGACTTTAAGAATCACTCTTGAGTCACTCCATAAGCGATGTGGTCCAGATTAGTCCTGATTTGAACAATTAAAAAGAGAAAATCCTGACATAGTGCCTATATATACGATGCAGCATTATGCACTTAACACTTAGTTAATACAGTGCACCTAAAAGTTCTTTTAAGAGGGCAGATTCTCATCTTAAGGTTTCATACCACCCAAAAATGTGGCACAGGAAACTTCTGGAGATGATATCTATATATATTACCTTGATTGTGGTGATATTATCATAGATTGATATGCACATGTCAAATCATAACATGCATATGTCAAACCTCTTATTGTATATACATCAAACATGTGCAGCTTTTAATGTATATCAATTATACTTTAATAAAGCTGTGGAGAGAAAAAAGGAAATCTGGAACCTAGAATTATTCACTTTTTAAATATATTTTTATTAATTTCAGAGAAGAAGGGACAGGGAGATAGAAACATCAATGATGAGAGACAATCATTGATTGGCTGCCTCTTATACACCCTCCACTGGAGATAGAGCCTGCAACCCAGGCAAGTACCCTGAGTGGGAATCAAACTATGACCTCCTCGTGCATAGGTTGATGCTGAGCCATTAACCTGGGTTTATGTGACAGCAAGGAACTAAAGGTGCTAGAGATATTCTTGATGAGTACACATGTACACACTCATACGCACATATACACCCATCATAAACATGTAGAATGTTTTTATATTTTGCTAGCCTGAGCTCACTGTCCATATGTTCCTTTACTGTCATCTTCCTCCATTGCTGCATTCACACCACTTGATCTACCACACCTGGTTTTGAAGTCCTCCGTAGAACAACATTCTTTTGTTTGTGTGTGTTTCTTCTTTTTGTTTTGTTTTTCCTGTGTGGTATCACAGAGAGCAACTCTGGAATAATAGGTATTTGTTAAATAAATTTTTAAAAAATCCATCAGAAAAATCAATGGTAATTTGAGTTCCACACAAGGAGAAATGCAAATGGATCAAACAGAACCTAAGATCAAAGTAATCACCAACCTAATAAGGATGACGACCTTATAAATAATGGTGAAGTGAGTATACTAGTAGTTAAAACATGTATTTTCTGGTCTTAGCATTTGGCCACTAACATTGAAAAAAAAGAAATCTGTTCAGTAACGAATAAAAGTGAGTTACTATGAATCATTGACAGAACAATGACATCAGAATGCTTATTTTGCTAGATGGTATATAAGTCAAAGTGTACACTTTAATTATGTTTTCAGATGATGACAATTCACAGTTTAAATAACAAGACTATGGGACTATATTAAAAAAAACAAACATTTCTAATGATGTTAGAAAGTAAAAGTGAATGGGATGCTGGAGCTTTATTTCATTTCATTTCATTTCATTTCATTTCATTTCATTTATTTTTGTCCTCAGAGAATTCTAACAGCAGTGTGGTTGAGATCGTGATACATATGCTAATCTTCTACATGAAAGTTTATCCATCTGGGGTCTGATGGTGCCAGGGGATAATGGGCATAGTCCAGAAGAGTTTGATCACAAGGAACAACAGCAGCCTGTAATTATTGGAATCTAGGTCAGTGGTCGGCAAACTCATTAGTCAACAGAGTGTTTGTCCTTCTGTGACTATTTCACTTAGCATACTGATCTCAAGGTTCACCTGTGGTGTTGTATATAGTGGGCTTTCCTTTTTTAAGGTTAAATTAATAATAATATTCCATTGTATGTATATACCACATTTTATTTATCCCTTATCTGTCAATGGACATTTAACTGTTTCCCATATTGATTATTGCAAATAATGTTTCACTAAACCTGGGAGTGGAGTTTGGTCTTGTATTTTTAAGTTAAAGACAGATTGTCCCAGATAATCCAAGGATGGATTCACTAGACTAGCATATAAACCATTTCCAATTTGGATACTTACTAAGTGCATAATAACCCTGTGTAATGAAGTGAGTACCTTATAACTAAGCCAAGAGGAAGCTTTTCAGCTGATCCCAGAAACACACACATGCACACGCATGTGCATGCACACCTAACACACATGTGCATATACAAGTGACCCATATATCACACAAAATAAATAGCAATATTTGTTCCTCTTAACTAGATTTAAAGCAAGAGGAGGAGGGTGAAGGATGAAGAAAAAAAAAGAGAAAACAGATTCATCTGTTTTTTTGAATTCACTACTAGAAATACTATCAGGAATTATAGGTGTGGCCAACTTTTTTGATAGAACTCTTACTATTTCTGACTTTGTCCATTAATCTGGGTTTATATGACAGCTAGGAACTAAAGGAAAAAGATAAAGTCAAGTCGTATAACTTGATATCTGGTATTGTAATCCCTCCGACTTTTTTCTTCTTTCTCAAGATTGCGGCAGCTTTTCTGCGTTTTGTTTTGTTGTTGGTGGTTTTTTTTGGTTCCATATAAGTTTTTGAAATATTTGTTCTAGTTCTGTAAAATATGCTATTGATATTTAAATAGAGATTGCATTGAATTTATAGATCGCTTTAGGTGGGATGGACATTTTAATAATGTTATTTCAGCCAACCCATTAGCACTGTATATAAAACAGCCTGGTACTGGCACAAGAACAGGCATATCAATCAATGGACCAGAAGAAAGTACCCAGAAATCAAACCAAGCCATTATGCTCAATTAATATTTGACAAGGAGGCAGGAGCATACAATGGAGTTAAGATAGTCTCTTCAATAATAAATGGTTTTGGAAGAATTTGACAGATACATGTAAAAAAATAAAACTAAACTGCTAACACTATATACAAGAATAAACTCAAAATGGATCAAAGACTTAAATGTAAGTTGTGAAACCATAAAAGTCTTAGAAGAAACCATAGGAAGCAAAATCTCAGACACTTCTCATAGCAATATGTTTACCAATATATATCCTAGGGCTAGAGAACCAAAGGAGAAAAACAAATTGGACTACATCAAAATAAAAAGCTTCTGCACTGCGAAAGAAACCATCAACAAAACAATGAAAGCCCACTGTATGGGAGAACATATTTGGCAATGATACATCTGATAAGGGGTTAATATCCAAAATATATAAGGAACTCATACAACCTGACAAAAGGAAGGCAAACAATCCAATTAAAAATGGGCAAAGCACCTAAATAGACACTTCTCCAGAGTAGACCTACAGATCGCCAAAAACCATATGAAAAAATGCTCAAAGTCACTAATGAGAGAAATGCAAATTAAAACAACATTTCACACCCAACAATCAGAATGGCTATCATTAACAAATGACTAGTGCTGGCAAGGCCAAGCAGAAAAGAGAACCCTGGTACACTGGTGGTGGGAATCAAGACTGATACAATCACTATGAAAACAGTATGGAGTTTCCTCAAAAATTAAATATGGAACTCCCATTTGACCCAGTGATCCCACGTCTAGGGATATATCCTAAGAAACCCAAATCACCAATCAGAAAGAATGCATGCACCCCTATGTTCATAGCAGCACAATTTATAATAAGTTCTGGAAACAGCTCTGGTGCCCATCATAGACAAGTGGATAAAAAAGCTGTGGTACATTTATACCATGGAATACTATGTAGTTGTACAAATGAAGTAACTCTTAGCTTTTGAGACAGCATGGAGAAACCTGGAGAGTATTATGCTAAGCGAAACAAGCCAGTGAGAGAAACACAAGTATCACATGATCTTACTCATATGTGGAATATAAAGAACAAAATAAACTGATGAACAAAATAGATCCAGACACACAGAAACATGGACAGACTGTTGGATATCAGAGGGAAGGCAGGGGTGTGTGGATGAATGGGAAGAGTTTAATCATAAACTTACATGCATACATGCATAACCCATGGACACAGACCATAGTGTAGTGAAGACCTGGGGTGGGGGTTGGGTTCAGGCTAGAAGCCATCAATGAAAAAGAAAAAAGGACATCTGTAATACTTTCAGCAAAAGATAAATTAAAAAAAAAAAAAAAAAAAAGGTGAAGTCAGTTCTATTCAGATGATGCACCCAATGACTATCCGCTTCCCTCAAATCCCCTATTCTCAGTGTTTTGCACCAGGTAAACCATTTCAGGGCATCATGTGGATACAAGTTCAGATGCAGGGATGGTTCGAAGGCTTAGCTGTTGTCAAGTATCCTCACGCCAGGCTGCTGGAAGCCTGTTTGTTATGTCGGCCACAACTTTGAGCCAAGCCCTGGTATATGCTTCACTGGTTGAAATTCTGTTCCAGTTTCTTTTGAAGAGATTTTTTTCTTCCCTACTTTTGATTTTAATTGAAAGAAAGGTAATATTTTATGGATGGCAAGCTGGGAAAATTATTTAAAGAAAATGAATGAAGTGGTTTCCAGCAGATTAATGAACAACTCCATTAATTTCTAATTTTTTCTGGTATTCTACATGCTATGATTATTATCTGATTCTATTAAGCAATCAGTGCTGTTTGATTTTTGCAAAATCTAAAGCTGTTCTTTTTCTTTTCTCTTTTATTTTTTTTTTCTTAAGCTTACTATTTCTAATCTGGTCCTGGCCTGAGTTGGTCTTTGCATTTCAATAAGGAAGACAAAAGCAATCTCTTGATTAGCTTTATTTTTCTGTATCCATCCTTAGCGTGTTAATGTAAAAAAATTCAAACCTATAAAGAATTTTTGTCTGTTTATTGGAGCCAAATGTCAACAAGAGCCAGAAAGCAGAATATTAATATATTGGGATAAGCTCCAGAGAATGGTGGTTTTTCATCTATTTTTAAGCATTGCAATCAAAGGAGGAGAGGTAGGTGGGTTACATGTAATCCATTGGTGATAGATTAGAGAAGCTGGGAGGGGGAGAAGGAAAGCAAAACAGGGAAACTTCTGGGATTGGGTAAAAAGTATAATGAGAGACACAGAATTAGGTGGGTGCAGGATAGTTCAGTCAACAATTAACATGATAAAGATAACAATGAAGGAATTTATGGTCTCCTATCATGGTGCCCAAGGCATTCGGTTGTTGCCTGAGGAGCCTGGAGAAAAAGGGAAGTTGTAAGTTACCCTGACATTTCCAAGATATGTTATCATAGATGCAAAAAGACAATGGGCTCAGTTAAGGTTGACCTTGTCTTGGAAGATACCAGCCTAGGAGGTGACTATCCAGCAAAACTGCTTTTATTTAAAGTTTAATTTCAGACCATTCTCTGTGGTTACTTTAGGGCTTTGAGTTTGCAAAACTGCCACACAGGCCTGCCCTGAGCTTGTCAAGCTAGCATGTGGCCTCTTTCATCCACACAACAGTTTTACATTTAACCCCAAAGTCCTTTTCTGCTACGTAGGGTACAAATCCATAGCTAGTATTACAACAAGAAGGGAAATGAGCCTTTATTTGACAACTCGCAAAACCACCCCAGTTAAGCAGAACTGGCTAATTGCAAAATAATGAATTCAATTTTTGAAAATTCCTTTTCTTTCCATTTTACCCATTTTCCAGGTTCAATGTCCCTATCCACCAAATGCCCACTGTGTCCCTGTGCCTCCAGGAGCCTTTTATAATACATCTCTCTCAATGTTACTTTTATCAGCCTCTTCTCCCCATCCCTATTCTAGCATTAACCAAACAAACTCCAGGGAATAAATTATCTAAATTAAAATAAATCACACTTTGGTATAAGTGAATAAGTGGTTGATATGCTTAATATTGTTATCTTCCCAGGATGGGGTTTGCCTTGCAAAAAAAAAAATTAATCCTTATTCAAACTAAATAAAGAGGAAGTAGGAGGTAAATAGCCTTAATAGAAAGAGCTTGAGATTTGGAAACAAGAATAGCTGAGTAGTCATTGAGCCCCATTTATTCCTCCTTTTCTCCTCTCTAAAATGTTTCACAATGAGTACTTTCCAGGAATCTAGGCATGATTAAATTATATGTTTGTATAATTTCAAGTATAGTGTCTAACATAAAATAGCAGTTAATAGATAACATAAGAAATTAGCACTTAGAAATGGTGTATTTTCAAAATGTGATGGCAAAGGAAAATATTTTTGAATAGCAGATATTTGTTTTCATGTTTTATTCATACTATTCCTCAAGTCTTCTTGTTGTTTTGTTTTTTTTTGTGTGTGTGTGTATGTGCTTTTATTTTTAGAAAGAGATTTATAGGAATTTAGGAGCCAAATTTACTGAGCCCTTTTCTTTATAGTTTTAACAAATGCTTTTGCTCATAGCTTGTAGAGTGGGTCTTGTGACTTTACCCACCAAGATGCAGGTTAAATGTCAACACGAGACTAACTTTATTACATGTATTCAGAGCACATTCTGAGTAACCCAGGATACTGCTCTCCCTGTCTTCTGCTGTCCTGGGAGCAGCTTCCTCCTGCCCCCCTGCCATGGCCTCTTTGCACATTCCAACAGGGACATAAGTGAGGGCATGCATGGCTCACACCTTCCTCCATAAGGAAGATCCATTATCACCTCCAAATAAAACAGTGGGTGGTGGTGAAGGTCAGCTCATGAGTCCAATTTTCCCTTTGGTTTCTGGATCAGAGAGAAACAAGGCCACACAGATTCGGAGGCAACATGCTGGCAGCCTTTAAAGCCTGAAATCTCAAAGGCAGACAATAATAACATAATGGAAAGGTGTTGTTCTCTGCCCCGGCTTTATTTTCCTTTTTTATTTTCCCCCGTGTTTGTCAGAGTGCAGTTTAGGGAGTGTGTTATATCACTGGGTGTTAGGTCCCCTGCATCCTTTGGAAACAATCATGTTAAAACTTCAGCTCAAACCCTCCCATTCCACACTACTATGCCCTTTCTTTACATGGAATCATCTGCATAGTAATGAAATTTGATGCATGAAGTTTTTGAATTTGAATATTTACTAGTAAATAAACTGAACAATAGAATGTCTATTTTCCCCAAGAGAAATCAATCTTCCTCTTGGTTACCCAAGAGGCATGAAGCGAGGGCATTCATTATTCAATTGTAAAGCTGTGGTTAACAGAAAGTTACTAATTTAATCTTTGTTGAAATTAGATTAAAATTATTAATCTAATTCAGAGCCTTATTAACTTGAGCATGGTAGGCTGAATGTAATGAATAGCATATTCTCTGATGATCGGATCCCTATATTTCCTTAATATCTTTATTTTGCACCTGAGAATACAATAGATATAGGAGAGTGAATTGTATCAACTAAAAATATTCCTTAAAATTTACTGTTTAAAGAATAAAATTGGCTGAAACCGGTTTGGTTCAGTGGTAGAGAGTTGGTCTGCAGACTGAAAGGTCCTGGGCTCGATTCCCGTCAAGGGCATGTACATTGGTTGCGGGCACATCCCCAGTAGGGGGTGTGCAAGAGGCAGCCGGTCGATGTTTCTCTCTCATCAATGTTTCTAACTCTCTATCTCTCTTCCTTCCTCTCTGTAAAAAAATCAATAAAATATATTTTAAAAAAGAAAGAAAAAAAAAAGAATAAAATTGGTACTATTGCCACTCTTTAATATGTCATTATTTTTGGAAGTTAAGTATGAAAAAAAAATAAGGTTAGTACTTAGTTGAGATCTTATAATTATGGATTTATTCTGTACTCTAATATAAAGTGAATCTATGATGATGTGATATATAGATAGAGAATATGGTCTGTCTCCTTATTTCTCTGCCCTTTTTAAGGATCTAGTTTAGAAGATACAGGCAAGATAGTCATCTCATTTTTCTAGGAAGCATTTATTAAACCATTTGACCATCCCTGCCCAGAACCTCCTTACTCATCCTGCATGTTTTTATTACCTGCTATCTACTTTTAACTTTTTAAGCTCTATTTTGCTTCCATATCATTTTTGTAGTGACCATTTATTATATCGAGAGAAGGTTGAACCCTTCTAGCTTAGTAACCATGGCCTTTATGATCTGGTGCCACACCTCTGAGGATGATCTTTTGCCAGTCATCTAAAATTTCAAACTTCCTTTATTTCTCATAGACAGTGGATTTTGTTCATTCCCCATCCTGTCCATCCAATCCCTTTCTCTCTTCTCTGTTTTATAACTTCCATGCATTTATACCCATGCTTTATGTCACCTTCTCCAGCATTGCTGCTCTAATCACCATCTCCAACCCAAACCACACCCAGTGCTGCTTTGCATTGTGTAGATACTGGGGTAGACTCTCTCACTCATCATTTACATTAATGTAATTACTGGTTTGTTTTTGTCTCTCTCTATGTGTTAGTGCTAAGTACTGTGTACTCAGTGTTAATTCAACCAATTAATAATCTTTTCTATGTATTAATGTATGGGGGAATGCATAAAAGCTTCAATGAATAAATATATCATTTCAAATTCAATAATGACCCACGGAATAAATCGGAATAAATGGAAGATATAATACTCACCATATCCAGACAATAAGGCAACAGGCCCTTCACTTCATTTTGCCTTCTTTATTTTCCTTAGAAGTTGCTGCCTTCCGATCCCCAGCTATTATATCCACTCTGCCCACTTGGACACTTGGCCTCTTTTGGTGTTGGCATTAAACTCAATCTTCCTCCCTCCCTTAATCTTCATTCATAATAATTCCAAAAACCAAGAAGGTTTACCGTGAGGTTTATTTGGTCCCTCTGCTTTTAGAGAAGTGTTCTTTTCCACATAAATAGGGTCAAACATTCAACCTCTAGAGTAAGTTAATAATTTAAAAGATCTGAAATTCAGTTCTCAATATCTACCCAATGATGGGTTCAAGAGTCTGCCCATGGGTTCTGAGAGCCCAACTACTAACTAACCTCTGCAAATACCCCTAACCCATAGCTCTGAACAGTGTGTGTGTGTGTGTGTGTGTGTGTGTGTGTGTGTGTGTGTGTGTGTGTGTTGGGGGTTTGGGGGTGGCGCACGAGAGGCAGGGAGAGGAGAAGGAGGGTTATGAAACTAAAAGAGACTATGCAAATGGTTCTTAACAGAATTCTTGTTCTAAATATATATTTGATATTGATATTTGGACAAACATATGTGTATCAACTTTTATGTAGTACTTTTTAACACAACTTATAAATAAAATTAAAGTTTCACCCCATTGTAAGCTTGCTACATTCATTAGCAAATTTTATTTTTACTTAATTTCCTATTTTAAATAGAATCTAGTTTTCATTCCAGTAAATAGCACTTCAATTTAGACTTAATTATTTGCACTTTACTTGTTTTACTCTTATTTTTTAATATATTATGTGCCCAAAAGATATAGTTTGAGTCTTTGAAATTTGGCAAGTAGAGGTCGATGTTATTTTTCTTACTATTGCCAAAAAAGACTTTCAAGCTCAGTTAATGAGTTTCCTCACCTTGCAATAATGCACAGATTCCAGGCCCAGTGCTCTCAGATGACTTGTACAGCCAACGAATGATGGATTTGGACTAGAAGCTGGTCTCCTGATAACCACATCAATGTTCTTTTCACTCCAGCTAATCTGGATCTGTCTCTGCTCACATTTTAAAGATAAACTTAAATCTATTGTAAATATGTTAATCAGGGCCATTTGTCAAAATTGTGTCCCTTCCCACCTGTGGGCCCATTCCCCATATATTTGAGTCCTTTCCATATTATAGTTTTCCTTATACTCTAGTTTTTATTATGTGCAGATTTCTCTCATATAACAGTTCTTTGAAATTATTTTTCAGTTGTAATTACCATTATATCAAAAACTTTTCTACTTTGTTGCACTTCTAAAAAGCTCTGGGAAATAGTTAATCATTTTTTTTGGCAACGTAAATCTCAGATTCACTTGTTTATAAAATAAACTCTTATAATTGGAAGAATTTTAAAATGAGCATTATGTTGTAAATACGCTGTGAATAAGGGAAGATTAAAAATGGATTTAATTTCTACTCATTAACTTTTTTTAAAGATAATTTTTATTTCAGCTACAATATTTGAGTGTCTACCATGTACTTGTCCTTGAGGCTTTGGAAATTAACATTGTCAGAGGTTTTCCTAAGAAATTCCAGTCATCTAGTCCATGTATTCTTCTGGGTCACCTGAATTTGGAGGAAAAATTCTGTGTGATTGTTGGTATGTCCATTTTTTTTATTTTCTCTGCAAAGAACAGTAATAATTTTCATTAGATTCTCTAAGGGCTTATTATCCAAAAATAGGCTGAAAAATGCTCATTTAGGCCAACCCTTCCTAAACTCTAAAAAGTCTGAAATACTTGTAAATTCTTGAAATACTTTAAGAAAAATTGGTCTTTTCTTAGACTTATTATGGGTGAAATTCTACTCTCTCTCTCCCTCCCTTTCTCTCTCTCTCTCTCTCTCTTACACACATACACACACACACTTTAAGCCTTTTTCTGCTTGTTAAGATAAAGGTCATCTTATGAACATTGGTGGTACAATAACTTTTAATAAAAATACTTTTTCTTACCACTACTTCCTGGCAAAAGAATCATAAATCATAAAAAAATATTTAACATGGTCTTATTTTTAATTTTTCAGTTACAGTTGACAAACAATATTATATTACACTAGAGGCCTGGTGCATAAAAATTCATGCACTGGAGGGGTGGTGGTTCCCTCAGCCCTGCCTGCCCCCTCTCACAGTCTAGGAGCCCTTAGTGGTGGAGGTGACCCCATGATCAGGAGAAAGTGCAAGCCTCAGCCAGCCCTGGTTAACTGAGCCTCAGGCAGCCCTGGGTGGCTGGGCAGCCACCATCCGAGGCTTGCCTATGCCTCGGGTCAGCCCTGGGAGGCTTGTCAACTGCCATCCAAGGATAGCCTGCACCTTGGAGCAGCCCTGGGCAGCTGGGAGGCCGAGGACACTGGGGGACTCTGGAGGCAGGCATGTGGAATGGCCAGTCCCACCTGGGGGCAGGCCGAGCTGAGCCACATGCCTACCGCCCCAGTGGAGCTGAGGGGACTGGGTGCTGCCTCTTGTGGCTGTGGGGGCCAACATCGTTGAAGGGATGGCAACAATTAGCATATTCCCTCTTTATTAGATACTATAATGTGTACTACATAATGATTACACGTTATATAACTTATGAAATGCTTATTCTAATTGGTCTAGTACCCATCTGACATCATATTGTAACCACAATATTATTGACTATATTCTCTATGCTGTAACATTATATCTCATTAACTGTTTTTATAACTGGCAATTTGTATTTCTTGATCCCTTCATCGTT
The DNA here is from genome assembly GCF_964339955.1 of Pipistrellus hanaki. Classification (NCBI taxonomy): domain Eukaryota; kingdom Metazoa; phylum Chordata; class Mammalia; order Chiroptera; family Vespertilionidae; genus Pipistrellus; species Pipistrellus hanaki. The sequence continues at coordinate 19,310,161 of NC_140510.1, forward strand.
TTCATCCCCTAAACCCCTCTCATCTGGCAGCCATCAATTTGTTCACTGTATCTATGAGTTTGTTTATTTTTAGATGCCACATCTAAGTGAAATTATATGGTACTAGGGGCCCAGTGCACGAATTTGTGCACCTTGAAAAGGAACTGTGAGCTGCTAGGCTGCGAGGGGCACAAGGGCGGGTCTCAGCCCATCCTCCATGGCCCCCACCTGGCCCCATCCACCTTCTCTGCCGGCAGCCCCACCCCCGTTGCTTCCACTCTGACACGCTGATGGCACCGGCCCCATTTGCACCTGCTGATGGTGCTGAGCAATTGGGACCAGTGCCAGGCAGCAACAGCGCTGGCTATGAGCTGGGCTGGTGCTGGCAGCGGATGCAAGTGGGGTTGTCTCCAGCAATGGGTGTAAGAGGCAGCTGCCAACCCTGATTGCCCCTCAGGAGCAGGGGGAGGTGGAGAAGCCCTGAGGGGCAGGTGATCAGGGCCAGCAGCCACCATTTGCACCTGCTGATGGCACTGAGCGATCAGTGCCAGGTGCTGGCTGTGGGGCAGTGGGTGTAAGCAGTGGCTTCAGCGCTGGCAGCTGATGCAAGCAGAGCTGAAGTGGGAAGAAGGTGCAAGTGCCAGGCGGGACTGTGGCACATGGGAACAAATAATTTTTAGAAACTACCAGAGGCTCACCCTGAAGATAGCAACCGGCGCTCCACCTTGGTCTGGTGCCCCTGCTGACATGCTCTTCCATCTCGCCATGGCCGGTGCCCGCCATGTTCCATATGCGCCCCCTGGTGGTCAGCACACATCATAGTGACCTGTTGTTCAGTTGTTCAGTTGTTCCTCCATTTGGTCTATTTGCATATTAGATTTTATATAGAGAGATTGTTCCAACTTGGTGTAGATTACCCTAATACATCATATTATTAACTATGGCTATTTTAGCTCTGTTTTGAGGCTGGATCTATTCCCAGAATTACCAATTGCAATTATTACTTTTCTGTGATAGACTATAGCAAAAAAAATAAATTTCCTGAATGAAGAATTTCCTCTGGCATATGGAGAAAAATTGTTTACTCCTTCGAAAAAAAATTTCATAACATCAGTGTAGCCATTCCAACTGCCAGAAACTACTGACTGAAGTCACCCTCAGGAAATAAAGGCAGTGTTAAGTCACAGGAAGGTTTCTATAAAGGTTTCATGATTCCTTCATTGGCTCCCATTTTTAAAGTCACACATGTGCAACCTTAAGAGAGTAAATTAACCTTGGTTTTCATGGATAGCTGGTTTCCTTTTAAGTCTCAAAAAATCTCAAAGGAATATTTTCCATCGAGATGAAATAGAAGGTAGCCTTCCTGTTGAGAACCAAGATTTGATGGTAATTTTCTCCTTGCAATCTTGGACATGAAGCAGCATAAAGGACTCATTGTATTATACCACAGAACACTGGCTTCGCTTCTTTGGCAATTGGAATGATGTGAGGCATAAAGAACTCAACCACATATTATATGGTAGTATGATAACTAATATGTCTTGTGATTTCTTGTGGTTTTTAAAGTATTTCAGATAATTATTAAATGAAAGACTACCCTCTTTGATTTCATTAAGGATGAATATTTTGAGCCCTTATTCCCTCTGTGCCAAGGGATCATGTTAAACTCAGGGAGTGAAAAGGTTATTTAAGACTATGTAGTTCAGTATATCACATCTCTATAAGGAGACAGTGGAATTCTTTTTTATAGGTAGAGAGTTAATCATGATTTAGACACTTTAAACTGATTTCATAACCAAGTAGCTCTGAGACACTGAACATGCCTCCTAGGTATCAGTCTCTTATCCTTAAATGAAAGCATCAAATCAAGTGATCCCATGTATCTTCCCAAGCTGGATAATCTAGGACAAGATATCCCATGAATCCCAAAGGTTCACTGGCCAGTGACCTTTCTTTGGATCTATTGGATGGAGATGTTTTATTATTGAAGAGATAATAGATGGTGGGAGCTGAGCTTTTAATTGTTTATAGGTTATTTTTTAGTTATTATAGAAATCCTCCACTTAGAGACAAAAGAGGGAAAGGGGAAGAGGTAGGAATTGGCCACCTGGACTAGTTGTGAGTAAGAGGGGACAGAGGTGAGTATTATATCTGAGGAAATTATGTTAATGATGTTCATGGTAGCTTTTATGAGACTCCAGGAGAGGGACAAAGTATCTCAGGTCCCATATGAGAGTGAGCTGCACCATGTTGGGGAAAGGAAGCATGCTCACAAGTGTCTGTGGACACTTGTCCGAACTACCAGGCAATTTGGGGTAGACTAGGGGCCTCTTTTGGGAGAGGGATAAATGTGGAGGTCTGGTATGAGCAGCTGAAACAATGTCAGCCAATTGCAATGATTAATGTAATGGAACTGATTATATGCTTGTGATAGTGATGTCCAGAGGATATTGGCTTCTGTAGTGTATTCTAGTTCAGTGTCCAATTCCTCTTTCACTCTCAGTTGTTCATTGTCTACACAAAGTGAAATGGCAATTGTAATGTGAGAATATTTATACTAATAAAAGAGTTATATGTTAATTAGACTGGAATACCTTCCAAGAGACCTTCCGGACATCCTTCCAGACAAAACCATGGTGATGGAGCTGAGACAGAGACAGTTAGGGCTGATCAGGCTATCAGGAGAGGGCAGTTGGGGCAAGCAGGCCAGCAGGGGGGAGCAGTTGGGGGTGAGCAGGCCAGCATGGGGGGGACAGTTGGGGGCGATCTGACCAGAGGAGGGGGCAGTTAGGGGTGATCAGGCCAGCAGGGGTGGGCAATTGGGAATGAGCAGGCTTGCAGAGGGGCAGTTGGGGGCGAGCAGGCTGGCATGGGGGGGGCGGGCAGACAGTTGTGGGAGGTCAGGCAGGCAAGGGGTGGCAGTTGGGGGTGATGAGGCCAGTAGGCAGAATGATTAGGAGTTATCAGGCAGGCAGTCAGGTGAGCAGTTTAGAGCCAGTGGTCCTGGATTATGAGAGGAATGTCCAACTGCTGATTTAGGCCTGCTCCCCCAGTCAGTCAGAAATCCCCCAAAGGGTCCCAGATTGGAGAGGGTACAGGCTGGGCTGAGCAACACAATCCCTCCCCCACACATGAATTTTGTGTACCAGGCTACTAGTTTTAATATATCTTGGTGCTTGCAGAAAAAAAAAAAAAAAGAATATGTAGATTTTTAATCTAGCTAAAGCACAAATATTTTATGCTCAGTGCTCTCATAAACAACAAAGCAATTTCTTCATCCCAGTGTTTCATTATCTTTACAATTCATTCCTCTAATTTTGCATCTACTTCTAAATTTGCATTAGAAGATCCATATCATTTTCTCCTTAAGATCTTTCAGCATTTTATGGAAAGACAGCCAGCCTGTCAGCACTGGGGCTTTTCACATGGTAGATGTGATTAACATCTAGCAAGGATCGAACTGCTTACATCCCCACCAGTAACTCTCATGGATCTCAGTGTTCTCTCTGAGGGCTCCATGAGTCACGAACATGTCAAAGTTCCTTCATGTGACTTCATGAACAGAGCATATAAAGCATGAGGAACATGAGCGGGAGCAGAGCATGGACAGAGCATGTGCGGGAACAGAGCATGGACAGAGCATGTGGTGACGGTGTTGAATCTCAAGAAAGGGAGTAGATGTAGCCCCTCCCCCACAGCCCTCCTGCGCAACTTGAAGAACTATAGAAAGTTCTTGGAGTAGGATCACATTGCAAGAGATTGGACAATACAGTATGATCTGAAGCCAATGAGGAGAATATTAAAACTATATAAATTCTAAGGAGAAAGATGAGCATAAAATATTCTAAGTCAAAAAGAATGCAGTTTACTTAAAAAAAAAATAGAATAATAAGGGACTGTACTGATATATTCCTTGATAATATAGAGAAAACATTAACAAGAACAGATAGTTTTTAAGACATCCACTATTTAACCATGGAGTTCAGATAAAAACCTTCATTTCCAATTGAAAATGACCTTTCCTTGAAAAACTGTTACTACTTGCCAGTGAAATACTGACCTAATTAGTGTCCCTATTTTGAAATCTCAGAGTAAAGAATTGAAGGTTGAATAGCAAAACAAATCTGAGTGCATAAGACAGAATAACATAAACTAACACAAGCAGAGTATAAACATTTGGCTCCATGTTTAGATCTGTTGTGGGAAATAAAAATTAAAGCAAATATGTGGAAAATTCAGACCCATCTTTCTGACTCAATAGCAAAGATCCAGAAGCAAGATCTATATATTATGGATGTCCACATTCAGGCAGATGACCAAGTTCTCATTTTGGTTTAACATGTGCCACAATTTGTTCTTTGAAGTCCTTGGGCCTAGAGTTTCCACACCAATATGGCAGCTGAGGCTAATGAGAAAGGTCTAACATTTTGCTTTGCATCTCTGTCACTGTCAGTGTAACCTCAGTGTCACTTTAAGTTGCTTTATAAACCTGTATGCTAATGTGTATTTCTGAGGGTTTCTGGGAGGACTAAGGTAAATATGACCATCTGACATCCAGTAAGCACTCATTTATATGTATTTTTATAAAATGTATGTTAATAAAATATACCACAGAAATTTCTAAGCATTTTAGCATACATGATGAGTGCATATTATATATCCAGTAGGTCCATCACTCAGTGCCTTGTTACAGGCTGGCCTAGAGCCTAGGACATGATGATCACATAAGAAAGGATTATTTGGAATGTGCATTGTGACTGGAAGTTTAGTACCTTTCAGATTTTATGGCTTTTTATGTTATAAAGAAAAAAAAAAACCCAAAAAACGGAACATTTTCCAGTTTTGTTAGATTTATAGGATTAAACATTCTAGTACCTCACACAGGGTAGAATAAACTGTTTGGCAGTGACAGTTAACATGTAGAATCATACTGAATTGTAACATTTATTTTAAAAGGTCAGCTCTTTCAGGGAAGTATACTGCTCTGCCTAGCATCCTTCCGCAAATCATAGAACCAAGGTTTCACCACATCCATCCTCTTGCAATTGGATACCACCAATGCAAAGAAAAGGTGTCTCTTTAGTCAACATTAATTGGTATCCATATACTGAAAAGAGGAGATTCCACCCAAAGGGGTGGGGGACATGACCTGTCTTAGTAGACTATGGTATCTCTCTTCCCACAAAGTATTTGCAGCAAATACAAGGCCAGGAAGTATAGAATGATGAATTAATTCATTTCTAAATTAGAGTCACCTCAATATTACATTATCTACACCCATCTCTTTTTAAAAAATATATTTTATTGATTTTTCACAGAGAGGAAGGGAGAGAGATAGTTAGAAACATCGATGAGAGAGAATCACCGACCAGCTGTCTCCTGCACACCCCCCACTGGGGATGTGCCTGCAACCAATGTACATGCCCTTGACCAGAATTGAACCTGGGACCCTTCAGTCGGCAGGCTGACGCTCTATCCACTGAACCAAACCGGTTTCAGCTACACCCATCTCTTAAGAAAACACACAATACATTTGGTAAAAGTATTTTATTAAAATGTTCAAACTATGTAATGGAAAAAAGTTTTTATTGTGTTTTTACTCGATGACATGAAAATGAATCCATGCCTCACTTCACGTTGTGTATATTCGTTGATACCTCTTTAGATGGCTTCAGAGAGGAGAACTGCCTTAAGATAGAATAGAACTTAAGAGTCTCTTTCTCCCCCAGACACAGAGGAAGCGGTTCTGGGTGCATCACACTATGATTATACATATAGGAACCACTCAAGCAAGGTGCACTTAATTTAAGATTTCCTTGAGAAAATTGCCCATGATTCACTCCTCTAATTGTGGGTTAGCAAGGAAATTAATATCTCTGAAGCCACAGAGGAGCAGAGGTAAGTTAAATTTAGCTGCTAATTGTGAGGGTATTTCTGGAAATCTAAGCAGGGCATTCCCTCAGTGAAGAGTGCTGAGCTTCCCTGGAATGCACTGAAGTGCTTTGGCAGCTGTGGTCTGGCTAATGAATGGAGTGATTTAAACGGGAAAGGATTAAATGGACACTGATGATCAATCACAGGCTAAAAGTGTTGATTTGTTGGCTCTCAGTGCTTATCCTAAGCCTAAATACTCTAAGAAACTCATAAACCAATAAATGATGCAGAGTGAAACATTTTAGTGTAATCTGAAAATATAGTGGATAATAAAACCAGTGATGATGAACTCAAGTTCTAGGCATTGGGGACAGAATCCTCGTAGTTACTGTACTTCCAACATTAATCTTCTTTCATCATAATGACTTTACACTTTAGCAGGCTTCTAAATCAGTAAGTCAGACTGTACTGCATAAATCCTCAATAACATACAAAAATGCATACATGTGTATCAGTGTTTACATACATATATACATGTATAGAGAGAGACAAAGAGATAGCCAGTGAGACAAAAGAAAGAAAGATAGAAAGAAAGAAAGAAAAGGAAAGAAGTTCAGCATTTGAAAAGTTTTACATTGAGTTTGTGAGTGAAACCTCAGGACAAAGTGAATATAATGTAGCTTCTTACTAAACTTGACCCTTGGTAGTCTCAGCCCCATGCAATATCTTCAACTTCATGGGCCATGGTTTATGTTTAATTTATAAACTTCTTATAGTAGTTTGAAAAAATTTAAACCAAGTGTGTTTGTATGTATGTCCAATACTATTTAATTGGTGAAACTGTTTTTTTCTGTGTATTTAGAATAGTCATTATTACATCTATCTAATCTAAGGCCTAGCCATTCTCCTTCAACTCTCATTGCACAGCTGAAAGATTGGGATCCAGGCTTGGTATTATATTGTTTCCTTCCATCTACTCCATGTAGGGTATTTTTCTTCATGAGCATGTGCAGAGTAACAGCAGCAACCCTGACACCTGTCCCTTAAATGAGGATGCTTATTACTATCTTAACATAAGACGGCTAGTGCTGTAACGCAAATATGACTGAGTCAAACAAAAATCAGATCCTTGCTACAGATCTTCTATACCATCCATTTTGGGGGGCATTTTCTATATAGTTATCCAGTAAAACATATATTTGATATTCAGTCTAACACTGTAACTTTAGGAAGGAGTATATGAGACTGCTGCTTACCTGGTGGGGCAAGATGTGGGTCTCTATTCAGGTAATTGCAACTCAGCCAGTTTTCTGTTGTCATTGCTATTATTGTTGTTGTTTGTGTCTGTTATGTAGTTGTATGGATCTGGAAAGCTGCCACTTGCAAAGGTACAGACTTGTTTGTTAATCCAGATGGTCCAAAAGGCAGATTCCAAGCCAGAGTTAAAGATGTAAGTAATTTACTTATTGGAGGAAGTTCCTCTGAGGCAGGGGTCTTCAAACTACGGCCCGCGGGCCACATGCGGCCCGCAGAGGAGTCTGATCCGGCCCGCCAGGTTTTTTGGGCAGTGAGCGCAGCCGAGGTGTTACAGTAGGAATTAGTAGTTCATATAGTCCGGCCCTCCAGCTCTCTGAGGGACCGTGATCTGGCCCCCACTTTAAAAAGTTTGAGGACCCTTGCCTGAGGGAAACTGAGCACTGCAGGTCGGACCCTGAGCAAAGGTAAAAGGAAAGGGAGGTTGATGCGGGCATCTTAGAAAGGAGTGTTAGGGAAGTTCTGCAAGGTAGGAGAGACCTCGAGCCAAATCTACCTGTCTAGTCCCACGTTTCCCAGGAACAGGTCTTCTTAATATCACCGCCACAATCATTCATAGCCCAGAGCAGCCCGTGGGAAACATGGCTTCAGTGCAAACACATGGCAGGATTCCAGAGTTCTGCAATGTGAGGTGCTGAGAGATCCATTCTCTTCACCACCACAAGAGGTCCTTTACAAACTTGAATGAGCTTAAAAATCACATTATCATTGAAATACAGGTTCTGGTTCAGTAGCTCATCAGAGGGACCTGAGTGTCTGCAGCTCCCCAGGATCCCAGGAGCTGTTTAAGCCCCTGGGCAAGGACCATGTGTTGGGTTGCAGGGGTGGACAGCACTCAGTGATGGATTGCACTGCTCTAGTGGGTCCATTACTTCTCCATCCACTGGCAATCAGGGAAGTCCAGCTCATAGAACTTTTATACCAGACTGACTTCTAGGCTGTTGTCTAGTCTATAGAGGACTGTTGTATGTCATATGATCATCCAGGAACCAGTAATATGTAACCAGCTTTGTGGGATAAGATATGCATAATAAGTAGCCAAATGTGTGTGCTTTCTAATCCTCCTCACCTATGCATATGTTAATTGATTTTAGAGAGAAATGAAGGGAGAGAGAATGAGACATCTAAGTGTTCCCAGGGGGAACACACATTACCTTTTCAGTGTGTGAGGTGATGTTCCAACCAACTCAACCACCCAGCATTTTTATTTTTATTTTTATTTTTTTAAATATATTTTATTGATATTTTACAGAAAGGAGGAAGGGAGAGAGATAGAGAGCTAGAAATGTCGATGAGAAAAAAACATCCATCAGCTGCCTCTTGAACACCCTCTACCAGGGATGTGCCCGCAACCAATGTACATGCCCTTGACCGGAATTGAACCTGGGACCTTGCAGTCTGCAGACCGATGCTCTACCACTGAGCCAAACCAGTTTCGGCCTGCATTTTATTATTACTTTAAATATATATTTATTGATTTCAGAGATGAAGAAAGGGAGGAGAAAGAGATAGAAACATCAATGATAAGAGAAAATCATTGATTGGCTGACTCCTGCACATTCCCTACTGGGGATCAAGCCCACAACCCAGGCATGTGCCCTGACCGGTAATTAAACCATGGTTCATAGATTGATGCTCAACTACTGAGCCATGCTGGCTGGGCAATAGCCAGTGTTTTAAAACACTGTGCAGCTGAAACCGGTTTGGCTCACTAGATAGAGCTTTGGCCTGCAGACTGAAGGGTCCCAGATTCAATTCCGGTCAAGGGCATGTATTAATACCTTGATTGTGGGCACATCCCCAGTGGGGGGTGTGCAGGAGACAGCTGATCAATGTTTCTCGTTAATGTTTCTAGCTATATCCTCTCCCTTCTTCTCTGTAAAAAAATCAATAAAATATATTTTAAAAATTAAAAAATAAAACACTGTTCATTAATAGAAAATTGGGGCTACTTTAAGGCCAATAGATCAAGAGATGACTGCTAATGAAAAGGTAATCTGTTGCTCATAGGTCCCAAGAGCAGAACACACCACTCTACGGAGGGCCACACTAGAAAGCAGTAGGGTTGACACAAGGCAGGTAGGGGGGGGGGGGGTGGGAGGAGGGACTGGGCAAGAGCCTTTATTGTGATTTCCAAAGGAAGGAGTGAGTGAGGCAAGGTTAGCATGCTTGGGACTGGCTAGTTAGAATCATTTCAGCAGGCTCTGGGGCACCGGAGCTGTCTGTTACCCAGCCCTGGGGGATCAGGGCAGGAAGATAGCAGCCCCCAGTGTGAGAGCCCGATAAATAAGGTGGTTGGGATGTGGGCTCTGAATGGAGTGGTTTGCACTTAAAGAGCATTCTTCCTGAGGAGTGGCTGGGTTACATTATGGAAGCAAGAGGCCATGGCAAAGTGACTCAGGCATATACCATTAGCTTGTTCAAAACCAGGAATGTCTGGCGTATGCATGCCAGGCAGATGTTTAAGTGTCAGGTTTATAGAAACCAGAACGTGGTTAATACAGCCCTCGGCTGTTTCAGCGGTGACTTGTGGGCACACACAGGCCTAGCTGTCTCTGTGCCATGAGCATCATCATGCCTGACAGGAACTTGCTCTAGAGCTCACACCCTTTGGTAAATAATTTTCTAGTTGGAATAAGCATTTTCTTCCCTACTCCTCATTTTTTTTTTTAGTACTTTCAGATAAGGACATATTTAAATCCTTATTTCTAAAGTAGTGTCAGCCAATTGAAGTCACCCTTTTATTTCTCTAGAACAGTGGTTCTCAAGCTTTAGAATGCCACGACTAGTTCCTCATGTTGTGGTGACCCCCAACCATAAAATTATTTTCGTTGCTACTTCATAACTGTAATTTTGCTACTGTTATGAATCATAATGTAAATATCTGTGTTTTCTGATGGTCTTAGGTGACCCACATGTTGAGAACCGCTAGCAGGGTTGCCTAAGACCATGGAAAACACATTTACATTACAATTCATAACAGTAGCAAAATTACTGTTATGAAGTAGCAACGAAAATAATTTTATGGTTGGGGGTCACCACAACATGAGGAACTGTATTAAAGGGTCACAGCATTAGAAAGGCTGGGACCCACTGCTCTACGGTATCATGCCCTATTTGAGTTTGGGAATGACCTCTTGATGAAGACCCAGTTCAGTGGGCTTTAAGCCTGTGTTGTCTGGGAATGGCTTTGAAGCTGCTGCCAGCCTGTCGGAGGCTGCTAATAGTAAAAATGCACAATGCAGGAGGCAGAAAGGAGTCCTGCACAGCAAATGTAAGGAAAGGTGAATTGGCAGCCAGCTGCCTGCAAGTAGTAGCAATCACATAATTGATGTTTTCGGGAGACAGTCTTGTTTGCTTTAGCCTAACAATACAGACTCTGCTGGCGGACACCAGGAGCGGGCAGGTATTTGGGAGGCAGCACAATTCATAATCATATCCATGAGAGAAAAAATAGACAGTCCCTCCAGGCACAGCGTCTTTTCATTCATCCGAAATCTGGCCTGTTTGCCAACCGGCATTTAACAACAAAGCCGTGGGGAGGAAATGGCTTTCTCTCCTGGGCCACCGGGTAATAGTCCTACCTTCAGACTTCTCTTCAATCCGCTCAAAATAGAGCCGCCTCCACTCGCAGTCCAAGCATGGCAGCCACAGGGAGGTCAAGTCACCCGTTATGGGGTTGGGATTTTCAGAATATAAATCAGACCACAAAGTCCATGGTCTCTCCCTGTCGGCAACAGATTCCCCTGATTTTGGAGTTCAGTGACTTGAAAATCCTGGCTTGAGAGTTGAGGGAATAAGCCTGGTGAGGCCCAGTCAGAACTGCTCTGTTACTAATGAGCTCTGCCACGTTGAGCTGTTGGCTTAGCCTCCATGAAGTCAGCACTCCCCACTTCCTCCCTTGCGACTTTAATGAGGGCCCGGAATAGGCAATACCTGTTGTTAATGAAAAAAAAATTGAAACCTGTAAAGAGTTTTTTTAATGAGTTTATTTGAGCCAAAACTGTCGACAATTGCCGGGAAGCAAAACCTCAATGGATTGAGATAATGCTCCGAAGAATGGCTGGTTACATTTCTCTATTTATACACCGAAATCAAAGGAGGGACATAGGTGAGTTACATGAAATTCATTGGTGATGGAGTAAGGAGGCGGGAGAAAGCAAAGTGGTGGGAAACTCCTGGGATTGGATAAAAAGTAAAATGATGGACGTGTACTCAGGTGAGTGCAGGAACAATTAACATGATAAAGAAGGAATTTGAGGCATCTGTCCTGGCGCCCACCACGTTTGGTTGTTCCCCAGGGCTCCAGAAAAAGGGAAGTTACAAGTTACCCAGACATCTCACAGATACGTTATCTTAGAGGCAAAAAAGGCAAATGGGCTCAGTAAAAAGATCAAAGTTGATCTTTGTCTGGGAAAATATCTGGGACATGACTACCTACTAAAACCTATTAGATATTTAATTTTCAAACCATCTTTTGTGGTTATCTTAGGTCTCTGGGTTTGCAAGACTGCCAGGCAGGCCTTCCCTGAGCTTGTCAGTTAGCATGTGGCTTTTTTCTTTCACACTGTGAATGAAACTCCTTGAAAAGTTATTATTTCCTTCACATAAGAAATACATTTCAAACCTGAATTCTTCTTGATATATTCAAATCCATTTTCTTTCATTTCATCCTTCCCTTCCTTTTTTCCTTCGTTTTTTTTTTTGTTTGTTTGTTTGTTTTGTTTTCTTCTTCTTCCTATGTTGGATGAAATAGATTGTTTAGGAAGATGGTTTGGTCTGAAAGCATTACTCCAATCAATAAATTCTCTGCACACATAGGCTTTAATTAACACAGAGGAGTGATGAAGAGCGGGCATTGTTGGAGCAGGCTCCCTGGGTTAAATCCTGTCACCACGAAGTGGCCCTGTAAACATGAGCAGGTTACTTAACGTTCGTGTGCATCTGTTTCCTCCTCTTTAAAATGAAGAAGAAAAAAAGATAATCGTATCTACTTCATGAGGTTTGTATAATAATGAAATAAGTGAATATTTACTAACCAATTAAAATAGTGGCTGTTAGAGAGTAATCCCTGTATTTGTTAATTGGTAAGTAGGCACCCTAGTGAAAGTGTTATTTGGAAACTGATTAGTTGAACTGAGTTTAGATTTCAGTTGTTTGAAAGGAATAATTCTTTAAAGTGATTCGTTCAATTGAATTTATAGGCATACGTGTAGTCTCAACACTGCCCTTGGACGTGGGCCAGGGGCCAGGACTGTGAGGCTGGAGGACCTGTATCTTCAGGGGAGCCTGTCTTGTTTTGCCTCAGGGCGGGTCATCTCCATTGGGTTCCCTGCGGGTGCCAGGGCCCACCCCTCTCCTGGGGAAGCACAGCTTCCTGAAAGGCAAGCCTAGCCAGTGAATCATTCTCATCCATAGGACAGTATTTCTTTTTCAGGATCATATGAGATGAGGCTGCCAAAAAGGTGCTGACATTGATTTTGTAGGCCTCGAACTGCCTATATAGACAGAAACATCACCAAAAATGTTTGCCCATAGCCAGCAGCCCTGTGGCAGTCTGTACAGCCTAGAGGCCTCTTTCTCTCTGTGTGTATGTGGGTTTCCTTTCATTCTGTGTGGCCTTATTTATGTGCCATAAAAATCCAGCCATTCTAAGTATATAAGGAGAGTTTGGGCTGCTCCCAAATTAAGTTTTAGAATACTTCCATTGTTCTCAAAATTTCCCTCGCGTTCATTTGTAGCCAGACCTGTGGTTAGGTGCTTCTACTTTTATAACCTTTTTATTTTACCATTAAACATGATACTTCTGTCTTTAGTAATATTTCTTCTCTTAAAGTCTGTTTTTCCTGGAATAGTATAGAAATTCCAGCTTGCTTCCATTTACTGTTTGGTTCACTTAACTTTTTCTATCCCTTTGTTTTTCCAATCTATTCATGTCTTAGAATTTAAACTGTTTGCTGTAGATATCATATAGTTGGAGTTTGTTTATCCATCTGAAAATTATTTCTGTTTTGCTTGTTTAGTAAATTTACATTTAATAGAATAATTGATATGGCTAGATTCAGAGATGGTATTTGACTACTTGTTTTCCAATTCTCCCAATTATTATTTATTCCTCTATTCTTCTCAGTCCTCTTTTATCTATTTTAATGGCTATTTCACCCTCTCTATTGTCTTTTTTCTATATTTCAATACTCTTTTTAAAGTGATTTTTGTAAGAATTATAGCATCTTTATTATAAGTTAACACTGACTTCTAATAAACTTTGTACAAAGAGCTCCACTCCCCCATTCTTTTGTATTGCTGCCATCTATTTTACATCTTCATGCATTACAAATACCAAAATATAGTATTTTAAATTCTGCTTTACATAATTGTAAGTCTTAAATCAGTTAAAAGGAAAAATATATGTGTCTGTGAGTGTATTTTATATATTTACCCCATACTCATGATTTCTGGTGCCCTTTATTTCTTTCAGTGTAGCTAACTTATTATTTTGGGTTATTTTTCTTCAGCCTACAGGGCTTATTTCACTATGTTTTATAGTGAAGTTCTCCTAGCAACAAATTCTTTCTGGTTTTCTTTATTTTGGAAAAGTCTTTATTTCACCTTCATTTTTGAAGAATGATTTTTTTCTGGATATAACATTCTTTGTTGACTACTTTTTCTGTCAGTGCTTCAAATGGCATTCCAATGTCTCTGGGTTCCACTGTTTCTGAAGAGAATTCTTCCATTAATCATATAGTGTTTCCTTTTAATATGATTGGTTATTTTTCAGTTACTGATTTCAAGATTTACTCTGTATTTTTTGGCTACCAGCAGGAGACTATCATATGTCTAGGTGCAGTATCATGTGAGTTTGTGAAGTTTGCGGTTTCTTGGGGTTCTTGAGTATATAGTTAATATTTTTTTCTTAGGAAATTTTGGTTATTATTTGTTTAAATATTTCCCTTTCTCTCATCTTTTTCTGAGACTGTTGAGTGTTATAATGCTTGATATCATATTATAAATCTCTGAAACTTCGTTATTCTCATAACTCTTTCTCTATTTTTGTTCTTTGGATTGGGTATTAACCTATCCTAAAATTCATTTATTTGTTCATTATTTCCATACTAGAGGCCCAGTGCATGAAATTTTTGCATGGGGAGTAGGGGTGTGTCCCTCAGTCCAGCCTGCACCCTCTCCAATCTGGTACACCTCAAAAGATGTCTGACTGCTCGTTTAGGCCTGATCCCACCAGGATCAGGCCTAAACGGGCAGTCAGACATTTTTCTCACAATCTAGGACTACTGGCTCCCAACCGCTCACCTGCCTGCCTAATTGCCCCTCACTGCTTCTGCCTGCCAGCCTGATCACCCCCTAACCATTCCCCTGCCAGCCTGGTCAACACCTAACTGCTCTCCTGATGGCCCAGTCACCCCTAACTGCCCTTCTCTACAGGCCTGGTCCCCCCCAGCTGCCCTCCCCTGTAGGCCTCATCCCCCCAAACTTCTCTCCCCTGCAGGCCTGGTCCTCCCCTCCCCCCCAGCTTCCCTACCCTACAATCTGCCCCCCCCCCCAACTGCCCTCCTCTTCAGGCCTGGTCCCCCCAATTGCCCTTCCATGCAGACCTGACCCCTTCCCTCCCAGCTGCTCTCTCCTGCAGGCCTGATCCCATGAACTGCCCTCCCCTGCAGGCCTAATCCCCCCAATTGCCCTCTGCAGTGACCCAGGATGCCAAGCCTTCCAACCCATCTCCAGCTCTGCTCTCCAGTCATGCTTGGCCTTCCAGCCCATCTCCCACTCTGCTCTAGGGCGATCAAAGATGCCAACCCTTCCCCCCACTCTCCAGCTCAACCTTCCCCCAACTCTCATGGTCACTGGGGCAACCCAGGACGCCAAGCCTTCCCACCCATCTCCCACTCTGCTCTCCCATCAAGCTTGGCATCCTGAGTTGCTGGAGTGACCCAGAATGCCAAGCCTTTCCCCTGGTCTCCACAGGCTCCATGGCTCTGGCCAGTGCCACCATTTTGGCCCATCAATTTGCATATTCCCTCCTTATTGGCTGTGGGCATGGCCATTTTTATCACAAAATGACAGTTCATTTGCATGTTACTCTTTTATTAGATAGGATTTCTTCAATTCTTTGAATATACTTTTCTCTGGTTACATTATCCTTATTATCTTTAAGCTTGAGCATACTTACAATAGATACTTTGTAGTCTGTTTGCTAAATCTATTCTGGATCAATTTCTATTGAACATGTTATCCCCATGCATTGGTATCTTTCCTGTTTCTTTGCAGACCTAGTAATTTATTTTGTAAGAAATTGAATAATGTGAATGATAAGTTGTAGTTGCATTTATGTCAGTTTTATTTTATGTTGGTTGTTGTGCTGTTTTAACAGGCAGTTAAATTCTTGGATTTAAATCTGTCTGCTCTGCAGTGTGTATGTGGTCTGGTCTGCTCAGTGTCTGATAGCCTGGCTTCCTTGTAGTTTCATGGTCAGCCAGCAACATATGCAAAGGTTGCACTTTACTCCCCCATCCAGTAAGGTGCTGTCTTCTGTTACTAAGGTTTATGTTGGTTAATAAATGAACTCAAAGGGATGGCCAAGCCTCGATTCTTTAAGACTTCCAACTTTTCCCTGAATCCCTGGTGTTCCGTACTTGAATGTATAGTTTCAGACTAAGCCAGTGGTGTATGGGGAGTTTATTATTTCAGTGCTGCTCCATCTCTCTCACATTCACAATTTCTCCCTTAAATGTATGATTGATTTGCCACCTGCTCTGACCTGAGTCTGCAAACATCAATTGGTAAACGAGGGGATTTTGCCACTGGAGCAGAGGAAAGTGAATGTGTCCAGCAAGATAGCCACAAAATCGCTTTTCCAGTGGATGTACTAGCAGTTTGTCACAAATAAATAATTCTCAACCCATCATCTACCATGGGTCATTTTTCAATGTCATCAAATAATGCTGACCAATTTTAAACTTGTCTGCAGAGTATAATCAGCCAGCTCTCTCAACAAGCTTTTATTAGAAGTAAAATTCTTTCACTTCATATTAAGTGTTTTCATAAATCATTCATGGAATTGTGTGTATTATATAAGTTGCTTTACTTTAAATGAGGCTTAGAGAGTTTTAAAAGACCTTGAAATGCCAGTGATAAAAGATACTATGTATTTAAAGATTAATGTCATACAAGCACAATTGTAAATACATGTAGTAATTCATTTTATGTTCATAGTACTCCAGCGAGGCAGTATTATTGTCCTCATTTTAGATGAGTAAGCTAAGAATAAGAGGGATAAATGACTTGCCTAAAATCACCCAGCTACTAAATTACAGAGCCAGGAGTCAAATTTCAGGCAGTCTGAAATAGTTGCCATTATATACAGCCCCCCCCCCCCCTCTCTCTCTCTCTCTCTCTAATATATTTTGATTACAGTGGTGCCTCGCATAACGAACGTCTCGCACAGCGAACTTTGGACAGGTTTTTCATGAAACCATCGGCCAAAAAGCAGAAAATGGATGAAGATGTGCAAGATTTGGTAGACTCTACTTAGTCTGTCTTAAAATTAAAAAAATGTGTGTTTTTTTTAAAAAAAAATTATGTTTTTAGATGTATCTAAATAAAAATATGTCATCTTAGCATATTTTTTTTATGTCATCTTAGCATATTTTATGCTACAGAACGAATTATTTTTTTTAACATGTATTGTTATGGGAAAACGCGTTTCACATAACGAACTTTTCGCATAACAAGCTTGCTCCTGGAACGAATTAAGTTCGTTGTGTGAGGCACCACTGTACTTTACAGAGAGGAAGGTAGAGGGATAGAGAGCTAGAAACATCGATTAGAGAGAAACATTGATCAGCTGCCTCCTGCACACCCACTACTGGGGATGTGCCTGCAACCAAGGAACATGCCCTTGACCAGAATCCAATCTGGGACCCTTCAGTCTACAGGCCGACGCTCTATCCACTGAGCCAAACTGGTTTCGGCTGTATACAGTCTCCTATTTCATATCATTAAAGAGGCAAATCTAGGATTATATCAAAGGGTTTCAAGAACTGTTGATCATCTTCTGATATTGGCTGGATTATAGTTTTTAAAAAGGTGAAACTGTCCAAGCTACACCATTCCTCAGAATGGTGTACAACCCTTGACACTTACCAGAGTCTTCCTCATTCTTTTCCACATTAAAGAACTCACATTTCTTTAAGCCATTTGGGGCTTATTGGTCATTTTTTTTAAACAATAATATTTATTTCTCTAACCCATCCCCAATATTTAGTGCATTCAACCAGTTAAATTATAATAAGCAGCAGGTTACACTGCAATTCTGCATGGATTTATTTGAGGTCAGGAATTTTGGGGAGAGGAAGTTTTGCTGCATCACCTCTCAGGGCATCATCAAGTGACTGTTGAAAAACTGATGACTGCTATAGGTTTTATGTCTTAATTGGAGGTGGAGGAAATGGAGAGTGTAGAATTCATCCTCACATAAAAATCAAGGCTTTGCCAAAGATAACATCTTTTAATAATTTGTAGTTGAAAAAACATGATCCAAAACTGAACTGAATACTAGGTGTAAATATATTGTGTGCATTGTTAATTTCAAACTTTCAGTATACTTTACAGTGTATAGTCATATATTAAATCTAATAAAAATCTATAATATAAATTTTATCACAAATAACTAATATAAGTACATTTTTTTATTAAGAATGATTTTCTTTGCCATCTGTCTTATGTAAGGAACGCTAGAAAACATATCCTGAGGCAAAGCTGGAGGAAATGAGGTGAGGGTTGTTCTGGAATCTGACACTTGAGCAGGCGTTTTCCAGACTAGGAACAGAGATTGCAGATGAGGCAGAGATGGGAGGTGGGTGTCTGTGTGATCGGAGCCTGATCTTGGGAGGCAGGTAATATCCCGAGGCAACATGAGGACTCAGTCAATTCTGCCAGACTCAGGAGTTTGACTGTATCATTCCACTTACCTTTGTAAAATACAACTTTATATTACAAAGTGGTAATTTAGTTGTTTTCTGTTTGCATGCCTCACTATATACATAGATTTCTTTCTCTTCACCTTTCTGTGACTGAAAAATTAATGAATGCCTCCCAGTTGACCTTGCATCTGCTCTTCGTGCTGATAGTCATGACAGTACTAGCATATGTGATAGATACTGTATCATATGGCACGTCAAGTCAAGTCCATGGGGAGTGACCACAGCGCTGCAAATCATCTGGACACTTAAAAGGCGATGTTTATTTTTTGTATTTTCTTGAGTTTTGCAAATGTATCATGTATGATTTCAAAATCAAAATACAACTGAAATTTTTATAACAAGTCTAAATAGGTGGTTCTTCACATTGAGTAATCAGGGCATCTGAGCTCAATAGAACTAGAGTTCCAAGTCTAGCCCTAGAGTTCTGAGTCTAGCTCTTTTGTTTGATAGTCAGATTCCCCTGAGCATGTCCCTTCGCTTCTAAGCATCCTTTTCCTCATCTGTACCATGGAAACAGCCATCTGGCTGGAACAGTCATTGTAAGGTGTGTCTATCAGTTATTGCCCGGTAGGAAAATCAACATGTCAGGTATGTAAGTTGGAGGAGGGACTTTGGTAGGAACGTTTACAAAGTGTTGGAAGAGCTGAGAAGACAGAGGGGAGGAAGGCATTACTCGGATGTCAGGGAGCTGCTACATTCTCTGGGCGGAGTGCCCGGAGAGCAATCTTGCTGCTAAGATTGGTGGAACCCTCAGCTTCAGGGCCCCTGAAACCACAGCCGGAGGCTGTGAGCAGGAGCTCTTGTCTCTGCATTTGATGGAACTGCTGGCTGCTGCTTCTGAAATGCTTCATTACTGGAACTTGGGCTGCTGCTTATCTGAAATAAGACCCCTTTATTCCCAGCGTCTCTGTGGAACGGTCTATGCACTAGGCTGCCGCTGTCACTGCAGGAGGGTTTGCCTGAAGCAGAATGTCTTCTTACTGATTTCCATCTTGGCATAAGTGTTTCTAAGCCACAGAATGTAACCAGGGACTTGCTAGCAAGGAAGCTTGAAAAGAATAGTTTGCAGGGCTCTAGCCCAAGCATTTTGAAGGTAAATATAGGACAAGTGTGAGGCTGAAACTTAATAGGTAAGTGTCTGTGGCACATTAAAAGGAAACAAAAATAAAGCCTCTGTCAGTGGTAGGTGTCTGTTTTCATACATTCAGACCTTCCTGCAATGTTCTACAAATCTACTTAGAAGTGAGAAACAGTTCATAAATACTTAAAATATTTTTTTAAAAACTTCACAACTTTTATTTTGTCAGCCTTACTTTTTAAAGGAAACATACCTGGGAGAGTGAGTGATGTGGGGAAAAGAGCATTGCAAGTTTTCAGTGCCTGTTGCCTCTTCCTTTCAGACAGAGCCCTGAGCAATGGGGCCCGCTGTCCCAGGATTGGCAAGAGAGATGCTTAGCGATGAAGTACCCTGTTCAATGGCCTTAATGGCCTACAACACTTCATATAATTTCACATTTGGGTGAAACAAATCTAAACTTGGAGTTAGGAGGCATTGCTGTTTGCATTTTCCTCTCTAGTTGGTTGATAATACACCAGTTAGCAGAGTGTGTCTTCTCTTCGCAGGAGAAAAAAGTTAGAATTAGTTCAATCACAAGAGGTCTTACCCAGCTTTATGTGTCATTCCATCAGAGGATGATAAGGATAATAATGATGGTGGTGACAATAATTTCTAGAACTAATTGTGGTGAAAGTTAAGTTCCCTAGAGACTTACATAGTAACTCTGTCCATGAACAATAATCATTGTTAATGTGTGACACATCCCTATTTAACAGAGGAGTAAGTTGGTACAAGAAAGTGAACTAGTTTCTTTGCTCATCTGAAGGTGGCTTAATCCAAAACCAAAACTACTTTCCAACTCTCCATTAACGGTATAAGAGGAAGATGTCTGTAAATTCTAGACATAAGTTTGTGTCTGTAGTCTCCCGGGTATGCACTCTCACAGTAGGCGCACTTGTAAGAATGCTACGGTCATTTATTGCTTGATTTCATTTCCCAGGCCATTCGCATGCTGTTCTTTGGTGTAAGGCGCTTTTATTTTCAGCATCTTTGTGGCATAGGATCTGCACCAGGGAACTGATGAACATGGCAGTGCTTCATATTAAATCACAATTAGAGGTCATTGCTTTCATCATGCTAGAGGGAAATTGACACAGAATTACATTGGATAATAGAATATTCTAGATGGATCATGATTACTCCTCAGAAATGATCAGTGCCTGGGCTTTATTACCAGCTTCAAATGGTTTGAAAATTATGTCTCATGGTCTTTTAGGGGTGAATGCTGTGGTCAGGTGGAAGTAAAATATTAGCTCTCCCTGTATGTCTAGTGATTTGTCTGACCTGGGGCTGGGCTTGGGGCAGCTGGCATAGGTAAAAATCACTACAGAGGTGAAGAGCCATTTCTGCAGTGCCCAGGGGATGACATGTAATTTCTGTGAATTCCTGGGTGAGAAGGAGCTGTCGTGGGATCTCAGGGCCTCCTATGAGGGAAATTGTGCTGTTGTCATTGAATCGGTATTCTAGTCCAGCTCATCCTTACAGCATCATTTTTTTCCAAAGAGCAACACAGATGTTTGTTGAGCAGTCACTGTGCCAGCCATCCTGCCATGTAGGAACTGTGACCACGAAAGTCAGCGATACCATGGTTGTCACTAAGAACCTTGAACTCTGTTGGGTGGAGGGACTATTCAATAGGTGAATTATATCAGACCACCCAAAAAGCAAGACAAGCTGTCTAAGCAAAGGACGCCTGGAGAACGGCAGAGTCACCCTCTCCCTGTGCCTCTTTGCCTTCTCTCTGCACTGCTTCCCTCGCCCATGAATTCCTCTCTCCCTGGCAGAGCTGATCCAGGGACAGTGTTGCTAGTGTTTCAGCTTGTTTGTTTCCTGGGATCGGAGTATGTGCGAGGAGGTAAACATGCCATCTGGAGGGCTGTGCCTGGGAGAGCAGCAGGAGTAGAGGGAACGCTGGCATCTGCCTGGCTTTCAGGCTTCTCTGACAATCTCTCCCACCGGGCAGGGAGCTCCTTAGCATATGGGCACTGTGCCACACCGCAGAGCATGATAGGGTGTCCCCCCAGCAGGGCTGTCTCTGCTGCATGTGTCCCTGAGCTGTGGGGCAGCCACACTCCAATCCTGTGCCACATTCTTGTGCTTAGATCTCCCCTCATGGGGGTCATCAAGCGCAGCCCCAGGAGTCCTGCTTGGCCTGAACTTGATAAACCTGAACAGCCTCCCTTTCTTCTGAATTCAGGCTGAGGATGGTATAGCCTGGGCTATCTTCTTCTGAGGTTTGGACTAGCTCAGATAAACCACCTGTGGTGCAGTAACCAAGACACCCCCATGGATGCCCTGTATAAACAGCATCTGTGTGACAGAGCTAAGCTTACTGTCTGACTTTGTACTTGTTTCTTTTGAGATGTAGGTAAGTTAACATGTCTTAATTGGTTCACTTCAAAAACAGGCTGATGGCAATGCAGAAACTCCAGAGTTGTGACTGCCTTGCATACTTGGTCTTTTCCTCTGAGTTTATCTTTTTTTTTTTTTTTTGCTAAAAAGTAGGAAGTGATTGATGGATCTTTGTTGAAGGGACTGCAGATGAGGGAAAGAAAGCAATTTCTTGTACTTTTTTAGGTTAAGGAAGGGAAGAGAAAACGGATGAGGGGAAGAAAGCTTTTTCTGTACTTTTCTAGATTAAGGGAGGGAAGAGAATAAGGATTGGGCAAAGGTGGAATTCCTCACCAATTAGAAACCTTAGTTGCATCTCCTTTTCTCTAGACTTTCCACCCCTTTGTATTATTTCATTAACATTGTTATAAACCTGCTTCAGAGGACCAAGTTTTGTAGCAGAAACTCCTGCTACTTGAATGAGGACAAAGCAGATTTTGATTAGAAACCTCTTAACAGCCAGGCAGAGTACTTAGAATTATGTGTTGTGTGCAATATGCACTTATTCCAGATAGATAATTCCAGCATTTAGACTGTCTATTACTACCATTTGTGCTGGCCAATTGCATCCAAACTAGATGTTTATCTGTCTGATGGCATCTTTAAATATTCCTACCATATGGTAGTGGATGTTCCACAGGTGGGTACTAAACTGATGTGTGTATTTTGAATGAATGCCCTGGAGAATTAGTGTCTAACATTGCAAATGCCACAATCCACAAGAGCTGCAAGAACTATATTTTTCTTAGGCCTATATAATGGCATAAATATTATTTCAGTATCATGGATGTAGATAGCAATGAACTATGCATCTGCTCAGTGCTCTGATTTTGGTGGCAATTATTATTTTTTTAATTTCTTTATTGATTATGGTGTCACATAATTGTCCTCATCCCCCCATTTCCATCCCAAACCCCTCTTTTTGGCAGGTGGCAGTTATTTTAATAGATGTCTTTATCATTAATTGAAAGTTCAATTTTTGACACAACAATTTT
The DNA here is from genome assembly GCF_964339955.1 of Pipistrellus hanaki. Taxonomy (NCBI): domain Eukaryota; kingdom Metazoa; phylum Chordata; class Mammalia; order Chiroptera; family Vespertilionidae; genus Pipistrellus; species Pipistrellus hanaki. The sequence goes on from NC_140510.1 coordinate 19,332,828, forward strand.
ATTTGCTGATAAAATCCTCGAATGTTTTCCCTGTGTCCACGATATATCGTATTTCATGATTATCATATTTTCAAGGCCAGAAAGCTATATTTCTTCTCACTTTTGAAGTTTCCTTTAGTGTCTTAAATTATGGGTTTCAAGAGGTAGGAAGAAGCTTAGAAATTGAATGCAGCCCCACATTTTCCTGAACCATTGTGAATTACTTTTGTCTGTTCATATAAAACAGAAAGGGTACAAAAAGAATTGATAGGCTAAATACCATCATTTTCAAACTATGCTCTGGTAAGTTTCCCATCTCACTCTGAAAATTTGTAAGCATGATTTGAAATACTGGGAGTAGGTGGCAGACGCAGTTACCTGCCTGCTCAATGACTGGCTGCTCAATAGCCATTCTTCCTGCCATTGCTTTTTTCATGCTCACAGAACCCAATGTGATCAGTCAATTATACATGCAGCTCCACTGAGTTCATCATGATGGCTATAAGCTGGTTTTTTCATTCTGCTGTTTTCCTTCCTTTGTGACCTGGTTCTTACAGTCTCTACTTATAGACCTCTGGAATACACTCTTCTCTTAAGCTATAGGGTGGGACTCAGGCACCATCCTTTTGTTAAGATCATTATATGATTTTAAACATGAGGTTGAAAACCACTACTATAGCATATCCTGAACAAATAAGTTCTCCACACATGCCTCTTAGTTTGAAAAATGCATTGAGGAGATTTAATTTCATGTCAAAGTTATTTCTATGGATTTTTCCCAATAAAGGAGACTAATCAATTTCTGGATTTCATGTAATTCTACTAAGTGAAACTGCACATGTGTTTTATTGCATTGAAACCTGAACAACAGCACCAACAGCAAGTCCTGCTGCTATGAGTTTTGTATCCTGTCAAAATGTCAGAAATTTGACATCAAAACCTCTGTGTGAAAGAAAGCTTTGAGATACTAATAGGATACTGACTAAGCCATTGGAAAATATCAGCCCAGCATGGAGAAGCTTGGCAGTTAGTTTAAGAGACTTTGTCCAACTCATGAAGGCTCCTCATGTGGAACTGCCTCCTTGCCACCCCTCCCATGGGCCACGGAAAATTCCTGATTGGCTGGGGGAGCCCATGCTTGTTAGAGCTCTCTGTTTAGTTTTATTTCTCTCCTACTTACTGCTGGTTTTGGGTCCAAGCTAGTTTGGAGTACCAGGTGTTTTATCACCTTCTCACACAATCCAGTACAGAAACCTCTTTTATACCAATAATTAAGGACAGAGATTGCAACCTTATTTATATCAATAATTAAGGACAGAGAATACACACACACACACACACACACACACACACACACACAGTTTTAATATATTTTTCTTGATTTCAGAGAGGTAGATGGAGAGATAAACATCAATGATGAGAGAGAATCATTGATCAGCTGCCTCCTTAATGCCTTTCACTGGGGATTGAGCCCATGACCGGGGCATGTGCCCTGAGCAGGAATCAAATCATGACCTCTTGCTTCATAGGTCAACATTCAACCACTCACCCACACCGGCTGGGCCAAATATATGCATATACTTATTTATTATGTCACATAGTTATACACGTTGTTAAATATTTTGAAAACCACCACTGCTCTAAGACTTGTATCCCCTTGTGTAGTTTGCTGTTCTTTTACATGTATGTCAGCAACTGCATTGAAGACAAGAAAAGTTCATGGTTCGTGTTTTGTGGGGTTGTTGGCTTGTCTTTTTGTGGTTGTTAGTTGGTTTGAGTTTGGCTTAATTTCCCCATATGCTTGGAACTCGAATTTAATGTTTGTTGTTTAGTTAGGAGGTTCAAAGTACCAAGATTAGCAGGACCGCACATGGCTGTTATATTCACATGAGCAGAATACTTTCAAGGGCTGGTGTCTGAACATGGACTACTGAAGGGAAAAATGCAGACCATGCACCAGCTCCAGAACTTCCTCTCACTGACCCCAGGCATTCCAGTTTATTCTAACTCCTGACATCACACAAGAGAACCACTACCCCAGATCATCGATGAGGCGGGAGCTTCTACTTCTTGGCAGCAGGAATGTTTCCTCACTTTGGTGGGCAGCTTATCAGCATGTCTTTGGGGCACACATTTCACTAGGCAAACTCCTTTTCAAGAATTTGTTACTTATTCTTATTTATCCATTACACAGGCATGTACATTCTTCTCTCTTCTCTTGAAACTCCTAGCTGTACTCAGGGATAAAGTCTAAATTAAGCTATCATTATGCGGCTGGAGTAGTGTTTCACATTTGTAATTTGTTGTGTTGATGGATGAGGGCCACACTTTGCAAACATAATAGCGCAATTTAATTTGTTGGAATTTCATCAATAGGAAAATTTCATAATGTGCCATGCTTACAAGTGAAAATATTATAGTCAGAAAGTATAGTGACTAATGGGAAGAAAAGCTGGTAAGCTAAGAGCTGCTGACAAGTTCACATATTTAAGTATTTAATGAGTTAGAGGGGTGTGCATAAGTGAGTGTCGATGTAGCCAAATTACTCCCTCTGTTCCTAGCTCTTAACATAGGCATACATCTCTATTTAGGCCTCACGCAAAAGCCAGCTTCACCCCCTCTGCTAAATTGCTGTGCCAGCCCCTCACTCCTTAGTCTCCAAGTTCCTCTTCTCTTGTCCCTGGGGCTTTGTTTCCCACTCTGATGCTTCAGCTCCAAGGTTTGCACATAGTCAGCCCCTCCCACACTGACATCCATTTGGCCTCTCCTCTCTCTCCCTTCTCCCTCTCCCCAGTGTCAGAGAGGCTACGAGGGGGGGGGGGGGGGGTACCTTACTGGAATGAAGTCAACATTTTGAAAATAGAAAATATTCAGTTACTACATATGTGACTGCTAATCATATGTTAATTTATTCAATTAACAATTCATATTTGCAAGACAGTGCTAGAACTATGACCTCAATGAGTTTTTGGTTTATGGAAGAGGAAACTTATGTTTAGTTTAATTGATGAATTAATTATTTTCTGTGCAATTAATTAAATTTATGATTATGGTATTAATACTTAGCACACTGTGATAAATGTTTTGAATAAGGGGCTATTGAGCATAGTGGACAAGTTTCTTAGAGGCTTAATTAACACATACACTCAAAAGAACATAAAATATCACTAAAGGAGAAAATTCCCAGGAATTTTGTACTGCTTTTCTAATCTAAAAGAAACTACCAAAGAGATCAGAAAAACCTTCCACCTTCTTTAGAGAAGTGAATGATTTTTGGAAAGGGAATAAAAGGGTAAGAATTTCTAGAAGGAAGTATCGATTAAAAAATTAAAAGAACCAACTAGTGTACTTTGGCTGAAGAATTATTGTGGATATATATGCACACAAATTAAAGTTTGTTTTGTGGGTGTGTTTTTTATATATAAAAGGGCTTGAATTTTACTGAACAGTGGGTTATTTTGAAAACAAAATAAGAAAATTCAGTTGTTTACAGAATAATTTTAATGGATTTAATCCATATTAACAAAGTAGTCCTATAGAATCAGTGTGTGTGTGTGTGTGTGTGTGTGTGAGTGTGTGTGTGTGTAGAAACCATTGTAAAATAAATTTTCATTTACTTTGGTGTTGTGTTATCATAAGGAAATAAGGAAATTAAAATAAAAAGTATCATCTAATTCAGGGGTGGAGAACCTTTTTTTCTGCCAGGGGCCACTTGGATATGTACAAAATCATTCGTGGGCCATACAAAATTATCAACTTAAAAAGTAGCCTGCTATATTTGGTCAAATATTTAAATAACCCCTAATGCCTTGGCAGGGCCAGACCAAATGATTTCATGGACCTCACAGAGTACACGGGCCAGACATTCCGCACCCCCTGATATGAGCTGAACTTATTTTGTCATAATTTTTCATTTTTTTTCTTCAATATTATTTTGTATTAGTTTCAGTTGTACAGCATAGTGGCTAGGCAGTCAGATACTTTACAAAGTATCCCCCTATATTTCCAGAACCCACCTGGCACCATGAATATTCTGTCATCATAATTTACAGCCATGTTCAGTTATCCTGCTGTTTTCTTTAGCTAAACACAGTGTATATCCTCTAGTGTTGCTCTCTCCAAGTGGAATCCCCCTGTTTGGGTTCCATAAATCCAATTTCATTTTGAGAACCAACCACGTTTCCCCACTAGCAGTCTGTGATGTTTGTTTCCCCCACTAACTCTGTTGGATCCAAAGGGAAAATTGGAGTCCTACATGGAGACTCGGAGGACTGAGGAGGTCTGCTTTCAGAGGTTGACTCAGGAGGAGACATAACCCAATAAGAACCACAAATGATCTTTAGCAGAGATTGCTGGGGAAATGTGCTGTCTCAATAGACTTGAACTTGGGAGGATAAGAAGCTAGAGCCCTGGAGGAGGTCATCCTGCTAGCACCAGTGGAGCTGTGTGTGGAGATAAGCGATGGGGAGGGAGAAGTGTTTCCAGGGCCATATTTCAGTATCAGAGTCAGATACTACCTGGAGCCTACCATGGAATGTTTAGCCATAAAAATTGATAAATTTTCATTTTGGGTTAATCACTCGGGCTTGTATTTGTCATCTGCGTTAAGAACAATCCTAATACTAGCTATTTGGATACCTATATTTTTAACCTTCATTAATATCAACATTATTGTGCACCAGATTGAGGTCCATTGTATTTCATTGCATAGTTTGGCAGTTACTCTGCAGTTAATTCTAAAGGCAGCATGGTGTAGAATAAAGAATCAGGTGGGTTTTACTGCATGCTCTTATCACGTATGCATGCTGTAATGCTGAGCATGTCATTCACCTCTCTGAGCCCTGTTTTCTCCTCAATTAGAAACAGCAATGGCCACCTCATAGTATTTTCCTGAGTCTTAATTGTGCTAATATGTTATGTAACAAGAGAAGAATGATGTCTGGTGGGATCTTGTGAATCAAACAAAATATATTTCAATGCCGTCTCTTTACTTCTAAGTGCCCTAACAGATTAATCAGATAGGTTCTTTTTCTATGCAAGAATAGTAGCAACTGCCTGGTTGGCATGGTTCAGTGATTGAACACCAAGGTCACTGTTCAATTCCCTGTCTGGCACATGCCTGGGTTGCTGGCTCAATCCAAGTGTGAGGCAAGCAGGAGGCAGCCGATCAATGATTCTATCTCATCCATGAAGTTTCTATCTCTTACTCCCATCTCCTTTCCTCTCTGAAATCAATAATAATAAAAAAAAATATAGTAGCAACTAACTAACTAAAGAAAGTGTTTATAATCATCACTGACAGCCCTTGCCTGACCTGAGGCTGCAGCCTCTGGCAATGGAGGATTGAACCCCCCAGCTTAATCCAGCCCACACTGCCTATAGCATGGCCCAGACACAGGGCATTTCTCAGCATTCCTGAGGGCATGCATCATGGGAAGCACTAGAGGAGTTACAATATATGTTCCTGGACTCCACTGTGGACCTGCTTTAGTAGAATCTTCAGGAGTTTCAGAACCACACAATGCAGTGTGACCTTGCCCGGGGCATCAGGACCTCACTAATCGGGATGGCACACAAAGTACGAGAGTGTCTTCGCTTCCTGACCTCCCCCTCCCCCCCACCTTCTGCCATGTAGCTCTTCCTCCACTCTCTGTTACAGCCACACCAAAATCCCCAGCATTCCTTAAGCAAGCAGTGATTTTCCAGTCGCTGATAGTGTCATACATGCAGTTATTTTTACCTGAAAATCTGCCTTTTCACTTACTATTAAGTTTCTACTTATCTCCAGTGATAGAGGTGAAGTGAAATCTTCTAGGATTCTCCCACATTCATTAGCAGAGTTAGTCCTTTTTCTTTCTAAAACACTTTTCAAATTAATGGATGGTTTGTTTTACCTGAATGTCACCTGCCTCCCCTCCCTTCCTCCCTCCACTGGACTATGAGCAATCAGATAGGATCATTATAATTTTATGAGGCACTCTGTATATATGTTTGTTGGCTAAACAAAAGAATGGATGATCCTTGTGACAGGCATTAGGAATACAATGACATACTGGCAAGTGGGGATTTTTAGTGCAGTTGAGGGATTAGTTCTTTTACCTAAAATGTTCTCAATAATGTAAGGTCTGCAAGTCCTCAGGATAAATCATTTCATTGTGCTGGGCAGGGAGGGGGACCTCATAAAGAACATAAGGTAAGAGTTGAACCTTCAAGAAGAATAAACCAGCCTTTGACAGGCAAGTGCAATATAGAATGTTCAAAAATTTGGATATTTTTAAGGAATTTCAAGAAAGAAAGAAAAAAAAGACATTCACAATATAACTGTCCTTAGACAAAACATAGGAAACTTCAGAAATTCAAATGAAAGTTTAAGCTTTAGAGAGGGATATTTTTTTAAAAATCACTAGCAGAGCCCTAACTGGTTTGGCTCAGTGGATAGCGCATCTGCCTGTGGACTGAAAGGTCCCAGGTTTGATTCCAGTCAAGGGCATGTACTTGGTTGCGGGCACATCCCCATTAGGAGAGGTGTGCAAGAGGCAGTTGATGGATGTTTCTCTCATCAACATTTCTAACTCTCTATCCCTCTCTCTTCTTCTCTGTAAAAAAAAATCAATAAAATATATATTTGAAAAATCATTAGCAGAATTAAACTGTCCTTTAGATATCACACTGTTTTTTTAAATTTATTGAATTTATTGGGGTACAGGTTACAAGTGTTCAACTCAATCAAACATCATCTGCACACTGCATTGTGCACCCATCACCCCAAGCAAAGTATCTTTCTATGCCCATTTTTCCCTCCTTTTCCCACTTCTGCCTATCCCCACCCTCCTCTTCCTTTGGCTATCAGCACTAATATATAACTAATTGTATATAGTTATAAATATAATTTTTTTGCTTAATCCCTTCACCTTTTTTTCATCCAGTCCTAAAACTGCCTCCCCTCTGACAGCTGTCAGTCTGTTCCATGTATTTTGTTCTTGCCATGGTAAAGATGAGGAGGAAGACTAGAGATGTGGGTTTATAGTGTGGCCCTCTATCTAGGAGGCAGCTCTCAGGGGAGTGTCCTGCCATGCATTTGAAATTTGAGTGACAAGTGGATAATGATCCAATTAACATTAAGAGGATAGAGAGTGCCTTTTAAGTGGTGTGTGGGAAAAATTAACTAGAAAGGAGCCTTTAAAATATTTCTTTACTTCTTCCTCTAAGTATCGATAGTTAATTGAAAACCAGTTACTGTTAGTAGCACCTGTCCTGTAGTACACCTGGGAGAATTAGAGCTTAAAAGCCATGCAGATCTGTCGGAAAACATCAGCATCCTACCGACGCTCTTGTAGTCAGCTATAGACATGTGTCTGCCCTTTCCAATAGTCAGTTGTTGACTTATAGTTAAAGAAGTTCTAGGGACCCAAAATGAGTATGCTGTGTACACAAATGTAACCTTGAACAACTTCCTCCAAGCAAATTTCAAGAATCTCATACCAGCTATTTTCATGTATTATGCTCCCAAATGGTTTCTTGTTAAAAATACGTTTAAAAAACATGAATTTTAACAAAACTTAAACCTACTATTTGGAAATCTCAGAACTTTTCATTTAAATGTTCACTATGAAAGAGTGTATAGATATACACACATATACTGGGTGTCCCAAAAAATGTAAATGTACTTTAACAGCTGATTCTATTGCATTTTGAAAATAAAATGTATTTTAATAAACAATGCTTTTATAATTATTTAAAGTGTATATACATTTTTGGGATACTCTGTGCATGTGGGTGGGTATCCCAAAAATGTATGGGGGTGGGCGTCCACCCAAATGCACACACATACACATGTGCGCACACACACATATGTATATATGCAAACTTTTACAAATATCTTTGATTATAAAACTTTATAAAAGCTGAATGTTTCACAGATTTTCAGTCTTGTCTTTGACCACGAAGATGCTGCAATATGATCTCTTAAATCATTCGTGAGATTTGCATGAGGATATTGCTGGCCATGGTGCCATCACCTACCAGGCCTCCCCATGTTTCTCCCTGAAAAGGTGCAGTATTCATATCATGGTCCCGGGAATGGTATCGCTGGAGCAGAACAGAAATCAGACTGATACTTCCTGGACTTGTCAGATGACCCTCACATGACAAGACTGAGCTCTAAGTCAACTTGGTCATTGGTCTTGGTTGGATATTCTGCTATTTTAGCATTAGGCTCTTTCCCATTATTTACCAAGACGGGGAGATGAGCTGCACTGCTGCAGGCAAAACTGGGGATCCAAAGATGCCACAACAAGGGGGGAGTTCTGGTGATCAGTATTCACAGGCCTGATCTTAGGGGCCGGATGCAGAAGCAGGACTCCAGGAGGCCTGGAAGGAGCAAACGGGGTTCTGTAAAGCACAAAGGCGATGGACGCTCATGAGACCAGGAGCAGGACCGATCACCAGGCTCTCGATGAGACAGGCTTGACCCGTGGTGGGCAAGGAGTATGTCCAGAGATTGGTTATCAGAATCAGGATACTGAGGAGCGCAGGCACCAGTGATCTTGGATTATAACCAGCCAGATCCACCAGTTCTCCAATATCTGAACATGCCAAACATGGGATAGATTTTCTCTCAGTACAAAGTGTTTTTGTAGCCTAAATCTTCCTTTTCTAAGTGGTGGTTTATAGATTCCAAACTCATTATTTGCACAGCCAGAAAATAAAATCACAGTGAGCAAGCTAATTTTACTTAGGGAAATGTAGGCGTCCTATCCCACAGCAGTAAGGCCTGAGCTGGTGAGGCACACGCTCCGCTCTCTTCTGAAAACAGCCCTTGACTGTATAATATTTACATTGCTGGGCTCTGACGATCAAATGTCTCATCAAAGTAAAAGACAGGTATGCCATTTAGACTTAATACTGAACGAAAGACAGTATCCTAACACAGATGTCCTTGCCACATTACTTTGTTGGAGAAAGGATGGTAGGGGTATGATTCCAGTAAACAATGACTTAGCACAGAGCCAGGCACCCAGGCTGAGGACTGCACATGTGAAATTCAGGTCTTAAACATTCAGAATCCAGACGCACTCTCACTTAATGAACATTTTTCAAAAGCTTATGTTCATGTCTTATTTTCTGCATTAGGGTTTTTGAAGCAATAAAGTTGCATGGAAATTCATATCATTATACCTATAATTACCTAATAATTGGTATAATTAAACAAGATGTCCCTTCAGAGGATTCAACTGACCAGTTACACCTGCAGTAAGCTCATTTCAGGTGCAATTATATCTGCATGCAATTTTGTACACCTGCAGTTAACTGCAAGGGCTGAAGATGAACTTAAGACAAAGGAGCCTCTGTGATGTGTCCCCCACCACTAATACTCATGGAGCTTTATACCACTGCCTAGTGTTTTGTCCTTAATTCAGCATCATTTTAAATTCTTAGTAGAGACAGTGTCTTGCTTGAGTGACATGGATATTTCGGGCAAATTGTGGTATTATGCTCACAGAATATCAAGTAAGTCTATGGGCAAAGAAATGAGCCTTGTTGTAGAACTTACCCCAAATATGGATGATTAAATGTATATAAAATAAACAGAGTGTTCCTTCTGAAAGAGCAAGGTGTATTTGGAAAGGAGAGCTTATTTTAATTGTATTTTTGGAGTTGAATCTTAAAGAAGTGAGTAAGGGGTTCTGAATTACCAATTTAATTGCTTTGAATAGTATTGAGAACACAGTAGGTGTTCAGTAAATGTCTGATGAATGAATGAATAAGCCTTGCAATTACTTTGGAATCATTTTAAATTTGCACTTTGGGATATCATAGAATCACCTTGATAAAATGAATTTTGCTAGTTTTTCTGCATATTGAATGCCAATAAAAAGATTTTTTCTAAACACTTAAAGCCATTACTGATTTTGCTCCTAAAAGAGAAATTCTAGATCTTTGATGTTATAATCACTATTACTAATTATAGAAAAGGCAAAACTTTTAAATTAAGGAAAATAATTATTCTACATTATTCTGTTTCTATGGTTTCTAACTTACTAAATTTCTACAAAACACATATAATTTAGATTTAGTTTAATGGGATCCACAACCCTAGAGGGAAAATGAACATCTCTGAGGTAAGATTTCCTAGAGCGTTAGAAATTAAATGATTTGCTGTAAAGAATTAAACTGTTTGGTGAGGGGATAGAGACAAAATATGTTGTTTGTATCTTTCAGAGTTTGTCTCAAGGCAGAGTATGGTTGTCTTTCTCCTTGCCTCTTTGTTTTCCTTTCTTACTCTGACTATGCTCTTATCACAGGATTTTATTATCTCACTTGTGCTTTATTGATAGTGAGTCATTTAGAAATTTTACAATAAGTAAAAATATAAACCAGCTACTAAATGACTGCAAAGATAAAATCATAGTCATTAGGGCAAATAATTCTGATGACAAATAATAAGTCAAAATAGTAGGTAAGTTGGGGTTTGATATAAAAATTTAATTTATACATCTTAAAATATTCAGATGGAGAAGTGTGTATCGGTCCATATACTGTTTGCTCAGGTAAGATACATGCTTTAACTATCTAATATATATCTGTATCTGACATTCAAATTTACATACATACATATCTATATGATTTATCTTATATAATATAACAGTTTTTATATATAAACTAGAGGCCTTATACATGAAATTTGTGCAAGGGGCCGGCTGCCTCAGCCCTCACAGCCCCGGCTTCATCCAGAAGGTCATCCGGACAGTTGTTCTGCCAGGTCTAATAAGCATATTAGCTCTTCATTATGTAGGACACATGATACAAGTCTATGTAATAAATAGCTTATTTTATTAACAGTGTAGCTTAAAAATATTAGATGGAAAATATAATATACTAGTATACTTGTTTTATTTAACCCACCAAATAGCTTTTGGGTAGAGATAGCTCCCTATTGCTAATTTAATTTCTTCAGAATACGAGATTCCTGACTCCTCTGGTATTAGGCATGCTCTCATTCTCCACATCTTTATTCCATAGGGAACAAATAGAATAAAGAGTAAACCTGTCGGAAGATGGCGACTGAACAGTCGGACTTGTTCTGACTCCGGTCCCAGAACGGATAAAAGTAACATCTGAGTCGCTCAGGGAGGGTTGATTGGCAGCTGAGGGGCAGCAGAGGTTTCAAGGAAGCTAGGCAGCGATCCGCTGGACAGGATTTCCAGCCGGGTGGCCAACACTGCCACAGCGGCAGCCGCGGTGGCGGCGGCGGCAGGCAGCGGCTGCGGCAGAGGCAGCGGCGGCGGCGCTGTGAGAAAGGAGTGGCTTCTCTGAGGCCTGGAAAGCCCACTGCGGAGAGGTCCATCCAGTAGCTGAGACGCCCGAGTTGGCGCTGGCGCGTGGATTCAAAGGAGTTCTTCGGTCACCCACGGAAAGGTCAGAGTTTGCGGGGAAAGCCTGAGAGATCGCGGTCCCGCGGCGCCGGCAGCCATGGTAGCCGGGGAGTTCCGGCCCCGCCTCCATGGAGCGCCCGCAAAGCTGAGCCCTAAGAAGGCTGCAGTGACATCTAGTGCTGGGTTTGGCATAAGCTTCCCCAGAAGCGGGAATTTTTTTTTTTATTTTTAAAAAAAAGCCAGGGAACACGGGACAGAGTGTTAAGAATCGCGGCTGTCCCGCCAAGGGCGGAACATCTGGACACCTCGATGCCTGATCCCCTTCACCCCCTAGCTTCAGAATACTAGGGAAGGACAGCCTAGTTGGGCATATCCGGGGAATTTGCAGGGAGAGAGTGCCTGGAAACAAGGGATCGGAGCCAGAAGAGATAGTCTGGGAGCCAGCTGGCACCCTGCCAGCTAGAGCCATAGAGAAAGAAGGCCGGAGCAACCAAAAAGACTGGGAGGTCAAACCAGAAACACTGACACCTAAGAGCTGAATTACAAACTGCCCTTTTTTTTTTTTTTTTCTTTTTTTCTTTCTTTTTTTTGTCTTTTAATTAATCAAAAATAAATGGACACAAATAACTAAGATATAGTCTACTAAAAATTAAGGATTATCTTACAAAACTGAGGTGCAGTGGAAAGCTGGGAACTGCAAGACTGTCTGGTCCGAGAATCAGAAGTGCCAAATACATTAACTGAGGAAGTGAGTGACCAGTATTGGTCATTTTTATGCTAATTTTGCTATTCTTTATTTTATTTTCATTTTTTACATCTTTTATTTAATTTTCATTTTTCATATCTTTTACTTAAGAAACATTTTTTTTCTTTTTTCCTTACTTGATTTTACCTTTTCAATTATTACATTTTTCAATCTCCATCATCACTATTACTACTGCTATTTTGCAATTTTTTTTAAAAAAATTTTTATTTATTTTTTTTTCTTTTCTTTTTTTTCTCTCTCTAGTACCATTTTATTTTTTCATTATTTTACATTGGGAGTAACCTTCATTCTATTTTAATCTCTACTATAGCATCATTCAACCCTATCTCAACTCAACCTTTACACTATCACTCTCTTACTAAACTTTACCCTTTAGTCTACAGTTTATCCTATCCCTTTCCGGTTTTAGTTTTTCCTCTCTTCTCTCTGTATATCCCCTGCTAGAGCTCTCACTATACTTATAGACCTAAGTTCCAACCCCTGATCCAAGTGTATAAATACCAATATCTGCACTATATTAACTAGTTAAAAAAAAAAAAAAAATCCATTCTCCCCTCTATCCTTTTCGCATTGTATGTGTGAAGGTTGATTATTGTGAATTTTTATGCCTTTTAGTGAAATTGTTATGCTTATTCCTGTATTGTTATTGTTGCTTTGTATTTTTTTTTAAATCCTCTGTTTTTGTTTGTTTCTTTTACTTCTGTATATCATAGCCTTACTTAATAATAGTGGATATTGTAGTTTGTATTAATCTCCAAGTATTGTTACTGGCATTGGCTGGGTCCAGAGGTTTTTCTATGGCAATTTTCTCCACATATATATAGTTTGTTTCCCATTTCTCTTTTAGTTTGCTTCTTCTCTCTCTTTCTCTCTCTCTCTCTCCCTCTTCTTTTTTTCCCTGTTTTCCAACTTCATTTTGTCATTACTTTTTTTCTTCTTCTTCTTTTTCTATCTCTTTATCCCTCTTTTTTTTTAATTTACTTAATTTTTTTTAATTTTCATTTAATTTTTTTTTTTAATTTTTCTTTATTTTATTTTTACCTTTATTCCTTCTCTCCTATCCCCTAAGTTGCCTTTCTCTAGTGGTCACCTTTATTAGAGGTTATTAATATTGTAAATACATTCCTGTTAAGTGCCTCTTGTGTTGTACCTGGTAGTGTTGTATTTTGTACCTCAAAATCAACGCAGGAGAAGGAATACCACATAACCAGACATCCTGAAAAGAGAGGCCATGGGGAGACAAAAACATAGTCTGCACGTGAAAGAAAAGCAGGCATCACCAGAAAAGGAAGTAAACGAGCCAGAGGTAAGCAGCCTGCCAGAGCAAGAATTCAGAGTAATGATCATAGCATGGCTAAAAAGAATGGAAGAGAAATTTGACAAAAGCCAAGAAGAAATGAGAAAGAACCATGAGGAAATGAAGAAGAGCCATGAGGAACTGAAGAAGAACCAAGAAGAAATGAAAAGTGACATCGCTACCATGAAGAACTCAATAGAAAGCATCAAGAGTAGACTAGATGAAGCAGAGGACCGCATCAGTGAGCTAGAAGATAAGATGGAAAAAAATACCCAAGTAGAGCAACTTCTAGAAAAAAAGCAGGAGGAGAGCCTACGGGAGCTTTGGGACAAAACAAAACAAAATAATATTCGAATAATAGGGGTTCCAGAAGGAAAGGAAACTGAGGTAGACATGGAAAAAGTATTTCAAGAAATAATGACAGAAAACTTTCCTGAAATAGAAAAGAAAAAACCCACACAAATCCAAGATGCCCGCAGAGTCCCAAGCAAAATGAATCCCAGAAGACAGACTCCAAGGCACATTATAATTAAATTGGCAAACAACAACGACAAAGTAAGAATCTTAAAAGCAGCCAGAGAGAGACAGAAAGTTACTTACAAAGGACCCCCCATCAGACTAGCAACTGATTTCTCAACAGAAACTTATCAGGCCAGAAGGGAATGGGATGAAATATACAAAGTCATGCAAAGGAAGGGTCTGAATCCAAGAATACTGTACCCAGCAAGGCTATCAATCAGAATTGAAGGGGAAATCAGGAGCTTCACAGACAAAAAAAGACTGAAGGAATTTATCTCCACCAAACCAGCAATGCAAGAAATGCTAAAGGGTCTACTGTAAAAATAAAGAAATAAGAAGTGAAGAAGGAACACGGGTATAGAATAAAAATGGCGTCAAATGAGTACCTATCAATAATAACCTTAAATGTAAATGGATTAAATGCTCCAATCAAAAGACATAGGGTAACAGATTGGATAAGAAAACAAGACCCATACATCTGTTGTCTACAAGAAACCCACCTCAGAAAAAGAGATGCACACAGACTGAGGGTGAAGGGATGGAAAAAAGTTTTCCAGGCAAATGGAAATGAAAAAAAAGCTGGGGTAGCAATACTTATATCTGACAAATTAGATCTCAGAGTGAAGGACATAACAAGAGATAATGAAGGCCACTTCATAATACTAAAGGGAACAATCCAAGAAGAAGAAATAACCCTGGTAAATATATATGCACCCAATACAGGAGCAACCAAATACATTAAAAAACTCCTGGAGGACATTAAGGGAGAGATTAATAGCAATACAATCATAGTAGGAGATTTTAATACCCCACTGTCACCCTTCGACAAATCATCTAAACAAAAAATCAGCAAAGAAATATCAATCCTAAATGACTCACTAGACCAGATGGAATTAATTGACATCTTCAGGACACTCCACCCCAAAGCCACAGAATATACATTCTTCTCAAGTGCACATGGGACATTCTCAAAGATAGACCACATTTTGGGACATAGGCAAAGTCTCTTCAAATTCAAGAAGATAGAAATCATATCAAGTATCTTCTCAGACCATAATGGCATAAAACTGGAAATTAACTACAATAAAAATAATCCAAAGAAATCAAACACATGGAGACTAAACAGCTTGCTATTAAACAAGGACTGGGTTACCAGAGAAATCAAGGAAGAAATTAAAAACATCCTGGAAACAAATGACAATGAAAGCACAACAATCCAAAATCTTTGGGACACAGCAAAAGCAGTTTTGAGAGGGAAGTTCATATCCTTACAAGCCTATTGCAAAAAACTAGAAAAAATAGTAACAGATGATCTAACTCTACAACTCAAAGAGTTAGAAAAGGAGCAACAAGAAAAACCCAGTGTAAGCAGAAGGAAGGAAATAACAAAAATCAGAGCAGAGATAAACGACATAGAGACCAAAAAAACAATACATAAGATCAACAAAACCAAGAGCTGGTTCTTTGAAAGAATAAACAAGATAGATGGACCTCTAGCCAGGCTAACCAAGAAACAAAGAGAGAGGACCCAAATAAACAAAATCAGAAATGAAAGAGGTGAAATAACAACAGACCCCACCGAAATACAACGGATTGTTACAAAATACTACGAACAACTCTATTCCAACAAACTGAACAACCTGGAGGAAATGGACATATTCCTAGAAAAATACAAACTTCCAAAACTCAATCAGGAAGAATCTAAAAATCTCAATAGACCAGTGACTTGGGAAGAAATTGAAACAGTCATCAAAAAGCTTCCAGCAAACAAAAGCCCAGGGCCAGATGGCTTCACAGGAGAGTTTTACCAAACATTCAAGGAAGAACTAAAACCTATCCTCCTCAGACTATTCCAAAAAATTCAAGAGGAAGGAACACTTCCAAACTCCTTCTATGAAGCCAGCATCACCCTAATACCAAAACCCGATAAAGACAACTCAATGAAAGAGAATTACAGGCCAATATCCCTCATGAACATAGATGCCAAAATCCTCAACAAAATTCTAGCAAATCGGCTCCAGCAGAGCATCACAAAGATCATACACCATGACCAAGTAGGATTTATTCCAGGAATGCAAGGTTGGTACAATATCCGCAAATCAATAAACGTGATACATCACATAAACAAGTTGAAAGATAAAAATCATATGGTCATATCAATTGATGCAGAAAAAGCATTTGATAAAATCCAACACCCTTTCCTGATAAAAACTCTTAACAAGGTGGGAGTACAAGGATCATACCTCAACGTAATAAAAGCTATATATGATAAACCCACAGCCAACATCATACTCAATGGGCAAAAACTAAAACCATTCCCTCTAAGAACAGGAACAAGACAGGGATGCCCACTATCGCCACTCCTCTTTGACATAGTACTGGAAGTACTAGCCATTGCAATTAGACAAGAGGAGGAAATAAAAGGCATCCAAATTGGAAAAGAAGAAGTAAAGTTATCCTTATTTGCAGACGACATGATATTGTATATATAAAACCCAAAAGACTCCATTAAAAAACTAATTGGCTTAATAAATGAATTTGGCAATGTAGCAGGATACAAAATTAACACCAAGAAATCTATGGCATTTCTATACACCAACAGTGAGTTTATAGGAAACAGAGACTAAAAAAGCAATTCCATTTACCATCGCACCAAAAAAATTAAGATACCTAGGAATAAACTTAACTAAGGAAGTAAAGGACCTATACGCGGAAAACTACACGACACTGAAAAAAGAAATAGAGGAAGATGTAAACAGATGGAAGAACATACCATGTTCATGGATTGGTAGAATCAACATCATCAAAATGTCCATACTTCCTAAAGCAATCTATAAGTTCAATGCACTCCCCATTAAAATACCAACGGCATATTTCACTGACCTAGAAAGAACTCTCCAAAAGTTCATTTGGAACAATAAAAGACCCCGAATAGCCACAGCAATCCTGAGAAAGAAGAGTAAAGTAGGAGGTATCTCAATACCAGACTTCAAACTGTATTACAAAGCCACTGTTCTCAAAACAGCCTGGTACTGGCACAAAAACAGACATATAGATCAATGGAATCGAATCGAGAACCCAGATATCAACCCAAATCACTATGCTCAATTAATATTTGACAAAGGAGGCACTAATATACAATGGAGTCAAGACAGTCTCTTCAATAAATGGTGTTGGGAAAATTGGACAGATACATGCAAAAGAATGAAACTAGATCACCAACTTACACCATACACAAAAATAAACTCAAAATGGATACAGGACTTAAACATCAGATGGGAAACCATAAAAATACTTGAAGCATCCACAGGCAACAAAATCTCAGACGTATGCCAAAAAAACTTCTTCACTGATACTACCCCTAGTGCAATGGAAGCTAAAGAGAAAATAAACAAATGGGACTACATCAAAATAAAAAGCTTTTTTACAGCAAAAGAAACCATCAACAAAACAACAAGAAAGCCCACTGTGTGGGAGAACATATTTGCAAATGTTACCACTGATAAAGGTTTAATCTCCAACATCTACAAACAGCTTATACAACTAAATAAAAGGAAGATGAATGATCCAATTAAAAAATGGGCAATGGACCTAAATAGAATATTTTCAAAAGAAGACAGAAGGAAGGCCAAAAAGCACATGAAAACATGCTCAAAGTCACTAATTATCCGAGAGATGCAAATCAAAACAACAATGCGGTACCATCTCACACCTGTCAGAATGGCCAACATCAACAAAACAACAAATGACAAGTGTTGGCGAGGTTGCGGAGAAAAAGGAACCCTCGTGCACTGCTGGTGGGAATGTAGACTGGTGCAACCACTGTGGAGAACAGTGTGGAGTTTCCTCAAAAAACTGAAAATGGAACTCCCATTTGACCCAGTAATCCCACTTCTAGGAATATATCCCAAGAAACTAGAAACACCAATCAGAAAGGATATATGCACCCCTATGTTCATAGCAGCACAATCTACAATAGCCAGAATTTGGAAACAGCCTAAGTGTCCGTCAGCAGATGATTGGATCCAAAAACTATGGTACATCTACACAATGGAATACTATGCTGCCATAAAAAAGAAGGATTTCTCATCATTTGCAGCATCCTGGATGGAATTGGAGAACATCATGCTGAGTGAAATAAGCCAATCAATGAAAGAGAAACACCACATGACCTCACTCATTTGTGGATAATAAAGAACATTATAAACTGATGAACCATAAGATAGATATAGAGACAGTATATCAACAAGTAGACTGTCAAGTTACAGCGGGGACGGGAGGAAGATCTGGGGGAGATAATAGATCAACCGAAGGACTTGTATACATGCATATAAGTGCAACCAATGGACACAAAACTCTGGGGAGGGAGGGGATGTGTGGGAGGGAGGGAGGGGGTCAAAAAAAAATCAATAAAATATATTAAAAATAAATAAATAAATAAAATAAAATAAAATAAAAAAAAAAGAGTAAACCTGTCATTCCTATACTCGTTAAATCTACCTCTTCTCTCTGTATTCATGTGAAAATCAGCTTCATGGTCAAGTTATTTTGTAACTTTCATATTTACCTTAATCCACTAACTCAATTAATACTCATCCTTTGTCTCAACACTCTACTTACAAAAAAAATTTTTTTTTTGATATTAGGCAATATAGCAAGAAGTTAAATAAAGTAACCAGAGCATTCGTTGTTATTATTACTTTACGGTATTGGCATGTTTGTTTGTTTTAAATTTTCCATTTAAACAAAGACATTTTTTAGGGACTTGGTCTAAGAATATGCAAAGCAGTGTATTGTAAATGTTATGTAAATAGCTCTCTGCAAAAGAAAAAAGTAATGATTTTCCTGACAGATGATTATATTGGTCTTAATGTAGTCATTGCATGCATGGTTTTAGCCTGGGCTGCCAAGGGGCTTTCTATGGCTTTAAGATTTCAGCTAGTTGCATATGATTAAGGGGCCCTCTGAACCAGCAATTTGCCTCTGATGATAATGCTTGTTTCACTGCCTAATTGATTCTCTTATTAGATGGAAGCATAAGGAAAACTTTAACTAAACACTTGATTTGGCAACTCTAATTTTAGGACCTTTCTGTCTCAATTGTCACTCTTGTTTAGTCCAATATCTAAATAAATGCATGCACACAACAATATTAGGAAAGGAGTTTGTTTTATTAAAGCTTTGATTTTCTACAATTTGAAACATGGATTAATTTTTTAATCCTTTCATTTCCTCTTTTGCCTTTGATTCAGTTTCATTCCTCTATTTGTAGTTTCCATACCATAAAATAGGAAACATTTATTTTTCTGACTCCTTACCAATTTTTGGAAGATTTCAGAGGTCTAATGAGAACCAGGGTTTTAACAGCAGTATATTTATTTTGAGAAGACATTGGTATGTTGGTGGCTATTAAATAGTATATAGCAATTCTTTTTATTGTCATTGTGAGCATAGAATAGCATTTTATGACCAACTAGAAGTTGCATCCTTAGAAAAACATCATTGATTAAATTCCTGGGCAATGTATTTTTTTCTCATTTGGTCTTTGAGGAGACAGCTAAATACAGGTGCTTTAAGGAAAGAGGGAGCATGTTTGAGTTGTGTTTGTGGCATACAACTTTTCTACCTTTCTTTAAAATATAAAGCGTATACAATAACTAATTCATTCTGATCGTCATGTACCAAATACAAAATAAATACATAACTTCTGGAAACATTTTATGTACTGCTTATTAAAAATATATGCTATCAACATGTTTTCTTTCCCCCTCAAATTCTAAGATATGTAGAAACATACACATAAATTTGTAATAAATATGTCATTAGCATTTCTTAGGTTTTAAAATAAACTGTAAGGCATATTGGTTAAGTGCACTTCACATAATTTTCATATAAAGCAATATGATAGCATTTCCTCTTATTTGTTCTATATTAAAGTAGTGAGAACAACTATATATGGTATGTCTTGGTTTAATTATAATATTTCAAGAAATAAACATTCAATTCATTTATCCTCCTAGAATTCAAATTTGCTTTTGCTTATTGAATTTTCCTTAACTACTTATTCATAAAAATCCTTATTTTCCATTTTTTTCTAAGGAGAATTTCAAATCGTCTTTAGCATTATACTTAACTTTATAGTGTTTGGGTCTATTAAAAGTTGTGAGTACAGGTAATAAATATTGTGAAAAATTTTAATATGTAAAAGTTGATAACAATTCTGTTCATTTTTAGTTATGGTTAATATTTCAGACTCAAATTTTTCTTAGTAGCATTCATTACTTATATAGAGTGGGGCAAAAATAGGTTTACAGTGTGAATACACATTGTGAGTTCATTCTTGTATTATTATTTGTTAACTAGAGGCCAGGTGCACAAAATTTGTGCACTTAGGGGGGAGGTCCCCCAGCCTGGCCTGTGCCCTCTCACAGTGTGAGAGCCCTGTGATCAATTGCCCAAAGAGGTAGACCAGAGCCAGGGTCTCATAGTAGGATCTCCCAGGCCTGGCCATGGGGAGTGGCCAATGAGCCCCGCCTCTGAACCACAGGCACAGGATTGAGTACATACCTACCCATGCATGCTCACTGCGCACGCAGCCTCCTGGTGATGGATTGTGGGATTGTGACAGCATGAGCACATTACAGCGTGAGGTTATGATGACATTAATTCTTTTATCTTTTTACAAATATTTTTGAAATATTTACTCTATGCCAGGCACTGGATAAGTATTGAGAATATGATGAACAACCAACAACAAAATAAAACTAACCCTGCCCTCAGGGAATGTAGTATAGTTTTAGAGATGATAGTGATTAAATAATGAGTCAAATAAGTTTAAAATTAAAAGTGTTGTAAGGTTATGGAGTAGAGATACTTGGGGGTAGGTGGGAGTGGTCAGAAGGAACAAGGTTCATAGAATCCATATTCCAAGAATTAGTCTAGGCTCTATGTGTTGTATTCTTCAAAAATAACATTTCTTATGTATTTTTGTTTTGTTTTGTTTTGTTTTTGCCAAGATTGATGAGCTGTAACTGTGACACATTTTAGGGAATTTGAGTTAAGCTTCAGAGATTTATTGTATTTCCTTAGGCTTTGGTTTTAGGAATTAGCTCTCATAGCCAGGGGCAGCAGAGAAAATCTGCTCAGCTTTCTCAGATCCATATATGCTCTTTATTCCCACAGAATCGTGTGTTTGATGTCCACTTAGAGGGAGTTTTTGTTTGAGAATCAGGAAGAAACCATTCAAACACTAGATGAAATAAAAGCCATTAAATTTGAGTAACGAGGGGAAAAGATTTTTTGGTGTTCATTTTTTTTTCCTTCAATTTTGCATTATAACAGCAGCTCAACTAATGAATATATAATTTTCTTTCCCTTTTGCTTGTCATGCACTGCCAACATGGACTTCTACAAAGGCTCAGGTTGGTGTTGCAATCCGTTTTGATCTTTACTGTTTTCATTTAGTGAAAAGAAGCCTTGATATTTTTCTTCACAAATCAGCCTTTGTTTTTTTTCCTCTTTGTAAATTCTGATCAAAACATGTTCATACATGGGAGAGAAAAAAAAAAACAGTCACAGAGGAGAGTCAGTTTCTTGTATGTTGCTATTGAACGAATTCCTTTACATCAGCAAAATTACTATTTCAGAAACCCAGAAAAATGATTTATAGCTTCTTCAATTTGCCATGGCTGGCTTATTTCATTATATGAAAACAACAATACTGTAATGTTTCAGAATATACCAGGCTCTGAAAATGGTTTCGATACTGAATCTACTGTCTGCATTCAGAGTGTGCTGGATGGCATTGTGCATGACTGTAGCTCCAAACTTAGTATAGAAAAGCCCACTCACAGCTTCCTATTCACATTCTAGAATCACCAAATTCTTATCAAATACCATTCAGAGTATCAGTAATTCTCTCAATCTCTCCTTATTTTTAAAGGTATTAATATTTTTTTTTAAGATTGCATCAGTGTCTCATATAAATCTCAGTCTTTAGTTTTATAGTTTTAAAAAAGTCACATGCCATTTCTGAGCAGCCACATTTTTGTTTGAAATGCTGTTGGTCATATAATGAATGAAAACATAAATAACGTTTCTGGATGCCCCCTGAGTAGTAGACAAGAATGATGTGCATGATGTGTTAGGCCAGGGGATAGGAGCTAAGCACAGCTAACATGAGTTTGTCAGTCACAAGAGCATCCAGGTTTTTTTCATGTGCAAATTTTTATAAGATTTAACAGGGAAAAATAAAACATAGGCTGTTTAGGTCCCATGCATTAAGGAGGGTATAATATTTGCAACTCCAACCATGCCCAGCCTTCTGTTGATAGGGGTTAGGTAACAAACTTTAAAATTTGAAGAATTTTATGGTGTCATACTTTCTGTGTGTCTAAGCTTCATCTGAATACTCAAGTTGGCTTTTTCTGGTCATAAGATTTATAAAATCATGACATGATCTTATAAGAGTTGTCTTTCATTTCATGTTCTGAGCATACCATAAATAGGTATTATAGAGGACCAGTTTGCTAAAATTGAACGTTCATTTCCATTCTCATATTTAACTTCCAGAATGTTATAACAATTTTTCAAGATATCTTAAAATCCTATAGAAAAAAGTTCTGAGTAAAAATAGTGACTTTTTACTAGAAGAGTATATACCGCACCACACATAAATAGGTAGATTGTACTAGCTTTTAACCCAAAAAGTCATTTTTTTAATTTTAGTTTGAAGATGATGGGCATTTTTTCTCCTATTTCATGACACACTTCTTTCTGATGAATCAATCCTTTATTTCTTAGAATATTTTATTTTTATTTAAATTTAAACTAAAGGATATCCCATTTAAGTTTTTCCTCCATAATTTGGTCATACAACATAAAAACTAAAAATAAAAAAATAAAAGTTTAACATAGGTTATAGTGTCATATATAAAATGGCCTGTGAAACACAGAGAAAGGTTAAGCAAATACATATTGGCTTAAAAATAAGATTTCTCTTACAACTTTTCCTAATAGCACAGATGTAGTTATAGGCAATACATACCTGAATGAGCAAGGATGTGACTCAATAAAACTTGATGTAAAACAATAGGCAATCAGTCAAAATAGTAGAGAAAGGACATCCTAAAATCCTGTCCAGCATAAAAGCAATAAGATCATTGGCAAAAATAGTCTAAATCGGTTTATCAGAACTCAATAAATTAATCAAAGATTGCAGCAATCTGGGGAGCACATACTCAATAAAAGTGGATGAATCTTAGAAAAGGAAGTTTTGTTGAATTTAACTTTATGTTATTCCCATGTCACCAATTCTAGCATCACAATAGCCTTGAAAGATGCTTCCCAAAATTATGATAAAAAATAATTAGTTTGGCAACCATTGAAGGAAGGCAGAACAGGTTTGGAACTTCTTCAAAATCCTATTTTTGAAGAATTTTCATTATTTGACTATCTGGTGGCCCCCTAAAAGACCCCACTCACAATGCTGTCTGTGTTTGACCAGGCTTAGAATTGGCCCATTAAGAACAGCTCTTTCTTTGGGAACAAAAAGCACATAAAGCCCCTGATCAAAGACTGGAAGACTCATCAGTCCCAAGAATTAAAGGGAATCTCTGTCAGATTATTGAAGACATCATGGGACAAGACAAACAACACAGACTTCACAGAATTAGTTCAGAAAGTCGCTAAATACAGCCGCAACAACAACAAAACTAGCAATAACAACAAACACTAAAAGAATACAAGAAGCTGGTCTCCAGAATTGCCATATTATATTATTTTAAATATCCAATTTTTAACAAAACAATTATAAGACATGCAAAACAACAACAACAACTAAAACCCAACAACTTGGTTCACACAGATGAAGCAGTCAACAGAAACTTTTAGAGAAAGCTGAGATGTTACACTTACTAGGCAAAGGTTTTCGAATCAGTTATTTTTAAATATGTTTAAAGGACTAAAGGAAAATGTAAGAATGATGTTAAACAAAATATATAATATTAGTAATAATGTAGAAATTATAATGAAGAACAAAATAGGTATTCAAGAGTTAAAAAGCATGAAAACTGAAGTAAAAATTTTACTAGAGGTACTAATCAGTTGATGTTTATAAGCATAATAACAATAATAATTATATCAGCCCCAGCTAATTTGGCTCAGTTATAGTGTCGGCCCACAGACTGAAGGGTCCTGGGTTCAATTCTGGTTGAGGGCACACACTTTAGACAACCATTCAATGTGTTTCTCTCATATCCAAGTTTCTCTCTGCCTCTCCCCCTCCCTTTTACTCTCTCTAAAAATCAATAGTGATGATATATAAATTAGTAAACTGGGAAATGTACCAAATCAAGTTAGTAATATGAGAAACAGAAAAATAAAAGAATGAAGGAAAATAGAGCCTTAGATCTCTGTGGTACTATAAAACATACAAACATGTGCATAATAGAAGTCCTAGGGGGGGGGAGGGAAATATTAAAAGAGGCAGAAATGATTTTAAAGAAATAAAGGCTAAAATTTCCTAAATTGGATTTTAAAAAATTACACATTCAAGAGCTCAAAAATCCTATACAATAAAAGCCTAATATACTAAGTGTCCAGTCGTCCAGTCATCCATTCAACCAATCAAAGCCTAATACGCTAATGATATGCTAAGGCTGCTCAACCACTTGCTTTGATGTGCTCCGGGGCCAGGCAGTCAATTGGTCAACCAGTTGCTTTGACATGCACTGTCCACCAGGGGGCAGATGCTCTGACTGGTAGGTTAGCTTGCTGCTGGGGTCTGGCTTATCAGGACTGACTGAGACAGGCTGGACAAGCCCTGAAGCCTTCCTGTAGTCCCACCACAGCTGACCAACCTCCTTCATCCCTCCCCAGCTCTGATAATTATTGGTAGGGTCCCTCAGCCTGGCCTGCACCCTCTCACAATCTGGGACCCCTCAAGGGATTTCAGAGAGCTGGTTTTTGCCTGTTCCCACAGGCCACGCCAAGAGACCACGCTGGCACGTGAATTTGTGCACTGGGCTTCTAGTTCTATGTAAGATATAAAGCTCAAAAAATACCTTATACGATAAACTCAAAAAGATCTACAATTAGGATAAAATAAAAACTCAAAAAGAGAATCTTGCCAACAGCAAAAGAAAATGATTTACAATTTATAAGTGATCATCAATATCAGGATTAACAGCTGAGTGATCTTCAGTTGGCAGTGATGAGACATATTCAAAACTGCTGACAAAGATAATTCACCAAGAATTCTATTTCCAGATAGAAACACTCTTTAAGATTATTTGTGTATGGTGTAAAAAGGTGGTCTAGTTTTATTTTTTTTTTTATTTTTGTGCATATCTGTCCAATTTTCCTAATACCATTTGCTGAATAAACTATCTTTAGCCTATTGTATGGTTTGCCTCATTTTTCAAATACTAATTGACTAGAAGTTGTGGGTTCATTCATGCGCTCTCTATTTTGTTCCATTGATCTATATATCTGTTTTTATTTCAATACCATGCTGTTTTGATTACTGTGGGTGGCCTTGTAGTATAGTTTGATATCAGGTAGTGCTATTCCTCTAACATTGTTCTTCTCAAGATTACTGTGGCTATTTGGGATCTTTTGTAGTTTCATATAAATTTTTAGAATATTTATTTTAGTTCTGTGAAATACACCATTGGTATCCTGGTTGAATCTATAGGTTGCTTTGGGTAGTATTGATATTTTATTGATGTTTATTCTTCCTATCCAGAAACATGAAATATGCTTCCACTTACTTGTATCTTCTTTAATTTCTTTCTTCAGTGTCTTATACTTTTCTAAGTATAGATCTTTTACATTGGTTGAATTTATTCCTTGGTATTTAAACTTTATGAAGCAATTGTGAATGGGATTCTTTACTTAGTTTCCCTTTCTGATAGTTCATTATCTATATACTGGAGGTCTGGTGAACAAATATCGTGCATGAGTAGGGTCCCTACCTGGCTGGTCATCAGGGCCTTCTGGGACCTGTCTTTCCCCACCTGCTGGCTGGGGCCTCCCTTTTCCGAATGCAGGGCAAGGCCTTCATTTATTTTGCACTACATCTTAGAGATCAGTGCACATCATAGTGAGTGAAAAAACTCCCAGTCTCCTGGCTGAACTCCCATGGGGACACTTTGCATATTAGCCTTTTATATCTATAAGTATTTGATTGTCCAACCAGTCACTATGATGCAAACTGACCACCAGGGGGCAGATGCTCAACACAGGAGCTACTGAACTATGGTGACTTGGCAATGGTGGTTCTAGGGTGACGCACCCTGAAAACAGAGAGGAAGAAGCCTGATTCTTCATGGGGCTGGCGATTCCACCTTCAGACATGGGCTATATTGTTGCTGTGTCACTGTTGGCCCCAAATTTGGTTTACTGCGCACTTGCATTTGCTTTCCACACTCTATACAACTGCAACTTTGCAGAGTGCCCTCTCGCACTCCAGAACCCCTTGGGGGATTTGGAAGAGTCAGTTTTGGCCTGATCCATGCAGGCCAAGCAAAGGGACCCCACCTGCCAGAAGGGATCCTGTTCATTCTGCAGATGCCAGGGAGGGACCACAGAAGGTTGGTTCCAGGGCATGTCTGCCCCATCTTGCCCAGTCCCACCTTGCTGGCCACCTTCGAGTTAATTTCCTTTCAATGTGCATGAATCCATGCATCAGGTCACTAGTTGGTATATAAAACTGCAACTGATTTGTGGATATTCATTATGTTGAGGTATCTTGCTTCTATTCCAAGTTTGCTGAGAGTTTTTATTATAAATGGGTGCTGGCTTTTATCAAATGCTTTTTCTACATCTGTTGATATGGTCTTGTGGTTTTTATTCATTTTGTTTATGTGGTGTATCATGTTTATTGATTTATGGATATTGTACCAAGAATAAACTCAAAATGAATTAAAGACTTAAAAGCTAGACTCAAAACCATAAAAATCCTAGAAGAAAATATAGGCAGTACAATCTCACTTCCCATAGCAATATTTTTTCTGATACATTTCCTCAGGCAAGGGAAACAAAAGGAAAAAAATAAGCAAGTCAAACTTAAAAATATTTACACAGAAAAGGAAATCATCAACAAAATGTAAAAAGAACCCACTGAATGGGAGAACATGTTCTCCAGTGATAGATCGGATAAGGAATTAATATCCAGAATTTATGAAATTCAACACCAAAAAATGAATATTTCAGTTAAAAACTGGGCAAAGGACCTAAATAGACACTAAGAGGACATACATACAGATACCCAATATACTGATAAAAAGATGCTCAGCATCACTAAGCAGCGGAGAAATGCAAATGAATTAAAATCACAATGAGATATTGCCTCACTTCTGTCAGAATGGCCATCATCAATAAATCAACAAACAACAGGTGTTAGAGAGGATGTGGAGAAAAGAGAACCCTAGTGCACTATTGGTGGAAATGCAGACTGGTGCAGCAACTGTGGAAAGCAGTATGGAGTTACATAAAAAAAAGTTAAAAATGGGATTTCCTTGCGACCTGATTATTTTACTTCTAGGAATATATTATAAGAAATCCAAAACACTTATTCAAAAGAATATATGCACTTTTATGTTCTCTGTAGTATTATTTAAAATGGCCAAGATTTGGAAGCAGCTCAAGTGTCCATTAGATGAGAGGATAAAAAGTGTGGTACCTTTGCATGAATGGACTTAGAGAACATTATCCTAAGTGAAATGAGTCCAAGTAACATATGATTCCACTCATGTGGAATCTAATAAACAAAATAAACAAAATAGAAACAGACACAGAGAGCAAAACAAAAAAACTGGCAGCTGTCATGGAGGGAGGGATTGGATGATGGGTGAAGGAACTAAGCAAAGGGAAAAATAAAGACTAATGCACACAGATCACAGTAGGGTGATTATCAGAGGGAAGGAGTGAAGGGGAAGATAGAAGAAAAGGGGGCATAAATGGTGATGGAAAGAGACTTGACTTGGGGTGATAAACACACAATATGATATACAGATGATATTTTATGGAAGTGTATACCTGAAACCTGTATAATTTTAACCAATGTCACCCCAATAAATTCAATTATTTTTTAAATTAAAAGAAATTAAGGAACTCCAAACGTAAATGAAAACTGAAATAACTTATTGGTAGTCCTACACAGAATACTAAATGGAGTTTTTCCATACAGAAATGAAGGAGCACTTGATAGTCATTCAAATTCAAAAACAAGGAATAAATAAAGAGTACCAGTAAAGCTAAAGGTAACTACTTAAGTATAAGAC
Organism: Pipistrellus hanaki; assembly: GCF_964339955.1. Taxonomy (NCBI): domain Eukaryota; kingdom Metazoa; phylum Chordata; class Mammalia; order Chiroptera; family Vespertilionidae; genus Pipistrellus; species Pipistrellus hanaki. The sequence continues at coordinate 19,361,049 of NC_140510.1, forward strand.
ACTCCACCCAAGAAAAGCAGAACATACATTCTTCTCATTTACACATAGAACATTTTCCATGATAGGCCAGATATTAGGACATATAATAATATCAATATGTACATCCTTACAGAAACTTACATACATATGTTTATAGCAGCATTATTCATAGGAACCAACAGATGGAAACAACCCAAATGCCCATCAACTTGAAGAATGGATTAACACATATGCTATCAAACAACTGCATGTTACTCAACTATAAATAATAATTAAGTATGTATGCTATATTATGAATGAGCTTTGAAAATATTATGCTAAGTGAAAGTAACCAGATACAAAGGCCATGTGAGGTACAATTCAGTTAACAAATTAAGTATCTAGAAAAGGCAAATTCATAGAGGAAGAGTGTGGATTGGTGGTTGGTTTCCAGGGGCCAGGGGAAGGAGAGTGTGGGTTGTGACTTTGGGAGGAGGGGTGATAAAAATACTATGAATTAGAAATAGCGGGTGATGGTTGCACAACTTAGCAAATGTATTAATAAAAAAAAAAAGACACCTCTGCACTCTACATGTTCAAGAATGAACTTAATGATATGTAAATTATATCCCATTTCTAAAGATAATAAACAGAAATAGGCAGCAGGCCAAATTTGGTCCATGGGCCATAGTTTGCCAATACTTACTAGTGCATAAGAAGAAGGATTCGTGTCATCTTCCTTTAGCATCTAAGGAGAGTAAGAGCCTTACATAGAAGAATGTAGTACATGTCTGATAAAATAACACATGAGTAAGGACAAGAGGTATAGCTGCACCTGTTCAAAGCTGAAATTGTAAAAAGACTATAACTTGGTATCCAGTTACACTTATTTTTAGTGAAAAATATTTTTATGATATTTTATTTATGATTTTTATTATTATTTTATGTCTATTCCCACCAATGTCTTATACTCCACCTTGTATGTAGTAAATGATCCCTAAATTAATAATGGTTTTTAATTAAGTCTTTCAGCATAGAGCACTTTATATATCTCAGCTATAAAATTAGAGACTTTCCTTTTTAGGAGGAATAATTTCATGCTCAAGGGAAATGCCAAAATTGATGGAACTATGAAATTTGTAAATTTTCCTTTGCATCTTTATCAGAAATAATTCTGCTGTTTTTGGAGTGACTCCAGCTGCTCTGTTGGCTTAGCTGGCCCTGGTTGTGTATCTGCTTTTCTCAGCAATGTATTAGGTGCTGTGAACGGTGAAAAAGCATGTAAAACATCAAGGCATTTGTCTCTCTCAATGTTACCTCTCCCATGTTTGGGTGCAATGTTAGAAAGTATTCAAAGTTTATTTGGTTAATTTACATGGGAGTGCAAGTATAATTTTGATGAAAATTATGCAGTTGAAATAGATGATCTCATAGTTTATTTCCAGCTCCAAAACTTCAACTTCATGCCACAATGCTAATCTTATGCAAAACCAATATTATTTATTATAGAGAACTCTTTCAAAGTGTCTAAAGCTCATGTACCAGGCTGTTCTTCCTTTAAAAATAAGTTCTAATGTCAGGTTACAAAGAGGAAAGCTAGACCCCAAAAGTCCCTTAAGTGAGCTGCCAGGAAATGAATGGCAATGGCGGAACCTGAAGCAAAACCCCATTCTCACAGCTTCCTTCATACTTCTCTGCACACTAGACCACAGATAGTCTCTCACACAGTTTGAAGGATCTCTTCTCCCATCACTGGCATGCAACCGCCCCCATAGAGGACCACATTATCAATTTAATGGATCCGACCAAGGAATCCAATAACGGAGGGCAGGAATCCAATACAAGTAGACTACTTGGTGGTGCCCATTTCCTAAATTGCTCTACAGATGTCATCTCATCAATCCAAAGCAGTGTCGATTCCTGTTAAGGAGGAATTTTTATTTTTATTTTTTGGTGAAACAAATTTTTTTATATAAGTTCTTTATTGTTGAATGTATTACATAAGTCTCCTTTTCGCCCTATTGACCTCTTCCCAGCCACCTCCAACCCCCAGCACATGCCTTCACTCACCCACCACCTCCTGTCTGTGTCCATTGGTTATGCTCATATACATGCATACAAGTCCTTCGGTTGATAAAGAAGGATATTTTAACAGCCCTATGCTTCCTAGAGTTCAGTTAAGTTCAACATTTACTTATTATCAGCCTGCCATATGGCCCGGTGTATACCAGATGCTATTTACAACATAGAGATGTGCCATCAAGAGCTATAGCCCCTGCCTTCTGAGAGATTCAGTTGTCATTGTGAGGCTGGCTCCTTCATGCCAGCAGATTCTACCTTTACTTAGGCCTGGTGAGTGCTGACCACTCTGAATATCACCTGCCTTCAAGGGAAGAAAAACTCATTCCTTTTAGAAGCTTGTATTTTCTTAATTAAGCTACGGCATCCATAATTATGATCTGGATATGGGGTACTACTGCCATTATATTTAAAGAAATCATAACTAAATTCAGAAATGAGAACTTTGAACTTATATATGTGTAAGAAATATCAGAAGGACTCTGTGAATTCATCTGGATATCCGCTTTCAAATATTGGGACCAGAGTCTAATTATAAACAGTTACATTTGAGTTATTGATGCATGATACTAAAATCCTTGTAAAAATAATTACAAAGAGGGTGACACTTTTAACTTCTGGTGATACGAGCATTATGGTTTGGTCTAGGTATGTTTTTCAGGAAGCATGCACAGAAAATATTTCTGCAGTTGTTCATTTATTATTTATGCCCATATACATTTATTGAGCACAGCAGATAAACCAGGGACATGGGGCATAAAGTTTTGTTATTGTTGTTTTGTGTGTATGTGTTTTGACAGAAGGAAAGGCTGTTTGCAGAAAATATGATTTCTGGAATTCTTGGTCCTCAGTAAACATCTGAGAAGGGCTGTCAGTTGTATATGCATACTTGTAGTTATATTTTAATTTTTATTGAGGCCAAGTGTGTAGAAATGTGCCAACTTGTTGTAAATGGGTTAATTGATCATTTTGTAACACATTTTTAGGCCTCTGTTGTCATGTTTTCCAAATAGCCCATGTTGGGAGTACCCAGGAATATTTTCATTATATATGTTCTATTTAGTAATATTTGTTTCTTAAAATGAAGGCCAGATACAAGTCCACCTTAAACTATCAATTTCCTTCTGTATTCTCCCCTATTTTTATTTTGTTAAGAGCCAAAAAGGCCATATCAGTCCTTGTCCCTTCTTCACTGTCTGCCTCAGCGGAAGAATGTTTCCAACAAGATGCTCTGTATTCCATAAAGCATAAGCTTTCAATTAGTCTCCAGTAAGAGTCTCCAATTGATGAAATTAAGGCGGAAATCAGTGCCAAGATCCCAATTCATCACCACATAAGTGAATGGCAGGGATTCCATTATCCAATCAATCTCGCCTCTCATTTCTACAAAGGTCAGGCTGTGCCATCCAAGATTATAAAACACCACTTGTGGCTCCGCGTTTCACTTTAACTTAGCCCCAAACACATTGGGTTTTTTATGGGAGAACTCACACTGAGTTCATATTTTAAAGGCCATTTGTGCTATGCCTGGCCTGTATTTTAACAAGCAAGAAAACTGTTGGGGCACAAAGTAGCTTAAGTTGTGCTCTCTCATACGTTCGTTTATCTACAGAATAAGACAAAGATCCCTGTGTCTGTGCATGTGGGTGTAACACAGAACATCTTTGTGCAAATAGTCTCTTCAAGGGCATTTTATAGTGGTAAATTCCAGTTTTCTCTTTTGCTCAGACCATAAGAAATTAATAATTATGTCTATTATTTCTTAGATGGAAAGATACAGTGACCTCCTCTCCTACTATTCTCATAGGATCAATTAGAAATTAGCCAAATTATGAATGGGGTTTGCAGACTATAATTCTTACATTTCTCCTTTTTATTTATTTTTTTATTAGTCTTACTAAATAGAATCATGGACATTAAAAAAATTATTGCTTTCAGAGAGGAAGGGAAAGGGGAGAGAGAGAGAAACATCAATGATGAGAAAGAATCATTGACTGGATGCCTCCTGCACGCCCCCTACTGGGGATTGAGTCCACAACCCAGGCATGTGCCCTGACTGGAAATCAAACCTTGACCTACTGGTTCATAGGTGGAGGCTCAACCACTGAGCACACTGGCTAGGCTAATAATGGGCAGTTTTTTTTTTTATGGCTCCTTCTTTTGTTCTATTTTCTTTAATGGGGTAAGTGATATGTGAGAACTATGACTTGCTTCAGTGTTGGACAGGTTTGTCTGTGACAATGGTTAAGAGACTGTAGCATGTAGGCTGAGCACGCTCCTCGCATGATAAAAAAAAAAACACGGGAAAAGGGATTTCTTACCAATTATGGTCTGCCTTTCGGATGTGATGCTGGAAGCCAGTTTTGTGCTTGCCCCCTGAGAATATCCATAAATGAGCAAACCTTCCAAAGCCCAGATTACTTTTTAGGTCACGCACACAGTTGGCTGATGTGTCCAAGTCAGCCAACATGAAATGAAAGAGGATGGTAAATACATTATGAAAAAGTATTTTTTTGCAGTACCCAAGGATTTCTGCTGATCTGCTCATTAGCAAAGCTCCCTGAGATTCAGGGAATTGGGAGGCTAATGCCTTATCATTTTCTTCATAATTCTGTTGGGGAAAAAACAAACAAACAAACAAAAAAACGGGGGGAGGATGGGCACTTTAATGTTGGAACATTAAATGTTTAATGTTTCCCTGGGTTCTAGAACATGCTAATCTTAAATTATTTCCCAAAATAGCAGTGACCTTCAGGTTGACTCTCATTTTCACGACCAAATCTTGGTGTCTCTTCTTCCTTGTTATGTGGGAAGCTTTGTGAAAATAGCAGTTGATCCATAAGCATAACCTCTTACTGAGCCTGTTGCTCTTTCTGCCTTTCTCAGCACATTCACAGACTCTTAACCCCTCCCACATTCAAAATGACATATAGTCCCCCAACTTTATTTGGAGTAGCTCTCTTGATATAAATCTTATAAGTCTTAGTGACTCCTACTGTCTAAAATGAGATTCTTTTTTAAAAAAAATATTTTTATTGATTTTGTACAGAGAGGAAGGGAGAGAGATAGAGAGTTAGAAACATCGATGAGAGAGAGTCATCAATCAGCTGCCTCTTGCACACCCCCTACTGGGGATATGCCCGCAACCAAGGTACATGCCCTTGACCGGAATCAAACCTGGGACCCTTAAGTCCCCAAGCTGACGCTCTATCCATTGAGCCAAACCGGTCTCGGCTACAATGAGATTCTACCTCATCAAATTTCCCATTTGAGATACTTCAAATAAAGTTAGGGGACTATATTTCCAAAGTAGTTCATAGTAGGTCATTCCTAACTAGGGCTACTCTTTATTGTCCTTTCATATGCATTAGTCAAGCCACATAAACATAGGATTTCTCTGCCTAGAGGGTATGCAATTTAAATTATACTTGCTTCTTTATACAAATACATTTGTATAATCCAAATTACATTGATTTTTCTGGGCATAATTGAAAAGCACGTCTTTTTGAAGCCCCATATGCTTCTTGAATTTATTGAGTGAAGAGAAAGTCTCATGTATCCTAGCATATAGGGGTAATGTAGGTGCTGTCAACTACTGAGAACCAGTGGGAGTGTACAAGACCTCTCCTAGCAAAGGTCTCCCACAAAGCTGCCACTTCTGTTTGACAGTTGCAAGCCTCAGGCTTAAACCCCTGTTCTCCATTTCTTAATAAATCCCAAACAGTGCTCTAGACCATTGTGACTTATTTACCCTTCAGATCTCTGTTTCTGAGACCTGGGATCTATTAAGCTCTGCTGTAGCACCGCTTTATGCCATAACTTATAACACTGCTGTTTCCTGCCAGGAGGCAGAGCAGTCTTCATTTTGCACTGCCTTTCACTGCAACAGAGAAAGAAAACTTTCCTTTCTTACCTCATATCTGGTGGTCATATTCTGGTATCTAGTATATGTCTGTATCTAATATTTTCACTATACTCCTACACAGTTTCTCTTGGATGTTTATGACAGAAGTTCCCACCCCCTAGTCAGGATCCCACGGTGAAGTCCAATTCCCTCTGAGACACATACCTTTTTTAAATTATTATTTTTTTTTACTGTGCTAAAAAACCTTATATGGGTTTGTGTATAATACAATGTTCTTATCCACAGGCACGGTGTTGTCCAGCAGATCTCTAAAACTTATTCATCTTGCATAACTGAAATATTATACCTGTTGATTAGATCTCCTTATTTCTCTCTCCCCTCAGCCCTTGGCAACCACCATTTTATTCTTTGCTTAAACAAGTTTGACTATTTGAGTAGCTCATAGAAGTGGACTAAGGCAGTACCTGTCCTTCTGTGACTGGCTTATTTCACTTTGCATAATGTCCTGAAGGCTTATCTATAACCTCTTCTCTGAAGAACTATAGGCTCAGTTCTTTCAGAGTTTGCTAGAACTATCAATCATAGTTGACATAGTGTTGCTTTTTTTTTTTTTAACTTCAAATTGACTTATAACTTCAATCTGTTCAATGAAAACCCAGAGGGCCACCAGTACCGCCGACCATGGTGAGCTGTGAGCCGTCTCCTAAATGCTACCTCATGTCTTGTCGCTGCAGAGCATGGTGGTGGGCAGCACCCCCAGGAGTCGGGGAAGGCAGTCCAGATTCTGCAGTGAGTTTCCTTCTCTCCTTTTTGCGATGACTGCTTACATAGTGCTATGGTGCAGAGTGTGTGCCCTGCAGCTCAACTTGCCCCAACCTGGCAATGTTAGTGTGTTCACTCAGTTTTGTGATACACATCAGACACAGAGGGAGGCTGATCAGTGTTCATGTTCATGGTCACACAGATACCATGCCCTTACAGGACCTGCAGAATGATCATTTTTTCTTGCCGGTAGTCCATTATACTTCAAGGCCATGGTTTATTTTCATAGTTGCTTAAATACACACAATAAGAAATGTAAATCTTCTACAGGGAGAAACACAGGGTGTCCCCAAAATATATATACACTTTAATAGCTGACAGCTCAATTTTGAAAATGAAATGTATTTTAATAAACACAGCCCTTATAATTATTCAAAGTGTGTGTATACATTTTGGGGGACACCCTATATAATATTATTCTTTAATTAGAGCATTTTTACTGATTTGCATTAATAGATCATCTAAAGTCCATCAGCACAGATAACAGAGCTTTGACCAAGCCTTTTTAGATGAGGGCTTTGGGGGAGCCCTCTATTATGTACCTTCTATAGTGAATGGGTTATGTGTGACTTCGGGCAAAAAGGCAGAGGATGTGGAGGAGGTGAAGATGTACATGGCTCATTGTGGTCTTGTTAAATCTTAGTACCCACTCCCCACCTCCCTCATCCATTACGGGAAGGAAAATAGAACTATGTGGGTGATAGAGATGGCTTAGCTGTGCCTTGGATGTTGATCTGGACTCTGAGGACTTTATGCTTAAAAGCTTATCAGTGATATTTAGGGAAGAGAGAAGGGATTTAGTGCTGTAGACCATTAGGAAATGTAAGGTAATTAATTTGAAGCTTAGAACTTACCAACAACAAATAATCTTTAATATCCACTTTTTAAAAAAATGGCTTTTCTGTGCAACATTTATCAAAATGTAAAGAGTAATGTTATTTTAGGGCATAACATGCTAGTTGGTCTATCTCTTCTCTTCTTTACATGTAAAGGCAGTGGTTCCCTGTGGTTTTGGTATGAGGACTTTATGTTCTGAACCCACCCTGACAAACTTTCTAATCAGTGCTTTCAAATTCAGCAGTTCTTTCACATGCAATGAAAACTTCATTAATCACAACATCATGTAAATTCATTTACTAGCGGTGGTAACGTGTCAGAGATTATATTATTCATTAAGATCACAGACAGAGTTGGGTCGGGGAATGCATTCAAGGGTCCCTTGCACTAATGCTGTAGTTATCAGGGTCTGCACATCCCTCTGGAAATTGCAGTTTTTAAGAGACGGAGAATGTACTAGTAGCTATCACCATTATTAGTCAGATAAACATTTTATTGGCTAAAGTTCAACAATTGTCAATAAATTTTGCAGGTAATGCTGATTTAGTGTCATTGGGTTTATTTTATATTTTAACATCAAAATTGCAAACAAACCATATAATATTTAAAATCAGTGGTGAGCCGAAACTGGTTTGGTTCAGCAGTAGAGCATCGGTCTGCGGACTGAAAGGTCTCAGGTTCGATTCCGGTCAAGGGCATGTACGTTGGTTGCGGGCACATCGCCAGTAGGGGGATGTGTAAGAGGCAGCTGGTTGATGTTTCTCTCTCATCGACGTTTCTAGCTCCCTATCTCTCTCCCTTCCTCTCTGTAAAAAAATCAATAAAATATATTAAAAAATAAATAAAATAAATAAAATCAGTGGTGAAATTCACAAAGCAGGCATGGTGGTCAGCTCAGAGCATCCTGAGAGAGTCTCGATTTCTGATTAAAGAAGTGAGTGTGTGAAAATGCCCAGGAGAAAGAGGGTGGCCAAGGGGCCTCAGACTTGAGCATCTGGGCTCCAAAGGAGTTATCCACACCCCTATGAATGAATCTCTGAACTCCCAAGATCTCCAGAAAAACCCTTACCTCGATGGTGCACTCTTCAGCAGCCCGCAGCACATGAGGACATGGTTTTCCCATAGATAACAATTTAAAACACTTGTGGATAATTTTTAACGACCAACTTCACCCAGAGGACAACAATCACCTAAAGAAATTGGGCCTGCTCTTGCTTTATACATGAAAATTAGTTTTTGAGACACTTTTTGGGTTTTTGAAATTGTGAAAGGAAACTCTAGCAGGGAATGCATTGTTCACACAATACTTTTACTATATAAAGTAATAGGCATCATCTACTACATAGACATCTTTGAATATTCTCTTCTTGGTATTCCTATTTTGGGAATTATAAATATTAATATTGTCTTTGTCACTGAGAAGATATTGATTGTCCCTCAGAGCATGGCGATGTGCCTGAACCAGCTAAACAAGCAGCCAGTGCACAATTAGTCACCAGATTGGGATACTCAATCTCACTTTGAGGACCAGCCATGAATGACTAACTTAGTTTCAGCAAATGTTAGTTATTTTTTTCCTGTGAATAGAGGTCAGACCAATATTGTCTAACTCAAATGACTATGATAATCAAGACCTAAGAAATAGAATGTGTCATTTAAACCTGAAAATTCATGCACTGGAGGGAGGATCCCTCAGCCCAGCCTGGCCCCTCTCACAGTCCAGGAGCCCTCAGGGACAGGAGGTGACCCAGTGATCAGGGGAAGGTGATGCCCCATCACACTTTTGCTGCTGCCACTGCTAGCAGGACAAGCCTTGGCTGTCCTTGGTTACCTGAGCCTCGGGCGGCCCTGGGCAGATGCCATCCAAGGCTTGCCTGCATCTTGGGCCAGCCCTGGGCAGGTGCATGGCTGAAGGGACTGGGGACTCTGGAGGCAGGTGCATGGCTGAGGGGACTGGGTGCCACCATCTTGTGACTGTGGGCACTGCCATCTTTGAGGGCATGGCAGTCATTTTGCATATTCCCTCATTATTGGCTGTGTACACCACCATATTTGAGGGTGGGACAGTCAATTAGCCTATTCCCTTTTGATTAGATAGGATAATCTTACACAGCATTATTGTGCTGACCTGAGACTGTTGATGGGGACAGTGCAAAGCTTCTGGGTTTAACAGCATATGTCACACTGTGAATAAACAGATTTAAATGCCTGGTTAATAAAAATGGAAGTGAAAAGTTAATGGGTAGTTGTGTAGATGTGATACTTTCGAATCAGTCAGACAGGTACTAATGGAGGAGAATATAACTTAAATTTCTGATTGAGTAAGAAAAGGGACAAATTTGGTAACTTGAAGGAAGGTGTTGCCTAGATGATCCTTCTGAAGGGAGAGCATGAGGCCTGGAGGAGGAAAAAGGGGGAGTGTAGGTAAGGGCTGAGGACCCTAGCCTGATCAGAGGCAAGTTTGTCCATCTTATGTTAAGGGCTCACAACATTTGAAGGAGAGGGGAATCCTTAATGCTTTGTGAGATCATCACTCCAGGGGACCAGTTCCTCCCCCCTTCCCATGGGAAAGCCCCTGACTATGGCCCCAGATGGGCCTTTGAGCCAATTTTCAAATTCAAAGTAGCCACTGAGTCCTTGGTCTTGATACCAGCTTCACCGGAGCAGAGGGTTGCCTCTACAGAAAAGCTGAGACCATGACTTTTCCTTGATTTGTCTTCATTATTATTGTGCTTGTTGGATTGTTTGCTTTATCTGAGCTCTTAAAGCCTAAGGTTCTGACATGTAATGATGACAGTCACTGATGCCCAATTAGATTCCAACTGTTTCCCCTGCAGGAGTCAGTCTGAAGTTGAAGAGTGGTATCAGAAAACAATACCAAATTAAAATTGATCAGTTACCATGAGCAGTGGCCTACTTAAAAATTATTAACATTTTGACTCAATGAGTCCATTTATGATTATGACTCCAGAACTATCCAAATATAAAAACAGAATCCTCCAATGAAGAATAAAAAGGACGCATTACCAGGAGAATGTAATGTTACCTCTCTCAGAAGACCTAGACTTTTCAGTGGCATTTTTAGCTTCGATGACCCTATTAAACTCTGTTATTTTATTCCTAATTCATGCCATTAAAACATGATTTTCATTTAACTTCCCCACCGTTCATTTGTCTCCTTCAGAAAACGTCCATATCATTCCCTGATAAAGCCCATGTTTAAACACAGTTTCATTATAAAACTATAATCAGCAGCGTAGCAATATGAAATAGAGAGAAGATAGAAGAAAGGAGAAGAAATCAGCATCTGGGTAGTTCATTTTTTAAAATTTTATTTTATTGTTTAAAGTATTACAATTAGTAGTACATATGTCTCCCTTCCCCCCCCCCCAATTGACCTCCCCCCGGCCTCCCCTATCCCCCAGAACAGTGGTCGGCAAACTCATTAGTTAACAGAACAGCAAACTGTGGCTCACGAGCCGCAGTTTGCAGACCACTGCCCCAGAACATGCCTTCACACCCTTCCCAGTGTCTTGGTGTCCTTTGGTTATCCTTATATGCATGCATACAGGATCTCTTATCCCCGCTGCCCCAAGCCCTCCCTTGCCTTCCCGCTGCAGTTTGACAGCCTGTTCGATGTTTCTTTGCCTCTCTACTATTTTTGTTCATCAGTTCATGATGTTCTTCGTATCCCACAAATGAGTGAGCTGCCTTTTTGCCTCTTCCAGGTGTTGTGGACCCTCTAGGTAAGATTTCTTTGCCCAGCGGACAAAGGCTCAAAGGAGACATTTCTTACAATTGTTAAGTGATGACCTTTTTTTCCCATTAACAAAACTATCAAGTAGTGCCTTTTGATAAAATAGTGATTGCTATTCTTCACCAAAGCCCATAATGGAAATAAAAGTTTTCTTTTATTCTTTCTTATTGTCCTTTGAGCTTTGTAAAGTACCTCTTACTTGTTCCATTTAATGGGCCTATTTTCTCTAGAAAATTGAGTCATTTAGCAACCTGGACGCATTCAAAAATTAGTTTTAATTCAACAAGTGCTTATTAAATAGCACTGCCCTCCTCTCCATGTCTTGTGAAATACAGATGTCATAGAAACATCGTCCCGGCCTGCCTGAGACTCACAAGTTACTTTTTTGAAGTAGTCACATAAATAACACTGCTATTGCAGATCTGACTCCTGGTTAGATATGCTGATAGAAAAGCATATTAAGGTATGGAGAATACAAATTGTATTTCTCTGAGCATATTCTCAATATTAAGATGGAAAGTAAACACATAGGGTATTAAGACTGAGGTGAAAAAGAAGGGCTATGCTAGTATGAGAAAATAGAAAACATATAGAGAAATCAAAGTGATGACTTTTTTTCAAATGTGTTTGCTCCCCTGAACCCACAGTTGGCCCTAGCCACCACCACTGTCCCCACCCTGTGCATGTGCACCTGAAATTATAATGTAGCTATATGTGTGCTTAAAACTGAGACTGTCACTGAGTACCAAAGGCATGGAAATATGGGAAACTGGCAACATGGGAGAGCCTTGCAGAAGTGGTGGTATTTGCTATGCTTTGAAAGTAGGGTAGCAATTTATCATCTAGAAGTGACAGTGTGAATATCATTAAAATGGCTGATGCATGTGGGGTCATGTCAAGTAAATCCATGGGACAAGAGAACCTTCTGTAAGAAGAGCTATTTTTCCACCATTAATAAAGAAGGTGGTCACCATCGTCCTCCATAGTCCTACTCCCCGTCTTCCAGGAGCTTATCTCTGAGGTTAGCGACTCTGCCACAGGTGGAGATCGCTGGAGCATGAAGAATAAAAGCAGTAAATCAATCTATCACCAAGATTTCAATGTTTATATAAGAGGCACATGCAACTAAGCACTTTTTCATTTTCCACCTGACCTTGGGCTTTTTTTCATTCTGACCTTGGGCTTTTGATGGCTGGAATTACACGCTCTGCTAAGTATCGATAGTTCATCTCAGGGCAGCCAGCCTATCATTTGCTTACAGATGGACACATCGGGAGGTGCGGGGGGAAATTATTTTTAATCCATTTCTTTTCCATCCCCAGTTTCTGCAAAATGGTTCAACAGGCTTTCTTGAATCTCATTTGTAAACCAACAAGCTTCCTTTGAATTGTCTGATACATATTAAGGAGCTTATAGAATGAACCTATAAATTTAGTGAGAGTTTCATGTCCAGGGTACAGTTGGGTCAACTAAAGCTTCCATGGCTGTCAGCAGTGTTTCCCAGTGTCTGTTCAGTTGGTGTCATGTCTTTTCAATTTTATAGATTTTTCTCTTTCCTCTAGCATCCTATGAGGTGTTTTTTTGTTTTGTTTTGTGGGGGTTTTTTTTGTTTTGTTTTTTTAGCACTTTCCTTCCTTACACGTTACTCTAATGTAGGCACTGCTTATGACCCTTTCATTTCATTCTTGTCGGCATTCACAGCAAGAAATGTGATTCTTTTATGACTTAATTCCTACTTTCCCTGCACCCATTTCCACTTCTATTTTCCATCTTCTTTCATTTTGCCCTCACATATTTTTCACTTCGTGGCTTCCCTTATCCATGTGCACTCTACATGAGAGCCAAATAGGACCCTGCAGATAAAAATAGTTTCTGACATTATTTGTGATTCCAAAGATGTAGTCTCGTAAATAACCTTTTCTCATTTGATTTCCATCTAACATGCTGACAGTGCTCCAATCTCGTCTTCTGATTATCCCATTACATAGCGCTCTCCCCTGCATTTAGCAGAAACTCAGAAGTAACGGTTCTATTTGGCTAGCACTGCCTAGTCATCATTTACAATTTTATGGAATTAGAAAAGCAAGGGGAGGAAAGGATCCAGGCTTAAATTCTTATTTCAGAGGAAAGGCATTAATTAACTGTCTGGGTAATGGGCTGAGCCACTCTTTATCAGCAGGCTGAGGTAGAGCCATCCCTGTGGGCTAGAGCAACATACCACGCCAGGGAACAGTTCTGTTTTTTCCTTCTTACTGAGGAAAAACACTGTGCTCTCTATTGAGAACTAATACATTTCAAATTCAACCTCTAAGAGGCAGACAAATTACTTTAACTGCCCGTCAATTTCAGGAAAAAAATAATTATAAACAAATACATAGGAAGTAACCTAAGAATTAATTTATGGCATCTAGTGAATTTACCATGACATTGTGGGTATTCATAGTCAGCAATCATGCACAGCTTCTAACAGTTAGGCAGCATTTGTTGTGTGTGTGAGGTGTGTGTGTGTGTCTGTGTCTGTGTGTTTTAGCTATGTTCTGAAAACATCCTAAAAATAGCTACATTCAGATGAAGCCACAATGCCCAGGAGGCTAAATGATTGCCTGCTAGCATTGATCATTTGGGAGCCTAAAAAGAAAATTTCTGTGCAAAAATACCACTCTTCTTATGCATTTTAAAAACCTCTTATGTTCAGGAGTAAATTTCCCTTACATGTATTTGTTTCAGTTGACATCTTAAAGTACATCTGAGAATACAATACACCATTATAATTGAGAGCTGAACCAGCTAATAGATGCTGTGTGAGCTCGTTGAGGAAATGAAATGATAATGGAATCCCTATTCTCATTGATGGGAAATGACTGTCCTTTGTTCTCTTCTGCAAAGGCATGCCATCATATCTTAGTTGATTTCCCTGGTATATTTCTTTAGGCAAGTCAGTAATTTCAGAGGAGCCGAATATATCTTGCTTTGAGAGATATAATTGGCTGTTTGGACCAGATTGTAGTTCTCAGGTTATGATCAGCAGGCATTACAAAAAGAGGCATTTTTTTTTTCTATATCTTGGAGAGTTTAACATACTTTTTTTTCCTTTGCTGTTCTTCACAGGTGCATGAGGCAGTCCCGTGTTACAGAGAGTGCAATCAGTATTCCTGGGCTGTAGAACACTGGTCCCCATGCAGAATCCACAACGAGCTGAGGCCCCTGCGCTGTGGGGGAGGAACACAATCTAGGAAAATCAGGTGTGTGGAAACAGGCATTGGGGAAAGGGGGCAGTGCGACTTCGACATTTCTGTAAAAGCTATAGTGTTGCTTGCCAAGCACACTCTGACTTTCACACAGTGTACTCTGGCTTTTGCTCATCTTTACGAATCTATGGAGCACATGGGCCCTCAACTGCCAAGAGGGGTGGGATTTCCTCAGCAATGAAGCCACAATCCTTACCTTTTCCTGCCAATGCCTTTGGTGGGAAGCCGATGGTGTGGAGCAGCTGGCATCCCTCCATTGACTCCTGGCCATCCCAGTCAACAAACAAGGAGATTTGACTGGGTTGCCATGTTTCTCATGAGGACAGGAGATTAGGACAGACACACCCAGAGGAAAACACTGGGTAAGGACAATGAGAAGAGGGACATCCAGGAGCCAAGGATGGAGAGACCTCAGGAAAACCGATTCTGCCAACACCTTGATCTCAGACTGCTAACTTCTACAGTTCTAAGAACATACATTTCTGTTGTTCAGGCCACCCAATCCGTGGCATTTTGTTATGACATCCTATGCTAATTCATGCATAGTCACTGTTTCATGTGATTGATGTGTATGATCACAGTTACTAGTAAACATATGAAGTAGATTTTCCAGGTACTTTGCAATGTAACTATTATTGAGTATAACAGCATGATCTTCTTTTTTTAATCTTAAACCTCAATTGAGGATATTTTTTCTTCAATTTTTAGAGAGAGTAGAAGGGAGAGAGAGAGGGTAACATGAGAGAGAAGCATCAATTTGAGAGAGACACACTGATTGTTTGCCTCTGACATGCATTTCTATCAGGGCTGGGGATGAAAACCAGCTCCCCAGGTGCATGCCCTTGACTGAAAATAGAACTCATGACCCTTCGGTGTCCAGGTCAGTGTGCTTACCACTGAACAACACCAGCAAGGGCAACAGCATGCTATTGTAATACATGAAATGGCTTATTTGTTCTCTTTCTTAAACCTACAAACTGGAGGACATTTTCATGGTTCATTCATGACTGCTCTGCTATCACTTATTAATTTAAAAAATAGCATTTGAATCTTTGCCTTCTATTATCAGGCACTGTTCTAGGAATTGGGGATAAAAATGGTTAACAAACAGTTCCTGTCCTCAAAGACATCAGAGTACAGTAGCAGAGAAAAAAAAAATAGACACATAAGTAAATATATTGGAAAGTCTTTGCTAAAAATGCAAGAAGAAACATAAAATTGGATCAGAGAGATGAAGGACACTATTTAGGAGAGGTTGACCAGCAATATTTGAGGAGGGACCCAAATAAATGAGGTTCTATAGAAAGAGGATTCCAGGGAGAAAGAAGCATCCAAACCAGTAACCTTGGGCTTGTGATAACAAGATAAATAACAAGCTGCCTCATGTGCTGGTGGCAGTACTCAAATCATTTAGTCTTTGAGAACAAGGTGTAAAAGATTATTCCTTTTGCTATCCTGAAAATGGTAAAAAAAAATATATACACACACACACACACACACACACACACACACACTCAACTCACTCTAGAGGCGCCTTGCATGAGGATTCGTAAAATAGGCCTTCCTTCCCCTGGCTGTCAGCACCGGTTTTCCTCTGGCACCTGGGACCCAGGGTTTTGCTCTGGCAGCCACCTCTGTCTTCACTCCAGCTGGAGTTTTCACTCTGGCTGGAGTCTTCACTCCTGCTAGAGCCTTCAGGGTTTCTCTGGCCCAAGCCTTCAGTCTTCTCCACTCAGGCCAGAACACTGCTCCTATAACTCCCTCCACCCCCATCCTTCCCCCCTCATAGCAGGAGTCCAACACCACTCTGTGTCTGCATATGCAAATCAAACCACCATCTTTGTTGGGTTAATTTGCATACCCACTCCTGATTGGCTGGTAAGCATTATGGAGACACAGTCAATTTGCATATTTCTCTTTTTATTAGAGTAGATACTAGGTATACCAGCTAATCTGGATTTTGTAATCAAAGAAAACATGATACTTTTAAGAGAAACATCAAAAGTGCTTTATTCAAACTAATGTCCATTACTAGCTACACATTTTCCCCATGTTTAGATAATTTATGGATATTGTCCCAATAGAACTTTTCTTGTTTTGAGGCAAACCATTCAGAGTTCCAATTTTCCACTTCTTTGTACTTTTTGAAGTGCTCCTCAGAAAGTGCATGTGCCATAAATAGAAACAAATAGTGATCTGAAGGAACAAGGTCTGGTGCATACAGTTGGTGGGCTAATACTTCTCTGGCAAGATCTTTTACTGTAACATGTCTTTAACTGTTTTTGAAGTGTGTGGTGGTACATAATCATAAAGGAAAATTACTTTGCTGTGTCTCTGGCCCACATTCTGGTCATTTCACGATCAAAGCATGGTTCAGATTATTTGTTGTCAGTAGCGATCAGTATTAACAGTTTCACCTGTTTTTAGAAGCTCATAATATACC
The DNA here is from genome assembly GCF_964339955.1 of Pipistrellus hanaki. Taxonomy (NCBI): domain Eukaryota; kingdom Metazoa; phylum Chordata; class Mammalia; order Chiroptera; family Vespertilionidae; genus Pipistrellus; species Pipistrellus hanaki. Next base: position 19,378,058 of record NC_140510.1, read on the forward strand.
ACACCTTCCTGATCTGACCAAATGCAGAGCATTGTCTTCTTTCCAAAGTGATTTGGCTTTGCAGTCCGTGTTGATGGTTCACCTGGATCAACTCATGATTTTGTACATTTGGGATTCTCAAAATAAATTCACTTTTCATCGCCAGTACAATTCAATATAAAAACAAAAGTCTGTGCTGTTGAAGCAACATTTTACTGATGACTTTTTGGTTTTCCATTTGTCTTTTGTTCAATTGATGTGGCACCCATTTTCCTTCCTTTAAAATCTTTCCCATTGCTTGTAAATGATCAGAAATTGTTTGCTGAGTGATGTTTAATCTTTCTGCAAGTTGTTTTTGACTTTGACACACATCTTCATCCAATAATGCTTGTAATTGTTGGTCTTCAATTTTTTTCAGTTGACCTGGACATTCTTTGTCTTTCACATCAAAATCATCACTTTTAAAGCTTTTAAACCAGCATTTATAAGTATCTTGAAATGGAGCATGTTCACCATAATCTTCCCAAAGTATTCAGCAGCACTTTTCTTTCTTTCTTTTTCTTTTTTTTTAATATATTTTATAGATTTTTTTACAGAGAGAAAGGGGGAGAGATAGCTAGAAACGTCCATGAGAGAGAAACATTGACCAGCTGCCTCTTGCACACCCCCTAATGGGGATGTGCCCGCAACCAATGTACATGCTCTTGACCGGAATCAAACCTGGGACCTTTCAGTCCACAGACTGATGCTCTACCACTGAGCCAAACCGATTTTGGCAGTAGCACTTTTCTTTATTCTTCAAAATAAAGTAATGAATTAAAATTTCTCACAAATGCTCTTTTTTGGGGCATGAAATTTGACATTTTTAAGCATAAAAATAACTATAATGTTAACACCTTCAGAAAATATGACATATGAAGTTTAGAAGCTTGCTGTCAATACAACAAAATAGCATACATATCAAATTGCATATATATCAACATATGTGTAACTTCATCTATTGAAAAATATTCGCATTATTAACTGTTACACCTAGTATGTATGTACATAATTAGATAGATATAGATAGATAGATATAGATATAGATATAGTTAGGTATATAGTTCTCTACAGGCTCCAAGAAGGAATGTAGCTCTGCCAAAGCACCAAGTTGGCCTAGTGAGATCCATGCTGGATTTCTGCACTTCAGAATGATCAGATAACAAGTTTACATTGTTTGAGACATTAAGTTTGTGATAAACTTGAATTTAATTATTGTTTTCAGTATTATGTTAAGGGACTGTGTATTTTCTAATCAAAAGGCCTTTGTTATGACCCTTTCTAGCTAATAAACTTTCAGTTCCTGCATTGGCAGAGAGGGACTAACACCTAGCTGTGTAGATTAGGGGGCGGGGGATCCCAGGGACCTGGTACTTAAACATACTTTCAATAAATTCTCCAGTTTTTCAGCCTCTTTCATTCATATTTCCAGGTGTATTTATATTTGTGTATTTAGTGACACAAATTCCCAAATAGCTCATGTGTACTGTGGTGTAAATGGAGGTACTTTCTTATTTTTCCTTGCAGAATTGTATTCAGTTTCCTGGTGTGGTAAGGCAGTTAGCACTAGCCAGCCCATTTTCTTTTTGTTGCCTTTGTCTTCTTGTTCTTTGTCCTCACAGGGCAATGCCTTTCCTCCCTCTTGGGGTGTGTGTGTGTGTGTGTGTGTGTGTGTGTGTGTGTGTGTGTGTATGTGTAAAATTATTTTGATATTGTTTTTATGGCATATTGAGATGAAAAAAGAAAAATGCATAAGCTCAACTAGTCACCATTGACCAGAAGTAGCTTTACCTCTTCTCAGTGAAATAATAGAAGGACATCAGCTGAGAGTATGCGGTCAAAATGGGAAGCAATTTTGAGCTTTAAATTTGTCCAGCGAAAGAGAAATAAGGCGCCTAGTGATCCCTCCTTCCATCATTGACTGTTACTGCAGGAGAAATTAAAGTCTAAGGATAACTCTGTACTGTGCCTCCCATTATAGGAAAGCATTACATACTTATGTTTTTCCTCTGCTGTTTTCTTCTACCCTCCTTTATACATTGCTTTCCCATTAGTTAGCACCTAATAAAGTTTATCTTATTGTGTGCCTGGTGATTGACTACAATTTTCCTAAAATTGTAAACAATTATTAATGTGTGTGTGTGTATGTGTGTGTGTAAAAAGACTCCTCCTGTGTAGGACAGTTCAATTCAGCACAGCATAATTTGGGGAGTACCAAAAGCTCTCCTGCACACACCCTTTAAGATGTTTACTCCTAGGCTGTGGGCCTTATGTCTGAAATAACCAGGCCAGCAAATGGCACCTTTTATCTCATCATCATCATGGTTGTCTTCACCTTTACTCTGATCATTATCACTCCAAGAACATATTGGTAACAATAAAGATCCTGCCTGTCGTTGTTTCAGTTGTGTGTCCCAGCATCCAGGCAAGGGCATGGTGCATGGTAATCCCTTAAAATATTTAAGTGAATTATTACTAGCAAAGAATAACATTTTATCCCAACATCTAGCAAAAGAGCTTGTACATACCAAGTCATTAAACACTTTTGATAAAATATTTTAAAAATAATCTGATTGATATCCTATATAATAAAAGGCTATTATGCAAATTGACCTAATGTTGGAATGACCAGTTGCTGTGATGCACACTGATCATCAGGGGGTGAATGCTCAATGCAGGAGCTGCCCCCTGATGGTCAGTGAGCTCCCACAGGGGGAGCACCGAAATCAGTCAAAAGTTGGGCTCACTGCTGGCAAGCGCAACTGCACTGGCTAGAGCTCTCCTGCCTCTGCTGCAGCACCAAAGATGTCCGACTGACTGCTTAGGCCTGCTCCCTGGACTGTGAGACTATACCCCCCAAGTGCATAAATTTTGTGCACCAGGCCTCTAGTATAATATAAATACAAAGAAAGGCCACATCATAGGGGTATAACTTGGTGATTTTTCATAATGTGAACACACATTTATTACTGCCCAGAGACCAAGACACAAGATACTACCAGAACCACCTAAGCCCCTGTCAGTCAGTGAACCCAAATGTAATCACTATTCTGACTTCTGAGACCAAGGAGGAGTATTGTCCATTTAACTTTATATGAATGAGTTTATAAAGAATGTCTCTTGTGTCTAGTTCTTTTGTTTAATATTATATTTACTAGAGGCCCAGTGCACAAAATTTGTGCACTGGGAGAAGGGGGTCCCTCCGCCCAGCCTACACCCTCTCCAATCTGGGACCCCTCAGGGGATCAGGCCTAAACTGGCAGTCAGACATCCCTTACACCACATATGTCAAACACAAGGCCCGCGGGCCAAATCCAGCCCGCCAGGCCTTGCAATGTGGCCCGCACCGCGCTGTCATCACTGCACTCCGCTGTCAGTTTATGACATTGTCAGTTTATGACTGTTCAGTAAACCATTCGGCCCACGATTTAGGCTGGATTTTAGATTTTGGCCCCTTCTCTGTTTGAGTTCGACACCCCTACTACACAATCCAGGACTGCTGGCTTCCAACCACTAGCTTGCTTTATTGCCCTAATGGCTTCTGCCTTTTAGCTTGATTATCCCATAACCACTCCCCTACCAGCCTGATTTCCCCCAACTTCCCTCCCCTGCAGGCCTTGTAACCCAACTGCTCTCGCCTGCAAGCCTGGTCAACCCCACCTTCCCTCCCCTGCAGGCTGGTCCTTCCAACTGCCCTCCTTCCCCTGCAGGTCCAGTTGGCCTCAACTGCCCTCTCATGCAGGCCTGGTTGACCCCATCTGCCCTCCCCTGATGGCCTGATCACCCACAACTACCCTTCCCTGCCAGCCATCTTGTGGCGGCCATCTTTGACCACATGGGGGTGGCCATCGTGTGTGAGGGTGGGCATGATGGTCAATTTGCATATTACCTCTTTATTATATAGGATAAGCTTTACCCATGCTCTTATATGCAATCATAGTTCATGCATTCTCACCACTGTATAGCATTTATTTGGATTAATTTATCAAAATATGTTTATTTTACTGTTGCTGGCTACAACTGTTTCTAGTTTGGCTGATTATGAATAGTGGGGCCATAAACATTTTCAGTCATATTATGGTACACATTTTTCCACATTTGTTTTGCAGAGGAATATAAAATTGGGATTGTTGGAATACACTGAATGTATGTTTAGTTTTAGTAGATATTGCCACCTAATTTACCAAAGAGTTTGTGCTCCAACCAGCAGAGTTAGAAAAGAGTTACAATTTCTCCACATTCTTGCCAACCCTTGATATTTTTCATGTTTTTTATTTAAGCCATTCTGGTGGATGTATATAGTGGTATAAGTCTTGGGTTTTCATTTGATAATATCAACATCATGATCATTGATTTAGCTTTCACAAGCATTTATCTCAAAGCCCAACACCAGAGAGTCCAAACAACTATAATGTGTGCATCTATGTCTTATGCACACACACAAAAAAATGCTTGCTCATTGTCCTTTGGTTTATGGCATCAAAACCTCCTATTGATTTATAAAAAACACCTAAAAGAAATCACGTTCAATTAATATTTTTTACTTTGTCATGAATGTACATGTGTTGAACACAGATTAGGGAGGCGTGGATGATATGATAGGAAATAGAAGTATAGGGAAGGTCTGAGAGAATCATGGCAACCAGAAGTCATGTCTATTACATAGTGATGGGTTCGTTCTGAAAAGGAGCGCCTTCAAGATTTGCTACAATAAAAAGAAAATTCACTCTGTGCTGGACCTGAGCAAACATACTGGAGGTCTCTAGAGCGAGAAGTGTTCAAAGACAGTAGTTATCTCTGGTCCCTGTTGATCTTTCCCGCTCTTCTGAATAAAAGGGTCAGCACAGAGTTGTCATTCTGTGAAGGCCCACTGGAATATTTCCCCTGGTTTCTCTGTTCATCTTATGTTATTTTGAGAAGTAAGTAACTATGGCACATCATAACTATTTCATTTTTAATTTTTTTTTCATCATACATTTTAAATGTACTCTCTACTGTTTTAAGTAATCACATTATGTTGTGATCTTGCCTCGCAGATGTGTAGACACTGCCTCCAATGAAGGTGGAGCAGTAAACAACAGCCTCTGCAACCAGGACGAGATGCCTCCAGAAACCCAGCCCTGCTCGCTACTGTGTCCCAGTGACTGCGTCATGTCCGAATGGGGAACCTGGAGCAAGTGCCCACAGGTAACTCTCTTCCCCTGTTAAAGCCCTCATCCTCTGGGGCTGCCTTCACTAGACAATCACAGTGCTGCTCTCACCATTCTCCTAGTCCTAGAGGAAAATAGTGTTATCTAAGAAAGGAAAAGAGAAAAAAAAATTCAGCTATCAACACTGAGCAATTTAAAATGCCAGTGCCTCTTTTTAGGCATTTGTCAAGGGAACCGAACAGGGAAAATGAGCCTATAATGATGATGCTAGGATTCGAATGCACTCCCATTGTGAAAGTGGTCTCTTAAGTACTCAAACAATCCTCACTGTCATCTCTTGGTTCTGTTCCATTTTTATTGTGGCAGAATCAATTTCATCTTAGTCACTCAACTCCACTGTGTAATTTAGCTTCTGTTAGTGATGATCTGTTTTTGTCTTTTGCTGTTTTCCCAAAGATGTGGTGTTCTTGGGCCATATTTTCCCATAACTTAACAAACACAAACCTTTTTTGAAGTCCAAAGAATTAGCCGTCGTTGTTATTCTTTTTAAAAAATAAAAACGTAACTGAATATGCCAAAATGAATATTCTTCAACTAATGTGGTTCACCTTAATATTTTCAGAAGATAGATTTCAATGTTGTGTTAGACTAATGTTTCTGCCTAAAGCACTAAAAAATAAAATTAGGATAAGGAACATATTATATGGGTCCAAATATGAGAAGGAAAGAGGAGACTTCGAATTCAGTGGTGATGTTGATGTTTGTGGAGAGCTTGTATAAAATCTTCATACAAATGAAGTTCATTATACAAATGAAGAAACCGATCCTCAGGAAGGCTAAGTAGCATCACAGGTGTCCACAGTGATTGAGCGATGCAGCTGAGCATGAACCTTATTCTGTCTGAGGAAGCCAGAGACTTTGCTCTTACAATGTTGGTTCACTTCTCTTACAAGAATTAAAGTAGCTATAGACTCAATATTTCTCTTGCTTTAAGATGGAACATTTTTTTATAAAGAACCAAGTGAGTTATTTTAGCAAGTTATAATAATAGTCTAATTATATCATGACTGAGTACATATAGTCACAGGTTAGAAAGTGTGGTAGCCTACACATTTTATTAATCAACTTACAGAAGGATTAACAACCCGAAAAAGTTTAATTAAATGTAAAGGTCGCGATTTCTCTCACTTCTTTTTTTTTTCTAATTTGCTCCCAGCAGAATCCATTAAGCTGTGAGCACTTTGTGCAATGAAAATGTTGCCCTCTTAAGTCCAAGTACCGACGGCTGAGTAAAAATGTTTGCTGGAGGAGTGTTTCCTGCAGTGTCGTGATGACTGGCGTTGTGTGTGCTTGCTTCTTTGTGTTTCTAAGAGACACTTTTCTTTAAAGTTTGCTTTTCTAAACACAGCCACTCTATATTTGGAGTGTTTATTAATTGGAGACAGAGAAAATATTTTAATCTCCTTTTGTGTGTCTGGAAGATGACATAGGTACTTACTTGTCACTATGGGAATGTATCTTTGAAAATATGTAATAATAATAATAATAGTAATGTAATAGCAATAACAATAATAGTTATGACACCAGTAACTTTCATTGAGCACATCTTCAGTAAACAACATTGTGCTGGAGTTATAACAACACTATATTCTGATGATAGGCATTATCTATGGTCACTCAGGTCTGACAGACATGTTCTTTCTCAAATGTCCCTCGTTCTCTAGTATAAAGATTTTAAAGTGAAAAAATGTTAATTAGTACTCACAACTTATAAGTTTCCCTATCTCTATATACGTTGCATAATTTTAATAAATTGCCACATCTTAGCATAATGCACCAACATTATAGATGCTTAAACAGTACTTGCTGATGATCATGATCATGATAATGGCAAAGTTAGCAAGCTGGATCTTTGTGCTTAAAGTTTAATTAGCACATTAATGTGCATTTTCTGAGAAAAAAATAGAAACAATTATTGGATAATTGTTTTTTATACCATGTTGAATTACAGCCATTATTTTACCAAATTTCCTTTTGATAGTCTGCAGGGTGACATATGTTAATGGAACAAATTCATTACGTTTTGTTTTTTACTCTCCTTAGTTTTCTTCCCAGGGCAGTTCTTTAAAACCAAACACTTAATAAATAAATATATAAATAAACAAACAAATAAATAAATAAATTCAAAGAAAAAAGCAGAATATTTCTGAGATAAAAATATATTTATACTTTTCTTCTGCTCCATCCAAGAGATTGCAATTTGGTAGGTCTGGGGTAGGGCCCATGTATTTACATTTCTAACAAAGTTTCCAGATGATGCTGATTCAACCACTTAGGAGAACATTCTTTGGGTCACAAGTCTCTTTTGGTCATTACATTCCAGTCATGTTCTTTCTCAGTATCACTTCAATGACAATATCATGTGGAAACTTAGCTTATATTTACAGATGCTTTCCATGTGCTAGACAATGCATTCTTCATTTACACTTATTCCGTTTAATCTGAGAGGTGTCACTATTAAATAGGTACTGTTATTCCTCCAATGTATAGATGAATAAACTAAATCTCAGAGGGGTTAGTGACTTGTTGCTTTTGTGCTAGTAAAAGGCATCGTGACTATAAGCTCAGGTAGTCTGTATAGGGTGGGACAAAAGTAGGTTTACAGTTGTGAGTACCGAGTTTATTCTTGTATTATTATTTATTAATTATTGCATTATTTTCCATAAAGACAACTGTAAACATAATTTTTGCCACACCCTGTACATTGCTAACCTCTAATGAGAAAATAAAAGTTACACTTCCTATTCTTGAGATAACTCTGTTATCTGCTTTTTTGCTTTACTTTGGGTATGGATTCATGAAGTAAGATTTTTCAAAATTGAATAAGCTACTTCACTGGAATAGATTGCCAAGTAATAAAAGGAAGGAGAAATTAAAGGGTGTGGTCTAATGCCCTGTGTGATTGTGGCCAAGTTACTTAAGTTTCTGAGCTACAGTTTCCTTTTAAGGAAAATAACAACAATGAGCTGTTTTTTCCTGATTTTTTTAAACGATTAAGATAATACATATAAAGTGCACAGCACAGAGTATAATTTAATACAAGTTTGTTTTAAAAGCTGCAAATCATTGTTTTCATTGGCTGGGAAACAGAAGGCAGGTGGCTATACATTTTCTAAGCCATATAATGAATATTCCTTCCCCCACACAAAATTACTTGATCTTAAAGAAATAAAATGTCACCTCCTTTGCTAGAAAATGTCTGGTGTCTAATTTAAGAGTAGTCCTCAAAAGTAAAGCATCAGAAAGCTAACTTTGAATGGGTTACTGACCAATTGCAGGCATACCAAAGAGCAAAGAAGACAGAGGTACTAAAAATTGTATTGGGACAATTTTATCTATATTGGGAAGAACTGGGGACTAAATGGGTCAAGAAAAAACAAACATGATTCAAGGCAGAGTTTGAAGAAAAAGGAAAACCATGATTTTCATGTTCTTATTTTTTTCATATATATATACACACACACACACACACACACACACACACACACACATACATATGCAGGGTCTCCTATATATGTGTATGTGTATATGTGTATCTGTATACACACACACACACACACACACACTTTAACACCTGAAAGTATAATTGATGTTTTTTTCTTTCCAGATTTAACCCATTGGAACTATTATAATTATTCAAAATGTGTATACATTTTTGGGACACCCAGTATATATATATAAAATGTTTTGTTTTGTTTTTACTTAAATACTCACTTTTCTAGCATGCTTTAATGTAAAAGGACACATGAAATTTATACATCAAAAACCTTTGTAATAGTGTTTATTCTTTAAATACTTGTGTATAAGTACATATGTGTATATGTATCTACACACATATGTACAAAAATACAGATGTATATATTTAACAGTTTATTGTTTGTTAACCTTTATTCCTATTTTTCTACCTAATTTTTTCAATTTTTATCTTTATTTTTATTTTTATTTTTCATACTTTAAAATTATGTTCATGAGAATTCATCTAATTAAATATTCTTCAGGAGAGGTTTATCAATTTCTGAATTCAGATACTGTTCAGCCCCTGATATATCTGAACAAATATATGGTTTTCTTCATTTATACCAGCAATCCCTGCAGAAAATTTCCAATAAAAAATACAGATTGTCTATTTATGACTCTCCTTGGAGACTTGACAAAGGAATATCTTAATCAATCATATTAATAGAAAAAAGCAAAGAGGATCTTGGAGAGGAATTACCAAACTGATACATACTTTACAGAAGCAAGCTTTTGGAATCCCTCTCCAGAAAGAGGCCTCGAGTTTAGCACACCTATTTGAACTTCCATTGATTCACTTCAAGCTGAATGCATCAAAGGCTGACTAGAACTAAAGCCTGCATCCCCTTAACACTGAGGGAAATAAAAATTCAATACACAGTGGTTCAGACAGTGACTTGGATCTTTGCATTATCACCAGGACAATCTCTAAAGAAGGATCAGGAAGGAAGACTACATAGAGCTCCAGTATAATCAAAATCTGAATTATATCATAGACTTAGTAATGTGCTTCCAAAATTCATCTTATTTATATATTTTTCTCCAGCTCTTTATGAGTGCAGGGTACTCTAGTGAAAGCCAATTCGGGTATATATCAGCAGATACACTGCCATTACTCCTGCAAGCAGTGACACTTCTTTAGAAGAGAAAGAAAAATGCACTCGTTTTCTGATACATGCTCAAGAATGAAGCAGTTGAGGTTAAGAAAAATATCTTTTTTTTTCATGGTGTTCCAGTGAAATGCCATCAACAATGACTTCCATTACTGATGACTCAGCATGTTCAGTACCTTAAGTATCCCTGAAAGCTATGTTTCCAGGGAAGCAAATTTCCCCAGTGTTCCTAGTGCTCAGCTGCAGGCTCCTCATCAACGTATCCTCACAGTCTGGAGCGTGACTGATGGTCTCAGGCGACCCTGCTAGTGGTACTCAACCTGTTGTGACCCACAGGTTGAGAACCCCTGCTCTAGAGCCTAAAACCATCAGATAACACAGATATTTACATTATGATTCATAACAGTAGCAAAATTACAGTTATAAAGTAGCAATGGAAATAATGTTATGGTTGGGAGGTCACCACAACATGAGGAACTGTATTAAAGGGTCACGGCATTAGAAAGGTTGAGAACCACTGGTTTAGGGGATAAAATATCTGAAATTTCTTGGCCTTTCAGTAGCCACACCTATTCTGGCCAATGATCTATTCCCAGATATGATCGCCAGGCCAGCAAGCATCCTCTCTAGGCCCTCCAACTTTGTTGGGCATGCATCTCTTTCCCCCTGTTTAGTCCCTCCCCCCACAGATCTGCTGGGCATAAGCTGGTGGCTCCCTGGAGAGTGGAAAGCTTAGCTTCCTGGTGAAGCTATCTAAATAACATGCCTATACTATTTGGCCTTCCCTTTGCTTCTTTCCTAGTATTAATAACTGGATTAATTGCAATGGTATCAGTACCACTCAGAACCATTAACATTTCCAGAACCAATTAGGCCCTGTAGAAAGGGTGCCTCATTTCATGCAGTGTAGCAGCAAATGACTATTAGATGAAAGCAGTCTTTGGGCTGTTCCAGTTTTTAAAATTCAATATATTTTCATTCTCTTTAACACAGTGTATTTTCTTTGAATCTCACTGTCACAAATTTGAAGTATAAATAAAGGTTCATTGTTCTCAATCCTTTGGTCTCTTTCTCCCAATCTCTCTATCTGACTTTGTCTTTTTATAGTAGAAATTCCTTCAAAAAAATGGAATAATGACCCCACAAATTGATTAACCAACTCAACATTGATTCAACAATTTTCTACATTTGACATTTTGAATTGTTTCAACAATTTTCTACATTTGACATTTTTATTTTATTCTCCACCTTTTAGTCCTTCTCCTATAGATGATATTCAAGAATATCCCACATTTCACATTATTTTACCCATGAATTTTTATATCTTTTTCTCAAGAGATAATGACTAATCAGAACTACAGAAAAATATAACCACAATACCATTTTACACTTTGTAGGAGTTTATTTTTCAAAAAATTAAAAACATGACTTATATGAAGTATCAAAATTAATTAACTTATTGATGATTAAATCAACATGATTGCAAGACCAGACTAACAAGAACTGTAGAGGGCAGAAAACTTTTACTTCTAGCAATAATCAAATATTATTGGATTTTTGAGGATTAGACTGATGAACATTCTCATTGTAAACAACCAAAAGAAGAGCAAAATATATAACGCAACAGTTTTCAGACATTTGACAACAGGTAGCATGGACTATAATCCTGAGGGAAGATAAACCAAGTGAGGTGAGCCTTCACAATCACTATGGTTTCCGGATGGAGATAGTCTGGGTAATGGTGCCAGGAATGAGAGCCTAACAAAAGCAAAGGAGGAGCCAGAGATCAGAGATCTGAGAAATAGAGGAAGCTAAAATAAGAAGGGCAAAATACTGAAGAGAGTAAGGCTGGGCAAAATAATCTAGATATCTAAATAAGGACATCTTAGTGTTCTTGTCCAAACCTGTATAATTTTGTTAATGTCACCCCAATAAATTCAATAAAAAATTAAATAGCAATACCCCTACATAACCTGTCTAGAAGAGACTTACTTCAAATCAAAACACACAGACACATTCAATATTATATTAATTGAAGGTGTACACCACAGTGGTTATTTTTATAAGAATTTAGTTTATTGTTATTATTTTTTTAAAGTTTTTATTGATTTCAGAACTAGGAAGAAAGAGAGAGGTAGCAATGAAGAGAGAGAGAATCATTGATTGGCTGCCTCTTACAAACCCCCTACTCCAGGGAATTGAGCCCACAATCTGGGCTTGTGCCCCTAGCAGAATCCAACCAGGACTTCTTGGTTCATAGGTGATGGCTAAACCACAGAGCCATATTGGCAGGGCAGTTTATAATTATTTTTTTAATTGTTTCAGAATGTCTCTAACCACACCCCTTCCCACTATCCTCTCATTATAACATATTGGATTTAATATTATGCCATTATGCTTTTTTTTTTAGAAAAATTCATTTGAAAGGTTTCCACTTCCCTCCCCCCCACCCCCACCCCGAACCAATTTTTTTAATACATATATAGGAATTAGTTCTTTGGAATTTTAAAAATATCTGTGGTAAGAACATTTTTCAATAGTTTATTTTTAACAATCTTTTCAGTTTCTCCTGCGGTTATATTCTTTTGAAACCTTCCCATTCTTGAGTAAAGTTTATTCATTTACATACTGCATGAATATTGGTAGATATAAAAATATCTACTCAAATAAAGTACAATTTTTGTTTTAGTTCATTTACTCCCATATATCTGTAATTATGTTCTTTTTATTTTTATCATTTTATATATATATATATATATATATATATATATATATATATATATATATATATATATATATTTTTTTTTTTTTTTTTTTTTTTTTTTTTTTTTCTCCAGTTCTTTATGAGTGCAGGGTACTCTAGTGAAAGCCAATTCGGGTATATATCAGCAGATATACACCCTCATAAGATGGCTGCCTATGCCCAGGCCAGCAGGGGGTTAGTGAGGGATGACCAAACAACTGAACATGCAGGCTGTGTGAGGTGACCAGGCTGGAGGAGGTGGTTAGTGAGGGATGGCCAAACAACTGAACAGCAGGCTGAGTGGGGCAACCAGGTCAGTGGGTAGGCTGTGTGGGGTGACCAGGCCAGCGGGGGTGGGGGGCAGTTGGGGAGGCCAGGCCAGCAGGGGGCAGTTGAGGTGACCTGGCCAGCAGGGCCAGCAGGGGGAGCAGTTAGGGGTGATCAGGCTGGCAGCAGGGGGCAGTTAGGGTTGACCAGGTCAATAGGGGGCAGTTAGGGGTGACCAGGCTGGTGGGAGGGCAGTTGGAGGTGACCAGGGTGGCAGGGGGGCAGTAAGGGGTGACCAGGCCAGTGGGGTGGGGGAGGGTAGTTAGAGGCAACCAAGCTGGCGGGGGGGAGGGCAGTTAGGGATGATTAGGCCATCACACAGAGGCAGTGAGTGGTGATCAAGCCAGCAGTTAGGGGCAACCAGGCAAGCAGGCCAGTAAGAAATTAACAGCCAGTGGTCCAAAATTGTGGGAGGGATGTCTGACTGCTGGTTTAGGCCTGATTCCCAGGATTGGGCCTAAACCAGCAGTCTAACATCCCCCAAAGGGGCCTGGATTAGAGAGTGTGCAGGTTAGACTGAGGGAATCCCTACTCCTATGCATGAATTTCATACATCGGGCATCTACTTTATAATATTTTTTCTTTGGGCTTCAAGGATTAAAAAATAAAATTAAGACAACAAAACCATCATTTGTATTTTAAGTAATTATAGGAAATTGAAGGGAAGTTATTGTATGCTGGTTCCATACCTCTCTTCCATTTTCCCTATGATTTTTCTTTTTCACTGCCAGTATCTGTGGTTTACTCTGCATGTCTGAGCTGGGTTTGTAACCATTCCTTTTTCACTGAGCAGTACTCAAAACATTCTCTTACACAAGTCTTGGAAAGAAGTGGACCGCTGGCTGAGCTAGTTAACATGGCTAATATCAGACAAAGACTTTTTGGCCAAGACGCAACAATGTAGGGCATCAGCTCCATGACTGTTTTCCGAGCTGGAACTGTGGGCAGGTGAGGTTAGTTGGCCCAGGAATGTGCATAACAGGCACCATATCCTGTCTTGTATATCTGACTATGAGAGTAGAATGCTTATTTCTATATTTGGATGAGATTTTATTAGGCATAGGCTTTTGATTTTCTTTAGTAAATATTTGGCATGTATTGAGGTCACATTGTACTTCCATGTGTAAGTATATGTGTCTATGTGTGTGTAAATCACTGTACTAAAGATATTTTGAAAGGTTTTTTTTAGGCATTTTTGCTTTCCCAGGAAACACATTGCAGTCATTTACAATGTATTACATTTTTTAATGTAGCACTCATGTTTGTTTGTTTTTTTTTTAACTTGTTTTTTTTTTTTTTAAACATATTAGTATCTATATTATATAATAAAGAATTTTAGTGCTTTGGCATCCTATTTGTATAATTGAGATTGACATAATTTCCCTCTCATCTATTACTATTATAAGTCAAGTCAGGTATATCACATGCTATAAAATAAACTCAGAATGTTTGTGTTTTTTTGTTTTTGTTAATCTAAGAAAAAAGGTGGTACTTGAAAAATTTATCTGTGAAACTGCTTAGAGTGTTTGGTAGACAACTTTTAGTCACTTTCTCAATTTCCCAGGATTATCAGTCCATTTAGGGTTTCTATTTTCTATTGAGTTAATGTTGGAACATTTTTATATACTGTTTAAAAATCCCCTTATGGAGAGACTTTTTATACCTATTATTGTATCTGTTTTCCTTTACCTTTTATTTTTTTTTCTTTATTTATATTATTTGAATTTGTTAGAAATTTATGCTAGATATGTTATTTTTCAAACTTTTATTTCATGATAAATTCTAGTGTTCCTACATTTATTTTCTAATTGTGTGGGTTTGTTTTATTTTTGGTTCTTGCATTTAATCTATTATCATTGGGTTTTAAGTTACATGTAGTATTTTTCCAACTAGAATAAAACATTTTTAGTACATTTACTGTATTTTGCAGTAATGAAAATACTCAAGGATATTAATATCAAGGATATTAATATAGGATTTACCTATAATAGAATTTGTGCAGGATGAATCCAGCTGGAATATTTAGGGTTTGGCTCTGACCTTAAAGTTGATATGAAGTATTCTCACTTTCACTACTGCCTGAAAAGACCAACAAATTGCAAACATTCTTATGTCCTAAATAGTTGTTTCACAGATTATATTTAAGTTTTAAAATTTCAAAGGCTTTCTTATTTATTTAATATTTTATATTACTACTTGCTTTCAAAAATGTAGTAAGGTTTGCTAAGGGGATGTTGTATCTGTTAGTTTTCTACTATGATTGAAACAAACACACAATTTATTTTCTTTCTTAGAATTCCTGTTATGTGTTTATAGATAATTCAGCTCTATATTATTATATATTTTTCAATTTTATTTTGTCCATATTTGTCATTAGCCAACTTGAAAAATGATATTCTGACAGCGATCTGAGTATGCTGTTATGATTATATTTCTGTCAAGTTCTCCTTGCCTTTATAATTGTGTTTTATTTCTATAGTTTGATACCTTGCTATTTAGCACAAGCTTCATAAATATTTGCTTCAATAATTTTAATTATTGACCTTTGTTACATCAGAACTTTGTCACTTTATTCTATTTTGTTAGACATAGATCTTTCTGCTTTACTTTCGTTTTCATGTGTTTTTATCTTCACTCATTTCTTTTCCTCATATAATTTTCTTTTTTGAAAAATATATATTTTAATTGATTTCAGAGAGGAAGGGAGAGGGAGAAAAATAAAAATATCCATGATAAGAGAGAATCATGGATCAGCTGCCTCCTACACACCCCTACTGGGGATCAAGCCCACAACCAAGGCATGTGCCCTGGCTGGGAATCGAACCTGTAACATCCTGGTTCATAGGTCTATGCTCAACCACTGAGCCACGCTGGCAAGGCTAAATTTATTTTTAAAAAGACTTGTTTTACAAGTATAATGAATGCTTTTGGTTTTTCATAAGAGTGTTAAAATTTATTTTAACTATAACTGGTATATATTGTTTTTCTTTAAAAAAAATTCTTGACATTTCTACTGTTTCAAACGACTTTATGGATTATGCCTTGCATTTTTCTATGTATTTGAGTAATTCAATATTACTACTGATTATCCTTCATCTTTACAAAAAAGTCTTGAACATATATATTTTTTCTGTTATACACTTCTAAACAAAATTATGGACACTGTATATCAGGGATATCTAGTTGGTTTTATTTCTCCCCAAATCTTTCTTTGTCCAGATAATCTGAAATTATAGACCTAGATGATTATATGATTATCTTATTGTCAGCTTTTCTATTATATGATCATATATTTGTAGATTTCCACATATGAAATGTTAATGTTTTTCTTTTTTTCATTAGACTTTTTTTTTTTTTTTTCTATTCCGAGCATGGTATTCTTTATTTGTTGCATTGTGATTGGACTATATCACCTCAATAAAGTTGGAATGATACATTAAGTTTCTGTTTACTTCATTATGACAAAATTTCAAGTTCAATTGCTTTTGTGCATTCTAATACCATAATTATTATTCCTATAACACCTCTCATCATTGGATATATTTTTATTCTTACTGAATTTTTCAATTATCCAATGTACAGTTTTGAGTTTTATATGAGCATTTTCCCTTTCCAATTCTAGTAACAATTTGGGAACTCTGGCTCCTAACTGCTCACCTGCCTGGCTGCCTAATCGCTCCTAACTGCCCCCCTGTCAGCCTGATCACCCCGAACCCCCTCTGCCTGCCAGCCTGGTCACCCCCAACTGCCCTCCCTGCTGGCCTGGTTGCCTATAACTACCCATCCTGCTGACCTGGTCGCTCCAAGCAGCCTGCTGGTCAGTCATTTGGTTATTCCTTGCCAACTCCCCTACTGGCCTTGTCACCCCACACAGCCTGCTGTTATGTTGTTACTGTGAAGGCATCATGGCCGATTTGAATATTACCCTTTTATTAGTATAGATACATGGTCAGCAAACTGTAGTTCATGAGCCACATGCATCTCTTTGGCCCCTTGAATGTAGCTCTTCCACAAAATACCACAGCCCGGGCCAGTCTATTTTGAAAAAGTGGCGTTAGAAGAGGTTTATGTTTAAAAAATGTGCCTCTTAAAAAAATTTCAATCGTTTTGTTGATATTTGGCTCTGTTGACTAATGAGTTTGCCAACCACTGGTATAGATCATTATTGGTCTATTTAGATTTTCTATTTCTTTTTGACTCAGTCTTGTGAGGTTGTATATTTCTAGAAATCAATCCATTTCTTTTAAGTGTCTAGTTTGTTAGCAGAACTTATTTATAGTAATCTTTCATGGCCCTTTGGATTTCTGTGGTATCAGTTGTAGTGTCTTCCCTTTTGTTTATAACTTAATTTATTTCGGTCCTCTTTTTTTTTCCTTGGTGAATTTGCTAAAGGTTTATAATTTTTTATCTTTTCAATAATCAAATCTTATTTTTATAGATATTTTCAATAGTTTTCATATTCTCTATTTTATTTATTCATACACTAATATTTTTTTCTTCAGTTAAGCATTGGCTTAATCTACTATTTCTTATTAGTAGCCCATCGTGTGATATCACATGCAGTAGGCCACCCACCATTTCTGTGGGAGCCAGTGGGAACCGCAGCACACCGCAGGGAGCCATGCTGCTTTCACGGGAGCCTGGAGGGGCCCACACTGATTCTGTGAGAGACAGACGGGCCCGCTCTCTCCTCTCTGGGCCTGTGCTCAGCCTCAGAGGTTGTGGGCCAGCCCCCCTGTCCCTGTCTGCTCTGGCTCTGGGGGGGCCTGGCCTGGGCCATTCATGCTGCCCACTCTCCATGGCCACCCCCAACTCCCAGGACTGGGGGACTCTGGTGCAGCTGAGAGGACTGGGAGCCACCATTTTGTGGCTATGGGTGCTACCAGTTTGTGATGGAGTGACAGTTAATTTACATATTACCCTTTTATTAGATAGGGTGTTTTTTAGTTCCTTGAGGTGTAATGTCCGGTAATATATTTGAGATATTTAGAGCTATGAACTGCTTTTGTTGTTGAATCCCATAAACTTTTGTATGTTATTTCCATTTTCCTCTGCCTCAAAATATCTTTGTAGAGCTTTTTTTTTATTCTTCCTTGACCCCTTGGTCATTCAGGAATATGTTGTTTCATTTCTTCATATTCCTCAAATTTCCATTTTTCTCCTGTTGTTATTTTGTTTCATACTATTGTAGTTGGAAAATATACTTGATATAATTTCAATTTTATTGAATTTTTTTGGAACTTGTTTTGTGGACCGACACATATGATCTGTCCTGGAAAGTTTTCTGTGTGCACTAGAGAAGAATGTGTATTCTATTGCTGTATGGAATGTGCAGGGGCCTGATGTGGTGGGGCCAACCATGGCAGGGATCTCCCTTTTCCACATCCTGCACAGAAAGAGAGATGAAAGAACCTGTCTAAGTGGAGGCAGCCAGGGACTGAGAAATAATAGAAATAAAGAGAGAAGACACAGATAATAGACTTTAAGCTGGGAGCTGATGGGCTGTCGTTCTATCTGCTGTCTGCTGGAGAGGCAGGAAGACGACAATGATGACCCCTCCCAGCACATTTATTTTATACCCCCAATACCAGGAAGTAACACCAACTTATTTGCATTCTTAAGTAGGCCCTAGCATGCCTGGATTTACATATCTAGTTCCACCCCTGCCGACACCAGGGCTGATATGAAGGCCAAGTTTATTACACTTTCCGCCATCTTGGGGAAATGTGTGTCCTAGACAAGGCTCTGCCAATCGTATCAGACTCAGCTGGCAACAATTAAAAGAAAATTGCCCATGTGTCTTCCCAGGTGGCCCTCTACAGAATGTTCTTTATACATCTGTTAGGTCTATTTTGTCTATATTATTGTTCAAATTCACTGTTTATTTATTGATTTTCTGTCTGGATGATCTACCCTTTTTGATAGTGGGTATTAAAGCCCCTGTTATTATGTTGCTTACATTTACCATTTTATTTCTATAAGTATTTGATTTATACATTGAGGTGCTCTAATGGTGGGCACATCAATATTTACAATTCTTGCATTTTCTTGATGCATTGACTCCTTCACTATTATATTAATGAATATTTTAAATATATTTTATTGATTTTTTACAGAGAGGAAGGGAAAGGGATAGAGAGTTAGAAACATCAATGAGAGAGAGACATCAATCAGCTGCCTCTTGCACACCGACTACTGGGGATGTGCCCGCAACCAAGGTACAGGCCCTTGACCAGGATTGGACCTGGAACCCTTCAGTCTGCAGGCTGAGCTTCTATCCACTGAGACAAACCGGTTAGAGCTTAATGATTTTTTTTTAATCTCCTGTGACTATTTTTAGTTTAAAGTCAATTTTGAGTGATAAAAGTATAGCTAGTATTGCTCTTTTGGTTTCCATTTTCATGAGGTATCTTTTTCCCTTCTTTCACTTTCAACAGAACCTGTATCCTTAGAGCTAAAATGACTCTTGTAGGCAACATACCATTATATCTTTTTTTTCCTCCATTCAGAAATTCCACTTATATTTAAAATAATTATTGACAAGAAAGGCCTTATAATTGCCATTTTGTTCATTGTGTTCTGATATTTTGTAACTGCTCTTTTTCTTCTCCCTTGTTGTTTCCTTTGTGATGTGATGACTTTGGTAGTGGTATTCTTTGATTCCTTTATCTTCAACTTCTGTGTACCTACCACTACAGTGTGTTCCTGGTGGTTACCATGGGAATTACATAATATGTTTTATAGGGATAATATCCTATATTAAGCTGGCAACAATGTGACTTTAATAGTATACAACTTAAATCTTTTTAAATTGTGCATTCAAAATCAAATTATTATAATTTTAGTTATTTCATACCTTTTATCTTAACTTTTAAACTAAAACTGAAGGTGATTTATGTACCACCATTACAATACTAGAGTATTTGGATTTGACTACATACTTACTTTCATTGGTGATTTTATATATTCATATATTTTCATATATGTGCTTTCATGCTTTGCATTGTGCTTTCAAAATTCTATTTTTGTCTTTTACTTTTGACAGTTTATGTGTCTTGGTGTAATTCTTTCTAGGTTCAACATATTGAGGATACTTGGGCATTATGAATCTGAATACGCATTTGTCTCCCCACAATTAGGAAGTTTTTAGCCATTATTTCTTAAAAAATTTCCTGTTCCTTTGTCTCCATCCATTTGTCACTTCAGGACAGGATAATATTCTTCAAAATGTGTCATGAAGCAGTTCTGTCATTGTGGAAACATCATATACTTACACTAAGGTGACCAGATTTTAACATTGGTAAAGCGGGATACCATTGACGGGGCGGGGGGGCTGGAGGGGAGGTTTGATTAAAATTTGGTCTTTGTGTTAATAGCATGAAAAGACATAAGTCCTTCTGCTAATGCTAATTTCTTTTCTTTGTCCCCATAAGTTGTTTTCCGAAAAAATTCCTGTATTTTGGAGGAAGATGCAGCAGTATTTAAATATCTTTTATGTTTCTGTGTCTCGAAGTGCTTTAAAATATCATTCTTCCCACCATGTGAAATAGAAAATTCACCATTACATTTCTCACATTTTACCATGTAACCGCTTTTGGTTTTTTAATAAAAGGAAATTCACTTCTTAGATCATCGTTGAATTTGCATCCTCTTTTCTTACTCATTATGTTAAAAATTAAAAAAAAAATTAAATTATACTATAAATTATTATATACATATTGCTTAAAAACACATAAGTAGGTACATAATTACATGAATATATTTTATTGTTAGTTTATAAATTAAATTAATTTGATTGTTATAAAGTAACTATATTTTAAAAATTATTTAAATTTTAATCCTATATTTCTTTCTAAATAATAACAACGCTAACTTGTATTATTTTTCCTCTGAATTTGCCGTAACGTAAGTTGTAAGTGTCACTTTCAAGGCTGTGCTAGACTTTTTGCTGCCACTATAAAATATAAATAATATGAGTACTGTCTGCTAAATTCAAGAAAATTTATGTACCGCATTTTCCAGCGTATAAGATGACCCCTAATTTCACTGTTAAAACATAGGTTTAGGCCTATATTCGCTGTATAAGACTACCCCCCACTTCCGAGGCAACACCAGTTCTTTTTTTTAATAGACCGCCTCTCTGACTCTGGCCAATCTGAGCAGGCTTTTTATTAGAATACAGTGTACATGCTCTGTACCTGTCTTATATGCCGGAAAATATGGTATGTATGAAATAAATAAATTACTTATGTAAATTATCTGAATAGCTGATTTGTAATGACATCACTTGTTTAACTAGCTTACACACAGTATGATGTGTATTGTTTGAGAGACAGTTACAAAATGTTTTTGTCATTGCCAATTCCCAAAAATGCCATTGTTCATTAAGTCCAAACAATGGTGGTCAAATTCTAACAATTGATCAACAATGTGAACTTTGCTAAGCAGTTCTTGATAATCAGTTCTCAACAATTATTTGTTATTATTTAAAGTTTAACATTACAAAATTAACAAAAATAATATAAAACTCATATCCTGGCTAAATAGCCACATGGCCGCCGAAAACTGTATATTCCCTTCCCATTCTCCATCTGTTCCCTAGCTTGTTGTGCGTTCTTTCCAAAAATGGGGACTTTTTTAAAACGCCATGGGACGTGGGACAAATTGCTAAAAATTGGGACTGTCCCGCCAAAGGCAGGATGTCTGGTCACCTTAATTTACAAAAAACATGAGTGGTATAGCTACTCCACACCTAGGATAGATTCTATAGTCTATTGCTTAGAGGCTATAAGCCCATAGAGAATAGACAAAACAACACAGATTAAATCAAGCAAAAGATAAGATAAAGCAATCAAGAGACAAAGTAAACACAAGATATATAAGGCTGCTGTCTGCATAACATGGCATACTATTTTACAGCAAACCATTTTACAAGCAGAAAAAGTACACTTTAAAAAATATAGTAAGCACATAAACCAAAACATATTTGTTCACTGTCACTATCCATTACTATATGCACTATACCAGGGGTCCTCAAACTTTTTAAAGTGGGGGCCAGATCACAGTCCCTCAGAGAGCTGGAGGGCCGGACTATATGAACTACTAATCCCTACTGTAACACCTCGGCTGCGCTCACTGCCCAAAAAACCTGGCGGGCAGGATCAGACTCCTCTGCGGGCCGCATGTGGCCCGCGGGCCGTAGTTTGAAGACCCCTGCACTATACTTTTATATGACTGGCAGCACAGATTATTTACACAAGCATCACCACAAACACACGAGTAATATGTTGGAATGCTACATTACAAGGACTACGACATCACTAGGGCATAGGGCTTTCTCAGCTCCGCTATAATCTGTGAGATCCCTGTTGTAGATGCAGTCCCTCATGGACTGAAACCATGTTTTGTGGCTGTATATTGTTTCTCTCGATGTGGTCTCATACGTGCTATAGGCTCATCACTCCTTTAAAGTATATACATATATTTTTCATTTTGCTCCTCTAACTGGTTAATTTTAGGTGATTTTTCAAGAGTTCACTGGTCCTCTGCTGTTCAATTTTTCAGATTAATTATTGCATTCTTCAGTTCTAGGATTCCTGTGTGTGGTTTTTCTTTGGTTTTTGTATTGTTTTGTTCTGGATGGCTACTGTTTCTTTGTTGAACTTTTAATTTTGTTTATGCATTGAAAAGTTTCATTTCGTTGTCTGTGCATTCACTGAACATTTTAAGATTATCCTGAATGTTTCATAGATCTTCATTTCTTTAGAATCAGTTATTGACCATCTTCTTAATGATCTTATTATCTTTGCATTGATATCATTTTTTGGGGAGGGAGAGGGGGCGGGTAAGTGGCCTCCTATTCCAGCATTTAGAGGTTCCCTTCAGTTAGCCAGTTCAGTTTGGGGTTATGGACAGACCAGCTGGTGATGTTTCTAGGCAGGTGGCTTACTGTTTTGGTCCTTAAATGGGCAGGGCTGTTGCCTGTCCCCTGTAGAAGAGGGGCTGCTGGTTGATCTCCACATTTATGTAGGACTTCTGGTTACAGGCTGTGTCATGTGAGAGCAGTCTAACCTGCCGGCTTTCATGGTTGGGAAGGGATTGCTGGCAGGTGTTTTTATCTGTGTATGGCCACAAGCTGTGCTCAGCAATTGGGCAGGGCTGTAGGATGGGCTCTGTTTCCAGGTGGGGCTATGTGCTGAGCTCCACAGAGGGATGGTCACATAGGCTGGGTTCTACGGCTGCTCATGCTCACTGCCAAGCTCCATGGTCAGGCAGGGCCAAGGTTGCTGAGTGGGTTCTCTGTCTGACAGGGCTGGGGAACGGCCTCTACAGCTTCCTGTGGCCTGTGGCTGGGTTCCTGGTAGGTAAGGATGGAGGCTCTGCTCAATCACGCAGAACTGGTGGCATGGTCTGCTGCTCAGGCTGGTCCTTGGATGGGCTCCATGGCTGACCAGGATCTCTGGCAAGGATTCCTGATTGGATGGGGCTGGAATTGGTCTCAGCTTTTGGGCAGAACTGCTGACTTATTTTACTGTCCAGGCTGGGATTGTAAAATGGGACCCATGGCCTAGATGGCTTGGTTTTGGAAGTAGTCAACGTTCACTTTAAAACACAATGAACTAACTTTTATAGATAGGTTATTATCCCTTTTTGTTGATGATCCTTTTTGGGTAATCTAATTTTAAAAGGAATACATACAGTGTTTGGTAAAAGTAGGTTTACAGTTGTAAGTACATGAGACACAGTTTAATCTTGTGTTATTCATTTATTTATTTTTCCATATGAACAAATATAAACCTACTTTGCCCACCCCTGTGTGTGTGTGTGTGTGTGTGTGTGTGTGTGTGTGTGTGTGTATGTGGTAATGAAAATATATATCAATCATGAATGACTTATTAATCACACAAAACTTGAAAAAGTAATGTTATCAATTACAAACTTCTTTAGGTATACACACACACACACACACACACACACACATATATATGTATATATATTTATATATATATATATATATATAAAATTAAGGTTATATTAGATGAGTTAATAGTTCAGTCAAATTATTAATTACTGAGTATAAGCTTTAGAGAGTTTATATATTGCTTAATCCCTAAAAAATCAGCAAATTAATGAAGAAAAAAGTTATATACATAAGCAAATAACACAAAAATAGGAAACAATGCAAAGTAAATTTCATCCTTTAAATATTATTGTGGAATCAAGAGAAGACGAAATTATTGTTAACCTGAGAGTTTGTGAAAGTCACGTGGCTTCAAACATGAAGAGCACACAGAAATCATGAATGCGGATGGATAGCGCCACCTCCCCAGCAACAAGCAGAAACTGTCTTAGCTGGAGTGTGATGCAGCAGTTACCAAATGGCAAGGCTCACTTAACTGGCCGCAGAGAACTAAAGTCTGGAATGGCAGACTGAGGAATGATATTTGAATTGCCACCACATAGAATTAATATGTGTTTTGAAAACTGCACACTCCTAACACTTTGATTAAAGATATTCCTTTAATTACTCCTTACTTACAGTTGTGTGTTCAAACATGATCTTCTGATTGCTCAGATGCACAGATAAAGCTCCTGACACCAAAATCTTATCTTTATAGTGAAACATACACTAATAGAATATCAAATAATTCTAGATGTATCTCAATTTATATTTAGCTTATATTAAAATAAAATGAATTGACTTCAATCAAATTCATCAAGTGAATACAAGTTGAGTAAAAGAATTATGCTGAGTTCCTAACATGAATAGTTTCTTTAATTTTCCTTGTTTAACTCCTTCTCTTTCTTCTTTCTCTCCTTCCCCCGAAATCCATTCTCTCCTTTTGTTCCTCCCACTTATCTTCCTCTCCCCATGTCCTCTTTCCTTTTCTTTCTTCTTCTCTTTTTTTCTGCTATCGTCTTCAAAGATGATAATTCTATGAAGGATTTTTTTTAAAGTACAGTAACAATGGATTGATAAGTACATTTACCCCTCTGTTACTATAGATTACACCTTTCCAGAGAAATAGTAATAAGAAATACTTTGTTATTAAATTACACTCATACTTTATTCTCATTGAGGAGAAAATGTGTTTTTTTTCTGTTTCATCCTCTTATAAAATTTTAGTCAGGAAGGTAGGCTCTTTATTATTCAGGATCCAGACAACTTTAGTTTGAAAGAAATGGGCTGACATTTTTGTTGAGCAAATTCTTGCAATATAATATTATTGTAATTAATATAACAGATTCCTAATTCCATGAATAAGTGAATGGTACACAGAAATAGATTGTGCCGTGTGATATAATCTGTCGTAATGGCATTAGAATAATGGAATTCTGCTTTTATGATAAATAAACAAACAAACAAACAAAAAAACATGTGATGATTCCCTGGCTTTCAACCAGTATTTAACCATTAAACTCTCGAGAGTTCATTGTGCCTCAGGTTATGGCTTTTCTATGCATGGCAGCGGGTTCGAGTGTGTGTTCTAAATGCATGGGCTCTATGAGCTAACTATCAACATCATTTATGAATCTAAGAAGGTGCCTGGTGCAAAAGTGGGAGAAAACCATTATTTTATAAAAGAAGGTGGTTGTTTGTGAGATGTTGTTTCCCCACAAGAGAACTTCTCATGCTTCTAGTTCATTTAAGTCTTTGCATAATCAGAGGAATGACTTGGCCAGTGGCCAAGAGACAGAGAACATGTAGCTAGAGAAACTGGAGCACCATCAAGAGCAAACTACCCAAAGTCAATGCGATGTGTTGTTTCCAACACACTAAATAATTCCATTTTACAAAGCTTGGCTGTCTAAGTTCATGAAAGAGCAACATTCTGTTCTGGGTTTTCTAAGCTAAGACCTATAAGGGCTGCACAGCTTGGGCAGTTCCAGTTTAATTATTTAAAATCGGGGCTACACTATTTACTGGTAAGAGATTGAGTGTTAGGATTTCAATTATATCTATTATAGATTCTTCACTTTCCACATATATAACATAGCTATTTGGGTAACTATACATCAATGGGTTCCTGGGAGAAGTGATAGAACATATGAAGCCCACTGGTAATTTAGCATGGGGCTCCCTAAACCTCTCATTCTGGTTTCTGTCTCTTCTTTAATCTCTTTCTTCTTTCTCTCAGCCACCGAACTGTATGCATGTGTATATTTTGATAAAGAACCCCAAAAGGCTCAGGATGTTATTTTCATTTTGATGTGGTAGACTCTCAGGTGGTTCACTTTCCAGACAGTAGCCAAAAAGGCTAAGAAGGCCTCATAACCTTAAACTATCACTCTGCTACCTCTGACAAAGCTGGACTGTGGGATCAGGTATGAAGGATGCTTTTCTGTTTCATGCTTTTGTAAAATTTCAGTCAGGAGTGCCGGTTCTTCATTATTCAGGACCCAGACAACTTCAGTCTACTGATTCTGCTATGCATCCCAGGGCTGTTCACTAATTCACAGCATAAAGTACTTATAGGATAGCTAGTGAGCATTTACATTGGCCTGTACAGTACATTGGGATATGAGCATTTATTAGACAGTTATAACTGTTCAAACCCACTAGAGATTCACTCACTCTCGTTTAAGGCTTGCACATTTCCTCATAAATGGCTTGTTGTGAATAACATAAATGTGCATCACTGAGAATAAATTAAACGCATTTCCTGCTATTGTTAATGTAATAGAACAGTTGCACCATAAATCACTTGAACAGCATTTATAGATTACTATACCCTATATAGGCCAAGCTTGTAAATATCTGTGTAACACATAATTCAATGATTTACAATCCTCTAAAAAAACCTTAGGAATTTTTTCTTGTTTTTTCATCTCTTCTCATATGATATCGACAAGCATCTAGCTCAAAGAAATTTATTTTGAATGTTCTTATAAAGCTTTGCTATTTAATAGAAGCTAAAGAATTTAATGTGTAACAAGAAGAAATATACTAGAAGCATATGGAGTGATTTTTCACTGCTCATATTGCCTCCTGTTTTTTGTTTTGGCCTCTTTCCTACCAAGCTATCATTCCTGGAAGACTTGGGTATTCCCAGCAGTCATAGGGCCACAAAACGTTAATATTTTCCAATGTTTTTGGCCCCCTTTATGTTCTCTTTTTCCCCCTTCTTTCCCTTTCCCTTCTTTTTTTTTTTTTCTCTTCCCCCTTCCTCATCCTCTGCACTTTCTCTCTCCCCCCCTCCCGCCCCTCCCCACACACACTTGTATAGGAACCATAGCAGACACGTTTTGTCTACTCCAAACTCCATCAATTTCATTAGAATTCAGGGCACATCAGAAGCAAAATGGGAATTCCTATTCACTTTGGGAAAAGTGTAGACCATTGGTTTCAATGTATCCTTGGAACCACTCTTCCATGTAAAAGCCAATTAAAATAAAACAAACAATTTTTCTCTGTGATAGGGGTTCCTGAGAGAAATAAATGATTATGTATTATATCATTTAATGTTCATACAGCATTATTATCCCCTTTTTTATTAGTGAGGAAAGTGAAAGATGCAGACGTGAAGTAACGAATCAGACTCATACTACCTGAAGTTGCAGGCTCTGAATTTGAAAGAGTGCCTAATTCAAAATACGGCAACTGTATCTTTCAGCTTGACCTACTTGCTCATAACTGTTCTAATCTGAAAAGCCGTCATGTCTATTCAATCGAATGCTCTGAAATTTTGTCTCCATTCACTGTGCTTGAATTTTTAAACTTACAGTGGCCTGCTATCTCCCATCTTACCTATGCTTTACTTTGCCTCTTTCTGGTCTTCATGGGCCTCCAGCTAAGGGAACACACCATACTTCTTAAGGAAATACACTCCCCATTCTCCTTTATACATATCCCTTTCCTTCCACGTCCACGTCAATGGGAAGTGGAGGCTCCTTGCAACAGGGAGTTGTGTTTGTGCCACACATGTCATTAGCCATCCTCATGCTCCCTTACTCACATTTTGGGGCCTGACTGTCATCTATGTTATGCTCCACCAATTTTCAATTTGTTTCTGGTGGCACTTGATTGAGTGGCTCCCACCTTAGGGTAATTGGAGATGAGTTGGAACTGGATGACCTGCATTTTCCTTTAGAAGACCTTTTGAGGAAATGCTCTCTTATGGCCCAGTCCAGCATCACCCCCGCCCCTCTCCTGAGTGCCCTCCTAATCGCATTCTGGACACAACTTTGCATTTGTAGAATGGTTTTGTTCTTCAAAGAGATCTCAGACTAATCTCATTGCATTGCCTTCACTTCACTGTGAATTATATAGAGTAAGTCTCCGAGTGAAGAAACAGAAACATGGAGAAATGACTTTTATCTCTAGAGGCATTGACTTGAGTATTGTAAGGAAATAGATTCCTGTCAATAGCCCCCTTCATAATCACAACATGCTGAAATAGATTCATGAAATCTCTTAACTTTTCTTATAGGATAATTTTGACATAAGAACATCCAGATCACTTTCAAGTCTATTTGGAAGATTTTAGTCACCCATATAATTTAAAATGAGGAATGAAGACTAATTAGTCACTCTTATAATAATAAAGCTATTCTTCTCGCTATTGAATTAATATTGGTAAATCATCATTCATGAAGCAATTATATGAAGACAGTACTTCATGCTCTTCTTGGCATTCAAGAAGAGAGTAGAACAGAAAGAAGAGCAGGATTTCAAGGTTCTGGTGTCTGTTCTGTTTAGGCCATGTGACTTTGGAGCTCAGTTCACTGATAAATGAAAGTCAATATAATCACTTTTTGAGATATTGACTGTGATTTTTATTGGTGGCTAAAATGCATAAAAATTAATAATACTGAGAATTATAAAACAACAGAGCCTGAACCCAAATTCACTTACAATATTTCTCATTGCTCATACCTTTGTGAAGAAGGTCCAGAGTTTTCTTCAGGAATTATGAAAGGAGTGACTAATTCAACTTTTTAAAATAGTGAAATGCCAAATATAATTTTTCTTAAATGATTTAATTCCTCTCTTTGAGGTCTGTCTTTACTGTCAATGATATTTCATCATCATGACAGCTATTAAAATGTCACTATCAAACTACGACATGTTAGTGGTTTTGAATTCGGTTTGTGATCTGTATCCTATTTTACTTGTGATTTCCAGTCCATCCCAATCGTGTGTTTCATGTCCTAAAGGCCAGGTTTTCACTTTGAATTTTAAACATGTTTACAGTACATGAAGGTTATCCTATAAGTCATTCTTTGCATCATTTCCATCCCCCATGTTGGTTGCATGGAAAAAGAATGTGAAAATGTACTTCCACCAACAGCACATTATAGCATTGATTGCCAGGAACCTCTCCTCAAAAGGTATGTCTGAGGAGTCATAATGGACATAGAAATGTCTTGTTGATTTTTGTACACACTTCAGCTTTTTAAAATGTATGAGTTTCTCCCCAAGACTTAACCTCCTTTCCTTTTAGGTTACACTAACATATTACCTTGAAAAACATCTATGAATAATTTTCCGTGAACTACAGTTTGTTTTTTTTAAAAAAATGTAATGTGCTTTTACTGTGTTTGGTTTATCATATCCCAGTAGTATTTCCTAGTTCTTTATTTTTAACTGTATGGTTGTTTTAAGTTTTAAACAGTACATTTAGTAAATGGTACTAATAGAAAATAATAATGCTGGAGTTGCAGATATAATTGCTATGAGTGTTCATAACTTTAAATTAGTTATAATTATAGATTTTTATGGAGATCATATTCCCATCCCCAGTATTATTTTTCTGTTCCAGAAGACCCTCAGATAAAATGCAATTGAGTTCTTTGTCTTATTTTCCAGATACTCAGTGTTAAGTCCATAGCAATGCTGAAAGGCAAGTGTTAAGTCCCTAGCAATTCTGATTAAACAATTATAGAAAATACATTTGAGATTTAGAAATAACCCAACTGCATTGCATTCTCTTTCCTCCAGGTCTCTTTTCTTAGCACTGGCACTTTGGGAAAGTTATTTTACCTAAAAGTCAGGAAAATTGGAAGTTAGAGCAGGGATTGATATGTCTAAATCATTTAACATGGTGACTAGCACATAAGACCAGAAATAAATTGTAAACGTTTTCTATTCAACAAGTATTCAGAGCTTAGTTGTAGGAATCTCTTTCACAACCCTCGTGGAAAGAGTTCCAGGTCAGGGTTCAGGTTCTGGAGAAGGGCCGCACACAAATGAAGAGACTTGAGACTTGAAGAAATTCAATTTGGCGATATGGGGGACCAGGCGGTAGTCCAACTCTAGTGGGAGAACTAATAGTTGTCTGGCCCTGGCATCCCCTTTTATTAAGGCTTTGGGGAAAACATCTTAGTCAAGATAAACAAAAATTTACATGTAGCCCTTTGGCAGGAAATAACAGAAACTTACATGGGACAAACAAGGTGGAGGCTGCTTCAGCTAATAATGTCTCAACTAAAGGGTGAGTGGTTAGAGCAATTAAGGTTGTTGACCAGATCCTGGCTTCTTGTCAATATCTCTTTTTAATGAAACTGATTTCTTTTCTAGCACTTACTGTGTGACAATGCTATGTTAGGCTATGACAATGAAGAATCCTTGTCCTGAATAAACAGCACTAATTTTATAAAGCTCCTAATCAATTTCAACAGAGCAGAGGACTAGAAGCATATGATTAAAAAGGAAAAGCACAGGGTGTCATGAGAGCATTTATTGGCACATTTTCTAACCCCTTGGAGGATCAGTACATTTTCCAGTGAGAGAATATCCATATGGGAACCTCAGAGATGAGTAAGGGTTATTTCGGCAAGAGTGGAAGAGTAATGAGAAAGAATGGGGGAAAAGAAAAAAGAGAAGCTTAAGAATGACAGCCTAGAACCGTGGTCGGCAAACTGCAACTCGCAAGCCACGTGCAGCTCTTTGGCCCCTTGAGTGTGGCTCTTCCACAAAATACCACTGCCTGGGCAAGTCTATTTTGAAGAAGTGACATTAGAAGAAGTTTAAGTTTAAAAAATGTGGCTCTCAAAAGAACTTTCAATTGTTGTACTGTTGATATTTGGCTCTGTTGACTAATGAGTTTGCTGACCACTGGCCTAGAACAACAGTGTGAATAGAAAGAATAAACCAAGGTGAGTCCCCTGGGTGCCCTCTGTGTTGCTAGCTTGGGTATGGAGCTTAATAATGCCTCTTCCTCTATCTAGCACAGCGGTTCTCAACCTTTCTAATGCCGTGACCCTTTAATACAGTTCCTCATGTTGTGGTGACCCCAACCATAAAATTATTTTCATTGCTACTTCATCACTGTAATTTTGCTACTGTTCTGAATTGTAATGTAAATATTTGTATTAGGTGACCTTGCTAGCAGATCTCACCCTGTGACCATCGAAAAACAGCTATTTACATTACGATTCAGAACAGTACCAAAATCAAGCCAAAATAAGCTATAGCCCTACCTGGTTTGGCTCAGTGGCAAGAGCACTGGCCTTCAGACTGAAGGGTCCCTGGTTCAATTCTGATAGAGGGCACATGCCCGGTGTGGGGGCTCATTCCCCAATGGGTGGCATGTAGGAGGCAGCCGATCAATGATTTGCTCTCATCAATGATGTTTCTATCTCTCTCCCTCTCCCTCCCTCTCTGAAATCACTAAAAATATTGTAAAAAAATATTGAATGGTTTAGGATTAGAGTGAAGAAAGAGATGTAAGCATCATATGGAAAATAAAAGATGAAGAAGAGGGGCAGATGCAAGAGAAAGCAAGAGAGAGGAAAAGATTGAGATTAACGGAGTGCTTAGAGAAATCAGTCAGACAGAAAACATTAAGAACCTTATGATTTAACCTATATGTGGGATATAAAACTGAAAGCAACAAATAAACAAGAACTCATAGATGCATACAACAGCATGTGGGGAAGGAAAGGGTGAAGGGCATCAAATCTGTGCTGACAAAGGGAGATTTGACTTTAGATGGTGATCACACAATGCAATGTGCAGATGATGTATCATAGAATGGTATATCTGAAACCTATATAATTTTAGTAACTAATGCCACCTCAATAAGTATATATATTTTAAAAAGAGTTAGTGTGCCACTTAGGGGTTCTCTGAGTAGCATGTAGTTATGAATGCATGCTTCATTTTTTTTTCATTTATTAGCATCTCCTGAATATTGGTGCATCAGTACCATTTATAGTTCTCTCTTACTGAAGAACATGTATTTTAAATATTTCAAACTAAAAGAAAATATGTGCATTGAAATTTTAAGTTTGCCACATATGCTTGATCAACTCTCTCTGCCACCCCTTTCCACACACACAGGCACACACACACATATGCACACACACACACACACACAATGGTATATGTGTGCATATTTTCACACACTGTTATTATTTCTGAACCATTTGAGCTTATGTTGAAGGCATCATACCCTGTTACCCTTAATATTGATAACTCAACATGCATTTCTCAAGTTTAAGGATATTTTATAACATCATAACATTGTGATTTATCACCTTGATACAATATTTACTGCCAATATATAGGCCATATTCACATGGGTGCATTTTGTGAGCATATCTCTTTAGTCACTTTGGTCTTTATTTCTCTTTCACCACTCTTACATTTTTGGTCTCTATTTAAGTCCTTTCTTCTTTCCCAGTCCTCAACAATAATATAAACAGGTGACAACCTAAGATGTGCCATACATCATTCATCAGATCCAGGGCCTCTAATTGGTTTATAAATATGTACCTTCACAATTTCTTAGTCATAAAATACCAGCAACAAAGACTATGTAGGAATGTCTGTGACCATTCTAAAATCTCCAAACATATTAGCTAAGTAACACTCTCCTGACATTTATGTGTTAACCTAACGTCTGCATAGCAAAGCCTTATGAGGAACATTCTATCATTTTGATGATATCATAGCTTCTGCCCTGCTCTTGTCAGTGCCATTTGACAGAGATGTGTTTGGCACCCCTGCTTCCAATTAACTCCCTAAATCTGGTCAGCCAGACCCTGGGCTGGGTGCACCTTCAGGCTCCTAAAGGCAGGCAACAGGCTGGGCTCACTGTTCCATCCCTAGCTGACTCTCCATTCTTCATCTTGGTTTTTTTTTTTTGCCTTTTTTTTTTGGGGGGGGGGTGTTAGTTAATAAGTGATAGTACCTTACATCTGCTCACTCTCTCCTTTGTCATCTCTAATTACCACTGACCATACTAAACACTTTCCATATTGAACTAAATAGTAGGTCTAATAACCACAATCACAATATAGCTCTGTGACTCGTTGTCCTGCCCACTCTCCCTACCATAAAATATTATACAAGTACCACTACAGTTGAAGAGACTGAGGAGAAAATTAGTACTCCCAGATTCAAATCCTAGCTTGAAGACTGAATATACAGTTGCTATATGCTCTAAGCTTCAATTTCATCATCTGTAATACTAAGGATATTAAAAGTACACCTAGATTATTTGGAGGTGAGATTAAAGGAGAAGGGCTTTATGAGATAATCCTCATGGAATGTTCACTACAGTCTATAGTACCAGGCACTTGTTAATACTCTGAAATGTTGCCTGTTACTATTATTTAGGATATAGGACAGAATCCAGAATATATTTTTAGTTTCCATTGTTATCACTTTAAACTCTCAAAGGACAAACAGAAGCTCTAAGAGCCTATTCTTTAATAGACATTTGTTGGACCTCTCAAATCTAGGGTAAAGTAAAAAGAAACAGGCAGGGCTCAGAAATCCAATCTCTGGCTCTTTGGATTGACAATCACTTTAGTTTTAACTGTTTTAATTTCTTATCAGGTTTGCTATGATGTCATAGTGATATTACTTTATTTTATGCTATCTTTTACCTGTACAAAATGTATTGATAAGAACACTTCACTGTACTTGTAAAACCCAAAAACTCTCAGAAACTCAGAGTACTTAAATTTATTATACTCCTTAAATTCATTAACTATCCCAAAGTCCTGGGGATGCTAAATAATAATTGTTTTCTGTATTTGAGCCAATGGGAAAGACAGAGTTCCTGGCAATTCTTGGGTTGTCACTCACTATTATACTGTCTGTTGAAAGTATCTCTTATGGGCCTGGGCCTATTTCAGGTCCTGAGAATATCAATAATCAACAAGACCACATCCCAGCCTATATGGAGCTTAATATATAATTTACCACTTCAAAAGCATTAATTTAACAGATAGAATGACATATAGTAATGCAATATGGGAAAGAAAATACATAGAGGGACAAAGTGACATGAAGGAGTTACTGATATTTTATATTGAATGGTCAAAGAGGGTCTCTCTAATAGGTGAAAAAAGGAGATTTGGTCTCTCTAATAAGGGGGCAAAACATGCAGGCACTGGAAGATCATTGAAGATAGAGGGAGAACATGAACAAAGGCCTTTAGACAAGGTAATACTTGGAGTTCCCTAAGAACGCCTGTGAGGCCAGAGTGGCAAATGGAGCAATGAGCAAGCAGGAGAATATAAGGCCATGAGATTCAAAGGTTGTGCAGGACCAGATGGTGTAGGACATTGTAGGCCATCGAAATCACACTTGGTTTTCACACTATGCTGGGAAACCATTAAGGTTTGGAAAAGAGGAATTAAATGTTCTAATTTTTATTTGAAAAAGTTGATTCCAGCCCCAGAGTTCAAAATAATCTGTAGAATAGAAAAAACAGTTATGAGGTGATTGCTACAATCTAAGTGAAAGCTGACTTTGACCAAGGTAGATGAGGCACAGATGGTGAGAAGTACATAGATCATCAATTCTATTTTGAAGTTAGCGCTGAAAGGACTTGCTCAGGTATGGTTGTAAGGGGTAAGAAAAATAAAAAGTCAAAGATGACTTCCAAGTTTCTGACTTGAGCCCTGGATGGCTGGAGTGCCATTAACAGAGGTAGGAAAGACTGGAGGAGGGTGCTGGGGGTAGGAAACTAGGAGTTTGTTGTTGTACACACAAAGTTGAAACCGTGGTTCTAAAACTAGATAGTACTTCAGTTATCTGGTTCTAAAACTAGATAGTACTTAAAAATTACCTGGATGACTCATTAAAACATGGATTATTCACCCCTCACCCCAGGAGTGGTGTGTTTTTTCACCCCTCAGATTTTTTCTTATTTATTGTTGAGAGTATTACATATGCCCCACCCCCCCTTCTACCCTTTGTCTCCCACCATCCAGTTCAGGCCCCGCCCCAGGCGTTCACTAATGTACGGGTCGGCAACTAAGTAATTGCGGATTTTTTAAAGAAAATCAAAGACAATTTTTTCATGGAACTAAATAACTTTATTCTGTAATGTATTGCCCATTTTGATCAATGACCTTTTGCCATCTTTCAGGCAGCATCATAATCCCACGTTCAAAAAACTTCTGGTTTTTATTAGCAAAAAACTGAATCAGGTACGATTTGACATCATCATCATTATTGAAATTTTTACCATTCAAGGAGTTTTGTAAAGATCGAAACAAAAAGTAATCAGATGGTGCAAGGTCAGGACTATATGGTGGATGTGGCAAAACATCCCAACCAAGCTCCATTAATTTTTGCCGAGTGACCAAAGATGTGTGTGGCCTTGCATTGTCATGATGGAATACAACACCTTTTCGATTTGTCAATTCGGGCCACTTTTCTTCAACTGCATTGTTTAATTTCATTAGTTGTTCAATGTAGACATCAGAATTGATCGTTCGGTTGGGTGGTAAGAGTTCAAAGTAGACAATTCCTTTGTAATCCCACCAAACTGATAACAAAACCTTCTTTTGATGAATATCAGCTTTTGATGTTGTTTGAGTTGGTTCACCTGGCCTGCTCCACGATCTTTTCCGCTTGATATTGTTGTAAACAACCCATTTTTCATCGCCAGTTATCAGTCGTTTTAAAAATGGATCATTTTCATTACGTTTCTTTAGCAAATTGCAGCTGCTAATGCGTTGCGTTAACTGTGATTCTTTCAGTTCGTGAGGAACCCATGTATCGAGTTTTTGAACATAGCCAAGTTGTTTTAAGTGATTTTCAATGCATGTATGTGATACATGAAGCTTCTCTGCAATCTCACGTGTTGTACTATGACAGTCCGAATTGATTATTGCTTTGATTAGGGCGTCATCAACTTCAACTGGACGACCAGAGCGTTTTTTCATCTTTGAGTGAAAAATCACCAGAACGAAATTTGGCAAACCAATTTTGACACTGCCGTTCTTTTAAGGCTTCGTCACCATAAACAGCACATAACTTTTTATGAGCTTGCAATGTGTTTTTCCCTTTGCAGAAATAAAAAAGCAAAATATGACGAAAATGTTCCTTTTGATTTTCCATTTTTCAACGAACGCCAAACGAAAACTACAAAACAGATCAAAAAACTTTTTTTACTGATTAACAGCTGAATAGCCAACTATCAAATAACAAAATGTGTTTTACATTTGTACTACGTCTGCAAACCTAAAAATTCAACTGAAGCTATATATGTGTGAAACCCGCAATTACTTAGCTGCCGACCCAATATTATCTGTGTTCATGGGGAATGTATATATGCATCTAAATTCTTTGGTTATTCCCTTCCCAGTACCCTCCCCCTTCCCTCTGAGATTCATCAATCTATTCCATATTTCCATGCCACAGTAAATTGATGACTAAAATAGAATCCTTGGAGTTTTTGATTCATTGAGTCTGGGATAATGCACAATTACTTGTAATTTTAACAAGTTTCAGGCTGATGTTCATACTGCTGATGCTGGTCCTTGGACCACACTTGCAGACCCTCTATTCTAGTAGTAGGGGTATTGACAGAAGAAGTTAGCTAAGGTAAAGAGAATGACCAGATCATAGATGAGAGGAGTTAAAACATAGATACTGAAATGCTTCTGGTGCCTTTCTGCTGGGATTCCCCATCTGGTCCTCCACTTTACTCTCTTCCAATGTATGACCACGATACAAATGTATTAGCACATGCCTAAAGGGTGAAAACAGTTTTTGGATTTTGACTCCACTTCCTAGTCTGCCTTAAAGAATCCTATGCAAGGGAATATCCTGAATGTAATTGCTCTTTCAATATATGGAGAATTGACACAAGTATCCCTTGTTGTTCTCCCCTTCAGCTAGGTCCAATTTATCTAGATAGGATGCAGGTGTCAACCTAAACCACTAACCACTTCCTATAAGAAGGGATATATTTAAGAAATTAATTTTACTTACAGATTTATATTTAAAGTATATTGAAAATAAATGTGAGTTTTCTAGCTACAAACTTAATAGTTATTTTCTGAAATGAATCCTAGTGTTTAAAGATACAAATAGTGTTTATGGTAGAGAGAAATATTCTAGAAAGAATGAACTGTTACAGTTTATACTTGAAAAAAACTTATATAATAAAACAGTTTTGCAATAATGATCATGACACTCTGTTTAAAGGAAATATTTTTTGATAAGCATTTTTATTAGATTGGTGGCTTTTAAATATTTTTACCTTGATACACTGTAGGAAAACCATGTTATATTTATATTTACACCATTCTATGATACATCTTTTGCATATTGCATTGTGTGATCACCATCTAAAGTCAAATCTCCTTTTGTCACCACAGATTTGACCCCATTTACCCTTTACTACCTCCCCACCTTTCCTTCCCCACATGCTGTTGTATGCATCTATGAGTTCTTATTTGTTTTGTCACTTTCAGTTTTATGTCTCACGTACAAGTTAAATCATAAGGTTCTTAATGTTTTCTGACTGATTTCTCTAAGCATACTATTAATCTCAATCTTTCCCACTCTCTTGCTTTCTCTTGCATCCTCCCCTTTTCTTCATCTTAATTTTTTTTTCTTTTTCGCTTTCCAAAGTAATTACTAGCACCCAAGGTGACCTTTGCCAAATTTTGCATTTCCCTGCGAGTTCTTCTCTAATTTTTAAACAAAACATTGAGTATTCTCCTGGGGAGAGAGCTGACGGCCATAATCTCTCCAGCTGTCCAGTCTCTCCTCTCCAGGAGCAGAGGACCTGGTGGCTTTTTAGAAATCACAGATTTTTGATCCTCCAAACAAATTAGGTTTTTCATGATTTGAACAAGAAACCATATTAAAGATGACCACGGTATTTTTTTTTCAATCTGATTTTAAAAAGTACTTTAGATATTCCAATTTTTTTATATTGCCTTTTGACCAAATATTCCCCCATAATAATCTGACTTAAACACAAAGAATCACTCACGTACTTCCAGATCCTCAAGGTTAGGAAGCTTGAATGGGCTCTATGCACAGTGAACTTGACCATCCTTCTGGTGTTTTCTGTTCAGGCGAATCCTTCTTTTTCTGTTAGTGTTGGTGCTGTAAGGGTCCAGGCCCAGTCTCAGGTATTGTTGCCATTATGCCATAATGCTGGGGTTCTTTTCCCAGCTTTACAAAGGGTCAGCGTTCTGGAGAAAGTGGCTGTGTGTAGATGATTAAGAAGGAGTCCAAGGACAAAGATAATTTTGAAAGTCATTGGGGGTCAGAGGAGCTTCATCTAAAAAGAACTCAGTACCCTGCTTTTATTCTAACACAATTTGTCCCAAGGCAAGGTTGAAATATACTCTTCAAAGGGTAAGGTATCAAAGGGTAGACTACAGAAGCATTATCAGTTTGGGGGATAGCCTATGTCTGTTCAGGTGTTTGACCAACAAGAGGCAATAAAATGCCCTGAGCTGTCTGGCAGCTAACAATTATCCTATTCAGGTTTTGAAGAAATGCCTTTAGCCATTTCCAACAGGTAAACTACATATGTGGTTTACCTTTGTTGAACCCCCCAAGTCCCATCAACCTTTTGATAAAACTCTTGTAATTATTACATGCTGGAATTGGTTCTCAGCAGGCCTCTTGTGTGTGTGTGTAATCAGAAATCAGAAGTAACCATTTCAGGAAATATTCTCACTTTAAGTATATGATAGACATTTTCTATGATATTCTATGAGTTTTAAAGTTGCTGACTTTGATCCAATAAACTGAAAACCAAAATAGTGTAGTGAATAGCATGGACTCTATAGCATAAGACTGACAGGGTTGGAATCTTGGTTCTTCCCTTTTCTAGCTGTGTGAGCTTGATATAATTACTTAACTTTTCTGCGCCAGCTGTAAAATGAGGGGAACAATAGATCTGCATCATAAGGTTATTGTGGCAATGAAATGAGTTAATTTAAAGAATGTAAAATAGTGACCAGCACGTAGGAAGCATCATAAGAGTGTCAGTTATTAATATAGTGTTCACAACCCAGCAATACAACTCAACATTTGAAAAAAACACTTTTTTGGATGACTAAGACCAACCTCATCCTCCTGCCACCTTATCTTCCAACACACACAAAATAGTAAATTGAACTTAACTTCCTCAGAGGCAAGTTCGGTAATACTTCTGTTTCATAAGGAGGATGAAATAACTATATTTCCTTTTAAATCCTTAAATATCTCCTTTTAAAATGTAATTGTAAGTCTTTCATGGAGACAAGAGATGATCTCTTGAAAATCCAGAGAATAAAAAGAAATCCTCCCCGAGGGGATGTTTTATTCATTGGTGCAGTGCCTTGCATTTAATGTATTCTCAAAAAACTGTTTGTTTAAAGTGTTTGGAAACCTTACTAGAAGAGTTTTCAAGGATAGCAATTGATTCATATAGATAATAATTTACCACTTTATAATTTACAATTTCATGTTCATTCTTGTCTTTAAATCTGTAAGTCCATTTCCCCAAATGTGTCCTATAGAATGCTAAATTGATACTAAAGATCTGAGACTCTTAGAGAGTCACAATGTACAGTGAAGTAGTTGTAATTTGCCAAAAAAAATATATAACCCCCAAATTGTACTGGATCAAATGGTATATATCTTATTTGTCTCCCACAAAAGAGTCCTAAGAGGGTTTTTCTCAGTGGAAAATGGGCACTTGCTGCTTCATTCTGGGACCCAGGCTAATGGAGGTCTGCCCTCTTGACATCCGAAGTCACCATGTCTCCCATGAGAGGAGAGGTGAAGAGAATGGAGGAAGGTATGTGGAAGGTGTCAGGGTCAGGAGTGGAGTGTCTCACACAGCCTCCCACTTCCTTTCATTTGTCAAAACTCAGTTGCATGGTTACAACAGCTGCCAGGAAGGCTGAGCAATGAGGTCCAGTTCTATCCCCGGGGAAAAAGGAGAGACTAAGTTTTAGTGACATAATAGAAGAGTCAGCAAACCCAATAAAGAGCTATTATGAAAATCCTTGTTTAGCACTCTGCATCTCAATGTGTCCTAAATGCATTTGCTTATCAAACCCTTTTCTCTCTTAACTTATTGCGGACCAGTAGTTTTATTGCTAGCTTTACCCAGTGGTCAGATACGTTTCTATTGAACGAGTACCAAAAACATTTTACATAAATGTTAAAGGCACGCTTTAAAATTAAATACCCATTGCATTTTGAAATTACTTATTACATGGTCTTACAAGCTAATATCTTTTAAAGTATGATACTTTGTAAAACACTGTGTAATGTGAAGCAAGAATTCTCGTGATGCATCTGCAATTTGGATCTATTAACACACCAGAAAACAGCACACTTCGGAAAAGTCTGCTCTCATATCCCAAAATGAAAAGAAACCAAGGACGACAAGGGAAAAGTTTTAAACTTTTTAAAATATTGATTTTAGCACAAATATGGAAAAACACAAAACAACAACAACAATGTTCAGTTTAGTCATCAAACAGCCACCAGCATTGGAGGTAGAAACCTGTCAGTTGCCCACAAAGCACTTCACAGTTGTTTTTTCCTAATTATAACCTCCTCACTTCCCTCAAAGCCAACTCTGAGCTGACTTCTATGATTATCTTTTCCTTTAGAACTAGAATCCAAGGGACTAGAGATAATTGCTTAGCTCTGCCTGTTTTCCTAATGCCTTTACATCTCCTTTTATCTAGTTTTCCCCTCTCATTTCTTTCTCCTTTTCTCTAGAAATTTATTTATTTTTAAAGGAATATGTAATTGATTTCAGACAGGAAGGGAGAGTGACCAAGAGATAGAAACATCAATGATGAGAGAGAATCATTGATTGACTGCCTCCTGCATACCGCCTACTGGGGATAGAGCTTACAACCTGGGCATGTGCCCTTGACAGGAATGGAACCTGGGACCCTTTATTCTGCAGGCTGACACTATCCACTGAGCCAAACAGACTAGGGCGCTAGCAATTTATTGATATGGAAAACAGGCCATCTCTCCTATAGAATTACCCAGTCTAACTGGTAAATTTCATCCCTACGGTGAGGCTTACATGTTCCTCTGACCTTAAAATTCCTGTGAGTTGGGAATTGAATATAGAGATATAATTAAATTCAAATTTCATTATTTTATAAAGACTATAGAATGTGTGATCCTTCTCAGAAGGCACACAGTGTATAGTTATCTCTTTTTATTAGTTTAGCTGTCATTGGTGATCAATTCCTAGAGTCTTTATGATTTAGGAAATACTAGAAAAAATTGGAACATCCCAATTCTATCATCTTTCCTCACTTGTGGAACTACTTCTGTAAGGAGATATTTTACCCCAACTGCTATTCAATTAACTACTGATCCATTCCATTTAGAAAAGGCAGCATGAAAAATGTGTACTTACCAGTTTTCAAAATAACTTGTTTTCCTAGCATTTTTAACTGCATGTGACTATTTTTGTACAGTTATGAAATTCTAGGTTTAAATAAACTTGATGTGTTTTAAACCTTTTCAGTTATCAGTTATATACATACTCAGATAATTTGTTCCACAAACATTTTAATAAAGATTGCGGTGGCCATCATTAACTTCCTTGCAACCTGATATGGCAAGATGTGTCAGGCACATATTCCACATTTCCTTTGTTTCTCTAAAAAGCTCTGGTCTCTTTTAATGGAAAGGACTCTTTAATGTCACAGGATTCCCATACCTGCTATTAGTTTCCACTCCTTGTAGACCACTTCAGAAGACAGAACTTTGGAATATATACTATTATTTCACTTATTTTGAAGATGAAATGTTTCACGACTTTATAATGATGAACTATAAGAGTTCACTTAAGTTCCATCTTCCATCTATTGATATATTTCCTTTTCTCTATCTTAAGAGTTGACTTTGTCAAGGACACTGGAGATAAAACAAGAATATATCATAATTACACATTTGCTCTATCCCACATACAGAAAACATTCTCATAATAATAATACCAATACTTGTCACTATCATAAGTTCTTAAAAATGTTAACATTTTTACATAGGCCCTCCTCATTCTTTTCTGTTGTATTTATCTGTATCTTGAGAGCATAAAGCCTGTATCTAAGTTTTATGTGTGAACTTGTCTCACCAATAATCTTTATGTTGATGATTTTCCTGCCATAAAACTCAGTCTCCTGTAAATTCCTAGGAAAGGGCTCCATGGAAATGATATTCCTTCAGTTCTTGCATGTTGTTAACAGTATATCTATGGTCTTTTCATTGACAGTCAGCTTTTCTGGATATAAAATCTTTAGATCACGATTGGTTCTTTTTATTTGTGTATCTTTACTACTAGAAGACCTGTGCATGAAATTCACAGGGAGGTCACCTCAGCCCAGCCTGCAACCTCTCCAATCTGGGACCCTTCAGGGAACCCTCCAATCCTTCTCACAATCTGGGACCACTTGTTTCTAATGGCTCACCTGCTTGCCTGCCTTATCATGTCTAACTGCCCTCCTGATGGCCTGGCTGTCCCCAACTTCCCCCCTGCCAGCCTAGTCTCTTCACTGACCTCCTCTGCAGGCCTGGTCACCCCCAACTGCCCTCCCCTGCAGGCCTTGCCCTCCCAACTGCCCTCCCCTGCCAGCCTGGTTGCTCCCAACTGCCCTCCCCTGATGACCTGATCACCCCCTGCAGGCCTTATCCCTCCCAAATTCCCTCCCCTGCTGGCCTGCTCACCCCTATCTGCCCTTCCCAGCTAGCCTGGTCCCCCTGAACTTCCCTTTCTTTTCTGCAGGCCTGGTTGCCCCAACCTGCCCTTCCCAGCAGGCCTTGTCCCTCCCCTGATGGCCTAATCACCCCTAACTGCCTTTCTCTGTCAGCCTGGTCTCCCCCTACTGTCCTTCATCCCCTGCAGGCCTGGTCACCCCTAACTGCCCTCCTCTGTAGGCCTGATTGCCCCCAACCTCCCTCTCCTGCTGGCCTGGTTGCTTCTAACTGCTCTCCCCTGCTGGCCATCTTGTGGTGGCTATCTTGTGATCATATGTGGGTGGCCATCTTGTGTGAGGGTGTGACAGCCAATTTGTGCATTACTTCATTATATAGGATGATAAATATTGATTTATTAATAATTTTATTAATTTAGTGATAGACTATTATTCTGGGAACTGTCATCTAAATTTTATAGAAAATTTATGAAAATTACAGAAATGATTCGATTCCCTCAGATAGAGGTCTATGGAGAATCCTTATATTCAAACAAGATGATCATAGTCCAGGGTTGACTATTTGTCCACTAATGACCACTTAAAAAATTCCAATCATATTGCTGAAGAAAACCAAATTATTCTACACAACAAAATATTTAGTATTTGCATAGTATATAGCAGACACAGAACAAGCTTCTCAATTTCCAGGAAAATTAAGACATACGCTCTTTTTTACATAGCCCATGGGAAGGAACACAGATCAAACATGCACAAGTGCAGTGGAAATGTATACTACCTAGGTGGTTCCATTTATAGGTGAGCAAGGGAGTCAGTAGAGGACAATAGAAGAGATATTTGATTTAATTTTGACAAATACAAATATTCAGGTCAGACCTATGAGTAAAGGCCTTATTGCTAGAAAGGACAAAAGTGTGAAGGAATAATGTCATAAGGAATGATTGAATTTTAAGATAAGCGATGGTTTTGAAAGGTAATAAGTTAGAAAATCTAATCTTGTAAAGGGTCATATGTATAAGAAATTACAGTAGTAGTTGTTTTTTTTGTTTGTTTGTTTGTTTTTGTTTTTTTATCTTTTCAGGATATATTCCAATGCCTCCAGTGAATGCCTGAAACCATGGATAGTGCTGAACCTTTATAAGCTATCTTTTATTCCTATACATATACACACACCTTTTTACTTAATATTCTTTGGCATATAAAGATTGTCAGCGTCATTAATCTTTGGGGCCCTTATTAAGTAAAATAAAGGTGACTTGAACACAGTGCTGCAATACCACAACAATTGATCTGAAAACTGAGACAAATATGAAGTGACTAATGGGTTGGGGATCATACAGAGTG
The DNA here is from genome assembly GCF_964339955.1 of Pipistrellus hanaki. Taxonomy (NCBI): domain Eukaryota; kingdom Metazoa; phylum Chordata; class Mammalia; order Chiroptera; family Vespertilionidae; genus Pipistrellus; species Pipistrellus hanaki. The sequence goes on from NC_140510.1 coordinate 19,422,226, forward strand.
TGGATATACTAGACATTGGGATGATTCAATAACAGGTGAGGTGGTTTAAGGTTTTATCACACTACTCAGAACCATGAACAATTTAAACCTTATGAATTGTTATTTTTGGAATTTTCCATTTAATATTTTTGGACCATGGTTGACATCAGGTATCTGAAACCACAGAAAGCAAAATTGTGAATAAGTGAGGAGTACTATAACTGGTCTTATTGGTCATTTCCTTTCCTAGCAAATGAACTTGAACTACATAACATTGATCTTTATGAAGGAAGTGGCTTAGAGTTTAGTTTAGGTTAGTAATCAACACATTGCTTTTTTGCTTTCTTCTTTAGAAACTTGACAAAATGTCTTTATATAAATATTAGAGGCCTGGTGCATGACTTCGTGCACAGGAGGGGTCCCAAAGGGGGTCCTGGGGATGGATTTGATCGGCCCTCTGGGTGGGCTGTGGGACATCCTTACTGGCCCAGGATCTGGATCCATCCTGCTGACATCAGTGCTGGTTCTTGGGAGCCACCTGGAGGCCACTTTTATATTGCTTCTTCCTTATGGAGCATCTAGGGAGGGGAAGTGGCTGCAGTGTCCTAGGCTGACTTCCAAGAAGCCAGAGCGCTGTCAGGATCTTGCCAGCAGTGCTGGTCCATTGGTGCCTGGCCTGTTCTCCAGAGATTGGACCTGCAGGACTACTGAGGGAGTGAGTGTCTGACACAAAGCTGATGAGCCACCAGGACTGGTCAGTCAGCTGAGGGGTGTTCCCACTGTGGGAGTGCACTGATCACCTGGGGAGCAGGTGGAATATGAAAATACTGCCTAAGTTTAAGTTGGATTGTGTTCATAGATCTTAGTTACTCATGCTCCACTCTTTGCCTGTTTTTATAGAAGTAGTATTAGTGAGAGAGTTAGCTGCAGTGTTGGTTTTCAATATTCTAATTTTCAGAAAGTGGTTAGCAACTTCTACATGGTTATGAATGACAGGTTAGGTTCCAGAGGATATTTTAAAACTATATCCAGCAGTTTTAGAGACTACAGTGGGATAATATTATGAGAATAATTTTAAATCCTATAAAGTTTTGTGCACTGGGGAGGGGTCCCTCAGCCTAGCCTGCCCCCTCTCACATACTGGGAGCCCTCAGGGGATGTCCTACAGATGGCATAAGCCCACTCCCCTTTGGTAGCAGGCCTAAGCCACAGTCTGGCCTCCTTTATATGAGGCAACTGAGCTGATCAGGGGAAGGTGCCAGCTCCATCACCCCACTGCTGCAGCCACTGCCAGTCATTGCAGCCACCAAGGTATTTTCATCAACATGAACTCCAGTCTCTTTACCATGAAAAAATGACAACTTTCTTTAATCATTTTCCAGTTATGTCTTTCATAGGATATGACATTTCTTTCTTTCTTTTTCTTTTTATCCTCATCTGAGGATATGTTTTCATTGATTTTTTTTTTTTCTCTTCCCTCTAATCCGAAGCTTTAGGCTTGGGAAGGGGGACCCCGCCCCTCCAATCGCAAGATCAATCCCTTCCCAAACCTAAAGCTTCCACCCAATGGCTGGCTGGGATTGAGCTAGGTGCCAAGGAGGTTCCCAGGACCCAGGTATGTATGCAAATTAACCGCCATCTTTGTTGGGTTAATTTGCATACTCACTCTGATTGGCTGTGGGTGTAGCAGAGGTATGGTCAATTTACATATGTCTATATTGTTAGGTAAAATACCCCTTTCTTACCTAGGTTTAGATAAGGAAATAAGGTACAGAGTATATAAGTGAGTTTTTCAAGGTTACTTAGCAATTTCATTTGTATAGGCATGTTTGTGTGTGTTGTTTTCTCTTTTGCTTTATTTGATGGTTTACACTAAACTGGCACTTTACACATACTCACTTGGTGCAGATATTTTTTAAGGTAGAAAAGAAGTAATCAGGAGTATTGGCCAAGATAATTTTATATTATTTCACTGACAAATTACTTAAGTTATTATTCTTTCTCATGGGAACAAATTAATTAGTGAACTAATAATAAATTATTAGTAAGCATTTAACAAGGGATTCATTTACAGATAATTAATAATTATCTAGTTTTAATGGCATTTATTAATCATTCAATACAATTTAAATATAAAATTACAAGTATTGACAGGTTATCCAACTGTAAAGTCACATGAGTAGTAAATGTCTTTCAATTTCTCCAAACACTTAAAAAAATTTTAAGTGGCATTTCCCTGTATAGTTCAGTGCAATCCAACATTATCATTTTGATTAATAGCAGCAAGATTCAGTTTACAGGCTTTGCTCTTGCTATAATATCTGAAAATGTAAAAGGAATAAAAATAAACAAAATATCCCAAATACTAAAATTATGGCCCAGTTGCCTTAATTCAGAGATTTTTATTCCCCCCAGGGTTTAAGCATGTTTGTGCCTCTTTAGATTTCTGGGTCTGGAATTGTGTTGTTTTGACTATATTTAATGGTCTTTATTGAACAACCACTGTGTAAACTCCATACCAAGATTTTCAGGAAATGACATGACAAGTAGAAACCATGCCCTCAATGAGTTTATAAAAAGGGAAGAAGCCAGGGTAACAATGAATAATATTATAAGGCCATGTAAGTGTATGTGTATGTATATATGTTTAGAAACATATATAGAACAATTCCTGAGCATGGGAGGAATATTATTGGGAAAGAAGAGAAGAATTTATCTTTAGTAAAAGGATGACCATCACTGATGAAGACCTTATTAGTGTTCTGAGGAAGGGGAAGGAGAGGATGTAGGACAGCTGAAAGGATATTATTCCAATAGAAGGAGCTTGAAGATGTGGCTGGTAGATTTACTAGACTGAAGGGCAATATATGAAAGAACATGTGGACCCACAGGAAAAGTGATATTTGCAAAGATCTTTGAAGTTCACATGTATACACTTATTTTGTTGAAAAGGCTACAGAATGCAGTGGCTCATCTTTGGTGGCTCGGAGAGTCTCCCAAATAGGAGGAAAATTCCGGTCTATTGGCAATACTGGTTTCATAATTCTTTGTGTATGTGTTTGTTCCAGGGTTTTAAAAATGACTTTCCCATTAAGATGTTCTGTATGGTTATTTCTTTTGTGTTAGACTATCTGAGGGCAAAAGGACAGTCTTCCTTTTTACATTAATTTAAATATTCAAAATGAATCTCTTGTGAAGGGGCATCCTATTTGAGAGTACAGAGTACAATTTAATTGATGAAAATGGTTTCCATGTGCCTAATTATGCATGGGAGATTAAAAATGAATGCTTTGCAACAGCAACAACAAAAAACATAAAAGAGTGGTCAAATGACAAAACCAAAAACTACTTACCTTGAATCAGATAATGGTTTTATGTTATAAATATTATGTTTAACATTTTCAATAGTCGCCTCTCTGTACATATGCCTACACGTATACAGATAATCACGATTTATCAACAAACTCTGGGTCTTTCCTAACCCTGCCTGCTCTTTGATTTTCATAGTCATGTGATCCTCACACAATGCAGAGAAGAACCCGCCATCTGCTGAGACCCTCACTGAGCTCCAGGACATGTGCTGAAGACTCCCAGGTGCGGCCTTGCCTCCTCAATGAAAACTGCTTCCAGTTCCAGTACAATCTGACAGGTATGCCTTTTTCCCATAGCACTGACTAACGGGAGTAAGTTTGCATGGGTTTTCGTTCTCCAGATTAGGACTGCCAATAGAATGTGCGAATCCATCATGGCAGGCTGAAGATTTGTCATTTCCAGTGTCCCTTTACATGCCCACTCTCACTATGTAGATTCAACAACACCGCCTAGAATCTCCCAATTCAAAGATGCTTACAAGGATTTGGCAACATTTCAGAGTCAAGCTGAATTAAGCCATGATAAACTGAAACAATAAAAAAATATCATGGGATATTTTACCATTTAGGGAAGAATATAATCATTTTGTCACAGAATGTAGCTCTTTAATTGTCTCTGTTATTTCAAGAACTTCAAGCTTGTGATGCACTTGTTCTTAGGGTCTCATTAAGGATGAATGGTAGGCCTGCCAGACAGGGATGTTTGAGAGGCAGTGGGAATCATAACAGCCTCATTCAGCCAAATGCTTAGCTTTTTCCTGGACACCACGGTGTCTAATACTAAAGATTGTTGAGTTACATTGATCTGCTACCCACCATTTTATGCAGTAACAGATATACAAAATGCCACAAAATGTGGAACCATGTTAAGTCAGTATTAAACTCAATACTGATATCTAAACTGCCCCCAGAGCAATATTGGTTTCTGGAGCAAATTCCCCACTAACATCCCAGGGGTGCTGCTGAGATTTCTCATGTAGAAAACTTGGTAGAAAATTCTGTGGGGCTGTATGATTGTGTTTATAGATGAAGATGATCTCATGTTTTTCTATTTTTAAAGGTACATCAGAACCTTGGTTTTCATATAATTTTTTTCAGAAATACAATTAAATTTGCTTTACTGGAAGAGCATATCTTTAAAACACTGATTTCATTATACAAAGTTTGCTATTCCTAGTAAACTTGGGTCATCTAACAATTATGGAAAATCTCATTAAAAGGGGTCTCATTGCATATGATCAAGGATCTTCCTTTGTACCCACACTTATAATAATTTTTGCTTAAGAAGCAGGAGAATTTATTCTAACTCAAAGTTGTCTACTTTGTAATGCCATGAGTTAAATCTACAAAACCTTCTTTGATGAGAATGATTTTTAAAAATTAGAGTTTTGAGAATAGGCTATATAGTTCTAAATAGGTTGAACTCTTCCTTTTCTACAGTGCCTCTTTAGCTTCACTGTACCAAATTGTTTAGCTACAATAATTATATTTATTCCTTGAAAACATTTGCAAGTTCACATCAAAGACTAGCTTTGTTTCTGGGTTATTTTCTCTCTCAACTATCCCCAGCAAATAGAGGATGCCAAACTTGTTTTCCTTTCTCATCCTGGTTAATGAGTGTCTTTCCTTTCCTTCCCAGCCAACTGTGAGATGGTTTCTAACAAAGATTTGGCCTTTTACCTTAAAGAACACATAAGAAGTTACTCATCTCAATTTGATTGTTTTTCTATGAAAGAATTGATTCATGTCTTTAAACCCTGCTGAAGTGGTTTTAGAGTTATGTACATACCGTCCTCCACCAGTACAGATAACCTTAGGTTGTATTTTGTTCACATGCCCAGAATTTTGAAACTCACTGTGGTGATTCTATGCCTGTAGAGTGGAGCACGTGCCAGCTGAGTGAAAATGCAACCTGTGGGCAAGGTGTCAGAACTCGCCTTCTGAGCTGTGTGCGCAGTGATGGCAAGCCAGTCAGCATGGACCAATGTGAGCAGGTAATTTGTTTATATTTGTTTCCAATTGGTAATAGTATAGTAGAGTTATATCTCACTAGTCTTAACTTCATCACAATGACTGGGAAAGGTCATTTGGCACTAGGGATGTGAGTTCATTAAAAACTATTTTGTATGATTTTCAGGAACTTATTTAGATGTACTTGCTGACCAGCAAACTCTAATGTTTAGATATGACTCTGATTTGGGCAGGTGATTCATCTGCATATGTGATAAACACTGTCCCTTCCATATAAGATGAACACTGACATTTTCTATTAGAATACTCTGCTCTCTTAGTATCTGATTGTTACGTAATTAATTCAGCTGTATTTTCCTTCTCAAACTAAGTTAAAATGTCTCCCTACCAAGTTTCAAACGAGCAGGTTCAGAATTTTTTCCCTTTTCTATCCATGATAAACTATATAATGTTTGTATGAAAGCTGTTCCAAAGAAGTCAGCATTACTTCCCAATGTACAAGTGAAAAGCACTATGGAGGAAATATAATAGAAATAAGTATGACAATATGCTTTCACACTATAGGAATTGCTAAAACAATATTTCAAATAAATTGAAAATGTGGGTCCAGATAATTTAGATAGCCACAGAAATTTTTTTAATAATCTGGAAAAATAATTGTTGTCCCTTGTCTCCTAACCTAAGGGGAATACACAAGTAGAAATTAAAATCAAAACAAAACCTTCCTCCTCTAACCTGATTTAACATGTTAAGTATTGTCACGACCACACGTTCTCTAAACCAAACACATAGCTAGAAAACAACACCAACTCTGTGACCAGACCATCTGAAACCAGATGTCCCACTTGGTGAAATTCTGAAACTGGCTAACACATGGCAGAGTTCTGTCTCCCAGAAGCCAGTGATTTATTTTAGCATTTTATTTCATCTCATCTGCTTCTCAAGAAGTTGTGGGCTTCAAGAAAAATAAATTCACAATGTACAACTCCAAATAAGTGAAAAATCTTACATTCAATATGTATAATAGATCTTTTATTTTAATACAAAGAAGGATATAAAGTTTTCATCGATGGAAAAATCAGTTTCTCTGCTTTCCAATACCATATGTCCAACAAATATTTTTTAAAATACTGGTTTAAAGAAGTCCCAAAATTTTAACCTAACTAGAATACCCATACCTCTTGTGGTAATTACCATGATGCCCACTTGCCAAGTCACCATTAATTTCAGCTTGATATGAACATTCCTAAAACCTAACATGCATTGAAAGTCAAAGTTTTCCTCAATGTGCACATGGCATGTGATTCCTAAAGCAGAACTTTTTATTATTTTTCCTGTGTTTCTTCTTTCACTAAGACCTCTTCTACCTTGATCATTAATTTGTAGATTTTACCTACATATGAGTTTCAGAGTGGATGAGAGGAAAGTGAACTCTATCACCAACTTTCCTCATGACTAAGCCCATGATTATGTTTTTTAACATAATTGGTCTTTTTAATAAACTTTAGATGGGTTATTGATTTGAGCTTTATTGTTTTTTATTTATGTTTTAGCTCAGCTAGCTGTTCATTCTGGCTCACCCAGAAGTGAAGGGTGCTTGCATTTAACACTGAGCATCTTCTTGGTCCCCTGCTGGCTGAGCAGGGGACTAAAAGGATATAACCGCCTGCTTTCCCAGCACCCTAATTGCAGGCCTATTCTACAATTTATAAAAAGAAATTTTGGCTGACAATTTTGATTTTGTGAGGAAAGGACAGCCATTTTATGCAATTGCCATCAATTTAAATAAGAAAGGATATCCCTTTCCCCTCCCAAAAAATATAAAAGATTATTATCTAGAATAAAGGAAAGTCTTTCCCATAGAAGGATAATGTTTTGACTTGATGTTAATTTGAATTATCCGCTGAAATCATATTTCATTTCCATCTACAGCGTAACTTGGTGAAGCCACAGGGAATGAGCATGCACTGCCTGGTGGAATGTGTGGTCAACTGTCAGCTCTCAGAGTGGACAGCTTGGACGGAGTGCTCACAGACTTGTGGCCATGGAGGTATCTGGTTCCCTCTGTATGTTCACACTAAACAAATTAGTTTTGAGTATCTTTCAGTATGCTGTGGCTTGATAAATGGGCATTAAGACATGTTGGCCAGCTGGAGGCAACATGAGGCTAACACAGGGAGTCGAGAGAAGCTGGCCTCCTGTCAGTTCTTTAGATCAGGCAGAGATTGAAGAACTGCCTGGGAACATTGGCCAACGCCAGAGGAGCTGATGGCCATGTGGGGCAGTGTTTATTCAAAAGGTCCCAAACTCAACCAATTATACAAATGTCGGTTGGCCTCTATTGTTCCTGGAAGAAGTATGTTTTGTATAAGTAAAGCTGGCTCCAGTGTCAGGTAAACATCCACATCAAAGTGACTTAACATCATGGACTAGACTAATTTTTCACTCACAAAAAGGGTAGAGTAGCTTTTGCTTCACAAAGTCAATTAAGAATACAGATTGGTAAAGGCTCTACCACTTTATTATTTTTTTTGAATAAATCTTTATTCAGATTATTACAGTTGTTCCTCTCCTCCTTCCAGCTCCCCTCCACTGGGTTCCCACCCAACCCGATACTGTTACCTGCACCCCCATTGTGCTTATCCATAGGTGTAAGATTTTTGTCCAATCTTTCCCACACCCCTCACACCTCCTCCCCACTGAGAATTGTCAGTCCACTCCCTTTTTATACCCTTGATTCTATTATATTCACCAGTTTAATGTGTTCTTCAGATTTTTTTATTCACTTGATTTTTAAATATATATTTTATTGATTTATTACAGAGAGGAAAGAGAGGGATAGAGAGTTAGATACATCAATGAGAGAGAATCATCGATCAGCTGCCTCTTGCACACCCCCTACTGGGAATGTGCCCACAACCAAGGTACATGCCCTTGACTGGAATCGAACCTGGGACCTTTCAGTCTGCAGGCTGGTGCTCTATCCAATGAACCAAACCAGTTTCAGCTTCACTTGATTTTTAGATTCACTTGTTAATAGATATGTATTTGCTGTCACTTTGTTGTTCATAATTTTTATATTTACCTTTCTCTTCCTCTTTTTAGAGAATACCCTTCAGCATTTTATATAATACTGGTTTGGTGGTGATGAACTTCTTTAGTTTTTTCTGTGAAGTTCTTTATGTGACCTTTAATTCTAAATGACAGCTTTGCTGGATAGAGTAATCTTGGTTGTAGGTTCTTACTATTCATCACTTTGTATATTTCTTGCCACTCCCTTCTGGCCTGCATAGTTTCTGTTGAGAAGTCAGCTGACAGTCATATGGGTACTTTCTTGTAGGTAACTGTTTTTCATTTACTGCTTTTAAGATTCTCCCTTTGTCTTTTGCCCTTGGCATTTTAATTATGATTAAAATGTCTTGGTGTGGTCCTTTTTAGATTTCCCTTGTTTGGGGTTCTCTGTGCTTCCTGGACTTGTAAGTCTATTTCTTTCACCAGGTAGGGAAAGTTTTCTGTTATTATTTCTTCAATATCTTGCCCTCTTCTTCTGGCACCCCTATAATTTGAATGTTGGTATGCTTGAAGTTGTTCCAGAGGCTCCATACACTGTCTTCATATTTTTGGATTCTTTTTGCTTTTTGCTTTTTGCTTCTTCATATTTCAAGTTTTTGACTTGATTCTTGTGATCCTCTAGTCTGCTGTTGGATCTTTGTATATTATTCTTTATTTTAGTCAGTCTATGCTTAATTTCTGATTGGTCCTTTTTCATATCCTTGAGGAATCACACTAAATTTTTTTAGAGGTTTCTAGAAGATTCTTGAGTAACCTTATAACCATGGTTTTGAACTATTCTATATCCAGTATTTTGTTTTCATCCATTTCTTTCATTTGTAACTTGTTTATTTGTCTTCGCATTTTGGCTGCTTCCCTGTGTTTGTTTCTATGTACTGGGTAGCTGCTAAGTCTCCTTGAGTTGATACAATGGCCTTGTGTGGTTGGTGTCCTATAGGGTCCAGTGTCTCAGCCTCCCCTGTCACCTGAGGTGGACTCTCTTGTTGCACCCCTTTGTGAGCTGTGTGCACAGTCTTGTTATAGTTAACCCTTGTTTGCTGTTGGTATCACTGGGAGGAATTGACCTTTAGGCCAATTGGCTGTGGTGACCAGCTGTGACTACACTGGAAGATCTGTTGCACAGGAGACACCCTAATAGGGCAGGACTTGCTTCAATAGGGCTTCGGTACTCACTGAGTCTGCTCCTTGAGTGTGTCTCTTATGGATGTGAAGATTTGTAATCCAGTATGGTATCACTCTGACCACTGGGTACACTGGCTCTTGGATTTCTAAGGAGGTACACAGTCAGCCACTGTGTGGGGCCATCCAGCAAGAGTGACAGAGACATCTACAGATTCCTCCTCTTTGTATGGGGTTTGGAAGTGCCCAGATGAGGCCCAGCTGTGAAGCAAGGCCCCCACTGCTGCTGCCAGGTAGTGGGCCTTCTTTTGGAATCTCTGGGGCTCTCTGACCTAATTACAGTTCCTTTTTGGCTAAAGAACAAGCCATTCATATGCAAAAGCTGATGCATACAACTTGGGTGGGTTGTAAATTGGGGGGAGGGGGGAAGGAGGGGATCTCTGGGAATCACCAGGGTGGAGCAAACAGCAAGGGCTGTCCTGAACTGGAAAAGTCCCTGGAAAAGTCTCAGTGTCCAGTGCAACCCATGCAGGAATAATGATTGCTGCGAGCACCTCTATGAGTAAGCTACCCTCATATTCCTGTCCTGATGCCAGACAGTCCAATTTCTCCCTGTATGTGCCCAGGTCCCCCAGAGTCTCACTGGAATGGGAGTTCAGAGCAAGCGGGAGCTTGTTTCACCCTCCCGGTTTAAAGAGCAGCACATCCACGTGCCAGCACTTTCCATGCCTCCCCACCTCTTACCAGTCTCAGTGAGCTTTCTTCACATCTCTAGTTATGGAACTTCCTCTCAGCCAGCTTTCCCGAGGTTCTTGGTGGTAGTTGTCCTGCTGTTTAGTTGTGCTTTTGATTTGGTTGTGAGAGGCAGCAAGTATAGGTGATTATCTATGTCACCATCTTGGTTTCCCCAAGGCTCTACCACTTTAACCAAGTTTCTCATGAGAGCTATACCCAGCTGGTTCTGTGGAGGTTTTTATGGAAGAGGTTAGAAGAAGCATACATCTTTCCCATTTGTATTCTACTAGATAAAATCTAGTCCATGCCCCAGCTCTATGCAAGATGGTAGGGTAGGAAATGAAGTGTCCATAAAGGCAAGGAATGCAGAAGGCAATCAAAATCAATACTCAGAGCCAGACAGCACAGCAGTCTAGCCACCAGGCTACAGTAGGGACCACAACATGTGCCCATGCAATAGGTGTAACAGGAGCGTAACAGGGCCCTGGCTGTGGTGGCTCAGTTGGTTGAGTGCCATTTCATGCACTTAGGTAGAAGCCAATGGATGCTTCTACTTCTCCCTTCCTCTCTAAAATCAATAAAAAAAACCTTATTTTTTTAAAAAAAGAGTTTAACAGGAATCAAACCCTCAACACTTTTGGTACATGTATGATGCTCCAACCAACTGAGCCACCCTGCCAGGGGATTAATTAATTTTTAATGATTATCTGTGGGGTAAAACACACTGTTTGGGTTCTTCATGGGTGAATACCCCCAGTTCCCATGAACCACAGAACCTGGCACATTGGAGAATTTTCTCTTAATATCTGTCATTGCACAGGTGGTTCTGGACTATCAGGGGAAGAGCTTACAGACTGGATCCCATACCCAGAGGCATCAAACTTTTGCCTGTTCCCTCTCCCCCAACTAAATACAGAACACTTAGGTAACACCACCTAAGAATATGTGCAGTGTTAGGAGACACAAAATGTTGGTTATAATTTTCCTGAAAGTCTTCATTCTGCTGCTGTGCTAAGTCACTGAAACATGACAGAGTGTCATATTATACTAACAAACCACCTTTAAAAATAAAACCCCAAATTGTAATTTTTCAAAGTTTTAATTTTTCAAACAGTTTTCTATTAGTGATGTGGACTCATCAGACCCTGCTTGTTTACCAGAAAGAAAAACAAACAAAAAAACTCATTCCAAATCTAAAAATTCTAGGCAATTAGAATGTAAATTTACCTTTTATAATCCTTAGAATAATAAACAAAAATAAACAATCAAATATTCCTAGGTAAAGTAATTGTGTAAACAAATGCAGGATGAAAACAGGGAAGGAATGTTAACTACTTGAGAAACCTAGTGTTAAAGTGCTTAGAAATAATCTAAATAGTATCCATTGGTGCATAGATAAGGCACAAGTTACAAATCACCTCTTGCCAATTTTGGATGCTCTAGCACAGCTAATTGGTGTGTTGCAAGAATTTTTAAAACATGCAATACCTGACTACTTAGGGGCACTGACCTCTTTTCCCTTCCATTGACTAATAAAAAAAAATGACAAAAGCCAACAAGAACAATAGCCATCTGGCATGAATACATCAAAAGTATATCTACTTTTTGTCTGCTTGGCAAAAAAAATACATTTTTTGGTATGCTGCAGAATTTTAGTAATCATTTTCTATGTGTCATGAGATGAAAAAGGCTGACAATCACTGCTCTGGTAGAATAACTTCTTGGGAATCTTTCCTTGAACCCTTAGATGTCTTGATCTCCTAAATAGTCAGGTATAATAATGCCTTTTTTAAAAACATCCCTTGATCCTGAAATCTGACAAACCCTCCAGAGCTCTGCTTTATGTTAGGACCCACAGAGGAAAATATAAACATGAGTATTTTGGGTTATATTTGTGCCCACCCTCAATATTAAAAAGAAAAGAGCAATACCAAAAACAATAGGACACAGGGCCTTTGAAATGTTAAGCATCTACCCTCAGGACTCTGCTAAGACAGCCTTGTGGAATATTATATTACCCCTTACCAGTTCCCAAACTTCCCCGTTCCAAGCTTCCAGGCTTCCAGCTCCAGCAGTCCAGCCCCACTCCTCTCCTTAGGCTGGAAGACAGTGAGGTTCTCCTAATCCTCCCACAGCACAACCTAAAACAAGCGGTAATCACAAGCAGAATGGTGTGGCACAGATGAACTCATTGCTTAAAAGAGACCAAAATACGGAGCTGAGAAGGGTGGGCACCACCTGCGGCCTGTCTATTAAGACAGTCTGCCAGCGGCTGTCTTTTTGTAGCAGTCCCTTGCTTTGTTCCCTCTGGTGCTGGCAATGGAGCAGAGACCACAGGAGGGGGGTGGAGAGGATGGAGTCACCTTAAAGTGGGCTAGCAAGTTGCGCGGGAGTCTGACTTCAGCACCCGTGGCTCTTGATTGACTTCTTTATCAAAACCAAAGGCTCACACGGTTGTCTCTGTTCATGAATTCACTGGGTTGTCTGGCAAATGCTAGCTGGATCTCCCGACATGCTGCCCCAGGAGCCACACTTCACCTTCAAATCCTGAGGACCACATGGGCCTGAGGGGCAATGTTTAAATGAGTTCTTTCCTCCTCTCCCAGAGTCCGGAGTGCCTCTTTAATGTACAATTGACGCTGGGCATGTGTACTTTCTAATTGTGTTAAAGATGTCAAGGTCAGAACAGTTTGAATCCAATTTAATTTACATTAGAGAGAAAGAGAGACTGATACTAAGCTTCCACTGGAGGGATCTTTTTAGATAGATTTCAAAGATCAAAGCTTGTAATAGAAGAGCTTAATATTTGGATTAGTCATAGTTTTTGTCTGTTGAATTTGCATTACTTCAGTGGAATAGAGAACTCCTAAATTTAGCATCTCATGAATTACTCATGATGATTACTTAATAACATTCTAAGAAAGGTCTTATCCCAGACTAGGATTTTTTTCTTATTTCATATTTTTTTTAACTCAATGTATGTGAGTTTATAGTATGTTCCTATACTATGTCACCTAGCCTGCCTCTTGTGATTCCAAAGTAGCATATCATTTTTTTTTTATCAATTGTAGCCCATAATGAAAAAATAATCTAATATTAATTACAAGCCCCACAACTTTTAAATTCCCAGCTTTCCTTTTTTTAGATTTCAAAGGCAAGCAGTGTGGTGTTCTTGTACACAGTCAATCATTGTAACAGTTCAAACATATTTACCGTGTGAGTTAACTAGTTCCTATGATAAAAGAATAGGACGCTAAGTGGTAGGATGGAAAAAGGAAAGCAGAATGCTGTGAGTGTGAGCTGGTATTTCCATAGCAAGTCCTCGAACTTGGAGCTGGTCTCTCATTTGCCCTACTTTTTTTTATTTTTTAATTTGTGAAATGATAAAATATTACAATAAGTACTTTGCAATGTCATTTGTGCAAAGGCACAGTTATTGGTGCCAGGGGTGTCTTAGTAATTTTTTGCAGGAGTACTATGAAGTATAGGCATAATCTTATAGGTGAGGTGTTAAGCAATTAAGTGACCTGGTTAAGGTGATGTGGCTTTTAAGTAGCAGAAGAAAGACGTGAACCACGTTCAGGTGTTTCCAAGTGCCTTTTGTTCCATATGTCCCTTTGCAAGGGACACTCTGACAGGTAAGTGTTCCTGTTATGTGCATGGACCTGGGATGAGTGCTTTATCACTTTACAAAAATCATCATGATTTATAAGTATATTTAAAAATAATAGGGAATGAATCTCAGATTGCAACACGAAGGGTATGACAGGTGTGGTTCAGTGGTAGAGCATCAGCCCACACACCAAATGGTAGGTCAGAGGCACGTACTTGGGTTGCAGGTTCATTCCCCAGCCGGGGTTGCATATGTGTGGGAAGCAACCAATTGATGTGTCTCTCTCATATCACATTGATGCCCCCCCCCCCCCCCCCCCCCGCCCCTTACTCTCTAAAAGTAATTAGGGGGAAAATATTCTCAGGTGAGGATTAAGAAAGACAAAAAAAAAAAGTCCCCAAAGTCCCATAAACAAACAAAAAACATAGAAGTCTCTCTGAATACTTCTTTCATGATCAATAATGTTGCATATTATCTACTCCATCTAATTGGGTTACAGGCAGGGAACACAGTTTTCCAGATAGGGAATGTGTAACATTGGTAGACAGAGTAGATCTAGGATTGTCAAAATCACTCTTTCTGACCTTCTCATTTTCCATCCCAAGGGGAGCACCTCATTTGGAATATCTCTGCTATATATATGTACTTACAGTGGTCTGTCATGTTTTAATAGCTTTTAATGGGACTCACATTGTTATTGAAGTAAGAGATCACAACATATAAATTTGCTCCTCACTGAGAAGTCTGGAGTTCTTTATTTACAAGTAAAACAGAAAGTACCTGATATTCTGCCCTAGAAATGAACTACCCTAGTCCTGTGATGCCATGGTCTATCTTGACTTGAAAGCTGTGTCTATTACTTCTTTGCTTAGCTGACCACCATCCCAAATAGATGCTCATGGCTAGGCCTAGTCTGTTTTATTCTGAAAACTATGGAATCTGTACCTTGCCTAAATTGAGTATTCTTTAGGATAAAAGGTATCTGGGTGCCAGAAGCAATCCTATCTAATGAAAGAGTAATATGCAAATTGACCATCACTCCAACACACAAGATGGCTGCCCCCATGTGGACACAAGATGGCCACTACAAGATGGCCTCTATAGGATGGCCAGCAGGGGAGGGCAGTTGGGAGGGACCAGGCCTGCAAGGGAGGTCAGTTGGGGGAGATTAAGCCTTCAGGGGAGGACAGTTAATGGTGACCAGGCTGGCAAAGGAGGGAAGTTTGGGGTGACTGGGCCTACTGGGAAGGGCAGTTGGGAACAAATGGGCCAGCAGAGGAGTAGTTATGTGTCAATCAGGCTGGCAGGGGAGTGGTTAGGGAGTGATCAGGCTGGTAGGCAGAAGCAGTTAGGGCCAATCAGAAAGGCAGACAGGTGAGCAGTTAGGAGCCAGCAGTCCTGGATTGTGAGAAGGAACTTACAACTGCCCTGGGACATCCTTCGAGGGGTCCCAGATTGGAGAGGTACAGGCTGGCCTGAGGGACACCCACCCCTGTGCATGAATTTCATGCACTAGGCCTCTAGTATTCAGACAACCTAGGAAAACCATCTCTACAGGAAACCCATGGACTGCAGCTATAAATGAAACCCATTGCTTCATCTCCCATCAGTAACCTTGCCAGAGATTTTGTCTTATACTACAGGTCAAGACCATAATTTTTCTCCACTTAGTTACATTAGAAAATAAATCCATGTCCATTGGGGTATATATTTAAGACAAATGTTGCACTTTAAAAACTTGGATACAAATTCCAGGTGATATTTAAGAGAGTAAAAAGTAGTTACCTAACATAGAGAGCTACATGAGATTAACTGAGCATTTTATAAAAAATCTAACTTTCCACTACTTTCACAATTTAATCTAACAAGTAGCCAAAAGCAAATGAAGAGTTACCACAGAGAAAGCTGTTAGCACAATACTTATAATTGCTTTTTACTAGAGGAAAATATAAAATCTATGAATACAGGTAACCCATCTAATACCTGACTTGGGCCTAATGAGACTGAGATCTATGGAAGGCACTTGCTGTTGGACAAACCTTGTTCCAATCTTTCTAGCTGTGTGATTTTGCAAATATTATTTAATTTTTATGAGCTTCATTTTTATCATGTATGAAATGAGAATATTAATAACCGTGTTTAAAGCAGAGTATGAGATTGGGATTCTTGTTGCAGTGATTTCTTTGAGGGGCACTGGGGAATGCAGGTGCTTTCGGGAAAGGGAACAAATAAAGCAGGATAAGGAAGAGTAAAAAATTAAACAAGAATATGCTATTCATCTCTGTCACAGCACATCATATTCAATTAATTTAGTCCTTCCCTCCAAAATAAAAAATGCTTTTATAATGACAATAGATATTATACAGAGACATGTTATTAAAATATTGGCATGATCAGCTCTTAATGAATTTTTGTTAGTTTCCCTTGCTTCTTTTTCACCTGCTACCCTGTTTCCCCGAAAATAAGACAGTGTCTTATATTAATTTTTTCTCCCAAAGTTGCGCTAGGTCTTATTTTCAGGGGATGTCTTATTTTCCAGGAAACATGGTGGTAGTTTCTGGCAGGTGCCAAATGCTTAAGAATAAATTCACAGGAGAAAATACTTAAACATGGAAACATTTTACTCAATAACCTAATTTTTAGGAATGACCACCATCAACTTGAGTTTAGTGACACTGAATCCCATCCCTCACTGTACAAGTTCACCAACCCCTTATAGATGTCAGCACTGGAAGGCCATTTCCTGCCAATAACTGGGCATATACCTTAAATATTTAACTCATATTCAAAAGAAATAATGCCTAAGTAAAAAAACCAATAATAATATTATATAATAAAACCCTAATATGCAAATCAACTGAATGTCAGAATGACTGGTCACTAAGATGCACACTGACCACCAGGGGGCAGACTCTCAATGTAGGAATTGCTCCCTGGTGGTCAGTGTGCTCCCATAGAGGGAGCACTGATCAGCCAGAAGCCAGGTTCATGGCTGGCAAGTGGTGGCAGGAGCCTCTGCAGGTAGGCGGTAAGGAGCAAGGGGTCCCGGATTGAAAGAGCCCCAGACTGCAAGAGGGATGTCTGACTGCCGGTTTAGGCCTGATTTCTGCGGGGAGCAAGCCTAAGCTGGCAGACCGACATCCCTTGAGGGATCCTGGACTGAGAGAGGGCACAGACCAGCCTGAGAGACCTCCCAACCCCACTGCACAATTTTCTTTTTTTTTTTTCTTTTTTTTTTTTAAATATATTTTATTGATTTTGTACAGAGAGGAAGGGAGAGAGATAGAAAGCTAGAAACATCGATGAGAGAGAGTCATCGATCAGCTGCCTCTTGCACACCCCCTACTGGGGATATGCCCGCAACCAAGGTACATGCCCTTGACCGGAATCGAACCCGGGTCCCTTCAGTCCCCAAGCCGACGCTCTATCCATTGAGCCAAACCGGTCTCGGCCCACTGCACAATTTTCTTGCACCGGGCCTCTAGTATTCAAATAACATGCTATAAGCTCCAAGTCAGTTCATATTATGTTATTGTATTTGTGTCTATGGTGCTTTGGGGTTTACAGGTAAATTCATGTAAATGGCTCAGATAGCTTATTTAATGAACTATGTAAGGTTAAAAAGGTATGTTCTTCCTTTCTCTGCATTATTGTATTCCCTTTTCTATTTTCTTTTACATACATACTTTTCATTGTTTGCCTAGGTCATATTTAAATTGCCCAGAGCTATCTAAATCATCTTTTTCAGTTAATTCAATTGATCACAGAAGAGCCATTGTTAAAACATGACACATAGGTGCATGGTTGCTGGCTACTTAGATCTGAAAGTATGGTCAGAACAGAAAACCATTGCATTTGACTCCATTTCCTTTGGTGACTATACAAACTGACAATTTTTAACAAGTTTTGAGAATTCTTACTGCTTAAAATTCCCATGTTCATGTCATTGAAGCCTCAGAATGAAGTTTGACTACAGATGATTTCAATGGAAATGTGATCTGGGACAATATGCTTTGAACCTATATGAAGCTTAAACCTATTGGCCTCTCTGAATTGTGCTGTGTATTACAACTAGTCTGCCTCATTGTCTTTTTTTTTTTTTTTTTTTAATGAGGTCTTACCAGGCAACCTTTTTCCTTCATTGCAAGTAATTATTGCTAATTTAATAGTAGGCTCAATATTACTGTTGCTTATAATGAGTTCCTAATATTTCCCAAGGGAGAAGAGAAGAAAGGCTCAGAGAGAATTGCTAGCACACTTACCCTATCATAATTTGGGTTTTTATTCAATGGAGTCATATTTTATAGGGAGTGCTTTGCTCTCTTTTATAGCCTTAAGTGTGGATGAATAGTGAGTCAATTTATGTTTCTACATTTCACTGATATTTCTCATTAAGCATATTATCTGTATCTATTACTGAATTTGGGTTCCAACTAAATTCCTAGACCCCTATATTATGCTTATATTGAAAAAAATATAAACCCCAAAAAAGAGAAGTCCAGAGTGTCCAAGAAAATCTCCCACTGTCTGGAAACATGAGGATATATATGGCAGCAACCTTCACTCTGGAGGGCAAGGCAGTCCAGACTAGGATGTAAGGGGTTTGGTAGATTGAGAACAGGCTAAATTATTGTGGATTTCTTGTTCATGTGCTTTTAGTATTAGAAACCCAATAGAATATGTATAGCATGCTTTATATTACCATTTCAGGCTTATTCTCAAAATTGATGGTAATAGTTGTTAAAAACAAATAGTTAAAAAATTTAAAAAATTAACAAGTACCTTCTATATTTTACATGTGGTTTATATGTTTTATTCATATAATTAGTGTGAGATAAGCCAAAGGAGTCTATCTGAATCACCAGTAAACTGACCCCTTATAAAGCCATGCCCTAGTCAACAAACATCCTCATTGACACACATGTGCTGTCATTGCATCAAAGTATTTGTTTGTCAATCTCTAGTTGCAAATGAAGTACAAAATAGAGTGATCTTTACACCAAAGATTAAAGGGCGCTCTTGAGAAAATTGATGAAAAGTGACTCAAAGGCCAAAGATGCTATAATCAAATTGCTCAAGCCGGTCATAAAACAATGGGTCTCTTTATAGGGTAATCATAAAATTATGAAAGAAATATCAGTAGCTGATGAATTCTTTTCCCTAATGACTGCATAGTTGCAATTATAATCTACAGGGTAGTTTATATTAGATCAAATAAACACACTTGCAAACTCTTTAGTTCCAGGAAATTGCCCATTTAGACATTTTATTATTTAAGATAATTTAATTCCCATTTTAAATAGATTCACTTTTAAGTGGCATTTTCCCCAGCATGAATTATCCTCAGATAATAAGGAGTTTCTGTATATTTAATTTTATTTTATAGAAGAGAGAATTTATGCTCAGAGGAGTTAAAGTACTTTCATGCAGTCACAGCAGCTCCTAGTTGTTAATTTGAGAGAACTGTCTCTAAATAGAGAATTTTGATGCCACGTCCTGGTTTCTTTTCACCACACATCAACTATTTTAACATTCTCTTTCTATAGTATTCTATTTTATGTCACGTTTTACAATATGTTTAATTTGGCAGCTGCCTCCACTATTTTCCCACTCATTAAAACTTACTTTCATCAGAAAAACCCCTGCTATCAGGTCCCTTTTAGAAGAACCCTTGCTGAAAGACAGTCTGGTCAAATATCCAATCCAGTCTGATGTTTGCAATCCCATGTAGTATTTGACCACCGTCGTCAGAGATGGCAGGCCTCTTTGTTAAACTGTCCAGGTAGATACATTTATATTTACAACTTTGAGACTTGTGAAATAGTATCTAATCTGAGGGGTACTTTCTCCAATTATTTAATTTGTACAACCAAATATCTCTGACGTAAAAAGAAAAAGGAATATGTTAAGAGCTGTCAAGTACCCTGCAGAAACATCAGGGCCAGGGTTTTACCTACTAGACTCTTGCTCTTTTATTAGCAAATGTTAACTGACCGTTAGTATTAGATAATTAAGTATAATATACATCATGCTTCAAAATTTAGGATTGTTATATGCTTTTTGGTTTAAAAAATATGTCCTTGGAAGTAATTAGCATTGTTTGAAAATCTTTGTGATTGGGTAGTAAAAAGTAGAAAAATAATATGGGTGTGATTTATATATGTTTTTATTTTTTAAATTTACTTTTTTTTCAATTAAATTGGAGTGAAATTGATCATATAGGTTTCAGATGTGGGTTTCTATGTTACAAGATCTGTACATTGCACCACATGCCCACCACCCAAAGCCACATCTTCTCCCATCACCATATTTTAGGACTCTCATTTCCCTCCACCCCCTTCCCTCTGGCAACCACCACATAGCTTTTTGAGTTCCCGAGTTTCAGTTTTATATCCCACATGTGAGTGAAATCATATGGTTCTTAGCTCTTTCTGACTGACTTATTTCACTTAGCATACTGTTGGCAAGGTCCATCCATGTTGTTGCAAATGGCAGTATTTCATCCTTTATTATGGCTGAGTAGTATTCCATTGTGTATGTGTGCCACATCTTCTTTATCCAGTCCTCTATCCCAGGACACTTTGGTTGTTTTCATGTCTTTGCCACTGTGAATAATGCTGCAATGAAATAGGGGTGCATACATCATTGTGAATACATGATTTCGAGTTTTTCAGGTATATATCCAGGAGAGGGATTGCTGAGTCATATTTTATTCTTAATTTTTTGAGGAATTCCCAGACTGCTTTCCATAGTGCTTGTGCCAGCCTATACTCCCACCAGCAATCAATGAGGGTTCCCTTTTTTTTTTTTCCACAACCTCTCCAGAAGTTGTTATTGCTTGTCTTGTTGATAATAGCCACTCTTAACAGGTGTGAAGTGGTATTTTATTTGTACTTCCCTAATTGCTAGTGAGGTTGGTCGTTTTTCATATATCTATCAGCCAACAAATATTTTTTTTCATTTTTTATTAAGCTATTATATGTGTACATATCTTACCATTGCTCCCACCACCACTCCCATACATGCCCTCACCCCCAGAGTTTTGCGTTCATTGGTTATGCTTATATGCATGCATACAAGTCCTTCAGTTAATCTCTTATCTCCCTCATATCTCCCTAATCTTCCCCCTGTAATTTGACTGTTTGTTGTTTTACTGTCTCTGTATCTTTTTGTTCATCAGTTTATAATGCTCTTTATTATCCATAAATGAGTGAGACCATGTGGGTTTTTTCTTTCATTGACTGGCTTATTTCATCCAGCATAATATTCTCCAATTCCATCCAGGTTTCTGCAAATAGTAAGAATTCCTTTTTTATGGCGGCATATTATTCCATTGTGTAGACGTACCATAGTTTTCTGATACAATCATCTGCTGACGGGCACCTAGGCTGTTTCCAAATCTTAGCTATTGTAAATTGTGCTGCTATGGACATAGGGGTGCACATATCCTTTCTGATTGGTGTTTGTAGTTTCTTAGAATATATTCCTAGGAGTGGGATTACTGGGTCAAATGGGAGCTCCATTTTCAGTTTTTTGAGGAAACCTCATACTGTTCTCCACAGTGGCTGCACCAGTCTGCATTCCCACCAGCAGTGCACGAGGGTTCCTTTTTCTCCGCATCCTCGCCAACACTTGACATTTGTTGATTTGTTGATGTTGGCCATTCTGACAGGTGTGACATAGTACTGCATTGTCATTTTGATTTGCATCTTTCAGATAATTAGCAACTTTGAGCATGTTTTCATGCGTCTCTTGGCTTTCTGTTTTTTTTTTTGTTTGTTTGTTTGTTTGTTTAGATTCTATTTAGGTCCATTGCCCATTTTTTTTTTTATTGGATCATTTATCTTTCTTTTATTAAGTTGTATAATGTACATCTGCCTGTAGATGTTGGAGATTAAACTTTTATCCATGATAACATTTGCAAATATATTCTCCCATACAGTGGGCTTTCTTGTTATTTTGTTGATGGTTTCTTTTGCTGTAAAAAAAAGCTTTTTTATTTTGATGTAGTCCCATTTGTTTATTTTCTCTTTAGCTTCCATTAACCAAGGGGCAGTATCAGTGAAGAAGTTCTTTCAGCATATGTCTGAGATTTTGCTGCCTGCAGATTCCTCTAGTATTTTTATGGTTTCCCACCTTATGTTTAAGTCCTGTATTCATTTTTAGTTTATTTTTGTGTATGGTGTAAGTTGGTGATCTTGTTTAATTTTTTTACATGTATCTGTCCAACTTTCACACCACCATTTATTAAAGAGACTGTCTTGACTCCATTGTATGTTCATGCTTCCTTTGTCAAATATTAATTGAGCATAGTGGTTTGGGTTGATATTGGGATTCTCTATTCTATTCCATTGATCTATATGTCTGTTCTTATGCCAGTACCATGCTGTTTTGAGAACAGTGGCTTTGTAATACAGCTTGAAATCTGGTATTGAGGTCCCTCCTACTTTATTCTTTTTTCTCAGGATTGCTATGGCTATTTGGGGTCTTTTTTTTTATTCCAGATGAATTTTTGGAGAGTTCTTTCTAGATTTGTGAAATATGCCATTGGTATTTTAATGGGGAGTTCATTGAACCTATAGATTGCTTTGGGTAGTATGGACATTTTAATGATGTTGAGTCTACCAATCCATGAACATGGTATGTTATTCTATCTGTTTATATCTTCCTCTATCTCTTTTTTCAGTGTCCTATAGTTTTCCGCGTATAGGTCTTTTCATCAAATGATTTTTAAGACTTACTTCAAAAATAACAGCATGTTTTTTTTTTCCTATCAAATTCATTAGGCAGGTTCCCTCCACTTTTGGGTCCAAGAGAATATATCTGTCATTTTAATGGGAATAAAATAGTTCTAAAATAATGGCTATCCCCATGACATCAATTCAAGAACAAGCTTGAAGTTATTTGATTATAATGAAATAGAGCCTCTTTAGCTATGATAAAGGTAACAACTACATTATTATTATTCTTCCAGAGGTGGACCTAGAAAAAAACACAATTATAATGACATTAAGGTAATGGTTATTTAGTATTATAATAACCTTTGTGCTTATGTTCTTGACCTAAGAGTGTATAAGCATGAATTAATATAAAATCTTGAGCAAAACATGTTCATCAAGCAGAGATAACATGTCACATGAATGACGTGATGTCCGACCTACATGATTTGATTTGAGTGATGGTGGGAAGAATATCTGTCTAAATAGATATGCTCCACTCGCTGCCCAAAAATGTAGAATGGTTAGATTCTCTTGTTCATCACACCCATTTTATGTTTGACACAATTTTATTATCTCCAAAGCTGCTTTTACATCTTTTTTGGTACTATCCTTGCTGTCTTACCTGTGTCTCTCTAGCATCATGACTAATAAGTCAAACTCTGGGTCAAAAGCTTCCATATTTGAATTCTGTTCTGTAATTTACTCATTTTTTTTTTTACCTTACACAATTGACTTACATTCTCTGTGTCTACAGTAAGTTCTCTTATAAATAATATGGGAATATAATAGAATTTTCCTCTAGAGTTGTTATAATTATTAAATGAATCAGTGTCTATAAAGTTTTTAGAATTAGGAAATAATAATTGTTTTGGTATTATTACATTATCACACATTTGCTGATACCAGATAATATCACATAGGTAATTTATGAATTAAACAAAAATACAACTAGTGCTTAATATATATGAAACACTATGTTAAGGACAGAAGCCCAAACCCCAAGGAATTTAGAATTTAGTGGTTAGAACTTCCTGGTTTTCTTCAAGGGTCATTAGTTTATCATCAAATCTATGCTAACGTTCCAGAGGCCAGTAAGATGCCTAATCCCCTGAAAGTATGAATAATGCAATGCTCGCTTAACTCTGAACCTCAGAGCATCTGAGAATTATTCCTACCCAGGGTCTGAAAACTTACCCAGCACCTGATAGTAGTGAAGCCATCACTAGCTTTTCAGTTCTCTTAAGATACAAATGTAGAGTTTTCGGAATTGACTAAAATACCCCACTTACAATAGCTTTACCAGCTATTGTTTCAACCTATTCTTTCCCTTACTCTGTGTTCCAGCCACATTGGCCTCTGTCAGTCCTCTACCTCTTTTCATCTCATGACTTCCTCACATGTTCTTTCTTATGCATGGGACACTCTCTGTATATCAGGTTGGCTTCCACTACTTGAAGTTTCTGCTTGAAGTTCAACTGTTCAAGGAAATGTCTTCTGATTCCATCCCAGAATGGGCTGCATCCCTCTAATGTTCTCTAATAGAACCCTAGGTTTGTTCTTGAATATTTAGTCACAAATACATAATTTTATAGCAACAATGGAAGGGCATTATTTTCACAGACTTAAATAATGGTAATGAAACTATATACATGTAGTACCTCAGTAGTAAAAGGAGAGTAAAGAGTAAGATATTAAGAGAGAGAGAGAGAGACACTTAAATTCTGTTCACAATTCCAACTAAAGAGCTTATGACCTAAGGCCTAGAAGGGGGCATAGGTTGACAGGGGAGTCCTTTCCTCAGTTATATTTATTAATCAATTTTAAATTATGAAATTGAATACCAGAATTTGAACATGTTTTTTAAACATCATGGCTCCTTTACATAAAGCAACAACTTTACACTGTGTGCGTGAAACACACACACACACACACACACACACACACACACCCCACTGGTTTTAAACTCTAAGAAAATTAGCCATGTTGAATTAATTGAGAAAAACTATTGGGACATTGGGATACACTTCCTAGAGAATTTTCCAGGGTAATTCAGATTGTGTGTAACTTTTACCTTACCTGATAATGTGGAACCTAACAGATAAAGAAGATGCAACTGTCTCTATTTTTAATATTAGTAATCCCAGCCTAAAATGTAAGTTCTGTGAGGGCAGAAGGTACGCCTGTATTTCATTCCTGTATCCCTAGCACACAGCAGGATGCTACTACAAATAAATATTGTTTGAATGAATTAGCATTCTGCCCGTGTTTATAGGATCAATCTACTTGGAAACAATACAGAGTTTGTAATTGGAAACACTGAGGGAGTAGATAGAAGACACGGAATTTCAGACCCTAAGAATTATGCAGATAACTTGTGTGTCTGTAGAAATTTAAATTAAAATGGCAGAAAAACTGAAAGCTGGACATGACAAAGTTTGGTATATTTCAAAGAAGACTTGTATAAGTAAGGCAAGAGCCTGCCCTTCAGTTTCTTATTTAAGCCAAATTCCACATGAAAAGTTGACATCTTCCTTAACATTTCAGGTCGAATGAGCCGGACTCGATTTATCATGCTGCCAACCCAAGGGGAAGGACGGCCGTGCCCCACAGAGCTCACCCAGCAGAAAGCCTGCCCAGTGACCCCCTGCTACAGCTGGGTCCTCAGCAACTGGTCTGCATGTAAATTGGAGGTAGGTCTGCGACCAAGAAGGTTCTGCTCAAACATTGTGCGCTGGTGGAATACTTTTCACAACAGCAGGGACCAGGCACAATGCATTTTTATGCAATGGAGTACACGGAAAAATACAATGAATGCCTTAACCGCAAGCAGAGGAAAATGCAGAGCCATTCATTAGTCACTGATTATAATGGGCCGGGTCACAGGACTGTCAATCTCCTTGGTATCCTCAAGAATTCTCTTTTATTTTCCTGGCTTGTTGGAATTATTTAATTAGGCAAAACCCTGATGCTATGGATATAGCGCAGCTTGCTGTAGACTGTGTTTCTTAAAGAGGCACATTTGGGCTTAGACAAAGTCTTGCGTAAGGGCAGAAAACCAAATGTGTATGAAAGTTATATTTTAACATTATTACACAAACCAAGGTTACTACATTTTCCTCAATGATTACTTTTTTATTGGCTTGAAATATAAATGTCTAGAAACATCATAATATATCACATGCTTTTGCTGGATCAGCAGAGACCCTCCACAGCACTTTCTCTTTGGCTTCCTGGGTAAGGAAAAAAGCACATTGATTTTTCCAGTTTTCTTTCTTTACTAGTTTATCCTCCAGTTCATATTCCAAAGCTTATTATAATTAGGTAACAATAATCTCCATTATGCATTAAGCAATCTGCAGAGTATTCTCATAAAGATGCCTGCTGTCCCTGTCAGATGACATCGTCTCACAGCATTATCATCTCGCACAAGTTAAAAGCCCAGGTATTATAATAAGTCCCAGAGCAATAAAAATGTGTGGTACATTTGTCAGTCTCCTTTTTTATAGGAAAAAAAAGGTAACCATGCTAAGTAATTCAATACCAGCCTAATGGTTTTAAATATGAATCCGTTGTCTGCTAATCTGAAACCTTCTTTCCTAAACTAGTTCAGCAATATTAAAGTAATGCTTGAGATCACAATCAAGAGAATGAAAGGAATGTTACCCCTTATCATTGCACTAAATGTTGTCAGAGTAGAGAAAATCGGCTCAAAGAATGCAAGAGCCTATAGCAGGGGCAGGGAGACAAAAGAAACAGAAATGGAGAAAAAAAGGAGGGAGGAAGTGAGAGGGCTAAAAAGGACTGAATGAAACTCTATGCTAAAGGTCTTACCAGGAACACCACTGTTACTATACTCTATACTAGGGGTGTCGAACTCAATCAGAGAAGGGGCCAAAATCTAAAATCCAGCCTAAATCGCGGGCCGAATGGTTTACTGAACAGTCATAAACTGACAATGTCATAAACTGACAGCGGAGTGCAGTGATGACAGCGCGGTGCGGGCCACATTGCAAGGCCTGGCGGGCTGGATTTGGCCCGCGGGCCTTGTGTTTGACACATGTGCTCTATACCTTACCAGTTCTTCTGTACTTTCTCTTTTATCTTCTCAAGTATCATGAGCCTTTCATTTCCTTTCTTTCTGTTTAATAGACAAGTGTTCCATCTTGTCCTATAGAAACATTAGGGGGAAATGCCAAATGTAATCTCCAATTCTGTTGTTTGCTACTGAGCTTTTAAAGGCAGAACCACTGGGGCAAGAGTGTAGTGCTGTGCACATTCTCTGCAGCAGTGCTGGTGAGGAAAGCGGGTGATAGCATCGGTTAGCAATACCCAGACTTGGAGCCTTGGAGACCATAAGAGCAGCTGTGTCCAGAAACTTCAGAGCTCCTCAGATTTCCTGGGGAGGCTATTCCCACTAATTGACAAGCTCAGTTAGGAGGAAATTTGGAGTTAGACCTCATCCAGGCAAAGCTCACAGGAAACAAGTCTGTAGTTAATTGCTCTGGCACCTTATCCAATGGGGCCAATCAGCATTCTTCCCTAAGAAGGAGGTGTAGGATTGAAGCTTTCAAGGATGCTGTATTCAGGAACTCTTAGCTGTAGATAAAGACAGTCACTCAGAAGGAAGAAAGATGAAGGGAAGTAATTCAGAGAAAAGCAAAGGCAAATGGAGAAAGGGGATCATGATACTTGCCTCTGCTTTGTCCTGCATTCAAATTTAATTTCTGCTTTTCCTGAAGCCTAATTGTGAATTCTCTGAGTCAGTAAGCACAATTATCTTTTCAGTGAGTTGCCTTTTCTTAAAATTAAATGTAAGCTGAAGTTTTGGAATTACTGATCCAAATACAAGTGGGCCTTTGCCACAAAGGAAAAAGCATTTCTCTCTCAATCGCACTTCTGCGTCTTCTTGTTCTATCATAGCCAAACCTGCCAAATGCAGGTATGGAACCTGCTCATTTACTGCAGGCAGCGATGATGTTGAAGTGGCTGGTTGCCATCAAGCTGTATCAAACCTCAACCAGAGAAGCTTGCATAGGGCACTGTTGATGTGCCCATGTTGCTCTTATCTTATATGGAGAGAGATCAGCAAACAGAAGTGTTTATCCTCAGGCTTCACTTTTTTGGTGTGTTTTGTAACTCTTTCCAAGTTTTTTAGCTGATAACATGTATCCAGGCCTAGGTTGGTCAGTCTGTCTTAGGAGCTCAGACTCCAGAGTCTAGACCCTAATTTTAGTCAGTGTTCTACCAGTTCCTAGCTCTGCAGTTTTGGCAATCTCTAAACTCTTTAAACCTCTGTTGTTGTTTTTAATCCTCAACTGAGGATATTTTATTTCCATTGCCTTTTTTGAGAGAGAGAGAGAGAGAGAGAGAGAGAGAGAGAGAGAGAGAGAGAGAGAGAGAATGAATATGAATGGGAGGAAAGAAGGGAGTAGAGAGAGAGGGAGAAAAAAAACAACACATTGATCTGAGAGAGATAGATTAATTGGTTGCTCCTGCTCAAGCCCTGACCATGCAGGCATTGAACTTGCAACCTAGATACCTACCTTTAAGTGAGAGTTGAACCTTTGCCCCTTCTGTTTTTGAGCCAACACTATAACTGCTGAGACACACCCGCCAGGGCTCCAAGCCTCCATTTTAAAATCTGTACCATGGGAGTAGAAATAGTACAGTTTTGTTGGAGATTTTTGGAAGGCATTAGACACTTCATATTGCAGTGCTTAGCACAGTACTTGGCAAAGAGAAGAGCCCATAAATTGTAATTGCTATTATAATCTTAATTAAAACTATAATTATGATTATTAACACCATCTGCCTAAACACATCTGGTGATGCCAATTAAGAGCATACAGAGTCCATTAGTGCTCTGGACAGCAGAGAGTTAATGAGAGAATCCTCGCAGATGATCAACTTGCTCTGAGAAGCCAGGATCCTTTCAGGCTCAAGTGTGTGAGGCTCAGGGCCGAGAGCGAGCTTATGGCTGCTCCATGAGCGAAATGATCATTCTGATGCTGATTTATCATTTTCCTGTGGCTGTTGCCAAAGGTATGAGAGATTAAGCTTAAATATGGATGCATTCGAGAAGCATATTATAGTTTGTCTTGGTTTTTAAATTGACCCCTTATGTGGACTTGTTTCCTGCCACTTCCTTATACTCCATCTCCTGGAATGTCAGACAAAATGCAAAGCAATTGCATCTTCGGTTACTGAGGTTCCAGGTGGCAGGGTTTTCAAATTTCATACCGGCCACGGGGTCTCAGACTCCTCTCCCAGTCCACCAAGTCTTTGCTCTCTAGCAAAACACACACCTCAGACAATGCTTAGATCCCTCCTGTAGAATAACAAGTGATGGGGAGAATATTCCCCGACAGTGACATTTAACTCATGCTAGTGGTTTTCCACTTCAGGGAGTAGACATTTTCTACAGCATTTGCATTGACTGAATCTACCATGAACTGATTTTGAACCTCCACTTATTTTCTAAAAAATGCACTAGGGTTCAAAATTAGAGTGCATTTTTAACAATTTCACAAGAACTGTAGAAATTAGAGCAATTACGAGGCATTGCTGGGTCAAGTGTGGGGATTGCCGTCTTACATAATTCTTATTAAAACAGCGCTAGAAGGGACTATGATGGTCCCAGGTAACATGCCTAAGCAGGCTTTTCAGGCTTTAAATTCCGATAATATGAACCTCCTCCAAGTGGCGCCTTCTCTTTTTTTTTTTTTTTTGCCAATATGCCTCTGACCCCTAACTTTCTTAATGATGAATGTGTCTCGGCAGCCACTTTGTGCCCTCCTGTACCTCCGGTGGTCTACCTACCACCTACCTGACACGAACTGTGCCTTGACCTGGGCGGGGCTCCACAGGCCCCTGAGCCCCGGATAACCTGTTGCACATCCGGAGCAATATCCTGACTGCTTTGGCTGACTTCTTGACCTTTCTTGCTCCCGCCACTGCCAGAGCCATAGCAGCTCCAAGGTCTAGGCCAGTGGTCAGCAAACTCATTAGACAACAGAACCAAATATCAACAGTACAATGATTGAAATTTCTTTGGAGAGCCACATTTTTTTAAACTTAAGCTTCTTCTAACACCACTTCTTCAAAATAGACTCGCCCAGGCCGTGGTGGTATTTTGTGGAAGAGCCACACTCAAGGGGCCAAAGAGCTGCATGTGGCTTGCGAGCCGCATTTTGCCAGCCAAGGGTCTCAGCAATGCAGTTTGTGAGCCCTGTGGTGGGGAAGGGGTAAGGAGGTGAAATCCAGGTGCCCGGTGCAGAGCAGTTACTATGGTGCTCCCTAGTAACGGGTTATGCAGCATGCCATTCATGGCTGCAGAAACAGAGATGCAGGGCTCCAGTACTCTTCCGCAGTGCCTTCTTCTTCCCCTCCCTCCTTTCTCCTCTCTCTCTCTCTCTCTCTCTCTCTCTCTCTCTCTCTCTCTCTCTCTCTCTCTCCTTCTTCTCCCAGCACTAGTCAGAAAGGCTCTAGCTCTTCTTTCAACTTCTGGACTTAGTGCAAACTGAGCAGCACACTGTGGAAGCTCAGAGCAGTTAATACTCCCTGGGATGAAAGTTGATAGATGAAAGAGGATCCAAGGAGGAGTTGGCATTTAAATGCCTCTGCCTTTTTCTTTTTTAAAAAAAATATATTTTATTGATTTTTTACAGAGAGGAAGAGAGAAGGACAGAGAGTTAGAAATATCGATGAGAGAGAATCATCAGCTGCCTCCTACACACCCCCCACCGGGGATGTGCCCACAACCAAGGTACATGCCCTTGACTAGAATCTAACCTGGGACCTTTCAGTATGCAGGCCAAGGCTCTATCCACTGAGCCAAATCAGTTTTGGCTGCCTCTGCTTTCTTCCTCCCTTGCCCACCATGGGTGGCACTGAGGCATGGGGAAAACACGTGACCTGACTGAAAGAGGATGTAGGCAACCAAGAAAGCAGCTGTGCTGACTTTGGAAAGGAGGCCTGCATGGTAACACTACCTTATACTCACTTTACTTCCTACTTGCTTCAGTTAATTTACCCTCACTCTTGCCCTCCTGCGATTTCAGCTTCTTAGCAGAAAAGTTGACCTTAGTTTCAGATTTTTCAAGCTATTGGTGCAAAAAGAGAGCTATCACCTCTAAGTTATTGAAATATCCAATGGAATTCTGTTTGAAGTATGAGCACCTGACAAAAGCCAACAAAATACCACTCCTCTCAGGGGTACCTGACAAGTGTTCCAGTCGGAAACCTTTCATCAGGCAGATGCGTGGGCCAGACACCCACTAAGAGCCTTTCAATTCTAAGCTTCTCTTTCTATAAGACACATTGTAATTTTTTTTTCTAATTGGCAGGAATAATTAGAGTGGACTTTGTAAATATATTCAAAGGACAATTATTCATCATAGAAGGCATGCTGGGAAAACAACTCATGACAATAGAGAAAATTACTGTTGCATGGGAAACCCCAACCTAATCCATATGAGGAAGTACGGAGTTGCCAACAAGACAAAAAGTAACAGGAATGTATGGCCCGTGGTGATTATAGATACTAGGCCATTGTATCCCATACACCTATACAAATTATGGTGTTTCTTTTTCAGTCAATTCTAGCCGAGTTCCAGAATGAATGGTCACATTTTAAGAAGAGAAATTCCACAGTATAAATTTGCATTTCTTCTTCAGCTCTCTATTCTCAGGCCCTCAGAGAATTGTTTAGTGATGCTTTGTCAAGAATTGAAAGAGAACTCCCAGGAGGAGGAAGTTGCTGAAATATACAACTAGAGTTTACTTTTTTTTTTCTTTCTTTCTTTTCCTTTTAGCTTAGAGTTAGCACAAGTCAAAACTGAGTTACTAATTATTTGGGTGATTCTGACAGAATCCTTTCCTCTCCCAGGGTGGAGACTGTGGAGAGGGAGTCCAGATCCGCAGCCGCTCCTGTGTGGTCCACAATGGCTCAGTCACTAGCTCAGCTTTACCTGTGGATGATGCCCAGTGTAAAGAAGTGCCCTGGCAGGATGGCGCCCTGCAGCAGCTGTGTTCTGTGCCCTGCCCAGGTATGCTGCCTCCAACAATGGGGAATGCCTTCCATGATGACCTTATTTATTTTCTATTCATTTTTTTTATTAACTTTAATTTTTAACTTTGATTATAACTTTGGAATATGCTGGCAATGGAGGCAAGAGGGGAAAAGCCCTGGACTTGGAAATTTAAAAGCCAAGTTAGATTCTTGTCTCTATCACTCCCCTGGCATTTCCTTGAGACATATGGTCTCACCCTTTGAGCAATGGCTGCTCCACCTAGAAAATGTTTCATCAACTCCTGACCTGATAGCACATTGGCCAGTACTCCAACACTATTGACTGAATCCATGAGTGGATGAACCTGCGGAGGATGGCATGGTGGGGACAAATCAGGCTGCATGTTTGTGAAAGCATTCTGTCACATAGTAACGTTCTATGTAACTGTGAAGGGCATTATTAATTGCATAAAATGTATGAATTTATTTTAATCCTAATAACTTAGGGTATATGGCATAAGTTTAAGATGACTTTATAAATACTTATAGTATGACAAGTACAATACATGTGCATGTATGTAAACACATATGCTTTTGTACATATGTACACACAAATGTGTGTGTATGTTTAGTTTATTTGACATTCTTTAGGCCCAAAGATATTCCACTTTATTTATTTATCCCCCCTCCCGCCCACTCAAGATATTCCACGTTAATAATCAACTTATTCTCTTTTTATGGTTTCTGTGAACCTCAATTTTACAATGCTGTGCTGCTCTTTGAAAACTTAGTTCCTTTAACCTCTACATTTCCCTTTTTAAAAAGTTTATATCACTAGCAGATGTATAGTGTTCTTTAGATATGACTATGCTTTGAAGCAATGCCAATCTAGTTTTGGCATTATCTTTCTAAAATAGATTAAACCAGTGGTTGGCAAACTGCGGCTCATGAGCCACATGTTGCTCTTTAGTCCCTTGAGTGTAGCTCTTCCACAAAATACCACATACTCTAATTAAGTTAATAACAATGTACCTACCAATATAGTTTAAGTTTAAAAAATTTGGCTCTCAAAAGAAATTTCAATCATTGTACTGTTGATATTTGGCTCTGTTTACTAATGAATTTGCTGACTACTGGACTAAGCCATCAATTCGTCATTTTGAGTACATTCTAATTGGAAAATTCGTCAAAGTAGAATGTCTGGCCTATGGAACTCACCCTATCACTGCACCACCAGCAATCTCCCGTGAACCCTGTCCATGTAAATGCTGTTGCCCCCACTCTGTACTGCACACCCATCCAGGAGACTGTCACCTAACGGGCTGGTCGGAGTGGAGTACATGTGAATTAACCTGCATCGATGGAAGAAGCTTCGAGACCATGGGCCGCCAATCTAGGTCAAGGACATTTATAATTCAGTCTTTTGAAAACCAAGACAGCTGCCCCCAGCAGGTTCTAGAAACACGTCCTTGTACAGGTACCAAGAGCATTTTTCAATTCTCAGCTTTGATTGCTTATATGTATTCTTTTCTTATTTTGGGGGTAATGGCACCGCTGTTGTCATATTTGCTTGCAGGAGGCAAATGCTATCACTACACATGGAAAGCAAGTCTTTGGAATAATAATGAGCGAACAGTATGGTGCCAACGTTCAGATGGCGTTAATGTCACAGGTATTCCTACCTCAGATTCATGTGGGTGCTTCCTAAAGATCTGAGTGTTGCTGTTTGTGAAGAGAATTCGCTTTCAAATGATAAGCCAGGTAACACTGAACAGACAGCCTTTGATTATCTTCTTGTCCAGTTGTCATTAGACCTTTGCATCTCAGAAAGCAAACAATTCTATTTGGAGACCATCATAATATAGCAGACAACTTAAAGGAATAAGCAGAAACACATATTTTTTTCTCTCAAATATTATTATCTGAGAAAGACTGAAAAAGATGCCAACTTAAGACAATTATCTCTCAAATTTTAAATCATGTACCTTCTTAGTAAAAAGATTTTGAGGACATATCTAAACATATCATGTATATATATCATATTATATGCTTATACAATATATAAAATGTACATATACTTAAAAGGGTATATTAGGACACATAAAAATGTAAAATATTATTTGTTAATGGTAGAAAAATTTGCTGCAAATTATATATGAATATATTAATTCCCTGGAAGCTTAGTTTTTGAAGATTGTGCTAGTCATGATTTCTATTTTTAAACTTTGTTTTTATTGTTGAAAGTATTAGAGATGGCCCCCCTTTTTCCCCATTTGACCCCTTCTAGGCTGCACCTGCCTCCTGCCCCCCATTACACAGTCTGTGTCCATGGGGTTTGCATGGATGCATACAAGTTCTTCGGTTGATCTCTTCCCTCTCACCCACCCCTACTTCCCTCTGAAATTTTAGTCTTTTCCATGTTACTATTTAATATCTAAATTTAGATTGAGGAAGTGTTCCTCATTCATCATGATGTATACAATTCGATCTATAGTCTAGTTTTCTTAATAATTGTAAAGGATTTTTATGCCTTCTTATGTTAGAAAATTAAATTGCCATCATTTTTACATAGTACTGGAAGGACAAAGAACAAATAGGAGGGGTCAGCTCTGTCTTTTCCTTGTACGTGTGTTTTTGCATTGTTGGTATTCCCTTTAATCCATAGTTTATTCACACAGTAATTTATTTTAAGCTACTTGCACATTTCATCAGTTGTTAAAACTAAGTATATTGTAAATCAGCCTTACCAGGAGCACAGAAAGCATCACACACTGCAATATACTGAGAGTTAAAGTGGTGCCCTCACACCACAAATTCTCCACACAGAGTGCACATGGACACCTGATGCATGAGCTCAGCGTACTAGTATCATTGCTAAGTGTTAGTGGAGCTCAATTTTATTCTTAAAAATTGTTATATAAACTAGATAAATTCACACATTTTCTGCCCTAGAGATGCCCTCCTATAAGGGCCCACACACTGCCCTTTGGACATTGCTGCTTTAAAGAGTGGACAGCACCCCCTCCAAACTCAACTGGTAGCCACCGGACTGTGTGGTTATTGCCACTAATGCCCACATTAATAACCACACCAAAGTGCTAATTCTGATGTGGATTATTTTATTTTCCAAGTAATTTATCTGCCTCATTCTCAGGAAAGTGTCCTGACTGTTCTCTACACTGCCTTATGCCCAAAGCTTTTACTAGCTACAAAATCAAACCATAACCAGTTAACAATAGTAAGGCAAAGACTACAGTTTATAAATACAACCAGTATTATAAACAAGGTTTAAATACTTCCCTCAAACATTATGCTCAATCTTTGCTTAGTACATGGAATCCAGGAAGGCAAGACTAGTATGTGAGTGGTTTTTAGATTGTAGAGGAATGCATTATTCTATCCACTTACTCACAAATATGTAATTACTGTGCCAGGTACTATACATACTAGATCATATGTATGATTTCCCCTCCTGGTGCTTCTACATTTGCTCTTAAAAATAAGTGTGGGGGGGAAGGGGGTCAGAGGGTGTGTGTGGAGGCAAGGGGGCATCAAAGGGTATGTGTAACCTGACAAATATGTTTTAAAATGTTGCCAAAGTGTTTGATTATCTGGTGCCATACATTGATCAGTGGCTTTCTTTTAGCAAGTGGTTGTTGGGAACTGGCCCAGTGCCTAGGTGGGGTCCTCCAGAACTGGAGGAAAATATATGTAAGTAAGTCTTGTGCTGATACATTTCATGCTCCTGAACTTAAATTGAGATGTCGCCGATTCTTTCACTGATGCTGGCACTCACAGCCTTCCCACTCCAGCACAGCTATAAGATGGAATCACACTGCCAGCAGCAGGTATAAAGAATCTATAAATAGCTTCTGTGAGCAGAGCCTCCCACCTCTATCCATCCAGCCTGGGGTAATCAATAAAGTAAGACTGGGCCACATCTCAGCAAAGGGATTTAAAAAATAATACGGAGTACTGTTACAAAGTGGCCAGTGCCAGAGAGAAAAACTGTTTTCTAATGTTTATCATAGAAAAATCTGCAAGTGGTGATGGCATTTCCTTTGTAGGAGGCTGCTCCCCTCAGGCACGGCCTGCAGCCATCCGCCAGTGCAACCCGGCCTGCAGAAAGCCTTTCTCCTACTGCACCCAGGTGAGTTCCTGCAGGAGAGGCCCACCAGGGTTCTAATTGCCGTGTTGCACACACGTAGCTGGATGCCTTCCAGACACTGGAGCGAGCCCAGCAGCTCCATGTGCCCAGGGTACCATCTAGAGGCACTGGCAGGAGTAGTCACAGTGATAAAGGATTTCTATGTGGGGATATGTGTTAAGGCAGGCAGTCTTTTTCTATAAATCTGCCTATAGCTAAATCTGTTTTTCAGATCTCTAATTTATATTAGCTCTACTTATCAATAAGTGTTCTCCACTGATTTATTCCTTGATTCTTAGCCTTTCATCTACCTAAATTATTTGGAAAGTTATTAATGCATGTTTGTATGTGCTCAATGTTAAATTGATTATGGTATAAATACTATAGTGTAAGTTTTTAGTTCACTTTAAATTAGTTAAATAAATGCCTATGAATAAAATGCCTATGAATAAAAAGTACCATGTAGGTGTGCACATCCATATAGATGAATATATATATATATATATATATATATATATATATATATATATATACATATATTTTTTTTTTTAAAGCAGAAAGCATTCTTCCTTAACTCCCATCTACCACTGCTCAGGAATTATTAAAAACTGTGCAGTGCACATATAATTTTTACAGTTATGTCATGTTCCTAAAACAGATTTCTTCTCACACATATGTGCCTTGGGTGAGGTTTTGGGGTTTTTGTTTGTTGTTTTTTCTCTCATTGGGCTGCCCTTTTTGGGTGCAGAGCCAAGCCTACAAGCAGGGAGGTAGTTCAGACCAGTTATTGATCAAGGGTAGCAGGTGAGAGGGACATTAGGCAGCTGGGCAGCAGCAGAGCTCAAGGAGCACATAACTGAAGTTATGCACATAATTCCGATTGCCTTGCTTCTCAGAATCAAGGGCAGGTTGAAGTGAGTGGGCAGAAATCTAAACAGCTGGGGCTGGGGGAAGAGTTGAGGATATTTTGATTAAATGTCTTAAAGATTTCTACAAGAGAGGAAAGGGTGTAGTTAATACCCTCTATTGACAAATAATTGTGATTTCATATTTGCAAAGTGTACAAACTGTAAACCGCTAGAAAAAAAGCTGGTGATTTATTTAAGTGTTGACTTTATTGGATTTTCATCTCTTTGGCAAGACTGTTGCTGGGGAAAAAAAACAAAAAACAAAAAACAAAAAGAAAAAAACCCAGAAATTTCCATGACATACAAATGATTTCAACGCTTGCTATTTTTTATCTACACAACACAACGAGTAATTATAAAAAAATTATTTTTCTGCTGTAGGGTGGAGTCTGTGGTTGTGAGAAGGGTTATACAGAGATAATGAGATCGAATGGTTTTCTGGATTACTGCATGAAGGTCCCTGGCTCAGAGGATAGGAAAGCTCACGTGAAAAACCTTCCTGGGAAGAACAGACCTGTGAATTCAAAAATACATGACATTTTTAAAGGATGGTCTATTCAGCCCCTTGATCCAGGTACATTTCAGTTATGTGCTAAGAAATGTAAGTTTTCTTATGGGAGATTGTTTATATTGTGACCAATATTCATGACAAAGAATGGAGAAAAGAAGGAAAGGGAAATATGGTCTATGTAAGGTTTCCCAAATTTGAACATTGGATAATGCACAATGTCTTTTAAATTTAAACATTTTTGTAAATTGTTGAGAAGTCTGCCAACTTCAGTCTAAGAGATAATGAAATAACCAAAATATTAATCTTTTAAAAATATTTTTCATTGTAAACTATCTCTGCAACATTATATGCTTCTACAACTGTGAATTTGTGTATATAATTTAAACCAAAAGGTGGAATAGATTCTCCAGAACATGCAAATACCTTAGAAAATTTCCATGGACCCTATCTGGTTTGAGCAACATTCAATGTGTAGTGAAGCAATGGTCAAAGGCAGACCTTGTTGATGTCATGGCTCAGAATGAGTCTGTGTTGTCATTGAGTATAATTTCTTCTCCTCTGTGGACCTGTTTCCTCATTGCTGAGATCCTTCCAGAGGCACTTACCCTGTAGGACTGTTGTGGGTGGTAGCACAGTGCCAGGCCTTCAGGGCTCAGGAATTGGTGGTTACTAACCAGGAATGAATAGTTATTAGATGCTTTCCATGTAGCCCATGGGTCTGTGCTTACTCTATTGCATGAATCTTCTCATTATGCGCTTGCAATCTAGTGAGATGTTATTACTCACATTTTAGAGATTAGGAGTCAGAAACTGCCCACACAAATTAATTTTACCAAAGTCACACCAAGGTTTGAAAGGCGGGTCCTTCAGGCCTTTACATAGTCCTGGTCTCTGCTTCCCACCTTGTCAAGTGGGCAGAAAATTAATGCAGGATACTCTGCTTACCACACATGCCTCTTCTAAGAAACAAAATGCTGCTAATGACAGCAAAGTGGCATAGCTGATGGGGCAGGAAGAAGAAGAAAAAAAAAAAACAGACAAAGCTCAGGCAAAATATACCCTGGTTACTTTCCTTCCAGAACCTAGGCCTTTGCTGGACCAAAAGTGCCTTAATGATTGCTTAAATGAAGCAAAAACCAGGGCCCAGCCCCAAGAACCCCTAGATCTGGTGGGAGAAACAAGATGTATATTTCTCAAGCAATTTTAAGGATGACCACAATATTTGAACTCAATTTTGATTTCCCTAGGTGTCTGGGTATGACATAAATGTTTTTATTTTAAGTCTTATTCACATTGAAGGATACATGAAATCTAAGGTAGCTAGATTCACTTGTTGTTTGTATAACATATTTCAGAAGAGAATGAGGGTAAGGTTCCAGGGAAATGAGTCTCCAAATCTACAAGTAAGGTCCTTAACCTTTGAAAAGTCAAATGAAAGCATCAATAAGATACATGCAAATATACATGTGTGTCTATGTGCACATATAAGCATATATGTTACATACATTTAGTTTTGGAAAAGAGGTCTTCATGATGAGAATGTGAATTGGATCAACCTCTAGGAGGGCATCTGGACAATATGGATCATGCATGGTGATGGAAAATTTCTCTCCTAGCAACTCATCATACAAATATATATATATATACATATACCAAATTAGTATGTAAATACTATCCATTACATAATTGTTTGTTATATAGCAAATGAGTGGACACAACAAATATGTGTAAGTAGGATAAATGAGAAAAGCAAAAATACAATTATGCATTATATCAGATATATTAAAAAGAATGAAAGTTTTATGAAATAGGATGAAAATATGTACAAATCATATGTATAATTTGTGTCTTTAAAAATGTGTGTATACATATGCTTAAATATGTAGAAACAACTGTGAAATGATTTGCAAGGAAACTGGTAACAGTGATAGCACATGGGGCAGGGAAACATATTTTTCACTACATATTTTTCAATAGTTTGAAATTTGGCCCTATGCATTATGTTTTTATAAAAAATATATTATTTTTTAAGGAACATGCTTTTAAAGGCCATGGACCACATACCTCTCCACTGGGGATTTAAAAGCACTGGATTCTCCTAATACTTCAACTCCATTAGGCTTAGGGGTAGTAAGATTAAAAGTGCATTCTCACTCAGGGAAGGTCTTTATACTTTGTCATTGTAAAAAACTCACACTGGGGAAATTTTATTATTAGTGTTTCAAGAGATCAGAATCAAAGCTTTGTAAAAAGATTTTGAACCATAGGAAAATAGCATTAATACATTGAAAACTCATTCTAAAATCAGATTGATGCTTGAAAGTGTCAAAAATTACTATAGATGGTCATAATATAATTGAACATATTATTTTATTCTAAAAAAGTATTTTTCAACAAATTTTTATTGCTTTTTTCCCTACAGAAACATTTAGATTTATATGTTATTGTATATTTTTAAACCTGTAGTTAATGTGTGTGATTTCTTTCAGAAAGGAATACAGTTCCTTTGTCAGTCCAATTCTGATTTTAGTTAACTCTATGCTCACATAAACTTTAAAAAATATATATTTTATTGATTTTTTTTTTTAATGGAGAGGAAGGGAGAGAGAGAAACATTGATCAGCTGCCTCCTGCACAACCCCCACTGGGGATGTGCTCACGACCAAGGTGCGTGTCCTTAACTGGAATCAAATCTGGGACCTTTCAGTTCACAGGCTGATGCTCTATCCACGGAGCCAAACCGGTTTTGGCGCTCACATAAACTTTTAGAGTTCCAGATACAAATCAAATATCTAACATACATAGAAAAAACATGCATAAAATCAAGTCAGAGTTATAGTAAAATGAAATAGCATTCCATTGATCAGACTATTTGGTTAATTTATTTTCCTTTAATCTTTTTCTTTAATTCTAATAAATAATAAGATCCAAAGTAATGTATATTTTTACACATATGGCTATAATTTGGTAATTAGATTAGCTTGCTTGGTCATGATGTTTTTGTTAGCTCAACATTATTCAGGAAGCAAAGTGACCAAAAATAGGCATAGTAATTCTCTTTGCATGCATGTTGTTTCTTAATTACAACTTATTTTCTTGTTCTATTTATATAGTCAAGACATATTACATGTATAAGACAATACACACGTGAAGATAAATTAAAATAGTTTACCAGTTGTTAGATTTTATGAAGTGATGATTACAAGGGTTTCTTTAGTGCTGTGAAATTTTTGATAAATGATCTAACATTTCCATTTGATAGGTGTCACAATTGGGTGTATCTGTTTATGACTTGTGCAAGACTCAGAAATTCAGATGAAAATGAATAATACATTTAGATAAGAAATATTTTGTATGCTAAGCTTGTTATCTTATCTCTATTTTAAACAGATGGCCGAGTAAAAATCTGGGTTTATGGTGTTTCAGGTGGTGGTTTTCTTATCATGATTTTCCTAGTATTTACTTCCTACCTTGTTTGGTAAGTACAAACTATTAATTTATACTCGGCATTTTTATGAGTAGCACGTTATACTAAGAGGAAACATGTCAGGATAATTTAACCAACAAAATAATCACCAACAGTAAAATCGTTGAATAGATTGAGTGAGAGATCATGATCTTTATTATTCTCATTTGAAATAACGTTCTTTTATTTTGACTTTTATCAGTAGCTTTCAGCTTGGCAGCTGTGTTCACCGGCATCTTCTGCCACCTCCAGGGGACTGATACTTGGGTTTCAGCCCCAGAGATTTTTTTATTTTAATGAGTCTTATGTGGGGCTAGGTCATGTAGATCTTTTAAAGTATCTTGAGTAATTCTAATTTGCAACCAAAGCTGAAAACCATTATTTTAAATAATTCTAGTTCTTAAAATTTTATATTAAAAAAACAACTTGGGATTGAACTTTTTTAATTTTAAAAGGAGGCTTATGTTTTCAGGGTATACTACTTATAGCCCATTCATCTAGAATGACTTATCATTATCTATTGGCTTTCCACCAGTTCTTCCCAGTAAACCCCACATGGCAACATTTCCTTATCAAATAATTTAGAATAACTTGCCCTGCCTCCCCTCTGCCCCGTGACATTTACCCCTCACTGGTATTGTAGTTATTTGTATATAAGCATCTTCCTCCGCTATCAAACCTGAAGGACTTTGTGGGAATGAGGGGAAGAGTTATAATTACTATGCTTTATTGACAT
Source organism: Pipistrellus hanaki (assembly GCF_964339955.1). Taxonomy (NCBI): domain Eukaryota; kingdom Metazoa; phylum Chordata; class Mammalia; order Chiroptera; family Vespertilionidae; genus Pipistrellus; species Pipistrellus hanaki. Next base: position 19,463,584 of record NC_140510.1, read on the forward strand.
ATTTTTCAGAGCACAAGTTTGATAAATGTGTATTGAACAAAAGAATAAGTGGATGAATAAATGAGTAGATAAGTACAACAAATAATGTATTGCTCATTAATTTTAGAGACAAATGTCAGGAAAACATGTCTAATATTTATATGTCAAAGTACTTTAAATAGATTGCCTTAGTCAGGCCTCACAGTAATCTAATGAGATGTTGCTATCATCATCCCCATTTTAAAGAGAGTAAATGATCCTCAGGAAAGTTAATGTCATCAGCCTGGTAAAACCTACTTTGGGTTTGCCCAACTCCAGAGCATATGCTCTGTCCGGTCTCCATAGTTTCTTTCTATTAACTAATACTAAATTGTCTTTAGACAGAATGCAGTGTTTACCACTTTCACTTTAGAGGCTTCTTCATTTCCAATTAAATTAAGGTACAGACCTGGAAAAAGATCTAATTGATCTCAAAACACAGAGTATATGCCCTTACCTATGAGTTGCCTAAAGAATTCAGACATATAATTCTATTAAATAGCTTGCAAAAGAGTTAGAGAACATTGTTAAAGATTTTATATTTCTTCCCAAAATAAAAGGCTCAGGACAAGATCCCTGCTATAATATGCCAAGTCTTTCAATGTGTACTTTAGATGAAAGCAATTTATAATACATCTTGGAAATGCTTTCGCGAAAATATAGAAAAATATTCTTCTTAAGAACCACTTTATTCAGAAACTACTGTATATCTCTACCATTAGTGCTTGAAGTTTTTTAAATATTGCTGATGTTCCACTTCCCCTGGCAATAAAGATCCATGAGGTAATTAATGGGGATGGCCACTAGGTGAGTTTGTAGTTAATCTAGACATAGTACCTGGACGTTATTCCAGATAATGACATCCATTCTGCTTTGTTCAGAACAACTCAGTAAATGGGCTTTTACTCTGCTGAACTTTGAGAGGAGTGCCCCCACTTCCAGAGGGTCAGCCTCAACAACAGACAGTTTCGGGCTTTCATCAAACTATTTAATCTTCACTAGTCTGATGATGAATCTTTGTGGCTTAAATTCAACTGTGCTAAGAACTGCTAGCAGCTTGCCTGTCAGTGTATAATGAGCTCGCTTTTCTGGCTGAATGGGTTTATATTTTGCTAAAATGCAAATGACTCTGGAAGAGGTCACTTTAAGATGTGTCAATGATCTCCTACAGCCAGGTTGCGTGATGGATTAGAGGTGGAGGCCTGTGTGACAGGCATTTCTGGGTCTAATTCATGGTGAGTGAGGTGATCATAGATTTTCTGATACCAAAATTGAGGTTAGGTATGTATAAAAATAAAATGCACTTTTAAGGGAATAATTAATATAAGTAACAGAGAAAAGAAAGGGAGCAGGAACTCTAAAGAAGTCTCCTAAGGAATCTGGATCAAGATAGCAGGGTAGGTATATACTATGCTCACATCATCCCATGACCACATCCAAATTACAACTAAGTTATAGAAGAACCATCATTGAGAATCATTTGAAGTCTAGCTGAACAGAAGTCCTATGACTAAAAATATAAAGAAGCCTCATTGAGACTGGCCTGAACCTCTTTCAGTGGATTTTCCACACAAACAGACTGTCTTCAGCTTCTACTGCTGACTTTCCTAAAATCTCTCAAAGGTCCAAACAAGCTACAGCTAGCCTTGGCATACATGTACTTCTTGTGAACTGACTTATTAGTATTGCTAGTGGCAGCCTGCCTCTGTTCACAGCACGGCATCTCCCAGGCACCTCCAAACCCAGCACAGGTGGTGACCAATTGCAGATCACTTTTTAGCTGCTCCCACATGGCCCTAGGGTGGGCACATGCCAAGGCTGATCTTGGCCTGCATCAAAGAAGGCCACAACCAACACACCTCATGTCCAGCTTCAGAGCACCATGCAACCAGCTCCAAAAATGACACACCCCAAGTATAAACTCAGCAGGGATCAGTACCCTGCTATAGCAAATCCATCTCCAAGGGGTTATCCTCAAACAACAAGGACAGCTTGTCTACTGTTGTCTTGGTCAGTCCTCACAGCTAGTCAGCATGAGAGTCAATCCCACCCTCTGTTATGTCAACAGTAATCAAGGCTCAACTACAGCAGAAGAATACACACAAGGGATAACTCTGGAATCTCTGGCTCAGGTGACCAGGGAGAATGTGCCACTGGCATCCACAGGACACTTATTACATAAGGCCACTCTGTGGATACTGGGAGATGTAGCAAATCAAACACAGGGAAGCAGCAAAAATGAGGAGACAAATAAACATGTCCCAAATTAAAGAAGAGGTTAAAACTCCAGGAAAAAAATTAAATGAAAAGGAGTCAAGCAATCTACCAGAAACATAACTCAAAAAACTGGTTATAAGTATGATCAATTAATTGAAGGGAAGAATAAGAAATCTCAATGGAAACTTCAACAAAGAGATAAAAACCATGAAAAAAGAACCAGTCTGGAATGAAAAATACAATAACTAAAATGAAGAATACCTTAGAGGGAGTTAACAGCTTGCATGAAGCAGATTAAATCAGTGATTTTGGAATGCAAGGTAGCATAAAACACCATATCAGAACAGCAAAATTAAAAGAGAATTTTTTTTAAATTAAGGTAGTTAAAGGACCTCTGGGATACCAAAATTTGCATCATGGGTTATCAGAGAAGAGAGCAAGGGATTGAAAACCCGTTTGAAGATCTAATGGCTAGAAACCTTTACCTGGCAAAGCAAACATATATATAAGTTCAGGAAGCAAGAGAGTCTCAAACAAGATGAACCAAAAAAGGCCCACACCAAGACACATAATTAAAATGCCAACAGCTAAACACCAAGGAAAAGTTAAAACCAGCAAGAGATAAACAGCCATGTGCGAGGGAACTCCCATAAGAATATCTGCTGACTTCCCAACAGAAACTTTGCAGACCCCAAAGGATTGTCATAAAATATTCAGTGATAAAAGGCAAAGACCTAGAACCAAGGCTACTCTACCCAGCAAGACTCTCATTTAGAGTTGAGGGAACATAAAATACAGCTTAGGCCAGGGAATATAGTCAACAGCACTGTAATAACTGTAGATGGTGGATATGGATACTAGCGTTATCGGTGTGATCAAGTTGTAAGTTGTATAAATATCCAATAACTATGGCGCACACCCAAGACATATAATATTGCATGTCAGCTGCAATAGAAACAAAGTGAAGGGCCTCCTGTTTACTGGCTTTGGAGAGGGCAGCCCTGCTGCTCAGCTTCTCCTCTCAGCATGCTTTTCACTAGCCCAGCTCTGCACAGCCATAGCTACCCACCATATGCAATGTTTGCCAACATTTGAGAACTTTTAAACTCTCAAAAAATTTTAGAACTCACACATTCATTATTATTTTAGTATCTAACAATGGAGAGAGTACAGGATATGAAAAAAAATCTCATAAAATGAAACATTCACAGTGATTCCCAGTAAACCCTACAGCCCACAAAAATTCAAGGCTTATGTATTATGAGCTCCTCCCCCCATTTTTTTCTAGAGGCAGACACAGTGTTCATAATTCTTTACATGAAAACTGCTATAGAAATAACTAATATTTAGAGTGGAATTTCCCAGGCCCACCTCAGCATGCCTGGACCATATTAGCCATCTCCAAGGAAATGTTACTCTTTATAAGATCCATCTATCTCTATCTCTCCTCCCCAGTCCCTAGAACTCAGCAATTCCATTTCACTTTGCCTAATTACATTTAGCAAATGCCAACCAAGAATGGATTGCCAAAAATTCTCTGAAAGAACTTACAGTTCTTCTCCCTCTCTTCCCCTGCCCTGGAAAAAAATAGGTGAGAGAGGGGACTCCTACTGCCATTTCAGAGGAATGCCCAGGTATTCTTTCTGACATTAAGATAACCCCAGGGTGGGTATACAAGCTGTCACTTCCAAGTTGTCCTAAACTCTTGAGTGTTTTCTTAGTCCCTTTAAATGTTTTAGATTTGAGTACTCAGAATCCAACTTCAATCTGGGTCCATTTTCCACACTAGAGCCTGACTCAGCAACGTGAATAGAGCAACTGGAATAGATGTATCTATTAATATAAAGTCAAATTGAATGTTACTTGTCTCATTATGCAATAAATACCCTTTGGAGAAGTGGGTAATACCTGAGAAGCAGGAAATTGGAGGCTGAGTGTCCCTTTACAGAGAATTCTAAAGCACGTTGCAGCCTTTCAACTTCCCTGGTTGGAAACTATTTGCTTTCCTCTCAGGGTTGTTCTGGGGTTGACTGAGGTAGTTTACATCAAATGTGGAGCTCTCCATGGAGCACCCATTGCCTGGCAGCTGTTAGGTTGGGGGCAACGACAGGATTCCTGGTTTCTTTTAATAGTTTATTTAATCATTTTAATTTATATCTTTAGTTCTATAAGTTGCTTTAGGCTTCAACCCTTAAAATGTTTTTCTCCTTAAATTAAAACTGGAACATTTTAAACTAGGACATTCTCCTGACAACTATTATTAATTTTATCAAACATTTTTTCCATGGTCAAGTTCATATCATAAAATTCTGTTTTAAGCATTAAATGAAAGAAGCCAGATGAAAAAGTCCACATGTAGTATACTAGTGATTCCATTTATGTGACATATCGTCAGTAGACAAATTCAGTGAGGCAGAACGTTGGTAGGCAGGATGGGGAGAAACTGCTTATTAGGAGCAGAGTTTCCCTTTAAGGTGATAAAACCGTGCACAGACCAGATAGGGCTGGTGGTTCCAGGACATGGTGAATGTATTGAATGTCACTGAATGTATGCATCAACATGTTTGCTTTTAATTTAAACTCATTCCAAGTATACCAATTAATTCCTATAGATCAGTGTTTCCCAACCTTCTCTCATGATGAGAATCACCTGGTGGAGTTGTTAAAACACAGATTCCTGAATCCCAACTAAGAAGTGCTAAACTAGAATTTTTGAGAACATATAGGTAAAATTGCATACCTAACTTAGTGCTCTGTATATAACATCTGTGTTAGAGCACTAGTTAAGTATACAATTTTACCTATATGTTCCCTAAAATTCTAGTTTAGCACTTCTTAGTTGGGATTCAGGAATCTGTGTTTTAACAACTCCACCAGGTGATTCTCATCATGAGAGAAGGTTGGGAAACACTGCTATAGATACACAAAAACATTGTTTCTACCAAATGTTTCTACCACATGCCTATGTATGGCATGTATAGAAGAGGGTCAAGGCACAGGTCTGGGTGTTGGTGTTGCTTAGAATCCCAGCTCTGCTACTCACTCAGTGACCAGAAAGAGGTTCAATAACCTCTCTCACCCTTCTCTGTAAAGTAGCCATTATTCCAGTGCCTCCCTCTCAGGGTTGTTCTGGGATTTATTGAGATATTTTATGTGAAATGCCCATCTAAGAGTTTGGCACTAACAATGAACTTATTTAATAATGGGTGTCGTCGTAATTTGAGACAGGATTGAGGTGGCTCCCTGCTAATGAGGTTAACCTGAAAGAGAGCTGGGCTCTAGAGGCGGGGCCAAGCAAAGACATTGAGGAAGAAGGAATCAGGATGGTAGGGCAGTATGTGGTGCAATTCAAACTGTAAATATCCTTAACATAGAGGTTCACCCATACTAAGCATCAGAGAGTGTCAGGGAGATTGTTAAGGGCATGACCATGTGGATTGGGAATGGTACCAATTCCAGCTTCTCTCTCTGTGAGAAGGAACAACAGCTGTTCCTGACCTGGCAAAGTTGGTGGCCTCAGGTAAAACACACCAGGTGAGAATGGCTTTGCAGGGTGCAGACTCCTCTTAAGTTTCCTGACATGCTCAGGTGATTTGGCAGCTCGATTTCAGGCCAGAGCAGAAGGGTGTCTCCTTAAAAACAAGACCAGGGTAAGGCGCCAGATTATGGCTACTTCAGCAGTTTGGGATGTTAAACCTCTGCAACATGAAGGCCGCAATAGCTTAGAAATTAGTGAGCCGCAGATGTTCACGTTACTGTGAATAAAAAGGAACAAGAAAGTAGCCCTCTACCAAGGTCACTGTTTCCCCTAAACTATTTCTAAGATTTTTGAAAGAAGAGGCTTCTCCTAAAAATAGCATTAAAGTAGACAAGTAAGAAAACCCCAAGTCCAGAGAAAATAATATTTTGTTATTGAACTGATTTTATAAACCCCACAATTGTTTTTGGGAGATGAAACAGAGCTCTGAACTTTATCTCAGGAATTTTCTTTTCCCTTTGCAGCAAGAAGCCAAAACCACATCAAAGCACACCTCCCCAACAGAAGCCTCTGACCTTCGCCTACGACGGAGACTTAGACATGTAACCTGAAAAGGAAATCCAAATGTAGACATCGACTGCCTTAACTGCTTTCTCTTTTGTAGCTCTCAGACTTCTCAGTTTTTTGAGGAATCTCACAGTGTGATATATTAGGCAGAATACAAATACTGCAAAAGTAATATTGCCTCAACTTCATTTGGACATGGAGTCAAGGACTATTCGGTCTGCCATTTTGATTTCAAGTTGTTTGTGGGTGTGTTTAATTTTTTGGTTTTTTTCAAGGGACCTGAAAACCCTTCTCTTCCTGTTTGGAAATGGGAGGAAGAAAACGTGATGGAATTCCCACAGACTTGAGTAATCTTTATCTTCAGCAGCATGATGACAATCCAGAGGAAAGTCCAATCAAGACATTTACTATAAATGGCGAGTCTGACACTGCATTGTTATGCACTATATTAGTGCAAATATTTATTCTTTCCATATTTCAACACTGAGTTTTCTAGAGTTTAGTTCAGAGATGTTCAAATTGCATTGACTATTTTTCATGAACATAGAATGGGATGCCATTTCAGAAATTCTCTGAGTTTTTACCTTTAAATATTGTATTTTGTTTTATAGCCAGGGGGTGATGGCACTTCATGGGTTGCATCTATTGAAAGAAATGGAGTGTGCATAATTGACAGACTAGATGAAAGCTGGGTGGTTTCTAAATGAAATGTGTATTGAGTGTGATGGTGTACAAATGAAATAGGCGGTCGTATTGGAGAATGAGGTAGATTATTTGATTACTAAAACTGCATTTTAACAAAAACTTAGCAACGTATAGAATTAATCACACAGTTGTAATTCAGTTTAATGATGACAAACTCTGCTTTTGTAATTTCAATTTTCTTACCCAAATATTTATAAATTCTTTCTTTGAAGTTAATTATCTGACCTCATTTAATATACATCAAACACCGATCCTGTTTATAGCAAGTCTTGCTTTTATAAGGTTTCAATAATATCTAAAACACGTTAAAAGCTGAAACCATTTTATGAAGATAATTGTTTGTAATAGTAGATGTTGAAAGTAAGAAGGTGCCATCTTGTGGTATTGACTTGTATTTATAACAAATAAAATGCTCAAGAGACTGAGAAGTTGACTCTTCTAGATTTTATTCATTTCTGAAGTACCCTTATTTTGAAAAACACACTTTTAATAACAGTTTCCCTGTTTCATTGTTTTAGAGGTTGAAAGCTGAAATCACTCACAGAAAGAAGGAATTTAACCTCACATTCTCAGCGTATCTAGCAAACTGCAAAATAGTCAAACAATTACACAGAAGAAGCTTTTAAGATATATTTAAAGCTCAGTCAATATTAGAACAAACAACTATAATAAGGCAAATGCTGACATGTCAGTGACCTGAGAGACCTCAGAAAATGGGAATGTTAGAGAAGCGATACAATGAACAAGATAGAGAATGCTGGCAATATGGCTTCTGTTAACCATGCAACACTTCAATGCCTCAAACAAGTGTCCTTAAAAAAGATACCATCTTCTGTCAATAGTGAGGTTGAGAAAACTCCTAGAGTTGCCCTTTTATTAGTTCACTTTAGCTAAACTTTCAATACTGTGTGTAGTAGTTCAGGAGATCCTGCTTGGGAAATCAAAATCTGACTGTTCCCTTCATCACTTATGATATTTACCCCACAAAAACTACAAACCCTCTGTTCCCATTGTTTGACCCACAAAATAAAAATAATAATTTTTTCCTCTTAAGATAAACAATAAATGTAAAATGGAATTCCTGTTAAATATAGCAAAGTAGGAGGATCTGAAATAACCTCCTCCCACAGACACACTATAGCTGGAACAATTCCCTTTGAAAGAAAGTACAAAACTAACTGAGGAACTCTTACACATCAGGATAATGAGGAAAGATACACACAGAAATGAATAAAAAAATCTGAGACAAAAATCTCTCCATAAACCCCACTCTCGGCATGGCAATCCATAATTTGAAGGGAACTCACAACCCCCCATTGTTATCTGAGAAGCAAAGGGTTTGAACCCAGTACCTGGCAACCCAAGTTTAAGACCTGTACCTGAAAGATGAGACCAAAACACCTGGCTTTGCAAGCCAAGGGGGCTGGTAGCCAAAGACCCTCTAAGTTGTAGCAAACCGAGAAAGTGATTAAAGTACACTAATGGGACCATAGCCACCCCTGCATCCAGGGCAGAGCTCAGAAGCAGCAAACACACACCCAGCTTTTCTATGGAAAGGATTTCTTGTCTTCAGAGCCATAGCCTGAAGGGCAGACTTCTAATTAAACACACACCTAGACCTGGCTGCAATGCTTATCAAAGGCTGGCGGGTACCATCTTTGACTCTCCCTGTGCCCCACTTTAGACACCAGTATCCCCGAGAAAAGAGGTTGGGCACACATCTGGCAATCTAGCTGACATTCTTCGATATGACATAGCTCTGGTGAATAAAGGGACTTATGTTCATGTGTTTAGTGGAATAGTAGCAAACAAACAGTTCTTAACTGGTTATCACCCTGTGCCTCAATGCAGAGGGAACAGGCAGAAATGCCTTCCTCCTAGTATTTCCATGAAATAGGCCTAACTGGATACTATAAAGGCGACTGCTTGAGAATCTGTGTCCACTCATCCTAAAGCTAGATTATGATTTAGATCCTACCCACTTTAGGACATGACAGATCTTGACACACTCTCAGCTACTGGGAACCACCAAGCACAGAGTAGACTGCTCTCAATAAAATAACAAAGGTACATGCAGACAAACAAGAGGGTAGTGCTGGGGGGAAAAAAAGGTCATCTCTACAAAAGTCACTCATTTAAGACTGGGAGAGGATAGCCGGCTTGGCTCAGTGAATAGAGTTGTCAGCCCTCAGACTGAAAGGTCCTGGGTTCAATTCCAGTCAAGGGCATGGAATTGGCCTTAGTTGCAGGCTCAATACCTGGGTCTGGACCTGGTATGTGAGGGAGGCAACCAATGGATGAGTGTCTTTCATATCAGTGTTTCTCTCTCTCTGTGTGCTTTCCTCTCAAGGAAAAGTCAATAGAAACAAAATACTGGAAGAGGTAGCTGTTTTATCTACTACATAGATACTAACACAGAGAGTCACAAAAAAAATAAGCAAAGAAATGTGTTTCAAATGAAAAAAATATTATAAAAACACCTTAATGAAACATAGATAAGGGATTTGCCTAATAGAAAAACTTCAAAATGATGGTCATAAAGATGTTTATTAAGGCCAGGAGAACAATGCATAAACAAAGTGAGAATTTTTTAAAAAAATATTTTATAGATTTTTTACAGAGAGGAAGGGAGAGGGATAGAGAGCTAGAAACATCAATGAGAGAGAAATATTGACCAGCTGCCTCCTGCACAACCCCCACCAGGGATGTGCCTGCAGTCAATGTACATGCCCTTGACTGGAATCGAACCTGGGACCTTTCAATTCGCAGTCCGATGCTCTATCCACTGAGCCAAACCGGTTTTGGCCAAAGTGAGAATTTCAACAGAAAGAAAGAAAATATATGAAAGCACCAAACCAAATTGTAGAACTGTAGAGGGTTTCATTAGGAGACTAGATAAAGTAGAAAAAAGAATCAGCAAACTTGCAAACAGGGGAGAGAAATTCATCCAATAAGAGCAACAAAAAGAAAAACAAATGAAACATGAAGATAGCTTGGAAAACTTATGTAAAAACATCAAGTGGACCAATATTTGCATTTAGGGTCCTAGAAGAAAAAGAGAAAAAGAATGGGAAGAAATAATGGCTAAAATATTTCCTAACCAGGGGAAGGAAACACTCATGCAATTCTACTAAGTGCAGTGTTCCAAATTAGAGGCACCCAGAGAGACCCAACCCAAAGCACAAAGTAATCAAAAGTTAAATACAAAGAGAGAATCTTAAAAACAGCAAGGGAAAAACAACTGGTTATATAAAAAAAGGGAACTCCAATAAACTGATTTTTCAGCAACACTTTTGAAACAAAAGGGGAAAAGCAGGATATATTCAAAGTTCTGAAAACAATAAACTAGCAAAATAGTAATATTCTACCTGGCAAAATTGCCCTTCAGAATTGAAGGAGAGCTAAAGAGTTTTCCAGACAAGCAAAAGCTGAAGGATTTCATCACCACTAGACTGATTTAAAGAAATGTTAAAGCGACTTATTTAAGCTGAAACCAAAGGGTACTAAATAGTAAAAGGGAAATATGTAAAAATAGAAAATATAAATCTCATTAGTAAAGGTAAATCTATCATAAAATTCAAAATAATCTAAAGCTATAAAAGTGGTGAGTTAATCACTAGTGTAAAGTTAGAAGACATAAGTAGTAAAACAATTATAAAAACAAAGATTTTAGAATTGATATAGAAGATAAAAAATAAGTAAATTGTGATATCAAAATCATAAAATATGAGGTGGGAAGGTGAGAGTAAAAGCATGAGCTTTAGAATGCATTCAAGTTAAAGTTGTGATTATCAACTTAAAATGACATTAATAAATATAATTTGTTTTATGTAGTGTCATGGTACTCACAAAGCAAAACTCTATAATAGATATACAAAACATAAAGAGAAAGGAATCTAAGCATATCACTATAGAAAATCATCAAATCACAAAGGAAGAAATTATGAGAACAAAGGAACAGAGAACTACCAAACAGCTAGAACACAATTAACAAAATGCTGACCATTCCTATCAATAGTTATTTTAAATGGACTAAACTTAATTAAAAAATAGATTGGCTGAGTGGATTTTTAAAAAGCAACACCCAAACATATGCTGCCTACAGTAGATTCACTTCATATGTAAGGCCTCATAGAGACAGAATGTTTGGGTGATGCTTTATGCAGATGGGAACTTAAAAAAAAAAAAAAGCTGTGTAGCTATACTTACTTTAGATAAGCTAGATATTAAAACAGAGACTGTAATAAAAGACAAGGCTTTTATATAATGCTAAGGAGTTATCCAATAGAGGATACAACATTTGTAAATATTTATGCACCCAATATAGGAGCACCTACATAAATTAAATATTATTGTACCTATAAAAATAGAATTATATAAATTTTAGGGGACTTTTATACTCTACTTACATCAATGGATAGATTATCCAGGCAGAAAAATCAATAAGGACATTTTTATTTTAAATGATATGTTTGACTAGTTGAACTTAATAGACATTTACAGAACCTGAGGTGCAAAAGCAACAGAATGCACATTCTTCTCACATTGTACATTCTCCAGGATAAATCACATGTTAGGCCACACACCAAGGAAGCCTCAATAAATTCAAAAAGATTTAATTATAACAACCATCTAGCTGAATCACAAGGGTATAAAAACAGAAATCAATTATAAGGAAAAAAAAGGTAAAACAAACCCAGGAAAACTAAAAAAAAATGCTACTGAACAATCAATCAATGTGTCAATAAAGAACTATATATGTATTTACTTATAAATTGCATATGTTTATTTATAAATAATTTGTATGTAATATATTTTATATAATTTTAGGAATTTATTATATATATAATAGGCAAATGAAAATGGAAACACAACTTTCCAAAATTTAGGGGATGCAGCAAAAACATCTTCAAGAGAGAAGTTCACAGTGATACCTGCCTATCTCAGGAAACAAGAAAAGTCCGAAATAAACAGTTTAACTTTGCAACTTTGTGAACTATAAAAATAATAAACAAAATCCAAAATTATTAGAAGGAAAGAAATAATAAAGATCAAAGTATAAAAAAACAAAGTAAAAACTAAAATAATAATAGAAAGGATCAAAAAATAAGAGCTCATTCTTTGGAAAAAAACAAACTTGGTAAACCTTTATCAAAACTCATAAAAAAAAAAACAGAAAGAGCCCAAATAAATAATCATAAATAAAAGATAAGTTACAACTGAAACCATAGAAAAACAAAGGATCATTAAAAAAAAATACTACTAGCAAATAGGTACTGACTAATTGGTCAAACTGAAAGAAATGGATAAATTTCTAGAAACATAAAACTTCCAAACTAAACCTGGAAGAAACAAATTCTGGATAGGACGATTATTAATAACAAAATTGCATTAGTAATAAGGAAACACTTCCAACAAACAGAGTGTAGAACCAGAGAGCTTCATAAGTGAATTCTATCAAACAGTTAAAAGTGAATAATGCCTATTCTTCTTAAATTATTCCAAACAATTTAAGAGGAAGGAATACTTCCAAACTCATTCTGAGGCCAGTGTTATACTGATAACACAACCAGAAAAAATATATACAAAAATAGAAAATTATATCAAAATCACTGATGAACATAAATACAAATTTTTCAATAAGATATTTCATGATCAAGTGGGATTTATTCCAGCAATGCAAGGATGGTTCAATATTGGCAAATCAATTAACATGATACTCCACATTAATGAAACCAAGGATAGGTATCATGATATTTCAGTAGATTTAGAAAGACCACTTGAAAATATTCAACATCCATCCCGTGTCAATCACATCTGCAATGACCAGGAGGCTCAACCAACCAGAAGTCAGTCTTGCAGTCAGCGCTGGGTTGCCTTGGTGACCCAGCACTGGCTTCTATGGTTGTAGGCACTGTGACCCAGAACTGACTGCTGAGAGAGGCTTTGAATCAGGCCTGGAGAGAGGCCTGAAGATAGAAGCAGGGTCTGATCCATAGCCTCCGTGGAAGCTGTTGATCATTACTTGCCTCTCTCTTTCTTTTCAGGCATGGTCAATAGCCACACTTCCATTTCTCTCCAGGCCTCCACAGGGGCTGCTGAACAGCCCAGCCTTTCTGATCAGAAACCATTGATAGGCCCAGAGACACTGACAAACATAGAAACAAACTAATCAGAATCAAATCTGGTCAACTGTGAGGAGCCAATAGCTGCCTAAGAGGTGGAGCTTTTGACACTGACTGGCATAGAAACCAACCAATCAGAACCAAATTGGCTGGCAGAGGAGGGCAATTGGGGGCAATAGGGCTGGAAGGGGAGCAGTTAGGTGTTAATCAGGCCAGCAGGGGAGTGGTTAGGGGGTGATCAGGCTGGTGGACAGAAGTGGTTAGGGACAATCAGGCAGGCAGGCAGGCAGGTGAGCAGTTCAGAGCCAGCAGTCCCTGACTGTAAGAGGGATGTCTGACTGCCAGTTTAGGCCCCAAGGGATGTTAGACATCCCTGAGGGGTCCCAGATTGAAGAGGGTATAGGCTGGGCTGAAGGACAACCCCCTCCCAGTACACAAATTTTGTGCACTGGGCCTATAGTTTATGATAAAACTTTTAATGATATGTGTGTAGAAAGAACATACCTTAACATAATAAAAACTATGTATAACAGACCCACAGCTAATATCATAATCATTGGTCAAAAGTTGACAGCTATTCCTCTAAAGTCAGGAAGCACACACTCACCACTTTTATTCAACACTGTAGTAATATAAATAGTGATAGCCATAGAAATTAGATAAGAAAAATAATAGGGGTTCAAATTGTAAAGAAAGAAGTAAAACTTTTCTTATTTGCAGATGGCATTATACTGTATGGAGAAAACTTTTAGTGCTCTACCAAAAACCTGTTAGAATAATTGAATTTAGTAAACTTTTAGGATAAAAATATAATATACAGAAATATGTAGTGTATCAATAATGAATTATTAGAAAGAGAAATTAAGAAAACAAGTTCATTTATATTTACATAAAAAAAAGAATAAATTTATGGGAATAAATTTTACCAAGGAGGTAAAACTCTGTACTCTGAAAAGTATACAATATTTTTGAAAGAATTAAAGATGATACAAATAAATGTCTGGATATATTGCAATCATAGATTTAAGGAATTAATATAATTAAAATTTCCATACTACCCAAAGCAATCTACAGATTCAATGCAATCTTATTAACATATTAATGTGATTTTCATAGGACAACAAAAATTATCCTAAAATTTATATGGAACTATAAAAGATTCCAAATAGTTAAAGTAATCTTGAGAAAGAAAACAAAGTTGGATGTATCACACTAGCTGACATCAAACGGTACTACAAAGCTATAATAACCAAAACACTATGATACTAACAAAAATACAGACACATGTATTAAGCTAACAAAACAGAGAATCCAAAAATAACCACCTGCTTACATCCGCAATCTATAACAAAGGAGGGAGGACTACACAATGGATAAATGACAATTTCTTCAATGGTTAATGTTGGGAAAACTGAACAGATACAAGCAAAAAGTGAAATGGGGCCACTCTTTTGAACAATATACAAAAATAAATTCAAAATGGAGTTGACCTAAATGTAAGACCTGAAACAACACAAAACAAAACAAACAAACAAAAAAGTGGTAAGTATGCATTACGACAGATGAGTAGTAGAATTATTTGGTAATCAACTTGTAAAGTATAACAATGTCAAATCACAATATTGTACTCTACTATAATATTGTCTACCTACTAAACTTAATTAAAAAAAAAAAACCTAAGCAGTTAATTCTTTGACACTGGTCTTAGCTATATTTTATTTGGTATGTTTCTCCTAACATTAGCAAAAAAGCGAAAATAAATGAATCTACATAAAAATGAAGTTTTTACACAGTGAAGAAAACTATAAACAAAATAAAATGACACTCTACTGAATAGGAGAAGACACTTACAAATTATATATCTTAAAATGGATTAGTATCCAACTAACCCATCCTACTCAACAACAGAAAAACAAAGTAATCTATATTAATAAAAGCCTAGGTGGCATCTCTCCCTCACATCATCACAAGATGGCCACCACAAGATGGCCACCCCCACATCATCACAAGATGGCTGTCAGGGGAGGGCGATTGTGGGCAATCAGGCCAGCAAGGGAGGACAGTTGGGGGTGAGCAGATCAGCAGGAAAGAGCAGTTGAGGTTACCAGGCTGGCAGAAGAGGATAGTTGGGGGTAACTGAGCTGGCAGGGGAGGGCAGTTGGGGGCAATCGGGCCAGCAGGGGAGCAGTTAGGCATCATTCAGGCCGGCACAGGAGCGGTTAGTGGTGATCAGGCTGGCAGGTAGAAGTGGTTAGAGGCAATCAGGCAGGGAGGCAGGAGAACTATTAGGAGCCAGCAGTCCTGGATTGTGAGAGGGATATCTTATTGCAGTTTGTCTGACATCCCGCGAGGGGTCCCATATTGGAGAGGGTACAGGGTGGGCTGAGAGACCCCCCCCTTACCCAGTGTATGAATTTAATGTGCCAGGCCTCTAGTCTGAAATAAAAAACATATAAATAGGTAGAGGCCCTCAATAGACATTTTTCCAAAGAAGACATGGATATGACTAACAGACATATGAAAAGATGACATATCTATGCATACCCTTCATAATGACTATCATCAATAGTCAACAAATATATCTTGGTGAAGATGTGGAGAAAAGGGAACCCTGGTACATTGTTGATGGGATTACTAAATGATGGCCTCCATACTGTGTAAAATGACATGGAGCTTAAAAAAAAAAAAAAAAAAAAAAAAAAAAAAAAGAATGAATATACAACCCAGCAATTCCACTTCTGGGTTTTTATCTGAAGAAAACAAAAATAATTATTTGAAAAGCTAAATGAACCTCTGTGCTCACTGCAGCATTTTTTACAATAGACAAGACATAGAAGCAACTTTGATGACTACTGATAAATAAATGGATTTTTTAAAGATGTGACACACACATACACACATAAATAAATAAAATGTTGCTATTTGGGACAACATGGATTGACCTAGAGG
The DNA here is from genome assembly GCF_964339955.1 of Pipistrellus hanaki. Classification (NCBI taxonomy): domain Eukaryota; kingdom Metazoa; phylum Chordata; class Mammalia; order Chiroptera; family Vespertilionidae; genus Pipistrellus; species Pipistrellus hanaki. Next base: position 19,479,643 of record NC_140510.1, read on the forward strand.
GTATTGTTGTAAGTGACATAAGTCAAACAAAGACAAATACCTAAATTTTTATTGTAACTAGAATCTAAAAATTTAAAACCAAAAAGAAACTCTGTACTCAAAAATAAACCAAAAAGAAACTTTCTACTACTAGAGTACAAACTGATGGTTGCCAGAGAGGTCCATAGGTGAAAAGCTAAAGGGAAATAAAAGAAACAAATTTCCAGTTTTAAAATAAATCATGGAAATGCACTTTGTAATAACTTTGTACAAGAAGATTATTTAGTTGCACATCATAGGTACATAAAGTTAAATCACCATGTTGTATAAATGAAATAACTTCTTATGTAAATTATATATTTTAATATAAAGAGATAAATTAAGAAAATAATCCATTTATAAATACTTTAAAAATATCAAGGAATAAATATGACCAAAAAGGTCAAAGTCTTGTGTACTGAAAATCATAAAATTGATGAAAGAAATTGAAGACACAAAAAATATTCCATGTTTATGGATTGGAATAATCAATATTGCTAAAATATCCATACTACCTAAAGTAATCTACAGATTCAATGCAATTCCTTTCAAAATTCCAATAGCATTTTTCACAAAAATAGAACAATTCTAAATTTGTATGAAACCACAAAAGATCCTGAATAACCAAAAGAATCTTAAGAAAGAATAAAGTTGGTGGCAACACACTTCCTGATTTTAAACTACACAACCAAGTTATGGTATGCTATTGGCATAAAAACATGGATGAATGGAATTAAACAGAAAGCCCAGAAATAAATCCATACATATATGGTCAATTAACTTACAACAAAAGAGTCAAAAATATACAATAGGGAAAGGATTATCTCTTCAATAAAGGGTGAACTGGGAAAACTGGATAGTCACATTCATAAGAGTGGAACTGGACCCCTACTTACACCATATACAAAAATTAACTCAAAATGGATGAAAAGACTTGAATGTAAGGCCTTAAGCCTAAAACTCCTAGAAAACTAAACTCCTAGAAAACTCCTAGTCATTCCAGCAAATTTTTTTTTACACCAAAAGCAAAGGCAATAAAAAAATAAACTAAAGGACTATATCAAACCAAAAAGCTTCTGCAAAGCAAATGATCAATCAAATCAAAAGAGCCTACTGGATGCAAGAAAACTTCTGAAAATCATGTAATTGACAAGTTGTTAATATCCAAAATATACAAGGAACTCAGAGAACTCAAAGCAAAAACTCCACAAACAATTCAATTAAAATATACAGATAATCTGAATAGACATTTCTCTGAAGAGGATATATGGATGGTAAACAGGTACAAGAAAAGGTGTTTACTAACACCATTAATCATCAGGAAAATGCAAATCAAATTCACAATGATATATCAATTCATACCAGGTACACTGGCCCTTATAAAAAAGACAGGAGACAATAAATGCTAGTGAGGATGTGTAAAAAAGGGAACCCTTGTGAAGTTTTAGTAGAAATGTAACTTGGTGCAGCCACTATGAAAAATAGCATGCAGGTTACTCAAAAAATTATAAACAGAAATTCAATGACCCAGAAATTCCACTTGTAAGTATTTATCCAAAGGAAATGAAAATAATAACTTGCAAAGATATCTGTATCCCTATGTTCACTACAGCATCTATAGCTATAAAAGCCAAGTGACCAGAATGTTCAGAATAACCAGGTGCTATGACATGCATTGCATCGGGCCAGTTGGCTGGAAGGCCAAACTCCCCCAGCTCCTCCCCTCCACAAGCCCAGGCCTGACAAGCTCCCAACCCCAGATTAAGGGTGGGTCCCGCTGGCCAACCTCCCATGGCCCCTCCACCCAATGCCAGCCCAACCCCAAGATGGCCCTGAGCAGGGACAGGGCCATCCAGCCAACCTCCAGCATCCCCTCCCCCTGGCCTGCCAACCCCAATTGGCTCCAATTGGGGCGGGCCAGTGGCCCCTACCAGTGCACAAATTCATGCATCAGGCATTTTGTTATTTATAATAGAGGTAGGGTCCCTAGCAGCTGCTGGCTGCTGGCTGGGGCCTCCCTCCCTTTCCCTGGCTAGCACTGTCCCCTGGCCAAACTCCTGGTTAAGAGGAAAATCTGCATATTATGCTTTTATTATATAGGACAAGACATGAACACAACCTAAGTGTCCATCAATGGATGAATGTAGAAAGAAAGTGTGGTATAAAGGTATACCTTGTTGTACTGAGCTTTGCTTACTGAGCTTTGCAGATACTGTACTTTTTACAGATTTAAGGTTTGTGGCAACCCTTGGTTGAGCGAGTATTGGTGCCATTTTTACAAAAGGCTCATATGATCTTTACCATTCCTTAGCAATTAAGTATGTTTTATTGTTGAAAGTATTGCAAATGTACCCTTTTCTTCCTTCAATGACCCCTTCTGCCTTGCTTTCCCCCCTCCCCAGGCCTTCAGAGCACTATTGCCTGTGTCCATGGGTTATGCATATATGCATACAAATTCCTTGGTTAATCTCTTCCTGCCCCCATTTCCCTCTGAAATTTGTATGTATATTTTTTTAGACATAACGATATTGCATATTGCACACTTAATTTTATTTTATAGCTAATAAACTATTTTTTCTTGTACTAAGTTGTTAATGCCATGAGAGCAAGAATCTCAATTTTGTTCATGCATGTAGCCCATATATGTTATAGAATTATTATTTTATATGAATGTGATAAGGTTAAATAGTTCTGCAATGGACAACAACCATGATTTGTTAATTATATTTGTTTTCCAAAAGAGAAGAAAGTCATTCTATTTGTGGCTATGACTAACATTATGAGGCTCATTAAGATAATCTGACAAAAATTTATTAGGTATTATTTCTATTTCCAACAAATAGATAGACTAGGTGAAGCACATATTTGGAGGTGGAGGTAGAAGCACATATAAACACTAAGGAACACATATAATCGGTGCACAGGAAGATGAAAAATATCATTTGAGAGGTTAAGGAAGGACTCGGGAAAAATTTGGAATTTGAACTACACACTGAATAGTAAAGACTTTTTGATGGGTAGAGGGAAAGGTGACAGTTAATTGGCTTGGCATGCTGGCCCAGATATTTAAGATAATTTTTACATTATTAAATTGGTCCAAGAATGAATCAGTCCAAAGTGAATTGCATTTCACATCCTTATGATTGGGCCAAATCACTAGGAATCCTCCTACTAATAGGCTTCTATCCCATGTCTACCATGGAGCAGCCTCTCAATCTCACACCAGAATACGACTGTGGAAAGCAGACCATGCTGCTCAAATATCTCATTAAGAAAACCTTGCCTAAATGCATGCATATTTAGAGACTGGGGACCTGGAAATATTTAGCCACTGTTTAGGAATCACACACACACACACACACACACACACACACACACACACACACTCAAATAATTCCTGGACTTTCACTTGGCCTTTCTTGATTATTCTCAAATAAAATTCAACAGATTAAAATAGTTCAACAGGAAACTTAGGGTCTCAGTAATTTTTTTCATGGAGATCAATAGCCAGAAGCAATACCTAACCCTTCTGTTTATGAAGTAGTTAGGCTCAAACAACTTAATAATTTATGTTTAACATAGTAACATTTCAAAATAATACACATTAATTAATTTTTAAATTATAAAAAACCACAATTATATATTAAGTGGACTGTGTGCTCTTGGAACTTCTTAAACCTTGGAATCAGATCGGATGCAGCCATCCTCATTTCCTTTTCCATATTGATTTTTATTCACCATTCATTTTGATCACAACTATCAATGAAAACCCAGCTTCAAATAAAGTGACATAAAAAAGTGCAATCTAATATTAAAATATGAGCTACCTTATGCTAGTTCATATCATATCTGACCAATGCTGCATTTTGCTGTGTTTTCCTTGTAAATATAATATCTGCTAGACACAATCCCAAAGAGACCTTTGACACACAGAAAATTAGAATTGTGTTTCTGAAGGACCATGGCTACAACAGGGTTTCATATGTCCATGTCTGTTTTCCAGGGGTTTGTTTGTCATTTCAGGGATGAATAGCCACTTGAGCCTCATTTTTCTCTTGTTCTTAAATGTACATCTCTAATTTATTTCTCACATCTCCAAATATCTATCAAACACTATTGATTTGCTGCATTTTCAAAGCACAAGGAGAGCAGTCAAAAGACTTTCTCTGTGTGTAACCATTTACCCCTAGTAAATATATTCTGTATCGATATTTTATGGAGGATTTCTTTAAAATAGAGTAATAGGTATTCCCCACCAAGTCTCCTATGACCAGACCCTTTATCTAATAGTCTCATTAACATCTATTTAACAGGACCATATTTATACATTACAAAATTGTAAACAGGGAACATGCAACTAGAATAGCAGATAGGAGATGGCAAAAAGTTACAAAGAAATGGAAAGAATGGACTTTAAAAAAGGAGAAAAATCTTCAGCTGATAATTACCAGTTGAAAGGATCCAAAGCCATTGCCATTAAAAACAATTTCTGAAATTGTTTTTCCTGACTGTAAAATTGTCTGAGAATGAATACTCATGTGTGCATGCACTGTGTGCACACATATATGTATAGGCATTTCCTTGGGGAACCCAAATTTAGGACCAACAAGAGTGTATCTGTAACCACTCATAAGTTAATATATTGCAGCTCACCACATTAGGCAATAAATTATTATCCTCTGTTTAAAGATGAGGTTCACTTCTTTAAAAGATGATTATTTAAATCAGTGAGTTTTAATGAATTCACTAGAATGGGCCTGCAAGTAGTTAAGGAATTAATGTTTTAATCAACAGACAGGCTATAACCTGTAATCTGGTCGCCTAGCCAATGTTAAGAATGACTAGTATCACACTGCAAACTGACATTCTTGGACAGATTTTTTTCCTCATGTCAAGCGTGGGCAGATGGCTATGCCCCAAGCAGGGTCACTGAAGAATCCTAGGAGTTACTGTTCAGCTTCTTTTATTTTTAACAAAATGAGATATTACTTCTTAATGGCTCCATACTGTATCTTCCCTTGGATATAAGGTCAGGCAAATTCTAGCAGAGATATGCATAGTACAGACACATGGTGCTGGATTTGTTTGGATTCAATTCAAACACAAAATTGGTTTTCCTTTCCAGCAGTTTTCTGAAACGTACATTATAGCTTTGTTTAGTTAAACCACTTAGGACAAATGTTAATGTCCTGCACCCAGCCTTTAAGAGTGTTGGTTTTGCTTCTTTGGTGGAACCAATTTCAATCCCTTTTACATAGAAAACTAAGATGATCAGACATTTGTCTAATGTCTATGCTAAAGTACACTGTTGCTTGGGGGCTGGTGAGCAATGAATGTATTATTGTATATATTCTAAGAAAGTCATCCAATCATATAAAAGTCAGGAGTAATGGGTCAGAATAGTATCTTGCTACATTCTGAAAAGAGAAATGGAAGAAAGTCATGCTTAAAAATAAATGTGGATGTTTTAATGCAACAGAAATGTGATTTCCATTAAATGTTGTGTCATGCTGATGATTATCAAGGTCTTATAATCGCTTCACCTAATAGATTTTCTTTATAACTCTATAACTCTGATCATCCATTGGCTGATGGGTTTACTTTGCCATAAAGGATTAGTTTGTGGGTTGTTGTGTTTTTTTTGTTTGTTTTGTGTGGTTTTTTGTTTGTTTTTGTTTTTGCTTGAGTTCAAAATTATCATCAGACTCTTTCGTCATTCTATTCACTAGTAATTTATGAGTTTGCAGCTCAAGAGACAAAGCCCAGTGTGCCCTCATGCTGCTCAACATTTATGTCAGTCTAATACGCATAGCAAGCAATGACTGCCCCATAAAAACAATGCATCAAAAATCCTCTGGGCTTTGGGCAGTCATTCCAGAACATGCTCACTAGCTTCCAACCTGTCTTTCATTTGGTCATTGTACCCAGTTCCAAAATGTTAAGAATTTTCCAGTTATTGCTCATTCTGCATCTGTTGTTGTTACATGCTCCCCAGATAGCTATCAAGCTTTCTGGGTTGAATTGTCTACTCTCACTCTCCTTTAGACCAGCATGACCTTGCTTGTTCTTCCACAGTCAACACCCAGTCCATGCATTCAAGAGTAAGCTTTTTGATAAGTATGTGTGTTTCCATGCATAGATAAAACATGTATGACCATAACTGTAAGTAAATTACAAAGATTAATTGGCATATGCAGTTGGAATTTTTTTGGAAAAAAACAAACAGGAAAATAAGAGGGTCAATAAACCAAAGCTTGCGTTTTAAAAAAAAAAAAAAAGTACTACAAAACAGATAATCTTCTGGAAAGACTAACCAAGAGGAAAAAAAGACTTACAAATAAAAATATCTAAAATGAAATAAAAGTCCAAAGCTGGTTTGGCTCAGTGAGTAGAGCGTCAGCCTGCGGACTCAAAGGTCCCGGGTTTGATTCCGGTCAAGGGCATGTACCTTGGTTGCGGGCACATCTTCAGTAGGGGGTGTGCAGGAGGCAGCTGGTTGATGTTTCTCTCTCATCAATGTTTCTAACTCTATCCCTCTCTGTAAAAAATCAATAAAATATATTTTAAAAATAAATAAAATGAAATAAAAGGACATATTGCATGGCATGATGCACAAAAAGTAATAAGAAAAATGTGATCAACTTCCCCAAAATAAAATACATAGCTTTACATAAAATTCCTAGGAAAAATTAAACTAAAAAATATTGAAAACCTGAACATGTGTTTTAATATTTAAGAGATACAACTAATAATTAAATATTTTACTAAAGAAGGAAGAACTGGCACAGATGGTTTTGCTGGTAAGTTCCAGCAAACATTCAAAAAGTAATTCCAAATACTGATCACAAACACTTACATGGAATTGTAGAAGAGGCAACACTTTCCAACTCATTTAACAAGGCTAGCATATCACTGATACCAAAACAACAAAAGACTAAATGAGTTAGAAGAGTGATTAGCCAATTTCATTAAGTGTAATTCAAAAGAAAATATTAACAAATTTAACCTAGCAAAATATAGCATGATTGTTTTGGAGATTCATAAAAAATATATGATTAATGAAGTACATCAATATATTAAAACAAGAAACTGTCATGATCGTCTCAACAAATACTGAAAGTTAGATAAAAATAATTTATATAAAAATCTTTAAGGAATAGAAGAAAAATATTAACTTGATAATAGTACTTAGCCTCCAAAATGCCCCCAATGATCCTTACTTCCTGCTATTCATGCACTTATGTAATCCCCTCTTGCACTGTATTGGGTGATCTGTGAATCCAGTAAGATAATATAGAAATAGCAGTGTGTAGGGTTGAATGCTGTTATAGAAATAGTTTGTAAAATGCTTTGCTGTCTCTTGGGTGTTCACTCTAAGGGAAATTGGCTACTATGTTGTGAGGACACCCAAGCAAACTTACACAGACACCCATGAAGAAAGGATCTGAAGCCTCCATACAACAACAAGCCACATGTCAGCAATTCTGGAAGCTGATATTCCAACTTGAATCTTTTAGATGACTCCAACCCTGACTGATGTTTTGATGGCAGCATACTGCATCCTGGCTACAACTTCATGTTTATTGTTGTTTTGAGTCAATATTTTTTTAAAGTAACTTGTTATGCAGCAATAGATAATGGAGAAACCTGATAAAATGGTTTTACAAAAACTAATAAAATTCTTAATATAGACTAAAATATTAAAATACTTATATTAAATGTAAAATAAAACAAGGAATCCTGATATCACCATTTGTTTACAATATCACCTATAAGAAGGTCTAGCCAGCTCAGTAAGTCGGGGATATCATTTCCTATTGGAGGCTCTGGTTTGAGAGGGGCCTGTGGCCTTCTCCTCCCCCAACTATGGTGTGTGCTCCTTCACTGATGCCCAAAAGTGAGGTCACCTGGCAGAAATTTCACTTTGCCTGCTATGTTCAAGGCTCCTATTTGACCAGCTATTGTGAACTTCATTCACACCAACTTGTACAAAACAACAGGCGCCCTGTGCTGTTAGAGAATTAGCATGTCAGCAATCGGCTGAGTCCTGGGCCCTGGCAGAGGGTTGGCTTGAATTCCCAGAGTTTGAGATGGTGGATACTCACAGTTCTGGATAAGGTGTTTTTGGAAATACGTGTTGTGGGGGCCACATGTTTTCAGCAACCAAACCTGGCCCAGAGTGAACACTACACAGAAGCAATATGACTTCTTACCAATGCTGGTCACATCTAACGGTCATTGTGTTAAGGAAGTTCCTGAACTTCCTTTTGTGGTTGAAGATAAAATGGAAAGCTATGAAAAGACCAAGGAAGCTGTTTAGCTTCTAAAGAAACTTAAGGCCTGATATATGCAAAAGATCAATGCCTCTCAGCAAATGAGAGCTGGCAAAGGCAAAACGAGAAGCAATCGTTATATCTAGAACTTGCATCTTTTTAAATGAAAACAACAGTAGTGAATGGCACTTCTAGTGGACATGTGGGACTTTACTGCATTTGGACTAGATGTGCCCTTCACAGATGATCCGCATGGCACTTGGCATTAAGATGCCTCCCTCATAGTAGCTATAATTTCCCCATGTGAAGATTCTTGGTTCAGACCTTAGCAGAATTTGAAAAGCACCACACAACAAGATTAATTGCAGAGTCCTAAAAGAGATTTCACCGAAAAACCTGAGAATCATGTTGAAGCTAAACCCATATGCAAAGGCCATATGCTGTAACACCATTCTTTGCCAGGTCAACATTCACAAACTCCAGGTAGATAAGGCAACAGCATCACTTGAAATCAAATCAAATGAAAAGAGGTTTCCAGGCAAGAAGCCTGTTTCAGGGAAGCAATGAAAGGGCTATTTGTATTAAGAATCAGAAGCGTTGGTGGGAGTTAAGATTGTAACAACTGGGAAACCAGCAGCTGAAAAGAATCCAGCAGAAGAGAAACCCACCAAAAAGGAAAGAAGCCTATTGCATAAACTTAAATGTGTTTATCCTATAAACATTAAATCACATTGGACAGCTTATTTTGGACAAAGACCTGATAAAAGAGGCAGCAAAAGGAAAAGTGAAAAAAAGATGAAAGGTGGATTATAAATATTGTGAAATTAAAAAAATTATTATTTATAGATGAAATGTAAACAGATAATGCAAATAGATGATACAAAAGAATTTACAACTATTAAAATTAATAAGAGAATTTAGTAAGTTAGTCAGATAGAAAATTAAAATGTTGATTCCGGTCATGGCTGGTTTGGGTCAGTGGACACAGCATTGGTCTGGAGAGTGAAAGGTCCCGGGTTCCATTCTGGTCAAGGGCACATGCCTGGGTTGTGGGCTTGATCCCCAGTTGTGGGCATGCAGAAGGCAGCCAATCAATGATTCTCATCTCATCTATCTCTCTCTCCCTCTCCCTTCCTCTCTGAAAACAATAAAAATATATTTTAAAATAAATTAAAAAATAAATAAAATGTTGATGTCCACTGCAATTCTTTATAATAAAAGCAGAGTTAGAAATGCAATAAAAGATGTCATTTGAAATAATACTACCCCCTCAAAAAATCACTTTAAATAAATGCAAAACAGGATATGTAAGATTTTTTTGTAGGATAATATTTTACTAGAGGCAATAAAGAAAACTTAAATGGGAGCATTTGCTAGATATTTCCATTTTTTTCTCTTCAAACTCACTCTCAATTCTTGACTTTTTTTTTAAAGTGTTGTTTTTATTTTAGTGAGAGAAAGAGGGAGAAGGAGAGATAGAAACATCCGTGAGAAGCAAACATTGATCAGCTTCCTCCTTCACATCCATTACTGGAGAATGAGCCAAAAACCCAGGCTCTAACCTTAAATCAAACCAATGGCCTCTTGGTGCATGGGTTGATGCGCAACCCTGGGCCACTCTGGCCAGGCTTCACTGACTCTTGAAGACTGAATTTATAGACTTTATCAATGGGGTCCCTTTAACTCTGCATTCTGGTGGGCATCAGCCAATGAGAGGTACTGGCAGGCAATCCAATAGCAAATAGAGAATATTTATTCAGCCAACAGCCTCCCTCCTGGATTGCCATAACTTGATTCATTCCCTCTAATAAAAGCCACAGCTCTGTCAAGTGGCTTTCTTGCACAACTAGAGGCTCTCCCTGTGGCTTCTAGTACCTACTCCCTCTGTCTCTCTTCTTTTGCTCTTCCAGGCATAAGATTGATACTTGCTTATGCCTGCTGAGTTCCCTTAATCCTAGTCATTTATTTAAAATTATTTTTATTAAACTCAAATAAATCAACAGCTTCAGAAAGCCACTTCTTTCATGTATAAATTCGGAGTGATAAAGTAATTTGTACAAGAGTGACCCCATGAAATAGGACTCAGTATTGCATTGCTCTAGGTTTAAGTGAAGCACAAATTACTTTTGTGCCCAAGTAATTGATGGCATGCACTGGGTTCACAATTACCCAGACTAACACTGGTGGTATCTAAGGCAAAAGATCAAGACATTGGGAGATTACCTATGGTCTTTCATCTCCATCATGAAAAAAAAAAAAGTGTTTATAATCATGAAGGACAGCGTGAACCCGCAAAGGAAAAATTAGAAACAGCCAACTCAGAATATGAGTGAAAATTATTCATATGGCAGCTGGTGTTTCCAGACAATTATGGGTGATGCATAAGCCCAAGGTTTGAATGTAATTACTGTAGGTATGTCATCCTAAAATGAGAACATTGGTCTGAAAGTAGTGAGGCCATAAGATATGGGACAGGGCATTTGAACAGACAGAAATAATAATCCTGAAACTTTAAACTACCAACACCCCTGAAATTTCTTTGCCAATAAAGGTATAATTTCTACCCCCTTTAAAGAAAATTAGCCATTTTTTCTGCATAATAACTTCAGAAAATTGTATCACAGTAGATGCAATCTCTCCTCAGGATCAATTACCATCACTTCTTATTTCCCATAGGCTTATAGGAGAGTTGGATCAGAGTTTGAAGTACAGACCTATTGAGAAAAATGAGAATATTTACCAATTTGTTTAGGTAGGAATCTGAGTAGCATTCATATATAAGTATATGAATGCTAAAGCAAAAGAAAATAATGTAAGACCTGATTAGCCCGAGTTTAGTAACATGGATAAAATTACCTAGAATTCATGATTTAATGTGTTATCTTGAGCATATAGGAATTATGTTAATAGATATTAAGTTTGGGTAATTTAATCCTAGACTCAATAGTGCTCTGGAAAAAAGAAGTAAAAGGTTCAAGAAGATGGAAACATTTCAATGCGATTTCTTTGAACCAGCTCACTGACCCACTAACCTTGACCTCTTGGAAGGCTAAGCCTTAGAGTATAGTGCCTTCAAAAAGGCATTAAAAACACATTGGGAAACTGGGAGAGTAATGTCACCAAAACTGCAGAATAGATCATTCCCAACTGTGCTCTCCCTCACAAGAACAACAAATTATTTATGGACAAGATACCACTATGAAAATCATAGAACAAAGGTGAATCTGAAGCAACTCCTTACACCACAGAGACTGAAATGGACTCCATTTGAAGGGTAAGAGGAATGGCTACTTGCTCATCTCATTGCCCTTCCTCCAGGCTGGCATAGCCTGAACTGAAAGGGCTGCCTGGGACTATGGATTCCCCAGTGAAAAAGAGAAAGCCGAGGGTAGACATCCAGCTCACCAGTGCTGTGGGTTGCTTCTCAGGAGTCCCGATTTGGTCTTGCTTCATAAGGATCATGGGAAATCTGTGGGGCTTGACCACTGAGAATGGATTGTGTCAAAGAAGGAAGGAAGAGCTTGCAACACCCAGCACTTGGATCTTGGCAGACAGAGTTCATAGTTGGAATACCCAAGTGTTAGTTCCAAGTGGTGGCATTACTAAATAGGGTGCTATAATTTTAAGCAATAAAATGTGATATAGGATCCAAAGAAAATATACAAGTCATCAGAACACAAAAGTATCAACAAAACAGCATAAAATAATTAATAAAATGGCAATAGTAAGTCCTTATCTAATTATCCAATAAAAAGCATAGACTGGCTGGCTGGATTTACAATAAAAGATTCAATGATATACTGCATATAGAAACTTCCTTTAGTTTTAAAAACACATATGATGAAAGGAAGGGTAGAACAAATATACGGTAACTAAGCAAAGCAGACATAACTATACTTAGACAAAATAGACTTTAAACTGAAAAATATAAAACATGATATCGATACCCCCATGTTCACTGCAACATTTTACTAATAAAAGCCTAGGTGGTCCGCATGTAACACCCTCACATCACCCCACAAGATGGCTGTCGGGAAGGGCAGTTGTGGGCGATCAAACCAGCAGGGAAGGACAGTTGTGGATGACCAGGCAAGCAGGAGAGGGCAGTTTGGGGCGACCAGGCCAGCAGGGAAGGACAGTTGGGGGGGACCAGGCCTACAGGGGAGGAAGGGCAGTTAGGGGGACCAGGCTGGCAGCAAAGGGCAGTTATGGGGGACAAGACCTGCAGGGGAGGGCAGTTAGGGGCAACCAGGCCAGCAGGAGAGGGCAGTTGGGGTGATCAGGTCAGCTGAGGAGGGCAGTTGGGGGCAATTGGGCTGGTAGGGAAGTGGTTAGGGGGTGGTCAGGCTGACAGGCAGAAGCGGTTAGGGGCAAGCAGATAGTCAGGCAGACCAGTGGTTAGGAGCCAGCAGTCCCAGTCTACGAGAGGGATCGGGCCTAGACCAGTAGTTGGACATCCCCTAAGGGGTCCCAAATTAGAGATGGTACAGGCCAGGCTGAGTGACAGCCCCCAACCCCCTTGCATGGATTTCATACACCAGGCCACTAGTTATTTATAGTTAAGACAAGTGTCCACCAACAGATGAACAGATAAAATATATTATTATATATAGATAAATGCACACAGACAATACTATTAAGGCCCCCCCCCAAAAAAAAAAATCCCTGCCATTTGTAACAACATAAATTAATCTTAAGGGCATTATGCTAAGTAAAATAAGACAAAGAAAAGGAAATATTGTAAACTCGAACTTACATGTAGAATTTTAGAGAAACAACAAACCTACCAAACTAATAGGAAAAGATCATATTTGTGCTTAAAAGTAGGTGATGCGGGAAGGTGATCAAAGGTACAAATTTCCAGTTATAAGATTAGTACAACCTGATGAGTATTCTTTTTTTTTTTTTTTTTTTTTTAGATGATGAGTGGGTTTTTTGTTTTGTTTTTAAAGTATATTTTATTGATTTTTTACAGAGAGGAAGAGAGAGGAATAGAGAGTTAGAAACATCGATGAGAGAGAATCATCAATCAGCTGCCTCTTGCACACCCCTTACTGGGGATATGCCTCTTGCACACTCCCTACTGGGGATATGCCCGCAACCAAGGTACGTGCCCTTGACCGGAATTGAACCCTGGACCTTTCAGTCTGCAGACTGACGCTCTATCCACTGAGCCAAACCGGTTTTGGCAACATGATGGGTATTCTTAACACTGCTGTATAAAATATTTGAAAATTGATGAGAGTAAATCCTAAAAGTTCTCATCACAGAGAAAAAAACAAAACAAAAAACAAAATTCTTTTTTGTATTTATATGAGATCCTTGATGTTAACTAAACTTATAGTGATAATAATTTAACAATACATATAGGCCATTTTGTTGTATATCTCAAATTTATATAGGCTGTATGTCAATTATATATCATTAAACAAAGACAATTAAAAAAATGCATTGGCAAGAGCACATCAGCTTCCATGGTTAGTTCTGTATTGGCTGACTTCTATAGGTCAGAGGTGATGGTGGATGCTGCTGCAATGGTTTGGGTTCCCTCCTTTTAATAAAAATTGTAAGTTCCAACATGGAAAATATTGGATTGCTGAACTTAAACAGCCGCTAAAATCAGGCACAACTGCCACAAAAATTCACAGGGATAGAGTAGTAATCATGGTATTTGGACCAATGGGGATCTCTTGATGTTTGTTAATTGATCACAAGCTTCCTAGAAATGAAATAGATTAAAAGTTTACTAAGGACAAAAATACCCTAGGTCTGGTGCCACAGATATGGCTTACCATAGTAGAGAATTGTGAGCTCTTATACTATAGTTGACATCACTATCTAAGTTTGTGCTAATGTAACTTAGGAGACATCTGGCTTTCTCCTTGTACAGAAAAAAAAAAAAAAAAGAAAAAGAAAAAGAAATGAAAAGCCTCATTCCATGAATTAGAAGACTGTATTTTGAGAACCACTGATCTGGACATCAGTGTTTACCTGAATCAATTGAGTAGGATTCTCAAATAACAATCTTCAGGCAGTTTAATGGCAACCAAAAGCCATTAATCATGAGACCTATGATAAGAATAACAGGAAAATCGCTAGGAGGTGCAAGAGCTCCAAGCAAAGCATAATGGAGCTCACGAATGTGCCTAACACAAAGATCTGTATATTTCCATTATTGTAGTGTGCAGAGATGATGGGAAATGGGCACAGGGGGACCTCAAGGTATGCTGTATAGTATACTGCATGGTTATATTGTTTCCTTTTCTATGAAGGCACACTAGATCCATAAACTAGTTTGGTTAGATCTTAGTATAGCATTCGTTGCCCTCTTTGTCTGACAACTATACTCCATTGGAAAAGCAGCCCCTAGCTTGCTATTGGATACTAGGAGAAAGGAAATGCATGACTCTAGGACGGTGGTCAGCAAACTGCAGCTCTCAGTGCCTTTATCTGGAACATCGGGGGATGTCCCACTGCTGGTTTAGGCCCAATCCCTGTATGAATCACATTTCCTGCTACTTTGTATATCTTCTAGGTTTTTGGTTTTTGTTTTTTTTTTGTGTGTGTGTGTTTTTGTTTTTGTTTTTGTTTGTACTGGACTTTAGGTGTAAAAGAGTAGTAGAGACTCAAGTGATTAATAAATTCTTCCAGAAGGGACTTACTTAGTTTCTTTGTTATGCAGTTAGGTGCTTATATCTTCACTGAAAAAAGTAGTTTAAATGACTTGTGCTTTGGTTCTCCTCAGTGAAATAGGCCTGGCCCTCCAGTAGGGCTTTAAAATTTAATCAAAGAAAAATAAAATAACTTCTCTTCATTCTTTAATCAGCCTTCAATTGTCCAGAACCATTAAGTCACCAAACTTCTTATGGGGAGAACTAGTTAACAGGCCTGACTGCCAACTTGCAGGGATAAAGCTCTCAGTTAATATCTTCTTTCTCCTTAAAGTACCTCTTTCTAAAACTTACTTTTCTGCCCTATTATTTCTGTAGATTCAACAAATGCATTAGGAAATAAAGAATGTTGCTGGATTTTACTCAACTCTGAAGGGCTAATATTCTCCTAAAATTATTTATTTTGACTTCTTTTTCCTGTAGTTCCTTAATGATTTTAAAAACTATAAAAATTTTAAAGTTGATGTTTTTTTCTTAATGTTACAATTTTCTGTTTTGACCATTGATAATTTAACTGAGATAAAAACTCCAACATATATGTTATTTTTGGAGTTTTCTCACACTTTATCCATTTTTTTTTTTTACTGATGTCTTATATTAAGAGGAAAAAAACAGTATTATATGTTTCAAGAAGAATTATTACAAGAAGAAGTATGAGTGAATTGATACAATCCTATATAACAGTGGTCTGCAAACTCATTAGTCAACAGAGCCAAATATCAACAGTACAACAATTGAAATTTCTTTTGAAAGCCAAATTTTTTAAATTTAAACTTCTTCTAACGCCACTTCTTCAAAATAGACTCGCCCAGGCCGTGGTATTTTGTGGAAGAGCCACACTCAAGGGACCAAAGAGCCGTATGTTGCTTGCAAGTCGCGGTTTGCTGACCACTGCTCTAACCAACTTTTCTACCTGGCCAGTGTGGGACTAATGATTTTCAACATAACAACGAGCAAAAGTGAATTCTAAGGAGAAAAAAAAGCTGAATAATTACATTTTGCCAGATTAATCTTCACATTTTCCTAGCCTCCAAAAAACAATTTATAAATTTCATGAGTGAGCTTCCTTGTCCATTTAATGCCAATTTCATTCAGGCACTAAGCCAGAGGCACAGATAGGAGTGGTAGAGGGGCACATATAAGTGTTCTGAGACATTTGGAGTATACTGCATATATCTTGACTCACTGGTGGTTCCCAAAGTATACACAAATTAATCTTTAATTAAGCTGAACTTAGTATTTGTGCACATTATTGTATGTAAATTCCAATTCACTTTAAAAACAGTGTAAAATATGCATATTATAAACATTGTACTGAATATTAAACTATTTAGTTTGCCTCAAGTTCAAAAACAAGATAAAGAAGTCCTCCACTATCACCACCTGCATTCAACATTGTACAACATCTGGAAAAGTCCTTCCTATTGCAAATGCAAGAAAAATAATGCACACGGTATGGGAGGAAAATTTAAAAAAAAAAAAAATAGATCCTGCCCTGACAAGGTAGCACAATTGGTTACAGTCTCGTCCCAATAAGCCAAAGTTGTGGGTTGAGTGATCCCACTTCAGGGCTCAACCAATAAATGCAAAAGTAAGTAGAACAACACACCTCTCTCTCTCTCTCCCTTTCTTTCTCTCTAAAATCAATCAATAAACTTTTAAAGAAATATATTTTATTTCACACATAGCATCATTGTGTAAACAGAACAATTTTTATTATTAAAAATAAAATTTAAGAAATAAATGTAATAAGGTCTCTAGATTCAAAGGCAATCTGTATATATATATATATAAGGCTAATATGCTAAATATCCATCTGACTGGTAGCTATGATGCACACTGACCACCAGGAGACAGATACCCAATGCAGGAGCTGTCAAGCTGCAGTGACTTGGCAGCTACAGTTCTCAGGTGACACACCCCAAAATCAGAGAGGAGAGAACCTGATTCCTCGCAGGGCCACACGATTCCACCTTTGGCTGTGGGTTATGTTGTTCCTGGGGCACTGTTGGCCTGGAATTTGGTTTACTGTCCAGTTGCATTTGTGTTTCACACACTGTAGGATATT
This sequence comes from Pipistrellus hanaki, assembly GCF_964339955.1. Lineage (NCBI taxonomy): Eukaryota > Metazoa > Chordata > Mammalia > Chiroptera > Vespertilionidae > Pipistrellus > Pipistrellus hanaki. Next base: position 19,496,673 of record NC_140510.1, read on the forward strand.
AACTTTGCAGAGTTTCCTCTCGCACTCTGGGACCTCTCAAGGGGTGTCAGAGAGCCAGTTTCAGCACAATCCCCACAGGCTAGGCCAAGGGACCCCACCTGCCGGAGGGACCCTGCTCATTCTGCAGACACTGGGGAGGGACCATGGGATGCTGGCTCCAGAGTGTGTCAGGCCCTACTCGCCCAGTCCTTCCCTGCCCCACCGGCCACCTTCTAATTAGTTTCCTTTCAATGCACATGAATCTGTGCACTGGGTCACTAGTATGTAAATAAGTGTATATGTCTATGTAGTAATAGATAAAATTACAAACTTGTGTTTTCTTAAAAATTAAACCATTTATATTAGATTCAAAAAGGATTGAAAATCAAAGAACCTAAACATCATGAAAGACATACACACAGAAAAATTAAAGAATGTTTTTGAGAGATATTAAAGGTGGTCTGCCTAACATATGGAGCTTTATAAATTACAATATGTAGAAGTGTAAGATGCCAATTATCTCCAAATTTGTTTATAAATTAAAGGAAATCCCAAAATGTGTGTGTTTGTGTGTATAAATTCATAAACTGCTTCTTAAATACACATGAGACTGAAAAGAGCCAAAAATAAGACAAATCTATAAAGAAAAAACAAAGTGGAGAAATTTTATTACCAGATGTCAAAACTCCTTATAAAACTATACCAATTAAGGCCATGTGGTGGTGGTGCAAGACAGATTAATAAATCAGAGGAATAAAATAGAGAATATAGAAAAACAGTCTGTACATACATAGCCTTGATTTATATCAAATATGACTCTGTAATATAGTGTGAAGAAATATATTTAATAATTGATTCTTTCAATAGGATAACCATATAGGAAAATATTTAACCTTGACAAATACCTCACACCATATGCAAAAATCAATTCCAAAAAGACTGTAACTTTAAATGTAATAGATAAATCAATAAAAATTTCTGGATGAAAATATGTTAGAATATCTTAAGCTTGAAATGGGCAAAGATTGCTTATACTAGACATAAAAACATAAACCATGAAATAAAAGAATGATAGATGACATACATTAAAATTTAAAATATCTATTTATCAAAAAACATCATTATAGAAAGTGAAAAAGTAAAATAAAAAGTATAGTGAGTATATATCATGTATCCAGAATATAGGAAGGATTATTATGAACCAATAAATGAAAGACAGCACAATGAGAAAAGACCTGAATGTGCAATTTATAAAATAGAATATTCAAGTGACTGGTAAATGAAAAAGTGCTCCATTTCATTAGTCCTCAACACACTGAAATTGAAACCGCAATGAGTTATCACTACCCATTTGCCAAATGGCTAAAATAAAAATAAAATTTTTAAAAATAACTATCAAGTGTTAATGGAAACACTCATATACTACTATTGGAAATGTAAATTGGTATTACAACTCTAGATAAACTTTGTAGATATTTGCAAACAATATATTGGTAAGTAGCTAATATTTAAAATATATAAAGAACTCATTCAACTCAACATTTAAAATTAACCATGGGCAGAAAACCTGAATAAAAATTTCTCCAAGAAGACATACAGATAGGAAACAAACATGAAAAGATGCTCAACTTCACTAATTATTAGGGAAATAAAAATCAACCCAGTGAGATATCACCTCACAGTGTCATGGGTGAGAATAGCTATTATCATAAAATCAACAAATAGCAAGTTTTGGAGAGAATGTAGAGAAAAGGAGACCCATTGTGCATTGTTGGTTGGGTTGTACATTAGGGCAGTGACTATAGAAAACATCAGAAAATTAAAAATAGAACTACCATGTCACCCAGAAATTTCATTTCTAGTATTTATCTAAAAAACAAACAAACAAACAAACAAACAAATAAATAAATCCAATTCAAATATATATATATATATATATATATATATATATATATATATATATATACACACACACACACACACACACACACCCCACTATGTTCATTATAGCATATATATATATATATATATATATATATATATATATATATATGTCTAAGTGACAGTTCAACTATTTGACCATTCGACCTGTACTTATGAGGCACACTGACCATCAGGGGATCAAATGCTCATCTCACAGGCATGGAAACATGGAACAGACTGATGAAGATAAGAGGGAAAGGGGTAGGAGGGAGGGTGGGAAGAGATTAACCAAAGATAACCAAAGATGTTATCTTTGCAGGGATTGGGCTAAAACCAGCTCTCCAACATCCCCCACAGGGTCCCAGATTGCAAGAGGCTGCAGGCCAGGCTGAGGGACCACACTGGTGCACAAATCCATGCACCAGGCCTCTAGTTATTTATAATAGCCTAGATATGAAAGCAAATTTGGTGTATATTGATAGATAATAAAGATGTGATGTGTGTGTGTGTATGTAATGGAATATTAGTTAGCCATAAAAAAAAAATCTTGCCATTTAGGACAACATGAATGGGCCTAAAGGGTATTATTGCTAAGTGAAATAAGTCTGACAGAGGAAGACAAATACAATTTCATATAAAGGTGGAATCTAAAAGTATTAAAAAACAAACAAACACATAGGTTAAAACTGGAACAGACTCTACAGAGCACAAACTTGCCAGAGAAGAGAGCTAGGTGGCCAGGTGAAAAAGGTGAAAGTTAAAAGGAGGTACAAACTTCCAGTTATAAAATAAATAACTCATGGAGATGCAACATAGAGTACAGAGAAAATAATAAACAATATCCTAATAAGTTTGTATGGTAACAAATGTTTACTAGACTTATTGTGGTGATCATACTGTAAAGTATATAAATGTTGCATTAATACATTGTACTGTATACTTGAAACTAACATAATATGTATATCAACTATTCTAAATGATAAAGAGCTAATATGCACATAGTCATCATGCCCCCATGCCCTCAAGATGGAGATGGAGAACCTGAGACCAGGCCAGGGGACCTGAGGCTGTGCCCCCAGCCCTGCAAGGTTTGATGGGGGTGGGGCTTGCCAGGTCTGGGTCTTGCATGATTGCAAGTCGTGCATGGGTAGGCAGGGACTTGACTCTGGGTCTCACAGGGTGCCCAGACTCTAACAGGAAGGAGATTTTCATATACATTTTACTATTTTTTTTCCATCTCTGACATTTCTATTATAGAGAAAGGGCAAATAGCAAAATTAAAATATTTCCTCTAATTAATTCCCTTTTAATGTGCACAAATTTTGTGTACCAGGCCACTAGTATTTAATAAAATATAATTTTTTAAAATATCATGGTGATATCTGGTATATTCCTTATAATGCAATGATGGCTTAACATTAAAAACAAATTTATTGATTAAAGCAAGGGAAATAAAAATTCAGAAAATATATAAATCATTTTATTACATTCAATACTTAATAATGATGACAACTACTAACAAATTATATATAAATGGAAACTCCCTTAGTCTACTATAATTATCTACATGAGTTATCATTGCTAATGGAGACATGGTTTTGTGTTTTGTTTTGTTTTTTCTTGTTGTTAATCCTCACTGGAGGATATTTGGATATTTTTCCATTGTTTTTTGTTCTCTCTCTCTCTCTCTCTCTCTCTCTCTCTCTCTCTCTCTCTTTCAGTTAATTCTCACCGGAGGATACATCTTATTGATTTTCAGAGAGAATGGAAGAGCAGGGAAGAGACACACACAGAGAGAAATATAAATGTGAGAGAGACACATCGATTGGTTGCCTTCTGCTCATCTTCTGCTCATCCCAATCAGGGCCAGGGATGGAGCTTGCTACCAAGGTATAGGTCCTTGAGTGGAATCAAAGCAGACACTCTAGCCACTGAGCTCAATCAGCTAGGGCATAATTTCTTCTTTTAAATATTATATTAAAGGTCCTATTTATGGGGTAAGAAAAGATAAATAACAGAAATTGTCATCATTTAAAACTAGAGGCCCAGTGCACAAAATTTGTGCACGAAGGTGGGTATCCCTCAGCCCAGCCTGAACCCTCTCTAATCTGGCATAGGAGCAGTTAGGCATCAATCCAGGAGTGCTGGCTCCCAATTGCTCACCTGTCTGCCTTCCTGATTGCCCCTAACCACTTCTGCCTGCCAGCCTGATCACCCCCTAACCACTCTGCTGCCAGTATGATTGATGCCTAACTGCTCCTCTGCTAGCCTATTTGCCCCTAACTGCCCTCCCCTTCAGGCCTGGTCACTCCTAACTGCCCTGCCCTGCTGGCCTAGTTACCCCTAACTGCCTTTCCCTGCAGGCCTGGTCCTCCCCCAACTGCTCTCCCCTGCAGGCTTCGGTCCTGCCCAACTGCTCTTTCCTGGCAGCCATTTCTGTTTGGATTTGTTTACCTTCTATCATTAAAACTTTATAGCCTTGAGTGGAGGCCTAGGCCAGCAAGGGCAGGCAGAAAGTTTGGCTTCCTCCATTGCCGGAAAACCCAAGCCTCCCCCCTGCTCTCTGTGGCTATAGCCATCTTGGTTGGATTTATTTGCATACTCGATCTGATTGGCTGGTGTGCATGGCTGCTGGGCGTGGTTGGTGCGTGTAGTGAGGTATGGTCAATTTGCATATTACTCTTTTATTGGATAGACTGATGGAATTGTTAACATTTAAAGGGTAAAATTCATGAAAAGAAAACAGGCAGTGAAATCTTTGACTTTTCACTCTTCAAGGAAGGGAAACAAAGAAGAAATAAACAAATGAGACTAAAACAAACTAAAAAGTTTTTGCACAGCAAAGAAAACCATCAATAAAACAAAGCACAACCTACTGAAAGGGAAAAGATATTTACACATCTGATAAGGGGTTAATATCCAAAATTTATTAAGAACTAATATTGCCCATCACACACACACACACACACACACACACACACACACACACACAAAACCCCCAAACAATCCAATTAAAAAATGGGCAGAGGACGTGAATAGTCACTTCTCCAAGGAGGACATAGGTGTAGATAGCCAATAGGCATATCAAAAGAAGCTCAACATCACTAGTTATCAGAGAAAGCAAATTAAAACCACAATGAGCTATTATCTCATGCCTTTCAGAATGGCTCTCATCAATACATCAAAAAAGTATCAGTGAGAGTTCATTATTGATGGGAATGCAGATTGGTTCTGCCAATATGGAAAACAATATGATGTTCCTCAAAAAATTAAATATATTTAACTTGATAAAAATAATCATTGTACATTTTCCTTATTTTTCACAATCACCTGGCACTAAAGCCTCAGTCTGGTGTCACTTCTCATTCATCACTTTTAGCACCTGTCAGTTCATAGTTGGTACTAAATTTATTAAGGTACCCTTCTCTCTCTTCCATTAAATAGTACTCCCTTGGGAAGAAAAAAACATTTTTCTTATTCATCATTTTCTTATTCTTGGTATCCAGCCAGCCCCTGGCTCATGTTTCATATGCAGTCAACGTTCACTAATAAACTGCTGAAGACTGTGCTATCCATGCTGCCCAGGAGCAGCTGCTTTTACCTCATTTTACTTTTTTAAGTTCCGTGCAGAGTTAAGAGGGAAATAGGTGAGAGTAAAATTGGGGCAAACCAAGATTTCTTTTACCCACAATGTTTAAATCTTTACTGTAGGAACCAACAAGGAGCTCAACATAATACAACATAAAACAAATGAAGTCTCATTTCACCAATTATCTTTGCTTTATGAGTCTAGTGATAACCTGAGGTAATTTGAGGGCCATCCTTAACTACAGAGCTTTCCTTTGTAAAGGCATCTCTATTTTTCTACCTTAAACAACTTCAACAGCTCTGTGTAGACAATAATAAGTTTCTTAGATATAAATTATAAGCTGAAAGCACTGGTGAGCATTTGCATTTAAGATGAATTTGCTGAAATGATCAGGCTGGGTTATAATAGATAGTGGTTGAAGCACCAGCTGTTTAACACTTTGAAAAATTATTTTGGCTGGAAATGATTTCCAAAATAAGCAGCATTCTTTCTGGAATAATAATGCTAACTGAGAATACACTTACTAGTTGACCTGATATCAAAGATATAATTCCTATAAGACTAAGTGGGGCTTTCGGCAGCAGAGGAAAAGGCACATGCTCTCCTTACGGCCAGAGGCGCAGTACATGGCAGGGGTGTTATTCTGGCCCAGCAATCTCAGCTCCCAAACTCTGGGCAACTTTCTAGTTTAGCAAGGAATTTTTCTCAGGAGTGGTGATTCTTAAGGCACCTGACCTCTGGGGCTGCAACAAACTACTAGTAAGAGATCATCTGATTTGCCAAAACTGGTGGATAAGAGCTTTGGTCTGTGGACTGAAAGGTCCCAGGTTCGATTCAGGTCAAGGGCATGTACCTTGGTTGCGGGCATATCCCCTGGTATGCAGGAGGCAGCTGGTCAATGTTTCTCTCATAGATATTTCTAGCTATCTATTCCTCTCCCTTCCTCTCTGAGAAGAATCAATTATATATTATCAAAGGTCAGTTTTACATATTTTGAACACACTTTCTAGCTCAATTTGAAACAGTTTAATTGCTTCCACAGGCATTTATTTCAAGCAAGAGATTCAATATAAGCAGACTCTGCACCAGCTCCAAAGAAATATCTATATTATAAGAACCCAGTAGCCCTAATATCATAACAACCAAAGACCTGTCACCAAGAGCCTGCATGCATGGCAAGACATGCATGGGTGGTCAGGGCTGTGAGGATGGGTTGGTGGTGACTTGAGTCTAGATCCCATGGCAAGGCAGGACTTGGGGGAGTCCCATAGCGCCAGTGGGACGTGGGGGAGTCCTGCAGCACAGGAAGGACCCTGAGTCAAGTCCCATGGTGCAATAGGGTCTGGGGCCCCGGGTCTCATGCGATTTCCTGAGGGCCTGGGTCTTGCACTATTTTCAGTACTGGGTCACTAGTTCTTATATAATCAATTGAATTAATCTCATTTGACGCTCAATTACTGCCAATACACATACCAAATCATCACTTCAAGCTAATTCGTTTTATAATTATATGCCATAGTAAAATTAATCACCTGGAAGGGTTACAAAGTAGATTTATCTTTTCCCTTTTGCCAGACACAAAGTGTGGTTTGAAAACATGTGGCACCAGGCCTCCTCCTGTCTCCTCTAGTATATCTTCTTACTATCCCTTCTCTCACCCGCCTGTGCAGCCTCTTTGTGCCTCCTCAGTGCAGCCATGTAGGCATTGTGCCATCTGGTTCCTTCAGCTCTGTGCTTCCTCAGATCCTCTCTAATGTTCACCACTGGCCAACTCTTCAAGCAGGTGACCTATACTCATCAGCCTTGCTTCAGCCCTCGAGGGACTTCCTCAGAGAAGCCATCCCAAACCTCCAAGATTAGGTTAGGTCAGTGGTTGGCAAACCATGGCTCCTGAGCTACATACAGCTCTTTGGCCCCTTGAGTGTGGCTCTTCCACAAAATACCATGTGGGGGCGCACATGTACAGTGTGATTGAAACTTCGTGGCCCACTTGCACAAGTCAATTTTTGGCCGGGTGAGTCTATTTTAAAGGAGTGGCATTAGAACACTCAAGGGGCCACAGAGCTGCGGTTTGCGTACCACTGGGTTAGGTGCTTTCAATATATGAAAATTCTGTCATTTTAATTACAAGATAATTTCTGTTTCTCTCACTGGATCACCAACTCCATAGTAACAGGAGCATTGTCCTGGCTGCTTTTAGATCTGTGCTCAACAACTGCTGCAAAGGTGTTGGGAACAGCACTGTGCTTTGCTGCAGAAATGGCATCTGGAATATGATAGCAGGAGTAGAAATTCCAGGCTAGTCCTTCAAGCCCATCTCCTTCAGGTTTTATATAACCATCACTGTGGAGCAATGACCAAGATGGCAGCAGCCCCAACGTTTCTTAGGCAATTAACCTTAAAACCAATGGTTTACAGAGTCCTTTTTTGACAATTCCATATGCACTGCTATTCCACTGGGAAAAAACAGCAAAGCAAGTCTTACCAAATTCTCATTTGTGGATAGAAACATATGTGTTTCTAGGGAATTTAGGAGACATTTGTAGAGGCAGAGCCTTTTAAAGTCTATGTGTTATTATAAGAGTAAGAGATAGTAGCAGTGAGCATAGAGGTTTTGGGAAATTCAGGCAAAGGTGATCTCCTCTGGTGTACTTATCTGCTCAGGTTGTCACAACAAAATATCACAACCACAAACTAGGGGCCGTAAAAAAACAGAAATTTATTTTCTCACAGTTCTGTGGCTGGGAGTTCAAGATCGACGTATTGACAGATCTGGTTTATCCTGAGACAGACCTGGTTTATCCCTTTCCCTTGGCTTACAGATAGTGGTTTTCTCAAAGTGTCCTCGCATGGCGTTTCTTCTGAGCACAGGCATCCCATCTGTTTCTTTCTTCTAAAAGGACACTAGTCATATTGATTTAGGGCCTCATATTGATGACCTCATTTAAACATAGTATCTCCTTATAGGTCCTATCACCAATACAGTCACAGTGTCACTAGATAAATTGGGGGGAAATTCAGAACATAACATTTAGTAAAGTCAAGGACACAAGTTTCATGTGTGTCTGCTCTTTCAGAGTAATCTTTAATTTTTACTTATGCATGTATATATACTGAGTGACCAAATTATTATGATCTCTGAACACATAATAATCTGGCCACTCAGAGTGTGTGTGTGTGTGTGTGTGTGTGTGTGTTTTAGAGGCCCGGTGCATGAATTCATGCATGGGTGGGGCCTGGCCAGCCTGGCGATGGGGAGGGAACATGGGTGATTGGCCGGCTTGCATGCAGGTCGAGCTCCTGGTCAAGGGGACATTTTGCATATTAGCCTTTTATTACATAGGATATACATTGAGTGGCCAGATTATTATGCATTCAGAGATCATAATAATCTAACCACTCAGCGTATAATAGATAATATATAAAATATAGAGGGAAGGAAGGAGGGAGGGTATGCTCTGGCTATGATTAAACTTTAGGGACAGTTCCTAATGCAGGGGTAGGGGGAAATCGTGCCCACCAAAGGGTACTTGGTGACTAAAACATTTTGTCCTATTGAAAATGCCACTGGCATCTAGCAGATAGAGGCTGGGGATACCACTGAACATCCAACAAGTTACAGGATAGTCTGGCACAACACAGTATCCAGTCCAAAATGTCAGCAGTGCCAAGGCTGAGAAATCTTGAACTACAGAATGGTTTCCTTGGTGCAATGGACTTACATTACCAACAAATGTCTACGTGGAACCAAACATTTCTGTTAAAAGTAAGCAACTTGAAAAACATCTAAACAAGTTGTACAGGCTAACATAATGTAGATGAATTTCTAAGAAATTCAGTTGTACTGCTAGTGCCTTCCCTCTCCAGCCAAACTAACCTGATCCTTGAATTCTCCCCTGTACTTATTACCACCATTTCTTCAGTGCTTCCCTGGCGGAATGGCCCTTTGTGTCTTTGTCTAATTGTCCATCTTGCCTAATAATAGACAAACATGTAAATTGATCATACCTCCGCTATGCCACCAGCCAATCAGGAGTGATATGCAAATTAACCCAACAAAAATGGCAGTTAATTTGCATACACAGGCACCTAGTGATGGGGACAAATGCTTGCATCATCATAATGGTGACAACACAGGTATTCTGCCCCACCCCAGATCTCTCAGGGCCTCTGGGCAGCGTGGGAAGGTAGAGCCAAGGTGAAAAGAAGCAAAGATGTGGCTTCCAGAGTGGAAAGAGGTGGCTCTGGGGCCTGAGAAGAAAGGAGCTGGGCCTGAGTGGAAAGGCAGTGTCAGTGGCCAGGGAAAGGAAAGCCCATTCTAGCATGAATCTTCGTGCATTGGGCTTCTAGTATTAAATAAACTGCATCTTGTTTAATGAAGAGTGTAGTTTTACGTGCTTTTCTTCTAACCCCAAACATAAGGTGCTGCACATCATTCATGGTTGAGTCAAAGTGCCACATTTAACCTGCAGTCTACCTCTTGTCCTACATCTTTAACTGCTGACAGTACATTCTATTTCATCTTATCTCAAATTTTACTTATATTTAAAATTAAACTCCTTTTCCCCTGATCACAAGATTATTCCTCATTTACAATTCCTTATTTTTGTCAAGGTAGGACATTTTTCTTATTAGCCAAGTTAAAAAATGAAAAATACCCTTCGTCATTACTTTTATACTTCCCTTCCCTTCTCCTTTTAAGGCCAGCAAATGCCTTTGATTCTTTCATTGAAGAACTTGCACCTGCATTTTATAGTGACCTCTTCCACAATGTTTCTGCTTTTCATTTCCTTTATTTATTTAAACACTTAAAATCATAGCTAACATGTTTTTAATGCTTCTTATGTACTAGGTACTACCTAAATACTTCATTATCAGTAAGTAATTTATTAAGTCCTTACAGCAACCTAATTATCATGAAACCCAGAGAGAGAAACGTCTTCTCCATGATAACAGAATCATAAAGTGGTGAGCCAGATGCACGCCCAGGCAGCCTAGCACTGAGGGTGAGGCTCATAAAACACTTACATGCACTTTTTCCCACTCTCAGATTTACCTTTGGCTATTACCAGATTAATACCTCACTTATATGACTAAAAAGTGCCCATTTCCCTTGGGAGAAAAAACATTTCTTAGAATTCTAGACCATGCTCAGTTACTCCCAATGGCACTGATCCACACTTATCCACAGCAAGACAGCTTCTCTCCATCAGACCACTCCCTTCCCTGCTTCTGTCACGCTTCTCCATTCACATCCCCGCCTCTATCTCTTGCTCAGGCTCCTCTTCCAGCTTTCTCTGCTCCCCAAGACATCCTCATCCATTAACTCAGAGGCTGCAAACTGATCTGGCCTGTCCAGCAGTGGTTTCAAGGTGTTTTAAAAGAAGACATATGAAAATAGTATAAAAGTAGACCATAAACAAAAATCAACTCAAAAATTAAAGACTTAAAGGTAAGGTCTAAAATCCTAAAATTGCTAGAATAAAATATAAGAGCACCTTAACATTGGCCCTGGTGGTGGATTTTTTTGGATTTAACACCATAAGAATTAGCAGTAAAAGTAAAAATGAACAAGTGGGTCTACATCTGCCCAGCAAAGGAAACCACTAACAAAATGAAGATAACCTACCAAATGGGATTAAAATTTGGACATTATATCTGATAGAGGGTTAATATCCAAAATAACTCATACCACCCAATGGAAAAAAGAATCCAATTTAAAAATGAGCAGAGGGCCAAAACCGGTTTGGCTCAGTGGTTAGAGTGTCAGCCTGTGGACCGAAAGGTCCCGGGTTCGATTCTGGTCAAAGGCACATACCTTGGTTGCGGGCACATCCCCAGTGGGGAGTATGCAGGAGGCAACTTATTGATGTTTCTCTCTCATAGATGTTTCTAACTCTCTTTCCCTCTCTCTTCCTCTCTGTAAAAAATCAATAAAATATATTTTTAAAAATAAAAATAAATAAATAAATAAAAATGAGCAGAGAATCTGAACTGACATTCTCCCACAGATGCATACATATAGCCAACAGGTGCATGAAAAGGTGTTCAACCATTAGTACTATAGTCATAAGAAAAATGAAAATCAAATTCACAGAGAGATATTGCCTCACACCTGTTAGAATGACTATTATAAAAAGTTGAGAACTACCTGTTGGAGAGGATGTGGAGCATAGTGAACCCTTGCTCTCTGTTGGTGGGAATGTAATTTGTTGCAGTCACTATGGAGCACAGTATGAAGGCTCCTCAAGAGATAATAATAGAATTACTATATGATGTAGCAATTTTACTTTGGGGTATTTATCTGAAGAAAATTAAAACACAAGAAGATATAAGTACCCCCATGTTCACTGCAGCATCATTTATAATAAACAAGACACATAGAAAAGCTAAGTGTGCTTCAGTGGACAAAGAAAATGTGAATGGAATATTATTCAGCCACATAAAGAAGGAAATCCCGACATTTGCAACAACATGGATGAACCTTGAGGAATTATGCTAAATAAAATAAGTCAAGCAGAGAAAAAAAATACCAGATGATCTCATTTATATGTGAAATCTGAAAAAAACATAAAACAATGAAATCACAGACACAGAGAGCAGATTGGTGGTGGCCAGAAGTAGGGAGTGGGAGGTAGGGGAGTATGCAGAATGGGTGAAAGGGGTCAAAAGATACAAACTTCCAGTTATGAAATAAAAATGAATAAAAATTAGATTTCACAAAAATTAGATTCAGATTTCTGGTTCTCAGAAAAATGGAACGATCTGGCAATACTGAGCCTCCATGTTCTCGCACAGACACTGTCAGAGCTGAGTATGAAGCAGACCCTTCCAGTCCCTCCTGCCTCCCTAAGACCAAGACCAGGGTAGTAGTCACCAATTTGTGTTAGTTTTGTTTGTTAACATATTGCCTATAATACTGATATTAAAAAAATAAAATTATTATATTAAAATTTCTTTGAAAAGTTGGAAAAGGTTAATAAATGTCTTTTTTATAATTAAGAAAATGAAGAAAGATATACTTCATAAAGCCAGTAAACATGGTTCTTTTGTGTATATTAACCAATAAACGCTTGCCAGTGAAATGAATGAGAATAAGTTTGTGTTAATATATAGGGATCTAAATAACTATAACATTTGCCCTGTTCCAGGCAGTATCCATGTTTTTACATTTAATACTCAATCTCAGGAGGTTATCACCATGTAAGAGATAAGGCAACTGAGGCTCAGAGAGACAGGCTGCCCATAGTCACCTGGTCATGTAGCTATTTAGGAGTACAGCCAGCATTCAATTCTGATGCACCTGGTGAAAAATCTGTCTTTCTCACAAAACATACTACATTATTTAGTACACAGTTGGATTATCTATTTTAATTGTTAATTCAGGACTCTGATATTGTTACTAACTATCATTGAGTCTGTGATGTGCCAGCTCATGCTCACTAAAAGTGCCTTTTGCTCACACCTTTTCTCAGCTTCTCTTTCAATGTGGTCACATTGATTGCTTAAAATAAGCCGAGGAGGGAATATTTATACCACAGAAAGCTGAAGATGCTGAAATTAGAGCTGTTTCAGTGGTTGTTTTGTGTGTTTGGGGTGGCGGGAGGGTGGATGATAACCAGTTCCAAAGCATTTACCAGCACACTCTTTTTAATGAATAATCTGGCCATTCAAACTGTAACCCAAAGGAGTTTTTATTCTTCATTTCTGGAAAAACCTTTCCCACTATTAAGAATCTAAAAGGCTGATTAGCATACTGATTAGGAAAACACATGTGATTGGTCAGTTCTTATTTTACATTCTATCCTGCTACTAGTTACCTAACCCCAGGCAAGTTACTTCCTGTCTCTAAACTGCAGCTTCTTCATCCACAATTCACAAATGTTAATTAAATTAGGTCAGCTTCAGGTGGCCAGAGAACAGAGGCAGGACAGGGATTGCTGGGTAGAAAATATTTTAACCATCAAAACTATAATAAAATTGTCAAAATAGAAAAAAAAATCTAATAAATTGTTAAACATAATTTATGGTTTTATTTGATCTGTATGAATGAAAATACTACAGAATTTCCAACAGAATATTTTAGGTACCTTTCTTCTCTAAAATCTTAGTTATGTTCTACTCAAGACACTTGATCCAAAGAACTATTCAGATCAGGGATGGGAAACCTTTTTTCTGCCAAGGGCCATTTGGATATTTATAATATCATTCCAGGGCCATACAAACTCATCAACTTAAAAATTAGCATGCTATAGTTGGTCAAACATTTAATTAACTCACCCATAATCCTTTGGGAGGATCAGACCAAATGACTTTGTGGCCACAGACATTCCCTACCCCTAATTTAGAGCAGGAAGTGAAATAATATCCCCAGACTCCTAATGCTGTGCTTAGTACACAGAAAGGTAAGATAATGATAGTTATTTCTATTTCTACTAGCCCTGTGGGGAGCACACTCTCTGCTACTTATGCAAAAAAAAAAAAAAAAAAAAAAAAAAGAGGACAAATTTATGTTTTTAATGTTTACTACAAAACAGCTAGAAAAAATGGGAGCAGAAAGACTCCAGAATGGCATTTGCTGACAGAAGCCACCAATGAGAGAAAATTGCATGCAGCAAAAGTACACTGGGCCCCACAGACAAAGGCGAGGCTTGACCATGGTAGTTTGCACTCATTGGTAAACAAGCAGAATAAGTCCAATCTCATGAGTTTACAACGTATATTCCATGAGAGCTCAAACTCCTGGAGCCCCATGTCAGTACCTTATACTCTGCTAAGAGTCCAGAACCTTGCTATAACCGATATAAACATTCAATGTCTGTATAACATGTAACAGGTAAGGTTCAACAGGTAGTGAGATTAAGAGACACTGTGTTCTTCATTTGAAAGACTTCTGGGCCCGAGTGGGTGTTACCGTGGATAAGATTTGAAAGCTTTGGGATTCTGAGTAAGGGTTTTGCCCAAACAGAAGGTACGAGAAACTTCTGAATAAGAAGGGGTTGGGAAAAGGGGGAGAGATTGACTACCAGAGGGGGGGAAAAAAAACCATGAAGGAAGACCAAGTGGTTTGAAATTGCATAGACATTCCCTGCTTTATGTGCAAAGTGAGCATGGCTTTCCCCAGGCAAAGCTTCACTGACTGGGCATTATTCAGCAATTCAGCAAATCTTTCAAGGTTGGATATTTAGGATTGCAGGTGGGGGTGGGAGCTTACCAAATGCTAAGTTTAGCTTGCAAAAGAGCACAAGACACGGTGAAGGATACAAAGGTCCTCCACTTGTTTCACTAGGCAACCCAGACTATTCATCTTTGCTGTCATTGTTATGCTTTATGTTCCAGGAAGCTATTTGTAATCATGAATTGGGCTGGGTGGCTACTTCCCTATTTATTGACTGTGTGTCAAGAACCCTGATAAATGTTGAAACTAGAATAGTTTTAACTCACTATGTCAGATACTGCAAATTGCCACCCAATATCTGTTCTCTACCTCTTCCATAAAAACAGAATTCAATCTTTATTTAGTTACAATATAATCAACTTTCCACTACTTTTTGTAGCCTTCCTTTCAAGGAAGTGTGGGCATATGAATATATTACTAAGTCTTGTGTGAGACTTAAAGGAGAATTGCTTAAGGGGAGTTGCATTAATTCCACAGTCTCTCTGCCTTTCTTCAACTTTCTTATTGCCCGATTGAAGTTAAGATGGCTTAAACCCCAGATATCATCTTTGTCCATGTAGCAACCTTGAAAATAGGAGGTAAAGATACTTGAACATTAAACTATAAGAAGGTAAGTGTATAATTCCTCAGATTTACATATATATGATTTATATATGTATATATGACTGTTATAGAAAACCAGAGAAGAACCAAGCAACACTTACATTTATTATTACTAGAGGCCCAGTGAATGAAATTTGTGCACTGGGGAGAGTGTCCCTCAGCCTGGCCTGCACCCTCTCCAATCTGGGACCCCCAGAAGATGTCTGACATCCCTCTCTCACAATTGGAGACCACTGGCTTCTAATTGCTCACCTGCCTGCCTGATTGCCCCCTAACTGCTCCTCTGCTGGCTTGATTGCCCTCAACTACTCTTTCCTGCTGGCCTAATCACCCATAAGGCTTTTATTAGTATAGATTATGCATGGGCCCAGAGGAAAATGTCTCTCAAATTCTGGGCCCCATCACATAGGAAGTTTCCTGTATTTATACCTTTTTAGTCTCTTTGCCTCCAAAATATGGGTTTCTGTTCCAGTCCCCTTTGCAAGTTCTTAAAGAGCCCCTATGTGCTGGGGCTTTGAGACATTGACCAAAAGCTTGATATGGTTCCAGCACTGATAACTTCATCTCGGTAAAGTTTAATGACCATTCTAAAATGGGAGTAGTCTCATTTTCCTTATTATTTAAGCAAGCAAGCATTTAGAGAAGCCAAATAGCAGGGTTAAAATTTCAAACAGTTTTTATATAAGATGGATGCTTCATGATTATATATACACATACACACAAATACATGTATGCACTCACACACATTTATGCATGGTCAGTATTGTTTGGAGAGAGCTTTTGTTACAAAATGGTAAGTAGGACTTTCTACTTTTTAATCTGTTATTTTATATTCTCTCTCTCTCTCTCTCTCTCTCTCTCTCTCTCTCTCTCTCTCTCTCATTAATCCTCACCTGAGTATTTTTTTTCACTGATTTTTTTTTGTTTGTTTAAGAGAGAATGGAAGGAAGGGGGAGAGACAGAGAAGCATCAGTGTGAGAGAGACACATCTATGGTTGCTTCCTAAAAATTTCCCAAGCAGGTTTGGGGACCAAGCCTTCAACCACTGTACCTGCCCTTAACCAGAATCAAACCCATGACCCTTCATTCTGTAGGCTAACACTCTAACCACTGAGCAAAACTGGTTAAGGCTTAAATTTTTTCTCTTTATAAAGCTATATTTTTTCCATTTCTTTCTCTAATTTCCAATTCTTTTACTTCAAAATCCCATG
Organism: Pipistrellus hanaki; assembly: GCF_964339955.1. Taxonomy (NCBI): domain Eukaryota; kingdom Metazoa; phylum Chordata; class Mammalia; order Chiroptera; family Vespertilionidae; genus Pipistrellus; species Pipistrellus hanaki. Next base: position 19,513,156 of record NC_140510.1, read on the forward strand.
GCTTTACTTTTTTTTTGCTTCTTAATTCTCACCCAAAGATATGCTTTGTTTTGTTTTATAGAAAGAAAAAAAAAAGAAGAATCAAGAGAGGGAGAAAGGGAGGAAGGGAAAGGAAGGGAGGAGAGAGAGAGAGAGCGATACATTAAACTGAGAGAAAAACATCAGTTGGTTGTCTTTCAGACACGCCCCAAACAGGGATGGAATACTGACCAGGATCTAACCTCAACATTTAAATGTTTTGGAAAATGTTTCAATGAACTAAGCCACCCAACCAGGGTAGTTTACCTTCTTAACCTACTTTTCTCCTTTGCTTTCCCCCCTTTTCTTATATTTTCTTCACCTCCATTTCTTCTTTAATCTGCTCTTCAATTTTATGCATTTTAAAATTTACATTACAACTCTGAAAAACTGGTTACTTACTCTCTTTCTACCACCATTCCAAATATGTGTGTTACCAGTGGAAATGGGAGAGGGCCTTGTCCCCATCTGTTTCTAGTGGGCATGGAATTCTTGCAATGTTCTAAGAAAAATAATTTTCGAAGACTCCCATGGGAGAATGGGTAATTTTCATTTGTGTAGAATTAAATCCAAAGTTCCATTTCCCTTTGTCTAGTCATAGAAGAAGTGTAGCTGGGACTTCAACAGAGCTAAAATCAGAGCCCGTGTCCTGAGTTTCCTATCCATGTTGAAGCAGAGTTCAATCCAGCACCAGGCTAGCATAGTTTGAATTCCCACTATAGTCCATCAGCCCACTGCATGTAGGGCCTGCAGGGCCACATGACTATGGAGGAAACATGGGTAAATGCAAGGAAGCAGGAACAAGCGAGCCCCATGAGTCAAGAGTCAAGCGCATCAAGAGAGGGAATTCTCTCTCTGTGTGTGTGTGTGTGTGTGTGTGTGTGTGTGTGTGTGTGTGTGTGTTTGGAGATAGTACATATCCTCCAATTTTCATAAACTAAATTGTGGCCTTGCTCATCTAGCCAACCATCTGTCCAGAGGTTTGACTGACAGGCAAGTACCTTTCCAATGTCACCCTTTCACTGGGCATGCATCTATCTCCCCATTGTTGAACCCCTTCCCCCAGTGATCTGCAGGGAATGGGCTAATTATTCCTTAGAGAATGTGAAATTGCAGCTTTCTGGTAAAACTGTCCAAATGATGGCATCTGTGTAATGTCTGGCTTCCCTTTGCTCATTCATATTTTAATAACTAGCTAATTACAACAGTTTCACTCAAGTTACTGAAATTTTTAAAAATATACAGAGGAGACAAATGAACAGTTTAGCAGGAAAACAAAATGACTAATTGCATCAGTGAACTGGATACACATACACGCACACACACACACACACACACACACACACACACACACTAGAGGCCCAGTACACAAATTCATGTACCAGTGGAGTCCCTCAGCCTGGCCTGTGGAATCGGGCTAAAACCAGCTGACATCCCCAAAGGGGTCCTGGATTGTGAGAGGGCACGGGCCAGGCTGAGGGACCCCACTGGTGCATGATCGGGGCTGAGGAAGAACATGGGAGGTTGGCTAGCCAGAGAGAGACTGTAAGAGGGTTCCAGAAAATGTCTGGCCCCACTCGCTCAGTCCTGATAAGCCAGAACCCAGCAGCAAGATAACCTATCAGTCAGAGCATTTGCCCCCTGTTGGTCAGTGCATTTCATAGCGAATGGTCAAGCAGTCGACTGTCAACCCTCTAGTAGTCAGTGCACATCATAGTGAGTGGTTGCACAGCCTTAGTGTATCATTAACATATTATGCTTTGATTGGTTACTAGACACTTAACATATTAGGCTTTTATTATATAGGATGCACAGCCACACATGTATATACACACATGAGATGTACTGGTAAGTATTCTTTAGAGAGAGCTTTGTTACAAAATAGTTAGAACACCTATTACTAGCAGAGGAGAAAAAAAGGCACTGTTGGTACATCTTTAATCCCAATGATTTTCATAGCACATATTTGCTGATATGAAATACCCATGTGAGTGCATAGGTATAAAGTGTAAACATTTTATTCTATACCAGATTTAAAGCAAAATTTCCCATCTCTTACACTTATCTACACTAATAAAAGAGAAATATGCAAATTGACAATACCTCCACGACACCCACCAGCCAACCAGGAGTATGAAAATTAACCCAACAAAGATGCAAGTTAATTTGCATATGCAGGCGCCAAGTGGCTGGATTGGAGCAGTGCCAAGCAGCCTGGGTCTCAGGGGTGGACGCCAAGCTCACAGCTTCTCAGGACCATTGCCGGCCCTGGGAAGTGAAGGCTGCCTTACCACAGGCTCCTCGGACCATCACCGGCTCCAGGAGGCGAGGGTGGCCACACAGCTTGACAGCAGACAGCAGGGCCTGCTTGGCGGTAGCTGCAGTGACCTGCGAGCAGGCAAGTGGGCCCACAGGCAGCACCCAGCATGCCCTTTGCCATGGTGTGGAGCAGACAGGCCCCTCAGAGAGCAGAGAATCATGGGGAGCTGGCCTAAGCTGTCAATAGGACATTCCCTGAGAGCTCTCGGATTGGAGAGGATGCAGGTCAGGCTGAGGAACTGCCCCCCCTGCCCCCCCCCCCCACACTGCTGTGCACAAATTTCGTGCACCGGGCCTCTAGTGTGAAACATAATGTGAGGTACTGTAAGTGCTTGTTCACTTTAAAATTGTTTCTTTAATTCTTTATTGAACTTTATATTAGAGCTTCACCTCACACATTCTACCTATAGTTTTCTCCCAGTTTTAAAGTAAATACAAATTGAAATAGCCATTCGCCATCTTTACAATGATTTATGTAATAAATCAATCTTGTCATAAAATAGTCTGTTTAGGTAAATCCTGTGGGGAAATAACAGTGCCTGCAAATTATTTTATAAGTTATTTATGACTTCAAATTCCTTTACAGGTTTTAAAGATAATTCATAGTTTATTACCTTAGGGTCATTTCCTGACAGCAAATGTGGTTTTCTTGGCATAAAAATGTCACACTGTGAATGAATATAAAGCAGGTACCTCAACAAAAATAAATGCAGTTCCGTTCCGACAGCCTCCTGTTCTGAAGGGAAAACTGGCAAGAAAGCAAACTGAACTGACAGGGAGATATAAGCTGTAGGTGGGAGGCTGTTACTTTATTTATTTAGCAAAATATTGTGACCCCCTCACAATACCTGTGACAACTTAGCTGTGTGAAGTGCTTGGCTTCTTCCCTTCAAAGGACATTTTTCTAAAGATTTCTGGAAATATGTTAGCACCACCAAGATATCCTGTTGTGACACCTGCAACTCACTAAATCAGGGGATGAAAATGCCAGGAGTGGACATAAGGGAACTTTGAGTGTCAGTTAAATATGGAAAGAAAAGAAGACAGAGCTATAATCCCCAATCCTGCCTGCTGGAGCCTGTCACTCTCCTATGAATAGACTTCTGGGGGTGTCACTGTGCCCGGGAGGTCTCTTTCTCATCTTCCTTCCTGTAACCATCACCTAAATCCCTCCCTTAATAAGGCACATGGAAAAGGACCACAACATCGCATACATTCTCATGGTCAAGCACGTTTTCTTTCAGCCGAGGCACATACACAAGAAATTATAATAAACATTTGTTAAGGAATCAGTCTGTGCCAGGCACTGCTCTAAGCCCTCTATACATGTCCTACCTTTTATCCTCTCAGAAACATTAGTCCCTTCATTTATAGGTTGGGTGCACCAGCGGAGAGAAATTAAGTTCCTCACACAGTGGGTGGCTGAGCTAGAATGTGAATTTAAACTCTATGATTCCAGAACTCTCCCCTGAACAGTTGACAATACTGCTTTAAGAAAAATCCAAACCATCTTAACCATGGCTTCCAAAATGCTGACCTGGAAACAGTCTGTTAGAATTTCATCTGTTCAGCCCCTTCTCCTCAGTCACTTTATCACAAGCAAGGCTGAGTGCTCCTTTAAATGAGGGACCCTGAAAGGGCACCAATTTCTCAGCAGCGGGAGGCCTGGGGTCTCTGCTGGGTGTTTTTAGGAATGCACTCTTAAGAAAGCTGATCCTCTTGGGCCTTCAGGACAATCAGAACCTTCAGTTGAAGATACTGCATTATTCTCCCCCTTAACCCTGTCACATTTGCATTTCCTTATCTCAGGGCCCAGGCAGCTACTGATCTGATTACTAAGCAGGTGCTCTGCCCTGCTGTTGCTATCCATGCAGGCGCTCTAATCTCTCCAACCCAGGTCCACTTTGTCATTTTGGGGGGCTGACTGGAGTGACACCAAGTCACCCTAGGTCATTGTATTCTTTGTCTTCTGCCTCCGATTTCTTCCCTGTTACCCACATACGCTTCCAATATTATCACTCTCCACTCACCCCTAGACATCTTGCTTCCAGATGCATTTTGTGCCAAAGTCTGTGAAAGCATCTGAAGGTGTGGCCCTCTTCCACTCATGCCTTCCAGGCTCTAGCCCCAGGAACAAAACCCAAACTGCCCAAATCAAAACTGTCTGGCATTCGTAGTCTTCTGCAACTTCTCTGGACTTGGCTTCCAAAATCACTCTGGAAGGGGAAGTGAGGGAGGAGGATGCAAGTGCAAAATTCATCATAGAATCACTGTTTTCTCTCCCACTGTTTGTCTCATCAAATGTAGAAAGTGCTACAGCAATCTATTCAATAGGCCAGAGAGATTACCAGTAGATTCCATATACTAGAAGGGATCCCACTTAATGTATCTCTAGGTCACTTGTTTTAAGTAAACAGGCTGCTAAATTCAATCTGATAACAGTATAATTTAGTCAAGTAACTGACTGGCCTGTTTCTTTATGGCCTGGTACTACGGGATGAAAACTATTTTTCATAGTAGTTGATGGACTTAGCCTGGTGACCAGGTGCCCAATGTTTTTATTTCCGATTGTATTCAGGTGAAATGGCCCAAATTTTAGCCCAAATAATGATCTCTGATCTTAATTAAGGAGTATTGTGATTATACCTTAAATTCCAAAAGGAGCATAAGCTCTCCCGACAGCCTGGGGTGACTTGGGAAGAACCCAGGAGGAAGTATTCCCCCAGAGCACTCTGCTTATCCAACTTGTTGCTTATCCAACTTGTTGCTATTCCGTGTTGAGGGCCATATTGATAGGAGAGATACTTCATTTGGATATGGCTTTTGTATTGAAGCAGGAGTTTCTTATATTTGGAATTTAAGTGGACCACTGCATTGGATGTTAAAAAGCAGCTTAGTTAGTGAGTGGTTAGCAATAATTGAATTACGTGCCTGGGTGGCACTGCTAAACTGAGTCAACCTTGGACGATGGCCAGCAATGGCTATGTTAAATGCAAGGCTATTATCTAAAGGGAAGAGATGTTAGTTTCTAGCAATCCTGTCTATATGCCAGGGTTTCCGAAGGCAATGGGCACCAGCCCCATGCTCAGTGGTGTGTTTTTTAAAAAACAATGAAAGAGACTGAGAATTGTATATCATTTTCTTACCCAAAGAAATAAATATGAATATGAAGGAGAGTGTTTAGTTCTTTGGATTATTTTCAAGAAAGAGCTATCCAACTGAGAGGCAGGAATAATATGCAATGAATATGTTTTGTGTCTGTGAATTTGCATATTCAAAGTAACCCAGAAGCCATGAAATTTCCTTCCATGAAATGTTACAAGATGCTTTTATACGTGGGCAATGAAATGGCATATATTCAGAAATGTTTGTGAGCTGAGATTCTGAATACGGACCTGTAAGAATGTGTCACTAAGATGCCTGTCTCTAAATGCTCTTCAAAGTGTTGGTAAGAGAGCCTGAATCTGAAGTTTTGGTCATATACCTAATATGAAATGTTCTCTTGCTTGACTAGCTCCATAATATATGGACATTATATGGACATAGGACATAGAATAGTGAAATAGGCTTCAAGTTACCGCTGTTGAAGGGAAATCACTGGCTTACATAGAAAGGGTTTTGCTGCTCATATACTAGTACTAACAGTAAGGGACCTGTCTTGTTATATTATCTGTACTTGATTTTAAAATATCTAAGCACAAACAAGGTTCTTTTTAACCTATAACCTAGGGGCACTGAGTGAGTTCCTTTCCTGGGAATACACGAGCCTATTGATCTATAAGCCCGCAGTGCAGAGGCTCTCACTGTCTTTACCTGCCATCAACAGAGTCCCTCGTAGTTAACATTCTGGACGACAAAATGCATTTTCATCAGTGAACTGAATGGCATGTAAGATGAGTGTGGAGGAGAGTATTGTTCACCACATCATGTCCCTTTGCAAAAACAAAATAAGAATTGGGAAACACAATAGGTTCAATACTACAAATTCTTGTCTTAAATTTAGGATTCTGAAACTAGACCTGCATTTTACTCTTGTTTTGGCATTCTCCAGAGAAGCATCACCAATCTTGCCTAATAATAGACAAACCTGTAAATTTACTGAACCTCTGCTACACCCACAGCCAATCAGGAGTGAGTATGCAACAAAGATGGCAGGTTAATTTGCATATACAGGCATGGAGCAGCCTGGTGGGGTGGGATGCCTTCTATGAGGGGGAGGAGGGGCAGAGGGAGCTACAGGAACAGTGCTCTGGCTGGGAGCAGGGACTTGCCAGCCCCTGGGTGGCCAGGAGTGGGGACTTGGTGGCTCCTGGGCAGCCCAGGAGCAGGAACTTGGTGGCTCCCAGGTGGCTGGGAGTGAAGCCAGGGGAAGGAAGGCTTATTCTTGCATGAATCTTTTTGCAATGGGCCTCTAGTAGAGATTATAATATGTACTTATTATTAGAAATTGGCTGAAGCAATTACAGAGACCAACAAGATGTAGGATCTGTGAAAGCCAGCTGGATCCTCTGTAGAGCCCATGCTGTAAGTTCCCGTCTAAAGGCTAATATTTTAGTTTGAGTCCAAAGTCAGGATAAAACCAATATCTCAGCTCAGAGGCAGTTAGACAGAAGAAATTTCCTCTTATTCGGGGGAAGGTCAGCCTTTTTGTCCTATTCCAGCTTTCAACTGATGTTCTGAGGCCCACCCAGATTAGAAAGAGAAGTCTGCTTAATTCCACCTGTTGATTTAAATGTTAAACTGATCCAAAAACACCCTCACATAAACACTCAGAATAAGAGTTGACCAAATATCTGGGCACCCTAGGCTCAATCAAGTTGACCATAAAATTAACCATCACAAGCACCAATCTGAAAATGTTTACATTTGCCCCGACCTATAAGATTAGTCAATTCTGACTCTAGAATGATGCCATATTTGTTTACAGGGATCATGGTATGTGATGTTGGAACAATGAATGGACAGAGAGCTGGGACTTCAATAATATTACTGAACATGTTCTAAGATTATTTTTGTGCATACTTTTGTGCTTGATAATAACCTTGATATATATAGCAGAATTTGCTTACATTATAACCTATTACCTGGTAAAGAGACTATAACAGAAATATGAATAGCTCTCAACTACCTCTAAACTACTGGAGACTTCCCAGGACCAACCAATAAAGAACCTCATAATTGTGAACAACCGCTCTTAAGGCTAATATGCAAAATGTTCCCACTGGAGTTCAACTAGAAACCAGAAGATTGATCACTCTCTATGACATTCACTGAGCACCAGGGGGCAGCACAGAATGAAGGAAGGCCCCAGTCAGCAGCAGGCAGCCAGCAGCAGGGACGAGAGGCCCTGGCCAGTGATCAGCAGCTGGAGAAGGGAAGGCACAGCTGGCACCAGAAGAAAGGCCCCTGCCAGCAGCCGGAAGGCCCCAATCGGCCCTGATCACTGACCAGGCCTAGGGACCCTATCTGTGCACAAATTTCGTGCACCAGGCCTCTAGTTCTCTATAAAGTCTCTGGGCAGAAAAAAGATTTCTCCCACTGAAGTGGTTTTGAAATGCCCTTCCCACCTCAACAGCACCTGGGATAATAGTGATCACACAGAGAGGATACAGGAGAGGGTACAGCCATAAGCCTCAGGTAGAGAGTACAGGCATGCAAGTACTATTTCTGATAATATGAAAAATAGAAAAAGCTAGCACAGAACAGAACTTATGGAAGTAAAATATAACTTGTAGGAAATCCATTGATAAAGGCTGTATCATGATAAAAAACAGAAACAAATAATTAGAACCCAAAGAACATAGCCAACCACAGGGCTCACCCAAAGATATCCCAGAGAAGGTAGATACTAGTCCCTTAGCACATCTTTGAGATTATTTTTTTCCAGTTTTGTGGTAATTAGAATTGCACTAAGACATCACAAACCATTAGATTACTTTAGAGTTCATTATGCTATGTGTTTAATTGAAAGTTATTTAGCTCTTATTGTCTTCTTTGTGTCCTCTCAAATATTCTCTAAGTATCCTCTCAAATATTCTCTAAGTAAAGAGTCCTCTCTGATTTGTTATGAATGAAAACCATCTTATAAAATTACAGTCAAGAGCCCCATGCCTTGAGTGGGTTAAACAGGTAAGCCACTACATGAATAGAATGCAGTCCGAATGAGGCTTAATTCTGTCCTGGTAGACTCCACTCCAATGAAGAAATATAGCCCAAGAATCAAAATCAGTAATTATACTATATATATATATATATATATATATATATATATATATATATATATATATGATCAAGACTAATTTTTAACTCTCTGGAACGAAATTTACCTTCCAAAATATTTTATATTTACTGTTGAACATAAAGGCCCTTTGCTTTAGCTGAGGACATTTCAGCAGGATTATAAGGGAGGATTAATTGCAGAATTACTTTACATGATGTTCTCTCAACTAACTTTAAAATGCAATATATGTTTTGAGACTTACAATACGTCCTTTTAGAAGATACAGTAACTCTTATCAACCTTGCAGTGTTTGCTCTAGTAAATCACTACATCAATGTCTAAAACTACATGTACTCAAATGGTAGGCAGTTTTCTTCCTAGAATAGTCTTTTATGTACTTGATGTCTCATGTTCAATCTACATTCAGCTTTCTTCTTCTTCCCTCATATCTTATCTCCTCAGGACAGTTGGGATTTATTTTGGATTATTGATGTCTTTTTTTCAGGGACATTATCCCCATGAGGCAAATTATTGTTCTGCTCTGAGCTTATAAAACTTATCTAAACATAGGGCACTATACACATCAAAGGAAAATCTGTTCAGAAAACATTTCCATGAGAATTGGAAAAAAAAAAAAAAAAGGTAATGAGGCACAACATGCTCTCCAATCAATCCAACCTTCCAGGCAAAGTCCTTGTGATTTTAAGATGAACATGTTTGTTCACGGAGAAACAAAAACTACTCTGATTTTAGGTATCTTTTATTCAAAAGTTATAGGCACTGAAGTTGAATGTGTGAATTTACTCTGCATTCTCATGATATAGTAAGCTGCCTATATCTATATATTGAGGTGAGATGGGAACCACATTGTGGGTTCTTTGTGCTATAACTTAATTATGTATCTAGAGTTTTGCTCCCTCAGCAAGATAAGCTTTTCTATTACATATAAAATAACTTGTAAGAACTAGGAAGATTAAGTGGAAGAAAAATACAGCTGAGCATTTTGATCTTACCAGAAGAGGAAATTTAGGTAAAAAACAGGTTTATGAACAAAATTGGTTGAAACTCTACTCTCATGATATTCTTGGGTTCTGCCATTTCCCTCAATTTAATGCTCTCTCCCCATTTTTGAAATTATTGGTCACTAATTGAGGCCAAATTGGGGGGGGGGGAGAGAAGAAAATCAAACACACAAAACTATATTTGCTTCCTTTATGCCAACCACTGAAATAACTGAATTAACAAAAAGAGTTGCTCAGTAACTATTAATTTTAAAATGCCTCTGTAATAAGTCATAAGTTCTTTTTTTAACCCTTTATTTTCTATCCAATTTCTTATCAATTGCACTTTTTTCTTCTTTTAAAATATCATTCATATTTCACTCTTTATTTTCAGGACTCTGGACTGCATTTTGCCATAATAATAGGAGTAACATTACTACCAACAATAATAAATTCATCTCAGTCTCTATGCTTTTTATCTGTGAATATTTGCAGACTAATTTAAGGCTTAAGTTTAGCTACCTAAGTTAGGGTGCCTATTTTCAAAAAGAATATCAAGTATAAATTACTCTAACTGCATATTCAAAACACATCTCTGTAAGAAATAATTGGTCTTACTTTTGATACAGTCCAATAATATCTGCGTTTAATTGGAATTTATAGTCTATTTATATAATATACTAGAGACCTGATGCATAAAATTCATGCAAGGGGCTGGGCTCTCACAGCAGCCCCAGCTTCAACAGGAGGGTCTAATTAGCATATTATGTTTTTATGTATATATTAAATCTGCCACCATTTAGTATTTGTTTTCTATTTGGCTCCTCTTGTTTTTTTGTTCCTCTGTTCCTTCATTCCTTTGTGCTTTGGGTGTAAGCAAATTTTTTGTTTGTTTGTTTTTTTGCTGTACTTCTTTGCATTATTTTCTTTAGTGGGAACACAATATGAATTGGAAATTATCACAATCTATTAATAATTAAGAGTTACTTCTTTGTGTAGATTATAGGAACTTTGCACCAATAGAATATTTCTATTTAGTACCTTCCTTGCCTTTTGTGATATTGGTATATATTTATATCTATATACATTATGTACATATTTTACAGTGTTAAAATTTTGCTTTAAATATATTTCATTTATTAAAAAATTAGTAAATTATATTTCATGTCCTATTTTTACCATTTCCAGTGATCTTTGTTTCTGGCATCTGGAGAAAAGTTGTTATCAGTACCATCAGAGTGAAGACTTTTCTCTAGCATTCCTTACAATGCAAGGGGCTTGAGATGAATTCTCTACTTTTTTCTTCACCTACAAATGTTTTCATTTTTCTCCCTGTTTTGAAGGGTAGTTTTTCTAGATATAGAATTACCCTTTCTTTCAGCAATTTTAATATTTCACTTTCTTTGTACCTTTGTTGTTTCTGACAAGATGTTAGCCAGTATCTTATTGCTGTTACAACTTATATATCATTTTTTCTCTCACTGCCTTAAAAATTTTCCTTTTTACTCTCATTGATTTCAGCAGGCTGGCTATGCTGTGTGTAGGTACAGTTTCACTCTGTTTGTCTTACTTGTATTTCTCTAATGGTTCTTTAACTTCCAAGTCTCTGTGACTGGTGATTTTGAGGATTAGATTCCCTTGCAAAGAGAGGCAGCCTCCATCCATTGGCACACCTCTGGGTTTGAGCTTGCTGCCTCCTTTGCATGGTTACCAGACACCCTCTATGGAAAAGCAGTTATTGGCTTGCTATTGGTTTCTTGTTGATAGTAAGCTGTGGACTCATGGAAGCTTGATGACTCCTCAACCTGATATTTCCATTTAGTGCGAGTCTGTTTAATCTCCATGGTTAACAAGGTGTGAAGGGTCCATCAAGCCTAACTTGTCAAATAGATCTGGTATATTTAAGAACACAGCCAGCCTGGCCTGAGCTGCCATCGTGGCTTTATAGTAAACCTGACAACTATCACTTTGGGGGAATCTTGATCTTTTTCTCCACTATTTAAACAAAGTTGCTGGCTTAGCTGTGCTCTCAATACACTGCCTGGGCCTGTGTGCCTTAGATGTGAGGTTACACCTAAGCTGTAACCTAGTGGTGCCCATTAGGCTGCTGCAGTGGTTCTATCTTAGCACCACCTATGAAGAACCAAAATAGATATAATTGCTCTATTCTGTAGGTAATACTTTTCTTGATGAACCATCTTATATATTTTTAAAATATATATTTTTTATTTATTTATTTTTATTTTATTATTATTATTTTATTTTTTTTTTACAGAGAGGAAGGGAGGATAGAGTTAGAAACATCGATGAGAGAGAAACATCGATCAGCTACCTCCTACACACCCCCTACTGGGGATGTGCCCACAACCAAAGTACATGCCCTTGATTGGAATCAAACCTGGACTCCTTCATTCCACAGGGAAACACTCTATCCACTGAGCCAAACCAGTTAGGGCCCATCTTATATTTTTATTGGCTGCAGGGCTCTTGCTAATGGCCTAGATGTTCTGGTATGCCACGTGGTACACAATAGATTGGCAGATTACAGTAAACCCTCTTTGGGCCACAAAACGATGGAAAAAAATCATGGCTACTCACAGAGCCATTTTGGTTACACATGCAGATGTCCACATTCAGGGTGCACTTTCTGATGAGACTTCTCAAGCTTGTACTGCTCAGATTCAACACCATATCACATAGGGCAATACATCCACTATTATAGAGTAGACATAATATACAGTAGAGGATGATAATTACCCTGGCTTGCCAGTCTCATGACCCATGGCAGAAGCTGACCCCTTTTTCTTGAGGTTTGGGAACTATATTCAAAAGGGCATGGCTCTCATCCACTCCTTCAGATTCATCCACTCTTGTAGACTCACTAGATGAAATCTTTGACCCCTTCTTAAAGCTAACAGTGGCGCTTCACCACCCTTTATCCTTTTTCTTGTTATAGCATTCCTGTACCATCAGTTTTATTAATTATAGCCCTCGAAACCAATTCTCTTGTGTTTTTTCTTCCCAACAATTTGCATTAAGATTGTTAATCACAAAGGTCACTTAATGAGTTGAATATTAAGGTATTTCATGAAATGTCTATATTCTCTTTCATCCACATATATCTGCTACTATACACTACAACATTCCCCTCAAAAACTGATTAACAGTTTTTCACTATATCCTTCTCACTTTCCCCTTGCCGATACACATGTAGGAAGGCAGTTAGGTTCCAGAATAAAATTGTGCTAAGAAAGTGAACAACTCCTTCTGGCTTCTTCTCGGGTAATGATCAAGATCAAAGGGGTGGGTGATTATACAGACCCATTTTGAAAATTTAGGATTCCTCCCTTGTCATTCATGGGCATGAAGCTTCTTATTTCCTAATAGAAACCCAGGCAAGCTTGGTTGGCATACCCTTTGGAGAGAAGTCCAGGCATAAAGGATATAAACTTAATTCTGCTTCAGCCACCTGGGTTCTCATGTTGACTTGACATGGTCCTCAATATAGGATAATTATCCTCTGGCTGACTAAATTGTTCACTGCGTCCCTAACAGTGACCTAACCAGGCCACATTGGGGAACTTAACAGGTTTCAATAAGTTTTATAGAAATGCCTTTTTTCCTGCCATAACTGACATTTTTGTATAAAAAGTCTAGTTTTGAGTATGGAATGATCATTTTTAAAAAATGGCAAAGTTGCTGATACTGAAAGGGGGTGCACTGTATTTGTGGCAGTGAAGAGAACAATATCCGGTCACCAGGAGAGTATTTAAGAAAACACTACCAATAGGATCATGTAGTTTTTACATGACTGTGGAAATCTCCCCAATAACTTTGGTCACCCTCAGTTATTCCAAGGAGGTTCCTGGTGAGATAATGACAAATCATTTATGCATACACTGTGGATAGTTACTCTTACAGTGAAAGTCATCCAATTAGAAAAGGTGGCATGAAGTTAGCTTCTAATTTAGCTGACGTGATCAATAACATTGTCTCAGTTCTGGAATGTATTCAGATCAGCAACAACACAATGGCTACAGTTGTGACTCATAATAAAATTGCTTTAGACTCTTCCTCTGGTATAAGATAGAGTCTGTTATGTTCACTGATAATCTTATTGCACCTAGATTAAGGTTTTACACCAAGTAGAAAGGTCAGTGCAGAAATTTAAAAAGAAAATTATATAACTTTCTATGGTTAAATAGACCCTGATGATTTTTGTATTCAGCCAGGTTAGTCAAGCTGGGAGGAATGGTCTATATTGAAGATTGTCCTGCTGCTTAGAGTCCTCACAATGACATTCACATAAATAATATATGAAACAAACCCATGTTGTTCAGATTAATGAGAGTGGCCAACAGAGTGCCATACTTTTGGGGAAACTCACCAGAAGTCAAGAGGGTAGCAATCTGGTGCAGATATTGTGGGGAGGTAATTCTCCAGGGATCTCTCACATTTTTTATATCATTTAAGGAAAGCAGTTACTTCCCTTTATTTTTACATCCTTTTAAGGCTGTTTTGTATACAAAAGAACAACCTTGGAACATAGAGATAGTGTTTCCCTCCAGAACAGAGGACAAATATGTCTACCTTCAAATGTAATGAAGATATAACATTTCCCTACGTAACGAAGGACAGTCCTGCTTACGGCCTATTATGAACTTCTATTATGAAACACTAATGGCCTGGTGCATGGATTCGTACACATTGAAAGGAAATTAATTAGAATTCCTGGGGCGGTGCCACGGTTCCAAGGGCATCTGCAGAGTGAGGGGGAAATGGGGAAGAAAGAAAACTCATGCTTGGGTATTACAGCTTGTGGTCCTGGCTCCAGTGCAGGGATCAGGGCTAATGCAGGCAGTCCCGCTTGGTGGCCAGTGGGGCAGGACTGTGTGAGATGGGCTGGACATGCCCTGGAGCCAACGTCCTGTGGTCCCTCCCTGACCGGCTGCACCTGGGGCAGCATTGCAGTTCAAAGGGCATCTGCAGAGTGAGCAGGGTCCCTCTAGCAGGTGGAGTCCCTAGACCTGGCCTGTAGGGGTTGGGGGTCCCAGAGTACAAGAGGGAACTCTGAAAAGTTGCTGTTGTACAGGGTGTGGAATGCAAACACAAGTGTACAGTAAACCAGATCCAGGGCCAACAGTGCCCCAGGAACAACATAACCCACAGCTGAAGGTGGAATCACGTGGCCCCGTAAGCAATCAGGCTCCCTCCTCTATGGTTCTAGGTTATATCACTCGAGAAATGCTGCTGCCAAGACACCGCAGCTAGGCAGCTTCTGCTTTGTCTGCCCCTGGTGGTCAGTGTGCATCTGAGGTACCGGTCCCCTCAGCCTGGCCTGGACCCTCTCTCAATCTAAAACCACTGGCTTTTAACCACTCACCTGCCTGCCTGCCAGATTGCCCCTCACCACTCTGCCTGCCTGATCACCCCTAACCACTCACCTGCCTGCCTGACCACCCTAACTACTTACCTGCTTGCCTGATCACCCCTAATCACTCTGCCTGCCTGCCTGCCTGATTGCCCATAACTGCTTACCTGTCTACCTGCCTGATAACCCCTAACTGCTCTGCCTCAGCCCCTGCCACTGCAGCTTTATCTGGATCAGTGTTTCCCAAACTTCTCTCATGATGAGAATCACCTGGTGGAGTTGTTAAAACACAGATTCCTGAATCCCAACTAAGAAGTGCTAAACTAGAATTTTTGGGAACATATAGGTAAAATTGTATACTTAACTAGTGCTCTAAGACAGATGTTATATACAGAGCACTAAGTTAGGTATGGAATTTTACCTATATGTTCTCAAAAATTCTAGTTTAGCACTTCTTAGTTGGGATTCAGGAATCTGTGTTTTAACAACTCCACCAGGTGATTCTCATCATGAGAGAAGTTTGGAAAACACTGATCTGGATGGACGTCCAGAAGGTTATTCAGCTAATTAGCATATTAAACTTTTATTATTATAGACTAGAGGCCAGGTTCACAAAATTCGTGCACAGTGTGTGTGTGTGTGTGTGTGTGTGTGTGTCCCTCAGCCAAACCTCTGTACCCTCTCCAATCTGGGACCCCTCGGGGGATGTTCAATTGCAAGGTCTAAACAAGCAGTCAGACATCCCTTTCACAATCCTGGACTGCTGGCTCCCAACTTCTTGCCTGCCTGCCTGATTGCCCCTAACCGCTTCTGCCTGCCAGCCTGATCACCCCCTAACCACTCCCCTGCCAGCCTGATCAATGCCTAACTGCTCCCCTGCTGACCTGATCATCCCCAACTGCCCTCTCCTGACAGCCCAGTCACCCCCAAATGCCCTTCCCTGCATATTCCTTCTTTTTTAGATAGGTTTCTTCCTTTAACATATTGGACAGTCCTAACTGGTTTGGCTCAGAGGATGGAGCAATGGCCTTCAGACTCAAGGGTCCCAGGTTCCATTCCAGTCAAGGCTATATACCTTGGTTGGGACACATACCCAGTGGGGACTGTGCAGAAGGTAGCTGATCAATATTTCTCTCTCATAGATGTTTCTAGCTCTCTATCCCTTTCCCTTCCTCCCTGTAAAACATCAATAATATATATATAAAAAAATAAACATTTAAGAGTCCTCCATATCTGCCTGGCTAGTGTGACTCAGGGGCTGAGAACCCAGGCTGGATCGGGAGGGGGTCACTGCATGGGTGTGCACGCCACTGCCAGCCTGAAACCCCAGGCTGGGAGCATGGACCCAAACCACCACTTGGTGCTGGTGCATTCCCAAGTGGCTGCAGGCGGGACAGGAATGTTCCCTTCCCCCCTTTCCCCCCCCCCCCCCCCCCCCAGTTGCTTGGCGCCTGCACTCACAGGCTCTGAGTGGCCAGGGGCTGTTCTGGGACCACTGCCACGCAGGGCCTACGGGCCTACAGGCTAGGAGTAGCCTGGGTCTGGAGGATGTTCCCGGGACCCAGGCCAATCAGCGCCTACATGTGCTAATTAACTGCCATCTTTGTTAGGTTAATTTGCATGCTCGCTCTGATTGGCTGTAGGTGTAGCTAAGGTACATTCAATTAGCATTTTTCTCTATTATTAGTGTAGATTAGGGTTCTACTCATAGTGCTCCATTTCTCTAACACAACCATGGTATATATAAGTGCTTTCTGGGACTCTTCACAGAGCTGTGTGGGAATTGGGACTTAGAGGTACACTGTAAAAAACATGTAGTTACCTTACTCTAGCTATCATAGCCAATGCTATCACAATGAGTAATAGACAGTTCTTTTCTGACTGGACTAGGAATGTCAGGTAAATCTACCAAGATCTGTAAAACTGGCAGGCTAACTTGTTAGCTTGCAAGAAAAGCAAAACCTTAGAACCTTCAGAATTCTTGATAATAGGAAAAGGTGAAACATTATACATAGTTTCTGGTACAATAAATAACCTTAATATTGGAAGCTGTGAGTTTTCATTTCCCATCATGTCACAACACTCAGCATACAATAGATGTTTAAGATATACTGACAGAGAGATTGCTCAGATTTCTTAATAAAAAGTTAATATTAAATAGTATGTCATAGCTATCATCATAACATCATAAAAGAATGAGCTTCAAGTTTAATTGGATGGACAAAAAAATTAATAGCTAGTTCTGAAAATCCTTTTTTTCAATGCAACACATGCCAATCAAAACAGCTCTCTCAAGTTAATTTTTTCTTCTTAATTTTCCATCCAGCAGATGTCAGCAGTGATTTTGCTGAGCTGACAAATCTAGTTTCTCAGTTGCCTTCTAAAGTTAATTCTTTTCCTAACTCTTACATGTTTTCAACTTCAGAAATACTCCTTAGAATTAGGTTTCTATAGTTATCCAAATATTGGTAGCACACAAATCCATATAAGCTATAAATAATATTTGACAGCATAATAATGACAATGTGCAAGCCTTTATATATCTAGATGCACTAGCTAGATACTCGAGGGAATTCTTTAAGTTTGTCCTGACAATGAAAATACAAGAATCTACTATTAACTAAAATCAGAGTAAAATATAAATTTATGTTTCCAGTTCTATTTTAGCACTTATTTAATCCATAGCACTTATTTTATTGAAGATGAGGAAAGGATGGGGCCTACATAATAATGCAAATTAATTTTTACCCTTTCCTATGGGACAATTATACATCAAACTTATTAGTCTCTATCTTATATGGAACTAGTTTTGCCCAATAAAAGTGGGCAGAAATCATGTGTGTCACTGGCGAGTAGAAACATTAGAGCCACTGTCTTTCTTTTACTGTTTCCTTTTTCTTCTGCCATGAGACTGAAATGTCTAACATGGGGGGTCGTTCCTTCATCCTGTGACACAGAATGAAGATAAGTTGCATTTAGTCCATGATGGACATCCAATACAGCAAAAACTAAACTTTTGTTGAAGTCACTGAGATGTAGGGGGTTATTTGATACTGCAGCCAAATTTAATAAGAATTGTCTGACATAGGGACAATAGAAAGGGGCAATATAAGAGGTTATTTGTCACCATAGAATGTGGGTAAAATCAACAAGGAACACATTGTTAACTTGAAAGCACCACAAATTCCATACATTTGAAGAAGAATGACTTCTGGAAGTCAAAAACTATTGGCTTTCACTCTTATTCATTTGTTCTTTGTAAGATTGTCTATCTTTGCCTTTGTTGATGTCTCCTTCCATTAACCAAAAAAATTATCTCTCTAGCCATCCCCCATCACTCTTCTTAGGCAAAGACTCAGTGAAAAATCCATTATGTCAGCATTTCTCTCTTTATCTTGTAGAAAAAACTCCTTATAAGATTTGAAACCATTTATGAAGCAACCACTATGTGTGATATTCTGTCTTAATGTTTTCATTATCAATACACTTCATACTTCCGGTCAAGATGTCAAAATAGGTAAACTGTACACTATCCTCCTCCTAAGTCCACTTCAAAATCACACCTAAGTGATAGAACAGACACCATTGACAACCACCTGAAGACTAGCTGACCAAAATTCCTATAACTAAGAACATAAAAAAGAAGCCATATAAGGCTGATAAGAGGGGCGGGTCCCAAAACCATGGTGTGGCAATTAAAATATGCTAAGTGAAACAAGGGAGTCAGAGAAAGATAAATATCACATGATCTTACTTTTGGATTTTAATGAACAACATAAATTGTCGAACAAAAAGAGAGCCAGAGAGACATAGAAACGTCAAACAGACTATCAAACTTTAGAGGGAAGGCAAGGAAGGGGAGGGAAAGGGGGTAAGAGATCATCCTAAGGACTTATATGCATGCAATATAAGCATAACCAATGGACACAGACACTAGGGGAGTGAGGGAATGTGCAGGGGGGGAGGTTGCTGGGGAAAGGTCAATGGGAAAAAAAAGGAGACATATGTAATACTATATGTAATACTTTAAACAATAAAGAATTTTTAAATGGTTATATATATTCTTTTTAACTATATGATTATCACTATAGGAAAGCTTTTTAAAATAAGTTATCTGTATTTTCTACTGTTTCTATAGTAAATATGCACTATGTGTATGTGTAATTAAAAAAAAAACACAAGGATAAATAAGAAAAAATATTCCTACAAATAAAAAAATGTGCACATATATTAATGTACACATAAACAGATTAACAAACTTTAAAAGATTATAAAAGAATAAAGATCATGATTATGGTAACTTTAAAAAAATCAGAAGGATATCTCATTGCAGTGGTCACTCCTGGAGAGTGAGGAGTCCCAGCCCTACACAGGGCTCCCCAACCTGGGGCATCACTGCCAGGAAGAGTAGATCTTGCTCCTGGCATATGCTCTCAGTTTGGCTCAAATAAAGGCTTGTAAATATGCAAAAAATGTACAAATGATAGTTATAATAATAGTCACTGGGATGTTAAGTACAGCATAGATAATATAGTCAATAATATTTTACTAACTATATATGATGTCAGACTAGACTTATTGGGGTAAGCACTTTGTAAGGTTTATTAATGTCTAATCACTACACTGTATACCTGAAACCAATATAATAGTATGCCAACTGTAATTGAAAAATTTTAAAAATACACTTAATGTAAATAAATCCTATCTATATTGAACACAATTATATAGCTGCTAAAGGACCAGAACTAAGGTTTGAATTTGGTTTGTCTAGTCCTCATGCCTCTGATCCTTCTACTATAACATTTGCATAAATGGCAGCATAAGAAACTACATAGATAATAAATCTATTTTCCTCAAGAAGCCAGAAATATGTGCAATAAAATATTAACATGAGAAAGTGATGAATTTCAATTAACATTTTAATTCCTAATTTGTAAGTCTTTCAAGTTGTTAAGTCTTAGTTTAATGCTAAAAAGAATAATTGAATTAAAATTATTGGCAAGTAATTATAGTTGATGAATTTCTTTAAATAAATCCAGGTAATAGAGATAAAAATCAATTGCCTCATAAGGTAACTCTTTAAAAGATAATTTCACATCACCTACTTAATGACTATTGGGTGCTGAACTGGGTTCCCTGAATCTAAGCTTAGAATGGTTATTGGTTTAATGCTAGACTAAAAGTGAGACCAAGTAAAATGCCCCAGTTTATCTTATTTAATTGGTCTGGAAGTCTCTTCAAATGTATGTTTTTAAAAAAGTCATTGCCATTAGAACAACTAAAAAAAATGATTTGCCTAAGCTAGATAAATCCAGATAGTCTTTCTCTGATACATGCAAGAAATAATTTCAAAACGAGAAATAACAAATGCTTTAAATAGAATGTAAAAGGTGAAAAAAAAATAGATATCAGGTGTAGTAGGCACATCTTGGTGCATGTTCCAAGCTTACAACTATTTTCTCTCCTGTGAGAACTACACTGTAGTGGCTGCCACCTGCCTAGGTCTGTTAAACATTGTCCTATCTTCATGGCCATAGTCAACTAATTCACTCTAGATCCTGATCCAAGATGGGCCCATTAGAGTTTTCTGCCTGGGAATATGTAACTTGTAACAGAAGTATTCAGGGATTGAGAGTCTGGAGCTGTCATAATGATAGGAGCTCTTAGAATATTCATATATACTCATGCTGCTCAGGATGGCAGAAATCCTTCAGTTTCTGACAGTCTGGAGGTTATCTCGGGATATGAAATATATTCCTGTAACTTTGGTATTAATATCTCTGATTTCTGTGGATTTTTTTCTACCTTTGTTTGACTACTTAAAGTAAATTTTCAGTTTTTATAATCATAAAAATTTCTTATAAGTTCTAATGCATAACTTTAATAGTTGGGCCTGATACTTAATAATAATTGAGCATGGTATACTTAAACATAAATACATCCTTATAACTTATTATATTTACAGTTTAAATAGATATAGAAAAACATATTATTTCAATTTTTATTAATTTAGAGAGAGGAAGAAGGAAGGGGAGGAGGAGGAGAGGAGGAGGGGAAGGGGAGGGAAAAGGGGAGGAGGAAAAGGGGGAGGAAGAGATTTGTTGTCCCATTTATCTATGCATTCATTGGTTGATTTTTATATAGCATGTGCTCTGACCAGGGATTGAACACACAATCTTAGTATATGGGGATGATACTCTAACCAATTTAGCTACCCAACCAGGGCAAAAGAGATATTTTTTCAAAAATTTTTTTATAAAAAATTATGTTTGACATATATATCCACAAGCATCCAGTTGACATATGTAATAAAAGATTACCTACAAAAATTAGAACAATGTTTTTATGACAAAAGCTGATTAAATGGCCTGACCAGTGTGGCTCAGTGGTTGAGCATCATCGAACAATGAGCCAGAAGGTCAGGGTTTGATCCCCAATCAGGACATATGCTTGAGTTGCAAGCTCTAACGCAGTAGCAAGTGTGCAGGAGGCAAGATATCAATGATTCTTTCTCATCATTGATATTTCTATCTCTCCCTCCCTTTCTCTCTCTGATATCAATAAAAAAACCAAACATTTTTTAAAGCTGATGAAATGAATGTACTTAAACTTTTTCCCACACCTGACCCCCTAATGTATATTAATATTTTCATGATCAAATTTTAAACATTTATATTCTATACCAGAACCATAATCTCTAAAATAACTGAATTTAAATTCTATATTTAAACTGTAGGCCTAATGCATGAAAATCATGGACTTAGAGAGGGAACATAGCCTGGCCTGTGCCCTCTCTAAGTCCGGGAAGCCTCAGGGAATGTCTGTCTGATGACTTAGGCAGTGGGATATCTTTAGCGCTGCTGCAGAGGTGGGAGAAGCTCTGTGCCCATCAGGCATGAGCCAGGCTTCTAGCTGAGCAGTGATCCCCCTGTGAGAGCACACTGCATTGAGTGGCTGCCCCTGGTGGTCAGTGTGCAATATAGCAACAGGTCTTCCCACTGTTCAGTTGATTTGTATATTAGCCTTTTATTTTATAGGATAGGTTCAATATATTTTAAACCATGACTTCCTTTATCTTAGTGTCTTTGTTTTAATTAATTTTTTTATTTATGAGGTTTTATCTTTATGTAGTCTTATTTTTTCAAGAACTAAAAAGTAATGTATTAAATTTCTTTTTTAAGTTGAGGTACTTTATATTTGATAAAATGCATAGATTTTTTAAGTTACAGTTCAATACATTTTAAGAAATTTTTATACCAATGTAAATACCACTGCAATCAAAACATCGAATATTTCCATTATCCCAGAAAGTTCTCTTGTGTCCTTCTCCAGACAAAAATATCCCATTACTCCCCTTCTTTTAAAAAATATATATATTTTATTGATTTTTTTTTTTACAGAGAGGAAGGGAGAGAGATAGTTAGAAACATTGATCAGCTAGGGATGTGCCCACAACCAAGGATGTGCCCTTGACCGGACTTGAACCTGGGATCCTTCAGTCTGAAGGCCGACGCTCTATCCACTGAGCCAGACCAGTTAGGGCATTGCTCCCTCTTCTTAACACTTCTCCAGACAATGATCCCTCAGAATTCCCCTTCTTGACACACATAAGGACAGTCACTGATTTATGTCACCATGTTACCATAACTTACTTTTGTCTGTTCTAGAACTTCATGTGTGTTTAGCATCTTTTATTTGATATAATTTTCTTTGAAATCCATCTGTATTGTTGAGTTTTATCAGCGATTTATTCATTTTCATTACTGAGAATTAATTCATTGTGTGAAGTTTCCAAAATGTCTTTCTTTCATTTATCACTTATTATTTAAATTGCTTGCAGTTTGGGACTATTATAAACATAGCTGTAATAAACATTATTTTACAAGGTTTATCTTGGGTAAATAAGAGAATTGCTGAGTCATCATGTTGGTATGTATTCAATTTCTGAAAATATTACTAAATTGTTTTCCCAAATGGTAAATGGGACAATGTCACACTCAAATCATCAGTGTATGAGAGACCCAGTTGCTTCATATTCTCTTCAACATTAGAAATTGTAAATATTTTATTTATGGTGTGTCATTATGCTTTCAGTAATCTGGGACAATCAAAAGTATGTGGAAATTAAGCACACATTTCTTAATAACCACTGGGTAAGAGAAATAGAAAAATAAATTTAAGATACTTTGAAATTAATGAAAATTAAAACACAACAAACTGACACTTATAGGAGGCAGCTAATTTAGTCTTGAGATATAAATTATATTTAAAAATAAGGAAATATATTGTAACCTATACATTCACAACTGAAAAAATTAAGAAATCTAAACATAAACAAAGTAGAAGGAAGTAATAAAGATTAGACTACAAATTAATGAAGTAGAGAATAACAAAAAATATGAAAAATTGATAAAATGAGTAGGTTCTTTGAAAAGAGCACTAAAATTTACAAACTGCTAGCGAGCTTGACTAAGGGGAGCGAGGGTGGGACTAGAAGACTCAAACTGCTGGTGAATGAGTAATTTGAAATGAATTAGAAATGAATGAGGAAATATTATGTCTGCTCTTACAGAAACACAAAAGATTATAAAAGAATACTTCAGTCCTGGCCAGGTGGCCCCACTGGTTGGAGTGTTGTACTATACACCAAAAGGTTGTGGGTTTGAATTCTGGTCAGGGCACATATCTAGGTTTCAGGTTCAATCCCTGGTCAGGGCAGGTATAGGAAGCAACCAATCAATACTTCTCTCTCTCTGTCTCCCTTCTTCTCTCTAAAATCAATAAAAACACATCCTTAGATAGGGTTAAAAAAAGAAAAAGCAATACCATTGAGATTTGTATGCTAATATATTAGAGAACTGAGATGGAATGGACACTTTTAAAAGTCTCAAACTCCCTAAACCTTAGGCAAGAAAAAATAGTAAGTAAACAGATTATAAGTAAACAGATTAGTGATTTAAAAAACAAAAACAAAACACACAGATTCAATTAGTAATTAATGTCTTAGCTGGCTTGGCTCAGTGAATAGAGCCTCAGCTTGCAGACTGAAGGGTCCTGGGTTCGATTCCAGTCAAGGGCACATACCTGGGTTGTGGGCTTGATGTCCAGTAGGGGATATGCAAGAGGCAGCCAATCAATGATTCCCTGTTATCATTGATTTTCTCTCTCTCTCTCTCTCTGAAATCAATAAAAATAAATATTTTTTAAAAAACTATCAACCAAGTGAAACCAAGGACAGATGGTTTCATGGCTGAATTTTATCAAACATTTAAATGATATATCTTAAGCAATTAATAACTTCCACTTACCACTTAATGACACAGGTAACACACTAAATTTCTTATATATCTTAACTTAGTTATTCCTCACAAAAGCCACGTGAAATAAGTGCTATTAATGTTCAGATTTCAGAATGATGAAATCAGAGTGTGTGGAATTTAATTGTTTGGCCCAGTTTGCCCAGGCGAAAAGAAGCAGAGCTGGATGCAAACACAGTCAAGTCTCAGAGTTCACACACTCCATTTCCCTCTGCTCACCTGCCCCTGGAAAACCTGGAAGAACTGGAAATTTTTACATATGTTTCCTACTTAGTTATTTTTATCTGCTCCCACAACTCAAATGATAAAGTATAAACATTTAAGCTGAGTATGTTTGTGCATAATTTAAGCAATGCTACATAAATATTTTAGTATGATTTATCTCACTACATAGAATGAAGTAGACATCAAACTATGTATCTTTTCCTGTGCCTCGTAAAGTGATTTTACACTGGTTTGCTAAGTGAATGAATAAAAAAATGGGCAATCTCTTTATGAATTATTAATTCATTGAAGATAAACAATTCATCAAAGTTGTAAATACTGGAGGAATAAACTATGAAGTGCTGAGAAATTAAAACCATCATGGTGTTCTCCCTCTTGGTAATCTTACATGAATCTTTGCAGAGTAGGTATTGTACTTTAAAACTACCTGACCATGTATTCAAAGCCCTAAACATCCTTTGATTTCAAAGTTGCTGTTTTCTGACTCCTCTAAAAGAAAAATGTCTCAAACTTTTTGGTTTCTCTTATTCTTCAGCTTCATGAAGGTTTCCCCTTTCATTATATTTCAGTCGGCTTTTGAAAAAGACGCCCAAGCGCTGTGACGGTGCTCCCTCCTTACCCTGTCTGCTGCGCTAGGCTTGAAAGCAAGCGGCATCTGGGACGCCTTTCCCTCCTGGCGGTGGCACTGCTCCCCTGTTCGCTGCTGACACAGCAGACAGTGCTGAGATGATTAAAGGCTCTGGGAATCCATGAGGAGCAGAACACAGAATTTTTTGAGTGTGTGAACCACTTGTCAAAATTTTTAAAGTAATTAGAAGCTGAGCTAAGAAAAAAGAATGTGGCTCCTTAGAACTTGGTAGAATTTCAATGTGATGCATATTTCTTTTGAGATTTTTTTTTTTTTAAGTGGCATGAATTCATTAAGGAAACTCAAAACTTGGAGGTCCGTTGGGAGAGAAAAAAGTAATTTATGTAGTATCTTAGGTAGTGCTCTTTGGATGGGGGCCTCTTCTTGGAAGTAGCATCCTGGGAATTGATTAAACTTGAGTAATTACCACCTTAAATGAACCTTTTTTTTTTTTTTTTTTTAGGAAAGTAGTCATATCCACTCATTGATTTGCTCCCTCAGTCCAGACACTGTAATAGAGCATAGCCCTTCTGAGGAGCATAGCACTGGCAGGTGTGGCTCAGCTGGTTGGAGTGTGCATTGGCCTGTGCACTGAAGGGTCATTGGTTTGATTCCTGGCCAGGGCACATATGAGAGGCAACCAATGAATGTTTCTCCTGCTCCTTCTCCCTTCCTCTTTCTGAAATAAATAAATAAATAAATAAATAAATAAATAAATAAATAAATACTTACATACATACATACATACATATTCTCAGATGAAAAGTTTTTTTTTAAATGGTGAAGAGCATAGACACTGGATTTGACTGTGTAGGACTGACAATTTCATTAGGACATTTTATCATAGTCTTTGCTTTGTCAATCACAACTACTGAAAAAAATTTTTAAGCTTAATGATCTCCCATTATTGAGAAGTAACATTGTTTACATAATTGTTTCTCTATCTGGGAACATGATAGCTATCTTCATTAATAAATCTAATTGGGCTATAAATATATTATCCTTAAATATTATTCATTTGCCAAAAGAAGAGGTAAAAATTCTCACTTACTTCAATTAATCCAAGGCAACCTTTCCAGTAGGGAAGCCCTAAGATTTCTATATGGCTTTGTCCAAAAGAAAGATCTAAAATGCCCAATGAGGGGGTTTAGGAATCACTTTTCCTATTTTAGGGATGTGGCTGGACCATTTATTTATTTTTAAAGTAAGGTGGTTTCTTATCTTCCGGGACCTATAATTTGTTGCCCTGTTTACAGTCAGGGAACATCAGGTGACATGTTTATTTCGCTTCATGTAACTGTATAATAAAACAACTTAAATAATTGAGAGCACTTTGGTTATTCTGGGCTATAATGGAAGAATACTGGAAAGATGACTATAAATTCCTATAATAGGAATTTTTTTTTAAAAGAAAAGAAACATGAAGGCTGAAACTGTTTTGGCTCAGTAGATAGAGCATTGGCCTGCGGACTAAAGGGTCCCAGGTTTGATTCCGGTCAAGGGCATGCACCTTGGTTGTGGGCACATCCCCAGTAGGGGTGTGCAAGAGGCAGCTGATTGATGATTCTCTCTCATCGATGTTTCTCTCTATCCCTCTCTCTCTCTTCCTCTCTGTAAAAAATCAATAATAAAAAAAAAAGAAACATGAGGTAGGAAAATTACCTTCTTAGAGAGATATAAGGGATTGGAGCCTATATAATGAAGACAAAAATACCAGTATGTGCTGGAGTTTAAGGTGTGTTGCAAAGGGAACTGTATCTTCCACCCTTCCTCACCTTAAGTGCAGTGACTCTGGGAAAACTAATCCCCCATGCCTGTTGTTACATAATGTTGTCACAAGTTCTCCATAATCATAGCAAGAAGGAATTAATGTTATTACTTCATTACTCCCATTAAAAAGTCTTAGGAGAAAAAAAAAACAGATTTGAACTATTTCAACTAAGAATATACATCATCTCAGCTAAGTTTTACCCATGTATTTGCCATTTCCTCATGCTGTAGAAAAATTGAATTAATATAAAGTATCACTACTGTTCTTGGTAAAAAACCAAAGGGAAAAACAAAACACAAAAATGTGCTTCTGGGGAGAGGCTAAAAGTTAACCACAATTTGTCAGGGCAGATGGAATGTGTAGATTGAGACTCCCAAAAAGAAACAGAGAAACAAAATAGAAAATAAAACAATCTTAGCAACTAGGCCAACCTAAAAAAAAGGTGGGTGTGGGGGGGAGTTGAAATAAGGAAGGAGAGAAAAAAGGAAGAAGAGCTGACCCATCAAAAAAGTAGTCCACATTCCACATGAATTACAATATGGTTGTTTGCCTTTTCCAGCTTCATACAGACAAATTTGTAGACTTAGAAAGTTATGTGTTGAAAATGGTAGAGCCACAAGATGGAAAGAGCCTGGGTTCTTGGGAAAGAAACTGGGCAGAAAGCTGCCCTCTCAGGAACATCCATATGAGATAAACGTCTCTCACACGTGAACCATTATAGAGTTGTTGTTTTCTAATTTCTTTGTTGTGGCAGCCAGCTTTACCTTAACAAAAACATTCACTGTGCATTCAAAAAGGAGAAATTGAGCTCATGATAGATGAAACTATAATTCAAGCTTTAAAACAACAAAAAGTTACCTAGAAAACAAAAAACATTACTATGGAATTAAGTAGTTAAGAAATACAAGAATAAACATTTCTGACATAGATAAAAACATGATAGAAACATAGTAATACAGAAAAAAACAACAACCAGACAATAAAAACAAGTTAAAGAAATTCAACAGACAGTACTCCACATGTTAATTGATAGAGGACACTACAAATAAAATAGAAAAAAAGATATTTAAAACATAATACAAGAGGTTTTTTTAAAAAAAAATATGACAAAAATAAAATTTTCTTTTCAAAAGATTATTTTTAAGAAAACTTTATCCTAAAAGCTTTTTACAAAGATATGCTGTAGTTAATCTGTAAAAGATCAGAAACAAATAAAGATTTATTTATTTGTTTGTTTTATTTTAATCCTCACCCAACAATATGTTTTTATTTTTATTTTGTCTTTTTGTTTTTTATTTTATTGATTTTAGGGAGAGAGGCAGGGAGAGCGAGACACAGACAGAGACAGAGAGAAACATTGACTGGTTGCTTCCCATACATGCCAACCAGGGATGGAACTGACAACCTTGGTATGTGCCCTGACCTTTGATATATAGAAGAAGCTCCACCCATCTAAGCCACCCAGCCAGGGCTAAAGATTCTTTATAGATACCCAGGCAGAAGACTTAAATCATCATCAGGAGCAGATTGAGAGTTCTGAAAGCATTATTTAATGTCATAGACAATGACAATGACTTTAAAATTCAGGGGGGAAAATAAGTCAAAAAAAACGTTACCCAGCTAAAATATACCTCAAGAACAAAGAAAACAAAATCTCATTTTTGAAATTGTTTGAAAAAAATTTAGACCATCTCTCCTTCAATAAATAACAAGAAATATGGACAAAATAAATATATTACTAAATATGTGTTATATTTAAATCCACTGGAGAAAAAAAAGTTGAGTGCAGAGCTAAAAGCACAGAGTGAAGGGCATTACAAAGAGGTAAATCCTACATTGTGTCACTTTTCCACTTTAGACTTTGCTAATTCAGAGCTGCAGCACAGAGTCTAAGAATCTGAGCCGAAGTACAGAAATTGAGAGTCTGAGGAACATTTTGGGCTATTTCATAAAAATTAGAGTTAAGGAACAAGGAAGGAGAAAGAGCCTTGGTATATATTCCAGATTTCCAGTTGCAACAATTTCCAAAGGACTACATACTTGAAGGCCCTAAAAGGCCATGCACTTAAAATAAAGGCAAATTGGAAATAGGTAGTTTTCACAGAATTCCAATTTCACATTAGCTTAAAGTAATTTGCTTAACCTAACCATATAGCAGAAGCAAAAGGTAATTGTTCTTTCTGGGGAGAGATTAAGTCAGTCTGAAACATATTGGCTTTAAAAATATTAATTGCCAAAAAATGCAAGATATGGAGGTCAACTAATAACAATATTCATTCATGATAACAACTCTGATAACAACTCCCAGCAAACGTGGAATAAAAGGGAACTTCCTTAATTGGACAAATAACATCTTCAAAAACCTATAGCTAACATCACACTTAATTGTGAGAAATTAAGTTTTTCCCACTAAGACCAATAATAAAACAAGGTTATCCCCTTTTAACAAATGCAGTAAGACAAAAAGGAAAATAAGACATAATATTGATTGTTAGAGAAAAAAATAAAACTGTCTTTATTTATGGATGTCATAATTGTCTAAGGAGAAAATCTGAAAGAACTGACCATAAACTTCTAGAACTAATAATCTATTGTACCACGGTTGCAGGATACCAAAATAATGTACAAAAATCAACTGCTTTTCTAGACACCAGCAATGAACAAGTAGAATTTGAAATTAAAACACAACACCATTTATATAGCGCCTGCAAAAACGAAATACTTATATATAAATCTAACATAACATGTACAAGAGCCATGTAAGAAAAATTATAAACTCTAATAAACAAAATCAAAGAACTAAATAAAAATAGATTTTGTGCTTCTGGAGAGGAAGGCTAAATATTGTCAAGATGTCAGTTCTTCCTAAATTCAATGCAAACCCATCTAAGTAGACAGCAAGTTATTTTATGGATATCTACAAACAGACTCTAAAGTTTATATGGAGAGCAAAATATCCAGAATAGTCAACAATTTGTTATTAAAATATGTAATTTTTAAATTCATTTTATACAAGTACTTATATATCTGTTTGTCTATTTTTATCCAACTATTTATAAATCATTCGTCCATCTGGATTATCTAGAGAATAACAGCCAACTATATCAATAAAAATATATAGATGGTGAGAGTAATGTTTCTTTTTTAAAAAGCACTTCACCATCGTGTGTGTGTGTGTGTGTGTGTGTGTGTGTGTGTGTGTTTTCATAGACTTAATTTCTCACAATTAATTTATTAGAGCAGTTCTAGCATCACATCAAAATTGATTGAAAAGTACAGTTCTCATATATCCCCTATGCACTCACGATTCCCAAACACATAATTTCTCCCACTGTCAGGAGCCCACAGATATTTTGTTACAATGATCTTCATTGATCACCATTGTCACCCAAAGTCCATAGTTTATATTAGGGTGTACTCTTGGAGTAGAATATTCCATGGGTTTTGACATATATTATTACATGTATCCATTATCATAGCATCATACAGAATAGTTTCACTGTCATAAAAATCCTCGGTGCTCCTTCTATTCATTCCTTTCCTCCTCACCCTGGCAACTACTGATCATTTTACTATCTCTATAGTTTTGCCTTTTCCATATTGTCATGTAGTTGGAATTGTTATTGGAGAGCACCCTGGGTCAAAGGGTGAGGGCTGTCCTCATAGGTTCTTATCAGATTCATAAGAAACTTTTCAGACAGTGACAGCAGTGTTAAAGCAAAGCAAGTGAGTTTA
Organism: Pipistrellus hanaki; assembly: GCF_964339955.1. Taxonomy (NCBI): domain Eukaryota; kingdom Metazoa; phylum Chordata; class Mammalia; order Chiroptera; family Vespertilionidae; genus Pipistrellus; species Pipistrellus hanaki. Next base: position 19,543,761 of record NC_140510.1, read on the forward strand.
TTAAGGAAAATAAAGAAAGCAAATTTAAGGGGGAGATATCAACCAAAGGACTTGTATGCATGCATATAAGCATAACCAATGGATACAGACATTGAGGGTGAGGGAATGAGTGGGGAGATGGGGGCGAAAAGAGGGGATAAGAACACATTTGTAATACCTTAATCAATAAAGGGAAAAAAGAAAAGAAGAATGGCAAAAAAAAAAAAAAAAGAAAGAATCAATTGTTTCACTTAAAAAAAAAAAAGAGTAAAAAAAAAAAAATAGACTTGGCATAAAGCACAAGCAGGAAACAGCTAATCTGAGCACATGCCTAGAGGGGGTTCAAGATGTTTTATACCCTTCTTCCTATGTTTCAAGGTTCCTCTTCCAGATTAGGTTTCAAAGTCCTTATTTTATATTGTTGTAGCTTATCTTGCAAGTCCTAAAACAGCTGACTTCTTTGTTCAGAGGGTGAGATAAACTCTCCCATATTTCCCTCCTTTCCCCTTACCTGTATTCTCTGGTTAGGGAAGAGAAATATTAACCATTTGCTCTGAAATATCCTTGGTTGGGGAAGATAAGGTCTGTGTTACGCTGGCTGCAAATTGTCCAAACTGTTTGGCCTTGTTTAATTTTTTCTCTATTCCACTTGCTTAGGAATTTTCCTAAATTCTTACTATCCTACCACAAAACAACAGTATGTAGCCTTTTCAGATTGGCTTCTTTCACTTAGTAATATGCTTTTAAGCTTCCTCTATGTTTTTTCATGGATAGCTTATATCTAAAATAAATGATTAAAAATGTTGAATAACACTTCATTATCTGAATGTACCACAGTTGATTAATTCACCTACTAAAGGCTATATTTGTGCTTTCAAGTTTTGACAATTATGAATAAATTAAAGGCCCTGTGCATAATAATTCATGCACTGGATGAGGGGGGGGTCCCTCAGCCCAGCCTGCCCCCTCTCACAGTCCAGGAGCCCTCGGGAAGAGGGGAGAAGGCGGGAGGCAACCCAGCAATCAGGGGAAGGCGATGCCCCATCATACCTCTGCTGCTATTACTGCTGGCAGTACAGGCCTCAGCCAGCCCTGGTTACAGAGCCCTTGGATGACCCTAGGAAGCTGGACAGCCACCATCCAGGCTTGCCTGCACCACGAGATGGCCCTAAGCAGCTGGGGTGCTGAGGGAACTGGGGAACTCTGGAGGCAGGCACATGTTGCTGCCCACCTAGTAGCCTTGCTGCACATCTGCTGCCCTGGCAGGGCTGAGTGGACTGGGTGCCACCATCTTGTGGCTGTGGGCACCGCCATCTTTGAGGGCAGGGGAGTCAATTAGCATGTTCCCTCCTTATTGGCTGTGGGCACCGCCATCTTTGTGATAGCAGGAGGGTAAATTAGCATATTCCCTCTTTATTAGATAGGATTATGAAAAACCCTATATAGGCTTCTGTGTGGATATAAATTTTTCAACTGGAGTATTGTAACAGCATGTGTAATAAACTTCCAAACTGTCTTCCAAAGTGGCTGTTCCACTTTGCACTCCCACCAGATGAATGAGAATTCCTGCTGTTCCGCATCCTCACAGCATTTGGTGGTGTCCTGTTTTAGACTTTGGCCATTTAATAGGTGTGTGTGTTGTCTCACTGTTGTTTTAATTTTCATTTCCTTGGTGACAAGTGATGTTGAACATCTTCTCTATATTCTGTGTGCTTCTAAAATTATTTAAGTTTTCTGTAAGAGGTTTTTTTTTTTTTCATTTTTAATGAAGATAATTGAAAAAAGTTCAATTTTAAGGGGGAAAAGGTAGCTCAAAGCAAATATTGCCAAAATTTGTCTGGTTTAGATTAGGAAGTATAATTTTTTTTCTCCTGTATTTTTCTATTGGTGTGTTTTCACCAACAGAAAAAAATAAATAAATAAAGTGTTTTGCTGACTTTATTTAACTTACCCTACCTGGCACAGATTAGAAGATAAGATGTAGGTGTAAGTTGAGAGTCTTCAAATCTGCTCATCATAACCCTAGATCTCTCAGCTTTCTCTTCACTTCCTCTTCACTTTCTCTTCAAAGATGGTGTCTTTTGAGACCAAAAGAACTAAACAAACCCTTTGACCTGGCATTGTCACGCCTCTCATACCCAACAGAAATGTGCTTGGTGGCTCTGGTTCCTCTCTGTCTAACCCTAGCAAAGTGGCATTGTACAATCTGCTATGATACAATAGCAGCTCTCCAGCTCCGCAACCCACTATTTTCACTTCTCCTTCCCATACCAGTCTGCTTTTACTTTTTAATATTTCCAATAGCAACAAAGGTATTAGGCTATAATGGCAGCCAAGTCCTCAACAAGTTAAATCCTCAAGTTAAATCCTTAAGTTGGTAAGGTACAGCATGGGAGAGCCTGCTGTCACCACTCAACAGCTGAGGCCACAGAGGAACACTGATTCTGAGATATCCAATTTCTCAGCATAACTTAATAAGGCTAGGGGGAAAACAAACAAAAAATAACCCTCTGTTCTAAGGCTTAAAACACTTGAAAAGAAAAAAAAGAGTAGAAGAAAGAGGAATAAATCCTGCCACAATGGTGGTTGGTAATGTGGCTTCTGATAAAGGCAGCTCACCCAGACTTCTCCCTTCTGATTTCACCTTATCCCTATGAGGAGTCTTTAGTGGGTGACACTCATTAAACCGTTTAGCTTTAGCTTGTATCCAGTGCTTGTTCTTCTGGCATTCAAGCCTCCTGTTTGATCATTATTTTTGTTTTTTATGCTAAGCTGAAGAAATCACTTTAGCAAAACAGAACAGACATCCAAGCATCCTGATTAAAAGCCTAGGCCCCAGGCATTACCAATAGCCCAGCAGCACTTGCTGAATGAAAGAATGCTAAACTCCAAATTGAATGCCTTGTCAAACGGCCACCTAATCCTGGGTCTTCATGACTGTAGTAACATCTGCCATCCCAGCTCAGCTTTGGGGAAGAGGGCCTTAGAGGGGGCTCATTGGCACCTGGACTCCTCACAGTTGAGTAGAAAGTTCTCACAGGAAGGAAGAACCACAGAGGCAGACATCCACTTTGGAAGTTGGACGAGAACTAAAATATCAACTTTCCACAAAAATGCTATGGAATCTGACAAATCTAATCAACCTGAATACTGACGCTCTGTTTCTTAATCTGCTGAAAGACAGAAATAGTGTGAATCTTTATGCAACAACAACAACAACAAAAATCAAATAAATGCTTTTTAAAACTGGCAAACAATGAAAAGTAATTTGTCAATGGGGAAAAAAGGAGTTATATGTACTACTATATGTAATACTTTAAATGATAAAATAAAATAAAAAACACACACAAGATGTTGTAGAAGAATATATGAACTGTAGGGTTCCTAAGCCACCACTTATATCTGAGTGACTTTTGCTGCCCAATTTAACCTCTCAAATTCTCAGATTCCACATCTGTAAAATGAGCATGTCTAGCCTAGAGAATTTTGGTAAGCATTATAGATAATGAGTACAATGAATTTGGTTGGCACAGGCCAAACAATGGGCTTCAAAGCACATAGATTATTAAGAAGGTGTGAGTTACTGATATTGGCCCAAATTTTCCTAAAGAATAGATGTTGCAACACAAGTGACAGGACAAATAAACCACCAAAAAAGTACATTTAATGACCTGAAAAGGGGAAATTGAAGTTCTTTCTTTTTCAGTATACACACACACACACACACACACACACACACACACACACACACACACAATTAATTTCAAAGAGAAAGGGAAAGGGAGAGAGAGATAGAAACATCAATGAGAGAGAATCATTGGTCGGCTGCCTCCTGGACACCCCCTACTAGGAATTGAGCCCCCAACCCCAATATGTGCCCTGACTGGTACTGAACCCATGATCTCCTGGTTTATAGGTGAATGCTCAACCACCATGCCCCACGGTTGGGCTGAAGTTCTTTCTTAAACCAGTCTGCATCAACTCACCCAGAGGGTACTAGTAAGAGGTAGGACTGAGGAGAGGAGGCCAGCCCGGGCACTCTTTAGCCATCACCAAGTAATGAACTTACCAGTTAGAATCAGTGCTAAAGGCATTTAGAAACTGTTAAAACAAACAAACAAACAAACAAACAAAAACATCCAGTCTCTTACATTGCCTTCTCCCACAGCTACCATGAATTTCGGAAGGATTACAGAGAATTTGGATTTCCGAGGAATTATTGCCCAGAAACTATAGCGTTTGCTCTTAACATCAGCCCTTTCTGCTTGGAAGACTGGACAACATTTCCCCAAACACAGGCACAGACATCCATGCTGGAGGCAGATCAGAGCCTGCACAGGGGACAGAAAGTCAGATCCTCGTGTTCCTCACTAATTGTCATGTGAGTCCAGAGCCTTCCTGAGAGTGGCCAGGGTTTGCTCCCCAGGGTTTGTGCTATCAGATGCCTCTGGAATTCACAGCTAGAATAACAAGAGGAGTGATTTTAGAACTCTGCTTATAAAGGATGCATGCTATTTCCACTTTGTGTGACAACCATTTGTCCCCAGCAGACACCATGTTTTGAAGGAAGAATATTTATTATTTATTTAATTTTTTAAAAAATGTGCAAGTTTTTCCCCCTCAAAGAATATATTCCAAGCTTCCAATTCTTGAACATGTATAGGGAAGGATCCAGAAAACTACACATGGAAGAATTGTTTTTTGGAGGGGGTTTTTGTATGTAAATGCTTATTATGTTCACATTACTTATCAAGGAAATAGATTAAAATACATACACCCAAGAAATAAAGGTTTTGCTCAGCCATTCTGCACAGGTGCTGATAATTTAAAGCATAGAATAAAGGTAAATTGCCTCAACCCCTCTTTAACACCAGTCATAGAGGACGCTGGAAAAAACAAATAACAATAAGAACCCTCCTAACCGAAAATCAGCAAATGATTTTTGAATGCCACTCTGTGGGCCGCTGGAGATGCAGAGGTGAATGAGATTTGGTCTGTGTGTGCCAGGAGCACACTGCAATGATAATAATGATCCGATTAAAGATATCCACAAGAGGTATCAGTTGTTGCATTCTTACCACAAGTCCTGACCCTGTGCTGAGCCTTTCGTGCACATTCTCATATAGAAACTTATGATCAACAATTTTACAGGAAAAACACACGAAACATTAAATTCAGAGAGGTGAAATCAACTTCTCAGCTTGTGTTAAAATGTAAATTTTACTATTATTCAGTTACGGTGAAGCCAAAAGATCAGGAGATGATTATAATTGAAAAGATAGCTTGTCACTCACAGTTTCCAAGAGGAGACACGCCACGCCAGGCCAGGCCACGCCACGCCAAGCACCAGGGTTGGTCAGGCAGGGCAAACGGAAGGAAAAGTGCACACGGGCCTTTCTGTGTCTTCCGGGAGAAGGAATAGGCTTGGCAGGGTCAGGAGGCTTTGGATTGGTTGGTTTGAGAAATTTCAGGTGGTTCTAGGGAGTGGGGGCTGCCCTCGTTATAAGACACCTGGGCTGTGTGATTAGGGCAGAAAGAGAGCGGCCAGGTGTGCAAGAGCCCCAATAAGGAGGCCTAAGGGGTATAGGTTCTGGGTTGGTTGGTTTGCAGATGAAAGGCCCACTCTCAGGTGAGTCCTTTACCATCTCCAGGAATTGGTTAACCTGGGAAAGGCAGCCTCTCTGGGTCAGCAAGGCCCCTGATTTCAAAGCATCAGAAGCACATGGTTGATGCCTCAGTCACAAAGCTAATGGTGCAGGAACAGAATTTGAACCTGGGTCTGGCTGCAGAGCAATCAGTCCCTCATGACTCCGCTATACTTCCTTAGAGCAGTGTTTCCCAAACTTCTCTCATGATGAGAATCACCTGGTGGAGTTGTTAAACTACAGATTCCTGAATCCCAACTAAGAAGTGCTAAACTAGAATTTTGGGGAACATGTAGGTAAAATTGTATATATGTCTTAGAGCACTAGAGAAGTTTGGAAACACTGCCTTAGAGGAATGCCATAGCCTTCCTTCACTCCTTGCATTCTCTGCCCAGTTACTCCAATCAGCAGCAATTCAGAAAGAAGGCGCGTTTTCTGTCCATGGCTGTGAACAAAGGCAGGATCCCGTTATGTGGAGTGAAAGCTTCTGACTTTACCAACCAGTTTTGTTTTGTTTTTAAGCTCAGATAAGTTATAGAGTTTACTGAGCTTTAGTTTTCTCACCTGCAAAGAGGAAGTAAGAATGCTTAGGGAGTTGTTTTAAAGATTAGAACATGGTTAGCATTGTCTGTTTAGGAATCATCCAGGGCAGTGGTTGGCAAAGAGTGGCTCACAAGCCACATATGGCTCTTTGGCCCCTTGAGTGTGGCTCTTCCACAAAATACCACATGCGAGCGCGGATGTATATACAATGCGATTGAAACTTCGTGGCCCATGCGCAGAAGTCGGTTTTCGACCTGGGCGAGTCTATTTTGAAAAAGTGGCGTTAGCCACTGTTTGCTGACCACTGACCCAGGGAAGTTTCCTCTCTATGGAATTCTTGTCGGCAGAGAAGCATAAGTATACACTTAATAAATTCATTTTTAAAATACTTTTTCATGAGAATAATTACAGTGATGTTTTACACAGAAAGTACTTTTATGAGCTGAATGCTTGTTTCCCCCCCAAAAATTAAGCCCTAATACCCAATGTGAAGGTAGTTGAAGGAGAGGCCTTCAGAAGCTAATTACGGTAAAATCAGGTCCTGAGAGCGGGCCCTCATGATGGGAGAAGTACCTTTATGAAAAGAAGAGACAGGAGATTCCCATCCTAGCCCCTCCAGGTGACAATGAGAAGACAGCAGCCTCTGCAACCCAGGAGGGCCGCACGGATCCATTTGTGCTATTGTCTCAGCAGCCTGCGCTGGTTAAGACAAATACATGCTTCTAAGTACAGAGATTGCTCTTTGAGTAAATTCATCCTATTTAATTATAGGCTAATATGCAAGTAGAGCAAATGGCAGAACTACCAATCCCTATGATGCGCACTGACCACCAGGGGGCAGATGCTCAATACAGGAGCTGTCCCCTGGTGGTCAGTGTGCTCCCACAGGGGGAGCACTGCTCAGCCAGAAGTTGGGCTTACAGCTGGCGAGCTCAGCAGTGGGGAGGGGGCCTCTCCTGCCCTCCCTAAGGTGGGACATCGCCTGAGGGCTCCCAGATTGCGAGAGGGCACAGGCTAAGCTGAGGGCCCCCAAAGTGGGCCTCTAGTAGAGTCATAAAAGCACAGCAATCTGGATGGTTCTAGGTATCTACAGCTTAGTAAGCAGTCTTAAATATATTACCTGGTTCTTCTTCACAAAAACCCCATGCTTTAGCTGCAGCCGATATTCTAACAGGAGTGCCTAAAATCAATTCCTTTGTCCCTGGTCCATGTTCCCAAAGTGGGCTTTGTATATACATAAAATGGCATCAACATATGAAAGTATGATATGAGGAATATATATATATTTCTCTTTCAGTAATCTTCTGAGCTCATCACTTGAGACTGGAACTTCCAATGTAAGACGTTCCTCTGGGTTAAAGGATATCTCTTTATTATTCTTATAAAAATGTTCAGCTAATCTGAGTGGTAGTACCATGTGCAAAACTGATCAGTCACAAGAGTTAAGCAGGGTGAGCCCTCTGCCAGGTGGCTGGGGTTTGTTTAATTGTTTTCATTCTAACCTCCAAACCCCACATCTGTAGGTAATCCATTACCTCACCAATCCATCAGGATTGGCACACCTAAACAGCTAAGCAGTGGTGCTATTCACAGGTTGGGAACTATGGGGCATCAAGAAAAATGAATACCAGCCCATATGTAGGTTTCACAACCAAAGTATGTCTGGATAGTTCCTTAATTTTATCCTGAAGAATAGTAGTTTACTCACCAATAAATTGACTTGTTGCTGGATCATCACGGACTGGAAATAAGAAGGGGTGTTTCAGAGAGGAGCAGCCACTGAACATTCAGGGCCCAGGATGTGGTGGTTGGTGAGGTGTCTTACCTCCTTCTACCAGGAGCATTAGTCACACAGATTCTCTGTACAGTGAGAGCCGCAGGGCCCATTCCAGGAATTCAGCCTGGGCCTTCAGGTGCTGGCCAGGGAAGGAACTGCTAGGTAAGGCCTTAATAGGAGCCCTGAGCCTGTTACAGGGAAGGGTTTGACAGGTATCCCTAGAGCAGTGGTCACCAAACTGCGGCTCTCGAGCCACGTGTGGCTCTTTGGCCCTTTGAGTGTGGCTCTTCCAAAAAATACCACGGCCTGGGCGAGTTTATTTTGAAGAAGTGGCATAAGAAGAAGTTTAAGTTTAAAAAATTTGGCTCTCAAAAGAAATTTCAATCTTGTACTGTTGATATTTGGCTCTGTTGAATAATGAGTTTGCAGACTACTGCCCTAGAGGGAAGCAGGCCCCAGGTGATTGTTTTCCTGAAAGAAATCTGAGAGATCATCTGCTTCAATTATCTTGTTGAGTAGGAAATGTGTGAATAAATATGCTTTCAAACATGTTTAAGATCTTTTAAAATATTTTTCTCACCTTGTTTTTATGTTTATTTTGCAGCCTTTATGTTTATTTTGCAGCCTACAGAGGCAGTATGATGTGGAGGTTAATGGCATGGGTTTCCAAATTGAATAGATTTGTGTTAAAACCCCAGCTTTGTCACTGAGAAAGTTATATTACTCATCTTGGAACCACAGTCTCCTGAAATACAAAATGTGAAGATAAAATCTACCTGATATTAGTGTTGTAAATTTTAAATAAGCTCATATGAGTATTTATAGCCTTCATCACTGAAAGTGTTAAATAAGTGTTGTCATGGTTACTGGTTATGTCAACTTGGTGGTGTTGGATCATTCAGGAAACATAGATGGAGTGAACAGAATGGCCCATTAACTGAATCCAATTATTGATTTTATTATTATGTCTTGTTATTTTGTCTGAATTGACTGCTTGTTTTGGTTTCATCTAGACCAAGTGTCTGTAAGTGATAGGAGCTAATCCATCCTAATGAGCTAATAAATCCATGAAAGCAGGTATGCTCCTGGCTCTTTTGCCATCTATGTTCTTAATTCTTTGTACTTTGTCTTCAGAGGGAAATGTGCAAGCAGAGCAAGAAGGTTGGTAATTAGAATAGAAGGTTCAGCTAGCCTTCATATACTCATTTTTGTGAGGTGATAAAAATTGGAAATCAGATGATAAAGATTGTATCAGATGAAAAGGAACAGCAGCATTTTTCTTCTTGAAATGACAACCAAGCAGGCACCACTGGTATGACAGCAGTAAGTCTGCAATTGCTGATTGCTTTATGTACTTAAAGCCACTCCAACTACAATAGAATGTTGTTTTCTTTAATTTCTCTGTTGGGTTTTTCCTCCATTGAGCCCAGGCTGTCAGCTCTCCTTGCCCATAGGAACCCTCTGGCTCCAGGCACCGCCAAACATCTTTTGATATTTCTTTATTGGTAAGCTGATGTGGTAGAGGTGAATTTCTGTATGATCTCCATGTCCCTGCTCAGATCATCTTTCTGTCTGCTTTGAAATACTCCTCTCAAGCCAAGTGAACCAGTAGGTCTCTGGTAGGGAACTGTACATTTTAAAGAATATTGCCTACCCTACCCATGTGACTCAGCGGTTGAGCCTAGACTTATGAACCAGGAGGTCACGGTTCAAATCCTGGTCAGGGCACATGCCTGGGTTGTGGGCTTGATCCCCAGGATGGGGCATGCAAGAGGCAGCCATTCAATGATTCTTTCTCATCATTGATGTTTCCTTCTCTCTCTCCCCTTCCCTTTCTCTCTGAAATCAATAAAATGAAAATAAAAAAGACTATTGGCTAAATTGAATTATTCTAATTACCAGGAGCTGCAATGTCTGCTGATCCTATTGAAGTTAGTGTTGATAATTCAGGAGGTCATTTTGATTCACCCCAGCTGAGCACTACTATGCTGAAAACCAAGGCTGGTCCCGTAGTTCCAGTGAACACTTGGCACCTCTAATTTTAAGGGGTGTGGATGAGGAAGGTTGTAAGTAGAATGAATGGGAGCTTTATAATAACCCTGTATTATACCCAGCAACTCTATATTCTGTTCTCTGATAAGTCCTAATTTTCCCTGGGAAACCACCCCTCCCCCAAAGTAAGCTCATGTGTTTCAGGGAGTGTTCTCTGGACTCAGCAGTAAACAGCTAATAAAATGAACATTTGGGCAATTGAGCACCACATTCTTGTCAATGTTGTTCATACAAAGATGGTCATGTGGCCCACTGGGAGCCAGTTGTACCCAATCTTAGGACTCAATGAAGTAACTCTGAGAGATGAATTTGTTTTCTGTGGCCCAGATGAAATACCAATGTAAGACTAGAGCTGCTGGCAGCCGTTTTGCTTATATGATTTGAGAGGCTGATGGAGAACTCAATCAACACAACACCATGTAGAGCTCAGAGTTAGAGACTATCATTGTGTCGGAAGATAGTGTCTGAGCCCCTGGCTTCACCAGTGCTTGCCTCTAGCCCACCCCTGCACTTGTGGTTATGTGAGCCTGTTTCATAAACCTCTTTTTAATTAAGCCACTTTGAGGTGAATTTCTGTCACCTGTAACCAGAAGAAATCTGAGAAATATAGAGTATCATCAAATTTTGTGAGTTTGAAATGAAAAAAAAAAAATGACATAAAGAGCTAAACAGAGGGTCAGTCAAATATAAGATGCTCAACAAATTTCAGTCCCAACCTCCTGGGGGCATGCTCCCTTTCCAAACACAAATAGTGATGTATGAGAATTGATGGAGTGACACAAACTCATCCCCCAAATCAGAAAGAGAAAAAAAACCTCTTCCTAACTATGGGATCAGACATGTTTCCTTTATTCAGGAGCACATAGTTGTTTTTACTTCCCATGAACACAAGATATAGAAGCTCCTCTCTAATTACATTAAAAGCAAATCCAAATGAACATCTCTTATTGATGAATAAGGTTTATAATGCTAAAATGAGAAACTTGGACCTGCTGGAGCCCCTGTAACATTGCTGTGATTACTACTTGAACTGAGATATTTATTTTGCTAAAAGTTTATAGGGAAGCTGATTATTAGCAAGTTTATACAAACTTAGAAAGCTGGTTTTTAATTCTGCATATTGAAATGAGAAAACTTGTTTCTGCTTGAATCTGTGTGTGTGTGTGTGTGTGTGTGTGTGTAGTGTCGTACAGTGTAGTGTAGTGCAGCATAGTGTATAGTTTCTACTGGGAAATTCAGTGAGAATACATACAATACGGTCTAGTGGTCTGGTTTTAAGGTTATATGTTTAAATATAGCCCAAGTCATAAGGCTAATCACAGTATATAATTATGGATTATAACACAATTCTGGCTTTTTAACTCCAGAAATTACTTTGTTTTTACATCTTACAAGTACATAGCACAATGAACTTGGGTTAGAGTCCAGGTTCTAACAATTGCTAGCTTCATGGGTGCAAGCAATCTCCATAATCACTCTGATGCTCTGTTAACTTCATTTGTAAAACAGGTTGCTGTGAGAATAAGAGAAACTGTGATGAACACCAAGCATAATATCTAGAACAAGGTAGGTACTCACAAAACAGTTCCAGAAATAGCTGAATCACAGCTATATTAAGTTTTTATAGGTTATTCTCTGAGGAGATGGTTGCCAGATCGAGAAACTGGCCATTTTTCTTCTGTTTGCTTCAAATCCCCTGAACTTGGGACATGCTACCACCCACAGTTTGTCCAGTTACACTTCAAGTAATGGTTGGTCAGCTAACCCAGGCAGGGAAGTTTATAATACCCTTGATCATTTTAAACACTTCCCCCAATCCCAACAACTTTCTGTTATTTTAGTATGTTTTCCTCCATTTCTTTCATTCATCATATAGTTGATATTTTAGCTTCTAATATATTTTATTTTGTGTCTTTGATCCATTCTTATCACAGCCAAACATTTAATCAGACACTTTTAGATCTAAACTGTTTACTAGAACACCAAGAGATGGTAAAAAGAGAGGCTCTGTCAGGGTAGACAACATGCCAATACTCAGTTCAAGACAGTATGGCCAATCATTTATTGATGAAGGATGTAGGGCACAATTTGCAATGAGGGCTGGAACTCAGGTGGAGCCAGCGAAACTCCAGTGCACAGATGTAAGAAAGCACTCGAAGGTTGTGCAGGTGCCGTGTCAGCGCCTGGGACCCTCACTTGCTCCACCTCAGTCCTGGCCCTGCAGTGCAACACTAACTCCCATTGACTGTAAATGTATTACAGCACCAAAAGCTGGGAAAAATAGATCAGCTTTAGTTTGCAATGAATTGTGCTATAAGTCAAGGCTAAAATGTACATGCTCATAATTATCATATATTTCAGCGAAAATTGTTTTATAATTAATCAGCACCCTGTGGGGACAGGCCTTATTATCTTGGCTCCAGGAATCATTTTGATTTAGGATGATAGGAAAAAAATCATGGGCATGTTGAAGGAGTGGTTTTTAGAGAGGCATAAACATAAATTGGTTTCCGACTTCCTTTAGTTGTTGAGCCTAGTCTCAACATTATTTCTAAGATATTCAAAACATGAGAGATACCTAGTGATTTTTATAAGTTGGCACATCTAAGAAACATAACTTTGTGAGTACATTTTAAAAGAGAAATGTAAGACAGTATTATTATAATGCAGCTGGAACAACTTCCTAGCCCAGCAAAGAGGGAAAATAGTTCAAAACAAATTTTAAAACCCAGAAGTTGATTAGAAGCACTTCAAGTTTCAAATATAGGATTAATTAGCCAATATAGGATTAATTTGCCAAGAATGCTCTGCTATTTGTTCAGGTTCAAGAAAAATGCTACCCATATAAATCCCAGTGTTACTCTGAAGCAGCTGCTGTGCCTATGCTCAATGTTCACTGTCCCTAAAAGACTCTTTCCAGATAATCTTTGCCATTGGACTTCAAGGAATCCAGATGTTGTGTATTCCCAGCAGCTCACACTTGTTCTGCAGACAGGCAGCTGTCACATCCTCACCTTTGCGTGGGTGGGACATGGGGATCAGGTTGGATGCCAGGCAGTATGAGTTTTGCAAAAGAGAGACTGCTATTTTGTGCCACCTCGTGTTTTTGTCTGCCCTTTCTCTTTCTTCTCTTACTGTGTGTGTGTGTTCCTTTGTCTTTGGAAGAAAGTTCTTATGTGGCTGAAAAAAATGCTGCATGATTTATAGCTAGAAAGGACAGACAGGTTTTTTATGAAGTCTTGAGTCGTAGCTAGACCTTTTCCATTTGGCACTTGTTACCAAATTTATAGATTTTCTAACTGCCAGAGAAGACAGAAAGATGGTCTCAAGGTCAGGCAGAGTGATTTATTTGACATGACATTAACCCTCATTGCTGATTATTACGGAGAACCAAAGAGCAGAGACAACGGTGAGCAAAATCAAAGCCCTCTGCTCCAACCGAAACAGGTTAAATGTTCTTTTGAGGGAAACACTTCAATTTGCCAACTTTTAGAGGCCTCCCCCTTCAACCCCCAAGGTGATAGGTCTTATATTTTGGACAATACCCACACAAATTTCCAGGACTTTAAAGTAATTAAATGTGTCCCATTACCCATCAGATCTTGAAGGTTATCTGGCATAATAGATAAACTTTAGGCTTGGGTTAGAAAATTTTTTAATTTTTACTTTTATTTTATTTTTTAATTTTATTGATTATGGTATCACATAATTGTCCTCATCCCCCCATTCCCATCCCAAACCCCTCCCTACATATGCCCCCATCACCCTGTTGTCCATGGCCACTGGCTAGGCCCATATGCATTCACACAAGTCCTTTGATTGATCTCTTTAGAAATTTTATATCCTAGTTTTTGCTGAAACCGGTTTGATTCAGTGGATAGAACGTCGGCTTGGGGACTGAAGGGTCCCGGGTTCCATTCCGGTCAAGGGCATGTACCTTGGTTGCGGGCATATCCCCAGTGGGGGGTGTGCAGGAGGCGGCTGATGGATGACTCTGCCTCATCTATGTTTCTAGCTCTCTATCTCTCTCCCTTCCTCTCTGTACAAAATCAATAAAATATATTAAAAAAAATTTTATATCCTAGTTTTGACATTATAACTAACTCTTAAAAGTTGTTTTCTTTCTTCCTTTCTTTCTTTCTTCCTTTCTTCCTTCCTTCCTTCCTTTCTTTCTTTCTTTCTTTCTTTCTTTCTTTCTTTCTTTCTTTCTTTCTTCCTTCCTTCCTTCCTTCCTTCCTTCCTTCCTTCCTTCCTTCCTTCCTTTCTTTCTTTCTTTCTTTCTTTCTTTCTTTCTTTCTTTCTTTCTTTCTTTCTTTCTTTTTTTGAGTCTCAGCTGCCTCATCCTTAAATCTAGGATTTTAAGTTAAATATCCCTTTAGCTCAAAAGTTCATGAGTCCATGTTACCCTAATGTTACTCTGTGTTCAATGTTATGGGAATGCAGAATTATAAGTCACAGTCATGACTGGAGGGAATCTACACCCTAGTTAGAAATATATAAATCTATGCATGTGAAATAGTAGCAAGCAAAATCGACTATATTTTTAGTAATGAAGTGCATGAAACAGATCATGAGTATCAAAATATTTCAAAAGAAGGAGAGATCAGTATGGATTAAAAAGAGAAAGAAAATCTCCATAGAGAGGATTTGACTTAGTTTTAATGTAGGTAGATCTATCATGTATAGATAAATTAAAGGGTAAAGGTAATGGATAATAGTAATTCAGGTAATGGGAACTACATGACCAGGATCTCAGACTTGAAAGTGAAGATAGTTAGGCCAATTAGGAAGGTAGCTTAATATATCATTGGTTTCAAATGGTGAAAATTGGTTCATTTCTAACTTTCTGACTGATTTGGGTAAGAATCAAACTCAAGACCTGGAGTATAATCAACTGAGTTATGCATATACACTTATCTGATATTTACTTCTTAGAAGGGTTTTCCTTTAGTTTAGCCCATCCTCCTCTGATCATGACCTCTGATTGACTTTCATCTCTTTTCCACTAGCTTCCTCAGAAACTATTCTACCAGTGAAATTTTCATTGTTGGACCAAGGAGTTCACTCCATTCCCTTTGAGAATTCCCAAAGTTTCCATTACAACGAAAGTTTTGGGAACATCTAAAGAACAAATAATCTGTCCTTATCACAGAACACAATCATTGCATCTTCATGGATCGCCTATCCCACACACCTGATTTTCAATCATCTTTCTGCATGTTGAAGCTCCTGGTTTCCTGTCCTTCTGGACCTTAGAAAACCTGTTTATGTTACCATTTGCAAGTACTAATTACTGATGATATGCTTCAGCTATAAATATACACCTCAACCCCAACAGAGATCCATGGAGCAACCACAAACTTGTTCATTTTCATAATTTATCCACATGACATGATATGGGTTGCTTTCTTCCTCTTTTCACCAATTGTTTAGATTCTCAATGTTATTTTGTCTACCTAGTGGGGAATAAGGAAAATTTCTCAAAGATATCTGGGATCAAATCACAGAATAGCTAAGTGGAAGGAAAGTGCTAAATCTCATATTTGGGTATCAGAGATATCAAGGAATGCATCCAGATTTTCTCCAAAGTATATAAAAATGGATCTTGAACCAAGACTATGGGAGATGAAAACTTTCCAAGTTCTGCCTCATTTAACTCTAAGAAAACACTTCCTGATGAATGTGGCCCTGCCTATTTCATATTCCATCTGGTGTTCATTAATTACTGAGAGCACTGATGATGACTTAAAAGTTGTTTTGTAAAACAATAAACTAGAAGTTGTTCCACAGAATATTTAATGCTTTAGACATTCATTTTATTACACCAATTTCAAACAAGTGGATCTATTATGCTTTTTTTGTATTTGTCTCACATGACTGATTCTCACTCATACAACTTTCACAACTTCATTTTAAGTGGCTAAAAAGGTGCTTAATTAAATGTGTTCTTGGTAATTATGGAGTTACATAAGCAAGTGCAGATGGAGCAAATGTAATTGAATGAAGGAACATAGCAATCCAGTGAGCTTTTAGGTAGTTGTGGAATTGTATAAAGTAAGATATAAGAAGAAGATTGTAGCTGAAATCTAATAATGGAAGTTTTATTTGCCTCCCTAAAATTTAATTGCTTTAAACTCTTCACATTCATAGTCAGCTCAAGGAGAGATGGATAAACATGTACCCTAATCTGCAGGGGAATCATATGTTCCAGTTTGTCGAGGACAGACTTAGCTAACATCTTACAGCAGATGCTATTAGTCCCCTTGGCAACATATTTAAGTCCATGTCTAAGGTATCTCTGATGGCAGGCTCAGCGTCTTCCCAAGCCTAAAAAAACCTCTGCCTGATGGTTGGCTGGGAGTGATCTGGCTCCTGAAGAGGTTCCCTGGACCCAGGTGTGTATGTAAATTAACTGCCATCTTTGTTGGGTTAATTTGCATACTCACTCTAATTGGCTGTGGGCATAGCAAAAGTACAATTTACATGTTTCTCTATTATTAGGTAACATTACAATGAAAATTTATAGATTTATTTCTTCCACTTCATCATAAGCTCCTCCAGATCTAAAGACATTAGCTTATTGATCAATCAGTTTCACTGAGTAAATGAATAAATTGCATGCATAAATTATTGGGTCAAATTCCTTTGAAAATTAAGCCTGGATTTCTGGATTAGAGAAAGGATATTCACTGGACAATGAATCTTCATGTTCCTTCCATAAACCTAGTTACTTTTGCAGGAAACAAGTTGCATAAACAACTGAAGCTCATGTATCAAATAAAGCAAACTTTTCTCTTATTCTTAACTCTTTTATGGATTAGCACTTGAAAGAAATGTAGCCTCTAAATATCTTGGGGCAAAATTTGGCAATCTCTGCCTGCCATAGATCAAAATTCCAGATTCCCTGAAGGAAGGAAGTTTTCACCGTAAACCCTATTGTTTGCACAGGTAGTTTAGGTATAAGTAACCCCTCTTATTAGTTATGGGAATAGTAGAAACCCTGAAATCCAAGTTTCCAGATGCCTCCCAAGGGCCAACCTTACAAGCAGGCCTTTCTAAGGAGACCTGCTTTTTACTCTTTCCTGTGGTACCAAAGTTTCTGAGGATTAAAGCTAAAGAGAACTGAAGAGTCTGGTTAAATTATGTGACAAAGTTATTGGTGACATCCTAAAGTAGGACAAGAATATAGGCAGGTAAGCTAGTTTGCCATGGGTTGAGGCATAAAGGCTGTAGAATAAAGACATCCAGAAAGCTCAAGAAGACTTGGCCATAAAGGGGAGCACAGAGAGTGTAGCAGCTGAAGTTAAATTAGGGCAAGAGGGGTTTTTTATTGTTTTTAAACAGGGAAGTTTGGAGTATAGTGTTGAAAAACTAGTATGCACAAGTTAGTAGAGAAAGATTAATAATAAAAAAGGAAGATAATCAAAAGGATCTGAGTTCTGAGAAGGCAGCAGAGAACCAGGGAGACTGGCTTTAGATGAGAGGAGAGACCTTGCTTTGACCTTGACAGGAGTCAAGGCAGAATGGATGTGTTAAGGTTAGGAAGATTTGAGGTATTCATAACAAAAAGCTGGAACACTTTGCTTCTTTTAGCATTTGTTTACTCCAAGAAGTGGGAGACCAGGTAGATTTTCCATTGTGAGTCTCACAGAGGTAGGTGTTGGAGGATTACAGGAAATGGGAGAGAGTTGGATAGAGAAACTCAGAAATGACAGTCTGGTTAAGGTTGGTTACCACAATTTACAATGGAAATGAATGCCTACCTGGGTGACTTCTTCAGAGAAAATTGAGAAAGAAAATGTTTCTAGGGGGGTTAATCAGGGACACATTATCATTCAACTTACAAAACCATGTGAACATAATGTGGTATCATAGTTAGGAAAGGTGAGAGATGTGGATGCAAAGTTAAGGTAGGCAGCAGGAAGGTATATTAAAAAAAAAAAAAAAAAAAGGAATTTATTCTGACTTGACTTTCCTGTCTTTTATATCAGGAAAAGGGGACAACCAACATTTACTAAACACTTACTATGTGCCATGCATATGGTCTAGACCAGGGGTCCTCAAACTTTTTAAAGTGGGGGCCAGATCACGGTCCCTCAGAGAGCTGGAGGGCCGGACTATATGAACTACTAATCCCTACTGTAACACCTTGGCTGCGCTCACTGCCCCAAAAATCTGGCGGGCAGGATCAGACTCCCCTGGGGGCTGCATGTGGCCCGCGGGCCGTAGTTTGAAGACCCCTGGTCTAGACAGTAGTAATAATGACATAGATTCTGTCATAGAAGGAAGTTGTTTTGCACAATAAAATAACCAATAGCTTAATTTACCATGGCATAAAAAGAGTTAATTAAGTAAAAAAAAAAAGTGACAAGATTATTTATCTGTTCTTGTGGGGAACTCAATGCTCTACATTAGTTGAACCTAGTATGATATTTTCCTAGAGCTCCCATGTGATCATATGCAAAATACCCTGCCCTTACATTATTCATGTTGTATTTTCTAACTTCTCTTATTTCATTATAATGAATCTCACTAATTAGTTATTTTCTTACTCTATAGTCATTCCATTTTTATTTGTTGGGTTTGTTATAGATGGTACACATTACAGACACAATGCTAGGAGTTGCTATTTCCTTGATTTTAATAAACCCAGGTTTTAATGAGGTGTCTGGCTGATGCATAGCACAGAATTTAGAGGATAAATCAAGCCCTGATTTGAAAATGAGAATCAAGACTTTGCTAAAAATGCCACAATACTTTGTTAGTCTGGACTGACAAGAAAAAAAATGCTATTTTTAACATTCATTTTATTTTGGAATGTTATTCTTGAATATGTAGGCATATTCTGATGAAAGAAAGCATTTCCATTGTAAACTTTGGGAAGGTCTTGATTATAAAAAATAAATTGAGAAAGTAGTATAGCATTTCATTTGCATTTCTCATTCAATCTCAGCAAACCCAAAAAACAAATATTCTAAAATCAAATGTGCAAAATTCATACAGAAGAAGTAAATACATCTACAATGACACTGTGTGTATCCATTTAGCTGACATCTTAAGAATGAGACTCACAAGTTTATCATATTTTTTTCTGGCTTTTATATGTCTTTTTAAAAATTTTATCACATTTTTATGCAACAGCTATATATTTAGCATCACTGTAAACCAAGAACAATGCTAATATCTATGGAAGATACAAATAAACCATAGTCTCTGTCTCCTGAACCATAGAGTCTTACTGAGGAAAAATAAAATGCTTGACATTTTGGAGGAGAGAAAGATAACCCTGAATAGAAAGGCTTGTGTAGGGAGCTATTACTCTGGCCTGTAAGATCTGGTTACTACTTCAAGAAGCAGCAGCTCCAGAATAAACTCTACCATGATTGTGCTCCTTCCACCTCTGGCTGAATCCTCATCCATTCCCTCACATAACACTTCTGGATTAGCGCACACACAGCCCCAGCCTGTCTGTTGTCTCCATGACTTGCACTTGGTACTCCCTCTGTCTAGAAAGCTGCATCCAATCTTCACTGTATTTTAACCACCAATGTCTAGTCATTAAAGAGCAACTCAGATATCACTTACTCTGGGACATCTCTCAGACCCTTCTTGGTGAATCAGGATACTCTTTTCTTGTATTGTTAAAATACCTTTACTTACCTTTGTCCTCAAATTTACCACAATGTCCTGAAATTGCCTCCTCTCTGGTAGCCTATAAGCTCCTCAAAGGCAACATATCCTTGATAGCCATCTATATGAATGGCACCATCACCATCCCTAGAATGATGCCTGGCACATAATGAGTTCTCCAAATATTATCACATGGTTAGATGAAAGAAAATAGTTGATAAGAAAAAATAATATAGTTATAAAAAGGACATCAACTTGTTTCAGAAAAATGAGCAAAGGCAAGAGAGTCAAAAGCAGCATGATTTCCTTCAGGGCCTATGAGAAGGTAAATCTGATTGTAGTAAAGGGAAAAGACTATAAAAAAAAAAAAAAACTAGTATGAGACATGTAAATTGATAAACTAACTATATACAATATAACTTGTAAATGTGTATTTACTACGTACTAATCATTCCCAAATTCAGTATCTTGACAAAGACCTCAGTCCTCAAATAACTTTGTCATGTTAATATTATGATAGCTTTTAGGCATTTTTGATTTTTTTCCCCTAGTGGTTCTCTTCTTCTTTTTTAAATTTTTTTATTGATTAAGGTGTTAAATATCTGCCCTTAACCCCCCATTACCCCCCAACTTTAAAAATTGTATAAATTTCATCAAATTTGCTATAATTTGATCAACATTTATTATAAAAATACTATGTACATATAATGATATAAAATTTAATGAAAAAGGCCATGATGCCATTTTCATTCCTAGTTACCCCACAGGTAACTATTTTTAACTATTCTAGTGGTTAAAAATGTTTTAATAATACAGCTATGACCCCTCTGCTTGATTTATCAACTTAACATACTTCTCTTTTATTCAACTACTAGAGGTCCAATGCACGAAATTTGTGCAAGAGTAGGCCTTCCTTCCCCTGGCTGCCAATACTGGCTTCCCTCATAGCCCTGGCTTCATCGGGAAGGTCATCTGGAAGGACATCCAGTCTAAATAGCATATTACGTTTTTATTATTATAGATTGAAGACTAAAAATTCAGTTCCCTTATTCTACCACCTACCAAGTCTTTCCCTTTATTCTAAGTTTTGAGAATTGTATTATTTTAGTTCATCTAAATAATCTACAAAAAATGTAAATAAAATGCCTGGGCTAATGTTTTTATTCCATCAACTTTATACCTAAAAAAAAAAAAAGGATGGACTTCATACCCCACAAAAACTTACTCTTTCTTTCATCCTGTATCATTATTGCAGATATAAAATATACTTTATAGTATAAAACCATAATTCAGATATCTCAATAGTCTGAGATTCTAAAAATCTGGATGCCAATAAGTAGTATAGATAATTTGATTATCCAAATACTGCTCTTTTAAAACCAAATAGTGTGCTTGAACCCACAGACAGAAATATAATTCAACATCATGTAGAATATGATGATGAAAAGAGAGTGTTCCAGCATTAGTCAAAATAATTATCTTTTTAAAAGTTCTATCAATTGTTCAAAGCATGCTGCATTTTCTCTGATTTATATTTTGAGCAAGGACAGCTCTTTATCTAATGGTTTCTCATCACATCTCTATTTTCTTGATTAGAGGAAGCCAGGCTTTATGACATAACTGAAATCTTCTAGTTTTTAAGTCACAGTATTTGATGAATAGGGCCACTTTAATCTACCAGTCATTCTTGGTACACTCTTTTCTTCTATCCCCCAAAACAGCCATACTCCATAGAGGGGACTGGATTCTGGAGTAAAGACACTGTGGAATAGAGCCACAGTGAAACCATGATGGGCATGTAACTGAAGCAGAGTCATTTGTTACCTCAGCATTATATAGCCTATTCTAACTCACACAAGCTTAATATGTAGGTTGGGATTTTTTTCCCCCTTCATGATTTTAAATTACTATTCCAGTACCTAGTGCTTTTGATGAAAAGTGTGATAGCAATCTCATTATTGTTTATTTATTGTTGATATATTTCATCTTATTCTCTCAGGAAAATTTGGGATCTCTTTATCTTTGTATTTTTAAACTTTCATAAGGATGTGTCTCAGTTTAAACCTTGTTTCATTCATACTTCAGTGAAACATTTCTTTCTCCAGTTCCAGTAAATTTTATTATCTTCCTCTTTCTTAATTAATGTTATTCCTTCCTCCTTCTTAATTAACTTTTCAGTCTGAACTTAAATCTTCCAGATTTTAAATTGCAATATTGGATTCTATTAGGTATACAACTTCTAACATTATATCTTTAATTTGTCTCCCATGGTTTTAACTCTCAATTTTGTTGGAAAATAAATTGATTGTATTATACTCTAGATAAACTTTCCAACTCATAAAAGCCTCCTGGAAGTAGGTAGGTCCTAAGTGATTTACTTACCTTCATTTCTCATCTTTTTAAATTACATTTTAAATTAAATTTCTGTGTTATCTCAATGTCATTTCCCCTTACAAGTTGGATTATAATAAAGATAAATATCATCTCAATTCTCTTTTAAAATAAAAATTGTAATTTTTAAAGTTACTTAATCTTCACTGAAGAATATCTTAATCGGTTGATCTGTGTATTTATTTTGATATACCTATCAAGACATTTGTTTTCCTCAAATGCCTCCCTGTCTTTGGCTTTTCTATCACGTTTATTTGTAATAAATGAGGTGGATGACCATAGATGATTGGATAGTTGATCTAAGCTTCTTGTGACAATCTGACTATGGCTCTTAAAACAACCAAACCAAAAACAAACAAACAAAAAACCCTCCTTAAAATTGAAGGGCTGACCACAAGACCACCGTCCTGGGTGGGACTGGGCAGGACAAGTTGCTGTCAGTTTTCCCTTTAGGTGCACAGGTAGGAGTAGGTAGATAAACTTCCCTTCCCTCTACTGAAGGAGGGTCCTCTTAGGCGCCATACTCTGATAGGAACCCAAAAGTACATGGAAACATTGTTCAAAATCTTTGGAAAACCATTTCCAACTTTTAGTTAGGGAGGCAAATTCCACTGCTTTCTGATTCTTGGTGTATATATGTGTACTTGAATTTAAAAAGTCAATTGACTTTGCTTTTTAGACAGACAGTTTCAAAATGAATTATTCAGATTATTATCCCTCATCCCTTCCTGCTTTCCCTGCCTAATGATTCTGAGCATGGAGTCTTTCCAGAGCTCTGTCAGGGAGCAGCTCATATTTCCAATGTTGCCTTCTTTTGGCTTTTTACAGATTTCTGGATTATATGCCAGTGTGGTTCCATCCACTTTTCCAGATTATCTGACTTACTGAGGCATTCTCCCCATTCTTGGTATTATTAGGAGTTATTCTATTCTGTGCTTTTATACTCTAATTCCAATGATAGTTTGGCTCCCATGTGCCTCAGTTTGCCATCTTGATCAGAAAGCAAACACTTATTTTCCCAAATAGTGAGTAAAGATATAAATCTGATCATTACTGGAATAAAATTTTAAGTTATACTAATATATTTAGGGCATAATAATATAGAGAGGAAAGAAAAGAGGACTAATATTTGCTGATCACCTACCAAATACCAAGAGCTGAGTGAAATTCTTTATTTTTGTGACCTAATTTAATCTGTATAATAGCCCTATGAAGTATCACTCTATTTATGTATTTATTTATTTTATATATTTTTAAAATATATATTTTACAAGAGGTCCATTGCAGGAAGATTCCTGCAAGAGTAGTGTTTCCTGCAACCTGAGCGAAGCAGAGAAAGGAGCAAAGCCCAGTTCAAGGGCTTCACTCCCTTCTCTGCTACCTTGCTCCCTCCATCTCTGCTGCCTAGCTCTCTCCTGTCTCCGCTGCCTCACTCCCTTCTGCAGTGCTTGGCTTCTTTATACACTATCTACAGTCTTTGTTCTGTGCCTGTGTATTCAAATTAACTGCCATCTTTGTTGGGCTAATTTGCATACTTGCTCCTGATTGGCTGGTGGGCATAGCGGAGAAATGGCCAATTTGAATGTTTCTCTTTTATTAGTGTAGGTTGACTTCAGAGATGAAGGGGGAAGGAGAGATAGAAACATCAATGATGAGAATCATTGATTGGCTACCTCCTGCACATCCCTTGCTGGGGATGGAGCCCATAATCTGGGCATGTGCTCTTAATCACAATCCAACCTGGGACCCTTCAGTCCACAGGCCAATGCTCTATCCACTGAACCAAATTGGTGAGGGCACTATCTTCATTTTATAAAGGTTTGTATTGGGACTCAGGGAATGAGTGCAGTCATGGGAATAGTAAATAGTAGAACCAACTCTGGATGTGTCTGGCTCCAAATCACCTGCTAATTCCATTACAGCATGCTAAATGAAAGGCGTAAGTTGGATGCTGGAACATGGTGAGTTATTTGTATTTTATTATTTTTTTAAAATAAGAGAGTAACATGAGAAATAGTATATCTTATTTATTTGCATATTATAAATTCAGAAAATCCTAAAGGAAATGTTTTTAAGTGCCTTTTATTGGTGGCATAAGTGGTGGGTTATACTGTGTCCCTAACATTCATGGAAATCCAGCCAGTGATTATATATGTATATATATTTCCCTTCTTCATAGATTATTTAGAGATAGTGTCAAAGATCTAAATATTTGTGTTTTTCAATGTTAAATCAAAGCTAAAACAACAGATGCTATGCACTGGAGCTCACAGACTATGAGAAAGGGACAGTAAAGGTGTGTTAATCTAGTTCAGTGTTCCCCTGCTGTATCTTCCTCACTAAATAAAATATTAGAAAAGAAAAGCTCACATAGCATCCTCTTATTTTGTTCTTTCCCCAGTGAGTTAGGGTACATGCGACACTATCAGTGTATGCCAGATACTATGAGTTTTGTGTTTGTGGATGCTTGCATTTTTTGTTTGTTTGTTTGTTTTTAATTCTGTTAAGTATTTTGGATCTTTGTTCTGGGATATAGTTAAATCACTTGTTTTATCCTTTTGAAGCTTGTTTTTTAAAATGTGTTAGTTTGGGGAAGAGAAGCCTTTATGTGGGAGCTAACTTATCCTACTGATAAGGTAGCAGCCTTTTGAAGACTCCACTTCATGCACATATATTAGGAGATATTTCCACTTTGGTTGATGAAATTAGGAACTGCTCTTGGTGCTGCATGAGATCCTGGTATTATTCTTCCTTCATCTTTTTTATGGTTCTTTGCTAGGTATCAGTAGTTTGTTCATGTGCACTGATCAGTATTAAAGGCTGAAAGCAAAACCCTCTGAAGATCTTTGGAACTCTTTCTTTGTGAAGCTCTGTTGTCTTTAGTATTCTGACATTCACCAAGTGGTCCTTAGCGCTGCCGTGGAGGCAGGAGAAGGTCCTGACACCGCTGCTGCACCTGCCAGCCACGAAGCCAGCTTCTGGCTGAGAGGTATTCCTCCTGTGGGAGCGCACTGACCACCAGAGGGCAGCTCCTGTGTTGAGAGTCTGCCCCCTGCACATCATAGTGACCAATTATTTGGTCGATTTGCAATTAGGGTTTTATTATATAGGATTGTTTAAGACTGAAGGGTGTATTAATAAACTTGGGCTGCTATAACAAAAAGACCGTAGACTGAGTGACTTAAACTACAGACATTTACTCTCACAGTTCTGGAGGGTGGGACGTGTAGGTGCTGGCTGTTTGTTCTTGGTGACGACACTCTTTCTGGCTTGCAAATAACTACTGCCTTCTTGCTTTGTCCTCACATATAGAGAGTAAGATGGAGAGAGCTCTGGCCACTGTGACCTCATTTCAACCCAATTTCCACCCAAGAGCTCCACCTCCTATTACCATCACACTGTGTGTTAGGGCTTAAACACATGAATTTGGGGAGGGACACAAACCCAGTCCATTCAAAAGGTAAAATCAATGTCTGTTACTGTCGACTGGAAGTGAAATTTTCAGTTACTTTATGTCTACTTGAATCCAGTCAATAAAATTATCTGTTACAATATGGATATAGACAGCATTGCTTTCTACTCATTCTTACTTTAGGCTAGAACAAATAGGTTTAAAAATCATGAATTTGAAAATGTATTTTAAAAGATAGCAAACATCTTGTGGGAGAAAAAGGCAAATACTTGGAGGATGAATGGCTTGTGTCAAACACCTAGATTGTTTTGACATTACATCCAGAAGTTTTACACCCTGTTGATGTAGCCTTATTTTACATAAGGTGAAAGACATTTTATCACGCAGACTTCACTGTGAGCATTCACTCATCTTTGAAATATGGTTGAATATAAAAGACACCAACACAGAAAACGGCTGGTATGTTGATAAGCAGGCTGGCTGGGAGGTGAGGCCCACTGCCCAGCCAAATTGTTTGAGAGTGTTTTAAAGTCCAAACCCAATCAAATAAAAATATCAGGGCTATTCACCATGTGCACCTTAAAAAGACAACACATAAAAACTCATTTCAGAGGACTTGCTGGGCATTTAGACTTGGAAGACATGTCTCCAATGAGTCAGAATAGCAGGGAAAGGTTGTAATTATAGTTTGTATCCAGTAAATTATTGACTTTACAGTCTTTAAAATAAAAACAAAAAACAAAAACAAAAACAAACCACAGCTTTGTGTTAGTTTGAAAAGCCCCAAACATTTCAATGGTCCATCTTTTTCTTCACGTATGCCAAGACACAGAAGTCCTAGTTTACCACACATTTACTGAAGATTTTGAGCAAAATAGTGAGTGCTAACTATTGGACATACAATGATGAGTCTGATTTCTGAAGAAGGATATTTTACAACAAAAAAAGTGTATTCAAATATTCACAGTCCCAGGCTGTGTGTGTTTTGTGCCATAAAGATGGTGTGGAAGAGACTATCCAGGAAAAGAGAACTTCCCTGAAGTGTTCTCGAAGGGATGCTTTCCTAGAGAAGGTTGACTGTAGAGTGGATGGTGGAAGGTGAGACAGTTTCCTTCCCCAGGAGGAGACAGGAATGATGAGAAGTGACTCAGGGAGAAGGAGCAAACCACAGGTAGTAAATTTAAAAGGGGGAGTTCCTCAGTAAACATACATAGATAATTAATGGGAAGGACTAATGGGAGAGAAATTTAGTCCCAGGATTATAGAGAGGACAGGCTAGCAGGCTGTTTTGAAAAGGTAGACCTCTCCTGACCTGAATGATGTCATTCATCTAGCAAAGTCCAAACAAAGTCTACCTGATGTCAAAGCGGATCAACCACAGAATCAATGCCCAGGTTCCAACCAAAAGGCCAGATGCCATCTCAGGGCAGGAACAGAAGCACCAAGTCATCTATCTTGTTATGAGAGAAGGAGCTACAGAAAGAAACTATTTTAAGGGAACATGTGAAGACCAGAGGGAGATGGCCATGAACAGAGCATTGGCATAGCCTAATTTGGGTGGGGACTGAGACATGGAAAGGAATAAGGACATGGAAATAAGAGAAATCAGATGGCAGAAATGAGTCTGAATTACAGAAAAAAAGAAAAGAAATTTTAAGAAAAGTCTGTAATCTACAGCATAAATTGTTGGCAAAGGGGGAAGAAAACTGGAAGATTATTGGGAACTTTGGGACAGCAATGAAAAAAACCTGAAAAGTGCTTATTCTATGCCAGGGACTGTTTTAAGTGCTTTACACATATTAATTATATAATTATCTCAAGTTTTTTAGTCCATTTGACAGATTAGAAGCAGATGTACAGAGAAGCAACAACCAGTCAGTCACTAGCAGAGTGGCAATGTCACCAGTGAGTCTAGTCCAGGCACCCTCATCCTTCCCCATCATGCCAGTCTCGGGGGAAGGGCACCTGCCCTGACCAGGCTGTAGCATGTGAATCACCTAAGTGACAGCCTTTCCCACCTGGCTATGTAGCAGTGGTTTCTTCCTTTTCTGTAGAATCCTAAAAAAAAATTACTTCCAGGGAGTTGGAGACCAGGAAGGATTAGAGTAGTTCTGCTGCCATGGCAACACTGCTTCTGTGGTCCTGGAGCTGGATCTTGACAAGTGGTTTGAGGCCTTGAAGACCAGGACTCTTACTTTGGTGAGGGTTTCTTGAACTATTGTAGCTGCCACTTTCTTTTCAACATATTTTTTCCAAAATCGCAGAGAGGCCTAGTGGAACCACATGTTTTGTAGAAAGAAGAGAGGAACTGAAGAGCAAGGATCCTGAGTCAATGCTAAACAAGAGGGACCCTGATGTCAGGGGCAATAGCCCCTTCCATTCTGAGTCAGGCCTGTGCCCTGATCAGGAATCAAACCATGACCTCCTGGTTGCTTTGCTATGAGCTACATGGCACAAGCTACAGAAGGGAGGTGAATTTCTCCTTCTTTCTACCAAATGGCAGAAAGTTACCTGCTGACACCGAGAGACAGGAAAGACTATAAACACTCACCAATCCTTGGTCTTGAAGGAGACTCTTTCCCTGCCCAAATGCTCCCTCCCAGGTTCTTCTTCTCCATCAGCCTCAACCTTAGCCTGTAAACACTTGAACAAAAAGAAAAATAAAGACTGAAGAGCATTAACAGGGGTCTAACAACTTAAGGCAACATCCCTAGGATGGTCCTTACTCCAAGTGCTGCCTGAGGAAACTCAAGGCTGCCTAAAGAATTTGCTGTTTGTTCCATGAACACCTGACATTAGTGCCCCTGCCCACCCACCCCTAGTCTGGGGGAGGAGGCAGCAGCTGAACTTTGAAAACCCCGTTAGCAAACCCAGAGAGATTTCATATAGACCGACCTTTTCAAACCTTTTTGGGAATTTTCACTTCCCTGGCTCACCCCCGCCCATTCATTCCCTCATCCTCCTTTTTGTATGCACAGTCATAGACTGAAGCTGAGTCGGTTCATGCTGCCCTCTTCCTATTGCCATATCTATTACTGATTAAAATCTGTCCTTGCCTTTTAGCTAGAGTCCGGCTCTATCTTTGACAGTCTGCATAAGAATACCCTCTTGGCACCATTCATCTCTCCTCTTATTTAATTCCTTTGAGAAGGGGCATTGCCAGCTTTGGCTGGAAAGCTCAGCATTTTTCCCCTCTTAGTACGTTAGCAGGAGCAAAAGTGGATGTGGGTTATCCTGGAGGAGATCCTAGGTAATCGAAAGCTCTCTGACTCCAGAGAGGGCCTGATGAGGCTTTGAATAGCTGCTCTTATCATCACAAGCCCCAGAGGCCTGAATCCCTCGGCCCCTATTTTCCTGAATTCGTGAACTCTACAAGCACCACACCAGCTCTCTGCTTCTTAATATCCCAGGTTCAGGCCAGGATTCTTCTGCCTTCATCAGTTTACTGTAGAAGGCGCAGCAAAAGTTCCATTAGGGAAGGGCATGCATAGAGCAGAAGGAGGCAGACCAGAGCCTTGAAGCTGGGGTCATTGCCCTGTCCTGGTGGGTCACCAGGGGCCAGTATGAAGACTTTTGTCTTTGAAATAAGTGTTACAAACACTGAGAACACCTCTGTGTCAGTGGTTTCCAAACTTTGCTTCAGATTGTAATCATCTGGGGGTCTTCAAAAACTATGAACACCTAGTTCCCACACCCAGACATCTGATTAAGCTAGGATGCAATGGGCATCTGAATTTGAAAAGCTCCCCAGGTGATCCCAATATATAGCAAAGTTTAAGAACTGCCGGTCTATAGCACCACTAAGCAACTAAAGTAAAATTAAAGGCTCATAAATCTTTAAAATCTTATACTTGTAACTCTTAGTGATAAAGTATTAATAGTAGCAATGGCCTCATTAAGTACTCCACAGATAACAAATGTTTCATATTCATTAATTTATGTAACAACCCTGAGGTAGGTGGCATTCTTCAATCTCATAAATGGGGAATCTGAGTCTCAAATATCTAAGAAATCATGGTTCAAACCTACAAGATAAGAAAAGAATAGGGGTAGGATCTGAACACAACATTCACCCCAAACCAGTTAATTTTAACCATTATACCACACTGCCCCTAAGTGGGACTCCTCCGATGCTTGAAAAGTAGGTTTGAACATGTGGCCTAGAGCCTGCCCAGGGGAGACTGGATCCAACAAATACATATATTCAAGTTGGCATGGCGGGCTTTTGTCAGTATCTGGTATGATGTCATGCTTATTTAAACAGCCTTCCTGACCCTAAATCTCTCAGCAAAAGTTGCCAGCAATCAGGCTTGGTCAATAGGTGACTGAGTAGAGAAGATACAGCAAGTGTCAGTTTGAGTCCTGTCTGGTATGGCTCAGTTGGTTGGGTATCATCCTGTACATCAAAAGGTTGCTGGCTGGATTCCCCAGTCAGGACACATGCCTGGTTGCAGGCTCAATCCCAGTAATTGGTGTGTTGGAAGCATCAAACAATATTTTCTTCTCCTTCTCCTTCTCCTTCTCCTTCTCCTTCTCCTTCTCCTTCTCCTTCTCCTTCTCCTTCTCCTTCTCCTTCTCCTTCTCCTTCTCCTTTCTTCTTCTTCTTCTTCTTCTTCTTCTTCTTCTTCTTCTTCTTCTTCTTCTTCTTCTTCTTCTTCTCTCTCTCTCTCTCTCTCTCTCTCTCTCTCTCTCTCTCTCTCTCTCTTTCTCTCTCTCTATCTCTCCCTCTCTCTGTTTTTCTCTGTCTTTCTCTTTTTCTTTCTATCTCTCCCCACTATTCCCTTCCTTATACCACTCTCTAAAAAGCAATGGAAGGAAAAAATTTCCTTGGGTGACGATTAAAAAAGAACTAAAAATATACATTTAGGCAGTGTCATCTGCTGAGGACCTGGAAGAAGTGGAAAAACTTTTCAAAGGAAGCATGTTGTGTTGTTGCCTAAGAGAACGAACTCCACAGTTAGACCTGGGAGAACCTGGCCTGAACACTTGCGAGTGGTGTGACCTTGGGCAATTTTCATTAACTCTCTGAGCCTTCATTTCCCTGTCTGTACAATTAGGACATGATTTGCCCTCAGAATTTGTTGTCGGATTAAGTAAGATAATGTCATAAACATCTGGCACGTTTCTTGGCATACAGCATGTTTATACAACACATTCCAGGTTCCCTGCCTTCCTATATCATGTCCTTTTATATGTCCTTTTATATCTCCCATAAACATTTTTGTAAAATGCAGAAGGCTCAGTATGCTTCAATTTAAAAATATTACAGGTGATTAAATGTAATAGTGTATGTAAAAATGTTTTGGAAATTATAAAGTACCAAATGACTCTAAGGTATCATTATTTTAATTACATAATTATACATAAATAGATCCTATCTCATGGCTCTATTACCTCCTGGTGCTGACTCTCAAAGCTACATTTTTAGGGTAGGTCCCTAAAGGCTCCTTTTCCTCAGGGGCAATCACAAACCTCCATTTCCAGTAATAGACTGGTCACTTTCCCCACCCCAATGCTTCTTCCTCTCTACTTCTATCAGTATTTGAAATTTGTCCCCTGTATGTGAAAGGATCTGGCAGTAAGTGTAGGTCAGGGTTGTGGCGTGAGCTAAAGGAGGATGACTGCGGGTGGAATCAGAACTCATAATTTGAAATCTCAGAGTTGGAATAATACATGGTAAGTATATGTTCTAGAACTTAAATTGTCTTTGTTCAAATCCTGGCCTATCCTTTTATCAGCTGTGAGACCTCAGACAAGCCACCTGACTTCACACTGCCTCAGTGGTCTCACCTGTGAACTGGGGATGGTAATAATAGCCATACCTTATAGGGTTGTAGTGATGATTAAATGAGCTAACTTAGTTAAACTATTTAAATACTATGTTACATCTTGTTATTATAGGCTTGGTACTTACTTTATACCGATACCATAGTCTAGCATAAGTAGCTAAACTTGGAGTCTATTGAATCATCTGTGAAGTGGATGACAATGCTTGCCTGTTAGTGAATGAGATGATGAAATAAGAAGTGAATATAGGGAATCAACAGTAAAGTACAGGATTCAGAGAATCAAACCAATAATTTGAAATATGAGGAAGCAGAAAACACCTAGCTAAAAGAGCAAAAAGGAAAAAAAAATAGCCAAAAATATGAAGACAGTGTAAGGAGCCTCTGGGACAACTTCAAGCATACCAACATTCGCATTATGGGGGATTCTAGAAGAAGAGAGAGAGAAAGATATTGAAAATCTATTTGAAGAAATAATAACAGAAAGCTTCCCTTATCTGGTTAAAAAAAAAATAGACTTACAGGTCCAGGAAACACACAGAGTCCCAAACAAGAAGAACCCAAAGAGGACCATACCAAGACACATTATAATTAAAATGACAGGGGCTAAAGACACAGAGAATCTTAAAAGCAGCAAGAGAAAATCAGTTAGTTACCTACAAGGGAGCACCCATACAATTGTCAGCTGATTTCTCAACAGAAACTATGCAGGCCAGATGGGAGTGGCAAGAAATATTCAAAGTGATGAATAGCAAGGACCTATAACCAAGATTACTCTACCCAGCAA
Source organism: Pipistrellus hanaki (assembly GCF_964339955.1). Lineage (NCBI taxonomy): Eukaryota > Metazoa > Chordata > Mammalia > Chiroptera > Vespertilionidae > Pipistrellus > Pipistrellus hanaki. Next base: position 19,575,763 of record NC_140510.1, read on the forward strand.
AGCTATCATTTAGAATTGAAGGTCAGATAAAGAGCTTCACAGAGAAGAGAAAGCTAAAGGAGTTTATCACCACCAAACCAGTATTATATGAAATGTTGAAGGGTATTCTTTAAGAAGAGGAAGAAGAAAAAGGTAAAGATAACAAATATGAACAACAAAATGGCAACAAATACATACCTATCAACAATTGAATCTAAAAAAAACAAAATAAACAAATAAGAAATCTAATAAACAGAATAAAATGGTGAATAAAATAAAATCAGAGACATGGAAATGGATTAGGCTGATGATTCTCAGAAGGAAGGGGGGTTGGAAGAGATTAAACAAAGATCTTATATGCATATATGCATTACCTGTGGACACAGACAATAGGGTGGCAAAGGCCTGGAGCAGGGTGGGAACTGGGTGGAGGGGAGTAACAGGGGATGGGGAGGGACATCTGTAATAATCTCAACCATAAAAATTTTAAAAAAGAAGAAGAAAGTGAATTTTCTGCCAAGAAATTGGAATCATTCTCAACGTTAGTTTGTGTCCAGGAGGGTGGTGAGTTGAGTCCAGTTGCCTAGTGATGATAGAATATGGATGTTTCTTGCTTCTCATTTCCATTGCTGAAATGCTTTTCTTATTTGGGTTTGGTCAGATACCCCCACTTAATTTAGATCAGGGGTGGGAACATCTGGCTCACAGGTTGTATAAGGCCCATGAAATCATTTGGTCTGGTCCTGCAAGGCTTTAAGGGTGAGTTAAATGTCTGACCAAATATAGTGTGCTAATTTTTAAATTGATAATTTTGTATAGCCCATGAATGATTTTGTAATTATACAAATGGCCCTTGCAGGGGAAAAAAAAAAAAAAAAAGGTTCTCTACCTCTGATTCACATGGTCACTCTTCATGTCACCTGGAAATCAGGTGAGGCTAGTACCCAGGCTCAGCATAGCCTAGCTCAGCAGAGGCACTGTGGGAAAACACTCTCTAATTTGCTGTCTATCTGTTACCAGGTAGCTAGTTATGGATAAATAGAGAGCAAGGAATGTCAGACATTGTTGAGCCTAATGGGCCGGGACACTGAGCCTGTTTGCTTCACACACACACACACACACACACACACACACACTTCGAGCAGACAACTGGGGGAAGGGATAGGGATAGAACAAAGGGGGAGATAAACACAAGTGCATTAGAAGTCAAAATTGCACAGGGGGAAGTGCTTGACCACAGAGGCCTGTCAGTCTAACCTGGGAAAAAGATCATTGGCCAGGGGGTGAGCCAATGCAAGCATGAAAGCTTAGGAAGATGATGACTATTTTTTAAAAGTTCCTGGTTAAAACCTTAAGGGCAGTGGTTGGCAAACTCATTAGTCAACAGAGCGGCAAACTGTGGCTTGCGAGCCAGTTTGCTGACCACTGCCCAAGGGAACAAAGAGCAAAGAGCACTCCCCACCCTTTTCTCCCCCTTCGCTATGCTCAAATGACCCACATTCACCTCCTTCATTTGTGTTTCCTCTCACCTGGGAACATGCAACCAAGTGGATCCAACATTTGCCAGGGCCACGGAAGACCACTTGGGCTCTGAAAGGACTGAGCTTTAATATGAAGCGGAAACCCTGGACACTGACCTGTGCCTTGGCCTAGCTGCAGACAACACTAGACTTTTTCCATGGCAGGACAGATGGAGATCAGACACTGAAAACCCAGAAGGGGAACCCCTTTGATTCTGTATCACAAAGCAACCTTGCACACTACAGCCTTCCCTGCCTGGGTCTGTGAAATGCTTTTCTCTCGATCCCGTGGAAGAATCTAATTTCAACTGACACCATATCCTCTTCCAGTCCCCTGTCGTGGCTGTGACTGGGATTCAGGGTGAGGTTTAAGGAGAAGACTTTGAAGCTGAGCAACATGAGTTATTCACATGGTATATCCACAGAACCACAGCTCCCCATGGAGATTTGCAGAGCCCCCAGAATAACCAAACACAGTTGGCTTTCTCTCTACTAGGAGGGTCTAGGCCAGTGGTCTGCAAACTCATTAGTCAACAGAGCCAAATATCCACAGTACAACAATTGAAATTTCTTTTGAGAGCCAAAGTTTTTTAACTTAAACTTCTTCTAATGCCACTTCTCCAAAATAGACTCGCCCAGGCCATGGTATTTTGTGGAAGAGCCACACTCAAGGCGTCAAAGAGCTGCATGTGGCTCATGAGCCACAGTTTGCTGACCACAGGCCTAGTCTAAGTGGGGTATTTTTAGATTCTGGTGCCACCCGGGCTTTCCCGGATTCCTAACCACATAGCCCTGGAGTAACTCTCTGCTCCATTTCTGTGTTTGATGAGATCAATCAGACTGGGAAGGGGGCGCTTTCCTTTCTCCCAAACCACTTATGTGTTTGCCTCCAGACTTCCACGGCCAAGATGAAGTGGACAGACTTTCTTACAGACAGTAACTGCTTCCTTGTTAAAGCCTCAGTGTAAGCTGAGTTGGGAAACGTAGTTTTACAGTTGTGAGTACATGACACACAGAGTTTATTCGTGTATTATTGCTGATTAGTTATATTATTTTCCACATGAACAACTATAGACCTGCTTTGCCCTTGAGGCATTTTCTCAGTCCTATGAGGTCAACATTCTCGCACTTTGGAGTCGCCCCTCTCCATCCTTGTCCACAGTACTCTCTGATGTTTCTCACTTTTGTGACTTTCAGGTGTTGGTCTCACCACAGGCGCTGCTTCTCTCGCGATAACAACACTAGACTCACCTTTTCAAACTGGAGTTCTAACCTGTCTCTGTGCAGAGGTGGACTTGCCACAAGTCCCTGAGGATTACCATTGGAAGCTCCGCATGGCAGATCCAGCATCAAGTTCACAAGGTCTTAACATCAGCAAAAGTGTGCTATTCAACCCGTCAGTTAAAACTGCCACATCTTGCAACTTTGACTTGGGGTCTGTGTAACAGTAACTTAATGGACATGTTCCTTCTGGTTCACAGTTACATTATGCTATTTTCCTAAATTTTGTAATGTTTTTAGAAACCACCAGCCTTTTAAAATGTATGTTGTGATTTATATCCTCATGTGAAAGAAATACTCATTTTTGTAGCTAATTTTGCATGAAAATACCCAATTACATACTTTTCAATTTCTAAGAAATAGATCCACTCCTGCTTGTATTTAAAAAAATACAACTAGTGTGGGATTCAATGCCCTCCCTCTGGGCTGCTCATATTTTTTCCAAATTTCCCCAACCCCCAACTACTGTCTATTCCTTTTCCCCTCCATGTCATACATACTCAGATTTTAAGTCCTGTGTGTGCTTCTAAATTCTGTTTATCCTTTTGAGCCCTAGGTACACTACATGTCAAGGTAATAAGCCCACAGTTATTTATTATTTCCATTCTAGATGCCCAGGGGGAGGAGGGTCCCTCAGCCCAGCCTGTGGCCTATTGTAGTCTAAGACTGCGGGCCTAAGAGACAGTAGGATATCTTTCTCGCAGTCCAGAACCCCTCGCTCCTTACCATGGCTGCACTCACCAGCTGTGAGCCTGGCTACTGAGCCCCGCTTCTGGCCTAGCAGCACTCCCCCGTGGGAGCGCACTGACCACTAGGGGGTAGCTCCTGTGTTGAGCATCTGCCCCCTAGTGATCAGTGACTGGTAGTACCACTGTTTGGTTGATTTGCATATTAGGGTTTTATAATATAGGATGACAGACATCATCTATACATTATCTTCAGTTCTACAAGCAGCAGGGGAGGAAGTATCCTTGTGCTCATCCTGTAGAGGAGGAAGCAGGCTCAGTGAGGCAAGCCTGCCCATTGTCACAGAGTACAGTGTCAGGAGCCAGCACTTGCTCTGACCTGGGAGCAGCACCATTTCTAAGAATGACTCCCCCTTATCAGTCCAGAGTCATTGCTGAACCCCAAGGTACTGATGGTGTCCACCTTCTGAACAGCCAATTCTTTGTGCTAATAATTAACTATTTTATAGACATATTTCTTACCTCCTTCCTCCATCCCAACTACAGTATGTTAACCTAAAAATCTGGGGTGAGATTTTATCCCCCCCTTTGTATCTTCTGTAGGCCCCCTGCATGTAGATGAGTTAGTGTTTATTACACAGACATATAAATGAATTGCTCAATCAGAAAGCTAAAATCAAAGCAGCTGAAGGGAGAGCTCAATTCCAATTCATAGAAGCATTGAAACTTTGGGAATAGGTAGGTGTCTTGGTCCAAACATGTTAATACCAGGATAGAAGAGAGAAGTTAAAAGATGGGTATTAGAGGTATCTTTAACTCCACAACATCAAGAGAAGTTTTTAAAAAATTGTTATTCACAGAGAAACATAATTCACATGTGTCTTGATACTGACAGTTCCCTGTAGGTGATCAGACTGAATAGGAATACATAGTTTTTAGAATATAGTGGGAAAATCATGTAGGGACTTTGAAATAAATTTCCATTCCCCAACCTGAAAAATGCATATTTTTCAAAACCAATTAGAATATAGTGATAATGAGGACTAATACATACATTGCTTATCAGAGAGAGTATGATTCCAGTGCAGTTTTCGCTTCTTAACTACACTTTCTCTGTTGACACTAACCAGATGTCTGTCTCCTCCCGCCCCTCACCCACCTCCACCACCCCACCCCTTCCCTCTGGCCATCACCACAGGAGTGTCTGTCTTTATGAGGGTTTTCTTTTTTTTTTTTCTCTTTTGGTACCTTATGGTTCATAGGTTGTTTCCTGGAATATTGGGAATGAGAATTCTTTTCCTCAAGTTTTTGTTTTATTTCTTTTCCCCACATACTTTCCCAACCCCTACCCTCCATCATTGATGCATTAAATTGGATGGAATGATGATTTTTTTTTTCTTTATGCGAGCTATAGGCATCTGTCTCCATAGAGAATGCTTAGAAAATCACTCTGCCCTCTGGCCATTGGACATTCATTTAATACAGGGTTGTATAAGAAATAGCAGATACTATATTCTGCACAACATTTCATCACTAATAAGCACAACTGTTTAGCATGTTATACATTATGTTAATCATACTGCATTTCCTTTTCAAAGGAAATCTAAAGGGAAAACATTATCTTTATTTTGCCACTGATTCAATGTAGATTTAAGGAGTTAAATATAATTATTAGCATTTATTAAATGCTTACTATAGTCAGATATTGGTCTAAAATTTTTCTGTGTGTTTATGTGCTCAATTCTCACACAATGCTGAGGGTAGTATTTGTGAGAAACGTGCTATTGTCCACCTTTTGTAGATGAGTTGACTCAGGTCAGGAGAGCTCCAATGCCATGCCACGGTCACACAGCTAGTACCTGGCAGAGCTGCATGGAAACTAGGCCACTGAGTTCCAGAAACCACCATCCCACCCAAAACAATGCATCTACCAAGAAAGAGACTTGGAACATTTTTTTATTCCAAAGTCTATTTTCTTAGTTACACTTTTACAATCTCTTTTGCAATTACCTTGCAAAAGGTTATTAAGCCACAGCTGGAAGCCTTGTTATTGCTGCTTCTGGAGAAAGTTCATTCTATTTTTGGACAGCTCTGTTGTTAGGAAATTCCCTCTTCTATTGAGCTAAAGTCTAACTCCCCATTACCCGAGTGGAGGGAGTGGATTGGGAGAAAATGCCATCAGATATGAGGCCAGGCAGGAAGGGAAAGGCCAAGGGTGAAGAGCTTTGCAGGCCACATCAGCCTCCAGGCCTGGGGTGAGACAGAACCTCTGCAAACATCTGCCTGTTCAGATCATGTCTCATCCTGCACCTACACGGCAAGTTGTCCACCTTCAGTGCAGAAATGTACGTGTCCATCCTGCATTTGACACTGTTGGAATCTGCTCATCATTCCCATGTGAATATATTGTCGTCCCCTGATTTTAGTGCATTGGCTACATCTTTTAGTGTTCCACACTCATCACACCTATTTAGAAGCTCCCAAGAAAGCTCTTACTGGGTGGTGCCTAAAAATTAAAATAGAGTTGAGGACCACCACTAAGCTACAGTATTCTGGCCTAGAGATTCAGTATCAACTCTCTCTTCTCATTTCCTCAGCTTTCTCTATCCTGGGTGTTTCAGCAGCCAAATGACTGTTGGGTAAGAAATAGTAAAAGATCATAACACTTGGACTGTGGTAGCCAAGGTGGATGTTTAATGTTGCCACAAGAGAAATAAAATAGTACTTATGTTTCTGCTTAATGGAGAATCAATATTTAGCTGTGACCTAATTGGAGAGCTCATGTTTGAATACAGAAAGAAAAGAAAAAAAAGTGCCATGAGTCTTAAAATACCACCCACTGCCACTACTTTAAGAACAGCATGAAGTCAAGTAGGCAGACAGAGCAAATACAGGAGGCTAGACAGAAGTAAGGAAGCTGACCCAAGAAAGCAGAAAGACAGGCATTCCTCCCTGGCGACTGAAAAACGCAAGGCAAGCAGCCGGCTTTCTGCAGACTGGAGTGCAAGAAGAGTCCCCCTCAGGAACACCTGGTGCAGACTCTTTTCCTTAAAGCCTGGACTTTCCGTGGCCATAGCTGCAGGAAAGAAAAATCTCTGCAATTACAGTGAAGACCTTGATATAAGAAGCACCATCCCAGCCACCTGGGAAGGACCCAGGAGATGCAGCCACAGAGGAAATTAAGTTCTGCTAAGACAAAGAAGTAAGGAACTCTGGGGAAAAACACAAAACAACAAAACAAAACAGTTCCCATCCTTGTTCCCAGGTGATCAACGATCCACCAGACATTAGTAAAGAGAGAATGTAATTTAAGAGTGTGCTATTGATAACTTTTATTTTACCATATGTAATTGCTTTTTAATGAACTACATATACATAGCCCTATTTTTAATAGCCCAGCTATTTTCTCATATATTAGAAAGAACACTATTATTAAAAAATAGTGATAATAACCCTCCCTCTGTATCATGTCAAAGAGATGTCTGGCCTGAGCTAACCCAAACTGAAAATCACACTAAAAACTCACATCTATGGCTCCGGGGTGAAATGGGCAGGCCAGAGAAGCAATCACCTTTACAGCATCCCCCCAGGCAGCTCACGTTCACCACGCATGGGTATGTGTCCAGGCAAAACTCAGCTTTGGGTAACAGTTTTGCCTCTTTTCCCAGACACATTTGATGTGTTGAGTGAGGTGTGCACTCCAGTGTAATATACCTCATGCCAAGTGTCATCCTGTAAAACCATGAGAGAAATGGTTAGTACAATGCATACGGCCCTCCCCACGTGCCCTCGCTGAAACCAGTGACTTTAGTTTACTCCTTTCTGAGTTCTCATGCTAAAGCTTTGGCACGGGTTTACACATCCCAGTTTTATAGCATTTGAATAGATTGCAGTTCAAAGGCTTTAGGTGTCTTTTCTAAACTCCAATGGCTGAGAGATGGGGAGCCTGTGTCTGCTTTCTACCCTGTAGCCATTTACAGGCTGGATGCAGTTCTTAAGTTTTACTGCCAATTCCTTTGCAGGTCCTTTCTCCCATGGCACTTGCAGCGCCGAGATTCAGTCTTTTATGAGCTAGCTGCCTTTTATGGACTGCTGTCAGCTCACCGCCTCACCTTCCCAGGGCCATTAAAGTTCTGTGTCTGTCAGAGTCAGGGCCACTGCGTCACCTCTGCTGGGCGCAGGGCAAGGATACAAATGCAGACCCACATTCATTTGTCTGACTATTTCATTTCTAGACCATGCTAACAGACAGGTTAATAAAATAAATAGGCTTGATCCTCCTCACTTGACAAATCTATCTCTATAAAGACCAGGAAGGCCATATTTCAGTACAGAACTATCAAAACTCTTGCCCAGAATGTGATGGTGCCAAAAGAGACAGGTCCTGGACCCCATGGAGTCTCTTAGTCCACCTCATGCCCCGTTCTGTGCTGAGAAGGGCCTTCCATGGAATCCCCAGGAGTGTGCGCACTGACAGGGTGATGCACCCCGGGGAGGGAGACCTGGAGGAGAAGCCTGCGGAGGCCGTGGAAAAGGGCTTGGAGCTACTTAGCAAGGGATTCTGGGATTCTGGGAGCCTGCATCCTGTGATGCAGGCTGGTGGCGAGGGGGCATAGTGGAATTAGCCCCGAGTGGGATCTTCTTTGACTGCTTGAGATTTCTCCAAACCTGGGCTTCCCTCACTGAGGAGCATTGAAGAGGAAGAACTGGGCCAAATGCCAAGCAAGTTGCTTTGCCAGTCAAGCTGCTCCTTCATACCCAAATCCCTTCGCCTCTTTAGAATGACTTCCTTCCACGTACATGCCCAGTGCGTTGCTGCACATCCAAGCCGGGCAGCCACAGAGAATATAATGTGGAAAATTGATTCTGAAATCTATTACCTTTCCCAAGGACCTTATGTATTTTATTTTAAAAGAAGCTGTACTTTAAACTACAGAAATAAATTTGCTAACGATAACATTTTTAGCAACACTGGAAATATATCTGTAGACAGAAATTTTCTTGATATAAATCTGTATTTGTTTGCTAGGATCCCAGTAACAAATTACCACAAACCTGGTGGCTTACCACAACAGAAATGTGTGTTTCACAGGCGTGAAGACCAGAGTCTGCAAGAAGGTGTTGCCAGAGCCATGCTCCCTCTGGAGACTCTAAGGCTCTACGGCAGAGATTTTCAACCTGTGGGTTTCCACAGGTGGAGGGCCACTAGCCAGGTGGCCTAAGACCATCGGAAAACACAGGTATTTACATTACAATTCATAACAGTAGCAAAATTACAGTTATGAAGTAGCAACAAAAATAATTTTATGGCTGGGGGTCAACACAACATGAGGAACAGTATTAAAGGGCCGCAGCATTAGAAAGGTTGAGAACCACTGCTCTAAGGGATCCGTGCCCAGCTCTTCGGCACATAGTGGCTGTAGGCATTTGTTGGTTTGTGGCTGCGTTATTCCAGTCTCTGCCTCCATCTCTCCTGGCCTTCGGGGCTCTGTCTTCAATTTCCCCCTGCCTTTCTAAGGACACTGGCCATTGAATTTATTTTTTATTTTTATTTTTTAAATGTATTTTATTGATTTTGTACAGAGAGGAAGGGAGAGAAACAGAGAGCTAGAAACATCGATGAGAGAGAGTCATCGATCAGCTGCCTCTTGCACACCCCCTACCGGGGATATGCCCGCAACCAAGGTACATGCCCTTGTCCGGAATCGAACCCGGGACCCTTCAGTCCCCAAGCCGATGCTCTATTTATTGAGCCAAACCGGTCTCGGCCTAAATTTAGAGCTCACCTGGATAATCAAGATGATTCATCCCAGAATACTTAATTGCATCTGCAAATACCTTATTTCTAAAGACGGTTACATTCACAGGTTACAGGTGGACCTATCTTTCGGGGGTAACCATTCAACTCACTACATCATCAAATTCCGCTACGTAGGCAACCTCCTGGTGCACTCACAAACTGAAGGCCAATGGGCTGCTGGAGCAGGAAGCAGAAAATGCTGAGGTTGGAGTCCCACTGTGATCCCCTGCCTAAGTCAAGGCCATGGAGGGCAGGCTGGCATTACAGAGCTCACAAGAGATGCACTTTAACTGTCTTGGAGAGATGGGGAAGACAGCAACTGCATGTGAGGACATGAATGAAAGGTTATAGCATTGCTGTTTGGAAAGTTTTAGCCAAACTGAAGCAGAGCAAAGAATGAATCATTTTTCTTTACCCTTTAAGACCCTTCTTTTCAGAACTTAAGGTCTAAAATTTTAAATAAACTTTTTTTTTTTCCCTACAGAGAGGACAGAACAAACTTAAAAATTGACTGCCAGCCGAAACCGGTTTGGCTCAATGGATAGAGCGTCGGCCTGCAGACTGAAGGGTCCCAGGTTCGATTCCGGTCAGGGGCATGTACATTGGTTGTGGGCACATCCCCGGTGGGGGGTGTGCAGGAGGCATCTGGTTGATGTTTCTCTCTCATTGACGTTTCTAGCTCTCATCTCTCTCCCTTCCACTCTGTGAAAAATCAAATAAAATATATATTTTTAAAAATTTTGACTGCCTATTGTGTTCCAAGATTTTAACATATCACTTTATTTTATTTTCATAATAGCCCTATAAATAAGACCCGAATATCCATCCACTGTACAAATGCGGAAACTGAGGGTCTGAGATGTTACTCAGTATCTGTCCGGATCCCACAGCTAGGAATTATAGGCTTTGAGGCCCACAAAGGCCATGCTCTTTCTAGAACTCCACTGCCCTAGAGTCAGTCTGGGACAGCCCTGCCCCTCTGAGCTGACTGCTTTGGCATGCTTGATTTTCCTCTCCTCTTGAAACAGCAGCTAGACAACCCAAGGCTAAGCCTGATTTTCTTTTTGCTTACACTACACTGCCATCTAGTGGGAACAACAATTAATGGCAGAAGATAACATTTCTGGAATGGAAATTTGGGGGTATTGGTAATTGGTATTTAAGGTTTGCTTTTATTTTGGGGAACCCATGTTTCTTTTCCAGCTCCCCCCACTGGGCAGGCAAGAGATCCGTGGTACCAGCCACCATGGTGCTTCAGCCTCGGCATGAACTGAAAGGTCAGGCAACAATTGTGGGCACTTGGACCATAAGAAGAGGTTCATTTTTGGCCAAAAGGGCAAGATGGGCCAATATAGAATGCTCAGGTGCCTTCCCAGGGGGCCCTCTGCATAGTGAATCTGACAGAGTTTAGATGGGGGTGGGGGAACAAAGGAAAATATCCAAAGCACATATAGGTATAGCCATGGAAATGGACAACAATGTGGTGAAGGCCTGGGGAGCTTGGGGGAGGGTAGGAAAGGTTGGGGGGAGGGGGAACATCTGTAATAGTATCAACGTTAAAAAAGAATATGAAAGCCAAATCCGGTTTGGCTCAGTGGATAGAGCGTCGGTCTGCAGACTGAAAGGTCACAGGTTCGATTCCAGTCAGGGGCATGTACATTGGTTGCAGGCACATCCCCTGTAGGGTTTGTGCAGGAGGCAGCTGATGGATGTTTCTCTCTCATCAGTATTTCTGGTTTTTTATCCCTCTCCCTTCCATTCTGTGAAAAATCAATAAAATATATATTTTTAAAAAAAGAATATTTTTTTTAAAAAAAAGGAAAGAAAAGATCCACAGGGAAATAAAATATCCACATTCTTAGAAATAGAAAAAATGAAAATAAAATTAAATAGTATGCCTATCAAAACCCACATCAACTTCCTCCTCCTGCTGACATATACTCATGCAAACCCCCTCTGTACACCTGTCCATATACAGGAAGCCCACCGGGCCATCTTTTGTGTAGCAGAGATGTTAAAGAATTAGGCCCACTTTCAGCCCTGAAATCACAAGTGAAAACATGCTCTCCTAACTCCCCCTAATGAAGCTGTGCCCCTTAGCATTGTATAATTTGACAAAAATTTTAGAGAGAAATTTAGACCAAAATTACTACTAGATTTGTTTTTAATTACCATTCATACCTGAAAACACCACTTCTGTCGCATTAAAGATAGCTTCCCCAGGAGGTTCATGGCAGCGCTGATTCTGGTACTGAATCCAGGCACAGGGGTGTGAGCTGACTGCCAGCAAGACCACCCTTCAGTATCTCCATGCCGATGCCTCTGTGTAACTGTGGAGAGGGAGGGCACAGCTCTGAATCACCCCATTACACAACATACATTCTGAAGCTTCTTAAAACACCTGTTAGTATTAGTCTCCTATTATTGCTGTAACAAAACAAATTTAGTGGCTTAAAACAATACATTTATTGTAGGGAGAGGTTATAGGGTTAAGCCGAGGACTGACCTGCTGGCAAAATCACAAACAATCCCAGTTTAGAGAGCACAGTCCTCTAAGCATAAAGCTTGATCTTGTGACTGCTCCTTGATCTTTCCTGGGTAGCTAATGGGCTGGGAGAGGGGCAGCAAGTGCTGCCAAAAACAAGTGAAACTTATAAGAACATTGTAAGTTACCTTGTTTGTCCCTGACTATAAATAAAGCATCAGCTTTGCAGTCTGGGTCTGTTCTGTGGCCTCAGCCAGGCACAGAAGGTTCACCTAGACCCAGCTTTTTCACTTGTTTGTCTCTTTCTTCATCCTTCACCGCCCTCCCTCAGGCCGCCAAACCCTTGGCTGTACTGGCACGGCACAATTTATTACCTTAATATTTCTGAAGGTTGGAAATCTGCAGTGGGTCTCAATGAGTTGAAATATAAGATATCAACAGGTCTGCATTCCTTCTGGAGGTTCGGAGAGAGAATCCATTGTCCAGCCCATTCTGGCCGCTAGAGACTGCCTGCAGTCTTGGGCCTCTTATTCCATCCTTAAAACCAGCAACCTTGGTCCCAGGCCTACTTATGCTGCCATCTCTCTGTTCTCCCCCTTTTATCTCCCTCTCCTACTACAGAGGAGCTCTGTGATAACATTGGGCCCACTATGACATCTAGGTGATATCTAATATCTGTATGTAAAGAGCAGCTGGTTAGTGACCTTAATTCCCTCTGCTACCTTAATTCCCCTTTGCCATACAATGTAACACATTCAAAGGTTCTGAGGATTAATGCATGGACATTGGTGGGGGTGGGGGGAGTGGGGGAGATTATTCTGTTTCCTCAACATCCAAGAGAAGATAAGTCTGCACTGGAGTGTTACATGCTGGGCTCTGGTGGCCTGGGGAGAGCCAGCCCCCACCCAGAGTCCTTCTTTCCCCTCTCCACTGTCCTCACCTTTGCAAACTGTAAGAAGCCTTGAAATCATGTATGAGGACAACTCCCAGTGAAGGTGCAAAGCACCCCCCTCAGAGAAATTTATGGAGCTTTATATGGAAGAAGTCTTCAAGGGCAGTCCAGTCAGCTCAGTGCATGTGGAGGGAACTAAGGCCATGTTGGAGTAGAGCCTGGGAGTCAGAGAGCCAGCCCTGTCAGCGCCACACAGGAAAGGGTTTATCCAAGAATTCATCATATTTCTTCCTTCACTCATAGGAAACCTTTAGAAAACTAAAATTGGATAGAATATAACTTTTATGAAGAAACAGCTAGCTCATTTCAGAACTTAGACTGGACGGTTGGTAATATATATTTAGTATCTAATGGCAAGCACTCTTCTAAGAAATAAGCACCTAATAATGTGGTAAGTATGAGTTCTTTATTTACCACATTAGAAGGTGGGTAGACTTAGTCACTGATAAGCTGAGGCCTAAAGAAATCAATGACTTGCCTGAGTTCACAGAGCAAGTGAAGAGGAGTGCTGGTAGCCCCTTTGTCTCTCTAACCCCTTTGATTTTCTCTGTGTTCCGTAAGAACCCAGCAGCCACATGTATGTTAACAACAAATAGGTGTTGAACATATTTAATTCACTTTTCTGATTTTTATTTCACTGACCCGTCTCCTCAAATAGTTTACCTTTGTCTCCTCTCCAACTTTGGTCCCCTCTGTCCCCTCCCAGTTGGGCTGTAGACAGTGACTCAAAAAGGGATCACTTTTGGATTGTTCATCTGAGAGATTTTCATCAAAAGCATCTGTAATGGGTCACGGACTTTCCTCTCACCTTTGTTCTGAACTAGAACATCTGGGTAGTAAATGAGGATTTATTAAATAAAATAATAAAAGAGTAGATGATCAAGTGGATGCAATAATTATTAAAAACAACCAGGGTGGGGGGAAGTGGGAGAAAATGAAACATTTTATCCTGCCCATAGATCAAGAAAGGAAGAAAGGACCACTGTGTGATAATTTGTATTACATGCCATACATTAATTATGACAACATGTCTTAGTTTCTTTCATCAAACATTGAATTAAAATTTTGTTTTCTACCCTACAATTCTTTATTTCCACAGCCAACAGAAAGTGATCAATGGCTCTTTATCTCAAGCTTGCGTGAATAAGTCCAGTAAATGAAAAAAAATGTTTTGAAGTAAATTCTTACTGCTTTCCCCTTCACTGGCCTGAATTAAAGGTTAAATTCAATCATCCACTTAAGATGCACTTCTCTCTCCTATAATGAAGAGGTGATGATGAGAAGAAATGCATTAACATATAACAAAGCCCATAATGGCATGTTTCATAAAACATTAACGAATGCTTTCCTTTAACTGGTAATAGACATTTGGCATGATTTCTCATCTCTTTAAGAAATAGGCTACATTAGTCTTAAGGTCACATGACTAAGTGTTCTATAAACTAAGGTACTTATTGCTGCTAAAGCCATTTTTTTTTCCTGATGATTAAAAACAAGAGCTACAGATTAACAATAATTAAATGTATCTTAGAAAAGGTCACTGGTACATGGAAATGGTTAATTATATTGAGATAATAATAGGAAGAAAGTTGAAGAGAATGTATTTTGTCAACCACAAAACTGAGTAAAGCTATCCACACTGGGATATCTACTAATTCAGAGCAATTAAGTAGTTAATTAAAAGTCTGTAATTATCTTAGCCTCTTCATTAAGAACTCTGTACAGATTTCCCAATGTAACTTGTTGGAAACCCTACTTATCTTGGTTATTGGGATTTCGTGAGCAAACTACTTTCAATGTGTTAAGCAAGGGCCTCATTAAAACTTTGCTCAGCCACCCACGGAAGTACAAGTTGATTCCTAAGAGTCTAATACTAATTCTGAGTTCATTGGTAAAGTGTGACTGGAAGGGAATGGAATAGCATGAGTAAGTTTCTAGCTCCCAATTGCCAGGGCAGATGCTCACCCAACTATGCACTGCTAAGGTCTTATTGCTTAGCTATGCAGGTGTCCATTCTTATTGGCTGTGGCATTGTTCTTACTGGTCAGTGCCCATCTTGTATTAGTTTGTAAACATTATCAAGTTCAATTGATCCCCAAATGGATGATTGCCCTTAGGGAAAGCTAGAACCCATGACATAGTACACAACTTCAGGTCAACTTCTTTAGCAATGGCCTGGGAGTTGAGCCTTGCTGTAACTAGGTTAACAGAAAAACCATAGGAATACCAATTTTATCAAGCGATATAGAGAGTATGAAATTAATGGTTATGTGTAACTTCTTAATCCAAGTCTGCATAGAGCAAATACAAATGGTAAGGAATGTAAAGGTAAGTATTTCCCCATGTTTTTCTGACAGATTACAACCTAATGTTTAACAGTATGCATTTCCTTACCAAATGAATGCACTGTGATGTTTTTGATGACCTCATTATAACTGCACATTTAGGTTATTTTGAAATTTTTGCAATTGTAAACAAGCATCATAAACAGTTGTTTGCATAATACTTTCTGCATTTTGGCTTATTCTTCAATCCAGATTTTGCCAACTGGAATGGCTGCATCAATGGGGTGAATTTTTTAAACACCCTGTTACAAATAGTCCTCTTCTCCTTACTTACCATCTCCATACTGATAATGGTGAAGTATATCCGGTTCAGATATTATATAAATACATATATATAAAACATAGCATCTCATAAATGTGAAAAAAAAAAACACACACATATAATTTCATACTTCAAGTAGGGATGGAAACTGGAATTGGGAATTCCAGAGATAATTTAGAGCAATTCATCAGAAAAAAAGGATGCGGACAAGGGCAGGAATATATAATAATATACATGCAGATAATAAGCAGATAAACTTTGCTGAGATGAAGAGAAATAATGGGGCAGCAATGAAAAATCAAAAGCAGATCGAGACCAGACAGAAAAGTATCTTCAATATCATCCAAGACATCTTAGCTGTATTATCTAAGCAATTAGGAGAAAAATCAAGATATCTCAGTATGAAATTGCCATGCAGAAAGATGCTTTTAGAGATCTGTAATTTTTAGATTGTTGGTGGGGTGTGGAATGCAAGTGCTTAAAGATAGAGCAAAATGATGGAAGCTAATGATTTGTCATTAAGAATCTAGAAATACTTTGCTAAGCAAAAGAGAATATGTGTTAAGAACGTTGAATTAAGTGTGATACTTAAAAGTTGACAAGTAATAAAATAAAATAAAATAAAATAAATAGGTAACATTTTAGTAATTACTATGTGTTAGCACTGAGTGAAGTGTTTTACATTTTTAAATCTCATTTAACCTTTCTCAAAACCCTTTATTGTAGGAAATATGATTGCATCAACTTTATAGATGAGGAAACCATAGTTTAGAGAGCATAAATTCTGTATTTCATTCATATTGTAAGTGAAAAAGTCAGGATTTGAACCCAGCTCTACTTGGCTCTAGAGTAGATATATTATATCTTCCTTCAAGTATAGTCACTTTTATGACAAGCATGATTTATTTATTAAGAGAACTTTTAAAAGTCCAGGCAAAAGGGTGTGTGTGGCGGGGGGGGGGGGGGGGGGGGGGGGAGAGACAGGTCCAGGGGAAATGGAAATGAGGGACAGCTGCAAGATAAATTACTGAACTAGTTCCAAAAGGAAGATGAGCATCCAAGAACAACTTCAAACCTTTGAATATGGAATACAAGGAGAGGAGCAGAACCACTAAGAGAAATAGTAAAACCTAGAGAACAAGTTGCTTTCCAGTAATAAAATATATTTTGGTTTAACAACAATAAAACAATATGGGCTCTTTTTAAAGTCCAAGTTTTGTATTCGTATCACTTGAGTCTAGCAATTCCCAAAGTAATGTTAATAGGTGTTAAATGAAGTGTTCCTAAATGGTGGCTTGATCGCATGCTTCTCTTCTTTCTAAGATAAGAATATAAAAAAAAGTAACTAAAATAGATCTTTTGAAGAAGCAATTGAACTACTGTGGGCTCAAAGATATCCAGCTTGAATCATTTAAAATTCCCTAGTTAATAAGATAGTTTACCCACTTCTCCCTTTGTTATTCTTGCCAACTGACAATTCCCAGTCCTGTAAGCCAAAGCCCCATCAACTTTTCACTGCCTTGTTCTTAAATATGAACAGAAAACCAAGAATTTGTAGGCATGCAAGAAAAATTAACATTATGAATACAAAAATAAAACTAACATTAAATACAAAGGAAAGAAGGAAAATGTAAGGAAGGAAGAAGGAAACAAAGAAGGTTGGCAGGACCACTGGGGAAAGTAGTTAATTCAAAGAATAGAAAACATAATAATAAATAAGAAAAAATAATGTTGATAACATAATGATTTTTTAAACTAGAATTATAGAAGCCCATAAGATATTGAATTTTCTTGTTTTAGGTGGAAACCAAATAAAATTAGAATTACAGAACTTAGAAGTAATTGCTTTTGATGTCTTTTGTTGATAGTGTTTGTTTTTAAAAATGTATTCAGGTGAAAGTTAACAGCTTGAGGGCTTTTGACATGAATATTTAATATTAATTTCAGTACCTTTTGAGAAAATCATTGAATAACTATAGCTGTGACACAGCAATAGAGGGTATAGTTTTGATTTAAAGCAGTTTTCTTTATCACAAATTACAAACCTACCTATGTGTTCACAATTCTTCGAGTAAGGTGGCGACTACAGGAAACTTAGCCAAGAACTCCTGGAGAAGCCGAGGATGTATTATATGACCCTCACAGGTGTCTGTTAGAGGCTTCCCATCTACAGGATCTCCAGAGTTCCTCCTAGGACAGCGTGCAGGTACAACAGGTTTCAATGAGATTCGCACAAAGCATTCGCACGAAGTTGCTGAAAGTCACTTGTTATGGGCAATTAATCTATGAAGCAAATTTCCTTTTTACCTTCCAATCATTGTAGCTGTGATATAAAAATCTAGATATGGAATTAGGAGATGGGGATTAAAATTACAGCTGCTTACTATCTGACTCTAAACAAGTCAGTTACCCCTCAGAGCATTTATTTGGTTTCCACCTAAAACAAGAACACAATCTAACTTTGTAGCATAACTTGTTAAAAAATAAATTAAAGATGTAAAAGTATGTATCATGTATTATATTAAATATGTATTTTTACATAGTCATAAGCTAAAATTTCTACATAAAAATAAAAAAATCAAATATAATTTTAACATCATCAAAAAGTGTACATTGTATTTTACTCAAATATTTTATGTACTCTTAAACCATCTATTTTCCTTATTACCACATCGTTTGCAATAGTGTGAAAATATATTGATTCTGTATAATGTTATGTAATACTGACAAATTGTAATAATACGTACAGACTTGGAAAGAGACCTAAGACATCTATAGATAGACTAGACATATTGACATATAGAATTTATGCCTTTTGTATGATAATATATAACATATAGCAATATTCATACAGAGACATGCCTTTATATAGCATACATATAAGATATACCATACATGTAATATGCATGTCACATTTTTATACATATAATATGACTGTGTTGATGTTAAAAACAGAAATGCATGTTAGCTAACTGTCAAAGAGCAGTTATTTCTGAAGACTATAAGGTTGGAGGTAACAAAGAGGGCTTCTTAACTTCTACTCTGTGGGCTTTATACTATTTGAGATAATATTTCATATTGTAAAATAATAATATATTCATGTATTATGTCATTGAAAAGGAGGCCTAATGGTTTTAAATAACCACAGAAAATATACTTTGCATATACAAAAGGATTTTTTAAGCTATAGATTATCCCACCAGGAAAAAAGAAACAAACAAAAACACACAAAGCAAGCCGGTAGGCCACATGGTTTCTCAGGTCCAATGGGTTTGCAGAGTCGAACTGTTGGGGACATAGATTGGAAAAGAGGATTAGCAAGACCAAGGTTAATCCAGTTTTTAGAAGAACATGGGGAACAAGTTTCCTGGAAAGAGAGGATAGGTTAGTTGAATCCCATCTTTATGATTTGAAACAGACTTGCCAGTTGGAGAATCATAACTTATTCTCACCCTTTTTTTTTTTACTTAAAACTTCTGTAGGACACAGTGCATGATAAATGACTCTGTGAAGCCATGGACCTGGGGAGAAAATGAATGGTGTAAGGATAAAGTCCTTACACCATTAGGGTCCATAATGAGGGCCCTATTGAGAAAGCAGGAGGCCAAGATAAGGAAACCAATGAGATGCAGAGAGGCACTGATAAATACAACAGTGTGTAGCTGTTACCTCTTCCAGGCCTGAAAGGGAGGGGAGGTGGAGCCAGGATTTGCAAGGGCTACAGCTGAAAGGGGAGGAGGGGGGGAAAGGGGGCACCTAGCAGGGAATCACAGCCACTGCTGAACTGTGACAGGTAACCTGAGGGATCAGAACTCTCTCTCCTCCGACTCTTGGACTTTTGGCCAATGCCCTCCTTTGGGCCTGTCAGGGCCCAGGTTAGCTGCCAAGAAGTTTCACAATGGCAGGTTGATTATTTTAAAGTAAAATCACTTGAGAAGCAGCAGTGGCAGGAGCTCTCTGACCCTCCTCTGCCTCTCTAAGTGCAGGATACATCTCCCTGCCATAGGTGCCCACCCTGCCCCTGAGGGCTGACAACCTGATCACAGAGTTACAAACCCGGGGTAGAAAAAGCCTATGTAAAGAAACTGCCATGCCTTCACTCATTTACTATCCAAGCCCAAAGCTTGCTTAGAGTCCTTGCTGATGAGCAGAGCATTAACGTTCTTTGTCCTGTTAATTTCTAAAAAAGTATTTATTTGGCTAAAAGGTATTAAAAGGTACCTAATTCAATCATTTAGAGTCATTATATGATCTGAACATCATATTGTGATTTTCCCTTGCACATGCATTAAATTGGGTTTTCTCCTGTTAATCTAGTCTTGTGTCAATTTTATTTTGATGTTAGTCTAGCCCGGAGGTTGGCAAACTTATTAGTCAACAGAGCCAAATATCAACAGCACAATGAATGAAATTTCTTTTGAGAGCCAAATTTTTTAAACTTAAACTTCTAATGCCACTTCTTTAAAATAGACTCGCCCAGGCCGTGGTGTTTTGTGGAAGAGCCACACTCAAGGGGCCAAAGAGCCACATGTGGCTCACGAGCCGCAGTTTGCTGACCACGGGTCTAGCCATAAGGTCTAAAGGAGGGTAAGGAAGGCATGCTCCCCCTCCCCAACAAGCCAAAGGGAAAGTGATAAAAGAATAGTCTGAAAGGGTTGAGGGGATAATCATTTTGAATGTGCTTTCAAAATGAACTGATACTTGGGACATGGATGTGCTATTCTGGCTATATCTGACTTTGCTATTGTAATGTAAATATCACAGGAAACAAAATGCAAAATGAGGTGCACTTAACTATTCAAACTATACTGGAAATGAATGTGTTTAAAAGATGGAAGCAAAGGCTCTGCAAAAGCTAGAATATTTCAGGGAGAATTCACGTCGGTTTTAGCTAGTATAATTGGAAACCATAAAGTGATTCTCCCATCTTTGTCATGAGGCTGAAACAATTTTCAGCTGTCCCATTATCCCCCTGATAAAGAAGATAATATGCAAGCCATGGTTGTACTTTGCAAGGGATTTTTTGTTTTTGTTTTATGGGTAGCAAGACATTGCTTGATTTGAAATTCAAATGATGTCTGTAAAGTAACTCAATAGCCACTCTTCAGGAATCCTAAATACCAGTCAGGAAGATACTTTGTAAATGTCCTTTTTTTGGATTTGAGGAAATGAAAGTTTGAAAATTATTTCATTTTATTGATTAATTTTTAGAAAGCACCCATTATAAATTAAAATATGATCTTATATGACTTTAAATAAACATAAAAATTTTAATATTTTTAAAACAGAAAATAAAAGATTCTTCTCTCAATCTGAATTTCCTTTTCAAATAATGAGTGAATGCTGAGAAGAAACATGCTAATTGATCATACCTTTGTGATGCCCACCAACCAATCAGGAGTGACTATGCAAATGAACCCAACAAAAATGACAGGTCAATTTGCATACACAGGTGCTGAGCAGCGGGGAGGTGGGATGAGCAGCCGAGAGGGGATGGCGACAATGCAGGCATTCCCCACCACCCCAGTTGCTCCAGGCCTCTGGGCAGCATGGGAAGGTGAAAGGTGGCTCTGACCAGAGTGAAGGCAGTGCCAGCAGCCAGAGGAATGAAGGGCCATTCTTCCACGAATCTTTGTGCATCAGGCCTCTAGTTTAATATAATGAACATAAAATAACTAAACTCATTAAGTCAGAACCTTCTCCTAAAGAAGTTTTGAAAAAATGATGGTTCCCTAATTTTAAATCTTACCACATATCATTAAAAATATCATACAGGATAACCACAAAAAAATAAAAATAAAATATCCCAGAGTGCACAACCACATATCTAGAAGACAGAGACTATTAGAATTTCAAGTTATCTCTAAATATCTAAGTGGGCACATAAATAAGACAGACCATTTAGTCCATTCAATTGGCAGGTCAGGAGTGGACTGCACAGAAGACAAGTGATTCATGGGTTCCCCCAGGAGAATACAGCTTACGTCCATTAGGACTGAGCATCTTGAGGAGAGAAACCCTGTGAGTGGATAAACCTGACCTTAGGTCTCAGTCCTAGTATATCAGAACACTGACTGCTGGGTAGCGAAAAGAGAAAAAGAAAAAGGTTGGAGTATGTGAGGGACCAGAGGAGATAGCCCTGGGGAAAAGTTGTTCCTAGGTTTTGGGAAATGAGGCAGGCAATGTAAAAGAGGGGTTTCCCATTGATTAAATGATAAAGTTAGGAAGCAACTAAAGAGAGGGCCCCAAAATATGACTGTTTCTAACAATCAATTGAACAAGTAAGAGCCACAATCAAAAATTTGAAAACTCAGAACCAGGAGATATGTGAAATAAGTGCTGAGTTTAAAATAAATTAAGTAGATAAATAGATACACAGACAAATAAACAAGGTCACCTCAGAAGAAAAAAGGGTTACAAGAACCTCAAAGAAAAACAAATACAACTGAAAGTTAAATAGAAATATTATAGATAATAGGGATAAAATGAGTATAGAATATAAAATTTAACAGAGTGCAGTGAGAGTGATAAAGAGGCAAAGAATATTGTAACATATATAGGCTGTCCCCCCCCCCCAAAAAAAAAAAATGAATACACACTTTTCTATAGATTCCTTTAAATTTTGAAAAGGAAAAGTATGGTAATAAACATACAAAATATGTATACAGTTTTTGGAGTCTATAAAAAAGTATTTATTTGGAACCTGTAAAAAAGAAAATATAAAAAGAAAATTAATATTTGAAACTATAATTCAAGGAAACATTCCTAATAAAAAAAAAACCTGAGTAATCAACTCCTAGATGTTTCCATATTTAATTATTGGACTTTAAAGATAAATAGGAAGTTCTGTGGGCTTCAAACAAGTAAAACCACTTAGAAATCAAACTGTGTTGAAATTAGATTGAGCAACAAAACTATAGAAAGCATTACTACAATAGAGAAATATCTTCAAGAAACTTAAAAATTATTATCTAATGATTTTATATTCAGTTCAGTTTTCTTTGAAGTATCAGGCTATAGGAATAAAAATAGCTATAAACTCTTAAGAATCTATGAACATTCTCAGGCATTTTTTGTGTGGAAGTTACTAGTAGATAAACATTTTTCATCTAAGAGATGATTGAAGAAACTGGCAAAGTCATTGGTAAAAAGCATTTTTTTTTTTTTACTTTGATCACTATTTTATTCTGGTATGTGGCATGGAGCCTAATGTGAAAAACACAAATATGCACACACACACACACACACACACACACACACACACACAACACACAACACATTATATATATATTAATTGACATGTCAGGTGAATTTACATGCATAAATGAAAGAGGAAAACCTTTCCTTTCTCTATGATCTTTCCTTTTTCTTTGCAGATTAAGGGGTGAAAGATAAGGAGATAAGGTTGGGGAGAAGGTATAGGTGAAAAATCAGGACCAGCTGGTAGAACCAAGAGGGAATTAGTAAGTCTATCTTTAAAAAAAAAAAAACTTGTTCAAAAACAGAAATATCTTTGTTGATGATAGGTTTCTTTGAAATGAGACATGTTGGACAAAGGCCAGATGGCCCCCTGTCATGGCTACATTAGAAGGACTTATTGGACTGGTTGGTAGGTTGTCCAGGATAACTCTTATGGTCCTTTCCTGTAATCAGATGTATTTCAAATTACAATTTAAAAAAACAGCTTGGATATAAGATAATTAAGATGTATGAAAAACTCAGTTGGTCAATTTAGTTCATATAATTGATCTTGTATACCAATCCAGAAGAACATCTTAAGCATCAGAACATTTTGCATGAGTTAACGAAGGCCTGAGCAATGAATGAACTGGACTGTACTACCTCCCTTTATAGGCAGCAGTCTTGTTTGCCATTTCCCTAGTGAAATAGCGCTGCACAGCAAGCAGTCCTTCCTATCAACTGGATGCGATTAAATATTTTGTTGAAAATTGACAGGGAACAATGACTTCATAAACTTGACATTTCCTGACCCTAACATCTTTCAAGAGATCTCAAAAAATGCCCTTTGCCATCATAAGTGTTCTAGAGATAAAAGGGAGAGCTGGCTGACAACAAGCTCGACTCACAGTCATTAGTTCTAAATGTTGAGTAATGGGGCAGAACATTTTTTCATCAAGAACATCAGAAGAAATGGTCCCTAAAATATCTACAACATAAGATACTATAAATGAACAATTACCATGAAATAGATAAGCAAAGTGGGCACACATAGGGTGTTTTGTATTGCTGAAGTCTGCTCAAATTTCAGAGGGCATGACATTCCCTTTTTATTTAGGAATGAGCTTATTTATATAAATGTGAGGCTTACCTCATAAAGTCCCTTTTATCTCATATTTCAGGTAAGAAACCTGTCGCCCAGATTGATTAAAGTAGCTTTTGTAAGATCATGTGGAACTTATTAACAGGTCTATTTGTCCTTAGTCCCAGCCCAGTACACTTCTAACTATTATATAGCAATATTCATTAAAAGGTTAATATGGTAATTAAACATGGACATTACAAAGTGGCATATTTCAATATAACAGGGCAAATTGGCCTTGCACATTTAATTACTCTCCTCACCATCTTTCTAACTATGCAAAATCCATAAGGAGATATTTATACCACCTTGGAAACAGAGGAAGAAAGCCAGCTACATGCCAGAAATGGTGAGGGCTCTTAGAAAAATGTAGTGAGGTAGAATGGGGGAGGGCCGACCAACAGTTAAGACATCATGGACAAAGTCCAAGTCTAATGAATACCCAGTAGAAGCTAATGCTGCCAACTTCAGAAGATGGGTGCTTAGGGACAAGGGTGATAGATGGGATGTACACATCAATCCCTGTGCTTCTGAGAGTAGTATTCCAGTGCTGGTGCACAGAGTGCCAGCCAGGGTGGCACTCCCAGCTGCCCCTGTTGTGGGACGAAGCACTATATCTTTGTATGAGGGCATGTATGCTTGTTTGGAATGGGACAGGAGTGCCAGATACTGCCATTCCTATCTTATAGAAGAAAAGAAGTCCTGCAGGTACTGTGGTTTGTAACAATCAACATGGATAGGACAGCTTCAGTACAAAGCCACACTGCTTCCTCCAACGGAGTCTCATTTTTTACTCATCATAGAAAAAAAAATGAATTTGTCACCTGATATCATAATACTATAATTTAAATGTTCCCATTCTCTTCTTTTCTTGGACCCAAATGTTTAAACAGAAATCCAGAACAATCTAATAGGAATCATAGTATAACCATAAACATGAAGTGAGCCACTCAAAGTAAGAAACTTTGTATAGTTATAATCTGTTTTAGAAAAATGGCAAAATAATAATTATTAAAATAAATCAAAAGAAAAGTCAGTATTCTAAAACAAAAGGATGTGCGTGGCCATGGTTGTAGCAGGCACTGAGGTCTGTCATGTTTCCTGGCCAATGGAAATGGGAACTCTAGCCTCGTAACTCAGGTGGTTAGTCCTCAGATCCAGGGAAGAGGGATCCACAGTCAACGCCACAAGAATCTGTTTTGTATTGGCCCAGAAACTAATAGTATGTTATATATGTTTCAAATTTTTAATATGATAAGAACAAATTAGATAAACGGGTAAAAAAAAAGGGGGGGGGAAGAAAAAGCACTTCAATCTATAAACTTTAAAGATTCTCTCTGTTTTTGATTAATTCAATATAAAGATGACCTCTCTTAACAGAATACCCTGAGGTATCTGGTCATCTAATTAACTCCCACTACTTGATTCCTGACTCACAAACTTCTCATAATAACATTGTAGCTTTGCTTGTAAGAAAAAAAAGTGGCTTCTCACATCCATACAACTATTTAGTTTTACACCCTATATAATAAAAGGCTAATATGCAAATCAACCGAATGGCAGAACGACTGGTCACTATGATGCACACTGACCACCAAGGGGAAGATGCTCAACACAGGAGCTGGCCTCTGGTGGTCAGTGTGCTCCCAGAGGGGAAGTGCCACTCAGTCAGAAGCCAGGCTCATGGCTAGTGAGAACAGTGGTGGTGGTAGGAGCCTCTCCTGCCTTCACGGCAGTTGGACATCCTCTGAGGGCTCTGGGACTGTGAGAGGGCACAGATTGGGCTGAGGAATGCCCCTAAATGCACGAATTTCATGCACCAGTGCTCTAGTGTTCTTATAAAGCAGAAATTTGGACCTTTGATTCTATAGGCTGGTGTGGAGGAAGAAGGGATAGGCATATGCATGCATCAATAGAGAGTGACTGAGCATCAATGTTAATGTAACACCCAAATAATTAAATTTGGTAAAGAGATTTATTATGGATACTTGTATTTTTATAAACATTTATTCGTACTATATCATGACAGTGCAATATGTAAAGCAAAAAGGCATTCTTAGGAAATGACTTTACCACACATCCTTCAGTCATTTGCAAACAATTTAAACAAAAGGAAAATACAGAGGGGGGGTGTATATAAATATGCTCCTTAACTATTTTAGAGAAAATAAATTTTAAAGCAAATTAAAAAAATTTTTTTTGACCCTTCAGAAATCAAGTATGTGATCCAGTAACTGTAAGGTGTGACTAGAAAATGAGCCAACTAAATTTAAAATTAATAAACTAGGTCTGTATACATCAACAAAGGATATACTTCAAAAATAAGGGCAAACATTATCATTTATCTTCTATATATATAAAAGGCTAAGTGACCAATGGTCGTACATCTGTCTGACCATCCAACCAACCAACCAACCAGCTGGTACATATGACACGCACTGGCAATTTAGAAATAAATGTTGGCTCGTGCATGCATGATACATATAAAGCTCTTGCTAGCGACAATTGCATGTGTGTGTTTTGATCTGTCATTGTCAATCATGAATTTGGTTGACACTTCTAATATACAGAAAGGGTGAATAGCAATATTAAAATATTTCTTCTAATGAATTTTCTTTCAATGTGCACTAGGTCACTAGTCCTATCTAATAAAAGAATAATATGCAAATTGACCATACCTCAGCTACACCCACAAGCCACACTCACCAATCAATCAGGAGCGAATATGCAAATAAACCCAACCAATATGGCTGCAGCCACAGAGAGCAGGAGGGAGGCTTGGGTCTCCCTGGCAATGGAGGAAGCCAAGCTTTCTGCCTGCCCTTGCTGGCCTTGGCCATGTTTGGAGCCCAGGTGATCAGAGTGAGCTGGGGGTCCCTGCCCAGGGCCCTAGACTTGGCCAGAGGCTTGAGGCCTTTGCCAGGGGCAGAGCTGGGCGATCGGGACCATCTGGGAGTCCCCTGCTGGCGATTGGATCAACTGGGGATCCCCTGCCCAGGGCTGGAGGCTTTAGGCTTTGGCAGGGGTAGAGCCAGAGATCAGAGGAGATAGGTGTGAACTACAGAGGTATTACCTTTTTTGACCACTCATTGGCTAAGCTCCCTGTATGTCACTGATAATATTCTTAGTAACTTGGGTATAAGAATCCAAAAAGGTGGTCTAGGGCTTTTCCACCACACTCCTGGAGAAAAAAACAAAGGTCTGCTGCTGGAGGGCTAAGAAATGTCATATCCTCAGTTTGGCTCAGTGGATAATGCCTATGTTTGCTGACTGCAGGACCTAGGTTAGATTCTGATCAAGGACATGTACCTAAATTGCAGACTCCTCCCTGGCTGGGGCACAGGTCAGGGCTCATGCAGGAGGCAACCAATCAAAGTGTTCCTCTCACTTTGATCTTTCTCTGTCTTTCCCATTCTCTTCCACATTCTCTAAAAGTCAATGAAAACATATACTCAAGTGAAAAAGAAAGAAAGAAAGAAAGAAAGAAAGAAAGAAAGAAAGAAAGAAAGAAAGAAAGAAAGAAAGAAAGAAAGAAAGAAAGGAGAGCATGGGAGGGCAGTTGGGAAGGACCAGGCCTGCAAGGGAGGGGCAGTTGGGGACAATCAAGCCTGCAGGGGAGGGCAGTTAGGGGTGACCAGGCCAGCAGAGGAGGTAAGTTGGGGGCAAACAGGCTGGCAGGGGAACAGTTAGACATCAATTAGGCTGGCATGGGAGTGGTTAGGGAGTTATCAGGCTGGCATGCAGAAGCAGTTAGGAGCAATCAGGCAGGCAGGTAGGCGAGCAGTTGGGAGCTAGCAGTCCTGGATTGTGAGAGGGATGTCAGACTGCCCATCCAATCTGGCACTGAGATCAGGCCTAAACAGGCAGTCGGACATCCCTCTCGGATGCCAGATTAGAGAGGGTGCAGGCTGGGCTGAGGGACAAACACCCCCCCCTCCCCCCATGAACAAATTTCATGCACCAGGCCTCTAGTTTTATAATAGAAGAAAAAGTGCCAGAGGCAAATACAGTCACTATGAGGTTAAAAAAAAATTTAAAAAAAAAAGAATAGTGGGTTATTCTGTTTGTGTTAATACCGTATGCCAGATTGAAGTATTGTTTACAAATATTCATTGCCCTTCACTTTAAGAGAATTAGACTTTTCCATCTCTTTAACATCTGTCTTCACATTGCAACTTTCTTTGGTCAATGAAATGGGAGGACAGTTAGCATGTGTTTTCTAAGCAGAATCTTAAAATACCAATATGTGCTTCAGATTTTTCCCTTTTTCTCTATGTCTGGGATCATGGAAACATGTGGAAATAAAGCTCACAGCAGCCCAGAACCCAGTGTCACCCTGATAGGAAGAAAACCCTTGCAAATCTACAATAATTATGTAGCATGTGTGAAAAGTAAGACTTTTGTGTTTAAGTCACTGAGATTTTTGTTTTATTTGCTCTTGTAGCGTGTGTTGTCATATTGCACTTTTGTCAATGTTTAAAGTATAATAAATGTAGGGGATTGGTGTGTTGTTCCTGAACAAATATAACTCCCATGCATTGTTTTTTTACCTGCTCCCCTGGTTAAGTATCAAGCCTATCAGACTTGAGCTGGCACTTTGGATACAAAGATAAACATTATATTCTATTCTATAAAATATATCATCTTTTTCAAATATATAGCTACTTACATACAAAATTTACTATGTGATTTATTATATTATTGTAATTTATTTATCAAATTCTCTGGACTCGTTAGTGTACAATCAAAAAGTAGCTACTTGTTTTATCCACTAATTTTGAAATTTTCTTTCTTTCATCATTTTTCCATACCTAGAGGTTAGGAAAACTGTTTGGCAGGCTCTATTGTTAAATATAGTCTCTTGTGCACCAGCAGATCTCCGAGGTAGTTCCCTGAGAGAAAGAGTTGTACAAATATGTTCACTGCAGTTTTATTCATAATAGTCAGGGCCTGTAAACAAAACACTCATTGATAGTGGGATCAATAAGCAAAGGGCAAATGATTTACACCAGGGAAGTCTATGAAACAGTAAAAAAATAGTGCTGGTACAACATCCTGGATGGCACACAGAGACATAACATTGGGGGAAGGGAGGTTAAAAACAAAAGAATTCATGTGTACAATTCCGCTGTGTAAAGTTCAAGAAGAGTTACCCATCTAAAGTGAAGGATAGTAGTTATTTTCTCAGATCTGCCAGGTGGTGACACAGGTACAGAGATATGTAAAAAGTTAGGTAGCTGTATACTTAGAATTCATATTATATGAACAATTTCTTCAAAAGAAAAAGTAAAAGCCAGTCTAGGCTAGTGTAAAAACAAATTTCATCTCCCTGTTCTCTGCTTCCCAACCCCTCTCGGGGCTTGATCTGGAGTTCTCCAGACTTACAGAGAGGTAAGAGGAGACACTGACATTTCCTTGTCTCTTTCTTTTTTCTCATCCTCACGCACTCACTAGTTACACTCTTCAGAGCCTGCCACAGGACTGAGGAGGACTTGCAGGAAAAGCCAAGTCTTTCTCAGTGGAGGCTTGTGTGACAGATGGACAGATTCTGCCTCTCTATCCTTGGCTGTGTAGTAAAGAAAAGGCTTTCCTTTTACGTCACATTCAGTGGCTGGGATCCTGCGAATTCAATGCACAAGAGACAGATTAACAGGAGAGAAGAGAACAGAGTTAATGCTTGCAGAGTGAGTACATGCAGGAAAGACACAGTGATGAGTAACTCCCAGGGGTGCTAAGAGCTTAGGATTAATATATCTAATTCAGTAGATGATGGGGAGGGGGAGAAGGGTCACTTATGGGGAAACATGACTTTTTGGAAATATAAATAGGTTTTCAAGAAGAAAAACAAGACATAAAAAAGCTTGTGATAGTGTTTGTCTATGCAGGTTTGAGAGGTCTTTCTGTCTGCAGGGCCATACAACTCCTCTGGAGAAGGAATTTGGAGTAGGCTTCATTCACGTGCTTCCTTATAGCAGCAGGCCTGTCTGGAAGAGGGATTAATGGCAGGACTATTAGTATTTTCCAAAATTGATTCTTTTAGTCAGGTAATGGAAGCTCTGAGAAAGCTTTTACATTTCTTTTTCTTCTTTTTTTGCATCTGTTGACTCTTAAATGTTTTCAGCCTAAAATAACCTTTGTCACGAAGTGGCATATTTTGGGGTGGCATATTCTGATCTACTATTGTCAGTTCTTGGAGATGGCCTCCTTCAGAGGGCACCTCCCACTGCACCTTTCCTGTGCATGAGCAGTGCGCCCCCTGGCGGACTCTCAGAGCCACCTCACCCTGGCAGGGCAGCCTCCTCTGGCATTAGGGTTTGTTAGGATGACTATAGCTCAGCTACCTCCTATAAAATGAGCTTTCCCACATGAAACCTGTTACCACTCTCTTGTCTTTCTAACGCTAGAATTACAGGCTGCTCCTATTGTGTTGTTCTCTCTCTGCTCTGCAATACAAACTCTTCAGCCAGCTTATCACAGAGAAGTTTCCTTTCTATATCTGGTTGCTCTCCCTTCAGATTCCAGGGATTCCTGTCAGGCTCTTTAAGCTTGTCTTTGGGTGCAGCTTTCACTGGTCTTGAGGTGGTTGGGGAGGCAGTGTGAGGGAAAGAAAATAGTGGTCTGATAAATGTCTTGAAAGAAAGAAAGAAAGAAAGAAAGAAAGGAAGGAAGGAAGGAAGGAAGGAAGGAAGGAAGGAAGGAAGGAAGGAAGGAAGGAAGGAAGGAAGGAAGGAAGGAAGGAAGGAAGGAAGGAAGGAAGGAAGGAAGGAAGAAAGAAAGAAAGAAAGAAAGAAAGAAAGAAAGAAAGAAAGAAAGAAAGAAAGAAATCAGTGGATCTCCTGTTTGGAAAATGGCCTGGGCTTGGTTTTGGTAAAGAAATAGTAATGCAAGTAAAGAGACAAGCCAGAAGCCACCATAGCAATTTAGGAGAGAGATAACAGCAGCTTAGCCCTGCATGGCATGGTAGCTACAAAAGAGACAAGAGCTCAACTTACTAGGCATTAGTGAAAATGAAACTAACAGGCTTAGTTAATGGACCCGATGTAGGGTGGGTGAGAAATAGGGAATCCAGGCCGACTCCTAAATTTGGGGCCTGAGCAACTGGGTAATGAAAAATATTTCTACTAAGATTGGGAGCGCATCATATTTGGGACAAAGAGGAATCAGGTTTATGTTTGGACATGAAATCAGGTTTATGTTTGGGACAAAGAGGAATCAGGTTTATGTTTGGATGTCTATTAGACATCCCAGAGAAGGTGCTGATTTTGCAGTTAGATAGCCAAAGCGGGAATTTGAGGAGCAGTCGTGGATGGATGTGTTCACTTGGAAATAACAGTGTTTGGCTAATATTTAAGGCTGTGACATTGGCTGAAATTATCTGGAGAGAATGGGGATTTAGAGAACTCTCCATATTCAGACAGCAAGAGTGGTTCAGGGTAAATGTAGAAGGCAAACCAATGGCCATAGAGCCATGCGGTACCAAAGAGAAGGCACAAATGAGTCCAGTGCATTGTCTCTCTAGTTTGCGTGGAACACACGAGGCAGTGAAGAGTAATGGTCATGCACTCAGGATGTGAAGTCAGACAGAACTGAATTCTAATCAGTCACTATGTTCAGGAGAGTGATATTAGAAAAAGAAATAACCTTTCCAGATCCATTTCCCCGCCAGCAGAGTGAGCATCTCATCGTTCTTAGCTCATAGAGTGCTATGAGAAATAAATGAGGAAGAAATGCAATGCGCCCAGCAAAATACTCATTAGTAAATGTTCAATAAATGAATGTTTGGTTATAATACAGTTATGACTCTGTGCTATTTCCTTGATGTTCCCCTCATGTGTGTTCAACTTTGAAACTTGTTTCAGTAAATGAGAACAATTAAAGATCTCACTAGGAAAATGGAATAGGGAAAGGAAATTCTTATATCTTAAAACATTTTAGAGACAGCAAGTAATAAAGCTAAATGAGGACATGAAGGTTATAGCCAAAAGGTTATTTTAACCACACAGAGAAAGATGTTCTGAGAATAGCATAATTTCAAATCAGACAGCAAATCTTTAGTCAATTTTTTCATTAAGGCAGTGGCAAAAACCATTTTAAAAATGTTTTTATGGCATCTTTAACCTGTGAAGTTTTGAAATATTTCACTAAGCAAATTAAGCATCATTTCATTTTTCTTTCACTCACAGTAATTGCAAAATTACAGAGGGAAGACAAACTATAGTGTACTCCAGGAATAAAAAGAGAGGAAGATAACATTTTGGCCACACGAGGAATAATCATTTTTGTACATGTACTTTCAGAAGAGGTCCCATGCTGTGGACTAAAGTCTAAATAAAATACAGTAATTATTCTGGCATTAAATACCCATCAGCATATTCTACCACAGCATACATTAGTGTGTGCCTGCCAGATACATAACAATAACAACAATATGTGAGTATATCTTAAGAGAATTAAAATGTGACTGACCTATAGCAACCAAATTGTTCACAAAAATTTCAGGTACAAAACCTAAAACAAGAGGATTTTTCTTTGTCTTTTCTTTTTTGTAAAAATATATATTTAATTATTTTATTTTATTTTTTTACAGAGAGGAAGAGAGAGGGATAGAGAGTTAGAAACGTCTATGAGAGAGAATCATCGATCAGCTGCCTCTTGCACACCCCCTACTGGGGATGTGCCTGCAACTAAGATACATGCCCTCGACTAGAATCAAACCTGGGACCTTTCAGTCCGCAGGCTGACACTCTATCCACTGAGCCAAACCAGTTTCGGCAGGATTTTTCTTTTTGTTTAAAAATTATATATGTAAAGGCAGTGATGTGAAGCTGAGTGATGATGCAAATTGAGGTAAAATCTGTCCCAATCATCTACCCAGCTTTTCTGCTAAAGTTCCTACCTCCTGGGGAAGAAGCCTCAAAGGGCCTGGGAAGAGGGCAAGCTGGTGTGAAAGCAGCAGACAACTCCTTCTCTGGAAGCAGGGTGTCTGGAAGCAGGGGGCCCTCCTGCTGCCCAGTTCTAAAGTGCAGACTCCCCATTGCCAGTTGACAACAAGGGAACCAAACAATGGGGAACTTGCTGTGATTGCTGCTGCTATTGGAAGTCCAAGCCCACTTTGCTCAAGATGACCTATCTTCATCTTTGTGAAAAATGCCAGTATTCCGTCACACTTATGGACTCTCCTCAGGACATTGCCTTCTCTGATTTAAGAAGAGAATAGATACAGAATGGCCCTGCTTTGGGGCTTTGTGGGGGTCCCCAGAGGTACCAGCCCATTCAGAGAAGGGTACTGCCCCAGTGTGTGGAGTGATTTCAGAGACTTTGAATGTCCATGGCAGGCAAATTGCCGGGGCTGCTTGGTTGGCTAAAATAGGCCCTAATTCCCTTAGTATAAAATATATACATGATTGGGGAACTAAACACAAATCCATAATGAATGTGACTCAAGGCATTTATAGATTCTCCAGGGGGTCAGTGTATGTAGATCAGGTTTCATTGGGCAAACAGGAGGAGAATGGCCTGAATAGCCTGAGGCAGCAATGAGAATATCTATACCAGCCAGCAATTTGGCAGATATAAAATTCTCTTCCTCCTTCTTGCAGTTTATCTTTCAGGAAGGGGCACACAAACAATGGTAAACAAGTTACATTTTAATAACCTCATTTGCCACCAGGAAATGTAGGTGCACGCCAGGTCCACTTTAGTCCAGATCTCTTGTTATTAAGCTTTTAATAGTTATAGCATATTCTCTGAATATGATTCACTCAGGGAATAACTGATCCACATTACCCAAAAACTATCAATAGCAAAACAATATAGTATATATAATTATAACACATTATGTAACATATAGTATAGACAATCATAAATTTTAAATGTATTGTAGGCATATACATGTACTAGTATGCATATAAAAGGAATAAAATAAAATACATTAGAATAATAATGGTGCTGGCGGATAATGAAATTGGAGGGGGGTGACTAATGTTTTCCATATGCCAGTATCTTGAAATATAATATAAGTTGAATAAATTATAAAATATTCTCTCTTGTATAGAAGCAGCACAGAGGGAATTAAAACTGGAAGAAAAGGGTATGATTTGGTCAATGCTGATACTTCAAAATACAGGGATCCACTCTGAGAAGGAGGAGCTCATATTAAGGGATGAACTAAGTTTGACTCTTATAGAACATGAGCTTTAGTACCCTCCCTCTCATGAGTGAGGGTCATGGTCACAGAGAAGCAATAGTCAGCTCTAGAAGCAGTATTTCAGGTAACACTCCAAAGTAAACATTTCCAAGTCATTTTCCAATGCAACTTTGTCAAAAAAGAATGAAATTCGTCCTTCAAATAGAAATATTTTATTTAAAAAGAAACACAATCTTGCTTAAGCTTAGCAAATTTAAGGTTAGCTGGCCTGGCAACTGGAGTGTGAAGAGATAGTGAAGGGATGATGACTTCTGGCTTGATCTGCAGTTTCTGCAAAGCCTGCAACCTTCATTGTTATCCTGCTTGTTGCCGAACCAGTGGGATCTGTGACCACGAGAGGGCGCCCTCATCCAGTGAGATAAAAGTTTGGATGAGCCCCATAAAAGCACTAGAAATCTGAAGCACACACTCTTGACCTAACTTGCTCTGCTTTCTGTGGTTTAAAAATTGCATTTGGAGCATATTAGACTTGATTTTAGAGATATAAATTCACTTGTGTCCAAAAACAAACAAACAAAATGTTACCAATTTTATCTTAGCAGTTGAAAGCAATCCCAAACCAAGTCCGGTAGTTACCTACTCAGAAGCTAGCTGCCTCACACCTGAGTGTCTCTCTGAGAAAGCTTCATGTCAGTGGTCACAAACCTCTCTTAACAGGAGACAAGTGATGAAAGTGTAAGACACATTCCAACAAGTACACTCCAACTAAAAGGTCAGATAGGGGAGAGACATTGGCCCAGATGCAGCAACACTGGTGCGAATTTGCCTAAGCCACTTACATGACAATTGTGCGTTAATGTTAGTTAAATACATCCAAGAAATCGCATGAAGATACTTAATTTATGAGGCCTACTGATAAGAATGGGAAAGTGGAGGTGGGCGGTTGTTGAGCATGGTTTGGGATATAAGAACCTAAATCTAAAATTAGCTATAGAATATTCTGGTAGTAAAAAAAAAAAAGACAACTATTTCAGTGATCTTGCTTTTAGGATTATATCCTAAGAAGCCTGAAACACCAACCAGAAAGAAAGTACGCACCCCTATGTTCATAGCAGCACAATTTATAATAGCTATAACCTGGAAACAGTCCAAATGTCCATCAGCAGATGAGTGGATAAAAAATTGTGATACATTTACACCATGGGATACTATTACAGCAGTAAAAAAAAAAAAAAAAGAAAGGATCTCTTACCCTTTGAGATAAGACGGAAGGACCTGGAGAGTATTATGCTAAGAGAAATAAGTCTGTCAGAGAAAGACAAGTATCACATGATCTCCTTTATATGTGGAATGTAATGAACAAAATATACTAACAAACAAAACAGATCCAGAGGCATAGAAGCATGCAACAGACTAATAATTCTCAGAAGGAAGTGGAGGGGGGAGGTAGAGAATACCTTCATAACCCATGAACACAGACGATAGTGCAGTGACGGCTTAAGGAGGGAGAGGAAGTGGGAAGGAGGTCATTAATGGGGGGGGGAAAGTGGGACATCTGTAATATTTTCAGCAATCAAGATAAATTATTTTAAAAAAATTGAACAATAAAAACTCAAATGTTATTTTCTGCAAAAACAAATTTTTAAATATTAAAAATAAATAAATAAATAAAAGACACCTATTCCAAGTTATCACTCTTAAAATCCCCAGCAGTGTAATTTTGAGAAAAATCAATTAATCTCTTGGAACCTTAGTTTCCTCAAACACATTTAATCTGCATTCCAAGACCTCATCTCAAGGGAATACCTAAGTGCTTGGCATGGAGCATTTTGACAGCTGTTTTTCTCTTCCTGTACACTTCCCACAAAGAGAGAATTTATGTAATCTTTTCCTGATATATCCCTGCTCTACCAGCCTTCAAGTAAATTCCAAATTCTTTCTGTTCCTTTCTGATTTCTTTTAAGTATCATTTTCAACTTAACCTATTTCTTCATATTACTTTTCATCTACTCTTTCTAATCAGCCCTGTTAATGGTCTGTTCCATTGTGGAGAAAATAAGATAATTTTGTCTTTAACAAAGGTATGGCCATACCCATCTAGCATTAAAAAGAAAAAGTGTGGCATGGTAAAATAATAAGCATTAATTCTTCCGGTTGTACCTACAGCCCTGCTACTGCCTCCCTGCATCTCCACTGTGGCTTCTCTGACATTTGTTTTGGAATTTTCTCAGGGAATCTCAGGAACAGGTTCTCAGGCAGGACCAGCGGCTGTTGCTCTGTTGTGCTGAGCCTGAAGGGCTGGTTCCTGACACTCTCTAGCCCAAGGTGGAGCTGCCACTGATGTAAGAATGACCTCTGCCAGGCACCTCCCCTCACATACCAGGACACCCTGCTTCCATACACACTGGTCCTCCTCAAACCCTCAGTGTTCCAAGTAACCCTGTTTTACCTGTGACATTTGTGTGTTGAAGCTGCAGTAAGCTTTACAAACGAGTGAGAAGTGAGTAGTAGACCCTGTCCATGCTCTCCCCACTCCCACCCACTCCAATTCTCTCTACCAGCTATACACTAAGTGGCCAGACTATTATGATCTCTGAACACATAATACACTCAGTGTATACACTATATAATAAAAGGTTAATATGCAAATTGACTCCTCCACCAGGAGTTCAACCAGCAGGCAGGCCAGCCAACTGCCCATGTTCTCTGCCCCTGGCCAGGCTGGCGGGAACCCATCCATGTATGAATTCATGCACCAGGCCTCTATTCCTCTAAAAGAAAAAAAAACAATGTATATATATATATATGTGTGTGTGTGTGTGTGTGTGTGTGTGTGTGTATGTGTGTATGTGTGTATGTGTGTATATATATGTATATATGTGTATATATGTATATGTATATACATATATATGTATATATATTTTTATGAATGGCAAGATTATTATATGTTCAGAGATCATAATAACTTGGCCACTCAGTGTATATACATACATTTTTTAGTTTCCGTGCTTTGTTCAAAATGCCTTGCACCTGTGGCCTTCTTCAGAGGGCTAGTGATGAGTCAGTTCTCCCACACAAAGAGAGATCTTAGTCTGGGGCAGCCTGTAAACATAGACTAACCATTATAAAAATCTGACACCCTGGTTCTCTTGCCTCAGAGATGGGTACATCATGATCTAATTCATAGTTTGAACTCCCCAATAGTTCAGGCTAAGGCTGAAAGTTGTTTAAGATGCTCTACATTCCCTTCTCTTTCACTTATTTCCCCTGGCCCTTAGCCAATCCCTTGCTCATGAAGCTGTTTCCCAGGGTCTGCTTCTGAGGAGCCTACATGAGACATTTGGTACCAAGAGTACAGGGTGGGGGAGGGGTAATGAAGCTGGGATCTGTGGATGGGGTTCTAGAGTTATGTCACTAGGTGAATGGCAATAAGGATCCTATCGGAGGTGGTTGTGGAGCCTTGAGAGCCCCTGGAATGCAACTGCTAAGCTTTTACCTGTGGTCAAATAAAATTATTAAATGGGTTGAATTGTGTCCCCCAAAGATACAGGTCCTAACCCCAGTACCTGTAAATGTGACCTTAATTGGAAAGATGATCTTCATGAAAATCAAGTTCAGATGGGGTCATTAGGGTGGGCCCTAATCCAACCTGACTGATGTCCTTATGAAAAAAGGACATGGGACCCAGAAACAGACACACGTGCAGGGGAAGATGATGGGAAGCCAAGGAACTATAAGAGGCAAAGAACAGATTCTTCCTCCCTCAGAAACAGCCCTGCTGATCCCTTGATTTTTGGCCTTTTGGCATCCAGAACTCTGAGAGAATAAATCGCTGCTGTTCTTACCTGCTCCGTGGTACTTCATATTGGCAGCCTTAGGAAACTGACAGAAGGGGTACACTAGATAGTGCAGTTTTCTTTGGCCTTTGAGAGGTGTAAGGTAAATGGCAATTACAAAGACTGTGGATGGATTCCATAATAAACTGAAAAGAGAAAATGAAAGATTCAAGTTGGTCAACTTCAAGAATGGTGCGAAAGTCAGAAAACCCCTTCCGGACTTTTTTTTTTTAATATGCTTTTTATTGATTTTTTACAGAGAGGAAGAAAAAGGAATAGTGAGTTAGAAACACCGATGAGAGAGAATCATTGATCAGCTGCCTCTTGCACACCCCCAACTGGGGATGCGTCCGCAACCAAGGTACATGCCCCTGACCGGAATCGAACCTGGGGCCTTTCAGTCCACAGGCCGAGGCTCTATCCACTGAGCCAAACCGGTTTCGGCCCCTTCAGGACTTTTAGACAGACCTCCTACAGCTGGAGATGGACAATGTGAAGACCAGGTCCAGGACCAACTCAGAGTCCTCAGTCTCAAGAGAAGCTGAGTTCACCAT
Source organism: Pipistrellus hanaki (assembly GCF_964339955.1). Lineage (NCBI taxonomy): Eukaryota > Metazoa > Chordata > Mammalia > Chiroptera > Vespertilionidae > Pipistrellus > Pipistrellus hanaki. The sequence goes on from NC_140510.1 coordinate 19,613,930, forward strand.
CAGGGAAGTGTTCTCGGCAGCAGTCAGGGCCTTGGTAAGGAAGGAATGAGGCCTTGAGACTTGGAGTTGGAACATGTCCTAGAGGCCCTTTAGAAACTTGAACCACAGGACCCTAAGCCTGTGAGGCCTCACGTCCTCTTGTTAGTGGGCAGTCTTTCCCTTGCTTGAAGATTGAAACCAAGTATATGAATGTAAGCTTAGAAGACTAACAAAAGGTTTATTTTATGGCTTATAACCATTCTTAGACCTTAGTTCGATAAGTTTAATAGGCCTTCCATTCTATCTGTGAGAGAAGGGAGTGTCTCAAACTCACTCCATAATATTTGTGACCATAGTCGAGCTACCTAATGAATTTGAGCCTTAATTTTCTTATCTGACAATAAGTGGTTAATTACACAAAATGTATGCAAAATAAAACTACTTCACAAAGAGGGTACTTGACAGTTATAATCGATTAGATTCCTTCTAGCTCCAAAGGTCCCTGACTGTAATAATGGATAAGTCTACACCTAGGAAAGAGGTAGCCAGGGAGGAATGTGAAGGGAAGCAGTTTCTTTTTCTCTTTCTTTTCATCCATTGAGAGGGAGATGAAGTCAACAGCTGTGGAAACAAACAAGCTCACTTAGTGAGTTGAATAATAGGAAACCATTGCTCAAATGAAAAGAGCAGCTGGCTTTTTACCAAGGCGTCATTGTCATACACCCTCACATTTGGGATCATTAGAAATTTACATGGGGTGAATAGCACTGAAAACTTTATTTACTTTCCCATAAATCATCAGAAAAATGCTAGCAGACTCTCAGTGAGATGTGAGGGGAAAAGAAACACACAGCAGATGTATGTTTTTCATGTGAATGTGAGGGAATCTGCTGGAAATAAATTTAAGCTTTCCTGAGACAAAGAAGTGGCAGGCATTCAAAGGAAGATAGATGCTTGGTCCTCCAATGGGGAAGTGTGGCAGAGAAAAATGAGATCCATTTAAAGGCATAAATTAGTTCAAATGTTTTAGATCCAACTAATTACTCCTAGGCCTGTTAAGTACTATCTCAGGATGTTAGCATCCCAGGCCCAGGAGTATCTAAGCACACAGCTCCAAATTATACTAAGTACACTCTTCTGTGATTATAAATATCCAGAACAGAATGTTTATAAAATGTAAATAATAGGAAAAATATATAACCTCATGATCTACTGAAAATTAACTTACAGTAGAGTCTAATTCCTTTTAGTGTATTTTCTATACACATAATAGAGGATATAAAATTTTGAAGGTTGTCTTTGTCATTTGCTGTCATCTTGTAATACTTTTCAATCTCATTCAAAACACTTTATAAATATAATATTATTTTACTGATTGTACAATATTTCCTTGTATGAATGTTTACAATTACTAACAATTCCCTACTAGTAGAAATTTCGTTTTATTTTTAAATATTTTATAAGTAAAAAGTTATAAAGTAATCAAAATTTAATTTACTTTTTTGATTATAACATCAATACATGTTACTGTGGAAAAATTGGAGAATAAAGAAAATTATAGCAAATTAAAAACAAACTTATTTCCATTTCCTTCCTTTCTGATGTAATCACTTAAACAGCTTAATTTACTTTTTCCCAGACTGCAGAAGTCCTCTGCCATCTCCGGCCCTTTCCAGATCTATCCTTCCTGTGCTCCATTGCCTATTCCTACACAAAACTGTTCCTTAAATTCAACAAATTCCTATAACTATATTTGAGTTTCTGTGAAAACCTGTAAAAGATACCTTCTGGCGCTGTATTCCAAATTTACATATATAACAGATTTCTGGTGTTGCATTCCAAATTTAGACATAAGACAGACTGACAACTTCCTTCACCTTTGCACTGATGTCACGTTATCTTTGCAACATGCAGCCCTCCCTTCCTGAGACCTCAGTAACCTGTGAGCAGAAATGGGAATCCTGGTAATAAATCCACATGTATTGATTTTTGTTCCCGGTTGCATGAGAGTTATTTCCCTTCTCTCATCATACCCAGGTATTTCTGAGGAATCACTAAAGAGCACCGGGCTGCCCTTGGTTTAGGAAGTGATCTGTCCAAGGTCTGTGCCATGATAGGCTCTGCTCATATTCTAATTACGAATGTCATTCTCTTACTTTATTGTAAGGCTCTCTGTTACATGTTTTCTTAGGTCAGGCTCTCCTCAAGAAGACCTTGAGATGAGGCCTTAGGCAGAGGTACGGACTTTATTAAGAAAGTGATGTCAGAGGAAACCAGGGAAGGAGGTCGGAGGAAGGAGGCAAGGTAGGAAAGAAAGAAAACAAGTAAGGATGTGATTTCAGACAAAGTCTAGGTTCAGCCTCATCCAGCTAGAGGTTGGGACGGCTAGATTTCAGACACTTGAACCTGAATGTCAGGTATTGCAGACTTTTTGCTCAGAGGAGGTCTCCAAAGCGAGTCTCGGGTGCAGGCCTTCTGAAGCAAAGTGCAAAGCAGCTGGTAGAGGGTTCACAGAAGGAGTAAAAGGAATTCAAAATACCTGCTGGAGCCTGGTCAGTGTGGCTCAATAGTTGAGTATCTACTGATAAACCAGGAGGTCACTGTTCAATTCCTGGTCAGGGCACGTGCCAGGATTGTGGGCTTACTCCTCATACAGGGTGTGCAGGAGGCAGCCTATCAATGATTCTCTCTCATCAGTGATGTTTGTAGCTCTCTTATCCTCTCAGGAATTAATTAGAAGACATATTTGAAAATTTTGTATATCTATATATTTATATCTATATCTATTCTATATCTTTATCTATGCTGGAGCATCGATAATGTTCATTGTTCATTGTTGCTATGGTCTGAATGTGTGTTTTCCCAAAAGGTATATGTTGAGGCCTCATGCCCAAATGTAATGGTATTAGGAGGTAGGGGCTTTGGAAAGTAATTAGGTCTTGAGGGTGGAGCCCTCATCAACGGGATTAGTGCCCTTATAAAAAGAGACCTGAAAGAGGTTTCTCTCTCTACCTCCTAAAGATACAAAAAATAAAAATAAAAAAATAAAATAAAATAAAATAAGGCCCTCTATAAACAAGGGAAGTAGGCTCCCACCAGACACTAATCTATGGGTACCTGATCTTAGGCTTCCCACCCTCCAGAGTTGTGAGAAATAAACATCTGTTGGTTAAGTTACCTAGTCTATAGTTCCTTGTTATAACAATTCAAACTGAATAAGACAACTATACATGTCAAAATCCTTACTGAACTGTAGTTACTTAATATTTCTCACATCTAGTATTATTAATGATAATAAATGTTGATATGGGCTTTATGGTTTTATATCTCTCACATCTACCATTATTAATAGTAATGAATGTTAAATGTAATCCTGTTAGGATCTTTAATAAAATTAATTTGTTTTTAACCATTTGACAGTCAAACCAATTTTGATTTGAAATCCAAAAGAATTAAATCTTTGAAAATTCAGGGCTTTTGCAAGTGACTTTAGACATGAATAGTGTAAATTTTTAGAAATTATAACTAAACTATGTTGTGAGCAGCGAGGTTAATGTTAACAGTCTAATGTTATCTATATGCAAAGGCAATATATATTAAATTTAATTGGAAAGTGGTTCTATTAAAAAGTTAGTTATTAGCCAGCTTAACAATGGAGGTAATTATACAGATTGTTAGGAGTAAGAATGACAGTGAGCTAACTACTCTTTCCTTCATACATTCTAACATATTGAAAATAAACCTGAATCTCCATATGAAGATCTGGAGTATTAATGGCATCACTAGAGGTATAAAAATTCCCATACGATCAGCTTCTCTGTTACAGCTTACTTGGAAATACTTCTGGAAAATGAGGTCAAAATGGAATGTGAGAATGAATAAAGGTGATTCTGGGAAGCAAAGCCGGTATGTCCTATTCATCAAAACTTAGGCAGAGAAGTGGCAAAACATTGGTGTTTCTTCCACAATGACAGGCGATATGGGTCAGACGTGTAAGTGCATGCTGTGTCTGAGTCAAGACAGAGGAAAGGGAAAGAAACTAGATTAAAAACCTGGGAGAATCCTATTTTCTTTTGGGGAGCCTTGTTACCTTTTCCACTAATAATGTCAACCCAGTATTTTTCAGGTGAACAAATACAAGCCTCACACAATAGGAGACTATTCAATGTGAAGAGAGAGTGAGATCAGACTAGTTCTTTTCATACTCTCTGAACTGGAAGCGATGCAAAAATCCATTTCTCTATAGGTAAAGTAGAAACATTAGGAGAAGAAAAGTATTATGCTTCTACCCCCCATTTTCCCTCATGGTTTTTGTTAGTAGTTGGCCTGGGGTGTTTAAGTTCCAGAAAAAAAAAAGATACCATTTCAGAATTTCATGCAACCACTAAAAGCATAATTTACATATGAGTTTCACCCTCTATTATTATAGATCATACACTACCAAAATAAATTCAATTCAATACAACAGCTATTTATATGAGATTCTCCAATTAAACTTCCAATGTCTGATATTTAGAATAACTATAAAACACTCTACTTGACATGGGGCATTGGTTTGTCAGCACTGAAAAAAAGTTTTTAAAGATCAAATTTTGTGCAGAGTATTTATAGTTAATATACAAGATTTTGAATATACCTTTAAACCTATTAAGCCCTATTTTTCCTAATATGTACTTGCATTCATGATTTTTTCTTTATCTCTTTATTCAACACTAGTCAAATAAGTGTATGAAGCCAATTACATAGATCTATAATTTAAGGAGAATATCGTTATTGTATGAGTTTGGACAAGATAGTTCAGAGGAGGGTGAAGTTGAATGTGCAGCAAAGAGAAGCGAGTTGAGAGATTCAATGAAATGCTGTGAAGTGTGATCTAAGTGCTCTCTTATCCTACCATTGTAAGGAATGTGGCATCTTGAACAAACTAGCTTCCTCTTCACTCTAGCTTTGGCAGGAAGGGATCGGGCCACTGAACCTCTGCACAGGCTTCAACTGAGAGCAGGGATGTGGGCATTTCTCCCTTTTGGGTAGGCAAGGGACCTAGGAAAAGAGAACACTGTAGAGCACATGTGTCAAACACAAGGCCCGTGGGCCAAATCCAGCCCGCCAGGCCTTGCAATGTGGCCCGCACCACGCTGTCATCACTGCACTCCGCTGTCAGTTTATGACATTGTCAGTTTATGACTGTTCAGTAAACCATTCGGCCCGCGATTTAGGCTGGATTTTAGATTTTGGCCCCTTCTCTGATTGAGTTCGACACCCCTACTGTAGAGCCTAGGAGTGAGCACTGAGGAGAAAGTGAGCTTTCCAGGGAACAGCTTGGCTTTCAAAGATCTGAGGGCACATCGGGAGGATGGCAACACAGGACTCCGGTAAGGTGCTGGATTTCCTGATCCCCCCAAGGTGAAGAAGCTGAAAGGTAAGCAGAGGATTTTGTGCATGGGCAGTAAACAGTATTTAGAATAAAAAGAGCAAGAGGCTTCCTCCAGGTGCCTTTGCAGGGGCCTGTCAGGCAAGTACCAGGGCAAAGCTGCTTTTTTTACACAGTCTGTATTTTTCCAATAATCAGAAATGAGTCCCAATGAGAGGACAAAGGAAAGTAGGGTCAGCAGCAAGGTGGAACAATCATCATATATACCCAGTAAAATAAAATTACCAGAGAGAATGAAGAAAAGCTAAAAAAAAGAAGTACATAAGGAGATTCAAATGCAACACAATAATTACTATTATTATTGTAATAATGAAAAGAGAATATGAAACTCTATAGAAATATATTTGAAAACCTAGAGTAAATGAATGAATTCCTAGCAAAGTACTCATTGCTAAATTAAAAAGCAGGAAATTTGGATGGGCCACACCCCATAGAAAAAATTAAAAAACGTGATTAAAGACATATTATTAGAAAAGAATAAAGTACTTAGGAATAAATTTAATGTGAACAGCACAGTATCTATATTTATGATTCTCAACCTTGGCTTTACATTAAAATTACCTTGGGAAGCTTTAAAAATATTCTGATGTCCTCGGACAAAACAAATCAGAATTTCTAGGTGCAAATCCTAGGCATTGGCATTTAAAAAAAAAAAAAAAATATATATATATATATATATATATATATATATATATATATAATTGATTTTTTTTTTTTACAGAGAGGAAGGGAGAGGGATAGAGAGTTGGAAACACAGATGAGAGAGAAACATCAATCAGCTGCCTCCTGCACACCCCCTACTGCGGATGTGCCTGCAACCAAGGTACATGCCCTTGATCAGAATCAAACCTGGAATCCTTGAGTCCGCAGGCCAATTCTCTATCCACTGAGCCAAACCAGTTTCGGCAGCATTGACATTTTTTAAAGCTTGCAAGTAATTCCAATGAGGTACTGAGTTTAAGAGTCACTGGTCTACATGCATAAAATTATTATAAAATTGTATTTAAATGTACAAAACAAAATCTGAAAGGAAAACACAGTATTTGATGAGAAAGCCTAATTTCAAGGCATTGTTCATTCTCCTGAATTAGTACATAATTTTAATGAAATTCCAAGCATACATGCAATAACTATTTTTAATTGGGAAACCAACTTTAAAGTTTATGTTAAAGATGACTACATTACCAAAAAATAGCCAAGGCAAAGGCCATAATGATTAACTAGTTAGAAAATATTATAATTAATTCATCATTGTATTTGTATAAGATAGGAGAACTAGACTAGGGAATCCAGAAATGGTATCCAATATATATCAGAAATAATAGATGATCTATGTGGCAGTTCAATTACATGGGAGAATGAGGTATTATTTAATAAATAGTATTGGTACAACTGGGTGTATATTTGGAAGGAAATCAAAGTGAACCACCATCTTTTAATGTTTACCAATAAACTCAACATTATTTACCATTGTATATGTATAGTTAAATAATTAACAAATCTATATATACATACATATGTAGAGTTTCTAGGAAACCTCAGGGCCTGATTGGGGGGGTAAAGGGGCAATGGGGGAATAAGGACACGTATGTAATACCTTAATCAATAAAGAAAAAAAATGATGAAAAAAATCCAAAACACACAATAGGTATGACCTTCTTAACCAGGACTGCCACATAGCTTTCCTTCTCTATTTTTTCTTTGACAATCATCCAAATTCTTTTCCTTCTCCTTTATTCTTCTTAGGCCTACAAAACTGTACCTTCAACAGAATGCTGCTCAATTCAGTGGCTTAGAAATTCTTCCCAGTTCCATCTGCTTTTACCAGAGGTTTGGGGCACACAATGGAAGTTAAATGGAGCTTAGAATGGTCATTCAAATGCACCTTTCATGATACCCTCACCATTACCTGGAGCATTAGGACATGGAGACAACTTTGAGTCTAGAATCTATCAGAAAATTCTAGCTTCTTCGTGAATAAAAAATGGTTATTTTTGCCTTTCATTTTTCTTATTTATGGAAATAAGAGTTTGACTTTCCAATTGAAAGAAAAATGTTGGATGTCTTAAGCTGTTTAATTAGTATAGAAATTAATTCTGCTAAATTAGAAAATCTCTGGGTAAATTGGCTTCAGTATATTGGCTAACCCAGTGGAACAGCCTGTGAGAAATTACATTGACCTTGATTACTCAGTGCATCCATATAGGATACCCAGGCATGCTTTTAATCTAATTTCTTCTTATACTTGAATGCCCATAAACATTTTACAGTAGTATAAAAGTACAGGCTTGTGATGACTTTATTAAGGGTTGTTTTTTATTTATTTATTAAACAAACCAGAATTTTTTTTTATATTTAAATAAGTGCTGCCTCTCCAAAGTATTGCATGATAATGTCACTGCTGTTACTACTAATACATTTGTTGACCTTTAAAAAAATAAAATTCCTTAGAGCCTATTGAAGATTCTTTGATTCTCTTCAATGATCATTTGAGACTACTATATGTACAATTTGAAATCAGCCAAAATCATATAGAATAAAATCTGTGTAGACATATAGACTAAGATTGGGGGAAAAAAGATAGCATATAGTTATATAAAATTTAGTTGGGAAAATTCCCTGAATAAAACTATGTGTGTGTGCGCGCCCATATATACATGTAACAAATGATAACTTCTAGTTTCTTAGGTGTTTCAAACTTATTTTGAATATAATTCTAAATATTTAATGTTTCTAGGTAGCTACATGGAAGCCCACCACTCACATGGGATACAACTGTCATTTTGTGGGGATAGTACTTGTATCTATGGGCATACCTTTTAAATGCTGCATAAATTCATAAATATCTTTATTTCTCCTTTTAAACCGTATGGTGTCTTCACTGAAGCCAACCTAAACTGCTCAACAATTCTCCAAGGGTTTTGCTATCTCCAACTTCAGGAATATTTTCTATGCCACTAATAAAATACCCCTGGCCAAATGATCTCCTCAATCCTTGCCAATCCCTGACCAGTGTTGCTTTTGAGACTGTCTCTGGATGGCCCTTCCAGGTATTCTTTCCTGTGAAAAGAAATTTTCACTTACAGCAGCATTTGAATGAGCATCTAATTTTGAAGATGGAGAAAACACCCTTTCAAATTATTGTGAATGTGTCCATTATAATATTAGTATAATTAGTCTTCCAGCCACAACTCATATTCCCGGGTCAGAGCAAAAGGCCTTGTTTATTTAGAAGAGGCAATTCTCTGAGAAAGCAGCCCATTAGTTTTAGATTCCTGGCGCAGACAGTCTGGTCTACAAATTAAAGCAACCATTTAAGCCTCTTTCATGAAAACTGTGCCTGGTAGGGCACTTCTGCATGCGATGAAGTTTTTATTTCCAGAGATTCCACAAAAACAGGAAAGGTAGGTTTTGTATTTTTAGATATGTCATAGTTGATAAATCCTAAGATCCATATATTAATCATTTGGCAAACTTTTTCATTCTCCATAATTTGAGCTTTACACCATCCATTTTACTTGGCACTAAGGAAAAGTAATGTCAGAAAATGGAGAGAGAGAGAGAGAGAGAGAGAGATCCCCATTTATGTTTTGGGGGCATATAATTGGAAATAAGTCAGATTAGGCTTGTAAAATTTTATGCCATTTGATGTCACACAAAGAGGTCAACTTGTGATTCACTTGGGAGTCATAGTTCTGAAATTACTGACTTGTGCATGTAACAGTTTTGCTTTAACATGGGCATTTAATTTCGCATCAATTATAGTTTCTCTTCCATACTGATCCTTGCCCTGAACAAGATCTCATTTTATAAACCCAATTAAACATGGTACTTACTGTGGTTTAAAGACCAAGACAGATTTAATGTATTGTCCAATTTCACAGATGAGCTATATTTCTCATCCTGCATCACTTGCCTATGACGGTAACATAAGTGAACAGTCTGTGCCAGTGGGTGGGTCAGAATGAAAATGGTATAAATACTGCCGTCCTGCAGGTAGAACAACTGGAAGTTCCTCACCTAAAGTGTCAGAGAGCTGTTGAATATATTGTGAAATTAGTGCTTCATATGCATGAATTTCAACCTTTTTTTAAATAAGGCAGAATGGTTTCTGGAAGGTAGTGAGTCTGTTCACAAGTTGTCGAATTGAAATACTTAGTCATTAAGTAAATTAGTGCTATTTTCATCACCATTTGAGTTGCCTTTCCAATTGGGTGCATTTTCTCAATTAGAGGAAACTTTTAGTTAATTTGTTTAAATAGTAAGAAGTCAACGTGGAGCTATTTTATTCTTGCTTCACCGTGGTCTTTGCCTATATCCCACTGTCTCTTCTATGGCTCAGGAATACTATTCATGATGTTGTCATGAACCTTGTCAGATAATGTTGATTGCTTCTCACATCCTGGCCAGTGGTTCATTATCAGGGTTGCACATCAGACTCCCCTGGCATCTTTTAAGAAGTACTGATTCTGGGCTCCACCCCCAGAGAGTCTCTGGAGTGTGACCTCAGCATCCAGATTTTAAAATCCCCCCACCTCAGCCCCACCCCCACTCCCACCTACCATGTGATTCTAAAGTGCTCTGAAGGATGAGAACCAGAGACCCAGATATACTACTCATCCTCTTCATTGTTGGCCACAAAACACTACCCATGCTAGGTATTTGTGAGCATAGAGGAGTTTACTGAAAGTTAGAAACAGGGAGTTGCAAAAGCAAGCACATTTAGTCAAATCAAATTTAATGCTGAGTTCTCACAATTTCCTTTGACCACCCCAAAGGCTGGAAACATTCCCTGGGTCTTCACCACGTATGATCTCCAACCTCAAACCGTTTGATTAATCCATGTTCCCACTCTCTTCTTACCCACTTCTCCCTCATCTGCCTGACAGTGGGAAGGAACTACAACTTATCATTCTTTTATAGTGATTTGGCTCCCACTAACAATCCTGGTCCTCCACTTTCTCGCAGTAGGAACTATGATTATTCAATACATTTGAGAGTTCTTTAGAGGCAACATTCTTACATTTTATCTGGTTTGTAAAATGAGGACACAAGGTTGATGCTGACACCAAAGCTTCCAGGCCCCAGGAACTGCTAAAGAATACATGGCAGATACAAACATGTAGGATAAATGTACTCTTTTTCTCAATTCATTCAGGAGATAGTAACAGCCTGTCATATATGAGGCCAGTGAAGGAAAAAAGGCAAATACAATGGTTTAGTACACATGAAGAGCACACTAGAAACACCTACACAAACTAGAGGATGGGAGGGGAAAGAATTGAGGAAGCACTACAGCAGTAAAGAACCTAGGGTCCCCAGCTGGCTTACTGAGTTCAGATTTCCTGAGTTCAGATTTAAGAAACATAGATTGCAGCATCACAGGTGATGTTGGTGACTACCTAGTCCAGTGGTCAGCAAACTCATTAGTCAACAGAGCCAAATATCAACAGTACAACGATTGAAATTTCTTTTGAGAGCCAAATTTTTTAAACTTAAACTTCTTCTAATGCCACTTCTTCAAAATAGACTCTCCGAGGCCATGGTATTTTGTGGAAGAGCCACACTCAAGGGGCCAAAGAGCTAAAGAGCTGCATGTGGCTCAAAAGCCCCAGTTTACCAACCACAGACCTAGTCGAATCACCCCCTTGACAGATTAGGAAGAGAAACCTACAGTCTAGGAGCCAAACTGAGTTGCAGAAGCTCTCATAGCCAGTCAGTGGTAGTGCCAAGATTAAATCAGAATCTGGTCCATTGGCTACTGGCCCAGGGAGACTCCCCCAACAAGTGAGTTTCCCAGACCCTGTGAGCACAGTTACAGAAGAGGGCAGGCCAGCAAGAGTTGCTGGTAGCGGCAGAGGCCTGAAACTGCAAGGCTGACACCTCTGCAGGGTAATCCACTCAGCTTGCAGTCCTGGCTGTGCACTCCACAGTGGCTCTGCCCGGGGGGGATCACAGAGAGAGAGGGAGGTAGATAATTTGGCTTGAGCATGTGGTGTGAGGAAAGAATGCATACTAAAAACAGAAGAGAATGAATGATCTCAAATAAGAACCACTCTACCAATGTCAGCCTTCAAGTTATAAAACAAGCATATCCCAGCATAAGGTAGAGCTCTGGAAAATGCCAGGAGAATAAAAAAGAGCAAATAAGATGACTTTGGGATCTTGTGTCTGAAAGAAGCAGAGAGGCATTTGGGGGCATGGCCGGCAATAAATGTGCAGCTGCCATCTAAAGAGAAAACAAAGACAAATTCACAACAGGCTTTTAGAAAAACCCCAGTCCTTATGGAGTTAAGAGCAAGAGGGTAGATCATTTAACTCATTAACTATGGTTAGAGTTGCTTAAAAGCTGGCCAAAAACATTCTGTAATGAGGTTGTTCTATTATCAGTGACTTTCTCCTTTGCTTTGTACTACTTCACCACCAGAGGCTAACCTAGAGAAGTTCTGTATTCCATTAGGTTTTTATCCCACAATTTCTAGATTTGTAATTATAAATCAAAAAACTTTGCTTTGAATATTTGTACATTAAAACAAAAACTTTTCCCAAGCATCCACTTTTTCATCCAGTAGGCAATTTCTTCACTATACACCAGAGGTCAGTATTGGCTTATTAATTTATATGAGCTATTAATTTTTATTTTCCCAGTTAATAAAAATGAGAAATAAAATACAAAGGATCATTGTTATATAGAAGCTTTTATATTAATTCCTTAAGTAAGCATCATCTGGGTTGGTATGTGTGGTCATGAAAGACTTAAGAAAAAGAAAAAAAATTAAGGGAAAATAAGCAATTCAAGGAAAGGCTTTGTTCTTATTCCAGGCATATTAATTAAGCAGGTTTTGCATGATAGTTACAATTGCATGTGAGAAATGTTCATATAGTGGTATTAACTTACATGCAAAAAGTGAATTAAACTCTATAGTGTTTTTAGCCTAGGATGTAAGAATCTTATTAAACTCTGTATACTTACAATAGTGTATCAATTTTGGATGGCAAGAGTTACAGATAATTTTTATATTTAAGATAGGAGTTCAGCGGTGTAATAATGATGCTAATATCCAGAGAAGTTCGAAAGATTTAATGAAAAGAAGAACAGACTAAAGAAAGATCTGATGATGCCTACAGATGTATTCAAGGCCTTCCACAGAAAAAGAAAATAGGTTAGTGTTGTGTTGCTCCAGTCAGCAAGGGATAGAACTGTAGGGATAGAAATTGCAACTTCCTGTGAAATACAATTTGCTAAAACCTATAGTTTCAAATGTGAAGTCTCCTTCCGGGCATGTACATCCCAGGTGCCATCTGCTTTACAATTTATACCTGAATTCTCTAGGGCACTGTTTGTTCATCATAACCACCTCTAATGTTTTAACCATGCGTTGTCTTTTGTCGTCTTTTATTTATTTTATTTATTTATTTTTAAAATATATTTTATTGATTTTTTACAGAGAGGAAGGGAGAGAGATAGAGAGCTAGAAACGTCGATGAGAGAGAAACATCAACCAGCTGCCTCTTGCACACCCCCTACCAGGGATGTGCCCGCAACCAATGTACATGCCCTTGCCCGGAATCGAACCTGGGACCTTTCAGTCCGCAGACCGACACTCTACCACTGAGCCAAACCGGCTCCGGCTCTTTTGTCGTCTTTTAAAACATACTGTAATTATTTTTTATTATGTAGCTTTGCATTTTTATATCTTATCTACAAAATAAATTCCTTTTATAAACATATTTTATTTTCTCCTCCATAATACTTAGTATAATACAATGGAGTTAGTAGATACTAAGATAGTATTTGAGGAGCAAACATATTTCTTTATCAATAAAGTAATGAATAAAAACACCTACTTTCCCTCCCTCCCTTAATTGAGGGTCAATTGAAATAATGTGTGTGAAAGCACTTTGAAAAGAATAAAGTGCTCTACAAATGTACAGCATTATTATTTCAGAGGGGTTCTCTCAGCTATAACCTTCATGTCAGCTTTAACATAATAGCAACTAAAGAACATTTTTCAAACCTCAATCTGAAAAGGAACTTGTCTCATCTGGGCACAAATTATAAGGCTCCTGGAAAAAAAATGTGTGTGCATATTTCTTGTTTGTTTTTGAATAGCACAATGAGCTTTGGTCTTTTCGGGGAAATTGTTGCTCTGGTAGAAGTAATTCACAGTGTAGAAAATTGCCCTTGTGTCCTTTCAGTGAGAAATTGCAAACAAATGAGCTATTTTGTCTTCCCAAGCAAAGGGACTTACTGGGCATGGGTGGCAGCTGTTCAAGTCCATCTGGTCAAGAATTCACTAAGATCATAATGAGAAAGCAGCTCCAATGCAGGTTGGCACGACAGCCTGCCAATGTTCCTTTGGAGACAAAATGGCCTCTCAGGCCAATAATCTGCATTTTTAAAAGTCTCTAAAGAAGGGTTTATGGAACAATTCATAACAGCTTTAAGGAACTATTATGATATGCTGGGAAGTCATCCATAGGGCAGGGCATACTTGTTCTGTTGGCCTGAAAGCATTTGTTTATGGTTGGCCTTGATCTTAGCACAATTTTATAAACATTTCTTTTCCATTTTATTTTAAGAACAATATTTTTTACAAACAAAATATTGTGAGCAAATAAGAAACGCAGCTAGATTTTTGAAACACCTTATTGACTCTGAAATAATATTTTAAACCTTACATAAAGCATGTATGCTCATAGATAAGGGGGGATTCCTATATAATAAAGCTGTAATATGCAAATGGTCATTACGCTGTGAAGCATAAAACTGACCACATAACAACAAGATCATGGATCAGCAGGAGGGTGGGGCAGCAAGCTACAAGCAGGTGGTGGAGAGCTACAGGTGGAGGCAGGGCAGCAAGGTTTTAGGGGGGGGGCGTGAGAGAGGGGGGCCAGGGGGGCTGTAGGAGGATGGGGCAGTGGGCAGAGAGCTACTGGAGGGTGGCAGCCAGCTACTGGCACATGGATTCATGCGCAGGGCTACTAGTGGATAAATAATTAACTGAAAGTTTATAAAAGCTTCTCAGGAAGTAAGCAAATGGGAAAGAGATGAGTGGCAGAACTATAACTTCTCATCTACCCTAATAATTTGTTATTTACATAACTTCTCAACATACATTTAGCATTTTTAACATGCTTTTTCTTATTACATTATGGGAAGAATGTGGTGAGGTAGAATGAGTGTGTTTTATAGATGAGTATACAAGAAGTTAAATGACAGGTTTTGTGTTTTCAAGATCTCAAAAGCACAAGTGAAATTAGCATTTAGGATGTCGCTTGCTTTAGTCCTATTTGCTACAAGTCTCTGGAATAGCCCCAGTGATTGGCAAAATCATTAGTCAACAGAGCCAATTATCAACAGTACAACGACTGAAATTTCTTTTGAGAGCCAAATTTTTTAAACTTAAATTTCTTCTAACGCCACTTCTTCAAAATAGACGCCCCAGGCCGAGTCTATTTTGTGGTATTTTGTGGAAGAGCCACACTCAAGGAGCCAAAGAGCTGCATGTGGCTCAAGAGCTGCAGTTTGCTAACCATGGCCCTGGGCTGATGGCGCTGCCTCTGATCCCTTTCCTCACTTAGCACTCCTGCCTTCTCTAAGCCAAACACACTAATCTCGTCTCTTCAGAATCCTCAAGCAACTTCAGAAACTCTGATGAAATAGGGAAGTTACTTCCCGGTTTGTTTCAGATTTATCCTCCAGTGTGCTAGGGGTGGTTTAGAATTGGGAGTGAAGAGCCAAAGAGCAAAATGTCTATTGATTCTCAAGTTAGGGTTAAAGGCACCGGGGCAATCTCACATTTCCATAGGATGTCCTAAGAAATTCTGTGTCTATCACAGGCCCAGATATCACTCCACCAGCCAAAAGCCATGGGCAGCCTTAACAAGCAGACTAAAGAAGGTTTGGAAGTCCTTGACAGTCACTCTTCACGCAGGGAGTTCCAGTGACTGCTCAGCTTTCAGCGAGTTAGGAGGTATGAGGCTCATCCTGGTGATCATTTCCAACAGAAACACAAGCTCAAGGCAACTCTGCTACTCAGAGGTGAATGCTGGCTTTTGAAAGTTAAGTTGTTCTTAACTAGTAATCCACGATTCTTTCTACCTGTTCCAAGAGGCAGAACAATAAACTGGCAGAACTTTCATCCCTTCAGGATCTCCAGCTCCAGCTAATCCAGAGGGTGAACTGAAACAGGTCAGCACCTGATTCAGAGATTCTGGAAAGAAAGCTGATTCTGTAGTAATCAGGGTTCCAGGTAAGTCATCTGGGGATTGAGGGAGCAGGAGCCATGTTCAGAATCTATCAATTATAAAGGTTTCCTATGATTTTTTAGAGCCAGAGGGCATATCATTAGTCTCTGGGAGGTAAGAGGTCTGGACAGTCAGGCTAGGATGAATGTCTGGATCTCACTCCCAATTCCCGAGGGAACCTCTAAGACCATCCCACTGTGTTGTAAAATTCTTGGCACATAGTGGGTTTTGAGTAAACGTTAGTAGAACGAATGTTTATTGAAGGGCAACTATATTACCTATGGAGTGAACCTACTGTTAAAATATTATATTTCAATTCTTTCTTTTTTTTTTCTTTTTTTTTTTGTCTTCAAGGGAGAAACTTTGCCTTGTTCATGTCCATCTCTCCAGGGGCCGGTAGAGCCCTAGGTATCCAATGGTTTGTCTTCAGAATGAACAAACCCGGTAAGTCCAGTCACTGATTATCATATAGCTCAGGTGAGAAAGGGCTGGGATTTGGTAAAGTACTCAATCATTGAATAGAATCAGGGTGAATGGATCCCATCACATCTATAAACAGAGACCAAAGCAGCACGCCCAATACAATAATGACAGCAGCTTACGATATAGGTAAGTAGATATACATAGAGTTCAAGTGAAATGTTGGCCTGCCCAAACAGATATATAGAATACGAGATAATTACAGGAAGGACAGCAAATTGGGATGAGGGCTATCTGTCATTACAGAGGAGGGTCCAAGCTAATGCCATGATCTAGAACTGGGTACCCCTTTGAGGGAGGGCGATGGCAGATAACAAAACATGAGGAACAGGGTTCAAGCTGAAGCTTAGAACAGAGTGAGGCCCATTTACCAGAACTAAGGTAGGACATTAAAGCAGAAACAAAGTAAAAGGGATTGAACCGCAGCTCAGACACCTAGCCATATAAAAGTCCCCCCGGCAACAGTTCAGGATTAGTGCTGAGTGTCAAGGCAGTGGTGAGGCCGCAGGAGGTCACTGGGTTGCCACAGCGCAGGAAGAAGGACGCTTACAGAGACTAGAAACCAGGCCTGAGCTAATATTGGCAAACAGTGAATTTGATTTGGGATGTCCATTCTAACAAACACCAGTGTAATTTCCTGACATATTCCAGGATGTTTACAAGAGCTAATTTCCTTGGAAATGAATTTCTAAACATTCATTATAGAAAATTCTTTTGCTGCTTACACTTTAGGAAAAAAGGTGTATTATTTACAAAAGTTTAGGTTTGTTGAACTATTAGAGGAAACAGGAGGGGGGGAAAAAACCTTCACAAACTACCTTCTCCAGCTACTCCTTGCAGATGTATCCTTAAAATAATTACTTGACATATTTATATGTACATCTTTAGTTTAATATCTTACCTAATTGTCCAACAAACTAAATCAATGTTGTTTTCAATGCATTAAACGAACAAAAAAATAAGCTGGCTAATAGAGAATGCAGAGAGCCCAGTGGTCCATGAAATCACTGGATTTGCAAAGTGATTTTCTTTTTCGTGCTGTGCACTATCTGAGAACAAAATCTGTTGGCAAAGTACTTTAGTGGCAACCAATTAGAATATAGCGACATTAGGAATGCCACACAAGGGCAAACCATTGGTTTATCCAGGCCAGCCTATTATAGTGGCAACATGAGATGGTTTCTGGAGACCACACTTATATGACATGGTCACAGTTTATAACAATGGGCGTATTTAATATACCTTACAAAAATCTCTTAGTGAACTCACATGTAATGTACCAAATTATAATTTTTCCAATTTCATGGATTTTTTTTTAGCAGTTCCCCATCTTTGTGTTATAAACTCCACAAATGTAATGTCCAATATGTGAAAAGAAAAGAACATTATGCCGGGACCGGTTTGGCTCAGTGGATAGAGCGTTGGCCTGCGGTCTGAAGGGTCCCGGGTTCGATTCCAGGCAAGGGCATGTACCTTGGTTGCGGGCACATCCCCAGTGGGGGGTGTGCAAGAGGCAGCTGATCGATGATTCTCTCTCATCGATGTTTCTAACTTTCTATACCCCTCTCTTCATCTCTGTGAAAAATCAATAAAATATATTAAAAAAAAAAAAAAGAAAAGAACATTACCCTTTTTCTACTAGTAGACTTCTGGATATTTCTAACATGTCCTAAAACCTCAAAATATTTCTGATATCTGAAACTGTTTCTAACCCACTGTGCTGTGGCACAGTTCTCAGTGTATGTTTCCCAGAGCAGCAACAGGAACAGAGAAATTGTTACAAATGTGATTTCTCAGCCCCCACCCCCAACCTGGGACCTACTGAATCAGAAAATCTGGCGTGGCCCCACAGCAATTTGTATTTTAACAAGACCTCAGATGATTCTGAGGCATGCTCAGGGTTGAGAACTTCTGCTATCTACACAGTAAATTTATCCGTCCAAAAGCATATCATTGCCTTTACTCTTTAGTGTGATGATTACTTATCATAGTAATTTATTCCTCTGATGTTTTAGTGAGCAACACAAACATTTAGAATTTGATACACTAGAATACAAAATGGAAAGGAAGAAGGAAACAGTTTTGGTAGTAAAATCAACACTACAGAGCAGTTTGGGGGTCATTTGGTGCAGGGTCAGGTATCACATTGTAAAAGCACAGCCAGATGCTAAGGCATTCCAGTGATGAGCCTTAGTCATGAAGAGATGAACTCACAATTGTTATACCCAAATTCCTCTGTCAAAGAGCAAATTATGAAAACATTTCGGAGACATTTTTGTCAAAATGAAAATAAATGTTTCAAAAATAATGGAGAAAACTTAGATATACACAAAATGTTTACTTGAAGACACTGAAACACATGTCCTTATAGTACTCTATTTGTCCTCTGAAATGTAAAATAATATTGTCCACTAATGTTTTATTTCAATTTTTTTATTGTGGCAAAAATACATATAACAAAATTTAGTATTTTAACAAATTTTAAATGCATAGGTCAATGGTATTGAACACATTCATAATATTATGTAATCATTACTGCATTCTATCTCCATAACTTTTTCATTTCATAAAAGTGAAACTCTGAACCCACTAAACAATAGGTCCCCATTTCCCCAGACTCCAATCCCTGGCAACCACCATTCTACTTCCTGTCTCCATGATTTGAATCATACAGTATTTATCTTTTGTGATTGGCTTATTGACATAGCATAAGGTCCTTAAGGTTCATTCATGATATAATATATTGAAGAATGTCCTTCCTTTTAAAAGATTGATTAATATTCCAATGAATATATCACATTTTCCTTATTCATTCATCCATTAATGGACACTGAGGTTGCTTCCAAATTTTATCTATTGTGAATAATTCTGCTATAAATATGGGTGTACAGATATTTCAAGTACTTTCTATCAATTATTTTTGGGGGGTATATCCCAGAAGTAGAATTGCTGGATCATATGGTAATTCTTTTTTTGGAGGGGGTAGAAGGGAACTATACTGTTTTCCAGAGTGACTATCATTTTATGTTCTCGCCATAGTGCACAAGGGTTCCACTTTCTCCTCACTCTCACCAATGCATCTTGTTGTCTATGATGGCAGTCATCCTAATGGGTGTGAGGTACTGTCTCACTGTGGTTTTGACTGTATTTCCCATATTATTAGTGATATTTAGCATCTTTTCATTTGCTTATTGGCCATTTGTTCATCTTCTTTGGAGAAATATGATATCTATTCAGGTCCTTTGTCCATTTTTGAATCAGGTTTTTTTATTTTTGTTGTTGAGTTTTAGGAATTATCTATATATTATGGGTATTAACCCCTTACTGCAAATATTTTATCTAATTATGTGAATGCTTTTTTAATCCAGTGGTGTATTTTGATGAACAAAATGTTAAATTTTCATTACATCCAATTTGTGTATTTTTTCTTTTGTTAACTGTGCCTCTGGTGTCATATCACTCTATCCTAAGTCCTTTTGATTGCTGATATCCCCCAAATTATATCTTTATACATTGTGTGTTCAAAAACATAAACATTCTTTTAAATGCATAAAGATCTTAAATTATGTACAATAAAATGGAGTCACAAACCAAAGTTACAATACTACCTATTTGACTAATAATTGTTTTCACTGTATCAGTTTCTAAAATCATGCAAACAAACAAACAAATCAGAAGTCCAATTATAAATTAATGTTACAATAATACTAGCTTTTTGGCATCTTTATTTTACTTTTATGATATATTTTTCTTCATACATCTTTGAGTTATTTGTACAGTATCCTTCCATTTCACTCTGCAGGATTGCATTGAGAATTTCTTGCATGGAAAGTCTAATAAATTTCCTCAACTTTTGTATATCTGGGGTGTCTTGTTTTCTCCCTCACTTTTTAAAGAGTTTTGAAGAATGTAGGATTCCTGATTGACAGACCTTTCCTTTTAGCACTTTGGCTATGTTGACCCATTGCCTTCTGCCTCCACAGAGTTTCTGATGAGAAATCTTAGTGAGGAACCCTGGTTTGTGATGATTTACTTCTGGCTTCCTGTTTTCAAGGTTTGTTCTTTGTCTTACTGAGGCTTGGTCATAATGTTTCTCAGAATGTATCTCTTTGAGTTCATTTTACTTGGAGTTTGTTGAGTTTATTAGATGTTTATATTCATAATTTTCATAAAACTTGGGAATTTTTCAGCCATTGTTTCTTCAAATATGCTCTCGGTCCCTCTCTCTTACTCTTCTCTGGAACTCCACGATGTGTATGTTTGTCTGGTTGACAGTATTCCGCAGGTCTCTTAGGATATTTATACTACAATCTTTTTTTTTTTTTTTTTCTGTTTCTCAGACTCAGAAATTTCCATTATGCTATCTTCAAATTCACTGATTCTCCTACCTGTTCAAATCTGACTTTGAATCCCTCTGTAGTAAGTTCTCAGTGTTGTAAACAGGTTCTATCATTTGAAGTGTAATGACACATAAAAAAATCAATTTTACCATAGGCCTATTAATATAAAAAAGAATTAAGTTCCTATTGATCTCATTAATCTCATAACAAAATGATGTTGAACAAAATGATGTTATTTGAGGACCTTCTATAATTTACCATTTCAGTGATTATATTTTTAGTTTCAGAATTTTTAGATTTCCTTTTTAGATTTTCTATCTATTTACTGATTTACCATTTTGTTTATACATTTTCTTTTCTCCACCTTTTCCTTTAGTACTATATATATATATATATATATATATATATATATATATATATATATATGTAATTTATTGATTTCAGAGAGGAAGGGAGAGGGAGAGAGAGATAGAAATATCAATGATGAGAAAGAATCATTGTTTGACTGCATCCTGCACACCCCTTACTGGGAACTGGGGCCAAAAGCCCAGCATGTGTCTTGACCAGCAATGGAATCATGACCTCCAGGTTCATAGGTCAATACTCAACGACTGAGCCAAGCAGGCCAGGCTGAGTACTCTGAGTATTTTTAAGGCGCTTGTTATAAAGCCTTGGTCTAGTATATCTGCCATAAAGTCTTTTTTCAGGGACAGTTTCTTTCTTTATTTTACTCATTGAATGAACCATATTTTTATGGGGTTTTTTTTGTTTGTTTGTTTGTGTGTGTGTGTGTGTGTGTGTGTGTGTGTGTTTTGTTGTTGTTGTTGTTGTTTTTTGTGTGTGTATGTATGAGTGCATTTGTGGCCATTTGACTCTAATACTGTTTTTACTCGAGACATCAGATCCTCCCCCTTCCAGTGTTTGCTCTTTTTTAAATTTTTAGTTTTTATTTTTATAATTGATATATACTATGTCTGGCTGAGGGTCAATCTAAGCTATAAACTCAAAGTATTTTCTGCGCCTTTTTCTAGATAGATATGCATGGTCACTTTCTAATCTTCTCAATATAAAAAGTGGTTTTTGAATAACCTAGTCTTTAATACCTGCTTTTCAAAAGGGAAACAAATAGAAAAATAAAGTGGGATAAGGGCATTATCCCTTTAAATGCCCTAGAAGTCACTTCATCAGCAGAGGAAGAGGCTTGCAACAATGGAGTATGTGTAAAAACAATGAGTGTTTACCTCTATATCTACTCTTATGTGACCAAAAGCAGCAATCAGTGATCAGAATACCAATTCATGATATCTGGAGAAAAGGGTCCTTTTTTTTTTTTTTTTTTTTTTTACAGTTACTCCTACCTGCTGTGTCCATCCACTTTAAGAACATTGTGCACCAGTGGCCTGTCACATGACTATAAGTGGGAAGGGTTAGATACTACTATGTTAAGAGCTGACATTTATCACAATTTGCGGCAATTTACTATTCAAGTATTCTCATGGAAGTTGTAAGCCTTCAATAGACTTCAGAGTTCCACAATGGATAGAGCATCGGCTTGGGGACTGAAAGGTCCCGGGTTCGATTCTGGTCAAGGGCATGTACCTTGGTTGTAGGTATAGTCCCAGAGGGGGGTGTGCAAGAGGCTGCTGATCAATAACTCTCTCTCATCGATGTTTCTAACTCTCTATCTCTCTCCCTTCCTCTCTGTACAAAATCAATAAAATATATTTAAAAGAATAGACTCCAGAGTTCCAAAACGGACAGACTCTGCCAGTATAATTGTCGGTGAGAACACAAGATTCCTGGTCCCTTCTACTCTACCATCTTCCTGACCACTAGTTGTTATACATGTTCCAACTGGACAGTCCTTGAGGAACTTGATCCTCCAACAACCATGTGAGTGAGCTCAAAAGAAGAACCTTCTTCATGGAGCCTTGACATGACTGTGGTTCCAGCTCACTTGACTGGGACCTTGTGAGAGATCCTAAACCAAAGGACCTGCTAAGCCATGCTGCGATTCTTGACTCACAGAAACTGTTTTAAGCCACTAAAAACAAACAAACAAAATTATTATTTTTTAAAACTTAAATGGAAACTTCACAACCTTTGACTTACTCTGAAATGTACCATAAGTCTAATTCCATGTTCAATTGATGTTTGTTGAAGGACAGAATGTGTAACCAGTACAGCATGCGAACCCCAGAGTAGTGGCATCACTGATTAAAACAATGACAGCAAGAATTTCTCTGAGTCCACATCCTTGCACAAATTTATTCAGATAGTCAAGTAGGGAATTTGGTGAAAAACATTTAAATTTAGTGGAGAAAATAAAGTTTTAATTTTCTCATATTCCATGTCCCCTATTGTCTGGCATTCTTTTATCCACTCAGTTGTTTTTGTCTGGATTTCAAATAGGATTTCTAATAATAAATATGAATCATTTCTATCATCCAGTTGTTCACTTTCTTTACATTTCTGTCCTTAATAATTATATGCGAGTCTTTGAATATGAAGATAAAAACTCTGATTCAGTATTCATAATGCATATGCCTTGAATTATGTATTTTGTCAGATGAATGGATTTGTATTGACCCATATTATTGCACTTTTTTCTAGTCTTTATGTAACCAATAGCTATTGAAAGACTGTCATGTGAGCAGTGGCCAGCATTGTTCATTGATTAGAGTGTAGATCCATGCACCTGGGATGGAAATTCCATCCCAGTTGGGGTGTGTGTGGGAAGCAACCAATTGATGTGCCTCTCTCATGTTGATATTTCTTTCCCTCCTTCCTTTCTTCAGTTCCAGTCTCTTTGGGATGGGAATGGGGGGGGAATGAAGACAAATATGTGATACCTTAATTAAAAATAAATAAATAAATAAATAAATAAATAAAGTATCCTCAAGTGAGGCTTAACAAAAAAGAAAAAAGGAAGAAAAAGAATTTAATGTGGGTGTAGCTTTCAACTTTACCATAAATAGAACTGATCAAACAAGATAATGTAGAAATCCAACAAAGGCCCTTGCTTTGGCCTCATTAGCAACATAACCAGCAAAAGACAATGGTCACCCATCATCCATTTAAATAGGTACTAAAAAAATGTATATTTGGAAAAATCCAAAGAAAGAAAATAAATACTGTATAGTACTATAAATCTGCTGCTATGGATACCTGGATGATAAAAGATAAAATTGACAAGCCTAGGACCTTTCAGTGATCAGATTGTCGGGAATGATTAACTGTGTTCTGACAATAAGAGAACAGGAAAAAAGAATGTCCTGGTGAAACATAAATTTAAAATGCTGCGGGCATGTTCTAAAGAAGACAGATCAGTCTACAGGAATTAGCACAAAGGGAAGTAGTTCTGAGACAACTGGAGGTATAAGACTTCAGACCCAAGTTTATGATGTTCTCAATGTTCTTTTCATAGATGGAAAACACTTATTTAAGTATGGAAAATGTAATGTTATTATTATAATTAGTGCATGTTCACTTTAAAATAATCTTACAACAATGTTTAATCCAGAATAGAAAATTCCTTAAGTTAAGGTGGCTATACATCCTGGTTTTCTGACACTCCTTAATCTTGCTGATAATTCAGATGTAAATATCAATGGCACCTCCAGTGTACTGGTGTACATGTGTATAGGCATATAGCTTTTGATTTTTTTTTTTGCTTGTTTGCAAATAGAATGATATATATATATGATACTGAAACTTTTTTCACTGGAAATGCATCATTTATTCTTTTTGTTTTGTTTTGTTTATTCAAAGTAATCCTTTTTTTAATCTGCTATATACTCTCCATTAAATATATTGTAGTTATATAGTTCTCAATTAAAACCACTTGCATTGTTTTGAATTTTGCATGACTACAAATAATTTTAAGAATATTATTCTTATTCTAAGGCTCAGGTTGATGGAAGCTCTACCATCTGGAGCATACCCAATTGTGGCAGTAGCAGAAGACCAACTCAACTAACAATAAAATGTGCTAGTCAGAAATAGCAAATATTTTATCTAGCTATGATCTATTTCCTAGAATTAGTCACACAGCCATGCCTAATTTCAAAGGGAAGGAGAAACAAATTTTACAAATGCCTGAAATGAAGTGTACCAAAAATACATATTTGGGGGTGGTTTGTGGGTAGAGGAACAGCCTTGGACCCTCGCCAGGGCCTGGTCAGATTGTGTCAAGTGTAGGGTTTCCCAGGAAAGCAAGTTGGCATAGCTGGAGCCGGCAGGGTACTCTAGTGAGTGGCAGGAGTAAGAGTGGGTCCTGATGGAGGGGCAGAGAAAAAAGGGTCTGGGATGTGTTGAGCATCATAGGTGGCCTACAGAGGGCAGGTTCAGGACTGAAGCACTACAGATTCAACCCCACTTCCCAGAGGAAGCCTGATCTCTAAGGATCTCAGTAGTGACAGGGACATCCTGAAATGAGAAATACCTGGGTTGCTCTGGTGCCGGAGGCAGCTCCTCCCAGGCCCATCAGTATGGAGTCTGACTTGCACCACCTAACATGTAAACTCCAGTACTCATGGACACCTCCCCCAGCCACCACCCACTCACCCCAAAGTTCCAGTGGGACAGGTTCTGGCCCGAAGTCTGTGCAGGGGAGAGACTGAAGATACCAGAAGAGAAGGGAATGAACTGGACATATAAGGGCCACAAATCTATATAGATTTTCAGGACCTGAAAGACTCCGAGACAGGATTACAGGCTCCTGATGTAGAAACCTGGGACCCCAATCCGACATCTGCCAGCTCTAAGGCCATAGCAAGCAGAACACACCATACCATTGCATACTCAGGGACTAGTTATTTCTCCTGGAAGCTGCAAGATGTTTAAAATTCATCCCAAAAGACCATCACTGCCATTCCTGGAGACTTCCCCCTGAAGAGCAGCCTTAGGACATTATGCTATCTTTCTGAGGGTAAAGCCAACAGGATTTCCTCATAGATGGACATGGGAGTGATAGAAACAGAAGCATAAAGGATGCTGCTAAGGTGTCTGGCTTGAGCAAGGAGAACCAGGGTGGACAGGGTGAGGTAAGTGAGGTGTTGAGGGCACAAATTTCTCAGGGTCATGCAAAAGCACAGTAGGCACTTGAATGATATGCTGAATGTTTTTAAATTTTATGCCTAGGCAATTATCCTGCTTCAGTTTTATTCCAGACCTGATTACAGCCATGAACTAAGTCGGAATGGTCTGTGCAGAATCAGGCTTAGTAAGGGTGAGGTGAATAGCAGAAGGCTGGCTCTAGACATGTCGACTTTGAAATAACTATTGAACATCCAAGTGAAGACAGAGAGTGGACAGCTGGATCTTTGGTTCTGCATCTCAGCAGAGAAGTCTACACTAAAATTACACATTACTGAGTTATAACAAGACAAGATGAACTCGTGAAGGCAACGAGTACAGATAGTGCAGGTAAGAGAGGCGGGTCAATGAAATTTATAAGAAAGAAAAAGATAAACCAGCAAAGGACCTTAAAAAAGAGAAACTAGGGAGAGAAAAAAAAAACAACAAAAAACTAGGAGTGTCAAGACATGGAAGACAAGAGAAGAAAATGTTTCAAGGAGTAGGGAGCAATCACTCAGGTGCCACACTGTTGTATCAAATTAGATAAGAACTGAGATGGAAGGGCTGGCTCCTGCAGCAGGGAGGTCATTAATGATGTTGAATAAAGATCATTTCCATGAAGAGATGGGGACAAAAGTTTAAAGTGCATTGTACAAAAAGCAGGAGAGGGAGAAGGGAAATTTAATTTAGCAAATACAGGCAACTCTTTCAAGGGAAAGAGGGAGAATGGAGTGAGGGATACAAAGAAGCAGAGGATAGGGGTAGGGGGCAGAGGTCCAGAATTTAGGGCTTTTTCTCGAACGTGGCACCTCAACTCTCATCTTTGGGTTTGTCAGTGGGTTCCCTAGATCCTGATTTTTCAGCAGATAGGGGTTCAAAATAACAAGCACTTCATTCGAATGGGTAGGAGATTTTTTCTGCCAGACACATGTGAAAGGAAATGGCAACATGTGGCAATTTGACTAGAATCAGCAACTTTTTCTCTGAATTTGTCGACTTGGAAATCATTTGTCTGGGTTTGCAACTGAATCATTTGCTCCAGTTTTTCTAAAGTCTCAAATGCTGATGCTTGTTAAGAATAATACATTTTACTCTGTCAACTTTTGCTTACCACTGAGGATCTGAAAGTGTGTTCAGAGGTAATTTGAATAGTCTCTTTCAAGTTAGTGCATCTTTTAGCAGATCCACAGAACAGTAAATATAAATTGAGAACCATCCCAGACATTTCTTTGCATTGTGAAATTGAATTGGAAGCTTTGCATAATAAAGGGCTAAAATTATGAACCACGTAAGATTTTCCTGAAACTTGATTGCTCTCGACCAAAATTCCCTGCTGAATACGCTTATGCTTGCTTTTGCATTTATCCATTTTTGTGTGACAGCTTATAGCAGTCATTTCTTTTATCTATTTTCATAAAAATAAAAATGTCAAAGCCACTCCAATAGCACTCATCACATCACATGCATTATTTTACCATCATAATTGACATACCAGCATTTATGAACTTGGTTCTTTGTGGATGCATTTGTAGTAGTATTCCTTTATATAGAATGTAATATTTATAACTTTATTTTTCACTATGCTTTATAAAGTGCTCATGAAATGAGGTGCTTTTTCTTGATGCAAAATGGGCAATCACCAAGGTGAAGGCATAAAAGAGAAAGTAGAATGAGGATCATTGGACATTTCCATTTTTCAAAGGTATGGGTGGATTTTATTTAGCCACATGGAGATTCTTGAGAAATAATCTGGCAAGTGTAAGATCATAGACTGTTAGCTTTGTCTAAATGGAAATTATGAAACAGAATTATAAAATTACTACTGTACTTACAAATTGAATCCTCTACCTTCTAAATGGAATTAGGGAATTAGAGAAGGGCCAAAGGGACCCTGAATTAATCTAATCTTATCTCATTGTGTAGATGAAATAAGCAGTGTTATTCTGTAAGTCACCCTAATGTGCTATAGAAAATAATGGAATATAGGTTTCTGATACAATTCCAGATGTCCATCTATTATCAAACACCTAACACATACAAGGGGTCATTCAAGCCTTCTCTGAAGAATACGCAGTTGTGGAAATACACTTTGTCCTTAGAGAATGCCCAATCCATAATCAAAGACAAGATAGAAATTTCAGTATCTAAAATACAAGCTTCAATTTGTTAAGAGCCATGAGAGTGATATAAAGGTTTAAGAAAAGACAAAATGAAGTTTTGGCAAACCAGTGTATGTTTCTTAAAGGAATAGCACTTGTGATGTGAAGGTAAGATTTTAATAAAAATGGTTGTGAATGACAATGGTAAGCCTGGAAGAGAAAATAACATTAGCAAGGAAAGGAAAGAACACAGTGATGAAAAAAAAAAAAAAAAAAAAAAAAAAAAAAAAAAAAAAGCAAGTCATCTAATGTCACTGGATTATAATTTACCTTCACATTTTTTGTCATGTTATTTCATGCCCATAAATTATGGCCATATTTTTTAAAGAATTTAAATATCAGACAAAATAGCTTCATCCTAAATAATAAACCACTCAAATTTATATACAAAAAAATAACTTGATCATCATTCTCTAGATACTGGGAACAAAAACAACTTGGACATTCTTTACCAGTCTGTAATATATTTGGAAGAAAAGAGAATCATCACTATTGTATAATATAGAGTATTTTCACTGCCCTAACATTTCCTTTTCCTGCTTATTCTTCCATCCAGTCCCCAACCCTGAAAACTACTTATCATTTTTATTATCTCCATAGTTTTACCTTTTCCAGAATGTCATATAGTTGGAATCATGCATTTTGTAGCCTGTTAATATTGGTTTCATTCACTTCGTAATATATAATATATTTAAGGATCTTCCATGACTTTTCATGACTTGATAGCTCATTTTGTTTTAGCACTGAATAATACTTCACTGTTTGGATATACCACAGTTGTTTTTTATTTATTCACCTACTGAAGGACATCTTGACTGCTTCCAAATTTTGGCAATTACGAAGAAGCTTTTGTAAATATCTGTGTGGACATATGTTTCTCAACTCTTTGGGTAAATACCAAGGAATGCAATTGCTGGGTAATATGGTAAGAACATATTTACTTTTATAAGAAACCACCAAACTGTCTCCACCAAAGTGGCTGTACCATTTTGCCTACCACCAGAAAGGAATGAGAGTTTTTGTTGCTCCGTATCTCCACCAGCATTTGCTGTTGTCAAAGTTCCAGGTTTCGGCCATTCTAATAGCTGTGCGGTGATATCTTATTGTTTTAACTTGAATTTCCCTTATGACATAAGATATAGAGTATCTTCTCATATTCTTATTTGCTATTGTATGACTTCTCTGATGAGTTTTTTGTTAAAATCTTAGACCCATTTTTTAATCAGCCTGTTTGTTTTCTTATTGTTGTTTTAAGCAGTTACTCTTTTCAGATGCCACTTGTCCCAATAGGGACCTGGTACTTGCTGGTAATATTCATATCCTACTTTACAGCTGGGAAAAAAAAACAAAAAAAAACAAATCTCCAACATTTTCAAAAACTTGCTCTAGATCACATAACTTGGAAAGGCTGGGGATTGAAAATGAAACCCTGGTTTGTCTACCTTCAAAGTCTGGATCCTGAAATGACAATTTCTCTCCTTTTGATGGATACATAAACCC
This sequence comes from Pipistrellus hanaki, assembly GCF_964339955.1. Lineage (NCBI taxonomy): Eukaryota > Metazoa > Chordata > Mammalia > Chiroptera > Vespertilionidae > Pipistrellus > Pipistrellus hanaki. The sequence continues at coordinate 19,643,152 of NC_140510.1, forward strand.
TGGCTAGAGGAAATATCCCATTGTCATTTGTCTTGCCTGACTATACCAAACATGATGGGCCAGGCAGACTGAGATTTTGGCTCCTACAGTCAAAGTGGCTCTATGTTAAAAAGCAAAAGAGAATAAAACCATATCCTGTCCTACCTACCACTCATATTGGTGGATGAATCCAGTTTGTTTTACTGATAAAATACATACTCAATTTCCCATAGTCTATGAGGAAAGAGGCCCTTCATAAGGCTACCCAAAGAGTAGATTTTGCAGTTGTAATTTCACCCCCAGTCATTGAAACTCTCTTACAGTGAATTGCTAATTAATGCATAAGAGAATAAAATTCTTGGTCCTATTTTGGGGGGAATATGTAGTTTTGTGTGGAGGGAAATAGAGGTCTAGTGGAAAATTGGTCTCAATGAACTTCAGTTCTGTGAGGAAGGTCAGCAAGAGGAACAGAAGTCATGAGAAGCACCTTCAGGGGTACTCTGCTACAATTGTAAACAGATTTTTACAACAGAACTTGCTGAAACAACAGAAATATATTTCATCAATGAAAATGCATAACAGCTCCTTGTCCAGAGCTCCTGGGACCAAAAAATGTAGTGTTTGTAAAGCAAACAGACAAATGCATAAGGGTAAACAAACAAACTTGTTTCAGAATGCTAAAAAAAAAAATCATTCTCTTCTCACTTCATTTCCATATCCTTTTTAACTAAATTATTTACAAAAATATGTTTTGAAATTAAGAAACCTAAGAAGTGGGGAATGATGGCAGGAATATAGTGCAAACAAAGGCATAGGTAGGAAAGCCAAATCCTCTAACGCATCTGAGATTTGACACATTGGGATCCAACTCAGCAAAGCAAGAAGGAAAACTGGACCAGCCAAGTCCTACTGACAGAGAAAGCAGCTTTCTGTTCTGCAGGGTCCATTTATGCCATTTGTATGTAGACAAAACACTGACTTTCAAGGGCTAAAAAAACAAACCAGAAACTTTAATGATAAGGAGACAAACTAGAAGAATATATGCAAAATTATTAAAAATATTTTCTTCTACATAGACATGCCCCCAAGCTGGGGACATTTTTTTTTTCCAAAGTGCAGATGCACAAAGGGATGTCATTTATTTTGAGGACAGTTTAGGCAGAGAAGGATGGGCAGAGGCTCTTTGTGGTCAGAGTCCACTCTGTGAGGGGACCCATGTCTCCCATGGGTCTGGGCAGTCATGGTGGCTCACAGGGGCAGCAGCAATGATCTCCTGGAAGTTTCTTCTACTAAATTTCAACCACCCTAGGCTCTTCATAGTAAGAAGAGAAGACCTTTTGTAGAGTGAACTATTCCCCACAATCTGTGTTTGTTTTCTGCAAGGTTGCAGACTCATTTGTAGACTTAGAGCATTTGAAGTCAGAACGACCTTTAGTCATCACTGTTCTTATCCTTAGCTCATTTCTGGATATATATATAGAGAGAGAGACATTCAATAAAGTCATCTTTGTTGACCTAATTTTTAAATTCTGGTATTTTCCTCATTAAGAAAGATATTATACACATAAACACAAACCAGTTGGTGGTAAAAAAAAAAAAAAAAAAAAAAAAAAGATATAATGGTAAATTTAAATTTAAAGCAATAAAACATTAATTTAAGCTAAAATTTAAAAGTAAGGTATAAAGAAAGCTCAAAATAAAGATTGAAATACATAGAAACTATAAGAGAATACAGAACCTCAAAGTATATTTTATGGCTCCACGTCTCTTTTTTTCTCTGTAACATGGTAACAAGGTAGGATTTTTATTGGCCGACATTTTCTGTTGGCTGCTAATGACCATATTTCTTTTCTAATAAGAAACTTTGTAATTCACAATAAATGTTATTGTTGCAAAATAAACCTTAGACATCCTTAATCAAATAAGAAATTAGTTAAATAGTTGGGTGGTGTAGGGGGTTAAATAATGTCTCTCAAAATTTATGTACAACATGAACATCAGAATGTGACCTTATTTGAAAATAGAGTCTTTGTAGATGTAATAAACGGATCTTGAGATGAAATCATCCAGGATTTAGAACGGGCCATAAATCCAATGACCAGTGTCCTTGAAAGAAGAGGACAGAGCTAGGGGCACAGGAAAGAAGGCCATGGGAAGATGGAGGCAAAGATTGGAGTTATGTTGCTATGGGACTTCCGGATTCTCCCCTAGAGCCTCCAGAGGAATGGTGGTTCTGCCAACACCTTAATTTTGGACTCTGACCACAACTGTGAGGAGAGCAAAGTTATATCATTTTAAGCCACCCAGAGTTTGCAGTACTTTGTTACAGCAGCCTGTGGAACTAATACAGGAGCCAGGGGATATTTAGAGTAGCACAGGGAATTGACTTAAGTAGGAAGGCAGATTCCATAGAGAGCTAGTCTGGTGAAAACTCTGTGTATTAACACCATTTGAATATATCTCCCTAACTGGGAAATCAGCACTTCTAACAAAAGCATATATGACACCTAAGTGCATTTATGGAAATTTAGTCAGGATCACTTATTCTATGAGATTCTTTTAAAAAACTACCTTGTTGGCAAATATCTGGCTGTAGACCAAGGATAACCCTTTGCTTCTTTTATATGCAGATTTTAGATAAACTATAAAAATGCTAATTTATTAACAAAAATTATATTGAAGCAATTTCTCAATATGTATGCTATTAGTCACTTCTTTAAGGTTTTCTTAATAAAATAATGCTATATACTAACAAATTTCGGTTTTATAGGATTCCATCTTGAACCTCATATTCTATCAGGGTACAGGCTGATGCAGAAACAGTCTGCAGCTTCCCTTTGGGAGGTCACTTTGGGATCTACCTTTCCCGAGGGTATTTTAAATAATTTATCTCTAGAATTAGTCTTTGGGAATCTCAGAGATAAAACCATCAGCTACATGAATCGAGGCCCTGGAACAAACTCTTAGACTATTACAGGAAGGTGTGCAGACTCTTAAACTGCATTTTACATACACTGTATATTATTAATATCATCATTTTATGTAGGAGAAAAACAACATCAAGGAAATTAAGTGAATTGATCAGATTCACAAAGCCAGTAAATGGCAGAATCAATAACTAAACCCAGTATTGTCTATCCCCAAGGTCATGTACCATATTATGTTCTTAAACTTGTTTAATTGATACTCCCCTTCTTGAGCTGAAGAAGGACAAATACCCTTTGTCTATTGCAAAACAAAACAAAACAAAACAAAAACAGTCACTGAATGCCTGTTTTTTTTGCCTGGCATTGTGAGAGTAAACAGTACGTATATATATCCAAAGGAAATGAAAGTAGTATCTGGAAGAGATAGTTGTACTATGTTCATTGCAGCATTATTTACAATAGCCAAGACATGGAAACAACCTTAGTGTGTTGACAACTGAATGGATAAATAAATGTTTATTTTTTATACATGCATATACTAGAATATACATGCATATACTAGAATACTATTCTAGTATACATGTATATACTAGAATACTATTCAACGTTAAGGAAATCCTGTCATTTGTGACAACATGAATGAACCCAGAGGAATTTAAGCTAAGTGAAATTAAGCCTGATAAAGAAAGGCAAATTCTATGTGATCTCACATAGCCTTTCTGAATTTTTAAAAAAATCAAACTCATAGAACCAGAATCAAATGGTGGTTATCAGGGGTGGGGATATGGGGAGATGTTGACCAAATATCTTTTAGTTATAAGATGAAAGTTTCTGGGAATTGAATGGAGAGCATGGTATCTATAGTTATTAATACTGTGTTGCATACTTGAAATTTTCTTCAAGAGCCAATCTTAACTGTGCACCACAAAAAAAAAAAAAAAAAAAAAAAAAAAAAAAAAAAAAAAAAAAAAAAAAAAAGCTAACTATGAGGATGTGTTAACTTGATTGTGGTCATCATTTCACAATGTGTATGCATATTAAATCATCATGTACACTATAGACAAAACAAAAAAAAATGGATAAAGAGGTGTTACCTTTCCTTTTGCATTTGTTTATTTTTAAAAATAACCTGTGAAGCTGACCCCAAGGAATCATTTGCACTGAGGCAAAACTGTATACATTCTAGCCTATACACTTTGAGAAAAGGTTTATCACAAACTTGATTAGCTCTGTTTGGTCTTGGCATTAGAGAAGTAAACACTAGCTGCTGTGAGTGATAAAGCCTAAAATCTCAGTGGCTTAACAATAAAAGAGGTTTCTTTTCAACATGTAAAATCCAATCCACAGCAGGGGTGGGGTGACAGCAGGATCTACATTTGTATTTGTCAGTTCGGGCTACCATAACAAAACTCCATGGACTAGGGGCTTAGACAGCAGATCTGTATTTGCTCACAGTTCTGAGGCTTGAGTCCAAGATCAAGGTGTCCACAGGACTGATTGGTTTTTGGTGTGGCCTCTGTGGTTTACAAATGACTGCTTTCCCGCTGTGTCCTCACACGGCCTTCCCTCAGTGCTTGCGCAAAGAGAGAAAGAGTGAGCTCTGGTGTAACTTCCTCTTCTTCTAAGACCTCCAGTTCTGCCGGATTAGAGCATCACTCTTACAGCCTCATTTTAACCTTAACTACCTCCTTAAAGGTTCTGTCTTCAAATACAGTTACCCTGAGAGTTAAGCCTTCAAAATATACATTTCTGATTGGGCCCAATTCAGTCCCTAACAATGATGTACACAGTTTGTGAGAGGTCCAGGCTGGAAGAGGATCCAACCATCTCCACTATAAGCTTCCAAGGCTTCCCTGAGTGTCAATATCCAGCAGCATCAAGGGAAGAGAAAGAGGGTTTTGCATAGGAGGGTAAGGAGCAAAGAGCAGTAATCACTTCTGCTCATGTCTGTAGCAAAATGCAGTCATACATCACCTAACCGCAGCGGGGATTGGGAAATGTTATCTAAAATATTCCCAGGGTAAAGAAATGTGTTTGGTGAATAATCACCCAATCTCTACTGTAGCCCTTGTGCTCCTAGACATGGTAAAAAATAAAAAAAAAAGAAAGAAAAAGTCTTCCTTTTCTTAGATCTTCTAGATCTTTAGAATGTTCTCTGGCTTATATCACTTTCAAGTTCTTTCTGCAGAATTTGCCTGCCTGCCTTTGCCTGGCAAGGTGTTCACCTAAGGGTGAGGGAGTAGACGGCAACATAGAGCTTGCGGTTTAATCTAGAGAACCAGGGAGAAGCCAGTTTGAGGATGTATATGCAGTCTTGAAACCCTCACATCGCACATGCACCCCCGGGATTTGTGTAGATCTCTGTGTATACTTGAGAAGGGAAGAGGTACCTGTGCATGCTCCCTGTTTTTTGTCATGGTGGGAATGGGTAGAAAGAGAGTGAGAATAAGATGCTGGAAGAAGATGCATGTCCTAGCACAGATATCTTCCTTTCCCCCCCTCTACTATCTTTCTAAGGAATCCCATGCAAACCTTAAGCATCCTGAAAAGCTATGGCTTGGGCAGGTTTATTTCCCTAGAACCAAGCCCCAGGCAACTCCTACATGCCATCGGGTCCTTTCAGGGCATCAGTCTCAGCACAAGGCGTTGGTTGGGTCAAGTATGTAGCGGACCTCCCAGTATCACTGAAATGGGCTGATAATCCTGGCCTGCCAGCCAAGGAAGCCAGCTGGTCTAATCTAGTTTGGATGAGGTGGGGCTGCGAGTACCATTCATCCCTTTGTGAGGATCTCCTAAGGACACATTTCCCCTCCCAGTTAATTCTCCCAGGGGAGTTAGACTCAGCATGTTTTGCTCCTCTCTAAAAGGTACAAAGGAAGGCCCATTTTTCTTTCCTAGGGATCTGATTTAATAGTCTAAACTTTAATTTTTTTATTTGCTGAAAACGGTAAAATTCCATTGCCTTTTGTTGTTTCCCGTACAATCTTTTCAAAGTGAGCCTTTTTTGTAACCCTGATGTGCTTTTGTCTTTAGGTTGACAGTGAAAACGGGTTGGCCTCTTTGCCTCAGTTCCTTGAGATATGAGTGCACTGAAATGTGTCCAACAGACCATTGTCAGGGGTGTTGTTTTTCAATTTATGTTTGAGCCAGAGGAGACCAAGGAGAATTCCACTTGTGTAGGTTGCATAAGAGCCAACAAACAAAGCCAAACTGGATAAGAAGAGCATAAAGAAAATAAGAGAAGCATAATATGCGATAGAGGCCACAGATATGGCAGTACGGAGAGCAAGATTGTGACAAGGTGAAACGAGGCTGCAAATATTATTAAGTGGCTCCATCCTTCCTGAGTGCTTTCAGCTCTATCTCCTTTGCACAGGTGAAGATTCTGCCTTTCGTTTTATTTGACAAAGGTTAGAGCAGCAAGAAAGAAGCTGCTTTAATAACGGGGGGAAAATCTGTTTCAGTGCACTGGCTTGTAAGCATATCTTATTATACCCTGTTATGATCTATGCATCATCTTATTATCACATTGTGCCATGTATATAATAGGAGGTTAATAATGTCTGTTGCCTTGAATTGTTCAGCTCTATTCTCTCCTCTCCTAATTAAACTAACACCATATGCTGCTTGCTACATCTTGAGCAATTAATATTTTTGTGTTTCTTCATTTCCCCCAACAAACAGCTTTTAATCCTATCATTTGTAGGTGCACTGCCTGCACCCACCCCCCGGTTATGCAGGTGACCTTTAGAGATTCTCAAAGGCAACTTCTCTTCCTTTACATCTCCTCTCAGGTCCCAGTAAGAATCCCTGAAGGCAAAAGGCACATTAAATCCATCTATTCTATTTTCTTTCTTTCAAATACAAAGAAGCTATGTTTCTTCTTTTTAAAAAAAAAAAAAGGAGAAAAAAAGGAAATTATGCATTATGATTGGGAGACTTTCAGATCCCCTCCCCTTTCCCTTATCAGGCATATGAGGGGTTTATTCTGCCCTTGCAGCCAAGGGGAGAAAAGGCTCAAATCTGCAGAGTACCCTGATGCCTTCTATGCCCTGCTGTGGACAGAGTGGTCCACTTCTTCCTACTCTGGCGATTGCTGAGCTATGACTACTTCTATTTTGGAGGAAGTGAAACTTTGGCACCCATCCCTGCAGTCCATGGTTGCAGACATTCATGCGTGTCCCCAATTCTATCCTCACGTTATTCATCCTGACTCTAAGCCTCTGGAAGTTGACCCACTCCTTTCTCAACACTTCCACATCTCCTCTGAGGCCCATGGAAACTCATGCAGACAATGGGGAGCCAGAACTTATATCTTGGGCTCATGCATCCTAACCCATTCTACAGTCTCCCCTGTAAAACTGCTTCAGGGCCATATTGGATCTAACTTCAGCTGAAGTTAGACTCTGGCCCCAGGAGAAGGAACAATTCCCTTGATGTTTGTATGCCCTCCAGACCAATTTCTATGTTCCTAGGGAGGGCACAAACCTTTTGTTCTACTTGTATCTTTCTTCTTCTTCCAGGATGTCTCAGGGCAGGAAGGGATTTTTTGGTTTTACTTTGTTTTTCACTTTTCACTCCTGTGTGAATAGAACTTGTTCCTTGTTTCTAACTTTTCTTAATACTCCTGTCTCATGGTTCAGTCCAAACAGTGGGCTGGGGTACAAGAAATCAGTCCATCCACAAGAGAATATAAATGAGAATGTAAATATCTCCAAAGCCTTCTAATTGTTATAGATGGAAAATACTTGGTGCAGTCTTAAATCTTCTATGAATTCACTAAAGGTAAATAACCCATACTATTTGGTCATTTCTATGCATAATTCAACTATCACACTTTGCATTGGTGAATCCAAAACATTTTACAAGGTAATCACGAGATTCATTTTGCCCACTTTGCCATCTCTAGGCAGAACTCTGCCAAGCCTATATTGATTAAATAAAGATATTTGTAAAGGCCTTTACTACAAATCTAAGTAACTAATCCCAGTTTAACAAGCAATTACTCTTAGGAAAATTCTTTTTTTTAAAAAATATATTTTATTGATTTTTGTACAGAGAAGAAGGGAGAGAGATAGAGAGTTAGAAACATCGATGAGAGAGAGTCATCGATCAGCTGCCTCTTGCACACCCCCTACTGGGGATATGCCCGCAACCAAGGTACATGCCCTTGACCGGAATCGAACCCGGGGCCCTTCAGTCCCCAAGCCGACGCTCTATCCATTGAGTCAAACGGGTCCCGGTGGAAAATTCTTGAAAGTTAAGTTGGATTCCAAATACCTAGTGCAAAAGGGAAACTGACAAACCTCAGAGTATGTTTTTCTTTTCGTGTTTATTCTTTGATGGTTTTTAACAATTAGGAAAAAAACCAAAGCTGAAAATGCAAATTGTCAACTACAATTACTTGCCTATTCAACTTTTGGCTGATCAAGCCATGAAAAGGTAATGATCTGACACATTTTATATAAATACTAGAGGCCCCATGCATGAAAATTTGTGCACTCTGGGAGGTGGGGTGGGTCCCTCAGCCCGACCCGTGCCCTTTCACAGTCCTAGAGGCTCCCACCACTGCAAGCCAGCTTCTGACTGAGTGGTGCGCCTCCATTGAGCATCTGCCCCCCTGGTGGTCAGTGTGTGTCATAGCAACTAGTTGTTCTGCCATTTGTTGATTTGCATATTAGCCTCTTATTATATACAAGAGGCCTGGTGCACAAATTCGGGTCTGGCAAACCCGCCCCAATCAGGACCAATTGGGAAGGGCTGGTCTGGGGAAGGGGATGTGGGAGGTTAGCTGGCCAGCTCTGCCCCTGATAGGGAGCAGGGGAGGTGATCAGGGCAGGCCAGCCAGGGGGAGGGGCCACAGGCGGTTGGTAAGCCCCGTCTCCTGATTGAACCCTGGTCAAACTCCCAGTCGAGGGGACAATTTACATATTACCCTTTTATTATATGGGAGGATAAGTGCATATTTTTACAGCTTTGCTTCATGAGTTAAGTTCCTCCAGCTAGTTAATAATTGTCAGGAAATGTCTACCCAGTCTATCACAGTGTCTTAATTAAGCAAATGCACAGAAATTATATGGGGGAAGAGGCCCATCAAATTCACCAGGTGAATACAGATTTCCTAGGGTGTGCTAATAATACATAGAACCTAGAGGACAACAGAATTAATAATAGTTTTCTCCTTATCAATCTCTCTTTAAAAAAGAAAAAAAAAGATACTTTTTTGTTGTTATTAATCCTCATCCAAAGATATTTTTTCCATTGATATTTTCTTGGAGACAGTGGAAAGGAGGAAGAGAGGGCATGGGAGAGAGGGATAAAGAGAGAAACATCCATGTTATAGTGATACATCAGTTGGCTACTATTTGCACTCGCCCCAGTGAGGGCCAGGAATCCAAACCACAAGCCTTTGGTCCATGGGCCAACGCTCTAGCCACCGAACAGCACTGGCTAGGGCTAACTATTCAATCTTTAATTCCCAATCTAGGCACCTTGTCTTTCCAGAGACCTTCTTGGTCCTTTACCATACTCCACTAGGCTGCACTGAGTGTCTCTCCTGTGCACTCCTACTGCACTACCATTGTTCTAGCCACACTCTGCTCTAATGATCTGTTACATGTTTTTCTCCCCTGTAAGTCTATGGCCTTGCCTTTCCCATGCTTTATTCATCAAAATACCATCAGAACTATGCAAAATGTCTGGTCCATAGTTTTTCTCTAAAAAAAAAAAATCACTGGTTAAATAAAATGAACAAAATCGATGTTTCAGGGTATCCAGAGAACTTTAGAACCCACCAGAGCAGAAGAGCTATTGTATTTTTATATATTATGCTTATGAACACGGCCCACAGTGAGCCAACCTTTAGTTAATCCACTATCTATTTTTGCCAAGCTGGGAGCAAAAACATTTTGGATTGTATTCCCTGTTGGCGCCTGTGTTTTCCATAATTCATTCCTCGGAGGGTTTTATCAGGGGGTGGTGGGCAGAGGGGGCCCCTCTGATAAACAGCAGATGCCCAGCAGGCCTAAGGCATGTCTGACACATGGATGATGAAGGAAATGGGGAAAAGGGAGCAGCAGCTCCTGGAATGACATATTTAAGAGCCTGAGGAGGTATATTGCTTTAAATTACTGATCATAAGAAATAGTGCCTGCAAATGGTGTGTGCTGTGCGCCCTTCTGTCCACACCAATTCAGTGGGTAAACACAGGGAAACAGAATTCTCCTTGGGTACTTGAAGCTCATAGAAATGTCAGGAGCAAAATGGATTCCTGTGCAATCTGAAGCTCTCGCTTGAAGATAAGAGAGGAAAAAGGAGCTAAGAGTGAACAGACTCGGCATCATGCAGGAAAAGTATGAGACTCAAAACTTGTCCAAAGTAAGGGAGATGAATATTCACTGCGTTAGAAAAAGGCAAGTGCTGACCTTTCTGAAGTCACAGCCTTCCAAGAAGAGATATTTTATTCAATAGCTGTAATAGATGAGCACTTTCTCCAGGAAGTTGAGGGTTTGGTCTCCTTAGTCCTGCAAAACATAAAAATTAAAATGCAGCCCTCTCTGTCATATTCAAAGAGGAGAAAGAGAAATCATAAGAAACGTTACTATTCTATTCCAAAAAAAAAAAAATCCATTTGGCCAATAATAGTTGAATTTCCATTTCCTTTGGAATTTCAAACAACAAAATCTACTAATTATGAGTTATAAGCTAGGTAATAAGAGAGTACAGAAGCAAGAAACATTCTTTGTCCCAAAGGACTTTAAGGGATCCTTGAGAAGTCTATAAATAGATGAAAATCACCAACCAATGGCATAGTGATTAGTATAGATTAATATGGTTAATATTTATATGGATATCTACTTAGTGATTAAGTTTGTGGTATAGGTACTAGAAGTTACTAGATATTGTGCACATAATATCATCTAACTCTGCTCAGCCCAGAGGAATAGAGAGGCCTGTGCTTGGCACTGCCTCTTCCTTAGGCCGGCATACCAAGTCCCTGTGGCTTACTGTGTCGCCCTTCACTCTCATGAGCCTTTTTCAGGTCCTGACTCCTCTGCCCACTCCTCTTTTCTAGCCTGGCACTCAATTGCTGCATTTCCAGCTTATCTGCCAGAAGAAACTAATTGTTGTGATTGTGAAAGTATGTAGTTATATACACAAGTGGGATAACAGTGATGCTTTTTAAATTAGACAAGAGTTCAATTAGTTCTAATACAGAGAAGACACTGCTCTTGGACTCAGAGTATAAGGTATGATCCAGCCCTAGCTGGTGTGGGTCAGTGGATAGAGCGTCAGGCTGCAGACTGAAAAGTCCCAGGTTTGATTCCAGTCAAGGGCACATGCCCGGGTTGTGAGCTTGATCCCCAGTAGGGGGTGTGCAGGAGGCAGCCGATCAATAATTCTCTCTCATCACTGATGTTTCTGTCTCTCTCTCTCCCTCTCCCTTCCTCTCTGAAGTCAATTTTAAAAAATACATTAAAGTATGATCTAGTCTATCTCTTACATGCATGCACCCTTGGTAACTCACTGATTCACAGAGCCCAATTTGCTCATCTTTGCAGAGCAGTGTTGCATAAATGATGATTTGTTGGCTTAGAAATACACAGGTTCCTAGAAGTCCTTCTATTAGGGTAGGCAGTTAGACAGGAATGAGCAGACCAGGAAGGTTTGGCAGGTATAGAATGTCACCAGGATGGAAAGTCCCTGGTGCTTTGCAATAGGGCAAAACTGGGAAAACAAGTATTGTAAGCTAGAACCTCACCCCTAGGGCAGCCTTTCCTCTTGTAACATGTCACTAGTCATGTAGTTCTGAGAAGAGGAACAAGGGGGGCGGAGAATAGCCTCATAGGACTCCAAAACATGCCCTTGCAGGATCACTCCCTTCAGCATTAAAACCTGAGGACAATAAGGTTCTGGCCCACATCAAGCAATTTTAAGAACAAAGCCTCTGGCTGTTGATCACGGAGATAGAGTTTTGGTCAAATTACTAGGAGAGATAATCTCTAGGCCTCATTTGTGTTTCAACACCAAGCCCTGAACAGCAGCAAAACCAGGTGAAGTAATGCAATCGCTGAAATTAGGAACAGCTGCAATAACCTTAGTGTTGACCAATCAGTAGAGACCATGACCCTGAAAGGTCACAACTGGAAAGTTAATGAATATTCCACTGAAATCCTACCCGGAGACCTCCTCTAAAATTCCTGCTTTTAGAAAACAGATAAAAACTCTTAAGACAAGGGACATAGTTTTCTGTCTCTCTCTCTAACCCCCTAGTCCACTCCTTCTTTCTTGGATGCATGCCTTTGCTTTCTCTCTTCTAAGCTCCAAGGGCCCTTCTGTTGCCTCTGTAACTTGTTTCCTGACTCCATGAAGCTCAGCTAACTCACTTGTTTCTACCTCTGTGACTTTCTAGATAAACTTCTTACATTAGAGTTCTTGGCTATTAGCTGAGCTCAAAAACCATGTTCTAACTCTGTATTCAGTGTTAATACTTTTTTGGTGAGTTTTGGCAGAAGCAAGAAAAATGTAACTTATAGCCAATTATTAGAAACTTGTTTGTGACAATATCATTAAAACTTGGGAAATGGAAGCCACATATAATAGGTTACCTATCATTTCCTCATATGAGGGTTTACCAACCAACAATAGTTTTCAATAGAGTTTAATAACATTGCCCAAATATTTCTTGAATCTGCAATTAAAATTATTAAGGAAACTTTTCATTGATAGATAGTGAAAACAGAAAACTAAGGGTAGAGGAGAGTGATTTGGGGTTTGTATTCTTAACTACAATGTGGTGGCCACACACTCTACATTTCCTCCCGGTGTCACCCCAGCTGCCAACTTTTAGTACTTTAAGACATTGATTCCATCTTATCTCTTTCTCCTCCACAGCAGCTAATAAAGTGGCTCATTGCACTAGAAGTTCAATAAAGATGTGCCAAATGAATAAAATTATAATTACAAGTCCTTAACAGCAAGGAGCGACAATACTAATGCAGATGACACCGCGCTCACTGAAGTATTATCTAGGAGCCCACAGCTTGGAGATGCTATGCTCACGAGGTGCACTGTTAATTAATGAACAGCCAAGTGCTGAGTTCAGGAACAAGAGACAGCAATTACAGCTCTGTTGCTGGTGAGGCAGCCCTTTCATCAACATGTGAGCCCTGCATAAAGCCTTGGAAATTTCCATTTTAATAAAAACAACCTTGGAGAATCATAGGAGACAGGAAAGTCTCTCCTTTATTCCTGGCAGTTCGTCTTCTAAAGTGAGGTCTGTCAGCCTGATGCAAAATCCTGGTTGCAAGTTTTGTTTACATTTATTTGCAGGCCACCTCCACGTGCTGGATAAAAGAGATCGGAGAGGGGTTGTGGACATAAGGCCCACCAGGCCTCATTTCATGCTGATTATAATTAGATTTTAGTCTTAAGTCAGAGGTCATAATGAAAGGGGTAATTGGATCAAATTTCTATTTGTGTGAACTCAAATGGGCTTGACCTCTTGATGATTCCTGCCTCTGTGGGGTATCTCCTATCTCTCTTCAAGTTTCCTGCATTATTAACAGCCCTTTGCACCCAGCAATCTGCTTTGGGTTCTCTCACTCATTATCTACGATATGTGTTTGTAGTTTTTTTTGTTTTGTTTTGTTTTTGTTTTGTTTTTTTGTTTTGTTTTGTTTTTTGGTGTGTGTGTGTTTATTCTCACCCAAGGATATGTTTAATCTTTCCTGATTTTTTTGGAAAGAGAGAAACATCAAGGTGAGAGAAACGTCAATCAGTTGCACTGCTACTGGGGACTGAACTTGCAACAGAGGTATGTGCCCTGACCAGGAATCTAATCTGTGACCTTACGGGACAATGCTCTAACCAGCTGAGCCACACCAGCCAGGGCTATTTATGTTCTTAATAACCCACTTACTCTTTTCCCATAAGATCCCAGTTTTCAGCAGCCTTTGCAATCTTTGCAACTCTAAAAGAAACACCATTACTTAATAGTTATTGAGGATTGGCAAGAACTGGCCCCAGTAGGATAATTTTTCTGACAACAAACTTTAGTCAGAGATGAGCTCAGAAGTGGATGGCATTTTTGTTTAAAAACTCTGCATAGAGAGTTTGATCAAAATAACTAGGATTCAGCCATGTGTTTAAATCTGTCACAGAAGTACATCTGAGCACCGGGAGGGAAAAGAAGACATAATATGAAATCCCCTTTGTCCATAGGATGATGCCAAAGAATCTCAGGAGGTTTTCTATCCTTGTCAATCCTGTCTTCAAGGTCCAAGAGTGTGTGTGAGTAAAGACAGCCAGAACTTAATTCAGTGAAATAATCCAGTGATGCTCTGTAGCTGGGGACTTAAGCCCATCAAGGAGTTAAACTGGTCCAAGCACAGTGAGTAAAGGTGGCTGGCTGTTCTAGCAAAGCAGAGGCCATGAACTATGGGAAAGGCAGATTCCCACATATTAGGTATTTGGGACAAGGATAGCAAGACTGGAATAACTGTCCTAAAATGACCATGGAAAAAAATTTTTTTTAAAAAAAAGAAACATGGTATTTTTTTAGTTTTCTATTGCTGTTTTACCAAATTACTATAAATTTAGGGATTTAAAGCAACATAGATTAATTGTCTTATAGCTTTGGAGTCCGGAGGTCCAAAATGCAGCTCACTGAGCTCAAGTCAAGGTGCTGGCAGGGCTGCCTTCCTTTCTGGAGGATGTAAGGGAGAATCCATTCTCTTGTCTTCTCCAGCTTCTAGAGACTGCTGAATTCCTGGGCTCATGGCTCCCCATCCATCAAGTCTTTCTCATCATGCCATTTATCTGTTTCTATCTCTTCTTCTTCCTTCTTCCACTTTTTGTTTTGTTTTGCCTTTTTACTCTATTTTAAAAAGATTCCTTAATTTTATCTTCTAACCTTTCTATTATTATTTTGCTTTTTAATCTTTCTTCTCTTCCTCAGATGATCTCTATTTCCTCCACATTCTGCATATTTAACCTTATGTTTCCTGGCCCTCTCTCTTTCCTTGTTTCCTGAACACTGACAGTAGTCATGAGCCATACTTCTCAGTAAAGGTGGAGGTGTCCTCTCTAGAAAAATGGAAGAGCCTCAGAAACTATGTCTACATATCTTTAGTAAAGGGATACTTGATAAAAAAAAAAAAAAAAAAAAAAGCCAAACCTTTGGTTGGCCTGCATGCTAAAACCCACTTGTTGGCCAAGTCCATCTATGCATCCTGACTTAGGAGGACCCTCAGAACTACTTAGAAGCTCAGGGTCCATGGGTGTTCCAAGGATGCACATGCTTACATAAAATCTATTTTCATTCCCTAACCTTTTACAGAACTTGGTGGTCTAGGTCTATCATATGCTTATCAATTTCTCCCCAGAATTATTTTTCTGGAATGTGAGAGGCAGCTGTCACTCAAAAGAATATATTGAATACACAATTGAAGCACAAAGCGTTTGATCCAAAGAAGGCAAAAGTAAAGTAATACTGATTTATATTTAAACAGATAAGAATACACATTGTTTTGATAGGAATATGCTATCAAAAGGAGTTGATAAGAAAATAGTAAGATGAAAACAAAATGCAATTCATGTGGCATAGCAAAGAGAAATGTTGTCTGTGCTGGGGCAGAATTTTGGAAGGCTTTCCAACATGAGGAACCTTTGAGAGAGGAGATTCTGAAAGGAATGTGTAGAGAATAGGGTGGAATCTTTAAGCAGCAAAAGGTGTTAAAAAGGTATCAAGAAATCCTAGAATGGCCTGTTGTTCTTGGAGCATGATTAGAAGTTATGGGTGTGGGATGTTGGCCCTCTCAGAACCAAGATCAGCAGCAGCTTTGCACCCATATCATGATGTTATTTTGGAGACATGCAATTGTAAGCTTATTCCTTGAAATGCTTTCTTTTATTTTTAATTGATTTAATTAAATTTTTTATTGATTTCAAAGAGAAAGGGAGAAGGAGAGAGATAAAACATCAGTGATAGAGAATCATTGATCAACTGCCTCCTGCATGCCCCACACTGGGGATCAAGCCTGCAACCCTAGTATATGCTCTGACTAGGAATCTAACTGTGGCCTCCTGGTTCATAGGTCAGTGTTCAACAGCTGAGCCACACCTGCAGGGCTAGGCTGCTCGTTTTCATTGTCTTCATCACTGTAGTTCAGTCTGCCTATTACTTACTCTTTCCTTAACTACTTTATTTCCTATTTTTTGCATTAACTGTGTAATTCAGGAGGGATTTAGGCTTACTGAAGCAAAAGGAAGTGGGAGGAGTAATTTAAACATATATGATGGGATGTACAGTTTTAACCTATACCTAGTGCTAGCAGAAATCTTACAGATCCCAGCTTTGGCTGTGAGTTCCATGAGAATACATTAAAGTATATATAGTTACAGCTTGAAGATCTTTATGGACTAGACATGTTATAGTGTTGCACAATATTAATAGCTCTTAACCCCTGAGCTTCAAAAATAGGTTTCTGGTATAAAACGTCAGTACTCTATTTTGCTTCAATTCTGCTTAGCCTGCAGAATCAAGAATTATCTGGGTTTCTTCCTTCAGTGAAAACAGTGTCACAAGTCACCAGGTAGCAGTGCTTGTTAAAGTGGCTGCAGGTCAATAATACTCTGTACTCGTTGTTCCTCTTTTCGTTATGAACATCTTTGAGGACTTGTACACTTTCCAAAGGCTCATATAAAACACCCAACCAGGTCTTTCTTTTCTATGGAAATATTATTGTCTCAATTTCCCATTTTGAAAAGGAATTTTAAATTATATTTCACCCTTCTAATTTCTTATTGCTAATATTTTCTTCTTACTAAAACATTGCTGATATCATATGATACTGCTCTACCAGTCTTCACTTCTTACTAAAACACTGCTGATATCCTATGAATCTTCTCAATTATTTCTGATGGCTTCTTAATTACTGAACAGGATCCAGGCATTTAGGGCTAAAAATGAGAGCTCTTGCAGCCCATACTGACCCATCTTTATGTAACCATAGAATTATATGGTGTTGTTCTTTGAAGGTACTTAATAAAAATTTATTCTTTAATTGATATTTGTGTATATACAAATTGATATAAATGAAAATATAAGGAGTATTGTCCTTCAATCATTTTTTTATTACTACTGAATCTCTCTGCAAATAATATATTAGAACCAAGTAAGTCATTCAAAGCTTATATATCCTTGAAGCATTAAGTCTTTGGTGCCACCTCAGAATTTAATCACATATCTATAGCATAAGACATCATCCTGTGAGAAGAACCAGCTTTTTCTTCCATTGAATGGACTCGTTTAGTTCATAGTGGTAAGCATGGAAGGGCTAGGAGCAACAAACCACAGCCTTACATCAAAGATGCCCATTTCTCAAAAGAAAAATGTGAACATGGTCAAATTTAACATCAGGAATGGAAATAAGAATTAGGCAGTCAATACCAGAGGCACAAATCACCTAAAGAAAAGAGTTAAATACCTGTTTCTGGATGGAAGATAAAATTGATCATATTATTTAAACACACACACACACACAACACAAAAACATGAGGACATCTAAGTTTTGTTTGTTAAGAGCAATAGACATAATTTCTTAACTTGAAAAAATATTGTTAAACTTCTAGGACTATATCTTAAGAAACCCGAAGTACCAATCAGAAAGCACCAATTACCCCTAACCACTTGGCCTGCCTGCCTCATTACCCTTAAGCACTTGCATTTCTGCCTCATCACTACTCACCACTTGTCTGCCTGCCTCATTGTCCCTAACTGCTCACCTGCTTGCCCAATCGCCACTAACCAACTCTGCCTGCCTGCCTGATTGCCCCTAACCACTCTGCCTGCCTGCCTGATGCCACCCCTAATTGCTCACCTGCCTGTCTGCTTGCCCATAACTGCTTACCTGCCTGCCTGAACGCCCCTAACCACCTCTGCCTGCCTGCCTGCCTGATCGCCCCTAACCACCTACGGCTACCTGCTTGATCACCCCTGATTGCCTCTGCCTCAGCCTCTGATGTCACGGCTTTGTCCAAAAGGATGTCTGGAAGGTCATTTGGCTGTCCGATCTATTAGTATATTATGCTTTTATTATTATAGATATGTATAACCTATGGACACAGACCATAGCATGCTGAAGGCCTGGGGCAGGGGCGTGTAGGGGGGACAGGAGAGGGTAAATGGGGGGGACATATGTAATACTTTCACCAATAAATATTTTTAAAAATAAAAATAAATAAATAAATCTCAGTAAATTAACAACACATACCACTGTGCAAAAATAACTTTCCTGAAGCACCTTTAGTCCACTATTTACATGGGGGGGGGGGGGGTGTGTTGCCACACACTGGAGAAGATTCAAGGCTGGGACAAGCTGGACAAACTTTCCATGTTGGAGAAGGAGCAAGAAATCACCTTGGCTCACTTAAAATTGCAGCTTTCCCCCCAAGTGTGGAAGAACAGTTCTGCTTTTGTATCCAGGAAAGTCCAGGATAATTCATGGAATTTTATAGAGAGTAAAGAACTCCTTCTCTGCCACCCAAATATAGTTTCCAATCTCCCTCTCCCCCTACCCCTGAAACGCTTTTTCATAAGAAAATGTTAAGTTGAGCTGTTCTGATTGAAGGGGACGGAGAACCCAGAGAAATGCAGGCTTGGTTTAACCCATATTGCTCTTGAGGTACTTAAGATCCCCCCCCCCCAAAAAAAAGTCATAAAAAAGAAAGCATTTGTAGTATTCAAGATCCTTCTTTACCAGCAAAAGAAACTGAGTCTAGCTGATATAGGCAGAAGCAGCATTTATTTATTTTAATCCTGAAGAATTTGGATTCTCTTGCTGAGAGGTCTGGAGAAGTGAATCCTGGGCTGCTAGTCAGAAACAGGGCCGAAGTGATCCTGGAACTGATGTGATGAGGATACTGCGCGGCTGAAGCTGACGCTGTGGTGGACTCGTTTCCACTGTGCCCCAGAGAGTTGTTGTTGGGGCCACAGACTCTGGTGGCACAGCGAGTCCCTGTGACCTCAGTGCTCTGAGGTCTCCGGTTCCCATGCTAAGTTCAGGATTTAAGAAGCCTCACTCACACCCATCTTCTAGCTGCAATGGAGGCTGGGAACTTGGAGGAAAGGTGCTGCCTCCAACACAACTCGCGAGGTGGGGGATTCCCTGAGCTCAGGGCCTGGGTTCCCATGCTGAGTAGCCAAACAAAGTGACAGATGTTTCTTATACCTTTGGTTCATATTTCTCATTCTCAAACCTGGCAGCACAGATGAGTCACCTGAGGAACTGTGAGAACAAATAAAATGACAAAATACCACAGAGACCAAATGAGTCTGAATCCCTAGAGCCGGGGCCCAGGCATGCAAACACTGATTTCAGTCTCCACTGGGGATTCTAATACACAGTGAGGGAAATATCACCGGCTGTGATAGTCTCTGAAATAGTCCCAGCTCTGCTGTTTTAAGGATTCTATTCAACAAACCTAGTGCTCTTTCCACAACTTTTTGCACAATTTTGCTTCTTAGGAAACCAACTTTCTTAAAGTGAAGAAAAAAACAACAACAAGAATCATCCTAATCTTCCAGCCTGTCCAAATTTTATAAGAGAAAACCTTTCTCTTTGCTCTTAAGGTAGAAAGAGTGGTTTTATATCCTCCCACTGCTGCCTGCACCCTTGCTGCACTCCCATGTATCTGACATGACACACAGTCTTCCTACTATGCAAAGTGAGGAATGAAAGAAGGGAGAAAAAGTCTCTCTCTGGCCGATAAAGGGAAGGCAGAACAGCTTTTCTGGAACATAGTATGGGCACTCCATAGCAATTCACTACTCTTATTAATTTAAACTATATCAGAAATCAGAAACTATGAGAGGCACCAGAGAAACATACAGTCCACCCAAGGCTCAAACACAAGTTCTTGTCTCCTTGGTATTTCATCCTAATGAATGACATGTTTTACAAATGTTTTGAAGGAAAAAATATACATATCTGAGAATGATAGGCTGGGGGAAGGGGGGGTCTGGTCCAGGAAAGGTGTTGGATTATGGGCAAGGGCCATCTCTCTGATGAAATGACTTTCATGGATTGTTCAAAGAATTAATGT
Source organism: Pipistrellus hanaki (assembly GCF_964339955.1). Classification (NCBI taxonomy): domain Eukaryota; kingdom Metazoa; phylum Chordata; class Mammalia; order Chiroptera; family Vespertilionidae; genus Pipistrellus; species Pipistrellus hanaki. The sequence goes on from NC_140510.1 coordinate 19,663,164, forward strand.
GATCAGATCAGATCTGGAATGGAGCCACTAACTCTCTCTTCCATGTTTTTCCTCAAGTCAAACGCAATTTATTTTTCTCTATTTAAAACCAGATTAGGCAACCAAATGGGCATTTGCTCAACTGGTTTGCTATTTATACTTTGTAACGTGTTGGTAATTATTGAATCCACTACAGAAAGCAAAACACACATATTTGGCAAAACCAGTCTCTTGAGGAAATTTCTCAGGAAGTCTTGGGGGCCATCTTTATTGACAATGGTTAACAGGACTAGATTTGTGCTTTCCTAGTTAGTCTTATCAAATCATTTGTGGAACAAGGCACAGAATAAATAAAGATGTGTATCTGCAGTTAATAACCTTCTGCCTCTTGAGGGAAAAGCTGTCTGATATGTTCATCCTTGAATTGGTCGAATTTCCCTCCTTCAGTATATATGGGAAATGAGATCTCTGGCACGATTTCCTGATTTTGAATTTATACTGCCTGTTGTGAAGGTGGCCTCTGACAGAGAGAACACTGCCTTAGTCTGAGCTCCCCATTTATGTAGCTTTTCTAGATCAAATTAAAACTGTACAAATGAACTCATCAACATGGAATTAGCTAGAATGCCATCCCTAAAAGACAAGCCCAAAGTCTAGATTGCTGACTCACTTCCCACACACACCCTTAAGACAACCGCTGGCAAGGATTTCACTGGGTGTGGTATTGCTGTGGGTAGCTCTGGCCTCACAGCGATTTGGCAGAAACTACATGAGTTGTAAACTGAAGCTACCGTGTTTCCCCTAAAATAAGACATCCTCCAAAAATAAGACCTAGCGCATGGAAAGATAAGACATCCCCTGAAAATAAGACCTAGCGCAACTTTGGGAGAAAAAAATTAATATAAGACACTGTCTTACTTTAGGGGAAACAGTGTAGCACTTAAGACCAGGAATCTTAGCTCCAGTACAAGCTTTTTTAAGTACCAGCCGCCCAGTGACCATGGGCAATTCTCTGTCCCAGTGAACTGGCCTCATATGTAAAATGGAGACAAAGATCCCTACCTTCAGGAGTGCGCTGATGGAGTAACTGAGAAGCTAGTTTAAGATTATTGTAAATTATCACACATTTTATAAATATAAGGTAGAATTATTCCTTCCCTAATCTGCATCCCTAGCCCTTTCAGACTCACAGGGGTCTTACAAAAAAATAAAAAAGAGCTACCCCCCACCCCCCCAAGTCAACCTTCTACCCCAACCGCCACCACTTTGAGAGTGAAGCTATTCCCTCAGCATAGCTTCCCCACCATCAGAATGCTCTTTCCCAGGTCTGAGTTCTTTTTATTACCATCATTAATTTGAGGCCTTGGTTCTCAAAGTTGTTTTGTTTTCCTGGGGGGTGGGAGAGAGAGAGAGAGAGAGAGAGAGAGAGAGAGAGAGAGAGAGAGAGAGAGAGAGAGAGAGGGAGAGAGAGAGAGAAATTAGGAAATCATAGCAAAACTTGGGGAAGTTAAAGAGATATGGGAGGGACATGTGCTTTGAAATAGCAATTAGGAAGGTCGAGAAATCCTAGTTAGATGTGTCAAGTTTACTGGAGAAGCACATATCAGAAAGCCAAACTGATACACTTTTTTTAAATGTAAAAGTTGATGCTGTTTACTTGTTTATTTTTAATTTACTTACAGTGAAAATCCCTAGTCTTGGCATACAGTTCTAGGAGTTTTGACAAATGCCCCCAAATACAGAATCGTTCCATCACTCTAAAAATACTCCCTCTTGCTGCTCCTTTGTAGTCCCTCCCCCCGCCCCCCCCCCCGACCTTTAACCCTGGCAACCACTGATCTCATTCCTGTCCCTGCCAGAATTTTAAAATTGAAATTGAAAATTTCCCATATGGGTGGTAAATATGGTTTCTTTCTAATCTCAGCACTGCCCTTGGTCTGGATTTTTGTTGTTCTGTAGTTCATAGTAATAAAGTTCAAAGAAAAGCTATGGTTTTCCAAGCATTCCTATCATTGTTTTGGCAAATGCTGCCCTGTCTGGATGCCAGAGAAAGGTCCAGGGATGGAAATATATTGTGTTTGAAAAAATGAACAAGATCTCATAGAAAAGCCATTTTCAGCACAGAATTGCAATCCTAGTATAAAATTAGAATTGCTTTCTCAATGAGAAACAACCTTTATTAAAGTAAGAACAAAATCTTTCAGGAGAATTCCAGGTTTGATATAACTTTTAATTAAGTTTCTCAAAAGCTGGAGCTCATTTATTCTTTCCTCTGTCTGCCATTTAGCAGCTCTGTATTCACTGAGACCTTGCTTTGAATTCCAATCCCAATTTGAGTTTTTGCACATAATTTTGGTTCATTCTAAGGGTTTTCTAAAATGATTTGCCTTAATATCATCAATATCTACTTCCCCTCTCCCTCCATTTTCACTATGGAAATCTCTCTGGATAAGAGTATTAAGGAGTTCAAGCTATCTCTTCTCAATGCCAGATTGCAGTAGTACTTTAAAATCAAATTAAACAAAATGAATTCCCTAAACAAATTAAATTCCAATATGCATTCATTTCTTACTCTTGACTGGAGATAAAAAGGTGATAAAATGAATCTTAGGGAAATGATTCTACAGCATTATTATGAAAATCAGGTGAGCTTTTTAGTGTTTATCTGACTAATGAATGGCTCAATAGTGTGAAAAGTTTTAACTAACTTTGAAATACCAAGCAACGTTTCTTTGGCATCCAAAAAGCAGATGTGAAAAAAAAAAAAAAGAAAAAAAAAATCATTGTGGCTTTTTTTTTTTTTGGTGGCGTGACATTTCAGCCATGGTGGAATTTTTCACTCTATGGAAATTGGCAAATGCTATGAATCAGGACTTTGCCCTCCTCCCCCCCAAGAGTTTAGATGTTAAACAATTAGCAGCACCCACTGCTTTTAGTCCTGTGATTATTTACAAAGCAGCTGCCATGACCTTGAACCTTCTTCATGTAAACTGACTGAGTTAATGCAATACAGCAAAGTCCTCCTTTCTCCAATCTCATAAACTTTCAGGAAAGTCTGATCAATTAAAGTATGCAAGAGGTGGCTCCATTGTCCAGCATTTCTTAATTAATTAATTACTATTATCTAGAGACTGTTCTCAATATAGCTCCTAAGTCTCACACTAACTAGTATGACACCAGCAGTTTAAGGTTAAGCAACTTTCATTGATAAACTGTGGCTCATGACATTTTATATAAAGGCAAAGGATTCCTTACCAAGATACTATTTAGGTTATCACTTATGATTTATTGATTATTTGGATACAGTGGTACTATTAGTTATGAATATATCTATTTTTAGTTTTATAAACCTATACTTATTTATCTTTTTCAAAATATGAAGACTAAGTAGAATTTCAAGAAATATTAAAGAACATTCTAACTTCATTCCCCAAACTTATATATAGTGGGAGGATGGGAAAGGAGAAGTTTAGAGCAGTTACATAATTTACCCAATGTCATTTATTGAGGAAGAAACTAAGCTTATACAGTACTCAGGTTTCCTTGACAACCCACTGAATGGGAGTACATATTTGCCAATGACACCTGTGATAAGGGGTTATCAAAATTTATAACTATCTTATAAAATTCAACATAAAAAATCAAACAATCCCATTAAAAAATTGGCAAAGGATCATAAAAAGTGTTGGCAAAACTTTTTGGAGAAAAGGGAACCCTTCTTCACTGCTGGTAGGAATGCAGACTGCTGTAGCTACTGTGAAAAGCAGCATGTAGTTACCTCAAAAAATTAAAAATGAACTTACCTCAAAATATTAAAAATGAAACTGTTTTATGACCCAGCCATTCCACTTCTGGAAATATATCTGAAGAAAACCAAAACATTAATATGAAAGAATATATACACCCCTATGTTCACCGCAGCATTATTTAAAATAACCAAGATTTGAAAGCAGCCCAGGTACCTATCCTATCTAATAAAAGAGTAATATGCAGATTGACCATCACTCCAACACATAAGATGGATGCCCCTATGTGGTCAAAGATCCTGACTCCATGTGGACACAAGTTGGTTGCCACAAGATGGCCAGCAGGGGATGACAGTTGGGAGGGACCAGGCCTGCAAGGGAGGACAGTTGGGGATGATCAAGACCTCATGGGAGGTCAGTTAGAGGTGACCAAGCCAGCAGAGGAGGGAAGTTGGTGGCAACTGGGCCTGCAGGGAAGGGTAGTTGGTGAGGGACTGAGGCCTGCAAGGGAGAGCAGATCAGGGGGTTAGTGGGTGATCAGGCTGGCAGGCAGAAGCAGTTAGGGGCAATCAGGAAGGAAGGCAGGCAGGCGAGCAGTTGGGAGCCAGCAGTTGGATTGTGAGGGATGTCCAACTGCCCATTTAGGTCAGATCCTGGTAGGGCAGTCATACATCCCTCAAGGAGTCCCAGATTGGAGAGAGTGCAGGCTGGGTTGAGGGACACCTTCCTCCCCCATGCATAAATTTCATGCACCAGGCCTCTAGTCTATACTAATAAAAAGGTAATATGCTAATTAGACCAGGTTGACTAGACATAGTCCTATCATCCACTGGTCCGCCTTCCAGACAAAGCCATAGTTGTGGTGGCCAAGGCAGAAGTGGTTAAGGGTAATCAGGCTGGGAGGGGAGCAGTTATGGGCAATCAGGCAGGCAAGGGAGGGTAGTTAGGGGTGATTAGGCTGGCAGGGAGAGGCGTTAGGGGCAGGCAATCAGGCAGGCAGGCAGATGGTTAGGCAGGCAATTGAGCGGTTAGGAGCCAGTGGTTCTGGATTGTGAGAAGGATGTGGGGATCAGGCCTAAACCAGCATTCAGACTTCCCCTGAGTGGTCCCAGATTGGAGAGGGTACAGGCCAGGCTGAGGGACCTCCTTCTCCACCATGCATGGATATTGTATACCAGGCCTCTAGTCACTAGATGATTAGATAAAAAAGCTGTGGTACATTTACACAATGAAATAGTAATCAGCCATAAAAAATGAAAGAAATTTTACCTTTTGTAACAGCATTGATGGACTTGGACAGTATTATGCTAAAAGAAATAAAATAGTCACAGAAAAATAAGTGCCATATGATTTCACTTAGATATGAAATTTAATGAACAAAATAAAGTTGTAAAACAGAAACAGACTCAGAGAGAACAGACTGACACAGTTGTTTGAGGTTATGGGGATTGATTTAAAAATTGAAGGGATTAAGTAAAAAAAATAAATAGAAATTAAAAAATGCACACACACAAAAAAACAGAGACTCAGTGTGATGATTACCAGAAGAAAAAAATGGGGTATGGGGAGGTAGAAGAGAGTAAAGTAGAGTTATATGAAGGAGACTTGACTTTTGGTAGTAAACACACAATACAATATACAGATTATGTATTATAGAACTGTATACTTGAAACCTCTATAATTTAATGAAGCAATGTCATCTTAATAAATTCAATAAAAATTTAAAAAATAGAAATTGAGATTATTTGGTTACCTTTCTTTTTTGAAAAGTGGAAAAATACAACAAAATTAGGGAATGATCATAATAGAATAAAGCTCTACTAGATTTAATTGTAAATAAATAAACACATTAAACCTTAAAAATATTTAAAGGGTGTGTTTTTAAATGCTACATTTTTCTTAAAATGGAAAAAAAAATTAGCACAGCAAGTGAAAGAGAGAGAGAGAGAGAGAGAGAGAGAGAGAGAGAGAGAGAGAGAGAGAGAAAGAGAGAATCTTAAGTAGGGTAGAAGCATTGAGAATGGAGAGAAAAATCCTTAATGAGAATTACATTAAGAGCAGATCGTTGGGAAAGATTTGACAAGAGAAGCAGTGAGGAATTCAGGAGAAGATAGCATTTTAGTTAAAGGCAGGAACTTTGAAGATAAGGTTCAGGATATTTCTTCTCAGCAGAATAGCACACAGTAGACACTTACTAAATATTTGCTTAGTAGATGAATACATGAATGAATGATTTGGATTGAGTTCTATAGAGAAGAGTGGAAGATGGTAATAGAAAAACTTAGAGAGTCAGTTTGAGGAAGGTGATGCTGGTTGGATAGAGATAGGAGTTAAGCAGCCTACGTATGGAAGCCTAAGAACTAGATCAGGAGTTGGCCTATGGCCCATGGGCCAAATCCAGCCCAGTACCTGTTTTTGTACAAGCAGCCATAAGCTAAGAATAACTTTTATATTTTTAAATGATTGAAAAAAAAATCCAAATCAGGACAATATTTCATGACATGAAAATGATATGAAACTCAATTTTCAGTCTCTATAAATAAAACATTTTTGTTGTTTTATTATAGCAGAAGGGAGGAGCCTGCACCTTACAGGAGCAGTAATAACATGCTTTATAAAAATGATCTCTTTAAATTCTCACAACTCTATGGGATATAATTCATTGTTCCCATTTCACTGATGAGCAAGGTCACAAAGTTTATTAGTGGCCAAGTCAGGAGCTATACCCATAGCAATGTGCCTTTTCGGACTTCCCATTTTCCCCTAAGATAAAAGCCATCCCCTTGGAAGTAGTGAGACCATAAAATGCTTATAAAAGAGGGTGTGGGAATATGCTGAATATTTAGAGGGCAGATTTGGAGCTGAATCTGAGAAGGAGGGAATGGTTTAGGCAGACACATTTCTAAGAGATGTATATAGATTAATTCATTTAATTCTCACAACAACTCCTCCAGAAGTTGTATGTTATTATTAATAATCCTACGGTGGATAAAGGGTGGCTTGCTTTGATACCGCTTTCCAGGTAAAAGGCCCAGCATTTGGGCACTCTAACACATGGAGGCTCTTTGTCATGAATGGTTGGGGTGGTCTCTGGCTGGAGATAGCCTCTGGCCCGAGAGTACTCTGTGCTTCTGCATTGTGTTCTTGTCTTGCTTGTAGGAACAAATGTAAACAAGAGACAACAAACAGCGGCAAAAGCAGGTGAGGACTTATTTGTAGGAAAAAGAAGTACACTCAGAACCTGAATGTGCAACTCAGCGGACCAAAACCAAACTAAGTACCCTGATATTTGAAAGTTCAGAGAATTTGCACCCCTAGGCTGGAACACCCCTAGGTAAGGAGCAAATCACCCTCTCCCTCATGTTTCAAAAAATGTATATCTTGGAACTATAAGGCTCCTTTACGTGCGTGTTATGCCACCGGTCAGACCATGCTGGAGGGCTCTAAATTTTCCCTACCCACATAGGGCTTTGCATTTCCATTGTCTATTTTTGGTTTGTCTCATCTGACATATAACCCCTCCAAGCCTCAACTGCCTCTTCCAGCTCAAATCTTTCTACCTACCTACGCTACCATTTTGATGGGTGACACCAATGGGTCTCTAAAGGCTCATCCAACCCTAAGTATCTATGATCCCACCTTCAGAATCACTGAGGGAAGGTGCCCAATGGACTCAGCTTCCATCCTCGTGCCCTGCATTCTTGCCCTAAAATTTCTCTCCCAATCCCTTCATCTGTACCCACTCCCCCCATAGGCTTGTGAGACCTTCTACCGTGATTCCCCGAAAATAAGACCTACTTAAAGGGTTTCCTTCTGAGTGAAGTATAAAGGATCCCCCTGAAAATAAGGCCCCCCTAGGCTAAACATGGGAGATTTGGTCCACTGATTCTGAAAGAAATGGAGTCACAAGAAATTCACCAGGAAATTCAGGAATTGGATTGTTATGATGATGTTCCAGAAGATGATGACATGATTGTCATTGAATAAATGAGTAAATTCTTGATACTGTAGGATTCACAGTTTGTCTGGTTTGTGTTGACAACTACTGTACTACCGTACCGTATACAGGTAATAAATTTCCTTTATTTTCATTTAACAATAAATGTGTACCGTATTCTTCTTCATGGAAAAATAAGACATCCCCTGAAAATAAGACCTAGCGCATCTTTGGGAGCAAAAATTAATATAAGACACTGTCTTATTTTCGGGGAAACAGGGTAGCTAATAGCTCTCTGGTTCTTCTCTGATGGTTTATTCTAAAGAGTCTTCCTAAATCACAACACATTAATCAGTATTTGAAGAAATGCAGCAAATGAGTTTAGAGTTCAACTGTGAAGGAACACCACGAAGGCATGAAGATCCACAGAAAGCAGGAAAGCGATGATAGTAATATGTCAAAACTTTCAGCTGTGAATTTAAGAAAGCTCTTTGTAGCTGGCGTGTTTACTTCTGTTTGTCCCCTTTGGCCCTGAAAACAGCCACTTACTTTCCCACTTGGATCTTACTCCTGGACAGCTGCTGACCAAACAGGAAGTGATCAGAATGTCATTTGTTTTTACAACACTCTGTGAACTTCGGGAGTTTTAAAACAGGGCTTAAAGTAACAGTGCAAAGTCCCATACAAAGAATGAAGGCTGAGTTAGTAAGGAGCGTTGCACAACAGCCTTTCCCTAGCCAGTTACTTTTTTTTTTTTTTTTTTTTTTTTTTACTACAAATTGGTGGGGGTGGGGAGAGAAAAAGGGAACTAGGAAAAGAAGGAGAGGGGAAGTTAAATCTTCCCTCCCTCCCAGCCTCCCTATCCTCTTCAGAAAACCAAACATGGCATCTTCCATGAGGAGCTTGTTTTCAGATCACAGCAGATACGTTGAATCTTTTCGGAGGTTTCTCAACAACTCCACGGAACACCAGTGCATGCAGGAATTCCTGGACCAGAAGCTGCCAGGCATAATAGCAAGGTAACAAAAAGGACGCTTTGTCAAGGGAAGGAGCCTCCGTGCTTTCCTTTCAGTGATAGGCGGGTGGGGCCCAGCCCTGCCGGCTGGGCGAGGGGATAAGAACCAGAACCGCCGCTGAGAGCCTTGCCGGCTCGGCTCCTTCTGCCTCCCACTGGACTCCTTTCCCTGCGATTCTTTATTTTGACTTTTGCTTTAAACATTCAAAGGATCCCATTTGTGCAGTATTTCCAGCTGCATGGAGATAAGCATTAACTATTTGAAGGCACTAATCCATGTTCATTTGGGGAAAGACAAGATGCAAATCTTTGAGTTCATATTTTTTTCATCCCTCCTCTAAATTTTGCATTAAAAAAAAAAATGCCCCTAAAGGATTCTAATATTCTTCTCATTAGAATCAAATTACAAAATACTATTTGCCCCTGAGAATTGAATGGGTGCCTCTCAGTTCTCCTAATATCCATTTAAATTCCTTTTTCTTATCCATTGTTATGGTTATCACGCTGCAAAAAAAAAAAAAAAAAAAAAAAATTCCTTTCAACTTAATATTAGCAAAGTGGCCCAAAAGAAAAAGCATGTTCCCATTACCAGTGAACCTCACTAGCTCCTATCCTTGGAGCAGACTGCTGTTTTTGGTGATTAATGTGTTCAATTTGAGCCAGGGCTGATAAGCATTACAGGAGTAACAGATTCCACGTGCTAAAGATAATCAAATCACCTGTGGAGGGGTGGATTGCTGTAACTCACTCTGCTTCAGGAAATAAGGATGGAAAACTGGGAAGAAATGACTGACTGCAGATCCAATCAGCAGCAGCCAGGGAAACTGGAATGTTATCTTTTGCTGGCTTTCTCTAGGATAGGCCTGAGATTCGTTCCCCATGTGGTACTCTGCCTGAACGGAGAGACTTTGCTGGATGTATATGGGATCGTTTCCCATCCTATTTTTTATGGCTTAGTTTTTAATATGTTTTAATTTTTTTAATATTTCAATTTACAGTTGACATACAATTCAAATGTGATTTTTAAAAGTAGAGTATTACATAATTTTAATAATCCAAAAGTAATAGAATAATGGTGCAAATATCAAAGCAGACAGCAAATACAAACTTCTTATCTGGGCCGTAACTACAGTTTATGTTTTTGGGTCTTCTTGTTAATTTCTAAAATTGAAAGTAATGAGTTAATTTCTGAGTTCTTTTGCAGAACCAAATGTCTGTAGCTTACCCAGCCACTTGGTTTTCTTTAGCCATTGGTGTGGTTTGAAGAGGCACCATGCATGGGTATACATAATAAATGATGACCCTTCTCTTCAAGGTGTTGCAATCCAATAGGAAATGTTGAATGTGGAATTTGTAAAAGATTGAAGAGCTTTCAAAGGCATAATAAGTGTTTATTATAATGGTAATACATAATTAGAAATTATCTAAATCAAAGTATCATTTACTTAAAAAATAATCCCCCAGCTACTCCGCCCAAGGTGATGTTTGGAATGAGCTTTAGCTGAAGGAACTTTAAAATTGATGCTAAAAGTTGTTTCTAAGTTATGTAAGTACACAACATACCTGCTTTATTTTTCATTCTAAAGAAAACCCTTCTTTGAAAGTTAAATGGTTCTAAAAAGCTTACTAACAACAACAGCAAAAACAAAAAAACTAGTTCTTGCCCTACCCACTCCCAACCCTGTCACCCATTTTCCAGAGGCAACCATTTGCAACATTCTGCCAAAATCTTTTAGTTGTTTCTGATGGAATTTTCTTTCCTAATTCTAAATAATAATTGCTAATATAGGCTGTGTGTTTGTCATGAGTAGACACATGTCTAAGAGATTTACATGAATTAAATAATTTAATCCTCGTACTCACCCATCAGTTAGATACCATTATTGCAATCCTATTATTACAAACATATTATTATTATTCTATTTCATAGGTGAAAAAGAGGCAGAGAAGTTAAATAACTTGCTAAAGGTAACAAATCAGTAAACTGGGATTTCATCCTTGTTGGGGAATGTCCTGCCTGCAGACCTTATAAGGCCCTTGAAATCATTTGGTCTGACCCTGCCAAGGCATTATGGGTGAGTTAATTAAATGTTTGACCAAATATAGCAGGCTAATTTTAAAACATATATTTTTATTAATTTCAGAGAGGAAGGAAGAAGGAAAGAGAGAAATATCGATGATGCGAGAGAATCATTGGTCAGTTGCCTCCTGCACATCCTTTACTGGAGATCTAGCCTGCAACCCAGGCATGTGCCCTGACAGGGAATCAATCCATGGCCTCCTGGTTCATGGGTCAATGCTCAACCAAGGAGCCACACCAGCCAGGCTAGCAGGCTAATTTTTAAGTTGATAATTGTCTATTGCCTGCAAATAATGTTATAAATGTCCAAATGGGCCTTGGCAGGAAAAAGGTTCCCCACCCATACGATCCATAGTCTCAACTATGCTATCCACACATATGAGCATTTTAAAATATTAACCAAAAACATAAATAGGAATGTGTATATATATTAAGACTCATGATTATGAGTTGGAAGATAATTAGAACTAAGGAAGGCAACTCATTCGTAAGAGTCCTTGAGTCTACTTTCCAATTTAACTTTAGCCAAAGAGTAGACTTGTTTACATCCTAAAGCCCAACAAACAAACATACTTTCAGTTCATGTCTCCCCTCTAGTAGTTACCCCTTTTCTTTTCACTCTTTCATCCCATTTCAGCAATCTCACTGGATCTTTTCCTCTTTACCAAGCACACTTTAAATCCCACTGTCATCTGGCTTCTTCCCTCAACCTACTTTTAAAATTGATGTCATCAAACATATTAATATTTCCAAATTCAATGGAGATTTTCCTTTTTTTAAAAAAAAAAATTTACTTTGCCACCTTTGACACTACAGATGGCTTTCTCCTTCTCTAGTACTCCTATCTATCTCTGAGCTTTGCTGCTCCCTGTCTGCTTTTTGTAGGTCCCATAATCCAGTGACTTTTAAAAGTTAATATTACCTCATTATCCCACTACCCTTCTAAGTATTTGAAATATCCTTGGGTGATTGGAATCTACTCTTCTGGTCTTGACCATTACTTTATGACAATAATTCTCCAGAATACATCATTTATCCTGATCTCTTTCTCACCCAGATTAAATAATGCATATCAAAATGTCTACTGAATTCAGATTTATCAAAACAAAATAAAACAAGCAAAAAAAAAAAAAAAAGAAAAAGAAAAAGAAAAGCCCTGAGAACACATACGAGTAACACTGCCATCGAGCTATATTCTCCAGTTTCCTTTTGGGGCACCATGCTTCACCACGTCATTGTGCATTTGCCAAGCCTGAAACTTGGCAGTCACTGTGCAGTCAGATTATTTCTGACCCCTTTACATCAACCTAAAGCAAGTAACAGTGTTGTTTTCCAGGCCATAAATTCCACTCTATTTCTAACACTAGAGCTATAATGTCAGGCTTTATCATCTCACATTTTGCTTGAGAGCAAAGGAGTGTCTTATTCATCTTTATCTTCCCAGGGCCTAGATTAGGCATACAATAAATGTTTGCCTGCTTGTTGGAAAGAAGTAGCAAGAAGAAAGGAAAGAAGGCAGACATAGACATAGTATGAATCACCTCCACCTTCTCCCATATACAGCGAATGCCTAATTACATCCCAAGACTCAAGGACTCACTTTTTCTTCTCTTGTTCTCCAAATCAATTCTCAAAAATGATTTACCTTACCTCTGAGATGTGTATAGTGTGTTTCTAAATATCTACCAGTTCAAGATTATTAATGAATAGAACTTATATTTCTAAAGATTTCTAAAGGCAGCAAGATAACTACCGAAAAAAATCGGAATCTTTCATGTTGGCCTAGCTTTTGTTCACTGTAATTTTAGACTGCTGTCTTCAACTAGACTTAATAATCAGATTTTTCCAAGCATCTAGCACATTTTTCTTAAACTACATTTTTTTTTTTTCAGGATTGGAGACAAAAAATCAGAAATTAAGATTCTAAGCATTGGTGGAGGTGCAGGTATGATTAACACATTTTAAAATTTGAATTTCACTCCAAACTAATGTTGTTTGATGGTAATATTATATGTTCTTTAGGAAACTACTTTTGGGAGAGATTGGCTTATTAAAACTTGTAAGGGCAATACCGTTTCAACTATGGTTAATGTCCCCATAGATCTAAAGGGTTTATGACATCAGCCTTTGTTACTATCTGTAACGTGGATAAGATCTAGCTTTCTTTTTCATAAATGGGAAAACATAGGAAATATTTGGTTAACTTTTATCCAAAATGATTTAACTGTTCACAGAAAAGGAAAATTTTGTAAGACATTTCTTAAGCTTTTCCCACTTTAAAGTGTGGTTCCTGGACTGGATGCTGGTTTGTAAACTGTCCAGGAGGAGATGAGAAGCAGAGATAAGAAGCCTGCACTGGAGTGTAAATAAATGCATCCCTCCCTTCTTTGAAAACTTGCTGTCATAGGGGAAAACTATGCTGAATGACATAATTGATTTATCCTCTTGTGGGCTACTCTTTGAGTTGCACTTGCCTAATGCATTCCCTTCCTCTGATTTTGTTCCAAATCTGCCCTCTAAGAATTCAGCACACTCCCCAACCCCTTTTAAAAGCTTTTCATTATATTACTACTCTCAGAGCCAGTGTCTTTACCTTAGAGGAAAATGGGGAGTCTGGAAAGATATATTGAGGTGGGCACAGTTTCTGACTCTGCCACCAATGAACTGTGTGGCCTTTGCTGAAATGTAGGCTTCAGTTTTCTTATCGGCAAAATGAGAAAAATGAATCATATCTCATAGATTGGTGGTGAGAATTATGTAGATAACATTTATAAAGTGGTTAGCACAATCTTACTGCTCCTATAAGGTGCAGGCTGGTCCCTTTTGCAAAAAAAAAACCCAAAAGATTTCATCATCACGCTTAGCCTCACATCAAACTCCTGAGTTGTTTGCCTTATTTTTAAGTTGCTGGTCATCGGGAGGTCTGAGTTACAGTATTTTCCGGCGTATAAGACAACCCCCCAATTTTACAGTTAAAACATAGATTTAGGCCTATATTCACTGTATAAGACTACCCCCACTTCCTAGGCAACACCAGTTCTTTTTTTAATTAAATTTTTAATGAGTGACATTTTTTGAACATACCGTAATATACCATATATTGATACTGTACATCGTTTCAAAAGTCGTCTTATATGCCGGAAAATACGGTAATACATTAACACTAAAGGCCTGGTGCACGAAATTTGTGCATGGGTAGGGTCCCTAGGCCTGGTCTGCAATCAGGGCTGCCAGCCCAGGCCTTCCTTCATTCCATGCTGCTCCCTGGTGGTCAGCACACATAGAGAGTGGTGGATGTCCCGTTTTGGTCAAACTCCTTAGGGGACAATTTGCATATTAGCCTTTTATTAGAAAATGTAGTCATATACTATTCTATATTACTCCTTCCCTCCTTCCCTTTTTCTTTATTGTTTTCTTTTCAAACAATCACTACTTAGTATTTGTTACCATTTGGTAACAAGTGGGTGTTACATAGGGATAAGTGGTAATCTCTTGAGTCTCTTAAGTGTAAAGAGTTTTAGTACCACATGAAAGAGTGAATTGTTGGCCCATATTAACACAAAAATAACCAAAAATATGCTAATGGAATAAGACAATACTTTTTCATGTTATTATTTGTCCATTTATCATAAAATACACTGTGATATAATGTAATAAGGATTAACCCTTAAAATAAATTTACTTTATTATCATCTTTCAGCAAGAAAATAGAAAATAACAAGGACAAATGTAAAAGGATATTTCCAAGAATGATCTTATAGAAATTGTTTGAGCCAAAATATTCCATTATTGCTTACTGGTATGTTAAATCCTAAGGATTATAAGAGTGATAAATTGCCAAGAGTTAATTCATTTAACCAAGGCAGTCACTTCCAGTGTGCTTTGTATATGCGTTTCAGGCACCCAACAGACAATGATACTATCACTTGATAGTGCCACTTGTACTTGGACAAGAAGAGAAGACCTACAAGGAAAAGTAATTAAAAACAATCTCTATCTTGGCCAAATTAATTGACCTTGTAATATAAAGTTAATTGAATTTCTAATGTAAATTTATCCAGATGCTTATAAGCTATCTAGAGAAAGGAACAGTTGGCCTACACAGTGATTCCTTACATAAAGGTGCAGGTAAGAGCTCATTTACAGAATTTATCAAAACAAAGGGAACAATACTTGGAGTTCTTCTGACATTGTATTAATAATAGGCACTGCCTTGGGGATGATATGGGTGCCCATTAAGGGCACTCTTCATAAGAAATTTATCAGAAATATAAGAAAAAATCCAAGAGAAATTCAAGCTATTGATACTTAGGTTTTACTGTTGAAGTGAGCTCCATGAAATCAAAAGCAATACATTTAAAATCCCTAGGTCTAGATGTCCCTGGCACAAAAAAGCAGTGGTTGGGGGGTAGAAGACACCCCACTCAGTTAGTTTGAGTGCTCAACACTGACTGGGAGGTGTTCAACCTGCCATTGCCTAACTTCAAGCACCTTGCAAATGAACAACATGGGTGAGAACCTTCTATCGTTGCCTTAGAGTAGGGGTGTCGAACTCAATCAGAGAAGGGGCCAAAATCTAAAATCCAGCCTAAATCGCGGGCCGAATGGTTTACTGAACAGTCATAAACTGACAATGTCATAAACTGACAGCGGAGTGCAGTGATGACAGCGCGGTGCGGGCCACATTGCAAGGCCTGGCGGGCTGGATTTGGCCCGCGGGCCTTGTGTTTGACACATGTGCCTTAGAGAAATGGTCTCCTTAGAAGTTCCAGTCTACATTGGGTCCGAGACTTTTGCATTATCCTGTGGCTTACGTATCCTTCCAAATCAGTCACTGAACTCTAATCCCTGGCAAACAAGGTCATTGGCGCTGTCTGGTACCTTTGGCTCAGCTCCCATAATGCATCGTACAGGGTTCTACCTCAGTCTTAGCTTATAGTCCTTTATGGTTTTACCTCCGGAGGTTCTCTTAGTTGCCCTGATACCTGCAGATCATCTTCTACGTATCTTTGTTGCAAACATCCCTTCTGCATTTATAATGCTGCTACCACGTCTACATACCACAATGGAAAAACGTACAAAAAGCAAACTAAAACTTTCTTGTGTGAAATTGCTCCTTTTTATATCACTCAATGCTCATGCTCTTTGACGGCCTATTTGATTTCCTTTTCAGAAACACATGTACCCTTTCTGTCTACTGACTCTTCTGAAGGGATCAATGTTTGTGTGGGAAAAGGTTTCAGTTAGGAAAGAATGTAAGGTGTTTGAAGAGATGTTTGAAAATTCAGGTTAGAAGCCAAGCAATAACTGCTTAGGACTCTGAGCAGTTCAAAAGAAAGGAAATCAGTGCCCAACATTTTGATGTCTCCTTTAATCTATGTATAAAATACAATTGATAAGCAGTACTGCCATTCATAGATTATACAGGAAAATGTATGAAATAAATATGTGAACAGAGAGAGAGAGAGAGAGAGAGAGAGAGAGAGAGAAAGAGAGAGAGAGAGAGAGAGAGAGAGAGAGAGAAAATCGGGAGAAAAGCAAATCATGGACAAAAATTCAGATCATGTAGCTTTTTCAGAGGTCAAACTGGGAGGTATAAAGTCGTGTCCTGTGAGCTTTAATGAAATACAATGAGCAGCTCATATTGCCTTATTCAAAGTCTCAAAGTATTCACATCAGCATTGCTTTTCAGATATTGAGAGCAATTGCATTGTATTCTAAGTCTCAGAGAATATGCTCTTTGGTCCATCTTTGACATTAATGCTTCCTAAAATTAAGCCACTCAACAGAGGTCCATTATTATTCAACTTTAAAGAGTGTTGTTTAAATGGTACATCAAGAAAAAGAAGCTTCTTAGTAAGGAAGAATGCTACTAATTTATAGTGTATACACTTTTGCCTCACAAAATGTTCCAGAAGGCAGTGTGGGCAATGTGTTCTCCTTGCTCTGGGCTCTGCTTAAAGGAGAATCATTTTATCTGCTGCACTGTCCAGTTCTTCAAATGCCAGAAAGTTTTATAAGGGTTAGACAGCACTATAACTCAGTCTTATTTTATCCAGCTTTCTACTTCTATTCTTGTTAACCTATTGTGTACCAACTCAATTGCCATACCCTATAATAGTATATACATATGTTTATAGTTTTTTAATCCACTCACGCAACTCACATATAAAGCACAAGTGGTCTGAACTCTCACATAACATTTTTTTGTTGTTAATAATTTTTCTGACTTACGTTGACAGAAGTTAGGTGGTTTTCTTGTACTACAACATATAGACACCAGCTTTCTTACAGGGGTTACATAAACCAGAGTCAATGGTTTAGAGACCATTAACATCCTCAACTTACAAATAAGAAACTGATACCAAGAGAGAGTAAAACTCGGGTCTCTTGATTTTAGTCCAGTCCAAAAAATTGCACAAAGCAATATAGATGTTAATTTTTGACTTGCCAAAGGAGAGATTAGGTACTCAATAATCACCAACTGTTTGAAAACCTAATCTTATGAAATTATTATTTTTTTAATCTATTTATAAATGACATGTTAAGGTGACACAGTTTAGTTTTCTAAGAGTTGGTAGAAGTGAAACAAATAATTAAGGCAGAAACTACAATAGAAGAGCCAGTATATCAGCTTTCACAGCTAGGAGGTGGTAAGTAGCAAAGATTAGTGCTTTCCAGAAATTCAGAGCAAGTCAACACCCTATTATTAGCAAATTGGAGAAATACAGAGAATTGGAGCAATTTTTGCTCAGAAAATAAGAATATGAATCTGCCTTTCACTGTTGTCAAATATTTCCTGCTGATCAAACTCCAGAATATTTGCCCCTAAAGGGCCAGTGGTAAAAGAGAGAAAGATTTATTGGTTCAGTATTAGAGTTTACTAATGATCAAAGATGTCCAGAAATGAGAGCACATATTTTGAGAGTTAAAGACCTATAGATATATGAACTTGTAACCTTCATCTTAGCTGGAGAAATACTATTAGACATGCTATGGGAGGGACTTATGCACTGGTTTCTTGGGTGGTTAGGCTATTATACATGCTTTTAATAAATAAATAAATAAATAAATAAATAAATAAATAAATATGATTTTTGTGAGTAACTTCTAGAAAGAGGTAGGCAATTCTCTTGAGTGGTGTGGCTAAGACCATGTTTGGTTATAATTAAGGAAATGAAATTTATATAGGACTTCTAGATATGCAGACAATTTTTAGTCTTCATTTTAATTGCTTATTATTTAAAATGAGTAAGAGCTGTTTTACTTATGTATAGCATACTAACAATTACTCCATTATTAAAAAGGAAATGAACTCTAGTTATTCACTAATAAAATAGGATTTCGGACCATCTACTTCAGGTAACCAGTTTGGAGCCTCTGATGTAAAGGCATTCATAACTATATTATTTAAAAATAAACTATTCTCCATATATATTTTTACCCCCCAAATAGTTTACCTCATTGTATTATTGTATGTAAAACTTTAGGTGAACATCAAAGTATTTTGGTTAAAGATAGATACATTTGAGACAATTGAATATGATGCCTACTATACAACATTGGAGCCATTGTCATTAAAACCAGAGTAAGTAAGATTGGTTTGGCTAATTCAACAGGAAATAGGAAAACTTAAGACAATGAGTAGATTAAGATGAAACTATCATTATTAGCAGATTAAATGACTATATAATTAGAAAAAAATAAGCTCAGTTATACAGCCTTAGAATTAATAAGAATTCAGTAAAGGCTTGGACTCAGGTAAAATAGGTATAAAAAAAAGGTAGACATTCTTTTTTGTTTTTGTTAATATTTGAGTATTTTTCATGCACAATTTTGATTCTTTAAAATGTAATTGAAAGTCCCTGACATGTGGTTATCTGATTTTGCTGAAAGACAAATTTGTATCTTGCCAGTTCTTGTGCCAATTTGGGACAGTCTCTTAGTGAATAGGCTTCCACTTTGCATATACTGTTGAATAAAACTTTCTGATTCAACGCAAACACTCATGCAGTCCTGGTGTGGGGTCTGTTGTCATCCTCGGTTTATGCATACTGAACCCAGTAATGCCTGCCACCAGGGGTGTGAAGGTTCTAGAGCTTGGGGTCAACACCCAGGCTCTTCTGCAGCTTAGTCTCTTCTAACAGTAATAAATTGGTGGAAGTTATGTTAAAGTATTTGCTAATAATATACGTAATATAAAATATTTTTAAAACTATTTGAAGAAAAGTTCAGGTATTTACTGAGAACTATTTGAGAAGATTCAGAAAGCCAATAATGCAATAGTGATGAGGTTACAATGACATGAAAGCTTTCATTTGCAAAAGGAAAGGATATGAAAGGAAACAAAATGTTCCTGATGTGGCATTATGTATCAAGAACGGTTCTGCTAGTCTCCTAATACACAAAGGCCTGGTCATGCTGTTCCTTAAAATAGTGAAAGGCTTGGTAAATAGCCACTCCCCTGCTGTCCCATCACAGAACCAATGGCTGCTCCAGCCCCTCCTCCTGGACTTGTGTGCATCCCACCTACCAGGCCCACCTACTCTGGGACCCCTAACCCCGCCTCTCAGAGCTCCAGCATCTGGACTGGTCCTTCCCCTCAGGGATCCTCTAAGAATGTGCTTATAGTTCTTCAGCTGCATCCTTTCTCAGCAGCTGGCACCTTAGATGGGTTTTTTTGTTTTGTTTTTCCATTTAATCAAAGATCAAGGGTCTCATTTTAACCATTAATTCTGGTTCTTGGAATAAGTTTGAAGAAATGATGATTGTTTGCATAACATTTTATGGTTTGTTGTCTGGCTCCTCAGAATAGCAAAAAAATAAACTAAGTATAACTATCTAAACTATACATAAAACTATATATAAAATGTATACTTTCATGTATTTATATTATTTATAAAAAGTTAATTAAATCAATTATTGCACATATATTTAGAAAATAGTATCACCACTACAAATAACACATTCACATAAATGTTGACATATTTGTGGTGTAACTCTCAAATGAGAAAGTAAAAGTGATCTACATACATAATGATCTCACATGTGTAGTCTAAAGAAAATTATTTGTTCAAAGGATAAAAAAACACACCAAGGAAACGTTAAGTTTTTCTTTCTCTAGTGGTGAGATATTTATTTTTTACCTTTACTTTTGTCTATGTTCCAGGTTTTCTATATTATTAATTTCATATCCCAGGAGAGGAAAAATCAGCCCAACTAAACCAATAATGTTACAGGTGATGAGAGTGATGGTAATGGACGCACCGGTGTCTGACAGCTCCTTTAGCTCAGGGACCGATGCCCAAAGCGCTATTTTCCTGACAAACTGGCCTCGACTGGCCACGTCTGACTCACCAGAAAGAGTATCACCACTTCTGACTCACCTGTAAGAGTATCCCACCTGCACAGATGCTGGAAGAGCAGTGCACCTGGGGGTGATGCTGACCCAAAGGATGGTAGTTGTCCGCTGTCTGTGCCTTGCTTTCTGTTGATGATTTCTTCCACTAGGACAGCAGGCACTCAGACTCTACCTACTCAGACTGGGGAGTGAGTGACTAATTAGTTCCCTCAGCAACATGCACGTTTTAACCACTGTTAACGTGGTGGGCCAATAGGTGCAGCTCAGACGAGAGACGGTGAAGGTTATTGAGGGCCAGAGAAGAGAGTGGAGCATGCACAGAGTCCATGAGAGTGCGGAGTCTGCACAGACGTACTGGTATTGGTGAGGTCACAACTTGTGATTACCTTGGCCTGCCTTTGTCAGTTCAAGTAGTTTCGTCTTATAAATGCTATCATGGTGAGAGCAAGGTGGGAGAACGTTAGCACTTCACTAAGTGTAGCTCAATATAACAGAAATATTACAATAGCATATGTATGTTGTTTATCTCTCCATGCTTGTGCTGAAGTAATAGTCAACTATCTTATTATTTAAAATTTATAAGTGAAAAGCTAAGGCAAAATTTAGTCTTTCTGAGTTGTCTAATATCTCTATACTTCAGTGTTCAGCTCCCTTTGGGGCATTTTCTTTACGTTTATATTTCATAAAACAATTGGATAGCATGCCTTTTCTTAGGCCTCCTGCAGTTGCAAAGCATTCATTCAGTCAGTATTATTCCTGGGCCAACAGCCAGAGGCACACCAAAGCAAATGGCAATGCCCTTTTGACTCAGAATTTATATTTATGATCCCCTTCCTGAGACCCTACAGCTATTTTAATATCCTACAATCATTTTCCCATACTGAGAGAAGTACCTCAATACTGAGGCATCCAGGGTGGGGGGAGAGAGAGAGAGAGAGAGAGAGAGAGAGAGAGAGAGAGAGAGAGAGAGAGAGAGAGAGAGAGAGAATGAGAATGGAAAAGAAGTGATCCTGTCAAGAATCCTATATCTTTCACACTGCAACTTAAAATCAGATTGTTTTCCCACTGGTTGCAAACTCATAGCTGAAATTATTTTTCATCAGTAAGCACAAGGTTATCTGGGCAATTTTTCTTCCTAGAAACAATTTTTTTGTGTGTGCTTGTATTCTAGTAGAGGGAACAAGGAAGATAATCATCTTAATGCAACATGTAATAAAATAAATTTTTCCTGCTGATAATCTGAAGAATTCACATATATTTTGATATGAGAAATGAAGCAGGAATAGATGGAAATCAATTGGCAGGAGATATCTTGGCCGTCTTTAATCTCCCGTTTTCTTGACCTGTGGATTTTCTCATTTGGAGAAGCCACAGGGCTCTCAAGTTGGGATTTGTGATTCATGTGGCACAGGCTCAGTTAGAAGGACAGGCCATCATGAATGTACGATGAATGCTTTTGCAGTTGTCATTTTAGCATTGAGTTTCCCTTTCAGGAAGGGAAATCTTCACTTCCCTCATTCCCAGGCTCTTTCAGATTTCTCTTAAATGTCACCTTTTCCATGAAGTGTACTTGACCACCTGGTGGGAAATCACAGAGACCCCCTTCACAGCTTCCTCTCACTGGTTTTTTTTTTTTTTTTTTTTGCCTTGGTTTTCTCCGTGGGACTTAACACCACCCCCAAAGGGTAGATGTTTATGTCGATTAGCTCCTGGCATTCAGTAGGTGCTCAGAAATATTTCTTAAATTAATGTATAATAACTTCAATTTATTGAGTAATTACTATATATCATGAACTGTGGTAAATTATCTCCATATAATGTCTCTAACCTTTGCAATGACCCTAGAGCATAGACCATAGTATTCCTAATTTATAGATGTGTAATTTAAGGGGAAGAGATATAAAAAATGTTGTATGAAGTAATTCTGGTGAATACTATATTTAGTTTTTCTCTTTTTAGCCTTTAATATTTTAATTTTTTCCATTTTTAATCAGATCACCTTGGATTCCAAGCAAAACTACATGTCTCTGCTATCTCATTAAATATGTACTTGAAATTCAGGAAGTGAAGAAATGTTTCTAAAAGATGAAATTCCCATCCCTCCACTTTCTTGTTCTTGGACTTTTTTATAAATTCCATATCAGGGATGTCAATTTTATGTCCCTCTTTAAATATAGACATGATACATTCAAACTATGACTTATATGAAAGCAAACTATTATAACCACAAAAATATGTGTCTGAAAAAATTAAGCAAATCACTCATAGCCCAGGAAGGAGACATAAGAAGTCATCCTATAGTTGTGGCTGATTTGAAGGAAGGGTGATACAAAGGAAAGATATATGCAAGGAAGGGGAGTTTGAAAATGTAGTTTTCATTTAACTTTCCAAATAAAAAAGTCAGCATATTCTGTTTGATAGAAATAACACAGGAGTGGACAGAACAGAAAAAAAAAGTCCACAATCCAGCCTAATAGAAAATTTGTGGTTGGTGTTGATGCATGTCTGGATCTTTCTAATTTTACTCAAGTTCCACATATTGATCAACTGAGAAAATCAGTTACATCATCATAAAGTGCAGACACCAAAATTATTAGTTTGCTTAGGTAGTCATGAAGGGGAGAGTGGAGAAACTGAATGGAGAAGAGGAGCAGAAAGGAAGTGAGGGGAGGAGAGGGAAAGTAAAGGAAAAGGAAGGGAGGAGAGGGAAGGGGAAAGGGGAGAGGAAGAAAAGAAGGATGGTATATTTGATTAGACTTATTTAATCATTATAATTTTTCCATTTGTCACAAGAAACTTTATATATTTTGTTCCAAAGCTTTGGGAAAACTGACAACTGTTGACATTTTATATCTAAAGGCTTAGGATGTCCAAAATAAGTAGTCTACAGTTGTCAGAATTATGATCAAGCAATACCTAATGTAATCATCTGTGAAAGGAGACTGACTATAAAATAAACATGTATTGCCTTATTTCCCATAAATGCTGTTTTCTGGGTCTCAAATTTAAGATTCCCAGAAGGTTTTGCAATGCACAATGAAAAAGCAGGCTGTTGGTTTCCACATTTCTTTTGTTTACCCCTGATTTTGCTCAGAATTTCTGAATTATTTGATTGATTCATTTCTAGTTTATTCTCCCCCATTCTTTTGTCACATTAGTTTAGCTTGTGTGCTCTCTAAAAGCATATACAGAGCCGCTTAATGTCTGATACTAGAGCACATTTATAATGTTATAGCTCCTGCTCAGAAGGACTCAGTTGAGAAAGAACAAATGGTCTTCTTCCTTTAAAAAAAAAAAATCCCTTTATTGTTGGTTCATGGTTCTATAGGGTCCGATAACCCCTCAGATACTTCTCAGTGATTGATAATGTTCAATCTACCATTTTAGAATCTTTGATTCTGTTTAAGAAACTCATTGGAATCAAGCCTTCCCTGGCAAATAAAATAAGATCAAGGAACTCAAGAACATTTTATCTGTGTTGCCATCACCAGTCAATTGGTGGGTAGTTTCTGTCTGAGGATTCTGATGATACTTCCAGGCTCTATGGGAAAGACTACCAAGGCATCAGTCTTTTGTGGAAGTGTTCAAGATCCATAGGAGTTAGATGAAGTGAGGAAGTAAGGGGAGAATAATCCTGTAAGAGGGGAAAACATGGGAAATAGAGTGTGGAAGAGCGTAGTGTCTATGGGGCAAAGAAGGGATAAGAAAGGTGGAAATGTAAGAATCTGGTTTCTGGAGCCAAAAGTTTCAAAATATGAAGTTGTGAAAAAATGAGAAAAAAGGAACCAGGCAGGGTGGTCTATGCTTAGTTAAGAAGTTTGGGCTTTACCCAGTTGTTTAATCATTAGAAGGTTATAAGCAGGGATGAGCTTGTTGAGCAGAAGGAAAATGATTACATTTCAACTATCTGAGTTTCAAAGTGTGGTGATTGGGGTCTTAAATTGTTGTTGTAGTGATGGCTTTGACTTGAGGAAGTCAAAGTTCAGAAAACATAGACTGAATTTTTTGGATATTGTCACAATATTCCTAGAGGTAGATTCTAGTAGAGATGAGAAAGAGAATGTAAAGAAAAGTTTAACAGGAAAACTTGCAAATGGCCAGGGAAGGAGGAGGAAGGAAGGAGCAAAGCTTAGATGGATATTAAACAGTATAGGTGATATACTATGAAAATACATATAACAATATGCTGAAAGTTTAGGCTAGATTTTAACTTTATAGAACATTTGAACTACCTCTTTGTTAACGCTCTTTTTATTGAGGAAGAAGTTCATATATATTATTTTAAAACCAAATGCATGTCTCCTATTTTTGAAAGATACTAGAAAATAAACTATGAAGGATACCAGAAAATATATTATGTTACATGATCTCTTTATCTCTTTATCTGTCTCTATATCTCTCTATCATCTATCGATCTATCTATAATAAGAATAATAGGGTCCATTATAAAAAAAATATAGCACTGACTTATGAGCATGGTGACATTATTTATTGTCAAACTTGGGATACTTTTAAGAGTGAAAATTGGAGGGAGTGAGCAAAATAAAGTTATTATAACTTTTAAAAATATTTATTTTCAAACAAGTTATTATATGTGTCTATATATTAAAGTTATTTTAAAAACCTATTTTCAAAATTAAAATTTTAATAATAATACTTTTTTGGAAATAAAAACAACTTAAAATAACAAATAAATTCAGATATGGCATTAGCACAGTAAGCATCAAGTGGAACTGTCCCTGGCAAGCAAAAGTATGGTCACCAGAACTTAAAATTCAGAAATGGATTTTATCTGCTAACTCCAGAGGAAATAGTTTCACTATCACCCCTTGTTGTTCATTCATTTCTGATAGGAATCTAACAGTAACTACATGGATGGCTCCTGTCCACACATGGGCTCACATTCTAGAGGTTGTTATGTGAACCATGGTTTCTACGTTACAATTATAAGTCCAGCATTGTGTGCTCTATCATGCATTAAGAGAAGGTACTGGCTGGCTCTGTCTGTGGCAGAACATTCTGCTGGCTAGGAAAGTGACAAGATAGGAAAAACCCTAAGGATATGCTGGATACATTTTGCCATTTGGAGAGTACTAAAATGTCAGGGTCCATCTTAGGGAAACAGCTGATCAAGCCCCAGGGGGAAAATGATTGCATTTCAACTATCTGAGTTTCAAAATGTGATAATTAGGGTCCTCCTAGTTGATAATTTTTTAATTAAAAAATATATGGCTAGAGTGGTAGAGACAAGAACAGAGCTTTTGGCTTCTGGTCTTTTGGGGCAAGTAGGAATCTCTCTGTATCTCATTAGACCACAGCTTTTCTTAGCAGCCTTTGCCTTAGTTATTGTATTTACTCTTCAAAAATAGTTACTATGGAGAAGAATAAAAACTTTCTGTGCCCTTTTAGTATTTGGTCTTATTATTAAACTAGAGGTCCAGTGCATGAATTTGTGCACAAGTGGGGCTGGCCTGCATGCCCAGATCAGGGGCTGATTGGGCCAGGGGGAGGGGCTGCAGGTGGTTGGCCGGCTAGTTCCTCCCCTGGTCTAATTCCAGGTTAAACCACTGGTCAAACTCCTGGTTGAGAGGACAATTTGCATATTAGCCTTTTATTATATAGGAATAGTTAGAGCAAATACTTTAGAGTTAGCCCAATGTGCCTTAAACTTTAGGTGTACTAATACCCCCTGAGTGTCAAATTACTCAAGGCACCTTTTCTGGTTGGGAATAATCTTGTGGAGTTTGTGACAGTATAGTGATCAGAATTAAATGAGATGTTCCAATTAAAGTCCCTCTACAATGTTTGATAAATACCAGGTGAACAATAAATGACAGCTGGAATTGAAATGAAGAAATTAAAGGTTTCGTGTTGGTACAGCCAGCTGTGGAGAAAATCGTTACACAGGCTCTTCATTCTCCACTTCAGCCTCCATCCCACTCTTCCTCACCGTGTCCCATCATCTCCTATTACCAGTACTTGAGGCTCTTATTACACCATTATACTCCCTTCCTGTCTCACATTAGCATATTGTGTTCCTGATTTATCTTCCTCATCCCATTCCTCTTAGACCTCCAAGTCTCATGATTTATGATTTTGTTGCCTGCCATATTTAACCATGAAAAAGTTCTGTCAATGTAAATTATTCCAAAACATTAAAGACTAAAATCATTTTAATATACTAGTCTTGCCAGCACATAGGTCTGTTTTAGTGAAGGTGTCAACATCATAACCTAAGAGAGTAAAAGTGCAAAACTTAAATTTGGAGCATCAGTAATAGGGAGAGAAGACATATTTTTAAAAAGAGGAACTCAATAATAATAAAAATGAGCAGCTAACATTTATTGGTTGCTGATTCTATCTTGCACTGTGCTTTATATGGCTTGACTCATGTGACACTCACAACCAATAAGTTATGTGTCATCATTGCTATTTTTGTATTGAGGAAATTACAGCTTAAAGAGGTAAAGCAAATTACCAAAGGTCATATATACCTAGTAAGTGAAGAAAACAGGCTTAAGACTCAAATCCATCCAACTTACCACCATCTCTCTCTTGCAGTCATTTGCAGGCTAAATTTTCATCAGGCAGGTATCTGTGTCTCTTCTTATCATCATTTGCTAAAGCCTCATACAGTGTCTGGCACATAGTCAACAATAAATTAATAGTTGATGCATGAATTAATGACTAAATATCAATTCCACTAAAACCTCCTACCCATTTACCTCTCTGGTATCATATCTTTCTTGGAGGCTATGTCTTGCCCAATATTTCAGAACTCTGAACTGCCAGTCATCCCATGTATATTGCTCTGCTTCCTTCATTATGCTTCCATCTTCTGTCTTGTCTGGAGTTCCTTTCTCATTTCCCCAGAAATCTCTGGGCTAACTTCTACTTACCCTGCAACACAGAGCTCAGGAGTGGTCTTTCTCCATGAAGCTTTTTAGCTCTTTGGCCTCTTCCTATCCTCTCCCTCACTGTCTCCTTTTCTCTTCCCATTCAGCCCAGTCAGGGTTCTCTTCCACTAGACTAGGGGTGTCGAACTCAATCAGAGAAGGGGCCAAAATCTAAAATCCAGCCTAAATCGCGGGCCGAATGGTTTACTGAACAGTCATAAACTGACAATGTCATAAACTGACAGCGGAGTGCAGTGATGACAGCGCGGTGCGGGCCACATTGCAAGGCCTGGAGGGCTGGATTTGGCCCGCGTGCCTTGTGTTTGACACATGTGCACTAGACCATGGTCTGACATATTTTTGTACCCTTTTTGTGGATCTGACATATGTTGCATATAACATATTATTGTATGCTTCTTGCCTAGCCCAGTTTATTCTAAGGTACATTATTTTTTTTTTTATATATTTTAACATCTGTGAAATTGGGATACATTTTCCAATTAATGATATCTTAAAATTATAATTAATTGTGTTTTTTTCTGACAGTGACACAAAAGTAAGGATTGATTATATCCTATCATCAATGGCATCTTAGATTAAATGTAATGCAATAATAGATACTGAATAAAAATGTTATATGAATGAATGAATAGCAATCAGAGCCATCCTCAAGTTACATTATTATTACTACATACAACCTAGCTGTTCTGCATCATAGACAATGTGGCAGGGAAATAATTGAGCATTATTCTTTATACATGCTGGGCTTTCCTAGTAAAACTAAGACAAAAAAACTAGGTCAAATTATTCTTAATCATTTCTTTTTGGACCAATGTGATCTGTTTCCTATGCTTGTATTCTAGGTGAAATTGATCTTCAAATTCTCACCAAAGTGCAGGATCAATTCCCAGGAGTTCACATTAACAATGAAGTTGTTGAACCAAGTGCTGAACAAATTGCCAAGTACAAAGGTACCTGAAACCCAGGGAGCTATATGTCAGATTCTATCCCAAAAGGCTTATCATCCCAAACTTGCCCCTTTAATCATTAACAGCATTGCCATTGTAGTATGTTCTTAGTAAGCTTAATGGGAGAAGAACCTAATCAATTTGTTTCTTTGGCAGGGATAAACACCTCAGAATATAAACAGTAAATAATTAAAGTCCTTCACTTACTGACTCTCCATCCATTCATTGACCATCAGTTATTATTTTTTGATGTTTATTCTTAGAGACAGAGTTATTAATTCATTCAGAAGTATTTAATCAGAATCTCTGTCCTTAAGGCTTTATGATTAATAGGTTATAGTAGAAATTTGCAAACTTTTTCTGAAAAAGGTAAAAAAGTTGTAAAATTTTAAATTTAGAAGACCACAGAATCTATCACAACTAATCAACTGGACCATAGTAGCACAAAGGCTGTCATAGAGACTACATAAAGTAATGACTGTGGATATGTTCCAATAAAACTTAATTTATAAATACTAAAATATGAATTTGTTATTCACATATAACAAAATAATATTCTTATTTTGATTTTGTTCAATCACTTAAAAGTGTAATGGCATGAGATATGAAAGACAGAGGCATAGAGTTAGGACGTAGAATTATATGTTTGTTTTTATTTTTTTGTTTTATTGTTTTTTATTGTCTAAAGTTTTACATAAGTCTCCTTTTTTCCCCAATTGACACATCCCCCCACCCCCACCCCTAGCCATTCCTAAAATTGTATATTTTTAGCTTGCAGTTCATTTAAAAATAGGTACTGGGCCAGATATGGTCCATGCACCATATTTGCTGACTCCTGGGTTACAAAATCATATCACCTGTTTTATATCAGTTTTTCATCGATAAAACCCATGAGTTGATTCCCTATTAATACTAAGATAATATAACCTATGTTTGATCAGGGTCTTCCTAATTATTTCTTATTGACTCTTTCATCTATAAATTCGTATAATACTAGAAAAAAATCAAGATGAACTCTCTGGTCTTCCAGAGCTACATAAAAAGGAAAACTGTTTTATATTTGTTATGTATATAACATTGATTGCATTAAAATTCTAAGTGGTAATAGGGTCCACATTTGCACATTTGCAATTAAAATGGATTGTGTGCCACCTCTTTTCTGTGCTTTAGAGTTTGTAGCCAACTCATCAAACCTTGAGAACATAAAGTTTGCTTGGCATAAGGAGACATCATCTGAATATCAAAATAGAGTGATGGAGAATAGAGAACTTCAGAAGTGGGACTTTATTCATATGATTCAGGTAAGAAGTATTTATTGTTACAAATGCTCAGAAAGGAGATTTAGCAAAAGCTAGTCTCTCCACTTATGCTTTGGATCCATTCTTGGCCAGTTATAAGATTTTGCTGCTTCAGAAGTCATTCTCCCATTTCTCTCAAAGCTTCCATGTTTGATTTTTCTTATAGCAACTCTGCTTCTTCTGAATTATGACTCAATTCCTCTCTTACTCTTTATCTACTCTGCATCTTTCTTTCCTGTACCTCTGTCTCTTCATTGTTCCTCATAATCCTAACACTCTCATAACATTCTTTCAACTTAATATTCACAGTCAACTACAGAGAATCTCATAGTCTATGAGATCAAATTTCAGATCATCTAGTATGGTCCACCTCTACTTTTCTTTTTTTCTTTTTTTTTCTTTTTTTATATATTTTATTGATTTTTTACAGAGAGGAAGGGAGAGAGATAGAAAGCTAGAAAGGTCGATGAGAGAAACATCAACCACCTGCCTCTTGTACACCCCCTACCGGGGATGTGCCCACAACCAATGTACATGCCCTTGCCAGGAATCGAACCTGGGACCTTTCAGTCCACAGACCGACGCTCAACCACTGAGCCAAACCGGCTTCGGCCACCTCTACTTTTCATCACGTCATATCATAGCCATCTTATGGACTAGCTGTATCTGGATCCCTGCCTAGGTGTGTTCACTGTGGTGAACTCCATGGAATGACAATACAAACTATGCTGCTGATGAAGCATAGGCCAAGTTCAAGTCAGAGGGGCATAGATTATGTTGTGTGTGTTTTGTTGTTGTTGTTATTAATCCTCACCTGAGAACATTTTTTTCCATTGATTTTTAGAGAGAGTGAAAAGGAGAGGGAGGGAGAGGCAAAATGATAGGTGAGAGAGAGAGAGAGAAAGAGAAATATTAATGTGAGAGAGATACATCAATTGGTCATGGGCCTCAACTGGGGCCAGAGATCAAACTTTCATTACAGGTATGACAAGGAATTGAACCTGTGATCTTTCAATGTGTAGGCTGACACACCAACCACTGAGCTACACTGGCTAGGCAAGTTGGCTTTGTTTTATGCAATAATAAATTCTATCATGGGAATCTACATAGAATATTGGATTATTGTCCAAGAGAGTTGAATATGAAATATAAGAAGTAAGTATATATGAAGAATTCAAGCTCTGAGGAATAATTTTTCACTGCTATTGTATAATCCTAAGCTCTCTCTTTGTTGGGTGTATAGGCCTCTCTCTGCACTTCACCAGATATGGTCCAGAATTATTAAAAACTAGAGGCCCCATGCACGAAACGCATGCATTCAGGGGCGGGGAATCCCTCAGTTTGAC
Organism: Pipistrellus hanaki; assembly: GCF_964339955.1. Taxonomy (NCBI): domain Eukaryota; kingdom Metazoa; phylum Chordata; class Mammalia; order Chiroptera; family Vespertilionidae; genus Pipistrellus; species Pipistrellus hanaki. The sequence goes on from NC_140510.1 coordinate 19,693,790, forward strand.
CTGTGCCTTCTTGCAGTCCAGGAGCCCTCATGGGATGTCCGACAACTACAGAGGCAGGAGAGGCTCCTGCCACCTCCTGTGCTCACCAGCTGTGAGCCTGCCATCTGGCTGAGTGGCGCTCCCCCTGTGGGAGTGTACTGACCATCAGGGGAAGCTCCTGCATTGAGAGAGTGGTCAGGCTAAAAGCGGCTCTTTGACATCCCCCAAGGGGTCCTGGATTGCAAGAGAGTGCAGGCCAGGCTGAGGGACCCCACCTGTGCACAATCGGGGCCAGAGAAGGACACAGGAGGTTGGCCAACTAGGAAGGGACGACAGGAGGGCTCCAGAGCATGCCTGTCCCTTCTTGCTCAGACCCAATCGGCCGGACCCCAGAAGCCAGCTAATCTACCGGTTGGAGAGTCTGCCTCCTGGTGGTCAGTGCACATCATAGCGAGCAGTTGAGCAGCCTTAGCATATGCTTTGATTGGTTGAACTGATGATGGGACGATTGGACACTTAGCATATTAGGCTTTTATTATATAGGATGAGTAGACTGACTCTTAGCATCTTGTGACCAAGCATGTAACTTCATGCTTTATTAAATCCTTTCCTAGAGAATATGTCAACGTCAGAGCTTTTCACACTTTCCATGATTTAAAAAAAGCATCTGTAAGCACATGGTGAAGCTAGTACAAAGGCACAAAGGGCTTAGTTTTAAGGAAACGTTCCATGAAATGGAGTCTGTGTTTATGGTGCCAGCACCATTTTCTCCCAGAAAATTAAAAGGCACCAAATGTGGAGTAAGCCTAGAAGCATCGCCTCCACGTGGAGCAGAGACTGGGTGTCTCCAGCTGTAGATATCATTGTTATTAAAGCCAGAAAGAGTAAATGTAAAGCCATTTGGTTCTTGTTGAGCAAATAAAAGTTTCCCTTTTTCCCCAAAAAATGTTTATTCTATCTCTCCATATAACATTTTTATTTTTTAGATATCTTAAATGTTTTGTCCAGTAAAATCTATGCCACTTAAAAATCAAACTGTCTAGTGAGTATCTGGCCCAAACACACAAAGATGTTGAGGTAGAAAAGTGTTTCATGTCTCTTTCCCTTCATTTCTAGATGTTGTATTATGTAAAAGACATCCCAGCTACCCTGAAGTTCTTCCACAGTCTCTTATCTACCAATGCTAAGCTTCTTATTGTTCTTGTGTCAGGTAAGTTATTTTTATCTGGCCTGAATAGATAACAGTACTGCATATATGTATGGATGCATATGTTTGAAGGCCATATGAGAAAAGGCCTTCACAACAGCCCCCAATTTAGGGAGTCTCATGGCATTAAATGCCTGTTTACTTCTTTCTCCTGAGAAAATTTGTTATCTATATGTAAATTATCTTTTATTGTTCCTAGAGCAAATACAACTGTTAGTAACTTTTTAAATGAGACTAAAAATAGTAAATATTTCTGTTTGCTCCTTTGTGTCCATTGAATGTCTCTCTCTTTACCCTCTGGGATGTTTATTAACAAATAAATAAAGGTTAAACCATTTGGGGTACCATCATATTCAGCTAGTTTGCATTTCCAGACCCATTATCAATAGCTTTTCTCAAATAACTACTAAAAATAGTTCACTTGTTTTGTTTTATGTGCTTTATTTTCCAAATAAAGCATTTGATCCTCTCCTGTTGCTTCCAGGGATATAATAAGTACCACACAAGAGAGCATAAGTAAACATGTTAGCAAATGAGGCATGGTAATTGTTGAATTCATTACTTCATAATTTCTTTCATTTGTCAGTCTTTATGGACTGTCCATGCAGCACAAGGCAGGTTAATTACAGATATAAAATAGTTTCTATCTTCTTAAGCTTATACCAGACCCCAAACTCAAAAATCCATGTCACAAAATCCATTTTTTCTTAAATATGAAGAATGGTTTGGGGGATGATAAACATGGTTGTTAGCCTTAATCCAGGGTTTGAACTCATGTGGGAGTCTGGCAAGTGAGCACTCCTGTACACAACCCCTTCCCCAGGGGAGCATTTTGATATGCTATTTTTATCTCTGGTTAGTTAAAAATACTCATTTTTAACTAATAGATCAACCGAAGGACTTGTGTACATGCATATAAGTACAACCAATGGACATAAAACTCTGGGGAGGGAGGGTATGTATGGGAGGGAGGGAGGGGGGCAAAAAAAAAATCAATAAAATATATTAAAAAAATAATAAGAAAGAAAGAAAGAAAGCAAAAAAAAAAATGCTCATTTAAGTGGGAGAAGTGCTTATGTGAACTGGCTGATCTCTCTCTAACTTAGGAAACTTGGGTAAAGCACTTTGTTCTACACTTACCAATTCAAAAGTAAACTTAATTAGCAACATTAAAG